>NW_027361700.1:19255000-21940000 GCF_039654945.1 Dendrobates tinctorius
TTGAAGACTTCCATTGGAGGAGAACTCACCACTTCTCGTGGCAGCTTGTTCCACTCATTGATCACTCTGTCAAAAAGTTTTTTCTAATATCTAATCTGTGTCTCCTCCCATTCAGTTTCATCCCATTGCTTCTAGTCTTTCCTTGTGCAAATGAGAATAAAGTTGATCCTTCTACAATGTGACAGCCCTTTAGATATTTGTAGACAGCTATTAAGTCTCCTCTCAGTCTTCTCTTTTGCAAACTAAACAATCCCAAATCCTGCAACCTTTCCTCATAAGACAGGGTTTGCAGATCGGTCACCATTCTGGTTGCTCTTTTCTGAACTTGCACCAGTTTGTTGATGTCTTTTTTAAAATGTGGTGCCCAAAACTGGACACAATATTCCAGATGAGGTCTGACCAAAGAGGAGTAGAGGGAAATAATGACTTCACGTGATCTAGACTGTATGCTTCTGTTAATACATCCTAGATTAGGATGCAGTAGCATCCTATTGCAGGACCATGCCAGAATCAGAATCTTTAGAAGGAGCCATTATTTCACAACTGTTAGTAAATCAGACTGCACGTTGAGGGGCTGGATTGTATACATTGTGTCCAAAGGACTGAATGAAATACCTAAAGTCAGTGTTTAATGCATGTGTGTAAATACTTTGTCCATGTAGGATACCTCTAACAGGCCCTATACACCTTAGACAACTATCGGCTGAACACTTGTTTGGACAACAGCTATCTCTTCCGACTCCCACATGCACAAGAAAGATCAGCTCAGCCAAGCATTCCTGTATTGTTTATGAGAGCCGAAGTGAGACTCATCTACGAGAGAACAAATGGATTTGCCATTGAAAATCCATTTCACCAGATCCTTCTCTTACCTGATATTATGTGGTATTTGCAGGTACGCAGGAAGCAGTGACGAGTCACGAGACAATTTGGTGCTTTCTAGAATAACGTTTATAAGACTAGAGGGAACTTTCCTCAGTCACGGCCTGATCAACAAAAGGGGTAACATGGGTTGCCCTCGCAGGGGCTCTATACAAGCAGACACAAACAGGTAGAACACGACTACTTCCGGCAATAGCCGGTCACTATAGAGCTGCGGTATGGCCGACTACGGGTCCTTAATTATACAGTCAACTTAGCCGTCCAAACGTCCCTTGCCATTCGGGTTGGTGGTCTTTCGGCGTAGTAGTCGCTGGGCCCAGTTGCTGAGGAGTTGGCGAAGTCTTCGTGCGCTCCGGCGCTCCGATGATACTGGAGCCCCACAGGCCCCGGCGGAGTCCTTGGACGGATGGGCCGCAACCCACAGACTGGTGCAGGCGGCAGCGATGTGGGGTGGCGGATGACAGGCCACCTACGCAACTAACGGCTGCGACGGGGGGTCAGCGGTCAGCAGAGGCTCTGCCCCTGCTGCGGACCAGAGCGTGACAGTGGTGGCCACCGACGGCACTGTACTTGCCGCGGCCACTGGTGAGAGCTGGGCGGCTGTGGGTGGCGTCCCGGGAATTCCCCGCCTCCTTTATACTGGTCCCTCCCCCCAGCCCATCTGTGTCACAACGGACCGTCCCCGAACTCTGTCCCCCAGGGACAGTTCCCCCCGGAACCCAGATGACGGCTCCCTTGGTTCCGGCCCGGATACTCGACGGGGGCCGTTCCTCCCACACTATATGCCCAATATTGGTGGGTTCAACCGACTTTAGTCTAATGTGCATGTGATCCTAATGGCTAAGTAGAGTTTGGGACTTTTTGTGATGGATGACATTGCGGTGACTACATTGATTATTTCCTGTCATGGTAGAAGCTATTTATATTTCTAATTGAAGAAAATTAGCATTTTTAATTTAATTTCGTAGATACTGCTGCTCTTGGGTTTTGCAATGAGTTTTACTATTACCCAGAAGACGACAATTCAAAATATCTTCTTTCTGAAAAATGTCCATTCAGTGTAATAATAACGCATCATCCAATGAATAATACATGAAATACAGAGTCAATGCATTTATCTATTATTAGTTTGATTAGCTTCTGCTCCCTCTTAATTGGAAATGACAGGAAACTTATCAGGCAATTTAGGACAATGACTTCTATTGACTGATACATGACATGGTCAGGAGACAGCTGTCTACCATGCCACTTCTTGTGCCCACAGACAGTAGTTAGACTATATGTGTCGTGTTATGTGTTTTCACTAAACAGCACAGAGCACCTTGGTTACCCTTGATGTGTGCATTATGCCTTTTAGCGCCATCATAATTGCTTGAAGGGGTATACTGGTAGTAAGAAGTTGTAATCTATCCACAAGATAACTTCTAGACGTGCAATGCCATTCTATTCATTCTGTACAAGAATTCTAGAGATAGCCAAGTACAGTACTCAGCTGTCTCCGGAAGCTCCATAGAGAATAAATAGGACAACAGTGCGTCTATTCAAATGGGGAATGGTCCCGGAAGTTAGCACTTTTGTGGACAGGTAATAACTTCTTCCTAACAGAATGCTCCTTTAATTCCTGTACTGTGTTGTGCTAGGTCATAGTGCACAGAGTTGGTGCAAATTGAAACAAGTCTATGCTGATTGACCTTTTTATCATTTAGCATGAGACACTGTGATGAATTTAATGCATATTCAGACTGTCTAAGTTTACACTTAAATCTAGATATTTGACAGGATTAATACATTTGCCTTTATTACACCTGTGCTATGACATCACTGTGTTTATTATTCCTGTGCTATGACATTACTGTGTTTATTATCTTTGACATCACTTTCTTATTTCTGTACTGGGACATCACTGTGTTTATTATACAGTTATTTGCAAAATAATAGCAGTCTAACATAACTAATGTGTTTCATTACTGTTTTTGCCAGAAAAGATTGTACAACATGGGAAAAAAATTTATGACAAGGTATAGGCGAGTGTGGCACCCTGCGTCTTTACCACCACAAAAGGGTTAAATATGTACTGTTTTGTATGTCTTTTGTGAGCAATGGGAGTTATGCTTTCTCTGCTAGAGACCACAACACACACACACAATTTACCTCGCTCCCTTACTTGTCTGAAGCTTGGAGCTTTGAAGACACACCCTAACTGGGAGGGGGAGGAGTCGAGAGTTGCTGTTTTCAGTAGTGAAAAAGAAGGAGAAGAACTCTCCTGGAAGCCATGATGACATGTGCTCCCTCAGGAGTAAAGCTAATAAGCATCAGGGAATCAGCCCCTAGGCTATTCATGCTTTCAGAGCACGGTGGTAAGCTGAGAGACTGTGTGAGTTTATACAACCAACAGTGCAGTGTTTTCCCCGGGATTACAGCAGCAAACTACGATCAGTGAGGATTGTGCAAGAAGAAACTTGAGCTTCACACAGGATCCAAGCTACAAGTTGCCCGCGGAGGAAAACACAGTGAGCAGAGGCTGTACTAGAAGTTCCAAACTCTGGGAAGCCTTGGTCCCTGAAGGGATTAGAATAGCAGGAAGCTTACACTAAGTCACAGCAGAGAGAAGGATAACTCCCATTCTGCAGAGCAGATTGTAACCTGGTGAGAGTTGTAATATCTCCTCTGAACTGCACCTGAACTATAGTAAATGATAAAGTGACTTTCTTTGTCTCCTGCCTATTACTCCGTGCCTTCTACTTCCATCACAATCTCTGGGGGTCAGCCCTGGTTGGAGGGGGTTAAACATCTGCACTGCCATCATCATCTACTCCCCCAGGGATCATCTGCAGTGACGGCTATACTACAGTAGAACACTCCAACTGGCGTCACGAATCACTACATAAACTTTATTCCTACTCAATACTCCCCTTTTACATGACCGCCTGGGACCATGGACCGGGTCACTGCCACTGTGATACATCTCTTTAAGACAACCGGCCCAGTACCGAGTATCCCACGGCCCCTGGGGTGCATCCCGAGTAATCGGAAACCAACAGAATCAGCAGTCATGACATGCCCGCTGCTAATTGGGTGTAATTGACTAATTTAATGAAAGGAGTATGCTCTAATTATTAGCAAGTCAGAGTTCAGTTACCGAGGTCATTCATTCTGTGAAGAGACAGGCGTCAAATATGGCCCTTATTTAAAGAAGGAGGGCAGCAAATGTTGTAACTGCTGGCTTTAGCCCTTGCTCAGTGAGTAAAATGGGTTGTTCCAGACATTGTAGTGAAGGAGAAAGAACTTTGATCAAGGAGCTGATTGGCTGCTCAGCTAAAAATATTTTCAATGCTTTAAAATGGCAAACAAAACCTAAAACACATGGTAGGAAATTAAATACTACTATCCACATAGATCATAAAATCATGAGAATGGCAAAGAAGCATAAAATGATCAGCTTCAGGGAGATCAACAAAGAACTTTAGTTAACTGTGAGTACTGCAACCCTCAGAAGAAGCCTACATGAAGCCAAACTATTTGCAAGAAACCTTCATAAAGTACCAGTTTGCCAAAGAACACATTGACTGGCCTAAAGAGAAGTGGTGCAACATTCTATGTCAGATGAGAGCAAGATTGTTCTTACTGGGTCTAAAGGCCGCAGGGAGTTTGTGAGACAACCCATAAACACTGAATTTAAGCCACAATACACTGTTAAGACTGTAAAATATATATCGTCGGGCACTGACAGACTGACGTCATTGTGCACCAACGCTATTGAGTCATCATTGCGGGCGGCCGAATATGCCTGTCGCGTTGTCAGTCTGGAGATACAGGCTGGCTCTAAAGAGAAGCTTCCAAAGGCAGGGAGGGGGAAGGATCCAGGATGCTTACATCAACATTGAGTGACAGGCAGATGGAAGAGAAGACATCAGTGTCGGGATGGTGGTAAAGAAATGGAAGAGTGACGGAGGTGGTGTATGGGTGCTATAGGATTGCAGGCATGCAGCTGAAGTCACCCACTTCGGCTCTTTTCACTGGCAGCGCAGCAGCGACTAAAGGTGTTTATGTTGCCAAAAAACCAGAAGTTATATCGAAGGAAGAGAGAATGTTGTCATCAGGAGACAAGTCGGTATTGCAATGTCGGGGAACTCACGTAATGGGTTTTTGTGAGTGCGCGTCGCAGTCAGTCTGGTAAGCTATGTAGGTACTGTATGTCTTCAGTATGTAGTGGGAATGTTGAGGTTGTGTAACAGGCTTTGAATGAGTGTTGTGTGTCTGAGATTTTTGTTTCGCAGCTGTTAAGGGTGATGTGGTCGCAAACAGCGGTGGAATGGCAGGTATGGCAGGGGGGCATTGCAGGGACACCAGCATCCATAGTGGAGGGCCAGATTGTTACACAGGCCCCAGTGACCATAGTGGCAGGTGTCCCCACGGTGTCGGCAACTATTAGTTCTGATACGATACAGATGGATGATAGAGCTCAAAGTGAGTTCTATGTTTGTTTTGACAGACCGTTAAGGGCACATTTGAAACAGGAGATAACAGAGAAAATTTGGAATGACAAATATTTGGATATTTATTTCTTCGTTGCAACTTGAAAAATTTAACATGGTCCGTGTAAAGCCGGATGAGAGCAAGAAGATAGTTGAAGAACAACAGAGGTATCATTTAATACCTCGGACTTTTGCTAACTGGCTTCAGGCTTTCACGATTTTAGTTAGTATAGGCTTTGCTTTGCTATTTAGATGGGATAGGCGAGGCCTATCATTCTTGGTTGATTGTGTTATAACGAACAGTTTAGACAGAGAAAAGCAGTCCAGCCTAATTTGCGCTGGGAATATAAAGAAATCAGTTTGTGAATGTGGTTGACAACAGCGCTGCAAGCCACCTCACAGTCACTTCCAAGGTCCACCAGAGGTTCAATGCAGGGGTACCTTTGGTAGGCAACCGTAAGGGGCTGTGCTGGTGTTTCAATAAGAAATAATGCAATTTTGGAGCATCGTGCAGATTTCAACAGGAGTATTGAGGTTGTGGGGGAATCCATAACTAGTCCAGATGTTTCAAAAAAGGAAAGGGAAAGCTTGGGGAAGTAAGAGGGATGACTCTAGTGAGAGTAGACCAGATGGAACCACATCTATATAAATACCCAGTCAAGGGAATGGATTCTTTATTGCGGGATGGTTTCCGTTTCGGATACAAAATCCCTTCGGTGGTGGATCAGGTTTCTATCCTAGTCCAGAATTTTAAATCCACTGCAATTCATCCTATAGTTGTTTCCTAAACATTAGCAAAGGAAGTAAGGGTGGCAGGTCCTTTCAAGGACTGTCTGCCTACCCATTTAAGGGTTTCCCTGTTGGGTTCAGTTCCCAAGAGGGAGCCTAACAAGTTCCGTTTGATCCATCACATGTCATACCAAGAAGGGTCATCATAGAATGATGGGATCAATCCCAAGTTGGCTTCAGGGTCTTATGTTTCAATTGATAGGGTGATTGAATGGGTTAGGCAGTTTGGAAGTAGGTCCCTATTGGAAAAACAGACATTGAAGCAGGCTTTGCATTTATTACCAGTACATCTGGACAGCTTTTATCTTTTGGGATGCCAATGGAAAGGGACCTTTTATGTGAACTGTTGTTTGCCCATGGGATTCTCAATTTCATGTCCGTAGTTGGTGAAGTTTAGTGCTTTCATTAAATTGGTTGTCAAGAATGAGACAGAGTTAGTCTTTTATGCATTATTTAGAAGACTTCCTTTACATTGCACCAGCTGGGCCCCCCATTTGCGCTGTACTGCTACATACAACGAAACATGTCAGCCCTGCAAAAAACTGTAGGCCTGTCGAGTTGGACACTGCGTTAATGGAGTGTCACCTTCCAGCGGACAAGTTGGAGGATCTTAGGTCCGAACTATGGAACCTGGTATTGGATCAGCGGCTCCAGGTACCTGGACAACCTATAAAGCTGTATGGGATTTGTGGCAGCTGCTGGAGGTGGTGGCGATGTGGGTCTGTCAGACGAGGAGAGGGTAGAGTTGCTGCTATACATGATTGGGAACACGTGTGATTAAGGGATTTCAGTGTCTCTATTGAATGATTGCATGGCTACCTTAGCCTTGATGATGTTTAAATTAACTAGGAAAAAGGACAGGACCATAGATTTCAAGGTTAGGAAAGTAATGAAGGGTTATATGAAAGGGTGGACAGTGGGCGATTGGAGACTGATGGTTTCTTTTGAATTATTAGGTAGGCTTTTGCAACTATTGAAATTGATTTGTTTTATTAGGTATGAGGCTTTGTTGCTTAAGTTGGCTTTTACCCTAGCATTTTTCAGGGTTTTCATAATTGGCGAGTGTGTGAGTAATAGCGAATGTAATCACGGTGGTCTGCAATATAAGGACGTGGTCTGCGAGATAGGTGTGGTTTACTATTGTGAAAAGCTAAGATGGATTGTGGGGGTAAAGCTCAAGTAATTGAGCTGCGTGTAGTAGAGGGTTTAGAGTAATGCCAGGTATCCTGCATGAAGCATTACTTGATTGTAAGGGGGGGCAACATGGCATCTTAGTTCATTAGTTCTTTAATTCATTAGCACAGGTTGGCGCTGTCTTGTTTCCAGTTTGTCTCAATTTTTAAGACATGCTTGTCTTCCTATGGGGTGGATGGATTTAACTTTGGGCCCCATTCTTTTAGAATAGGGCAGCAACTGAAGTGTCTAGATGGGGTTGAACTCCCGACATGATGCAAAAGATTGTATGTTAGGAGCGATTCCGTTTATACAATTGTCCAAAAACGTTCCAGTGTGAGCAGTGGATATGACAGACCCTCTCCTGGCGTTGCAGCACACAGTTTCCTACTTTCCAGATGACTGATAAAGGTCTTGTATTGACCGAAATGTCTATTGTTTTTTCTGAATTGTGAGAAAAAGTCAGTGAGTTTTATCTGCAGTGAACTCACTGAGCTGAACTTCAGTGACTTTTTGTCACGGTGCTAAGGTTACTGCAGTTCAGTCTGGCTGGGATCGCAGCCTCAGTGAGGTGCGGTAACCTCGATAATGTCACTGCTGCTCACTGATGCTGCTTATTTGTCAGTGGTTCTCAGCCTGGACAGTCGCATCTTCGCACCGTTCAGATTGAAAACTGTTTATCCTCAGACATGTATTACAGCATAGGACAGAAAGTTGTACAGGTGAGGGATATTATTATTTATAAATTCTGTTTTATTACAGGAGACAAGGGCCTCAATGGAATGGACGTTAGCCACCTGAAACGCATCGATGTCGCATATCATAACTTGTAACTCTGATGCTGTTTTACCCTCTGCTGAGCTCTTTCTTTGAATAAAGAAAGAAGTTTGTTCACAAATTCATCGAGCTGGATTTTCAATATAACTATAGGATTAGAAATGGAGAGGCATATTATAGATGCCTCTCCATTACTAAGGCGTGGGTTTGATATCACAGGACAATACAAAGGTGACATCAACCCCACAGATATGAACCCCAGTTGCCACCGCCACAGGGCAAATGAGATGAGCTGGGCAAAGCACCAGAATTGGTGAATCTAATAGATGTGCCTTTTCTAGGTGACTGCGGGCTGCTATTTTTAGGTAGAGGAAGGCCAATATCCATGGTTCCTTACCAGCCTGAGAATACTAGTCCCCATCTGTCTGCTTTAGCTTGGCTGGTTGTCAAAAATGGGGGGGACCCACACAATTGTTTATTTAAATAATTTAAAAAATCAGCATGGGGACCCTCTATTCTTGATAACCAGCCTTGCTGAAGCTGATAGCTGAGGGTTGCAGCCCACAGCTATCTGTTTTGCCTAGCTGGTTATCAAAAATACACGGGAACTCACGCCGTTTTTTTACATTTATTTATAGCGCAGGTGGCGGCTGATGAACACTCTCATCAGCAGCTACCTGCTCTTGCTGTTATCAGCCGAATACAGCTCTCAACATTCTCCCCTGCTTGCACTGATTGCAGCACAAGCAGGGGAGAATGATGAGAGCGGTCTTCAGCACCTGGTGCTGGGGAACAACGCGAACAGTACCGCTGATTCCCAGGTGCCGGTACATGTGGTACTGATACGGCACATGGGCGGCATACATATGCCGCAAGTATGGCACAATGGACACTGATATCTCCAGTACTGCTTTTTTCCGATACTGGAAATATCAGGACATGTGAAAGAGTCCTTAAAGGACTCAGTTATAATGATGAGGTTTCATTAGACATTTGTGTATGTTCTAACCATTACACCCTACATGATGAGACCATACTAATTCTTATAACTGGTGCTCCCATTAGAATCCCTCCTTTTCTTGTTGATATACGGAGCAGGGTCCTATGCTGGGCTACACTGCCAGGGGAGGTTCCCTATGATCACACCTCACAAGTGGTTGACACTTGCATATCGGGCAGTTATCAGGTTTTTTTAGGCATAGTCTATACAAAAATACTTCTGAAGGGTGGGATGAGAATAATTACAGGGGGAGACTTTTTTTTTTCAAACTATCCATTTAATTGAAATCTGCTTGTTGTATGGGTAAATCTTTCTACCATGTCTAAGTAATAGCATTTTAGGCATGAATCCTCATATTATTTTGGTCCCTTTTTTCTCCCTCACCTTCGAGGCGTGGCTGCCTGCAGAAGACTGATTTATCTCTAGTGGATCTGGCTATAAACATACATTACACACAGAGCAGAGACTTTGCCTCCATCACATACCTACAAGTGTTATGGGTTCATTTACATTATTTGATCTACAAACAAGCTTAACCCCTTCTTGTGAAAGTGTAAACACATTAATGCACATTGTAAAGGATACATAATGTTTTACACATACAAGTGTGCGGGACAATGCCAGACCGGCTCATTCTGCCACAAACTGGATTATTCTTTTCCAGACCTGTGTCATGGTCAGCTTGTGTCTCCCAGTTGCCTTCCAGAGAGAAATCATCTCTTACAGAAAATGCACTGCACAACGCCAGTGTTATTGCCATTATAGCCATTCTATAGGCATCAACATCTAGATCTAACTCAGGAGAACCGCAGTCACTGGCATGAATGCAGGATTGCCATATATAATGTCAAATAGTAAGACAGAACTTTAAAAAGAACTGCAATAATTCCAGGTCATGAATAGAATACCAGAAGTGCAGTGAAGACTGACACATAGACCAAACATTAAAGCATCAGGAGATGGGAATAGCCTATGGCTTCCATTTTACCTTGAAATAGAATAATTATGAAATTTATTATTTTATACTCTATATATACGTTGCCATATTATTACAGGGGCTACATACTGATTTTTACAGCTTGATAATAGGTTACCATTAGATGTAATATACAGTATATGCAATACATTAAAGAAATGTCTCAACAGGTTGTTCAAACCCACCGATTTTGCCAGGAATGGCAGACCATCTAATGAGTACATAGAAATCATGGGGCCCCATAGCAGAAGTTCTAACTAGGCCACCTCAACAACAAAAATAAAATTAATAATAGGCAGGATCACAGAAGAGCATATCTCACAACTTTGCAGCCTTTACAAAGTAATTTCTCTCCTACTGAAGCCATAACGTCCCCTTTTATTAAACCCATAAAGTATGATGGCAAGAAAGTGCCACACAAACACTGTATGAATTGTCCTCGCAGGGACTCAATACAAGCAAACATGGAAATATCAGAACACTGCTATGTCCGGCTAAGCCGGTCACTATAGGGCCGCGGTATGGCCGACTACGGGTCCTTAACTATATAGTGTCACTTAACCGGCTCGACGTCCCTCGGCGTCCCAGACGTTAGTTCTTCGGCGTAGCAGCCACTGGGCCCAGCCGCTGAAGATCTGTCACAGACTTCGAGCGTTCCGACGCTCCGGTGAAGCAGGGGCACGACAGGCCCCGGAAGAGTCCTTGGACAGATAGGCCGCAGCCCCCGGATCGGGGAAAACAGCGGCGATGAGGGGTGGCAGCTGGCAGGCCACCTGCGCAGCCAGCGACCGCAACGCAGGACCCGCCGCAAGCAACGGCCCGGCCCTTGCCGCAGACTGAAGCGGGACAGTGGTGGCCGCCGACGGCACTGAACTAGCCGCGACCACGGGTAGAAACGGGGCACCAGCAGGTGGCGGGAGGCAGGCCGCAGCCGCGGGCTGACGTGAGGCGGCAGCGGCCGCTGGGACCCACGGGCAGGCCGCAGCCGCGGGCTGGGGTGAGCCGGCAGCGGCCGCTGGTGTCCGCGGGCAGGCCGCAGCCTCGGGCAGGAGCGAGGCGGCAACGGCCACGAGTGACTACGGGCAGGCCGCAGCCGCGGGCTGGAGGAAGGCGGCAGTGGCTGCTGGTGACCGCGGGCAGGCAGCAGCCGCCGGCTGGAGTAAGGCATCAGCGGCCGCTGGTCGACGCGGGGCAACGGTTCTCGGAAGATCGTCTCAGCACATCCCACTAATGTCCAGGGGGAGTGTCTCTCCTGCCTCTGGCCTCCTTCCTGGCTCCGGTGAGTAGCTCTGGCTCTCAGTCGCTCCCACGGTCCCCTGCTCCTTCTGTCCCGTTCTGCTGACTCACTGTGACTCCCATTCCCCGCCCCTTTTATACCGGCTCCTCCCCAGCCCATCTGTCAGTCTTACCAGTCCGTCCCTGAACTCTGGAACTCTGTCCCCCGGAAACAGTTTCCCCCGGAACCTATGTGACGGTCCCCTTGGTTCCGACCCGGACACTCGGCGAGGACCCTCTCTCCCACACTCCCCCACCCTGTATGCTCGCCAGTCCTCGGGCGAAGACTTTAGCAGACTCGAGTTAGTCTTTTGAGACAACAGTTCTTGTCGCCATAAGAACTGGTCCTGTTCGTAGCGTTCAGGGGGCTTGCCAGCTGTTGACCACTCGGAGCGTCTAAGTTTGGTTGCGGTGGAGTTTTCTGGGGTGGTGGATGGTGGTAGGTTGGTTGATTCTGGTGGGGTGGCTGGGTCCACTGTGATATCACTACTTGGATGGCCCGCGGATGCGGCTGGGCAGTCCTCCTCATCATCCAGGTCCCAGACCGCTGACGGGGGGTTGGGGACCTGAGGGGTCGGCTCTGATCGCAGGGGATCAGTGGACACGCAGGGCTGTAGCATGTTACAGTGTACTGTTATGAATGAGTCACCGAAGGAGGAAAAAGCAAAAATACAAGCTAAGTCCAGAGAGGTTGGTAGCTATCGGATTGCAGACCCCTGATCCTATCCACAACAACTAACAGTAGCCGTGGGGGGTTCCTACGATGCCCTAGACCCCTCGATCACAGCCGGAGAACTAAATAGGCCTAAAGAAAGAAAGGGGAAATCTAAACTGCCCCAGAGCAGACCCCAAAGCAAAAGGCAGCCCCCAACATATAATGACGGTGAAGCAAGATGAAAACACTAACACAGATAGAAAGATAGGTTGAGCAAACGATGGGGCCCAAGCTAACTAAAAATGACAGGATAGAAAAGCTGCTGTCTGCAATCCGCAAAAAACCCTACCAAAAAATGTCCCAACCGTCTGATAGGAAAAACAGGCCCTGAAGTCGCTAGGCCTTCAAAATGACTATATCAGCACTCAGGTAAATTCTGAAGACAGAGCAAAGAGACAAACTGATCAGAGACAAAAATGGAACTCAGCACACCCCCGACCGGGGATGGCAGAACTCCAAAAAACAAGGTAAACAAAACAAAACTAATAAGTTCAATAGCAGAGCAAAAACTTATCTTTGGGAAGCAGGAATCAGACTGGTCTCCAAGAATCCAGCAGAGAAATCACCAGCGACTCAGAAGGGCGTCGGCTGCCTTGTATCCAGTCAGCAGTTCCTGTTACCCAGTCATCATCTACCAGATCAGGTGTTTGGTAATCAGCCTCACTACCTTCCTTCACCAGAAGAGGGAGTTCATCAGACATCGACGGTGAAGGGGAAAATGAACTCACAACAGTGTACAACACGAGTGACAGGCGCGCCGTTTTCTTCGGATTGTATTTCATACACAGGTCCATTGGGGCTTATTCGGTGCAACACTCGGTAGGGTTTTCCTCCCACTGTGGCCCTAACTTGTTTTGGGGGCGCTGATCTAGCACGAGTACCCGATCCCCAGTTTGAAAGTCAATAGGTGGCGGTAGCGCTCCCCCCTGGTGTTCTAGGTCCTGGAGCTTTGCATGGACGATTCGATGGAGGGTTTGTAGTCAGTGCCGGTGGCTCCGGACCCAAGAGGATACTCCAGTCCAGGGTTGAGGTTCCTCCGGGTTTAACTCCACTTCTGTGATCCTTTTGCCTTCTCGTCCAAACAACAATGAATAGGGGGTATAACCGGTCACCCTGTGCACTCGGTTGTTGTAAACCCACACCAGTTCAAGGACATACTCAGGCCAGCGGGCCTTTCGGTCGCTTTCCAGGGTACGCAGCATTTGAATTAGTGTCCGATTAAATCGTTCGCAGGCTCCGTTAACCCTGAGGGTGATATGGTGTAGTCCGAAACCTATCGATACCGTAGAGATGATGCAGTTCTTCCATGTCTCTTCCTAGGAAGCACGCTCCCTGATCCGAATGTATTCGCTGCGGGCAGTCGTACACTTGGATGAAGTTTTTACGATTCGCATAGAGGACGATTGGACATCTGGAGTTTTTGACTGGATTTAAGACAGCCGACTCCCTCTATCCCTGCTGGTGATTTTTTCCTGCCTCCTGAGGTCTCAGTTTCCAGCTCAGTCCTTGCATGCTCAAGCTAAGTGTTCTTTTGCTATTATTCACATTGGATTTGGTTTTGTCTATTCAGTTTTGCATGGTCAGCCAGCCCCGGCTGGGGCTGTGCTGAATTTCCATCCTTATGTTACTGCTTTTGCCAGTTTGTTTTTGTCCCTTATTAGATTGGCCTCTTTTTGTTCTGCTTTCAGAATATGCCAGAGTGCTGATATAGTGGGAGAAGTCGAGTGACTTCAGTATTTTTCTATCAGACGTGTTGGACATTTTTTGCAGGTTTTTTGCGTGATTGCAGACAGTGTCTTTCCTTTCCTGTCCTGTCTAGTTACTGTGGGCCCCATTGTTTGCTCAGCCTATTTTCCTACCTGCGTTTGTGTTTTCATCTTGTCTCACTGACAATATATGTTTGGGGGCTATCTATTCCTTTGGGGTCTGCTCTGGGGCAGTTTAGATTTCCTATTTCTTGCTTTAGGCTTATTTAGTTCTCTGGCTGTGTCGAGGCGTCTAGAATCATCGTAGGTACGCTCCACGGCTACTGCTAGTTGTGTGGATAGGATCTCTGGTTTTCTGTGGCTTAGCTTGGTCTTGCTTTCCTCCTCGGTGACCCAATCATAACAGAATCACCAGCCTAAACCGCAGATTCTAGGGAACTCAAAAGCAGGAGAGAATTGTAAAAAAAATGGAATAAAAAAGTGTCAGAATTTTTTTTTCATATATATATTTTTTCCTATTTTTCTCTGGGGCCATAGGAGGATTTTTTTTTTTCTTTAATGGAGATTAAGCAATTGTCTGATTGTGTTGAGCAGCTTGCTGCTGAAGTGCGGGGAATTTCCGACTATCTTGCTCAATCACCTGCCGTTGAACCAAAAATCCCTACTCCTGATGTGTTTTCTGGGGATCGGTCTAAATTTTTGAATTTTAAGAATAATTGTAAACTATTTCTTGCCTTGAAGCCTAACTCATCGGGGAGCTCTGTGCAGAAGATTAAAATTGTCATCTCCTTGCTGCGTGGCGATCCCCAGGATTGGGCTTTTTCTCTGACACCAGGAAATCCTATTCTGACTAATGTGGACGCATTTTTTCAAGCCTTGGGGTTGTTGTATGATGAACCTAATGCTATTGATCAAGCTAAGAAAACCCTATTGGCATTGAACCAGGGTCAGGATTCTGCAGAGTTATACTGTCAAAAATTCCGAAATTGGGCGGTCCTTACTACATGGAATGACGGTGCCTTAGCAGCTCTCTTTCGGAAGGGTTTATCAGAAACCGTAAAAGATGTTATGATGGGATTTCCTGTTCCCTCTGGTCTTGATGATTCTATGTCATTAGCCATTCAAGTTGATCGGCGTTTACATGAATGTAAAACTACACGAGAGGCGTTGCCACCTTTAGAACAAACGTCTGAACCCATGCAATGTGATAGGGCTTTGTCTAGGGCACAACATCAGGAGTTTAGAAGGCGTTATAAGCTGGGTTTTTTCTGTGGAGACGCCTCTCATACTATTTCTGTCTGCCCTAAATGAGAGAAACGTTTGCGCACACATTTGCTGTGGGCAGTGTACAACCTAAGTTCCTTTTGGCAATTACTCTGATCTGCTCCTTATCTACATTTTCCGCTAAGGCTTTTGTAGATTCAGGAGCAGCTTTGAATCTGATGGATTTGGACTTTGCTAAGCGTTGTGGTTTTCCCATGATACCCCTGTGGACTTCTATCCCTTTGAGGGGTATTGATGCTACTCCTTTGGCGGAGAATAAACCCCAGTTTTGGACCCAGGTGCCCCGGACCACCAAGAAAATTGTAAACTTTTGGTGCTGCACAATTTGCATGATACTATTGTTCTGGGTTTTCCCTGGTTGCAAACTCATAATCCTGTTTTGGATTGGAAATCTGTGTCTGTGGTGAGTTGGGATTGTCAGTGTGTTCTTAGTGACACTCCTGTTTTCTCCACCTCTCCCCAGTCTCACGATATTCCTGATTATTTGGCTGATTTTTCTGATGTATATAGTGAGAGTAAGTCTGCGTCTTTGCCTCCTCATAGAAGTTATGACTGTGCAATTGAGTTTATGCCCGGGTGTAAATTTCCAAAGGGTCGGCTTTTCAACTTATCGGTACCCGAACATGATGCTATGCGATCTTATATCAAGGAGTCATTGGAGAAGGGTCATATTAGACCATCCTCTTCACCCTTAGGTGCTGGGGGGTTTTTTTGTGACCAAGAAAGATGGTTCATTAAGGTTCCCTTAACAAAATCACTGTTACATATCAGTACCCGTTACTAGAGTTGAGCGACTTTTGTTTTTTTAGGGTCGGGTTTCGTTTCGTGAAACCCGACTTTTCCAAAAGTCGGGTCGAGCAAGATCGTCCGATTATAGGGAAAAGTCGGGGTCGTCCCGAAACACGAAACCCAATGTAAGTCAATGGGGAATAAAAGTCGGCAGTGAGAGGAGGACAGGAAACACACCTACAGTACCCATTTGAATGCCAAAAGCATCAATTCTTCTTACTTAAGCTTGTCAACCTTAATTAACTTCATAATACAAGTAACGCACTGAAAAATGGGGGTTATTTGGCTAAAGTTGTGGGGGGGTAGGGCTGGCTCCAGGTTTTCAAGTGCCCTGGGCGAAAGAGCGCCCCTTTAACACATACCACAACTCATCATGCTCCGATACGGCAGAGAAATAGCGGTATAGTACAATGAAAAATACTTCACTTTTTACATCTCATGACGAGGCCCATCTATTTCTCCATACAGAATCATTGGTCCCATATAATGTTTGAAACAGTATATGATGAGCTCCACATAATGCTACAGTATATGTTGGTCCCCATGGATGAAGCTCCACTGTCTTATGGGCCCAAATAATGCTCCAAACATAATGGGCCCCATTTCTAATGCTCTAGTGTATAATGGGCCCTGTAAATGCTGCTCCAGTGTCTGATGTCCACCTTTGGAATGTTCCAGTGTATGGTGGGCCCCATCTATCATTCTCCAGAGTATAGTGCTCCCCAAAAATTGCTGTCCCAACATTGAAAACAATCAAATAAGTCTCCTCGCTAGGGAATCCCTGTACTTGTCTGGACTCCTCGTCGTCCCCATCTTCCATCTCACTGCACAGTATTTCAACTTTGCAAGTGCTGTGATCCTGAGCAAGCAGGGGGGGGCCCACTCGTTGGCGACGGCACTGGCACAGGGCCCCTGATAGTACGGTGGTGTGTCTGATGGCGGGTGGGCCGAACCTGCACTTTCATCTGCAGCTTCCTCTTTGTCACCGTGTAAGATGGAACTGTATATGGGAAGGGTAACCTGAGTTTCATCAGGGTCAGATTCAGGCCATGTAGCGTGCGAGGGGAATGTAGTGGTCTGGGTCAATGTACCAGCAGATTCATCGAGCAGTGGCTGGGCATCAGTGCACTTGTGTCGCCCCCAGGCGTACGGTCGCCACAGTGGCATTACCTTCTTCCTAGGGAGTGTGATGTCATGCTTGGGAGCAACGAACGATCTCTCTAGCAGGTTAACTGATTGGGCGGCGTTATTCCCACGAGTCATGACCCTCCAAACAGCGTTCATGAAGGCAAAGTGTTTGTTTTACGTGGGCAGTATGGTTGCAAAGCTGAACCTTAAAGGAATGTCCAGAAGGGCACCACCAGGAGTGGAGCCTACGGTAAAATTCGACTCCACCTGGGAAACCTCAACCATGCCAGCTACAGAACAGCTGCACACATTGCAAGCTTAATTCCGTTAACGAACGAGATTCCGTCATGCCCCGCGGTCCGAGTCCGGCTTACTAGAGGGACACGTGAGGCTCTGGCACATGAGATTGGCCAATAACTGGTGTGTCATGCCATTACATGTCCGTGGCTGCATGTGTGCTACACTGAAAAGGCCAGCGTTTGTCGCTTACAGGTGCAGATAACCCGCTGAACAACGTTAGTGATGGGGATCACTGATGACAATTATTACCCGCGAACAATGATTTCCCAGTAAGTGCAGGTCAACCGCAGTTCCGGAATTAGGCCTAACCGTCATTCCTGAAAAAATGAAAAACTTACGTGTGCAAACCACAGGTGCTGTAGCTTGCTTAACAGCTCGCCAGCCGTTCTCACGCCCAGTATGGATTGCACGTGATTGCACAAAGGTTAGAAAGGGTACCGTATCCCCGGATAACATGTATGGATAGCGTACACATTCAAAATATATGTCTGTACATCAGGAGACAGGCTCAGACGGTGTTAGGTCCAGTATGGATTGCACGTGATTGCACAAAGGTTAGAAAGGGTACCGTATCCCCGGATAACATGTATGGATAGCGTACACATTCAAAATATATGTCTATACATCAGGAGGCAGGCTCAGACGGTGTTAGGCCCAGTATGGATTGCACGTGATTGCACAAAGGTTAGAAAGGGTACCGTATCCCCGGATAACATGTATGGCTAGCGTACACATTCAAAATATATGTCTATACATCAGGAGGCAGGCTCAGACGGTGTTAGGCCCAGTATGGATTGCACGTGATTGCACAAAGGTTAGAAAGGGTACCGTATCCCCGGATAACATGTATGGATAGCGTACACATTCAAAATATATGTCTGTACATCAGGAGGCAGGCTCAGACGGTGTTAGGCCCAGTATGGATTGCACGTGATTGCACAAAGGTTAGAAAGGGTACCGTATCCCCGGATAACATGTATGGATAGCGTACACATTCAAAATATATGTCTATACATCAGGAGGCAGGCTCAGACGGTGTTAGGCCCAGTATGGATTGCACGTGATTGCACAAAGGTTAGAAAGGGTACCGTATCCCCGGATAACATGTATGGATAGCGTACACATTCAAAATATATGTCTGTACATCAGGAGGCAGGCTCAGACGGTGTTAGGCCCAGTATGGATTGCACGTGATTGCACAAAGGTTAGAAAGGGTACCGTATCCCCGGATAACATGTATGGATAGCGTACACATTCAAAATATATGTCTGTACATCAGGAGGCAGGCTCAGACAGTGTTAGGCCCAGTATGGATTGCACGTGATTGCACAAAGGTTAGAAAGGGTACCGTATCCCCGGATAACATGTATGGATAGCGTACACATTCAAAATATATGTCTATACATCAGGAGGCAGGCTCAGACGGTGTTAGGTCCAGTATGGATTGCACGTGATTGCACAAAGGTTAGAAAGGGTACCGTATCCCCGGATAACATGTATGGATAGCATACACATTCAAAATATATGTCTGTACATCAGGAGGCAGGCTCAGACGGTGTTAGGCCCAGTATGGCTTGCACGTGATTGCACAAAGGTTAGAAAGGGTACCGTATCCCCGGATAACATGTATGGATAGCGTACACATTCAAAATATATGTCTATACATCAGGAGGCAGGCTCAGATGGTGTTAGGCCCAGTATGGATTGCACGTGATTGCACAAAGGTTAGAAAGGGTACCGTATCCCCGGATAACATGTATGGATAGCGTACACATTCAAAATATATGTCTATACATCAGGAGGCAGGTTCAGACGGTGTTAGGCCCAGTATGGATTGCACGTGATTGCACAAAGGTTAGAAAGGGTACCGTATCCCCGGATAACATGTATGGATAGCGTACACATTCAAAATATATGTCTATACATCAGGAGGCAGGCTCAGACGGTGTTAGGCCCAGTATGGATTGCACGTGATTGCACAAAGGTTAGAAAGGGTACCGTATCCCCGGATAACATGTATGGATAGCGTACACATTCAAAATATATGTCTATACATCAGGAGGCAGGCTCAGACGGTGTTAGGCCCAGTATGGATTGCAAGTGATTGCACAAAGGTTAGAAAGGGTACCGTATCCCCGGATAACATGTATGGATAGCGTACACATTCAAAATATATGTCTGTACATCAGGAGGCAGGCTCAGACGGTGTCAGGCACAGTATGGATTGCACGTGATTGCACAAAGGTTAGAAAGGGTACCGTATCCCTGGATAACATATATGGATAGCGTACACATTCAAAATATATGTCTGTACATCAGGAGGCAGGCTCAGACGGTGTCAGGCACAGTATGGATTTGACGGCCCAGATTACACAGCGGAGGAGCAGGGAGAGGTAAAGATTGCAAATGCTGGGGCCCTGCCCAAGCAAGGGGGGCCCACTCGTGGGCGTCGGTACTGGCACTGGGCCCCTCATAGTACGGCGGTGTGTCTGACGGCGGGTGTGCACCACCACCGTCAGAGACACTTGATTGCACTATGAGGGACCCTGTGCCAGTGCCCGCACCCAAGAGTCGGCCTACCCACCTGTCCAGGGCAACGGCACTCGCACGGTGTCGTGCGCTAGGTGGTGACCTCGGCCATGGGGGGGAGGCAGCACAGTTAGGGAGTTTTAGAAAGTGGCATATGTTGATGTTGGACATTCAGCTGATGCAAAAGGCGAAATAGGTGAAGTCCCAGGAAGAGGTGGACCAAAGCAAGCCATTTTTCTGTCACCCTATGTGTCATCAGGGGAAGGTGGGACAAAATCCTTGGAAACCCATGCATGGTTCATTTTAATGAAGGTTAGATCATCCACATTTTGGGTTGACAGACGGGTCCTTTTTTCTGTCAGGATTGATCCAGCTGCACTGAAGACTCTTTCCGATAGCACACTTGCAGCTGGGCAAGCGAGCTCCTGTAAGGCATATTGGGCCAATTCAGGCCAGGTGTCCAGTTTAGCGGCCCAATAGTCAAAGGGGAATGACCTGTGTGGGAGAACATCGATATGGGAGGAAAAGTAGTTTGTAACCATAGTTGACAACTGCTGTCTCCTGTCACTTTCCATCGATGCAGTATTACCAGTTGTGTGAGCGGTATTTGAAAAATCAGTCCACAACATTGTCATGAAACCCCTGTCTCCAATGCCACTTCTGCTGTGTGCACCACGAACACCTCTGCCAAGCTGCCCCCGGCCCGTACGGCTCGTGTGAGAACCATCACCGCTGCTGTGTGCTGGGAATGCCTCAAGCAACCGACTTACCAGAGTTGCTTGTTTATTAGCCAATATTAGGTCAAGGTTCTCCTGTGGCATGATGTTTTGTAATTTGCCTTTATAGCGTGGATCCAGTATGCTGGCCAACCAGTAGTCGTCATCGTTCATCATTTTGGCAATGCGTGGGTCCCTTTTTAGGATCTGCAAGGCATAATCTGACATGTGGGCCAATGTTCCCGGTGTCAATGATGCACTGCGAGTGCTGGTTGGAGGAGCACTTTCTGGCAAATCCACATCCCTCCAGTCACGCACAAACCCTGTACCAGACCTTGCCACGCCAACATTTTCACTTGCCCCACGAGATGCATCCTCCTCCCCTAAGTAATCATCCCCATCATCCTCCTCCTCCTCCTCCTCTTCTTCCTCCACCTCGTCCAGGAGAGGTCCCTGAGCAGACAATGGCTGAATGTCATCAAGGATTCCCTCCTCCTCTTCCTCCTCATCAACATTGGCTGCAGACGCCTGCTCCTTAAGGTGCGTCAAAGTTTGCATGAGCAGACGCATAAGTGGGATGCTCATGCTTAGGATGGCGTCGTCTGCGCTTACCAGCCGTGTGCATTCCTCAAAACACTGAAGGACTTTACAAAGGTCTTTCAGCTTCGACCACTGCACACCTGTCAACTCCATGTCTGCTCTCAAAGTGCCTGGCCGTGTATCCTCCCACAAATGCATTATGGCCTGCCTCTGCTCGCACAGCCGCTCCACCATGTGCAGGGTGGAGTTCCACCTTGTTGCAATGTCGATAATGAGGCGGTGGTTGGGAAGGTGGAGCAATCGCTGCAGCTTCTGCATACGAACGGAGTGTACAGGCGACCGGCGGATGTGCGCGCACAGTCTTCGCACCTTCTGGAGCAGGGCTGTTAACTCCGGATAATTTTTGAGGAAGCACTGCACCACCAGGTTCAAGGTGTGAGCCAAGCAAGGTATATGGCTGAGTTTTGAAAGGGCTATGGCTGCCACAAAATTACGGCCGTTATCACTAACTACCTTGCCTGCCTCAAGATGTACACTGCCCAGCCATGACTCAGTTTGTCGCTTCAAGTACTCGGCCAGCACCTCGGCGGTGTGTCTGTTGCCCAAACACATCATCTGCAACACAGCCTGCGGACGCTTTCCACTAGCTGCTCGATAGGGGGACACATCGTGTGCAACAGTGGCAGCTGCAGATGGAGTGCTCGTACGACTGCGCTCTGTGGACGAGCTTTCGCTTCTGGAGGAGGAGGAGGAGGAGGGTCGAACGCCTACAGCCAACTGTTTCCTATACCGTGGGCTAGGCAGCACTGTCCCACCACCGCTGTCCCCTGTGGACCCTGCATCCACCACATTAACCCAGTGCGCAGTGATGGACACGTAACGGCCCTGGCCATGCCGACTGGACCATGCATCAGTTGTGAGGTGCACCTTTCCGCTCACTGACTGCTTGAGTGCATGGACAATGCGGTCTTTCACATGATGGTGGAGGGCTGGGATGGCTTTGCGAGAGAAGAAGTGGCGACTGGGTAGGTCATAGCGTGGTACTGCATAGGCCATGAGTTCGCGGAAAGCTGTGCTTTCCACCAACCGAAAGGGCATCATCTCAAACGAGATTAGTTTGGCAATGTGGGCGTTCAAACCCAGTGTACGCGGATGAGAGACTGAGTACTTTCTTGACCTACTCATAGTGTCTGGGAGGGTGAGCTGGACTTGAGAGCTGCATATGGTGGAAGTAGCGGTGGACAGGGCGGACTGAGAGAGGGTTGATGATGGTGATGGAGTTGGTGTTCTTTCTGATGGCCTAGAATCAGTCTTTCGTTGATATAACAGTGGGATTCCCTGACTGCTGTGGCCTTGCAACGACACCTCAACATTTGCTGCTGTGCTAACCGGTGGGCTTACAGTGGGGGAAACAATGTAGCGTTGCTGACTACCTTCGTTGTGATCAGTTGCACATGTGGCACTTGAGGTTTGGTGTTGTGTCCACGCTTGCAAGTGCATGCTGGTTAAATGTCTAAGCATGCAACTGGTATTCAAATTTTTCAGATTTTTCCCTCGGCTAAAGGTCTTTGCGCACTTCTTACAGATAACCTTGGCCTGATCATGAGGATTTTGGTCAAAAAAGTGCCACACTGCACTCTTCCTACTTTGGCAGACATTTTGCGGCCTAGCACGCTGTGATCTTTTGACCCTCTGGACAAGCTGTCCAGCAACTCTTTTGATGTTTGGAACCTGTCTTTGGAGTGCTCCGGGCCTGCCAGATAACAGCTGTTGCGATGTCGATGTCTGCTGTGGATGCTCCTCATCTGAGCTATTGGAAGCAGCACCCTCTTCCCCCAATGGATGCCAATCTGGGTCAACAACTGGGTCATCCATCACCTCCTCTTCTATGTCATGTGCACCTTCCTCTGTGTCACCGTGTATGGTGGTATAGTGTGCGGGAAGGGGCACCTGAGTCTCATCAGGGTCAGAATCTGGCTCTGTACACTGCGAGGACAATGTAGTGCTCTGAGTGAATGTACCAGCAGAATCATCCATCAGCGGCTGTGCATCAGTGCACTCCATGTCAGATTCATCTTGGCCTGGGTAATTCACCATTTGACTTGATAATCCAGGCATGGTATGTGAAAACAGCTCCATGGAGTAATCAGTAGTATGGCCTGCGTCATCCTTCAATCTTGGTTGGGGTGAAGGACACAAGGAAAGGTGTGGTTCATGAACATGAGCCTCCAATGACGACTCAGTGCTTTTACTTTTTACAACTGAAGAGGCGATGGAGCTGGAGGCTGTCAGCAATGTAAGACAAAACTTTTTCCTGATGCTCTGGCTTTAAAAGCGGTTTGCCAACTCCTAGAAAACTAAGCGTTCGAGGCCTTATGTAGCCAGACGATGACGCAGGCTCAACACCTCCTGCATTCGGTCCTATTTTTCTCTTGCCACTACCATCAGATCCACCACCAACACCATCATTACCAGCTGCCAACCCCCGCCCAATTCCACGGCCTCTTCCACCAGCCTTCCTCATTTTTGGTAGAAATGTACACAAAATCCAACAAACTATATAGTAATGTAAAACAAGGTACAAGGTGTCTATAGGACAGGGGAGATTTTGAATTTCTGCAGACACTTGTGGACACTGGACACTTTTGGATTGTGTGAGGCCCACTGATATCTGAGCGCTATGTCACAGGCTCGATGGCACAGCTGTGACAAAAGTGACGAGAGGATAAGGGAGATTTTGAATTTCTGCACACACTTGTGGACACTGGACACTTTTGGATTGTGTGAGGCCCACTGATATCTGAGCGCTATGTCACAGGCTCGATGGCACAGCTGTGACAAAAGTGACGAGAGGATAAGGGAGATTTTGAATTTCTGCACACACTTGTGGACACTGGACACTTTTGGATTGTGTGAGGCCCAATGAATATCTGAGCGCTATGTGACAGGCTCGATGGCACAGCTGTGACCAAAGTGACTAGAGGATAAGGGAGATTTTGAATTTCTGCACACACTTGTGGACACTGGACACTTTTGGATTGTGTGAGGCCCAATGAATATCTGAGCGCTATGTGACAGGCTCGATGGCACAGCTGTGACCAAAGTGAATAGAGGATAAGGGAGATTTTGAATTTCTGCAGACACTTGTGGACACTGGACACTTTTGGATTGTGTGAGGCCCACTGATATCTGAGCGCTATGTCACAGGCTCGATGGCACAGCTGTGAAAAAAGTGACGAGAGGATAAGGGAGATTTTGAATTTCTGCACACACTTGTGGACACTGGACACTTTTGGATTGTGTGAGGCCCAATGAATATCTGAGCGCTATGTGACAGGCTCGATGGCACAGCTGTGACCAAAGTGACTAGAGGATAAGGGAGATTTTGAATTTCTGCAGACACTTGTGGACACTGGACACTTTTGGATTGTGTGAGGCCCAATGAATATCTGAGCGCTATGTGACAGGCTCGATGGCACAGCTGTGACCAAAGTGACTGGAGGATAAGGGAGATTTTGAATTTCTGCAGACACTTGTGGACACTGGACACTTTTGGATTGTGTGAGGCCCACTGATATCTGAGCGCTATGTGACAGGCTCGATGGCACAGCTGTGACAAAAGTGACGAGAGGATAAGGGAGATTTTGAATTTCTGCAGACACTTGTGGACACTGGACACTTTTGGATTGTGTGAGGCCCAATGAATATCTGAGCGCTATGTGACAGGCTCGATGGCACAGCTGTGACCAAAGTGACTAGAGGATAAAGGAGATTTTGAATTTCTGCACACACTTGTGGACACTGGACACTTTTGGATTGTGTGAGGCCCAATGAATATCTGAGCGCTATGTGACAGGCTCGATGGCACAGCTGTGACAAAAGTGACGAGAGGATAAGGGAGATTTTGAATTTCTGCAGACACTTGTGGACACTGGACACTTTTGGATTGTGTGAGGCCCACTGATATCTGAGCGCTATGTGACAGGCTCGATGGCACAGCTGTGACAAAAGTGACGAGAGGATAAGGGAGATTTTGAATTTCTGCACACACTTGTGGACACTGGACACTTTTAGATTGTGTGAGGCCCAATGAATATCTGAGCGCTATGTGACAGGCTCGATGGCACAGCTGTGACCAAAGTGACTAGAGGAAAAGGGAGATTTTGAATTTCTGCAGACACTTGTGGACACTGGACACTTTTGGATTGTGTGAGGCCCACTGATATCTGAGCGCTATGTGACAGGCTCGATGGCACAGCTGTGACAAAAGTGACGAGAGGATAAGGGAGATTTTGAATTTCTGCAGACACTTGTGGACACTGGACACTTTTGGATTGTGTGAGGGCCACTGATATCTGAGCGCTATGTCACAGGCTCGATGGCACAGCTGTGACAAAAGTGACGAGAGGATAAGGGAGATTTTGAATTTCTGCAGACACTTGTGGACACTGGACACTTTTGGATTGTGTGAGGCCCACTGATATCTGAGCGCTATGTGACAGGCTCGATGGCACAGCTGTGACAAAAGTGACGAGAGGATAAGGGAGATTTTGAATTTCTGCAGACACTTGCGGACACTTGACACTTTTGGATTGTGTGAGGCCCACTGATATCTGAGCGCTATGTCACAGGCTCGATGGCACAGCTGTGACAAAAGTGACGAGAGGATAAGGGAGATTTTGAATTTCTGCACACACTTGTGGACACTGGACACTTTTAGATTGTGTGAGGCCCAATGAATATCTGAGCGCTATGTGACAGGCTTGATGGCACAGCTGTGACCAAAGTGACTAGAGGATAAGGGAGATTTTGAATTTCTGCAGACACTTGTGGACACTGGACACTTTTGGATTGTGTGAGGCCCAATGAATATCTGAGCGCTATGTGACAGGCTCGGCGGCACAGCTGTGACCAAAGTGACTAGAGGATAAAGGAGATTTTGAATTTCTGCACACACTTGTGGACACTGGACACTTTTGGATTGTGTGAGGCCCAATGAATATCTGAGCGCTATGTGACAGGCTCGATGGCACAGCTGTGACAAAAGTGATGAGAGGATAAGGGAGATTTTGAATTTCTGCAGACACTTGTGGACACTGGACACTTTTGGATTGTGTGAGGCCCACTGATATCTGAGCGCTATGTCACAGGCTCGATGGCACAGCTGTGACAAAAGTGACGAGAGGATAAGGGAGATTTTGAATTTCTGCACACACTTGTGGACACTGGACACTTTTGGATTGTGTGAGGCCCAATGAATATCTGAGCGCTATGTGACAGGCTCGATGGCACAGCTGTGACCAAAGTGACTAGAGGATAAGGGAGATTTTGAATTTCTGCACACACTTGTGGACACTGGACACTTTTGGATTGTGTGAGGCCCAATGAATATCTGAGCGCTATGTGACAGGCTCGATGGCACAGCTGTGACCAAAGTGACTAGAGGATAAGGGAGATTTTGAATTTCTGCAGACACTTGTGGACACTGGACACTTTTGGATTGTGTGAGGCCCACTGATATCTGAGCGCTATGTGACAGGCTCGATGGCACAGCTGTGACCAAAGTGACTAGAGGATAAGGGAGATTTTGAATTTCTGCAGACACTTGTGGACACTGGACACTTTTGGATTGTGTGAGGCCCAATGAATACCTGAGTGCTATGTGACAGGCTCGATGGCACAGCTGTGACCAAAGTGACTAGAGGATAAAGGAGATTTTGAATTTCTGCACACACTTGTGGACACTGGACATTTTTGGATTGTGTGAGGCCCAATGAATATCTGAGCGCTATGTGACAGGCTCGATGGCACAGCTGTGACAAAAGTGACGAGAGGATAAGGGAGATTTTGAATTTCTGCAGACACTTGTGGACACTGGACACTTTTGGATTGTGTGAGGCCCACTGATATCTGAGCGCTATGTCACAGGCTCGATGGCACAGCTGTGACAAAAGTGACGAGAGGATAAGGGAGATTTTGAATTTCTGCACACACTTGTGGACACTGGACACTTTTGGATTGTGTGAGGCCCAATGAATATCTGAGCGCTATGTGACAGGCTCGATGGCACAGCTGTGACCAAAGTGACTCGAGGATAAGGGAGATTTTGAATTTCTGCAGACACTTGTGGACACTGGACACTTTTGGATTGTGTGAGGCCCACTGATATCTGAGCGCTATGTCACAGGCTCGATGGCACAGCTGTGACAAAAGTGACGAGAGGATAAGGGAGATTTTGAATTTCTGCACACACTTGTGGACACTGGACACTTTTGGATTGTGTGAGGCCCAATGAATATCTGAGCGCTATGTGACAGGCTCGATGGCACAGCTGTGACAAAAGTCACTAGAGGATAAGGGAGATTTTGAATTTCTGCAGACACTTGTGGACACTGGACACTTTTGGATTGTGTGAGGCCCAATGAATATCTGAGCGCTATGTGACAGGCTCGATGGCACAGCTGTGACCAAAGTGACTAGAGGATAAAGGAGATTTTGAATTTCTGCACACACTTGTGGACACTGGACACTTTTGGATTGTGTGAGGCCCAATGAATATCTGAGCGCTATGTGACAGGCTCGATGGCACAGCTGTGACAAAAGTGACGAGAGGATAAGGGAGATTTTGAATTTCTGCAGACACTTGTGGACACTGGACACTTTTGGATTGTGTGAGGCCCAATGAATATCTGAGCGCTATGTGACAGGCTCGATGGCACAGCTGTGACAAAAGTGACGAGAGGATAAGGGAGATTTTGAATTTCTGCAGACACTTGTGGACACTGAACACTTTTGGATTGTGTGAGGCCCACTGATATCTGAGCGCTATGTCACAGGCTCGATGGCACAGCTGTGACAAAAGTGACAAGAGGATAAGGGAGATTTTGAATTTCTGCACACACTTGTGGACACTGGACACTTTTGGATTGTGTGAGGCCCAATGAATATCTGAGCGCTATGTGACAGGCTCGATGGCACAGCTGTGACCAAAGTGACTAGAGGATAAGGGAGATTTTGAATTTCTGCAGACACTTGTGGACACTGGACAATTTTGGATTGTGTGAGGCCCACTGATATCTGAGCGCTATGTGACAGGCTCGATGGCACAGCTGTGACAAAAGTGACGAGAGGATAAGGGAGATTTTGAATTTCTGCACACACTTGTGGACACTGGACACTTTTGGATTGTGTGAGGCCCACTGATATCTGAGCGCTATGTGACAGGCTCGATGGCACAGCTGTGACCAAAGTGACTAGAGGATAAGGGAGATTTTGAATTTCTGCAGACACTTGTGGACACTGGACACTTTTGGATTGTGTGAGGGCCACTGATATCTGAGCGCTATGTCACAGGCTCGATGGCACAGCTGTGACAAAAGTGACGAGAGGATAAGGGAGATTTTGAATTTCTGCACACACTTGTGGACACTGGACACTTTTGGATTGTGTGAGGCCCACTGATATCTGAGCGCTATGTCACAGGCTCGATGGCACAGCTGTGACCAAAGTGACTAGAGGATAAAGGAGATTTTGAATTTCTGCAGACACTTGTGGACACTGGACACTGTTGGATTGTGTGAGGCCCAATGAATATCTGAGCGCTATGTGACAGGCTTGATGGCACTGCTGTGACCAAAGTGACTAGAGGATAAGGGAGATTTTGAATTTCTGCAGACACTTGTGGACACTGGACACTTTTGGATTGTGTGAGGCCCAATGAATATCTGAGCGCTATGTGACAGGCTCGATGGCACAGCTGTGACCAAAGTGACTAGAGGATAAAGGAGATTTTGAATTTCTGCACACACTTGTGGACACTGGACACTTTTGGATTGTGTGAGGCCCAATGAATATCTGAGCGCTATGTGACAGGCTCGATGGCACAGCTGTGACAAAAGTGACGAGAGGATAAGGGAGATTTTGAATTTCTGCAGACACTTGTGGACACTGGACACTTTTGGATTGTGTGAGGCCCACTGATATCTGAGCGCTATGTCACAGGCTCGATGGCACAGGTGTGACAAAAGTGACGAGAGGATAAGGGAGATTTTGAATTTCTGCACACACTTGTGGACACTGGACACTTTTGGATTGTGTGAGGCCCAATGAATATCTGAGCGCTATGTGACAGGCTCGATGGCACAGCTGTGACCAAAGTGACTAGAGGATAAGGGAGATTTTGAATTTCTGCAGACACTTGTGGACACTGGACACTTTTGGATTGTGTGAGGCCCACTGATATCTGAGCGCTATGTCACAGGCTCGATGGCACAGCTGTGACAAAAGTGACGAGAGGATAAGGGAGATTTTGAATTTCTGCAGACACTTGTGGACACTGGACACTTTTGGATTGTGTGAGGCCCAATGAATATCTGAGCGCTATGTGACAGGCTCGATGGCACAACTGTGACCAAAGTCACTAGAGGATAAGGGAGATTTTGAATTTCTGCAGACACTTGTGGACACTGGACACTTTTGGATTGTGTGAGGCCCAATGAATATCTGAGCGCTATGTGACAGGCTCGATGGCACA
Source organism: Dendrobates tinctorius (assembly GCF_039654945.1). NCBI lineage: Eukaryota > Metazoa > Chordata > Amphibia > Anura > Dendrobatidae > Dendrobates > Dendrobates tinctorius. Next base: position 19,284,588 of record NW_027361700.1, read on the forward strand.
GCTGTGACCAAAGTGACTAGAGGATAAAGGAGATTTTGAATTTCTGAACACACTTGTGGACACTGGACACTTTTGGATTGTGTGAGGCCCAATGAATATCTGAGCGCTATGTGACAGGCTCGATGGCACAGCTGTGACAAAAGTGACGAGAGGATAAGGGAGATTTTGAATTTCTGCAGACACTTGTGGACACTGGACACTTTTGGATTGTGTGAGGCCCACTGATATCTGAGCGCTATGTCACAGGCTCGATGGCACAGCTGTGACAAAAGTGACGAGAGGATAAGGGAGATTTTGAATTTCTGCACACACTTGTGGACACTGGACACTTTTAGATTGTGTGAGGCCCAATGAATATCTGAGCGCTATGTGACAGGCTCGATGGCACAGCTGTGACCAAAGTGACTAGAGGATAAAGGAGATTTTGAATTTCTGCAGACACTTGTTGACACTGGACACTTTTGGATTGTGTGAGGCCCACTGATATCTGAGCGCTATGTGACAGGCTCGATGGCACAGCTGTGACAAAAGTGATGAGAGGATAAGCGAGATTTTGAATTTCTGCAGACACTTGTGGACACTGGACACTTTTGGATTGTGTGAGGCCCAATGAATATCTGAGCGCTATGTGACAGGCTCGATGGCACAGCTGTGACCAAAGTGACTAGAGGATAAGGGAGATTTTGAATTTCTGCAGACACTTGTGGACACTGGACACTTTTGGATTGTGTGAGGCCCACTGATATCTGAGCGCTATGTGACAGGCTCGATGGCACAGCTGTGACAAAAGTGACGAGAGGATAAGGGAGATTTTGAATTTCTGCAGACACTTGTGGACACTGGACACTTTTGGATTGTGTGAGGGCCACTGATATCTGAGCGCTATGTCACAGGCTCGATGGCACAGCTGTGACAAAAGTGACGAGAGGATAAGGGAGATTTTGAATTTCTGCAGACACTTGTGGACACTGGACACTTTTGGATTGTGTGAGGCCCACTGATATCTGAGCGCTATGTGACAGGCTCGATGGCACAGCTGTGACCAAAGTGACTAGAGGATAAAGGAGATTTTGAATTTCTGCACACACTTGTGGACACTGGACACTTTTGGATTGTGTGAGGCCCAATGAATATCTGAGCGCTATGTGACAGGCTCGATGGCTTAGCTGTGACAAAAGTGACGAGAGGATAAGGGAGATTTTGAATTTCTGCAGACACTTGTGGACACTGGACACTTTTGGATTGTGTGAGGCCCAATGAATATCTGAGCGCTATGTGACAGGCTCGATGGCACAGCTGTAACCAAAGTGACTAGAGGATAAAGGAGATTTTGAATTTCTGCACACACTTGTGGACACTGGACACTTTTGGATTGTTTGAGGCCCAATGAATATCTGAGCGCTATGTGACAGGCTCGATGGCACAGCTGTGACAAAAGTGACGAGAGGATAAGGGAGATTTTGAATTTCTGCAGACACTTTTGAAACGCGACTTTGGCGCGTAAGTCGCCGACCTCGTGGCCGACCTCATCCTAGGGTCGGGTTTCGTTTCATGAAACCCGACTTTGCCAAAAGTCGGCGACTTTTGAAATTTTTCGACCCGTTTCGCTCAACTCTACCCGTTACCCCTGATTTCTGATTTATTTTCCAGAGTTAAAAGTGCCTGCTGGTTTACCAAGCTTGACCTCAGGGGGCGTATAATCTTATTCGCATCAACCACGGGGATGAATGGAAGACGGCGTTTAATACTCCGGAGGGACATTTTGAGTACTTGGTGATGCCTTTTGGGCTCACTAATGCCCCTTCTGTCTTCCAGTCCTTTATCAACGATATTTTCCGGGACTTTGTGAGTAAGTTTTTGATCATTTATCTGGATGATATTTTGATCTTTTCCAGTGATTGGGATTCTCATGTGGAACATGTCCGGACTGTGTTCTGGATTTTGAGGGAAAATTCCCTGTATGTTAAGGGATCGAAATGCCTTTTTGGTGTACAGAGGATTTCATTTTTGGGATTTATTTTGTCTCCGTCGGCTATTGAAATGGACCCGGCCAAGGTACAGGCTATTTATGATTGGTTTCAGCCCACTTCTTTGAAGGCTCTCCAGAAGTTTTGGGGTTTTTTTTGCTAATTTCTATTGTAAATTTATAGGTAATTTTTCTGGTATTGACAAACCACTGACTGATCTGACCAAAAAGGGCGCTGATGTGGTGAATTGGTCTCCAGAAGCAGTCTCGGCATTTCGGGAGTTTAAACGGAGATTCACTTCTGCTCTGGTTCTACGCAACCTGATGTCTCACTCCCATTTTAGGTGGAGGTAGATGCTTCTGAGATTGGTGCAAGAGCTGTTTTGTCCCAAAAAGATCCGGTGACTTCTAAAATGAATCCCTGTGCCTTCTTTTCTGGAAAATTCTCCCCATCTGAACGTAACTATGACGTGGGGAATCGGGAATTGTTGGCCATGAAATGGGCATTTGAAGAGTGGAGACATTGGTTGGAGGGAGCTAGACATCAAGTTGTGGTCCTCACCGACCACAAGAATTTGATTTATCTTGAATCAGCCAAACACTTGAATCCTAGGTGGGCCTTGTTTTTCACGCATTTTAATTTTGTGGTTTCTTTTCTTCTGGGCACTAAGAATGTTAAGGCGGACGCCCTTTATAGGAGTTTCTTTGCGGATTCTCTTATTGTGACCGAGCCTACTGCCATTCTAGGTGAGGGGGTAGTGCTTTCCACCATCTCGCCCGATTTGAGACGTGCCCTGGAGGAATTTCAGACCGCAGGCAGACGTCACATTATATCCGGCCCAAAAAAAATAAAACTGCTCTTGTGTCTATACTTAACACATATAAAAGCAGTTTTCCTTACCTCTTTTTTTTTTTCTTCCTCCTGACTGAGCTGATTCCTGGCCCAAACACCTGTTACATTGCACAGCCTGGAAGGTCACTCTCAGGCTCAAGCATGCTGCAGCCTGGAAGCTTCAAAGAAAATGCAGGCTGTTGGAAATCCACATTCCTGGAGCATCGCCCCTTGGACAGCGCTGGGGGTCAGGCATTGCCCGCAAAAGCGGCCAAACTGTTGTTACCAGTTTCCCTTTCTTTTGCTAAGAAACGTCTGTGTGTGAAGGCTTATGTGGATTGTGGTGCTGCCGGCAACCTTATGGATTTTTTATTTGCTAAGAGTCTGGGTGTACCTCTGCTAAAGCTTAAAGCGCCTATTCAGACTATTACAATTAATGGTACATCTATAGACCAGGGAGGCGTGGAATTCATTACTGACAAAATTTCTATGTCAGTGGGGACATTACATAACGAACAAATGTCATTTTTTGTTATATACAATTTATCAGATCCAGTTGTGTTAGGCATGCCATGGTTGCACCAGCATAATCCAGTTATTGACTGGCGCATAGGTGATATCGGGCGCTGGAGTCCACGGTGTCAGAATCACTGTATGTCACTGTCAGTGAACCAAGTTAAAATTAAAAACCCCTCCATTCCATATGCATTCGGAGATTATGAAGATGTCTTCTCCATAGTGGAGTCTGAGAAACTACCTCCTCATAGAGAGTACGACTGTCCTATAGACTTGGTCCCTGGTGCCCGTCTCCCTAAGGGGAGAATATTCAACCTCTCGGGTCCGGAGCGTGTAGCCATGAATGACTACATAGCAGACAGCCTACGTAAAGGCTTTATTAGACCTTCCACCTCACCTGTAGGAGCTGGGTTTTTCTTTGTAGAAAAAAAAGATGGTGGACTCAGACCATGCATCGATTATCGTGAGCTGAACGCAATTACTGTAAAAAATCAGTACTCGCTCCCACTCATTCCTGATCTGTTTAATCAGCTACTGGGAGCCCGCTGGTTTACTAAACTTGACCTCCGGGGGGCATATAATCTGGTCCGCATAAGAAGCGGTGACGAATGGAAAACGGCCTTTAATACACCTCTTGGTCACTTTGAGTACCTTGTAATGCCGTTCGGTCTCAGTAACGCACCTGCCGTATTTCAACACTTTGTCAATGACATTTTCAGGGACATTTGTGGGGTGTATGTCGTCGTGTATCTGGATGACATTTTGATTTATTCGGCTGACCCTGTGACACATGCTCAACACGTCCGTTCGGTATTGCAGAGACTGCGAAAAAACTCCTTGTATGCGAAATTAGAAAAATGTGTTTTTTTTTGCTGAAGAGGTACAGTTCTTAGGATACATGGTCTCAGGCAAGGGGTTTCGCATGGACCCTGCCAAGATTCAACCCATTAAGGATTGGGTGCAACCCAAATCGCTGAAAGCGCTGCAGCGGTTTTTGGGATTTGCGAATTATTACCGCAAGTTTATCAGGGGTTTCTCTGAGATTGCCAAGCCACTCACGGACCTTACCCGAAAAGGGGCGGACGTGACTAATTGGAATCCTGAGGCAACCCGAGCTTTTTCTACACTAAAGGAGTGCTTCGTGGCCAACCCGGTGTTGATTCAACCAAACTTGGACCACCCCTTTATTGTTGAAGTAGATGCCTCCGAAGTCGGAGTGGGAGCAGTGCTCTCGCAAGGCACTGCATCCCTCACTCAGCTTCGCCCATGTGCATTTTTCTCCCGCAAATTCTCTGCCACGGAGGGAAACTATGACGTCGGTAATCGGGAATTACTGGCGATCAAATGGGCCTTCGAGGAATGGCGCCACTTCCTCGAAGGTGCCAAACACAAGGTCACTGTTATTACAGACCACAAAAACCTAACCTACCTAGAGTCAGCTAAAAGACTAAATCCCAGGCAGGCTAGGTGGGCCTTGTTTTTCTCCAGGTTTGATTTTATAATCACCTTCCGCCCCGGGACTAAAAATGTGAGGGCAGATGCCCTCTCTCGCAGTTTCTGCCCCACACAGACCGAGGACTGTGAACCAGTCCCAATATTGGCTAATGGAATCGTCGTGTCGGCAGTGTCTTTGGACCTTCTGGAGGAGATCCGTAGGTCTTCAGAGCAAGTTCCTGACACTACGCCCCCCAAAAAATTGTTCGTTCCGGCTAACCTTCGTCTGCAGGTTCTAAAAGAATCGCACGACTCTGTCCTGGCAGGCCATCCGGGTCTCAATAATACCACCAGGTTGGTAACTAGGAACTTTTGGTGGCCGACGGTGGTCAAGGACTGTAAGGACTATGTTTCAGCGTGTGAAGTCTGTGCCCGCACCAAGTCCCTCCATAGTCGCCCTGCCGGCTGGCTTCAGTCCTTGCCCACCCCTGAGAGTCCATGGACCCACATCTCCATGGATTTCATTACAGACCTGCCGCCATCAGATGGGAAAACTTGTATCTGGGTGGTGGTAGACAGGTTCAGCAAGCAGGGCCATTTTATTCCCCTGTCTGGGTTGCCTAACTCTGAGACTTTAAGTAAGTTGTTTATCCTGCACATTGTACGTCTGCGCGGCGTTCCGGCAAATATTGTGTCCGACAGGGGTACCCAGTTTGTCTCGAAGTTCTGGAGGGCATTCTGTAGACGCATTGGTGTGGAGTTGTCCTTTTCTTCGGCATACCATCCCGAAACTAATGGTCAAACTGAGCGTACTAACCAAGCTCTGGAACAATACCTCCGCTGTTATGTGTCAGGACATCAGACCGATTGGGTGGAACATCTGCCATTGGCTGAGTTCGCCCTCAATAATCGATATCAAGACTCCATTAAAACTACCCCTTTCTTTTGTAACCTTGGACTACATCCGCGCTTTGGGTCGCTTTAGGCCAGGATGTCGGAGCTCCCTGGGGTGGAGCAAAATATACATCGGCTAAAAACGATTTGGTCTGAGGTTAATTCAAATTTGAAAGGGGCTCAGGTTAGACAGGCTTCGGCTGCAAATAGACGACGATCTAAGGGGCTGCACCTGGGAGTTGGCGACAAGGTTTGGCTCTCTACAAAAAATATCAAGCTTAAGGTACCGTCCGCCAAACTAGGTCCCAGGTTCATCGGCCCATACGAAATTATCGAGGTGGTTAACCCAGTAGCCTTCCGCTTAAAACTTCCACAGTCATTCAAATTGCCTAACGTATTCCACAGGTCTCTCCTCAAACCTTATCGTTCTCCCATTCACCCTGTTCAGTCCCCTCCTCCTCCTGTTTCGGTCGGGGGAGCTCTGGAGTATGAAGTCCAGGGTATCCTTGACTCCCGCCTTGTTGGGGGCTCAGTACAGTATCTGGTACACTGGAAGGGCTACGGCCCAGAAGAAAGGTCCTGGGTTCCTGCGGGGAACGTCCATGCCAAGGCATTAATTAGGAGATTTCATCTTCTTCACCCTGACAAACCGGGTTTTGAGGGTCCGGAGGCCCCTCCTGGAGAGGGGGGTACTGTCACGTCACCGTCAGACTCGGGGCCTGCTGTTCCGCCCTCAGCCACTAGGAGGCGACGGACTGTCACGCCGCCCTCGGGCTCGGGGCCTGCTGTCCAGGCCTCGGCTACCAGGAGGCGCCGGACTGACATGTCATCGTCGAATTCAGGGCCTGCTGTTCCGCCCTCAGCCACTGTGAGGCGCCGTGGCTCGCGCCCGAGTAATGGCGGCAACAGTGAAAGGGCTTCTGCGCAGGCGTCTAGTGGACACAGACTCCGCTCCTCTGTCAGTCATGAAGAGGTTGGTGCATCGTCATCAGGTCTGGTCCTGGGGGCGGTCCTGATGACATCATCAGCCCGGGAGCCTGTGAGGGATGACCTGATCCCTCAAATACCTTTGGACTGGGCTTGCAAGCCGCCGGATATATTCTTGGTTCCCCTGCGTGTTACTGTGTGAATTGCTGTTGACTGACTCTGACTTTTGCCTGGACTTCTGACTCTGCTTCTGCCTAACGATTCTGTACCTCTGCGACTCTCCTGGTTTATGACTCTGACTTTGGCCTGGAATCTGACTCTGCTACTGTCGACTGTTTTTGTACCGTTGCTGCCTGACTGGTTTAGTCTCGGATATCATTGCCTCTGTGTCCTGTATTGGAACACCTTTCTGGCGACCGTCCTGCTCTGGTCATTGCTCCTATTCAGACAGTGCCTCCTGGGCTCTGCTATAAATCCAGATCCCTGTATAGGGGTAAAGGGTATCAGTGTTTCTCGGGGTGCTGTCTGGCTGCAGTCCAGACCGCAGGCAGACGTCACACCTACTTGGCGACAGGTGCAGAACCTATATGAGGGATGTTTCGGGCAGGCAGGGTAATTTTATGTCTGCCTATGGGTCTCCACTCCCCTCCCCTCATCCCTTCGTGTTGCACTTAGTATTTCCCACACTGTGGTGACATTTTCACGTGCATATTTAAAAAAAAAACTGACACGTGGTTTTGTTTGTGTATGTTTTTTTTCCTTCGGGTGTGTTTTTTTCCTTTTCTCCCTTGGAATGGATCTAATTGCAGGGCTGACATAGCAGCTACGCTGTCTGTCTCTGGAGATGAGTGACCTCCGATATAAGGTTCAGCCGCAGCAATAGTGGCTGCAGGTCGCTGATGGTGGGGTCTCTGCAGGTAGGCCAGTCCAGCCTGAACCCAAGGTTGTCCTCACAGACAGGTTTTCCGGAGGAAGATACAAGATATTTGTGTTTAAGGAAGCTTGAAAACTTTATTTTAAACTTAGTCGTCGCTAATTCAGAAATGAAGAGCAATGGGTTGGTATTGTGATCTCTGTACTACAGGGAGATCCGCAGTCCTGGGCTTTCTCTTTGCCACAGGATTCTGTTTGTTTCCAGTCCGTGGAGGGATTTTTTTTGGTTCTAGCGCTTATCTATGATGACCCTGACCGATTTGCCTTGGCTGAGTCCAGATTGCGTCGCCTTCAGCAGGGGAATCGGTCAGTGGAGATGTGTAGCTCCCATTTCCACAGGTGAGCAACTGATACTAAATGGAATGACCCGACTCCCAGAAGCCAATTTCTTCAGGGTCTCACTGAAAGGTCGAAGGATGCTTTAGTTGTATATGAAACCCCTGAGTCCTTGGAGGCTGCTATGTCGTTTGCTCTACATGTTGACAGGTGCCTTTGGGATAGGTGGGTAAGACCACCTTCTCCGTAGCCTCTTTTTCAGGGTATTGTCCCATTTGCCAGGGGAGTAGTCTAGTGGTGAATCCGCACTGTGGAAAGGGGGGGGGGTTCGCAAAACCCCACAGCTCCCCTCTACACAGTATGATGAGCCCACAGCTCCCCTATACACATTATGAGTCCACACCTCCCCTATACACAGTCTTATGCTGACAGAGCTCCACTATAGAAAGTATAATGCCCCCCAGAGCTCCCCTATATACAGTGTAATGGGCCAACAGCTCCCTTATGCACGGTATAATGCCTTCTTAGCTCCCCTATACACAGTAAGATGGGCCCACAGTTCCCATATATACAGTATGTGTGACGCCCCTGAGGCTCAGTCGCCACAGAGGTACTGCACCTCCTCCTGAGGTGTGGTATCCCAACATCCAGGTAAAGTGGAGACTCCTGACCACGCTCCAACACCTGCACCCCACACCACAAAGTAGAGTAGCAAAGCACCTTTGGCGGCTCCCTGCTTGGAGTATAGCAAAGCACCCATTGGTAGCTCCCTGCTTGGAACACGAAACGTGCTGGGAGGTGGGTGGAGTTAGATGACATTACAAAGAGCGGGAAGAGTTTAGGATTAGTCAGTCAGTCAGTTGGTTAGAGAGTTAGAGAGAAGAAGATCCCCAGAGAGAGGGATAGATGGATGGAAGTGCTGCAGCAGATCCCAGTGACCTGGGTCTGCTGGCACGGGAAAGGAAGAAAGAGAGCAACGTCGACTGGAAGCCTGACTCTCCATAGAGAGGAAGATCAGTGCGGAACGTGAGGAGTAAAAGAGAACAGAGGATGTGGGTTAGAAGAGAACCCTTCCTAGAAGTTCTAAGCGCAAGGCCGGGGCCCGGTCCCCGAGGTTGTACGGATACTAATGGTCCTGCAGCAGACACCGGAGGAATAGAAGTAGTGACAACTTTATTCCCACACAAGACTTGGGGGCACAACAGCAACATAATAGTGAGCCGGGACATAGTAGCAAGGAGTCCCCGAAGCAGGCTACAGCTGTCTGCCGTACAAGTAGAGTTCATAAGAACATCGGACAGGAGGAACTCCAGTGTAACTCAGTATTAGGAGTACTTCACCTAAAGGCGCTATAAGAGGAGACGTTCAGAAAGGTAAATGTTGGCGGAGTGTTGGAAAGGAGTATTCCATCGGGCCTGGAGGTTGACTGAGTCCCTGACTCAGAGGACACGGCACGGAGGCAGGCACCTGTTTGTACAACAGACTGTGAGTGAAGCTTTGGAACTACATGCCCTGGTGTCCTCCACTTATTCCTGCGCCAATCTGCCCAGCACTGCTACATCCCTTGCACCTGACACTGCACCATCTACGTGTCACTCCATTTACTCTGCCCTGGGACTACAGCCCTGCGTATAGGAGGGCTATACCATCACTGCTGCACCATACCATCTGTCCCAGAGGATCTGTCTGCAGCGTCGGCTTATATCTTCATTGCCGAATACCACAGGTGGCCTCACGAATCACTTATAAACTTTTATCACCACAAGCACACTGAAACAACCCCTTTTACAATTGGCACCCAGGGCCACGGGCCGGGTCACAGCTACCGTGACATCTCCTACTGAAGCTCATCGGGCCCGGTACCGAGTACCCCACAGCCCTGGGAGGGCGACCCATATGATGTCCCCCACAATTCCCCTGTACACAGTATAATGAGCTAACCGCTCCCTTATACACAGTATAATGCTCCCACAGCTCCCCTATACACAGTATGGTATGCTCACAGCTCCCTTATACTCAGTATGATGGGCCCACAGCTCCCATACATACAGTATGATGTCCATTAGAGTTCTCCTATTTATAGAATGATGTCCCCACTGGTCCCCCAAAACATAGTATAATAGTTAATAGTGTTCTGACACTGTGCGTCACCACAGCCAGGAGGAAATTAACTTTATTCCTCACTGCAGCCTCGAGGGCGGCGCTGGCATGGCTTCATTCACCGCTCTGTGTATAGAGAGCGGCAGCTGTAACTGCGCCTCTTACCCCGACTGACAGTCGGCTCAGCAGCCTCTACCTCCAAGTATCTGTGCACTGGTGCCCCTATAAATAATGCTTCTTAAGTGCCCACTTGACATGTAATAATGTCCCCCGAGTCCCCTCATGTCCAGTAATAATGGCCTCAGCATCGCTGATGTCAGCAGGCGGTCAAGTGACGACACTTTCGGCTTCTCAATTCTCTTCTGTTGAGAGAAACCAAACCTTTCTAGTCGACACAAGCACATAGCAAACGTGGTCTCATGACCGCCTGATAACGCCAGTAATATTGGGGTCTCATGACAGCAGGAGCTTCCTGTCATGATTTGGCAGTCTGCTTATTATTAAATTATTAAAGCACCACTCTATCAGGGTTTTTTTTCACTGCTGGAGTGGTGCTTTAACCGCAAGTCCCCTGCCTCGGTCATATACTCATCCTCTGGCGTATTCACCGTTTTTGGCACCGCTCCAGTCCCACGGCTCCATCTTATGAGCGCAGATTCTTATTGGCCCAATTTTAGAAGCTACATCACAAGTGCTCAATGTAAGTCTATGAGAGCCAGGAAGAGGCGAGAAAGAGGCCGGAATGAGGCTCTCATAGACTCAAATTAATTAGTAACCTCCATGAAACACTGGGGCAGTGGACAGGTCACGAGCTGCAGGAGACGGACCCAAGCAGTGCGGTGGCGAAAACAGATGAAAATGCCAGTAGGTGAGTATCAGACCGCCAGTCATAGATTTAAAGCGCCACTCCAGTGGTGAAATAAAAAAAATGCTGGAGTGGTGCTTTAAATGTGATGGAGTTCATGGCTTACCCAGCTGGTAAGTATAAAAAGCCCCCTACCTCCCCATCCCAGAGAACAACTATTACACGTGATGGAGTGCATATAATCTCATAACAACACCGTATAATTATCAGCCCTCCAGTGCCTTCTCCCCTCACCTACCTCAGCCCTCACCTCCAGTGCCCTGTCGACCCTCCCCCACCTCAGCCCCAGCCCCCACAATACCCTCATCCTCTTACATTCACCCCCCAGTGCCTTGTCCCCCTCACCCACCTCAGCCCCTACAATACCCACATCCTCTCACATTCACCCCCAGTGCCCTGTCGACCCTCCGCACCTCAGCCCCATAATACCCCCATCATCTCACATTCACCCCCCCAGTGCCCTGTCTCCCTCCCCAACACCCCCATCCTTTCACATTCATCCCCAGTGCCCTGTCCACCTTCCCCACCTCAGCCCTTTCAATACCCCATCCTCTCACATTTACCCCCCAGTGACTACGATATACCTATCAATCTAATACCTTTTATCCCCACTTATAGATGAAGTTTGCAGCAGGACCAGGAAGTATCTGAGTGGAGTGAAATGAAGGTGGACACTAGGATCCAGCATGTCTGTCCTGAGCCAATCCCAGCTCTTGCAGGGAGTGACGAAAACTGCAGCCTGGGAGGAGCTCCTGAGGTCAGTCAGCACAATAAAGTGCTGGAGGGAGGTTCTGCAACTGTGCTACCAGCGTGCAGAAACTCCATCAGGCAGGGTAGCAGGCATTTTACTGCTCTCCTCCTGTGCTGTATTGTGCCTCATCACTGGAGTGGCAGTGCCGGCTGAGCTCCCAGTGGGCCATATCATGTGACCGGGCCCGGGGCGAAGGGCCCCTTCTGCACCCCCAGTAGCTATGTTGCTACGGACTACTTCACACTTCTATTTTCAATGTCTGAAATTCACAAATTGGATTTAGAATTTTTTTTCATACACATGGCACTGTACCGACCGCTATATGTTGGCGCACACAATTTTGGATTGTCTACGGCTTTTCCTAGAGGGAACATGAACATAGATTGTGCAGCCATTTCTCCAGTGACAATCAGTTATAATTTTGATTTTCACTTCATATAGATGCCATCAGGATATAAAAGGGCCATTGCAGATAGTGGTGATGGTGCAGCGCTCTGATTTGCACCTCTTGGCTTGTGTGTCCTGGGTGAGAAAATGGCAAATACTGTATTTAAAATTATCATTATTATCATCATCATCTGACTATAAGAACTGAAGAGCATTTTCTCCAAATATCAGACAATCAGTGATAAATATAAGTGCTCTGAATTTTTTTTAAACTGTATTCTTCCAATTGGTATGTCTGTGTTTAGAGACTCTTGATGACAGCCAACATGGATGCTGGTAGAGAAACCACAGTGATTGTCACCCAAATCTCCTAAAGTAGTGAAGAATAGAATTGAGCGAATTTCTTCGGGTCTGTAACCCTACGTGGGTTAACTATGGTGGGCTTTGTGTGCGGCTGCCTAAGAATTGGACTGTGTTGCCCATGGGCTCTGCCCCATTTTGACCCTTGGACTGGCCCCATGTTTTATTCAGCCCCCACTGTCTAAAACTCATGTTCCACTAAAAGGAGGGAGGGGGAAAGCTGCTGGATCTGGATCAGACATACCTTAAGGAAGGGCCATCGGGCCACTTTAAGAGACTACGTTTGTGTTATGGACTATAATGCGCTCTTATGTTTTATTGACTGCATGCTTTTATATAGGCCCTGATGGTCGAGGACGACCGTGTTTTTAGGAACGAGGGGTGTAAGGAGGTGGCCGAGAACCTCATTGTCTACGCTTTCTCCTGTGTGCTGATCTTGGGCCCTTTATGTCATACCCGAAGGGTGTCCCTGTATATTAATGCCTTAATGCTGATGTGTCTATGTGTCTGTTGTGAATTATTGCGAAATTCCATGTACTGTATTGTCTCAATGTTATAACTACATATTGTGTATGTAGAGTAGGGATAGTAAAGAGTTAAATCCAGGAGGCTGGCTGAGCAGCCTCAAAGGGAGCAGGAAGCTCCTGGTTCCACTTCAGAGCCCAGGCAGGACTGTCTGAGGCAGGACATGTGTCCCCGTCTGGGAAAGAGGGGACCCCCTTTTGGCGAATGTGTGTGTCCCTGTCTGGGACGGAACCAACCCTCGGCTGGGGAGAACATAGGCTGCCAGAACTGTCAGGCACTGGGACTGGATGAGTGCCCCACCAGAGATTTTTAGCTCCAGAGAGATAACTGGCAGTTTTGGACTCTGCTGCTGCAGCCGCTGCTGTGACTAGGGACAGAACAGAAATTTTATGTCTCTTCTTTATTTCTACATCCTCCTTATTAAAATACAAGTTTCCACTGTTGGGCCCTATACAGTGTGGAGTGTGGTTCATCCGGAGGATGCCTTCCCATCATGGGGAATAGCCGCAGAACCGAGGTAACCAACTATGACTCAGAGCTGGGATTTGGACTGTCCTTTCATGTGCAAGGTGCCGGGGTGCTCACTGACTTTGAACTCGCCACCTTGTTACATTAGCATAATACTGAATTTGGGGGTATGAGAAAACAACAGGTACTGAGCATCCTCTGCCACCTCCCCAATTCATTACAAGTGCTTAGTAGCCTCTTCTCCCACCTTTTAATTTATTATAAAGTGTTGTATGCACCTTACCCCCTCCTCAAATACATTTTAAGTTCCTTATAATGTCATAATGAATTGTGGGATGTGGATGATGCTGTCAGGGACGTAACACACTCTCCACCACCCAATTCATTTTACATCCATATCTAACTTCCTTAGTCCCATTTACTCCCATCCCAGTCCCCCATCCCTTCATTGTCCTCTCCCTCACCCCATCATTGTTCTCTCCCCCAACTCCATCATTGTCCTCTCCCCACCTCCATCATTTTCCTCTCCCCCACATCCCTTTGTTCTTTCCCGCATTTCCATCATTGCCTTCTCCCCACTCCCATCATTGCCCTTTCCCTACTTCCATCATTATTCTCTCCCCCACCCCCATCATTGTCCTCTCCCTCACCCCATCATTGTCCTCGCTCCCACTCCCATCATTGCCCTCTCCCCACTTCCATCATTGTCCTCTCAACCACCCCCATCATTGTCCTCTCTCCCACTTCCATCATTTTCCTCTCACTAATCTCCATTATTGTCCTCTCCACTACCCCTCATTGTCCTTTCCTCAGTGTATTGGTAAAAAAAAAAATGAAAACACAACACTCACCTCTCCATACGTTTCCCTGCAGTATCGTCTCTGAAGCAGACTCCCTTTGCAAGCTGATGTCATCAAGCCGAGCACGTTCTGTGACAGAGAAAGCGCCAGGCAGGAAGTAGAGCACGGATTCCTGCAGCTCCACTACCATTTTCTGTTATAAAAGTTCCCCATTTTGCCAATCAGTGTGGGTCATAGCTATCGGACTTCCACCAATCAACAAATTATCACCTATTGTGCTGATAGGAGATAACATGTTTTCACCAGACAGCCCCTTTACCAGGACCCCACTGAGATAATGAAATTCCTCAAAGTTATTTTTATTTGAATAGTGTCTGCACACTTGGCTACCCTATCATATACTACAGCAAAGACAAGCTATAAGTATTGGGATAGAGGAAGCGACACCTAGGCACTGGTGCCTGAGTGTTCCAAAATGCCTTTCTGCCACTCAAGAAGAGAGGAGCATTCTAAAAGTCATTGTAGGTGCAGGCCTGGTTATAGATTTTACATTAGAGAACAGGAACAAGTGAGATCTCAGTTATGTATTTTGATGTCTTTGGCCAGATTATACCATAATATTGGACATATACATGAGTAATACATTACATTATACTGTATGTAATGGTATTTGACATACACTAGTGGAATAAGTAGATGAATTTCATTGTCCATTTTGGAATACTATCACTTATGAGCTTCCAAATACAAATATAACATAAAACAAGCCCTGATTCAGTAAAGTACATAATGTACGCTGACTCGCAATACTGGTCAGATACAGAGAGTAAACATAAAACATTACCAGAAAAAAAATACATTGCAGTTTTATTGTAACTTTAAATTGCCCTTAAACACTTTTCATCACACCATAAAAAGTCTAAGAGCTAGAACTCTCCAGCAGAACAAAGACAGAAAAGTCGTAGCTCAGTATCATCACCAAGTGGTCACATGTAGTGCTTCAGCATTTTAAATGAGTGCAGAGACAGTAGTCACAATGCGATCTGGGCCATTTCACATCATGTTAATTGCCTCTGTTTGATGTATACAGTGGAAAAAGCTTCTGACATATACAGTACCTGCAAAAAGTGCCACCCAGTGGCAACAGTCACCTTATAGGCTTTCTTAATAATTATTGTTCATAATTTGTTTGTAGTCTGTAACCATGGTGGCAGACCGACACAGGAACAGTAGGCACCAAACTGTATTTTATTTTTTGGGTATTGAAAGGCCTAGTAGGAGCTAAAAAGTGCACTTATGCTCTAATAATTCAATAATACCTTTTTGATTATCTGGCAACTACATTCACTGTCTGTGTTCTTGCTGCTATGTATGTTTTAGAACTGAGTGTGGGAACAGCTGGCAGTGACTGGCAGCAACCTCTATGACATTACTGCCTGTCACTGAAGCTGCACTCCAAGCTCACCTCAGTGTCTCCTGGAAGTCAGGGTGAACAGTCGCATTATGCCACCATTCATCAAGATATCCAGATGTCGTAACCGGACCGTGTGGATGAGGGTCTGATGATGCCAGCAGAAACTTCAACTGGATGTGCATCCTTGCCAATCAGAAGTCAGCAATTGATGTTGGCATGCACATGACTGGGTGCACATGGCAGTGACGTCATGTGCTTGCTTGCTGAACTCAGTTGCCAGCTTCAGAAGATGGCGCTACGTAGCAGGGGTGTGGATGGGAAGCGAGTATAATATTTTCTTTTTTTATTCTATGCATAAAAGAACAACAGTAGAATGGTGGACATGTACCAAGATGGGGGATGAATATACCAGGATGGGAGATAAATATATTCCAGGATGAGGATATATAATAGGATGGGGCCCAGGATCAATATATATACCAGGATTAGGCCCAAGATAAGGGACATATATACCAGGACGGGGCCCAGGCAGGATAAGGGGCCTTTATACCAGGATGTAAGATGGTGAGATAGAATTACCTCCTTGCTTCCCTTTCTCTAGTTGTCTTTGATCTGTTAATGTTTACATATTGTTAATGTTGAAATATATACAATATACCAATGGCGCTAGTGTGCAGGGTTGATTCAGCAGCGAGTAAGGAACCCCCACACCACCAGGGGTGAAAATAAACAATTTAAACAAAATGATACTCGCGCTATGAATCAATGGAGAATAAAAAAAAAATATATATATATATATATATATATAGTTACCTGTAGGATCAAGGCAATAAACTCATAAGCATTAGATGTTAGAGGGTACTGAGTATTGATGGATCAAACTACAAAAAGACAAAACAAAGCATAAGTTTTAAATCTGAAAATGCAAAATCATAAAAAAAAAAAAAAATGTGAAGTGTCCGGGTTAGACTCCAGTGACTAAGAGCATGGTCGGTATTGCGTTCTAATAGTTAATTAAAAACACCTACCATATGACTATACAGACATAAATAAAAACAGATACAAACACACTGGGGGAACCATAAAGTGCTATGTATGTACCTTGCACATACCCCCACTGTGACTATTACCTCTGAATAGGAGTGCAGTGGGAAACGCCCGGTGGTTCACTAATGTGAACAGACGTTTAAGCAGTAGATTCACCGCTGTGAGCGGACTATTAAGCAATAGAAGCCAGTGGCATATACTTGCTAAACATTTAGGAAGTCTCTCAATTAGTAGATAAAAACTAACTATGCAGACATAAATAAAAACAGAAACAAACACACTGGGGGAACCATAAAGTGCTATAAATGTACCTTGCACATACCCCCACTGTGACTATTACTAGGAAGGAATCCATGCTATTCCGAAACTAGTTGGAATTTTGGCTCAAGCAGCACTCTTGTTATCAGACATCACGTGATTGCGCGCCTCTCGTGATCTGGATTATCATCGCAGGTCCTGCCGGACTCACACCACGCTGACCGCGGGTGTCTACAATCTATAATGCGGCTGGTATGCTGACCGCCATTGGACTGTGTCTACTTTGGTGAGCGATCATTTATGCTCTTTTCCCTGCTCTCACGCCATTCACGCGGGATCTATCACCATCGGAGAATTATCGGACGTTTGCCAGCACCTGGAGCCTGTTACCGTCCGGAACAGAGCTCGGTGCTTTATTTTATTTGTTTATTTATTTATTTTTTCTACTGATTGAGAGACTTCCTAAACGATTAGCAAGTATATGCCGCTGGCTTCTACCGCTCAAAAGCAAAAGTCCGCTCACAGCGGTGAATCTACTGTTTAAAAGTCTGTTCACATTAGTGAACCATCGGGCATTTCCCACTGCACTCCTATTCAGAGGTAATAGTCACAGTGGGGGTATGTGCAAGGTACATTTATAGCACTTTATGGTTCCCCCAGTGTGTTTGTTTCTGTTTTTATTTATGTCTGCATAGTTAGTTTTTATCTACTAATTGAGACTTCCTAAATGTTTAGCAAGTATATGCCACTGGCTTCTATTGCTTAATAGTCCTCTCACAGCGGTGAATGTACTGCTTAAACGTCTGTTCACAATAGTGAACCACCGGGCGTTTCCCAATTTTTTTTTATGATTTTGCATTTTCAGATTTAAAACTTATGCTTTGTTTTGTCTTTTTGTAGTTTGATCCATCAATACTCAGTACCCTCTAACATCTAATGCTTATGAGTTTATTGCCTTGATCCTACAGGTCACTATATATATATATATATATATATATATATATATATATATATATATATATATATATATTGTTAATGTTGATTATGTATGTGATGAATGATTGCGATACTGCTACATCGGAACATGTATTACCGCTCATCTTTTTGGTATTGCCACATTTACATATGTGTTACCATGCTTTAGAGACTGGGTTTTTTTAGTGCTACACTGTATTTAATATAAAGTGATGTATATTGATGTTCATGTATAGTTTATGGTAAGTAAGTGCATCCTTTTGGGGACATTAGAGGAGGGCACTTTAGTATATAGTTCTTATACTTAGGATAAGTGTAGTTCTGTTGTGGGCCACTAGATGGGGGCATACTAGTGGGCCTTGTAGGTATAGTTTATAGGACGTTTATAGAGGGTTAATTGTAGGAGGGGCTGCCGGGTAGTAAGAGAGAAGTTTCTAGGAAGTTAGGTGAGACGGGGCCAGGGTGCCCTAGTGTCCACATGGGCTATAGGCCCGAAGTTTGGCAGCCACGCAACGTTAAAGTGCTGCAGCCCACGTAACCCACGGCTACTGTGTGTTATAGCAGTGAGCCAGTGCAGGAAAGGAAAGATGGGCATGAGTCGGTTGGACTGAGGAAATTAAGGAAGTAGGAGCTTCGACGAGATCGGTACAGACGGGCCGAATGCTTTACCACAGGCAACCAAACCTGGTGACTGATGATTTCGAGTCTGGGGCTAAACAGGCAGAAGGAATTGTCATCATGGTGAGGTCAGGCCAGGAAGGAACTGGGGAGCAGTCTAGGACAGTTCGGTCCAGACGTGTTCTGCACAAAAGTGACAGGCAGAAAGGAAAAGATAAGGAACCAAGTGAATATCATGATGTGCCAACTGTGGATGTAACATGTGAAGTATTAAGTAAAGAGAGTGTTCAAGTTAACCTGGACTTTGTTTTCGTTACTGGGGGTCGTCTGAAGGAGGGCCCGTCGTCACCTAGGAAGTGCCCAGGGGAGTCTGGATGTGGAGATGCAGGTATGCTAAAGAGAATACTGTTTTCTATAGGGGAAGGACTGGATATCGAAGTTACAGTATCTCAAGTCATGACTACAGTCCTGTCCCTCCCTTACATTTGGCGTAATCGGCAGGATGCGACTACCTCGCAATACGGAGAACCCGCAGGAAGAAATTTTGATGAAGATGTGTGTGCGACTGCTGTGTCCCTAGAAGATGACTGGGAGGAAGAACAAGTAGTTGCTGTATCTGAAGAAGAAATTGCAAAAGAAACACTGGATTTGCCTACTATCAATTTTGTGACAACACCGGACTTTACTACTGAATTGCATTTGACCGTTTGGGAAAGAAAATCTGACATTTCTGCTGTGACCAAGATCGCTGCAGTAAGAATGGCAGGAGATGGTGAAGAAGCAAACAACAATGAGAACTGCGTCCTTTGTGGGCATTGCCATCATCTCTTGGCACCAAAACCTGCCTGCCAGTATGCCCTGGTCCGCCCCTGGTGGGTGCGGATGAAGAGGAGAAAACCTCTCCCCTTGCCACTGACCAACAATGGATGGGAGGAGCTGCTGGAGGCGATCTCACCTGGAAGCGGGTGAAGACGGAAGGAACATGTCATGTATGGCTGTGTCTATCGGGGTTGGCTGCAGAAGGCTGACGAGATGGAGAAGCGAGTACCAGCCAGCCAGTGAATGGAGCTCTCCCTGGTTGAGTCCCAGTTGTTTCAACCCCCGAAGTCCCTGTGGAGGAGCCTGAAGTCTTTCCCTCAAGCGCTGGGACCAAGATGCTGGAGAGCAAGGAGCAGAGGACCGGAGGAACGGAGCAGTGTGGTGTTAGGTCTCTGGGAGCCGGATCGCTCGGCTGCCGGTGCGGAGGAAAACAACAGCTGCAGGAGATGGGTGTGCAAGATGTTCTACAGGGAGGTGGTGAGTACACCCTGGCTCCAACTCAGCAGGGTTCTTCCGTTTACCTCCGAAAGTAGTCCCCGGGATGCGCCGCTCAGTCACCAGGTGAAGGGAACTGCGACTGAGGCCAACGCCGGCGTACCCGTGGACTTTTCCTGTGCCGCTCAGGCAGAAGAACACCCGCTCCCATCCACGTTGCAGCTGTGTGGTGCTGCCGCTGCCCTGCCCAGACAGATCCTGAAGTCCGTGGCTGCGGGATCGTCTTCGGCCCGTACCAGGTCGTGGAAATCGGAAAGGTACAAAGGCAACATGGGCCTATTCCCGGAGTCAGTGCAGGCCCAAATATCAACCGGCACCTGGGCAACTGACAACGCTACTATGGTGCAATCTACATCTTCTGCGGCAGCGGAGATGGTATCTGAAAGGGTGACACACGGTGCGTGCCATTGAAGCTTTAAAAAAAATACATGTGTGTTATGCTTGTTGCATTCTTGTTGGAGCTGCTGGGACTGTTCCGCATCCTTGTGAGCACTATAGTCCCTCCAGAAGAAACCCCCCACTCACGATAAGCGGGTGCAGTTCGGCCTTTGGCAACGCTGAAGGTGAAGTGTTGTCCGTGTCAGTTATGTGTTTTCTTTAGGTGTGTGATTTCGGGCAAGAGGACTGCGAGCTAGGCAGATTATATGGAGCCTATGGAATCTTTTGTTTTGTTGCGCCCAACGCGCCCATTCTGCTGGAAAAAGGAAAGACTGTCTTCCTAACTGGAGACCCCTGGAAAGACTGTACTCCCCTCAAGGGAAGGGGAGCTCCTCTCCTAGGACTGCTTCCTCACTGGTGGGAAGTGTAAATACGAACTGTCCACTGCTATTGATTGAGGTCTCTAACTCCTGGAGGACTGAGAACCAAGAATGACACCTGTACGTCATAAACTGCGGTGCGTACCGGATGCGGCTTACATTAAGCCAAGTGACTTGCTTTTTTTTACGGTCAAAAAGCTTTAAAATTGTTTTTGTATCATGCCTTGGTCGAGGACGACCAAGTTCAAGGAAAGATGGAGTGTAAGGGGGTGAGGTAGAACTACCTCCTTGCTTCCCTTTCTCTAGTTGTCTTTGATCTGTTAATGTTTACATATTGTTATTGTTGATTATGTATGTGATGAATGATTGCGATACTGCTACATCGGAACATGTATTACCACTCATCTTTTTGGTACTGCCACATTTATATATGTGTTACCATGCTTTGGAGACTGCGTTTCTTAGTGCTACACTGTATTTAATATAAAGTGATGTATATTGATGTTCATGTATAGTTTAGAGTAAGTGCAACCTTTTGGGGACATTAGAGGAGGGCACTTTAGTATATAGTTCTTATACATAGGGTAAGTGTAGTTCTGTTGTGGGTGACTAGATGGGGGCATACTAGTGGGCCTTTTAGGTATAGTTTATAGGACGTTTATAGAGGGTTAACTGTAGGAGGGGCTGCCGGGTAGTAAGAGAGAAGTTTCTAGGAAATTAGGTCAGACGGGGCCAGGGTACCCTAGTGTCCACATGGGCTATAGGCCCAGACAGTTTGGCAGCCACGCAACGCTAAAGTGCTGCTACCCACATTACCCATGGCCACTGTATGTCATAACAGTGGGCCAGTGCAGGAAAGGAAAGATGTGGCGACTTATCACCTGGGCAGATGCTTTTAGGGCCGGAGTCGGTTGGACTGAGGAAATTAAGGAAGTTGGAGCTTCGACAAGATCGGTACAGATGGACCGGATGCTTTACCAGAGGCAACCAAAGCTGGTGACTGATGATTTCGAGTCTGGGGTGAAACAGGCAGCAGGAATTGTCATCATGGCGAGGTGAGGCCAGGAAGGAACTGGGGAGCAGTCCAGGACAGTTCGGTCTGGGCGTGTTCTGCACAGAAGTGACAGACAGAAAGGGAAAGATAAGGAACCAAGTGAATATCATGATGTGCCAATTGTGGATGCAACGTGTGAAGTATTAAGTAAAGAGAGTGCTCAAGTTAACCTGGACTGTGTCTCCATTACTAGAGGTCGCTTGAAGGAGGAACGGTCATCGCCTGGGAAGTGCCCAGGGGAGTCTGGATGTGGAGATGTAGGTACGATAAAGAGAAGAATACAGTTTTCTGTAGGGGAAGGACTGGACATCGATGTTACAGTATCTCAGGTCACGACTACAGTCCTGTCCCTCCCTTACATATACACACACATATACACGCATACACAAAATAACACCAGAGTGGGGCAGTCCAAACATAGGTCAATTTTTCACTGAGGGTAATGAAATATGTGCATGAAGCTGAACAATGGGCCCCAGAAGTCAATGTTTATAGTGAGCCCTTAGTGTTATACTGGTATAAACCCTGACTGACATTTTGCATTTAGAGACACTCTGACAAAATTTACATACTACAGTTACTAACAAACACCGTCAAACCTCATGACAGTGTTCATCCAGTTTCAGTAATGGGATGGCGCCAACGTGGGTTCAGTCACTGCTCTGAGTATATAGAGCAGCGGCTGTAACCGCTTCCCCGGCACTGACTGACAACTGAGCCCCAATGCAGAGGGAGAGTCAGTCAGGGCTGTGGACATGTTTACAGCCGTTGCTCTGTATTCTCAGAGTTTTGACTGAACCTTCATCGGTGTAACACAGGTACATGGATGCAGTAACACAGATGCACAGAGCAAGGGTTAAACAATTATTCACTTTATCTATACAGGAATAACCTCCTCACAGGGAGAAAACAAGAGGAAATACAGTTAAAGGGCTGAGGGTTATTAAACAGGGTAGCAGTTATTCACATTAACAGTGTTCTGTACTCACTGAATGAGACAGACGTCATTGCAGCTTATACAGGCAGCTAAACCGCTATACCGGGGTCCAATAAGGAGACTGTAGGTTGAATCTGTGCTTTATTGAACGTGATGGTATACTGGCGCGGTGAAACAGTGATGCTATCACAAGGGGAGAAGAGAAATCGGATGCTTCCTGAATGCAGGCAGAAGGAAAATGGAGAACTGGAAGGAAATGGGGGCTGAAATAACTATAATCCTTTGCAAGGGCTACCAGGATGCATTGCAACCTTACCAGAATACACTGCAGCGGAGGGAAAAGCAAGCAAAGTGAAAGTAAAATAGCACTGCGATTATGACTCTGGTCACTAGATGGAGCCAAAAAACACTGTAAACATTGACAAGCAGATAAACAGGATTATGGATCAGATGTCGGAGACAGAACAAACAGTCTATCAGTTTCACTTATCGTGACTCGGTTGTCCGTTTTTCTCTCAGAGTCTGATGGCTGTTTGGCTGCCAGCTGAGGCCGGTGCTGAGTCTTCAGGCTTTCCCGCCTAACAAATGGTGCTACTTTTAGCGGCAGTGGGCGGTCACCGGTTTTGCCCGCTGAGCCCCTAGTCCATTAAGCTGTTCCTGCAGCCGCAAGCCTTTCCAGCAGTCAGGAGTCTCGCACAACAATCTCCCACTCGGCATGCTCTGCAGCCGGGAGTACCGCACGACAAACTCCCGATTGCTCCTTCCTGCACTCGTCCCATCTCACTGGCACCCGAATTAACGCTACCTGTGGCTCACAGCAGGTCCCTGCCCTCTCTTGTCTCTGGTGGGAACTCTGTTTTTTCCCACGTAACAACCCCTTACCCTCCTCTGACTCACCACATCCCCACTCTGTAGGGGTCCTCAATTTCCTTCCCCCTGCAACAAGAGGCGCGGTTCCAATAGTTCCAGACACGGTGCCCTGTCAGCACTCACAGCCCGGACTTCTTCCTTACACCGGCGCCGCCCCCATGACGGTAACCGTGCCCCTGACTGATGACTGAGCCCCTGTGCAGAACTAGTGTCAGTCAAGGCAGAGGGTGTGGCTTCAGTCATGAGGGGCAGTGACGATGCTGGTTCAGTCACCACTCTGAGAATACAGAGCAACGGCTGTAACTGCGCCCCCGGCCCTGACTGACACACCCTCTGCACTCGGGCTCAGTTGTAAGTCAGGATCAGTGGCGCGGTTATAGCCATTGCTCTGTATTCTCAGAGTGGTGACTGAACCAGCACCAGCGCTGCCCCCATGACTGAAACGGGAACACTGCTAGGGAGAATAAAGTTCATTTTCTTCCCATAGTATTACACTAAGTGCAGGCACCGGGCAGGATTATAACACTATTAACCTGCAGATTAACCCCATATCTGTAAGTTAATAGCGTTTTTTCGGGTGACAGGTTTCCTTTAATGACCACCAATTTGTCTTTTTACTGACCTTAGATACGAGGGGCTGCTGATAAGTCTTTGGATTTGTGACCTTATTTTGTTTCTATGGTAACGAATGTTACATCACATAAAAGCCTTATGTGTCTAGTATATGTTTTCAAAATTTTGTGTTTTTTAGCTTATGACAATAGTGTTCTACGCACATGGGAAAACAAAATGGCAGACTCTAATGCGATATTCACGGCAAATGAGAGCAGAGGAGTAATAAAATTTTTGTTTCTGCAAGGAAAGTCCGCAAAGGATATTCATGGTGATATGTCGCAGATATTGGGGGATCAATAAAGTTAAGAACTGGGTTGCCAAATTTAAAACAGGCCACTTCAGCACCAACGATAAGGAATGTCCTGGACGACCGAGAGTCGTGGTTGCTCCGGAGATCGTCGATGCTGTGCACAACCTCATACTGGAAAATCGGCGAATTTCAGCTAAAGCAATAGCAGACATCATGGGGATTTCCCGTGAACGTGTTTGTGTAATTATCCGTGAACATTTGGACATGAAGAAGCTATCTGCGGAGTGGGTTTCCAAATGTTTGACAACAGATCATAAAAGCATGCGAGTGAAAACTTCCCGGTCCATTTGTCAGCATTTCCAGACTGAGAAGAACTTCTTGGATCAACTGGTTACTATGGCAAGACCTGGATTTATTTGTATGACTCTGAAACCAAGGAGCAGTCAAAAGAGTGGAGGCACAGTGGTTGTCGTCCAAAGAAGGTCAGTGTGCAAAAATCAGCCACTACAGTGATGGCGTCTGTGTTCTGGGGTAAGGAGGGCGTGCTGCTAGTGGTCTACCTTCAAAAGGGTTCCACCATCAATATGTAGGGAAGGTGAATTGACGGACGAACCTGTCTGCAATAGGAAGGCAAAGGGGTAAGGCAGTGTAGGAGTGAGAGATGGAAAACAGCTGTAGATAAAGAGAAAGAAGCATAGTGTTGGGGTTTGACCATTAGAGGGCAGTGGAGAGTTGTAGGGTTGAAGGATAGGGCTAAACATCAGCCATTGGCTAGAAAAAATCGTTGAGTCATGGGGGGCGGAGTTACCAGAGCAGAAGGTGATAAAAGGCAGATAGAAGGTTCTGGAAGGGTCAGTCAGCGCAGGGAGAACAGGAAACAAGAAGCACGGCTGAGGAGGAAGGAAGTTCCTGAGAGGACTGACGGAGAGCAAAGAGAAGCCGCAGACAGAGACAGCCTGGGGTACCACTAAACTGAACGGACTCGGACTGGTGAAACGCTGTGGTGGTAGGCCTAGGGCAGCCACAGTGACAGAGCCGCGAGGGACGTCTATTTGTCAACGAAAGAAAGTGAAGGTACCCGGGCCTGTGTACAAAGTCAAGCAGCTTCTGTGTGTAGCTGAGGGAATCGTCGAGCGGCTGCTGTGTGCGGCTGTGGAGAGTGATGAGCAGCTGCTGAGTGCGGCTGTTCAAGATTGACAACCAGCTGCTGTGTGTGGTGTCGTGTAGCGGCTGTGGGAGGCCGCGGAGGCTGTCGAGCAGTCACGAAATGAGGCTGTGAAGTTGTTGTGTAGCTGACGGATAAATAATAAAGAAGACCTGGTGGACACGATCCTGTCTCTGTCTCAAGTCTGTCTGCGGCCAGTAACGGACCACCCCCTGGTCGGTTTCCCTCACTCCTACCCTACCTACAAATACAAGGTATTGCATTGAACTTTTGGACCAATTGAAGGCATCTCTAAAGCCTAAAGATGCGGCAAGTTGTCCAAAGGAATCTCATTCCTGCAAGACAACGCCTGTGCTCACACTGCACAAATGACCAAGGCAAAACTGGCGGAGCTGGACTTCCAGCTGGTTGACCACTGACTCCCTCCGACTATCATCTGTTTCCAAACCTCAAGAAATGCCTCAAGGGTACCAAATTTCACACCATTTCTGATGCCATGGCTGTTATGGATGCCTGGTTTGAGGTACAACCGAAATCCTTCTTTTTGCAAGGCTTACAGAACTTGGAATACCGATGTAAGAAGTGTGTTGATATCAGTGGAGAGTATGTGGTATTAATGTAAAGTTACATCTTCCTATCTTGTTTCTTTCTGGGTAAAGCCAAAGACTTAGCAGCCCCTCGTATAAGAGAATAGCATCCACCTACAGGTGAAAGTGCAGCAGCTGTCGGCTGTACACTATAGCTGACAATTTGCTGCATCCGCCACGATCAGTGTTGGCACCGACCATAGCTGTTTAACTCTTTAAATGCTGCTGTCAATAGTGACTACATCACATAAATGATTAACAGAGTGTGGAGGCTCTCTCTTTAACCCAATTGGCACCCTGAGATCATGACCGTGTGGTCCTGATATTTGCTATGGTAATTCACAGCCAAATAGCGACCTAAGGCCTCTTTCACACATCAGGTTTTCGCCATCAGGCGCGATCCGGCGCTTTTGACAGAAACCGCATCCGGCGAAATGCAATGCCGGATCCGGTTTCCCCCCCATTGACTTGCATTTGCGCCGGATCGCGCCGGATTGCCATGCGTTTCATCCGGTTTTCGCCGGATCCGGCAATGTGTCGCGATCCGGCGTCTGGAAAAAACGGCTACTGTAACGTTTTTTGTCTCCGGCGAAAAAGCCGGACACGCCGGATCCGGCGCGTCCGGCTTTTTCACACAATGAAAGCCTATGAGCGCCGCAATGCGCCTGATCCGGCGAAAGCCGGATCCGGTGGCCGGATCCGGTTTTTTTGGTCTGAGCATGCTCAGTAGCTCTGCCCACAAGACCATATATAAAAGCAAGACAGTGGGACCCACAGCCACACCCAACATGCCACCCAAGAAAGCAACCAAGCGAAGCAGGAGAAGGCAGGAGACCACTGCAGCACCATCAGCACCACCACCACCCCAAATGGAGCAGCAAATGGAACATGCTGAGGAGGGGAGGCCAGCAGCAGATGAGAGACGGTAATTATCAAATCCCCCATTCCTCCAAACTAGGGCTATTGAATATCAAGATATTCATTGGCCCTTTGTTTCTCTTTATTCAACAGCCGCCCAATAGATGCAGCAGCAGCAGCAGCAGCAATGGCAGCAGCTGGAACACCACCCACAGGCATGGAGTGTGGCCACCAGGAAGACAGCACATCATCTTCTGGGAGCCCTCCCTCGCATCGTCAGCGTTTGACGGTAAGTTTTTATTTCCAAAATCCATCATCTCTGTAATATATGTCTATTCATTGCCTTTTATTTCAAAACAGGATTCACAAGATGAAGAGGAGCTCCCAGAAGAAGAAGGAAGGGGTGGACAGACACCTGGAGTGGGCTCACAATTGGTAAGTTTTTTGCATCAAACGCAGAAACACAACATCACACTACACACAACACATAGAAAACAATGTTCTGCAGACCACACACAGCAAACAAATGCCTACATCCAAAGACATAACATTTTTTGTTTTCTTCTCTAGTCTTCCCAATCTGGTGCTCGGCCAAGAGGTCCTCGCAGTGCCTCCCAGGGTCATCGGCGACAGCAACGCGGCGGTCACCAGCGTGTAAGTATAAATATTTTTGCTTTGTTTTTTTGCACTTTTTATTTCATTTCTTTTGTGGAGGCTAATTATGTTATTTTTGTCTTTTTCTTTAACAGCCTTCACAGCGTGCTCCCGACTCTGACGGTGAGGATGGAGGACTCGATGTGGACCACCTCATCGATCTCGTCAGAGAAAGGGAGCCGCTCTGGAATATGGCTGACCGCCGCCACGCTGACCTTATCGTTACCCGACGACTCTGGGAGGAAATCTGTTCGCTCCTTGTGGGCCGCTGGGAGGACCTCGATGTTCGGGCCCAGATTAAAGAGCGTAAGTATATACAGTACCGGTTGCTTGATGTAAACCAGTGTTTCCCGAACTCCAGTCCTCGTGGTCCCCACGGATCATGTGTTCAGTATTTCTATTTACTATGGAAATCCTGAAAACATGACCCCTGGGGACCATGAGGACTGGAGTTTGGGAAACACTGATGTTGTATACTAACCACTTTGTCCTTTCTCGTTTCAGGGAACAGAATTGTGAATCGGTGGCGGTCTGTGAGGGATCGTTTCAAGAAGGAGTTCAATAAAGAGATGCGGGCCCCGAGTGGATCTGGAGGACGCAGGAGCAAGTACAAGTACGCAGAAGCCCTGTCGTTCCTCCGGGAAACAATAGTCACTAGAAGGTAAATATTACACACCACATGTGAAAAAAAATGTTAGATGTAAATTTTTTTTTTCAGCCAGGGCCATACCATGTCAGTATTTTAATTGTTTTTTTTTTTCTCTTTATTCCACAGCACGGTGAGCAGCACTCGGGAGCCTGCACGATTGGACCCTTCTGAGGCGATCCCTGAGGAGACCGGCACCGAGGGACACTTCGACCGCCCCGATACATCTGCACCTTCCCAGCCTTCCCACACATTCGACCCATCTGTCCCATCCACCAGCACAGGAGCATCGTGGCCGCCTACATTACATGAAGCTGCTGGTGAGAAGATCGCTTTCCCTTTACCCCACCCTTCTGCCCCTGCCACCTCTAGTACACCTGCGGGTACTGGGCGGCAGCGGCAGAGGGGTCAGGAAAAGACTTATGCGCCAGAGTTCTTGCATCTGAATGCATCTTTCCAGAACTGTCTAAAAGTCTTGTCAGAGCAAATCTCCGCAGGCTATCAGCAGATCAACTCCAGCATTCTGGAGGTGAAGACACTTCTGCAAACCATGCATTCAGAAGCAAGATCTTCGCCAAACCACACCTTTTTCAGGTCTGTTGTGGAGCGCATGGAAACGCTCTCTCCTGCCCAGCAGATGCATGTAATGCATTCATGCCACGCTGCTCTCCAGCAAGTTACCTCCCAACCTCCTCCTCCTACCACAGTAGTTCCTCCACCTGCACCCCCTCCAGCCACTTTCCATCCTCCCCCTCCTATTACATCTACACCCCCTCCAGCCACTTTCCATCCTCCCCCTCCTATTACATCTACACCCCCTCCAGCCACTTTCCATCCTCCCCCTCCTATTACATACCAGCAACCTCCCCAGCACCAGCAACCTCCCCAGCACCAGCAACCTCCCCAGCACCAGCAACCTCCCCAGCACCAGCAACCTCCCCAGCACCAGCAACCTCCCCAGCACCAGCAACCTCCCCAGTACCAGCAACCTCCCCAGTACCAGACATCTCCCCACTTCCAGCAACCTGCCCCGTACCAGACATCTCCCCACTTCCAGCAACCTGCCCCGTACCAGACATCTCCCCACTTCCAGCAACCTGCCCCGTACCAGACATCTCCCCACTTCCAGCAACCTGCCCCGTACCAAACTCCTTCCCCATACAACTTGCCATCAACATCATCTGCTCCTACAGTCCCTGCCCAACCCTCCACTCCACCACCCACCACCTCTTCTGCTTCCCACATGTCCACCCATTCTGTAGTTTTTTCCACACCTTCACCTCTAACTGTTCCTTCCCCACCACGATCCCAGTCCTCTCTCCACACTCCCAGTGTCGAAGTGTCCCGCAGCCCCTACAGCAGTATTTCCACCACACACTACACAGATTTATAATGTGTGTATTTAAATAAAAATGACCAGTTTTATGGTTTCAGTTTTATAGTTTCAAAGCTTTATTAAACAAGTTTATTAAAATTTTAAAAAAGTTTACTAAAAAAAAACATTTTTCAATAAAAGTTAAATTATTTTACACTGGTGGTCTGTCATTTCTTTCTGCGGCGAAAAAGGTTAAATACAGGGTATTTAAAAGGTGAAATGGTATTCAAAACTAGGTATATAACTGTGGGTAAATTTTAGCTTTTTGCCACAGTTGTGTTCCTGGTTGTGTTTGAAGCAAAGTATTTCACCTAAAAAGTTGTGTTTATTGTTGGTGATTTCCTAACAATGTACACAACTTTTGTTAAAAGGTGAAATACTTTGCATAAAACACAACCAGGTACACACCTGTGGCCTAAAGCTAAAAATAGAGACCATGACAAGATAGCCAACTTTGGTTGGCAAAGGTATATACTGTTGGTACAGAAGGTACACAAGTTTGGTTGGGCACAAATCTTTCACACTCTGTCATCCTGCCAGTGTACTCTGCCTTGAGGTGACATAAAGTATAGTGCAAAATTGTCCCTCATTACTGAAACCGTCACAGAACTTCTAGTGGTAATGTCATGGTAATCTTGCAAGGTGGTTTCATCAGAGGTGTCCTCAATGGAAATGGGTTCCTTGCAGATAACAAAATTGTGGAGTACCACGCACGCTTTGATCACCTCGTCCACAGTTTCTGTCTTGAGGTTGATCGCAGTCAATAGGACCCGCCATTTGGCTGTCAGAATACCAAAGGTACATTCAACCATTCTTCTTGCTCTTGTGAGGCGGTAATTAAAAATGCGTTTTGTTCTTGTCAATCCTCTGCTAGAGTACGGTTTCAAAAGGTGTTCTGACAGCTGGAAGGCTTCATCCCCTACACAGACAAATGGCATAGGTGGACCAGATGTTTGCGGCAGCGGTCTAGGTGGTGGGAACTGGAAGGTGTTTCCATACAGTTTACGCCCCATGGCAGACAGTTTGAAAACTTGAGAGTCATTGGAGCGGCCATAGGCCCCAATATCAACCGCAATAAATTTGTATTCCGCGTCAGCGATGGCCATGAGGACAATTGAAAAATATTTCTTGTAATTGAAATATTCCGATCCCGATCCAGCTGGCTTTACAATGCGGATATGTTTCCCGTCCACAGCGCCCAAGCAGTTTGGAAACTGACATATCTGTTGAAACTTGTCAGCAATTTCAATCCACCTCTCTGTTGTGGGCTCTGGTAAAAACTCTTCAGCTAAGGAGTCCCACAGTGCACGGCATGTGTACTTCACAATTCCAGATATGGTGGAAATCCCGAGTCTGTACTGGAAATGCAGTGACGAAAGGGATTCTCCAGTTGCAAGAAATCTGTGGGGAATTAAAAAACAATAAATTAGTTTTAAATCACAGCATTACATACCAAAACTGACCTATAACACTTGGAGATACAAACTACCACCAACAAGATTGCAGTGAAAGTGTGCTCTGATGCGAGCATATCCAATAAATGTGGCTTACCTTAAAGTCACCATCAGACGCTCTGCGGGTGAAACAGAGAAGCGGCAATAGGTGTCCGCTTTTCTTATGAGGTGTGCAATGCGCTCCACCAAGTAATCAAAATTCTCCATTTTCATCCTAACATATCCAAAAAATTTATCCGGGTTTCGTCGAAGGTCCATGCATAGTGTAGAATAGACCCCACGCGTCATTCTCTTGGCTGTGATGGGGTGGATCCACAAACGTCGTCTACGATGCCTGATGCGCTGCTGTCTCGCTCTCTCCTTCTCCAGAACAATCACCCTCAAACGATTCGCCTCCGCTATAAAATCCGCCAAATTCTTCAAAATATTTCCAATGACAACATCCATCTTCGCCAGTAACTTGCTCTTCTCTCCAACCTGCACTTTCTCCTCTACAACCTGTCAAAGAAGGGCTGTAGGAACATGCTATATATAGTTTTCCAGTAGCCAATCCCGTTCGGAAGGCCACAAGGGTCAATTTTAAAAACCGGATCCGGCGTAATCCGTCGAAAAACGGATAGAAAAACGGATGAACCGGATGAGACGGATCCGGTTTTGTCTGTCAAGAAAAAGACGGATCTGGCAGAAAACCGGATCCGTCACATCCGGTTTTACGAAACATTTGCCGGATCCGGCGTTCCGGCACGACGCCGGATCGCGCCTGACGCCGAAAACCTGATGTGTGAAAGTAGCCTAAGGGTACCGTTACACATAGCGACGCACCATCGATTCCGACAACGATACGATCTGGCCAAGATCGTTTGTGCATCGCTAGTAAGCAGTCATACAGGCCGATCTTCATAACTACGCATCAGCGATCAGCGATGTCACTAACGACCACGGCGATCGTTGGTACCGTGTCACACACTGTCTATAATAGCGATTCAGACTTTGAATAGGCGTCCTTCAGCGCTATCTATATGAGTTCGGAGTCACCAACGAGATCGCTCGTCGTTGATAAGGGGCGTCAAACACAGCGATGCATGCTGGCCAGCGTGATGCCAGTGATCAAAAAATGATCCTGAACGTTCACGCACGATCAGCAACATCGCAGCAGGGAGCCGGTCGTTTTCGCGTGTCACACTTAGCGAGATCGCTAGCGATGTCGCTGTTGCGTCACAAAATCGTTGTCGCTTCAGCGATATCGCTAGCGATCTCGCCGTGTGTAACGGGGGCTTTAGAGAATGCCAGCTATAGCGGCCTGTTCAGACGTCAGCGACATTTAAGTGGTAAAAATACATTTTTTCATTTCTGTCATGCCATTTTACATTTATTCCTTAACATCACCTGAAGGGTTAATAAACTACCTGACAGCAGTTTTCAATATGTCGAGGCGTGCTGTTTTTAAAATGGTATCACTTTTGGAGGTTTTCCAATATCTAGGACCCCAAAAGTCACTTCAAACCTGGGTAGGTCATTCAAAAAAATAAGTTTTGTAAATTTTCTTGAAAAAAAATTACTGCTACATTTTTAAACCTCCTAAGATGCTAACAAAATAAAATAACATTTTACAAATGGTGCTGATATAAAGCCGACATGTGGGAAATGTTATTTATTAATGTTTTTGGGTGGTATGACTATCTCGATTAAAATGATAATCAAAGTTTGAAAATTGCTAATTTTTTTACATTTTTGTCAAATTTCTGATATTTTTTATAAATAAACACAAAACATATAGACATAGATTTATCATTAACATAAAGTACAACATGTCACGAAAAAAACACTCTCAAAATCATTGAGATCTGTTGAAGCATTCCAGAGTTATTAACACAAAAAGGGACACTGGTCAGATTTCAAAAATTTGGTCACTAAGGGGGTTAATCAAAATTGTCAATCAGAGGCCATTAATGATGTGCTTTGCTCACACGTCCCTTGGATGAAACATAACATTCAAGCTATGTACAAAAGGAGGGTGCTGTTAAATGGTGCTATTTAATATGACAGCACTGTAAAGGTGCATTTCCACTGAAAGATTATCGGGAATTAGCAAATCACCAGATGAATGTACAAAATGATCATTCATTGGATAAAATGATTATTTCTGCTGCAAAAAAGGATCATTGCTTTCGGCAGCACATTGGCTTGTGTACTGTGAATCATGCTGCCAAAAACAACTGCTGCCTATGCGCACTGAGCGATCTATTGCAGAATGTTCAATGTACAGCATTAAGCACAAGATGCACATGAGAGAACACTGACTCCATCTGCATCACTAATAGTCAATGGCTCTGTCGATGCATGCTCCTGAAAATCGTTTTGTGGAAGTTTGGAGCCACTGACTTAGGCTGCTTTCACACATCCCCGGCGTCAGGGGAGCGGCGGCGTGCGGCGAAAAGCCGTACCGCCGGATCAGACCTGCAGCGGTGACACCGGATGCAGATGCGGCGCCTGATCCGGTTGGAAAGCATTTAAAGGAGCCGCACCGGGGACGAGAGAGGCAGCGGTATGCGGGGGGGAAAGAGATACACGCGCGCTCGCCGGGCACTTGTGGGTTAAACCTCACAGTGTCCACGCATGCGCTGTTGAAAAAGCCATTCCAGCGCTGCAAAAAAACGTTGCAGGCAACGTTTTTTGCTGACGCCGGACGGCGCAGATTTTACGCTTCCAGCAAATCCCGGAGGCGCCGCATGTCCATCCGGCACGATGCGGCGATCATTAAATTCTATGTGCCAAAACCGGATCCAATTCTGGATCCGGTTTTCACACTTTTCGCCGCATCGTGCCGGATTCAAAAAGCCGGATGTGTGAAAGCAGCCTTAGTGTAAGTCCACCATTAGTGCTAAAAGCAGCTGAAAAGGTTTTCCTGACATTACCAAAATGTTTTCACATGTTTCCAACATACAGTACCTGGCATCTTCCTGATTGTTGAGTAAGCAGTGGCTGAAAATGTTTAATCCTGGGGGGCAATTAGAAAGCATGGACCCACGACTTGTGGCAACCTATCTTTAGCCTGCTTATCTTTGGCTGTGGCAATAAAGCAGCAGAGATAGCAGGTTTGAAAATAATGGTGAATGCTACATAGATACAGAACAGAACATGCTACAGTACATAGATACAAGAACAGAACCAAGCTTAATACATAGATACAGGAACATAATGGAGCTTACTATACAATAAGGGAAGGTAACAGAGTTTACTACATAGATATGGGACCAGAACAGAGCATACTACATAGATACGGGAGCAGAACGAAGTTTGCTGCATCAAGAAGGTAACAGAACTGAGTTTACTACATAGATAGGGAAACACAACAGAACTTACTACATAGATAGAGGAACAGCTTTAAGGAATTCCATTATTTTCTTTTTTAACAAACAAACTGATCGTATTACTGGTTTTAGCATATACTGTAATACTGCAGTATTGCAGTACATAGTGAAATAAACGTTTTTGTAGAGACTCGATTTTTCCTTTTTGCCCTTTCGTTATTGATTGCCTTATTTCAAGAGCCATAACTTTTTTGTTTTTCAGTCCACATAGCCGTGTAAGGGCTTGTTTTTCTGAGGGACATATTGTACTTTTGAATGACACAAACAATTGTATCATGTGATGTACTGTAAAGCAGCAAAATAATAATTCCAAGTGTGACGACAAAATAGCAAAAAGCGCAGTTCTGCAAATGATTTTTGAGTTTTTATTTACAGTGTTCATTTAATGGTATAATTTACCGGCAATATGATTCTCCAGGTTAGTACGATAGCAGAGATACTAAACATGCATAGTTTTTGTTTTAGCTAAGTGGTGGAAAAAAATTCAGAAATTTGAAAAAAAAAAAAATTCCACTTTTGACCAAGGCTGTGGAGTTGGAGTTGTGGAGTCGGACTCAGAGTCTATTCTGATGTAGTCAAAAATATATAATAAATTGGTAAAGTAGTAAAATGCAGTGTGTGCTGTAAAGTTTTTCATAATTATTTGGGAAAGTTATGAAATATCCTATAATTGTCTGTTCTATTCCTGATCTAAGGAACTCGGCTTTTAATTAAGCTGCACTTTATGTACACACGTGGTCAAAATTGTTGGAACCCCTCGTTTAATGACAGAAAAACCCACAATGGTTACAGAAATAACTTGAATCTAACAAAAGTAATATTAAATCAAAAATCTATGAAAATGAACAAATGAAAGTCAGACATCGCTTTTCATCCATGCTTCCACAGAATTTTGTTTAAAAATAAAACTCATGAAATAGGCCTGGACAGAAATGATGGTACCCCTGAAAGTAATGTGACAAAAGGGACATGTTAAATCATGGTGTGTCCACTAATTAGCATCACCGGTGTCTACAATCTTGGAATCAGTGAGTGGGCCTGTATAGAGGACCAGAGGAAGCAAAGGAAAGAGTTTGTCTCAGGAGATTAGAAAGAAAATTATAGGCAAACATGTTAAAGGTAAAATATAAGACCATCTCCAAGCAGCTTGATGTTCCTGTGACTAGAGTTGCACATATTATTCAGAAACTTAAGCTCCATGGGACTGTAGCCAACTTCCCTGGACGTGGCCACAGGAGAAAAATTGATGACAAGTCAAAGAGTCAGATAATACGAATGGTAACAAAAGAGCCCAGAAATACTTCTAAACATATTAAAGGTGAACTTCAAGCTCAAGGAACATCAGTGTCTCGCACCATTCATCATTGTATGAGCCAAAGTGGACTTCATGGGATATGACCAAGGAGGACACCATTGTTGAAAAAAAAATAATAAAAAAGCCAGACTGGATTTTGCCAAACTACATGTTGACAAGCAACAAAGCTTCTGGGAGAATGTTCTATGGACAGATGAGACAAAAAATGAACTTTTTGTCAAGGCATATCAGGCTTGTTCACAGACGGAGAAATGAAGCATATCAAGAAAAGAACACTGTCACTACTGTGAAACATGGTGGAGGCTCTGTTACGTTCTGGGGCTGCTTTGCTGCATCTGGCACAGGGTTTCTAGAATCTGAGCAGGGTACAATGACATCTCAAGACTATCTAGGGAATCTAGAGAGAAATGTGCTGCCCAGTGTCAGAAAGCTTGGTCTCAGTCGCATATCATGGGTCTTGCAACAGGATTATGACCCAAAACACACAGCAAAAAACACCCAAGAATGGCTAAGAGGAAAACTTTGGACTATTCTGAAGTGGCCTTCTATGAGCCCTGACCTAAATCCTATTGAGCATCTTTGGAAAGAACTGAAACTTGCCATCTGGAAAAGGCAACCTTCAAACACGAGACTAGAGAAGTTTGCTCTTCAGCAGTGGGCCAAAATACCTGTCAGAGGTGCAGAAGTCTCATTGACAGTTACAGGAATCATGCACATGTAACTCCTGGCTCTATGATCCACATGGAAATGAAAATCCTGCAGGGCAAGAAATCAGGGGTAACAGGCATTTTTTTTTCCTTTTCTTCCCTCATCCACCTGAGTGGAGCATGGTCTGACACTAATATAAATGTCCGTCCCTAAGAGATAGTAATGCAATGTGTCCACTGTCCACTTTATGGCCAAACAATCCTTTTCTACAATTAAATAATTTTTCTGACATGCTGACAGTTTCCGACTCAGGTAGAGAACAGAATGTTTCTCCCCGGGTACTCCTGAGAAAGGACCGCTTCTAATCTGACTTCTGAAGCATCCGTTTGAAGTAAAAATACCTTCTAAAAGTTGGGGGAAACAAGGATCGGATGCTTACACAAAGCTACTTTCAGTTCTTGAAAGGTCTTATCCACCGTCAACGTCCATTTGGCCATGACAGATTTTGTCCCCTTAAGGAGGTTGGCCATGGGTCGGCCACCAAGTATGGAATGAACCTCCTGTAGCTCTCCATAATTCCCAGAAAGAATCAAACTTGCCTTTTTGAGAGTGGTTTTGGGTGCTGACGTGGGTTCTTTTGAAATGTCCCCGGGTTTAAAAACCACTCGTCCTGTTATATTAGGTGAAGGGTGTCTCAATATGGAAACTGCTGGTGGTACCAGCCTCCTGCGCGGTACCACCAACGGAACACTATCGCACCAAACGCACACACTGTATACGCCATACGCACCACATACACTCTGTATATTCCGTATGCACCACACACACGCACTGTATATGCCGTACGCAGCCTCTAGTGTGGTACCACCAGCGGAACACCGCCGAGAACATTCCGCCGCTGGGATCAGCCGAATGATTCACTGACTGGCTCCTTCTTTGTTCAGGAGGAGTTCATGCGCAGTTTTATTGTGACCGCCGCTATCTGTCTGTGGGTCGCCCTCACACCCAGGGCAGTGGGGTACTCAGTATCGGGCCCGATGAGCCTCAATGCGAGATGTCACGGTAGCTGGGACCCGGCCCATGGCCCTGGGTGCCCATTGTAAATGTTCAGTGTCAAGGTGTAAGTCGTGACGCCACCTGTGGTGTTCGGCAATGAAGATGTAAGCCGACACTGCAGACAGATCCTATGGGACAGATGGTGTGGTGCAGCAGTGATGTTATAGCCCTCCACAAGCAGGGCTGTAGTCCCAGGGCAGAGTAGGTGAAGTGACACGTAGATGGTGTAGTGTCAGGCGCAAGGGATGTAGCAGTGCTGGGCAGGTTGGAGCAGGAATAAGTGGAGGACACCAGGGCATGTAGTTACAAAGCTTTACTCACAGTCTGTTGTACAAACAGGTGCCTGCCTCCGTGCCGTGTCCTCTGGGTCAGGGACTCAGTCAACCTCTAGGCCAGATGGAATACTCCTTTCCAACACTCCGCCAACATATGTGCCTTTTCTGAACGTCTCCTCTTATAGCGCCTTTGAGTGAAGTACTCCTAGTACTGAGTTACACTGGAGTTCCTCCTGTCCGATGTTCTTATGAACCCTACTTGTACGGCAGACAGCTGTTGCCTGCTTCAGGGACTTCTTGCTACTAAGTCCCGGCTCACTATCCAGTTGCTGTTGTGCCCCCAAGTATTGTGTGGGAATAAAGTGGTCACTACTTCTATTCCTCCAGTGTCTGCTGCAGGTCCATTAGTATCCATACAACCTCAGGGACCGGGCCCCGGCCTTGCGCTTAGAACTTCTAGGAAGGGTTCTCCTCTAACCCACGTCCTCTGTTCTCTTTTTCTCCTCACGTTCTGTACTAATCCTTTCTTTCTATGGAGAATCAGGCTTTCAGTCTATGTTGCTCTCTCTCTTCCTTTCCCGTGCCAGCAGACCCAGGTCACTGGGATCTGTTGCAGCACTTCCATCCATCTATCCCTCTCTCTGGGGATCTTCTTCTCTCCAGCTCTCTAATCAACTGACTTCTCACTCAGACTGTTGTCCTAAACTCTTCCCGCTCTTTGTAATGTAATCTAACTCCACCCACCTCCCAAAATTCGCCTGACTGTTGGAGGAATTGTGGCTCAATAGGTAGTTTTCTTCATCTATTTTGGGAGTGCCCAAAAATTAGGCCGTTGTGGTCAGAAATTGCAGAAATAGTTAATAAATTTAATAAGAAAAAAATTACACTAACACCGCAAATGGCATTACTTTCACTAAACATAGAAATCATACATCCTGACCATCGGCCTATAGTGGTCCATCTGTTTTTGGTTACTAAAAATGCTATAGCTACATTTTGGAAAGAGGACTTAGTCCCCAAGATTAGTGATATATTAAATAAAATGGAACTTCATAACTGCTATGAAAAAAGTCATGCTATAGCTAATAACTACTTTGCCACATATATAAAAAGATGGAGAACTTGGTCAGACTTTCCTTCCTGATACATGCTGTCTCCTGTTCTCTCTCATGATTGTTGATCTACCTTGTTCTATATAGTACAACAACTAATCCCTAACTGCATATCTTGTAATAAAAATTACTGTTAAGTAAATAAATATATATGTTAAGTATCTCTACTTATTTTTCTAAAGTAACCATACTGTTATTTCCCTTTCTTATCCTTTTTTTGGGTCCTTGTTTGTCTTTAATAAAGAAATTTAAACTCATTCCAACCTCTACCCTTCCCTCCCTTGTATAATATAATGAACGTCAACATTGTAAGTTTATTGTAAAACTATTACGGTTAATGTTGCACATTTAATTAATGTAAACTATTTTGTTATATTACTGAAGAATCACTACTGTTATTTTGAAAAACTTAATAAAGTTATTTGAAAATGGAAGAAAAATGTGATCGACAGTCCAAAATCAGACATGAATGATCAACATTTCACCTTACCATCAATTGGCCAGTGCCTCCATACAAATTAGACCATTAGCCAAACCCCTTGATATTGGCGCATTCGGTCGACATCAGTATAATATGTATGGGCTCTTCTCATTATTTCCTAGTGTTTCTGGTAGAGTTTATACTTTTAAGTAAATGGAGGAGGGTTTTTATGTGGGCTGGTAGGGTTTTTGTGCCAGAACTACTTTATTGTCCCAGGCTGGCACTGGAGCATAGTAAACATACAATACCTGAATAAAACACCCCACGCGTATTGCCACGCAAACTGTGGCTTCTTCAGGGGAAAGTACAGTTTGCCACAGTTTGCGTGGCAATACGCATGGGGGTGTTTTTACCCCTCTATTCCTCCTAGCTTTGATGGCTCTCTATTGGATATATCCATCCCCATATTATTGGGTCTGAGTTCCGGGCTTCCTTTTCCTGCTACTCCTTGGGAACGGGTCTGGCGTCCTTGTATTTTACAGGTCATGCAAAATTGAATCAATCATGCATTTTTTTGTTGAATTGTATTATCCATATACCTTTTGGTGATTTTCAGTGGTTTAGCATATTCTTCATTCCACTAATTTCACACATTTTTTTTCACTATTTTTGCCTTTCCCACTTCATATTTATATGGTGCTGTGAATAGGTAGAGTAATTTGCATAATTGTTTGAATATGTTGTCATTTTTTTGTCTATATGCATGACACATCATTACCATGTATGTTTTTTGAGCCTTGTTACATTGATTTTCATTGCTTGGAGGGAATAGTTGCTGGGTTGTCATTGTCTCTATATCAAGGCATGATTAGACTGTGTTCTACAGTTTGTTTTTAAATGTTTTTATTTTCTGTTGTGTCCTTTTTCGTATGTGTATTTGGTGATTGTTAATAAAGCATCAGTCTTTTCTACTGTGTTGGGTGTTCCCAATTTTGGGCATGTTCTTTTCTCTTTGGTTTTTACTAAAGATGCCTTAAAACATTCTCTCTCATTATTTTGACATTTGCCAAATATTAATAATTATGGTAATCCTAACTGACCTAAAATGGTAAAAGTTTATTCTGATTTCATGTCAGATATTGAGAAAAACATACAAATGTGTTCTTTACATAGTGTAAAACTTCTGGTTTCTACTGCATATATATAATACTCTCCAATTGTTATGAAAATGCAACAGTGTAGTTTTTCAAAGCTGGAGAACCATAATAGGTTAGTGTCCACTTGGAGCATACAGTTTTAAGGTACTTGTGGTGAACCCATGAAGATATAGGACCCGATTCATCACTGCTACAGTTAGGTCCATATATATTTGGAAAGAGACAACATTTTTCTAATTTTGGTTCTAGACATTACCACAATGAATTTTAAACAAAACAATTCAGATGCAGTTGAAGTTCAGACTTTCAGCTTTCATTTGAGGGTATCCACATTAAAATTGGATGAAGGGTTTAGGAGTTTCAGCTCCTTAACATGTGCCACCCTGTTTTTAAAGGGACCAAAAGTAATTGGACAGGTTAAATAATTGTAAATAAAATGTTCATTTCTAGTACTTGGTTGAAAACCCTTTGTTGGCAATGACTGCCTGAAGTCTTGAAACCATGGACATAATAATAATAATAATAAATCTTTATTTATATAGCGCCAACATATTCCGCAGCGCTTTACAGTTTAACAGTTTCAAAACACAAGTCATAAGTAACAACGCTAACAATACAATAATTAAAGCAAAATAAGACGAAATAAGACGACCCTGCTCGTGAGAGCTTAAAATCTACAATGAGGTGAGGGAGATACAGAGTACAGGTGTGTATTTACAATGGTGTATTTACAATGAAGGTCCAGCCATCTTGCGGGAGTGAAGGATGGATGGAGATAGTGAATGGGCTACACACGCACACTTACACAGAGAATGACTTTGATTAGTGAATGTGATAGGCCGCTCTGAACAGGTGTGTTTTGAGGGAGCGCCTAAAACTATGCAAATTGTGGATAGTCCTGATTTCTTGGGGTAGAGCATTCCAGAGGATAGGAGCAGCATGGGAGAAGTCTTGGAGTCGGGAGTGGGAGGTACGGATTAGTGCAGAGGTTAGTCGAAAGACGTTTGCAGAGCGCAGCGATCGGCTAGGCCGATAGACAGAAATGAGAGAAGAGATGTAAGGGGGTGCCGCACTGTGGAGAGCTTTGTGGGTGAGAACAAGTACTTTGAATTGGATCCTATAATGAATGGGCAGCCAATGTAAGGACTGGCGAAGAGCGGACGCGTCCGAGTACCGATTACCCAGATGGACGATCCTGGCCGCTGCATTAAGTATGGACTGGAGAGGGGATAGTCGAGTGACGGGGAGGCCAATTAATAGAGCGTTGCAGTAATCCAGGCGAGAGTGGATCAATGCAACAGTGAGGGTTTTTGTTGTTTCCATAGTTAGAAAAGGGCGGATTCTAGAGATGTTCTTTAGGTGTAAGCGGCAAGAGCGGGCAAGGGATTGTATATGGGATGTGAAGGAGAGATTGGTGTCAAACATAACACCCAGACAGCGCGCCTGCTGCCGGGGTGTTATTGTGGTACCACCCACGGAGAGGAAAATGTCAGATTTAGGGAGGTTAGTAGACGGCGGGAGCAGAAGAAGTTCAGTTTTGGAGAGGTTGAGTTTCAGATAGAGAGCGGACATGATATTGGAGACTGCGGACAGACAGTCACTGGCGTTCTGTAGTACAGCGGGGGTAAGGTCGGGGGAAGACGTGTATAGTTGTGTGTCATCAGCATAAAGATGGTACTGAAAGCCAAATCTGCTGATGGTCTGTCCAATTGGGGCCGTGTAGAGAGAGAAAAGAAGGGGGCCAAGGACTGAGCCCTGAGGTACCCCGACAGCAAGAGGAAGAGGAGATGACGTGGAGCCAGAGAACAAAACACTGAAGGAGCGGTCAGAGAGATAGGAAGAGAACCAGGAGAGTGCAGTGTCCTTAATGCCTAGTGACTGGAGCCTAGAGAGTAGGAGATGGTGGTCAACAGTATCGAAAGCTGCAGATAGGTCAAGAAGAATGAGCAGAGAGTGGTCACCTTACGTTTTGCTGTCAGAAGGTCATTGGTCACTTTGATAAGTGCAGTGGACATCACCAGACGCTGTGTTTCCTCATTTTTGATGCTCTGCCAGGCCTTCACTGCGGTGGATGCATGCTCAATTGGGTTGAGATCAGGTGACTGACTTGGCCATTCAAGAATATTCCACTTCTTTGCTTTAAAAAACTCCTGGGTTGCTTTGGTCGTTGCTTCATACTACAGATGGACAATGACCCAAAACATAAAGCCAATCAGTTTCGCTGCATTTGGCTGGATCTGAGCACACAGTATGGCTCTGAATACCTCAGAATTCATTCGGCTGCTTCTGTCCTGTGTCACATCATCAATAAACACTAGTGACCCAATGCCTCTGGCAGCCATGCATGCCCAAGCCATCACACTGCCTCCGCCGTGTTTTACAGATGATGTGGTATGCTTTGGATCATGAGCTGTACCACGCCTTCGCCATACTTTTCTCTTTCCATCATTCTGGTAGAGGTTGATCTTGGTTTCATCTGTCCAAAGAATGTTCTTCCAGAACTGTGCTGGATTTTTTAGATTTTTTTTTTAGCAAAGTCCAGTCTAGCCTTTTGATCCTTGATGCTTATGAGTGGCTTGCATCGTGCAGTGAACCCTCTGTATTTACTTTCATGCAGTCTTCTC
The DNA here is from genome assembly GCF_039654945.1 of Dendrobates tinctorius. Classification (NCBI taxonomy): domain Eukaryota; kingdom Metazoa; phylum Chordata; class Amphibia; order Anura; family Dendrobatidae; genus Dendrobates; species Dendrobates tinctorius. Next base: position 19,327,450 of record NW_027361700.1, read on the forward strand.
TTTATGGTAGATTTGGATATTGATACGCCTACCTCCTGGGGAGTGTTGTTCACTTGGTTGGCTGTTGTGAAGGGGTTTCTCTTCACCATGGAGATTATTCTGCGATCATCCACCACTGTTGTCTTCTTTGGGCGCCCAGGTCTTTTTGCATTGATGAGTTCACCAGTGCTTTCTTTCTTTCTCAGGATGTACCAAACTGTAGATTTTGCCACTCCTAATGTTGTAGCAATTTCTTGGATGGGTTTTTTCTGTTTTTGCAGCACAAGGATGGCTTGTTTCACCTGCATGGAGAGCTCCTTTGACCGCATGTTTCCTTCACAGCAATACCTTCCAAATGCAAGCACCATACCTCAAATCAACTCCAGGCCTTTTATCTGCTTAATTGAGAATGACATAACGAAGGGATTGCCCAGACCTGTCCATGAAATAGCCTTGGAGTCAATTGTCCAATTACTTTTGGGCCCTCTAAAAACAGGGTGGCACGTTAAGGAGCTGAAACTCCTAAACCCTTCATCCAATTTTAATGTGGATACCCTCAAATGAAAGCTGAAAGTATATATATATATATATATATATATACATACTATATATATATGGACCTAACTGTATTTCTCCAGTTTTCAGGATACATTTTCAGATATTTTAGAGAAATTCATGAAATGCAACTTTTCCAAATGTTGTATATTTTTTTGCACATCTCACTCCAGCCCAAACCTGGTTTAAAGTTTATAACAAATTTTTTATTTTGGTGCAGTTAAAGACTAATTTGTGACATTTTAGAAAGACATGATTTTTTGGCACAAAACTATTATAAAAATGGTTAAAGAGGATTTTTATTTTGCCCAAAATTCATGGACTGTGCGCGCCATTTTTATTAATTTGATACCTAAATCATCAGCAAATGAAACAAAAAATAAAGATAAGTTACCATAATTCTTATCAAGTAAAGTACTTAGGCATGTGCCATGTCAACCTTCTGAAAAGCTTAAAAAGTGTTATTCTGCTGGATAGGTGATAACTTGCTGATCAAGTGTGGAGCCAACTGCAAGTGCCCCCCAACAATCCTGATAAAAGAGTGAAGTACTTGACTAAATAGATAATAATAATAAATTTTATTTCTATAGCGCTGACATATTCCGCAGCACTTTACATTTCAGAGGGGACTTGTACAGACAATAGACATTACAGCATAACAATAATCACATAGATCATAACAGATACCAAGAGGAATGAGGGCCCTGCTCGCAAGCTTACAATCTATTAGGAAAAAGGGGAGACACGAAAGGTGGGTGGTAACAGTTGCCTTCATTGTTCGAACCAGCCATAATGTTAAGTGTGTAACAGTACGGATGCAGAGGGCTAATGGATGCATAAAGCATGTGGGAACATGATGCGGGGAACCTGGTTATGGTAAAAAAAAACTTTTGGCTGTGCCATATAGGGATAGATTAGGTTAATGTGTTGAGGCGGTAGGCCAGTCTGAATAAATGCGTTTTCAGGGCACACTTAAAATAGAGCGTTAGCATTTCCATTTTTGGGATTAGTAGGGTTCCTAGAGTCTGAGCCCCTCTGATAAGCAAGTTATCACTTATATTTAGGTGATAACTTTTAAAGTTGGAAATAACCCCTTAATCTTAACCTTTCCTGAAAACTTGAATGATTCAAGAGAAGAATTCTGTGACTGCGTCTCTATCACATTCCGCCTAAGTGCCGTATTATACAGTATGTGCTTCTCAGGCTTGGTGTTTACTGTAAGCTATGGAGACTGTGTGTAGCTGTATACACTATACACACCAGAGCGGGCGTGGCGTGTGCTGGAGAGACAAGCACATACACCGACCAGCTTCTTGTGTTTACCCACAAACAGTCAGCTCACAGACTCTGTACACCAACCCCACCATCCTCCTGAATTGCACTCACAGACCCCACCACAGAGAAAACATTGTGCAAACTGTAAAGTATGTGCCCTGCCCTAGTAAATTCACTGATAAGTTAAATGGCTGAAAAATGTTATTTTTCTGATGGCCCATAAAACTTGCCCTCTACCGTACTAGTGAACTGAACATAAGAGTGAACCTCCGCAGCAAACATCAAATTATGTCCCCATTCTGATACTTGTTTATGTCAATATCCAAAAAATGGAACGGGAGGAGAATCTGTACTTGCAGTAGAGAATCAGAGGAAATATGTACACAGATCACAGATGTACGTAGAGCATAGTTATGAGAAGTGCCAACAGGCTAGGACTGACCCACAAAATGAGCCATGTAAATACTTTGGTGGACTCCTATGCCAAAGTGAGCACCAGGCTCTCGCAAGGATGGAAGGGTGGGTGCAGTAGCAACTCTGCCTTGTAGCCTAGCGAGGTCCCTTTGGCTCATATGAGAAACCAATACTATTTAATATCAGTGATAGTTGGGAGTCCTGTTGGAGATTCAGGATTGAGGCCCCCACACTTTAAGTTACGTCTCTTCCGCTAGGAGATGTAGTTCTTCACAACTTTCTTAAGGATGAATTACCATGTACAGGCCACAGCACAACCACAGAATGCTGAAAAATGTGCAGCAACAAGGGTCAGGTAATATTTGCAAGTAGCTGTAAAGAATGATCCTTCAGAATCAGTGCTACTGGCGGGTAATTGGTTACTCAGTTTGACACTGGGTGAAGAGATAGGAATTATGCTAGGTGCCTAAGAGGGTCCCAAAAAGCCCTTTTGCCCCATAAAAAGGGACTAGTAAAACAGCACTGTCGGGTAGAGGGGACCAGGTTGGAGATTTTGTACTGGAGCCAGTGGTGTATCGCTAATAGCATCAGACTATGTAGTCGTTATGGGGCCTGTGACTCAGTGGGGCCTGGTACCTGCCCTCTGTCTGGCATCACACTTTCATCTGTATTGGCATCATGGATGCCACTATAGTTGAAATCAACGAACAGGGAGTTTTCTGCTCCTTCCTCTATCATTCTCCCTGCGCATCTGAGCTCTGAGCGTATCTCAACGCAGTGGGTGCAATGGCATCACTACATTGTGCCCGCTCTTCCGATCAGTGCAGAGGTGCAGACCACATGCTGAGGAACTAAAAGCAGAGGAGGAACAAGGAAAGGGGAGTATTTTTCTTTATTTTTCAAATCAATGAAGGCCTTTATAATGTTTGAAGGGTTATTTGGAACCCATTATACAGTTTGCAGGGCTATGTGGGGCCCATTATAGTATTTGAAAGGCTATGTGTGGCACATTATATAGTTTTCAGGGCTAAGTGAGCTCCATTATACTATTTGGAGGGCTGTGTAGGGGCCATTTTACAATTTCCCGGGCTATGTGCAAGCCATTATATAATGTAGAGAGGGCATCATACTGTGTGGAGGAGTGTAAGGTCCATCATACTGTATGGAGGGCTGTGTCAGGGCCATCATACTGTGTTGTGGGTCACTGTGAGGGTATCATACTTTGCAGGGTGGGGGATAATGTAGGGTCATCATACTATGCGTGTGGAGGGTACTGAGAAAGGACTCACTGTGGTGGGGCACTTTTATTAGCATCATACTTCATGTGGGCCATGAATAGGGTAACTTAATGTGTGGGCCTCAATAGTAGGAAAATTACTTTTTAAGGGCTGCAAAGCTGTGAGGGCCCAATGATTTCTATGGATACCTTTGACTAGAGCCCAGGACCAATTTCGTAACTGTGGCTACCTTCTATTATAGATTATGGATACAAGATATTATACACATAAAATTATATTTGCCATACATTAGAATATTTATAAATGGCCAGGTATTGTACAATACAAGCTCCAGAAACTCCCCCCTAACTGAAATCTGATGATAGTCAAGATATTACCAATCATCAGAACACACCAGTTGCACCTGTGAATGTGAATATCACCCTTCATTTTTGGAACAGCTGCATATACCTGTCCTGTTGGTGATGCCTTCAAAAAATGAGCCTAATTTGGAAAAGGATGGTATACCTGGAGCAGATCAGGATCATAGGGCACTATTACAAAATTAAATTCCAAGATATCACTCATGACCCCCAATTTTGGTACATTGGTCATTCTATGACATATCACCCATGCACATAACTGAGTGCTAGGAATGACTGTCAACTACACCAAGTCCTAGTGAAGTTGGAAGAGATCCAGATGCGCAATTTGAGTTTAACAGTAGGAAACTCATCCAATTTGGCCACTATTATATGCCACAGGGCAGAAGTGTGAAATGTGTTGATAGCATAAAGCCCTATACACTTTCATTAGTGTTACTGCCCTGAGTTTGTTTTGGCTGTCTTGTTCTTTATTATTACATTATGTTCTTTGTCTTGGTTTAACCCTTAACACATTTTTTCCAGCATCTACATTTTCCTTTACATGTAACTAGTGAAGCTGTCAGATGCAAGTAATGATTAGCCCGTAAGCTTATTATATTGCCAATGACTCTACTTAAAGGGGTATTCCCATCTCCAAGATCCTATCTCAATATGTAGTAGGTGTAATAATACACACGTGGTCAAAATTGTTGGTAGGCCTAGTTTAATGACAGAAAAACCTACAATGGTGACAGAAATAACTTGAATCTGACAAAAGTAATAATAAATCAAAAATCTATGAAAATGAAGAAATGAAAGTCAGACATTGCTTTTCAACCAGGCTTCCACAGAATTGAAAAAAAAAATAAAACTCATGAAATAGGCCTGGACAGAAATGATGGTACCCTTAACTTAATATTTTGCTGCACAACCTTTTGAGGCAATCACTGCAATCAAACGACTCCAGTAACTGTCAATGAGACTTCTGCACCTCTCGACAGGTATTTTGGCCCACTCCTCAAGAGCAAACTGCTCCACTTGTCTCCTGTTTGAAGGTTGCCTTTTCCAGACGGCATGTTTCAGCTCTTTCCAAAGATGCTCAATAGGATTTAGGTCAGGGCTCATAGTAGGCCACTACAGAATAGACCAATGCTTTCCTCTTAGCCATTCTTGGGTATTTTTAGCTGTGTATTTTGGGTCATTATCCAGTTGCAAGACCCATGACCTGTGACTGAGAGCAAGTTTCTGACACTGGGCAGCACAATTCCCTCTAGAGTCCCTTGATAGTCTTGAGATTTCATTGTACCCTGCACAGATTCTAGACACCTTTTGCCAGATGCAGCAGAGCAGCCCCAGAACTTAACAGAGCCTCCTCCATGTTTCACAGTAGGGACAGTGTTCTTTTCTTGATATCAGTAGCGTAGCTACCGGGGGGAAGGGGGGCGGTGGCCCCAGGCCCCGCATTCTGAGGGGGCCAACCGCAGCTACACTACACCACTATTCTGCAGCAGAGCAGGGAGAATCGATCTCCCTACTCTGCTGCCTGGCCCCTATGGGCCCCTGAGAAGGCGGTGGGGGGCCCCAGTGGCAGCAGTGGGCCCCCCACCTCTCAGCCAGCAATGTCGTCCTGGGCTATTCTGTGTGCACAGGACCTGTGATGAGGTCACAGGAGGGGCGGAGTCAGGGGTCACATGATCAGGGGCTTCAGTGGCTGCAGGACTCTGCTGGTGCTGGTTGTCATGGTGCTGGCTAGATGAGGTGAAGTTTCTGTGTGGGGTCAGGAGGGGTTTACAGGGTGGATATAGCAGAGCTGTGTGTGTATGAGGTGTACAGAGTGGAGCCGTGTGTGTAGAAGGTGTACGGAGCAGAGATATGCATGTATGAGGTGTACGGAGGTGCGGAGCCATGTGTGTATGGGGTGAGGGAAGCCGTTTGTGTACAAGGTAGTGTTGAGCATTCCGATACTGCAATTATCGGGTATCCCCCGGCAGCCCGCACAGACCCCCGGCAGGCCCGCACAGACCCCCGAGAGGCCCGTACCGACCCCGCCCGCACACACAGACACGCACAGTGTCCGCCCACGCACCGGCCACACTCTTCCCCCTCCCAAACTGGATGTGCAAGTAAAGAAAGGGGTTTTTTTTAATTCCGATATTTCTGTCCCATAGACTTGCATGGGGCTTCCGGTATCAGAATCGGCGATACCCGATACTTTTTGGGTATCGGTCCGATCCAACCCGATCCGATATTTCTCAATATCGGAAAGTATCGCTCAACACTAGTACAAGGTGTATGCAGCAGAGCCATTTGTGTAGAAGGTGTACGGAGTGGAGCCGTGTGTGTACGGGCTGTACGGAGCGGAGCCGCGTGTGTACGGGGTGTGCGGAGCAGAGCCTTGTGTGTACAAGGTGCACAGAGCAGAGCCATGTGTACAAGGTGTACGGAGCGGAGTGCGTGTGTACAAGGTGCACGGAGCGGAGCCGCGTGTGTACGGGGTGTACGGAGCAGAGCCGTGTGTGTATGGGGTGTACGAAGCGGAGCCGCATGTGTACAGCGTGTACGGAGCAGAGCCGCGTGTGTAAAGAGTGTACGGAGCAGAGCCACGTGTGTACAGCGTGTACGGAGCAGAGCTGCGTGTGTATAGGGGGACGGAGCGGAGCCGTGTGTATAGGGGGTATCAAGTGCAGTAATAGGGACACATGCGGCAGCAGCGGCTCAGCATTGGGGTATCAGGTGCAGTAATAGGGACACATGCAGCAGCAGCGGCTCAGCATTGGGGTATCAGGTGCAGTAATAGGGACACATGCGGCAGCAGCGGCTCAGCATTGGGGTATCAGGTGCAGTAGTAGGAACACATGCGGCAGCAGCGGCTCAGCACTGGTGTGTTAGCAGGATGAGGGGTTTGTGCAGGTTGGGAATAGATGGTGATGGGGCAGGAATATGAGAAGTGAAACATGTCGTTGTTGTATTCTCTGTAGCAGAGTCGTGGCTGGAGGAGTTGTCATGTCGATCTGGGCCAGATGGAAAAGACGTGAAAAGTGAACGATTCCATCAGAAAGAACATCAGCGGTAAGACACCAACTATAACTGTGTAGTAATCATTTATATGTTCCATAGGACTGGTATTTACCACTGACCATATGGTGGTAATATCAATATTGGCCTTTATATAGGAATTATTTTCAGTAACAGTGCAGTCACCTCCTACATCCACTATTGCGGTGCGTCACCGAGTTGTAATCAAAGTTACCTGGTTAGGGGCCAACTCAGAAGTTTTGCCCCCCCTGAACCAAAACCCTAGCTACGCCTCTGCTTGATATGCTTCATTTTTCTGTCTGTGAACATAAAGCTGATGTGCCTTGCCAAAAAGTTCCATTTTTGTCTCATCTGTCCATAAGACATTCTCCCAGAAGCTTTGTGGCTTGTCAACATGTAGTTTGGCAAATTCCAGTCTGGCTTTTTATTGATTTTTTTTCAACTATGGCATCCTCCTTGGTCGTCTCCCATGAAGTACACTTTGGCTCATACAACGATGGATGGTATGATCTGAGACTGATGTTCCTTGAGCTTGAAGTTCATCTGTTTAGTAGTTTTTCTGGGCTCTTTTGTTACCATTCGTATTATCCGTCTCTTTGATTTGTCATCAACTTCCCTCCTGCGGCCACGTCCAGGGAGATTGGTTACAGTCCCATGGAGCTTAAATTTCTGAATAATATGTGCAACTGTAGTCACAGGAACATCAAGCTGCTTGGAGATGGTCTTATAACTTTTACCTTTAACGTGTTTGCCTATAATTTCCTTTCTAATGTCCTGAGACAATGCTTTTTTTCTCTTCCTCTGATCATGTTGAGTGTGATGCACACCATGTTACCAAACAGCACAGTGAGTATCTGTAGCCCTATATATAGACCAACTCACTGATTCCAAGATTGTAGACACCAGTGATGCTAATTAGTGGACACACCTTGATTTAACATATCCCTTTTGTCACATGTGGCAAAATGTCTAAATGTGCAGCTGGCAACACTGAGATCCATAGACAATATGGAAAGGAGTCTGCTGCTCACTGAACAGCAGCTCACTGGGATAGATGAGGGGAAGGATGGTAATATGGAGCTGCAGGACAGTAAGGCAGCTGGCTGGGTGACAGAAGGTGGGGTAGAGGGAAGAGTGACAGGGAGGCTAGTCCTGATCTGGCACACCCCAATAAGTTCGCTAAGTTGACAGATGAGGGGGGTGTCAGTTCAGGGGTAGCACTGCTGAAGCAAGGCATGTCCTCTGAAAGTTGGAGGAGTGTCTATTCCAGTAAGGGGGGAAATAGGAGAGCAAAACAGGCCAGCCAAGTGCTGGTAGTTGGGGACTCAATTATTAGGTGAACCGATAGGGCAATCTGTCACAAAGACAGGGATCATCGAACAGTGTGCTGCCTACCTGGCGCTCAAGTCCACCACATCGCTGATCGAGATGACAGATCACTGGGAGGGTCTGGTGAGTACCCAGCTGTCTTGGTGCACATTGGTACAAATGACAAAATTAGAGGTATTTCAGGGAATTAGGCTGCAAGCTTAACCCCTTCCTGACATGAGACGTATTATCCCGTCCATGGGACCCGGGCCCCTATGCCCATGGACGGGATAGTACGTCTACCGCGATCAGCGGCGCCCACGTGGTGAGCGCCGCTGATCGCGGCCGGGTGTCAGCTGATTATCACAGCTGACACCCGGCACAATGTGTCAGGGGCGGTCACGGACCACCCCCGACACGTTAACCCCTTGCACACCGCGATCAAACATGATCGCGGTGTACCGGGGGTTAAAGGGAAGCATCGGCAGGGAGGGGGCTCCCTCCGTGCTTCCCTGAGCCCCCCACGGCAGCGCAATGTGCAGCGCTGCTGCGGGGGGCTCCTTTCCTGCAGGCCCCCGAATCCAAGATGGCGACGGGGGCCTTCGGGGGCCTGCAGGAAGCTGGCTTCCTCAGTGCCTGCAAAGCGCAGGCATGAGGAAGCCTTCTGCAGTGCCTGTGACAGATTGCTGATCTGTCACAGTGATCTGTGATGTGACAGATCAGCGATCTGTCAAAGGACAGTGATGTCCCACCTGGGACTATTTAATAAAGTAAAAAAAAATAAAAAAAAGTGTTAAAATAAATTTTAAAAAAATCGCCAAATAAATTAGAAAAAAAAAAAAATATTCCCCCAAATAAATCCATTTTTTAGAAATAAAAAAACAAACAATAAAAGTACACATATTAGGTATCGCCGCGTCCGTAACGACCCGCCCTATAAAACTGTCCCATTAGTTAACCCCTTTAGCGAACCCCTTAAAAAATAAAAATAAAAAACGAAGCAAAAAATAATGATTTATTATCATACCGCCAAACAAAAAGTGTAATAACGCACGATCAAAAAGACACATATAAATATCCATGGTACCGCTGAAAACGTCATCTTGTCCCGCAAAAAATGAGCCACCACACAGCATCATCAGCGAAAAAATAAAAAAGTTATAGCTCGCAGAATAAAGCGATGCAAAAATAATTATTTTTTATATAAAATAGTTTTCATTGCATAAAACCGACAAAACATAAAAAAAGACCTAAATGAGGTATCGCTGTAACCGTACTGACCCGAAGAATAAAACTGCTTTATCAATTTTATCGCACGCGGAATGGTGTAAACGCACCCCCCCAAAAGAAATTCATGAAACGCTGGTTTTTGTTCATTCTGCGTCCCAAAAATCGGAATGAAAAGTGATCAAAAAATGTCACGTGCCCGAAGATGGTACCAATAAAAACGTCAACTCGTCCCGCAAAAAATAAGACCTCACATGACTCGGTGGGTCAAAATACAGAAAAATTAGAGCTCTCAATATGTGGTGATGCAAAAACTATTTTTACAATAAAAAGCGTCTTTTAGCGTGTGACAGCTGTCAAACATAAAAACTGCCATAAATAGTAAATCAAACCCCCCGTTATCACCCCCTTAGTTAGGGAAAAAAAATAAAATAAAAAAAATGTATTTATTTCCATTTTTCCATTAGGGTTAGGGTTAGGGCTACGGTTAGGGATAGGGTTAGGGTTAGGGTTAGGATTAGGGCTAGGGTTAGGGTTATGGTTAGGGCTGAGATTAGGGTTAGGGGTGTGTTGGGGTTCGGGTTGGAGTTAGAATTGGGGGTTTCCACTGTTTGGGCACATCAGGGGCTCTCCAAATGCAACATGGCGTCTGATCTCAATTCCAGCCAATTCTGAGTTGAAAAAGTCAAATGGTGCTCCTTCCCTTCCAAGCTCTGCCATGCGCCCAAAAAGTGTTTTACCCCCACATGTAGGGTATCAGCCTACTCAGGTCAAATTGCAAAACAATTTTTGGGGTCCAATTTCTCCTGTTACCCTTAGGAAAATAAAAAATTGGGGGCAAAAATATCATTTTTGTGGAAAAAAATGATTTTTTTATTTTCACGTCCGAGCGTTATTAACTTCTGTGAAGCACTTGGGGGTTCAAAGTGCTCACCACACATCTAGATAAGTTCCGTGGGGGGCCTAGTGTCCAAAATGGGGTCACTTGTGGGGAGTTTCAATAGTTTAGGTACATCAGGGGCTCTCCAAACACACATGACACCCGCAGACCATTCCATCAAAGTCTGCATTCCAAAATGTCACTGCTTCCCTTCCGAGCCCCGACGTGTGTCCATACAGTAGTTTTCTCCCACATATGGGGTGTCAGCGTACTCATGACAAATTGCAAAACAACTTTTGTGGTCCAATTTCTCCTGTTACCCTTGGGAAAATGAAAAAATTGGGGACTAATTGATCATGTTTGTGGAAAAAATACGATTTTTTTATTTTCATGCCCTGGCATTATAAACTTCTGTAAAGCCCTTGGGGGTTCAAAGTGCTCACAACACATCTAGATAAGTTCCTTAGGGGGTCTCGTTTCCAAAATGGGGTCATTTGTGGGGGTTTCCAATGTTTAGGTACATTAGGGGCTCTCCAAAGGCAACATGACACCCGCAGACCATTCCATCAAAGTCTGCATTCCAAAACGTCACTACTTCCCTTCCGAGCCCTGACGTGTGTCCAAACAGTAGTTTTCTCCCACATATGGGGTGTCAGCGTACTCAGGACAAATTGGACAACAACTTTTGGAGTTCAATTTCTCCTGTTACCCTTGGGAAAATAAAAAAATTGGGGACTAATTGATCATGCTTGTGGCAAAAATACGATTTTTTTATTTTCATGCCCTGGCATTATAAACTTCTGTGAAGCACTGGGGGGTTCAAAGTGCTCACCACACATCTAGATAAGTTCCTTGGGGGGTCTAGTTTACAAAATGGTGTCATTTGTGGGGGGTTTCCACTGTTTTGGTACATCAGGGGTTTTCCAATCGCGACATGGTGTCCGATCTCAATTCCAGCCAAAAACGTCAAATGGCGCTGCTTCCCTTCCGAGCTCTGCCATGCGCCCAAATAGTGGTTTACCCCCACATGTGGGGTATCAGCGTACTCAGGACAAATTGCACAATAACTTTTAGGGTCCTGTTACCCTTGGAAAAATAAGAATTGAGGGTGAAAAGATCATTTTTGTGGAAAAAATATGATTTTTTAATTGTACGGCTGTATGTTAGAAACTTCTGTGAAGCCCTTGGGGGTTCAAAGTTCTCACCACACATCTAGATAAGTTCCTTAGGGGGTCTAGTTTCCAAAATGGTGTCATTTGTGGGGGGTTTCCACTGTTTAGGTACATCAGGGACTCTCCAAACGTGACATGGCGTCCGATCTGAATTCCAGCCAATTTTGCATTGAAAAAGTCAAACGGCGCTCCTTCCATTCTGAGCTCTGCCATGCGCCGAAACAGTCGTTCCCCCCCCACATATCAGGTATCAGCGTACTCAGGACAAATTGCACAATAACTTTTGCAGTCCAATTTCTCCTGTTACCCTGGGTAAAATAAAAAAAATTGAACCTGAAGTATTTTTTTGTGAAAAAAAGTTAGATGTTCATTTTTTTTAAATATTCAAAAAAATTCCTGTGATGCACCTAAAGGGTTAATAAACTTCTTGAATGTGGTTTTGAGCACCTTAAGGGGTGCAGTTTTTAGAATGGTGTCACTTTTGGGTATTTTCTATCATATAGACCCCTCAAAGTGACCTCAAATGTGATGTGGTCCTAAAAATAAAACGGTGTTGTAAAAATGAGAAATCGCTGGTCAACTTTTAACCCTTATAACTTCCTAACAAAAAAAAATTTTGGTTCCAAAATTGTGCTGATGTAAAGTAAACATGTGGGAAATGTTAGTTATCAAGTTTTTTGTGTGCTGTATCTCTGTGATTTAAGGGCATAAAAATGCAAAGTTGGAAAATTGCAAAATTTTCGCCAAATTTCCGTTTTTCCCACAAATAAACGCAAGTTATTTGAATGAAATTTTACCACTAACATGAAGTACAGTATGTCACGAGAAAACAATGTCAGAATCACCGGGATCCATGGAAGCGTTCCAGAGTTATGACCTCATAAAGGGACAGTGGTCAGAATTGTAAAAATTGGCCCTGTCATGAACGTGCAAACCACCCTTGGGGGTGAAGGGGTTAAAGCAAGGACCTCCAAGGTGGTATTCTCTGAAATACTGCCTGTACCACGTGCCACGCCAGAGAGGCAACAGGAGAATAGGGAGATAAATACGGTAAGTGGCTCAGGAATTGTTGTAGGAAGGAGGGGTTTGGGTTCCTGGAGAACTGGGCCAATTTCTCAGTTGGTTACAGGTTCTACGCTAGGGACGGGCTACATCTCAATGGTTAGGGTGCAGCTGTATTGGGGGAGAAAATGGGTAGAAGGTTGGAGGAGTATTTAAACTAGGGATTGGGGGGAGGGTATTCATTTTATAGGAAGGGAAGATAGTGCAGATAGTGACCTGGGCACAAATAAAGAAAGTGGGGGTGGCATGGGGGGTGAGGTTAGAACAGTTAATATTTTAAGAAAGAATAGAGGTACAGAGAGATACATAATGTGCATGTATACTAATGCCAGAAGCCTCACCAACAAAATAGGGGAATTAGAATTAGTTTTGTTGGAACATAATTATGACATGGTGGGGATATCTGAGACGTGGCTGGATGAGAGCCATGACTGGGCTGTTAATTTACAGGGGTATAGTCTGTTCATAAATGACCGTACAAATAAGCAAAGAAGGGGGGTGTTTATATGTGAAATCATCCTTAAAACCCCTCCTGCACAATAATATATGTGAATCTAATGAAAATGTAGAGTCCCTGTGGGTGGAGATAAGGGGAGATAAGGGGAGGGGGAAAAATTATAAATTACTCATAGGGGTTTGTTATAAGTCTCCAAAAAGAATGGAAGCAATGGAGAATATCCTCGAAAAGCAAATAGATGAAGCAGCGACTCAAGGAGACGTCATTATTATGGGGGAGTTCAACTACCCTGAAATACATTGGGGAACCGAAACCTGCAGTTCCAGCAAAGGTAATAGGTTTCTGACAACTATGAGAGACAATTACCTTTCACAACTGGTTCAGGACCCAACAAGAGAGGGGGGGGCACTGCTAGACCTAATATTATCCAACAGGCCAGACCGCATATCAAATTTCAACAAGAGGGGGGGCACTGCTAGACCTAATATTAACCAACAGGCCAGACCGCTTATCAAATATAAGCGTTGGGGGTCACTTGGGTAATAGTGATCACAAAATAATAAGTTTTCATGTATCCTTTAATAAGATGTGTAGTAGAGGGGATACAAGGACACTAAACTTCAGGAAGGAAAATTTCCTACGGATGAGAGATGATCTTGATGCAATAAACTGGGACAATATCCTGAGACATAAAAATACACAAAGAACATGGGAGACGTTTATTAGCATCCTGAATAGGACCTGTGCACAATATATACCGAATGGGAATAAACATACTAGAAATAGAAGGAAACCACTATGGCTATAAGGGACGCAATAAGTGACAAAAAGAAAACATTTAGAGAATTAAAGCAAGTAGGTAGTAGTGATGAGGCATTAAATAAATATAGCAAATTAAATAAATTCTGTAAAAAGCAAATTAAGGAAGCAAAGACTGAGACAGAGAGACTTATTGCCAGAGAGAGTAAAAATAATCCCAAAATATTCTTTAACTACATAAATAGTAAGAAACTAAAAAATGATAGTGTTGGCCCCCTTAAAAACAGTCTGGGTGAAGTGGTGGATGAGGAAAAAGCCAATATGCTTTTTTTCAACAGTATTTACTCAAGAAAATCCCATAACAGACGACATGATCAGTGATAACAAAAATTCTCCATTAAATGTCACCTGCTTAACCCAGCAGGAAGTACGGCGGCATGTAAAAATCACTAAAATTGACAAATTCCCGGGCCCAGATGGGATACACCCCCCGAGTACTGCAGAAATTAAGTACAGTCATAGATAGACCATTATTTTTAATCTTTAAAGTTTCTTTCCATAATAACAGGGTCTGTACCACAGGACTGGCGTATAGCAAATGTGGTGCCAATATCCAAAAGGGGACAAAAACTGAACGTGGAAATTATAGGCCATTAAGCTTAACCTCTACTGTGGGTAAAATCCTGGAAGATTTTCTAAGGCTTCTTTCACACTTCAGTTGTTTGACGTCAGTCAAAACCCGACGATTTTATAAAAAGCGGATCAGCCATTTTTTTGGCGGATCCATTTTTTTTCACATAGACTTGCATTAGCGGCGGATTATGACTGATGGTCGTCTGTTGCATCCATTTTTTGACGGATCCGTTTGAATTTTAGCGTCCACCGTCTGGAGTAGACGGACAAAGGAACATTTTTTTCCAGCGGCGGACCGCTATTTTAAACTGCGCATACCCGGAAGATCTTTCCTTTCAAGCATTTTAACCCTAAACAGCGTTCTGGCAGCAGCGAAAAATCTCTCTCTCCTTTTCCGGACCTCTGTTCCTTTAAATTTCATGCACTTAGCGGCTTCAGCGGATCTGTACAGAAAACGGATCCAGTGCATCCGTTTTTTGCAAAGTGGAAACGATTTCACACTTTCACTGTTTGCAACTGACGTCAAACAAGCCTTAGAAATACTATACTGAAGTATCTGATGAAGAATAACCTCATGACCCAATATCAACATGGGTTTACAAGGGATTGTTCCTGTAAAATAATGGAATCCATTAAAAGAGGCATAGATGTGTGGCACCCCAGGAATTCGGTTGCCACAATGGCCTTGCCTCCCTCCAGGGGAGAGTGATGTCATGCCTGGAAGCAAGGAAGGGATCCCCTTATCAGGTATTTCCAGCATACAACACAGCTCCTGCTCCAGGCCAGCAGAGGGAGCTCTAAACCCGATTTCAGGGGAGCTGCTCTCTGTGGTCAGAAGGAGGAAGTTAGTCAGTAGTTAGAGCCTGAACAGGGTGAAGGGATGTCATGCGGAGAGAAGCTGGGGACAGGAGCCATAGCAGGGCTCACCCCCAGGCTTGATCGCCAGAGACCGGACACCTGAGTTCGAGGCTGTGTGGAAACTGACGTCCCAACAGCAGAAATGGGAGGACAGAAGACCGCAGATTCTCTGTCTCCAACTGATACTCGATTACACAGCAGCACGTGTGAGTCGGGGATGCCAGAGAGGAGTGATGCCTGAAGCAGCTACAGCTGCCTGTCATGCGAGTGGAGTTCTACCTAAGTAGCAGACAGAGAGAGGAACTTTAGTAGAGTTCACATCAGCAAGTACCTCAGAGAACAGCGCTAGAGAGGAAGCCTCACAACCCACCTGAATAAGGAGATTCCCAAATTGCTTTCAGGCTGACCGACTCCTGCACCATCTGTAACCTGAGCCCTGGACTGTACCTACACAGCTCAGTAAAAGGTAAAGGAAACTTCACTCTGTTGTGTCCTTTGAATTCTTTCTGCAACACTTTCTCAGCACTGCTACATCTCTTGCCAAATACTACAACACCATCTCCCTCAACATCTTTCATCTGCCCTGGGACTAAGCTCTGCCTGTGGAGAGCTATTCCAACTATGCTGCATCACACCATCAGTCCCAGAGGATCTGCACTGCAGCGCTGATCGCCTCTGATTAAATACCACAGGTGGCGTCACGAACACTTTATTACAAACTTTCATTCCTCTGTAAATATCCCCTTTTATTGGACACCCAGGGCCACGGACCGGGTCACTGCCGCTGTGACACATCCCTTTAAGAACCGGCCCGGTACTGAGTATCCCCACTGCCCTGGCGGGTGCTCCAGATGCTCATGAGGAGAATATAATCTTACCCCTATACATGTCACTAGTACGACCACACTTAGAATACTGTGTACAGTTCTCATCTCCGGTGTTTTTTTGGGGCCCTGGCCCTCATTTATGATGACTCTAACCGAGTTACCCTGGCAGAGTCTAGACTTCGCCTCCTCCTGCAGGGAAACCGGTCAGTAGAGTCATATAGCTCTGAATTCCGTAGGTGGGCAACTGACACAAAATGGAATGATGCGGCGCTTAAGAACCAATTTTATGAGGGTCTTTCTGAAAAACTAAAATATGTTCTGGCTATGTATGAGGATCCTGTGTCATTGGAGGCGGCTATTTCGCTTGCTATACGTGTGGATAGATGCCTTCGGGATTGGTGGGTAAGACCACTTTCCCCAGGTCCCTCTGGTGGGAGTCGTTCCCCTGTGTCCGGGGATCAGCCGGGTGGGGAACCTGTGTTGGGGGAGGAGGTAGAACCCATGCAGTTAGGAGGGGCCGCCACCCCGTACTTCTCCGCTGAGAGTCGCAAGAAAAAAGGTGTTTGTTTTTTCTGTGGGAAAAAGGGTCATTTTATTGGAGCCTGCCCTTTGGTACCAAGGCAAAAGAGTACTCGGTTAACCCTTGGTGGTCTGGAGTTAGATAAGCAGGTCGTGCATTTTTCTTTTGCTTGCAGTTCCCAATTTGTCCTATCAGAAGAAGTGGTGCTAGAGAGCAAGGCCGAGAACATTTCTGTGTTTGTTGACAGTGGAGCTGGAGTCAGTATGGTGGACACAGAGTTTGTGAGAACTCATGGTCTTGCTTGCTGTACATTAGCTAAGCCTATTCCCTTTTTCGCCATTGATTCAGCTCCACTTGCACAGAAGACTCTCACACAAATTGTTCATAATATAAAACTGAGGGTGGGGCCGACTCATTCTGAAATAATTCCAGGCTATGTTTTAGAGGGGCTCCCCACTCCAACTGTGTTGGGCCTACCCTGACTGGTCAGACATAATCCGGTGGTGGATTGGCAAGCCAGGGAAATCATTGAATGGGGAGATTACTGTCAGGAAAACTGTCTGAATGTTTCCCTCTCTGCAGTCTCTGCTGAAATCTTGCCGGGATTTCTGAAGGACTTTGAGGATGTCTTTTCGGAGAGGGGGAGTCAGGAGCTACCCCCGCATTGTGCATTAACCTGATCCCCGGAGCTAAACTGCCCAGATAAAGACTGTATAATCTTTCTGGCCCTGAGAGACAGTCTACGAAGGAGTTCATTGCCGAAATTCTGGAGAAGGGACACATCAGACCCTCATCTTCGCCCGTTGCGGCGGGGTTCTTCTTTGTGACGAAGAAGGATGGCGACTTACGTCCCTGTGTAGATTTTCGGGAATTAAATCAAATCACCATCTGAGACCCATACCCTCTGCTTCTGATTCCAGATTTGTTCAGTCAGGTGGTGGGAGCTAAAGTGTTCTCCAAGTTAGACTTAAGGGGGGCGTACAATCTGGTTAGGATCAGAGAGGACAAATGGAAAACTGCCTTCAACACCCCTGAGGGGCATTTTGAGAGCCTGGTTATGCCATTCAGTCTCACTACTGCCCCTGCAGTTTTCCAGCACTTCATCAACAACATATTTCATCACTTGGTGGGCAGGTTTGTGGTGGTCTATTTAGATGACATTTTGATTTATTCGGCAGATTTTGAGACACAACAGGGGCATGTTAAACAGGTTTTACAGATCTTAAGAGATAACAAACTGTACGCCAAACTGGAGAAATGTGTTTTTGTCGTACAGAAGATACAGTTTTTGGGATATTTGTTGTCATCTTCAGGGTTTCGGATGGATCCGGAGAAGGTCCGTGCTGTTTTGGACTGGGACCGTCCTGAGAACCTGAAGGCCTTGCAGCGTTTTCTGGGCTTTACGAATTTTTACCGAAAATTCATTCGGA
Organism: Dendrobates tinctorius; assembly: GCF_039654945.1. Lineage (NCBI taxonomy): Eukaryota > Metazoa > Chordata > Amphibia > Anura > Dendrobatidae > Dendrobates > Dendrobates tinctorius. The sequence goes on from NW_027361700.1 coordinate 19,345,424, forward strand.
ATTACTCTGCAATGGTGAAACCCCTTACTGACATGACAAGGAAGGGGTTGGATTTTTCTAATTGGTCAGAGGCTGCTCTGAATGCTTTTTCCTCCCTAAAAAAAACTGCACCCATACTCAGTCACCCCAATGCCTCTCAGCCATTTATTGTAGAGGTTGATGCATCGCAGGTGGAGGTGGGGGCTGTGTTGTCTCAGGGTCCGTCTCCCGGTAAATGGCACCCATGTGCATTCTTTTCTAAAAAATTGTCCTCGGCCGAGAGGAACTATGACGTGGGCAACAGAGAGCTGTTGGCAATTAAATTGGCATAGGAAGAATGGCGACATTGGATGGAGGGGGCTGCCCATCCTATTATAGTTATTACTGATCACAAAAATGTTGCATATCTGCAGTCGGCCAAGCGTCTGAACCCGAGACAAGCTAGGTGGTTGTTGTTTTTTACAAGGTTCAATTTCGTGGTCTCTTTTCTCCCCGGGGTCAAAAATGTTAAGGCGGATGCTCTGTCTAGAAGCTTCCCGGGTTGGGGAGACCAAGAGAGTCCAGTACCGATATTGCAGGAGGGGGTAGTTGTTTCAGCACTATATCCTGAACTGGAGGCTGAGGTGTTGGAGGTACAGGGGGACGCCCTTGTTTCCTGTCCTTCAGGGAAGGTATTTTACCGCCGCAAGGTTATTAACGAACACCACAACTCTGTACTAGCATCCAGGGGGTAAAGCAACTGCGGATCTTCTCTCTCATCGTTTTTGGTGGCCGGGGTTGCAACGGGATGTGGTGGAACAGGTGTCCGCATGCAGTACTTGCGCTCGCTGTAAGGTATCGCGTACTCACCCATCTGGTACTCTCCTCCCATTACCCATTCCCTCCAGGCCTTGGACACATCTATCCATGGATTTCATCACGGACCTACCAGTATCTGTGGGTAAAACGGTGGTGTTGGTGGTCGTGGATAGATTTAGTAAAATGGTCCATTTCGTCGCATTACCAGCACTTCCTAATGCCAAGACTCTGGGCCAGGTTTTCATTAATGAGATTGTAAATCTTCACGGGGTTCCCCCCGATGTCGTGTCTGATTGGGGAACGCAATTTGTTTCCAAGTTCTGGAGGGCATTCTGTTCTCGACTGGGGGTACAGCTGTCCTTCTCTTTAGCCTTTCATCCCCAGTTTAACGGGCAGACAGAGTGGGTCAACCAGAATTTGGAGACAGGGCGCCCTGAAGAATTTGAGAATTATGGGAGACAGGTACAAAGGTATGGCTGACAGGAGACGTTTGCCAGGTCCGGACCTGATTGTGAACGACTTTGTGTGGTTGTCCACTAGGAATATTAAGTTGAACGTTCCTTCTTGGAAGTCGGGACCCAGGTTTATTGGTCCTTATAGAATATCTGCTGTCATAAACCCAGCGGCGTTTCATCTGGAGCTTCCTCAAGCTCTTAAAATCCACAATGTTTTTCATAGATCTCTTCTTAAGAAATGTGTGAACCACATTGAGTCCTCATCCCCACCGCCCCACCCCCCCAATTTTGGTAGATGGCAATTTGGAGTTTGAGATTTCGAGGATTGTTGATTCTCGTCTCCTTCATCGTTCCTTGCAGTACCTGGTGCACTGGAGGAGTTATGGTCCAGAGGAAAGGACGTGTGTGTCAGCGTCAGAGGTGAATGCCCCCAGGTTGGTTAGGGCATTCCATACCTCACATCTTGAGAAACCGGGTCCTGATTGTCCGGAGGCCACTCGTAGGAGGGGGGGTACTGTCTTGAGCACTTCGGAGGTGACAGGCTATCATCCTGCATCAGGCCTCAGAAGGTCTGAGCTCCTGTCCATACAGACTGTTCCCTGAACCATCTGCCTCTAGGACCCAGTGTCGACCTCCTCTTGCCCTGAGAAGTTTGGATCTATTTAGTTAGTGGCTCAGCTGTGACCCAGTGCGGATAATAGCTTAATTTCCACTTCTGCTTGCTAGAGTGTTGGACCTTCTCAGAGTTCTCCAGTTTGGTGTCTGGAATCCCTCTTCTGGTATCCGTATTTGGCGATTCAGCTAAGTGTTCCCCTGTTTGTCTCACCTTACCGTCTTTAGTTTAGCAGAGACTGCCTAGCGCGCATCTCCCTCCCATTCCCTATTCAGGACTAGGCCCCAGGGAGATTCAGGGCCTCAGGTTCTGGCTCGGTGATTGGTGAGGAACCAATATAGGGACTCGGTAGGAGCTCTAGGGAGAGATTAGATCTAGCCTAGGGGCCTCCAAATCCCTTCCTTAGTGTCTGGGCCCCCTTTCCCATTTCCCTTTATGTTACACTTGGTTTTCCTTCACCGTGCGTGACACAAGATGATTGGACATTATATAGATGAAACATCCTGATTAAAGGGTTTGTCCATTTTGATTTGTAAGCCAGGCTTCACATGACCACAACTTATGGTCTATGCATGGACCACAATGTCCGGACCAGCCACGGGTCTTCCAACCTGAATTTAACACTCACATACATGTCTATGAAGCCATTGAGTTCGGGTCAGTTGAAAAAAAGCTTATCACTGTAACACAGACCGGACCTACTCTGGAGGGGCATGACTAAGCAGCTACTTGAACCTCTATTGGTGAGGCTAGGCTTGTACCTGGCAGCTACTGTCACGGCCACGCGTGGCTGGACACAGCGCCTCCAGCAGGGCGGATTTAGATGACACGCGTGACCCTGGATACACCGCCTCCAGTGGGGCGAATTTAAATAATAATAAAACGTGCAGCTGGATACGCCGCCTCCAACAGGCGAATTTAGGTAATACACGTAAGTCTGGAAACCCCGCCTCCAGTAAGGCGAATTTAAACAATAAGGGAAAACTTGGGTAACAATAACAATGGTGGCCCTGCGATAGGGAAACGGGGAAATGGAGACCTCCTGCACTCCCCTGAGTCAGTGTCTCTGCACTCCTAACATTCCCTAGGCCGGTTCCGCACCGGGCGCTACTCAGGAACCTAAAAACCCTGACTCGCCCTGCACCTAAACCCACACTAGGGAAATGGTCTGTGCGGAAACTAATCCCACCACTGCACTAAACACACATAAGGAAAAGTGACAAAACAGGGGAAACACCACTTAGCTTTGCTCTGTTGCTTACGCTCCCAGCAACAGAGACCACCACCTGCGTGCATCTTTTCCTCCGACCAGATCCAACACCATAGTGCAGCCTTGGAGCAAACAGAGTCAACCACCTGCGTGCAGCTGTCCAGAAACAGAGTCCAGCAAATGAGTCCAGCTTTTCTGCCAAAGAGTCCATCATTTTGAGTCCAGCTTTCCAGCAACCGAATCCAGCATCCTGAGTGCAGCTCTACACCATAGCTGACACGCCACCAAGCCATGCAAGAACTCCTTGCTGACACCATAGCTGCGACTCCACCAAGCCATGCCAGCCCTCCTTGCAGACACCATAGCTGACTCTCCAGGACTCTCACTGAGCTGCCCGTGACTCTCCTTCAGCTCCATTCTTCACCCAGGCTTGCTTGCAAATGAGGAACTATCACCAAACGATTAACACCCCTGATACTCTTTTATAGAGCAATCACACCTGTTACATAATCACGTGCACAAACTAAGGTAACCAGAGTGCAATGACCCTAATGGCCACCGGGGGGACAAACTACCTGAAATCACCACAGTGCAATGACCCTAATGGCCACCGGGGGCAAAACCACCTTTGGCACACAGCCAAGGGAAAAAAAAGGTTACTTTGTGCATTTAATCTGTCAGATCTGACCTGGATCATGACAGCTACCTGTCGCACCACTACTGCCAGCGGCTTCTGGCAGTAGTAGCTATCTCAAGGGTCTACACCATAAATCTGATTCCTAAACACATCAGGATGGACGCTTGAGACAGGTTCAGACTCTGCAGACAGGATGACCACTTGGGACAGGCTCAAACTCGCATGTTAAGGGTAATAGTTCTGCTATCGCCAATGTGGTCACGGAGCACAGATATCGCAGATGCATTTTTAGGGTACGGACATGGCCAATGTGGACACAGGAAACAAGTACAAAATACACTGGACCAGCGGGACACAGGCTGAGGGAAACCACTATAATAGACTATGGGAATGCAGGATACAGGAATAGCTAACAGACTAGGGATGGGGGACCTGGCAACATAAAGTTGCACACATCAACACACCTCACTAAACTATAGTGGTTACTCAGGCACATCCCAATTGGGGAGGGTACCTTTTATACAGGATGCCTCCCATCTATTGGGTGGGAGACATCTAGCAGATGTTCACATTAACTAAATGCCTCCCAGCTGTCAGGTGGGGGACATTTTACCATGTGCGCTCGCTACCTCTTTAAAAGCAGGGGAGCAAGTGCATACGCATACTAGGCACGCCACCAGGAACTACTTCACACGCACAGACCGGGAAGTAGGAGCACGCCAGGGTGGTGAGTAAGCCAGCGTCTCCTCATGGTGGGAGGAGGGGATACGTGCGAGCCGCTGGCAGACGCTACAATTACATTCTGTCCCAATGCTGAGACTTTTTTTTTTTTAAACACTCCTTTCTCTAGGCTTTTATCGGGGATATGGACATTACAGTAGACCCTTCACTTTGAGCGAAATGGACATCAGAAACAGAACTCCGGGCATTTGTCTAATTATCCAAGTGGTGACATTTTAAAAGGGGCTCAGTCTGATGACAAAATCCCTTAACTCAGAATTGCCTAATAGGATATTTGGGTGGGTTCACCCTCAGCCCCAGCTACTGAAAAAACTACATCTTCTGGAATGTCCAGGTATCATGTGCTTACACAGCAACTAGAGAGCCAGAAGTTGACTTCCTCCACTTTATAGCAACAGTGTGCTTCCCATTTCCAATTCAAGACAGCTAAGCAGAAGTAGGACATGAACATATGAAGAATTCTCAAAGGATTATCTAAATTTGTCTTGCCAGTGCCAGTCCCAACTGGTCAACTAAAGTTATTCTGAATTGACAAGCATCTGTTTAGGGAAACTAACAGGTTTATTATATTAGCAAGGACTCGAAAGACCAGATTTAACATCTTGGCTTTTTGTAAAGGATTTCTGTACACTAAACATGGCTTAAAGGCAACTATCAACAAAACCGACTTTTCAGAATCTGATATGTTACACAAGGATTATCAGGAGAAAGTAGTCCAGGGATTCATTGAGAACTGTTCATGTGAAATGAGTCTGCTAATAACGGGCACCTGGCCAGTTATCATGAGCCACCTATACACATAGCATCATATTATAAGTAAGGGACAGCAGGTCTGTTGGGATAAGCTGTACATGCAATGTTCCCCAGTAGGACCTCCAGCACTAAAATATAATCAATAGAGAAACTTAGCAGTATGTGTTCCATTCTAATGCAGTGCCACCACAGGAAAAAATAGGAATTGCTTAATTACCATTCAAATTAATGGGTTGTCAGTGTTAGGGCTAAAGCTATGTGCCCACGTAGCGTTTTAAACCGGACACTCAAAACCGGACTCCTTCCCAAAAAAACGCGCGTTTTTTTCCCGCACGATTTTACCGCGATTATGTTCACAATTTTCGCGTGCGAAATTCAAGCACTTTCGAAGCGATTTGAAGCATCGCTTGGAAAGTGATTGACAGGTTGGTCACACTCGTCAAACATAGTGTTTGACAAGTGTGAGCAGCTTTTTACTATTGAGGCTGCCTATGCGTTATCAATGGTAAAAGATAGAATGTTAAAAATGAAAAAAAAATAAAAAATCGGGGTATATTTACCTTCCAACATCCCGCGCAGCCTCAGCGACGCTCCCGTTCCCAGCGATGCCTTGCGAGACCTGTGATGACATTGGTCTCGTGTTGCTATAGAGATCTCACGAGACTGCTAGAGTAACGCGAGACTACGTCATCACAGGTCCTTGCCGCAAGGCATTACTGGGAACGCTGAGGCCTGGGAAGACTGCGCGTGACACCAGAAAGTAAATATACCCTGATTTTTTATTCTTTTTTTTTACAGGGGTATGGTACCCAGGGCCTGGAGGACAGTCTCCCCTCCTCCACACCGTGGGTACCATCTGCACATGAGACGCTTAACTTTGCGCATGGTGGGCATAGCCACATGCGGGAAGTAAGCGGTTCTCATGCATTCCTATGGGTGCGGAATCGCTGCAATTCTTTGCGATTCCGCAAAAAGAATGAGCATGCTGCGTTTTTTTCCACGATGCGATAAGCACCTCATTAGCACAGCATGTGCGGAATGCCATAGGAATGCATGGGGTGCGTTCTGTATGAGTTTTTTTAAACGTTTTCGCACCGAAAATCGCGGCAAAAACGCTTAAAAATCGCATCGTGGGCACACAGCCTCAATCTGACACCCGTAAGTTTTTGGAGACACAAAATACAGAACGATTTTCATCAAACTTTGATCGGTTTTTCAGCTTTTACAGGCAGAATTTCACAATTTTCTTTGCATGTGAGACGTTTTCTCAAACTTCTCCTGCCAACAAACATGAAAATCAGCACTTGGATGCACCTAGGATGACAACTAAGTGGTGTCCAATATTTTTCACTGACACATTGGAAAGTTTGATTCAGGAGTCGAATTAAAATCGGACATGTCTTTGTTTTGCTACAGACCTCTTTGTCCACAAACCCCCCACCCCCACCGCAAACCGGAGAACAGCCCCAAAGACTATAATAGGTGCTTGTTACATAGTTAGTATGGTGGAAAAAAGACATCGTTATACCAAATGATGGGATGGGGTGTTCTAGTTATAAAAATTATGGATAGAAAACATATGTGAAAAACTAATATCTGAATTAATCTTTGGATAAGTTCACACAAGCATATGAAAAAATTAATTGTTTTCCTACAAGAAAAAAAATATACCAATTGCATCTGTATTTGTCACTCACATGGCATCCCAATGTCATCCTTTTTATACATCAATAACTTAAAAATGTTAAAAAGCCAAATGTGTATGCTAATAGGTGCATATGAGCTGTGAAAAAAATGGATGGTAAAGATCATGTGTATTTTGCATCCATGATTTTTTTGTTTTTGTGTTTAAGCACACATTGAAATATATAGGTAAGTGTTATGATGAGTCACCGAAGGAGGAAAAAACAAAATACCAGCTAAGTCCAGAAAAACCGGAGAGGTTGGCAGCTATCGGATTGCAGACCCCTGAACCTATCCACAACAACTAGTAGTAGCCGTGGGGGGTTCCTACGGTGCCCTAGACCCCTCGATCACAGCTGGAGAACTATATAGCCTAAAGACAGAAAGGGGAAAAACTAAACTGCCCCAGAGCAGACCCCAAAGCAATAGGCAGCCCCCAACATATAATGACGGTGAAGCAAGATGAAAACACTAACACAGATAGAAAGATAGGTTGAGCAAATGATGGGACCCAAGTTAACTACATAGGACAGGATAGGAAAGCTGCTGTCTGCCATCCGCAAAAACCCTATCAAAATGAGCCAACCAACTGATAGGAAAAACAGGCCCTGAAGTCGCTAGGCTTCAAAAGACTATATCAGCACTCAGGTATATTCTGAAGACAGAGCAAAATATCAACAGATCAGAGACAAAAATGGAGTTCAGCTCACCCCAGCCCGGGGATGGCAGAACTCCCAAAAAACAAGGCAAAACAAAAACAAAACTGAAGAGTACAAAGAAGAGCAGAAAAACTTAGCTTTGAGATGCAGGAATCAGACTGGTCTCCAAAAATCCAGCAGGAAAATCACCAGTCAGGAAGAAGGGCGTCGGCAGCCTTATATCCAGTCCTCAATTCCAGCCGCCCAGTCATCATCTAGCTGCCCAGGTGTTTGGTAATCAGCCTCACTACCTTCCTTCACCAGAGGAGGGAGTTCATCAGACCTCAATGGTGGAGGGAAAAATGAACGCACAACAGGTAAGATTCCTCTAAAAAAGATGTTTTCCACACAGACTTGTAAGGATATGGGCATATTGCTCACATTCCCCCTTGAAGACACATGTATTGTTGCAGTGTATTCTAATGTGTAAACTGTATTGTGACATGCGTTATTGGTGAAAGTGTTCTTTTGACCGTATGGAGAATTGGGGTTAATATTTGTGACTAGCCCAGAGTGGAAGGGGCTAAGGTGAAGGGACAGAGACAGTTTCCTGTCAGGATGCTTGATAGGGCTCACTCTGCAGTAAAAGAGGACATATGGGCTGACTAGTGAATGTCCGATGACGCGTCCTGTGTGACGCGACCCACAGGCCGTTAACTGAAACTACAAGACGCGGCACGTGATACTGTCCTGCGTGACACAGTCAGCCGGCCGGTACTACAACAAGACACGGGGAAAGGGGAAAAAGTTACAATGGTGAGCTGTTATGAATGAGTCACCGAAGGAGGAAAAAACAAAAATACAAGCTAAGTCCAGAAAACTGGAGAGGTTGGTAGCTATCGGATTGCAAACCCCTGATCCTATCCACAACAACTAACAGTAGCCGTGGGGGGTTCCTACGATGCCCTAGACCCCTCGAACACAGCCGGAGAACTAAATAGGCCTAAAGAAAGAAAGGGGAAATCTAAACTGCCCCAGAGCAGACCCCAAAGCAATAGGCAGCCCCAACATATAATGATGGTGAAGCAAGATGAAAACACTAACACAGATAGAAAGATAGGTTGAGCAAACGATGGGGCCCAAGCTAACTAAACAGGACAGGATAGAAGAGCTAAAAACCCTACCAAAAAATGTCCCAACCGTCTGATAGGAAAAACAGGCCCTGAAGTCGCTAGGACTTCAAAATGACTATATCACCACTCAGGTAAATTCTGAAGACAGAGCAAAGAGACAAACTGATCAGAGACAAAAATGGAACTCAGCACACCCCCGACCGGGGATGGCTGAGCTCCAAAAAACAAGGTAAACAAAACAAAACTAATAAGTTCAATAGCAGAGCAAAAACTTATCTTTGGGAATCAGGAATCAGACTGGTCTCCAAGAATCCAGCAGAGAAATCACCAGCGACTCAGAAGGGCGTCGGCTGCCTTATATCCGGTCAGAAATTCCTGTTACCCAGTCATCATCTACCAGATCAGGTGTTTGGTAATCAGCCTCACTACCTTCCTTCACCAGAAGAGGGAGTTCATCAGACATCGACGGTGAAGGGGAAAATGAACTCACAACAGTACCTCCCCCTTGAGGAGGGGTCACCGAACCCTCATCCACGACACCAGGGCGATCAGGATGGGCCCGATGAAAGGCACGAACCAATCTTTCGGCATGAATATCGGATGCAGGGACCCAAGAATTATCCTCCTGGCCATAACCCTTCCATTTAACCAAATACTGGAGTCTCCGTCTAGCCAGGCGAGAATCCAGTATCTTCTCAACCTCATATTCCACATTACCTTCAACCAATACCGGGTCAGGAGGTGCCACCACAGGAACTACTGGCTCAACAAACCTCTTTAACAGAGACTTATCAAACACGTTATGGATCTTAAATGTAACAGGAAGAGCCAATCGAAAAGAGACTGGATTAAGAATCTCCAAAATCTTGTAAGGTCCAATAAACCTAGGTTTAAACTTTGGAGAAGCCACCTTCATAGCGATATTCTTTGATGACAACCAAACCATATCACCCACCTTAAACTGGGGACCAATGGTCCTATGCCGGTTGGAAAACCGCTGGGCCTTTTCCTGGGAGAGAGACAACTTATCCACCACTTGGTCCCAGATCTGGTGCATTCTCTCCACCACAGTGTCAACACCTGGGCAGGCAGAAGGCTCCACCTGCCCTGAAGAGAATCGAGGATGAAACCCGAAGTTACAAAAAAAAGGTGACATCAAAGTGGCAGAACTAGCTCTATTATTTAAAGCAAATTCGGCCAAGGGCAAAAATGAAACCCAATCATCCTGATCAGCAGAAATAAAACATCTCAAATACGACTCCAAAGTCTGGTTTGTTCTCTCCATCTGCCCATTGGTCTGAGGGTGAAACGCAGAGGAGGTCAACTGAATTCCCAGCTTGGAACAGAAAGTCCTCCAAAATCTAGACACAAACTGAACTCCTCTGTCAGACACAATGTTCTCAGAAATCCCGTGCAAGCGAACCACCTGTTGCAAAAACAAGGGCACCAAATCTGAGGAAGATGGCAACTTAGGGAGTGGTACAAGATGGACCATCTTAGAGATTCTATCACAAATCACCCAAATAACAGTCATTCTCTGAGAGACAGGCATATCAGAGATAAAATCCATTGAAATATGGGTCCATGGCCTCCTGGGCACCGGCAAAGGCATCAACAACCCACTAGAGCGAGAACAAGGTTTAGACCGAGAGCAAGTCCCACAGGATTGCACAAAATTCCTGACATCACGAGACAAGGCGGGCCACCAAAAAGACCGACTCACCAAATCTCTAGTACCAAAAATACCTGGATGACCAGCCAATGCAGAGCAATGAACTTCAGACATCACTCTCTTCCTCCACTGGTCAGGAACATACAATATTCCAATGGGACAACGCTCAGGTTTGTCCTCCTGAAACTCTTCCAGAGCACGTCTCAAATCGGGCGAGATGGCAGAAAGAACTACCCCCTCACCTAAGATGGTAGCAGGCTTGGTCACAACAGGAGAATCAGCAAAGAAACTCCTAGAGAGGGTGTCTGCCTTGACATTCTTAGTGCCCGGAAGAAAAGAGACCACAAAATCAAAACGTGTGAAAAACAAGGCCCACCTAGCCTGTCTAGGATTCAGGCGTTTGGCCGACTCCAGGTAAATCAAATTCTTGTGGTCAGTAAGGACCACGACTTGATGTTTAGCTCCCTCCAACCAATGTCTCCACTCCTCAAATGCCCATTTCATGGCTAGCAGTTCCCGATTCCCCACATCATAGTTATGCTCTGATGGGGAGAACTTTCGGGAAAAGAAAGCACAGGGATTCATTTTAGATGTTACAGGATCTTTTGGGGACAAAACAGCTCCTGCACCAATCTCAGAAGTGTCCACCTCTACCTGAAACGGGAGTGAGACATCAGGTTGCCGCAAAACCGGAGCAGAAGTGAACCTTCACTTCAGCTCCTGAAAGGAAGAAACAGCCTCCGGAGACCAATTCAGCACATCAGCACCCTTCTTAATCAAATCAGTCAATGGTTTGGCAATACCAGAAAAATTAGCTATAAATTTATGATAAAAATTAGCAAAACCCAAAAACTTCTGGAGGGCCTTCAAAGAAGTGGGCTGAACCCAATCATAAATGGCCTGTACCTTGGCCAGGTCCATTTCAATAGTTGACGGAGACAAAATAAATCCCAAAAATGAAGTCCTCTGTACACCAAAAAAGGCATTTCGATCCCTTGACATACAGGGAATTCTCCCTCAAAATCCGGAACACAGTCCGAACATGTTCCACATGAGAGTCCCAATCCTTGGAAAAGATCAAAATATCATCCAGATAGATGATCAAAAATTTATCCACCAAGTCTCGGAAAATATCATTCATGAAGCACTGGAAGACAGAAGGGGCATTAGTGAGCCCAAAAGGCATCACCAGGTACTCAAAATGTCCATCCGGAGTATTAAACGCCGTCTTCCATTCATCCCCATGCTTAATGCGAATAAGATTATATGCCCCCCTGAGGTCAAGCTTTGTAAACCAGCAAGCACCTTTAACTCTGGAGAATAGATCAGAAATCAGGGGTAACGGATACTGATATTTAACAGTAATTTTGTTGAGGGAATGATAGTCAATACAAGGCCTTAATGACCCATCTTTCTTAGCCACGAAAAAAAAATCCAGCACCTAAGGGTGAAGAGGATGGTCTAATATGACCCTTCTCCAACGACTCCTTAATATAGGACCGCATAGCCTCGTGCTCGGGTACCGATAAATTGAAAAGTCGACCCTTGGGAAATTTACACCCAGGGCTCAGCTCAATTGCACAGTCATAACTCCTATGAGGAGGCAAAGACGCAGACTCATTCTCACTAAATACAGTACATCATAAAAATCAGCCAAATAGTCAGGAACATCATGCGACTGGGGAGAGGTGGAGAAAACAGGAGCATCACTAAGGGCACACCGACAACCCCAACTCACCACAGACACAGATTTCCAATCCAAAACTGGATTATGGATTTGCAACCAGGGAAACCCCAGAGCAATGGTATCATGCAAATTATGCAACACCAAAAATCTGCAATTCTCTTGATGGTCTGGGGCGACCCGCATTACCACCTGGGTCCAAAACTGAGGTTTATTCTTCGCCAAAGGAGTAGCATCAATACCCCTCAAAGGGATAAGCGTCCGCAGAGGTGTCATAGGAAATCCACAACGTTTAGCAAAATCCAAGTCCATCAGGTTCAGAGCTGCTCCCGAATCCACAGAAGCCTTAGCGGAAAATGTGAACAGGGAGCAAATCAGAGTAATTGCCAGAAGAAACTTAGGTTGAACACCACCCACAGCAAATGTGTGTGCAAAACGTTTCTCTCGTTTAGGGCAGACAGAAATAATATGTGAGGCATCACCACAGAAGAAACAGCTTATTACACCTTCTGAACTCCTGACGTTGCGCCCTAGATAAAACTCTATCACATTGCATAGGTTCAGACATTTGTTCAACAGGTGGCAACACCTCTCGTGCGATTTTGCGTTCACGCAAACGCCGATCAATCTGAATGGCTAATGACATAGAATCGTCAAGACCAGAGGGAACAGGAAATCCCACCATAGTATCTTTTACGGCTTCTGACAAACCCCTCCGAAAGAGAGCTGCCAATGCACCATCATTCCAGGTAGTAAGGACCGCCCACTTTTGGAATTTTTGACAGTACAACTCTGCAGAATCCCGACCCTGGCTCAATGCCAACAGGGCATTTTCAGCCTGATCAATAGCATTAGGTTCATCATACAACAACCCCAAGGCTTGAACAAATGCGTTCACATTAGTAGGAATAGGATCATCAGGTTTCAAAGAAAACGCCCAATCCTGAGGATCGCCGCGCAGCAAAGAGATGACAATTTTAACCTGCTGCGTGGAGCTCCCCGACGAGTTAGGCTTCAAGGCAAAAAATAATTTACAATTATTCTTAAAATTCAAAAATTTAGACCGATCCCCAAAAAACACATCAGGAGTAGGGATCTTTGGTTCAGCAGCATGTGAATGAGCAAGATAGGCGGAAATTCCCCGCACTTCAGCAGTGAGCTGCTCCACACGATCAGACAATTGCTTCATCTCCATTGAGAAAGAAAAAAAAAATTCCCCCTACGGCCTCAGAGACATAGAGGAAAAAATATACACAAAAAAAATTCTGACAAACTCTTTTTTTTTTTTTTTTTTACAATTCTTTCCTGCTATTGAGTACCCTAGGATCTGCGGTATGGCTGGTGATTCTGTTATGAATGAGTCACCGAAGGAGGAAAAAACAAAAATACAAGCTAAGTCCAGAAAACCGGAGAGGTTGGTAGCTATCGGATTGCAGACCCCTGATCCTATCCACAACAACTTACAGTAGCTGTGGGGGGTTCCTACGATGCCCTAGACCCCTCGAACACAGCCAGAGAACTAAATAGGCCTAAAGAAAGAAAGGGGAAATCTAAACTGCCCCAGAGCAGACCCCAAAGCAATAGGCAGCCCCCAACATATAATAACGGTGAAGCAAGATGAAAACACTAACACAGATAGAAAGATAGGTTGAGCAAACGATGGGGCCCAAGCTAACTAAACAGGACAGGATAGAAAAGCTGCTGTCTGCAATCCGTAAAAAACCCTACCAAAAAATGTCCCAACCGTCTGATAGGAAAAACAGGCCCTGAAGTCGCTAGGACTTCAAAATGACTATATCAGCACTCAGCTAAATTCTGAAGACAGAGCAAAGAGACAAACTGATCAGAGACAAAAATGGAACTCAGCACACCCCCGACCGGGGATGGCTGAGCTCCAAAAAACAAGGTAAACAAAACAAAACTAATAAGTTCAATAGCAGAGCAAAAACTTATCTTTGGGAAGCAGGAATCAGACTGGTCTCCAAGAATCCAGCAGAGAAATTACCAGCGACTCAGAAGGGCGTCGGCTGCCTTATATCCGGTCAGAAATTCCTGTTACCCAGTCATCATCTACCAGATCAGGTGTTTGGTAATCAGCCTCACTACCTTCCTTCACCAGAAGAGGGAGTTCATCAGACATCGACGGTGAAGGGGAAAATGATCTCACAACAGTGGGCCCTGCAATAGGGAAAGGGGACATGGAGACCTCCTGCACTCCCCTGAGTCAGTGTCCCTAACGCTCCTAACGTTCCCTATGCCGGTTCCGCACCGGTCGCCGATAAAGAACCTGTCGCCCTAGCACACCCTACGCCTATCCCTTGCTAGGGAACTGGATGGTGCAGGCACTGGCCCCACCGCTGTACTAATACACAATAAGGAAAAACACAAACAGGGAAACACCACTTAGCTTTACTCTGTTGCACTTGCTCCTGGCAACAGAGTCCACCACCAGATTGCAGATCTCCTCCTGAATAGCTGCCACCAAGCTCTGTCAGAGCTACAAGGAAATCCCCTCTGACTCCTTCCACACTAGGGCTAAGACAGTGCTGCAAGCAGGGGCGGTATGGGCCGGGTGGCAGTGAGGCATTTGCCCCCCAGGCCAGTTAATTAGCATCAGACAGGGCCGCTCCGCTCCCCCGCCTGCCCTGAAGCCACATCGTGTACATTACAAGATGGAAAAACATGGCCACGGCCACGCCGGTGCGACCCGCGGTAGTGAAGAGGAGAGCGGCCAGCCACACACAGAGCAGACAGCACGCAGGGCTGGTGGGCGGGACTCAGTCACTGCACTGACTGCAGGCTGAGACCGCGTTGCCGTGGCTGGGATTGGAGCAGTAGTAGCTCAGTAGCTCTAATCTCTTCTGTATGCACAGGACCTGTGATGAGGTCACAGGAGGGGAGGAGTCAGGGGTCACATGATCAGGGCCCTCGATGTATGCAGGACTCTGCTGTCCTGTTTGCCATAGTGCTGGATGAGGGGAAGTGTAAGTGTGGGGTCACGAGAGGTTTACAGGGTCAGGGTGGATGTAGCAGTGTAGCAGAACAGTGTGTGTATGAGATGTACGGAGCGGAGCAGTGTGTGTACGGGATATACGGAGCGGAGCCATGTGTGTACGAGGTGTACGGGAGCGGAGCCGTGTGTGTACGAGGTGTACGGAGCGGAGCTGTGTGTGTACGAGGTGTGGGGAGCGGAGCCGCGTGTGTACATGTACAGAGCGGTGCCACGTGTGTACGAGGTGTATGGAGTGGAGCCGTGTGTGTACGAGGTGCACGGAGCGGAGCCGCGTGTGTACGAGGTGTACGGAGCGGAGCCACGTGTGTACGAGGTGTACGGAGCGGAGCCGCGTGTGAACGAGGTGTACGGAGCGGAGCCACGTGTGTACAAGGTGCCCGGAGCGGAGCCGCGTGTGTACGAGGTGTATGGAGTGGAGCCATGTGTACGAGGTGCACGGAGCGGAGCCATGTGTGTACAAGGTGTACGGAGTGGAGCCGGGTGCACGAGGTGTACAGCGCAGAGATGCGTTTGTATGAAGTGTATTGAGCAGAGCCATGTATACAAAGTGTACGGAGCGGAGTCGTGTGTACAAGGTGTACGGCGCTGAGCCGCTTGTGTACAAGGTGTATGGAGCGGAACCGTGTGTACGAGGTGCATGGAGTGGAGCCACATGTGTACGAGGTATACGGAGCAGAGTCGCGTTTGTATGAAGTGTATTGAGCGGAGCCCTGTGTGTACAAAGTGTACAAAGCTGAGCCGTGTGTGCACAGGGTGTACGGAGTGGAGCCGCGTGTGTATGGAGCGGAGCCGTGTGTGTACAGGGTGTACGAAGCGGAGCTGCGTGTGTACGGGGTGTACGGAGCGGAGCCGTGTGTATGGATTGTACGGAGCGGCGCCGCGTATGTTCGGGGCGTATGAGACGGAGCCCTGTGTGTGCAGAGCCATGTGTGTAGCAGGTGGAGCCGCATGTGTATGGAGCCGAGCCGCCTGTGTGCGAGGTGTATGGAGCAAAGCCACATGTGTACAAGGTTACGGAGTGGAGCCTTGTATGTACAAGGTGTACAGAGCATGGCCGCATGTGTACGAGGTTTACGGAGTGAAGCCATGTGTGTACTGAGTGGAGCCGTGTGTGTGCGAGGTATAGAGCAGAGCCGTGTTTGTATGAGGCATAGAAAGTGGAACCATGTGTGTATGAGGTGTGCGGTGCCATACGTGTACAAGGTATATGGTGGGGAGCATTTATACCTCCCAACCGTCCCGGATCCAGCGGGACAGTCCTGATTTTGAGAGAGAGTCTGCCCTGGCTGGGAGCTTTTCCCATGGACACAGGAGTACACGGCGGAGCCCCGATGAGCACTTTAAAATTTGCACATGACTTTCCACCGGAAATGACATGCTAGAAGCTGACCAGAAATTAGGTAATTTCGGGAGGAGATTGTGACGGAACCATGGAGGCACTTCAGGGAATGCTTCAGATCCATCACTGTGTTCTCCTCCGACAGCGCGGACAGCGGGATGGCCTTGGACTCGGGAATGTCGGCCATGATATGTCCTGCATCGGGAGGCTCAGGTGAGCATTACAATGGGAGCCAGGCTGCTATAGTATCTTTATAGAATCTTTCTTTCTGTCTCTTTATCTAATCTTTCTTCTCTCTGTTTCTGTTCTTTCTTTTTCTTTCCCCTCTTTTTCTCTCTGTAATCTTTCTTTCTCTCTAATCTTTCTTTCTCTGTTCTTTCTTTCTCTCTCTCTGTTCTTTCTTTCTCTCTCTAATCTTTCTTTTTTCTCTCTCTCTGTTCTTTCTTTCCCCTCTTCCTTTCTCTCTCTAATCTTTCTTTTTTCTCTCTCTCTGTTCTTTCTTTCTCTCTCTGTTCTTTCTTTCTCTCTCTGTTCTTTTTCCCCTTTCTTTTTTTCTCTGTTGTTTCTTTACTCTTTCTTTTTCTTTCTTCCACATTTTAAAGGGCCACATCCACATTTTAGAGGGCCACATCCACATTTTAGAGGGCCACATCATGTGACCCTCTAAAATATGGATGTGACCCTCTAAAATGTGGATGTGACTCTCTACAATGTGGATGTGACTCTACAATGTGGATGTGACTCTCTCCAATGTGGATGTGACTCTCTCCAATGTGGATGTGACCCTCTATAACAGGGGTGGGCAATTAATTTTCCTGAGTGGCCACATGAGAGACTATGACTGTCGTGGAGGGCCGAACCAATAGGCCAAAATTAATTCTTCTCAATATTAATATTGATATTTTATAATTATTATATTATTGATAATTTTATTAATATTAATTGTATCAGAATTGTATATTGAGCAGAATTAAGAATGCCGACATCCCCCTATATATCGTTTGAACCCGAGCACAGTCCCTTCAGTATATTGTATGAGCGCCCCCAACAGCCCCTTATATGCGGCATGAGCCCCACACTGCCTCCCCATATACTGCATGAGACCCACACAGCCTCCCCATATACTGCATGAGCCCTACACAGCCTCCCTATATACACACCATGTGCAGCAGCACATCACCCCCTCATGTCACCCCAGGTGTGCAGCACCATGTCGTCACCCACCCCAGGTGTGCAGCACCATGTCGTCACCCACCCCAGGTGTGCAGCACCATGTCGTCACCCACCGCAGGTGTGCAGCACCATGTCGTCACCCACCCCAGGTGTGCAGCACCATGTCGTCACCCACCCCAGGTGTGCAGCACCATGTCGTCACCCACCCCAGGTGTGCAGCACCATGTCGTCACCCACCCCAGGAGTGCAGCACCATGTTGTCACCCACCCCAGGAGTGCAGCACCATGTCGTCACCCCCATAGCCTCCCCATGCCCACTCAAATGGCCCATACACATAAGGAAAAAAATCACCACATACCTTGTCCCGTTCCCCGGCACTGTGCTTCTCTCCCTGCCTCTGGTGCGCAGACTCTCCGGAGTGATGACGTCATTTCACCGTGTCAGCTGTTTCACACACTGGTGGAGGAAGTGGCCGGCCCCTCACCAAAGGAGTCAGCAGAGCCGCGGTGCACATGGAAACAGCGAGAGGCCAGGTGGGCATCATGCGGCCCGTGGACCTCTGATTTCCAGCCTCACAGCTGTCTCATTCCAGATGTGGTCCCCGAGTCGCACTTTGCCCAGGTCTGCTCTATAATGTGGATGTGACGCTCTGTAATGTGGATGTGACCCTCTGTAATGTGGATGTGACCCTCTAGGTTATGGTGTGCCACAGCCCACAGGCCAGTCTGAGTCCCACTCTTACTCCATTCCCTGCTGCCCAGTGCCTGCGCCCTGCGGTAAGTGGTGTCCACGTCCAATATATCCCTATTTGACAAATGGGTGCTATCCCTGAGGGTGGTTCAGTACTGTAGCGCATAGCACACTATAGCTGATTGTAAAGAATATATATACAGTATATACAGCTCTGGCAAAAATCAAGAGACCACTTTTAAAATTTTCAGTTTGTCTGATTTTTCTCTTTATATTTTTGAGTAAAATGTAAATTGCTTTTTTATTCTATAAACTACTGACAACATGTCTCCGAATTTCCAAGCAACAAATATTGTATTTTTTTCTGAAAATGAGAAATGGTCAAAATAAGAAAAAATAATGCAGTGCTTGCAGACGTTAAATAATGCTAAGAAAACAAGTTCATAATCATTTAGAAACAACAATACTAATGTTTTATCTCAGGAAGCGTTCAGAAATCAATTACTTTGTGGAATAACCATGATTGTTAATCCCAGCTTTCATGCCTCTTGGCTGCTTTCCACCAGTCTTTCACACTACTTGTGGGTGACCTTATGCCACTCCTGGTATACGTATGTAAGCAGTTCTTCTTTGTTTGATGGCTTGTGACTATCCATCTTCCTCCTGATTACATTCCAGAGGTTTTCAATGGGGTTCAGGTCTGGAGATTGGGCTGGCCATGACAGGGTCTTGATGTGGTGGTCTCTTAATTTTTTTTTAAATTTTTTTTATAAATATATATATATCACCACGCTGAAAATATGGGGCTGGTTGTATAGGCACTACTACAACCACTACCAATAATTTAGTAAAATTACGGTAGTATTACCATGTACTGACGGTGGTGGTATAGCGTGTGCCGAGGGTTCAGAGAGCTGGACCTGCAGCATGGCAGGATTTGTGCTAATATGAATATATGGTATGCTGTGGACCCCTGTGTCAAATTAGTACTATAGGTTCTATGGAACTCGGTGGCATGGGTCAGAGAAGACAAACACAGTATATGTTCAGAGGTTCAGTATTGTATTGTAGCAACAGGTCTCAGTACTATGCAGATGTAGTTCAGGGTATTATAGTAAACAAGCTTCAGTATTGCACGGTACGTAGATATAAGTTCTGGCAACAGGTAAAGTCTGTACGAACCAACTGGCGAGAGTCTGAGGTCCAGGCGCACACAGTCCTAAGGTCCTGAGACTGGACCGGGCTCCAAGCGGAGAACAGGCCGCAGAGATGACAGAAGCAGAGCAGATCCGGACAGTAGAGGCGGGCAGGTAAGTAACAAACGGGGAATCCCGAGGTTTAGAAGAAGCAGGCACAATGCAAGTTCTCCAAGCTTGGCAGCAGGTGAAGATCCAGATACACAAGCACAGGTATAATGTGCAGAGTCCCTTTAGTACACAGCAGGCAGGAAACAGGAAAAGTCAAACAGGAACAAGATGGCCCCTTGTGAAGCTACTCACTCCATCTTTGATAAGGGCAAAATTAAGGGCAAAGTCAGGCAGAACAGAAACATGGCTCAGAACCTCACACCATTCCCTCCTTCAAGGATGTCCTCCGGACAACCTTAGATCTGGTTAAATGGGGTATCGGCTATGGAACTGTTGGATCAGACGGGGAGCTCGAATGTTCTCCTGAGGTTCCCAGGAATTCTCCTCCGATGGGTAACCCTGCCATTTCACCAAGTATTGAAGTTTCCTCCTATGGATCCGAGAGTCGATGATCCCTTCCACAATAAATTCTTCTTGCCCGTCAATGAGAACCGGACCAGGTGGAATGGGTGTACGTCCGGGAAAAGGATTCGGTACTACTGGTTTAAGCAGGGAGACATGAAAAACAGGGTGTATTTTCAAAGATGTGGGTAATTTAAGACGGCAGGCTACGGGACTTACTATGTTGTTGATTTTGTATGGGCCAACATATTTCTGTCCCAACTTAGATGTCGGAATCCTTAATTTTAAATTTTGTGTTGAAAGCCAGACCATGTCTCCTACCTTGTATGTTGGTGCTGGTTTACGGTACCTGTCTGCAGCCTTCTTGTATCTCTCCTGAGTTGTAGCCAGCGTTTGTTTCAAGGACTCTAAATTCTGTTGTAAATACGTAATTCGGTCAGCTGCTGCGGGTACGGACGTGTCTATCGGGAGTCGAGGGAGAATGCTGGGATGATACCCCTTATTAGCAAAGAAAGGAGACTGCTTGGTGGAGGCACTCTGCGAGTTGTTATACGTGAATTCGGCCATCGGGAGTAAGTTTACCCAATCATCTTGTAAGTGGCATACGTAGCAACGCAAGTACTGCTCCAAGGTTTGATTAGTCCGTTCCGTTTGTCCGTTAGACTGCGGATGGAAAGCAGATGATAGATTTACCTTGATGTCCAGGGCGGCACAGAAGCTTCGCCAAAATCTTGAGGTAAATTGGACCCCTCAATCTGATATCACTTCGTCAGAAACTCCATGTAGCCGAAAAACATTTTGTACGATGAGGTCCGCTGTCTGTTTGGCTGTCGGGAGACCGATACAGGGAATGAAATGTGCAGCCTTGGTCAAACGGTCGATCACTACTAGGATAGTGTTTTTCCCCTTAGAAGTAGGCAACTACAATAAACTCCATTGAAATAGACCCCCAGGGGCGAGATGGAATAGGGAGGGGTTGTAGCAGTCCCGTAGGTGAGGAGCGGGGAACCTTTGATCTTGCACATACCTCACATGAGGAGACGTAATGCTGAACGTCTCTCCGGTAGGTCGGCCACCAAAAGAAGCGAGACAAGAATTCCTGGGTCTTCTGGACTCCTCTATGACCGGCGATCTTTGGGTCATGTATTAATTTTAGTACACTTAGTCTGACCGCTTCCGGAATATACAGGCGTTGTCCCTGAAACCAAAGTCTGTTTTTCAATGTTAGGTTTACCTGATTGGGGGGGTCAGATCAGTAGTGGGTCTCCAGTGTATGCTTCCTTAATGCTTGTTAATAGATCTTGATTGTGTAACACCCCTATGAAGTTTGTTTCTGAGAGTAGGGTCCTCGGTGGTAATACTGGAGTTACTTTACCTGAGTGAATCCTAGATAGTGCATCGGCCTTCCCATTACGAGAGCCTGGCCTGTAGGAAACAATGAAGTCGAACTGATTAAGGAATAAAGTCCATCGGGCCTGTCTGGGCTTTAGACACCTTGCCGATCTCATGAATTCGAGGTTCCGATGGTCCGTAAGTACGACAATCTGGTGAGATGCTCCTTGCAGTAGATGCCTCCATTCCTTGAATGCGGTTATAACGGCCAATAGCTCTTTATTTCCGACATCATAATTCTTCTCTGCGGGCGATAATTTCTGCGAAAGAAAGGCACAAGGATGTAAAAGATCTTTCTCACCTGTTCTTTGCGAGAGAATGGCCCCTATTGCACAGTCGGAAGCGTCTACTTCCATTATGAAAGCTCGATCCGGATCCGGGTGTACGAGGATCGGGGCTGATGTAAATTTAGCTTTCAATTTGGAAAATGCCGTCTGCGCTTGCGGTGACCAGACAAATGGTATCTTCTTCCGGGTTAATTGGGTGATGGGTATGACGATCTCCGAAAAATTTTTAATGAATCGCCTGTAAAAATTGGCGAATCCAATAAATCGTTGTACTTCCTTCACAGACTTGGGAATTGGCCACTCCTGGATGGCTTGAGTTTTACTGGCATCCATGCTGAGACCCTGAGGAGAGATAACATACCCCAAGAACTGGATTTCCGTTTTGTGGAACTCACATTTCTCTAGCTTGATATACAAGTGATTCTGCCATAGGTGATCCAAGACTACTCTCACGTGCTGCTGATGCTCCTTGATGTTGCTGGAAAAGATTAAAATGTCATCCAAATAAACAACAACAAAAATATCGAGTATGTCCCTGAAAATGTCATTCACCAAGTGTTGAAATGTAGCTGGCGCATTACGGAGACCAAAAGACATGACGAGGTACTCAAAATGTAGATAGCGGGACCGGAAGGCTGTCTTCCACTCGTCACCGGGACGGATCCGTACTAGATTGTATGCTCCACGGAGATCTAATTTCGTGAAGATTTTAGAGTGTCGCACCCTTTCCAGTAATTCGGGAATTAATGGAAGTGGATAGGAGTTCCTGATCGTAATTTTGTTGAGCTCTCGGTAATCAATACATGGGTGGAGTGAGCCATCCTTTTTCACGAAGAAGATTGGGGCACCCGCCGGGGAGGAGGATGGTCGTATAAATCCCTTGGCTAGGTTTACATCGATGTACTCCTTGAGGGCTTTTAATTCTGGCCCAGCCAAAGGGTAAATGTTACCGAACGGAATCGCGGCACCAGGTAGCAGTTCCACGGGGCAATCGTACGGCCGATGTAGAGGCAATTTGTCTGCATTTTTCTTGTCACATACATCGATGAAATCCTGATACTCTATTGGTAGATTTAAGTCAACGGAGCATGCTGACCCAACTAAAGCTGGTTCCTTCGATGATATCTGTCTTCTAGGAAACTGTATTTCCTTCGTCTCCCAATTGATAGTAGGGTTTTGCAGTCATAGCCATGGTAATCCTAGGATTATGGGAAAATGAGGGGAGGAAATTAACAAGAAGGACAGTCTTTCTGAGTGATCCGCCCCCATGCGGACTTTCAGTGATGTTGTTTCAAGATCTACGGGCCCGGACACCAGTGGGGAACCATCCACAGTTTCCATCAATACCGGAGAGATCCTCTTTTGTGAACATATACTGTGTTCTTTAGCGAATGTAATGTCCATAAAATTGCCACTGGCCCCTGAGTCCACCATAGCGAAACTACCAATCCATTTGGACTGGGTCCATATCTTGATGGGGATATAACAGTGTGAGTCCTTCCTTGAGCCGTCCAAGGTCGAAGTAGTGGGACTCACTGAAGAGATGGCTGCATTCACCGGTGAGGATATTTCTGAAGTACAGTCGGAGAAGTCGTGATTCCAGTCGACTATTTCTTTCCTAGGAGGATTTGAGTGGGAAACTACTGAAGATACATCCGAAAAGTCGCATTCGATCACCGCAGCCGTGGTCTTGCGATTCTCACCGGGATAATTCGAAATATAGTGACCTGATTTTCCGCAGAAGCATAAATTTTCTCTAAAGCGGTGCTCCTTGTGTGGGTCAGGAGGACTTCTCCGGACTGCATCGACCTGCATAGGTTCTGACACCACTGGGAAGAAGGACTTGCTCTGGGCTTCCCTGGAGGGAGACGGCAGGATTACAAAATTACTGCGGTTAGCGTCTGCCCATCTCTCTTGCCGGCGTTCTGCAAGACGGATATCAATCCGAATGCAATGATTTATGAAGTCTCCCAGGGCAGCGGGTGACTCGCCTCTAGCCAGTTCGTCTTTAATTGTGGCAGATAAGCCCCTCCTAAACACTGCGTATTTTGCTGAGTCGCCCCACGTAGTGTCCAATACCCACCTCCGAAATTCCATTGCGTATTCTACGACAGGGCGCTTTCCTTGATGGAGGGCTAGCAATGCGGTTTCTGCTGTGGTACTTCGATTAGGATCATCGAACATCTGACACATTGCGGAAATAAAATCATTTAAAGAATTCAAACAGATATCATTAGTTTCAATCAGGGGATTTGCCCAAGCAAGAGCCTTGTTGGTTAACAGCATTATCATAGTCAATACCTTGTCTCGTCCTGTTAGAAACTGAGCCGCATGCGCAGCAAAATACAGCTGACACTGATTTAGGAACCCTCGGAATTTTTCTCTTTCGCCACCGAACCTGAATGGCGGGAGTTTAGGGAAAGCTGGAACCGAAGGTGGGGTTGCGGCTGGGGCTGAAACTGTAGTCTCCAGCTTTGAGAGACGAGTAGCTAACGCCTGAATGGATGTATCGGCTATAGTAGCATTATGGTTAGCTTGAGTCTCTAGTGCTGACAATTTTGTTTTGGTAGCCTGAAGCTCCCCATGAAGTCCTGAGATAAATGTGCATATCTTTTTAAGGCGTACATCCACAGGATCTGACCCAGCGAGCTCCATATTTGATGGCTTGTGTATCCTGTCAAATTAGTACTATACAGTTGTGGCCAAAAGTATTGACACCCCTGCAATTCTGTCAGATAATACTCAGTTTCTTCCTGAAAATGATTGCAAACACAAATTCTTTGATATTATTATCTTCATTTAATTTGTCTTAAATGAAAAAACACAAAAGAGAATGAAGCAAAAATAAAACATTGATCATTTCACACAAAACTCCAAAAATGGGCCAGACAAAAGTATTGGCACCCTCAGCCTAATACTTGGTTGCACAACCTTTAGCCAAAATAACTGCGACCAACAGCTTCCGGTAACCATCAATGAGTTTCTTACAATGCTCTGCTGGAATTTTAGACCATTCTTCTTTGGCAAACTGCTCCAGGTCCCTGATATTTGAAGGGTGCCCTCTCCAAACTGCCATTATTAGATCTCTCCACAGGTGTTCTATGGGTTCAGGTCTGGACTCTTTGCTGGCCACCTTAGAAGTATAACAACAAGCAAAAAGGCAGCAACACTTACCTGCCCAGGTCTAGAACAAATGCACTGCAGGGTGCAGCCAGCCCATATAGCAAGATGTCAGCAACACAGGTGCAAAATACCAGATTAACAGCCACTCTCCACATACCCATTCCTGGAGGGGGTGACTGCCCAGTATACAATTGCACAATGAGGGTCCGCATAGGGTACCGTTCACACAAAGGGAATGCATGGTGTCTGGTTCACAGCCTATTAGTAACGCCCCTACTATTCGATTAGGCGGGCTGGCCAGCACCCTCTCATTGCATCCCAGTGTGAACACCCCTCATACGAGACCAAACGTGTCTGGGCTCAGCTGCACCCCGAATCATGTAGTGCAAAAAAATTTTTTTTTTTATACCAATTAGTGAGGTATTAGCTGATATTTTGGCCAAAATACTTGAGCCCGTAAACTGCGCCAAAGTTCCTCACGCTTACGGGTCCCTACACTAAACTAAATAGCAAAGCCATTGAAGAAGAAGACTCAGGTCTTCAAAAATTCATATATAACAACAAGCAAAAAGGCAGCAACACTTACCTGCCCAGGTCTAGAACAAATGCACTGCAGGGTGCAGCCAGCCCATATAGCAAGATGTCAGCAACACAGGTGCAAAATACCAGATTAACAGCCACTCTCCACATACCCATTCCTGGAGGGGGTGACTGCCCAGTATACAATTGCACAATGAGGGTCCGCATAGGGTACCGTTCACACAAAGGGAATGCATGGTGTCTGGTTCACAGCCTATTAGTAACGCCCCTACTATTCGATTAGGCGGGCTGGCCAGCACCCTCTCATTGCATCCCAGTGTGAACACCCCTCATACGAGACCAAACGTGTCTGGGCTCAGCTGCACCCCGAATCATGTAGTGCAAAAAAATTTTTTTTTTTTTTTTTTTTTATACCAATTAGTGAGGTATTAGCTGATATTTTGGCCAAAATACTTGAGCCCGTAAACTGCGCCAAAGTTCCTCACGCTTACGGGTCCCTACACTAAACTAAATAGCAAAGCCATTGAAGAAGAAGACTCAGGTCTTCAAAAATTCATATATAACAACAAGCAAAAAGGCAGCAACACTTACCTGCCCAGGTCTAGAACAAATGCACTGCAGGGTGCAGCCAGCCCATATAGCAAGATGTCAGCAACACAGGTGCAAAATACCAGATTAACAGCCACTCTCCACATACCCATTCCTGGAGGGGGTGACTGCCCAGTATACAATTGCACAATGAGGGTCCGCATAGGGTACCGTTCACACAAAGGGAATGCATGGTGAGAGTGGCTGTTAATCTGGTATTTTGCACCTGTGTTGCTGACATCTTGCTATATGGGCTGGCTGCACCCTGCAGTGCATTTGTTCTAGACCTGGGCAGGTAAGTGTTGCTGCCTTTTTGCTTGTTGTTATATATGAATTTTTGAAGACCTGAGTCTTCTTCTTCAATGGCTTTGCTATTTAGTTTAGTGTAGGGACCCGTAAGCGTGAGGAACTTTGGCGCAGTTTACGGGCTCAAGTATTTTGGCCAAAATATCAGCTAATACCTCACTAATTGGTATAAAAAAAAAAAAAATTTTTTTGCACTACATGATTCGGGGTGCAGCTGAGCCCAGACACGTTTGGTCTCGTATGAGGGGTGTTCACACTGGGATGCAATGAGAGGGTGCTGGCCAGCCCGCCTAATCGAATAGTAGGGGCGTTACTAATAGGCTGTGAACCAGACACCATGCATTCCCTTTGTGTGAACGGTACCCTATGCGGACCCTCATTGTGCAATTGTATACTGGGCAGTCACCCCCTCCAGGAATGGGTATGTGGAGAGTGGCTGTTAATCTGGTATTTTGCACCTGTGTTGCTGACATCTTGCTATATGGGCTGGCTGCACCCTGCAGTGCATTTGTTCTAGACCTGGGCAGGTAAGTGTTGCTGCCTTTTTGCTTGTTGTTATATATGAATTTTTGAAGACCTGAGTCTTCTTCTTCAATGGCTTTGCCACCTTAGAAGTATCCAGTGCTTTCTCTCAAACCATTTTCTAGTGCTTTTTGAAGTGTGTTTTGGTCATTGTCCTGCTGGAAGACCCATGACCTCTGAGGGAGACCCAGCTTTCTCACACTGGGCCCTACATTATGCTGAAAAATTTGTTGGTAGCCTTCAGACTTCATAATGCCATGCACACGGTCAAGCAGTCCAGTGCCAGAGGCAGCAAAGCAACCCCAAAACATCAGGGAACCTCCGCCATATTTGACTGTAGGGACCCTGTTCTTTTCTTTGAATGCCTCTTTTTTTCTCCTGTAAACTCTATGTTGATGCCTTTGCCCAAAAAGCTCTACTTTTGTCTCATCTGACCAGAGAACATTCTTCCAAAACGTTTTAGGCTTTTTCAGGTAAGTTTTGGCAAACTCCAGCCTGGCTTTTTTATGTCTCGGGGTAAGAAGTGGGGTCTTCCTGGGTCTCCTACCATACAGTCCCTTTTCATTCAGACGCCGACGGATAGTACGGGTTGACACTGTTGTACCCTCGGACTGCAGGGCAGCTTGAACTTGTTTGGATGTTAGTCGAGGTTCTTTATCCAACATCCGCACAATCTTACGTTGAAATCTCTTGTCAATTTTTCTTTTCCGTCCACATCTAGGGAGGTTAGCCACAGTGCCATGGGCTTTAAACTTCTTGATGACACTGTGCACGGTAGACACAGGAACATTCAGGTCTTTGGAGATGGACTTGTAGCCTTGAGATTGCTCATGCTTCCTCACAATTTGGTTTCTCAAGTCCTCAGACAGTTCTTTGGTCTTCTTTCTTTTCTCCATGCTCAATGTGGTACACATAAGGACACAGGACAGAGGTTGAGTCAACTTTAATCCATGTCAACTGGCTGCAAGGGTGATTTAGTTATTGCCAACACCTGTTAGGTGCCAAAGGTAAGTTACAGGTGCTGTTAATTACACAAAGTAGAGAAGCATCACATGATTTTTCAAACAGTGCCAATATTTTTGTCCACCTTCTTTTTTATGTTTGGTGTGGAATTATATCCAATTTGGCTTTAGGACAATTCTTTTTGTGTTTTTTCATTTAAGACAAATTAAATGAAGATAATAATACCAAAGAATTTGTGTTTGCAATCACTTTCAGGAAGAAACTGAGTATTATCTGACAGAATTGCAGGGGTGTCAATACTTTTGGCCACAACTGTAGGTTCTATGGAACTCGGTGGCATGGGTCAGAGAAGACAAACACAGTATATGTTCAGAGGTTCAGTATTGTATTGTAGCAACAGGTCTCAGTACTATGCAGATGTAGTTCAGGGTATTATAGTAAACAAGCTTCAGTATTGCACGGTACGTAGATATAAGTTCTGGCAACAGGTAAAGTCTGTACGAACCAACTGGCGAGAGTCTGAGGTCCAGGCGCACACAGTCCTAAGGTCCTGAGACTGGACCGGGCTCCAAGCGGAGAGCAGGCCGCAGAGATGACAGAAGCAGAGCACATCCGGACAGTAGAGGCAGTCAGGCAGGACGGCAGGTAAGTAACAAACGGGGAATAATAATAATAATAATCTTTATTTATATAGCGCCAACATATTCCGCAGCGCTTTACAGTTTAACAGTTTCAAAACACAAGTCATAAGTAACAACGCTAACAATACAATAATTAAAGCAAAATAATACGAAATAAGACGACCCTGCTCGTGAGAGCTTACAATCTACAATGAGGTGAGGGAGATACAGAGTACAGGTGTGTATTTACAATGGTGTATTTACAATGAAAGTCCAGCCATCTTGCGGGAGTGAAGGATGGATGGAGATAGTGAATGGGCTACACACGCACACTTACACAGAGAATGACTTTGATTAGTGAATGTGATAGGCCGCTCTGAACAGGTGTGTTTTGAGGGAGCGCCTAAAACTATGCAAATTGTGGATAGTCCTGATTTCTTGGGGTAGAGCATTCCAGAGGATAGGAGCAGCACGGGAGAAGTCTTGGAGTCGGGAGTGGGAGGTACGGATTAATGCAGAGGTTAGTCGAAAGTCGTTTGCAGAGCGCAGCGATCGGCTAGGCCGATAGACAGAAATGAGAGAAGGGATGTAAGGGGGTGCCGCACTGTGGAGAGCTTTGTGGGTGAGAACAAGTACTTTGAATTGGATCCTATAATGAATGGGCAGCCAATGTAAGGACTGGCGAAGAGCGGACGCGTCCGAGTACCGATTACCCAGATGGACGATCCTGGCCGCTGCATTAAGTATGGACTGGAGAGGGGATAGTCGAGTGACGGGGAGGCCAATTAATAGAGCGTTGCAGTAATCCAGGCGAGAGTGGATCAATGCAACAGTGAGGGTTTTTGTTGTTTCCATAGTGAGAAAAGGGCGGATTCTAGAGATGTTCTTTAGGTGTAAGCGGCAAGAGCGGGCAAGGGATTGTATATGGGATGTGAAGGAGAGATTGGTGTCAAACATAACACCCAGACAGCACGCCTGCTGCCGGGGTGTTATTGTGGTACCACCCACGGAGAGGGAAATGTCAGATATATTATTATTATTGTTCCTCAACCATTTTTATGAAATGGGTTGTTAGGTGTACCACTGTCGCACATGTACTATACTCAAGTGCTACTACAGGAGACCCAAACCTTAAAGGGAATCTGTCCCCCCTTTTTTCGAAAATGAGCTGCCGGCACCAACATCAGTGGCTTATCTACAGCATTCTGTAATGCTATAGATAAGCCCAGGATGTAACCTGAAAGATAAGTAAAACACATTAGATTATACTCACCGGGGGGGCGGGGACGGTCTTGGTCCGATGGGTGTTGCAGTCCGTCACCGTTAGAAGATGGGAGGCGCCGGACCGGACCGAGACACCCATCGGACCTGGACCGGACCTGGACAGCCCCTGGGTGAGTATAATATAATTCTTTTTTCTTATCTTTCAGGTTACATCAGGGGCTTATCTACAGCATTACAGAATGCTGTAGATAAGCCCCTGATGGTGGTGCCGGCAGCTCATATTCGAAAAAAGGGGGGACAGAAGGGCCGCGGGCTGCGTCACAGTGGGCCACTGCATTGTGCTTGCCCCCCAAGGCTAAAATATGCCAGCCAGCCCCTGACTGCAAGGAACGCTCTCCAGCTCTTTCCTCCACCAAGGATGGTTGAAATGAACACTATCACCAACACTGATTGCAAGACCTGTGACTCTTTTATAGCAGAGCCAGAGCAATCACATCTGCGTTATAATCATGTGCACAAACTAAAGAAACCAGAGTGCAATGACGCTCGCCACCACTGGGGCAAATTTAGAACAAAAAGACACCAAAGTGCAATAATCCTAATGGCCACCGGGGGAAAAAAACAAACTTAAGCACAGCTTAAGAAAAAAAGGTTACCTGTGCTTTCTATCAGTCCTGATCCAGCATGGATCATGACAGTGAACAGATCCGCATGACGTTGGTGTCCCTGACATGAGTGGAGACAGAAACAGTGGATGGAGTGATCCTGAGTAAAGAGAGAGAGGGAAAGAAAGAAGTGACCAAAGGGCAGAGTGATGCACTGGAGACCGGTCCTGGGACAGGATGCCTAGAAGCACAGCCTCAAGTTTATAACTCAGAGAGGTAAAGGGCCAGGATGGAACAGAGAATGTGAGATGAGTAAAGTGCTCTGGGGCAGGCGTTCCAAGGGTTGAGAACAGAACTGGACTGTAGTACTGTGCTGGGTTGTGGTGAAAATATAAGACTGAGTGAGGCAGAACTGAGTAATTCTGAGGACAGGAAGAATGTATGTGAAGATGTTGAAGATGCTCCATGTGTTAAAAGAAACATTTGTGAAGTATTGTACCCACTATCTACTGTACATAGTTCCCTCAAGTTGTTGTTTAGTAAAAGACTGTTTATTATTGATTGGTGGTCTCCCTTATTGAACTTTACAACATCTTATCCTGGCCAGCTGAAGTCAATGGCATTGATCTGCCTTCATACATGTTGACACGGTGTGCAATCTAGCATACAGCATAAACCACCTTCTATCTTCCAAAGTAAGCAGACCGTTCCCTGTAGTCTAACTTGTTTATTGGTGAAGAGTAAAGAACATGCAGTAAAACTATAAAGAATACAAACGACATGGGTAAGTATTGGGCAGATGATCACACAGCTAACACAATTACAGGAAACATTCAGTGTGATGCAACTTTACATGGAATACACAGGTGTCTAATTACATCTACTGAGCACTGATTGCTATACAGTTAATAACATCTCTGTACAACACTGCATTGCAAGAAAAGATATTAATCTTACCAGATATGCTTTACCCAGATAACGAACTCAAGTAGGGGAGTTACAGGAGGACAAATAAACATGTGTGTCCTATGAAATACACAGAAGAAAAATGGCATCTTCCTCTTCCCAGAATATATTGCTTCAATCCCACAATGCAACACTCTGTCTGCTGTTAAAGACACAGGCTATAAATGCTATTAAAGACACAGCTATAAATTCAGCCACCACTAGATGGTGCTATAACTAAACCAGCACATAATACAAACACATTTGCCCTATATTCAGTGGGCAGAACAGGCATCAAGTGACCTGGAAGGGCGTAGCGCCCCCATAACATAATTTCCATCCAGCCAAGACCCCCACCTTTATGTAATGTGCATGTGCATAAGGGACGAGTACCTCACCCAAGGCTACCGCCCAGTGCCACGTAACACAAAGCAAGGACTCATGTTGCTTGTACTACTTTGCTCCGCCTGCGACTGTTAACAAGTTAAATCCTGTTGTCAATTACTGAGTCAACGACACAGGATTTAGTGTTACACTGTTTACTGATTGGATTAATTTATTTAATGTTTTGATATAGCGGACATTTTCGACCACAGAGATACCAAATATGTGCATTTTTATTTTTTTTTAATTCTTTTATTTTTAATGGGACAAAAGAGGGGTGATTTGAATTTGTGTTTTTTTATTTTTTCATAATTTTAAAAACTGTTTTACTTTATTTAACCTTAAGGACTGAGCCACTTTGTACATTAATGACCTCATTTTACAAATCTGACCAGTGTCACTTTATGTGGTAATAACTCTGGAACACGTTAACATATCCCAGTGATTCTGAGACTGTTTTTTCGTGACGTTTTACCATTAATGTGAAGTACATTTTGGTTGATACAATTTGCATTTATTTATGAAAATATCAAAAATTTGACACAAAAATGTGAACATTTTGTAATTTTCAAACTTAAAATCTTTATGTCCCTACATCAGTACCACACAATACCACACAAAGTGACCTTTATGTGACTTTTGTTGATTTGACTAAGGCTTTCGACAAAGTAGAGATGGCCTGTGGAAGATCATGGCAAAATTCGGCTGCCCGAGCAAGTTCATCTCAATCGTCCAGCAGTTCCCTGATGGCATGATGGTGAAGGTTCTGAACGATGGAGACGAATCTGAGGCTTTCCCAGTAACAAACGGCGTAAAACACGGCTGTGTGCTTACTCCAACCCTGCTCAGTATGCTAGTCTCTGCAATGTTAAGGGTTGCCTTTAACAACTGTGAAGATGGAATCCAGGTTAGGTACAGGACTGATGGCAAGCTATTCAACCCAAAACGCCTGAAGGCGATTACGAAGGTGCATGAGACTGTTATCCCTGAATTATTATTTCCTAATGACTGTGCACTTAGCGCTAGCATGGAACAGCAAATGCAGCATGAAATGGACTGTTTTTATCAAGCTTGTGTAACGTTCCACCATGTGAGTGGACGGGGATTACTCTCTTGGCAGGTCTTTGAGGTAAACACTGGTACGCTCAGGGTTAAAATTAAGCCATACAGTTTAATATTTAGACAGTTCCAGCAGCCATTACACTGTCTGTTAAACCTTCAGCTTTAACACATGGATGCAGATACAGTCTCTCACTGAAAATACTTCTCACTGACCCCGGTCAGTATAACACACGGTTGTCAAGACCATTACCTGTTGGATCGCCACACAGGTTCCGGGTACCTCTTATCTACAGAGGCACCCTATATACACTTCTCACACAGTCTTTCACTGACCCCGGTCAGTATAACACACAGTTGTCAATACCTTCCTTAGATAGCCTGTAACCACTCGCAGTTACCAATCACATGGCTAGTCACATGTTCATGACCTCATCACAGGTTTTGCAGATTCACAACCACACACATATTTTCAGCCAAAACGGGGTACAGTGAGCCCCCTCACCACAGTGTGTGGTACATGGGTAGCCAGACCCTCCAAACTCTCAAAGCTACCCGTAGCCCGGACCCAAATGTGAACAACAACTACTTAAGAAAACACTCTGGGCTACATCACAGGGAGCTGCCATCCAAGTGACACATACCTTCCACTAACCATGCGACCACCCGCCACACCACACTTGCGACAATTTTGGTCTCGAGATCAACACTAGAAAAATTGAAGTAATGTATCAATCTGTTCCAGGGAAACTATACAAGGAGCCACGTATCATGGTAAAGGAGCAAAACCTCAAAGCAGTCGATAACTTCACCTACTTAGGCAGCACACTTTCCCATGAAATAACCATAGACGCTGAAGTTAATAACAGAATTGCCAAAGCCAGTACCGCCTTCGGGAGACTGCGTAAAAACGTCTGGGAATGAAGGGGACTCAGCCTTGCCACCAAGCTGAAGGTCTACTGCGCGGTGGTCTTCACCACACTTCTCTATGCTAGCGAGACCTGGTCAGTCTACAGTCGGCATGCTAAACAGCTTAATCATTTTCACATGAGTTGCCTCCGCAGGCTCCTCCACATCAGGTGGCAAAACAATGTCCCGGACACGGCAATTCTAGAACAAACTGGTATCTGCAGCGTTTACACTCTCCTGCTGAAAGTCCAAGCCAGGTGGGCTGGACATGTGGTCAGAATTCCTGACAGCAGACTACTGAAACAACTGCTGTATGGAGAACTGTGCCAAGGAAAGCAAGCAGTTGGGGGGCAGAAGAAGTGCTATAAAGACTGCTTTAAGGCGTCTTTTAAAAACCTGGAAGTCAACATCAATGAATGGGAAGAGCTTGCCCTGGTTTGTCCAGATGGCGGGGCAGGATCACCTCAGGAGCATGTGCAGCTGAAGATAGGAAAATCTTGAACGCAAAAAGAAAGCGTGCTGCGAGCAAGCACAAGCAGAATTTGGTGTACTGACCACAACTACTTCCTTGTGTCAAGTATGTGGGCAAACCTTCAGGGCCCGGATTGGCCTTATCTGCCACCTCCAGACCCCTAACTATTAATTCTCTTCTATCCCTGAAGCCATGATCATCTTTGATTACGAAGGACGAACATCAGGTAATAAATAACATTTCTCATTTGTCTTCTTTACATCTGCATTATTTTTTAAACATAATTTTTTTCTTAGGAAATTAGAAGGGTTTAGGCTATGTGCGCACCTTGAGTATTTGCTTGCAGAAATTTCTGCAAGGTTTCTGCATCTCTTGCCAGAAAATACGCTGCTGCAAAAATGCACGTTTTTGCCGCTTTTTTGTATGAATTTTTGCACAGGAATGAATGCTTTCTGGAGCTAATTAAAGATATTTAAAAAAAGTTTTGTGATGTAATTTATTGGTTCAACACCACCTTTTTCATGCTGATGCAGTGGCATCAGAATAATGGGATTAGGGCTTGGTGTCAGCAGCTGTCGTTGACACCTAGCTCTAGGTTTATTAATGAAAAG
Organism: Dendrobates tinctorius; assembly: GCF_039654945.1. Taxonomy (NCBI): domain Eukaryota; kingdom Metazoa; phylum Chordata; class Amphibia; order Anura; family Dendrobatidae; genus Dendrobates; species Dendrobates tinctorius. Next base: position 19,379,895 of record NW_027361700.1, read on the forward strand.
GTGTCAGCCCGACACCCTCATTACTAAGCCGATAAATAAACACAAACCCACAGACAAACACAAAAACATACACACACATTGTCACCAGTCTATGTAGGAGCATTAACAGAACAAACGTACATAGGCTGTAACCAGACAGCAACTGTTAATTTTAAAGAAAAAAGAAAAAAAAATGGCATGGACTTCCACATAATTTTAATATGCAGCCGAGGGAAAGCAGATGGCTGGGGGCAGATGTTTATTGCCTGGGAAGGGGGTATACCCATGGAGCTTCCCAGGCTATTAATATCAGCTCAAAAGCTGTATAATTAGCCTTAACTGGCTATTAAAATGGGGGATCCCCAAAAAATGACGTGGGGTACCCCTATAATTAATAACCAGCAAAGGCTTTGCAGACAGCTGCAGGCTGATATTAATAGTCTAGGAAGGGGCCATGGATATTGGCCCTCCCAAACTAAAAGCATCAGCTCTCAGCCACCCCAGAAAAGACGCATTTTTAAGATACATCAATTCTTGTGCTTAGCCTCGCTCTTCCAACTTGTCCTGTAGCGGTGGCAAGTGGGGTTCATATTTATGAGGTTGATATCACTGTTGTATTGTCAGGTAACATTAAGTCCACAGGTTAGTAATGGAAAGGTGTCTATAAGACACCTATCCATTAGTAACCCCATAATGATATTGTATAAAACACAGACACCCAGAGTAAACGAGGAGGGGGTGTCGCATTGTATGTTCGAAACGCGTATATCTGCACAGAGATTGAAGCTTCAGAGACTAGGAGTTCTGTGGAAACTGTTTGGGTAAGAATACAAGGACAGAACAATGGAAAGGACACCATTGTAGGCATTTACTACAGGCCGCCTGTGCAAGCCGAAGATATAGATGAACTCTTTATGCATCAGATGGCCAAGTTCTCCAAAAAATATGACATAGTTGTCATGGGAGATTTCAACTATCCAGACATTTGTTGGGAATCTCTCTCAGGCAAAACTAACAGGTCAAGGAAATTCTTATCCTCTCTTGCTGACAACTTTATCTTCCAAAAGGTAAGGGAGAAAACAAGGGGAACTGCTACCTTGGATCTAATCCTTATAAACAGGGAGGAAATGGTTGAGGAGGTAAAAGTGGCTGGGACCCTAGGAGGTAGCGACCATGCTATTTTAGAATTTTGGATTACTAGAGGTGGAAGACCTGTGAAGACTCAGACGTCAAGGTTAGATTTCAGAAAGGCAGATTTTAAGGGATTCAGAAAGAGAATTGGAGGGATCCAATGGCTGGATATCCTTAAAGACAAAAATGTCCAGGAAGGATGGGAAATCTTGAAAAATGAAATTCTCAAAGCACAGTTGTTAACAATTCCGAAAAGAGGGAAGAATAGGAAGCATTTAAGGAAACCAGGATGGATGAACACAGAACTTAAGCACATGCTAAAAAGGAAGAAAAAAATGTTTATAAAATGGAAAGAGGGAGGCATATCTAAAGAAGAATATAATGCTGTCTGCAGAACCTGCAGGGCACAAATCAGATTAGCTAAAGCTGAAAATGAACTGAGGCTTGCAAGAGATGTCAAAAGCAATAATAAAGGATTTTGGGGATATGTCAAAAGTAAAAGAAAAGTCAAAGATGCTATAGGATTTTTACAGGACGAAAATGATGAAATGGTAAGACAGGATGTTGAGAAGGCTGAACTTTTAAATTCCTATTTTGCATCTGTTTTCTCTCAGAAAGGAAATGCAACATCAACTGTTATTCACTGTCCTATTAAGGGAATAGAAGAATCCAGGATATCTATAAACAGAAAGATAGTGAGGAAACACTTAGCTAACCTAAATGAATTCAAGTCTCCAGGTCCAGATAAATTACACCCCAGAGTACTGAAGGAGATAGCAGAAGAAATTTTTGAACCCCTCTCCATAATCTTTGAAAATTCTTGGAGAACAGGAGAAGTGCCAGAAGACTGGAGAAGAGCAAATGTTGTTCCTATCTTCAAAAAGGGGAAGAAGGTGGACCCAGGCAACTATAGGCCGGTGAGTCTGACTTCTATACCAGGAAAGATCTTTGAACAAATTATTAAACAACATGTATGTCAATACCTGGATAAGAATGAAGTGATTAAACAGAGTCAGCATGGGTTTCTAACTAATAAGTCATGTCAGACTAACTTAATTTCCTTCTATGACGGTATCACTGATTGGGTGGATCAAGGAAATGCTGTAGATATAGTATATCTTGACTTCAGCAAAGCATTTGACAAAGTCTCTCATACAATCCTTATTGAAAAAATGACTAAGTATGGAATGGACAAGGCAACTGTTAGGTGGATTCATAACTGGCTTAGTGATCGGACCCAAAGAGTGGTCGTAAATGGCTGCACATCCAGTTGGAAGAATGTCTCAAGTGGGGTACCACAGGGCTCTGTTCTGGGCCCTGTATTGTTCAACATCTTTATCAACGATTTAGATGAAGGAATTGAGGGTAAACTGATTAAATTTGCTGATGACACAAAGCTAGGAGGGATAGCTAATACTAGAGAAGAGAGAGAGAGAGGATTCAAAAAGATTTAAATAAACTGGAGAAGTGGGCAGCAACTAACAGAATGGTTTTTAACAGGGAGAAATGCAAAGTACTACATCTGGGCAATAAAAATGAAAAAAGCATATATAGAATGGGAGGAATAGGGCTAAGTGACAGCACATGTGAAAAAGACTTGGGTATACTAATAGATCACAGACTGAATATGAGTCAACAGTGTGATGCAGCAGCAAAAAAGGCAAATGCAATTCTAGGATGTATTAACAGAAGCATACAGTCTAGATCACGTGAAGTCATTATTTCCCTCTACTCCTCTTTGGTCAGACCTCATCTGGAATATTGTGTCCAGTTTTGGGCACCACATTTTAAAAAAGACATCAACAAACTGGAGCAAGTTCAGAAAAGAGCGACCAGAATGGTGACCGGTCTGCAAACCCTGTCTTATGAGGAAAGGTTGCAGGATTTGGGAATTTTTAGTTTGCAAAAGAGAAGACTGAGAGGAGACTTAATAGCTGTCTACAAATATCTAAAGGGCTGTCACATTGTAGAAGGATCAACTTTATTCTCATTTGCACAAGGAAAGACTAGAAGCAATGGGATGAAACTGAATGGGAGGAGACACAGATTAGATATTAGAAAAAACTTTTTGACAGTTAGAGTGATCAATGAGTGGAACAGGCTGCCACGAGAAGTGGTGAGTTCTCCTTCAATGGAAGTCTTCAAACAGAGGCTGGACAGACATCTGACTGGGATGATTTAGCGAATCCTGCTTTGAGCAGGGGGTTGGACCAGATGGCCCAGGAGGTCCCTTCCAACTCTACGATTCTATGATTCTATAAGTCCTTTATTTGAAATAATGACACAGACTCCTTTATTGAATCTTAATTAAACCATACTTAGCGAACGCCTAATCCACCGAAGCCAACATCTCATGCAACAAAAATAAAATTATAAACCGCAATATTCCTCACCTGTCCACCGAGAAGATAATCCATAATGTCCCACGATGATCTTGATCACTTTGAAAGCAAGGACACCACTTATCATTGCGACACCTGCCGCAACAAACCTCAGTTTTTTTATAAAAGAATGCTTCAAACTGTTCCATACATCCATGGACTACTTAATTTATCCCAGGAGGGGAGACAGAGTGCAGTCACCATCTCAGTGCCAGCTGTGTGTTCTATACTTAGGTAATATGTATTTCTCCCTACCTATATGGTGTTGGCTATCTCTTTGGTATTTGTGTAATCATTTACAAACAAGTCTGTACTATGGTGGAATTCAGATAGTAATGGCATGTGTGGGAATATAAAAATCTTTCCATCAACAATTGGTTACTAATACAGGGATATATTTGGTATCTCTCTCTCTGCAAAAGCAGTATTCAGCCAACATAGATAAATATTAACCTCTGTATTTTTGCATTTTTTGCTGTTATCCCTGTTCCCACTTCCTTAATGACTCTGTGTAGTTCTATAGGCTCTACATACACTTTGCCTGATTGTCTCATTTTATTGAAAAATATTAATTGTATTTATGAGGTAGCATTTATTGACTGTAGCTACCTCCCCTTAGTTTGGTATAAGACACCTTTTTTAAGATATGTATGTTTTTATATTGTCACAATAAAGAGTTGAATTCTATTTTGTCTTTGTTCAAACATTTCTGGATCTTGATACGGCTAATAGCTCATGAGCTCAGTATGGTTTACTACAGGTGCTTCTCACAAAATTAGAATATCATCAAAAAGTTAATTTATTTCAGTTCTTCAATACAAAAAGTGAAACTCATATATTATATAGAGCAATTACAGAGTGATCTATTTCAAGTGTTTATTTTTGTTAATGTTGATGACTATGGCTTACAGCCAATAAAAACTCAAACTCTGTTTGTAATGACTCTAATATATGTTTCACTTTTTGTATTGAATAACTTAAATAAATTAGCTTTTTGACGATATTCTAATTTTGTGAGAAGCACCTATATGTATCTGGACTGTAACCCTCTCCTTACTGGGGAAATGGTTTTTAGTTAGTATGTTCATTCATTACACAACTCGCATATGCCGATCTGATGTATACTATACAACTCACATATGCCAACCTGATACATTCTACACTATGCACATATGTCAACCTGGTGCACTCTACACAACTAATGTATGCCACTACATTATAAAATTCACATACTAGGAAACACTAGATCAATTTCAATATAGGGTCCCTTGTGGGGAACATTTAAAATTTCTGTGAAACAGGGGGTTCAAGGTGCTCAAATCTAGATAAATTCATTGGGGGTCTAGTTTCCAAAATGGGGTCACTTGTGGGGGGTTTCCACTGTTTATGCACATAACGCACTCTCCAAATGTGACATGATGCCCGCAGACCATTCCATCAAAGTTTGCATTCCAAAACGTCACTCCTTCCCTTCCGAGCCCTACCATGCACCCAAATAGTAGTATTACCCCACGTCTGGATTATTTGTTGCACAACAATTTTTGTGGTCCATTTTCTCCTGTTACTCTTGTGAAAATAAAACAAATTGGGGCTAAAAGAACCTTTGTTTTTTTATTTTCATGGCTCAACATTATACATTTTGGTGAAGCACCTGGAGTTTCAAGGTGCTCACCACACATCTAGATATGTTCCTTGAGGGGTGTAGTTTCCAAAATGCGGTCACGTGTGGGGGAGTTCCTTGTTTGGGCACATCAGGAGCTCTTTAAACGTGACATGTTATCCACTCTTGATTCCAGAAAATTGGTGCTCCTTCCCTTCCAAACCCTGCCGTGTGCCCAAACAGTAGTTTCCCCCCACATATGGGGCATCGGTGTGCTCAAAAGAAACTGCACAACATATGTTGGGGTCCATTTTATCCTGTTATCCTTGTAAAAATAAAAAAAAAATTGGGTCTAAAGTCAAATTTTTGTGAAAAATGTTTTCCCTTCCACATTGCTTCAGGTCCTAAGAAGCACCTGAAAGGTTAATAAACTTCTTGAATGTGGGGGCGTGGCCTGAGCGGCATGTGAGGAAGACGTGTGCCCGCTGAGCTCCCGCATATACCTGCTTAATTCAGCCGTTCCGTCCCCACAGCACGGCTAGTATAACCCCTGGAGGCTGCACCGGAGACGGTAGACACCGCGGGGCACCGGAGATCGCTGCTTCACCCCAGGATATGGGGAAAAGAGGTCAGAGAAGGGTGGCAGGAGAGGCCGGAGCGAGGAGCCAAGATGGCGCCGCCGCCGCAGCGCGCGCTTTAGAGGAGGCCGCAGAAGACAGCGCGGCTAGGAACAGGGCAGTGGCGGCCAGGCTGCAGCGCTTTGCCCGCACGGCCGAGGCAGAGCAGGAGTCTCTCCAGGACTCTGATATGGACCAGGAGACTGTGGTAGAGGACATGAGCCCGGGAATGGGGGAGGAGGAGGAGGCTGCCCATGCCAGAGTGCAGGGGGGAAGGGAGCTGAGCCTAGCTGGAGTGATCTGGTGGAAAGAAATAAACAGCACCTCACAGCCTTGCAACTACAAGTTCCAGACGAGCCCACCAACAAAGATGTAATGCTGGCAGTGGTGCACTGTGGGACTGCGATCTCACATGTCCTGACACAACTGGGCTTTCTGCAGGAGTCCATGCAGACTGTGCGACATGAACTGCACAGTGTTAGAGACAGAACAAGCCAGCTGGAAAAACGTATGGGTGCTGTGGAGAATTCGGCCTCTGACTCAGGACAGCATTGTACAGAGCTCAAGAAGGACATGGCAGCTGTCTGGGCTAAAACTGACGACCTTGAAAATAGATCCAGAAGGAATAATGTTCGTATTGTGGGCATGCCAGAGCGCTGTGAGGGAAAGAATCCTACTGCCTTCATTGAAACATGGCTTAAGGAAAAAGTAGGTGAGGACAATCTAACACACCTATATGCAGTGGAAAGAGCACACAGAGTCCCGACTCGGCCCCCCCTCCCTGGTCATCCACCAAGACCTGTGCTGGCTAAAATCCTCCATTATAGAGATAGAGACGTTATCCTTAGATACTCAAGAGAACACCCTGACCTTACAATAGAAGGATCCAGAGTCTCCTTTTACCCGGACTTTTCGCCGGAAGTTCAGAAGATGAGAGCGAAGTTCACAGACATCAAGAAGCGTCTGAGAGCCTGTGGCGTCAAGTACTCCATGTTTTTCCCGGCTAAACTGCGTGTTGAGGCCTGGAATAAAATCCACTTTTTTCTGGAGCCCAGGGAAGCCGTGGACTGGTTGGACCTTAACGAGCGACAGTTGAGGAAGGAGGGGAAGGAGCAGGATTGTGGCTGATGGTATCTTGGCTCGCTCAGTTATTATGGAGCCTTGCGGTTGAAGTCTGCGGTCCTGAGGCAATGGACTGCCTAAGAAGTTATATTTTTGTTTATTCTTATATTACTCTGTTATATGCTGTTTTTTAAGAATTTGTGGTCCTCATGGGGCCTTGGTCTGAATACGGATAAGGAAAAATGAAAAGTGCTGTGGGGTTATATCCTGTCAAATGTGGGTAGTGAAAAGGAACTGAAGCGCCTGCTGAATGGGGTGGAAGGGTTCGACAGCACCCTTACTTGTTGCACCCTTGGTTCAGCCCAAGGAATTGTTGGAGGGTGTTCTTTGGGGGGAGGGGGGTGGGATTAGGTTCAAAATGTCCTTTGGCATACTTGTACATTTCAATATTGGCTATGGTACGGCTGGGGGGGAGATGGTAGGCAATATGCTATGGTACGATAATGGCTGACTTTAAGATACTTAGTTGGAATATCAGGGGGTTAAAGTCGCCGGTAAAACGACAGGCCATATTCTCCTTCATAACGGACCAGAAGCCGGCGGTTGTTTGTTTGCAGGAGACGCATCTCACACAGGAGACGCTGGGAATCCTGGATAAGAGATGGGTACAGGCGGGCTTTCACTCTACTCATTCCCAATACTCTAGGGGGGTTAGTATATTGATTCACTCCAGGACTCAATTTAAGTGTCACCGGGTGGTGGTGGACACAGAGGGGCAATTTGTTCTTTTATCTTGTACAATCTTTTCTACCCCACTGGTGTTGATATCTATATATATACCTCCGCCATATAGCAGTAGAGTTACCTATAAGGTTCTTGCCATTCTGAGAGATTTTCCGGGGGTTCCGCGTATGGTGGTGGGAGATTTTAACAATATTCTGGATTCACACTGGGACAGGGGTAGCCATGAACCTTTGAGGCTGGGAGGTAATCTTACGCCATTTGGGGTGCTCGTGCGGGAGATAGCTTTGACCGACTTGTGGAGATGCCGTAACCCTGGTGTCCGTCAATTCTCGTGCTTCTCCTCTACTCACTCCTCCCTGTCTCGCATCGATCTGGCCCTGGGTGATGATCTTATGCTGGGAAAAACTTTAGAGGTTAAATATCTGGCGCGAACGGTATCTGATCATTCGCCTGTTTCAGTCATGCTTGGGGGGGGCGGGAACAGGAGGAGTGATAGACCTCTCTGGCGCCTCAACCCGTTTTGGCTGCAGCTAATCGATAAGAATAACGGCTTTATCCCTGAGTTGCAGGAATATCTTAGTTTTAATAGAGGCTCGACTTCTAGTGGGATCGTCTGGGAGGCCTTAAAGGCGTACTTAAGGGGAATGTACATACGAGAGATTTCTAAAATAAAGACCGCCTCCAGGGCAAAATCACAACTTGTATTCAGGGAACTGGAAGATGCGGAAAGGGCCCTTGCAACACAGAGCACACCTGCCACTCGGAAGCGGTTGGGGGAGGCGCAGTCAAAGGTGACCAAACAGACATTAGAGGCGGCGGCGCAAAAACGGCTGTTTCAATCTACTCAATATTTTGAGAGTGGGGAAAGTGTGGGGCATTTGCTTTCTGTCGTGACATCGGCACAGAGAGGGTCTGCGACTATAGCGGGTCTTCAGGATGTGAATGGGCGACTACTCACTGACGCACCGGGGATTTTAAAAATTCTGGAGACTTTTTATGCTGACTTATATTCCTCACATGCTAGGGCCCCGACAGAGGATGTTGTTGCCTTTTTGGAGGCTGCCAATCTCCCAAGGCTGACTCCTGAGGACAGACACTTTCTAGATCGACCTCTAAGTCTGGACGAGTTGGAGGAGGCTCTGGGAACCATGTCCAATGGTAAGGCACCTGGGGTAGATGGGTTGCCAGCTGAGGTGTACAAACGGTATAGAACGGTGTTGCTCCCTGCTCTATTGACAGTGTTTAATGATAGTTTGGAACGGGGTGTTCTCCCACCGTCTATGCGAGAAGCTGTCATTGCCGTGCTGTTGAAGAAGGATAAGGATCCAACTCTGCCCGCGTCGTATAGGCCCATCTCCCTGTTGACGCTAAACATTAAACTTTTAGCGAAGGTCCTGGCCATTCGACTCTCAAAAGTAGTAGCTGTGTTAATACACCCCGATCAGACGGGGTTTATGCCCAACAAATCGACGGCTATGAATATTAGGAGATTGTACCTGAATATGCAGGTGAGGGCTGATAATGCCGGGAAGAGGGTGGTTCTGTCCCTAGACGCCGCTAAGGCATTTGATAGTGTGGAGTGGGATTATTTATGGGCGACGTTTTCACTGTATGGGCTTTGGCCCGGGCTTTATTAGCTGGGTCCGCCAAAAACGAAAATTAACGGATCCGCCTCCGTTGTGACATACGGATGTCAGCGGACGCTAATATGGACGGATCCGCCGAAGATGAAAAATTTAAAGTGACTGCGGTCTGGAAGGAGAGAGAGAGAGATTTTCGCCGATCCGGGAACGGCATGTCATGGTTAAAGTGTCTCCCGGAGTAAAACTTCCGGGCATGCGCAATTCAAATTAGCGGACCGTCAAACAAAAAAAAGTTGCAGAGTCCGTCTCATCCACCAGGGAGACGAAAACATTTTGACGGATCCGTCAAAAAACGGGTGGGACGGACGACCGTCAGTCAAGATCCGCTGCTAATGTAAGTTTATGGGGGAAAAAATGGATCCGCCCCTTTTTTGGCAGATTCGTTTTTTTCAAAACTTGGTGGATTTTGACTGACGTCGAAAGATGGAAGTGTGAAACAGGCCTAATTGAAGCTGTCTGAAAACTATTTCACTGCAAATATAGGGTTAGTCTCCAGGTAAATGGCGTTAAAATCATGTTGCTTGCCTTACTGAAACTGTGGGTACAGGGAGAAAATTAAGTTGTATCTTCCCTATAGCTGCTTGCTTTCAGTCATTGGAGCAATGAAGGGGCTGTAACAGTCACTGATCAATATGCAGGGAGCCATGACTGTAATCACTCACCAACACTTTGATTTACGGCCTACTTTACAGCTTATGTGTGCAGCACCAGTACAGAGCTGTGAGTAGTAAGTGGTGACTGAAACCACTCACTGAACCTTCCCTCTAAGTGAAGGCAATCAGCTACAGGGAACATAGAAGTTTATTTTCTCGCTGCTGCCGCTTCTTCAGTAAGGACTTTAGCGCTATTTACCTGCTGATTAACCCTGTATCTGCAGGAAAATAGTGCTTACCAACAAGAAAGGTTCCTTTTAAAAGGACCTTTCATCAAATTTTTCATGTTGAACTATACACACAACGTAATAGTAGCTGCAAAGTGGAATAAAACTTTTTTCTTTTTTTTAGGGTGTTTTCCTTACAGAGATATCAGCATTCAAAGTGTTTGGCACTTAATGAGTTTTTGAACACAACAGATATAAACTGACATTTTTTTAGCTTTCATCTCCGGACAGGGCAGGGTGGGAGGACAGTGTAGTACAGCACAGCTGACAGTGCTATGAAAGGAGGAGAGCTGCTAAACTGAGCTGTGCTGCCCCTCCTCCTTGCAGAGGTGTGAGTCTTATGTTCTCTAATCTTTCAGCACTTTCTAATCATGCAGGCTAGACCAGGAGATCATAGCTGTACATTACATCTCACACACTGAGAAACCTAAGCTATGATGGGAGCATGTTTTTTCTGCTGTGTTGCTGCCTGCTTATTATTTGGGCAACTCTCACAGGGAGAAGAAGTACATGCCCCCAGTCAGAGGAGTACATAGAAATCATGGGGCCACATAGCATAATTTCTAATTGGGCACTCTGCCCCCAAAAAATAAATAATAATAATAATATTCAATGGGGTCACAGAAGAGCATATTTCACAACTTTGCAGGCTTAACAAAAACAACTTTGCAGCCTCTCACACAGCCAAACCAGATCTCACACTTTGCACTGATGAGGGGCAGTAACCCGAAACACAGTGTCTGCAAATTGAGATTCTGGTTTGGCTTTTATCCTAAGTCATGTGGCAAGGCTCGTTAAAGGGTCGACATTGACTTTTAGGATTGTTGCTTCCAATAGGTGGCACTAGAGTTCTAGTCCTCTTCCTCTCTGAAGAGACCATTTGCATATTTCCCAGAGGTGCATTGCGGCTTTAAGTTTCCTCATCTCGGCATGCTTAATATGTCACTCTCCACAAGGAGAAACAATACTTCTTGGATCCCGACCTTAACAAAGTAATTTTCCTCCTACTGAAGCTCTAGATTCCCCTTTCATTGCACCCATAAAGTATGATGTTAACAAAAGTGCCCCACAACACTTTACGATACCCCCACAGTGAGTTCCTCCACAGTACCCTGCAAATGCACAGTATGATGATCCTACTGTACCCCACCTAAACTCCCCCAGCAAAGTATGGTGATCCCAACACAGTATGATCTCCCAAATGTAACACCCACACAGCCCTCCATGCAGTATAATGGGCATACATACAGTATAATGGCCCCACACCTCTCTACACTGTACACACTGTATAATGGCCCACACTAGCCCTCCAAACAGTATAATTGCTCCCACATAGCTCTCAACACAGTATGGTGGACCCCACACAAACCTTTGCACTGTATAATTGCTTGAATACATTATATTGGCCCTCACATAGCCCTCCATCGACTTCCACATAGCCCTTCAAATATAATAATGGCCCCACACAGCCCTTCAAGTATTATATTGGCCCCACATAGCCTTCCAAATAATATCATTGGCCTCATATTGCCTTCCATATAGTATAATAGGCCCCATAGTCTTCCATATAGTATAATGCATACGTTTAGTCCTCCATATAGTAAAATGCACTCCCCATAGTCCTCTGCTATGAACTGGAAACCGAGGAGGAAAAACAAGACAACAAGCTAAGCCTCAGAAAAGCAGAGAAGTTGGTAACTATGCAGATTGCAGATCCCTGATCTTAACCACACAACTAGCAGCAGTCATGGAGCGTTCCTACGTTGGTCCTAGACACCTTGTCACAACCGGAGAACTACATAATAATAATAATACTAAATTTTATTTTTATAGCGCCGACATATTCCGCAGCACTTTACATTTCAGAGGGGATTTGTACAGACAATAGACATTACAGCATAACAATAATCACATACAGTAGATTATAACAAATACCAAGAGGAGTGAGGGCCCTGCTCGCAAGCTTACAGTCTATGAGGAAAGAGGTAGACACGAAAGGTGGGTGGTAACAGTTGCCCTGATTGTATGGACCAGCCATAATGTTAAGTGTGTAACAGTACAGACACAGAGGGCTAATGGATGCATAAAGCATGTGGGAACATGATGCTGGGAACCTGGTTATGGTAAAATTTTTGGCTCTGCCACACAGGGATAGGTTAGGTTAATGTGTTGAGGCGATAGGCCAGTCTGAATAAATGCATTTTCAGGACACGCTTAAAATTGTGGGGACTGGGGACTGAAAAGCATAACTGGGGACTACATAAGCATAAAGCAGGAAAAGAGGAAAACTAACTGCCCCAGAGCAGACCCCAAAGGAAAGACAGCCCCCCCACATGTAGTGACGGTGAAACAAGATGAAAATACAAACACAGGCAGGAAAATAGACTGAGCAAACGATGGGGCCCAAACTAACTAGAAAGGACAGAAAAGGAAAGACACTGTCTGCAATCTGCCAAAAAACAACCTACAAAAATATTGTCCAACACTTCTGATAGCAAAATTAACCCTGAAGTCACTAGACTTCTAAACCTATATCAGCACTCTGAAATATTCTGAGACAGAGCAAAAAAGAGGCCAATCTAATAAGGGACAAAAAGCAGATTGGCAAATACTGATTAATAGGAGTGGAATTTCAGCATAGCCCCAGCAGGGGCAGGCTGATTACACAACAAACTGAATTGACCAACAAGCGCAAGTGTGAACATTAGCAAAAAACAAACTTAACTTGAGAAGACTGGAAGAGAGCTGAAGTCCAGGACCTGAGAAGCAGACTGAATCACCAGCACCCGGATAGGGCGTCGGCTGTCTTATATCCAGTCTGATACTCCAGAGATCCAATCGTTATCTTCCTCATCAGGTGGCAGATCATTACCACTTAAACCAACCGCACTACCTCCTGTCACCACCAGAGGGAGAACGGAAGGGGAACTCTCAACTGGTGGAGCAGAAAATGAGTTCATGACAGTCCTCCATATTGTATAATGCACTCCACTTAACCTTCCATATAGTATAATGCACTTCATAGTCCTCCATACAGTATAATGCACACCATATAGTCTTAAATATTGTATAATGCACTCCCCTTAGTCCTCCATGTAATGCCAGCGTCAATGCGTGCCTCCTCCTCCTCCTGGCGTACTCACCACTCCTGACTGTGCTGTAAGCTTCCTGTCCTCTGAATATTTCCTGGTAGCTTGCTTTAAGGGCACGCGTGAGAACTTCTTGGTTCTTAAAGAGACAGTGTGTGCGCTCCTAAGATGTCCCCAGCCAATAGCTGGGAGGCATCTGTTACTCCCCCATTGGGAGGTGTCTGTTCAACATCTTGGACTTTAGTGTCTAGCTTGTCTGTAAGCTAAGTCTGTTGTCAGGTCCACTCCTTGCCCAAATCTGTTTCCGCCACTCTGGGGGCTGAATGCCCATTCCTATACCCCGAACCTGTATTTGTTCTTGTCTGAACCTGTGTCCCTGAGTCTGTTTGTCCAGGCCTGTACCTGTGTATGAATTAGGAACTGACTCTTATCCTGTTTGTATCAAGTCTGTATCTTTTCCTGTATCTGCTGTGTCAGTATCTGAACCTGTCTCTGTATCCTTCTGTGTCTGAATCAGCATCTGTTTCCACACCAGCTGTGGCTGACACAGTTCCTTCCTCCAAACCTGTTGTCTACCCTATACCTACTGTAGCAGCTTCCTTTCCTAATCTGTTGTATCTGACTCTACCTTTCCTTAAACCTCCTGTGTCTGACCAGTTCTTACCGCTAATCTGCAGTGTCTGAACAAATACCTATGTTCTAACCTATGTTCTAACCTGTAGTGTGTGAACCAGTACCTATCTTGCAACCTGCAGTGTCTGAACCAATACCTGTCTTCTAACCTGCAGTGTGTGAACCAGTACCTATTTCTATTCTTTTGTCCATGTATAACATTAGTGATCTGCGTGTACACTCGCTATTTCATAGTAAGTACCCTATGTGAACCTGGCTGTCTGACCGGTGTGTATTTGTTGTTATGTTTGTCCTGTGTGAACTTGGTCCAGTCTGTCTGGTCTGTACCTATCCTTCCTTACCTTTTCTGTTCTATATGAACCTGCTCCTGTCTGTCGTGCGGGAAACTAGGTTCCCTGCCTGAATGGATCTGTGGTTCCATGCCTGACCGGATCTATGGTTCCTTGTTTTTCCAGTTTAAACTATGTCCTACCCATTCCTGTATTCCATTCGTACCTGACAATGACCCAGTCCTTCCTGAAGCCTTTCCTGTCCATTCAGTCTGAACTGGCTCATACCCATTCCTATATTCCAGTCATACCTGCCAGTGACCCAGTCCATATAGTCATCCAAATAGTATGATGCACCCCATAGTCCTCCATATAGTATAATGCACAGTCCTTAGTCCTCCATACAGCATAATGCACTCCCCATAGTCCTCCATACAGTATAATGTACTCCCCATAGTCCTCTATATAGTATACTTCACTACCCATACTCCTCCATATAGTATAATGCACTCTCCAAAGTCCTCCATACAGAATAATGCAATCCCCATAGCCTTCCATATAGTATAATGCACTCCCCATAGTCATTTATATATCATAATGCACCCCCATAGTCCTTCATATTGTATAATGCACCCCCTGTCATACATCTAGTTTGAATCCTTGAGCCTGTGTTTTGTGATTGGCTTCTCTGTTTGCTGAGCCACAACAGATACACCTTTTCTCTGGGTGTTTAGTTTGTTATCTGCTTCAGTCTTTTTATGGTAAATAGTGGTTTGCATTTACTCATTTGTCTGCCTCATCACTTTTCGGATGCTTCTTTGTATACTTTCCCCCTGCTGATATTTCTTGCTGGTTAGTCTCATTTGGATGTCCATCCATACTGCTGTAGTATTAAGCCAGTCAGTGAAAGACCAGCTAATGTTTATCTCTCTCTGTTGTTTAGGTTCTTTACCCTGCACCTATCTTTTGTTTCTTTTTAGGAAGTAGGTGGTATATTCTCTAACAATACGCATTTAATCCTTTATTTTGTATTTCATTGTTTGTTTTACTTACTCTGGGATCTCTTTCTACTTCAGCACACTCTCTCTTCTGTAGGTAATTTGCACACTGCTCTGCCCTCCGGTTCTTTAGGAGGAAGGTTAAGTGATTGATGGCCTTTCAGGCCACATAGGTCCAAGGTGCCATTATTTAGTCTGTGGTATAATACACTATAGGAACAGAAAAGCGCAAATAGGGTCTGATTACACAACAAACTGAATTGACCAACAAGCGCAAGTGTGAACATTAGCAAAAAACAAACTTAACTTTAGAAGACTGGAAGAGAGCTGAAGTCCAGGACCTGAGAAGCAGACTGAATCACCAGCACCCGGATAGGGCGTCAGCTGTCTTATATCCAGTCTGATACTCCAAAGATCCAATCGTTATCTTCCTCATCAGGTGGCAGATCATTACCACTTAAACCAACCGCACTACCTCCTGTCACCACCAGAGGGAGAACGGAAGGGGAACTCTCAACTGGTGGAGCAGAAAATGAGTTCTTGACAGTACCCCCCCCTTGAGGAGGGGTCACCGAACCCTCATCCATGCCACCAGGCCGATCAGGATGGGCCCGGTGAAAAGCACGAACCAATTTATTGGCATGAATATCAGAGGCAGAGACCCAAGAATTATCCTCCTGGCCATAACCCTTCCATTTGACCAAACACTGGAGTCTCCGTCTAACCAAGCGAGAATCCAATATTTTCTCTACCTCATATTCCACATTGCCTTTAACCAATACAGGATCAGGAGGTGCCGCCACAGGAACTACTGGCTCAACAAACCTCTTCAACAGTGACTTGTGAAATACGTTATGGATTTTAAACGTAACAGGAAGAGCCAATCGAAAAGAAACAGGATTAAGAATCTCTAAAATCTTATAAGGTCCAATAAATCTTGTCTTAAATTTTGGAGATGCAACCTTCATAGGAATATTCTTAGACGACAGCCAAACCATATCACCCACTTTAAACCGGGGACCAATGGTCCTACGCCGGTTGGAAAAACGCTGGGCCTTTTCCTGAGAGAGTGACAACTTATCCACCACTTGGTCCCATATCTGCTGCATTCTCACAACCACAGTGTCCACACCTGGGCAGGACAAAGATTCCACTTGCCCTGAAGAGATTCGAGGATGAAACCCAAAATTACAGAAAAAGGGTGACATCAGAGTGGCAGAACTAGCTCTATTGTTCAGCGCAAATTCGGCCAAGGGCAAAAATGAGACCCAATCATCTTGATCAGCAGATATAAAACATCTTAAATAAGACTCCAGGGTCTGGTTTGTTCTCTCAGTCTGCCCATTGGTCTGGGGATGAAACGCGGAGGAGAAGGATAACTGAATTCCCAGATTGGAACAAAAGGCTTTCCAGAATCTGGAAACAAATTGGACCCCTCTATCGGACACAATGTTCTCAGGAATCCCGTGTAACCGAACCACCTGTTGTAGAAACAAGGGCACCAACTCAGCGGAAGATGGCAACTTTGGGAGTGGTACAAGATGGACCATCTTCGAAAATCTATCACAAATCACCCAGATAACAGTCATTCTCTGAGAGACAGGAAGATCAGAAATAAAATCCATTGAGATATGGGTCCATGGCCTCTTGGGCACCAGCAGGGGCATCAGCAACCCACTAGAACGAGAACAGGGTTTAGACCGAGAACAAGTCCCACAGGACTGTACAAAATTCCTGACATCACGAGATAAGGCAGGCCACCAAAACGATGACTCACCATATCTCTGGTACCAAAAATACCTGGATGACCAGCCAATGCGGAGCAATGGACTTCAGACATCACTCTCTTTCTCCACTGGTCAGGAACATACAATCTTCCCATAGGGCAACGCTCAGGTTTATCCTCCTGAAATTCCTCCAGGGCGCGTCTCAAATCGGGCGAAATGGCAGAAAGAACTACCCCCTCACCTAGGATAGTAGTAGGTTCGGTCACATTAAGAGAATCAGCAAAGAAACTCCTAGAAAGGGCGTCTGCCTTAACATTCTTAGTGCCCGGAAGAAAAGAGACCACAAAATTAAAACGCGTGAAAAACAAGGCCCATCTAGCCTGTCTAGGATTCAAGCGTTTGTCCGACTCCAGATAAATCAGATTCTTGTGATCAGTGAGGACCACAAATTGATGTCTAGCTCCCTCCAACCAATGTCTCCACTCCTCAAATGCCCATTTCATGGCCAACAATTCCCGATTCCCCACGTCATAGTTGCATTCAGATGGGGAAAACTTTCGAGAAAAGAAGGCACAGGGATTCATCTTAGACGTCACAGGGTCTTTTTGGGACAACACAGCTCCTGCACCAATCTCAGAAGCGTCCACCTCCACTTGAAATGGAAGTGAGACATCAGGTTGCCGTAAAACTGGAGCTGAAGTAAATCTCCGCTTAAGCTCCTGAAATGCTGAGACAGCCTCAGGAGACCAATTCAGCACATCAGCTCCCTTCTTGGTCAGATCAGTCAGTGGTTTGACAATACTAGAAAAATTACCTATAAATTTACGATAGAAATTAGAAAAACCCAAAAACTTCTGGAGAGCCTTCAAAGAAGTAGGCTGAACCCAATCATAAATGGCCTGTACCTTGGCCGGGTCCATTTCAATAGTTGATGGAGACAAGATAAATCCCAAAAATGAAATCCTCTGTACACCAAAGAGGCACTTCGATCCCTTAACAAACAGGGAATTCTCCCTCAAAATCCGGAACACAGTCCGGACATGTTCCACATGGGAATCCCAATCACTAGAAAAGATCAAAATATCATCCAGATAGATGATCAAAAACGTATCCACACAGTCTCGGAAAATATCATTCATAAAGGATTGGAAGACAGAAGGGGCATTAGAGAGCCCAAAAGGCATCACCAGGTACTCAAAATGTCCCTCCGGAGTATTAAACGCCGTCTTCCATTCATCCCCGTGCTTGATGCGAATAAGATTATACGCCCCCCTGAGGTCAAGCTTAGTAAACCAGCTGGCACTCTTAACTCTGGAGAATAAATCAGACATCAGAGGTAACGGGTACTGATATTTAACCGTCATCTTGTTAAGGGAATGATAATCAATACCACGGTCTTAATGAACCATCTTTCTTGGCCACAAAAAAAAACCCAGCGCCTAACGGTGACGAGGATGGTCTAATATGACCCTTCTTCAACGACTCCTTAATATAGGATCGCATAGAACCATAGAATCATAGAATCGTAGAGTTGGAAGGGACCTCCTGGGCCATCTGGTCCAACCCCCTGCTCAAAGCAGGATTCGCTAAATCATCTCAGTCAGATGTTTGTCCAGCCTCTGTTTGAAGACTTCAATTGAAGGAGAACTCACCACTTCTCGTGGCAGCCTGTTCCACTCATTGATCACTCTAACTGTCAAAAAGTTTTTTCTAATATCTAATCTGTGCCTCCTCCCATTCAGTTTCATCCCATTGCTTCTAGTCTTTCCTTGTGCAAATGAGAATAAAGTTGATCCTTCTACAATGTGACAGCCCTTTAGATATTTGTAGACAGCTATTAAGTCTCCTCTCAGTCTTCTCTTTTGCAAACTAAACAATCCCAAATCCTGCAACCTTTCCTCATAAGACAGGGTTTGCAGACCGGTCACCATTCTGGTCGCTCTTTTCTGAACTTGCTCCAGTTTGTTGATGTCTTTTTTAAAATGTGGTGCCCAAAACTGGACACAATATTCCAGATGAGGTCTGACCAAAGAGGAGTAGAGGGAAATAATGACTTCACGTGATCTAGACTGTATGCTTCTGTTAATACATCCTAGAATTGCATTTGCCTTTTTTGCTGCTGCATCACACTGTTGACTCATATTCAGTCTGTGATCTATTAGTATACCCAAGTCTTTTTCACATGTGCTGTCACTTAGCCCTATTCCTCCCATTCTATATATGCTTTTTTCATTTTTATTGCCCAGATGTAGTACTTTGCATTTCTCCCTGTTAAAAACCATTCTGTTAGTTGCTGCCCACTTCTCCAGTTTATTTAAATCTTTTTGAATCCTCTCTCTCTCTTCTCTAGTATTAGCTATCCCTCCTAGCTTGTGTCATCAGCAAATTTAATCAGTTTACCCTCAATTCCTTCATCTAAATCGTTGATAAAGATGTTGAACAATACAGGGCTCAGGACAGAGCCCTGTGGTACCCCACTTGAGACATTCTTCCAACTGGATGTGCAGCCATTTACGACTACTCTTTGGGTCCGATCACTAAGCCAGTTATGAATCCACCTAACAGTTGCCTTGTCCATTCCATACTTAGTCATTTTTTCAATAAGGATTGTATGAGAGACTTTGTCAAATGCTTTGCTGAAGTCAAGATATACTATATCTACAGCATTTCCTTGATCCATCCAATCAGTGATACCGTCATAGAAGGAAATTAAGTTAGTCTGACATGACTTATTAGTTACAAACCCATGCTGACTCTGTTTGATCACTTCATTCTTATCCAGGTATTGACATACATGTTGTTTAATAATTTGTTCAAAGATCTTTCCTGGTATAGAAGTCAGACTCACCGGCCTATAGTTGCCAGGGTCCACCTTCTTCCCCTTTTTGAAGATAGGAACAACATTTGCTCTTCTCCAGTCTTCTGGCACTTCTCCTGTTCTCCAAGAATTTTCAAAGATTATGGAGAGGGGTTCAAAAATTTCTTCTGCTATCTCCTTCAGTACTCTGGGGTGTAATTCATCTGGACCTGGAGACTTGAATTCATTTAGGTTAGCTAAGTGTTTCCTCACTATCTTTCTGTTTATAGATATCCTGGATTCTTCTATTCCCTTAATAGGACAGTGAATAACAGTTGATGTTACATTTCCTTTCTGAGAGAAAACAGATGCAAAATAGGAATTTAAAAGTTCAGCCTTCTCAACATCCTGTCTTACCATTTCATCATTTTCATCCTGTAAAAATCCTATAGCATCTTTGACTTTTCTTTTACTTTTGACATATCCCCAAAATTCTTTATTATTGCTTTTGACATCTCTTGCAAGCCTCAATTCATTTTCAGCTTTAGCTAATCTGATTTGTGCCCTGCAAGTTCTGCAGACAGCATTATATTCTTCTTTAGATATGCCTCC
Source organism: Dendrobates tinctorius (assembly GCF_039654945.1). Taxonomy (NCBI): domain Eukaryota; kingdom Metazoa; phylum Chordata; class Amphibia; order Anura; family Dendrobatidae; genus Dendrobates; species Dendrobates tinctorius. Next base: position 19,400,057 of record NW_027361700.1, read on the forward strand.
CTCTTTCCATTTTATAAACATTTTTTTCTTCCTTTTTAGCATGTGCTTAAGTTCTGTGTTCATCCATCCTGGTTTCCTTAAATGCTTCCTATTCTTACCTCTTTTCGGAATTGTTAACAACTGTGCTTTGAGAATTTCATTTTTCAAGATTTCCCATCCTTCCTGGACATTTTTGTCTTTAAGGATATCCAGCCATTGGGTCCCTCCAATTCTCTTTCTGAATCCCTTAAAATCTGCCTTTCTGAAATCTAACCTTGACGTCTGAGTCTTCACAGGTCTTCCGCCTCTAGTTATCCAAAATTCTAAAATAGCATGGTCGCTACCTCCTAGGGTCCCAGCCACTTTTACCTCCTCAACCATTTCCTCCCTGTTTATAAGGATTAGATCCAAGGTAGCATTTCCCATTGTTTTCTCCCCTACCTTTTGGAAGATAAAGCTGTCAGCAAGAGAGGATAAGAATTTCCTTGACCTGTTAGTTTTGCCTGAGAGAGATTCCCAACAAATGTCTGGATAGTTGAAATCTTCCATGACAACTATGTCATATTTTTTGGAGAACTTGGCCATTTGATGCATAAAGAGTTCATCCATATCTTCAGCTTGCACAGGCGGCCTGTAGTAAATGCCTACAATGGTGTCCTTTCCATTGTTCTGTCCTTGTATTTTTACCCAAACAGTTTCCACAGAACTCCCAGTCTCTGAAGCTTCAATCTCTGTGCAGATATAAGCGTTTCTAACATACAATGCGACACCCCCTCCTCGTTTATCAAGTCTGTTTCTTGCAAATAAGTTGTATCCTTCTAGTCTTGTATTCCAATCATGTGTATTGTCCCACCAAGTTTCAGTGATTCCAATGACATCATATTTCTTTTCCTGTGTTAGTAGTTCCAATTCTCCTTGTTTGTTGCCCATGCTTTGTGCATTAGTATAGAAACATTTTAGTTTGTGATTGGTTTCTCTTTCTCCACTATTTTTTTTAATTAGATTCTTTCGTCTTTGTTCTTCCTTTCCACTTCTAATAGCAGAGTTCTCAATAGCATTTGTCAGGTGTATGGCTTTTTCTGGTCTTTTGCTTCCCGTCCCATGTTGTTCTAGTTTAAAGCTCTCCTTACAAGTGTAGCAAGGCGACTTCCAAATACATGCTTTCCAGTCTTCGTAAGGTGCACCCCATCTCTAGCAAGTAGTCCATCGTAAAAGTAGTTCACTCCGTGATCCAGAAATCCAAATCGTTGCTGACGGCACCATCGACGTAGCCAGTTGTTCACCTGCAGAATCTTATTCCACCTCCTTGTTCCATGGCCATCCACTGGGAGGATGGAAGAGAAGACCACCTGCGCTCCCAGTTCTTTCACTTTCTTGCCTAAGTCTTCAAAGTCTCTGCAGATGGTTTCCAGGTCGTTTCTTGCGGTGTCATTTGTCCCCACATGTAGTAGCAGGAATGGGTAGTCATCTGTAGCATCATGTTCGGGTACAGATAAGTTGAAAAGCCGACCCTTGGGAAATTTACACCCAGGCATCAACTCAATTGCACAGTCATAACTCCTATGAGGAGGCAAAGACGCAGACTTGTACTCTCACTAAAAACATCAGAGAAATCAGCCAGATAATTAGGAATATCATGAGACTGAGGAGAGGTGGAGAAAACAGGAGCGTCCCTAAGAACACACTGACAACCTCAACTCACCACAGACAAAGATTTCCAATCCAAAACTGGGTTATGAGTTGGCAACCAGGGGAACCCCAGAACAATAGTATGATGCAAATTATGCAGCACCAAAAATTTACAATTTTCTTGGTGGTCTGGGGCAACTCGCATTATCACCTGGGTCCAAAACTGAGGTTTATTCTCCGCCAAAGGAGTGGCATCAATACCCCTTAAAGGAATGGGCGTCTGCAGAGGCATCATGGACAAACCACAACGTTTAGCAAAGTCCAAATCCATCAGATTCAGAGCTGCTCCTGAATCCACAAAAGCCTTAGTGGAAAATGTGGACAAGGAGCAGATCAGAGTTATTGCCAAAAGGAACTTAGGTTGTATACTGCCCACAGCAAATGTGTGTGCAAAACGTTTCTCTCGTTTAGGGCAGACAGAAATAGTATGAGAGGCATCGCCACAGAAAAAACACAGCTTATTATGCCTTCTAAACTCCCGATGTTGAGCCCTAGACAAAACCCTATCACATTGCATAGGTTCAGACATTTGTTCAAAAGGTGGCAGCGCCTCCTGTGTAGTTTTACGTTCACGTAAACGCCGATCAACTTGAATGGCTAATGACATAGAGCCATCCAGACCAGAGGGAACAGGAAATCCCACCATAACATCTTTTACGGTCTCTGACAAACCTTTCCGAAAGAGAGCTGCCAATGCACTATCATTCCATGTAGTAAGGACCGCCCACTTTCAGAACCTTTGACAGTACAACTCTGGAGGATCCTGACCCTGGTTTAATGCCAACAGGGTTCTCTCAGCTTGATCAACGGCATTAGGTTTATCATACAACAACCCCAAGGCCTGAAAAAATGCATCCACATTAGTCAGAATAGGATTTTCAGGTGTCAGAGAAAAAGCCCAATCCTGGGGATCGCCGCTCAGCAAGGAGATGAGCACAGAGCTCCCCGATGAGTTAGGCTTCAAAGCAAGAAATAATTTACAATTATTCTTAAAATTCAGAAATTTAGACCGATCCCCAGAAAACACATCAGGACTAGGAATCTTGGGTTCAGCAGTATGTGACTGAATAAGGTAGGTGGAAATTCCCTGTACTTCAGCAGCCAGCTGCTCCACATGATCAGACAGTTGCTTAATCTCCATTAGGAAAAAAAAATCCTCCTACAGCCCCAGAAAAAAAAGAGGAAAAAATACATTAAAAAAAAAATTCTGACACTTTTTTTTTTCTCTAACAATTCTTTCCTGCTTTTGAGTCCCCTAGAATCTGCGGTATGGCTGGTGATTCTGTTATGAACTGGAAACCGAGGAGGAAAAACAACACAACAAGCCAAGTCTCAGAAAACCAGAGAAGTTGGTAACTATGCAGATTGCAGATCCTTGATCTTAACCGCACAACTAGCAGCAGTCGTGGAGCGTTCCTACGTTGGTCCTAGACGCCTCATCACAACTGGAGAACTACATAAGCATAAAGCAGGAAAAGAGGAAAACTAACTGCCCCAGAGCAGACCCCAAAGGAAAGACAGCCCCCTCACATGTATTGAAAGAAGATGAAGGCACAAACACAGGCAGGAAAATAGGCTGAGCAAACGATGGGGCCCAAACTAACTAGAAAGGACAGAAAAGGAAAGACACTGTCTGCAATCTGCCAAAAAACAACCTACAAAAATATTGTCCAACACTTCTGATAGCAAAATTAACCCTGAAGTCACTAGACTTCTAAACCTATATCAGCACTCTGAAATATTCTGAGACAGAGCAAAAAAGAGGCCAATCTAATAAGGGACAAAAAGCAGATTGGCAAATACTGATTAATAGGAGTGGAATTTCAGCATAGCCCCAGCAGGGGCAGGCTGATTACACAACAAACTGAATTGACCAACAAGCGCAAGTGTGAACATTAGCAAAAAACAAACTTAACTTGAGAAGACTGGAAGAGAGCTGAAGTCCAGGACCTGAGAAGCAGACTGAATCACCAGCACCCGGATAGGGCGTCGGCTGTCTTATATCCAGTCTGATACTCCAGAGATCCAATCGTTATCTTCCTCATCAGGTGGCAGATCATTACCACTTAAACCAACCGCACTACCTCCTGTCACCACCAGAGGGAGAACGGAAGGGGAACTCTCAACTGGTGGAGCAGAAAATGAGTTCATGACAGTCCTCCATATTGTATAATGCACTCCACTTAACCTTCCATATAGTATAATGCACTTCATAGTCCTCCATACAGTATAATGCACACCATATAGTCTTAAATATTGTATAATGCACTCCCCTTAGTCCTCCATGTAATGCCAGCGTCAATGCGTGCCTCCTCCTCCTCCTGGCGTACTCACCACTCCTGACTGTGCTGTAAGCTTCCTGTCCTCTGAATATTTCCTGGTAGCTTGCTTTAAGGGCACGCGTGAGAACTTCTTGGTTCTTAAAGAGACAGTGTGTGCGCTCCTAAGATGTCCCCAGCCAATAGCTGGGAGGCATCTGTTACTCTCCCATTGGGAGGTGTCTGTTCAACATCTTGGACTTTAGTGTCTAGCTTGTCTGTAAGCTAAGTCTGTTGTCAGGTCCACTCCTTGCCCAAATCTGTTTCCGCCACTCTGGGGGCTGAATGCCCATTCCTATACCCTGAACCTGTATTTGTTCTTGTCTGAACCTGTGTCCCTGAGTCTGTTTGTCCAGGCCTGTACCTGTGTATGAATTAGGAACTGACTCTTATCCTGTTTGTATCAAGTCTGTATCTTTTCCTGTATCTGCTGTGTCAGTATCTGAACCTGTCTCTGTATCCTTCTGTGTCTGAATCAGCATCTGTTTCCACACCAGCTGTGGCTGACACAGTTCCTTCCTCCAAACCTGTTGTCTACCCTATACCTACTGTAGCAGCTTCCTTTCCTAATCTGTTGTATCTGACTCTACCTTTCCTTAAACCTCCTGTGTCTGACCAGTTCTTACAGCTAATCTGCAGTGTCTGAACAAATACCTATGTTCTAACCTATGTTCTAACCTGTAGTGTGTGAACCAGTACCTATCTTGCAACCTGCAGTGTCTGAACCAATACCTGTCTTCTAACCTGCAGTGTGTGAACCAGTACCTATCTCTATTCTGTTGTCCATGTGTAACATTAGTGATCTGCGTGTACACTCGCTATTTCATAGTAAGTACCCTATGTGAATTTGGCTGTCTGACCGGTGTGTATTTGTTGTTATGTTTGTCCTGTGTGAACTTGGTCCAGTCTGTCCGGTCTGTACCTATCCTTCCTTACCTTTTCTGTTCTATATGAACCTGCTCCTGTCTGTCGTGCGGGAAACTAAGCCTGCCTGACCGCATCTGCGGTTCCCTGCCTGAATGGATCTGTGGTTCCATGCCTGACCAGATCTATGGTTCCTTGTTTTTCCAGTTTAAACTATGTCCTACCCATTCCTGTATTCCACTCGTACCTGACAATGACCCAGTCCTTCCTGAAGCCTTTCCTGTCCATTCAGTCTGAACTGGCTCATACCCATTCCTATATTCCAGTCATACCTGCCAGTGACCCAGTCCATATAGTCATCCAAATAGTATGATGCACCCCATAGTCCTCCATATAGTATAATGCACAGTCCATAGTCCTCCATACAGCATAATGTACTCCCCATAGTCCTCCATACAGTATAATGTACTCCCCATAGTCCTCTATATAGTATACTTCACTACCCATACTCTTCCATATAGTATAATGCACTCTCCAAAGTCCTCCATACAGAATAATGCAATCCCCATAGCCTTCCATATAGTATAATGCACTCCCCATAGTCATTTATATATCATAATGCACCCCCATAGTCCTTCATACTGTATAATGCACCCCCCTGTCATACATCTAGTTTGAATCCTTGAGCCTGTGTTTTGTGATTGGCTTCTCTGTTTGCTGAGCCACAACAGATACACCTTTTCTCTGGGTGTTTAGTTTGTTATCTGCTTCAGTCTTTTTATGGTAAACAGTGGTTTGCATTTACTCATTTGTCTGCCCCATCACTTTTCGGATGCTTCTTTGTATACTTTCCCCCTGCTGATATTTCTTGCTGGTTATAGTCTCATTTGGATGTCCATCCATACTGCTGTAGTTTTAAGCCAGTCAGTGAAAGACCAGCTAATGTTTATCTCTCTCTGTTGTTTAGGTTCTTTACCCTGCACCTATCTTTTGTTTCTTTTTAGGAAGTAGGTGGTATATTCTCTAACAATACGCATTTAATCCTTTATTTTGTATTTCATTGTTTGTTTTACTTACTCTGGGATCTCTTTCTATTTCAGCACGCTCTCTCTTCTGTAGGTAATTTGCACACTGCTCTGCCCTCCGGTTCTTTAGGAGGAAGGTTAAGTGATTGATGGCCTTTCAGGCCACATAGGTCCAAGGTGCCATTATTTAGTCTGTGGTATAATACACTATAGGAACAGAAAAGCGCAAATAGGGTCTTATCCGGGTTAATGTAAAAGATACAGTATATAAGAAATCCACTCACCTGTTGCAGGAGAGATCAGGCATGTAAGGTTAGAAGTCAGCTGCTGCACGTCCAAAGGTCAACCAAGTGACCGCTAATATATCAATTCTTGTGGAACTACCATATATACTCGCGTATAAGCCGAGATATTCAGCCCATTTTTGTGGGCTGAAAGTAGCCCCACTCCCCTCGGCTTATATGCGAGTCATATACCGGGGGTCAGCCGGGAGGGGGTGTAGGAGATCATATTCACTTCTCCTAGCATGTCTCTTGCAGCCCCCGTGCTTATTCCATCTTCTCCGCGCTGTTTTTCCTGCTTTCAGCGGTCACGTGGTGCCGCTCATTACATATGCGCATATGTAATGAGCGGAGCGGCACCATGTGACCGCTGAAATCAGGAAGAACAGCCCTGAGAAGATGGAATAAGCACGGGGGCTGCAAGAGACATGCTAGGAGAGGTGAGTATAGCGGAGGAAGCCATATTCACCTGTCCACCGTTCCACCGCTGCGCGTCGCTCTGCTGTCTTGCTTCCTCTGGCAGTAACATTCAGGTCAGAGGGCGCCATGACATAGTTAGCAGGCGCCCTCTGCCTGAACAGTCACTGTGCAGAGCCAGCAACACTGAGGGGCAGCAGCTGCAGCAGCAGGGACGAGGTGAGTATATAGGTTTTTTTTTTAATTGAGGCAGCAGCATTATAAGGGGCCACTAATAACTGTGCATCATTGTAAGGGGCCGCTCACTGTGCAGCATTATAAGGGGCCACTAATAACTGTGCATCATTGTAAGGGGCCGCTCACTGTGCAGCATTATAAGGGGCCACTAATAACTGTGCATCATTGTAAGGGGCCGCTCACTGAGCAGCATTATAATAGCAGTAGCTTCGGCATTTTCCACCCTAGGCTTATACGCGAGTCAATAAGTTTTCCCAGTTTTTTGTGACAAAATTAGGGGGGGTCGGCTTATACACAGGTCGGCTTATACACGAGTATATACGGTAATTTATGGACTTCCAAGCGCTGCTTGACAAAATACAGGATTCCAATTATGGTGAAAGATTAATCATTTATTACTAACGCGTTTCAAAGTAAGAACTACTTCTCCCTCAGGGGATGACAAAACATGTTTTGTCATCCCCTGAGGAAGAAGTAGTTCTTAGTCTGTGGCATGGGATATCTCAGCTCACACAGGAACCACTAGTGACTATGGGGGTCAGGATCTCTAGCCTACTTAAACTGGCAGGGTCAGTTGCAGCTTTTGGTGTGTTACCTGTTTTCACCTCCATATTCCTCCATATAGCATAAAGCATCCCGGTAGTTCTCCATGTAGCATAATGTACTCCCCATAGTCCTCCATCCTCCACAGAGTATAATACACTCCCCATAGTCTTCCGTACAGTAATATGGCCATCACAATTAAAAAAAAAAAAACAATACTCACTTCTCCTCATTCCCCCACTGCTCCAGTCTCTGCAGTGAGCATTCTGAAGCGCCGCATATCTCAGGGCAGTGGAGTGAAGCACCTTAGATCCACCTGAGAAAATCATTCTTATGGCCCACTATGTAGCTACATAGAAATAAATACAAGACCACCAATTGTGTGGTAAAATAAAACACGCTAATATCAGGGTATAATATAAGGTAGTACACGTCTTAATGATATAGCAGGGGTTGGGGTAGCCCCCTCATAGAATATAATGTAGCCTCTTCATAGAATATAATGCAGCACCCCTCATAGAATATAATGCAGCTCTTCCCCATAGAATATAATGCAGTCCGGCAGTATTATGGCCACCACGTACTCATTAGCTCACTGATATATTCCATATTTTTCAGAGCATAAGACACATCAGACCATAATACGCATCTAGGCTTTAGAGGAGGAAAATACTGTGAAAAAGTACTGTGATATCCACAGCTGTCTGACATACAGAACCAGGACAGACAGCCATAAAGGGGCGGCACGCACTGGCTTGCCATTCAAGCAGAGCCAGTAAACTTTCAGGGCACCAATGACCCTATTATCCTCACTCCTGTGCTTAACCACTGTGCCCGCCCCTGATTGACGTTACCATTACAACGTCCTTGAGGCTGGCCACCAAAGCCGAGCCTCTTCACCACCATGAGGTTTTACATCCTCTATTAGTTAAAATGAGTCCACCTTAACTTGCCTGCAACTTCCACCTGACTCCTAAACCGCCACCAGAGAGGCCATTTGACACCTTAAATGGACTCGACCCCCATCAACCATGCCTAACAAAGCCATCAACCATTTCTACATGCTATGGAAAGTCTGTGCACACAAGTGATAAAATTAAAATTCCAGAGCTCCGACAGATTAATTTTATCAGTGCCATGCTACCAAGTTATGATCGATAATACGGTAACTACAGCAAAATAGCAGTTGATAAACATCCTGCAATGAGGATCCCATAATGGGGAATGTGGAAACTAAACCATAATTAAGGTCATAGCCACAATCTGAATACCTGTATAATGACATCTGTCATGCCTCAAAAAACAATTATACCGCATGTATTGTAGCCAGCTCTAATAATTCACCAAATCACAGATTTTAGTTCTAGAAACCACCATTATTTACAGTAGCTGTGCAGTAAAATTTCTTAAACCCACTTACTATCACTACCCGAAAAGTGATGAACATATCAATAGAAAGATATTATAAATAGGGAGTAATTAAAAACTATACACAATATAACAACATTATAACCGACCATAAAATAACGTTCAGAATATCTGGAAGTAGTAATTTAAATAAACCTAAAGCAGAAAAAGTCTACAAAGGCATTGTTAATAAAACTGCCACGCCATTGTTAATTGTTTTTCATGCGCTTGATAACATTTACTGTTGACCTCTCCAACTGGGTCAAAGGCATTGGGAATAGGCATATTGCCCTTTGTGTTAATGCACTTGATTACTTTACCCTTAGCCGCTCCCACTGGCTCAAGGGCACCGGGAGTAGGCATACTGCCCTTTGTGTTAATGCACTTGATTACTTTACCCTTAGTCGCTCCCACCAGCTCAAGGGCATCGGGAGTAGGCATACTGCCCTTCATGTTAATTCACTTGATTACTTTACCCTTAGTCACTCCCACTGACTCAAGGGCACACAGATTAGGTACATTGCTCTTCAGTTTCATGCACAAGATAACTGCATTGTCCAGACGACAACCTTGTTCTCTTCTCCCCTCCAGTCACTGTTCCTGGCTCAGAGGAGCCAATTTCTTCTGTAGGCATGCAAAATATAATTGCCATGACCCCAGGGACTTTACCCTAACAGGGTCCTATAAAATATAAATGCTTCTGGAGACCAGGGGGCCATACCGTGATGGTCACCCCTCCATACCAGGGGGCCATACCCGAGATGGTTACCCCCTCCACACCAGGGGGCCATACATGAGATGGTTACCCTCCACACCAGGGGGCCATACCTGAGATGATTACCCCTCAAAACCAGGGTGCCATACCTGAAATGGTTACCCTTCCAAACCCAGGGGGGTCAGCGGCCAGTTTATTAACAAATGACATAAACATTTACAATAAGTATGAAATACACAATCTTATACGACTTGAGGGGAGGGTTCTTGGAGCCCCCAAAATTCTGGCTAAATATTTGGCAAAAACACAAGAACTTAAAAATCCACGTTACCCTCAGCCGTAAACCACCAGCTCAAGGGCACCAAACATCCCGGGAAGTCCAACCACCAAAAGCTCCTGGGTAACACCCGGTCCAGAGTTACCTGTCCAGAGCCATAACCAAAAGCCAGATCCAGAATTTTAACTTCCAATTCCTTTTCGCTGATTCAGTGTCAACTCCAAGAACCCCACCCCAGAAGTCCATACTTAATATGGTTACCTCTACTGACCAATTTATAAATAACTTCCAAGGACCCACTAAAAGGAAAACAAATAACTGTTTTGTTTTTTTTTAAATTCATGTTCTTATTAAAATAAACATAAAATAAACATCAAAGCATAAATAACATTAACACGCTGGGGGGAGTCCTTGAAGCTCCCAAATCTGGTGATTACCAAACATAAAATGTACCAACAATTACTCCCAGCCGTTACCCCACTAGATCGGGAGCACCATAGCCACAAGGGTTCCAATGTTCACTTGAATTTCCTGGGGATCCGACAAACTCTTGCCAAAACTCCCCTCCACCTTTCACCAGGTCCAGAACGATATTTACTTCCAAAAAGAGGAATCCATATCCCAATGGATCCCCCAGACCAATTTCTAACCAACTTCAAGGACCCCCCCAACCACCAGGCTCCAGGTAATCCACTCAGGCCTGTGCTATCTGCCATCTTAAGTAATCTAAAATAAGCACTTGGTGGGTATACACCGATCCCTATTTTTTTTTTTTTTTTTTTAATATACCGTATTTTTTGGACCATAAGACGCACTTTTTTCCCAAAAAATTTTGGGGGAAAGTGGGGGGTGCGTCTTATGGTCGCAATGCACGGTACCTGGTGTGCTGGTGGCAGCGGGCGAGGCTCTGCGGTGCGGTGGTGGCAGCGGGCGGCGCTCTGCGGTGCGGTGGTGGCAGCGGGCTGTGCTCCGGTGCAGGGGCGGCGGCTCCACCGGCGTTTCTTCGCAGCCCGGAGGCCCCCGCACACCCCTTGCTGGGCGCCGCCATGTTGCGGTGGCCTCCGGGAGCATGGACGCCGGCAAGATGGCCGCCGGTCCGGGGACGTCGCATGCGCAGCTTCAGATCTCGTCCCGAGATCTCGGGGACGAGATCTCGTTGCCGAGATTTGAATCTCGTCCCCCGAGATCTCGTCACGAGACCTGAAGCTGCGCATGCGCCGTCCCCGGACCGGCGGCCATCTTGCCGGCGTCCATGCTCCCGGAGGCCACCGCAACATGGCGGCGCCCAGCAAGGGGTGTGCGGGGGCCTCCGGGCTGTGAAGAAACACCGGCGGAGCCGCCGCCCCTGCACCGAAGCATAGCCCGCTGCCACCACCGCACCGCAGAGCGCCGCCCGCTGCCACCACCGCAGAGCCCACCTGCCCCAGCACAGCTGCCCCTGCCACAGCACAGCTGCCCCTGCCACAGCACAGCTGCCCCAGCACAGCTGCCCCTGCCCCAGCCCACCTGCCCCAGCACAGCTGCCCCTGCCCCAGCACAGCTGCCCCTGCCCCAGCACAGCTGCCCCTGCCCCAGCCCACCTGCCCCAGCACAGCTGCCCCTGCCCCAGCCCACCTGCCCCTGCCCCAGCACAGCTGCCCCAGCCCAGCTGCCCCTGCCCCAGCACAGCTGCACCTGCCCCAGCACAGCTGCCCCTGCCACAGCTGCCCCTGCCCCAGCACAGCTGCCCCTACCCCAGCCAAGCTGCCTCTGCCCCTGCCACAGCTGCCCCTGCCCCAGCACAGCTGCCCCAGCACAGCTGCCCCTACCCCAGCACAGCTGCCCCAGCACAGCCCACCCGCCCCAGCCCCAGCGCAGCTGCCCCAGCACAGAGCCGCCGCCACCGCACAAGCCTGGACCACTGAATGACCCCTGTGACTACTTCTCCACCTGTGCCGGATCCCTTCCCAGGTAAGCTGAATTCGGACTGTAATACGGACCCCCATTTGACACATTATTATTTTTTTCCCTATTTTCCTTCTGAAAATAGGGGTGCGTCTTATGGTCCGGTGCGTCTTATAGTCCGAAAAATACGGTAATTATTATTCACACCTTTATTAAAACAAACATACCATAAAACATCAAAGCATAAACAATATTAACACGCTGGTAGGAGTCCTTGAAGCTCCCAAAATCTGGTGATTACCAAACATAAAGTGAACATAAAATGTACCAACAATTACTCCCAGCCGTTACCCCACCAGCTCGGGAGCACCATAACCGCAAGGGTTCCAATGTTGACTTGTATTTCCTGGGGATCCGACAAACCCTTGCCGAAACTCCCCTCCACCTTTCACCAGATCCAGAACCATATTGAATTCCAAAAGGAGGAAACCATATCCCAATGGATCCCCCAGACCATATTTAACCAACTTTAAGGACCCCTCCAACCGCTCAAGATGTGGGATAAGTGAGGGTGAAAACCATGCAGGTTTACAACCAAGGTATACAACAGGTAAATAATGGAAAATATCACCATCGTAATGTCCAGAAATAGACAGAGATGGGCAATACTGTGTTATATGCTGTAACAATAAATGAGAAGCCGCCTGCTCCTCTACAGCAGTTACAGACAGTCTCTAATCACCAGCTGCGCATACATGGTAAGAAATATGTAGGTCTAATATAAGCTGCCTGCAGCCATAGGTGTGTGAGCAGAAAACTGCAAGTTCTGTATCCCAGTCAGTCACTCTACTACATACAATTACAATAGACGAGAGACAGGGCTGAAAACTGGGCCCATGTGCCCTCCAGAGCAATGTGCAGCCCACTCACTGCACGCCATGTGCTGAGTTATTAGTGCACACTCACTGCCCGCCATGTGCTGAGTTATTAGTGCACACTCACTGCCCGCCATGTACTGAGTTATTAGTGCACACTCAAATGTGCCGAGTTACTCCCCGATTATTTATTTTACACATGATAAAACATAATCCACTCAGGCCTGTGCTAGCCACCATCTTAGGTAATATAAAATAAACTCTTGGTAGGTATACTCTGATCATGCAACATACGAGGGGGAGGATTAAAGGCAGCAATAGCTACAGAAATCAAGCACTAAGCTGGAAGTCATGTCCAGATTATATGTACAGCCAGGAAAATAACCTGGAGACACAGGATGTCTATACCCAGCATGATCCGTATATAGCAGAGTGAGGAGTGATATCCTGTACCACAGGTCTGTATACATGATAAGTACACAGCACAGGGATGGCGCCTTTACACATATACCCCATATAGTGAGTAACCTGGTTACACTGGATCTGCACACCCAGCATCACAGTATGTAACAGAGATGAGGTCACATACGAAGCTGAAGTTGGTTTCTAAGGCCTCTTTCACACATCAGGTTTTCGCCGTCAGGCGCGATCCGGCGCTTTTGACAGAAACCGGATCCGGCGAAATGCAATGCCGGATCCGGTTTCCCCCCCATTGACTTGCATTTGCGCCAGATCGCGCCGGATGGCCATGCGTTTCATCCGGTTTTCGCCGGATCCTGCAATGTGTCGCGATCCGGCGTCTGGAAAAAATGGCTACTGTAACGTTTTTTGTCTCCGGCGAAAAAGCCGGACACGCCGGATCCGGCGCGTCCGTCTTTTTCACACAATGAAAGCCTATGAGCGCCGCAATGCGCCTGATCCGGCGAAAGCCGGATCCGGTGGCCGGATCCGTTTTTTTTGGTCTGAGCATGCTCAGTAGCTCTGCCCACTACAACCTGTCAAAGAAGGGCTGTAGGAACATGCTATATATAGTTTTCCAGTAGCCAATCCCGTTCGGAAGGCCACAAGGGTCAATTTTAAAAACCAGATCCGGCGTAATCCGTCGAAAAACGGATAGAAAAACGGATGAACCGGATGAGACGGATCCGGTTTTGTCTGTCAAGAACAAGACGGATCCGGCAGAAAACCGGATCCGGCACATCAGGTTTTACAAAACATTTGCCGGATCCGGCATTCCGGCACGACGCCGGATCACGCCTGACGCCGAAAACCTGATGTGTGAAAGTAGCCTAAGGCCTCTTTCACACATCAGGTTTTCGCCGTCAGGCGCGATCCGGCGCTTTTGACAGAAACCGGATCCGGCGAAATGCAATGCCGGATCCGGTTTCCCCCCCATTGACTTGCATTTGCGCCGGATCGCGCCGGATGGCCATGCGTTTCATCCGGTTTTCGCCGGATCCGGCAATGTGTCGCGATCCGGCGTCTGGAAAAAACGGAGACTGTAACGTTTTTTGTCTCCGGCGAAAAAGCCGGACACGCCGGATCCGGCGCGTCCGTCTTTTTCACACAATGAAAGCCTATGAGCGCCGCAATGCGCCGGATCCGGCGAAAGCCTGATCCAGCGGCCGGATCCGTTTTTTTTGGTCTGAGCATGCTCAGTAGCTCTGCCCACTACAACCTGTCAAAGAAGGGCTGTAGGAACATGCTATATATAGTTTTCCAGTAGCCAATCCCGTTCGGAAGGCCACAAGGGTCAATTTTAAAAACCAGATCCGGCGTAATCCGTCGAAAAACGGATAGAAAAACGGATGAACCGGATGAGACGGATCCGGTTTTGTCTGTCAAGAACAAGACGGATCCGGCAGAAAACCGGATCCGGCACATCAGGTTTTACAAAACATTTGCCGGATCCGGCATTCCGGCACGACGCCGGATCACGCCTGACGCCGAAAACCTGATGTGTGAAAGTAGCCTAAGGCCTCTTTCACACATCAGGTTTTCGCCGTCAGGCGCGATCCGGCGCTTTTGACAGAAACCGGATCCGGCGAAATGCAATGCCGGATCCGGTTTCCCCCCCATTGACTTGCATTTGCGCCGGATCGCGCCGGATGGCCATGCGTTTCATCCGGTTTTCGCCGGATCCGGCAATGTGTCGCGATCCGGCGTCTGGAAAAAACGGAGACTGTAACGTTTTTTGTCTCCGGCGAAAAAGCCGGACACGCCGGATCCGGCGCGTCCGTCTTTTTCACACAATGAAAGCCTATGAGCGCCGCAATGCGCCGGATCCGGCGAAAGCCTGATCCGGCGGCCGGATCCGGTTTTTTGGTCTGAGCATGCTCAGTAGCTCTGCCCACAAGACATATATAAAAGCAAGACAGTGGGACCCACAGCCACACCCAACATGCCACCCAAGACAGCAACCAGGCGCAGGAGAAGGCAGGAGACATCTGCAGCAGCACCATCAGCACCACCCCAATTGGAGCAGCATGCTGAACAACGGGAGGGGAGTCCAGCAGCAGATGAGACACGGTAATTATCAAATCACCCATTCCTCCAAACTAGGGCTATTGAATATCAAGATATTCATTGGCCCTTTGTTTCTCTTTATTCAACAGCCGCCCAATAGATGCAGCAGCAGCAGCAATGGCAGCAGCTGGAACACCACCCACAGGCATGGAGTGTGGCCACCAGGAAGACAGCACATCATCTTCTGGGAACCCTCCCTCGCATCGTCAGCGTTTGACGGTAAGTTTTTATTTCCAAAATCCATCATCTCTGTAATATATGTCTATTCATGGCCTTTTATTTCAAAACAGGAATCACAAGATGAAGAGGAGCTCCCAGAAGAAGAAGGAAGGGGTGGACAGACACCTGGAGTGGGCTCACAATTGGTAAGTTTTTTGCATCAAACGCAGAAACACAACATCACACTACACACAACACATAGAAAACAATGTTCTGCAGACCACACACAGCAAACAAATGCCTACATCCAAAGACATAACTTTTTTTGTTTTCTTCTCTAGTCTTCCCAATCTGGTGCTTGGCCAAGAGGTCCTCGCAGTGCCTCCCAGGGTCGTCGGCGACAGCAACGCGGCGGTCACCAGCGTGTAAGTATAAATATTTTTGCTTTGTTTTTTTGCACTTTTTATTTCATTTCTTTTGTGGAGGCTAATTATGTTATTTTTGTCTTTTTCTTTAACAGCCTTCACAGCGTGCTCCCGACTCTGACGTTGAGGATGGAGGGATTGATGTGGACCGCCTCATCGATCTCGTCAGAGAAAGGGAGCCGCTCTGGAATATGGCTGACCGCCGCCACGCTGACCTGATCGTTACCCGACGACTCTGGGAGGAAATCTGTTCGCTCCTTGTGGGCCGCTGGGAGGACCTCGATGTTCGGGCCCAGATTACAGAGCGTAAGTATATACAGTACCGGTTGCTTGATTTAAACCAGTGTTTCCCGAACTCCAGTCCTCGTGGTCCCCACGGATCATGTGTTCAGGATTTCTATTTACTATGGAAATCCTGAAAACATGACCCCTGGGGACCATGAGGACTGGAGTTTGGGAAACACTGATGTTGTATACTAACCACTCCTTTCTCGTTTCAGGGAACAGAATTGTGAATCGGTGGCGGTCTGTGAGGGATCGTTTCAAGAAGGAGTTCAATAAAGAGATGCGGGCCCCGAGTGGATCTGGAGGACGCAGGAGCAAGTACAAGTACGCAGAAGCCCTGTCGTTCCTCCGGGAAACAATGGTCACTAGAAGGTAAATATTACACACCACATGTGAAAAAAAAAGTTAGATGTAACTTTTTTTTTTCAGCCAGGGCCATACCATGTCAGTATTTTAATTGTTTTTTTTTCTCTTTATTCCACAGCACGGTGAGCAGCACTCGGGAGCCTGCACGATTGGACCCTTCTGAGGCGATCCCTGAGGAGACCGGCACCGAGGGACACTTCGACTGCCCCGGTACATCTGCACCTTCCCAGCCTTCCCACACATTCGACCCATCTGTCCCATCCACCAGCACAGGAGCATCGTGGCCGCCTACATTACATGAAGCTGCTGGTGAGGAGATCGCTTTCCCTTTACCCCACCCTTCTGCCCCTGCCACCTCTAGTACACTTGCGGGTACTGGGCGGCAGCGGCAGAGGGGTCAGGAAAAGAGTTATGCGCCACAGTTCTTGCATCTGAATGCATCTTTCCAGAACTGTCTAAAAGTCTTGTCAGAGCAAATCTCCGCAGGCTTTCAGCAGATCAACTCCAGCATTCTGGAGGTGAAGACACTTCTGCAAACCATGCATTCAGAAGCAAGATCTTCGCCAAACCACACCTTTTTCAGGTCTGTTGTGGAGCGCATGGCAACACTATCTCCTACCCAGCAGATGCATGTAATGCATTCGTGCCACGGTGCTCTACAGCAGGTTACCTCCCAACCTCCACCTCCCACCACTGTAGTTCCTCCACCTGCACCCCCTCCAGCCACTTTCCATCCTCCCCCTCCTATTACATCTGCACCCCCTCCAGCCACTTTCCATCCTCCCCCTCCTATTACATCTGCACCCCCTCCAGCCACTTTCCATCCTCCCCCTCCTATTACATACCAGCAACCTCACCAGTACCAGCAACCTTCCCAGTACCAGCAACCTCCCCAGTACCAGACATCTCCCCACTTCCAGCAACCTGCCCCGTACCAAACTCCTTCCCCGTACCAAACTCCTTCCCCGTACCAAACTCCTTCCCCATGCAACTTTCCATCAACATCATCTGCTCCTACAGTCCCTGCCCAACCCTCCACTCCACCGCCCACCACCTCTTCTGCCTCCCACATGTCCACCCATTCTGTAGCTTTTTCCACACCATCACCTCTAACTGTTCCTTCCCCACCACGATCCCAGTCCTCTCTCCACACTCCCATTGTCGAAGTGTCCCGCAGCCCCTCCAGCAGTATTTCCACCCCACACTACACCGAGTTATAATGTTTTTTTTGTAATAAAAATGCCCATTTGGTTGGTTTCAAACCTTTATTAAAAAAGTTTTTTTAACTTTAAAAACAGTTTACACAAAAAAAAATATTTTAAATAAAAGTTAAATTATTGTTTACACTGGTTGTCTGTCATTTCTTTCTGCGGCGAAATATGTTTAAAAAAAAGGTTAAATACAGGGTATTTAAAAGGTAAAAAGGTATTCAAAACCAGGTATATAACTGTGGGTAAATTTTAGCTTTTTGCCACAGTTGTGTTCCTGGTTGTGTTTGAAGCAAAGTATTTCACCTGAAAAGTTGTGTTTATTGTTGGTGATTTCCTAACAATGTACACAACTTTTGTTAAAAGGTGAAATACTTTGCATAAAACACAACCAGGTACACACCTGTGGCCTAAAGCTAAAAATAGAGACCATGACAAGATAGCCAACTTTGGTTGGCAAAGGTATATACTGTTGGTCCAGAAGGTACACAAGTTTGGTTAGGGCACAAATCTTTCACACTCTGTCATCCTGCCAGTGTACTCTGCCTTGAGGTGACATAAAGTATAGTGCAAAATTGTCCCTCATTACTGAAACCGTCACAGAACTTCTAGTGGTAATATTTCCAATGACAACATCCATCTTCTCCAGTAACTTGCTCTTCTCTCCAACCTGCACTTTCTCCTCTACAACCTGTCAAAGAAGGGCTGTAGGAACATGCTATATATAGTTTTCCAGTAGCCAATCCCGTTCGGAAGGCCACAAGGGTCAATTTTAAAAACCAGATCCGGCGTAATCCGTCGGAAAACGGATAGAAAAATGGATGAACCGGATGAGACGGATCCGGTTTTGTCTGTCAAGAACAAGACGGATCCGGCAGAAAACCGGATCCGGCACATCAGGTTTTACAAAACATTTGCCGGATCCGGCATTCCGGCACGACGCCGGATCGTGCCTGACGCCGAAAACCTGATGTGTGAAAGTAGCCTTAGGCCTCTTTCACACATCAGGTTTTCGGCGTCAGGCGCGATCCGGCGCTTTTGACAGAAACCGGATCCGGCGAAATGCAATGCCGGATCCGGTTTCCCCCCCATTGACTTGCATTTGCGCCGGATAGCGCCGGATGGCCATGTGTTTCATCCGGTTTTCGCCGGATCCGGCAATGTGTCGCAATGTGTCGCGATCCGGCGTCTGGAAAAAACGTCTACTGTAACGTTTTTTGTCTCCGGCGAAAAAGCCGGACACGCCGGATCCGGCGCGTCCGGCTTTTTCACACAATGAAAGCCTATGAGCGCCGCAATGCGCCGGATCCGGCGAAAGCCTGATCCGGCGGCCGGATCCGGTTTTTTGGTCTGAGCATGCTCAGTAGCTCTGCCCACAAGACATATATAAAAGCAAGACAGTGGGACCCACAGCCACACCCAACATGCCACCCAAGACAGCAACCAGGCGCAGGAGAAGGCAGGAGACATCTGCAGCAGCACCATCAGCACCACCCCAATTGGAGCAGCATGCTGAACAACGGGAGGGGAGTCCAGCAGCAGATGAGACACGGTAATTATCAAATCACCCATTCCTCCAAACTAGGGCTATTGAATATCAAGATATTCATTGGCCCTTTGTTTCTCTTTATTCAACAGCCGCCCAATAGATGCAGCAGCAGCAGCAGCAATGGCAGCAGCTGGAACACCACCCACAGGCATGGAGTGTGGCCACCAGGAAGACAGCACATCATCTTCTGGGAGCCCTCCCTCGCATCGTCAGCGTTTGACGGTAAGTTTTTATTTCCAAAATCCATCTTCTCTGTAATATATGTCTATTCATGGCCTTTTATTTCAAAACAGGAATCACAAGATGAAGAGGAGCTCCCAGAAGAAGAAGGAAGGGGTGGACAGACACCTGGAGTGGGCTCACAATTGGTAAGTTTTTTGCATCAAATGCAGAAACACAACATCACACTACACACAACACATAGAAAACAATGTTCTGCAGACCACACACAGCAAACAAATGCCTACATCCAAAGACATAACTTTTTTTGTTTTCTTCTCTAGTCTTCCCAATCTGGTGCTTGGCCAAGAGGTCCTCGCAGTGCCTCCCAGGGTCGTCGGCGACAGCAACGCGGCGGTCACCAGCGTGTAAGTATAAATATTTTTGCTTTGTTTTTTTGCACTTTTTATTTCATTTCTTTTGTGGAGGCTAATTATGTTATTTTTGTCTTTTTCTTTAACAGCCTTCACAGCATGCTCCCGACTCTGACGTTGAGGATGGAGGGATTGATGTGGACCGCCTCATCGATCTCGTCAGAGAAAGGGAGCCGCTCTGGAATATGGCTGACCGCCGCCACGCTGACCTGATCGTTACCCGACGACTCTGGGAGGAAATCTGTTCGCTCCTTGTGGGCCGCTGGGAGGACCTCGATGTTCGGGCCCAGATTACAGAGCGTAAGTATATACAGTACCGGTTGCTTGATTTAAACCAGTGTTTCCCGAACTCCAGTCCTCGTGGTCCCCACGGATCATGTGTTCAGGATTTCTATTTACTATGGAAATCCTGAAAACATGACCCCTGGGGACCATGAGGACTGGAGTTTGGGAAACACTGATGTTGTATACTAACCACTCCTTTCTCGTTTCAGGGAACAGAATTGTGAATCGGTGGCGGTCTGTGAGGGATCGTTTCAAGAAGGAGTTCAATAAAGAGATGCGGGCCCCGAGTGGATCTGGAGGACGCAGGAGCAAGTACAAGTACGCAGAAGCCCTGTCGTTCCTCCGGGAAACAATGGTCACTAGAAGGTAAATATTACACACCACATGTGAAAAAAAAAGTTAGATGTAACTTTTTTTTTTCAGCCAGGGCCATACCATGTCAGTATTTTAATTGTTTTTTTTTCTCTTTATTCCACAGCACGGTGAGCAGCACTCGGGAGCCTGCACGATTGGACCCTTCTGAGGCGATCCCTGAGGAGACCGGCACCGAGGGACACTTCGACTGCCCCGGTACATCTGCACCTTCCCAGCCTTCCCACACATTCGACCCATCTGTCCCATCCACCAGCACAGGAGCATCGTGGCCGCCTACATTACATGAAGCTGCTGGTGAGGAGATCGCTTTCCCTTTACCCCACCCTTCTGCCCCTGCCACCTCTAGTACACTTGCGGGTACTGGGCGGCAGCGGCAGAGGGGTCAGGAAAAGAGTTATGCGCCACAGTTCTTGCATCTGAATGCATCTTTCCAGAACTGTCTAAAAGTCTTGTCAGAGCAAATCTCCGCAGGCTTTCAGCAGATCAACTCCAGCATTCTGGAGGTGAAGACACTTCTGCAAACCATGCATTCAGAAGCAAGATCTTCGCCAAACCACACCTTTTTCAGGTCTGTTGTGGAGCGCATGGCAACACTATCTCCTACCCAGCAGATGCATGTAATGCATTCGTGCCACGGTGCTCTACAGCAGGTTACCTCCCAACCTCCACCTCCCACCACTGTAGTTCCTCCACCTGCACCCCCTCCAGCCACTTTCCATCCTCCCCCTCCTATTACATCTGCACCCCCTCCAGCCACTTTCCATCCTCCCCCTCCTATTACATCTGCACCCCCTCCAGCCACTTTCCATCCTCCCCCTCCTATTACATACCAGCAACCTCACCAGTACCAGCAACCTTCCCAGTACCAGCAACCTCCCCAGTACCAGACATCTCCCCACTTCCAGCAACCTGCCCCGTACCAAACTCCTTCCCCGTACCAAACTCCTTCCCCGTACCAAACTCCTTCCCCATGCAACTTTCCATCAACATCATCTGCTCCTACAGTCCCTGCCCAACCCTCCACTCCACCGCCCACCACCTCTTCTGCCTCCCACATGTCCACCCATTCTGTAGCTTTTTCCACACCATCACCTCTAACTGTTCCTTCCCCACCACGATCCCAGTCCTCTCTCCACACTCCCATTGTCGAAGTGTCCCGCAGCCCCTCCAGCAGTATTTCCACCCCACACTACACCGAGTTATAATGTTTTTTTTGTAATAAAAATGCCCATTTGGTTGGTTTCAAACCTTTATTAAAAAAGTTTTTTTAACTTTAAAAACAGTTTACACAAAAAAAAATATTTTAAATAAAAGTTAAATTATTGTTTACACTGGTTGTCTGTCATTTCTTTCTGCGGCGAAATATGTTTAAAAAAAAGGTTAAATACAGGGTATTTAAAAGGTAAAAAGGTATTCAAAACCAGGTATATAACTGTGGGTAAATTTTAGCTTTTTGCCACAGTTGTGTTCCTGGTTGTGTTTGAAGCAAAGTATTTCACCTGAAAAGTTGTGTTTATTGTTGGTGATTTCCTAACAATGTACACAACTTTTGTTAAAAGGTGAAATACTTTGCATAAAACACAACCAGGTACACACCTGTGGCCTAAAGCTAAAAATAGAGACCATGACAAGATAGCCAACTTTGGTTGGCAAAGGTATATACTGTTGGTCCAGAAGGTACACAAGTTTGGTTAGGGCACAAATCTTTCACACTCTGTCATCCTGCCAGTGTACTCTGCCTTGAGGTGACATAAAGTATAGTGCAAAATTGTCCCTCATTACTGAAACCGTCACAGAACTTCTAGTGGTAATATTTCCAATAACAACATCCATCTTCGCCAGTAACTTGCTCTTCTCTCCAACCTGCACTTTCTCCTCTACAACCTATCAAAGAAGGGCTGTAGGAACATGCTATATATAGTTTTCCAGTAGCCAATCCCGTTCGGAAGGCCACAAGGGTCAATTTTAAAAACCAGATCCGGCGTAATCCGTCGAAAAACGGATAGAAAAATGGATGAACCGGATGAGACGGATCCGATTTTGTCTGTCAAGAACAAGACGGATCCGGCAGAAAACCGGATCCGGCACATCAGGTTTTACAAAACATTTGCCGGATCCGGCATTCCGGCACGACGCCGGATCGCGCCTGACGCCGAAAACCTGATGTGTGAAAGTAGCCTTAGGCCTCTTTCACACATCAGGTTTTCGCCGTCAGGCGCGATCCGGCGCTTTTGACAGAAACCGGATCCGGCGAAATGCAATGCCGGATCCGGTTTCCCCCCATTGACTTGCATTTGCGCCGGATAGCGCCGGATGGCCATGTGTTTCATCCGGTTTTCGCCGGATCCGGCAATGTGTCGCAATGTGTCGCGATCCGGCGTCTGGAAAAAACGTCTACTGTAACGTTTTTTGTCTCCGGCGAAAAAGCCGGACACGCCGGATCCGGCGCGTCCGGCTTTTTCACACAATGAAAGCCTATGAGCGCCGCAATGCGCCGGATCCGGCGAAAGCCTGATCCGGCGGCCGGATCCGGTTTTTTGGTCTGAGCATGCTCAGTAGCTCTGCCCACAAGACATATATAAAAGCAAGACAGTGGGACCCACAGCCACACCCAACATGCCACCCAAGACAGCAACCAGGCGCAGGAGAAGGCAGGAGACATCTGCAGCAGCACCATCAGCACCACCCCAATTGGAGCAGCATGCTGAACAACGGGAGGGGAGTCCAGCAGCAGATGAGAGACGGTAATTATCAAATCACCTATTCCTCCAAACTAGGGCTATTGAATATCAAGATATTCATTGGCCCTTTGTTTCTCTTTATTCAACAGCCGCCCAATAGATGCAGCAGCAGCAGCAATGGCAGCAGCTGGAACACCACCCACAGGCATGGAGTGTGGCCACCAGGAAGACAGCACATCATCTTCTGGGAGCCCTCCCTCGCATCGTCAGCGTTTGACGGTAAGTTTTTATTTCCAAAATCCATCTTCTCTGTAATATATGTCTATTCATGGCCTTTTATTTCAAAACAGGAATCACAAGATGAAGAGGAGCTCCCAGAAGAAGAAGGAAGGGGTGGACAGACACCTGGAGTGGGCTCACAATTGGTAAGTTTTTTGCATCAAATGCAGAAACACAACATCACACTACACACAACACATAGAAAACAATGTTCTGCAGACCACACACAGCAAACAAATGCCTACATCCAAAGACATAACTTTTTTTGTTTTCTTCTCTAGTCTTCCCAATCTGGTGCTTGGCCAAGAGGTCCTCGCAGTGCCTCCCAGGGTCGTCGGCGACAGCAACGCGGCGGTCACCAGCGTGTAAGTATAAATATTTTTGCTTTGTTTTTTTGCACTTTTTATTTCATTTCTTTTGTGGAGGCTAATTATGTTATTTTTGTCTTTTTCTTTAACAGCCTTCACAGCGTGCTCCCGACTCTGACGTTGAGGATGGAGGGATTGATGTGGACCGCCTCATCGATCTCGTCAGAGAAAGGGAGCCGCTCTGGAATATGGCTGACCGCCGCCACGCTGACCTGATCGTTACCCGACGACTCTGGGAGGAAATCTGTTCGCTCCTTGTGGGCCGCTTGGAGGACCTCGATGTTCGGGCCCAGATTACAGAGCGTAAGTATATACAGTACCGGTTGCTTGATTTAAACCAGTGTTTCCCGAACTCCAGTCCTCGTGGTCCCCACGGATCATGTGTTCAGGATTTCTATTTACTATGGAAATCCTGAAAACATGACCCCTGGGGACCATGAGGACTGGAGTTTGGGAAACACTGATGTTGTATACTAACCACTCCTTTCTCGTTTCAGGGAACAGAATTGTGAATCGGTGGCGGTCTGTGAGGGATCGTTTCAAGAAGGAGTTCAATAAAGAGATGCGGGCCCCGAGTGGATCTGGAGGACGCAGGAGCAAGTACAAGTACGCAGAAGCCCTGTCGTTCCTCCGGGAAACAATGGTCACCAGAAGGTAAATATTACACACCACATGTGAAAAAAAATGTTAGATGTAAAATTTTTTTTCAGCCAGGGCCATACCATGTCAGTATTTTAATTGTTTTTTTTTCTCTTTATTCCACAGCACGGTGAGCAGCACTCGGGAGCCGGCACGATTGGACCCTTCTGAGGCGATCCCTGAGGAGACCGGCACCGAGGGACACTTCGACCGCCCCGGTACATCTGCACCTTCCCAGCCTTCCAACACATTCGACCCATCTGTCCCATCCACCAGCACAGGAGCATCGTGGCCGCCTACATTACATGAAGCTGCTGGTGAGGAGATCGCTTTCCCTTTACCCCACCCTTCTGCCCCTGCCACCTCTAGTACACCTGCGGGTACTGGGCGGCAGCGGCAGAGGGGTCAGGAAAAGACTTATGCGCCAGAGTTCTTGCATCTGAATGCATCTTTCCAGAACTGTCTAAAAGTCTTGTCAGAGCAAATCTCCGCAGGCTATCAGCAGATCAACTCCAGCATTCTGGAGGTGAAGACACTTCTGCAAACCATGCATTCAGAAGCAAGATCTTCGCCAAACCACACCTTTTTCAGGTCTGTTGTGGAGCGCATGGAAACGCTCTCTCCTGCCCAGCAGATGCATGTAATGCATTCATGCCACGCTGCTCTCCAGCAAGTTACCTCCCAACCTCCTCCTCCTCCCACCACAGTAGTTCCTCCACCTGCACCCCCTCCAGCCACTTTCCATCCTCCCCCTCCTATTACATCTACACCCCCTCCAGCCACTTTCCATCCTCCCCCTCCTATTACATCTACACCCCCTCCAGCCACTTTCCATCCTCCCCCTCCTATTACATCTACACCCCCTCCAGCCACTTTCCATCCTCCCCCTCCTATTACATACCATCCACCTCCCCAGCACCATCCACCTCCCCAGCACCATCCACCTCCCCAGCACCATCCACCTCCCCAGCACCAGCAACCTCCCCAGCACCAGCAACCTCACCAGTACCAGCAACCTCCACAGTACCTGCAAACTCCCCAGTACCAGAAACCTCCCCAGTACCAGACATCTCCCCACTTCCAGCAACCTGCCCCGTACCAGACATCTCCCCACTTCCAGCAACCTGCCCCGTACCAGACATCTCCCCACTTCCAGCAACCTGCCCCGTACCAGACATCTCCCCACTTCCAGCAACCTGCCCCGTACCAAACTCCTTCCCCATACAACTTGCCATCAACATCATCTGCTCCTACAGTCCCTGCCCAACCCTCCACTCCACCACCCACCACCTCTTCTGCTTCCCACATGTCCACCCATTCTGTAGTTTTTTCCACACCTTCACCTCTAACTGTTCCTTCCCCACCACAATCCCAGTCTTCTCTCCACACTCCCAGTGTCGAAGTGTCCCGCAGCCCCTACAGCAGTATTTCCACCACACACTACACAGAATTATAATGTGTGTATTTAAATAAAAATGACCAGTTTTATGGTTTCAGTTTTATAGTTTCAAATTTTTATTAAACATGTTTATTAAAATTTTAAAAAAGTTTACTAAAAAAAAATTTTTCAATAAAAGTTAAATTATTTTACACTGGTTGTCTGTCATTTCTTTCTGCGGCGAAAAAGGTTAAATACAGGGTATTTAAAAGGTGAAATGGTATTCAAAACTAGGTATATAACTGTGGGTAAATTTTAGCTTTTTGCCACAGTTGTGTTCCTGGTTGTGTTTGAAGCAAAGTATTTCACCTAAAAAGTTGTGTTTATTGTTGGTGATTTCCTAACAATGTACACAACTTTTGTTAAAAGGTGAAATACTTTGCATAAAACACAACCAGGTACACACCTGTGGCCTAAAGCTAAAAATAGAGACCATGACAAGATAGCCAACTTTGGTTGGCAAAGGTATATACTGTTGGTACAGAAGGAACACAAGTTTGGTTAGGGCACAAATCTTTCACACTCTGTCATCCTGCCAGTGTACTCTGCCTTGAGGTGACATAAAGTATAGTGCAAAATTGTCCCTCATTACTGAAACCGTCACAGAACTTCTAGTGGTAATGTCCTGGTAATCTTGCAAGGTGGTTTCTTCAGAGGTGTCCTCAATGGAAATGGGTTCCTTGCAGATAACAAAATTGTGGAGTACCACGCACGCTTTGATCACCTCGTCCACAGTTTCTGTCTTGAGGTTGATCGCAGTCAATAGGACCCGCCATTTGGCTGTCAGAATACCAAAGGTACATTCAACCATTCTTCTTGCTCTTGTGAGGCGGTAATTAAAAATGCGTTTTGTTCTTGTCAATCCTCTGCTAGAGTACGGTTTCAAAAGGTGTTCTGACAGCTGGAAGGCTTCATCCCCTACACAGACAAATGGCATAGGTGGACCAGATGTTTGCGGCAGCGGTCTAGGTGGTGGGAACTGGAAGGTGTTTCCATACAGTTTACGCCCCATGGCAGACAGTTTGAAAACTTGAGAGTCATTGGAGCGGCCATAGGCCCCAATATCAACCGCAATAAATTTGTATTCCGCGTCAGCGATGGCCATGAGGACAATTGAAAAATATTTCTTGTAATTGAAATATTCCGATCCCGATCCAGCTGGCTTTACAATGCGGATATGTTTCCCGTCCACAGCGCCCAAGCAGTTTGGAAACTGACATATCTGTTGAAACTTGTCAGCAATTTCAATCCACCTCTCTGTTGTGGGCTCTGGTAAAAACTCTTCAGCTAAGGAGTCCCACAGTGCACGGCATGTGTACTTCACAATTCCAGATATGGTGGAAATCCCGAGTCTGTACTGGAAATGCAGTGACGAAAGGGATTCTCCAGTTGCAGGAAATCTGTGGGGAATTAACAAACAATAAATTAGTTTTAAATCACAGCATTACATACCAAAACTGACCTATAACACTTGGAGATACAAATTACCACCAACAAGATTGCAGTGAAAGTGTGCTCTGATGCGATCATATCCAATAAATGTGGCTTACCTTAAAGTCACCATCAGACGCTCTGCGGGTAAAACTGAGAAGCGGCAATAGGTGTCCGCTTTTCTTATGAGGTGTGCAATGCGCTCCACCAAGTAATCAAAATTCTCCATTTTCATCCTAACATATCCAAAAAATTTATCCGGGTTTCGTCGAAGGTCCATGCATAGTGTAGAATAGACCCCACGCGTCATTCTCTTGGCTGTGATGGGGTGGATCCACAAACGTCGTCTACGATGCCTGATGCGCTGCTGTCTCGCTCTCTCCTTCTCCAGAACAATCACCCTCAAACGATTCGCCTCCGCTATAAAATCCGCCAAATTCTTCAAAATATTTCCAATGACAACATCCATCTTCGCCAGTACTTGCTCTTCTCTCCAACCTGCACTTTCTCCTCTACAACCTGTCAAAGAAGGGCTGTAGGAACATGCTATATATAGTTTTCCAGTAGCCAATCCCGTTCGGAAGGCCACAAGGGTCAATTTTAAAAACCGGATCCGGCGTAATCCGTCGAAAAACGGATAGAAAAACGGATGAACCGAATGAGACGGATCCGGTTTTGTCTGTCAAGAAAAAGACGGATCCGGCAGAAAACCGGATCCGTCACATCCGGTTTTACTAAACATTTGCCGGATCCGGCGTTCCGGCACGATGCCGGATCGCGCCTGACGCCGAAAACCTGATGTGTGAAAGTAGCCTTATTCGTTCAGTTTCTTATTCGGGCTGAAGTTGGTTTCTTATTCGGCAGTTTCTTATTCGGCTAATTTTTACTTTCTGCTTTTTTCAGGTTTTTCAATAAAAATAAAACATTCTAAGTATACAATAATATGCTATCATGTGTCCTTTAGTGAATACACTTAAAAACAGATAAAAAAAATAGAAGGCTGGCACAAAAATGGGCATCAAAGTGGGCACTGAGGTAAAGTATTGAAGGGGTTAAATGGCTTTGTGCCACTGATCTGACACCTGATTTACAAACCTTGTGATGCCCCACATCAAGTTCATGTCTCTCCAGCCTGGCACAAATGGGTTATCGGCATCAAAACTGGCATCAAAGTGGGCAGATAACCAATTTTTACACATGTGAATAATTAACAGCTAAATTTAAGGGGTTAAATGCCTTTGTGCCACTGATCTAACACCTGATTTACATACCTACTGATGCCCCACATGAAATCCATGTCTCTCCAGCCTGACACAAATGGGTTATCGACATCAGAACTGGCATCAAAGTGGGCAAATCGCCCATTTTCACAGATTTGAATAAGTTACAGCTATTTTTAAGGGGTTAAATGCCTTTGTGCCACTCATCTAACACCTGATTTACATACCTACTGATGCCCCATATGAAATCCATGTCACTCCAGCCTGGCACAAATGGGTTATCGGCATCAGAACTGGCATAAAAGTGGGCAAATCACCCATTTTCACAGATTTGAATAAGTAACAGCTATTTTTAAGGGGTTAAATGCCTTTGTGCCACTCATCTAACACCTGAATTACATACCTACTGATGCCCCACATGAAATCCATGTCTCTCCAGCCTGGCACAAATGGGTTATCGGCATCAGAACTGGCATCAAAGTGGGCAAATCACCCATTTTCACAGATTTGAATAAGTAACAGCTATTTTGAAGGGGTTAAATGCCTTTGTGCCACTCATCTAACACCTGATTTACATACCTACTGATGCCCCAAATGAAATCCATCTCACTCCAGCCTGGCACAAATGGGTTATCGGCATCAGAACTGGCATCAAATTGGTCAAATCACCCATTTTCACAGATTTGAATAAGTAACAGCTATTTTGAAGGGGTTAAATGCCTTTGTACCACTGATCTAACACCTGATTTACATACCTACTGACGCCCCACATGAAATCCATGTCTCTCCAGCCTGGCACAAATGGGTTATCGGCATCAGAACTGGCATCAAAGTGGGCAAATCACCCATTTTCACAGATTTGAATAAGTAACAGCTATATTTAAGGGGTTAAATGCCTTTGTGCCACTCATCTAACACCTGATTTACATACCTACTGATGCCCCACATGAAATCCATGTCACTCCAGCCTGGCACAAATGGGTTATCGGCATCAGAACTGGCATCAAAGTGGGCAAATCACCCATTTTCACAGATTTGAATAAGTAACAGCTATTTTGAAGGGGTTAAATGCCTTTGTACCACTGATCTAACACCTGATTTACATATCTACTGACGCCCCACATGAAATCCATGTCTCTCCAGCCTGGCACAAATGGGTTATCGGCATCAGAACTGGCATCAAAGTGGGCAAATCGCCCATTTTCAAAGATTTGAATAAGTAACAGCTATTTTTAAGGGGTTAAATGCCTTTGTGCCACTCATCTAACACCTGATTTACATACCTACTGATGCCCCATATGAAATCCATGTCACTCCAGCCTGGCACAAATGGGTTATCGGCATCAGAACTGGCATCAAAGTGGTCAAATCGCCCATTTTCACAGATTTGAATAAGTAACAGCTATTTTAAAGGGGTTAAATGCCTTTGTGCCACTCATCTAACACCTGATTTACATACCTACTGATGCCCCACATGAAATCCATGTCTCTCCAGCCTGGCACAAATGGGTTATCGGCATCAGAACTGGCATCAAAGTGGGCAAATCACCCATTTTCACAGATTTGAATAAGTAACAGCTATTTTTAAGGGGTTAAATGCATTTGTGCCACTCATCTAACGCCTGATTTACATACCTACTGATGCCCCACATGAAATCCATGTCTCTCCAGCCTGGCACAAATGGGTTATCGGCATCAGAACTGGCATCAAAGTGGGCAAATCACCCATTTTCACAGATTTGAATAAGTAACAGCTATATTTAAGGGGTTAAATGCCTTTGTGCCACTCATCTAACACCTGATTTACATACCTACTGATGCCCCACATGAAATCCATGTCACTCCAGCCTGGCACAAATGGGTTATCGGCATCAGAACTGGCATCAAAGTGGTCAAATCGCCCATTTTCACAGATTTGAATAAGTAACAGCTATTTTTAAGGGGTTAAATGCCTTTGTGCCACTCATCTAACACCTGATTTACATACCTACTGATGCCCCACATGAAATCCATATCTCTCCAGCCTGGCACAAATGGGTTATCGGCATCAGAACTGGCATCAAAGTGGGCAAATCACCCATTTTCACAGATTTGAATAAGTAACAGCTATTTTTAAGGGGTTAAATGCCTTTGTGCCACTCATCTAACGCCTGATTTACATACCTACTGATGCCCCACATGAAATCCATGTCTCTCCAGCCTGGCACAAATGGGTTATCGGCATCAGAACTGGCATCAAAGTGGGCAAATCACCCATTTTCACAGATTTGAATAAGTAACAGCTATTTTTAAGGGGTTAAATGCATTTGTGCCACTCATCTAACACCTGATTTACATACCTACTGATGCCCCACATGAAATCCATGTCTCTCCAGCCTGGCACAAATGGGTTATCGGCATCAGAACTGGCATCAAAGTGGGCAAATCGCCCATTTTCACAGATTTGAATAAGTAACAGCTATTTTTAAGGGGTTAAATGCCTTTGTGCCACTCATCTAACACCTGATTTACATACCTACTGATGACCCACATGAAATCCATGTCTCTCCAGCCTGGCACAAATGGGTTATCGGCATCAGAACTGGCATCAAAGTGGGCAAATCGCCCATTTTCACAGATTTGAATAAGTAACAGCTATTTTGAAGGGGTTAAATGCCTTTGTGCCACTCATCTAACACCTGATTTACATACCTACTGAAGCCCCACATGAAATCCATGTCACTCCAGCCTGGCACAAATGGGTTATCTGCCCACTTTGATGCCAGTTTTGATGCCGATAACCCATTTGTGCCAGGCTGGAGAGACATGGATTTCATGTGGGGCATCAGTAGGTATGTAAATCAGGTGTTAGATGAGTGGCACAAAGGCATTTAACCTCTTAAAAATAGCTGTTACTTATTCAAATCTGTGAAAATGGGCGATTTGACCACTTTGATGCCAGTTCTGATGCCGATAACCCATTTGTGCCAGGCTGGAGAGACATGGATTTCATGTGGGGCATCAGTAGGTATGTAAATCAGGTGTTAGATGAGTGGCACAAAGGCATTTAACCTCTTAAAAATAGCTGTTACTTATTCAAATCTGTGAAAATGGGTGATTTGACCACTTTGATGCCAGTTCTGATGCCGATAACCCATTTGTGCCAGGCTGGAGGGACATGGATTTCATATGGGGCATCAGTAGGTATGTAAATCAGGTGTTAGATGAGTGGCACAAAGGCATTTAACCCCTTAAAAATAGCTGTTACTTATTCAAATCTGTGAAAATGGGTGATTTGCACACTTTGATGCCAGTTCTGATGCCGATAACCCATTTGTGCCAGCCTGGAGAGACATGGATTTCATGTGGGGCATCAGTAGGTATGTAAATCAGGTGTTAGATGAGTGGCACAAAGGCATTTAACCCCTTAAAAATAGCTGTTACTTATTCAAATCTGTGAAAATGGGCGATTTGACCATTTTGATGCCAGTTCTGATGCCCAGGACCCATTTGTGCCAGGCTGGAGAGACATGGATTTCATGTGGGGCATCAGTAGGTATGTAAATCAGGTGTTAGATGAGTGGCACAAAGGCATTTAATCCCTTAAAAATAGCTGTTACTTATTCAAATCTGTGAAAATGGGCGATTTGCCCACTTTGATGCCAGTTCTGATGCCGATAACCCATTTGTGCCAGGCTGGAGTGAGATGGATTTCATGTGGGGCATCAGTAGGTATGTAAATCAGGTGTTAGATGAGTGGCACAAAGGCATTTAACCCCTTCAAAATAGCTGTTACTTATTCAAATCTGTGAAAATGGGCGATTTGCCCACTTTGATGCCAGTTCTGATGCCGATAACCCATTTGTGCCAGGCTGGAGAGACATGGATTTCATGTGGGGCATCAGTAGGTATGTAAATCAGGTGTTGGATGAGTGGCACAAAGGCATTTAACCCCTTAAAAATAGCTGTTACTTATTCAAATCTGTGAAAATGGGTGATTTGCACACTTTGATGCCAGTTCTGATGCCGATAACCCATTTGTGCCAGGCTGGAGAGACATGGATTTCATGTGGGGCATCAGTAGGTATGTAAATCAGGTGTTAGATGAGTGGCACAAAGGCATTTAACCCCTTAAAAATAGCTGTTACTTATTCAAATCTGTGAAAATGGGCGATTTGCCCACTTTGATGCCAGTTCTGATGCCGATAACCCATTTGTGCCAGACTGGAGAGACATGGATTTCATGTGGGGCATCAGTAGGTATGTAAATCAGGCGTTAGATGAGTGGCACAAATGCATTTAACCCCTTAAAAATAGCTGTTACTTATTCAAATCTGTGAAAATGGGCGATTTGACCACTTTGATGCCAGTTCTGATGCCCAGGACCCATTTGTGCCAGGCTGGAGAGACATGGATTTCATGTGGGGCATCAGTAGGTATGTAAATCAGGTGTTAGATGAGTGGCACAAAGGCATTTAACCCCTTAAAAATAGCTGTTACTTATTCAAATCTGTGAAAATGGGTGATTTGCCCACTTTGATGCCAGTTCTGATGCCGATAACCCATTTGTGCCAGGCTGGAGAGACATCGATTTCATGTGGGGCATCAGTAGGTATGTAAATCAGGTGTTAGATGAGTGGCACAAAGGCATTTAACCCCTTAAAAATAGCTGTTACTTATTCAAATCTGTGAAAATGGGCGATTTGCCCACTTTGATGCCAGTTCTGATGCCGATAACCCATTTGTGCCAGACTGGAGAGACATGGATTTCATGTGGGGCATCAGTAGGTATGTAAATCAGGCGTTAGATGAGTGGCACAAATGCATTTAACCCCTTAAAAATAGCTGTTACTTATTCAAATCTGTGAAAATGGGCGATTTGACCACTTTGATGCCAGTTCTGATGCCCAGGACCCATTTGTCCCAGGCTGGAGAGACATGGATTTCATGTGGGGCATCAGTAGGTATGTAAATCAGGTGTTAGATGAGTGGCACAAAGGCATTTAACCCCT
Source organism: Dendrobates tinctorius (assembly GCF_039654945.1). Taxonomy (NCBI): domain Eukaryota; kingdom Metazoa; phylum Chordata; class Amphibia; order Anura; family Dendrobatidae; genus Dendrobates; species Dendrobates tinctorius. Next base: position 19,433,386 of record NW_027361700.1, read on the forward strand.
TAAAAATAGCTGTTACTTATTCAAATCTGTGAAAATGGGCGATTTGACCACTTTGATGCCAGTTCTGATGCCCAGGACCCATTTGTGCCAGGCTGGAGAGACATGGATTTCATGTGGGGCGTCAGTAGGTATGTAAGTCAGGTGTTAGATGAGTGGCACAAATGCATTTAACCCCTTAAAAATAGCTGTTACTTATTCAAATCTGTGAAAATGGGCGATTTGACCACTTTGATGCCAGTTCTGATGCCCAGGACCCATTTGTGCCAGGCTGGAGAGACATGGATTTCATGTGGGGCATCAGTAGGTATGTAAGTCAGGTGTTAGATGAGTGGCACAAATGCATTTAACCCCTTAAAAATAGCTGTTACTTATTCAAATCTGTGAAAATGGGCGATTTGACCACTTTGATGCCAGGTCTGATGCCGATAACCCATTTGTGCCAGGCTGGAGAGACATGGATTTCATGTGGGGCATCAGTAGGTATGTAAATCAGGTGTTAGATGAGTGGCACAAAGGCATTTAACCCCTTAAAAATAGCTGTTACTTATTCAAATCTGTGAATATGGGCGATTTGACCACATTGATGCCAGTTCTGATGCCGATAACCCATTTGTGCCAGGCTGGAGTGACATGGATTTCATGTGGGGCATCAGTAGGTATGTAAATCAGGTGTTAGATGAGTGGCACAAAGGCATTTAACCCCTTCAAAATAGCTGTTACTTATTCAAATCTGTGAAAATGGGTGATTTGCCCACTTTGATGCCAGTTCTGATGCCGATAACCCATTTGTGCCAGGCTGGAGAGACATGGATTTCATGTGGGGCATCAGTAGGTATGTAAATCAGGTGTTAGATGAGTGGCACAAAGGCATTTAACCCCTTAAAAATAGCTGTTACTTATTCAAATCTGTGAAAATGGGCGATTTGCCCACTTTGATGCCAGTTCTGATGCCGATAACCCATTTGTGCCAGACTGGAGAGACATGGATTTCATGTGGGGCATCAGTAGGTATGTAAATCAGGCGTTAGATGAGTGGCACAAATGCATTTAACCCCTTAAAAATAGCTGTTACTTATTCAAATCTGTGAAAATGGGCGATTTGACCACTTTGATGCCAGTTCTGATGCCCAGGACCCATTTGTGCCAGGCTGGAGAGACATGGATTTCATGTGGGGCATCAGTAGGTATGTAAATCAGGCATTAGATGAGTGGCACAAATGCATTTAACCCCTTAAAAATAGCTGTTACTTATTCAAATCTGTGAAAATGGGCGATTTGACCACTTTGATGCCAGTTCTGATGCCCAGGACCCATTTGTGCCAGGCTGGAGAGACATGGATTTCATGTGGGGCATCAGTAGGTATGTAAATCAGGTGTTAGATGAGTGACACAAAGGCATTTAACCCCTTAAAAATAGCTGTTACTTATTCAAATCTGTGAAAATGGGCGATTTGCCCACTTTGATGCTAGTTCTGATGCCGATAACCCATTTGTGCCAGCCTGGAGAGACATGGATTTCATGTGGGGCATCAGTAGGTATGTAAATCAGGTGTTAGATGAGTGGCACAAAGGCATTTAACCCCTTAAAAATAGCTGTTACTTATTCAAATCTGTGAAAATGGGTGATTTGCCCACTTTGATGCCAGTTCTGATGCCGATAACCCATTTGTGCCAGGCTGGAGAGACATGGATTTCATGTGGGGCATCAGTAGGTATGTAAATCAGGTGTTAGATGAGTGGCACAAAGGCATTTAACCCCTTAAAAATAGCTGTTACTTATTCAAATCTGTGAAAATGGGCGATTTGCCCACTTTGATGCCAGTTCTGATGCCGATAACCCATTTGTGCCAGACTGGAGAGACATGGATTTCATGTGGGGCATCAGTAGGTATGTAAATCAGGCGTTAGATGAGTGGCACAAATGCATTTAACCCCTTAAAAATAGCTGTTACTTTTTCAAATCTGTGAAAATGGGCGATTTGACCACTGTGATGCCAGTTCTGATGCCGATAACCCATTTGTGCCAGGCTGGAGAGACATGGATTTCATGTGGGGTATCAGTAGGTATGTAAATCAGGTGTTAGATGAGTGGCACAAAGGCATTTAACCCCTTAAAAATAGCTGTTACTTATTCAAATCTGTGAATATGGGCGATTTGACCACATTGATGCCAGTTCTGATGCCGATAACCCATTTGTGCCAGGCTGGAGTGACATGGATTTCATGTGGGGCATCAGTAGGTATGTAAATCAGGTGTTAGATGAGTGGCACAAAGGCATTTAACCCCTTCAAAATAGCTGTTACTTATTCAAATCTGTGAAAATGGGTGATTTGCCCACTTTGATGCCAGTTCTGATGCCGATAACCCATTTGTGCCAGGCTGGAGAGACATGGATTTCATGTGGGGCATCAGTAGGTATGTAAATCAGTTGTTAGATGAGTGGCACAAAGGCATTTAACCCCTTAAAAATAGCTGTTACTTATTCAAATCTGTGAAAATGGGCGATTTGCCCACTTTGATGCCAGTTCTGATGCCGATAACCCATTTGTGCCAGACTGGAGAGACATGGATTTCATGTGGGGCATCAGTAGGTATGTAAATCAGGCGTTAGATGAGTGGCACAAATGCATTTAACCCCTTAAAAATAGCTGTTACTTATTCAAATCTGTGAAAATGGGCGATTTGACCACTTTGATGCCAGTTCTGATGCCCAGGACCCATTTGTGCCAGGCTGGAGAGACATGGATTTCATGTGGGGCATCAGTAGGTATGTAAATCAGGCATTAGATGAGTGGCACAAATGCATTTAACCCCTTAAAAATAGCTGTTACTTATTCAAATCTGTGAAAATGGGCGATTTGACCACTTTGATGCCAGTTCTGATGCCCAGGACCCATTTGTGCCAGGCTGGAGAGACATGGATTTCATGTGGGGCATCAGTAGGTATGTAAATCAGGTGTTAGATGAGTGACACAAAGGCATTTAACCCCTTAAAAATAGCTGTTACTTATTCAAATCTGTGAAAATGGGCGATTTGCCCACTTTGATGCTAGTTCTGATGCCGATAACCCATTTGTGCCAGCCTGGAGAGACATGGATTTCATGTGGGGCATCAGTAGGTATGTAAATCAGGTGTTAGATGAGTGGCACAAAGGCATTTAACCCCTTAAAAATAGCTGTTACTTATTCAAATCTGTGAAAATGGGTGATTTGCCCACTTTGATGCCAGTTCTGATGCCGATAACCCATTTGTGCCAGGCTGGAGAGACATGGATTTCATGTGGGGCATCAGTAGGTATGTAAATCAGGTGTTAGATGAGTGGCACAAAGGCATTTAACCCCTTAAAAATAGCTGTTACTTATTCAAATCTGTGAAAATGGGCGATTTGCCCACTTTGATGCCAGTTCTGATGCCGATAACCCATTTGTGCCAGACTGGAGAGACATGGATTTCATGTGGGGCATCAGTAGGTATGTAAATCAGGCGTTAGATGAGTGGCACAAATGCATTTAACCCCTTAAAAATAGCTGTTACTTTTTCAAATCTGTGAAAATGGGCGATTTGACCACTGTGATGCCAGTTCTGATGCCGATAACCCATTTGTGCCAGGCTGGGGAGACATGGATTTCATGTGGGGTATCAGTAGGTATGTAAATCAGGTGTTAGATGAGTGGCACAAAGGCATTTAACCCCTTAAAAATAGCTGTTACTTATTCAAATCTGTGAATATGGGCGATTTGACCACATTGATGCCAGTTCTGATGCCGATAACCCATTTGTGCCAGGCTGAAGTGACATGGATTTCATGTGGGGCATCAGTAGGTATGTAAATCAGGTGTTAGATGAGTGGCACAAAGGCATTTAACCCCTTAAAAATAGCTGTTACTTATTCAAATCTGTGAAAATGGGTGATTTGCCCACTTTGATGCCACTTCTGATGCCGATAACCCATTTGTGCCAGGGTGGAGTGACATGGATTTCATGTGGGGCATCAGTAGGTATGTAAATCAGGTGTTAGATCAGTGGCACAAAGGCATTTAACCCCTTAAATTTAGCTGTTAATTATTCACATGTGTAAAAATTGGTTATCTGCCCACTTTGATGCCAGTTTTGATGCCCAGAACCCATTTGTGCCAGGCTGGAGTGACATGAACTTGATGTGGGGCATCACAAGGTTTGTAAATCAGGTGTCAGATCAGTGGCACAAAGCCATTTAACCCCTTCAATACCATACCTCAGTGCCCACTTTGATGCCCATTTTTGTGCCAGCCTTCTATTTTTTTTTATCTGTTTTTAAGTGTATTCACTAAAGGACACATGATAGCATATTATTGTATACTTAGAATGTTTTATTTTTATTGAAAAACCTGAAAAAAGCAGAAAGTAAAAATTAGCCGAATAAGAAACTGCCGAATAAGAAACCAACTTCAGCCCGAATAAGAAACTGAACGAATAAGAAACCAACTTCAGCTTCGTAGGTCACATATAGATTATCAGACTCCATAACTGGGAAGGGGGGATAATCCGCACACAGCAGGGTCAGTATACAGTGCACTGACATGAAGTGCAGCCTCTCATCATCATACATATACCATCCCCCGACTGCCCCTCTCATCAGTGTCTCTAATACATGTGACTGCCCGGCTCCACCATAGTAATGGCAGACACTGTGTGTCCCTGCTCTGTCCTATCATACATAAACCCAGAACTCATGAAGACTCTGTATAATACAGCAGTAATGTGGTATATCAGAAATGTCTGCAAGGAGGTCACACAAAAGCTGCCTCTGCAATAAGTGAGGGACATGGCAGCTACATGAATTTCTGAGGTAATCTTGATCCCAGATATGATGTAGGAGCTGATACTACCCTAGTACACACTACACAATGTCTGAGGTGAATGCAGAGTAGTATATGAAACATGTCTGCAGGGAGGTCACACGGAAGCTCACAGTCTGTGAGGAAAATGTAGCATGCACATGAGGGACATGGCAGCTACATGAATTGCTGAGGTAATATTGATCCCATACATAATGTAGGAGCTGATACTACACTAGTACATGATGTCTGAGGTGATTGTGCTCCTATCATCTGTAATGTGAGGTGATAACCCCAGTATTATACTCCCTGACACTGCAGACATGCTTCTTCCTGTTCATCCTGTGCAAGAAAGAGGGAGAGACAGATTTCCTGTTCTATATAAGCCCCACCCTCCTCACAGTGACCCCCCAGGCACAGACATACTGGGCTTCTTCCTCTGAAAGCAACATCCCTCGTGCTAAAAATCTACACCACTATCCCAAAAAAGCTGCAGGAGTAAAAGTCCACCCATCCCCAAGTCATGTCCTCCTCCGCCTATGGCTCCAGTGGTTTCTATCTTGGTATGCATGGTACCCTCATCCCCAGGGCCGGCTCCAGGTTTTTCATGGGCCCTGGGCAAAAGAGTCTCAGTGGGCCCCTTTAACACATACAACAATTCATGATGCACAGATACGGCAGAGAAATATATGCATAGTACAATGCCAAAGATTTCACTTCTTACATTGTCTGGTGCAATCCCCATTAGGATGTGCTCCACTATTGCCAATGTCATCCAGTGCACGTCTTGCCGCATGTGTGAAATCCTTGAACAGTCGGTTGAGGGTGCATACTGCTGTGCGAGATGTGAGCACGTTGTGCATTTGGAAGCCCAGATACTGGATCTAAATGTGCAGCTGGCAACACTGAGATCCATAGACAATATGGAAAGGAGTCTTCTGCTCACTGAGCAGACGCTCAATGGGATAGATGAGGGGGGGGGATGCTAGGTTGGAGCTGCAGGACAATGAAGCAGCTAGCTGGGTGACAGTTAGAAGGCGGGGTAGAGGGAAGAGCACCAGGGAGGCTAGTCCTGATCTGGCACACCCCAATAAGTTTGCTAAGTTGGCAGATGAGGGGAGTGTTAGTGCAGGAGTAGCACAGCTGCAGCAAGGCATGTCCTCTGAAAGCCGGAGGAGTGTCTGCTCCAGTAAGGGGGGAAATAGGAGAGCAGGGCAGGCCAGACAGGTTCTGGTAGTGGGAGACTCAATTATTAGGGGAACAGATAGGGCAATCTGTCACAAAGACAGGGATCGTCGAACGGTGTGCTGCCTACCTGGCGCTCGAGTCTTACATATCGCTGATCGGGTTGACAGATTACTGGGAGGGGCTGGTGAGGATCCAGAGGTCATGGTGCACATTGGCACAAATGACAAAGTTAGAGGTAGGTGGCAGGGCCGTTTTTAGGGGGGGACGGGGGGTGCGATCGCCCGGGGCGCCACCCAAGCAAGGGGGTGCCTGCCTAGTGGCAGGGCCGCCATCAGGGCATTACTGCCCTGACTGGCGTATGGGGCCCGATGGGCAGAGGGGGCCGCATCTGGCCCGGTCTCTGGTCACCGGTCCCCTACCGGTAGGTAAACCGGGCCCTCGGTGCTGCCGCAGCTAAACGCTATGGACAATGCGGGCCCGCCGGCCCGCACGTCAATAGTTAACAGCCGCCAGCCAATAGGAGTCACGTCACTGTCAGTCGCCGGCTGGGACGCGCTGCAGAGCGTGGAGGGAGCGCGAGCATCGCCCGCCACTGGACCGCGGCCAGGTAAGAACTTTTTTTTATTTTTTTAAATTTTTAAGAGCGGCAATCCGAGGGGCCCAGGGGAGACTGAGACATGGGGGCAGGATGCTGAACGCTGGGGCAGATTGCTGGACATGGGGCAGAATGATGAACACTGGGGCAGATTGCTGGACATGGGGAAGAATGTTGGGCACGATGGGGCAGATTGCTGGACACGATGGGGCAGACTGCTGGACACGATGGGGCAGATTGCTGGACACGATGGGGCAGATTGCTGGACACGATGGGGCAGATTGCTGGACACGATGGGGGCAGATTGCTGGACACGATGGGGGCAGAATGCTGGACACGATGGGGCAGATTGCTGGACACGATGGGGCAGATTGCTGGACACGATGGGGCAGATTGCTGGACACGATGGGGCAGATTGCTGGACACGATGGGGGCAGAATGCTGCACACGATGGGGGCAGACTGCTGGACACGATGGGGCAGATTGCTGGACACGATTGGGCAGATTGCTGGACACAATGGGGCAGATTGCTGGACACGATGGGGGCAGATTGCTGGACACGATGGGGGCAGAATGCTGGACACGATGGGGGCAGAATGCTGGTCACGATGGGGGCAGAATGCTGGACACGATGGGGGCAGATTGCTGGACACGATGGAGCAGATTGCTGGACACGATGGGGCAGATTGCTGGACACGATGGGGGCAGAATGCTGGACACGATGGGGGCAGAATGCTGGACACGATGGGGGCAGATTGCTGGACACGAAGGGGCAGATTGCTGGACACGATGGGGCAGATTGCTGGACACGATGGGGCAGAATGCTGGACACGATGGGGGCAGAATGCTGGACACGATGGGGGCAGAATGCTGGGCACGATGGGGCAGATTGCTGGACACGGGGGGGCAGATTGCTGGACACAATGGGGCAGAATGCTGGACACAATGGGGCAGAATGCTGGACACGATGGGGCAGAATGCTGGACACGATGGGGGCAGAATGCTGGACACGATGGGGGCAGAATGCTGGACACAATGGGGCAGATTGCTGGTCATGATGGGGGCAGAATGCTGGGCACGATGGGGAAGATTGCTGGACACGATGGGGAAGATTGCTGGGCATGATGGGGCAGATTGCTGGAGACGATGGGGGCAGATTGCTGGAGATGAATGGGGCAGAATGCTGGACACGATGGGGCAGAATGCTCGACATGATAGGGGAAGAATGTGACAGTGAGACACAGGAGGGGGCTGAATGGACACGGGGCAGAATGTGACAGTGAGACACAGGAAGGGGCAGAATGTGAGGCACGGGGGCAGAATGTGACAGTGAGGCACAGGAAGGGGCAGAATGTGAGGCACGGGGGCAGAATGTGACAGTGAGACGCAGGAAGGGGCAGAATGAGATACAGGGCATGATTGGAGACAGGGGGCAGGATCAAAGACATGGGGCATGACTGGAGACACTGGGGGCAGGATTGGAGACAGATCGTGCAGGATCATGGGGCAGGATGGATACGGTGGAGACAGATGGGGCAGGATGGGGAGATCATATGGGGGAGAATGGATACTTATGAGGGCAGGATGGGAGAACGGATGGCTGAAGCCAAGAATGAGACACACAGGGGCTAGGATGGGGGATATTATTACCACAGGGTCTAATTAAGGGATATTATTACTGCAGTGATGTATTTATTTTATTTTTTGAGTATACTGCATTAAATGGGAGGAGGGCGGTCCTGTTACTGTGTAGAGTGACACTATGCTGCCTTTTTTTCTTCATGTGATGTAAGGTAGAAGTTGGGAAAATTAAGTAATATGTTCTGCAAGCGGAGCTCTAGGTAACTGGGTAACTAGGAGGGATAGCTAATGCTATAGAAGAGAGAGAGAGGATTCAAAAAGATATAAATAAACTGGAGCAGTGGGCAGCAACTAACAGAATGGTTTTTAACAGGGAAAAATGCAAAGTACTACATCTGGGCAATAAAAATGAAAAAGGCATATACAGAATGGGAGGAATAGGGCTAAGCAACAGCACATGTGAAAAAGACTTGGGTATACTAATAGATCACAGACTGAATATGAGTCAACAGTGTGATGCAGCAGCAAAAAAGGCAAATGCAATTCTAGGATGTATTAACAGAAGCATACAGTCTAGATCACGTGAAGTCATTATTTCCCTCTACTCCTCTTTGGTCAGACCTCATCTGGAATATTGTGTCCAGTTTTGGGCACCACATTTTAAAAAAGACATCAACAAACTGAAGCAAGTTCAGAAAAGAGCGACCAGAATTGTGACCGGTCTGCAAACCCTGTCTTATGAGGAAAGGTTGCAGGATTTGGGAATGTTTAGTTTGCAAAAGAGAAGACTGAGAGGAGACTTAATAGCTGTCTACAAATATCTAAAGGGCTGTCACATTGTAGAAGGATCAACTTTATTCTCATTTGCACAAGGAAAGACTAGAAGCAATGGGATGAAACTGAATGGGAGGAGACACAGATTAGATATTAGAAAAAACTTTTTGACAGTTAGAGTGATCAATGAGTGGAACAAGCTGCCACGAGAAGTGGTGAGTTCTCCATCAATGGAAGTCTTCAAACAGAGACTGGACAGACATCTGACTGGGATGATTTAGCGAATCCTGCTTTGAGCAGGGGGTTGGACCAGATGGCCCAGGAGGTCCCTTCCAACTCTACGACTCTATGATTCTATGATTCTATGAACTGTGTTATTTCCTGCAGAGACGAGCCATGGCTGGAAGACGTGATGGCGGTCTGTGCTGGATGAAAGATGAAAAGCAAAGATGAAGGACTTCACCTAGAGACGTCACTGGTGAGTTAGTGTGTCACCTATACACTGACACTATACACTGTATAGAGGCCTTATGTATAATGTCATTGATCACTGTATTACCTGCACACAGACACTGCATACTAAGTACAGATCTCCAGTGTATAATGGCACTTATGGTGATAGTATCGTGTGTTTTTTTTTATTACTGATCAGTATTGTAGTATTCAGTCACTGTGGTGGTAATATGTGGTCTGGTCATGGTGCGGTGCTGTTCCTTGTATGTGATATTATTCGGTCACTGTGGTGGTAATATGTGGTCTGGTCATGGTCTGGCGGTATTTGTTCCTTGTGTGTGGTATTATAGGTCACTATGTGGTCTGGACATGGTGCGGTGGTATTTTTCCCTTGTATGTGATATTATTGGTCATTTTAAAAATTGAAAAATAGAAAAAACCTAAATTGTATCACATATTTTAACAAATATTTAATAGGTTACAGTAGAATAGAGCTCTGCCAAAAGAGTCTACCCTGTTATGGTTGCGGCTTAAAAAATCTTTTGGCCAAAACAAAAGCTGCCGGCTATATGTGTGATCTGGTGATGGGAACTGTTAATTTGTGATTGGTGAGAAGTGGAGTTTTTCCAAGAGAGAGCGGTGGGACTGTGGACAGTTCGAGGGGTGGAGGCGGGGCTGGGGTGGAGCCTGGGTGGAGTCTCAAGGGGGCCCCGAAAATTTTACCAGTATGGGGCCCCGAAATTCCTAGTGGCAGCCCTGCTGCCTAGTGCCTAGCTGTCTGTGTCTGTCTCCCTACAAGCCCAGGCAGGCGCGCGATAACCCCCCCCTCCCTGAAGTGAAACAGCCGGCAGAAAATAATCATTCACAGTGACAGGCAGCAGCTCAGCCAGCAGGGCGCCACGCAGGGAGATAGTGTAAGTGAGTGACGTCACACTCACTCCTATAACTCACTTGCCTGCTCCTGAGCTCCTCTGCTTCTGCGACTGGCCGAGGAACGCCCCCACGCTCTCACACAGGAAGGATAGTTAGAGACGGACGCTGCCTGATCGCTGCTGTTTGGATCCAGGGTCTTTGCTGCTATATCAATGAATGATCAATCTGTGCCTGGCCCGGATTGAGGTATTCTAATTGCGGTATTTTGTGGCATGATCTGGGGTGCTTAGCCTGATGTTTTTTCTTGTAATATCGGGGGGTTGTTTGCTGGCAGTATCAGTGGTGCTTAGCTTAGCCTGCTGTTTTTTTGTGTAGTATGGGGGAGGGTTGTGGCACTGGCAATATCTGGGGTACTTAGCCTGCTGTCTTTGTGTGTAATATTGGGGGGGGGAGTTTGGGGGCAATATCTGGGATGCTTACCCTGCTGTTTGTGTTTGTTATATTGGGGGGGAGGGGATTTTGTGGTAATATCTGTGGTGCATAGCCTGCTGTTTTTTGTGTAAAATTGGGGGGGTTGAACTTGTGGCAATATCTGGGGTGCTTAGCCTGCTGTCTTTGTGTGTAATATTGGGGGGTTGTTTGGTGGCAGTATCTGTGGTGCTTAGCCTGCTGTCTTTGTGTGTAATATCGGGGGGTAGTGGGTGTTTGAAGGCAATATCTGGGGTGCTTACCCTACTGTTTGTGTTTATTATATTATATCGGGGCGGGGGGAAGGATTTTTGTGGTAATATCTGTGGTGCTTAGCCTTCTGTTTGTGTGTGTGTGTGTAATATCGGTGGGGTGGTGGTTGGTGGTAATATCTGGGGTACTTAGCCTGTGTTTGTGTGTGCGTGTGTATTATCGGTGTTCAGGGGGGGCGCTTTTTGGATGTTTACCCTGTTGGCAAAATTCCCTAGAAACTGCCCTGACCACTGCCTACTGCTACAGATTCTTTCTTCCCTTGGCATCAAAGACCTTGCCCTGTCCTGGATTGCCTCATACCTTTATGACCACACCTTCAGTATTTCCCACTCCCACACTACCTCCTCATCCCGCCCTCTCTCAGTTAGAGTCCCCCAAAGCTCTGTCCTGGGGCCCCTACTTTTTTCCATCTATAATCTTGGCCTAGTACAACTCATAAAGTCCCATGGCTTCCAGTACCACCTGTATGCAGACGACACTCAGATCTACCTCTCTGGCCTAGATGTCACCTCTCTGCTGTCCAGAATCCCGGAGTGTCTATCAGCCATATCCTCCTTTTTCACCTCTCACTTCCTAAAACTCAATGTAGACAAAACTGAACTCATTATCTTTCCTCCATCTCGCGTATCTTTCCTACCCGATCTATTAAGCCCCCGTTACACACAGCGAGATCGCTAGCAATATCGCTGAAACGTCACTGGTTTTGTGACGCAGCAGCGACATCGCTAGCGATATCGCTGTCTGATACTTACCTGCGACCGGCTCCCCCGCTGATTATCGCTGATCGCGTGAGAAGGTCCTGGACCATTTCTCGTCGGGTGCTTCCTGCTGGGCTTCCTGCTGTGGAGACGAGCGACGCGTGGACGCGGGCTGGAGGACGTCAGGATCGCCGCGTCTGACAGGTAAGTAGCGACCCCCGACCCCTGCGATCCATATCATTGTCGGGATTGCTGGTGCATCGCTTAGTGTAACTGTACCCTTAGGGTAAACGGCATCACACTCTCTCCCGCACCTGAAATCCGCTGCCTCGGAGTAACTCTCGACTCTGTCCTGTCCTTCAAACCAAACGTCCAAACTCTTGCCACCTCCAACTCAAAAATATTTCCAAAATCCGTCCCTTCCTCAGCCCTCAATCTACTAAAACTCTTGTACATGCCCTCATTATAATAATATAATAATAATAAATTTTATTTTTATAGCGCCGACATATTCCGCAGCACTTTACATTTCAGAGGGGATTTGTACAGACAATAGACATTACAGCATAACAATAATCACATACAGTAGATTATAACAAATACCAAGAGGAGTGAGGGCCCTGCTCGCAAGCTTACAGTCTATGAGGAAAGAGGTAGACACGAAAGGTGGGTGGTAACAGTTGCCCTGATTGTATGGACCAGCCATAATGTTAAGTGTGTAACAGTACAGACACAGAGGGCTAATGGATGCATAAAGCATGTGGGAACATGATGCTGGGAACCTGGTTATGGTAAAATTTTTGGCTCTGCCACACAGGGATAGGTTAGGTTAATGTGTTGAGGCGATAGGCCAGTCTGAATAAATGCGTTTTCAGGACACGCTTAAAATTGTGGGGACTGGGGACTAATCGTATTGACCTGGGAAGTGCATTCCAAAGAATTGGCGCGGCACGTGTAAAGTCTTGGAGACGGGAGTGGGAGGTTCTGACTATTGAGGATACTAACCTCAGGTCATCAGCAGAACGGAGGGCGCGGGTAGGGTGGTATACTGAAACAAGGGAGGAGATGTAGGGTGGTGCTGAGCCATGGAGGGCTTTGTGGGTGAGGGTAATAAGTTTATACTGAATTCTGGAGTGGATGGGTAGCCAGTGTAATGACTGGCACAAGGTAGAGGCATCGGTGTAACGATTGGTGAGGAATATGATCCTGGCTGCAGCATTCAAGACAGATTGGAGAGGGGAGAGTTTTGTAAGAGGGAGACCGATTAGAAGAGAGTTACAATAGTCGAGACGAGAATGAATAAGAGAAACAGTAAGAGTTTTTGCAGAGTCAAAAGTAAGAAAAGGTCGAATTCTAGAAATGTTTTTGAGGTGCAGATGACAAGAGCGAGCCAGTGATCGAATGTGGGGGGCAAAGGAAAACTCAGAATCAAGTATGACCCCAAGACAGCGGGCATGTTGCTGGGGAGTAATAGTGGAACCACAGACGGAAATGGCAATGTCGGGTGTAGGTACATTAGTAGCGGGAGGAAACACAAGGAGTTCAGTCTTTGATAGGTTCAGTTTCAGATATAGTGAGGACATGATATTAGACACAGCGTTTAGACAATCGCCAGTGTTTTCTAGAAAGGCTGGCGTGATGTCAGGAGAAGAAGCGTATAATTGGGTGTCATCAGCATAGAGATGGTACTGGAAACCAAATCTACTGATTGTTTGACCAATAGGGGCAGTGTACAAGGAGAAGAGGAGGGGGCCTAGAACCGATCCTTGAGGAACCCCAACAGTAAGAGGAAGGTGAGAGGAGGAGGAACCGGCAAAAGAAACAGTAAAGGAGCGGTCGGAGAGATAGGAGGAGAACCAGGAGAGAACGGTGTCCTTGAGGCCAATGGAACGGAGCATAGTGAGGAGGAGCTGATGATCCACAGTGTCGAATGCTGCAGAGAGATCCAAGAGAATTAGCATGGAGTAATGACCATTTGATTTAGCTGTTAGCAGATCATTAGAGACTTTAGTGAGGGCAGTTTCAGTGGAGTGTAAAGAGCGGAAACCGGATTGGAGAGGGTCGAGAACAGAGTTTTCTGAGAGATAGCGGATAAGACGGGAGTGGACCAGGCGTTCCAGGAGTTTAGAGATGAAGGGAAGATTAGAGACAGGTCTATAGTTAGCGGCACAATTTTGGTCGAGGGATGGTTTTTTAAGTAGTGGATGTATGATGGCATGCTTAAATGAGGAGGGAAAAATACCAGAAGAGAGAGAGAGGTTAAATATTTTAGTTAGGTGAGGGGTGACAGCAGGGGAAAGGGACTGGAGGAGATGTGACGGAAATGGGTCACTGGTGCAAGTAGTTGGGCGAGAAGATGCAAGGAGCCTGCTTACTTCTTCTTCTGTGACTGGTTCAAAATCAGAGAGTGAGTTAGATGCAGTGGGGGAGGGAGGACAGTGCATGGTATGAGGGGATTTGGAGATAATTTCCTGTCGGATCTGGTCAATTTTTTCTTTGAAGTAATTGGCCAGATCGTCAGCTCGGAGCTCAGTGGTTGGGGCCTGTACTCTTGGATTGAGTAGAGAATGAAAAGTGTCAAAGAGACGTTTCGGGTTATTGGACAGTGAGATGATGAGGGTGTTGAAATAGGTTTGTTTGGAGAGGTGAAGGGCAGTGTTGTATGTTCTAAGCATAAACTTAAAATGGATGAAATCTTCGTGTAGATTGGATTTTCTCCACAGACGTTCGGCGCACCTGGAGCACCGCTGCAGGAAACGTGTTTGCACCGTGTGCCAGGGTTGTCGCCGTCTGCGTTGTGGTGTTCTATATATAGGGGGTGCAAATTCATCCAGGGCAGTTTGAAGTGTTTCATTGTAATGCTTCAAAGCAGAATCAGGACATGAGAGGGAGGAGATAGGGGCCAATGAAGACTGCAAGTTCTTCAGAAGTTTCTGGGTGTTAATGGCCTGTGTGTTTCTATAAGTCTGGACAGTGGGGGTGACCTGAGCAGCCTGGCAGTTCTTTATAGAGAATGAAAGAAGATTGTGGTCAGAGAGCGGGAGAGGGGAGTTTGCAAAATCATCCACTGCACAAAGCCGAGAGAAGACCAAGTCGAGGGAGTTTCCGTCTCATTATCTCCTGCCTTGACTACTGCAACACTCTCCTCTGTGGCCTCCTTGCTAACTCTCTTGGACGACTTCAGTCTGTCCTCAACTCTGCTGCCCGACTAATCCACCTCTCTCCTTGCTACTCCCCTGTCTCTCCCCTCTGCACATCCCTCCACTGGCTCCCAATTCACCAACGAATCCAGTTCAAACTACTAACACTGACTCACAAAGCCATCCACACCCTATTCCCTCCCTATATCTCTGAACTAATCTCCCAGCATCTTCCCTCATGTAATCTTCGATCTTCCCAAGACCTCCTACTCTCTTCCACACTTATTCGTTCTTCACACAACCGCCTTCAAGATTTCTCCCGAATATCCCCTATCCTCTGGAATTCCATGCCTCAACACGTCCGATTATCCACCACCCTTGGATCCTTCAAACGGAACCTGCAATAACCATTCTGCCGCCTCACCACCGCCCGAGCTGCCGTCTCAAAACCACCAGAGCTGCTGCACCCTTGACCTTCTGTCTCTTCCCCACTATCCCATAGAATGTAAGTCCGCAAGGACAGGGTCCTCGCCCCTCTGTACCAGTCTGTCATTGTAAATTTGTTTACTGTTAACGATATCTATAACTTTGTATGTAACCCCCCTTCTCATGTACAGCACCATGGAATTTATGGTGCTATATAAAAAAATAATAATAATTACGCCAAAAGAAACATAAAAAAAGCCAGATTAGTGTTTGCAAATGCACACAGGAACACAGACCTTAATTTTTGGAGACGTCCTGTGGTCTGATGAAAATAAAATTGAACTTTTTGGGTATAATGTCCATCGTTACGTTTGGAGTAAAAAGGGAGAATCTTGGAAGCCTAAGGCCTCATACCCATTGGCGATTTAAAAAAGGTCCGATTTCTGGACTGTAAAAAAGGGTGGAGTGTTATGCGAGTGTCATGCGATTTCTATGCGATGTTTAATCTTTCCATCCGTTTTCTATCCGTTTTCCTTCCGTTTTACATCCGTTTGCAATCCGTTTTTTTTTCCCAGCAACTATTTTTCTACAGTCATTTACAGGACCATTTACAGTGTTCTATACCACAGAATGGTAATGTATCCATTTAAAACGGATGGAAAACGGATGGTCTGTTTTTGGTCTGTTTTTTTAATCGCACCCATTGACTTGTATTGGCGAAAATCACTGCAAATCGCAGCATGCTGCGATTTTTTTTTCTCAGACAGATTTTGGATGAGAAAAAAATCGCAAGTGAGATGTCACCCATTCACTAACATTGGTCAGAGTGCAATCGATTTAAAATCGGATTGCAATCGTCCGATTTAATCGCCAGTGAGTATGAGGCCTAAGAACACCATCCCAATTGTGAAACATGTAGGTGGCAGCATTATGTTGTGGGGTTGTTTTGCTGCAGGAGGGACTGGTGCACTTCACAAAGAAGATTATACGACAATGCTGAAGCAACATCTCAAGGCATCAGTTAGGAACTATTTATGTACATTTAATCGAAGTACATTTGATCAAAGTATGAGGCAGTTATAACACGCATCTCTATCTTCTTCATACAGGTAACTAGCTTATTCTATTCCTGCTCTGATTCAACTCATGTGTATATCCACTCCATTCCATGCCAGCAAGCAGTTAATCCTGAATGCTACATATGTCTTTTTAACTTATGCAAGCTTATAACTGGTAACCAGCTTGTTCTATTCCTGCTCTGATTCAACTCCTGTGTATATCCACTCCATTCTATGCCAGCAAGCAGTTAATCCTGAATGCTTTTCAACTTATGCAAGCTTATAACTGGTATATAGTTTTTTCAACTTACTCTGCTTGCTCTGCTTGTCCCCTTATGTTGTAAGGTCAAGAAACTTTTCAAAGTGGTTTATGATGCATGTAGGCCTGGACATTAGTTTATCTGAACCCAACATTTATTGTGCCCTGCTGTCCTAGTTTAGTTTGATTGATTGTTAACAAGAAGAGAGGAAACAAAAACGAAAAAAAAACAAAAACCAGATGTAAGCCTTAGGCACCTATATATTTCGACCTAGCTTGGGGAAGGCATTTATGGCGGGAGGCTTTTATGTACATTTAATCAAAGTACTTTTGATCAAAGTCTGAGGCAGTTATAACATGGCAGTTAGACAGGGCAGGAGACAGGTAAGACATTTATATACATCTATTCCCTGTACATTTGGACTACTACACATTTTTACCATATGCATTTGTATAATTTATATCCAAGCCGCTGCATTAATTCACATCCACCGCCCTTGCATTAACTCTTTACACTCCATCCATATCGGCCCCTCAGTCCTTTTCTCTCCTATGTATAGCACTCTCGCTCTTTTCATATTGCTAAACAGCACAGATCCATTCAGTCCCACCATTCAACATCAGAGACACTCTCACAAATCACTTAACTATCTGCTCACTCTTTCTATCCTCCTCCTAGTCGCAGGAGATATTGCTCCCAACCCTGGTCCCCTTTCTTATAGAAAGTCAAACCCCCCGACTGCTACACTCAGAAACCCCTCTAATCTTATTAATGTTTCCTGCATGCCTTCTGTCTCTCTTAATTGTGCCCTTTGGAATTCTCACTCAGTGTGTAATAAACTCACCTTCATCCATGACTTCTTGCTTTCCAATTCTCTTAACCTTCTGGCTCTTCCTGAAACCTGTATCCAGCAGACACTACTGCTGCTGCTGCTCTTTCATATGGGGGACTACACTTTCCTCATACCCCAAGGTCAATAGAGCAGGTGGAGGCATTGGTGTGCTCCTATCACCAAAATGTACCTTTCAGGTTATCCCTCAAGTACCCTCACTTGTTTTCCCTTCTTTTGAGGTCCATGCCGTAAAACTCTACATCCCCATCTCCATGTGAATGGTGGTGATGTATCATCCTCCGGGCCCCTCCCATCAGTTCCTGGATCATTTTGCCACCTGGCTTCCACATTTTCTCTTCTGTGACATCCCCACCCTCATCATGGGTGATTTCAACATCCCCATTGCTCTTCCGCTCTCCTACTCACCTTTCATCTCTAACCTTGTTCGGCCTCTCGCAGCTTACTAACTCTCCAACGCATGAAGACGGAAACTCCCTCGACTTGGTCTTCTCTCGGCTTTGTGCAGTGGATGATTTTGCAAACTCCCCTCCCACTCTCTGACCACAACCTTCTTTCATTCTCTATCAAGAACTGCCATCTCGCTCAGGTCACCCCCACTGTCCATACTTATAGAAACATACAGGCCATTAACACCCAGAAACTTATGAAGTCATTGGCCTCTATCTCCTCCCTCTCATGTCCTGATTCTGCAGTGAAGCATTACAATGAAACACTTCAAAGTGCCTTGGATGAAATTTCACCTCCTATACAAAGAATAACATGACACAGACGGCGACAACCCTGGCACATCCTGCAAACACGTTTCCTGCAGCGGTGCTCTAGGTGCGCCGAACGTCTGTGGAGAAAATCCAATCTACACGAAGATTTCATCTATTATAAGTTTATGCTCAGAACATACAACACTGCCCTTCACCTCTTCAAACAAACCTATTTCTACACCCTCATCACCTCACTGTCCAAAAACCCTAAACGTCTCTTTGACACTTTTCATTCCCTTCTCAACCCGAGAGTGCAGGCCCCAACCACGGAGCTTCGAGCTGACGATCTGGCCAATTACTTCAAAGAAAAAATTGACCAGATCCGACAAGAAATTATCTCTCAATCCCCTCATACCATGCACTGTCCTCCCTCCCCCCACTGCATCTAGCTCACTCTCTGATTTTGAACCAGTCACAGAAGAAGAAGCAAGCAGGCTCCTTGCATCTTCTCGCCCAACCACTTGCACCAGTGACCCCATTCTGTCACATCTCCTCCAGTGCCTTTCCCCTGCTGTCACAGCCCACCTGACAAAAATATTTAACCGCTCTCTCTCTTCTGGTATCTTTCCCTCCTCATTTAAGCATGCCATCATACATCCACTACTTAAAAAACCATCCCTCGACCAAAACTGTGCCACTAACTATAGACCTATCTCTAATCTTCCCTTCATCTCTAAACTCCTGGAATGCCTGGTCCACTCCCGTCTTATCCGCTATCTCTCTGTTAACTCTCTTCTCGACCCTCTCCAATCTGGTTTCCGCTCTTTACACTCTACTGAAACTGCCCTCACTAAAATCTCTAATGATCTACTAACAGATAAATCTAATGGTCATTACTCCATGCTAATTCTCTTGGATCTCTCTGCAGCGTTCGACACTGTGGATCACCAGCTCCTCCTCACTATGCTCTGCTCCATCAGCATCAAGGACACCATTCTCTCCTGGTTTTCCTCCTATCTCTCTGATCGCTCGTTTACTGTATCTTTTGCTGGTTCCTCCTCCCCACATCTTCCACTTACTGTTGGGGTTCCTCAAGGATCGGTTCTAGGCCCCCTCCTCTTCCCTTTGTACACTGCCCCTATTGGTCAAACAATCAGTAGATTTGGTTTCCAGTACCATCTCTATGCTGATGATACCCAATTATATGCTGCTTCTCCTGACAACACGCCTGCATTTTTTAGAAAACACCAGCGATTGTCTAAACGCTATGTCTAACATCATGTCCTCACGATATCTGAAACAGAACCTGTCAAAGACTGAACTCCTTGTGTTTCCTCCCTCTGCTAATGTACCTATGCCCGACATTGTCATTTCTGTGTGTGGTTCCACTATTACTCCCCAGCAACATGCCTGCTGTCTTGGGGTCACATTTGACTCCAAGCTTTCATTCGCACCCCACATCCGATCACTGGCTCGCTTTTGTTATCTGCACCTCAAAAACATTTCTAGAATTCGACCTTTTCTTACTTTTGACTCCACATAAATTCTTACTGTTTCTCTTATAAATTCTCATCTGGACTATTGTAACTCTCTTCTAATGTGTCTCCCTCTTACCAAACTCTCCCCCCTCCAATCTGTCTTGAATGCTGCAGCCAGGATCATATTCCTCGCCAATCGATACACCAATGTCTCTACCTTGTGCCAGTCCTTACAATGGTTACCCATCCACTCCAGAATCCAGTACAAACTTATTACCCTCACCCACAAAGCACTCCATGGCTCAGGACCACCCTACATCTCCTCCCTCGTCTCAGTCTACCACCCTACCCGTGCCCTCCATTCTGCTGATGACCTGAGGTTAGCATCCTCAATAATCAGAACCTCCCACTCCCATCTCCAAGACTATACACGTGCTGTGCCAATTCTTTGGAATGCACTTCCCAGGTCAATACGATTAGTCCCCAATCCCTACAATTTTAAGCGTGCCCTAAAAACTGACTGGCCTACCGCCTCAACTCTGTGACGAGGTCAGCTTACGCTGAGTCGACTTTTTCTTTAGAGTGGACCCTCTGGGTCGTGGCACCCACCCACCTAGGGCGAGCTGACCTTGTGAGGAACCACCCCCTATACAGGGAGTGTCAGGGGCAAGACCAAGGGGGTGAGCCACCATGACTGCTGGCACCAGATGGCCGGCTCACGTAGACACTAGGTACGAGTGCAGGAAACAGGACAAGACAAGACGTAAGTTCAAGGTATCTTCATTAAGGCAAATTCAGGATAACATTCAGTGCAAAAATGTGATAAGGAAAACACAGCAACGTGCATGCGAGGACACGCCAAGGTCCATAGCATGGTATGTGCCAGGTGGCATGCCTGGGTAAAGGCAAGGGCACAATGGCATCGGACTCCGGACAACTGGCAACGATCGACAGGAACAGGGCATCCGGCTGCGGACATCACCTCGGACATCAGGCCGCAGTCATCAGGCTTACGATCTCTGGCAGCGATCGGCAGCTTCCGGGCATCCGGCAGGCAAGCCAGGGTTCAGGCAAGGAGGCACGACAGATCTCCAGACATGGTGCATGTTAGGGAACACGCCGAGGTCCAAGGCAAGATTCCAGGCAGGGTGCGGCATAGGGGCACACCAGGGTCCAGAGCAAGGTGCAAGGCAAGGTGCGTGTGTAGGGGACACGCCAGGGTTCAAAGCAAGGTGCAAGGCAAGGTGCGTGTGTAGGGGACATGTCAGGGTTCAAAGTTCAACATACAAGACAGGGTGCGTGTGTAGAGACACGCCAAGGCGCAAGGTACAAGGCAGAGTCCTGCGTGTGCCAAGGGGCACGCCAGGGTCAGGTTCAAGGTAGAGTCCTGCGCGTGCAGAGGGACACGCCAGGGTCAGGGTACAAGGCAGAGTCCTGCACGTGCAGAGGGAACGCCAAGGTCAAGGTTCAAGGCAGAGTCCTACGCGTGCAGAGGGGCACGCCAGGGTCAAGATTCAAGGCAGAGTCCTGCGCGTGCAGAGGGCACGCCAGGGTCAGAGGCAGAGTCCGGTGCGTCCAGAGGGCGCACCAGGGTCAGGGTTCAAGGCAGAGTCCTGCGCGTGCAGAGAGGCACACCAGGGTCAGGGTACAGACTAGGACCTGTACGTGCTAGAGGGCATGACAGGGTACATGGCTAGAGCATACTTTTACAGAAGCACGGGGAGGTATGCCATGGGGCAGGTGAGGGCCTGCGCGTGCTAAGAGAAGCACGGAGAGCACAGTGCAGAGACAGCATAGGTGCAAGGAAGCACAGAGAGCACGGCTGGGGCACTGGCTAACTGGGCGGGCTGCAGCACAAACAGGCTGGTAAGACTCCAGCGAACCCGACTGGGGCATAGCAGGCGACACAGCTGTCACTGACCGACGAGCACGGCTGAGGCACAAGCAGGCGGGCACGGCTAGGGCGGGCACGGCTGAGGCACAAGCAGGAGGCTAGGAAGGCCAGGCGCATGCAAAGGGCACACGAAGAAACAAGGCAAGGCAAAGCAAGAAACAAGGCAAAAATAGGCAGGGTACGGAACAATGAGTGGAACGTAGGCAAAAACACAGAGCCAGGTCAGAGCGAGAACAGAGCTAGCAGCGGAGCGTAGGCCGAAGCCCAGAGCCGGGTCAAGGGAGAACCTTGAGACTAGCATGGAAGTGTGCAAGAAAGCACCAGAGGTAAGAGAGGAGGAATGGTGCGTGTGCCAGGAGGCACTACAGAGCACCATAGGTAAGAAAGGAGGAATGGTGCGTGTGCCAGGAGGCACAACAGAGCACCATAGGTAAGAGCAAGGAAGAACAAGCAAAGACAGAGAACGTAGGAAGGACCACAAGGCAAAACATAGCAAAGGCAAGACATGGCAAAGCAGGCAAGGCAGGGAACATCGGAAGGACTACAAGTCCAAGCATGACACGGACAAAACATGGCACGAGAGACAACACAAGACAAGGCACGAAACAAGAGGCAGAGCACAAGCACAGAGCGTGTGCAGAGACGCACTACAGAGCAGAGTGCAGGGGCACAGAATACAGGGAGCGACCGAGCAGACCAAGCAGCCATGCAGGGAAGCAACACGATACTCAGGCCCCAACCATAGGAAGGGGCTGTCTCATATAATAATAATAAATAATAAATTTTATTTCTATAGCGCCGACATATTCCGCAGCACTTTACATTTCAGAGGGGATTTGTACAGACAATAGACATTACAGCATAACAATAATCACATAGATTATAACAATTACCAAGAGGAATGAGGGCCCTGCTCGCAAGCTTACAGTCTATGAGGAAAGAGGTAGACACGAAAGGTGGGTGGTAACAGTTGCCTTGATTGTATGCACCAGCCATAATGTTGTGTGTAACAGTACAGACACAGAGGGCTAATGGATGCATAAAGCATGTGGGAACACGATGCGGGGAACCTGGTTATGATAAAACTTTTGGCTGTGTCACACAGGGATAGATTAGGTTAATGTGTTGAGGCGATAGGCCAGTATGAATAAATGCGTTTTCAGGGCACGCTTAAAATTGTGGGGATTGGGGACTAATCGTATTGACCTGGGAAGTGCATTCCAAAGAATTGGCGCAGCATGTGTAAAGTCTTGGAGACGGGAGTGGGAGGTTCTGATTATTGAGAATGCTAACCTCAGGTCATCAGCAGAACGGAGGGTGCGGGTAGGATGGTATACTGAAACAAGGGAGGAGATGTAGTGTGGTGCTGAGCCATGGAGGGCTTTGTGGGTGAGGGTAATAAGTTTATACTGAATTCTGGAGTGGATGGGTAGCCAGTGTAATGATTGGCACAAGGTAGAGGCATCGGTGTAACGATTGGTGAGGAATATGATCCTGGCTGCAGCATTCAAGACAGATTGAAGAGGGGAGAGTTTTGTAAGAGGGAGACCGATTAGAAGAGAGTTACAATAGTTGAGACGAGAATGAATAAGAGAAACAGTAAGAGTCAAAAGTAAGAAAAGGTCGAATTCTAGAAATGTTTTTGTGGTGCAGATGACAAGAGCGAGCCAGTGATCGAATGTGGGGGGGCAAAGGAAAGCTCGGAGTCAAGTATGACCCCAAGACAGCGGGCATGTTGCTGGGGAGTAATAGTGGAACCACACACAGAAATAGCAATGTCGGGTATAGGTACATTAGTAGAGGGAGGAAACACAAGGAGTTCAGTCTTTGACAGGTTCAGTTTCAGATATAGTGAGGACATGATGTTAGACACAGCGTTTAGACAATCGCCGGTGTTTTCTAGAAAGGCTGGCGTGATGTCAGGAGAAGAAGCGTATAATTGGGTGTCATCAGCATAGAGATTGTACTGGAAAACAAATCTACTGATTGCTTGACCAATAGGGGCAGTGTACAAGGAGAAGAGGAGGGGGCCTAGAACCGATCCATGAGGAACCCCAACAGTAAGGGGAAGGTGAGAGGAGGAGGAACCGGCAAAAGATACAGTAAAGGAGCGGTCAGAGAGATAGGAGGAGAACCAGGAGAGAACGGTGTCCTTGAGGCCAATGGAACAGAGCATAGTGAGGAGGAGCTGATGATCCACAGTGTCGAATGCTGCAGAGAGATCCAAGAGAATTAGCATGGAGTAATGACCATTTGATTTAGCTGTTAGTAGATCATTAGAGACTTTAGTGAGGGCAGTTTCAGTAGAGTGTAAAGAGCGGAAACCGGATTGGAGAGGGTCGAGAAGAGAGATATCAAAGAGATAGCGGATAAGACGGGAGTGGACCAGGCGTTCCAGGAGTTTAGAGCTGAAGGGAAGATTAGAGACAAGTCTATAGTTAGCGGCACAGTTTTGGTTGAGGGATGGTTTTTTAAGTAGTGATGATGGCATGCTTAAATGAGGAGGGAAAGATACCAGAAGAGAGAGAGAGGTTAAATATTTTAGTTAGGTGAGGGGTGACAGCAGGGGAAAGGGACTGGAGGAGATGTGATGGAAATGGGTCACTGGTGCAAGTGGCTGGGCGAGAAGATTACTTCTTCTATGACTGGTTCAAAATCAGAGAGTGAGCTAGATGCAGTGGGGGAGGGAGGACAGTACATGGTATGAGGTGATTGGGAGATAATTTCCTGTCGAATCTGGCCAATTTTTTCTTTGAAGTAATTGGCCAGATCGTCAGCTCGGAGCTCTGTGGTTGGGGCCTGTACTCTTGGGTTGAGTAGAGAATGAAAAGTGTCAAAGAGACGTTTCGGGTTATTGGACAGTGAGGTGATGAGGGCGTTGAAATAGGTTTGTTTGGAGAGTTGAAGGGAAGTGTTGTATGATCTGAGCATAAACTTATAATGGATGAAATCTTCGTATAGATTGGCTTTTCTCCACATATGTTCGGTGCACCTGGAGCACCGCTGCAGGAAACGTGTTTGCAGGGTGTGCCAGGGTTGTCGCCGTCTGTGTTGTGGAGTTCTATTTATAGGGGGTGCAAATTCATCCAGGGCACTTTGAAGTGTTTCATTGTAATGCTTCAATGCAGAATCAGGACATGAGAGGGAGGAGATAGGAGCCAATGAAGACTGCAAGTTCTTCATAAGTTTCTGGGTGTTAATGGCCTGTATGTTTCTATAAGTATGGACAGTGGGGGTGACCTGAGCAGCCTGGCAGTTCTTGATAGAGAATGAAAGAAGATTGTGGTCAGAGAGCGGGAGAGGGGAGTTTGCAAAATCATCCACTGCACAAAGCCGAGAGAAGACCAAGTCAAGGGTGTTTCCGTCTTCATGCGTTGGAGAATTAGTAAGCTGCGAAAGGCCAAACGAGGAGGTTAGATAAAAGGTGAGTAGCAGATGGGGAGAGGGGAAGAGCAATGGGGATGTTGAAATCTCCCATGATGAGGGTAGGGATGTCATAGGAGAGAAAATGTAGAAGCCAAGTGGCAAAATGATCCAGGAACTGATGGGAGGGGCCGGGAGGACGACACACCACCGCCACTCGCATGGAGAAGGGGGTGTAGAGTCTGACGGCATGGACCTCAAAAGAAGGGAAGACTAGTGAGAGTAGTTGAGGGATAACCTGAAAGGTACATTTTGGTGATAGGAGCAGACCAACGCCTCCACCTGCTCTCCTTGGCTGGGTCCTTCCCTGGAGGAAGATCTGGCTAGTCCCATGTTTGAGACTCTTAAATGAGGCACCACGGACTTTATTTGCATATTCATATTTCCCAGGGAGCAATGCACCTAGGATTTCACTGATTGAGCGCCTTTGCCGGCTGCCGCAGTGTTTTCTTTGACTGGTCTCCCTGAGGTCAGTGATTGTTTCGTGATGTTGGTCTCCTAGGCATTGCTCCCACCTAGCCAAAATCCTACTCCACACTGATGAGGGGCAACACCCCGAAACAGCTGTCTGTGGATGGATACCTGGCCTTGGTATCTCCCTTGTCATATCTGTAAACTCGTAAAGAGCTGGATATTGACTTGAAGGGCAACTTAATATGGTGGCTTCCGAAAGGAGCCACTCCTTGGCTGGGTCCTTCCCTGGAGGAAGATCTGGCTAGTCCCGTGTTTGAGACTCTTAAATGAGGCACCACGGACTTTATTTGCATATTCGTATTTCCCAGGGAGCAATGCACCTAGGATTTCACTGATTGAGCGCCTTTGCCGGCTGCCGCAGTGTTTTCTTTGACTGGTCTCCCTGAGGTCAGTGATTGTTTCGTGATGTTGGTCTCCTAGGCATTGCTCCCACCTAGCCAAAATCCTACTCCACACTGATGAGGGGCAACACCCCGAAACAGCTGTCTGTGGATGGATACCTGGCCTTGGTATCTCCCTTGTCATATCTGTAAACTCGTAAAGAGCTGGATATTGACTTGAAGGGCAACTTAATATGGTGGTTTCCGAAAGGAGCCACTCCTTGGCTGGGTCCTTCCCTGGAGGAAGATCTGGCTAGTCCCGTGTTTGAGACTCTTAAATGAGGCACCACGGACTTTATTTGCATATTCGTATTTCCCAGGGAGCAATGCACCTAGGATTTCACTGATTGAGCGCCTTTGCCAGCTGCCGCAGTGTTTTCTTTGACTGGTCTCCCTGAGGTCAGTGATTGTTTCGTGATATTGTCTGTACAAGTCCCCTCTGAAATGTAAAGTGCTGCGGAATATGTTGGCGCTATAGAAATAAAATTATTATTATTATTAAATGGGTCTTCCAAATGGACAATGACCCGAAGCATACTGCCAAAATGGTAACAAAGTGGCTTGAGGATAACAAAAGTAAATGTTTTGGAGTGGCCACCACAAAGCCCTGATCTCAATCCTGTTAGAAATTTATGGGCAAAGCTGGAAAGGTGCAAGTCATTCAGTTTAAGGGCAATGGTACCGAACACTAATGAAATGTATGTAAACTTTTGACTTTGCAGTAAGGAATAAAAATGCCTTAAAACATTCTCTCTCTCGCTCTCTCTCATCATTCGGGCATTTGGCAAATATTAATAATTATGGTAATTGTAACTGACCTAAAACGGGAAAGGTTTCTTCTGATTTCATGTCAGATATTAAGAAAAACATGCATATGTGTCTTTTATATAGGGTATGTAAGCCTCTCATTTCAACTATACTTACTACAGGGTGTATGCTTTTTTTATTGGGTTTTATCCATGAAATAGATGAAAATACCCCTTTCAGCAATTATTCAACCTTATTAACCAATTCATTTCATGCACTTCTGTAAAGTGTAGCTATTGTCTGCTGTGTGTTGCAGATAAGAAGTCTGTCTCCTTATCCGTAGATGCAGAGTGTAGCTGCCCTGTGACATGACAATGTATATTGGTGTTGTGAGTTTTTTCTTCCTTTGCACTCTTGTGTACATATAAACAGTGAGCCCTGTGTGATGTCTCTATGTTTGTATATATGTATACAGATACTCACTCTCTGGACACTGGGCTGTATCTTCCCTAGCAGCCAATAGGAGCCGACGTAGCTGGGATGACAGGTGTCAACATAGCCCCAGCCTCTTATGTCATCCTTCTGCTTTATAAGAGCAGGTTCATTCCGACAATGCTTCTGCCTTCACTTCTTGGACTACCATCAGAAGTAAGGATTCACCATGCTGTTCTGGCACAGCCAACCTGAGCATTACTGGCCCACACCTGCTGAACATTACCAGAGCCCAACCAATGCCATCTACAGGTAACGATACAACGCTACTGCATAAGTAGGCGCTCAACGATGTATGTGATTATCTTGGTATTATTGTTTGGATCCATAGGAAATAGTTTATTTTTATAAAATGGCATGACGGCTTTTAACGTTACTTGTTAAAGTGGCATATCTTAGTTCCATTCTAAGTCAATGGCCTGGGCATGTAGCTGCCTGAAAAAAATACAAGTGGAGCCAACATGGCGGAAAGTGGTACTGCACTTTCTTAGTGAAGATCATTGTGGGTCACAGAGGTCAAACCTATATGACCGGACAATGGTCTATCTATGCCAGTCCGAAGTCTTTAAAATCTGTCTCTGAAGAGGTTAAAAATATATGTATATTTAGGTATGCTGTGATCAGATTTACCCAGGAAGGTGTAATGTGGTGTGGTAGGCACAAATGATTAGAGACAAGTTAGATACACCACGGATACAACTCTACCATTAAAGGGTTATTCCCATTTTTAGAAGTTATGACCTATCCATAGGAAAAGTGATAGTTAACTCCATAAACCCCCCTTCCCCGTCTGATCCCAGGAGCGGACTCTGAATGCCCCACTTGACTAGTGTAGAGGTCAAACAATTGCACCATCACTCCAATCATCCTCTGAGGGACTTCTGGAAATAGTAAAGTACTGACCTCGGCTTCTGCCAGCAATCCCATACATGATGAATTGAAGGATGGTACGTATGGCAGATGGCACGCCTCCTCATCATTCAGATAGGGCGCTGTAAATCCTTGTTTCTATGGATAGGTTATAACGTCTAAAGATGGGACCAACCCT
The DNA here is from genome assembly GCF_039654945.1 of Dendrobates tinctorius. Lineage (NCBI taxonomy): Eukaryota > Metazoa > Chordata > Amphibia > Anura > Dendrobatidae > Dendrobates > Dendrobates tinctorius. The sequence continues at coordinate 19,461,479 of NW_027361700.1, forward strand.
TTAAGGAGCATGGCATACAGTATTTAGCAGGCATGAATTAAAGTCCCATCCACCGACTGTCTATTTCGTCACAAAACGAGGTTCTACAGCAGCTACAGTCAGCCTCTAAGTTTATGGGGAGATGCACAAAAATCAGTCATGGAAAGCATGCTCCTTCTTACTCTTTAAAAGAGATTCTGCAGCAGCTGCAGTATTATAAGAAGCATTTGTTGTCATATTGAACTTCAGTGACATGTATGAATGTACTGAGCCTACGCACTTCCTGGTATTATATGTGTGCAGAATACCACCATGACTAGTATTGTTATAGTTTACATTGGGGGGTGGAGTAGCTTTATTTTGTGTATAATATTAAATTTTCCTAAATTACATTACGTTCCACGTTTCTATGTGTGGTTTACAGGGATACCATACCACTGCCGTTTCTGAAACAAGAGGACCAGCCCATGCCCACCCCGCTGTGCCCAGCCTTCCAATGTGTCCTCTGTGCTCCCAGCTCTCCAGCCGTGAAGCTACATGAGGAGACCCTCACCTACCTCAACCAGGGTAATGTTCAACTCTGGTCTAATCTGAAGGAGAGTTACTACTAATGTTATTTACATTGATATCACTCTCATACCCATAGTGCCCAAAACGGGCCCCATAAGGAACTGTATAGGACTAACAGCGCATTAAAGGGGTTGTCCGGGATTTCACATAATCTCAGTGCATATCTGGGCTGCAGAATGCTGACAATAAGTAATTTACCTTCTGTGGCCAGTTTGCAGCGTTTCCAAGATATGATCTCTTGATTCTATGAAAAACGTCTAGGGGGGTGTGTTCTGGCATTGAAATGAGAACTGGTCGTTTCCTCCTCACTAGTTTCACTTTCCATAGATCACTGTTCAGCGTGTGTCTGGGGGAGGAGCAGCTGGGTGGTTCTGCTCTCTGCACTGAGGCTGCTAGAGGGGGAGGATTTGTTACTGTGTGAGGAGGGATAGGCTTGTTCATGTGGTCGGGGAGGGCCTGTTGCTATGGAGGGTGGGGTTGTTGCTATAGAGGGCATGTTTTTAGTAGAGTAGGAGGAAACGACCAGTTCTCATTTCAATGCCTGAACACACCCCCCTGGACGTTTTTCTTACAAGCAAGAGCTGATATCTTGGAAACCCTGCAAACTGGTGACAGAAGGTAAATCACTTATTGTCAGCATTCTACAGCCCAGATATGCACTGAGATTATGTGAAAAGCCCTTTAAGGATCATTCTTGGGTTAGTACAACATGCACCAGTATAGCTGTAATATTCGTTAATGATGTATCTCAATCACTTGCATTTCTCTGATGTTGCAGTTTAAATGGGTATTCTAGTAGGAAGAAGTTATCAACTATTCACCAAGTGGGGTGGACAGGAGAACCACAGCGATCTCCACCAATTGTCAGAACGGGGCACTTTTATCCCCATCAGAATGGAGTGGCAATGCGCTTCAGTCCCATAGAAAATGAATGGAGCAACGATCAAGCATGCACATTGCCAGTCCTTGCATACCGGATTCTGTCAATCGGTGGCGGTCCTAGCAGTTGATTACCCACTGATCGAAAAGTTCTCATCTATCAAATGGATGGCTGATAAATTCTACCGACTTAAATACCCCTTTACAAGGCAGGGGTATGTGGTGGGGGGAAGCAAACTGGGCAATTGCCAAGAACCCCAACCCCTTAAGTGGCCCCCAGCATTTTTACAGCAGAAACAACATTGCTAATAGCAGTTCTGCATTATCCGTGTCGTTTACGATGTTGAGAATGCATCATAGTGACATCATGACACCCTATGGGGACACAATGATCTACTAGTGATTGTTCTGTCCCCACCATTCTTCGCCAGCCTGTGTAAAGAAGCCGAGAAACAAGAGCCGAACTTGAACATTGTTGGTCATGCTCGTTTAACGTAAACAAAACCTAAACGTTTCTGTGTGATGGCGCAATATGTGAGCACTTCGGGCCCCACTTTGTCTAAAACTGTCCCTGTCCCTTTAATGCAAGCACCTAGCCAGGACCACTTTCATAGCAAAGCTCTAGGACTTGTATATCAATCTATATATACACACACACTTTATACTTGGAAAGTTTGCAACCCCTTTAAATCAATGCAGGGTGCACTTAGATTGCTGGTACCTAGGCTAGCGCCTCCTCATACTATATCCATTACATCAACGCGTCTGATAAAGCACTAAAGCTTCCTCCGCTGAGGCTCATAGACTTGATGGTACTTGTGGTCCTACACTACCTAAACAGATGGTCTATGCATCTATCTTTTACGGATTCATTGTCATAAGGTAGACAAAGGGGAAAGTACAACTGTCATCTAAGGAATAGGTGACAGCTTGTCTTGCAGTGTTTTGGTTGCAGCTTTGGTCCAGTCATCTTCTTGCTGAAACCAGTTCCAGTTAGTACTTACACTCAGAAAACCAGTAGGACAGCAAATAAAAGCCAAGCAAGCAAATAGGCATTACCTAATACATGGAAGTGTTATGTAATCATCATAAAAGACTCCAATACTCTATTTAAGGGGAAGATCCGCTATGAATGTCACTTACTGAACGACAGCCCAAAGATAAGAGAAGATTAAATACATGCATATGTAAATATTATAATTTTGGCAAAGCATTATATAAACATATTTTCTAAAGTCGTCAACCTTTCCAAACAGAATGATTTGGGACACACTGGTAAATTACAGCATCTGATAAGGTGATCGACATCAGTGCATTATTATACAGCAGTACAGCTATGTAACCAGCAGGGGGAACCCTAAGTACGAGGAAGGCAGGAGTATAAATTAAATGATTAGAAAATCAATAAATGACAACCGGACAGATGCGGTATCTATGGCAGGTCATGTTAGCTTTCAAAATTACCTTCTGGGAACAGAATGTAGATCGTGATCTTTTTGTCCTATTATACAGCCCATAGCAAATCCTGTATCCCTATCACATTATTGGAGTTCTTATTTCTGCCCTTTACTAATTGGTTGTAGGTCAGTCCTATGAGATCCGCTTGTTAAGTAACTGGAAGGGAGCAAGTGACATGGCAGAAAGTCGTCGGTCACTAAAGGTTGGTTCACGCGTCTTACAGACAATAGTTTTTGCTGATTGATACAATAAAATGTAAATCTGGACCTGTGCGCTGTAATACGCAAGGGTTTCTTTTATAGTGTGTATTTAATACACCCCCATATATATTCTATATGAAAAGGGGTGTACCATTTATAAATGCATTACACAATTTGTACTGATCGGCCTATACTTCAGAGCTGCATTCGCAGCTCTGCTGGTTATAGCCCCCGCTTTCATCATGGGGGTCTGCTTCATCCTGCTAGTACATTTGTAATCCGATTTGGTGTTGGTAAGGCTGTATCTTTTTTCTGTGATGTTTTTAGAAAATATTGTCCTATGTTAGCCGTTTATGCTTCAGAGCTGCATTCACAGTTCTGCTGGTAATAAAGTAAAAAAAAAAAAAAGTTGCCTCCTAAATAGGACAGACCTTTGTTTACTTGGCTATAATGATCGTGTGGTCTACTCACGAGACCGCTGCAGCTAATCGTTGGACACAGCAGTGTATGGCAATGTATGGCCCGTACCTGACTGCAGTGGCCTCATCGGTAGAGGACACGTCATTACCGCAGCCAAATAAACAAAGACAGCCCTGAGACCACCAGAGTAGTGTGTGGGTTTAACAAAAATATCAGTCCTTTTATTTTATGTCATTACCTTCCTTTGCATATTTGTGTATGATCCCATTTCATTTTTAGCTGGTTCAACTTCCAGGGGAAGGTGTGCACGTTGGGGTGGGGATAGTGTACCACAGGTGTAAACTGAAAAATGGTGCTCACAAGGTTGCCATGGATACGGATGCAGTGCCATTAGGTGACCTTACAGTACATGGCATACGCCATAAGGTAGCTGTAGCTTGACATATCGTCTCTTTCTTATCTCTTCCGCAGAGTGTAATCCGTGTGGCTTTCCATGACAGGCGCCTGCAATATAGTGAAAGACAGCAATTGGAAAGCTGGCAGCTCAGTCACCCGGGAGACAGAATTCTGGATATCGGTACACACGCTTTACATGACAAGTCCTCCCTAAAATCATCTGTAACACAGCAGCTTTGTGTCTGAGGCAGTATCACTGCAGAACAGGGGTGGGGGAGACTAAGGGAATAGGTTCACATCTGCGTTTGGAGGCTCAAGCCCAGATTTTGACATATATATTGGAAAAAGCAGCAATGGAGGAAAACAAATAGACTTCATTATAAGTTTGTGGCTCCTGTTAAGTGCGGCTACTGTCCATCACAGGACTGGTACAGCCCTCTGATAATCTCATTGTTTTTCTCTTATGGCAGTACAGAATAATGGTTAAAGGGAATCTGTCAGCAGGTTTTTGCTACCCCATTTGAGAGCAACATTATGTAGGAAAAGAGGCCCTGATTCCAGTGATTTATCACTTAGTTTACTGGGTGCAGCAGTTGTGACACTATCAGAGTGTGTAGATGCAGCAGAGCTCAGAAGATTAAAACCACCCCCCATCACAGCTCTCTGTGTACATGGTCTATTGCCAGTGAGCTGCTTATCACAGGAGGCGGTGTGGTAGGACTATGTGGCACTAGGGAGCTAGTCTAGGCTGGGATAACAGCCTGGGAATAAAGCATTCACTGTATGGAAACACCCAATGTAAAAAAAAAAAAAAGGAGGTGGACAGGCACATCCAATAAGGAAAAGATTCTTCAAGCTTTATTCCAAATACATATCTTTAAATATCCACAGAAGGATGATGTGGTACAGGAAATGCTCTGACACGTTTCTGGCGCCTACTGCGCCCTTAGTCATAGAGCATGCTGTACCACATCATCTTTGGATGGATTTTTAAAGATCCGTATTTGGAATAAAGCTTGGAGATTTTTTTTTATTATTATTGGATGTGCCTGTCCACCTCTTTTTTTTCATTGGATATTTCTGGTCGGTCAGCAGCATCGGAATGGCACTCCGGAAAATAAAGACAGGTGATTACTGAAACGTGAGTACAATGGAAATTTTCTCTTCCATTTGTATGGAAACAACAACACACAGCCATTGAGTTTAGGCACCTGTTTGTTGGCCCTGTCAGGGCTTGCGTTCAAAGCCCCCTTAAAACGGGATGCAGGTGTACGCGCCGATAGGAACATGCTCTCTGACATGCATCATTGTCAGGCATATATGCCTACTGAATAGACACTAAGTAGTAGATTGCGTCTGGGTGTCCTCCTCCAGTAGGTGGATATGCCCGAAAATGATACATGTCAGAGCAAATATTTGCTGTACTGGCACCATTATAGTCTATGGCACCATTGGCGCATACGTCTGAATCCCGTTTAACAGGGGGTTCGAACTTAAACCCCGACGAGTACCTCTGAATGCGTGCCTAAACGGAGTGTGAACGCACCCTAATAAGTGAGATATCACTGAAATCAGTGTCTCCTGTGGCCATCAGGTTACATAGCAAAAACCTCTGCTGACAGATTCTCTTTACGAATAGTGCAGATGTGAATAGAACCACAGCACTCTGCATGACCTCCCACCGTAAACACATAGGCTGGCTTCACACACCTGTGTACCCGGATCAGAATACTTAACCTCAAGGTCTCCTGCCCTTACCCAACTGCTTCACATATACCTATGAAGTACTTAGTACAGGTTGGGAGTCCTGGCAGTCAAGCTGCGTCTGCTGATCAGAGTAGTCGGATATGTGAAATCAGCCTTAGTTTATCAAAGCACACGTGCTTTCTATGAGAATAGGGGAGAAGCGCCATACACCTTTAGTGACCAATTCTCTCCCATAATAAATCACCCACTCTTTTTAGAGTAATAAAGTTTCATGTTAATTTTCTGGAGTCTTGTGTTCTTCATTTCAGATGTCCCTTTGTCTGTGGGAGTCATTAACCCTCTAGTAAATCCCAATGCATTGAACATCATTGAATTTCTATGGGATCCCAGTAAAAGAACGTCAGTTTTCATACAGGTGAGGAAAAAGCGAGTGACTTAGACAGACCTTGTCATCTTTCACTGGCGCTATACAAATTTGTGAACTGTAGGATCCCACTGGGGTAATAGCTTAACACGGTGAAATCAAATTCTTTTTCAGGTTCACTGTATCAGTACAGAGTTCACCCAAAGAAAAAATGGTGGCGAAAAAGGAGCCCCCTTTCGAATCCAGGTGGACACCTACAAGGCCGACTCTCAGGGGAACCTTACCGAGCACTTATATTCCTGTAGCTGCCAAGTCAAAGTGTTCAAGGTACCCAGACCAGACATTGTAGTCTCCAATCTGAGGCTGGATAGCGGTTGCAAAACTACAGTTACCAGCTGCCAGCTTCCAACACTTGTTAGAAGTGGTCATTTCACATCAACTTATATACTTGCATCTGTTCCCAGCCTAAAGGAGCAGACCGTAAGCAGAAGACAGATCGTGAGAAGGTGGAGAAGCGTTCAGCACTAGATCGTGAGAAGTACCAACCCCCTTGTGAAACCACTATCCTTACTGAGGTACCTACACTGCGTGTATACTCACTTTTGTCAGGTCAAGCTGTGTATGACCCGAGGTTAGCATCCTCAATAATCAGAACCTCCCACTCCCGTCTCCAAGACTATACACGTGCTGCGCCAATTCTTTGGAATGCACTTCCCAGGACAATATGATTAGTACCCAATCCCTACAATTTTAAGCGTGCCCTGAAAACGCATTTATTCAGACTGGCCTACCGCCTCAATACATTAATCTAACTATCCCTGGGTGGCACAGTCAAAAGTTTTACCATAACCAGGTTCCCCGTATCATGTTCTCACACGCTTTATGCATCCATTAACCCTCTGTGTCTGTACTGTTACTCACTTAACATTATGGCTGGTCCATACAATCAGGGCAATTGTTACCACCCACCTTTCATGTCTCCCTTTTTTTTTTTTCCTCATAGACTGTAAGCTTGCGAGCAGGGCCCTCATTCCTCTTGGTATCTGTTATGATCTATGTGATTATTGTCATGCTGTAATGTCTATCATCTGTACAAGTCTCCTCTGAAATGTAAAGTGCTGCGGAATATGTTGGCGCTATAGAAATAAGATTTATTATTATTATGTATTTCTTCATAAAATCTGAGGGATTAATAACTCATCTATTATGTTTGTGTAGTGCATACCTTGGCCAGATGTTGAAACACCCAGGAGCCCTAGCATCACTCCTGGCATCTGCTCACCACGAAACTTTAAGGTGTCCACCCCTGACAGGTAAATGCCAATGCCTCTCTGGCTAGGGTTATAGAGACGAACCAAATCATTTGTAAACTGCTTGATGGGATGAAGCACTGGAAACCATAGTGTAATATTTAGTCAGTGCGCTATACTTCAATGACATGGATTCCCATTTTCTCCCATAGGATCTGTGCATCCCCTGTATGTGCCTCAGACAGCTCCACAGAGTGTACAGAAGAGGTCAGTATCCAACCTACCTCATGAAATTTCGAGTATCTATCGCAAACCGAAAAGGCAGAGGGTGAGTGTTAGGCCGTGGTCACACTTGTGAGTGCAACGAGAGAAACTCACGCGAATCTCTCGCATCAATCTCCGGCGGTTCGAACCGGAGAGCTCAGCTGCATAGAAACACATGCAGCTCCACACTCCGGTCCCGAGTGCTGGGTATTGATGCGCAAGTTTCTTGCATTGCACTCGCAAGTGTGACCCCAGCCTTAGTAGGAGAGAAGAAACCAACACTCTTGTCCACAGGCTGAGTCTGGTAATGCAGTCAAATTTCAGTAAAAGTAACAGACTTGCAATATCAAACCCTGTCTATGTGAGGTGCTACTTCTCACAAAAAATAACTTTTTTTCAAAATCCATTGAATTAACTTTTAGGGTTTGTTTTTTTCCCACAAGCATTATAGAAGAGACATTGTAATATGGGCACATTGAATGAATTAGGCAAATAAAAGTGAAGATAGTAAGCCTAAACAGGGCATGGCACTACCATCCGCCACCAATAAGGTGCATTATATTCCTTTGTCATCACCTATTAATACTGTTTCTTATTGTCAATCTCCAGAGTCTCAGTCCCTCAGCCTCCATCAGCGACACCCAGCAATGGCTGCTGCGAAACCGATTTTCTAATTACTGCAGAACATTTTGCAATTTCACAGGTAATAAGGATAATAATTGGAAGCCCCCGGGGTAATTTGTCTCCTCCACTTGTTCACTTTTGATGTTCTGTAATGGTATTGCTGCAATTTCTATGTCAGACTAATGATATCCTCATTATCTAGTCCTGTGTCTCTGCTTACAGATGATATATTATGCAAATCTTATAAGTGCTAAACTGTATGGTAATGTCCCATAATACTATGTCATTTACATACCAGCCAGCCCTATAGCATGTAATGTTTTCATTAGGCCCGGTGCAGATCAGCTTCCATGCTAGACTGATACAGATTTCATTATCGTCAAATTCTATTTACTCTGCTGTCCTACATGGTGGTATAACACAGGGCTCACTGATAGTACAATTGCGGTTTGCATTTTTGTTGCGTTTTACAGTACCAGCAAAAGCCATGAAATTTCAGAAATCTCATGTACACACATTTTTTTTCCCCTGACTGAATTGGAAAACTGTTGCATTTTTGAAAACTGCAGCATGTCACTTTCAGCGTTTTTTCACCCATGGAAAGCAATGAGAACAAAAATGCAGAGATCAGGTTTTGATGCGTTTTTGGTGCAGAAAACTCAGGAACAGCAGACACTAAGTTGTATTTACATGAAAAATGCAGTACAACCGGCTTCTTTTTTTTTTACTGCCCAAAGAGCAGGTTTAGCCTGCAGAAGAAAACGCAGCAAAACTCGACGTGAGACTAAAGCCTAAGGTACCCATATAAATCTCTTGTAGATACCAACAGTTCTCCCAGTTTCTTCTGTTACTATTCTATAAAATAAGGGTCATAAAACACAATTTTTCAGGGTTCCCGATTTTTCTATGGAGAGAGATTAGGAAGCCACAATCAGCCTCATCTGGCAAGGGCTTCTCTAACTGAACAATAAAGGATCAGGAGTTTGACTTCAAATCCTTTTTTTAATCAACATCAACCATCATGGGAGAATCAGGAGGTTGCCCGGTAAATACTGGATGGTTGGCAAATCTGTCTGAAATCAGCCAGCTTGGATCCCTAATGTGTATGGAGGCCTGAAATAATATTCTGCAATTTATTTTACTAAAGCCCATCGGTAGGTTATGTGCAGAGTTTTTTTGAGGCCTTCAAAAAGGAGTTTATCAAGCGTAAACAGCTTCAGGAAATGTTCCCATTTTGGAGGAATTTTTCTTTTTCGAAAATGGTTTTGATTGAGTTTTTTATCCTGATTTTTTTTTTTTTTATTTCCCCCTCATTTAACATTGCCCAGTTTGGAGCATTTTCCATCCAGATGCACTTTTTCATTTTCCCTCAGAAGGTGTTTTCCAAATCCTGGAGAAGGTGGAAAAAACCCCACAAAAACAGCATCTCAACAGCAAAATGGAGAAACCATGAAATAATGTTTTTGATTTTTGAGTGAACATGCTTCAATAACACCACAAAACCCAGTCTGTATACGGTTTAAGACAAAGTCACTTAGTTTACATATCCTAATTTTCAAGTTGCTCCTTTCACCAGGTGCGGACCTCTTAAAAATGACCCGCAGGGACCTAACTCAAATCTGTGGAGTGGCAGATGGGATCAGATTGTCTCATGCTCTGACTTCAAGGTAAATACCATTTGCTCTGTACATGTAGAAGATTGGACAATCATGTTCAGGAGTCAGTGTTTGAAGATGCGGCTCAGTGAGATTTATAGTTAAAAGGTATATGGGTATAAGAGGCTTAATAGGGTAGGCAAAATGGGGTCCAAGTAACAACCTTACAACTCAAGTAAGTAACCCAACAGTTGTGTGACCAAAAAGAAATATGAAAAGTCATCCACCATCTCCTGCTTTGCACTGATCTATAAGGCAGTATTATTTAGGTTCTATTAACACTATATGAGGAAAAATATTTAGACATTATATAGCCATTTTTTATTTAACCACTGATGACCGTAATATGTGAGCAGTGTCAAGATGTCACTTTATGATTACATTACTTGGATACGGTATGGTAGTACCTTTTATATATGTGGGGGTATAATTTGCTTGTTGCCCAAGCCCACTATTTAAGGAAATCAGTAATATATGGAAAAAAACTCAAAACTCCCCATCTATCTGTCCCAACAGGTCTGTGCGGCCTCGTCTCACATTGTACATTAGTACAGAGTCATCAGCCAAGAAACAAGACACAGATGCAATACAGACAGGTGAGCACTACTGTCAAAAAGGTTTACATTGTTGAACAACGTTGTAGTCTGTGTTCCTGCCAACCCTGGTGCCTAATACCCCGTCACCGGCAACGCTATCAGTATATTTTCCCTCTATGATGCTCTTCCAATGACCAATGTCACATTCTGGGCACATCCACAATATCGTTGCGATCGAATAAACCAGTAACAGATTATGATCTTGTAACCCAAATGCCAAGCAGGATTACTCTTCTACCTGGCAAGTGGACAATTGGAAGGGATAGCGTTACTGGGCATTCCCAGTTTTAATAAGGCTAAGAGAGGATTACACTGAAGGTGAATTAGGGCTTACATCTGACAAACTAGAACATTTTGATGACAGAAATGCAATACTAAACAAACGTTGTAGGCAGATGTAGAAAAAAATGCTGCAAAGTAACAATACTTAAGAAATATTAGGTTTACTTTTTATCAATTAACAAAATACAATTAAGTGAATGAATAAGAGATATTAGTACTTCAAGTCAATATTTTGAATGACACTCCTTTGTCTTTTAAAACAGCAATCACTTCTTCTTGGTACACTTGCACATAGTTTTTAAGGAACTTGGCAGGGAAGTTGTTCCAAACATCTAGGAGAACTAACCACAGATCTTCTGTGGATGTACGCTTGTGCAAATCCTTCTGTCTCTGAATAATGTTGAGATCAGGGCTCCGTGCGGGCCATATCATCACTTCCAGGACTCTTAACTATTGAAATGTTCTCCAGCGAGTCCATGAAACAACTACATTTTGTTACAGCCAAATATGTCAAATTTTGACATCAGTCCAGAGCACCTGCTGCTATTTTTCTATATCCCAGTTATTGGATTTCAAGCATAGTTGGGTTCAAAAAGCCATATCTTCGATATGGAAACCAGGCAACTCAATTCTTCCATGAAGACCACTTCTTTGATCAGAAGATGGTTTCAGCTGGACTTCACTAGTTGCTGTCAGTTCTGAGTGGATGGCACTTCTGGACAAATTCCAAAATCGAGGGGAAGTAAGCATGTGTCTTTCATCAGCTGAATCAAGACCTAGAGGTCTATGGTCCTCAACATTGCCCATTTCTTGATGTGTTTGCAAAGGATGTTTAACAGCAAGTTTTGTTCCCCTTTTTTTTGACATCTTGCTGATATACCATACAACTACCTTGTGTCTTGATGCTGTGGCCAGTCTTGCCACGGTGTATTACCTGTGACACGATACGGTCTTCTTCCTTACTTTTGCAGCAGTTTGGCTGCTATGCACTCAGTTTTAAAGCCTCCTACACAACTGTTTCAGTTAATAACAGTATTTCAACCTACATATGAAAATGATGACCATTATCACCAGTTTGTAGGATTATAGTCCAATGCATGAGTAACCAATTATACCAAAGTCCCTGACTTTGCCTTCAAAACAGCATCAATTCTTATAGATTATCTAGAAAAGGGTGGTAACATCAAAATACTTATTTGATTTAACATTTCTTGAGTTCTTTCAATTTGCATTTTGTTATTGTTAAACTATTAAAAGGGACTGTCAGCACAGAATGAGTGTTCAAACTAAGTACAGGAGATCTGTGCATTAAATCATTTAAATACACCTTTCCACCTACTTGGTTTCAGTACACCGTCTCCGGCTCTATGAAGCCAGAGCTATCAATCAAATAAGGGTGAGGGTGGAGATAGAGGGACAACAAGCAGGCGGGAAGAAGTATTTTAAGTGATAGGTCCTGCCATGAAGCACAGTCACTTAACCCGTTAACGTCCATTGACATGCGCAGTCAGTCATGGCTGGGTGTAACTTCCCGCGCCATGACGGACTGTGCATGTCATTCATTTGAATTGTCACTGCGTGTAAACACGCAGTGACAGTTCAGTGCCGACAACTGTCTATGACAGCTGACACGCACGGGATGAGGTGTGAGGACCCTTGCAGTTGGTCCAAGCACCCAGAGCGCTGTGATTGGTCAGTCAATCTGACTGACCAAACACAGCGCGATCGGGCAGGAGATGCTGAAATTTCAGCATCTCCTGCCTGATCAGTGCAGGAGCTCAGCGCTGCAGTGGCTAAGCATCCTGCACTGACAGCCAGGAGCCGCGTCCACACTGCCCCTGGCTGTTAACCCCCTGACTGCTGTGATCAAGCGTGATCTCAGCGCTCAAGGGGAGAGACAGAGGGTCGGGGGCTCCCTCTGCCTCAGATCGGCGTCCCCGGAATGTAATTGTGGGGCCCGATCTGTGCCATGATAACCCGGGGGTTGTCATGACAACATCCAAGTCTTCCAGCTACGGAAAGCCACTGAGACCACGCCCACAGTATGGTCTCAGCAGCTTTCTCCATAGGTATTATACACTGCAATGCTGCAGCATTGCAATGTATTATACCTGCAACGAAAGTGAAAGTCCCAAGGTAAAAAAAAGCACACAAAAAACATTTAAAAAAAAAAACATGTAAAAAAAAATCCCCTAAAAAAACACGCATTTGGTATCGCCGTGTCCCTAAAAATCCCATCTATAAAAGTGTCACCCTAGTTAACCCCTTCAGTGAATGCCGTAAAAAAAAAAAAAGTAGCAAATTATACTTTTCCCAAGCGGTATCATACCGCTTGGAAAAAGTGCAACAACATATAAATAAACATGGTACCGCTGAAAATGTCATCTTGTCCCGCAAAAAAAAAGCCGCCAAACAGCTCCATCAGCGGAAAAATAAAAAAAAAATTCATAGCTCGCAGAATAAAGTGATGCAAAAATAATTCTTTTTTCTATAAAAAGTTTTTATTGTGTAAAAAACACCAAACAATGATATAATGAGGTATCGCTGTAATCGTAGTTACCTGAAGAAAAAAACTGCCTTACCAATTTTACCACACATGGAATGGAGAAAAAAAAAAAAATTCCTGAATTGCTGGGTTTTCCCTTCACCCATGACAGCAAACCTGAGAGAGGGATCTGCTGAAATATAAGGGGCGGCACCTCTCCCCCGCTTCAGTTGGGTTCCTGTCCTAGGAAGGGAATCCCAGACTGACAGCGGCGGTGCCTATCATGGATGAAGAGACCCAGGGCCGTCCCGGCGCGGGAAGAACAGGTCATCTTACCTGTAGTGCCGGCCGTCTGTTTCCTGGTAGCGCAGTCCCCGGGGTCTCCTTGGGGCTCTGGGTTCGTGCGGGTGCGGCTGGCGGCCTCTATGCTCCGGGGAGCTCCACCATGCCTCCCCAGGCCGTCTCCCTCACGACACGTAGCGTGGGAGAGCCAAGGGAGTTTTCCGGCCACTGACGTCAGCGGCACAGGGCATCCTGGGAGCGCGCCGGCTGACGTCAGAAGTGCGACGGCAATATGGCGCCTGGTGCGACGCCGGCCGCATGGAAAAGGATAGCGCTCGCAGGGGGGGGGGGGGGGAAGCTCACTGGGCCAGACCTACTTAAAGGAGGAGGACGTCAGTGCGGCCAGGTAAACCATGGGGTCAGATCAGGAACAGTCGCTGTCTCCACCGTCTAAGCCTACATCAGAAACCTCGGCTCACAAGCATAGCAGCCGTTCAAGCGGCAAAAGCAGCAGTCGCCTGAGCCACAGGTCGGGAGACTCCTCGATGTCCAGAGAGCACAGGTCACGTGCTCCACCACAGCCTCCGAGTCCGGTACCCTACTTTACAGGTGGTGAGCGATCTCCATGAATGTTAGTATGGTGTTAATAGGGTCCTTCTTGTGTGTTAAATTCCTTAGGAAAAGCCCAAAAAAGCAGGGAGCAAGAGGAACAATAGAGATTGTGCCATATGTAGAAGCCCCCCTAGCGAGAGATTGGCAGAAGGACCTTTGTGCCAACTGCACCCGGCGAACCATGGCGGAGGAGGCGCCAAGCTTTGCAACCAACCTCAGATCGGTCATCAGGTCAGAGGTGGAAGACTCCCTTAAAGTATTGTTAAAGAAAAAAAAAAAAAAAAAGAAGAAGTAGAAAAGACTCCCCTAAGCCCTTTCTCAGACTCTTCCTCGGCCCTATCTCTGGCCGAACACCGATCCTCCTCCTCCTCGGATAGCGACACGGGTGGTAAGCCGTGTTTTCCAGTAGAGGATACGGATGCTCTCCTCAAGGCCATAAGAGTAACAATGGGCCTACAGGAGGAAAAAACAGCTAAGTCCCTGGAAGATGTCATGTTCGGGGAGTCTACAGGAAAGGAAGAAATGTACCTTTCCAGTCAATGAGAAAGACCAAGCACTCATTGAAAGAGAATGGAAGAAGCCTGAGAGATCAGGAGCACTTCCCTCCTCCTCTAAAAGGAGGTACCCCTTTGAACATAAAGACACGGAGATATGGGATAAGGTCCCAAAGATAGATGCAGCGATGTCCGTGGCATCCAAAAAAAATCGGCCCTGCCCCTGGAAGACTCAAGGAGCACTTACAGACCCGCTAGATAAAAAAGCGGATTCCTACTTAAGACATACGTGGGAAGCAGCAGCATGAAGACTAAAACCGGCAATAGCCGGCACCTGCACAGCACGTTCCTTAATGATTTGGCTACAGCAGCTGGGAGAGAAACTTGCTTCAAAGGTCTCGAGGGAAAAAATTCTGGCGGACATGTACCTTCTGCACGGAGCAGCAGCTTTTTTAGCCGACACCTCCGCTGATTCCATAAGACAGACGGCTAGAGCAGCAGGGTTATCAAACGCCGCAAGGCGCGCATTATGGCTTAAAGGCTGTCCAGGGGATCTACAGTCTAAAGCCAAGTTGTGCTCTCTCCCATGTGATGGTCATTTTTTATTTGGGAAAAATCTGGATGACATCTTGGAAAAAGCAAGTGATAGAAAGAAGGACTTCCCCAGGTTTCCAGCAGATCAGAGAAGGCAGTCCTTTCAGAGAGGAAAATTCAACAGGGGCCGTTCTCCGGGGGATAGGAGAAAATGGGAGGACAAAAAGGAAGAAGGAGTCCGGATTCATGTTCGGAGGAGCCACCTCATCCTCCAAAAAATCCCCACAATGACTCCAGCATTCCGGTAGGGGGGAGACTGATGCTTTTTTCCCTGGCCTGGGAAGGTATCTCTTCCAATGCCTGGATCTTAAACATCATAAGAGAAGGCCTCAAAATCCCGTTTTTTCAGCGGCCGAGAGCATCATTTGTTGTGACCCCCATCAGGAAGGGGATAGAAGAACAATTGGCCCTGGAGTCAGAAATCTTAAGTTTGCTAGACAAGCATGTTCTGTCCGAGGTCCCGAGCGGACAGGAGAGAACGGGATTCTACTCACCCCTCTTCCAGATAAAAAAAAACAGACCGGTCATTCAGGACAATCATAAACCTCAGTGGCTTCAATCAGTGGATAAAAAAAATCAGACCTTCAAAATGGAGTCGGTAACTACAGCCATAAAACTTCTACACCACAATTGTTTTATGGCTGTAGTCGATCTAAAGGATGCATACCATCACATCCCGATTCACCCAGGTTATCAAAGATACTTAAGAGTGGCTCTCTACATCGAGGGCAATCTCAGACATCTTCAATTCAGAGCCCTTCCATTTGGCATATCCATAGCCCCGAGAGTGTTTACCAAAGTCGTAGCGGAGATGACAGCCTTCCTCCGAATCCACAACACGGTCATAATACCCTATTTGGACGACTTCCTAATAGTGGGCAGCTCAGAAGACCATTGCACGGCGCAGGTGGAAAGAGTAACAGACACCCTACAAAGACTGGGGTGGATGGTAAACATCAAAAAAATCAAAACTACAACCCCTAAAGAGACAGATTTTTCTAGGGTTCATCCTGGACTCAGAAAAACAAACTTGTCTGTTACCAGAGGCCAAGATGGAAAAGGTGAGAAATAGGACATTGGCGGCACAAGACCAACCTCACATGACCCTGAGAAGCGCAATGACCTTGCTAGGCACCCTGACAGCATGTATCCCAGAGATCAGGTGGGCACAATTCCACACCCGACAGCTTCAGGGAGAAATTCTGTCACCACAAAAATTGCTGAGAGGGCGTTTAGAAGGATGGCTGGAGCTTTCCTTAGAGGTCAAAAACTCTCTCAGATGGTGGTTAGACAGGACAAACCTGACGTCAGGGATACTATGGGACAGTCCAGTGACCGACATAATTCTGACAGATGAGAGTTCCGCAGGCTGGGGAGCGCACCCAAGGGGTCAGGTGGCCCAGGGACCCTAGGGGCCTCAAGAGCCAAACGCATCCTCCAACTTGAGAGAACTATGGGCAGTAAACAAAGCCTTAAAAAACGTTATCCCCCTTCTAAACGGCTGCAATGTCCGGATCATGTCGGACAACAGAGTAACAGTGGCGTACATCAATCAACAGGGGGGAACAAGGTCACACTCCCTAATGAAGGAAAAAACACCATGTGCACAACTGTGGTGGTGCCAAGGTAGGTTCCCAAACCATATATAGTATAATGAAAACCTGGCACTCAACTTAAATGCTTAAATGGAACAGTTTAATTGTAGTACCAAACAAAACGTTTCGGTCAGTGCAGACCTTCATCAGTTACGTGCTCAAAGATTGTCTGGCTCAAAGATTATATTGGAGGGCGCTTTTTGTATGTCCCTGTAAAGCCAAATGTCAGTGTGCTGCTGGAGCGCAGTTAAGTCTTATCTGTCTGGCAGGGAAAGCGCGAGCCTGGTCCTCCTGGATGCTGTGTTCCACGCTAACCTACATGAGTTGATAATTTTACATAGTTATCTAATCTATTCTAGAGCTTTTGTTAAAGTAGTTTTTGAAATGTCAGAATATAATGCTCGGCATTTGCTTACAACTTGCAGGACATATTGCTTTTGTTCTTCATCTTTTGTCAGAAGGTCGTTAAAGTCGGTTACTTCCTACCTCTTTTAATTTTTCTTTCCTAACTTTTGGATTTACAACCCTAGCGTGCTCTGATGGTTCATCTGTGCTACTGAGCAATTTATTAGCCATTAACAACTTTTCATTGTAATGGTGGGATCAAAAAATGATAATCCCACCAACTCTGCATTCAAATACCACAAATGGTTCGAAAATTTGGTCAGGGCTATTTCTGCAATGTTGTCACATTCTTTATAGTCTAACAGACTATGCAAAATACCTAAATCTTAAAATACCTCAATTTTGATTTTTTCAAACTTTGAGCGACGAGCGGCACGGGTTAACGTCGTTTGATCGAGCTCAAATTTTGGCTATCTCAATATCTGGAAAGGGGAATCGTTTTGTGGGGTCCAGACGAACAAGATTCTGACATTTTTTTCCCCCCCATATGAGATCCGGTCACCCTAGTGCACACGCTGCGGATTCTGCTGCGGATTTTGCAAAATCCGCAGGTAAATCCACAGGTCAAGAGACCTGCGGTTTATCTGCAGATTAGCCTGCGGTTCATCATCTCTACAATGGAGGAGATGGTAAACCGCAGCGGAATCCGCAGAAAGAATTGACATGTCATTTCTTTCTGCGGATTGAAAATCGCAGCAAATCCGCGGGGAAAATTCCGTAGTGTCTGCACAGCGGTTTTCAATTCCCATAGGCTATAAAAGGTACTGTACAATGCAGCTAATTATGCTGCGGATCCGTAGGACCAAAACCGCTGCGGTGCCACCAGCACCAATTGGGCACAGGGCTCACGTGACAAGCTCACGTTAGCCCCGGGGACACGAGTGCTGACACCGCTGCAATGGTGCCCCCACGGGAGGTAAATACAGGGGTTTTTATATTAACGGGGGCAAACATTCAGATTGAAAAAGGGTTGTCCTAGTGATTGATATGCTTTTACCCGTTCTCTTTTTTAAAGCATTCATACTTTGCAGCTTTTTTTTTTCCCTACACATGCCTAAAAGTTTTGCACAGTACTATATAATGACTGCACCACAACTATGGTGAGAATCCAAGAGTTATGTGCAAGCCACTATTTTGGGATTTTTTAAATTTAATGTTCCATGTCAAGAAAAGCCCAAAATTGCTAAAGGAACAGTTTAAAATGTAGAAATCAGAGTCCAGCAACCTGTAACATTCTGGTTACAAGAATCGTCCAAGACGGTATCTCTCTGGGCCCTATGGGTTGGAGCATGACATGTTGGTTTCTCTCAGGCTCTGTACTAGGCAAAAATAAATCCTAATGTTGCCCCATCCATTCTGTGGGAATGTTATTTAAAGAGGAAATGAGGAGCCATGAACTTTCCTTAAACATGGATACTTCTCATGGGTACTTCTCATAATAAACATGGGTACTTCTCATAATATTCCTTAAACATGGGTACTTCGTCCTTAAATAATATAAAAGTAGAATGAAAAAGGACAGAAAACCACCATGTGACTGAAACCTTATAGCTAGCATTGGATAAGACCTCTGGCATTTATGGTGCCATGACGTATTAATGTGCCAGTGCTCCTGCCTCCTCTGCAGCCGTAAAGTCACTATGGAGAACAGTCTCCGCAATGGGACTCCCTAACATGGAAAAGATGGGGAATTAAGAGTTATAGTACAATATAACATGTGAATGAAATAGGCACAGAAAAAAAAAAAAAATAATAAAATAAAACAAACGGTAGGGAATGTAAAAGTCAACACCCATATGCCCAAGGCCATACTCTGAAACATAACCGCAATGTAAAATCACAGTCTTCAGCCAGTGGCTCGAGATTGCTTCTGACAGGCAAGGAATATCAAAGCCATGAGAAAACAGGTTTTTGTTCTCTTATGACCTCCAGCAACAGAAGGCCTGGAAGTAACATCAGCTGTCATTAATGTTTTTTATCTTTAAGCGGCCAATGGTGATGAGATTTCAGCTAAGTTATATAGGAGATATAAAATGAAATAGGGGCAAGGTGATGTACAGCAGATCTTAATGGGGTTCATCTTCTATCTCTCTCAGCCCTATATCAGGAGATCTACATGGAAGATGTGACTGCAGCCGAACTGACCAATAAACTGGCAGACCTATTCAGTGTCCCAGCAAACCACATCTTACGGATCTCCAGGACGGGCCCCCACGGGATCCATATCCTGCTAAGTGACATGGTAGGTATTCACTGTAAGGTTACATGATCGAATGAAGATATCTGGGATTTACCAATTTCCTTCTAATATATAATTACCTTGTAATGTCTTCACTTCCTGTTCCATCCAGATCCCAGGATTCCAAGCGGTGGACATTCACCAACCACCATATTGGGACACCCAAGTGAGGGATGTCTCAGTATGGAAACTGCTACTGGTACCAGCCTCTTGCGCGGTACCACCAGCGGAACACCGTCGCACCACACACACACACAAACTGTATATGCCGTAGGCAACGCACACAGTATACGCCATACGCAGCCTCTTGCACGGTACCACCAGCGGAATACCATCGCGAACACGCCGCCGCCAGGATCAGCTGAATGATTCACTGACCGTCGCCATCTTTGTACAGGTGGAGCGCATGCGCAGTTTTAATGTGACCGCCACTATCTGTCTGCACAAAGATGGCGGCTGTCTGATTTACTGCGCCTGCACGAATTCCGTGCAGGCGCAGTGAATCATTCGGCTGATCCCAGCGGCAGATGCGCGACGTGTCTACAGGCAGAGGAAGCCGGTCACAAAGGGGTTTTCCCATGAACGAAAAGTCATTTTAAAATTTGTCTGACCGTGTACGGAGCATACCACACATCCTGGGCAGGTGAGGAAGCAAAAGACAATACTGACATTACAGCAGGGGATCACAGAGGATTTATTTTGTGAGGTAAAATATTTCACTGACTGTTTTTAAACAATATTTTACCTCACAAAATGTATCCTCTGCGATCTCTTACTTACGGACCCCATAGCAGCTGCTTGGTGTGCCGCTATTAGTGGCACGCCACTGGCTGGGTGCCCCTGGAGGACCGGGGGCCCAAGGCAGCTGCCTAGTCTGCCTGCTCCTAACGCCAGCCCGCTCCGCCCAAAGCGCTGCCCCCTTTTTTACGCGCGGTGATAACACGTGTTCATTGAACACATGCGGACTCACCGCATCCTATTCATAGACTGGGCTATTTATCTTGCAGAAATGGAGCATCTCCGTAAGATAGACATGCTGCGTTCTATAAAGACGCGCCACATGTCCGGTTTCGTGGGTATGTCACCCCTGTCTTTGTACGCATAGTGGAGATGGGATTTCATAAAATGCCCTCCACTATGCTGTAATAGCTGGACAATGCGGATTGAACGCTGGGGCTGTACGCAGCGTTCAATCCACAGCAAATTCTGATGTATTGCGCCACGTGAAAAACATATACTGTACAATATTGGGCATTTTCCTAGCAATATACAGATTCTAACCTGGTTCTTTGTCCCCCCAGATGGTGAGAAATATGCTGGATGAATCCTGCTTTACAGCTACGCTGCAAAAATGTGAGTTACCGTAATCTGTTTTATAGAAACAGTCATTGGACAGCTTCAGTATATATAATGCACGATATGCCAATAGCTCCACTATAATTAACTATGTCGATGGCTTAGGCTAATTTCACATTAGCGTTTTTTTTGGGCATGCGCATCATGCACAATAGAAACGCATGCAAAAAAACGTATCATGGATCAGTCATTGGATGGATCTGTCACCTGCATGAATCTAAATTTCTGCTATTAAAAACATAAAAATATTATTTCAGATCTCAAAACAGCCTTGGTAAACCTTACACCCCTAATCTTTTACCAAAGAATCCAATAAAATAATTGCCTACAGCTGCAACTAAAAGGATTTTACGAAAGACAACCGGCAGCAGAATCATATTTGAGAAAACCCCCAAACCAGCTGTCAGAAGACTGTATTCTTACATATGCTGAGTTTTTTTTTTTTGTTTTTTTTTTAGTGCAAAACCCAGATGGCTATCATTGTATTCTCCGGTAAAGAGTGGGCAATGTTGACACCCCTGCACTGCCAGCTCCACACAAGAGGAGATCAGCAGCTTCAAACACTGCCAGTCACATCAATGGATGAACGGATTGCCAAGTATGACGCTAAACAAAACTGGTCCTGTTCTTAGAAAAAGCTCCCCAATTGCTGCGCTTCTATATACATGAAACAGTTTGGATATTTTTTTTATATTATTTGTATATATAAATTTGATAATAAAAATTTCTTACAAAATTATTCAAATATACACATTTATATTGGTATTCCTGTTCCAAATAATAAAATCAGGAGCGGAAATCTACAAGGTACGTAATATACTTCCGAAACTGCATTTCAAAAACTTGGCATGTATAGAAAGATCCCTGCATGGGCTTCATGCCCCCTAATGCTAGGCTCTCCTGTAATATTGGCACTGCAGACATGAAGCCGCGACATCTCCACATTTCACTCTGCAATGGGTGAAACTCACACCTACATCCACAGCATAAAATCACATGCTGCGCCATTGAGCACTCAATTTAAGTGGATATATTTTTCACAATCTTATGCACCATGATGCTGCCATGGTAAATCACAGCGGATTATCTGCCAGTGAATATGGAGCGCAAAAGTCATCGGAACTAAAATGCTCAGATAGTGGAGCTCCATCAAATGATGGAGCATCACTGAAATCTTTTGGAAAAGATGCTTTGTGAGGTTTTGTCAGCACCTGGATTAATATGCAGTTCTTGAGAGTCTGGAAATACACTAGAGAATCGCAGAAGAAAAAAGAAAAAAAAAAAAAAGGGAAACATCCCAAACAGTTAGCATGAAAGATTAAGGGCGGTTTCACACGTCCAGATATTTCCGGTACCGGAGATATCCATGGCCGCGTGTCGCATATCAGTACCACACGGATGGCCGCCGGGGAAGTAGCGCTACAGTAAGTGCTGTTCCCCTGCATGTGGTGCTGAAAGCAGCTGTCATTCTCTCTGCTCTGCCAGCAACAGCACGAGCAGGGAAGAATGAATGGAAAAAAAAAAAAGACGACGTGGGGTCCCCCTTATATTTTGAACCAACCTGGCAAAACTAACAGGTACAGGCTGCTATTTTCAGGCTGGTAAGGGGTCATTAATATGGCACCCCCAGGCCAAAAATAGCAGCCCACAGCTGCCCAGAAAAGGCGCATCTATTAGATGTGCCTATTCTGGAGCTTTGTCGGGTTCTTCCCACTTGCCCTGTAGCGATGGCAAGTGAGGTAATAAGGGGTTAATGCTACCTTTCTATTGTGAGGTGACATTAAACCCGCTTTAGTAATGGAGAGGTGTCAAGACACCTATCCATTAGTAATCCTATAGTAAGTAAAGGGTTAAACACACACACAGTATATTAGTATATATTATAATATACTATATTATAGTATATTAAAACAAAGTCTTTTAATGAAAGAACACACCACACATTTTTTCCATCTTTATTACACTGCTAATCCCGTCTAGAATCCCTCGATCTCCTGAAAAAAAAAAAAATACAATACCTGTTCGACGCTCAGGCAAGTCCCACGGCGGAAATCCATATCTGGGAGTTAATCAGTTTACAGCCGGAGCGGTGCTAATGCGACCGCTCGGGCTGTAAGCTACTGAGGAATGAATGGGAAGCAGCGTGCACAGGCTCCGTGACTGATGCACCTTTTCTGGGCAGCTGTGGGCTGCTGATTTTAGGCTGGGGGGGCCATAGTCATGGCCCCTTACCAGCCTGAAAGTAGCAGCCCGCACAGGTTAGTTTTGTCGGGTTGGTTAAAAAGTATTAAGTTACGTACCGGTAACGGTATTTTTCGGAAGCCCATGACAGCACCACGAGAGAGGGGATCCGCCCTATAGGAACAGGAAACCTACAGATACAAAAGGGCGGCACCTCTCCCACGCATCAGTTGGATTACAGAGCTTGAGAGGCTACCATGGTTAGTACACAACATATAATATATACAACCTATCTACCCTATTTACCAGAATTATTTTACACCATCTCCCACATGAGGTAATTTTATGAACAATCTTCTAAAGGAGTGCACCCCTATACATGAACAAGGGAGGGAACTAAGGGTGCTGTCACGGGCTTCCGAAAAATACCGTTACCGGTACGTAACTTAATACTTTATTCGGACTCCCATGACAGCACCACGAGAGAATTACAGAGATGTAAACTAACTTAGGGAGGGACTACAGCCTGCAGCACCCTTAGCCCGAAGGTGAGGTCTGAGGAGGCACCCATGTCTAACCGATAGTGGTTAAAAAAGGTGGAAGGAGATGACCAGGTGGCCGCCTAACATATCTGATCAATTGATACTCCAGATCTTTCTGCCCAGGATGATGCCATGGCCCGAGTGGAATGCGCCCTCAGATTCTGTGGAGCTGGGCCGCCACCTGCTGTGTAGGCAAGAGAGATAGCCTCCCTAATCCACCTTGCTAACGTGCGTTTTGATACTCTGTATCCTTTCCTGGGACCTTGGAAGGATAGGAATAATGCGTTCTCCTTCTTCCAAGGATCCGTGGCTGCTAAATATGTAAGTAAGCATCTCCTAATATCTAATGCCTGAAGTTTTTGCTCTTTAGGGTTGGTTGGATTAGGGAGGAAGGAAGGCAGAACTATCTCCTGTGTCCTGTGGAATTGTGTTGCTACCTTGGGAAGGTATGCTGGATCTGGCCTTAGGATTACTCTATCTTGCAAGAACTCTGTGTAAGGGGGCAATCTGGAAAGTGCCTGTATGTCGCTCACCCTACGTGCGGATGTTATCGCTACCAGAAATGCTGTCTTAAGAGATATAACCTTTAGTGAGGCAGAATCTAAAGGTTCAAACGGACTTTCCGTCATGGCTGTAAGGACTAAGTTTAAGTTCCACGGCACACATCTGTCTTTGTGTATAGGTCTCGATATGGCCGCTGCTCTGATGAACCTTGCTACCCAATAATTTTTTGCAATATCACCTGCAAACAGGGCCCCTAAGGCTGAAACTTGAACTTTTAACGTACTTGTGGAGAGACCCAATTCGAAACCTTTCTGGAGAAATTCCAGAATATGTTTTGTGGGAATTCCGTCTCTGACGTCAAAGTGAAAGGTGGACAGGAATCGTTTCCAGGTCCTAGCATAGATGTTAGTGGTAGTTAATTTTCTGCTCCTCAGGAGGGTGTCAATTAAGTTCTTGGAGAACCCTCTATCCTTTAATAGTGACCTTTCAAACACCACGCCGTCAAATGAAGTCCCGCTACTTGTGGGTGGCTGACTGGCCCCTGGTAGAGGAGATCCGGAAGGTTCGGCAGTACCCAGGGATCGCATACCGACATGGTCCTCAACCATGCGAACCAGGTCCTCCTGGGCCAAAAGGGGGCAATTAGTATGACTTTTGCCCGATCCTCTCTGATCTTCCTGACTACCAGAGGAAGAAGATTCAATGGCGGGAAGGCGTATGCCAGAGAAAAGTCCCATCTTATCAGGAGGGCATCCACCGCCATGGGATTTTCCCTGGGGTTCAGAGAGCAGAACAATTTTTCTTTTCTGTTTTCTCTGGTGGCAAAGAGGTCTACCTCTGGCTGACCCCATCTGCGGACAATCTGGTGGTAAATATCTTTGTTCAAAGCCCATTCTCCTTGCCTTAGAGTCTTGCGGCTTAGAAAGTCTGCTCTTACGTTGTCCTTTCCGCTGATGTGGAGCGCGGTTAAAGATAGAAAATTTCTCTCTGCTATCTGAAGGAGCCGTTCTGTTATCTGCATCAGAGCGCTGGAGCGGGTTCCACCTTGGTGGTTGACATATGCTACCGCTACCTGGTTGTCCGAGTGTATCCTCACGTGATGGCCCTGTAGGTACATAATGAGTTTCTTGACTGCCCGTTCTATCGCCAATAGCTCTCTCTGGTTGGATGAGATTTCAGAATCAGAATCCCAATGTCCCTGTACCACTATGTCCCCCATATGGGCTCCCCAACCGAAGGAACTAGCGTCTGTGGTTATAATACGGGTTATCTATGTTATCCAGGGCACCCCTGATGCTAGGTTCTCGCTATCGAGCCACCATCTAAGCGATGTAACAGCTGAGGGGCTTAGCAACACTCGACCTTGTAAGGAGCCTTCCAAGGCCCTGCTATTAACCAGGACGTCGTTCTGAAGGGCTCTAGTATGGAATTGTGCCCACCTGACTGCTGGGATGCATGAAGTTAGAGAGCCTAACAGGGACATGGCCTGTCTGAGGGTCATAGACGGATTATCAATTGCCCGAAGAACCTGCTCCTGTATCTTTTGCAATTTATCTAGTGGCAGCAGGCACTGCTGAGTTTCTGAATTTAGTAATAAGCCTAGAAACTTCTGTATTTTTAAGGGCTGGAGTCGGGATTTCTCGTAGTTTAAAATCCATCCGAGGTTTTCTAATCTGGATTTAGCTTTTTCTATCTGGGATCTACAGTGACCCACCGATTTTCCCACAATCAAGAAATCATCTAAATATGGGATGATTAAGACGTCAACCTCCCGTAAATGAGCCATAACTTCGGCCACTATCTTTGTAAATACCCTGGGTGCTGCTGAGAGACCAAAGGGAAGGGCTCTATACTGATAATGACGCACTGTGCCACCTACTGAAACCGCCACTCTCAGGAACTGCTGGAAGTCTGTATGGATAGGTACATGATAGTACGCATCTTTCAAATCTATGACTGCCATAAAACAACCTTTAAACAATATTTTTATTGTTGTATTAATGGACTCCATCTTAAATGTACGATTAATCAAAAACTCGTTAAGGAAACGAAGGTTTATAATCGTTCTGAATGTCTTATCAGGTTTCTGGACTAGAAACCGGGGAGAGTAGAACCCTCTTCCTCTTTCAGCTTCTGGAACCTCTACCAGGACATTTTTCTGGCATAGGCTCAAGACTTCCGCTTCTAAAGCCGCCTGTTCGAGAGGAGAAGATCTTAAAGGGGTTAGTTTAAAGGTATCCCGCGGGACCTGGGTAAACTCCAATCTAAGCCCGGTGGATATTACCTTGCGCACCCAGTCACTATTTGTAATCTGTGACCATGCCGGGAAGAAGGATGACAGTCTACCCCCCACGGGAATTGCTAGTCATTGATTTGATCTCTTTTGATCTCTCGACGAGCGTGTGAACATATAGCCAGTACCTCTTCTCCTTCTGTCTTCCCATCTGGGGCGATCTCTAATAGGCGAAGAGTTGCGCCTTCTCCCCTGGCCGAATCTCCTTCTACCAAATGGACGATGGTAGGACGCAGACGAAAGGTTTGGGAATTTTTTCTTGTCGTCCCCTGCCTTCTCAAGCAGCTTGTCTAAGACAGCGCCGAACAAATATTCGCCCTCACATGGAATCGCACAGAGCTTTGCCCTGGACTGAATGTCTCCCTGCCAGCACTTTAGCCACAGGGCGCTACGAGCTGCATTAGAGAGACCTGCTGCTCTGGCGGCCATTCTCACTGCATCCGCTGAGGCATCTGCTAGGAAGGCTGCTCCCTCTTGGATGGTTGGTAGGGCCCCAAGAATTGTCTGTCTTGATGTACCCTGTTTTAATTGTGACTCCAACTGGTCCAACCAGACCATCATGGACCTGGCCGTGCACGTTGATGCCACTGCTGGTCTTAAGGACCCGGCCGCCATTTCCCAGGTGTTTTTAAGGAAAGTATCTGCCTTTCTGTCTAGGGGATCTTTAAGGGATCCCATGTCCTCAAAGGGTAGCGAGGATCTTTTCGATGCCTTTGCAATGGCTGCGTCTAATTTGGGGGCTCTGTCCCAAGTATTCACTGCCGGATCGTCGAAGGGGTATCTGCGTTTGAGGGCTGGTGGTAGCGACCCTCTTTTATCCGTTTTTTTCCCACTCTCTGTGGATCAGATCCTGGATCTTTTGATTTAATGGGAAGACTCTCCGCTTCCTCTGTTCCAGCCCACAGAACATGACATCCTGCATGGATAATTGGGGCTTAGGCTCCTCTACCTCCATTGTCCCTCTGACTGCTTTGACCAGCTTGTCTACCCGGTCAAGAGGCAGACAAAATCGCCCCGAGTCCTCTTCTCCTGAGGAGGACGAGGGAGATGAAGCCTGGGAGTCTCTGCTTTTTCTCCACTCTACCGAGGAATCGGACTCCACTGGGACCTCGCCCCTTAGACTTTCCGGCTGGGACAAGGACTTTAGGGTTTCCCTCATTTCTGCCCTGACAATGTCCCTTAAACTCGCCGCTACCGTGGGCGACTCTTCTGCCACCGTCTGCTGAATACAGGGGGGGCACAATTTTTTGAGGCATTGGTCCGGTAATGGGCATGCACAGAGTGCGCATTCCCTATGTTTAGTCTTATTTGTAGCCTTTTTCCCCTAGAAAAAAAAAAAAACACAGAAGGGGGGTCCCGTCACTGAGTGAACTTTCACGAAGATCACTTACCAGTGCCACAATCAAGTACCGGAGAATGAGGGGGATTTCTCTCAGTCGATGCTCCTGTCTGCCTGGAGGAGCTCTTACGAGTGGACTGGTCACTTCGTCCCGCCCGCTCATTACTGTCACGGGACACCTTCTTTTTCTGTTTGACCTGCCGAAGGTCATCCAGGGGCGGCAGTGATGCTTGCCGCTGCTGTCGCCCTTGCTTCTGCCGCTGCTGCTGGTGTTGCTCTCGATCACTCTCCATTGCCACTGCTGCTGCTGTACGCTGCTGCTTGTAATAATGTGGCCAAGGCAAGGTACCCTGCCAGGGTCCTGCCTAAATACCCCTCCTCCGGTCAGCAGTATCCATGTCGCGCCCCTCCCCCCCTAACAGGGCTCCCTACCCCAGCTGGCGCCGCACACGGTCCGAAAGCCGACGCTATCGGTGTTTCCGATGGGCGCCGCCATCTTGGATTCTTCGCGCATGCGCAGTCGCGCACCGACCCGGAAGCGCATCTTCCGCCCGCCCCCTGACGTCACCGCTACCCCGGGAAAGACCGGAAGTCACGCGGGGCGCCCGGGAGCCCCGGAAGCAGCGCCACCCGGTCACAGCCCCCTGCAGCCGCGCTGCCGCCGTACCTGCACCGCTGGGGCCGGGAACCCCCGGGGGGAACATACTCACCGGCGGCGGCCTAACCCCGGAGACGGACATCCTCCAGACGCTGCTCCCTGCTGAACACGCCACCGCCGTGCCACCCATCCTGGGCCACCATGGCGTCCTCCAGGAGATCCGCACCAGGCCGAGGTAGGAGACCCCCTCGCTACCTGTATCGGCTGGCCGGCCTGGGATCCGGTCTTCTGTAGGATCCCATCCCCTCAGGAACAGGAAACCAACTGATGCGTGGGAGAGGTGCCGCCCTTTTGTATCTGTAGGTTTCCTGTTCCTATAGGGCGGATCCCCTCTCTCGTGGTGCTGTCATGGGAGTCCGAATAAATATAAGGGTGACCCCACATCTTTTTTTTGCCATCCATTCTTTCCTGCTCGCGCTGTTGCCGACAGAGCAGGAAGAATGACAGCCACGTTCAGCACCACATGCAGGGAAACAAAGCTTACAGTAGCCGCTTCTTCCCCGGCGTCCGTTCGTGCTCACGGAGGACAGTGTACACTGTTCTCCGTGTGCTTCAGGCTTTGCGTCCCGTGTGTCCGGGTCAAAACGGAAAGGTCAGCGTGTCAGTGTCTCCGGTGCGTGAGAAAACGGTCACTACACGTACCTGAACCACTGATGTATGAAACAGCCCTAATAATGTCAGCCAGAGAATTACACAGAATAGCTCTAATCAAGTCACTTTTAAAGCGCCACTCCAGTGGGGTTTTGTAATTTTACTGCTGAAGTGAAGCACCTATAATACTAGGGGCAGGGAACTTACATACGTGGTCAAAATTGTTGGTACCCCTCGTTTAATGACAGAAAAACCCACAATGGTCACAATGGAAATAACTTGAATCTAACAAAAGAAATAAAAGTTCTATGAAAATGAACAAATGAAAGTCAGACATTGCTTTTCGACCATGCTTCCACAGATTTTATAAAAAAAAAAAAAAAATAAAACTCATGAAATAGGCCTGGACAGAAATGATGGTACCTCTGAAAATAATGTGACAAAAGGGACATGTTAAATCAAGGCGTGTCCACTAATTAGCAACACAGGTATCTACAATCTTGCAATCAGTGAGTGGGCCTGTATAGAGGGCTACAGATACTCACTGTGCTGTTTGGTGACATGGTGTGTATCACACTCAACATGGACCAGAGGAAGCAAAAAGTTGTCTCTGGAGATTAGAAAGAAAATTATAGATAAACATGCTAAAAGGTAAAAGTTATAAGACCATCTCCAAGCAGACTGATGTTCCTGTGACTACAGCTGCACATATTCAGAGATTTAAGATCCATGGGACTTTAGCCATTCTCCCTGGATGTGGCCGCAGGAGGAAAATTGATGACAAATCAAAGAGACAGGTAATACGAATGGTAACTAAAGAGCCCAGAAAAACTACTAAACAGATTAAAGGTGAACGTTAAGCCCAAGGAACATCAGTGTCAGATTGCACCATCCGTCGTTGTATGAGCCAAAGTGGACTTCATGGGAGACGACCAATAAGGACACCATTGTTGAAAAAAAAAAATAAATAAATAAAAAAAAAAAAAAAAATCATAAAAAAGCCAGACTGTAATTTGCCAAACTACATGTTGACAAGCCACAAAGCTTCTGGGAGAATGTTCTATGGATAGATGAAACAAAAATGGAACTTTTTGGCAATGCATATCAGCTCTATGTTCACAGACGGAAAAATGAAGCATATCAAGAAAAGAACACTGTCCCTACTGTGAAACATGGAGGAGCCTCTGGCACAGGATGTCTAGAATCTGTGCAGGGTACAATGAAATCTCAAGACCATCAAGGGATTCTAGAGAGAAATGTGCTGACCTGTATCAGAAAGCTTGGTCTCAGTCGCAGGTCATGGGTCTTGCAACAGAATAATACATAGTAACAGTTATTAAGGTTGAAGGAAGACTTTAAGTCCATCTAGTTCAACCCATATCCTATCCTAACATGTTGATCCAGAGGAAGGCAAAAAAAACCCCCATGTGGCAAACAGTAAGCTTCACATTGGGGAAAAAAATTCCTTCCCGACTCCACATACGGCAATCAGACTAGCTCCCTGGATAAACGCAATATTAAGGAAACTAGTGTATATACCCTCTAATATTATACTTTTCAAGAAAGGCATCCAGTCCCCTCTTAAATTTTATTAGGGAATCACTCATTACAACATCATATGGCAGAGTTCCATAGTCTCACGGCTCTTACAGTAAAGAATACGCGTCTGTGATTATGCTTAAACCGTCTTTCCTCCAGACGTAGAGGATGCCCCCTTGTCGCCGTCACAGGTCTAAGAGTAAAAAGATCATTAGAAAGGTCTTTGTATTGTCCCCACATATATTTATACATTGTAATAAGATCACCCCTAAGCCATCGATTTTCCAAACTATATAACCCCAAGTGTAATAACCAGTCTTGGTATTGCAGACCCCCCACTTCCCTAATAACCTTGGTCGCTCTTCTGTGCACCCGCTCCAGTTCAGCTATGTCTTTCTTATACACCGGAGACCAGAACTGTACACAGTATTCTAAGTGTGGTCGCACTAGTGACTTATATAGAGGTAAAATTATGTTCTCCTCATGAGCATCTATGCCTCTTTTAATGCATCCCATTATTTTATTTGCCTTTGCAGCAGCTGCCTGACACTGGCCACTAAATGTGAGTTTGTCATCCACCCATACACCCAGGACTTTTTCAGTGAGTTTTGCCCAGTGTTTTACAATTAAGCACATAATTATACATCTTGTTCGTTCTACCCAAGTGCATGACCTTACATTTATCCTTATTAAAGCTCATTTGCCATTTATCAGCCCAAGCTTCTAGTTTACATAAATCCTCCTGTAATATAAAATTGTGCTCCTCTGTATTGATTACCCTGCAGAGTTTAGTGTCATCTGCAAATATTGAAATTCTACTCTCTATGCCCCCTACAAGGTCATTAATAAATATGTTATAAAGAAGCGGGCCCAATACTGACCCCTGTGGTACCCCACTGCTAACCGTGACCAAGTCCGACACACTGCTCCATTAATAACCAACATTTGTTTCC
Source organism: Dendrobates tinctorius (assembly GCF_039654945.1). Classification (NCBI taxonomy): domain Eukaryota; kingdom Metazoa; phylum Chordata; class Amphibia; order Anura; family Dendrobatidae; genus Dendrobates; species Dendrobates tinctorius. The sequence goes on from NW_027361700.1 coordinate 19,492,785, forward strand.
TATCCCTGAGCCAGCTCTTAACCCACATACACATTTTCCCCTATCCCCATTGTTCTCATTTTATGTATCAACCTTTTGTGTGGCACCGTATCATAAGCTTTTGAAAAGTCCATGTACACTACGTCCACTGCATTCCCTTGGTCCAGTCCTGAACTTACCTCTTCATAAAAGCTTATCAGATTAGTCTGACAGGAACAGTCCCTTGTAAACCCATGTTGATATTGGGTCATGAGCAGGGCCGGCGTTATGGGCAGGCAGACCAGGCAGCTGCCTAGGGCCCCCGCTCCTCCAGGGGCCCCCAGCCAGCGGCACATCACACAGCCACTATGGGGCCCCTGTGAGGCAGGAGGGCCCGCCTGCCCCCAGCGCCGACTCCCGCCGCCGCACTGAAGGAGGCAGTGATGGGGGAGAGAGCGTCAGCTGGGCTGTATTATACCATGCTGGGGGGGCTATATACCATGCTGGGCTGTATTATACCATGCTGGGGGGGCTATATACCATGCTGGGTTGTATTATACCAGGCTGGGGGGGGGCTATATACAATGCTGGGCTGTATTATACCGTGCTGGGGGCTATATACCATGCTGGGCTGTATTATACCATTCTGGGGGGCTATATACCATGCTGGGCTGTATTATACCATTTGGGGGGACTATATACCATGCTCGGCTGTATTATACCATGCTGGGGGGGCTATATACCATACTGGGCTGTATTATACCAGGCTGGGGGGGCTATATACAATGCTGGGCTATATTATACCATGCTGGGCTGTATTATACCATTCTGGGGGGCTATATACCATGCAGGGCTGTATTATACCATTCTGGGGGGGCTATATACCATGCAGGGCTGTATTATACTATGCTGGGGGGGCTATATACCATGCTGGGCGGTATTATACCGTCCTGGGCTGTATTATACCATTTTGGGGGGGCTATATACCATGCTGGGCTGTATTATACCATTCTGTGGGGGGATATATACCATGCTAGGCTGTATTATACCATGCTGGCCTGTATTACACCATTCTGGGGGGTGCTATATACCGTGCTGGGCTGTATCATACCATGCTGGGGGGCTATATGCCATGCTGGGCTGTATTATACCGTGCTGGGCTGTATCATACCGTGCTGGGGGGCTATATGCCATGCCGGGCTGTATTATACCGTGCTGGGCTGTATCATACCATGCTGAGGGGCTATATACCATGCTGGGCTGTATTATACCATTTTGGGGGGGCTATATACCTTGCTGGGCTGTATTATACCATGCTGGGCTGTATTATACCATTTGGGGGGGCTATATACCATGCTGGGCTGTATTACACCATTCTGGGGGGACTATATACCATGCTCGGCTGTATCATACCATGCTGGGGGGGGGCTATATACCATGCTGGGCTGTATTACACCATTCTGGGGGGACTATATACCATGCTCGGCTGTATTATACCATGCTGGGGGGGGCTATATACCATACTGGGCTGTATTATACCAGGCTGGGGGGGCTATATACAATGCTGGGCTATATTATACCATGCTGGGCTGTATTATACCATTCTGGGGGCTATATACCATGCAGGGCTGTATTATACCATTCTGGGGGGGCTATATACCATGCAGGGCTGTATTATACTATGCTGGGCGGTATTATACCGTCCTGGGCTGTATTATACCATTTTGGGGGGGCTATATACCATGCTGGGCTGTATTATACCATTCTGTGGGGGGATATATACCATGCTAGGCTGTATTATACCATGCTGGCCTGTATTACACCATTCTGGGGGGTGCTATATACCGTGCTGGGCTGTATCATACCATGCTGGGGGGCTATATGCCATGCTGGGCTGTATTATACCGTGCTGGGCTGTATCATACCGTGCTGGGGGGCTATATGCCATGCCGGGCTGTATTATACCGTGCTGGGCTGTATCATACCGTGCTGAGGGGCTATATACCATGCTGGGCTGTATTATACCATTTTGGGGGGGCTATATACCTTGCTGGGCTGTATTATACCATGCTGGGCTGTATAATACCATTCTGGGGGGGCTATATACCATGCTGGGCTGTATTATACCATTTTGGGGGGGCTATATACCATGCAGGGCTGTATTATACCATACTGGGCTGTATTATTCCATTCTGGGGTGCTATATACCATGCTGGGCTGTATTATACCATTCTGGGGGGGGCTATATACCATGCTGGGCTGTATTATACCATTCTGGGGGGGCTATATACCATGCTGGGCTGTATTATACCATTCTGGGGGGGCTATATACCACGCTGGGCTGTATTATACCATTCTGGGGGGGGGCTATATACCATTCTGGGGGGGCTATATACAGTACCATGCTGGGCTGTATTATACCATACTGGGCTGCATTATTCCATTCTGGGGTGCTATATATCATGCTGGGCTGTATTATACCATTCTGGGGTGCTATATACCATGCTGGGCTGTATTATACCATGCTGGGCTGTATTATACCATGCTGGGCGGGCTATATTGTACAATGCTGGGCTGTATTATACAGCCCAGCATGGTATACAGCCTGTATACCATGGTGGGCTGGGCTGTATACTATGCGGTGTGTTATATACCATGTAGGGTACATTTTACCCTATATTCTATAGGGGGAGGCTGTGTTAAATAATATGAAGGGCTACATTATATTCTATGGGGAGGTGGGCTGTATTATATTCTATGGGGACGCTGTATTATAGTTATTATATGAGGAGGGCTACATTGTATTCTATGGAGGGGCTACATTATACTATATAAGGGGCTTCATTATATCCCATGAGGGGGTTGCCATATATTCTATGGAGGGGCTGCATTATACTATATAGGGGGTGGGACTGCATTATATACTATGGGGAGTTACATTATATTCTGTGGAGTGGCTGCATTATATTCTATGGGGGTTACATTATATTGTATGGCGGGGCTGCATTATACTCTGTGGGGTGGCTGCATTATACTATATGTGGGCTGCATTATGCTGTATCGAGAACTATGGGGAATACATTATATGAAGAACTATGGGGTGCATTATGCTATGGGAAGTGATTTGTACTACATGGGTGACTATGGCGGTGCATTATACTATATGGAGTGTATTATACGGAGGACTGAGCAGTGTATTTTAATATATGGAGGGCTATGAGGAGTGTAGTATACTATATGGAGGACTGAGCAGTGTATTTTAATATATGGAGAGCTATAAGGAGTGTATTATACTATATGGAGGACTTTGGGGCAGATTATATTATATGGAGGACTATGGGGTGTAAACTGTAGATGTCCTGCTGATAACATGATACTGTATGGTGATCTGTTAGGGTGGTTTCACATTAACGTTGCAGGCCGCTAAGCCCCCCGCTCTCTGCCGCACCTCCTTCGGTAGCTCCGCCTACGGGCGCATGACGCTTTAGCACTGGGGACGCACACGGCCGCCGCTAAGCCCCGCCACCTGCCGCGCCTCCTCTGGTAGCTCCGCCTATGTGCGCATGACGCTGCATGCGTCCTGCATCCCCTATCTTTAGCACTGGGGACGCAGGCTGTGCGCAGGTATGTGTTTGGCGGTGCATGCGTCCTTTTGACGGTGCGCCGAGCGCACCAAATTGCAACAGGTTGCGTTTGGCGCTGGTCGGCGCACCGTCAAAAGGACGCATGCGCTGCCAAACGCATATCTGCGCACGGCCTGCGTCCCCAGTGCTAAAGATAGGGGACGCAGGACGCATGCAGCGTCATGCGCCCGTAGGCGGAGCTACCGGAGGAGGCGCGGCAGGTGGCGGGGCTTAGCGGCGGCCGTGTGCAGGCCGATGCTGCGGCCTGAAACGCTAATGTGAAACCACCCTTAGGGTGTGTGCACACGTTGCGGATTAGTCTGCGGCTTTTTCTGCAGAGAATCCATATCTCTTGGCAGAAACTGCAGGGTAAAATACATGCATTTTTTCTGCGGATTCCTAGCATGTGTACAGCGGATTTGATGCAGGTTCTAGTGCGGTTTGGCAGTGTGAATGAGAGAGAGATTGATTTGTATGTCCCGGAACATACACTGCAGCTGCGGTCCCGCAAAAAAGACGTAACATGCTGCTGAAAATAAACCGCAGCAAATCGGCGCGGAATTTTCCGCAGCATGTGCACGGCGGATTTGGTTTTCCATAGGTTTACATTGTACTGTAAACTGCATGGAAACTGCGGCGTAACCGCAGCAAAAACCGCAACGTGTGCACACACCCTTAGTGATCGTTCTGTTCCCATCATTCTTTCTCAGATGGTGGAAAGAGGCCGGGAAACAAGCATTGAACAACTTCAATTTTGACGATCATTTAGCGGCCCGAACTCAGTGCATGTAAATACAATCGAAATGCTTCTGTGTGATGTGCAGTATGTTAGCATTTGGGGCCCCATTTTAAACTTTGCCTAGGGCCCCACTTTGCCTAAAACCGGCCCTGGTCATGAGGTTATTCTTCTCCAGATTCTCCAGTATAGTATCTCTTAGAAAACCATCCAGGATTTTACCCACAGTTGAAGTTAAACTTACTGGCCCATAATTTCCAAGTTCAGTTTTTATCCCCTTTTTGAATATTGGCACCACATTTGCTATACACCAGTCCTGTGGTACAGACCCTGTTATTATGGAATCTTTAAAGATTAAAAATAATGGTCTATGACTGTGCTTAATTCCTGCAGTACTCGGGGGTGTATCCCATCCGGGCCCGGGGATTTGTCAATTTTAGTGATTTTTAGACGCCACCGTACTTCCTGCTGGGTTAAGCAGGTGACCCAAAACACACAGCTAAAAACCCAAGAATGGCTAAAAGGAAAACATTGGACTATTCTGAAGTGGCCTTCTATGAGCCCTGACCTAAATCCTATGGTGCATCTTTGGAAAGAGCTGAAACATGCCGTCTGGAAAAGGCAACCTTCAAACACGAGACAACTGGAGCAGTTTGCTCTAGAGGAATGGGCCAAAATACCTGTCGAGAGGTGCAGAAGTCTCATTGACAGTTACAGGAATTGTTTGTTTGCAGCGATTGCCTGAAAAGGTTGTGCAACAAAATATTAAGTTAAAGGGTAGCATCATTTCTGTCCAGGCCTATTTCATGAGTTTCATTTAAAAAAAAAAAAAAAAAATTATCTGTAGAAAAATGGTTGAAAAGCAAAGTCTGACTTTCATTTGTTTATTTTCATAGATTTGTATTTATTATTAATTTTGTCAGATTCAAGTTATTTCTGTGACCATTGTTGGCTTTTCTGTCATTGAACGGTGGGGTACCATCAATTTTGACCATGTGTGTAGATTACTCATCAGCCTCTAACTTTAGCTGTTATTGCTGCCACTCCAGGAGTTTTCCAGCAGTTTGTGACCGGATGGATCGCTCCAGAAGTAATAACTCAATGTAAGTCTATGAGAGCCACAACGAGGGCAGAACAAAGGTCTCAGACTTACACTGAGAGCTTGTGACCGTTACCTCCAACTTCCAGTCAGTCAGAAGTTGCATCATGGGACTGGAGAGGCTCCGGGAATAGCTGAACATGGCAGCTGGCAAGTATATTGCTAGGGTCCGGAAACTTCGATTGTTTGCACCACTCCAGAGCTGAAATTTTTTATTTTATTATTACTAAAAACAAAAACGTTGGAATGGTGCTTTAAGATGATCACAGGGGAAAGTTGCAGCCAATTCAGGGGAAATTATTTAATGCCTGCCAGTAAAGGGTGAGCTACTTTTTATCAGCAAGGTGGTTCAGTGGACAGCAGCCCTGTAGTCCTGGGTTTAAATCTCATGAAGGACAACATCTGCAAGGAGTTTGCATGTTCTCCCCGTGTTTGCGTGGGTTTCCTCCGGGTACTCTGGTTTCCTCCCACATTCCAAAGACATACAGATAGGGAATTTAGATTGTGAGGCCCATTGGGGACAGTGATGATGATATGTGCAACTCTCACTTTAAGAGCGGTTTCAGATGTCAGTGTGTCCTGTATGTGTGGTGAGTTTTCACACGTACCGGAGACTTTTACACACGTAGTCTGTGCATATGTCAGCATGATTCCATGGACTTTGTGCCCATGGGCAAAATACGCTGACACGTCCGTTTAACAGTAGAACAGGCCACTAACCATCCCGCACATGAGCACATTGATGATACATGGATAATATCCGTGTGTCAGTGTGACACATACTGGTGCCTGGGAAGCCGTACAGTTAGCGTTGTTCCCTGGCGTTAGGTGCTGAAGACCGCTCATATCATTCTCCCGTGCTCGTGCTTCGATTAGCACGAGCAGGAGAGCATGTTGAGTTATATTCAACTAATAACAGTGTGAAAGCAGGCGGCAGCTGTTGGTACTACTACTCCCATCAACCTATACCTGCTGCCGTTAATAACAGTGACAGCAGGCGACGGCTGATGGGAGTATTCATCAGCCGCTTCCTAAACTCAAATAAAAAAATTTTTTTTAATTTTTTTTTTTTTTTAAACGGCATGGGTTCCCCTTTATTCTGGATAACCAGACAGGCAAAACTGACAGCTAAGTAAGTACACCTCAGATCTTTGCTCTGTGGTGAACTCACTGAGCTGAATGCATTGACTTTTTCTCACGGCGCTAAGGTCACCGCCGTTCAGCCCAGCTGGGAACGCAGCCTCAGTGACCCATGGTAACCTCGATGAGGTCACCGCTGCTCACTGATGCTGCATCAATGGTTCTCAACCTGGACGGTCGCATCTTGGCACCTTCCAAGTTGAAAACCATTTATCCCCAGACATGGATTACAATGGGGGACAGAACATCAGACAGGTGAGGCATAGTGTGTTTCTCTTTATTTTTGTTTTATAACAGGAGACGTTGGCTACAATGGAATGGGCGTTAGGGGAGTACAACTGTGCTTGATATTTTTAAATAAAAATATGTTTTGCTTTTACTTCAAATAAAAGACTTTATTCTTGCTGTGTATTTATTTACCATACAACTATAGAAATGGTAATGGAGAAGCATCTATAAGACACTTATCCATTACTAAGACATGGCTTGACTTCACTGGACAATACAAAGGTGGCATCAATCTGACAAATATTACCCCACTTGCCACTGCCACAGGGCAAGTGGAAATATCCAGGCAAATTCAATAGCTGTGCCTTTTCTGGGTGGCTGCATGCTGCTACTTTTTGGTCGGGTGGGGGGGTCAATATCCATGGTCCAATACCAGCCCCCAACTTTCTGCTTTAGCAAGGCTGGTTGTATATAAAAAAAAAAAAAAAAAAAAAAAAAAAAAAAAACCACAACAAAACACACTACACATTTGGCAAAGCTTTGTCTGAAATTATCCAAATAAGGCGGTGTGCCCACAATCATTTTTTGGTGAATTTTTGACATAGCATATTTTCACGGTGTCAAAAACTGAGTCTTACAGTTCCAGTTGAGTAAAAGAAAAAGTGCACAGGTGTTTTTAGTGATTCCGCAGCGGAAACTCAACAAAAACGCATGTAATCTCCTCATGACTATATCAAGCCAAATAAAGCAACCGACACCAACAAGACAAAAAAAAAAAAAAAAAAAAAAAAAAAAACAGCATCAAAAGCATGATAAAACAAAAAAAAAAAAATGCAAGTAACCCATTTTACTTAATACAGTGTCATGTTAAAATTTGTGCACCCCTGGTCATAATTGCAATTTGTGCACCCCTGGTCATAATTGCAGTTATTGTGAAAATTTTCCTTTGTATTTTAGGCAACAAAAAGTAAAAATTATATTTATTTTCATCCTTTTACATTTAAAAATTACAAAAAAGGAAAATGGGCCAATGCAAGAGTTTGGACACCCTGCATGGTTAGTACCAAGTACAGTAGCTCCCCCTTTTGAAAGTATGAAAGCATGTAAATGCTTTTTGTAGCTAGTCAAGAGTCGTTCAGTTATTGTTTTAGGGATTTTCATCCCTTCTGCCTTGGAAAATTCTTGCAGTTCTATAAGATTCCCGGGTCATCTTGCAGGCACTGCTATTTTGAAGTCTAGGCACAGATTTTCAATGATGTTCAGATCAGGGGACCGTGAGGGCCATAGTAAAACCTTCAGCGCTTGCACCTTAAAGTTAGTTTATTGTGGATTTTGACACAGGTTTAGAATCAGTAGCCATTTGTAGAAGCTATCCACTTTTCAACTTCAGCTTTTTTTTTTTTTTTTTTTTTTTTACAGATGGCGTTTGTTTGCTTCAAGAATATGTTGAAATTTAACGGAATTCATGGTTACCGCTACCTGTGAAGTGTTCCAGGAGCCATTAGCTGCTACACAACCAATGCATAATATACCCCCCATGCTTAATGGTTGTCAAGATGTTCTTTTCCTGAATTTCGGTGCCCTTTTTTCTCCACACATACCTTTGATCATTGTAGCCAAAGAGTTCTATTTTAACCTTATTGACCCACAGGACTGGTTTCTAAAACACATCAGATTTGTTTAGATGATCTTTTGCATACTTCTTATGCTGAATTTTATGGTGAGGATGCAGAAGAGGTTTTCTTCTGAGGACTCTTCCATGAAGGCTGTATTTGTGCAGGTGTCTCTGAACAGTAAAACAATGTGCCACAACTCCACAGCCTGCCAAATCTTTAAGGTATTTTACAGTCAAGTGGGGGTTCTGATTTGCTTCTCTAGCAATTCTATGAGCAGCTCTCACTGAAATTTTGATAACTACCATTTCTTAATTACATTTTGAACTGAAAAGGGCAACTTAAATGCTTTGATATCTTCTTATAGCCTTCACCTGCTTTGTGGGCAAATCTCCTAAGGTGCCCAAACTTTTGCACTAGGCCATTAACCTATTTGCAATTTTTAAAATGGAAAAAAAAATAAATAGATCTTCAAATGGCTCAGTCAACGAAAATTAAAGTTAAAGTTCTTATATGCCAACAGGCAAGACATTAAAAGAATCTTTTGGAAAAACTGTATTTTAACGTATAAAAGTGATACAATTACATATTTGGCATCATTGTGTCTGTATTGACCCACACAATAAAATGAACACATTGTTTATCCCACCTAATGAATGACCATTAAGGGGGAAAAAAAAAAAAAAAAAAAAATAGGTATTAGACCTACCGGTAATGATGTTTCCAGGAGTCCATCCTGACAGCACCATGGAGGACGTCCTCCTCCTTACAGGGACAGGAAAAGCACACGAGAGGTTAAAAGGTCATGTCCCACCCCCTTTCCCTCAGTGATTTAACAAGTACCACAAGGTGGATGATGCTAGTAACAGTTTAATGAAACAATCATATTTACAGCATATGACATATCGTAATATAACATAGTATAACATAACAGGGAGGGAACTACCCGTGCTGTCAGGATGGACTCCTGGAAACATCATTACCGGTAGGTCTAATACCTATTTTCCAGGACGTCCACCTGACAGCACCATGGAGAGTACCAAAGCACCTCCTCAGGGTGGGATTACCGCCTGGAGAACTTTCCTCCCAAATGCGGTCTGTTGACCAGATAACACATCAAGATTGTAGTGCTTGCAGAATGTATTAAGGTTGGCCCAGGTTGCTGCTCTACAGATTTGATCAACCGATTCCCCCGCCCGTTCCGCCCATGAGGCCGATACCGCCCTCGTAGAGTGGGCCTTTATGGAACCTGGCGGGCTGGCGCCTTCGGCTTGGTAGGCGTCAGAGATTACTGAGGTAATCCAGCGTGCGATGGACGCCTTAGAGGCCTTTTTCCCTTTATTTTTACCCCCAAAAAGGATGAACAGGTTTGGGTCGATGCGCCAGCTATTGGTGGCCTCTAGATAGTCTAGAACTGCACGCCTCACGTCCAACGAGTGAAGACGCTGTTCCTTTTCATTACGGGGATTGTCACAGAACGATGGTAACACTACCTCTTGGTTTAGATTCTTTGCGGAGGCTACCTTTGGGGTAAATGCCGGATCTAACCTTAGGATTATACGGTCATCTCTTATCTGAAGATATGGGTCCTTAGTGGACAGGGCCTGGATCTCCCCTATTCTTTTGGCCGTGGTAATGGCTACTAGGAAGGCCATTTTACGAGTGAGAGCAGGGATGGTTATTTTCTCACTGAGGGCGTAGGGTTCTGTACAGAGGAACCTGAGTACCAGGCCCAGGTCCCAAGGCGGGGTGAGCTGCCTAATCGTGGGGCGCAGGCGCTGCGTGGCTCTTATAAATCTGATTACCCAGGGATGTGAAGCTAGCTGGTAGTCGAAGAAGGCGCTCAAGGCTGAAATCTGGACTTTCAGAGTGCTGGGCTTAAGGCCTTTATTAAAACCTGCCTGCAGGAAATTTAGTATACTAGGGAGGTCGGGGGGTGCCCGCCCCGAGATCGGACCTGCAACCTTCCAGACAGAATCTTTTCCATATCTTTTGGTAGATTGCGGATGTCACCGGCTTTCTACTGGCCTGTAGGGTGGATATGACCTGATCCGACAATCTCTTTGCCTTTAGGATGTCCCTCTCAGGATCCAGGCCGATAGGTGGAGTCTTGCTGGGTTTGGGTGGTAGATCGGGCCCTGGTGGATGATGTCCTTCCGCAGGGGTAGCTCGACTGGGTTTCCTACTGCCATGGCTCCTAGAAGGGGAAACCAGCTTCTCTTTGGCCAGTATGGAACGATCAGCATCACTCTTGCGTGGTCTTCGCGTATCTTCCTGAGCACTGCCGGTATGAGAGCTAGTGGTGGGAATGCATAAGCGAGGGATTCTCCCCAAGTCTGGCTCAGGGCATCTACGCCTTCCGGGTGGTCCGTCGGATTCAGGGAATAGAATCTGGGGACCTTCGAGTTCTTTCGGCTTGCGAAAAGATCTATACTGGGGGTCCCCCAACGCTGACAGAGATGGTCGAAGATCTCTTCGTTCAGTTCCCACTCTGTCGGGTGGATCCGTTGTCTGCTCAAGTAGTCTGCAACTTCGTTCTGAGAGCCTTCTAGGTGTACTGCGGTCACAGATCGGACTGTTTGCTCCGCCCACGCGAATATCCTTCCCGCTAGGGCCTGTAGTGGTTTATGTCTGGGTCCTCCCTGGCGCTTCAGGAATGCCACTGTTGTCATATTGTCGGATAGTATGCGGACATGATGATTCTTTAGTACCGACTGGTTTCTCCGCAACGCTTCCCAGACCGCGAAGAGCTCTCTGAAGTTGGAGGATCTGGACCTGATGTCTACTGGCCATCTCCCCTGGAAGATCTTCCCTTCTATGTGGGCTCCCCAGCCCCACGCACTGGCGTCTGTGGTGACTACCACATATGGAGAGGTTGTCCAAAGTACGCCCATCTGAAGGTTTCTGGACTGTGTCCACCACCAAAGGGACTCCCTTACTCGTTCTGGCAGCCTTAGGGGTCTGTCTAGCGATGCCTGACTTCTGTCCCACCTCGCGAGGATCTCCTTCTGTAATGATCTCGAGTGGAATCGGGCCCATCGGACACACTGAATGCAGGCCGTCATGAGGCCCAAGACCTCCATTGCCTCTCTTATGGAGCATTGACGCCTCAACAGGTCTCTGGTTCTGGCTTGAATGGTCCTCTGCTTCTGCTCGGGTAGCCAAGATATTCTGTCGGCTGAGTCTAGAAGGACTCCAAGAAATACTTTTCTGGTCTCTGGTCTGAGGTCCGACTTCTCCCAATTGATCACCCAGCCAAGGAACTCCATTACAGTAATTGCTCGGTTTGTGTCGCGAATGAGCTTTTCTTTGGATCTTGCCACCAGTAGGAAGTCGTCCAGATATGGGATGATCATGATACCCTGATCTCTCAGGTAGGCCACCACTTCTATCACCAGCTTTGTAAAGATTCTGGGAGCTGAGGCCAACCCAAATGGAAGACACTGGAACTGGCAGGTCCGGGCCGGTAAACTGACCGCGAAACTTAGTAACCTCTGGGATGAGGGATGGATAGGGACCTGGTAGTAAGCCTTTTTTAGATCTAGGGTACACATGACGGCGTCCCTGTCTATTAGGAGTATTGCGGATCGGATAGATTCCATCCGGAATCTTTTGTACCTGACCCAGGCATTTAGCGGTTTCAGGTTTATGATGGTACGAGCCTCGCCCGATGGCTTTGTGATTGAAAACAGGGAAGAGTAGTGCCCTCTTCCTCTTTCTGTCGGGGGAACTGGTACTATGACCTTTGAGTCTACCATGTCCTGTAGATCCGTCCACATTGCGGAGTCCTCCAGGACAACGGTGGGGGTAATATATCTCTCGGGGGGAGGAGAATAAAGCTCTATGCTGTAGCCTTCCGCGATGGTTCTGAGGACCCATTGATTGTGGGTGACTCGGGACCAGTTTGTTGTGAAGTGGCGAAGTCTTCCCCCAATACCTATGGCGTCATTGCCTCCTCGATCTTGACGTGAATGGGTGACCCTTGTTCCACCCACCTTGGCTGAAGGAGCTCCTATAGGAGCTTCTATTAGACCTTGCCCGACCCCTGAATTCGGTCTGTCTTCTAGAAAAGGAGCCTCTCCGAAAGGGCTGGGGCCGCCTGAGTTTTTCCTCTGGGAAACCTTTATTTTTATCGGACACCAGCTCTAGAATGTAATCTAAGGCTGGCCCGAATACTCTCAGGCCCGAGAAAGGGATGGAGCATAGCTTAGTTTTAGAAGCATTGTCCCCCGACCAGGATTTTAGCCAGACTGCTCTTCGGGCCGCATTAGAGAGGGAGCTGTTTCTGGCTGCAAACCTTACTGATTCGGCCGACGTATCCGATAGGAACGCCGTGGCCGATTTCATGAGAGGAAGAGAAGCTAGGATCTCTGATCTAGGGGTCCTGTTGGTTAGTCCTTCCTCCAACTGCCCCATCCACAAAAACATAGACCTGGCCACCGAGGTGGCTGCTATGTTGGCTCTAATAAGAGCCGCTGACGTGTCCCATGCTCTCTTTAACAAGACGTCCGCTTTCCTATCCATCGGGTCTCGGAGACCTGATGAGTCTTCAAATGGGATGGCCGTTTTTTTGGTAACCTTAGCGACCGGGACATCTATTTTAGGGACTTCTTCCCATGCCCGGGTTTCCTCGGGATCAAAAGGCAGTCTATTTTTAAAGTCTCGCGAGAGTATCAACCGACACTCTGCCTCCTTCCACTCCTCCTGGACCATCGCTTTGATGTGTTCACTTACGGGGAACACTACCTGTTTCCTGGCCACTAGTCCTCCAAACATTAAGTCCTGTCTGGACTGCGGTTTAGGGACTTCTATTTGCATAGTGTTACTGACTGCCTGGACCAACTCGTCCGTGTCCTCCAGTCTGAACAGGTACTTTCTGCTCTGATCCCGTCTATCCCCCAGGATCTCGCCTTCTTCCTCCTGAACTGAGTCCCGGAAGTCAGACTCCTCACTAGGGCTTGCTTCCGACTCTGGGTCTGCCTCCCACCTTGGATGTTTGCGACTCGGCCCTGGGCTGGGAGACTGACGACGAGCGCAGCTGGCTGTAGAGGCCCGGACTTCCTCCCTTATCAGCGATCTCATTTCGGCAAGGAGGGATGGCTGTTCCTCGCCTATGACCCATGAGGTACAGGGTCCACACAGGGTCTTGTTATAGGTGTCTGGCAGCTTTACCCTGCATACGGGGCATCGGACTGATTTGGAGGTGGCTTTGGCCGGGTCCTTCACCCCCGAGGGGGATTCAGCCGGGGTTCCCTTCTCCTAATAATACAGAAGGGGCTCTACTAAGATCTGGGTTGTGGGGATGGATGGGGGAGGGTGGTCTGCGCTATGCGCACTTACCCCTCCACCTGCTGAAGCATTTCCTTCCATCCTGGCGCGGTTCTGTAGAGCGCTGTGGGCCTGCGAAGCGTGCGCTGTGGGCCTCTGAAGCGCACGCTGTGCTGTAGCGCGCTCTGTGGACCTCCGTAGCACGCTCTGTGGACTTCGGCGGCGCGCGCTGAGATTCAAGGCCGGCGTGTGACGTCACCGGATGTGACGCGCGACCTCTTGCGATAGGCCGCCTCTCCACTTCCTGCCGGGCCCTGCGCGCTGCCCCGCCTTGTTGGAGCCGTCGCTCTTCTCCCGGCGCCGACCGCGCCGATCTCCTGTCGGTGCCCCCCCGGCCTGTCGCTGCGGGGAGCCGACCTCCGCCTGCTGCGGCGGTCTGCTGTTCCTGCCACGGGGCCCCGCCGTCGCTCGATATGGCGGCCTGCTGGAGGCCTCTCTCCTGCCTCCCGGCCTCCATTCTTTCGTCGGTGCCCGTTCGGCCAGCCGCCTACGGTGAACCGACCATCGCCTGTATGGCGGTCCGTGCTGGAGCCGAGAGCCTCCCCTAGGGAGGAACGGCTCCCTCCAGGAGCGTCGTCCTGCTCCTGGCCTTTGGGGCAGAGGGACTCCCCCTCGGAGAGTTTCGGCCCCGGGACCTCTTGACAGGGGAAGGCTTGGACTGGCCGCACGATCCCCTGAGCCCCTCCGGTAAGTCTCTCGTGTGTCCCTCCATGCAGGGACAGGAAAAACACTGAGGGAAAGGGGGTGGGACATGACCTTTTAACCTCTCGTGTGCTTTTCCTGTCCCTGTAAGGAGGAGGAGGACGTCCTCCATGGTGCTGTCAGGTGGACGTCCTTGAAAAAGGTAATTTCTGATTTCAAGTCATATTGGCTCATAAAATATGGAATAAAAAAAAAAAAAAAAAAAAAAAACACACCAACAAAAAAAAGGCATACGCTACAAAATGGCACCAATACTACAACTTTTTTTTGCCTCAGTAGGACAATTCTAATACTGCCCTGTCAACAGAAAAATAAAATGGTCTTAGAATCTTGTGACAAAATTATTATTATTTATTTTTTTTACAAAGTATTTTTTATTGTGCAGACATAGTAAAACATAAATAAAACAATATAAATTTGGTATCTCATTAACTGTACTGACCCACAGAATAAAGTTAATATATCACTTATACCACATGGTCAGCATTGGGGAGATTAAAACAAAAAACCCTGACTGGGAAAAATATTGTAATTATCACTTTTTGCCATCCAATACAAATACATTTCTTGAAGACACTTGATAAAAGCCACAAGTTCAGTTTCCATAAATGAGGTAATTCCAGGTGGTGGGGGGGGGGGCGCGTTTCCTCTGTACTTATCCCTCAGGAGCTCTGCAAATGACGGGAAACCATTCCAGCAAAATTTCCACTCCGAATAGGGCCCCTTTCCCTTCTGAGACTCACTGTGTGCCCAAAAAATAATGAATTACCATATACTAGGACATTACTGTATTGGGCAGAAATGGCATAATACATTACGGGGTACATTTTTATTTTTTTTTCAATTATCTTTTGTAGAAATGAAACATTGTTTCATTTTCACAGCTCAATGGTAAAGCAATCAGTGACACACAGTAAAGTTACATATTCACTACAGCCCTGGATTAATGTCTTAAAAGTGTAGATTCCCAAATGCATTTTTTTGTTTTGGAGGGTGTTGGGGTTTCCTCTGTAGCATTACCTCAAGGGCTCTACAAACACAATATGGCTAATGAAAAATTTGCAGTGCAGAAGTCAAGATGGCAATCATCCCCTTCTGTGAGTGGTGTGCAGCCAAACAGAAGAGTAAGACCACATATAGGATATTGCTGCATTTGTCAACTGGGTAACAAATTGTGGGGTATGTCTTCGCATTAAGTTTTTGCAAAAGTGAAAGTTTGGGGTGAAAAGTACATTTTAATGGAATCTCTTTTCACTTTCCACTTTGCTTTAGTTCATGTGAAGCACCTGAAGAGTGAATAAACTTCCTAAATACCATTACACTGAGTATTAAAAAGGTGCATTTTTTTTTTTGCTTTTTTTTTTTTTTTTTAAATGGGGAGCCTTGTGCAGGACTTCTAATATATCAGCCACTCAAAAATACTTGAGAATTTAATCAATCCCTTAAAAAAAAAAAAAAAAAAAAAAAAAATTTAAGTGGTTTCTAACTTTATAGGTATGGGGGCTTAATACCAATATTTATCAAAATTGGGCTGAATAAAGGGGCAGAAATGCTAAGCTGAGCAGCGGACGGCCGTATAACACGGACAATAATCGCATTGCAATGCTTGGTCTGGCTGGCAGCTCTCCTGACTCAAGCGTGATGGTATATATAATGTATTTCTAGGCACTTGTCACTCTAGAGTCAGGAGAGCCGACAGCCAGTCCCGAGCACTGTGATGCGATCGTCAGCTTTATAAGGTCGCCTGACTGCGCCCATAGGAGCAGTGAGGTGTGTACCTGACTTATAAAAGCACTAACAAAGCTCATTTTCATCAACAGATCTTTGAATAATAATAAGCGCCACAACTGGATGTAAAAAAAAAAAAAAAAAAAAAAATGTTCCTGTGCTGAGGTAATCTTATAAATGTGCCCCTGCTGTGTACTGTGTAATGGCTGTGTCTGACCGTACAGGGACATGGTCTGATCATACCACAGCTCCTGGGTGGGGTAAAAAAAAAAAAAAAAAAAAAGAAGAAGGAGTATACCGAGATTACAGCAGCTGATTGCGAATGACTGAGGTAAAACCCTTTAACCCCTTAACGACCAGGGGTATTTTTGGTTTTGCATTTTCATTTTTCCCTCCCCTTCTTTCCAGAGCCATAACTTTATTTTTCCGTCTATATGGCCATGTGAGGGATTATTTTTTGCGGGACGAGTTGTACTTTTAAATGACACCATTGCTTTTACCATGTCGTGTACTCGAAAATGGGAAAAAAATTCCCAGTGCGGTGAAATTGCCAAAAAAGTGCAATCCCACACTTGTTTTTTGCTTGGCTTTTTTGCTAGGTTCACTAGATGCTAAATCTGACCTGCCATTATGATTCTCCAGGTCATTACGAGTCCATAGACACCAAACATGTCTATGTCCTCTTTTCTAAGTGGTGAAAAAAAAATTCCAAAGTTTACTTAAAACTAAAAATAAAAATTTGCGCAATTTTCCGAGACCCATAGCGTCTCCATTTTTCATGAACTGGGGTCGGGTGAGAGCTTATTTTTTCAGTGCCGGGCTGACGTTTTTAATGATACCACTTTTGTGCAGATATGTTCTTTTGATCGCCCGTTATTGCATTTTAATGAAATGTCTTGGCGACCAAAAAAACGTAATTCTGGAGTTTTGAATTTTTTTTTCTCGGTACGCCATTTTTTTTTTATTGATAGATCGGGCGATTCTGAACGCGGCAATACCCAATATGTGTATGTGGGATTTTTTTTTTAAGGTTTTATTTTGATTGGGGCGAAAGGGGGGTGATTTGAACTTTTAGAAGCATGCGCAACCCAATCGGCTCTGCTACATATGGGCGATGAGCAGATCGCCCATATGTAGCAGATTTACTGCTGTGCTTTCAGCACCAACCACCGGGTGGCGCTGAAAGCCATATGCCTGGAACAACCATAGAGGTCTCAGAGACCTCTGCTTGTCCAGGCAACACGACGCCGACCCCCCGATCACGTGACAGGGGTCGGCGATGACGTCATTTCCGGCCCGGCGGCCGGAAATGCTATTTAAATGCCCGCTGTCAGCTTTGACAGCGGGATTTAACTAGTTAATAGGCGCAGGCGGACGGCGATTCCGCTACCGTCTATTGCGGGCACATGTCAGCTGTTCATAACAGCTGACATGTCCCGGCTTTGATGCGGACTCAGCGCTGGAGCCCTCATCAAAGCAGGGGAGATGTCTGATGACGGACTGTGTCCATCATTGGACATTAAGGGGTTAATTAAAAGGAGGTAGTGAAATGTTTTATCTCATAGAAAACAGCTGTGATCCCATGCTGTCCTGTCTGTATACTAACTTTTGCTTCTTCCCCCACCCAGGAGCTGTGGTATGATTAGACCATGTCCCTGCACGGTCAGACACAGCCATTACACAGTACACAGCAGGGGCACATTTATAAGATTATCTCAGCACATGGACATTCGTAAACACATCCAATTGTGTATTCAATCCAATTAATTCCAATATTGATTAAATTGTACTTTGTTAGTGGAAAAAACCCTTTAAATAAAAAGGGACAGGTCATTTGTTTACATGAACCGTGTGAAATTGACTTGTACTCAGATTGGAAGACTTCCGATCAGCGCACAGCCCATGTACATGTGTGGAACCAGCCTTACTAATCACTAAGTTTTACACAAAACAAATAGTAATGGCCGCCTATGTGGCAAGTAAACATAGTAAGGATATGCCAATAGCAGAGGTAGAATATTACATAAGTGTGTCAATGTGTGTTTGGGGTTCTAATGGTCTCTTATCCATTCAAATAAATGTCAACTGTAGAATTTATCTCACTTTAAACAGAAATTTTGACAAAAATTGTCTGCTTCAGTTTTAAGTGGCAATTTCCACTAACTATAGATTGTTAGGATGATTTACACAAAAACTGCTGTCATTTCTTAGCATGAAAACTAACTTAATTACAAAATCCTGGTATTCACTTTTTTCAAACCTAATTTTACCACAAAATGAGCTGCTTACATCATTTTGTAATTCTTCTCATTAGCTTATTAGAAAGTGCTAATGAGGACAAGGCAGCTGATATCATGCTGATTGAGTTATAAGAGCTTTAAAAATGGGGCTGGTTCTGGAAATCATTGGGCCAGATTCATCATGATCGTTGCCGGTCTTGATAAAGAGATGTACTGGAGTAATATTTGTGAAGTAGCGATTGTCGCCGCTTGTCATGAGCTTGAGTGATGATCGCCATACCCGCATACCACCCAATATGTGCCCACTTTGTCGAAACTGGGTGAAAATTGCATGAAAAAGCCAAAAATCTCAACACTTTAGCACAGCTTTGAGTTGTGTCAACATTATTCGACTTTGCAAAGCTTTTTATGCCAGAATACTGGCCTAAAAGCTACAATCTCTCAGGCCCATTGCCTTCTGCTTTGACTGTATGCATTTCCTTGGGTGTAACCCTGTTTCTCATTGTTTTACATTTTTAAAAAGGGCTTTATAGGCAAGGACATTGCCGCTTGTAAGATTGTCCGTAAATCAACCATCAAAAACATACAAAGTATGGCAAAAGCTTTTGGAGGCTGTCTTGTGTCAAAAAGGGCCACAAAGAAGTCCCATCTTAAATACAAACATCAAGGACCGACTGACATTCTGCAGGAAGTACAGGGATTGGACTGCAGAGGACTCCAGTAAAGTTACTTTCTTTGATAAGCCCCCTTCAGACATCTTGAAAAAGAACTGTCATGAAAATAAAAAGTCAGCACTGCTACCATGAGTCCCATGTCATGCCAAAACTAAAGCAGCCTGTAACCATTCATGTGAGAGGCAAAAATTGGGAGTGAGCCTGGAAGAAAAGCAACGCAAGAACATTGCCATGACTAAAGAATGTAATTGAAAACATCTTCCAGGAGCAACTTCTCCCAACAATCCAGGAGCAATTTGGTGATGAACAAATGTTTTTTTCCAGCATGATGGAGACCATGTCACAAGGCAAAAGTGATAACTAAGTGGCTTGGTGAAACAGACATTGAAATTTTGGGTCCATGGACAGGAAACTCCCAAGATCTCAATCATACCGAGAACCTGGTGTGAATCCTGAGAAAGACTGTGGACAAAAACACATTGTGATTAGACAAGAATGCGTTATCAGCTGTCAGCATTTGGCACAGAAACGGATTTCCAGCTGACGGGGAGAATTGCAGAAGTCTTGAAAAGTTAGGATCACCACTGTAAATATTGAGTCTTTGCAAAAACTTGATGTACGGCATTGGTCTATGAGCGTTTAAAAACATGTACCGCAATTTTGATAATTGTACTTCAATAATAACAGAAACATCTGCCTCCAAGAAAGAAAAAAAAAAAAAAAAAAAAAAAACACACAACAACAAACAAACACTGAAGCAAACTGAAATCTAAAATTTGTGTTAGTCTCAAAACTTTTGGCCATGACTGTAGATGGGTAAAGGGCAACTTGCAACCATTGCACAGCACTAGATCATGACATTTCCTCAGCAGAGGCAGCTGGACAACTCAGGAGTTAAGGTAGAAAGAAAATCTGAAATGGAGCCCCCTTTTGGCGTAGGTTCATACCATGCCCCTAACCTACAGTTGACTGCTTGCATAATCCTATATAGTGTTTTAGAGAAACAACAGGTAATATTCTGTAGCGGAATTTGGAGAAAAAAAAAAAATCCGGGGCATGGCAAATGCTTGCATTTTATCGCACTCCTTTAACTCAGCACAGATTTTTTTTTTTTGCTTAGTATAAAGACTTACATCACCACCAAACTACCATGTGTGAACATGGCCTTACAGTCTGCAATCAATCACAGTAATGCAATACACAAAGGTTCCGTTCTCACTGTGCCAACCCCGCAACAATACAGAAGCCCATTCATCGATAGCACCACAAGTGTACTGTATAGGAGGAAAATTAGACCGTCATATGGAAAAAGTTCTGCTAAATTTATCAAAATGGCATACTATGTGTAATATACTTACACAATAGGTTACAGGTGCCTAATTGGTACCAAGCACGTTTGTCGTTATTTTGTGCGCAAAACAGCGCTTCAACCCAGCACTGTGCCCAAAAAGTTCAACCCAGTCACAAAGTTGTAGTATCTAACCAGACGAAATTAAAAATGGTTCAACTCATTCATAAATACGAAGTACGTCACTTTATGACTCATTTCAATGTGAACGGTACCACATGAAAAAGGACTGCAGTGCTACAATTTTTCCCCCATGTATTGCACCCCCTTAAAAAAAAAAAAAAAAAAAAAAAAAATATAATATAATACATAAATATGTAGTAAGAGATAGGCCATTGTCTATAGGTGTAGATTTCGGCTGCATTTTTGTTCTATTCCCCTTCACTACAAGGTCATAAACTTTACTGCAGCAGCCAAGACGCACAGGATGAACAAAGGCTAATACTGCAGCCCACAACCACACAGACAAAAAAAAAAAAAAAAAAAAAAAAAGAGAGCTTTGGCAGCTCTCAAACACATGGAGCCACACACATACACAGGCGAGAGGACATTTAGTAAATGAACATGGTCTTCTGTTTCCACTTTTACTTCTGTAATTGGCATCATTATCACATCCACGCGAGCGTGAGAAGGGAGCATCCCATCATATCATTAAAATTATATTGTACAAAGGCTATTTATATATAATATATAACTCATTTCTTGTAACTTTGTTTTTTAAATTTCCATTTCATTTGTTGGGGAATGCATTATCATGATTCAAGAAAGTCTAACATGAGCAACCTGGGGGAGGGCAAGAAGGGTCCATGGTGGTTGCCCGCAGCTGCTTCCCTGTTGCAGTGCCAGGGTTAGATATGGAAGTCAGAGCTGGAGCAATTAGATTGTTAAGGTCCTTGAATATTTATCATTGCTCCTGAGTCCACATTGTCTCCTCTGGAACTACAGCAAGGGGAAAACCAGGTCCTAACGCAAATCAGAGCCATACAGAAGGGTAGATACCTTCTCCCACCAAAAATTACAGATGCCCCCTCCCCCATTCTTATAAGGTTGCCCATTAACATGAGAGGACTAGGTGGATAGGGCCTAAAAAGGTCATAGGTCCAGACCACAATATTGTAAATATCCTCCCGTTCGTTTGTTGAGGGGGTAATATCCTGGAGTGTTACCTTCCTCTCTTCAAATTTCCACCAGTCTGAATAACGTAACAAGAAAATAAAAAAACAAAACAAAAAAAAAAAACAAAACACGAACTTGTGTGGGTTGCGGACCCTGCCTTGTCTGTAGTGGGCATGTGCGTCTTACATATGGGAGGGAAGTCTCACCTCCACCCACCATCACCTCAGTAAGCTGGTGCATTGTCCTTTGAATGAGTCCACCTCTAAACCCAGACAGGTGTGGTGGGAGGAGACCCAACGTGTGTCTCTTCTCATAGGATGGCACAGCATCTGCAGAACCGTTGCCTGCTGCCCCCTACTGAAGGAGGGGGTGTGACTGGAGCAAAGTAGGCATGGACTTTGATGTTGGGGAGATGTGTCTGGAAGAAGAAGGTGGGTACAAAATACATTAGGAGAGTAGTGAACAGTAAAGTGTCCCAAAAATAAAAAGTAAATAATAAAAAAACTTTTACGCTCACCCGCAGCCTCTTGATGCCAGCCCTTGATATTTGTTGGCAGTCATACAACTCAATACGTTCCAAACTCTGGCAGCTTTTGAGGTGCTCAAGGGATGCATCGGTAATTAGAGGACAATTGTCTAACTCGATGACCTCCAGGCGATCATGGGCACAGGCTCCATTGCCCAGGTGACGGATCCCATCATCTGTTATTAACTCGCAGTGGGATAGGCTCTGTGTGCAGAAAGACAGCAGTAATGGACTCCCCTTTATATATGAAGCTACACACGAATGCTCCCAGTACAACAATTGAACTTGGGTGCTCAGAAAAAGGTTGTCCCATAAACAGATAGAACCTATCAACAGGGTAAGATCGCTGAAGACAGTCATAATGCACAGGTACTGGTGTCCACACTCACCCATTTAAAAAGAAACCCTTTAAAGGGAACATTGGTAACTTTTTTTTTTTACATACATAGAGATCCAATGTACGGGCAATGGGAATCTAGTATAGAAGTCATATGCAAATTAGGCTACTAGGACACTGGGGGAGTGGCAATGGAAGAAACAATGTAACTGCACTGACATGCCCCCAGTGCACGTCTGGCTTGATTTGGATAGGATTTATTTATTAGCTTTCTCATGACAGACCACATGCAGCAATATGAAACAGCATGAATCATGTGTTTGTGTATGGAGAGACCTGTCAGTCAAAGACTAGTCTCATAATATTTTGTGCGTGTGTAATCCCAGTGACCACCAGTTCTGTACAAACCCTCGTGTAGAGGGATCAATCTCTCACTATCTGCGGATGATGGACTGCCATAATGACCTATCTAATCCTTTTTGACAGCCCTCAAACGCTTCCTCACCATTCTCGTTGATATAAATGCCCTCAAACATTTTATGAATTTGTCTAGATGATCACAGCTCTCTTGCCATGTCAGAAAATTAGTCCACAGCATTCTGTGTATTTCTACGAGATGTAAATTCAGCCCGTCTCTCCTGCTTATAAGAGCTGACAGAGAGAAACCCATCACAAGCAGAAGACAGAGAGGAAGGCCAAAGCCGCATCTAATAAAAAGAAAAAAAAAAAAAAAACACTGGAATTTTCGGTGTGTCAGGGGATAGCAATAACTGACCTATCACTTATGTCTATATGATAAAATTTCCCCTCCGCAAAGCTTGGAGGCATCATGGGAAATAAGGAGGATTCCCTGGCCCAAACTTACCAATCATGTAAATTAACCAGACATGTCACGAGATACACAAACTGAGACGCATGTGACTAACACACCTCTTTGGTAAGCACACTGATAGCTAAG
This sequence comes from Dendrobates tinctorius, assembly GCF_039654945.1. Classification (NCBI taxonomy): domain Eukaryota; kingdom Metazoa; phylum Chordata; class Amphibia; order Anura; family Dendrobatidae; genus Dendrobates; species Dendrobates tinctorius. The sequence continues at coordinate 19,516,139 of NW_027361700.1, forward strand.
CTTTTTTTTTTTGTTTAATGATGTCCACTCCCTCCCCAACCCAAGCCTCCGGATAAAGAGAACATCGAAACGTGCATTGGGGCAGTGGAGAGAAACAAACAGCGGTCACTTCATGCAAGTCTTTTCTTTTATTAAGGGTCTACCATGCATTTATATGAAATATGTATACTGGAAGGATGGAATCATTAGTCTAGGCTACGATATCCAAATCAATACCTGGAATTTTGTGAATTGCTACCAACATTTGTAAGTGTTTAATGTCTCTGCCTAAGGACAGCAGCCTCTATTTTAGTTGTCTTATTAAATCAATTCTGATTGCCTTGTTTTAACATAGTATAAAATAAAAGCATTTTTTATGGGCTAATTACACTATTATCGCTTGATTTATATTATTTGTTTTTGAGTTTCTGCCTATTGCACCAACATTGTTGTTAAATGGGTATTTCTGTTTGAATTAGCATCATGGGAAGTGTATCCTGCTTTAGGGAAAACCATATCAGAGGGGAAGAATGAATATATTTTATTGCTACAACGCCAACATATTCTGCAGAACTTTACAGTGCATAAAATGACAACTCAAAAATGGCAAATCAACTGTACAAGGCATATATAAGAGCCTCTACATTATTCCTTATCAATTGTCTGTGCTGTACTAGATAGTCAAAAAGTGCCAAAATGTCACTTTTAGATACAACACCAATAATGAATAATACATACCTGTGTGATATATTTTGGCTTCGTACTCAAGACTTCCATAGAAAGACTAATAATTTGGAGTGTATGCTGCTGGGTTCAGACACGTTTACAAGTAATACTTACCAACACCTGCAGCCGTGGACAGTGTATGGAGAGCTGGATGAGAGTGCTGTCTGTGATCTGCAGCAGAACAGTGGGGATGTTAGTATTTTTATTTTTTTTAAACACGCATCTACACAGAAACCCAAGGTTTTACAATCCCCACAGTGTCAGGCAGGTGACAGCTCACCTGTACACACTCCTCAAGATCCATCTTCTCCAACTCATGGCAGTTCTAGGAAGTGGGGTGGGGAAAAAAAAAAAAAAAAAAAAAAAAAAAAAAAAAAAAAGAAAAAAAAAAAAGAGAAGGTCTTAGTGCTATCAAATGTTTCTCAACTTCATGACAATATGACCTTGGGTTGAGTCAGACAGATTGCTATGGACCGGCTGTCTCACAACCCCAAGCAAATGGGTTATACTGTAGTGCAAAGCAACCAACCCAACTTAGATCCAGCTCAAAGCTACAGCAGAGTAACACATTAATGGTTTACCTAGTACGGATGCCTTTGCCTGCAATAGAGCTCATTTACCAGATGCCACAAAAGGATAAACTGACTAATGTCTGTATATCTCCCTAGCGTGCGTGCTGCCCCATGGGGAACCCTGCTGCGGATCACACTCACACTATCCCAGTATCCTACCGGCACACACAGCACCGTAAGACTTTACTATGGTCATTGTATACATGGAGTGTCATCATCTGATCGGTCACCATTTCCCCCAATTGCATTTTGACAAGTAAAAAATATATTATTCCCCATCCTAGATGATGTAATGACATAGAAAACAAAGCAGGTAAGACCAACAATATGAATGCAGTAGCAGAAATCACCAGCCTTACTTTTGCTAGAGTGGTGAACCCCAGATCTGTCAGCTGTGAACATCGAGCTACTTCAAGTATTCTGCAAGAAAAAAAAAAAAAAAGGAACATTATTTGTATGTAATATAGACAACATTCATCGCCAAGTACAATATTGGATTTCTGTTATCATAAATGTAATGTTCATAGGTCTGTTATACCTACATAAATTTACTTTTAGTGCAAGCCCCACAGTTCTCAGAATCCTCAGTGATTACACTGAGAACACAATGGTGGAAACTGAAGGAGGTCACTAATGAGGAGAAGCTAAACTTTACCCATGATATTACTGTAATTGGTTACAGAGTCATTTTTCTGGGTTCAGGATCATTTAATACCTCCTCTACGTATCAGATTTACTTGGGGATTCGTTAATGCCTGCACATCAGGAATTTTTTAGCAAGATTTTTAAGAAAAAAAATTCATCAAACTGGTCAAGACCAGCAGCAAAGGCATGGACCTATGCACAAGGTCAGGTCATCAACGTCTGATGGGCGGGGGTGCAACACCCGGCACGTAACGATCAGCTGTTCTAGAAGTCAGCCGGAAGCGCTCAGTCACACGGCAACGGCCAGGTAAAGCATAACTGTCCCCTACTGATAATAGAATACAAAAGGAGAAAACTATTCTAGTGTACATAATACACCTGAGTAAGTTGGAAGAAAAAGAACTTTAAAAAGGGGTTGTCCACTACTTTTAGATTGACGATTTAATCCTTAGGGTAGGTTATCAATATCAGATCCGTGGGAGCGAGACACCTGGCACTGCCACCAATCAGCTGTTCACAATATTAGCGTCGGCTAGATGTGATCTGTATCTGAGTGGAACAGTATAGCGCCATCAACTGTATAGTGGCCACAGGCGGGTACTGCACACGCACCTCTATTTGAAGGACTGGATCTACAGTACTTCACTGCAGACACTATACAGTTGGCAGAGATGTGCCCTTCTGCTTCCGCCGGAACCAAAGTCGGCTGATTGGTGGGGGTTCCCCACCGATCTGATATTGATGACCAATCCGAGGACAGACCACCAATAAAAAAAAAAAAAAAAAAAAAAAAAAAAAAATCTATATATATTACTGAACAAACCCTTGAATTCTAAAATCAAGGTTCTGAAGTGTAGAGATCTATCTGAACGTGAAGGGTCTTCGGTAATCAATAATTGACGGTGTACGATTTCCCCTTGCTAGCCAAAGGCAAATAGTGTACAGAGCAGGAAAACCACAGCTCCATACACATTGTAGTGGCCATTCCAGGTACTGCAGCTTAGTTCCTACTGAAGTGTATGGAGCTTAGCTGAGGGAGTAGCCACTATAAAGTGTATGGACCTGTAGTGTCCCTGCTCTGCACACAATTTATTTTGGGCCACTGCGTACCTGTAAACTGTTCAGTGCTAATAGACCTCCATAAATTTGATAGATCTTCAACATTTAAGCCCTGGACTACCCTTTAAGACCCTGAGAAAATTATTTTCTATTCAAATAATTTCATTTAGACAAAGAGCAGTATTTTATTAGAAATATTATTTATTCCATTCATTATGTCCTACCGCTTAAATAAGTCAAATTTATCAATTTATCCCTGAATGGTGCAAGTAAAGTGCATTCACATGTAAAGCGCCATGGAATAAATGGCGCTATAACAATAAATAATAATAATAATAGTATTGGTTTATATGGGATAGAGGGGGGGGGGAATATATACATTTCTGCCTCAGTAACTGTATATACCATTCAACCCTGCCCGTTACCTGAGCCGGGGGCAGTTCTGTCCCAGTGCATTAAGAATGGAGTCTGTGATGTTGGAGCAGCCGGAGGCACAGAGAGATTGCAGCTTGTGGCATCCACGGCAAATCGTGATGAGACCGTCATCCGTTATTTGCTGCTGGGACAGAGGCAGTGAGAGCTGGGACATGAGCTAAAAGCAGCGCTGCCGTGGCTTGGGCCCATGCGAGTGGGCAGGGATGTGAGAATCAGGTGTACCAGAGAGTGGGGTTATCAGACAGACTCAGATAGGTTATAGACAGGGAGGTGAATAGAAGGAACCCTAAAAATCTAAGTAACTCAATATCAAACCTGCTGAAGAGCCCCCCCCCCACAGATCCAGCTCACACCCAGAGGTCTGCTCCACCCAGAAGTCACAGGACCTGAAACTTCAATACAAAAAAAAGTCGCTTCTGTAGCAGGCGCAGATCTCCATAGCCACCTGTGCGGTATCTGTGGGGACGCTCGAATGAGAGTACGTCTCCATTTATTCTTTTAAAACCGTTAAATGTATGTCAGCATTGAAAAACCCCTTTAAGGGACCCTACATTAGGCTGCATTTACCCAACCGGTAATGTCTGATATCAAAGCAATAATCACCAACAAGCTTAAATGGTTCAGATCATCAGTCTCCAACCTGTGGCTCTCCAGCTTTTGCAAAACGTAGAATTCCAGCATCCAGCTGTTTGGAATTGATGGGAATAGCAGTTTTCTAAAAGCTGGCAATCAACATATTGGAGATCACTGGTCGAGGACATCAGGTACTCCCATATTTATCAGACCTGCATAAAAAGGTGTCCAACCCAATGATTGCTTTTGCTGTGATTATCGCATATTTAACAACGATGTGATTAAAAGGAGAATCTAATTGAGATTTCAGCATGGTCATTTCTTGTGTGTGACTAGTTCAATCGGAATCTACACTCAACATTGAAATTCCAACACCAAGAAGGAAAAGTCATGGAATTATGGAAATCACAAGACTTATAGATATGTTAATGACATGCAAATAATGAAAAAAAAAAAAATGGAACAAAAATGTCAAACCATCTTCATTTATTCAGTACTAGCTGAAGAGCCCGGCACTGCCCAGGCATAGTAACTAACTACGGTTCATTATAACAAATCATAATGATTATATCTATATATAAAGCTGAGTGTGGAGCCCCGCCCACTACAATATCCCACATCATCCCGTCAGCGAGAGCCACCGGACTACACCCCCTAATATCCCACCAGTCAGAGCCACCAGACTACTACCCCTAATATCCCACCAGTCAGAGTCACCGGTGTTATTTCTGTCATGTGCTCTCTGGTTGGGAGCTTATGTTCCCAGGGATGCTAGACTTCTCCCACCCGGTCAGTGTCTGCTGAGGTGTTGTGGAGTGGAAAAACTGTTGCTCATAGCAACCAATCACAGCTCAGCTTCTTTTAAACAGCTCTGGTGTAATGAAAGAGTCTTAGTGCTTGGGTGGGGCTGTCGAGTGGGCGTGGCACACATTCATTTTTATATATATAGATCTGGAGTATGAGCAACCTGCGCAGAAATACTCACTTACATGGCTTGGTACCAGTTGTACAGCCATTTCTGAAAAGTGTCCCTGAAGACAAAGCCAGGTTATTACTTGTACTAATGTGCGTGGCTTAAACCTGCTACCTTGGCCTACGGTGTCTGAGAAGTCATTGATCGGCAATTGCAAAAGGAGCTGCCAGCAGCGGATTTTGCCGATTTGTGTGCCCAAGTGCATTCTGCATGGAAGAACATTCCTCAAACAACCATTAATAACCTAATCAATAGCAGCAAAGGCGTGTAAGTGAAGGGAATTCTGTGCGTGGCACGCATACTCGACACTGAATAATCAAGAAGTTTTGAAAATTTTGTTTCCATTTATTCCATCATAAACATGTCCATTGATCCTTTGATTTAAATAATTCTGCAACTTTTATTACTTGGTGTTGCCATTTCTATGTTGAGGAGTATAAATAACTGTATGTGGCCCAGACAAGGTGTGTGACTATACTGAAAGTGCAGAAGATGCGGCTGGATCCAGGAACCTGAGGGGGCCTCAGAAGGCACCTTTGCTCTATATTAGGGGACAAGTACTAATAAAGTCATAAAAAAGTTAGATTTTTACATTGAAGACCAATAGCTTCACCTTACTCCAGTGGCTGAGACTTACCCATCCATACCCAATAAAATTAGATGGCTCCTCACTGACACTTAGATACTTTATTTGGGAGATTCTTCAAGTTATCTAGCAGACAATGAAAATTACACATACAACCTTTGAGTCTCAAGTCCACTTACTGAACACGCCTGTAGATTTAATGTGACAAGCTCTGGACAGTGTGATCCAATGTACTTAAGAGCTTCATCTTCTAGCTACACAGGAGACAGAAGGAGACATGCAAAATTATTATCCACATATAAGACTTACATTCAAGAGCTGTGAATAACCCACCCTTGGCCATTTTATGCGCTAAGCTGTCTCAAATGTTTCAAATTTCTACTGCAGTAATGCAATTCATTTTTCACATTTCATGTTAGCATGCTATGGTGCTACAGTGTGCTTCCTATTTTGTTTGAGTGGATTACGGTAGAGGCCATATGACTTTAACCAATAAGTTGCAGGAGAGCCCATCTGTTATAGAACCAATAATAGTTTTGGAAGAAGAGAGTGGCTAGTGTCACCCTGGGATAGAGTGATCACCGTTGGAGAGCCACGAATTGACCAAAGAACAATAACGATGTTACCCAAAATGCTTGTGAACTTGTATCACGGAGTAAAGCTGGAGTCACACATAGCGACTTACCAGCGATACCGACACCGATATCAAGGTGTCAGGATCACTGGTGAGCTGTCACAGAGACAGCCTCACCAGCGATCAGCACAGCGATGCCGAGCGCCCGGCATCGCTTGCCATCCCTGTAAAAAATAGAATTAAAATAGAAAATATTGTTATTCTCACCTTCCGACGTCCCGCGCAGCCATCCCGCCTCTCTCCACGCTCCGGTCCCAGTGATCCTTTGCGAGAATGACCACGAGACGTCACGGTCTCGCGGGAGCGCGAAGTCTCGCGGTCATTCGTGCAAAGGATCACTGGGACCGGAGCGTGGAGAGAGGCGGGATGGCTGAACGGGACGTCGGAAGGTGAAAATAACAATATTTTCTATTTTAATTCTATTTTTTTTACAGCTGATCGCTGGTCTCCCGCCTGTCACGCGCAGCGATGCGTGCTGGCCAGCGACCAAAAAAATGTCCAGAGGTTTCTTACAGCGATCAGCGATACCGGCAGGGGGGCCGCTCGCTGATCGCTGTCACACACAGCGATCTCGCTGGTGGGATCGCTGTTACGTCACAAAAGTTGTGACTCAGCAGCGATGTCGCTAGCGAGATTGCTATGTGTGACTCCCGCTTAAGATGGTACATGGAATAAAGAAAAAAAAAAACCAAAACAACTTGCATGTATGCTGGGAACAACCGGATCCGCAGCAAAATCCGCAACATGTGCACATAGCCTTAATGTCTATGGGTGTGATCCATTTCTCTGGGCCTCAAGACAGGATTTTCTTTTATTCCCTTGAAGTTTTTATATGGGCAATGTTACCCAGGGTTTGTGCAAGGTTTTTGGTCTCTTTCCATGAGATTTGTTCAGCTTTGTCTCGGGCTGTTTTGATCCATCCTCTATAGAGTACTGCAGAGGTTGTATTCAGATATCTGTCCTTTTCTGGAACGAAAGCGGCATTTAACCAGCGCTTTCGGCCGCCGGGCCGGAGATACGCGCAATGCCGACCCCAGTCACGTGATCGAGACCTCTATGGTTGTTGATGAGGCATTGCTATGAGCGCCACCCGGTGGTCGGCGCTCATAGCAATGCTGTAATTCTGCCACATATAGGCAATCTGCTCATCGCCTATATGTAGCAGAGCTGATCAAGTTGTTGATGCTTCTAGTCTCCCATGTTGGCTACTGAAGCATGCCAAAATACAAAAAAAAAAAAAAAAAAAAAAGAAGAAGGATTAACCTGATCGCTAAACAGCATAGTGGGAAAAAGATTCGAAACGCCAGAATTAAGTTTTTTGGTCGCCGCAACATTGCATTAAAATGCAATAACGGGCAATCAAATTATCGTATCTGCACATAAATAGTATTCTTAAAAACACCAGCTCAGCGTGCAAAAAAATAAGCCCTCACATGGTCATATTGACGGAAAAATAAAAACGTTATGGCTCTGGGAAGAAGTGGAGCAAAAAACGAAAATGCAAAACTGAAAAAAGCTCCGGTCATTAAGGGGTTAAATATATGTACGCATGCGGATCAAACGCTGTGCACACAAAAGCTAATGTGAAACCAGCCTTAGCTGGTAGAGAAAGGCAGGAGCAGGGCCTGTACCTGCAAACTATCACTGACAAGCTTAGGAGAAACTATAAGAACAACTGTCCAAACCTGAGTCAGAGAGCTCAACCTTAAAACTGTGTGGATGAAACAAACAAGTGCCAGAGTGCTGGAGCAGTAGGAGGGACCCGGTCTACTTGCAGGCTATTCGGGGTTTGTGCCAATGTTGTCCTTAGCTGGATTGAAGTTAAGACACCAATATTGCAAAGCAAATTTCTTATCAAGCGCAACTGCACTACCCCATGGCGAGAGGATCAGAAGGAACCTGATCTGGCGCCCTGACCAGTCTGCCAAGAATTATACTTGCCACCTGCCATGACGTGATGGAGCGTGCATGCGATTTCCCTCCCCACTGGGGAAAAGCCGGGAGGTCTGCCTCCTCCAGACACAAAGCTAAAACCTGGTTCAGCCCCCCCTCAGGAGTGGTATAAATGGCGGCAGGGGACCAGACACCACATTTTTCATGTTGAATTGGACATCATATAACTGACAGCAGAGAAGAATAAAGTTTTTGTTTTCAATTCCGCCAAGCGTGGAGCCATTATCTCCAGCTAATATTCCCAGGACTTCTGTGCCGTGTAATATAACTACCGTGTTTATTAAGGCAGCACACGCCAGCTGGCAGGAACTGTGGTCTCTGGTCATGTGACCCTGATATCACAGGTCCTTCTGCACGTCCATGTTGCTGTCTGCTTATGATTGGTCAGAGTCATAAAGGATCAGAAGTACACACCCACAGAGAAAAATATCTAAGAACACCCACTTGGACTTAAAGGGGTATTCCCATCTCCAACATCCTATCCCAATATGTAGCAGGTGTACTAATAATAAATATAGCATATTAGCAAGTATGTCCAATTAAAAATGTAGTATAGTTCTTCTGATAAGCTATGTCACTTACTCAGTGCACTAAGCATTGCACTAGCTTAGGTATCCACAACCACAGCAACTAACTGACACTGAGTTGACGTAACCATGGAAACCCAAGATACTGAAATGCTCTACATGGAGAAAGCGACATAGAAATGTAGTATAGTACGTGTGATATGCTAATTGGAGGCATTTTCTAATAATATTACTACTACATATTGGGATCTTGGAGATGGGAATACCCCTTTAACTAAAGTTAACTAATGAGGTGCAAAATATTTTATTGTCAATATATCCGCTATGGAGAGTCACAACTAAAGAAAAACAAAATAAAAAAATAAAAAAAATCTGCAAATATTTGGCACCTCATGAGCTAACTTTAGTTAAAGGGGTATTCCCATCTCCAAGGTCCTATCCTAATATATATTGTATTTTTTTGCACTGCAGCTACGATTACGTGGGGTGTCCAGTTCAACATGAAAAGTTTGGTGATCGCTATTAAAACCCCATGGTCTGTGTGTTTATCCCAATAACATGGACAATTAAGACAAATTTGCAAGTCCAGTTTATTAGTTTGCTACATTGTAGATTTATGCAGGATATGTAACAGTTCTGGCGGGGATGCTGGAGGGCAATTGTCAGACGCTGAAACTTTATAAATGCGGCTCCGGACCACCCAACCTCCCCGGCAGCATCTCCATAAGTCAATGGAGCATCTACAATTTTTTTTTTTAATCTTAAAGGGGTTGTACAGTCTAAAATTTGCAATGTATTGAGCGAGGCTGTGCCCACTAGACAGGTTCTGCCCAGGAGTATGCATATCTCATAATTGACCGCCCTTCCCTGGGAGGACAATGGCGAAACCCCGCAGCGCACAGAGCATTTGCTGGGAAGTTTCACAAGTCTGCAGTCAAACAAAGCAACTGCAGACTTCTCATTAAGACCAGACAACCCCTTTAAAAGGAATATTACCATTAAATGATGTTTTTAATTGATTACACCCCGAATCAAAACGCAGGGAAGAAAAAATAAAAAATAAAATAAAAAAAAATCATACCTGAGTGCAACCCTTGAGGGATAGAAACCGCAGCCCCCCACAGCCCTTTACCAGAGCTTGGATACCGTCCTTGCTGATCTGATCACACCAAGAGATATTCAGCTGCTCCAGAAGGGGACAGCCCTCACTGTCAAGCGGAAAAAAAACAAAAACAGGACAATCCATTTTATATGATGGAAAACAGAAAAATTCTCAAAGATTGGCAAAAATTATAGAAAAAAAACAAACAATTCAGTAATTGTTATATTGGATTTTCTTTTTGTGGCATTCAATGTGCAGTAAAAAAAAAATAAACCAAACATTTTTCTTGTGTCGCCATTTTCCAAGTTTCCACGGTCTCTTTTTTTGGTCAGTTAAGCGGTGTGAAAGAATGCTTTTTTTGGACAGTACATAGCAACACCAAATATGTATAAGTGTTATTTTTTAAAATATTTTTAATGGGGGAACAAAAAAAAAAAGTAGTGATTTTTTTTAATTATTTCTTATCTTTTTTTCTTTTAGTCCTATTCAAAGGATTTGAACCTATGGCAGTGCAGAGGTTAATCTGTTCTGTGGAGAGCTCCTGGAGCTTTATACTCTCAGCTGTGCACTGTTAGCCACTCCCATCACCTACATAAACTGAGTCCTGGCTAGCACTCACTGTCAGAGTTAGCTTATGCTGCATGGCTGGAGGCTGTTGGTTATTATAGAAGGCATTTGGTGGGTTTATCTGTGTCTAATGCTAGGTTTTGGAGTATGTGATAATTCCCTTACTTCTTACTTTGGTTTAACCCCATCCTCCACTACATTCCTCTGTTAGATGTGTGAGTATATTTCTATCGTCTATCTATAGTTATAAGATTGATTAGGTTTGTAAACTAGCTTTAAATTACAATTACATACGCATGTCATACAGATGCTCATACTTTCCCTACCCACTGTATGTATTCAGACCCCTTTTGAATTTCACTCTTTGTTTCATTGCAGCCACATGGTAAATTCAAAAGATCATTTTCTCATTACTGTACATGCTGCACCCCATCTTGACTAAAAAACAGAAATGTATAAGTGTTTGCAGAGTCAAAAAGAAAAACTGAACTATCCAGCTGTGTTTAATTACACTGATAGGTGCGTGCCTTTACAAATCAAGTCCTATTTAACACATCACAGCTCACAGTGCATGTCAGACCAAATGAGGATAATGGGGTCAAAGGAACTGACCAAGGAGCTCAGACAGAATTGTGGCAAGGCACAGATCTGGCCAAGGCTACAAAAGAATTTCTGCAGTACTCAAGGTTCCTAAGAGCACAGTGGCCTCCAGAATCCTTATATGGAAGACGTTTGGGACCATCAGAAGTCTTCATAGACCTGGCCATCCAGCCAAACTGAGCAATCGTGGGAGAAGAGTCTTGGTGAGAGAGGTAAAGAAGAACCCCAAGATCACTGTGGCCGAGCTCCACAGATGCAGTAGGGAGATGGGAGAAGGTTCCACAACATTGCAGCCTCTCCTCAGTGCAAAACATAAGCCCGCATAGAGTTTGCACAAAAAAAAAAAAAAAAAACACAACCCACACACGACAGAATAAGAGAAATAAGATTATCTCGTCTGACGAGACGAAGATAGAACTTTTTTGTGATAATTCTAAGCGGTATGTGTGGAGAAAACCAGGCACTGCTCATCACCTGCCTAATACAATCCCAACAGTCCCATTGACAGAAACATGAATGCGGCCAGGTACAGAGATATCCTGGATGATAACCTCTTCCAGAGTGTTCAGGACCTCAGAATTGGCCAAAGGTTCAGCTTTCAAGAAGGCAGTGACCCTAAGCACAACGCTAAAAGAACAAAGGAGTGGCTTCAGAACAACTCTGTGACCATTCTTGCAAATAAATGTAACAGCAAGGGTCCTTAATTAAATACCCATTTTATATGGCGACTCAAATATAACAATGCAAGCAAGGAGAAACAATGAGTATATGTTGCCAAAGTTGTATCAAAAAATTATGTAATTTATTAACAGACTATACAAAAATGCATAAAAAAAATACCTATCACACAAGTTACATGGGTTTATTGTCAATCTTGTGACTAAATCCATAGGTTAGAGAGGACCAAAGGATACAAGACAGGGTAAAATTATGACACATGCAAGTGAATAATATCATTGCATACGGATTCCATATCATTCCAAAATGGAAAAACATGTGCCAACCAATACAGTGAAAAAGTGGATTGAAATTTTCAGTGCTGTGACTACCGCATATCCACCAAACACTATACCACTTCATGTACACAATATAAAGTTTATCTCCCACAATTTTTTGTAAGAGGTAATTACCCACAAGTGTCCAGAAGTCCCATCCTGACCCAGGCCACCTACCCCGACACGTGTTTCGCATACACAAGATGTCACTTCCTCAGGGGGCGTGGCCTAATCCGGGCCTCAGTCCGGTATATATAGTGATCCGTTCCGGTCACGTGACCGCTAAATAAAGTGAGTAGTGCGCAAGCGTGGAACGCAGAAATACTTCTGACCATTCTTGACTGGCTGTAGAAGACTCATGGCTGTACTAGGTCAAAAGGGTGTTTCCACTCAATACTGAGCAAAGGGTCTGAATACTTATGACCATGTGATATTTCTGTTTTTCTTTTGTAATAAATTTGCAAAAATTTCTACATTGTTTTTTTTTTCCCAGTCAAGATGGGGTGCAGAGTGTACATTAATGAGAAAAAAAAAGTGAACTTTTTTGAGTTTTCCAAATGGCTGCAATGAAAGAGTGAAAAATTTAAAAGGGGTCTGAATCTTTCCGTACCCACTGTGTGTAATAAATAATTTTATATATATATATATATATATATATATATATATATATATATATATATATATATATATATATATTTATTTATTAAGAGAACACTGCACAGTTTTATAAAAATCAGCTTCTCTACATGTCTGACAGCCATTCCATTCCAGTGTCAGTTGAATTCCAACCAGAGTACACCTCATTCTACTTAATGTGCTTCTGATTAGGTGATCACCTGAACCAAATCTTATTTAACGAAGGAAAGTATAAAGAAAAAAAAAAAAAAAAAAAAAAAAACCTGCTGTGGTGTTCACAATCCTTTTGCAAAAGTACAAGCTGGATGGCAAAACAAGTGCTAGTAATATCCCAAAAGTAATAGGAATGAAAAAATGACTTTTAACCATGCCAAAGGAGTTGAAAAGAAAAGTCTTGAGTGAGGAAAAGAAGGGCTCAATTCTGGCTTTACTAGCAGAGGGATACAGTGAGCATCATGTTGCCTCCCATCCTTAAAATTTCTAAGATGGCAGTCCATAACATCGAGGTCAAGCAACAGACATTGGGGACAGCAGAGTGCGAAAACGACTCTCCACTGACCGAGATGACCGTCATCTTATTTGAATGTCACTCAGCAACCGCAGGATGACATCAAGTGACCTACAAAAGGAACGGCAAATGGCAACTGGGGTGAAGTGCATGGCAAGAACAGTTCATAACAGGCTCCTAGAGGCAGTGCTCAAGTCATGTAAAGGTAGAAAAAAGCCTTTCATCAATGAGAAGCAAAAGGAGAGCCAGGCTGAAGTTTGCCAAAGACCATAAGGATTGGACCATAGGGGACTGGAGTAAGGTAATCTTCTCTGATGAGTCTAATTTTCAGCTTTGTCCAACACCTGGTCGTCTAATGGTTAGACGGGAGACCTGGAGAAGCGTACAAGCCACAGTGTCTTGCACCCACTGTGAAGTTTGGAGGAGGAGGATCGATGATCTGGGGATGCTTCAGCAAGGCTGGACTTGGGCAGGTTAATCTTTGCGAAGGATGTATGAATCAAGCCGCATACAAGGTTATCCTGGAAAAACAGTTGATTCCTTCTCCTCAGGCAATGTTCCCCAACTCTGAAGACTGGTTTTTCCAGCAGGACAATGCGCCATGACACACAGCTAGGTCAATCAATGTGTGGATGAAGGACCACCACATCAAATCCCTGTCATGGCCAGCCCAATCTCCAGACCTGAACCCCACTGAAAACCTCTGGAATGTAATCAAGAGGAAGATGGATAGTCACAAGCCATCAAAGAAGAACTGCTTACATTTTTTAACTAGGAGTGGCATAAGGTCACCCAGAAGCAGTGTGAAAGACTGGTGGAAAGCATGCCAAGACGCATGAAAGCGGCGATTAAAAGTCATGGTTATTCCACAAAATATTGATTTCTGGACTCTTCCGGAGTTAAAACATTAGTATTGTTGTTTCTAAATGATTATGAACTTGTTTTCTTAGCATTATTTGAGGTCTGCAAGCACTGCATTGTTTTAACCATTTCTCATTTCTGAAAATAAATACAAAATGTATTGCTTGGAAATTCAGAGACATGTTGTCAGTAGTTTATAGAATAAAAGAGCGATTTACATTTTACTCAAAAATCAGACAAACTGAACATATGGAAGTAGTGACTTAATGTGTGTGTGTGTGTGTGTGTGTGTGTGTGTGTGTGTGTGTGTGTGTGTGTGTGTCCATGTTACATCCCACTCTGAAGCAACACTGGTTCAGTCTCCTTCGCCAGACACAAGAACCACTGGAGACTCCTCTCTCAAATCTTGATGACCAAAGACTGCCTTTAGAGCCCAGCTATTTAGACCCAAGACCATGTGACTGATCACATGATCATGACATCACACAGGTCCTGTCAGCTCTGCATGTGGAGACATGGTGGACCTCCTCCCTCCCATCTATGAAGGTCCACTAAAACCAGCCCATTATGCAACCTTAACTTAACCCTCACACCACGTGGTGTGCTGGAGGAAAATACTCTGATTTCATCTCATTAAGCGCAGTGACACATATATCTCCTCTCTATTACACTACCAGTGAATAAATACAAACACCGGCAATTCCTCTCTCAAAGTCATCCTTCACTTTGACCCTATTGCTCATTTGTCACAATTTTAAGTTAAAACTGAGAAAAATAAAAGAACTCTTCTGTGTGTCTTAGAGCTCAGCCAGGTCTCCCTCCTCTGCCTGCATGTGGCTGTGGGACAACTGGCTGCAGCAGAAACTCCCACTCGCTCTGCACACCGAAGGGCACAAGTGGGGGGGGGGGGATTAAGGTTTCATTTCAACATTCATTACCAGGTTTAGTGTTCCTTGCAAGAAGTTGTCTAAAATTAGGGGGAAAAAAATGCTGTTTCTCACCTACATGCAATGTCTAGCATAGTAGCTCAGTGCCATCCACTTGCCATAAATTGCAATACTAGGAACTGCCCATAGGCAACAGCCTCAATGTTAACCCTTCAGCCCCTTGGGTGCTATTATAATACTGAACCAATAACATGCAGAGTATAAAAATAATATGGAACAAATCATTCACATCAAACAAATGTATAGAAAGAGCACCAGTCACACATGGGATGGAGCAGCACATTAGGTGTGCCCTGAAAGGTAAAGGTAATGCTCACCTGAGAGCCTTGAGGGAAAGGTTGGTAATGGATGTGCAGGAGGCCAGGTCCAAATGTTTCAATTTACAGCAAAATTTACTGAGACTAGACGAGGTTCTGTAAGGAAGGACAAGCACAAGAAATCAGTGGTTCCAAACCGTCTGCAAAAGGCTTGGATCAAAGATTTCTACTCTATTCTGTACAGACTATTACAAGCTTTTGATTTCAACAAACACGTGGATTCACTGCGTCACAAAAATGGACGGCTTATTGTAATGGAAGGTTACAAGTCACCGATAACCAATCAGAAAGAATAGACCTGGATGTCACTCAAGACCCGTCTGTAATGGCAAAGGCCATTATAAATTGAAACATTATCTACTGTGAATGGTGGATCCTGTGTTATCCATTGTATATACAGGTGTTGCCTTTCATTGCTATCCTGTTGGTGATAATATTATGACTGATGAGACGTCATCTGAATAGCACAGGAAGCACTAGTATAGGCACGGTGGCTCAGTGGTTAGCACTGCATCCTTGCAGCGCTGGGGTCCTGGGTTCAAATCCCACCAAGGACAATATCTGCAATGAGTTATTATGCTCTCCCCGTGTTTGCATGGGTTTCCTCATGGTTCTCCGGTTTCCTCCCACATTCCAAAGACATACTGATAGGGACTTAGATAGTGAGCCCCATCGGGGACAGTGCCAATAATGTCTGTAAAGCGCTGTGGAATTAATGGCGCTATATAAATGGGTAAAATAAATCAAAATAAATAGTCATATCAACATGCCACCCTGATGAATCCAGTGAATGAACTGGATGAGGCCCACATGGGCACCATGAAGATTTCAACATGTGAGCCCAGATAAGGTTGGGAATAGTCTTGAAATATTATTTTTGGAAACCATAAATGAAGAGGTTCTCTCATGTTCCTGTCTTCAGGAGCCCACCGCTTCTGTACATCTCAGCCTCCTGGCTGGTGGGGGCAGTGTGCTCCTGAATACTCACAGTACTCTCCAACAGCCCTAACTGAGCGCTATTCGACGCTGCTAATTGAAGCGACTTTCCCTCTGTAACACATGAGAAGAAGTGGAAAGACAGAGGCTGGCCGGATCCAGCAATATGCGCAGTATCAGACCAGCACTTGAAAGAGCCTGCTCCTTGCCAAGGAGACCGACCACCTACGAAATGGCTGGTTACCTTAGGAACGAGCAGTACACAAGAGAAATAAAAATCCCTTCGTTCTGGAGAACGGAGAAGATTTTTATTAAGAGGTAACCTGAAAAGCTGCATTAACCTTGGGGGGGGGGGATCAGTTGTATTACCAAACAAAGCCCATTTGTAGAAGTGGCGCTGTTCCTAGAAAATAAAACAAAGCATGCCCCTTTTCTAATCAAGGTCTCCCTCATCGAATATCCAGAAAGGATAACCCACAAAAAGTCCATTGTTACAAGGACCTCCCATACACCACAGACCATTACTCACGTGTCAGTGATTTTGGTGCAGCCATTTAGATTTAATACCTCAATATTCCTACAGTTCTGGGCAAATGTTCTGCAAGGATAAAAAGAGGAAAAGAATTGGAAATTAAAAAAAGGTTTCCAGACATTTAGGAATGTAGCAGATACTATTGAGCTTGTAGCCCAATTCCAGGGCTGGGGGACCCTGCACACTAATCAGAGAGAAGAAGTGCGATCTCCCCTGAACTGTCAGGAAGCCATTGAGTTCGGCAACCCCTGACCAGAGAGATTGAAGGAAGGTTCCAGCCTGAAGCAGCCAATTGTCCCCCATAGTTACGTTCTTGCTGGCTGAGGCCAGTGGTATAGAGCAAGGATAAGGATTATCGGGGTTCACAATCAGCCATTGCCAGGTCAGTGATGGGCCTAGACAGTGTCATATAAGGCTACATGCACTATATGTTTCTGGAAGCAAGAGAAAAAAAATAAATAAAAAGCTTTTGGGGAATTTATTAACATTTTTAATGATTTTTCTCAAAAGGGGGGGGGGGGGCAGATGCATATGCCCAATAAGGGCACAAGCATAATGTGCACATGAAATAAATGTCCATACAAGGTGATGATCTGTGTATTCCCAGAAGTTTGAGTGCGTTCAATGTGGGGGATTTGGATGCAAGAAATGACGAGACCACTAAACCTGGCCAATAACGTTGTGTAAGCTCCCCAAGGCATTTGTGGGTAGAAGCCAATGTACAATCTGCTGAGACTCTCAGAAAAACCTATGTATTTCTACTACCGCTCTACATAGGGTCAGTCACGGTGATATCCTAATAGCATATAGCAAGTCTCTGTATTAAAGGCATCTTATTACAGTACATTCCACAACGTTGTCCCGCACATACCTCAGAGCATTATCCCCTACACCAAGGCATCCACGTAAACTGAGCTTGCGGAGGAAGCCCCCACATCTCTTTGATATATTCTCTACAACGCGACCCTGGAACATATTAGTGATAACAAAAGATTGCGGAGGGTTCAAGATATTCAACCTGATGGAAAGAACATGAAAAACTAGTCGATTAATTAATTACCTCTATGTCCCGCTGGAAGTCAAACAAGTCAATTCGCTGCCAGTTGCTTCCATCAAGCGCGAGGACATTCCAGGCCTGAAAGAGAAATCAATGATCTTAAAGATGTTTATCTCTAAAATAAGAGATAAGTTGGATCTATGGACATCATCCGAGAAGAGTAATCCTTGGGGGCATTACTGGGATCCAACTACACCTAGGGAAACATCACTGGAGACAGCTATGGTGAGTGAGAAGGGATCGATTGACCTCACTGGTCTTCACTTACCCTGGAGACTTGAGCACATCGACATAAGGTTACAACATCTAAAAATGAGAAGATCCTATAGAGGGGGAATAAAAAAAAAAGAGGACATTATCAATTGTCCTGCCAAGAATGACCAGAGTAATGGATGTTAAGCCACATTTCCATAGCAAAAGGCCATTTGTTACCTAAGCAGAAGCTCCTTTGGAAGCTTCTTGTTGATTAGAGCCTCATCGTTGTTTGAGAACATCTGAAAGAAAAACAAGCAATAAAAAAAGGTTAATAAGAGAAAACAGAAGGGAGGGAGCAAAAGGGCAAATGTTTCATAAAAGACTGAAAAACACAGAAACTCTAAAGAAAATTCTGACAGACCATAGGTGTAATCCTACATGCCCAGTTCTTCTTACCCCCAAACATCTTCTGTCAGGGCAGTGGGTTGGCAGCACCTGGGGCATGGCAAGTGTTTTGCACCACCTATCCAGCAAATTAGCACTCCCAGTCTAGTAAATACTGATGCCATTATAGTTTGCCCCTCTTTTTTTTTTTCTGTTCCTTGTGGATTTTTTTTTACATGTAATAATTTCCTTAGCTCTATTTTTAATGCTAGCTCCATTTGCTGCTTTTACACTTACCGCTCTTTATGCGGCCCGTTATTGCAAGCCGTATCGCCGCATTTTTTACGGTCTGCCGCAATAATGGACAGCAAAACAGCTTGTGGATCGCCATTTTTCCAAGACTTAAACTTTTGATGAGGTTAATGGGTGGGCTTCGTCATGCCACGCCTTAACTCTGCCCACTATGGCGGTGTCAAAGCACCAATTGACGTTTGTATTGTGCAACATTTTCAGGTGTTTTACCGGTCATAAGATGGCAACTAAAACAGAATTTAAGAAAGGATTCTTCCTAGAACTTCCATGAAACCACAAAATCCAGGAACAAACGCTGCAGAGCCATCCCCGGTGAAGCCGTCAGGCCAGCCATGACTAGATTATGCCAGTCCACTAGAGCATGCAGCTGGACTATCACACTCGTCCGGTCTTTTATGGCCCAGACAGCTTGGTCATAGCCCAACACCAAAGGACAGAGGTTAGTGCAACCCAATGAGGACTGCAGTTTCCTGGCTGCCCAGAGAGGGCGCTGGTGCTTTATATTTATGTATTACACCCCTCTGTGCTGCGGAATACGTTGATGTTATAGAAATAAAAATTATTCCTATATGGGTGCTGCTCAGACTCCGCTGTAAGGCGCCTCCTGCTGACTCGCGAGCTGCTACTGACACTTGTAAAAGATAGGAAGTGACGAGCTTAGAAGTTATTTCTTATGCATCATTCAGGTCAGTAACACGGGAGAAATATAAGTACTGAGGAGTTCTAGTCATTTATTATAGTGTAATTACAGGACGTGAACAGAAGTAATTGATATGTAGAATATTTCTGGGATTTATAAAGGGACACATGGTGGCTTGGGTAGTTCAGGAGGCATAATGATCGGGTTGGTGGCGGCAAGCTACCAACAGCAGCTCAGCAATAAGCAGTCTGCAGACTCTTTCCTACAACGTCCCTTCATCAGCTCTACAGATTCCAAAACAATCTGCTCATATTGGTGGGGGTCCCACAGCTGGCACACCCACCGATCAGAGCAGGCTGGATGTTAGGGGCTGTGGAGCTGAACAGCACAGCGCCATTACCTGTGAAGTGGCCACAGCTGGGTACTGCACATGCCCTTTACGAGTGGATCGGCAGTACCCAGCTGGTACACAGGTGACTGATCTGTGCTGTTCGGCTCCACAACTGCTGCCAGCACCAAGAACAGAGGATGGGTGGGAGTGCCTAGTGGTGGACACCCACCAATCTGATATTTGTGAGCTATCCTGAGGATCGGTCATCAATATAAAACCCTTTAAAAGATTACTACAGTTTAATCTCCAGCTGCCGTGGAAGTCTGTGTCTCCATAGTAAGACGACAACAATCCTTGTGTAGTCTGATCCTGCCATTGCACTCCCATTCACCTGTCCTCGACTTATTGCTAATCTACCAAACGAATACTTAGCTGGTAACCGGCTGATCACCTCTAATTGCCGGAGAGCAGCTCTTATCTGGCGGAAAGCCATTTAGAGGAATGACAGTGTAGAATGAGTAGATGGGCCAGGACCACAATAGCGGCAGCCCCCCTAGAGCGTCTTTTGGCCCTAACCGCTTATAAACAGGAATGACCCCATAAGGCATTTATGGAATCTCTGGAAGAAAACATAGGTAGCTTAAATTGTGAAGAAGTTCTGATGTAAGCGAGGATGCGATTGGTGTCCCATCAACCCAACGGATATGTGAAAGCCCCCCCAATTTAAGGGAACGTTTCAGAACTGAAAAATCGTGAGCTTAGCACTACACGATCAAGACTGCGGTTAGGGGGGAGTTGCCTTTTAAGCAGTTTCCATACACATTGGTGTAGATGCCCAAAGTGATGACTGGTCATGGGTGTAATGGCACACTACAAGAAGACCCCTCTACGAGAGCTGCATCATCATCTAGGGAAGCGCACCCCATCCATGTAATGTCAGCGGTGGCAGGTGCCCCCAGCCATAAGAGCAGAATGCTGGGGGGCTTCAGACGCTGGACATCTACTGAACGGGTTTATGTTAAGATATTATTCTAGTGAGAAAACCACCATTACTGGAAACGCTCCACTGTACAGGGGGCCCAATGACAACCAGCAGGGAACGTCACGCTCCCCGTGGTTGCCCCGCAGATAGAAGTCTGCAGGGCGTCTAGAGAAATGTCGTTATTCCTGTAGTCGGAGCGGATAACGTTCCCTGTACAGGAGGCGGCTGGAGCCACGTATATGGCGGCAAACACACAGTGAACGGCCCGCAGGTGCTGGGACTTTTGCATACCAGCTAGAAACACAATGCTGCTCGCTTTATCTCAGTGTCAACACGTCAGTATGCAAATACCTGCTGTCTATAGTCAATTGTTCTCTGTTATCAGCCATAGACAAGAAACAGAATTCCTAGGAAAGTCTCCAGCCTCCATGTGAATACGGCCTTCCATCTATGTGAGCGATCTTAGTAGATGGGGAAGCGCTGAACTCTCGGGGCTCCTCCTGTGTGAGGGTGACGGGGGGCACGCACGAGCTTATGTCCCTGCAGTCCTCACATAATACCCCCCCGTCCTCACATAATACCCCCCCCCGGTCCTCACATAATACCCCCCCCCCGTCCTCACATAATACCCCCCCCCGTCCTCACATAATACCCCCCCCCCGTCCTCACATAATACCCCCCCCAGTCCTCACATAATACCCCCCCCCCGTCCTCACATAATACCCCCCCCCCGTCCTCACATAATACCCCCCCCCGTCCTCACATAATACCCCCCCCCCCAGTCCTCACATAATACCCCCCCCAGTCCTCACATAATACCCCCCCCCGTCCTCACATAATACCCCCCCCCCGTCCTCACATAATACCCCCCCCCGTCCTCACATAATACCCCCCCCGTCCTCACATAATACCCCCCCCAGTCCTCACATAATACCCCCCCCCATCCTCACATAATACCCCCCCCCGTCCTCACATAATACCCCCCCCAGTCCTCACATAATACCCCCCCCCCGTCCTCACATAATACCCCCCCCAGTCCTCACATAATACCCCCCCAGTCCTCACATAATACCCCCCCCCCCGTCCTCACATAATACCCCCCCCCGTCCTCACATAATACCCCCCCCCGTCCTCACATAATACCCCCCCCCGTCCTCACATAATACCCCCCCCCCGTCCTCACATAATACCCCCCCCGTCCTCACATAATACCCCCCCCAGTCCTCACATAATACCCCCCCCCGTCCTCACATAATACCCCCCCCCCGTCCTCACATAATACCCCCCCCGTCCTCACATAATACCCCCCCCCCGTCCTCACATAATACCCCCCCCCCCCGTCCTCACATAATACCCCCACTATCCTCTATCTGCGTTGAATGTAGAGTGACAACGCTCCGACACACGGGCCCAGACTCCACACTGATGGCCGGGTGGGGGGTGGCAGGTTTAATTAAATATACAGCCAAACCCGCGAGCCAGCGGCATCATTACATCTCTCAGGGAAGTTACACATCATTGGCACGAACAGAAATTAATTTTGGGCTTTAGCCTGCGTATAAAGCGAACGTCCCAGGGCAGCCATTGTACCGCCACCACCCATAACACAGGTTATTGCAATGGAAGAAGCAGGCCGAGGTGCACTATAAGGCCCAGCCAGCCCTGCAGGGTTCAGCAATAGGAGAACATACAAGTCATTGATATAACCGTGCCTGTATTATAAAGAGTAATGACCTAGGCAGCAGTACACAATGAGGGGGCTTTCTAAATTTCCCCAGACGGTACTTGGCAGGGAAGAAGGTTTTCACAATCCTTGATTCCTACTGGGGATAAGCAGCTGCCAGTGGGGTCGGCCATTTACCTCCCCATAATAAACCATATGCGCATGAGCGTGCACATTAAAGGGGCCACAAGGAGAAATAGCTGTGTGGCCAGCTGTAGGGTAGACCATCAATGTTTCATCGGCCTGACCCCCAAGATCAGCAGCGGTACCTACCCATATGGGCGAGCCACTGTGCCAATAATGTAGAGGACACTACACTCGTAGGACCGCACCTGTCAAACATGATACAGACAGAACCTCGCTTGTGTAGAGGGGTTCCCCAACATAAACTCCATAGCATATGGCCGCCATCTAACACCATATATCTTCTGTAGTGCCCACCCCGAGTCTCTCTGCAGTTGGTGCCCACTGGGGGCTGATTTGGAGAAGGACGGCATCATGTGTATGACAGACAGAAGCCTTGTGGAGCCGGCTGCTTCCTTCTAGTAGTCAGCAAGGGTCACATCGATCCGACCGCGGACATTGGTGGCATACACAATGCGAGGAAATGCCCTTTACTACACTCCAGCTACAGCGAGCATTTCCTAGGAGTTGCTATTTAGGCAGTTCCCCAAGCGCCCATTGTTACAGTCCACAAGAGGCCCCTTGTTCCAAGTCATAGGACATGTGACAATATTCTGATGTAGGAGTGCCGCCCTATGAGTCCTATACCCGGATTATCAGAGCAGGCCCAGGCAGAATTACATATCCTGGACCTTCAGAGCTGCAGTCAACTACACAGAAATATAAAAAAAAAAGTGTGCATTTCTATTCGGAGTCTTTTGCTCCATCAGAAATATAAAATTATCAGTTTTATAGTTTGCTCACACTGGTGTATAACACGGCCGAGTGCTCTCCGAGGTTTTATCAGATAGCACTTGGCACAATGTTACACTATGGGGAAGGGCAGCTCAGCGATTATTTTCTCATGCCGGCTCAGAATATTGGATCACGTGCACCCATATAAGTCTGTGGGTAATTGCAAAACATCGGACTGCACTCGGATGCCATCCGAGTGCAGTCCAACATCTGCAGAGAGACTAGAAGGAGAAATGAAGTTCTCTGTCTTCTCTGCACCTGTACCACGATCCTCTCACGTGAGAGAATAGGATCACACTCAGAGCAATCTGTGACAGATCGATCAGAATGTCATTAGCATAATCGGACCCATTCACGCAAGAGAAAATCTACAGCGAGCCAGCCCTTAGAGAGAAAACTTCAGCAACTTTATTTGCAGTTTTCAGGAGCTCTGTTCCTTGTCAGTGAGTCAGGACAATACTTTCCATTCCCAGATACTGAAAATCTGTACACTCTTCATGATTTGCTACAGTAAGAATCTATCAGCGTGGAGTCGTGGCTGCATGGTGTGGACTGAAATCAAAGCTCCACTGTATCCCTGCGTGACCCCGCCGGACAGGCTGCAGTCTATGGTCGGAGTCACGGCAGAGGATTTTTATCTGCACCTGTCCGGTGGGTATGTGATCAAAAGTCAGGTAGAATGCAGGAAGACCATAACGGAAAGGGTCATAAAGACATTATTAGGTCCTACTAAAATGGAAAGAAAGATACACTGGACCGGAGCACAAAGGTTCTTAATGGGCTCTGATTGTCGAAACGTGCGGCCTAGTGGGTTTCTATTTTTTTCCCCATTTTGATATTTTAATAGGAACTACTAATGTTTTATGGTCCTTTCCATTGCGGTTGCTGCAACCATGACCTGGCCCTAAGGTGCAGATGTGAGGGGCTGCCAGAGACCCCCGGTCCCGCATGTAGTAAGGGGCATCAGCCTGAATGACACTAATGTTACCAGGGTGTGGGGGGACGGGTCGGACGCATTGGGCTTCATCCATCGCCCAGTCCCAACGATAAAACAATTGGCTCCGGAGAATTGCTTCGTCTCACGGTTATAGCGCTGGGATAAGCGGCGCCATGACCCCTCGCCACTCAGAAATTATTAAACATCCGTTACATTTTAGAGCCGATCCAATTATTTCCTAAGGTCAGACCCATCAGGGCGATGATCTCAGCGGTTACCGGTCATGGCCAGGGGTCTCACCCCAGAATTACCCCATCCCCCCACATCAGAGGTCACTGTCACCATCTTGCCCCCTCCCTCCATCATCCATACACCCCATGACCCCCATAAATCACTCACAACACCCGGATCACCCGGTACAGGAGTCGCACCTCAAACCGGCTCTTGGTCACCCCGTTCATCTCTCTCCGCATGGGGGCGCTGTGGGCGCTCTCGGGGTGCTGAGCCCCTTTGTGTCCGGGATCCGGCGAGTAGTGACAGGGGCGCCGCCTGTCCCAGCAGCAATGACCGGGTGGACGCAGCAGAGCGGCCGTGGCAGGAGCTCCGCTCCCGGGGCGGCGTCGTGTGCTGTCACCGGGGCTGCCCGGGATCCTCTCCCGTCTCTAAGGCCTTTAACTTTACCCCAAAACAATAACACCCGCACCTGCCAGCATCGGCGCCTGTGATTGGCTGAGTGAGGTAGAAGAGGGCGGGGCTACAAGCTGACAGCTGATCGTAGCCCCAGGGACTAATGGGAAAGCCGGCACCGGGGTCTGGAGCAGAGGCCGGAAACTGCCGCCTACTCCCGGCTGACAGTCTGACACTCCGCCGGCAGATCGGGCCCCTAGGGGCCCCGGGTCCCCTTCCTCCTTCTAGCACCGTTTTAGCCAATAAGAAAGAGAGCACGGGCATTTAAACGTGACGTCATTATCGCGGGAATACTAGCGATTTAAAGGTACAGTACCCCCCGAAGTGTGTGCAATCTATTGTTCCCTGTAAGCTGCCATTGCAGGCTAGGGCGAGGCTGTGGTGGGATCAGTGTCTGCTCCATAATCACTCCTTTATTTCCAATCACAGATCTGCCCCTCTGTACTGACCTCACTATTATCTGCATACTTTAGGTTCACTGCTGGTTTTTTATTCGTTTTTTTTCATAGCTATAGGGTTGTGGACTCATGGTCAAGTGTTTAATGGGTTAATCCGCTTTGTCAGCTGCGTTTTTCTATCTTAAACCCGTGAGTAAGAAGATTTAGCCGGGGATTTCAGAGAGAGAATAGATCAGTCACCTGGAGGATTAATTCAATTTCAGGAAAGGAGGAAGAAGGTCTCCGGCAGCGGATCAGCAATGAATTCAGAGACCGGAATGGGTGATTGGCTTCCGCCATGTCCATTGCTGTCAGGAAAGTCTGATAGTTACATAGGTTGGAAAAAGATCTAGGTCCATCAATAGATTTACCAGGAGCGGAGAAAAGGTTTCCTATTTATTGTCTGCAATCAAGTAACTAAGATTCTCCTAGAAAAGTCATGCAGGGATGATGTTAGAAAAAAATGGCGCTCTTAGAAGCAGTACCCGACCCGGCCTATGAATAAGTGTGGCGCTGTTTCTGAAAGAAAACAGCCCTGTATTATTAATCCTGGCACAACCACTTACAAGGGAAAATCCGTCAGAGATATTTACAGTAAATGGGATGGGACCTCACAGTCCAGTACAGCAATGATTAGGATTAAGTAGCTGGACCAGACAGAGCTCATAGACAAAAGTGGAGACATTTAAAGGGAATCTGCCACCTCATTTTTGGCCTATGAGATGCAGCCACCGCCATCAGGGGCTTATCTACAGCATTCTGTAATGCTGTAGATAAGCCCCCGATGTAACCTGAAAGAGAAGAAAAACGAGTTATATTATACTCACCCCGGGGCCCAGTCCGGTGCCTCCCATCTTCTAGCGATGACGTCCTCCTCCTTACTTCTGCCACGGCTCCTGCGCAGGCGTACTTTATCTGTCCGTTGAGGGCAGAGTAAAGTACGTCAGTGCGCAGGCGCCGGGAAAGGTCAGAGAGATCCGGTGCCTGATGGCGGTGGCCGCATCTCATAGGCCACAAATGGGGTGACAGACTCCCCTTAATGAAATTTCACACAATTCTACATTTCTGCCAATGCCTCCTAGATTTGCTATGAATAGAGTAAAACCAACTATATATATAGTAATGTTTGCCATTTTGTGGTTCCAAACTGCACCAGCGGGTCACAGTAAAGTGACCAGATCTGCGGTCCCCTTATTACAGTGGTGGTAATTAACTCTACAGAGCGTGTAACGTTCCACAGGCCGCATCAGAGGCTACTGCAGGACCTGGTTGTGAGGCTATGTGCCCACGTAGGCAGAAAATTTCTGCATGAAAGCTGGATTTCTTCCCAGAAAATGCGCGTTTTTTTCCTGCACGTTTTTTGCGCATTTTCCGTGCGTTTTTATGCGTTTTTTTCACCCGTCCCGACACACAGAAAATAGCTAAAAACACTGACTTTCCCGCGTTTTTATCACAAAGCGTTTTTTCGCAGAAAAAGCATCAATATGCACAAAAAGAGCATTAAAATGAATGGGATGCTTCTTTAAGCGATTTTTAAGCGTTTTTGCCGGTAAAAACGCGAAAGAAACCGCTTACGTGAGCACACAGCCTAAGGCTGTGTGCACACGATGCAGATTTGCAGCGTTTCCGCAGCGGATTTTACCGCGCAGAAACGTTGCATTTCTGCATTGTGATGTACAGTAGCCTTAAAATGAATGGAAAAAAAAAACGCTGTGCAGACGCTGCGGTTTTCCCACGGTACAAAATCCGCAGCATGTTACTTCTTTTGTGCGGTTTTCCATCTCCCCTGTCACCAAATCCGCAGGGGGAAAACCGCGATGGAAAACCGCACAAAAAACGCATGAAAACCACATGAAAAATGGAAGAAATCCGCAGGAAAAATGCAGGTCATTTGACCTGCAGATTTCTTCCATTCTGCGCGGAAAAATCCGCAGGGCCAAAAAGTCTGTCTGCACTCAGCCTAACAGTTGGGGCAGTAAGACATGTAAAATGACATGGGAGAAAAGAAGTGGGCGATAGAAAGATCCTCCTGACAATAGCATACATTCCATGGCCTGTAGGAAAGGCAGGGTTCTCGGTGATTGGGACTAATGGGCCTGTTAGATCTGTGTCCTGAAGAGCGTGGTGGGCACTAAACTAGGTCTGCAAGGTATCAATCCCAGATGGGACCTGGTCCACAGGGCACATTGCCCTGCCAGGACATACCTAAAGTCTTGATACTTAACTCAAGGCAAGGTGCACATAAAATAATGATTTTGAGTTATACAAGTATCACATTAAGGGAAATAACATCACCACCAAAAGTGCACCCACGGACAAATACAAAGGACAAATCGGGAATTAAAATAACCAACAAAAGACGAAAACCAAAGACATGTCCAATATTTCAAAATATGAAAGAATTTTTTTATTAGAAAATATACAACAAAATAAGGTGGGGTGGGGGACCAATACCAAAAACGAGGGCACAACACAAGGGATAGCGTTGATTCCAGAGGAGTGAGGTGGTGGAATCTATTCTATTATTTCTAAACACTGTTTTTCGGTGATTCCTTTGTATCTCCATTTATACTCCACCCACACACACAATTGATACACCATTTGAAAGGTAAACTTGCCACCTTCAGCAAGAAAATAGCCAAACAAACCACACATCCATTATTTGATCACAAAATACAGTTTAAACATTAATTTTCATAAACCTGCAGTAAGGAAAAATGACCTGCAGGTGGCACCAGAGTACCCCAAAGCACACTGCCACAAAGCTACTTACAGACATCACAAACAAATCCAAACATTTGCCTTGGGGGCTTTCCAGCTTGCCGAACTGCTTGCCCAGCCTATTTTAGCCAAATTGGAGGATTGCACACTTCACTGCAGGTGAGGCACATATGCAAACACATTTGTAAACATGCACTGCCTATTGAATTGCACACTTGCTCCATCCACGCAAACAAATGATACACCATTTGAAAGATCAAATTACCTGCAGGTGGCAGCACACTACCCCAAAGCACACTATCACAAAGCTGCTTACAGACATCAGAAACAAATCCAAACATTTGCCTTGGGGTCTTTCCAGCTTGCTCAAGTGCTTGCCCAGCCTATTTCAGGCACATTGGAGGATTGCACACTTCACTGCTGGTGAGTCACATATGCAAACACATTTGTATACACGCTCTGCGTTTTCGGTGATTACTTCGCCCCACACACACAAATCATACACCATTTGAAAGGTAAACTTGCTCCCTTCAGCAAGAAAAGAGCCAAACCACACATAACACGATTTTATCACTAAATACAGTTTAAACATTCATTTTCATAAACCTGCAGAAAGACACAATGACCTGCAGGTGGCACCTCAACCAGAAGACATTTTTTGGCCTCTACTTATCAAACCAATTTATTGTATTACCAATCTACATACTGTATATAAATACCAGTCTGTGTTCATCAGCTCATGAAATACATTTACATTTGACCAGCTTGCTTTTTCTGAAATTGCCTGCGCCCCTGGCAACCAATGTGCGAAAATTTTGCATGGGCCAAGCTAGTAATAGATAATACAGATATATTATAAAACCACAATGGTCAAAAATCACCAATTATATATACCGCCAAGAGAAATAAAAAATGAAATTGCAATCGAAACTGTATGGCAATGTGCAAATATAATGTAACATACAGTATATGAGATAAAGTGCAAGTGCAAAATAAATACAAGGGGCTAACCTAAGGCAGCAACCTAAAAGTTATGTATATGGACAAAATAGCATACATAAGTGTTGCTGATTAAATAGATCCAAGGAATAGCCATCCAAATTTTTTACCTTAGGCACATATGAAGAGGATCCCCAGGATGCGCCCTGCCCCGACATGCGTTTCGGCGTCTGCCTTCGTCAGGGCGCATTTATTTATTTTGCACTTGATCTCATATATGACACCTTATATTTGCACATTGCGATACTGTTTTGATTGCAATTTCATTTTTTATTTCTCTTGGTGGTATATATAATTAGTGACCATTGTGGTTTTATAATATATCTGTAATATCTATTATTCTACCACCTCACTGCTCTGCAATCAACGCTGTCCCTTGTGTTGTGCCCTCGATTTTGTTATTGTTCCCCCACACCACCTTATTTTGTTGTATATTTTCTAATAATAAATACTTTCAAATTTTGAAATATTGGACATGTCTTCAGTTTTCTTCTTTTGTTTGTCATACCTAAAGTCTTCTCTAGTGGCCTAGGCAAAGGTCAAGAACATGAGCATGTTATATAGCACTGTGTACTTACAATTGCTCATTTTACTTTTATATTAATGATGAGCGAGTATACTCGCTTGGGTTTTCCCGATCATGCTCGGGTGTCCTCCGAGTATTTTGGCGCGCTCTGAGATTTAGTTTGTGTTGATGTAGCTGCATGATTTGCGGCTGCTGGACAGGCTGAATACATGTTGGGATTGCCTGTTTGTTAAGGAATCTCCACATGTATTCAGGCTGTCTATCAGCCGCAAATCATGCAGCTACATCGACACAAACTAAATCTCCGAGCACGCCAAAATACTTGGAGATCACCCGAGCAACGAGTATACTCGCTCATCACTACTTTTTATCTCTTTGCTCTATGTAGAAACAGGAAGTCTCTTGTTCCTGCATTTATCATCGACTGCGGTGCCAGAAGCGGATACAATTATAGAGAATCGTGCAAGTGTGCACAGTGCCGCGCAGGTGGGTTGGGCCAGATAAGCGCACAGGTTGCGCATGGCGCTGCACAGGCGGTGGCTGTCACTTGCTGCGTTATGATAGTGCCCTGCAGTGGGTGACACCATTGGACGCTAGTGTGTGCAGAGTACTAGGAGCACAGTGGCATGAGCATAGCCACCCGTTGGCGCTGACTCTGACTCTTTAACACAAACATAACCAGAGGGAGGGAGTCATAAAGGGAATCTGTCACCCCTTTTTTGAGATATCCTATAATGATATCATTCAATTGTGTGTCACATAAGGATTCTCTTAGTACTTTTGCTTCCCCCTGACCCCGCACCTTTCATGCATAAATACCTTTTTTATATCGGTTCAGATATATGTAAACTGCCACTGTCCGGTCCGCTGGGCGGGGCTTATTCACCTGCTCCCCCCCCTCCCTGTCTTGCTCTACACAAGAAGAAATGCGTAGAGCAAGACAGGGAGGGGGGGAGCAGTTGAATAAGTCCCGCCCAGCGGACCGGACAGCGGCAGTTTACATATATCTGAACCGATATAAAAAAAGTATTTATGCATGAAAGGTGCGGGGTCAGGGGGAAGCAAAAGTACTAAGAGAATCCTTATGTGACACACAATTGAATGATATCATTATATGATATCTCCAAAAAGGGGTGACAGATTCCCTTTAAGGAGTCAGTCACCAGATACATGCATCCATCATCATACACACAAATAATAATTAGAGTCTATACTAGCACATGGCTGAGCATCCTTCCGGGACCTTCCTGAAGGTCCAATCCAAGCTGCTTGAGGACCTGAGCATGTGATCTCCGACCTCCAATGAGAAGTTGTCCCACGGGCATGCTCAGTAGGCTGCAAAAAGGACAGCCTCAGGAGCTGCTCGCTGCTGACTAGTGCGTATTGCTAAAGCTGAACCAGAGGTGGCAGCAGCAGCAACCAACCAACCTGACCCCACTAGCTTGAGCAAGGCGTCAGGATCGACGTCCTTGCTAAGCAGCCTCCTCTGCGGTGGTGACTGAATGGGAGGCCGCAGAAGGCAAGGCTCGGGATTCCTCCTGTGCAGAGGCAGGAACCCGACACCTAACACTCCCCCTGCCATAGATTTTTGCAGTGAGTCATACAGTGAAAATTTACCTCTTGTTTCTACACAGAGCTTAGATGTCATAGACTTAATGGAAAAGAGAAGAATTAGCTGGGTAGAAAGGCAAAATGAGCAATAGTAAGTACACAGTGCTATATAATATGGCTGCAATATATCAAGATATAAATTTTGATGGGAGGAGTGCTTCTTTAAGTTCATCGAAGTGTATGGACATTAGTTTATGCATAGATCTCTTAAAGTCTCACAGTATTTCACTTGGCTTGAGCTGTGGACTTTGTACCATTACACCTTGATTTTCTTTTTCAGTCATTCTGATGTGGATTTGCCAGTGTGCTTAGGATCATTGTTCTGTTGCGTGATCCAGTTTCAGACAAATTTTCTCCTCTTAATAGATGGTCTAACATTTGATTCCAGAATACTTTGGTATACAGTGGAGTTAATTGTCTGCTGAATGGAAGATGCCCAAGACCTGTGGCTTCAAAAAAAGCCAAAATCAGCACACCTTTACTACCTCGCTTGAGCTGTTTGTGCCAATGTGCTGTATATTGTTTTTGCAAATTGTGGCACAGGTCAGTATGGCCACCATCTTCACTTTGGTCTTGCCTGTCCAAAAGTCATTATCTTAGAAGTCTTGTGGTGTGTTCAGATGCAATCTTGCAAACTAGCCGTGCTGCAATGTTTTTTTTTAAGAAAGACGAGGCATTCTTGTGGCAACCCTTCCAGACAAGCCATACTTGTTCAGTCTCTTTCTAATGTTATGGTTATGATTGCATTGTGCTTGTAAAGATTAGCAACTTTGCAATTTACTTTCTATGAGGCCGGGGTCACACTTGCGTATGGCATCCGATGCGAGAACTCCTGCTGCGGCTCCGGTTCTGCTGCGAGCAGGAGCCGAGTGTCATGTGACTATGCTCCGAGCCTCTCACACAGAGAGGATCGGAGCACAGCTGCGGAGGAGGCGGAGAAATTAATTTCTCCATCTCCTCCATTGCCGGCGTATATCACTTGGATGATATCCGAGTGATGTGTGCTGTGTCACTCGCACCCATAGACTTATACTAGAGAAGAGAGAGAGAGGATTCAAAAAGATTTAAATAAACTGGAGAAGTGGGCAGCAACTAACAGAATGGTTTTTAACAGGGAGAAATGCAAAGTACTACATCTGGGCAATAAAAATGGAAAAAGCATATATAGAATGGGAGGAATAGGGCTAAGTGACAGCACATGTGAAAAAGACTTGGGTATACTAATAGATCACAGACTGAATATGAGTCAACAGTGTGATGCAGCAGCAAAAAAGGCAAATGCAATTCTAGGATGTATTAACAGAAGCATACAGTCTAGATCACGTGAAGTCATTATTTCCCTCTACTCCTCTTTGGTCAGACCTCATCTGGAATATTGTGTCCAGTTTTGGGCACCACATTTTAAAAAAGACATCAACAAACTGGAGCAAGTTCAGAAAAGAGCGACCAGAATGGTGACCGGTCTGCAAACCCTGTCTTATGAGGAAAGGTTGCAGGATTTGGGAATGTTTAGTTTGCAAAAGAGAAGACTGAGAGGAGACTTAATAGCTGTCTACAAATATCTAAAGGGCTGTCACATTGTAGAAGGATCAACTTTATTCTCATTTGCACAAGGAAAGACTAGAAGCAATGGGATGAAACTGAATGGGAGGAGACACAGATTAGATATTAGAAAAAACTTTTTGACAGTTAGAGTGATCAATGAGTGGAACAGGCTGCCACGAGAAGTGGTGAGTTCTCCTTCAATGGAAGTCTTCAAACAGAGGCTGGACAGACATCTGACTGGGATGATTTAGCGAATCCTGCTTTGAGCAGGGGGTTGGACCAGATGGCCCAGGAGGTCCCTTCCAACTCTACGATTCTATGATTCTATATGGGTGTGAGTGAGCCGAGACTTGGCAAAGTTTCGGTGATAATCACAGCATGCAGTGATTTCACTTGGATGCTGAAAACGGCCGAGAAAAATAACATTTATGGGAGCTGCCCCATAGATTAGTGCCATGCGATGTTTTCTGGCATTGCACTCTTCCGTATTCCTCGCAAGTGTGACCCCGGCCTTAGAAAAAAATCAGAGGACTTTTTAATTTTATTGTTTACTGCTTGTTGTGTATACTACTGGTGGTCACCACTGTAGTGTAGAGGTGGTGGCCTGTCTGCTAGGCACCAGTGGAGAGTTTACAAGCTTTTTCCATTAGATTGTAACACTGCTCCTTCAGTGTCTCTGTGCTCCTTGAATGCTGCCTCTGCTTGTAGTGTTAGAGTACAGTTTGGGCCAGAGGCAAACAATGCTTTTGGTCTAAACTGTTAAACCGAAGCACACCGCCCACCAGCAAGCAGGAAAGTGGCAGATCGGTGCACTACTGCAAAAGGTGTGGAGAAAAGAGGTATTAGACCTACCGGTAATGATGTTTCCAGGAGTCCATCCTGACAGCACCATGGAGGACGTCCTCCTCCTCCTTACAGGGACAGGAAAAGCACACGAGAGGTTAAAAGGTCATGTCCCACCCCCTTTCCCTCAGTGATTTAACAAGTACCACAAGGTGGATGATGCTAGTAACAGTTTAATGAAACAATCATATTTACAGCATATGACATATCGTAATATAACATAGTATAACATAACAGGGAGGGAACTACCCGTGCTGTCAGGATGGACTCCTGGAAACATCATTACCGGTAGGTCTAATACCTATTTTCCAGGACGTCCACCTGACAGCACCATGGAGAGTACCAAAGCACCTCCTCAGGGTGGGATTACCGCCTGGAGAACTTTCCTCCCAAATGCGGTCTGTTGATCAGATAACACATCAAGCTTGTAGTGCTTGCAGAATGTATTAAGGTTGGCCCAGGTTGCTGCTCTACAGATTTGATCAACCGAGGCCCCCGCTCGTTCCGCCCATGAGGCCGATACTGCCCTTGTAGAGTGGGCCTTTATGGAATCTGGCGGGCTGGCGCCTTCGGCTTGGTAGGCGTCAGAGATTACTGAGGTAATCCAGCGCGCGATGGACGCCTTAGAGGCCTTTTTCCCTTTATTTTTACCCCCAAAAAGGATGAACAGGTTTGGGTCGATGCGCCAGCTATTGGTGGCCTCTAGATAGTCTAGAACTGCACGCCTCACGTCCAGCGAGTGAAGACGCTGTTCCTTTTTATTACGGGGATTGTCACAGAACGATGGTAACACTACCTCTTGGTTTAGATTCTTTGCGGAGGCTACCTTTGGGGTAAATGCCGGATCTAACCTTAGGATTATACGGTCATCTCTTATCTGAAGATATGGGTCCTTAGTGGACAGGGCCTGGATCTCCCCTATTCTTTTGGCCGTGGTAATGGCTACTAGGAAGGCCGTTTTACGAGTGAGAGCAGGGATGGTTATTTTCTCGCTGAGGGCGTAGGGTTCTGTACAGAGGAACCTGAGTACCAGGCCCAGGTCCCAAGGCGGGGTGAGCTGCCTAATCGTGGGGCGCAGGCGCTGCGTGGCTCTTATAAATCTGATTACCCAGGGATGTGAAGCTAGCTGGTAGTCGAAGAAGGCGCTCAAGGCTGAAATCTGGACTTTCAGAGTGCTGGGCTTAAGGCCTTTATTAAAACCTGCCTGCAGGAAATTTAGTATACTAGGGAGGTCGGGGGTGCCCGCCCCGAGATCGGACCTGCAACCTTCCAGACAGAATCTTTTCCATATCTTTTGGTAGATTGCGGATGTCACCGGCTTTCTACTGGCCTGTAGGGTGGATATGACCTGATCCGACAATCCCTTTGCCTTTAGGATGTCCCTCTCAGGATCCAGGCCGATAGGTGGAGTCTTGCTGGGTTTGGGTGGTAGATCGGGCCCTGGTGGATGATGTCCTTCCACAGGGGTAGCTCGACTGGGTTTCCTACTGCCATGGCTCCTAGAAGGGGAAACCAGCTTCTCTTTGGCCAGTATGGGACGATCAGCATCACTC
Organism: Dendrobates tinctorius; assembly: GCF_039654945.1. Lineage (NCBI taxonomy): Eukaryota > Metazoa > Chordata > Amphibia > Anura > Dendrobatidae > Dendrobates > Dendrobates tinctorius. The sequence goes on from NW_027361700.1 coordinate 19,551,203, forward strand.
TTGCGTGGTCTTCGCGTATCTTCCTGAGCACTGCCGGTATGAGAGCTAGTGGTGGGAATGCATAAGCGAGGGATTCTCCCCAAGTCTGGCTCAGAGCATCTACGCCTTCCGGGTGGTCCGTCGGATTCAGGGAATAGAATCTGGGGACCTTCGAGTTTTTTCGGCTTGCGAACAGATCTATACTGGGGGTCCCCCAACGCTGACAGAGATGGTCGAAGATCTCTTCGTTCAGTTCCCACTCTGTCGGGTGGATCCGTTGTCTGCTCAAGTAGTCTGCAACTTCGTTCTGAGAGCCTTCAAGGTGTACTGCGGTCACAGATCGGACTGATTGCTCCGCCCACGCGAATATCCTTCCCGCTAGGGCCTGTAGTGGTTGATGTCTGGGTCCTCCCTGGTGCTTCAGGAATGCCACTGTCATAATATTGTCGGATAGTATGCGGACATGACGATTCTTTAGTACCGACTGGTTTCTCCGCAACGCTTCCCAGACCGCGAAGAGCTCTCTGAAGTTGGAGGATCTGGACCTGATGTCTACTGGCCATGTCCCCTGGAAGATCTTCCCTTCTATGTGGGCTCCCCAGCCCCACGCGCTGGCGTCTGTAGTGACTACCACATATGGAGAGGTTGTCCAAAGTACGCCCATCTGAAGGTTTCTGGACTGTGTCCACCACCGAAGGGACTCCCTTACACGTTCTGGCAGCCTTAGGGGTCTGTCTAGCGATGCCTGACTTCTGTCCCACCTCGCAAGGATCTCCTTCTGTTATGCTCTCGAGTGGAATTGGGCCCATCGGACACACTGAATGCAGGCCGTCATGAGGCCCAAGACCTCCATTGCCTCTCTTATGGAGCATTGACGTCTCAACAGGTCTCTGGTTCTGGCTTGAATGGTCCTCTGCTTCTGCTCGGGTAGCCAGGATATTCTGTCGGCTGAGTCTAGAAGGACTCCAAGAAATACTTTTCTGGTCTCTGGTCTGAGGTCCGACTTCTCCCAATTGATCACCCAGCCAAGGAACTCCATTACAGTAATTGCTCGGTTTGTGTCGCGAATGAGCTTTTCTTTGGATCTTGCCACCAGTAGGAAGTCGTCCAGATATGGGATGATCACGATACCCTGATCTCTCAGGTAGGCCACCACTTCTATCACCAGCTTTGTAAAGATTCTGGGAGCTGAGGCCAACCCAAAAGGAAGACACTGGAACTGGAAGTGGCAGGTCCGGGCCGGTAAACTGACCGCGAACCTTAGTAACCTCTGGGATGAGGGATGGATAGGGACCTGGTTGTAAGCCTTTTTTAGGTCTAGGGTACACATGACGGCGTCCCTGTCTATTAGGGGGATTGCGGATCGGATCGATTCCATCCTGAATCTTTTGTACCTGACCCAGGCATTTAGCGGTTTCAGGTTTATGATGGTACGAGCCTCGTCCGATGGCTTTGTGATTGAAAACAGGGAAGAGTAGTGCCCTCTTCCTCTTTCTGTGGGGGGAACTGGTACTATGACCTTTGAGTCTACCATGTCCTGTAGATCCGTCCACATTGCGGAGTCCTCCACGACAACGGTGGGGGTAATATATCTCTCGGGGGGAGGAGAATAAAGTTCTATGCTGTAGCCTTCCGCGATGGTTCTGAGGACCCATTGGTTGTGGGTGACTCGGGACCAGTTTGTTGCGAAGTGGCGAAGTCTTCCCCCAATGCCTATGGCGTCATTGCCTCCTCAATCTTGATGTTGACGTGAATGGGTGACTCTTGTTCCTCCCACCTTGGCTGAAGGAGCTTCTATAGGAGCTTCTATTGGACCTTGCCCGACCCCTGAATTCGGTCTGTCTCCTAGAAAAGGAGCCTCTCCGAAAGGGCTGCGGCCGCCTGGGTTTTTCCTCTGGGAAACCTTTATTTTTATCGGACACCAGCTCTAGAATGTTATCCAGGGCTGGCCCGAATACTCTCAGGCCCGAGAAAGGGATGGAGCATAGCTTAGTTTTAGAAGCATTGTCCCCCGACCAGGATTTTAGCCAGACTGCTCTTCGGGCCGCATTAGAGAGGGAGCTGTTTCTGGCTGCAAACCTTACTGATTCGGCCGACGTATCCGATAGGAATGCCGTGGCCGATTTCATGAGGAAGAGAAGCTAGGATCTCTGATCTAGGGGTCCTGTTGGTTAGGCCTTCCTCCAACTGCCCCATCCACAAAAACATAGACCTGGCCACCGAGGTGGCTGCTATGTTGGCTCTAATAAGAGCCGCTGACGTCTCCCATGCTCTCTTTAACAAGACGTCCGCTTTCCTATCCATCGGGTCTCGGAGACCTGATGAGTCTTCAAATGGGATGGCCGTTTTTTTGGTAACCTTAGCGACCGGGACATCTATTTTAGGGACTTCTTCCCATGCCCGGGTTTCCTCGGGATCAAAAGGCAGTCTATTTTTAAAGTCTCGGGAGAGTATCAACCGACGCTCTACATCCTTCCACTCCTCCTGGACCATCGCTTTGATGTGTTCACTTACGGGGAACACTACCTGTTTCCTGGCCACTAGTCCTCCAAACATTAAGTCCTGTCTGGACTGCGGTTTAGGGACTTCTTCTATTTGCATAGTGTTCCTGACTGCCTGGACCAACTCGTCCGTGTCCTCCAGTCTGAACAGGTACTTTCTGCTCTGATCCTGTCTATCCCCTAGGATCTCGCCTTCTTCCTCCTGATCTGAGTCACGGAAGTCAGACTCCTCACTAGGGCTTGCTTCCGACTCTGGGTCTGCCTCCCACCTTGGACGTTTGCGACTCGGCCCTGGGCTGGGGGACTGACGACGAGCGCAGCTGGCTGTAGAGGCCCGGACTTCCTCCCTTATCAGCGATCTCATTTCGGCAAGGAGGGATGGCTGTTCCTCGCCTATGACCCTTGAGGTACAGGGTCCGCACAGGGTCTTGTTATAGGTGTCTGGCAGCTTTACCCTGCATACGGGGCATCGGACTGATTTGGAGGTGGCTTTGGCCGGGTCCTTCACCCCCGAGGGGGATTCAGCCGGGGTTCCCTTCTCCTAATAATACAGAAGGGGCTCTACTTAGATCTGGGTTGTGGGGATGGATGGGGGAGGGTGGTCTGCGCTATGCGCACTTACCCCTCCACCTGCTGGAGCATTTCCTTCCATCCTGGTGCGTTTCTGTAGAGCGCTGTGGGCCTGCGAAGCGTGCGCTGTGGGCCTCTGAAGCGTGCGCTGTAGCGCGCTCTGTGGACTCCGTAGCACGCTCTGTGGACCTCGGCGGCGCGCGCTGAGATTCAAGGCCGGCGTGTGACATCACCGGATGTGACGCGCGACCTCTCGCGATAGACCGCCTCTCCACTTCCTGCCGGGCCCTGCGCGCGGCCCCCGCCTTGTTGGAGCCGTCGCTCTTCTCCCGGCGCCGACCGTGCCGATCTCCTGTCGGTGCCCCCCCGGCCTGTCGCTGCGGGGAGCCGACCTCCGCCTGCTGCGGCGGTCTGCTGCTCCTGCCACGGGGCCCCGCCGTCGCTCGATATGGCGGCCTGCCGGAGGCCTCTCTCCTGCCTCCCGGCCTCCATTCTTTCGTCGGTGCCCGTTCGGCCAGCCGCCTACGGGGAACCGACCATCGCCTGTATGGCGGTCCGTGCTGGAGCCGAGAGCCTTCCCTAGGGAGGAACGGCTCCCTCCAGGAGCGTCGTCCTGCTCCTGGCCTTTGGGGCAGAGGGACTCCCCCTCGGAGAGTTTCGGCCCCGGGACCTCTTGACAGGGGAAGGCTTGGACTGGCCGCACGATCCCCTGAGCCCCTCCGGTAAGTCTCTCGTGTGTCCCTCCATGCAGGGACAGGAAAAAACACTGAGGGAAAGGGGGTGGGACATGACCTTTTAACCTCTCGTGTGCTTTTCCTGTCCCTGTAAGGAGGAGGAGGACGTCCTCCATGGTGCTGTCAGGTGGACGTCCTGGAAAATACCTTTCATAGTCTTCACTGTTGCTGGTACTAGGCTCTTTCGACTTCAGCTGGTGCACTTGCTTTTCCAGCACGGACCGTCAGCCTTCCACTCACTAGGATATGCCTTAATGTTCCAATACGTAAATATGCAACGGTCATGATGTTCAACAATCTTTATTTTAAGGGGATGCAGCCCGGTCACGCTGGGTTACCTACTTTCCAGGACAATTCCATAATAAGGGAATGGGGTAATGCTGCAATTCTTTTATTAGATGGCAAATGGAAACACCACTGTGCAAGGAAAAACATTGAAGCGGGTGTAGATCCCACCACAAATTAGAAAGCACATATCCTGCCAATACGCTATCACCTTATCTGTTAGGGTTAACACTTCATGGTCCAACTGTGCAATGCCATTTTTACATTTGGGCCGACTGATGAAATTCTGCTTGCCCCACTGGGGGATTCCCCTGTTCCCCTATGGGCCAGTCCGAGCCTGACTGCAGCTACCGCTGACCACCGATCTCCAGGATACATGTACATTGGATGCACCTGTTGGGCATTAATAATCACGAGTTGAAGAGAACAGTAAAAATGATTCATGTCAGCCATCATTTATCTCTTGCTTAGGACCAGGATCTTACAACTGACATGGAAAGTCGCTACTGTATACTGGGATGTATGGTACATCTGCCAAAGAAAGCAGAAAGTACTGTGCGCATTAATTAAGCAGGACCCTTATGTGATATTTCCCAGGTGTTGTATTGTTTTCCGTGCAACTTACCCTGTATGATTTCAGAATGGCAGAAGAATACAGCTCTGGCAAAAATTAAGAGACCACCACTTCAAAACCCTGTCATGGGCAGCCCAATCTCCAGACCTGAACCCCACTGAAAACCTCTGGAATGTAATCAAGAGGATGATGGATAGGCACAAGCATCAAAGAACTACTTAAATTTTTGCACAGGATGCAGTGTGAAAGACTGGAGGAAAGCATGCCAAGACGCATGAAAGCTGCGATTAAAAATCATGGTTATTCCACAAAATAATGATTTCTGAACTCTTCCTGAGGTAAAACATTAGTATTGTTATGAACTTGGTTTCTTTGCATTATTTGAGGTCTGAAAGGACTGTTTTTTTTTTTAATTTTGATAATTTCTCCTTTTCAGAAAAAAACCCCCAAAACGTATTGCTTGGAAATTCGGAGACATGTTGTCAGAAGTTTGTAGACTAAAAGAACAATTTACTTTTTACTCAAAAATATACCTATAAAGAGAAAAATCAGACAAACTGAACATTTGGAAGTGGTCTCTTAATTTTTGCCAGATCTGTATGTCTGGATAAATGTCTGCAGGACCCACCTATTTTGGAAGGATGGGACGATTCCCTAATGTATAAGATATGGATGGAGTTCGGCTTCGGTACTTCAACACTTGAGAATCTGCACAGTAATTCCTTAACTAGTATATCAAATTTCAGTCTTGTTCTTGGCCAGCAGATATAAATCGTCATAATGCAGCTGGCAACTAATGCACAAAAGAAAAATAACAGAAGAGATATGAAACCAAATACACATTTAGCCAATGCAACAGAGCTGTCGGAGATCAGTGAATCAGCAAAATGTCACAGCGTACCTTTAAAAAAAAAAAAATGAAACCATGAACCAAATGGGAAGAGGTTATTTGATCAGAAGAAAAAGTGCCGCAGGCTCAGTCATAAGGTGGGTTTAAATCACCCGAATTGTGGCATAAGACAACTGCCGATTGGTAAATGACCACCGATCAGTAAGTATTTGATAGGCAGATTGGGCTTATCTGTGCGCACTGAATGATCGCTCAGTGCACATAGGCTGCCATAGTTTGCGGCAGTGTGAGTAACGTTCAATCTTGATGACGTTCTGCCGAGGATGATCTTTAGTTCACCCAATGAACAAGGGTTTTGCTTGTTTTTCGGCAGTCTGTTTACACTGCAAACTCATCGTTAACAAGCGTTGCTGAGAAGGCGCATTCATGATCATTTGTGGATTACAGGGGCACTCCTGGACATCAAACTTTTTTATGCTTAGCACAAGACCTGTAGGTTGAAACATAACATAGGGACTCTCACGTTGGTGTTTCTTGAATCCCCGAGTCATGAATGGACCCTCACACCAACCACTAGGCATAACACAGCTATCAGTTTTGAAGTATCTCAATTTTTAGTCCCATTTACCATATGTAATGCTGGAAAGTATAAAAAAAAAAAAAGCACAAATAGTGTCTTATCTGAGATACTAGAATATTTAAAGAACATGCCCAGTGGTGCTCACAACTACTCAAGGAGTTTAAAGGCTGCTACAGACCCACGATGGAGATTAGAAGAAACCAAAATGGAAGCAATGGGTTATTCTGCACTGCCGAGGAGAAAGAATGAAGGGTACTGTGACGATACGGCCACTTACTTAAGACTATAGGACAAATGGATGTAGAGCGGAGTCCACAGCTCTAAGAGATAGAGACTTTTTCCAGCACGGAGCATTGGTTGCGTCAAAATTGTTGTTTTATTAGATATTTGCTTGCTGTGTTTTATTAGTGATTTTCTTGCTGGTCAGTTCATCCTCAGGAATCAATGTTTCCATTCAGTGAAAGTAAGCAGTGGAAGATGAGCAGGCTGGATCTTATGTATACCTAATGCCAAACAGGAGATTGCTAAAGGTACATGTAAAGCAATCATCCTATCAATCTGTTGTTCTACCAGCCTAAGCCCATTGTGTGGATGGAGAAAGTAGACCCAGGCGAGCTGTCACCACAGGGGTCTCACATACAGCCCCATGTGATGGAATATGCTTTGTTCTGTGAGCTAAAGAAAAATGTTTAAGGGGAAGGGAGAAAAAGGCACATGGGATGAATCAGACAGTTGTTAGAGTGACTTCGATGGGAGAGGATCCAAGCTGGGATGGATGGATGATCTATGGAGTTTTAGAAATTGTTGGCTGGATGAGTATCCACGAGCTACAGTCATGATATCCATCGTCTGGAGGAACATAGACTGTGACTACACACTATACCGGCTGGAGATAAGAAATCTGTGAGCCAACCAAAAGTTGGGAGACAGTGGGTATCACCTGGTACAGGGCCATTGGAACTACCGATCTCAGATTGGAAACTTGTGAACTGAGGACATTGTATGTTGGCCATCTACCTGGATATATTGTACAACCATGGATGTATGGAATAAAAAGAGTTGCATCTTTAACCTGCCTAGGTGGTTTTTATAACCCACAACATCAGATCCTCACGGGTACAGATCCAAGTTTAAGCGGTTTAATTGTCAACGCATTTCAAAGTTTTACAACTTCTTCCTCAGGACAAACCACAAACAGCACAAGCAGAAATAAATAAACAAAGCATTCAAATAAAGGTGTGTAAAATGGGGTTAAATGGGATCATATGACCATGCCATAACATTTAACCTGCAGGTTAAACCAGTTGGCAAAGTGTAATTAGAATAGTAAAATTGTTAAAAAAAAAAACTAACAATATGGAAATCAAGAACATCATGTCATTACAGTTGGTTGAAAATAAACAAAAAAATGGTGAAAGGCAAAAGTATAAAAAAAAAAATTAAAATAAAGTTAGTGGAATTGAACTTGGGTATTCCTTGAAGATGAGAAGAGGTAAACGAATGTTGGTCTGAGCCACATTGGCCCACATGGTATTCCATCCTATATTTGAGTGTGTTGTCTGTTCGGGCACTGGGACCTGAATAACCCAGCATGTATACAGTGCCTTGCGAAAGTATTCGGCCCCCTGGAACTTTTCAACCTTTCCCCACATATCATGCTTCAAACATAAGGATACCAAATGTAAATTTTTGGTGAAGAATCAACAAGTACAACACAATTGTGAGGTGGAACGAAATTTATTGGTTATTTTAAATTTTTGTGGAAAGTCAAAAACTGAAAAGTGGGGCATGCAATATTATTTGGCCCCTTTAACTTAACTTTGTTGCACCACCTTTTGCTGCGATTACAGCTGCAAGTCTCTTGGGGTATCTCTCTATCAGTTTTGTACATCGAGAGACTGAAATTCTTGCCCATTCTTCCTTGGCAAACAGCTTGAGCTCAGTGAGGTTTGATGGAGATCAATTGTGAACAGCAGTTTTCATCTCTTTCCACAGATTCTCGATCGGATTCAGGTCAGGACTTTGACTTGGCCATTCTAACACCTGGATATGTTTATTTGTGAACCATTCCATTGTAGATTTTGCTTTATGTTTGGGATCATTGTCTTGTTGGAAGACAAATCTCCGTCCCAGTCTCAGGTCTTTTGCAGACTCCAACAGGTTTTCTTCAAGAATGGTCCTGTATTTGGCTCCATCCATCTTCCCATCAATTTTAACCATCTTCCCTGTCCCTGCTGAAGAAAAGCAGCCCCAAACCATGATGCGGCCACCACCACGTTTGACAGTGGGGATGGTGTGTTCAGGGTGATGAGCTGTGTTGCCTTTATGCCAAACATATCGTTTGGCATTGTTGCCAAAAAGTTCGATTTTGGTTTCATCTGACCAGAGCACCTTCTTCCACATGTTTGGTGTGTCTCCCAGGTGACTTGTTGCAAACTTTAAACAACACTTTTTATGGATATCTTTGAGAAATGGCTTTCATCTTGCCACTCTTCCATAAAGGCTAGATTTGTGCAGTGTACGCCTAATTGTTGTCCTATGGACAGACTGTCCCACCTCAGCTGTAGATCTCTGCAGTTCATCCAGAGTCATCATGGACCTCTTGGCTGCATCTCTGATCAGTCTTCTTGTTTGAGATGAAAGTTTAGAGGGACGGCCGAGTCTTGGTAGATCTGCAGTGGTATGTTACTCCTTCCATTTCAATATGATTGCTTGCACAGTGCTCCTTGGGATGTTTAAGGTTTTGGAAATCATTTTGTATCCAAATCCGGCATTAAACTTCTCCACAACAGTATCATGGACCTGCCTGTTGTGTTCCTTGGTCTTCATGATGTTCTCTGTGCTTCAAACTGAACCCTGAGACTAACACAGAGCAGATGCATTTATATGGAGACTTGATTACACACAGGTGGATTATATTTATCATCATTAGTCATTTAGGACAACATTGCATCATTCAGAGATCCACAATGAACTTCTGGAGTGAGTTTGCTGCACTGAAAGTAAAGGGGCTGAACAATATTTGCACGCCCCGCTTTTCAATTTTTGACTTTCCACAAAAATTTAAAATAACCAATAAATTTCATTCAACTTCACAATTGTGTTCCACTTGTTGTTGATTCTTCACCAGAAATGTACATTTGGTATCTTTATGTTTGAAGCATATGTGGGAAAAGGTTGAAAAGTTCCAGGGAGCCGAATATTTTCGCAAGGCACTGTAGCTCTTCTCGACGATAACTCGTGGTTATTCATTTTTTCCCACGCTAGTGAACGCGATGTGCGGGGGGATTTCGGCTCTCAGCGTAGGCTCCAGTATAACTTGTGGCTCTCAGCGTAGGCTCCAGTATAACTCACCTCCTCTGCACAAGTGCTACTTTCCCCTTCTCCTTCAGTTGTGCTCTAGGAGTCAGGGTTCGTGCACTCGAATCAACTGTTTTAACTATAAGAATATAATTTTTTTTTCATCTACACTAAACTTAGGACTCAGAACTTAGAGCTATAAAATCAACCATTTGTATGTGAATCCCCTACGTTTCTACTACATTTATTGAGTCATCTCCTCAGTACAATATCACTATAGCCTGTTTTTCCTTCATAGTTTTATTATTATTTGCAGATACCCATCTATTTTCTTCTAATCATTTGTGTTTATCTCTCTATAGAATTAGATTAAAAAATCCCCAACTCCTGTGTAGCTCCTATGAACATTCATACATCTCCCCACTAATGAAGAACACTCTGTGACAAGTTCAATTTCTTTACTTTTGTTCTTTGCTTACTGTTTGTGCACATTGCTACGTGTTTATACAAAAGATAATCCAAATACTCCATGACCAGTTGAATTCCACTAACTTTTTTTGTATACTTTTGCCTGTCACCATTTTTTTGTTGATTTTTGATCAACTGTAATGACATGTTCTTTGATTTCCATATTATTTGATTTTTCACAATTTTAATTACAATTTGCCAACTGTTTTAACCTGCAGGTTAAATGTTACGGCGTGGTCATATGATCCTGTTTGATCCCGTTTTACGCACCTTTATCTGAATACTTTGTCTATTTATTCCTGCTCGTTCTGTTTGTGACTATATTGCGTGGTTTGTCCTGAGGAAGAAATTGTAAAACTTTGAAAAGCAATTAAATTGCCAAAACTTGGATCTGACTCCCTTCATTCTTTCTCCAGAGCAGGAGAAAAATGGTATTGCTTCCATTTTTGTGTCTTCTAATTATGACTTTTACGGATGCTAGCCCAGATAGAGAAAGAAAAGCAAAATGATCCTTTTTAGGGAAAGGACACTTGCACAAAACACATTTTGATTTTTCACCTTTATCATCACACTAACTTTCTTGTGAGAACATTTCTTTAGGAACCCGCTCCAGTTTGGGAAAGTTTTCTTACTCTGTATAGCAGGACTCACTCCCATGTTTTCAACTTCAACTTGTCATTAGAAATATTGGAAAGCATGTAGATCCGGCAAGGTAGGAAATTCTTAAGATTTTAACTTCTACATCATACCCTAAGATTTTTTTTCCTTAGCATGTCAAGATTTATAAAACCTCCATTTCTAATATATATTAAAATGATATATAGTATTATATATTGTTGAAACAAGCATTCTACTAAACCCACTAATGTGCGAAATATGTTCATTCATTTAACTGAATATGAAACCAAAATTTTCTGAGAATTAGATTTACTACTTTTCAGTGTAAATCCTCATTGACTTCATCACACTTATTCCATTTCACCTCCAGCCCTCAGAATAGGGGACTTCTTGCTGCTGCAAGAACCCTGTTACTGCCTCTTTGACTGCATTATCTGGGAGTCATTTGTCACCCAGATATTTCTTCAGGTTCCAAACTACAATCACTGGGAGCCAGATCTGGACTGTAGGGTGGATAGCTCGTTAAGCCCTAGGAAGCCGCAGTCCCTGATAACCGCTTGTGATTTTCAAGACTTGTGAGCTAGAGCATGGTCATGAAGCAGCAACACACCTGCCAACTTCCCACTGCGTTTCTCTTTGCCTCACATAGGTATCTCCAAAATATTCAGAATTGAGATTCCTCAGTGGTTGATACCTTTTAATGGCTAACTGAAAAGATGGTAACACATTGCAAGCTTTCGAGACTACTTAGGTCTCTTCTTCAGGCTTGACCTGAGTAGTCTCGAAAGCTGGCAATGTGTTACCATCTTTTCAGTTAGCCATTAAAAGGTATCAACCTCTGATGACTCTCAATTCTGAATACTTTTCTATCTACTGGCTAACACGGCACAAAGATATATATCTTTCCTGTATCAAAATAGGTATCTCCAATGATTGTTGTCTTGTGTGGCATGAATTCTGGTAATAAAACAGCTTCTGCATCGCAAAAGACTGTTGCCATGATTTTTCCAGCTGTTAGACACAAAATTTCTTTGGAATTGGTGATCCCTTGTGCTTCCTTTGCATGGACTCTTCTTTGGTAACAGGATCATGGTGGAAGACCCATGTTTTATGACCTGTAACAATTTGAGAATAAAAGTCTACTGGGTTTTATCTAAGCATGTCTAAATTTTCTTGGCTAAATTGCTGGCAACATTTTTTTTGCTCAGGTGTCAACATTCGTGACCGCCACCTGAAACTGGTCTTTGACATCATGAATGATACTGGCATCCATAGCAACTGAAATGACTAATTCATGAACTATAACACCGACTTTGATCAGACGATGTTAAAAAATCATGGCTTCCATTTTTACGGCACATTTCCTCTAAAGATGCTTTGACAGGACACCTTGAATGGAGGTTATATTCAGTTGATTCTCTTCTCTATTTAAAATGTTTGGCCCAAAACTTCACTTGGTAGTAGGAAGGTGCATCATCCTTTCATGGATTTCTTTAGGTTTCTTTTCTTTGTAAGGAATTTAATCATGGAATAAAGCTACAAGTCCCTCACTTTCTTTGTAAAGCCACACTGTACTGCACTTCCCATCCTGTCACTTCCAGTGGTTTCATCAGACTGAACTTCTGTGTCTTGCATATCCAGACATATCTCAATATGCATAAAAAAGCTCAGCTCTCTAACACTGACAGAACATACTGGGAGAGATAACTTACTGAACACCCCTTGAAACTCCAGTAATAAACAACTTTACAGTGCTACTGGATCCACATTAACAGAACCGATTTCTTCAAAGCCCAGGTACGATGCTGCAACCTGGTCAAAGTTACAATCTCTACAAGCCTCCTTGCTCACATAGTATACCACTTTCTGCAGGAAACAATGCCCATGCAGGTGTGATCACAAAAATTTAACAGATTCACAACCTTGGGGATCTTCAGTTTTTGCGTTTTCGTTTTTTGCTCCCCTTCTTCCCAGAGCCAGAACTTTTTTATTTTTCGGTCAATATGGCCATGTGAGGGCTTGTTTTTAGTGGGACGAGTTGTACTTTTGAACGACACCAATGGTTTTATCATATCGTGTACTGGAAAACTGAAAAAATTTTGAATAAAAATGCAATTCCACAATTTTTTTTTACCATGGTTACTGAATGCTACAACTGACCTGCCATTATGATTCTCCAGGTCATTATGAGTTTGCAGACACCAAACATGTACAGGCTCATTTTTATTTATGTGGTGAAAAATGCAAATGGCGCCATTTTCCAAGACCTATAGCTACTTTTTCGTGATCTGGGGCTGGGTGAGAACTTATTTTTTGAGCACCAGGCTATCGTTTTTATTGATACCATTTTGGGATAGATAGGATCTTTTGATTGCCTTTATTGCATTTTATTGTAATGTAAAAACGTAATTTTGGAGTTTTGATTTTTCTTCTCATTACACTGTTTACCAGTCGGATTAATTCTTTTTATATTTTGATAGAACTGAACTTCATAATACCAAATATGTGTGTTTTTTAATTGTTTTATTTTGAATAGGGCCAATAGGGGGTGATTGGAACTTTTATATTTCTTTAATATTTAAAAAAAAAAAGTTTCTACTTTTTACATGCTTCAATAGTCTCCTTACAAGACTTGAAGCTGTGATACTCCGATCGCCTGTGCTACACATAACAGGGATACAGCCCTGCTATGTGTACCAGAATTGATTATCTGCTATGAAGGCCTGCCACTAGGTGGCACTCCTACCAAAGCGGAAATGACAACCACAGGGTTCTCCTTCAGACCCCGGGTTGTCATGCCAATCCATCAGCGCCCCACGATCATATGACAGGGGCACCGATGGGTGGGATTAACATGTTAACAGTTGCAAGTGGATCGCGATTCCACCCGCAGCTGTTAGGGGTACATGTCAGATGATGAAATCAGCTTTCATGTGCCGGAGCTCGCATGGAATGTTGGGGCAATTTCTACAAGGTGTATGATCACAGGTTTTATGATTATTGTGCAAAAGACCAAATTTATGCAAAAAGCGAGCAAAAAGGCACAACAGGATACCCTAAGATTAGTCCTTATCTATACATCCACATAAGCAGGTCAACAAAGTGCAATGAACTGCGATAGATTCAGAGGCACACCTTACATGAGGTTAGGCAAGAACTACGCATCATGGGGCACACACATTGAAGATATACAGTCCATTCTATAACTTTCCATCTAAATTATGGCACAGGAGAAGGCAAGATTTATAGCTGGATATAAGAGGTATAAGTTATGGATGAGCATTTTGAATAAAATCTATAATTAGCATTTTCATGCACTCTTCAAAATATTTCCGATGTGATTTGAGCCAAACAAGAAGAAAACAGTTAATACTGGGATCAAATGACATTTATACATTTGGTTGCGTCCAACGCTTCTTGGGATATAATGAATTACTTCGGTAGGCAGTGAAAGGTTGCAGCAGCCAACTACAATGAGGGATAATGTGCTCAAGGTCTCAGTACTGTGGATCAGGGTTATCATGAGGAAGCAAAACACTGCAGAGTATCCACTAAAACCAGTGGTGAATATTTTTTTCAATGACTGCCTGTGGTCCACCAAAGCAAAACTATCGTGCCAAACTGGGAACTCAGCTCAACTTTTTGGTAAGTGGTCTATGGATGAGGTTGGTAAAAACAGACACCTCCATTGATTAAAGGAGACCTTGCTCATTCTTTAGTTATAAGCTGTTTTAAACTCCTCCACAAAACAGCTGTTGGTACTGTGGGAAGAGGATGGCCACTGCACAACCATAATGACTAAAAAGTGAGCTGTTTTTGAGTTGATTTCTTGGACCAATATTTACTGCAGGATTGGCTAAATTGATAGAGAATCAGACTAAAGCCCTCATACAAATGTGATAGATGTCAGCCGACAGAAATCTCTTCAGAGACCCTCATACACAGGCCAAGCACTTGTCTTCTAGAATGAGCGGCTACCAGACTCTTCTGGCAGGGTCTTATCTCCCAGAGAACAAAAGAATCGGATGTGGGGCATCATCCGTTGGGGAAGAGTCGGAAGGGCCTCATACACATTGGATTGTAGGCAGATTCCTCCGATAATGACGGGTTCAGTCAACTGTTATCTGATATGTATGAGAGCCTTACGGAAAAAAACAAACATTCCAGTCCAGAAAAATGTTCCTAAATTTGGTTTTCTGTAGGTTGTCACATAAAAGTATTTTGCTGGTTATACACAGTCCAATTTTTTTGGTCCAGTATTAAACTGAGAATTGGCCTGTGTATCAGAAGGTATTGGTGGCTGCACCCGATATGAATAATCCTTCATCTCAAATTAACTATTTTAGAAGACGTAAGCACCAAACTCGCCTGGGTTGGTCATCATGATGGCAGTTAAGTTTTGAGGTTTAAATGGAAAATTATGAATTGCTCCAGTCTTTATCACACATTAATAGATCGTTTGGGTTAGATAAATCTCTCTCCAACATGAGCCACCTGCCTGTGTATGGGAAAAGTTTCGTTTTAGGATCCCCCTTCTTATGACATCCAATGGAAGCATGAACATGCTAGCTACTCCTACCACCCATGGTCTCTGGAAAAGACTACGAGTGTGAAATTTGTCCCTTGAAAAAGGATCGATTTTGAGAATACAGCAACAGAATATGACTGTTCTTCAATGTTAGACAGTAGCAAACATTTATTGTCATTTGACATTATAAAAACCACATGCTTTAAGAATAAGACATATCCTTAATTTTGACCATCAATAATGAAAAGGTAGAATATCTACTATAAAGTCAGCATCCTACTTATCCATTTCTCTCGAAATGATAGAATCTGCAGCCACAGTGTACAAAAAGTGCATAATAAGGCAACATCACACTCCCAAAAAAAGTGGCATTGTAACAATGGGCCTAATGGAAATATCCAAAAGAAAAATGTAAATCATATTGAAGCTACAACAGTTAACATTCATTAAATATTTCTAAAAATCACAAATTATAAAAAAAAAAGAAAAAAATATTTTAAGTCTTGTCAGTCACTACAACCATGTGTTCATTGTGGGAGCAAACATGGCAAAGTAGATAGATATATAACTACTGTATATAGCAATAACATGTAAACAAACTGCTGTAATAAAGACAGCAATATACCACCTATACATATTACTTTAGTAGCAATATTAATGTCTCTAAGTCAAATCCTTAAAAAAAATCCACTGTTGGTTATGCAACAAGAACAGTAAAACGCAATATGTACCCAAGGCATAAAAGCCCAAACCCATACAGGAGTAGAATTGTACTAGCACGCATAAATTGTCTCCACTTGCACCATCACAATACCCACATCATTAGTGGCCATTATATTAAATTTTAAAGCATTCTGGATTGGTCTCGGAGGAATGAAGTTTTTAGTCATTCTGTCCGTGTGTAGTATTTGGGCCATCTTGTGAGTTTGCTATTCTGAAGTCCTTGTAGCTGTAGGTTCAGATTATTAACAACCATCTCAGTTTCTCTGAAGAGTAGACATTGTGGTTTATCTCCACAAATCCACCTATTCTGGAGATCCTTTTGACCCATATACTTCTTAGAGGTGTTTCTTATTCAAAATCAGCTAGATTGCAAGTTGACCACAAAAGGCATACTTTTTCCAGTAAAAAGAGAATGAGGTCAGTCAAGTATGACTAGGTCTTGTACCCGTACATCCATTCTGGCTTGATGATATATCAAATTAATAAATGTTTGTCTGGTCTGACTTACAGTTCTTGATAGTCAGAACTGGTAATGTAGAAGTCCTAGTAGATTCACTTTGCTAGCTTTATCTTCAACATTCTGGCCTCCAGATGTCTTCTTCAGTCCAACTTTGTAATATGAGTTGTTGCTTTGAAGCAGGGGGGTGCTGGGCTTGACTGGAGTGGTAGGAAAATAAAGAATCCACTGCAAGGTCTCAGTAGTTTTCCCCGACAATCTTCCAAGTTCCATCCCTCTCGCAAGAGAAACCATCTTCTGAAATGACTAGACCGTCAGATTTTCCACTCAATGGAGAATATCTTCTCTCCTTCTAAACTGAAGTACACAGACATGGGGGATATAATATTAAACAGCTTAGTTTCAAAAATCCAACCACATGTAAAGTGGATAGTTACACTTAACACTAAATATAATAGTCTAGACCTGTGGATAGTACAAATTAGTTCCCACTAAAATAAGCCCACACTAAGAATCCTACTTCCCTTCACATCTTCCTACCTATTCACTTAGCTCTAAATCAAACCTTGCTCCGAAGTGGGTTCATTGTTACTGCTAGCTTGTACATTAGTCCTGGTGCTCTTTCCAAATATTATTTCTTTTTTCCTTGATTCTTCGGTGGTCACATCAATAGTAATATTGTCTTCTTTCATGTGGATGATTTAACATGAGAGGGGATAGAATTGTTCTCTGCGAATTGCCACCTTTCTTTAGATCTTTATAATTACTTCTTCTCTGGGTAAACTAGTGAAGGTCTGATTAGCCATTAAATACACACACATTCACACACGCACAGTAATCAATACACGTAAGGAAAGAAAAAAAAAAGAAAGTATACCCTACAAAGCCAAGTCTACGCTTATCCTGTTTTTCGCACTGCACAATTATCACATACGAATGTCCCTACTAATGCTCATTTCCCGATAATCATGCAGTTCCCCTGACGAATGAGCAAAACGCTCATTTATAGGGTAAAATGATCTTTACAAAAGATCCCAGATCTCGACAGCACATCATCCTGTGTAAACAGGACTTGTGCTACCAAGAAAAATGGCAGTCCACACGCACTGAACAATTATACATCACTCACGGAGCCATAAATGGCTACTGAACGACCGCATTGTACAATATAAAGAACCCTCTTTTTATAATCAATCTGGAGGCCCAAAATATAATACTGCTAGATATCAGAGATGGTGAATTGAAATGAACAGAAACTTAAAGAGTCTGATTTCAATCTTTAGGATTACAATGAAGGTAAGTGGCTTTGCTTGATCTACATGATCCCATAATTAATGGATTAGTCCAAAAATATCAATTGGAGCCATAATGAGCCTTGTCACATGACTTAGGATAAAAGCCAAAACCAGGATCTCAATTTGCGAATACTGTGTTTCAGGGTACTGCTCCTCATCAGTGCAAAGGGTGAGATCTGGTTTGCCTGGGTGAGAGGTTACCCAGCCAAACCAGATCTCACACTTTGCATTGACGAGGAGCAGAACCCTGAAACAGTGTCTGCAAATTGAGAGTCTGGTTTTGGCTTTTATCCTAAGTCATGTGACAAGGCTCATTAAAGGGTCAATAATGACTTTTAGGATTGCTACTTCCTTTAGGTGGCACTAGAGTTCTAGTCCTCTTCCTCTCTGCACAGAAAATTTGCATATTTCCCCGGAGGAGCATTGCGGCTTAAAAGTCACCTCATCTCGGCATGCTTGACATGTCACTCTCTGCAAGGAGAAACGTTACCCCTTGGATCTTAGTCTAAACTAACAATCTTTTGATTTAGGCTGGTTAAAGTCAATAGAGCAAAACACCTACTCAATCCTTAAGAATTAAATACTTTCTGCTGGAAGCTATTGCATATTCACAAGTTCATAGTAATCAGATTTTGTTTCACATAAATGATAAAAGCCTACTTCAACATCTGCTCCTTAAGACACTGACTTTGTGCCACAGACTCTATTCATACTAGAACCATGAATCTCTGAAGAATACAAATGACTTACCAAAAAATTATTTGGGGATGAAGGGTGCAAAATACAGTATAACTGCCCCAAGGCAATGCAACCCCGCAAAAACAGAATAACACCAGCCTAAACAGAGCCCAAACTTTATCTTAATGATGGCGAGTAGATTCGAAACAATTTGGTTTAAACCTTATAAACAGCCCAAATACAAATATGGTACTTTTAGACTTATTCCTGAATTTATAGTCTAAAATCATTAGGAGGCTGACCTTACTAAGACTTCCAAATGCCAAGTATTACATAATCAAAAGACGTCTACCAAGAAAGAAGGGGGATGGGAAGCACCCAGTCCTACCATATATTGAGGTTACTTCAGCACCTTTCTTATTGTTTGCTAGTCAACCCAACATCATGGTGGTGATTCAGAGGGACTGCAATGTCACAGTGTCAGAACTTAAACTCCCGTCTCTGCCCATGTTTCCACATTCTCTTGTGGTCGCCTAAAACCATTACTACAGACTATGTTGTTGCCAAGCCTCAGTCTGGAAGACCATAAAAAAAAAAAAAAAAAAACATCCTTCCCCGTTGGTTGGAACTTTTTAAGGCTTTGAGGGTAATTGCCAACTCTAGCAACGCAACCCACATCATTAACCACCAGGAATTTTAGGAGGAGGCTATACAGCAGAGTTAAAGCTACTGAAGGCAAACACCCAGGGATAGTAGGGAGTTTACGGATTAAAAAATAAATATATCACCGAAACAAATTTTATGCCAAACATTTTATTTCCATAATAAACATTTCCTGAACTCTTTTCAAAAGGTTTTTTTTTTTTTGGAGTAGAATGACAAAAAAAATTTCAGGAAAAATTATTTACATATAGGAAAGGGGTATTTACACAAAATAAAATGTAAACTTTTTAAAATAGAATTATTACAAATAAATCAGAATTACAAATAGGTGAGTGGGATGCTTAAAAAATAAAGCTTTTTTTTTTTTTTAAATCACAGCTGAATTTAGTTTGTGTGAAGCACACAACTACATAAGAAAAGCCTTACAAACCTATGTGTGTAATCCTTACAGGTCTTTTATCAAAATCAGAACGGTTATGTACATTCATGTAACACATTCTCACCATCAATGTCTATCAACGGATTTCTTAAAAGCTACACCAAAACCTGGTGCCTTTACTTCTTAAATACTGACGTTCGCTTCAACTATTTTACCATGAACACTTCACCTTCACACGGTGGTCGTAGCCATAATACAATTAATACAAAGTGGGAAGAGAATAAGGAGCTCAAACTAATACACAGCATTGTATTGACGCTCAGCCCATATTGTAGCTGCCTCCACTGTGCATAGGTAAAAAGTCCACTAAATTAAAAAGTGGTAAAACGAATAATATAGCCTTTTTTTCTTCTTTATAACTTATATTTAAAATGGGACTGATAAAAATAAAATAGTTGATCCTATCTACTGCCAGATGAATCTAGACCTACAAGCAGCAAGAGGAACAAACCTATAACTGAAACAGCACACAGCCACTGCACTCGATCTAGGTCCTGTTACAAAGTTCAGTTCCCTAGTAGAGCCACATCCATTAAGTCATCCTCTTCACTGATTAAGAAACCTGGACTTGGACGGGCTCCTCTTTCCGAAGATAAGAGGGAGCCACCACCCATAGATAATGTAGGGTCTGAAGATATTGGTGACTTGGACCAATTTTCAGGCTTCATACTGTAGGACTTCTTCTTTTCTCGATCTCGATCCTTGTCCTTCAACCTCTTCTTTTCTTTTTTATGCTTTTTGTGCTTTTCTGCACTGTACTCTGGCTGCATACGGCCACCTCCTCCGTCATCTGAACTGGGACTATTTTGATAAGATTTCTCAGCAATTGAAGAAGAACCTGATTCACTTTCACTGTCCAGGTTTTGTGGCGTATATCCAGGTGATTTGTTGTGGCTTGGTGAGCAGCGCTCATGCTTCGGTGTTGAACCACTGATCAAGGGTGAACCATAGCTCTTAGGAATCTGGGACCTCAAACCATCCCCCCCACCCCCTTCTCCAGGCTTCTGCAGGGTCACTTTTGCTTTGATACTTGGTGACCCTCCATCATGCTTGCTGATAATAATTTTGGCTACTCCAGTACTTCCTGAACCTTTTGAGTCTCCTTTCTTGGATGAATCAGAAGATCCACCAGAGACTGAAACTTTTGATTTGTCTTTCTCATTCTTTTCACGCTTAACAGGAAATTCGCCTCCCACAAGTCCATGTTTTGAGGACATTCCATGACTAGGGGCCCCAGAGTTTCCTCCCCCACCAGGAGCCTCCATAGGATCCTCTGAACCAGGACCTCCTGTACCCACCCCATGTTTGAGCTTATCTATAACAGCTGTTAATGAGGGTTTTTTATTTCTGCTTGGAGACTTCCCTTTGGAGCTACCATGAAGGTTCTGGGAAACGTTGGAGCCACCTGAAAAAGAGGACGACGAGGATGAAGATGATGAGGACGATGAGGAAGAGGATGAAGAAGAGGAGGAGTTTGGCTTTTGTGAAAGAGATCCTGAAGAAACTAGACCAGATGCTGACTTCATTGTGGAGTTTGAACCTCCCCCCGACAAATGAGAACCCCCTGAACCAATAGGTGACTTGGCTTTTGAAGATGGTGGTGTCCCTGGCATTGGTTTCATTGGGGAAGATAACTTGTCAGAGCCTCCAGATGGTCTGGAGTGTGGAGAAATATTTGGCTTGGAAAGAGAGGGGTTCATTAACACAGATGGTTTTCCCTGTGGTTTAGTTTTGCTACTTACAGAACTACTGACTCCACTTCCTAACCCATGCTTCGTGATAGGAGAAGATCCTTGCTTGCCTAGTGACTGAGAGCCACTTTTAGACTGGCTACCCCCTGATCCAGCTGGACCAGTGTACAATCCACTTCCTCCACTGCTCATCTTTATTCCAGATGACCCATCGGACTTGCTGTTCTTAATTTTTCCTGAGGCAGAAGAGGAAGATGATGTGGAGTGTCCATGATGGCTTTTGCTACTCGATGAATTTACTGAACCACTGCTTGAGTACTGACTATGAGAAGTCGGCTTCCCAACACTCATCGTACCTTTGGGAATTTGAATGGTGATTTTCGGTATTGGAGGAGTGGCCATCCCAGGAGGAGTTTGAGATCTTGCTGATGTTCCTGGAGATTTTGAACCACCAGTACTAGTGGGTGGGGTATATGGGCGATTAGCAATATGTGAGGGTGATTTTACTTCAGACTCTTTCTTGCGTTTGGGTGGCTTTTCTTTGCTTTTACCATCACTAGAAGGTGTTCTGCTGCGCTTTCCTGATTTTGAATCTAGGCCTGAACCTTGGATCCCACTTATTCCTCCGCCACTCCCTCCCCCATTGCTTCCCTCTTTCACTCTCTGTTTTTGGGGTCTGTCTTTAGTCAAATCTCCAAGTACAGGGCTCTGACTTCTACTATGCGATTCAAGAATATCCACCCCACCCAGTCCCTTGCCACCTCCAATAATACTAAAATCTACTGTTTCAGCCGCTTGCCCTACCTTGTACTTGCCTTCACTCCCATCAACAGGAATTCCTGAAACTACACCCAGTGATAGCCCCTGCCCAGGAAAGTCCTGCCCAGAAAAATCATGATCGTCGCTCTGGCTGCTTTCATCATTGAAGTCATCTGCAAAACCGCTTTGACTGTTCAGTAATTCTTGGTTAAAATCCATGCTGTTGAAGAAATTATTAGAGGAGTCACTATTTGGGCTTCCATGTGCCTCTGCAATGAGATCAGCAGCATCTGCATAGGGATTATCTCCACCACCTGCACCATCTACCGGAAACACATCTGTGTCAAACAGGGTGCTCTGAGAGTGACCAGAACTTGAAGAGTCTCTGACCGGGGTACCAAGATTGGGGCAATCTTCTCCAGTTCCTGGAAGCTTTGAAGCTTCTTCTGCTATGTCGGAGAGGATATCTGTAACATCTGGAATAATGGTGTCAGTACTAGGCAGCCTCACCATTCTTTGCATACCAGACTGGACATGAGTCATTGGCTGCTGGTACACTGTAGGAGGTGTGCCACATTGACTTGGTGCTGGTGTAATATGAGGTGTGTCCAAGGCATCACCTGCCATGCTTACATCAAATATTGGGTTTTGCGAGTCCACATCCATGGAGAAAAGCTCCCTTTGAAAGTCATCTTCAGTTTGGTTTTTCATTTTATCTGTCCTAGGTCTCTTTTTCTTGGGTTTTCCAGTTCCTGATTGCCCTAGATCTGTTCGAGGAGATCCAGAAGAGTTCTGTCTTTCAAGAGGGCTATTGCCATATAAACTCGAGAAGTCCTGTGCTGGATTGTCCTTGAGCAAGTTCATTAGCATGGGATGGTTTTTAGTATTGCTAGCTGGGGAAGAAACAGGAGGTGGGGTATGATGGGGCGGTGTGGGACTTGAGCCTAAATTTCCACCCACATTTCCTGTTATCTGAAGAAGGCTGGTTAGTATGGGATTCTGTGTTACTTTATTGTAGTCATCCCCATGACCTGTGGAGTCATGGCGCTCTTTCATACCCATGTTGCCAATGTTATTCATGTTGAAAAGAGCGGTCATGGTTCCTGAGGAATATGAGCTGGTTGGGGTTGAAATTAATGTAGAGGAGCCAGTGGTCATTCCGTAGCCTGGACTACTGGCCGGAGGAAGGTTTTTCTTCACCATATCTTCCACGGTCTCAGCAATAAGTGACAATGCAGGGGTATCAGCCTGGATGGTCTCAGCTTTCCTACGAATGGCTCGCATAGTCACAGGAATAGACATGCACCTATGTAACAAAAAGAAGAAAAATACATATGGTAAGTACACAAATCTCAATGCAAGATAAACACACATCAATACAAATGTGAGTGACTTATCCATTCAGAAAAAAAATTATTATATACCAGAATAAAAGAGGATTTCCAATTGGAAAAAAAGAAAATTTGAAGTAAAAATTTATTGCAACTATACCCATGTGCCGTTCTTTTCCTTTAAAGAAGCTTTAAAGGGGTTATTCCGGAATTTGTTTTAAAAAAAAAAAATGTGTCTAATCACAGCAGTTGCTACCTTACCTGTTGTGCTCAGAACCGTTCTGCAACCAGTAGAGTGCAGTCACAGACCGCTCCTGCTGGCAATTCAGCTGACGTCACGTTGTCAGAGCGTCGGTTTCTTTTCTGCCTTGCCCTGTTGACAGGGCGAGACTGCCGACATCATGCTGATTGGTGGAGCCGGCTGTCAATCAGCAAGACGTCGGCCGTCCCACCCCATCAACAGAGCAAGGCGGAAAAGAAATCGTCACTCTGACGACGTGACGTCAGCAGAGGCAGGTGAATCGATGACAGAGGCAAATAACGATGCTGGGCACAATAGGCAGCAACTACTTGCCTGTTAGTGCTTAGGCATGTAAATATTTTTTCTCTTATGTTTTACAACTTTCTGCAGACAGTTACAACATCCAGCTTTATGCAACAAATACTAGATAATAAAAAAAATTGGGAGGCACTCTGTTCACCAATCCAGAAGCAGCGACTATTAGATGCTTCAGCATCCGTCCTGTGTGTAGTACCTGTTTACTTGTGGACCACCTAGCTCAAACAGATAGTCCAAAAAAGAAATTGTAAAATCCAGCAACCAAGAGTTAAAGGCATTGTACAGGCTTGGGAAAAAAGTCAGCGGTTACTTCTGTCCAAGTCTGCAGACAGCACAAGGCACAGTGTCACGATCCCCGTTTTCCTAGTCGTGAATGCATCTTTACGATTCATATACTTGTGGTCATATGGCAACTAGACTTATTCGGCTTCTCTGAATAGAAGTGAATTAACAGAAGTAGGAAGAGTCTTGTTGGCAAATTGCATACATGTTGTCATGTAACTGCTGCTCGCATGGGTAATTGTGAGTGCGCACAATGCATGCTGTCATGAGTCAGCAGTCTGTCAAGTAGAGTAATTGAAAACTTTTGTCCAAAGAGCAAAAAACTACTTTAACGACTTAGTGACAGAGCCAATTTTTACAATTCTGACCAGAGTCACTTTATGAGGTTATAGCTCTGGAATGCTTCAACGGATCCCACTGATTTTGAGATTGTTTCTTTTTTGTGACATATTGTACTTCCATTGTTAGTGGTAAAATTTCTTCAATATAACTTGCCTTTATTTAAGAAAAAAAGGGAAATTTGGCAAAAATTATGAAAACTTATCAATTTTCAAACTTTTAATTTTTGTACTCTTAAATCAGAGAGTCATATCGCACAAAATATTTAATAAATAACATTTCCCACATGTCAACTTTACATCACCACTATTTTGGAAACAATTTTTTTTGTTAGGAAGTTATAAGGGTTAAAATTTGACCATCGATTTCTCATTTTTTTAAAAAAAAATTTACAAAACCATTTTTACAGGGACCACCTCACATTTGTGAAGTGAGTTTGGGGGTCAATATAACAGAAAATACCTAAAAGTGACATCATTCTAAAAACTGCACAAAACCACATTCAAGAAGTTTATTAACCCTTCAGGTGCCTCACGAGAACTAAAGCAATGTGGAAGGAAAAAATGAGCATTTCACTTTTTTCACAAAAAATTTTATTTTAGCAAGGGTATCACGAGAAAATGGAGGACAAAATTTGTTGTGCAATTGCTCCTGAGTACGCCAATACCTCGTATGTGGGGAAAAGCCACTGTTTGGGCGCATGGCAGGGCTTAGAAGGGAGGGAGCACCGTTTGACTTTTTGAACGCAAAATTGGCTGGAATCATTGGTGGCGCAATGTTGCGTTTGGAGACCCCCAACATGTACCTAAACAATGGAAATCCCCCAATTCTAACTCCAACCCTAACCATAATCCCAACCATAACCACAACCCTAACATTAGCCCAACCCTAACGGAAATAAATACATTTTTTTAACTTTATTTTTACATAACTAAGGGGGTGATAAAGGGGGTTTGATTTACTATTGTTTTATATTTTGATCACTGCGATAGTGTCTATCAGAGTGATCAAAATAAACCAATAGGAAAAATTTCCTATTGTTGACGGCCGGCAGATCTCGGAGGGCGCACTGCGCATGAGCCCGCTATTTTCTTCCCAGAGGAAGCTGGTTCGCGGGGGGAATGCAGGAGGGTCCAGGGACACCTGGATGTACTGTGTGGAATCGGGGGACCACATTTCTCTCTCCTCTGATGTGCGATCACATCAGAGGAGAGAGAAATTAAATGGGAAAGCAGACTTTTTGCGGTTGCTGTTATACCGTGAATAATGGTGATCGCAACACTGAGGTCGGTAAAACCCGACCTGAATCATGTTCTCCGGTAGCCGAGACCCCGGAGAAATTCTGACTCTGGGGGGCGCTATACACTTATTTATCAGCGCCGTTAAACAGTGGAGCTGAGGCATAAGTACACTAAACTGCCACCGTTAAAAGGCGTATCAGGGGTTGTTAATGGGTTAAAATACCAAATTTTTAATAAGTCCCTTAAAAATCGAAAAAACAAAAGGAAAAACACACATCATATACAGATGTGTGTTTTTCCTTTTGTTTTTTTTTTTTAGGTTTTTTTGTTTTTGTTTTTTAAGGGGCTTAACCCCTTCACTAACACGGGTGCTTTGCACATTATCTCCCGGGCCAACTTTTACAATTCTGACCACTGTCCCTTTATGAGGTAATAACTCTGGAACGCTTCCATGGATCTCGGTGATTCTGACTTTGTTTTCTTGTGACATATTGTACTTCATGTAAGGCTAGTTTCACATTAGTGTTTATGGCCGCGTCGGGCTGCGCAGGCCGCCGCTAAGCCCCGCCTCCGCCGGTAGCTCCGCCTACGGACGCATGACGCTGCATGCGTCCTGCGTCCCCTTATCTTTAGCACTGGGGATGCAGGCCGTGCGCAGTATGCGTTTGGCGGCGCATGCGTCCTTTTGACGCTGCGCCGACCAGCGCCAAACGCAACAGGTTGCAATTTGGTGCGCGTCAAAAGGACGCATGCGCCGCCAAACGCATACTGTGCACGGCCTGCGTCCCCAGTGCTAAAGATAGGGAAGCAGGACGCATGCAGCGTCATGCGTCCGTAGGCGGAGGCGCGGCAGGGGGCGGGGCTTGGCGGCCATGCGCAGCCCGACGCTGCGGCCGTAAACGCTAATGTGAAACTAGCCTTAGTGGTAAAATTTCATTCAAATAACTTGTGTTTATTTGTGAAAAAAACAGAAATTTGGCGAAAATTTTGAAAATTTCGCAATTTTCGAACTTTGAATTTGTATGCTCTTAAATCACAGAGATACGGCACCCAAAAAACTTAATAAGTAACATTTCCCACATATTTACTTTACATCAGCACAATTTTGGAACCAAAATTTTTTCTTGTTAGGAAGTTATAAGGGTTAAAAGTTGACCAGCGATTTCTCATTTTTGCAACACCATTTTATTTTTACAGACCACATCACATTTGAAGCCACTTTCAGGGGTCTATATGATAGAAAATACCCAAAAGTGACAACCAAAAGTGACACCATTCTAAAAACTGCACCCCATAAGGTGCTCAAAACCACATTCAAGAAGTTTAACTCTTCAGGTGCTTCACAGAAATTTTTTGAATATTTAAAAAAAAATGAACATTTAACTTTTTTTCACAAAAAAAATAATTCAAGTTCAATTTTTTTTTATTTTACCAAGGGTAACAGGAGAAATTAGACTGCAAAAGTTATTGCGCAATTTTTCCTGAGTTCGCTGATACCTGATATGTGGGGGGGAACCACTGTTTCGGTGCATGGCAGAGCTCAGAAGGGAAGGAGCGCCGTTTGACTTTTTCAATGCAAAATTGGCTGGAATTCAGATCGGACGCCATGTCACGTTTGGAGAGCCCCTGATGTACCTAAACAGTGGAAACCCCCCACAAGTGACCCCATTTTGGAAACTAGACCCCCCAAGGAACTTATCTAGATGTGTGGTGAGAACTTTGAACCCCCAAGGGCTTCACAGAAGTTTATAACGTACAGCCGTACAATTAAAAAATCATATTTTTTCCACAAAAATGATCTTTTCACCCTCAATTCTTATTTTTCCAAGGGTAACAGGACCCTAAAAGTTATTGTGCAATTTGTCCTGAGTAAGCTGATACCCCATATGTTGGTGTAAACGACTATTTAGGCGCATGGCAGAGCTCGGAAGGGAAGCAGCGCCATTTGACGTTTTTGGCTGGAATTGAGATCGGACACTATGTCGCGTTTGGAAAGCCCCTGATGTACCAAAACAGTGGAAACCCCCCACAGATGACACCATTTTGGAAACTAGACCCCCCAAGGAGCTTATTTAGATGTGTGGTGAGAACTTTGAACCCCCAAGGGCTTCACAGAAGTTTATAACGTACAGCCATACAATTAAAAAATCATATTTTTTCCACAAAAATTATTTTTCACCCTCAATTCTTATTTTTCCAAGGGTAATCGTATTTTTTCCACAAACATGATCATTTAGTCCCCAATTTTTTTATTTTCCCAAGGGTACCAGGAGAAATTGGACCCCAAAAGTTGTTGTCCAATTTGTCCTGAGTACGCTGATACCCGATATGTGGGAGAAAACTACTGTATGGGCACACGTCGGGGCTCGGAAGGGAAGGAGTGACGTTTTGGAATGCAGACTTTGATGGAATGGTCTGCGGGTGTCATGTGCGTTTGGAGAGCCTCTGATGTGCCTAAACTATTCAAACTCCCCCAAGCGACCCCATTTTGGAAACTAGACCCCCCCACGGAACTTATCTAGATGTGTGGGGAGCACTTTGAACCCCCAAGTGCTTCACAGAAGTTTATAACACGTGGGCTTGAAAATAAAAAAAATCATTTTTTTCCACAAAAATATTTTTGCCCCCAATTTTTTATTTTCCTAAGGGCAACAGGAGAAATTGGACCCCAAAAGTTGTTTTGCAATTTGTCCTGAATAGGCTGATACCCCATATGTGGGGGTAAAACACTGTTTGGGCGCATGGCAGAGCTTGGAAGGGAAGCACCATTTGAATTTTTCAACGCAGAATTGACTGGAATTGAGATCAGATGCCATGTTGCGCTTGGAGAGCACCTGATGTGCCCAAACAGTGGAAACCCCCCAATTCTAACTCCAACCCTAACCCCAACACACCCCTAACCCTAATCTCAGCCCTAGCCCTAACCCTAATGGGAAAATGGAAATAAATACATTTTTTTATTAATTTTATTATTTTTCCCTAACTAAGGGGGTGATAACGGGGGGTTTGATATTTGGCAGCTGTCACACGCTAAAAGACGCTTTTTATTATAAAAATAGTTTTTGCATTACCACATATTGAGAGCTATAATTTTTCCATATTTTGACCCACCAAGTCATGTGAGGTCTTATTTTTTGCGGGACGAGTTGACGTTTTTATTGGTATTTTCGGGCACGTGACATCTTTTGATCGCTTTTTATTCCGATTTTTGGGACGCAGAATGAACAAAAACCAGCGTTTCATGAATTTCTTTTGGGGGGGTGCGTTTACACCGTTCTGCGTGTGGTAAAATTGATAAAGCGGTTTTATTCTTCGGGTCAGTACGGTTACAGCGATACCGCATTTATGTCATTTTTTTGTGTTTTGGCGCTTCTATGCAATGAAAACAATTTTATATAAAAAATAATTATTTTTGCATCGCTTTATTCTGCGGGACAAGATGACGTTTTCAGCGGTACCATGGATATTTATATGCATCTTTTTGATCACGCGTTGTTGCACTTTTTGTTCGGCAGTATGATAATAAATAATTTTTTGTTTCGTTTTTTTATTTTTATTTTTTAAGGGGTTTGCTAAAGGGGTTAACTAATGGGACAGTTTTATAGGGCGGGTCGTTACGGACGCGGCGATACCAAATATGTGTACGTTTATTTTATTTTTTTTATTTCCAAAAAATGAATTTATTAGAGAATATTTTTTTTTTTATTTATTTAGCGATTTTTTTTTTAAAATTATTTTTACACTTTTTTTTTTTTAAACTTTATTAGGTTGTCCCAGGAGGGACATCACTGTCCTGTGACAGATCGCTGATCTGTCACATCACAGATCACTGTGACAGATCAGCAATCTGTCACAGGCATAGACGCAGACTTCCTCATGCCTGCGCTTTGCAGGCACTGAGGAAGTCAGCTCCCTGCACGCCCCCGAAGGTCCCCGTCGCCATATTGGATCCGGGGACCTGTAGGGAAAGAGACCCCCGCAGCAGCGCTGCACATTGCGCAGCTGTGGGGAGCTCAGGGAAGCACGGAGGGAGCCCCCTCCCTGCCGATGCTTCCCTTTAACCCCCCAGTACACCGCGATCGTGTTTGATCGTGGTGTGCAAGGGGTTAACGTGTTGGGGCGGTCCGTGACCGCCCCTGACACATTGTGCCGGGTGTCAGCTGTGATAATCAGCTGACACCTGCCCGCTGATCTCACTAGACGTACTATTCCGTCCTTGGGACTTAGGTCCCAGGTCACATGGACGGAATAGTACATCCATTGTAGGAAAGGGGTTAATAACCAAATGTTTATGCGTTAGAAATCTGGAGAAAAAAAAAAAACTGCGCGTTTATGGCGTAGCCGCACTTTGCCATAAATAACGGTGGATACAGCCAAATGTGACAATTTTTTCCCCCTGAAATACAACACACATCACAAATTTGTGAGCTTTAACTCTTTTGCTGCTGAATAATGCGGCTTTTTGAGGTGCCATTTCACACTAGAAGCACCTGAGAACCACAAGCATGAAAGTCAGACAGCAAAGCCTGATCACTGGGCCGACTATCTCTGCGTTAATGTGATTAGGCTTAATGTAGCCCTGTTGTGCGTGCCAGGATTTTCAGAAGTAGGTTTAAAAAAAAAAAAACATTGTGTAGTGATGGTAGATTGGGCTCAGCTGTCAGTTCTACATGTGGCAGATAGGCAGTTGTGTGTTGCAGCGATTTACAGGCACCAATAAAAATTAATATAACATTATTACAGCAGGGAAGGCAGACGCTTTCCATTGCTCAGGATAAACCTGTATAACACCCTTTCTCGGCATTACTGACTGATGAGCAACACGGACGGAATGTCATTTAGTAATAGAGCACACCTCCGACATCCTACAGGTCATAAATACCAATCCCAAGAGAGAACACAATTCATCTTTCATCTTGACATTAAGGTAATTTATGGGTTGTCATGAAAAAAAAAAATCCATTGTCTTTACAAGCAGCAACGTGTGCAGATCTCCTACTACAGTGACAGATGGGGCGACACACATTATATTCCATGTAAAGAACACACCTCATGTAATTCAGGTCTGAGCGCTGGACTTACTAGACTAAGACTTCCTGGGAGCGGCACAGAGTAGATGAGGGGTTAATGCTGCCACTTTCTACAACACCACATTAACAGCAACACTTAATTCAGCCACCCCTCTCACGCAGAGGAAAACTCATACAATCAACAGGCAGCCCTGGCTGACCAGCCTGACCAAAGAATTGAGACGGGTTTCCAGGGCCGCTGAGCAGAGATGGAAGAGAACCCATTCTACTGAGAACTTCAACGCATACAAGCAGTCCCTTGCCAGCTTCAAGTCCACCACTGCCGTAAAACAAACTTACTTCGCATCCCTCATATCCTCCCTGTCTCACAACCCTAAACAGCTCTTCAACACTTTCAATTCTCTACTCCGTCCCACAGCACCTCCTCCATCTCCTCTCATTTCTGCTGAAGACTTTGCCTCCTTCTTTAAACAGAAGATCAATACGATCAGAGAAAGTTTTGGCCCGCAGCCCCCAATGCCCCTCTTAGCTGCTCAGCCCTGTTATCCAAATCAAACTTCTCCACCATGACAGAAGATCAGCTCTCTACCCTCCTGTCAAGATCACACCTCACCACTTGCGTGCTTGACACACTCCCGTCCCACCTCATCCCTAACCTTGCCACAGTCTTCATCTCAACTCTAACACACCTCTTCAACCTTTCACTTACAAATGGTGTCTTTCCCTCATCCTTCAAACATGCCTCAATCACACCCATCCTCAAAAAGCCCTCCCTCGACCCATCCCCTGTGTTTAACTATCGCCCGATATCTCTTCTCCCTTACGCCTCAATACTACTGGAACAGCATGTATATCTTGAACTGTCCTCCCACCTCTCCTCCTGTTCCCTCTTTGACCGGTTACAATCTGGTTTCCGACCGCATCACTCAACTGAAACTGCCCTAACTAAAGTCACCAACGACCTAGTAACCGCCAAGAGCAAACGACACTACTCTGTCCTCCTTCTCCAGGACCTGTCTTCTGCCTTCGACACCATGGACCACTCCCTCCTGCTACAGATTCTCTCATCTCTTGGCATCACAGACTTGACCCTATCCTGGATCTCATCATACGTAACAGACCGAACATTGTGTCTCCCTCTCACACACCACCTCCTCACCTCGTCCCCTGTCGGTGTTCCTCAAGGCTCAGTCCTAGGACCCCTACTCTTCTCCATATACACCTTCGGCCTGGGACAGCTCATAGAATCCCACGGTTTGCAGTATCACCTCTATGCCGATGACATGCAGATCTACCTTTCTGGACCCAACCTCGCCTCCTTACTGACTGAAATCCCACAATGTCTGTGTGCCATTTCAGCCTTCTTTTCTGCTCGCTTTCTCAAACTGAATATGGACAAAACAGAATTCATCTTTCCCCCATCTCACTCTACCCCTCCACCAGACCTATCCATCATTGTCAATGGCTGCTCGCTTTCCCCAGTCCCGTATGCTCGGTGCCTTGGGGTGATCCTGGACTCTGCCCTCTTTTTCAAACCACATATCCAAGCCCTCGCCTCCTCCTGCCGCCTCAAAC
This sequence comes from Dendrobates tinctorius, assembly GCF_039654945.1. NCBI lineage: Eukaryota > Metazoa > Chordata > Amphibia > Anura > Dendrobatidae > Dendrobates > Dendrobates tinctorius. Next base: position 19,583,252 of record NW_027361700.1, read on the forward strand.
TCAAAAATATTTCCCGGATCCGTGCATTCCTCAACCATGAAACCACAAAAACACTAGTGCATGCTCTTATCATCTCCCGCCTCGACTACTGCAACCTCCTACTCTCTGGCCTCCCCTCCAGTCCATCCTACACTCTGCTGCCCGACTAATCCACCTGTCTCCCCGCTATACCCCCAGCCTCCCCCCCTATGCCATGCCCTTCACTGGCTTCCTATTGCCCAGAGGCTCCAGTTCAAAACCCTAACCAGGACAATAATAATAATAATAATAATACATAGAGCAGCAATCCAATCATTTCTCATTGTTGGTACTTTTCTTTTATCCGATGTGTTGATGATAAAGGGGTTTGTTTTTTTTTGTTTTTTTAATTTTGATCACTGTGATAGACCCTATCACAGTGATCAAAATGACCTACTGCTGCGGTCTTCCTTACAGACTGCGCAGCTCTGCTGTTCTCATCATAGTTGCTGGTTTGCCTCCTCCAATCAAAAACTCATTTTGTGCCAGGATGGTGGAAAGCCTCACTAATAAGTGCAGGCTCACTTGTCATACTTATAGATAAGTGCCACAAAAATCACGCACCCAACATAGAATAAAGATAAAGTGGCCAACCCCTTTAAATGCACTTGAAATTGTCAGAAAGCTAGGATTAGAAGGCTTAGGAGCATAATAATTGTGTGTCATGGAATGAAAAGCCTTGCCCCCTTTCTTCAGCTCGATGGTTCCTTTTACCCTCCAATTCTTTAAGGTGGGTGTTAACCGATTTGTGGAATTAAACAATTGCCAATTTGGAAAATATTTACCGATCAGTGATCTTTTAAAAGGAATCCGTCACCAGGTTTTTGCTACCCCATCTGAGAAGAGCATGATGTAGGGAAAGAATCCCCGATTCCAGCGATGTATCACTTAGTTTACTGGGTGCAGTAGTTGTGATACCATCATTAGCCATAACAGAGTTCAGAAAGCTAACACCCCACCCCCTCCAACACTGATTAGCCGCTTTCTGTGTACATTGTTAATTAAATATACCAAGAGAGCAACAAAATTGACCCCTAAAATTTAACTTTTACTTCAATAATTACCATATATACTCGAGTATAAGTCGACCCGAGTATAAGCCGACCCACCTAATTTTGCCACAAAAAACTGGGAAAACTTATTGACTCGAGTATAAGCCTAGGGTGGGAAATGCTCCATAGATTATTCCCCCATATGGTGTCCCCAGAAGAAGCTCCATAGATTATTCCCCCATATGCTGCCCCCATAAGAAGCTCCATAGATTGTCCCCTCATATGCTGACCCCAGAAGAAGCTCCAGATTATTCCCCCATATGCTGCCCCATAGATTGTTCCCCCATATGCTGACCCCAGAAGAAGCTCCAGATTATTCCCCCATATGCTGCCCCCATAAGAAGCTCCATAGATTGTTCCCCCATATGCTGACCCCAGAAGAAGCTCCATAGATTATTCCCCCATATGCTGCCCCATAGATTGTTCCCCCATATGCTGACCCCAGAAGAAGCTCCAGATTATTCCCCCATATGCTGCCCCCATAAGAAGCTCCTTAGATTATTCCCCCATATGCTGACCCCAGAAGAAGCTCCATAGATTATTCCCCCATATGCTGCCCCCATGCTGCTGCTGCATGTAAAAATAAAAAAAATGAAATACTCACCTCTCGGTCGCTGGGTGTCAGGTGCCGGTGTCACTGCTGGCACATGAGATACTCACGTGTCCTGCGTCCATGGCTGCTCACCGCTATCTGCCACGTCATCAGTCAGTGACGTTCAGACTGCAGGGGGCGCGGCGCGCACTAACCACGTCACCGCGCCCTCTGCTGTCTGAAGTCATTGACCGATGACAGACAGCAGCAAGCAGCCATGGACGCAGGACAGGTGAGTATCGCTATACTTTCCCGTCCTGACGCTGTGTCTAGAGCCCCCAGCTTCTCCGCGCTCTCTCTTCCTGCCTTCAGCGGTCATGTGGTACCGCTCATTAAAATTCATGAATATGCGCATATTCATGAGTTTTAATGAGCGGTACCATGTGACCGCTGAAGGCAGGAAGAGAGAGCGCGGAGAAGCTAGGGGCTCAAGACACAGCGTCAGGACGGGTAAGTATGACCTAGCACCCCCTCCGACCCCCTTTGTATATGACTCAAATATAAGACGAGAGCGGGACTTTCAGCCCAATTTTTTGGGCTGAAAATCTCGACTTATATTCGAGTATATACGGTAAAATCTTTAGACAATCCCAACTCATAGGGTACAGGACAATAAATCACCCAAAAAAATATAAATAACACTTGGCACCCTAGTTGTTGACGATGTGGCGCCCTGTAACACCCTAAAAATCCCTAGTCAACGATGAGGATACACAGAAAACACAGACATACATATACACCCGAAAAACCCCTGGTGGAGAGACTCGATACCGTCTCTATAAAAAGTGCAAACTTGCTATAAACTTATCTCGTAGTATCAAAGTGAGCACTAAGCCCACAATAATGAGGTAGACTTATCTCGGAGTCAAAAATTCTCAGTATTGCAGCTCGAATAACTTATCTCGTAGTAAAAAAGAGTTTATGCTGCATACAATGACAGACCATATAAGAAAGCTCAAAAGAAAAAAACGTCTACACAAAATAAATGGGAAAGCGCAATAATATTCCCCTGGACAATAGTACCGCACAGTTGATGCACTCAAAATAAATCAACAATCAAAAAAATCCACCAGGTGGAACAAATGTCAGTGGCATAGAAATGCTGAACAAGCGTCACTGCTGGACAAAATAGCCCAGACAAAGGCAAAAAAAACAGCATAAAAACCCCTCTGCAGTCTGGGGTATCAAAATGCTCACATAAAGCCAAAATACATATTGCCAAGAAACGATCTGTCAGCATATAAATCAATACTTATCAGCCATCAGTAGATATGAAGCCCAGCCTGACGCGTTTCCCCATCCGTGATGCTGAGGGTTCATCAGGGGCAGAGGAGATGGAGTCTCATAACCCCAGCCGAAAAGACAGTGCAATGTGCAGCGTGTTACATGTGTCTCGGACGCTCATATTTACCGCATCCTGATAGCGACGTCACTTCCGGTCCAGATAGTGATGGCACTTCCGGTCACATGTAATGGAAGATGTGTTTACAGTGGAACGCACCCTGCGTTCCAAATACTGGAAGTACGTGGGACAAAGGGGCGGATCACGTGAGGAGCGCGTTCCTAATGCAAGATATTACCTCTAAAGGCGAGCGGCATCACTTCAAGTGATAATACAGTGACATAAAAAATTTTTTTAAAAAACCTAGCGCTCTAGTAAATGATGACTCACAGAAGGGGACACTAGATGGCCATAATGAACAGAAATAATCCCCTCCAAATAATCATTATAAACAAAGCAATGTGACTTAGATATAGCGGATAAAGGCTAACGGTATATCCACCTAATAAATAGAGTCATACAGTAATCACTTAATATATAAGAAATACCACTTAACTCCTTAAGGAGATACACATCCATGCATCCAAAACCAAATTTAAATGATTTTTTTGTCATACATAGTGAAACAATGTCACTGCTCACAAAAATGAGCCAAAGTAAAGCATGCTGGATCCGTCAGGTACCATTTATAAAAAAAACTCGTAAAATTCAAATGCTCATTTAGGCCGTTAGGGCTCTGTGATTCAAGCCAGAAAATCCAACGTGTTTCCCGTTGTAAGATTTTCTTGTCCCAATCTCCCTGCCTTACTGCGGGCTGAATTCTCTCAATTACACGGAATCCTGTTTCTCATCCCCCCCATGAACAAGATTCACATGGCGGACAAGTGGGGTGTCCCTGTTATGTCTAATGTCACCCAAATGTTCGCCAATGCGGACACGCAACTCATGTTTGGTTTTGCCCACAAGTTGGCTTTTCACCACTTTGTCCCTAATTGATTTACCCTTCCTATAAGTCACTGAAGGTCTAAGTGAGATCATCCCACAGATATCCCGGTCAGTCCTGAGTACAGCCCAGTGTTTCTTCAAAATTTCCATAACCTTCCCTGATTGGTCATCAAAGGTACCAATTAGTCTAGTCAAATTATCAGGATCTTTCCTCACTTTGGGGACCAGCAGTGATGATCTCCTTGTTTGTTTAGCAGACTTATATGCAGGTTGAATAACATTAGTAGGGTAACCCCTATCCCTAAACCTCCCCCACAGGTCACTTGACTGTGTCTCAAAGTCACCCCAGTCAGAGCAGTTTCTCCTTAGACTGAGAAACTGCCCCCTAGGGATACCCCGTTTAAGGGGAGGGGGATGATGGCTCTCCCATCTTAGGAGACTATTCGTTGAGGTGGGTTTGTGATAAAGGGACGTTTTCAAAGATCCATCTCTCGCAATAGAAATTGTGGTGTCCAAGAAGGTGATACTCTCTCCCCCTATCTCATGTGTGAAGAACAGACCCATATCATTGTTATTCAAAGAATTCACAAAGGACCCAAAGGATTCTCCACTGCCTGCCCATAGGACGAGGATGTCGTCAATGTACCGTCCCCAAAACAAAATGTTAGGGGACCAGACGACATCCTCGTCACTAAAGACCACCGTGTCCTCCCACCAGCCCAGGAGCAAAGTTGCATAAGTGGGGGCAAAAGGGCTCCCCATCGCAGTGCCCCTGAGCTGGTGGAAGTACTTGTCATTAAACAGAAAATAATTATGGCAGAGTACAAACTCCAACAACTGTAACAAAGATTTGTTATGTGCACCCAAATGAACCCCCTTACCCTTCAGGAAATGTTTGACAGCCTTAAGACCTTCCGCATGTTTGATACTGCTGTACAACGCTTCAACATCAATTGATGCCAGAATGGTACCTGGGTCAACTGTTATCCCCTCCAATTTATTAAGACGGTCCATACTGTAGTATCTCTAAGGTAAGAGGGAAGGGCCAGCACAAGTGGTCTCAACAGTTTGTCAAGATAGACACTAGAGTTTTGACAAAGGGCATCAATCCCGGACACTATTGGTCTTCCTTTCAAGGGATTTGTACCCTTGTGTATTTTTGGCAGTGCCTAAAATGTTGCAATGACCGGCCATTTTGGTAATAGGAAGTCAAACTCATTCTTTGAAATCAGCCTAACTTCGAAAGCCTCCTTTAACATTTTGGACAGTCTTGAGCTATATTCCTTTGTTGGGTCCATTTTCAACACCTCATAGGTCGATCGATCAGGTAGGATAGACAGGCACATCTCAATATATTTGTCCCTATCACGAATGACTGTATTGCCTCCCTTATCGAAGGGTTTCAGTATAATCTGCTTGTTGTTCATCAATCCCTCCAGAGCCTTCCTCTTACGATAAGGGAGGTTGGGTAAGGTCTGTTCAACTTTGGGGTTAATGTTACGGATCTCATCTGAAACCAACTGTAGGAAAATATCAATACTCCCAATTTCACCCAATGGGGGTGTTCTTGTACTTTTTGGTTTCAGGTTCGAAAAAGGTCCCACCCCAACTTCCCGTTGTCCCTCTTACGCCAAATTAGCAAGAAAAAGTACATCAGGGAGTTCATCCAATGCTATAACAAGCTGTTGGCACTTGGCTTTGTCATTCATGGCAAAGAATTGTTTCCATTTTATTTTGCGTGTAAACAGGTTAATGTCTTTAATCCATTCAAAAGGATCAAACTTAGTGGTCGGTACAAAGGAAAGGCCTCTGCTTAGGACATTAGTCTCCACATTAGAGAGGACATAGGATGACAGGTTTATAATCTTTTTATCATGTCCTCTTATTTCTCTCTCCCTTATTTGGGATTGGTTTGGTTGGTACGTTCCCTTAGCTTGTAGGGATCCAACCCCATGGTCTCTAAAAAAGAGGAGGAAGCTGATGATGCACCAGCCGAGGAGGGGGGCTGATTTGTATTCCCCGAGGGATGATTCTCTTGTGTTCTTGCAGACGTTCTTGCATAGAATCTGACTGTTTCCTGCCATCTTCTGTATCCACCTCTACGGCCACGTCCCCTATTCTTGTAATATGTCCTTCCTGTGGAGTACTTAGAATTCCCCTCCGCGTCTGATGATTCAATCTCTGAGGATGATATATCCGTGGGGTAGTTATTTTTATCTGTTAACGTGGGATAGGCTCTTTTTTCTTTAAATTCAGTAGTATCCCTTAGGAACCGCTTACGTTTCCTCTCCTTAATATACAGTTGATATTTCTCACCTGCAATTTTAAGATTTTCTTCCTTAATAGCAAAATCTGTAGCGATTTTAAATTTTAGAATACTCTCTGTAAGCTCTTTTACTTTCAGAGAGGTTTTTTCAAGAGTTGATTTTTCCTCATCCAACAGTACCTGCATCAGACGCAAGGAAGATGCAGTCAATTCCTTCTCCCATTTACTCAATAGTGTTGGAGTTCTACATCTAGGAGCAGGTGTCAAGTGAATCCTCAGTCCACGTGGGACAATTTTTTATTTGATGTAATTTTCTAATGATTGTACCTCCCACCAAGATTTGATATTATATTTAAACGTCTCAAGCAATTCAGAAAACAGTGTCTTGAGAGAAAGGCCCGCAGAAGAAAGAGAGTCAGGTTCTACTTCAGAAAAGACCTCTTTAGCATCGTCCAGCCATTTTTTTGTGTCAATAGGACCCAACAAGAAACCAGCCATACTAATCAAAACCGGAAACCTCAAAAAATACAAAGGATCAGAAAAACTTGAATATACCAAGAGAGCAACAAAATTACTTCCACCAGCTCAGGGGCACTGCGATGGGGAGCCCTTGTGCCCCCATTTATGCAAATTTGCTCCTGGGCTGGTGGGAGGACACGGTGGTCTTTAGTGACGAGGATGTCGTCTGGTCCCCTAACACGCTGAATAAAACACTACAGAGAGACACCAACAATAATTTATTTCTGCTCTATTCTACCCTAGTACATTAAAATGATTGATAATAACCCCTCCACTTTACACCACCAAGGAAGTTTAAATTAATAAGAAAAATGTTTTTCCTATTTTCTGCTGTCACAATCTGAGGTGCGTCTTACGGTAAGGCATGTCTCCTAGGCTGAAAAATAAAGTAAAACACTGTATATGCTTCCTGACATTGCACCCTTGATTGCGTCTTTTAGGAAGTCTTCACAAATAACAGCACTAGCAATAAATCCCACCAGTAAAGCAGTCAGCCGTAGTGACCCCCTAACAACATCGACTGCTGCAGGACTCCATGAAAATTCTTAACAAAAAGAAATACAAATAAATAAACTTATACCAAGGGATAAATCTCAAATGCTATGTACTTGCAATACAAGGACACTGGCATAGTAATAGCTTACCTCTGAACCACTTTAGTGATGAAATCGTCCGTACAGATGAGAGCATCAGATAGACCTTTGTACAGCTTGCAGGATACATGGGTGGAATCCTGAACGTCCATAACAACTGCATGGAAAGCAATGTCAATCAGTGATGGAGTATTAAAGTGATGACTATATCATGTCCACAATGGCTTCAGAAGTCCATGCACATTAGATGGACTTGGGCTCGGTCCCCAAAACTGGCAGGACTGAACACTATGGGGGCCTCACGACTCTCCACTGATGGCAGATGGGGAAAATATTTGGATTTCTGTACTTATACTAAAATATCTTTCTTGCAGAATACATTGGGGGGGGGGGGGACACAAGAGGGTGGGTATAATCCCTGCCAGTAGGAGGCTCAACGCTAGGTGAAAAAGAAGCATCAGCTCTGCCTGGTTGAATACATTGGAGGACACCGCTCCCACCATACGCCTTTCTCCTTTGTGTTGTTCTTCCCCAGGTTCAGGTTACGTTAGTTCTTGGTTGTTTTTATTTTACAGATTTCTGGTTCGAGCTACTCTCTATTGGCTTTGACAATAAACTGAGCTGCCTAGTATCTGAAAAGAGGATCTAGCCCGCCAAGTGGAGCAAACATTTTTTTCCACCTAGTGTCAAGCCTTATAGTGGCAGGGCATAAACCCACGGTCCGGGGTTCCCCAATGCTATTAAAAAGAAAGGCCAGTCTTGTTTCAATAGGTCTGATCTTTTTATTTTTCGGGGGAACATAACACCATCGGAGTTGTCTGGCAGAGGCTTACAGGCCTTTTCATATTGAGGACAAGCTTGGCTAAATGTGCATATGTATGGGAGCGGTGTTGAGTTCGGGGGACATTGCTGCCAGCCATCCATGTGTTCAGCCGACTATAATGTCTATAGACAGCTTTACTGAGAGAACAGTAAAATGCTGACAAGAAACCCGCCATTGCCTAGGCAGGGATACAGTGAACAATGACTTCTAGTTACGCACTAGATACACCACCAAAGTCTAAAAACCATTACGGAACACAAGCTTTTGGAATCACCAATGGCAGAACAAGAAAACTCCTCACATTGGTTTGTATGATATAGATAACTCCTGTCCATATACCCTAACAGTAAGCATGGAGGAGGCAATTCTACATTTTTACCTAGACGGCTCTACAACAGAGAGCACTGCAAAACAAGGTAACAATATAAAAATTAAGTCGAAATTGCATGATAATAGATACACGTCAATTAAAAAAGGCAAACATATTTCCGTATGGGTACTGCAACTTTTGCCACCTATCGCAGTTTTCTCTTCCCATCCTTTCCAAGGCCCAAGAAATACTTACCACAAACCAAAGAGTCATTAACCGGATGCTGAAATGAGATGCTGATACAGGAGTCTGAGAGGGGCGAAACCTCAAACTGCAAGAGGTTAGGGCAATCTAAAGGACAGACAAAAAATATATTATAATAAATACAGTATATAATGCAAAATGTATACAAAATTTAGGGCTAATCCAAGTGCTTGCACCTATACCCATCCACTGCATTACGATTATTTGTGACAACTCCCTTAAAAGCCTAAAAGTCCTAAAAGCTGGAAAAAGTGAAGACGATTCTGTACTTCTTATACTAACAAGGCCTAATTCCCAATGCATATTAAATAAGGCAAATCCAAGCTTATAATGATATATAGTTTATCTAGTTTTGAACAGTATAAATCATACAACATAATAATTTTGTATTATACAGCATAATTGGGTGTGTAATGGATTGTTGATGTGACAGTTATAAAAACATGTCATACTGCACTTTTTAGGACACCAATAGTATGAACTAGAAGCTTGAAACAAAACCTTTGACGTGTCGAAACCCATAAAGGACTAGGACCCCACTTCTGGGAGTAAGTCTATGAAACCTATGGCAGTAACATACCCTCTTTAACCACAGTACGTTTCACACAGCTCCCAATCAGTGTGTTACAAGTCATCTGATGTCGGATGAGGTTGAGTATGGTGGGAACCCGTCCAGGGTGCTGGAATGGTATCTTACTCAGTAGGGTCCCTTGCAGGCATCTCCCATCAGGAAGGGGAGCATCTTTATTCACAAAATAGCAATGCTGCTGACCTGGTAGAGACTGGAATGAAACCATAAAAAAAAACATGATTTAATCCATCAAAATTATTCACAAGCCAGATGCAATAAGAAATAAAGAATCGATTTCTGGTCATCCGAACAATTCCAAGTATGGCGCTCTGCTGAAATGGGTCAGAGGTTGAACATGTTCGCTCCATTCCTTCTTTATGGGATTTCTGGAGATAGTTGAGAACTGCACTCGGTAATTTTCAGCAGTCCCATACATAACGAATGGTGCAGAGGTGCATATTGCTTGACTTCCGACCCATTCAGACAGAGTTATGTTCTAGGGATTGCTACCGGTCCCAGTGGATGAACCTTATTAATATGTTGCTCCCTATCTTATCAATAGGGACCTCTCCTTATACATTAGATGAACAGTTTTCAGCTATGTATGGGACCCTTAAGACCTACAGAACACCTTTTAGGCAGAAACATAAGAGCCCATTCAAAATACATACTGCATAGAATCGCATGTTGTGGCTCATAGGTGATGGCTCCTTGTCTTTGGCCAGCTCAAATTGGGTGACGAGCTCGTAATGGGGCGAGAAGGTGGGTGGGGTTTCAAACAAAGGAATACCTATAAAAAAGGCAAGACGATTTGTGACTGACATGGTACATGGCATGTAAAAAGGGGCAACAGATACAATGAAGAACACTAATCTCATCTGGAATACAGCTGGCCATGCACATTAGATGGCTGTCCGACAAACGATGCTTCGGAAAATCACTTGGTTGACAGTCATCTCTCCCATACACAGGAGCACTCACTCTAAGAGAAAGCCAGACAGACATTTCTGCTGGTGGCTTATCTCCTGGAGAACCAAGTGATCGGCAGTCTGACATTGGACATGCCCAATCGTCATCTCACCCGACGATCTTACATATTAGAGTCGAGTCTAACCCGGTGAGATCAGCAGCTTAGGCCAACATTGGTCAAATGTGTATGGGGGCTTACATGTGAGGTAGGAGAGATTCCCAGAGGTCTGCTCACCTGTACAGTTTTGGATTTTCTGGATAAAAGCACTGGAGACAGGAATTGGCTGTGGAAACTTAAGGAAAAAACAGGCAGGAAGGTCCACACTGTTTGTGTTAGTGATAGCGGAGAATGATGGGGTTCTGCAAAGAGAAATCACGACCTTGTAATATCACCATGTTACCTTTAAAGGTTTTTTCTGGGATCGGAAAACCCATCACCAGGTGCAGTTTGCTTTAAAAAAAGAACAAAACGCTGCCACAGCTACCGATGTCTGTCCTTGTCTGCAGCCAACAACTGAGCTCAGCTGCTCTGCCAGAGTTGACGGCATTGGCCTCTGAGCTGCTCGGCGCACTGAGTAGCTGCAGTGTTGTCAATGCTACTGACACAGGGAGCAGTGGTGGAGAGTCAATGCGGGACCTGAGGAGGGTAAATATAGCGCAGTTTATTAAAGCAAACTCCAGCCAAGGCAATGGGGTTTTCTGAAACTAAAAAAAAAACCCCTTTAACTTGTAAATGACATTCAGTGTTAAACAGTTTCAATTATATGGGGTTTTAATTGAGATAACCTAGGCCTGAATGCAAAACCTGGTTCTAGTTTCCCTACTAACATTGTACAGACTGTAGATGGGAGCGTCTCCTTACCCCTTATTGTCAATGGGATGCGAGCCCATGATCAGAGGAGCTATGGGTAGTTTGTACATTGCAGACGTGGCTTCAATGGTGACCGATACATTCAGACCAAGTGATCGCGGGAGAACTGAAAGATATGAAGGATATACTGAATTTAGGACCCGTTCAAACACACCCTCACTCCTGCAGTAATACAGAGTAATAATAATCTTTATAGCGCCAACATACTCCGCGACGCTTTCATATACAGTATGTGTAAGAGAATACTGTACATAGTCAGGAAACATTCGTCTACTAAGAATCTCATGATCCCTCAACAATTGTGTGGCAAACCAAAGGTGACCACAGAAGAAGCAAGCGAAACTTCACAGATTGCCAATTACTGTAGTCTGTATTCCGGTTTATGATGTCTAAAAGAACATGTCATCGGGAAAAGGTCTATTGTTTAAATCTGGTTTGTGTGTTAAAAGTATTAGACTCATAGCTCTGATTCATTAAGGCCCCTTTAACATCTTGCTCACATCCCGTGGGGGTATGCACCGATGGGGCCAATCACTAGAATGGTGCCAACAGTCCATGTGTGCTGTGTCGGGCATCATTTTCGGGCATATACGCCTACTGGTGGTGGACAATCACACATAGTAGACTGCATCTCTATGTCCACCTCCAGGAAGCATATACGCTTAAAAATTATGCACGCCGGGTCATGATTCCGCTGGTGCATATGCCCGAATCCCGTTTTACAGGGGGTTCGGATGCAAGCACAAACAGGACCTGAACGTGGGCAAGAAAGCAACGTGAACGCACCCCTAAGCAGTTTACAACAGTTTTCTGGTGTAAAACTGTCTGAAAGGTTGTAAAATTTCACACGACTGATAACTGTGCAAAAATTTTGAGACTTTGCATTTTTCACCAGTGCCATCCAGCTCCATTAACTTTTTTGAAAAGTGAGGGAGCAAAGCCAAAAGGGGAAGAGGTAACGCCTTTATATACAGCGGATAACACGTCACAGCTTCTCATGCTCCCGCTCCTTCTCAACGATCTTGACACACGCTCAATAGATGCTTCAATGAAAAGATGAAAGATTCCTAAATCAACTGGAAGCCTAGAATAGCTCCATAGGCCAGTGTGAAAATTGCAAGATTTTTTTTTATAGATATAATCATGAAAAATTGTGGGGGGGGGGGGGGGGGATGATGATCCGATATCTCAATCTTCGCAAGTGTAGATTCCGGAGGCCACAATGCAAACACGCTTTCTTCAGCGCTGCTCAATGTGTTTAGAGCGGCAGTGGAGAAAATCTCTCTTAGCAGAAGACTTCATCCACTATAAGTCATGCTCAAAACCTATAACTCTGCCCTTCATCTGGCCACACAATCTTACTTCATCACCCTCATCACCTCACTATCCAACAACTCAAAACGACTTTTTGAAACCTTAGACTCCCTCCTGAAGCCTAAAGTACAGGCCCCGTCAGCAACCTCAGCTGTGAGGATCTGGCCACTTAGTTCATAGAAAAAAATCAACCACATCCATCAGGATATCTCAGCCCAATCTCCTCAGTGCCTGGATCCCCTTCCCTGCCGCACCTCACGCTCACTAGACATCTTTGAGCCTGTTTCAGAAGAAGAAGTTTCCAAGCTCCTCGCTTCCGCTCGGCCTACAACCTGCAACAGTGACCAGGGCTGTGGAGTCGGTAAGCCACAGTTGCGACTCCGACTCCTGGATTTTATCAGGCTCCGACTCCGACTCTGACTCCTTCATAAATGGCCAATTCATAACAACAAATTTACTGTTGTAAAATATTAAACATCGTGCTTATTCAGTTTCTCACCATCATATAAGTAATCCGACCACTTAGAGCAAAAACTACATTTATTAGAATACAATTAGAATATAGAAAATAACTTTTATAAACTTTTCTAAACTGTAAATAAATATGCAATAAACACTTTTATGCAGTTAATAAGAAGAAATCTATAAATTTGTCCTCAGAAAAAGTATTGCCTGTCAGATCCTCCTTCATGGATGCCCTCAAATCTGATCTAATTATGAGAGCAGAGAACAACCTCTCTACACTAACTTGTGTTGGTGGCAAAGCAGTAACCACTCGGGCAACATCTCTGACAATGTCAGGATACAGAGGAATCGCTTGTTGCACTGTTATTTTTGATGAACGGTCAAATTTCTCAATTTCTTTTAGTGCACATGAAAAATTCTGCTGAAATGTACTGGCTGTGTTCCTTGATGGGGATGACTCTTCTTCTATGCGGGAACGCTTTGCACGGTCCTTGTGATCCAAATATTTTTCGAAATTGAATTCTTCATCAGTTGATGATGAGGGTGAAGATGTGGCAGGACGATCAAATTCTTCTTGTTCCTCCTGACTGTTCTGCAACCCTTTCATCCTTACTGCTATTTCAAACAGAGCTTCTTTTCCTTTACTTAGCTGTTGATCATCTAGAAGAATCCGATGCATTGGGTCTACATAAACAGCTGCCAAAAGAATGTTATTTTGTAATAGTAGCTCCTCTCTCCGTTTCATTGATGTAGCAATGCCACTTGCAATTAACCCTCCTCTTTGGGACAGGCGAAACGTCAGGTTCTTCAACTCCTTTAAGAAAATACCTGGAGTTAAGTCCTCTGCTTGTAATTTTTTAGTCACTGTAAATGGGTGCTCTAGCAATTTTTCCAGCTCAGTCACCTGATTCCACTGACTTTCATTTAGCGTCAGTTGAGGGTTAGCCATGTCTACAAGAAAGGTTTTCCGTTCAACCAAGCGCTGAATCATTAAGTAAGTACTGCCCCATCGTGTGGCTTGATCAATAATTGCCCCTTTTCCAGCACGTCTCTTCAAAATTGAGTCAACTTTAGGGGTTCTGGCAACAGTAGCCAATTTTCTCACCTTGCCAATCAGTGTAGCAGCATGTCCTTCTTGCAGACTGTCTCTTATAGCCAGCTGTAGCGTATGCACAACACAGCGCATGTGATGAATGAAAGAACATTGACACAGTTTCAACAAGATCATCTAAACTATCATGTTGCTGTTCATCTGAAGCAACTTCAGTTTGCTCCTCAGTTACAATACTGTGTTCCTTTATTTCAAACATTTCTGTGTCTGTGGACCCAGAATGTTCTTCTAGCTGCTGGTCACCATCATTACTCTCATTCATTAGCTTAATTGTACTTATCATATTTGAAGCATTGTCAGTTACGACAGAAAGAACTTGCTCTTTTTTAAGCTCATAGTCTTGCAGAACCTTTTCCACCAAGACCTGGAGAAACTCACTGGTGTGATGAGCTTTGGTGTCTTTTACTGCCAATGTCTTGGTAACTATTTCATTTTTGTCACAAACAAATCGGACATTGATGGCAAAATAGTTCACTCTGTGACGTGTGCAGGCATCCATTTTAAGAAATAGAAAGCGTCCCTTGAGAGTTTTTTTAAGTTCTTCCTTTTGTTTAAAAGCTTCTTCGATTACTAATTTTCTAATACTCTCTCTCTCCAGAGAAACACCAAGCTTGCGGGCCATTTCCCCATTCAGACACATAAAAGCTGGTCGTGAAAATAATGAAATAGGCACACTATCCTTTACAACAAGCTCTATGATCTGTTTTTTAAATGTATCTACTGTCATTGTCACAGTAACTTTGTCACTGACAAAATATCTTGCAACTGATGGCTGCAAAGTTCTCTGCTCCTTTGTTTGGCTGGAAGAGCTGGGCACTGGTTCATTGGTTTGGATGCAGTCTTTCTCATCCACTGCTTTCAGTACTTCTGGATGAAAGCGCTGTAAATGTCTCTTTAGATTAGAAGCTCTGTTAGGAGCATTTCTATCTTTGTCTGAATATGCACTCATCTTGGCTTCACAGCATTTGTTTTCGTCTGGATCATTTGTCATACACTGACAGACATAATGTTTTCTATCTTGAGTGATGGTGAAATGTTCAAATACAGCTGATTTAATGTGATGCTTCTTTGACATTCTCAGGTTTTTAATTCTGCATTCACAATCCAAATGACAATTGTTTTTCTTAAAAACAATTGTACAAAATTATTGCCAGGTCGTACAACTGATATAGTGGTCAGTAATACTGTTATTATTCCTCATGTACTCACAGTTAACTGATGCAAAGTTTGTTGAAAGGATAATACTTCTTACAGTCTTCCTCTTCTGAGTAGCAGGCAGCTGTGAGATGCTTGGAAGACGCACACCTAGTATGATCTAGTCTAGAGGAGGAGCTTTACTACTAAGAATTTGCAACACATTTTCACTTTCAGTTTCATACATTGTAAGTAGGGGGGTTGGGGCAGCATGAGGTTAACCAAGTATAAGATTAGATAAGGGCAGTGGAGAACAGTGACACACAAGAAGTAAGAAATGTCTCTATCTCCAGCAGAACTGCTTATCACTGTTGTTCATAGTTTGATAGAACATGTATATTTGAGTAACATTTATAAAATTCATATGAAAGTTCAATTATGAAATATTAATACATTTTTTTTAAAGCTGGAGTCGGAGTCGGTACATTTCTACCGACTCCAACCAAAACTAACTCCGACTCAGACTCCACGACTCCGACTCCACAGCCCTGACAGTGACCCCATTCCTTCACAGCTCCTGCAGTCTCTCTCACCAGTGGTCACCACTCACCTGACTAAAATATTTAACCTCTCTCTTTCTTCAGGTATATTTCCCTCCTTATTTAAACATGCCATCATAACCCCTTTACTTAAAAAGCCATCCCTGGACCAGAACTGCACTGCTAACTACAGACCTGTCTCTAAACTTTCCTTCATCTCTAAACTACTGGAACGCTTGGTCCACTCCCGTCTAATCCGCTATCTCTCGGATAACTCTCTTCTCGACCCCTTACAATCTGGTTTCCACTCTTTACACTCCACTGAAACTGCCCTCACCAAAGTCTCTAATGATCTAATAACAGCTAAATCGAAAGGTCATTGCTCCCTGCTGATTCTCCTGGATCTCTCTGCAGCATTCGACACTGTGGATCATCAGCTCCGCCTCACTATGCTCCGCTCTATAGGTCTCAAAGACACAGCCCTCTCCTGGTTCTCCTCCTACCTCTCTGACCGCTCCTTCACTGTATCTTTTGCCGGCTCCTCTTCCTCTCCTCGTCCCCTTACTATCGGTGTCCCGCAGGGCTCAGTCCTAGGCCCCCTCCTCTTCTCTTTATACACTGCCCCTATTGGACAAACAATCAGCAGATTTGGGTTCCAGTATCATCTCTATGCTGAGGACACCCAATTATACACTTCTTCCCCTGATGTCACCCCTACCCTAATTCAAAATACCAAGGATTGTCTATCTGCTGTCTCTAACATCATTTCCTCCCTCTATCTGAAACTAAATCCCTCCAAAACTGAACTTCTTGTGTTTCTCCCCTCTACTAACCTCACTTTACCTAACATCGAAATAATCCTGGAGGGTTCAACCATAACTCCCAAGCAGCATGCCCGCTATCTTGGGGTCATATTCGACACCGAACTTTCCTTTACTCCCTATATCCGATCACTCACTCACTCTTGTCACCTGCATCTTAAAAACATCTCCAGAATCCGACCTTTTCTCACCTTTGAAACTGCTAAAACTCTTACTGTTGCTCTTATTCATTCTCGTCTGGACTACTGCAACTCTCTTCTGATCGGTCTCCCTCTTACCAAACTTTCTCCTCTACAATCCATCTTGAATGCGGCAGCCAGGGTCACATTTCTGTCCAGCCGCTTCACCGATGCCTCCATCTTGTGCCAGTCATTACACTGGCTACCTCTTCGCTACAAGGTCCAGTATAAACTCATCTCTCTCACCCACAAAGCTCTCCACAGTTCTGCACCGCCTTATACCTCCTCTCTCATTTCTGTCTATCGCCCTACACGTGCCCTCCATTCTACAAATGACCTAAGACTAACATCCCCCGTAATTCGTACCTCGCACCTCCGCCTCCAAGACTTCTCTCGTGCTGCGCCAGTTCTCTGGAATGCACTTCCGCAGATTATCAGACTGATACCTAGCCCTGACCTATTCAAGCGCGCTTTGAAAACACATCTCTTAAAACAAGCCTACCACATCAACTACTCAGTAAACTTTGCCCTGTTCCCTCCTTCCAAATATTATTCTGAATCTGCACCCTACTATTCATCTGTCTCCACACTCTCCATGCACACGATAACTGCACTTGATACTTGACTATTGCACTTAAACACACGGGCTGATGACTGGATCATGCAGCTTTACATTAAAATCCCTATTTATTATAATTGCCAGACCTGAAATAACAAGCACTTTTCACCTACTGTGTCCCCCCCCATTTCCTTGTAGACTGTAAGCTTGTGAGCAGGGACCTCACTCCTAATGTCACTGTTTAAATTGTCTTAACTTGTATTGAATCTATTGTCTGTACATGTCCCCGCCTAATTGTAAAGTGCTGCGGAATATGTTGGCGCTATATAAATAAAAAATTATTATTATTATTTTCCTGAAGCCCATAGCCAGGAGAGCAACGTGTAGAGCCTGAAACGCCGACATTTTCTTGAAGCCCATCGCTGGGACAACCCCTCCTTCCAGCCCAGAACCGCAGCATCGCCCCGCTCCTGCAGACTTCCTGCAGCTGCGAACCCTCTCCAGCGCCATCGGACCCCCCTCTAAGCTAAATTTAGACCATAAGACAGACCCCCATTTGACATATTAAAACATTTTTTCTCCTATTTTCATCCTCAAAATTTGGGGTGCGTCTTATAGTCAGCAAAATACAGTGTATGAATTTATTAGTAATGAAAAGTATTCAGAAATTTGTAAAGTTAAAAAAAAAGGTTTGATTGTGTGGCCATGTTCTGATACCCGAAACCTTTAGATTTTTCTCTCAATGGTGGTCTATGAGGTCTTGCTTTCTGGGGTGCATGATTAATATTTTGCACATTGCATATTTTTAGGGAGATGCTGAGACAAGAAAAACCCTAAATTCTGTGGTTTCAATATTTTTTCCCTTACTGTGTTTAATTAATTGTACATTTTGAAAGATCACACTTTTAGAACAAACCTTACGTGTTCTATATACTGGAATCCAATTGTATTGCGGTATATAGTCAAAATTTCATTTTCCTATGAAGCCCAGCCCAACACCGGGATTGACAGGTGTCTGCCTACACGTGCGTAAAGGAAAAGACCTCTCAGTCCAGGGCTACAGGCAGGAAGAAGCCGCCGGGGACCTGCTAGTCCGACTAGTCTACAGCGCGGTCTCAGCTATTATACTAGGCTTTTCTCGTAGGCGCTGCAGTGTTTCAGAGTAAAAATACAGATAATACAGCCAGTGGCTGATACATGTTACCTAATTTGTGGGCAGCATATATCAGCTGACAGGATCCCTTTAAGCAGATCCCCAGCTACCATAACCCATGGGACTCTCGAGATGATGTTGCAAAAGAGGCAATGAGAGCGAGTGCATGTATGCCATAGTAAATGCGCTATTTAAATGCCGCTGTCAGTGTTTGACAGCGGCATTTAAAAGGCTAAACAGAAGCGACAGGAGTGCAGTCCGGCCAGTGCTTATATAGAAAGACGTCAGCTGTGTATTGCAGCCGGCATCTGCACAGTATGGTGGAAGCTTAGCTTCTGAGCCTGTTCCACACATGGAGACCCAGCATATGACATACGAGTACGTCATTCGTCTGGAAGGAGTAAATGATCAAAAACACCATTTTTAATCATAGAACTGTGAATACTAGTAATCACTGTCTTTCCCTACCAGCTACTGGGGATGAGGACATTAACCTTTATTTGCCCTCGCTCATCAAGAAAGCTCATATTAATCCATGAAGTAACCTAGACCACAATGGAAGCCAGCATTATCTTCTCGCATTACACAGACGACCAAGAATGATGCGTGAGAAAGTAGCCCCCGTAAATATTACAAAATAGATAGCGGCGTAAGCCCCTAGGGGCCGATCCAAAGGTCCATACACTGTACAGAGCTGAGGAAGCAGAGGCAGCAATTCACAGAAATTAAAGGAGGTTTTCCAGGCAGAGAAGTCTGCCGTTATCTATGTGGCTAAATTGTGACAGTGCGCACTGTCCCGATTCTCCGTGCGTCTGAGCAGTCACGTAACAACATGCACGTGATCCAGTGGACATGTGCCAACTAGATTCTTATCCGCTTCTGTTAACAGGGCACTCGGTACATGAAGTCAACTATGCAAGTCACATACATTGAGTCAAGTGATCGCCCAATCGAGATCCTAACAGTGAGCGTATCACACATGCTCACAATTTGCCGATCTGCAGTGAAATACAGTGACTGCAGGCTTCTCTTCTCAGTCTGGACAACCCCTTTAATTGAATCATTCTTTATTCACCCGTGCATGTGTAAAGAAAGACTGATTTCAAGGTCGCGCAGTGCTGCCTCCATGTCCTGAAGAAGGATGCTGGTAACTCCACTTTCCAGTTCGTTACTCACCAAGTCCTTCGTTTAGTGTCATTGTCGCTCCCGTTGCATCATCAAAAAGGTCATATGGCGTTACGTAATACTTTAAATTCATAACATGGCCTAAGAGGACACAAAACATGCACGTTTTATCATGAGCCGTAAAGGTCAGCTTTCTAGAACAGTTTTCCTGCTTTTGTAGGGTTTACCTCCACTTCTTGGCGTCAGGTGCCCTACAGTTCCCTGCAATATTTTGTCTAACACGCTGGCGTTGGTCACCTGCCTGTAAGACACACATCCCATGAGTCGATTATTAAATGTATTTGTGATAAAACGCATTTATTGCAGCTTGTCACTTTGCCGACAAGACAGCACGTGTAATGTTCTACTTACCAATACATTGCAGCCATTTTTGTGAGGTCCATTTCTAAAGACTGAAGTGCTACATACAATTTCCTATGAAGAAAAAAACAACAACCACCAGTCAGGGAGAATCTACCACTTTGTGTTATGTGCCTGGCACAACGCAGCAGCCACTCACTTGTCTCCTGGCGTCTTGTACAGGTTCACCAGGCTCTTCAAATACTGAGAGAAGTCCTCGAAATTCTTATCCCTAGAAAAAATAAAAAAGGGGAGGAATGCAATTTGCAACGCATATATTTTGTATATATTTTAATATTATGTCTTAGGCAAAATTACAGTAATACGTACACTGTCAACCCCATGCCATGCTAGCGCTCATGCAGGGAAGGCGGTCAATGACTAGTTAATATTGAGGAGGGCATAGGATCAGTGTGCGATCCCAAAATAAAGTGGAGCAACAAAATGGAGTGTTATTTTAAGAACTGTCTAAAATAACCTGCCTAAGGTCATCTCAGTATGATGGATAGGGGTCCGACCTCTTGAGACCTCAATTATCAAAAAACTAGTTAACTAAACACCTTCCGTCTTGCCCCAAAGTTAGCTGTGAGCATTGGGTGTCAGGACAACTGACAGCATAGCCTTCCCTAAGATGCCAATTCTTTATACGTAATGGTGGAATGTTTTACTCAAATGGTACGCACTATAGTTACCACATAAACTTTCAGTCCAGGCAAGCCAGTGAACAATAGCAAGAGCAATGCATGCTGGCATGTGAGGAAGTTCCAGCTCTTACAGTGCTGGCAGAGTGCAGGGGAAGAAGAAACGTCCACTGAGAGTGGATGACAAGTGGCAAAGCATGGGAATTGGGACAATACATGAGTATAGGAGACTAATATGTGCACTGAAAACAGTTTTAACTTCCTATAGGAGAGAAGGGCAGCACGATCATGCTTTTACTTTGGGTGAAATGACAAGTACATTTTAAACAGAATTCAGTACACAACCCCATCAGATGGCACCTTTTTACCCTCATAGCGGAATGGAAAAAGACTAAAACATAGTTGGCAATCTTAAAATTATTTTTAAAAGAATAAAAAAAATGTGGGATTTCTTATTAATAATCTCTGTAAATAAATGCTGCAATAAAAGAGTAAACTATTGCATATCCATACGTAAGGAAAAGTAACCAACCTTAGTTGCTGTACAAGTTCTGGACTGCTCTGTAAAGGGCAAAAACCAATAATTACCACACTGACAATGATCTAGTAATGGCAAAAGCAGAGATCATTGGGCTCAATTCCAATTCTACAGCGGGCAGACAACAAGCTAGCATTTCATCATCGTCAGACGAGAGGACACAACTTATAGACGTCGTAAAGCCAATGTTATCCCCAGAAATGATCCTTGTCCTCAGATTCTGCAGATAAGGAGCTATATAGCCATGCTGGAAGCCAAGAATACAGGGTCCCAGGGTTTACCAACAATACAGAAAATAATAGTGTATGGAAGGGGTATACTCTACTTTAATAATGAAATCAGGGGTTGATCCGAGATCACAGCCAATAGCCTTACCTTTCCTGTACCTGTGATATGTTATGAGAGAATGATGGCTGTACGGGCCCATTATGCCCTCGCTTACACTTACCATGGGGCCTTCCCCCTGATGAGCAACCTTGACATCAGACAGCTGCCCCTCTGGATCTAGATGAACCTCCAGGTAAAACAGGTCGGAGCTGATGTAAAACTCGGTGCCATTAGGACTTAAATTCGACGTAAGACTAAAGTCAAGAGAGAAAGACGTCAGATAAAACCTTAAATCATAGGTTAAACGTTTTTCTACCAGAAACTTGTACACATTATGGGTTTTCTCTTTTAAAGGTCAGCAGGCTTGTCCCATATAATCAGCCCTCGGATACAGAATTCTAGTATGCTGTATATATGCCCCCCGATCCGACCTGCATCAAAAGAAAAACACCTTTTATTATACTCACCTGCTGAGCGGTCAGACAGAGAGGCTCGCTGGTCTTGTCCGGCACTTCCCTGTGATACCGCCATCCTTCTTGGTTCATGTGGATGATGCGTCCCTACATCATGCACATAGTCTCCAGGCATGGCGCTCCTGCGCAGGCACACTCCTCTGACCTGGCTAGGGTAGAGTAAGGTACTGCAGTGCACATAAGCCCGGGCTCTTAGACCTTTCCCGTCACCTGCGCACTGCAGTACATTACTTAGTCAGGTCAGAGGAGTGCGCCTGCGCAGGAGCACAATGCCTGGAGACTACGTGGATGACGTAAGGACGCATCATCCACATGAACCAAGAAGAAGGAAGGCATCTAAGAAAGAAGGGAGGTTACTGACCAAGACAAGCGACGCCTCTCGGACCGGACCGCCCCACAGGTGAGTATAATTTAAGGTGGTTTTCAATTGTGGTAGGCCTTTTATCCTATCTGATTAAAGGCAAAGTTTGAACTACTTTCCTTTGGTGCTGGAGAACATCCCATTTTGGACCACCTCTTAGGCTTTTCTGGCCACGTCATTCTAGCTGTTCACACGGACCCTTCTATATAACCAACTGGAGATAAAAGGATCACAAACGCTTGCTAGACTTGGGAATCTTTCTGCTATCTCTGGAGCTTGGGACGGTGCCACATCTTGGAATATACACTCACTGGCCACTTTATTAGGTACACCTGTCCAACTGTGTGTTAAGACTTAATTTCTAATCAGCCAATCACATGGCGGCAACTCAGTGCATTTAGGCATGTAGACATGGTCAAGACAATCTCCTGCAGTTCAAACCGAGCATCAGTATGGGGAAGAAAGGTGATTTGAGTGCCTTTGAACGTGGCATGATTGTTGGTGCCAGAAGGGCTGGTCTGAGTATTTCAGAAACTGCTGATCTACTGGGATTTTCACGCACAACCATCTCTAGGGTTTACAGAGAATGGTCTGAAAAAGAAAAAAAATCCAGTGAGCGGCAGTTCTGTGGCCGGAAATGCCTTGTTGATGCCAGAGGTCAGAGGAGAATGGGCAGACTGGTTCGAGCTGATAGAAAGGCAACAGTGACTCAAATTGCCACCCGTTACAACCAAGGTAGGCAGAAGAGCATCTCTGAACGCACAGTGCGTCGAACTTTGAGGCAGATGGGCTACAGCAGCAGAAGACCACACTGGGTACCACTCCTCTCAGCTAAGAACAGGAAACTGAGGCTACAATTTGCACAAGCTCATCGAAATTGGACAGTAGAAGATTGGAAAAACGTTGCCTGGTCTGATGAGTCTCGATTTCTGCTGCGACATTCGGATGGTAGGGTCAGAATTTGGCGTAAACAACATGAAAGCATGGATCCATCCTGCCTTGTATCAACGGTTCAGGCTGGTGGTGGTGGTGTCATGGTGTGGGGAATTTTTTCTTGGCACTCTTTGGGCCCCTTGGTACCAATTGAGCATCGTTGCAACGCCACAGCCTACCTGA
This sequence comes from Dendrobates tinctorius, assembly GCF_039654945.1. Lineage (NCBI taxonomy): Eukaryota > Metazoa > Chordata > Amphibia > Anura > Dendrobatidae > Dendrobates > Dendrobates tinctorius. Next base: position 19,606,582 of record NW_027361700.1, read on the forward strand.
GTATTGTTGCTGACCATGTCCATCCCTTTATGACCACAATGTACCCAACATCTGATGGCTACTTTCAGCAGGATAATGCGCCATGTCATAAAGCTCGAATCATCTCAGATTGGTTTCTTGAACATGACAATGAGTTCACTGTACTCAAATGGCCTCCTCAGTCACCAGATCTCAATCCAATAGAGCATCTTTGGGATGTGGTGGAACGGGAGATTCGCATCAGGGATGTGCAGCCGACAAATCTGCGCCAACTGTGTGATGCCATCATGTCAATATGGTCCAAAATCTCTGAGGAATGCTTCCAGCACCTTGTTGAATCTCTGCCACGAAGAATTGAGGCAGTTCTGAAGGCAAAAGGGGGTCCAACCAGTTACTAGCATGGTGTACCTAATAAAGTGGCCAGTGAGTGTAGTTCTCAGATGGATTTTTCCATCAGGCATAAAGCCACAAATTCCTGACAATTACATTGTGCACAGACCCCGGAGTAGACGTCCCGCGGCCCACACCTTACTGACAGTCTGGGTATTCTTGGCAAAACATCATTTGACTTATCTTTGTCAACAGATCCACATAATTCTCCTATTTTACTTTAGCTTTAACATCACATGTATGACAGCTGAAAGGCTGCCCCATTAAAGGGACAGGTCAGAAAGATATTGCAACACACTAGTGTTACGGTTGTACAAGTCAGAGTACAACATTATAAATGATAGCTTTATTGTAATGATCTGATGTGCCAGCCCCGAGAAATCAAGCTTTAAAGATGCATGCAAATTAGCCTGAAAGTGCAGAGTGGGGCGTGTCTATTTAGTCAAAGTACATCAACACGCCCCAATGCACTTCGAGGCTGATTTGCATGCTCGATTTCTCAGCCCTGGCTCATCGAATTATTACAAAAAAAGGGTATGATTTATATTGTCGTACCGAGATCTATACAGCCACAACACTAGCTTCATTAAGAAAATGGCAGATAGGTCCCACTGATGAGTAAGGCTGGTTACACATTAGTGTTTTTGTGCGCAGCGCATCGTGCGCATCCGTCATGCGTACCTATGTTTAACATGGCGTACGCATGGTCTTGCGTTTGCATGCGTTCGTCTGCGTTTTCGAGCGCATGCATTTTTTCCAGGTGTGCGTCTAGACACGCCGGACGCAACATGTTGCATTTCTGGGTATGTCCAAAGGCGTAAAAAAAACCTGCATGCGCACGGAATGCATCAAAACAACGCATTACAGTCTATGGGAACACAGGCGTGCGCATGGACATGTGTACACATGCGTTTTAAGAGTAAACATGTCTAGACACTGGTTTAAACCACCCCCTACACAAAGAAACATTGTTTGGTGGAGCACGTTTCAAGGATTTTCCTCCTCTGAAATGTGACACCTAGAGAACGCATGCTCATGCAAAAACGCAAACACATGCAAAAACGCATGTGCGTTTTTGCATGCGTTTCTGCTTGCGCATGATGCGCTGCGCAAAAAGACGCAAATGTGAAACTAGCATAAAAAAAATAGGGATTTTTGTGTACTCACCGTAAAATCCTTTTCTCCGAGCCAATCATTGGGGGACACAGAGACAGTGGGTGTTATGCTGCTGGCCACTAGGAGGACACTAAGCAAACCAGAAAAAAAGTTAGCTCCTCCCCTGCAGTATACACCCTCTCGCTGAATGAGATTTCTCCAGTTCGGTGAAAAAAGCAGTAGGAGCATAAACAGTCAATAATAACCATAACTAAATCAAAGCCTAAGAATGCTACAGTGAGACAATATGCTAAACAGGGTAGGTGCTGTGTCCCCCAATGATTGGCTTGGAGAAAAGGATTTTACGGTGAGTACACAAAAATCCTTATTTCTCCTACGCCTCATTGGGGGACACAGACAGTGGGACGTCCTAAAGCAGTCCCTGGGTGGGGAGCATACATCTGCTAATACCCCATGTACCACTGAGTCAACAGTGAGGTACTGCCGATTGCAGGCTGCATCCACAGAGGCCTGAGAATGAATTAGGCAATGTTTGTAAAGGTATGCAGGCTGGATCAAGTCGCAGCCTTGCGGACAGGCCTGAGAATGAAATTGGTAATGTTTTGTAAAAAGTATGCAGACTGGACCAAGTCGCAGCCTTGCAGACCTGTTCTGCCGAGGCCTGGTGCAGAATGGCCGAAGAGGCACCCACTGACCAGGTAGAGTGCGCCTTAATCCCCACTGGGACAGGCGCATTCCTGATACAGTAGGACTACTGAATCGCCAGGGGAATCCACCTGGCTAGCGTTGCTTTGACACGGCTAGACCATTCCTATGCACCTCTGGAAGCATGAACAGAGCGTCTGACTTGGGGAAGGGAGCCGTCCGCGAGATGTACCGTCTCAGCGCCCTAACCACATCCAGGGTGTGGAGGGCCTTCTCAATGCGATGGACTGGCGCCGGACAAAAGGAAAGGCAAAATAATTTCCTCGTTGAGATGGAAAGAGGAGACGACCTTGGGCAAGAAGGACGGGGAGAACTACCTTTTCCTGATGAAAAATTCAGGAACGGAGAACGGCAGGACAGAGCTGCCAATTCCAAAACTCGTCTAATTGACGTAACTGCCACTAGAAAGACCACCTTCCAAGAGAGGACGGACAGTGACACGTCCTGCAGCGGTTCGAAAGGAGCCTCCTGTAAGGCCCCGAGAACCAGATTAAGGTCCAGTGATTCCAATGGCCTTCTATAAGAAGGCACCACATGGGAAACTCTCAATGAACGTCTTGACCTGAAGTTTGTAATTTTGCGTTGGAAAAGCACTGACAAGGCCGAAATTCGGCCCTTGTGCGAGCTAAGCGCGAAGCCTGATTTTAAACCAGATTGAAGGAATTCCAATTTGGCCGGAATGGAAAAACACCAGAGGTGATCGACCATGATCCTTGCACCACGAAAAGAAGGTTTTCCAGGTGCGGTGATAGATGCACATGGACACAGGCTTCCTAGCACTAATCATGGTGGAAATCACGTTGTGAGAGAACCCAGCCTGTGCTAAAATCCAGGATTCAACGGCCACGCCGTCAAAGACAGGGTCCCAGAGTTCTGGTGGTAAATCGGGCTCTGCGAGTGTAGATCCATGCAATCTGGAAGTCGCCAGGGGACGTCGGCAACTAGTTGTATTAGTTCTGCATACCATGCTCGGCGAGGCCAATCTGGCGTGACAAGGATCATTGGTACTCCCTCCGCTCTGATCTTCTTCATGACCCTCGGAAGCAAGGGAAGAGGAGGGAAGATGTACAGGAGCCGGATCCGGTGCCATGGCAGAACTAGGGCGTCTGCTCTGATGGCGCATGGATCACGTGATCGGGCAATGAACCGAGGAACCTTGTTGAAAGACTTCCGGATGAAGAGACCACTTCCCCGAGGCAATGCCTTGGGGACTGAGAAAATCTGCCGCCCAATTTTCTTCGCTCGGCCCAATGGAGGACGTGACTCGCTTCGTGCATCCTGCTCCGGTACCTCCCTGGCGGTTGATAAACGCTACAGCCGTGGCGTTGTCGGATTGGATCGTGATGTGACCTGCGAGGAGACAGTGGAAACTCCGTAGAGCTAATCTGACCGCTTGCATCTCCAAAATGTTGATGGGGAGACTAACTCTTGGGTTGACCAATGACCCTGTGCCGTGTGGCGACGAAAGCCCTCTCCCCAGCCGAGGAAACTTGCGTCGGTGGTTACTACCATATTACTGGGAGAAAAGACCTCCCTTGATTCAGGGAGGACCTCAGTGTCCACCACCCGAGGGATTGCCTGACCCGCAGGGACAGAGGAATCCGACGGTCCAGGGAGAACGGGTTCTTGTCCTAAGCTAACAGCAACGCGTGTTGTAAGGGACAGAGGTAGAACTGTGCAAATGGAACTGCGTCCATCGCTGACACCAACTTTCCTAGAACTCTCATGCCAAAACGAATAGAGTGAGAAAATAGTCGGGAAAGAGTCGGCGCTGCCTGTTGTAAGGCTTGGGTCTCTCCTGGAGGGAGAATGACCAACTCGCGGGAAGTGTCCAAGATCATCCCTAAAAGGGAAATCTGCTGAGCCGGTTTTGGGAAAGACTTTTCAAAGTTTATCTTCCACCCCAGGCGAGAAAGTGTATTTACTGTTATCCATGGATTCCTCGCAGGCTGGAAGGGACGGACCCTTGATGAGCAGGTCATCCGGATACGGTAACACCACCACTCCCCGAAAGTGGAGAATGGCCATTACAGCCGCCATGACCTTGGTAAAAGACCCTGGGGGCGGTGGCGAGTCCGAAGGGCAAGGCAACGAACTGGAAGTGTTCCTCGTGAATTGCAAAAGGCAGGAACTGCTGGTGGGACTGGCAGATCGGAATGTGAAGGTAAGCGTCCTTGATGTCGATGCTAGGAGCTCTCCTTTTTCCATGGAAGCGTCAACTGATCGGAGAAATTCCATTCGGAATCGCCGTACATTGACAAACTGATTTAACAGTTTGAGATCCAGAATGGGTCGCATCGTCCCGTCCTTTTTTGGAACCACAAAAAAAGGTTTGAATCTAATCCCCTGAACCTTTCGTGATGAGGGACCGGAATGATGACTCCGACCCTTAGCAGAGCCTGAACAGCCCGAAGGGAGGCTCCTGTCTTTTTCTTGGGGGGAGAGGAAAGGAAAAACTGAGTTGGAGGGGGAGAAGAAAATTCTGTCTTGTATCCGGAGGACACCAGCTCTCTGACCCACTTGTCGTCATTGGGTACATCTATGAGATTTGGCTCCCCTAGATCCAGAAGCCCTAGGCCTGGGTTTCCAAGAGAGGTTAGGTCTGTATGAGACCTGGGAGCCTCTGTCTCCGCGCGGGGACCGACCTGATCCGGAAGAGAAGGTAGAGGAGGACCAACCGGAATTGTTGCAAGAAGATCGTCGGCTGTTGGTTGCGAAACGGCCGAACAGCCCCTATTGTTGAGGAAGGAATTTACTTCTTCCCCCGGTAGTATCAGAAATGAGCTGGTCCAGTTTCTCTCCAAAACAACGACCCATTTGAAAGGGGAGAGAAAAGTCAACGATCTTTTAGGTGTGGCATCCGCCCGCCAGCCGCGGAGCCATAGGGCTCTTCTAATGGAGATCGCATTAGCGGCAGTTTGAGCCGCGCAATTGTCAGCATGAAAAGAAGCATCTACTACAAAGTCAGCTGCGTGAATTATCTGCCTGGCGACAGTGGTTGCCTCCGGAAGAAGATTGGTGCCTTGGAGGGAAGTAATCAAGACTTCTGCCCAAATGGCCATTGCCTTAGTGACCCAAATTGCCGCGAAAGATGGAAAAAAAACGCTGCTCCTGAAGCTTAAAAAAAAAAAAACTGAACGGGCAAGGTTGTCAATTGGACAATCGGAGGGGTTTCTGACTGAGGAACCCTCAGAAGCAGATACGAGCGTTTTAGAAGCAAGACGCGATACAGGAGGGTCCACCGGAGGGGACTGAAACCAATCCTACATTAGGTCTGGATGAAAAGGGTATTTAGCCTGAGTAGACTTTTGCCCTGTGAACCGCTTATGTGGCCGATCCCTATGTTTCTGGACGGCTGGTAAATAAAGTGCGCACACGCTAGGTTTTCTTAAATGAGCTAGGGTGTGCTGGAGCGGGAATATTTTCCTCATCCAACCTCAGAATCCTGTTGACTGCTTCTATAAGAGAATCAAGCGACTCTTGATCAGTTGGGGGATTTTGAGGGGCTGACGTGTCAGATTCGAATTCAGAGTCGTGCTCGCTGTGAACCTCAGGAGAGGGCGAGCGAGAGACAGGAGTCGCCGATGCTGAGGCGCTGACCGTCCCTTGGACGAGTATGGCCCCTGCTGGTGGACGGTTGCCAGCCGACGCCAGAGCCCTCATTGTGAGGTAAGGACGCTTTCTGCCTGGGTCAGAGACTCCACCGACCGTGACAGGGACGCAGCCCACTCAGGGTTACTAAACGCAGGAGGCCCGTCAGCAGCGGCGGCGAGGGACATTGGAGCGCAGGTCAGGGCGCGGTCCGGGTCGCAGTCCGTGCATAACGGATTAGTCTGTGCACTGGGTAAGGCAGACTTGCAAGTGGTACAGACGGTAAAAAACGCAGTGTGCTTTTTAACAGCCCGTTTAGCCTCCTTAGATTGAGGCATAGCGCTCCTGAAAGGGTTAACGGCAGAGTCTGTCTGCAGCTGCAGGCAATGTGCCGTGAAGGGGTTAAGCTTTAATCTGAGGGCAGATGCAGCTTACCCGGTCCTGTGCTGGGTCCCCCAAGGAGGAAAAACGGTGGCCCTGTGGTGTCACCCGGTATCCGGCTGTCCAGAGCAGGCATAGCGCTCATGAAAGGGTTAACGGCAGCTGAAGACATGGCCCCCGAGAATGAGAGGCGCCAAGAGGAGGGGGCGGCGACGTTAGCACGGGCGACGCTATTCAAACTGCGGCCTAGGGGGCCGCGATGGAGCGCCGGTGCACCGCCGCTGTCGTTAAGTCAATGCTTCTCCCCGGGGACAGGACTCGACCCCATGCCTCCACTCCTGTGCTCAGGCAGGTCGTCGCTATCCGGGGTCTTTCTGTCTCATCCTCCGGGCGATGTAGCAGAGCTGGAGGTCTTAAAGGGGTATGCTCAATCGATCCACCCTGTGGTAGGGGATGGAGAGCTCTGGGGATGATTCAGGGCATCCGAAAAAGCGCTGCTCAAGTCCTTCTCCACAGGGCTGTGGAGTCGGTAAGCCAAACCTGCGACTCCGACTCCTCAATTTCCCTTACACCGACTCCGACATATATTGCTTATATTTAAGTGAAAAATTTATTGTAGTACAATGTGAACATCAGACATTTAATCATTTTTATGATACAATAATCAAGACATTTAGATAGAATATAATATATATTTATTGGAATACAACTTTAGAACACAAAAAACTGTAATAAATTGTAAATATGTAATACACTATGTAATATCGATTATATATATATATATAGTATATACACTCACTGGCCACTTTATTAGGTACACCTGTCCAACTGTGTGTTAAGACTTAATTTCTAATCAGCCAATCACATGGCGGCAACTCAGTGCATTTAGGCATGTAGACATGGTCAAGACAATCTCCTGCAGTTCAAACCGAGCATCAGTATGGGGAAGAAAGGTGATTTGAGTGCCTTTGAACGTGGCATGATTGTTGGTGCCAGAAGGGCTGGTCTGAGTATTTCAGAAACTGCTGATCTACTGGGATTTTCACGCACAACCATCTCTAGGGTTTACAGAGAATGGTCCGAAAAAGAAAAAAAATCCAGTGAGCGGCAGTTCTGTGGCCGGAAATGCCTTGTTGATGCCAGAGGTCAGAGGAGAATGGGCATACTGGTTCGAGCTGATAGAAAGGCAACAGTGACTCAAATTGCCACCCGTTACAACCAAGGTAGGCAGAAGAGCATCTCTGAACGCACAGTGCGTCGAACTTTGAGGCAGATGGGCTACAGCAGCAGAAGACCACACTGGGTACCACTCCTCTCAGCTAAGAACAGGCATCTGATGGCTACTTTCAGCAGGATAATGCGCCATGTCATAAAGCTCGAATCATCTCAGATTGGTTTCTTGAACATGACAATGAGTTCACTGTACTCAAATGGCCTCCTCAGTCACCAGATCTCAATCCAATAGAGCATCTTTGGGATGTGGTGGAACGGGAGATTCGCATCAGGGATGTGCAGCCGACAAATCTGCGCCAACTGTGTGATGCCATCATGTCAATATGGTCCAAAATCTCTGAGGAATGCTTCCAGCACCTTGTTGAATCTCTGCCACGAAGAATTGAGGCAGTTCTGAAGGCAAAAGGGGGTCCAACCCGTTACTAGCATGGTGTACCTAATAAAGTGGCCAGTGAGTGTATATATATAACACTATGTAATAAACTATGTACCGTAAGTGGCAAAAAACAGTTTTCAACAAAAACCTACTAAATAACATTTGTGCAGTCTATGAATTTGTTCTAAGAAATAGAATCGCCTCCATCAGATCGTCCTTCATAGATGACCTAAAATCTGACCTAATAATTTTAAGGCCAGAGAACAACCTCTCTACACTAACTTGGGTTGGAGGCAAAGCCGTAACCACATGGGCAACATCTCTAACAATTTCCGGGTATAAAGGAATTGCCTCATGCACAGTCAGTTTTGATGAACGGTTGAATTTTTCTTTTTCTTTGAGAGCAAGTGAAACATTTTGCTGAAATATGGTCAATCTGCTTGCTATATGAGACGAAGTGAAATCTTTTTCCTTGCAGCAACGCTTTGCCTGCTCCATATCATCCAAATACTTGTCAAAGTCAAACACCTCATCTGATGAGGATGAAGATATGGCAGCAGTAGCACTGACAGGACCCAAGTCCTCTTGCGCCTGGCAGTCCTCCTGTAGGCCACTCATCCTAACTGCTACCTTCACTCAGAGCTTCTTTTCCTTTAGTAAGCTGTTGATCATCAAGCAATATACGATGACTTGGGTCCACATAAACAGCTGCCAGAAAAAAATTATTTTCCAATAGCTGTGTCTCTCTCCGTTTCATTGAAGCAGAAATGCCATCTGCGATTAAATCTCCTCTTTGGGACAGGCAAAATAGCAAGTTCTTCCACTCCCTTATGAAAATGCCAGGAGTTAAATCCTCAGCTTGTAATTTTTTAGTCATGGTAAATAGGTGATTAAGCAATTCCTTTAATTCAGCCACCTGTGTCCATTGACCTTCATTTAGGGTTAAATTAGGGTTCACCATATCTATAAGAAACGGTTTTAGCCAGGATAAAAACTAGGGGGGGGGGGGCAGAACCTCAAACTGTTCCGCAGAATCTCATACTGCACCCCTCAGATGCTGCAGAACCTTATACTTCACACCCTACACTTGAAAATAAAGCCTGCAATTTAAGAAGATGTGGTGAATGCAGTCTATTTATTCCAACTATCAATTGATGTTGATGTGTTACTGAAGACGAGCAATGCCTGTCCTGGGCGTCCTTTTGGGCAGCTATGAGGTGTACCTGACTGGTGCTAAAAAAAAGCAGTGTTAGGCCGGTTTCACACTAGCGCATTTTCAACGCGCGCACGGCCGGGGGTAGCTCCGCCCCCGATCCGGCTCTCTGCCCGGCGTGCCCGCCCCTTCCTTGTAGCGCCGCCTCCTAGCGGACAGCGGCGCCTGCGATCGGCGCACCCTATCTTTAGCATAGGGTGCGCCGATCGTGCGCAGGCCGTGCGCTAGTTGCGCTTTGACCTGCGCTGCGCACTTTTGACGGTGCGCCGTGCGCGCCAAAATCAAACTTTTCGGATTTTGGCGCGCACGGCGCACCGTCAAAAGTGCGCAGCGCAGGTCAAAGCGCAACTAGCGCACGGCCTGCGCACGATCGGCGCACCCTATGCTAAAGATAGGGTGCGCCGATCGCAGGCGCCGCTGTCCGCTAGGAGGCGGCGCTACAAGGAAGGGGCGGGCACGCCGGGCAGAGAGCCGGATCGGGGGCGGAGCTACCCCCGGCCGTGCGCGCGTTGAAAATGCGCTAGTGTGAAACCGGCCTAAGTCTTTGTGCTATCCGGCTTTCATTCTTTTTGGTACAGATATGATATGGATAGACAGATATGGATAAATGGATAGATAGAGCAGATTTCTAATCTGCTTTTGCTATTGAAAACATTATTTATGAGCTCAAAAACCTTTCAGGTAATGCGTTTTTTTAAAAAGCTGATCTGCTTTTGCAGCTGAAAAACGTATCCTCAAAAAACGCAGCAAAAACGCTGTGTGTGAATGTAGCCTTTGATCAGGAATAGAACAGCCATTTATAGGATATTTCATAACTTTCCCAAACTCCTATGAAAAAATATTCAGCACATTCTGCATTGAATTACTGTACCCAATTTATTGTATATTTAAGGAGTTGGAACATTTTATACCGAATCCACCAAAATGAGCTCCGACTCCACAGCCCTGCAAGTTCTCCATGCACTCCTGTGCTATGTCCTGTTGCGCTTGCCCTCGTATCCGTGGAGTACCAACCGTAAGGGAACAATCGTCAGAGGAATCAGCCCCATTCGTCGCAGGAAAGTGTACGGGGAGGTATACTCCGGTTCGGGGGAGAGCGGGCCGTAGAAAGGAACCGTCGCCTCCTTCACTCCGTTAATTAAAAAATAAAAAAACGGTGGGGTCTGAAGCCAGACCCAAGTTCCTCCTGTAGACACTAAGCAAGAACTGGAGAAATCTCAGCCAGTGAGAGGGTGTATACTGCAGGGGAGGAGCTAACTTTTTTCTGGTTTACCTAGTGTCCTCCTAGTGGCAAGCAGCATAACACCCACTGTCTCTGTGTCCCCCAATGAGGCGCAGGAGAAAATGACATAAATGCTAAATGGCAAAAAAGATGTAAACTTCCATATTAGTAAATGGGATGGACCAATTCAAATACATCAATTAGTAGGCAAAATAGGCTGCACTGAAGAGCTTATAGATGTCACTGAGCATTACAAGGCTAATACAGCGGCGTGGGGGTCTCAGACTAACGCTCTTTTACAGTTCGCATTCAACAGACACACATGGGTACAACATTCGAGTGTCGTCAGCGTCATACATGACATACAACTTTGCCATCTTACCCATTTTGCCTTGCTATAGACTCCAAACGGTCCGTCATTGCAGACAGGGAAGACACTGAAAACAGAAAGGTCTGATTAACGCCCTACTAGAAGAATAATCTGCATTAGTGGCCATAGGGCACTACTCACCTTTTAAAGCTTTCTGTAGAGTTTCCAGACAAGTCATCAATTGCTGGTGACCTCCAGTCATCATCCCCGTCCTCTTCTCCTGCAAGACCTGAAATATTGGTACAAGTGCCCTAGAGACACAAAAGAAGTCTACACATCTCTAGCTTCTTACCATAATTTGCCGCACCAACTTAACAGTTTCAGGCCATGGTCGATTCTGGCTGTACTTGGCATGGAGGCGTTCTAGGAGGGAACTCATTTTAGCTGGGACCCTGTTGGGAAAAAATATCAGATTATTACCATGAATAAGAAATAATAAAAGTATAATCAGACATAACACAGAAGTGTCTGGCAGAAGCAATAGTGATCAAACATATCTAGATATCAAGGATCAATTTTAACCAATAGATAAAGGGGTTGTCCATAGGATCAGTGGGGTCACACCCAACAATCAGCTGTTATCAGCCACAAGTACAATGGTGTGCACAGCTCCGCCGTTATCTAGGGTCTGCCGCCAGGTATTGCAGCTCATCTCCTGTTATTTCAATATGGAGCGGCTACCAAATAGTGGGATGGAGTTGCGGCTGTCCTATATGCACACATTGGACCCCCTGCGGTGGTGATAACAGCTGATTGGTGAGGATGCCACGTTACGGACTCCCACCAATCTGATATTGATTACCTAATCGAAGGATAAGTCATCAACAGCAAAGCAGTGGACAAGCCCTCTAACAGAAATTATGCTGCAGAATACAAGTATTTACAGGAACAGACATGTCAGGACAGGTCATCGTTTATATGGCATTTACTGAAACGGGTGAAGGAATTAATAATGTTATTCCTCACTCACTCGCCCCAATCAGCGAATGTAATGATACCAATCTATGGTACTAGCATATATTCATTGGACTGCACTCGGATGTCATCTGAGCGGTCTGATTTCCGCGCCCTGCCACAATGGAGAATTTTTTTTCTCCATCTTGTCCTCATCAGAAAACGCTATGCTAATTAGAGAGTCATTAGGGCCATTGGCCAAAGCCTTTAGGATTAGGGAATCTCCATCCGACTTGTGTAAGGTCAGACAATTGTAGCAAGCAAGTTCCCGATTATCACCTTGTACCTTTATTGACTCCGCTGATATTGTGTCACTTCTTTATGATGCCTTGAGATTGAAAACCACAAATCTGAGGACAGAGTGCCTTTAATTTGCACACAAAAAAAACCCATCTCTTATGCCTTGTACCCCAATTACTGGGTGTTTTTGGCATGTTTTTCACAACACTCGACAAGGGGGCAAAGTCTATCAGAAAGTGGACAGTGAAAGGGGCACAGCCTAAATTTTGTGGCATGAAACGGCACAACTTGATGTGACTTAGAGGACCAAAGCAACCAATGGTAGGTGTAGACTTCTGTACAGTCTAAAAGTGGGCCAAATTCATCCCCACGATAACCTGGTGCATTCCAAGTCTGTCTACTAATTATACAGCTAATGTCAAACAATGGAGCGGATCCAACACATAAAGGAAACACCTGCTCCTGTGTGCATCAAGAGCCACGTATGTGATCTAAGCTATTCCTGGGGAGACCAACAAAATTCGCTCAGGTGGTCTTACATTATACAGGAAAAAAAAAAAACTTTTACAAAACTTTTCAAAAAACTCTTCAGTAAATGCAAAACTCTCCAAAGGAGCATTTCAACATGAAAAAAATCGTTTTTGACCGTCTCAAAAAATAAATAAATTTCTGTCTGAACGCAGCCTAAGATAGCTGGCCAGCCCTAATGTGTATAGGGGGTCTGTGTGTAAGCACCGTGCCCCCCAAAGAGCCTGGGTGCCATCATGGCGTCCGTCATTGTGAGAACAGCACTGAGGACTCTTCCTGTCACATAGACAGACTAGAAAGGTTATTTATAGTTAGAAACAGCGCCCCCCTTGTATGTAGGCCGGGTCTGGTATGGCAGCTCGGTCCTATACGAGACGAAGGAAGAGGCGCTGATATTACAGAATAAGCTCGTCCCTCTAGGGCACGGCTCTGCGTCATGGGCACGGCTCTGCGTCATGGGCACGGCTCTGCGTCATGGGCACGGCTCTGCGTCATGGGTTCGGGTCTGTGTCATGGGTTCGGGTCTGTGTCATGGGCACGGCTCTGCGTCATGGGTTCGGGTCTGTGTCATGGGCACGGCTCTGCGTCATGGGTTCGGGTCTGTGTCATGGGCACGGCTCTGCGTCATGGGCACGGCTCTGCGTCATGGGCACGGCTCTGCGTCATGGGTTCGGGTCTGTGTCATGGGCTCGGGTCTGTGTCATGGGCACGGCTCTGCGTCATGGATTCGGGTCTGCGTCATGGGCACGGCTCTGCGTCATGGGCACGGCTCTGCGTCATGGGCACGGCTCTGCGTCATGGGCACGGCTCTGCGTCATGGGCACGGCTCTGCGTCATGGGCACGGCTCTGCGTCATGGGCACGGCTCTGCGTCATGGGTTCGGGTCTGTGTCATGGGCACGGCTCTGCGTCATGGGTTCGGGTCTGCGTCATGGGCACGGCTCTGCGTCATGGGCACGGCTCTGCGTCAAGGGTTCGGGTCTGCGTCATGGGCACGGCTCTGCGTCATGGGCACGGCTCTGCGTCATGGGCACGGCTCTGCGTCATGGGCTCGGGTCTGTGTCATGGGCACGGCTCTGCGTCATGGGCACGGCTCTGCGTCATGGGCACGGCTCTGCGTCATGGGTTCGGGTCTGCGTCATGGGCACGGCTCTGCGTCATGGGCACGGCTCTGCGTCATGGGCACGGCTCTGCGTCATGGGCACGGCTCTGCGTCATGGGCACGGCTCTGCGTCATGGGCACGGCTCTGCGTCATGGGCTCGGGTCTGCGTCATGGGTTCGGGTCTGTGTCATGGGCACGGCTCTGCGTCATGGGCACGGCTCTGCGTCATGGGTTCGGGTCTGCGTCATGGGCACGGCTCTGCGTCATGGGCACGGCTCTGCGTCATGGGCACGGCTCTGCGTCATGGGCACGGGTCTGCGTCATGGGCACGGGTCTGTGTCATGGGTTCGGGTCTGTGTCATGGGCACGGCTCTGCGTCATGGGCACGGCTCTGCGTCATGGGCACGGCTCTGCGTCATGGGTTCGGGTCTGTGTCATGGGCACGGGTCTGTGTCATGGGCACGCTGCGGCTTTCCGCCCAGATCGGTGGAGGGGAAATCAGACGCGTATTACGGTGACACCGGCGCGCCTCACTCCACATCGAGCAGCGATAGCGACGAGCACGCACGTACCTGCTGGAGGCGGCCATGGTCAGTGTCCTACACAATACCCACCGATCAGGCCCCGTCCCGGCAGGTATCAGTGCAGATAGTGCGACACAGCTGCGATCATCTCACCGGTCTGCAGAAAGGGTTAACGCTCCCCTGTCCGCCATCTTCATCTCCCCTCCCCCAGTTACCGACCTCCATATATATCCGACAGCCTCCGGCCGTCACCCATCATGACGGCCAGGCAATAGGGACGGGCCCTCCTCAGCACCGCACTCACCCTGCGCCGTGCTCCCCAGGTGTTCCTCCGATGCGGGCGGCCGCGGCCTGCTCCCCGATCCCAGCACCCGGAACCTCCGCCGATTTCCCATTGACCTCGCGAGACTTCCCCGAGATTATCGTAGTGACTCGGGGATCAGAACGCGAGAGCTCAGCAGGCCTCGCTCGTAACGATGGTAACAGTGAGAGTAACGCCGGTGCGCGCCGCTAGGTGGCAGCAGTCTCCTTCTTTCACTTCCCATTTGGTTCAGGAAGTAAAAAAAGAGCACTGCGAACAGAAAAGCTGTTACCTATGGCAACCGTGCTGTTACCCATAGCAACCGACCACAGACACTTCCCTTTTAACGTTTTTCAGTAACACTAGTGTAATCTACATCTAAAAATACTGTAACCCCCTGGCAGACCCCAGACCGGTCAATAAGATCCATCAAGTTTCAGGCGATAGCTGACAAATAATAGATGCCATGGTTATTCTAGGATAGGTGATAAATGTATGATCTGCAGAGGTCCATAGTTGACAACTTTATGTAAGCCGTGCCCAAAATTGGCTGCTCATTAGTGATGGGCAAACGTGCTCGGATAACGTCTTATCCAAGTATATGGAGGTGCTTGTATATTATGTTCAAGTCCCTGCAGCTGCATGATTTGAGGCTGTTAGGCCAGGTTCACATAGCGTTAATGCAGTCCATTCAACGCATAGCGCTAATGGACTGCGTTAACTGTGGCGCCCCTGAGGCTCAGTCGCCACAGAGGTACTGCACCTTCTCCTAAGGTGTGGTACCCCACCATCCAGGTAAGTTGGGGGCTCCTGACCACGCTCCAACACTCGCACTCCACACAACAGAGTAGTTCAGCAAAGCCACATTGCGGCTCCCTGCTTAGAGAGAAGCAGAGCACCTTTGGTGGTTCCCTGCTTGGAACACTAAACGTGCTGGGAGGCGGGTGGAGTTGAGAATACATATAAAAGAGCGGGATGGTTTAGGATTACAGGTCAGTCTGACAGGAGGTCAGCGAGGAAGGAAGCCACTCGGGAGGAGTGGGGATCCCTGGAAGAAGGGATGGAGGAAGGAGTGCTGCAGCTGCCTCAGTGACCTGAGCCAGCTGGCACGGGAAAGGAAAGGAAAGAAGGAGAAAGACATAGAACTGAAATCTGAACTTCCATAGAAGGGAAAGACAAGTACGGAACGTAGGAGTAAAGGGAACACAGAGGACGTGGGTTAGAGGAAGAACCCTGCCTAGAAGTTCTGAGCGCAAGGCCGGGGCCCTGTCCCCGAGGTTGTATGGACACTAATGGCTCTGCAGCAGACACCGGTGGAGTAGTAGGCTGTAAATGCACTACTCCCATCTAAGACTTGAGGTCACAACAGCAACACGGATAGAGAGCCGGGACTTAGGAGTAGAGAGTCCCCGAAGCAGGCTACAGCTGTCTGCCGTACAAGTAGAGTTCTTGGGAACATCTGTCAGGAGGAACTCCAGTGTACCACGGTACTGGAGATCTTCACACTTAAAGGCGCTATAGAGGAGACGTTCAGGAAAGGCACATAAGTTGGCGGAGTGTGGAAGGGAGCATTCCATCTTGCCTGGTGGTTGACTGAGTCCCTGACCCGGAGGACACGGCACAGAAGCGGGCACTACAGACTGTGAGTAAAGCTTTGGAACTACATGCCCTGATGTCCTCCATTCCTTCCTGCGTCCGTCTGCCTGACACTGCTACATCCCCTGCGCCGGACACTACACCACCTACAGTTGTGGCCAAAAGTATTGACACCCCTGCAATTTTGTCGGATAATACTCAGTTTCTTCCTGAAAATTATTGCAAACACAAATTCTTTGTTATTATTCTCTTCATTTAATTTGTCTTAAATGAAAAAACACAAAAAGAATTGTCCTAAAGCCAAATTGGATATAATTCCACACCAAACATAAAAAAGAGGGTGGACAAAAGTATTGGCACTGTTTGAAAAATCATGTGATGCTTCTCTAATTTGTGTAATTAGCAGCACCTGTAACTTACCTGTGGCACCTAACAGGTGTTGGCAATAACTAAATCACACTTGCAGCCAGTTGACATGGATTAAAGTTGACTCAACCGCTGTCCTGTGTCATTGTGTGTACCACATTGAGCATGGAGAAAAGAAAGAAGACCAAAGAACTGTCTGAGGACTTGAGAAACCAAATTGTGAGGAAGCATCAGCAATCTCAAGGCTACAAGTCCATCTCCAAAGACCTGAATGTTCCTGTGTCTACCGTACGCAGTGTCATCAAGAAGTTTAAAGCTCATGGCACTGTGGCTAACCTCCCTAGATGTGGACGGAAAAGAAAAAATGACAAGAGATTTCAACGCAAGATTGTGCTCATGTTGGATAAAGAACCTCGACTAACATCCAAACAAGTTCAAGCTGCCCTGCAGTCCGAGGGTACAACAGTGTCAACCCGTACTATCCGTCGGCGTCTGAATGAAAAGAAACTGTATGATAGGAGACCCAGGAAGACCCCACTTCTTACCCAGAGACATAAAAAAGCCAGGCTGGAGTTTGCCAAAACTTACCTGAAAAAGCCTAAAACGTTTTGGAAGAATGTTCTCTGGTCAGATGAGACAAAAGTAGAGCTTTTTGGGCAAAGGCATCAACATAGCGTTTACAGGAGAAAAAAAGAGGCATTCAAAGAAAAAAACACGGTCCCTACAGTCAAACATGGCGGAGGTTCCCTGATGTTTTGGGGTTGCTTTGCTGCCTCTGGCACTGGACTGCTTGACCGTGTGCATGGCATTATGAAGTCTGAAGACTATCAACAAATTTTGCAGCATAATGTAGGGCCCAGTGTGAGAAAGCTGGGTCTCCCTCAGAGGTCATGGGTCTTCCAGCAGGACAATGACCCAAAACACACTTCAAAAAGCACTAGAAAATGGTTTGAGAGAAAGCACTGGAGACTTCTAAGGTGGCCAGCAATGAGTCCAGACCTGAATCCCATAGAACACCTGTGGAGAGATCTAAAAATGGCAGTTTGGAGAAGGCACCCTTCTAATATCAGGGACCTGGAGCAGTTTGCCAAAGAAGAATGGTCTAAAATTCCAGCAGAGCATTGTAAGAAACTCATTGATGGTTACCGGAAGCGGTTGGTCGCAGTTATTTTGGCTAAAGGTTGTGCAACCAAGTATTAGGCTGAGGGTGCCAATACTTTTGTCTGGCCCATATTTGGAGTTTTGTGTGAAATGATCAATGTTTTGCTTTTTGCTTCATTCTGTTTTGTGTTTTTTTTCATTTAAGACAAATTAAATGAAGATAATAATGCCAAAGAATTTGTGATTGCAATCATTTTCAGTAAGAAACTGAGTATTATCTGACAAAATTGCAGGGGTGTCAATACTTTTGGCCACAACTGTACTACATACATAAAACATGCTACATACATACTACATACATACTACATACAATACATTCATACGGTACATATAACAGAGTACATACTCACCATCACTTGTCACTTTGATCCCCGAAGCCAGTGCCATCTGTAAAAAATATTAAAATAAACAACCAATATACTCCCTGATCCGCAGAAATCCACGAGTGTCCCACGACAATCTCCCGTGGAGAACAGCAGCATCAGCTGATGCGACCGCTCTTTAGGGGCTCCAGGAATACAATGACGGGAGGTAGGTATCCTTCCACACTGTATTCCTCCGCCACTGTAAAAAAATAGTCCCTAGTCTTACTTTTGGCATTGCTGTGTGAGAAAGTTCCCACGCAGCTTTTGCCATAAAATGAGACCAGTGAACTATAGTAACCTCTCAGTGATGCACTGCAGGAGATCGTCGTGGGACACTCGTGGATTTCTGTGGATCAGGGAGTATATTGGTTGTTTGTTATTTTAATATTTTTTACAGTGAGATGACACTGGCTTCTGGGATCAAAGTGACAAGTGATGGTGAGTATGTACTCTGTTATATGTACTGTCTGTATGTATTGTATGAATGTATTGTATGTAGTATGTTGTATGTATGTAGTATGTATGCATGTATGATGTATGTAGTATGTATGTATATATGTACTATGTATGTAGTATGTACTGTATGTATTATGTAGTATGTATGTTGTATGAATGTAGTATATATGTTGTATGAATGTAGTATATACTGTATGCAGTATGTACAGTGGGGAAAAAAAGTATTTAGTCAGTCAGCAATAGTGCAAGTTCCACCACTTAAAAAGATGAGAGGCGTCTGTAATTTACATCATAGGTAGACCTCAACTATGGGAGACAAACTGAGAAAAAAAAAACCAGAAAATCACATTGTCTGTTTTTTTTTCATTTTATTTGCATATTATGGTGGAAAATAAGTATTTGGTCAGAAACAAGCAATCAAGATTTCTGGCTCTCACAGACCTGTAACTTCTTCTTTAAGAGTCTCCTCTTTCCTCCACTCATTACCTGTAGTAATGGCACCTGTTTAAACTTGTTATCAGTATAAAAAGACACCTGTGCACACCCTCAAACAGTCTGACTCCAAACTCCACTATGGTGAAGACCAAAGAGCTGTCAAAGGACACCAGAAACAAAATTGTAGCCCTGCACCAGGCTGGGAAGACTGAATCTGCAATAGCCAACCAGCTTGGAGTGAAGAAATCAACTGTGGGAGCAATAATTAGAAAATGGAAGACATACAAGACCACTGATAATCTCCCTCGATCTGGTGCTCCACGCAAAATCCCACCCCGTGGGGTCAGAATGATCACAAGAACGGTGAGCAAAAATCCCAGAACCACGCGGGGGGACCTAGTGAATGAACTGCAGAGAGCTGGGACCAATGTAACAAGGCCTACCATAAGTAACACACTACGCCACCATGGACTCAGATCCTGCAGTGCCAGACGTGTCCCACTGCTTAAGCCTGTACATGTCCGGGCCCGTCTGAAGTTTGCTAGAGAGCATTTGGATGATCCAGAGGAGTTTTGGGAGAATGTCCTATGGTCTGATGAAACCAAACTGGAACTGTTTGGTAGAAACACAACTTGTCTTGTTTGGAGGAAAAAGAATACTGAGTTGCATCCATCAAACACCATACCTACTGTAAAGCATGGTGGTGGAAACATCATGCTTTGGGGCTGTTTCTCTGCAAAGGGGCCAGGACGACTGATCCGGGTACATGAAAGAATGAATGGGGCCATGTATCGTGAGATTTTGAGTGCAAACCTCCTTCCATCAGCAAGGGCATTGAAGATGAAACGTGGCTGGGTCTTTCAACATGACAATGATCCAAAGCACACCGCCAGGGCAACGAAGGAGTGGCTTCGTAAGAAGCATTTCAAGGTCCTGGAGTGGCCTAGCCAGTCTCCAGATCTCAACCCTATAGAAAACCTTTGGAGGGAGTTGAAAGTCCGTGTTGCCAAGCGAAAAGCCAAAAACATCACTGCTCTAGAGGAGATCTGCATGGAGGAATGGGCCAACATACCAACAACAGTGTGTGGCAACCTTGTGAAGACTTACAGAAAACGTATGACCTCTGTCATTGCCAACAAAGGATATATCACAAAGTATTGAGATGAAATTTTGTTTCTGACCAAATACTTATTTTCCACCATAATATGCAAATAAAATGAAAAAAAAAACAGACAATGTGATTTTCTGGATTTTTTTTTCTCAGTTTGTCTCCCATAGTTGAGGTCTACCTATGATGTAAATTACAGACGCCTCTCATCTTTTTAAGTGGTGGAACTTGCACTATTGCTGACTGACTAAATACTTTTTTTCCCCACTGTATGTTGTATGAATGTAGTATATATGTATGTAGTATGTATGTATGCTGCATGTATGTAGTATTTATGTATGTTGCATGAATGTAGTATATATGAAGTATGTATGTTGTATGAATTTTGTATATATGTAGTATGTATGTAGTATGTATGTATATTTTTGTTTTTTTACATTCAACACATTAGCCGGATGATGGGACTACTACTGTCCCATCATTGGCTAATGTGTCAATCACTGTCATTGTAGCGGGCATAGCCCGATGGGACTTGTAGTTCCATCGGACGATGCCTGCACACACACACAACCCCCTGCAGGCCCGTACAGACCCCCCGGCAGGCCCGTACAGACCCCCCGGCAGGCCCGTACAGACCCCCCGGCAGGCCCGCACAGACCCCCGGCAGGCCCGCACAGACCCCCGGCAGACCCGCACAGACCGCGTATCATGATGACATCATTTCAGCAGCCAATCACAGACCCCCTGCAGGCCCGCACAGACCCCCTGCAGGCCCGCACAGACCCCCGGCAGCCCCGCACAGACCCCCGGCAGCCCCGCACAGACCCCCGGCAGGCCCGCACAGACCCCCGGCAGGCCCGCACAGACCCCCGGCAGGCCCGCACAGACCCCCGGCAGGCCCGCACAGACCGCGTATCATGATAACATCATTTCAGCAGCCAATCACAGCCATGCCATTAGTTAACATGGCTAACACAACTGGCTCATTGCATTATGGGAACTTCCGATTCCGGTATTCGATATTGTAAAAATATCGGAACTCGGTATCGGAACTCTAATACAGCGAATATCGGCCGATACTCGATATTTGCCGTATCGGAATGCTCAACACTACTAATAACTGAAAATGAAAAGCAACACCTGACAAACGCTGCTGTGCTGACGTACCCAATAAACCCTTACTATTCAACTGGCATAAGTACTCAGTCGTAACTTGCAATCTCGAATTCTCACACACCTGAACCGGTCTATGACACACCAACTGGCACCATTCCATCCATGCCTTACCATATGCTTGCCACGTCGACTGGGACACAGAGGAACGGACGAGAGACATCAACTGCTCCCGACCACATCCCACAGAAGCGGCGGGCAACTGAAAACCTCCGGCAGGGCATTGGGACAAGGATCTGTGGAAACCTGCGAATCAGAAAAATCAAAAAGTTAGACGGCAAACCATCGAGTTCCTGCACAAGTTGAGCCCGGAGCCAAATATTGAACCTCAAACATAGCAAAGCCAGTCTACACAGAAGGCCCAACACCGGCAGAGACCTGGACGACATGTGGTTGATACAGCATGACACGCCCTGATTAACAGTCTGCAAATGAAGTTCCTGATTGCACAGCAATCCACCCCATAGCTCAATCGAGATGACAATCGGGAAAATCTAACAGCTTCAGGCTGGGGGTTAGCAGAGCACCCCTCGTGGAACCCTGCTTCATAACATGAGATGTGCTGGGAGGCGGGTGGAGTGAGATGATATAAAAGAGTGGGAAGAGTGAGAGTTAGGGGAGAGAGAGTTGGTTAGTGAGAGAAGAGAGAAGATGGGTGTCTGAAGGACGTGCTGCAGCAGGTCCCAGTGATCTGGGCTGCTGGCACGAGAAAGACCAGAGAAAGAGACTGATAAGATTGATAACCTAACCTTCCAGAAGAGAGAGAGAACAGATCGGAACGAAGGAGAATAGAAGGACAGTGGGAAGCTGGTTGAAGAAAGATAGAGAACCCTTCCAGTCCAGAGAGCGCAAAGGCCGGGGCCCGGTCCCCGAGGTTGATTGGATCTTTATGTCCCGCAACAGACACCGGGGGAGTAGTGAGCCGCTAACACCTTGCTCCCATCATAGACTTGGGACACAACAGCAACTGAATAGAGAGCCGGGACGCAGTGAGGAGTCCCCGAAGCAGGCTACAGCTGTCTAGTAAAGACTAGGAACACCTAGAGAGAGGCATTCCAGGGTAACTAAGTACTGGAGTGCTTCGCACCTAAAGGCGCATTGGAGGAGTCGTTCAGTAAGGTACATGTTGGCGGAGTGTGGAAGGGAGAATCCTATCCTGCCTGGAGGTTGGCTGGAGCCCTGACCTGGAGAACATGGTACGGAGGCAGGCAGTTGAGTGAACTGCAAACAGTGAGTAAAGCTTTGGAACCGCATACTCTGGTGTCCTCCAGTTATTCCCGCACCACAACACCTGGGTACCAGCCTCCATACCATTCTGCACCTCTCCTCATCCATTGCACCTACACTGCCCTGGGACTACAGCTCCACCTGTGGGGAGCTATACCATCTCTGCTGCACCACACCATCAGTCCCAGCGGATCTGTATGCAGCGCTGGCTCAACATCTTACTTGCCAAACACCACGGGTGGCATCCCGAACTATTCTAATAAACATTAACACCATTAACATCACCACCATTGATATTGGGCGCCCAGGGCCACGGACCGGGTCAATGCTGCTGTGACACATTCCCACCTTGACACCGGCCTGGTACCGAGTACCCCGCTGCCCTGGGTGTGCAAGGGCGACCCACCCGCAGCCTGGTCTTCCTCCTTAGGCCGTGGTCAGACTTGCGACTGTGAAGCGAGAAACTCGCATCAATACCCGGCACTGCCACCGGCACTTGGGACCGGAGTGTGCGGCTGCATAGAAATACAGTGCTCGGTATTGATGCGCGAGTTTCTCGCAAGTCTGACCCTGGCCTTATACCGACTCTAGACCAGTGTTTCCTAATCTCCAGCCCTCATGGCCTCCAACACATCAGCGATAGAAATTGATACTCTACAGCAGAGGTCCCCAACCTGCAGCTAGGAAGACACATGTGGCTCGCGGTCCCAGGAATTGTGGCTCGCGTCTTTCTGCCACCTTAGTGCTTTAGCTCCAGGTCTAGCAAACAGGTATGAAGAGTACATCTCAAAATCGTGCATTTTTTAGTAGCCCTGCCCAGAAGAGCAGATCTGGAGGCACATATACCGGTCTTAGGATTTTAGAGATGTTTTAGGTATGGTACGCTGGAGGATGATACTACCTGTTAGAATATGATTCACATGTCATTGTCTCCGGTATGTGTGGTGACAGTTTTCTCATGTACCGGAGACACTGACACACGTAGACCCTGTGTCCGTGTGCAAAACATGCAGACATGTCCATTTTTACCCGGACACACGGGCCGCAAAACGTGCCTCACACGTGCACATGGAAAACAGTGCACACTGTCCTCCGTGTGCACGAATGGCCGCCGGGGAAGTAACGCTACTGTAAGCCATTGTCCCCCGGCGGCAGGTGCTTAAGCCGGCTATCATCCATCCTCCCCTACTCTGCCGGCGAGCAGAGGAGAATGAATGAATAAAAAACTGACCTGCTGTGACCTCCAGACCGTGGAAGAATGCAAGTGATGAGGTCACGGCAGTTCAAGCTCTGTCACAGTGACCTCATTCTTCCACGGTCCGGAGGTCACAGCAGGTCAGTCTTTCATTCATTCATTCATTCTCCTCTGCTCGCGCTGATCGCGGCAGAGCAGGGGAGAATAAATGACAGCGGCTTCAGCACCAGCCGCCGAGGGACAGCGGCTTACAGTAGCGCTACTTCCCCGGCGGCCATCCGTGTGGTCCTGATGAGGCACACGGTTGCCACACGTGTGCCGCATGTAGTACACACACGGACACTGATATCTCTTGTAATGATTTTTCTGGTACCGGAAATATCAGGACGTGTGAAACCGACCTTAGAGGAGGTGCTCAAAGCTGGATGTGACAGTGTGTTGGGAGTTCTTGATGGGAGAATACTGAATGGGGGCATTGTGGGAAGCCCCCTGGATCTCAGTATACTGCTTTGAAGTGGTTTCTGTGGAAAAGCTTTGGTTATCATTATACCTGTAATGGGGGCTTTGGTTGACACTGCTTTGAAGGGGACATGAGCAGGATGTTGCTCGGGACACCCTCCTCAGAGCTGAATGTGGTTCTCAAGGTCAAAAAGGTTGGGGACCGCTGCTCTACAGATATGTGCACACAGTGGAAAGTGGAAAAATACATCCAGGTTTACATGCGCACTTCTCTTTTCAACAGAAATGGATGGTTTCAAAACATACACTTGATATCTGCAACAGATGTGGTATGCAATGTACCGCCGGAATGGTTACAGGTCCTGGTACTGCAGGAGCGGCTTCAGGTAAAAGTATTGCTGATGCAGCTTCAAGCTCAGGTACTGCCAAGAGCGGCATTATTATTATATATTATTATAGCACCATTTATTCCATGGCACTTTACATGTGAGAAGGGGTATACATAATAAAAACGTAAAGTAATCTTAAACAATACAAGTCACGACTGGTACAGGAGGAGTGAGGATCCTGCCCGCTAGAGCTCACAATCTACAAGAGATAGGTGAGAATACAGTAGGTGAGGGTAGAGCTTGTCGTGCCGCGGTTTGGTCGATCGGTGATTACTGCAGGTTGTAAGCTTATCGGAAGAGGTGGGTCTTCAGGTTCTTTTTGAAGGTTTTCATAGTAAGCGAGAGTCTGATATGTTGGGGTACAAAATTCCAGAGTGGGGGGGGGATGTGCGGGAGAAATCTTGTATGCGATTGTGGGAAGAGGAGATAAGAGGGGAGTAGAGAAGGAGATCTTGTGAGGTTCAGGCGCATCAGGCCAAGATACTGCAAGAACGGTATCAGGCACAGTTACTGTCAATGCGGTTTCAGGCTCAGGTACCACCAGAGTGACATCAGGCACAGTTACTGCCAGTGCAATTTGAGGTTCAGGTACCGCCAAAGTGGCATCAGGCTCTGGTACTACTGGTGCGGCTACAGGCTCAGGTACCGCCAGAGCGTCATCAGGCACAGGTACTGCCGGTGTAGTTACAAGCTCAGGTTCTGTCAGAGCGGCATTAGGAACAGGTACTGCCAGTGGGGTTACAGGCTCAGGTACCACCAGAGCGGCATCAGGCACATGTACTGCCGTGGGGTTACAAGCTCAGGTTCTGTCAGAGCGGCATCAGACACAGGTACTGTCGGTGCGGTTACAGGCTCAGGGACCTCCAGAGCGGCATCAGGCACTGCCGTAGCAGGATCAGGCGCATCAGGCCCAGGTACTGCAAGAACGGTATCAGGCACAGTTACTGTCAATGCGGTTTCATGCCCAGGTACCGCCAGAGCGGCATTAGGCATAGCTACTGCCGGTGCCGTTGCAGGCCCAGTACCGCCATAGTAATATCAGGCATAGGTACTGTCGGTGCAGTTACAGGCCCAGGTACCACCAGAGCGCCATCAGGCACAGGTAATGCCGATGCGGTTACAAGCTCAGGTTCTGTCAGAGCGGCATCAGGCACAGGTACTGCCAGTATGGCTTCAGGGTTTAGGTACTTCAAGAGCAGTGTCTGGGCTCAGTAACTGATGGAGCGTCATCATGGTACCGATGGCCCGGCATCAGGGTAGGTGGCTCAGGTGTGGCTTCAGGGTTCAGGACTACAAAACATGGGATAAAGGAAACGATTCAGACTCATACAACACAGGATACAGGGACCTGGCAACACTAATAAATGGAGAACACTGCTCATGCACCTCCTGTCATTAGAGATACAATACAAGTCAATGTTGTCGATTAAATAAAAGTCTGTATAATGTAGTTTCTATTTTCCCAAAGCTTTGTTCTACCGCAGAGAAATTAACTTATGAAACAATATGCAAATGAGTCAGAAAGTGCATTGGGGAGTGACAAATAGCTTTCTTTGCCTTGGGGCCCTGCTACATTCTGCGCTCAGGGCCAAACCCCTCTAGATGATGCTCAGCAAGGTAGCTCTCAAGAATCCTCGATCTGATCCTGGAACTTGGCCATTGTTCGGCTTTCGCGTTAGTGGGTTGCCCTCTCAGGGCTGCGGGGTACTCGGTACCGGGCCGGTGTCAGTGGGATGTGTCACAGCAGCGGTGACCCGGACCGTGGCCCTGGGCACCCAAGTAATAGGAAGATGTGAATGGTGGAATGTAGCTAAATAAATAGTTCATGACGCCACCTGTGGTGTTCGGCAAGGGAGGTGTTCAGCCGACGCTGCAGACAGATCCTCCGGGACAGATGGTGTGGTGCAGCAATGATGTTATAGCCCTCCACAGGCAGGGCTGTTGTCCCAGGGCAGTGTAGATGTGGAGACACTTAGATGGTGCAGTGTTTGGCGCAGGGGATGTAGCAGTGCCAGGAGGACGGACGCAGGAAGGAATGGAGGACACCAGGGCATGTAGTTCCAAAGCTTTACTCACAGTCTGTAGTGCCCGCTTCTTTGTCGTGTCCTCCGGGACAGGGACTCAGTCAACCTCCAGGCAAGATGGAATGCTCCCTTCCACGCTCCGCCAACTTATGTGCCTTTTCTGAACGTCTCCTCTATAGCGCCTTTAAGTGTGAAGATCTCCTAGTACTGAGTTACACTGGAGTTCCTCCTGACAGATGTTCCCAAGAACTCTACTTGTACGGCAGACAGCTGTAGCCTGCTTCGGGGACTCTCTACTCCTAAGTCCCGGCTCTCTATCCGTGTTGCTGTTGTGACCTCAAGTCTTAGATGGGAGTAGTGCATTTACAGCCCACTACTCCACCGGTGTCTGCTGCAGAACCATTAGTGTCCACACAACCTCAGGGACCGGGCCCCAGCCTCGCGCTTAGAACTTCTAGGCAGGGTTCTTCCTCTAACCCTCGTCCTCTGTGTTCCCTTTCACTCCTACGTTCCGTACTTGTCTTTCTCTCCTATGGAAGCTCAGGCTTCGGTTCAATGTCTTTCTCCTTCTTTCCTTTCCCGTGCCAGCTGGCTCAGATCACTGAGGCAGCTGCAGCACTCCTTCTTCCATCCCTCTTCCAGGGATCCCCGCTTCTCTCCGAGTGGCTTCCTCTCTCAGACTGACCCTCTGACTGAACCTCTAATCCTAAACCATCCCGCTCTTTTATATGTATTCTCAACTCCACCCACCTCCCAGCACATTTAGTGTTCCAAGCAGGGAACCACCAAAGGTGCTCTGCTTCTCTCTAAGCAAGGAGCCGCAATGTGGTTTTGCTGAACTACTCTATTGTGTGGGGTGTGAGTGTTGGAGCGTGGTCAGGAGCCTCCAACTTACCTGGATGGTGGGGCACCACACCTTAGGAGAAGGTGCAGTACCTCTGTGGCGACTGAGCCTCAGGGGCGCCACATTACAAATTAGCTCAGCAGTTTCCCAACTATCAATATGGGAGTCTGAGAAACAAACTACTGCAAAGGGTGATAAATGGGTGAATGCAGTGTATCGACCTGTGTCCATCCTCTGGAGGAGTGCGGCTTCACATGTTACCGAGTAATTCCTCAACATCATTCTGAATAATCTGCAAATAAATGTGCATTAGTAGCAAGAGAATTGTTTGCAGATTTCCCTGTAAATTCCACCCCTTCCAATAAAAGGGTGAAATCCGGACCTAAATCCATAAAGGTTTTGCGACAGATAGGACATGCTGCAGATCTATAATCCCAATGAGTTGCTTTTTCCCCTTTTGTTTTAATGACTGGTAGAGTAGGGATGAGCGATATTGCCCAATATTGTATCGGAATTCCGATTTCCGATATTGGAAAATATCGGATATCAGAATTTCCGATTTCCGATATCAATGCAAGTCAATGGGAGAAAAAAATCGGAATGACAAAATGACCACTACAGTGCTATATAATGGATAACATGGAGGGAAAACACCTCAGGATAATGGGGAAGGCGTTTGCAGAGGCAGAGGAGCAAAAAATCGCTAGCAAAATGCACAGAGCGAAAGCTGTAGCAGGAAAACTGGTCGCCATCTTCTTAACAGCGGTGTTTTTTCTTTGGGTTAGGATTAGTTGGGGTAGGGTTAGGGTTTATGGTTAGTAGGGTAAGGGTTAGGGTTAGTAGGGTTAGGGTTAGTTAGGGTTAGTAGAGTCAGGGTTTACGGTTAGGGTTATGCTTATAGTTAGTAGGGTTAGGGGTTATGGTTATGGTTAGTAGGGTTAGGGGTTAGGATTAGTAGGGTTATGGTTAGGGGTTAGGGTTTAGGGTTAGGCTTAGTAGGGTTAGGGTAAGGGTTAGGGTTAGAGGCTCAGAGGCTGAAGGATTATGGGATTTCCGATGTGAAAAAAATATCGGAATCAGAAAACGAAATTCCGATATCGCAAATATCGGGCCGATTTCCGATATTTCAATATCGGAAAGCTCATCCCTACTGGTGAGTATCTCAGGAGCCACGCAGAAAGGGAAAACCAAAGCCAGCATCCAAAATGAACAAAACCTTGTATTTATTAAAAATATACAGTCATGGTCAAAAGTGTTGGCCCCCTTGCAATTCCAGAAAATGAAGTATTTCTCCCAGAAAATTATTGCTATTACACATAAAAAGAAAATACTCCAAAAAAACATCTTATTACAATGTTGTAAAGTACGAAGATGATGCCTCATAAAGTCTCCGTGTGGAGACGACTCTCATAAAGACTGAGAAAAAATAGGAGAAATAGAGTCCAAATCCATTTCAAACATGTACATATTTATTACCAGTAAAAAGGCACATAACAGAGATACAGGGTAGTGAAAAAACAATAAAATGGGTAATCACATTAGTAACCCGGAGCCAGAAGAGAAAAACAAGTCAGCAGCCTGATCACAAGCATGAATACCCAAAAACTACTCCAAGAAAAAATTGTGCAAGAGAAATATCAAATGTTAGTCCACAAAGAGTTTATACTAAACGGAATTCGTTATATTGTAAATTGCACATAGCCCGAATAATATATGCCAATGCCCATTAATAGTGGGATAGGTGTAAACAACCAATGTTGTAATGGATTGTGCGGCCCCTGTCGGTCAAAGGATAGTCTAATAGTTGGCACAATTGTCTGTGCACGATATATGTAAAAGAGCAGGGAAAGCAGACTCCGTCATATTATTGGTTGTAATATAGCGTTTAGGGTAAAAATATGATAGTCACAACAATGTGCCGCCCAAGCAGCACGTTATTCAGCATATTGCACAAAATTCGCGGAGGATGAAAGAAAATTATCTTAAAGGGGTTGTCCCGGCTTTTCACATAATCTCAGTACATATCTGGGCTGCAGCATTATGACAATAAGTAATTTACTTTCTGTCAATAGTTTGCACGGTTTTCTAGATATTCTGAACAAAACATCCAAGGGGGAGTGTTATGGCATTGAAATGAGAACTAGACGTAACCTCCTACTCTACTCCAAACATGCCCTCTATAGCAACAACCCCACCCTCCATAGCTACAGGCCCTCCCCGTCCACATGGAGAAGCCCTCCTCACACAGTAACAAATTCTTCCCCTCCAGCAGCCTCACTGCAGAGAGCAGACCACCCAGCATCTCCTCCCCCAGACACACGCTGAACAGTGATCTATGGAAAGTGAAAGTAATGAGGAGGAGGGAAAATCGTCCTGTATTCTGGGCCACTCCATGATTACAATACATAACTCATTATCAGTAATTCCTTCCCTCACTGTCCCAGGCTGCTGGCAGCAGTGAGAACAGACTGTGTGATGACCAGTGAGGGGGGTCTGCAGCTTCTAATCTGCACAGGGGATGGCAGTCACTGATGTAATCTGTTGTGTGACAAAGCCTCTGCTGTGTGAATGAGACAGCTCTGTTTCACTGGTCTTCACACAGCAGCAGATTTGGTGCAGTGTATGTGTGAGCACTGTGTCTCTAATGACACAAATACTGATGGGAGCAGCCTGTCCCAGAATACAGGACGATTCTTCATTTGGACGGGGAGGGCTACACTATTTTGTAATATACTTTGCCTCTCAGTTGCTCACTTGCTTAAATAATTATTCTCAAATTAGTAAATTATCCACTAATTTATTGATCATTGACAGACAGTCCGACTGCTGGCAGTCACAACAATCCTGGGAACGGGGCTATAAAATCCTGGAAACGGTCTCTGCATAGTCTAGTCTTGAATGGGGTTCAGGTGTGCATACTCAACCTCCGCTCTTTGGGACTGTCGGAGAAGTCTGAGTACATTGCTGCGCTATGTGCGGCAGCCCCATAATCAATTAAAGGAATGGAGATCGAGCATGTGGACCCCAACTCCATTCAAGATGGGACTGTGCCCAATTCTTGGGATTGCTGGGGGTCACATCAGTCAGACCCACAAAGATAGGTGGGTTATTCTGGGTCACCCTCCCCAGGCCGTGGGGTACTCGGTCCTGGGCCGGTGTCAGGGGGATGTGTCACAGCAGCGGTGACCCGGTCCGTGGCCCTGGGCGCCCAAGTAATCAGGGGTGTTGAATGGTGGTTTGTAGTTAATGGAATAGTTCGTGACTCCACCTGTGGTGTTCGGCAAGTGGGATGTTGGACTGACGCTGCATGCAGATCCTCTGGGGCTGGTGGTGTGTTGCAGCCAAGATGGTGAAGCTCCCCACAGGTGGAGCTGTAGCGCCAGGGCAGTGTAGATGTAGGGGCAGAGGAGAGGTGCAGGTGGTGTAGAAGCTGATACCCAGATGTAGAGGTACAGGGTGTGCTGGTGCAGGAATAATTGGAGGACACCAGGGCGTGCAGTTCCAAAGCTTTACTCAGTTTGTGGCACACACACATGCCTGCCTCCGTGCTGTGTCCTCTGGGTCAGGGACTCAGTCAACCTCCAGATCAGATGGAATGCTCCCTTCCAACACTCCGCTAACATGTGCCTTTCTGAACGTCTCCTCTTATAGCGCCTTTAAGTGTGAAGTACTCCTAGTACTGAGTTACACTGGAGTGCCTCCTGACAGATGTTCCCAAGAACTCTACTTGTACGGCAGACAGCTGTAGGCTGCTTCGGGGACTCCTCTCTCCTGAGTCCCGGATCACTATTCCCGTTGCTGTTGTGCCCCCAAGTCTTAGATGGGAGTAGTGCATTTACAGCCCACTACTCCACCGGTGTCTGCTGCAGGACCTTCAGTATCCATACATCCTCAGGGACTGGGCCCCGGCCTTGCGCTTAGAACTTCTAGGCAGGGTTCTCCTCTAACCCACGTCCTCTCTGTTCCCTTTTACTCCTTCGTTCCGTACTAATCCCTCTCTCTCATAGAAGATCAGTTTCAGTCCAATGTCTTTCTCCTTCTTTCCTTTCCTGTGCCAGCTGGCTCAGATCACTGAGGCAGCTGCAGCACTCCTTCCTCCATCCCTCTTCCAGGGATCCTCACTCCTCTCCGAGTGACTCTCTCTCTCACCCCTCACTGGCTGACTGACTGACTGAAAACCTAAACCCTCCCGCTCTTTATGTATTCTAAACTCCACCCACCTCCCAGCACGGTTCGTGTTCCAAGCAGGGAGCCACCAAAGGTGCTCTGCTACACTCCAAGCAGGGAGCCGCAATGTGGCTTTGCTGAACTACCATGTTGTGTGGGATGCGAGTGTTGGAGCGTGGTTAGGAGCCTCCAACTCACCTGGATGGTGGGGTACCACACCTCAGGAGGAGGTGCAGTACCTCTGGGGCAACTGAATCCTCAGGGGCACCACATTCCCCCCAGTTAAACACAGCACGTCCGCGTGCTGCAAATCAGAGTTAACAATACAGGAACATACAAAATTTTGTAATGCTGAATAAACATGTCTTATACTAAACTTCCTAATATAGGAGGCACAGTTTCTTGAACGTTACAAACAAATTAACTGTCTAAATCTTAAATTATGCTACTTAATTTAAAGTGCTATATAAGCAAACTCAATATCAATTCACATTTGCTAGCAACACATCTCCTTTTCACTATCTTTCACATTCTCCTCCTTCTACTGTCTCTTCTAGACATAGGATGACAACCGTGGATACCTGGTTCGTCACCTGTACTTTTTGATTCTATATTCACATCCTCAACATCTTTATTCAAAGTTCTGTAAACATTCACTATATTTTTTCTCTCAGTTATACTCTATAAAATCTGTCATTAAAACATTATCAGTTTCTATCTTTCTGTTTCAAAAAAAATATATTAACCATTATCAATAAGTGCTAAAGGTAGACACGAGTCTGGAAATGTCCTTAAGATAAGATAATTCTTCTAAGTGCTGGACACCGCTCCCAGCCGGGATTTCTTGCAGTGTCCTTAGTTGGAGCCATGCCCCAGATGAGGAAGTCCGTATCCTCAAAAGAAGACCTATGTAAAACCAAGAGAGAACACCTAAAGAGGTGCAAACTATTTACAAGGACAGTTCTGGACCATTCAGCGTTCATGATCTCTGCAGTTCAATATGAAAGCTGCCAATCAAAACTGGGCAACAACTGGAAAAACCAAAACTAAACCATGATAGGAAAACAAAAGGCACAACAGTGTAAATACCCTCCTGGGTAACGAGAGTTAGTTATTGGTTAGCGCTGCAGCCTTGCAGCGCTGGGGTCCTGGGTTCGAATCCCACCAAGGCCAACATCTGCAAGGAATTTGTATGTTCTCCCCGTGTTTGCGTGGGTTTCCTCTGGGCACTCCGGTTTCCTCCCACATTCTAAAGACATACTGATAGGGAATTTAGATTGTGAGCCCCATCGGGGACAGTGATGATGATGTGTGCAAACTGTAAAGCGCTGCGGAATATGTTAGCGCTATATAAAAAATAAAGATTATTAGATTATTATTATTATTTTTGCTAGTGGTGGTCTCCTCCTGGGGTTTCTGGAAACTGGTGATTAGGTCTGTCTCCAGGGAGAAACTTTGGGCGTCTTCATCTTGTTGCTGGTTGCTTGCCAAAGGGCATGGTGGCAACAACTGGTGCGATTGCGGCCTAGGACATCGATGCTGGGGTAAAGGGAACCCATGATGCATATCAATACCCAGCAACTGTTCCTCACTGGTGGGTGGTTCCGGTACCCTGGTGCGGGGCCTAACATCCGTGGAGGCCACGGCCCGTTGACGCTGATAGGCGGCTACGTGGGGGTTTTCCGGCCAGGGGATCTCGATGTCACTATCCCAAAGCGACCTAGACTCCTCCAAGCCGTGAAGATGTCGGATTGTGCGTGCCTGCTCCAGCCGTACCCTTTTCAGTAGGGACCTCCATCACCTCCCCATCTCCGACAGCCTAGTGCTCCCAGCCGACTCCTCCAACTGAACCATTTCGAGTTCCCGCAAGCCAGCCTCTGACAACGTGAAGTCGGGGGGCAACCCATTAGGGGGGCCGGGGTATATACCTGGTGCTTCCCGGCGGTGCGGTCTCTGCTCCGGTGCAGCAATGGTGTCAGCGGGTCCCGTTCGGTGGAATGCCTGGGACGGCGGCAGAGCTAAGGGCGGCTCCGGGTCCGCAGGGGCCTCTGGAAGGACCTGTGCAGCTGCGTCAGGTCCGGACGGAGGCTCTTCTTCCGCTCCCAGGGCCTGGTACAACTCCTCCGGTGGTGGCGGCAGAGGGAAAACGATACGTGCTGCCAGTGGTATGGCAGCGGTCGCAGGCTCCACGGAGTCTTCCTGGACAGAGTCTGGTGCAGCAGCGGCGGGTACCGGTGTGGCGGGTACCGCAGGTGTAGGCCCCTCCTGGGCGCGCTGCAGGTTCAAGGTCCATAGCGCTTCCTGCCTCAGTTGCAGGCTGTGCTTCAGCTGGGCTATTTCTTCCTCCAGCTGCTGGCGATTCATCTCGGACACTGGGTTGGAGCCTTCAGCCATGGCGCCAAGGAGATCCGGCATGACCTCCTTGCGCTCCGCAGGCCTCCTCCCGTCTCTCTCCAAAATGGCGTTTTGGCGTTCTTCTTCCTGCCTCGGCCCCTTTCCCGCCATTGGCTTCTGCCCCTACTTCTTGGGGCAGCGTCTTCTTCCAGCGTCTCCATACCAAGCCAGTATACGAACCCCTCGGGGTGGGCCATGTTGCCGTTGCATAGTAATTCAGGCAGGGGAGGCCCAGGACAGTTCGTAGCCTTTTCTTAGGACCTCCCATGTTGTCACGCCCTTCTTCACCGCGCCAGCGGCCATTTTTAACATTCATTTTACAGTCTATCAAATTGGGTCTCCTGCACATTATCAAAAGTTTTAAGTCCAACAAATCTTAGGCACACAGAACCCGATGGCATCAAGTCTCGTCATCCTGTTTGTGACGCCAAAATTGGGTCGCCCTCCCAGGGCCGTGGGGTACTCGGTACCGGGCCGGTGTCAGGGGGATGTGTCACAGCAGCGGTGACCCGGTCCGTGGCCCTTGGCGCCCAAGTAATCAGGGGTGTTGAATGATGGTTTCTAGTTAATGGAATAGTTCGTGACGCCACCTGTGGTGTTCGGCAAGTGGGATGTTGGGCCGACGCTGCATGCAGATCCTCTGGGGCTGGTGGTGTGTTGCAGACAAGATGGTGAAGCTCCCCACAGGTGGAGCTGTAGCCCCAGGGCAGTGTAGATGTAGGGGCAGAGGAGAGGTGCAGGCGGTATAGAAGCTGATACTCAGATGTAGAGGTACAGGGTGTGTTGGCACAGGAATAATTGGAGGACACCAGGGCGTGCAGTTCCAAAGCTTTACTCACTGTTTGTAGCATACACACATGCCTGCCTCCGTGCTGTGTCCTCTGGGTCAGGGACTCAGTCAACCTCCAGATCAGATGGAATGCTCCCTTCCAACACTCCGCCAACATGTGCCTTTCTGTACTTCTCCTCTTATAGCGCCTTTAAGTGTGAAGTACTCCTAGTACTGAGTTACACTGGAGTGCCTCCTGACAGATGTTCCCAAGAACTCTACTTGTACGGCAGACAGCTGTAGCCTGCTTCGGGGACTCCTCTCTCCTGAGTCCCGGATCACTATTCCCATTGCTGTTGTGCCCCCAAGTCTTAGATGGGAGTAGTGCATTTACAGCCCACTACTCCACCGGTGTCTGCTGCAGGACCTTCAGTATCCATACATCCTCGGGGACTGGGCCCCGGCCTTGCGCTTAGAACTTCTAGGCAGGGTTCTCCTCTAACCCACGTCCTCTCTGTTCCCTTTTACTCCTTCGTTCCGTACTAATCCCTCTCTCTCATAGAAGATCAGGTTTCAGTCCAATGTCTTTCTCCTTCTTTCCTTTCCTGTGCCAGATGGCTCAGATCACTGAGGCAGCTGCAGCACTCCTTCCTCCATCCCTCTTCCAGGGATCCTCACTCCTCTCCGAGTGACTCTCTCTCTCACCCCTCACTGGCTGACTGACTGACTGAAAACCTAAACCCTCCCGCTCTTTATGTATTCTAAACTCCACCCACCTCCCAGCACGGTTCGTGTTCCAAGCAGGGAGCCACCAAAGGTGCTCTGCTACACTCCAAGCAGGGAGCCGCAATGTGGCTTTGCTGAACTACCATGTTGTGTGGGATGCGAGTGTTGGAGCGTGGTTAGGAGCCTCCAACTCACCTGGATGGTGGGGTACCACACCTCAGGAGGAGGTGCAGTACCTCTGTTGCAACTGAATCCTCGGGCGCCACAATTCCCTATTCATAGGATAAGGGATAACCTACTATCTTGGATAATAAACCGTAAATTCAACTTTATTTAAAGGGAATCTGTCTGTAGGATCAAATCTCCTAAGCCGTCTATATGGGCATGCAGGTCATAGAAAGCTGAAGAAAGAGCAGTGAGATTATGGAACTCTCTGCTATATGATGTTGTAATGAGTGATTCCCTACTAAAATTTAAGAGGGGACTGGATGCCTTTCTTGAAAAGTATAATATTACAGGGTATATACACTAGTTTCCTTAATATTGCGTTGATCCAGGGAGGTAGTCTGATTGCCGTATGTGGAGTCGGGAAGGAATTTTTTTCCCAATGTGAAGCTTACTGTTTGCCACATGGGGTTTTTTTTTACCTTCCTCTGGATCAACATGTTAGGGCAGGTTAGGATAGGATATGGGTTGAACTAGATGGACTTAAAGTCTCCCTTCAACCTTAATAACTATGTTACTATGAAAATGATACCTTCATATCTGAGATCTGATGTCTCATTCCAGTGATATCCACGTTTTCCTTGTATGTAAATGAGCTTTTAAGCTTTATGGGACAGACATAGATCTATCTGAGAATCTACTTCCAGAGTCTATTTTAACCCCTTCACCACCTTGGGTTATTCCATTTTTGACTTTTTTTTTTTTCGCTCCCCTTTTTCCCAGAGCCTTAACATTTTTATTTTTCCATCAATATTGCCATTTGTTTTTTGTGCAGGATGAGTTGTACTTTTGATAGACAACATTGGTTTTACCATATAATGTACTGGAAAACAGAAAAAAATTCAAAGCGTGGTGAAATTGCAAAAAACGTGCAATTCTACAATTGATTTTTTTTTCTCATGTTCACTAAATGAAAACTGACCTGCCATTATGATTCTCCAGGTCATTACAATTTCATAGACACCAAACATGTCTAGGTTCTTTTTTATTTAAAGGGAATCTGTCACCGATTTTTTGCCCTATTAGCTGCCGTGTTGTGAGTTCATTTTCCCCTTCACCATTGAGGTCTGATGAATTCCCTCTTCTGGTGAAGGAAGGTAGTGAGGCTGATTACAAAGCACCTGAGCAGAATGATGATGACTGGGTGACTGGGATTGCTGACTGGATATAAGGCAGCCGACGCCCTTCTGCCTTGCGGGTGATTACTCTGAGGGATTCTTGGAGACGAGTCTGATTCCTGCTCCTCAAAAGCTAAGTTTTCTGCTCTACTTTTTGCATTTGTGTTTTGGTTTTGTTTTGCCTTGTTTTTCTGGATTTCTGCCTTTCCCTGCTGGGTGAGCTGAATTCCTTTTTGCTCTGTCTTCAGATAATACCTGAGTACTGATATAGTCTTTTTGAAGCCTAGCGTCTTCAGGGCTTTTTTCCCTATCAGTCTGTTGGCTCTTGTTTTTGAGAGGGTTTTGGCGGATTGCAGACAGCAGCTTTTCTATTCTGTCCTATTTGGTTGGCTTGGGCCCCATAGTTTGCTCGGCCTGTCTTTCTATCTGTATGGGTGTTTTTTCGTCTTGCTTCGCCGTCATTGTATGTTGGGGGCTGCCTGTTGCTTTGGGGTCTGCTCTGGGGCAGTTTGGATTTCCCTTTCTGTCTTTGGGCTGTGTAGTTCTACGGCTGTGATCGGGGGGTCTGGGGCGCCGTGGGAGCCCCCCGCGGCTGCTGCTGGCTGTTGTTGTTGGGTTCAGGGGTCTGCGGTCCGGTGGCTGCCGGCTTCTCTGGTTTTCTGGACTTGGCTGGTGTTTCTGTTTTTGCCTCCTATGGTGACTCATTCATAAAACTGCCGGCATAGACATCGGGGTCTTATCTACAGCATTCTGTAATGCTGTAGATAAGCCCCCGATGTAACCTGAAAGAGAAGAATAGCTTAGTTACTCACCGATAAAGGTGTTTCTCGGAACCCATGACAGCACCACGGAAAGAGGGGGTCCGCCCATCAAGGACAGGAACCTACAGATAAAAAGGCGACACCTCTCCTCCGCCCCCAGTTGGTTACAGAGCATCAGAGGGTCTCCCGGTTAGTTAACAACAAAAGTATATACATAACATTATAATATTGCATATTATGGAGAAGCACCGTGTCTAACAAAAACACTTTGCACACATTAACTCGTGCTCACCGCACACGTGAAGGGGGGGGGGGAAATAAGCGGGTGCTGTCATGGGTTCCGAGAAACACCGTTATCGGTGAGTAACTAAGCTATTCTCTCTCACACATGACAGCACCACGGAGAGAATTTCAGAGATTGGTAGCTAAGGGAGGGACCACTGCCTGAAGGACCCTTCTCCCAAAGGTCAGGTCAGACGTAGAGGCTAGATCTAAGCGATAGTGCCTGAAAAAGGTAGAAGGTGTTGACCAGGTGGCCGCCTTACAGATCTGCTCTATTGATACCTCTAATCTTTCTGCCCATGAGGTCACCATTGCCCTTGTAGAATGAGCTTTTAAACCCTCCGGGATGGTATTCCCACTGGATGAATACGCCAGGGCAATCGCATCCCGTATCCACCTTGCTAGGGTACTCTTGGATGCCTTGAGTCCCTTCCGAGGTCCCTGGAAACACACAAAGAGACCCTTCCTTCCTACATCCCTTGGTGGCCTCTAAGTACTGAACTGGGCACCTCTTTACATCCAGGGTGTGAAATTTCTCCTCTCCCCTATTCCTAGGGTTTGGGCAGAAGGAAGGAAGGACCACTTCTTGGGACCTATGGAAGTGTGTTGACACCTTAGGTAGGTATGCTGGGTCAGGTTTTAATATGACTCTATCATCTAGGATTTTAGTGAATGGGGGTATTACTGACAAAGCTTGAATATCGCTCACTCTGCGAGCGGATGTTAGGGCTACTAAAAGGATAGTCTTTAATGATAGGGTTTTTAGGGGTGCTGACTGGATGGGCTCGAATGGGGGCCCTGTTAGTGCAGACAACACTAGGTTTAGATCCCATGATGGTATTTTCTGAGTGGTTATTGGTCTAGACCTGGCTGCAGCCCTCATAAACCGTGCCACCCAAGGGTTGCCTTCCACATCCTGGTTATAAAGGGCACCTAGAGCCGCTATCTGTACCTTCAATGTATTAGTTGCCAGCCCCTGCTCTAACCCTTTTTGCAGGAATTTGAGAATTTTGTCAATTTGTATTCCATCCTGAACCCTTACCCCGGAGCTGGATAGAAATTTCCTCCAAGTTCTACCGTAGGCTCTGGTTGTGATCGGTTTCCTACTCTTTTGTAGCGTTGAAACCAGGTTTTCTGAGAACCCCCTCAGCAGTGCCCTTTCAAATTCCATGCTGTTAAATGGAGGTTCACTGCCCGAGGGTGTAACACGGGACCTTGGGACAGAAGGTCGGGGAGATCTGGTAGAACCCAGGGGTCGGTTATTGACAGAATCCTCAGCCAGGAAAACCAAGTTCTTTTTGGCCAAAACGGGGCTATTTGTATCATTTGTGCCCTGTCTTCTCCGACTTTCCTTATGACTGCCGGAATGAGAATGGGTGGTGGAAAGGCATACATTAGGCCCTGCGTCCATGGAAGCATAAACGCATCCAGGGTCCGGGGATTCCCCCTGGGGTCTAGGGAACAAAATGCTTCTACTTTTTTGTTTTTGTGGTCGGCAAACAGATCCATGTCCGGGGTTCCCCACATTTTTACGATTTTCCGAAAAATGGACTGTTTTAGAACCCAATCCCCTTGATGTAGCTGGGTGTGACTTAGGAAGTCTGTTGTCTGGTTTTCTGCTCCCCGTATGTGTAATGCAGAGAGGGATAGTAGGTTTTTCTCGGCTAGCGTGAATATTTCGGAGGATGTGTTCATTAGTATTCGGGACCTGGTTCCCCCCTGAAGATTTATGTAGGCCACCGTCACTCGATTGTCCGAAAGTATGCGGACATGATGTCCCTTTAATATTGGTAGAAAGTGTGTTAGGGCGTAGCCTACTGCCAACAGTTCCTTTTGGTTTGAGGAGGCTTCTAGTTCCTGACCTCCCCATTCCCCCTGAGCCACCCTGTTGCTCATATGTGCTCCCCATCCCTTGGGACTGGCATCCGTGGTGATTATGTGTGTGACTTTTATCACCCAGGGAATCCCTTTGGACAGGTTGTTTCTGTTTCCCCACCAAGCTAGGGAACGAATAGTTTTGGAGTCTAGTGTGACATTTCCTTCCAAGTGACCTCTTAAAGCTGACTGGTTGGCTAAAACATCCCATTGGAGATCTCTCGTATGTAGCTGTGCCCACTGGACCGCCGGCAGGCAAGCGGAGAGGGACCGTAATAGTGACATTGCTTCCCTTAGCGTCATGGAAGGGTTCTGTGTCGCTCTTGCTACCATCTGGGCGATCCTCTCCTTTTTGTGGTCTGGCAGGTAACACTCCTGGGTGTTTGAGTCCAGTGTCAGGCCTAGGAACTCCTGGACTTTTCTGGGCTCCAGCCTTGATTTTTTCAGGTTTAGGAGCCAGCCGAGGTTTTTTAGAGTGTCCATCACTCTGTCCCCCTGTTCCCTGCATCTTTTGGCCGAGTCGCTCGCTATTAAAAAGTCGTTCAGATATGGGACTATTAAAACATCTTGTTCTCTTAAGTGAGCCATCATATCTGCCACTAGTTTCGTGAAGATACGCGTGGCTACCGAAATCCCGAATGGCAGGGCCCTGTACTGAAACTCCCTAATTTCGCCTCCTATGGAGACCGCAAGTCTGAGGTATTCTTGGGAGTCTTTGTGGATGGGAACGTGATAGTAGGCATCGCTGAGGTCTAATACTACCATGAAGCAATGTGGAGAGAGAATTTTGATGGTTGACTTGATCGACTCCATTTTGAATTTTTCATTTTTGACGTAATCGTTCAGCCTCTTTAGATTTATTATTGTCCGGAAGGTACCGTCCGGTTTGGTTACTAAAAAGAGAGGCGAGTAGAACCCTCTGCCTCTCTCTCCCGCGGGGGAACCTCCTGGAGGACTCTTTTGTTCAATAGGCTTAGGACCTCTTTTTTGGGGGCTTCTTGTTCCTTTATTGATGATCTTAGTGGGGTCACCACATATTTTTGAGGTGGGAGAGAGAGGAAGTTTATCCTCAGCCCTGACCCTATCAGATTTAATAACCAGGGGTTGTTCGATATTCTCCTCCAGGCTGGGAGAAAAAAGCTTAGTCTCCCTCCCACCCTGGGCAAACAGTCACTTCGAGGGTTTTTTGTCTCGGGACGTGTTACCGAAGAAGAACCCCCTGTCCCTTCTTCTGTCGTCCCATTTTTGTTCTCTCGGGGGTCTCCTCTGAAAAAACTTTTTGTTTCGAAAAGACCTTTTAAAGCCCATAGGGCCTAGATTTGGGAATCCCTTCTTTTTATCCCCTGCCTTTTGGAGGCTGTCATCCAGCGTTTCCCCGAATAGGAATTTCCCTTCACAAGGGATGGCGCACAGCTTCATCTTAGTTTGTAAGTCTCCTGGCCAGCATTTAAGCCACAGCGTTCTATGGGCTGCGTTTGCCAGGGCTGCCGCTTTGGATGACAACCTTACTGAGTCAGCTGATGAGTCGGCTAAGAAGGCCGCCGCTCCTCTTATGACTGGCATGGATTCCAGGACTTTCTCTCTGAGTGTACCTTCCCTTAGCTGCCTCTCTAGTCGGTCCACCCATACCATGAGGGCTCTGGAGGTACAAGTTGCCGCTATTGCTGGCCTAAGATTTCCTCCTGCTGATTCCCAAGTGCCCTTGAGGAAAGTATCAGCTTTTTTGTCTAAAGGGTCCTTTA
The DNA here is from genome assembly GCF_039654945.1 of Dendrobates tinctorius. Lineage (NCBI taxonomy): Eukaryota > Metazoa > Chordata > Amphibia > Anura > Dendrobatidae > Dendrobates > Dendrobates tinctorius. The sequence continues at coordinate 19,647,664 of NW_027361700.1, forward strand.
GAGTACCCATATCCTCAAAGGGGAGTGCAAATTTCCTTGAGGCCTTTGCGACCACCACGTCTAGCTTCGGGGCTTTGTCCCAGGACGTGGACGCCTCCTCGTCAAATGGGTATTTTCTTTTAAGGGAGGGAACCTTGGAGGTCTTCCTATCTGGTCTCTCCCATTCTTTTTTATCAGGCCCTGTACATTCTCATTTAATGGAAATACTCTGCGTCTCTTTTGGCCCAGTCCCCCGAACATTATGTCCTGGACTGATCTATCGGGTCGAGGGTCTGCTACCCCCATGGTAGACCTTACTGCTTTTACTAACGTGTCCACCTCATCCAGGGGAAAACAATGATGAACCTCTGTTTCCTCGTCTGAGGATGACGAGTCGGTGGGAGGTAACTTCCCCTGACGACGAAACTTCTGACTGGGAGCCTACTACTGTGATTACCGCTCTTAGATCTGAGGCGTAATCCGGGGTTTCATCACAGAGAACTTCCTGTATGCAGGAGTCGCAGAGTTTTTTTTATCCCAGGAAGCCGGTAGCGGGTTGTTACAGGTGGGGCATTCCCTGTTCTTTGTTTTTTTCTTTCTTCTTTCCCTAATAAGGGAAAGAAGTCTATTACAGTGGGGAACATTCACGTAGATCACTTACCCGTATGCGCGGTTGCAGGTACCGGTTCGGGAGGTGGATTCAAATCCCTCACAAGTTGATCCATGGAAGGTGACTTGCTCCTCGCAGTCGATTTGCTCCGCTGCGTTGAGTGGCTACTGGACCGGCCTTTGCGCCCGACCTTTTCCTTTTACCGGCGATGGTGATGTTGCCTGTGCTGCTACTGTTTAGGCTGCTGCATTGGCTGCTCCTTGTGCTGGTCGCTGTCCTCCATGCTCACAGGACGCTTCCAGCATGGAACAACTCCAGCGTTCTCCTTTCGAATTTCCCGGCCGTAACATCACCTCCTTCTCCCAGCCTGCACCGCTGTGCCCCGGGGAGCGCGCAATGCGCATGCGCCGACCGCGGGGACTCGGAAGTCGTCCCTTCATTTCCGGGGCAGCGCCATCTTGGTACACCTCTGTACCACGGCGCTGCCCGCGCGTATGCCGGCGTCCCCCAGCCCCATTCTCCTTTCCGGAGCGGCGACTCGGTCCTCTCCCGCCCGCTCACCCTGTATAGCCCCTCAGCTACAGCGGTGGTGGCTTCAGGTACCGACCCCGCCATGACAGGGGCCTCCCCGCTGCCAGGACTGCGAACGGAACGGCCCTGGACTCCTCTTCTACTGGGTAAGCTGCTGCCGCTGCTGGTTCCACGGGTCACCCGTCAAGGACAGGAACCCAACTGGGGGCGGAGGAGAGGTGCCGCCTTTTTATCTGTAGGTTCCTGTCCTTGATGGGCGGACCCCTTCTCTCCGTGGTGCTGTCATGGGTGAGAAACGCATTATATTATACTCACCGAGGAGGGCAGTCCGGTCCTATGGGTGTCACGTCCGGTCCGGCGCCTCCCTTCTTCATGCGATGACGTCCTCTTCTCCCGTCCTGAAATGGCTCCGGCGCATTGCTCTGCCCTGTTGAGGGTAGAGCAGAATTCTGCAGTGAGCAGGCGCCAGACCTCTCCCGACGCCTGTGCACTGCAGGACTCTGCCCTCAACAGGGCAGAGCAATGCGCCTGCGCCGGAGCCATTTCAGGACGGGAGAAGAGGACGTCATCGCATGAAGACGGGAGGCGCCGGACCGGACGGTGACACCCATCAGATCCGACCGCCCATCTCGGTGAGTACAATATAACATGTTTTTCTTCTCTTTCAGGTTACATCGGTTACATATGTCAATGCCGGCAGCTAATAGGGCAAAAAAGGGTGACAGATTCCCTTTAAGTGGTGAAAAAAAATCCATATAGTTTGTAAACAAAAAAAAATTTTTGCGTGCTGAGCTGATGTTTTTATTGATACCATTTTTGTGTAGATATGATCTTTTGATCACCCGTTATTGCATTTTAATACAATGTTGCTGTGACCAAAACCCGTAATTCTGTTGATTTGATTTTTTTCTCGTTACGACGTTTACCGATTGGATTAATTCGTTTTATATATTGATAGATCAGGCAATTCTGAAAGTGGCGATACCATATATGTGTATTTTTTATTGTTTTATTCTGAATGGAGCAAATGGGGGGTAATTTAAACTTTTACATTTTTTTAATTTTTTTGTTTTACATTTTACTAGCTTCAATAGGCTACTCATAGCAGGGCTCCTGCAGACCCCGGGTTGTCATGCAAAAACATTGGCGATCCCCGGTCATGTGACACAGGCAATGTGTGGGCGAGGATTGTGACGCGCTTCTGGCGTGATCATGTTAAATGCCTCTGTCAGAGATTTACAGAGACATTTAACATGACAACATCGGCAGGTGGATTGCGATTCCACCCGCGGCTGTTAGGGGCACATGTCAGCTGACGTGTGCCGGAAATGTTGCTGGCTCATCGCTGGAGCCCATGTCAAACAGGGGGAGGCGACCTTGGACGTACCTATACATCCAAGGTCATAAAAGGGGTTAAATGAATGCGGACCCTACCAATGTGAGAGATGTAATGACTGACGGCCTTTTCTCCTGATCTACATGTCTCACGCTGGTAACGCCCCATTAATTTAACATAATCTCTTGAAGCAGATTCTCAGGGTATGTGGATTTCTCTGGAATAAGACATCAGATCACAGATATAGAATCATAGAGTTGGAAGGGACCTCCTGGAACATCTGGTCCAACCCCCTGCTCAAAGCAGGATTCGCTAAATCATCCAAGTCAGATGTCTGTCCACCCTCTGTTTGAAGACTTCCATTGAAGGAGAACTCACCACTTCTTGTGGCAGCCTGTTCCACTCATTGATCACTCTGTCAAAAAGTTTTTTCTAATATCTAATCTGTGTCTCCTCCCATTCAGTTTCATCCCATTGCTTCTAGTCTTTCCTTGTGCAAATGAGAATAAAGATGATCCTTCTACAATGTGACAGCCCTTTAGATATTTGTAGACAGCTATTAAGTCTCCTCTCAGTCTTCTCTTTTGCAAACTAAACATTCCCAAATCCTGCAACCTTTCCTCATAAGACAGGGTTTGCAGACCCGGTCACCATTCTGGTCGCTCTTTTCTGAACTTGCTCCAGTTTGTTGATGTCTTTTTTAAAATGTGGTGCCCAAAACTGGACACAATATTCCAGATGAGGTCTGACCAAAGAGGAGTAGAGGGAAATAATGACTTCACGTGATCTAGACTGTATGCTTCTGTTAATACATCCTAGAATTGCATTTGCCTTTTTTGCTGCTGCATCATACTGTTGACTCATATTCAGTCTGTGATCTATTAGTATACACAAGTGGTGGATTGTTTATGGACCTTTTAGTTTTGCCTATAATAAAGGTCTTGGGATTGTTCAAACTTCCCTCGCTCTGCTGATTGTATGGTATCGGAGAAGGACCCCTTGACAGTGTGCCTCAGCAGAACTGGAGTAACATTTCTGGCGTATGGATTGCCACCACTTAGAATGATTTTGTCAGGCTGGTATTGTCACGACCTGTAGCGCCCGGCTCCTCCCCAGCTACACCCAATTTGAGGGAGCTGCCCGAAAAGAAAAGAAATTATGTGCAACTTCTGCAACCTATTTAATGTGTTTTACTTCAGAATTCTGGCGTAAACACCATGATAAATCAGAGCCTTAGTGTGAAAGGACTTTCCCATGTGTATTTACCCTGATTTTTTCCTCCATTTGGGGTGAGGTAGAAGTGGCACATGCCAAAGCAACGTGTAACTGCTAGCTGAGGAACGAGCCCTTATGTAGAAGCTAGGAATCCCGAGGGAAGGATGCCTCTGTGGCTGCCTCGGACGTGCAAGACTAGCCACCTATGAGATGAAATTATCATGAGGAAGTGAGTTGTGTCTTGCAGAGGAGATTGTGAGGGATGGCACAAGATCAGGCTCTGCCTGAGAGGTTGGAAGGTGGCAGCGAGTCCTAAAAGCCCAAGGTTGCACATAGCTATTCTGCAGAATTTTAAGTGAATTGTCTCCTGTTAGAAGATATCCAATAAACCTAAGGTAGAATTCTCTTCTCGTGTGGCTCCCAGTGGAGTACCCCATCTTGAGCACTTTTCGTTATCCGGCGCACGTCCTCCACGATCACCTTTCCATATAAGCAGCCATTAATTTCATATACGTGAAAATTTATAAATTCTTTATAACAGAGACAGGGCATATCGTAGAGATACGTATTCTTGCAGGATTTTATCTCCCTTATATAGCACCATTAATCCCCACAGCACTTTACAGACATTATCATCACAGTCCCCATTGGGGCTCATAGTATAAATTCCCTATCAGTATGACTTCACAGTGTGGGCGGAAACTTAGGTAAACTCAGGGCGAATATACACTCACACTCCTTACAGATGTTTCCCTTGGTGGGATTTGATCCCAGGACCCCAGTGGTAACCAGTGTGCTGCAGGGATGTGCTGCAGGGATCTGCTGGTCTGTGTGTGAAAAGCAGAGACAATTGCTTCTAACTGTACAAAGAGCAGCTCCTTCTTGTCAGTAGCATCTCTTCCAAGCTCCATAAAACAGGGTGTTGTGCTGTCAGAGCACCAGAGAGGTCTCGCAGGGTTTTGCCACTTTAGGTATAGCTGCAGTTAAAGGGGTTGTCCAGTGAAAACAAGAGGATAGGGAATTGCTTAGGCTAGTTTCACATTAGCGTTTTTTTGCGCAGCGCATCGGGCGCATAAAAAACGCAAAGAAAAACGCAAAACAAACGCGCTTTTTTTAACGTCATGCGCACGCTGATGCGTCAAAAAAACGCAGCGTTGCTTGCGTTTTACATGCGTTTGCACATGCGTTTTTAGGTGTGTCATTTTTTCCATTGTCTAAAGAACATTCTAGACTTTTTAAACTCAAAAACGCATGCGCAAAAAAACGCAACCGTGCGCAAGACCATGCGCACGCATGCGTTCCCATAGACTTCAATGTGTTGTTTTTGCGCATTCCGTGCGCATGCGTTTTTTTGCTGAGACAGGGCGCACCAAAAAATGCAACATGTTGCGTCTGGCGCGAAACAAAAAAACGCATGCGCACGAAAACGCAAGTGTGCGCAAGACCATGCGCACGTCATGTTAAACATAGGTGCACAGTGCGCACGATGCGCTGCGCACAAAAGCGCAAATGTGAAACCAGCCTTACTGATTGGTGGGGTCTGCCAATAGGTATTGGCAGAACTGGGAACTTTTACCTGTTAAAATGGATCGGCAGTATGCATGATCGACCATTTCTCCATTCATTCTCTATGGGGAAAAGCTGAGCGCTCGGCAGTCCTCTAGGGAATTCTCGGCGCAGCGGTCCGGCGTGCGCACCTCTCATCCACATCAACAGGATCGGTCAGATCCCCACTGATCTATGAGGTATAGGAGGAGAACTTGTTTTCCCCAGACAACCCCTTTAACGCCCGGCAGCCACTGGTAATAATGCAGCCTCTATGACCAGCAGCTGCTGCCATCTTGTCAGCTGACTTTTCCTTTACTTTCACATGGTTACTACTCCACTGTCTGTGATTGAAAGCGTAACACGTGACCAGTATCAGCAAGAAACACGATTTAATAAAGTTCTGATGTTCAAAGAAGAAGAAGAAGGAAAAAAAAAGTAATCACGCCCCGTCCTCGCGAGAAAGCCACCATGTGCCGCAAGCAGGAAATGGCATCTCGCGAGAGCAGGCCGCACTGCTCGCCAGGCGCAGGATGAGCGGTTGGATTTGGTTCGAACTCTCGCGGTGTCAGAGAAAGAGGACGGCGAGGACTCGCGAGATTTGGATAGAGGCCGTTACCTGAGGGAAGCTCAGCTGTCGCGAGATTTGGAGGAGAAGGGGTTACACCGCTGCCTGTGGACACGCAAGGCGGCCGTTTCTTTCGGGGGAGAAACTATCTATTCCCGCCGGAATCCCGCGAGCTTCGTTCCCCGTTACCGGCACTTTGTGACTGGAGGAGCCCCGTGCTGTGACCGAGTGCTGAGCGGTGAGGGGAGGCCGCACCGTGCTGACAGCCAAGAGCACACAGAAGGCCTGCACGCCTCTCCTCTGTCAGGGAAGTCAGACAGGAACCTGAGGAGAGGGCTCCGCCTGCGGCCACCCCAATGTGAGGAGCCCCTCATCCTCTGCCACCAGGGGCTGACACCATGGAGTAAGGCTCCTGTAGGAGGCGCTGCACACCCTCTGTACAGACGTGTACGGTCTGCTCCATGGACTATGGGTCTGGGTGAGACCTCCTGACCCAATGAACATCTTCAGACTGTGACCTATAATTTGAGCGGCCTGCGCCTCCATCCCGTCCAGGGACAACGAGCACGCCGTTATAGCATAGAAACTTGTGGAAAGACCTTGTTATATGGAGGGAGGGTAGTCGTCTCACCTGATATCTGCCGCTGACGACACGCCACCTCTATGCCGCACTAGTGCCGCTCCTGTGAATGCGGGCAGAAGCCACGTGACCAAGGACGGTGCCGCCTTGTAACTTGGCAAAACTTTGCCAAGGAAACTTATTGCATTTTTGTGGGGTTCTCCCCTCCCCCCTCCCCCCCTTTTTTTTCGGCAGAGGAATGCCAAACCCAGTGCGGCATGGGAACAAGAAGGATAGCGGAGGGCCTGCATCTAACATGCCGCAAAGCAGTGGGAGCAGCAACAACAAGGACCGTCAACAATTAGGTGCAAAACACAAACGGCATAAGTCAAAATATCTCCGAGATTCCCTAGTGTCGCTTGAGCCTTTGATGCCTACGACGACGCTGAAGCTGGTGGAATATGACGACATAAGCTCAGATTCCGACACCTTCTCAGATGACGTCTCTTCTAAGCCAGAGAAAAGAGACAGCGATGAGCGTAGAGGGAGCGAAAAGGCTCATAAATCACGCCACCGCCATCAGCACAAGAAGGTCAAAGAGTTGGCCAAGAGTAAACAGTTAGAAAGGGAACGTAAACCTGAGAAAAGCCAGGAGACCACTGTGAACAAGGTGATGAGCTCTAAAGAAAGGACGTCAAGTGTGACCAAACGGGTGGTTGAGGAACCAGAAGAGCATGGACGCGGCTCGAAGTCCGCGAACAAAGAGGTCAGAGTGTCAAAGATGCACAGAGAGAAATCCCGTAGAGAGCGGGAAGTTAAATCGGGACACAAGGAGCGAACTAAAAGCCACCGCAGAAAGGACTCTTCTAAGCGTTACAAAACTTCTGAGAGCCCCAAGAGGAAAGGGCGAAGTCCACGTAGAAAATATGGCAGCAGCCCAAAACAGGATGACAGTCATTCTGATGCATCAGGTGGGCAGGACTATGATGGAAGCCCACCTCGTTCCCATGGCTCCAGTAACTACATTGAATCATACAAGAAAAGCGTAGACAGCCCGAACTACAAAGAGCCCTCTGCTTATCAGACTAACACACGTTCCCCCAGCCCATACAGCAGGAGGCAGCGTTCGGTCAGCCCTTACAGGAGGAGATCATCTAGCTATGAAAGAGGAAGTGGATCTTACAGTGGGAGATCTCCAAGTCCATACGGACGCAGGCGGTCCAGCAGCCCTTTTGTGTCCAAGCGCTCAGTCAGCCGGAGTCCTTTACCCAGGTGACCTTCTCTTTCTAGCTTATTCTGATTTTACTTCCATTTTTATTCTATTTCTTGCACTTTCATTCTGAGAAATTGTCTATAAGTATAGTAAGATATAGAACAGGAAGGGGGCCCACTAAGAATCCCTTAGGGTGTGTGCACCCGCTGCGGATTGTGCTGCAGATTTTTCCGCAAACCCCAGGTAAATCCACAGGTCAAAAGACCTGCGGTTTATCTGCAGTTTTTCTGCGGTTTAGTCTGCGGTTTGACATCTGCCATGGAGCAGGTGCCTAACCGCAGCGGAATCCGCACAAAGACTTGACGTGCTGCAGTTTTGAAACTGCAGCAAATCCGCGCTGAAAAATCCGCACTGTCTGCACTGTGGTTTTCATTTTTCATTGATTATAATGGTACTATACACCGCAGCAGAAACTGCTGTGGATCCGCAGGGCCAAAACCGCTGCGGATCCTCAGCAGAATCCGCAGCATGTGCACATACCCTAAGGGTATGTGCAGACTTTGCGGTTTCTGCTGCGTTTCCGCAGCGGTTTTGGCTCTGCAGAAACGCAGCAGATTCTGCTGCGTTGTACAGTACCTTTATTTCCTATGGAAATAAAAAAAAAGCTGTGCACATGCTGCGTTTTTTTCCGTGCGGTTTTTGCTGCGGTTTTCAAAACGCAGCATGTCAATTGTTTGGTGCAGAAACGCTGCAGTTTTACACCTCATCCATTATGAGGTCTAAAACCGCAGATAAACCGCAGGACTTTGTCCTGCGGATTTACCAGCGTTTTCTCTACAAAATCCGCAGAGCCAAAAATCCACGTGTGCACATACCCTTAGAGATCCAGTTTAGGGTCTTGCTATGGGTGTGCAATATTGGGGGACATGGACAATATATGGGAGGGTCTCCTGTAAATGTAGAGTCATCGTTGAATTACATGGACAGCCTTTCATCTGGATGGCTGCCTTGTCATACAACATTTCCCTTGCAGCAACTGTTTCAGGGAAATTGGACATTTAGTCAAGTGTGCACCTTGATTTTTCAGCTCGTTAAGATAAGACTTGGCTGGCAGTGGCTTCCCCTGGCAAAGAGCTCTGTTCAGACAACCCCTTTTAAATGGGTTGTTTCGTATGGATAATTATGGTACATCTACAGACTATTGCCATGAATGGAGAGGTGGCTGCACATAGGTGAATCTCTTTTTCTTCTTAGGAAGTGAAAGTATATTGCTTAGGCTTTGTTCACACTTTGCTTTTTTGCTGTGGTATTTTCTGCAGCCAAACCTTGATCTCCTGGCAGCTAGGGTATTTTCCCACTGTCAGTAAACGTTGCGGTTTGGACGTGTACGCAGCATCCAACACGTAGTGGCCCGATGTTACAGCATAGTTGATGAGATTTCAAGAAATCCCATGTCCACTATGCGTGCAACGACACCCGCAGAGAAGGACATGTGTCGTGTCTTTCCAGGCCGCTGCATGTCAATTTGTCTTGCAGAGACGCGAGTCACCCCAAGATAAATTTCACCCATACAATGGATTAAACGTGGTGATTCTGTACGGTTCAGTGGACACATGCGGAATCACCTGCGTTCAAAAACCGGCAGCACTTTGGACACAGCGGACATGTGCTGCGTCCAAAGCGCTGCCGATTATTGACTGTGCACCCGGGCTTAGAGTTTGCAAGGACAAAAGTCCAGTGGCCACATCAGTTCTCCACGGCAGCCAAAAAAGAGTTTTGAAAACTTTCTACTACCTTCTGGACTCCTGTGCACCTCTTCTGATTAGTAGGCCCCACAATATCATGACTTTGCGGTGCAACATCTATTAAGCCAGGTTCACATAGCGTTATTACAGTCCGTTCAACGCATGCATTAAACGGACTGCGCTAACGCTACTCTAATATTCTGATCGCGTTGGCGCAGATGCTTCATCTGTGCTAGCAGTGACGGACCCTCGAACGCTGCAGACCGCGTCCGAGGGTCCGTCACAGAATGACGGCACATCGCTAACGCATGCCACTTATGACATGCGTTAGCGATGCGCTCGGTTATGGCAGCGTTAACGGATGCGTTACATCGCCTTAATGCCGCTTTGTAACGCAATCCATTAAATGGACTGCCATAACGCTATGTGAACCTTGCCTTAATCAGAAGAGGCACTCAGCATGTCGGCAGGTGGTAGGACGTTCACCAGACTCTTGTCCAGCAGTTGTGGAATACTGACGTGGCCGCTTGATCAGGTTCCTGCAAGTCGCTTTGCTCAATTCTAGCTTGGCTGTGGACTGCTCTTAAAATTGAAATGAGAAAGTCATGGGTGTTCTGTCACCTGTCTATTCAGAATGACCACTACACAAGTCAGAAGAGCGGGTTGGGGGGCACCTTTTCATTTATAGTAGAGGCAGAGTGCCCTATCTTATTTCCTTCTCACAGCTTCTACTGACCTGAAAAGAAGATTCATGCTGTATCTGCGGAGGAGCCCTGTTTGGACTTTTTTTCTCTTGATCATCTGTTGCCAACTAAAAGCTCTTCTGCCTCCTTCAGACATGTGTTTGATGTACGTGTTCTATCTGTGTTTTTCATGGATACAACATCTACCAATTATAGTCTATGGTTCAGTTCACATGTTCATATTTTTACACTGACCATGTGTTCGTGCAAAACCCATGGAGACGTACGTTTTTTTTCTGACAGCACAGATAAGTGCCATGATAAACACACAGATGGCAGCATCCTTGTGCTATCCGTGTTTAGCATTGCAATGTGTAGAAAAAAATATTTATTTTATCCGTAAGTGAAAAACACTGACCTAACACTTATGACATGCATACCATTTTTTTTCTTTTCAGAAGTGTAAAACACAGATGGTTGAATGAGGCTGTAGAAAGAGAGGGAGAGTAGTTAACATCAGGTTTGGGTTGTATAATTGGTAGTGAGTGTGCGATTTATGTGTGTAAGGCTAAGTTCACATTAGCGTTCGGGGCTTTGCGGAGGGCTGCGTACTTCCTCCGTTAAGCTCCGCCTACTTCCGCATACTTCTGCATGCGTCCTGCGTACCTATCGTGAACATTGGGTACGCAGGACATGCGGATGTATGCGGATGCGTTGTTTTGATGCTCCCGCCGATTGCACTGGAACGCAACAAGTTGCGTTTTGGACGCAGCTAGCCTGCGCTGTATCTAAAATGCTGCATCCTAGGTTACAAGCTCAGTGGATGGGATTTCTATAAAACCCATGCCCACTGTGCTTCTGTTTTATGCTGTGGAAGATTTTCGAGCCGCAGTATGGGCATGTACACACGGTGCGGATTCTGCTGCGGATCCGCAGCAGATTTGCCTCTGCGGGTCCGCAAGCAGAGTACAGTACAATGTTATCCAATTGCTTTTAAAATCCGCAGTGCACATGCTGCGGATTTTTCCGCAGTTTTAAATCCGCAGCATGTCAATTCTTTCTGCTGATTCTGCTGCGGTTTGACACCTTCTCCATTGTCCAGGTGTCAAAACGCAGGGGAAATTTGCACGTATCCATGCGATGTGTGCACACGGAATTTTTGGGGCATGTCCGCTTTGAAGAAGCCTTAAAAAGTTCTTCAAAAACTCTTGAGACTCTTCCTATTAATTTTTACTGTAAACCATATTGCTTTTTGTACATGTTTAGTCTTTTCAGCTTTTTTACTTGTTCGAGTTTTGAAAAACGTCAGGGGCAGAAAATAAATCGCAGATCACATCTTTGAAGTAGCTCCTGATGAAATAATCTCCTAAATAGGAGCTGTCCAGTCAAAAAGCTGCAAAAAAACCACTTGAGGTGCTTTCACTTTGCGCTTTCCTTCATGTTTATGGGTCCAGTCGGTGCTTGCTTCTGAATCCCCCCTTGAAAAGAGGGCTATAGATTATAATGGTGCCAGCAGATCGAACGTGCACTCTGGCGTGCATTGTTATCGGGTGTATACTGAAGGCGGACACTCTAGACATAGCAGCCTGCATCTGGGTGTCTGTCTCCAGTAGGCTTATGTGCCCGAAAATTATGGATGGCAGAGCGCACTTTTGCTTTGCCAGTACCATTATAGTCTGTGACCCTGTCGGTGCAAACGTCCAAATCCCATTTTGGATGGGGGTTCAGATGCAGGCCCCAACAGGTCCTGTAAACATGGAGAAAAGCTGAATGTGAAAGCACCCTTAAAGGGAACCTGTCATCAGTTTTGGCCAATATAAGTTACAGCCATCACCTTTCAGGGCTGATAATACATCATTCTATAATGCTGTATAACTGCCCCCAACCAGACCTGGAAGAGAAGAAAAGTAACTTTTATTATACTCTTCTGCGGGGTGGTCCGGTCTGAGGGGTGTTGCTGGTTCGGCGCCTCTCATCTTCTTGCGATGCCGTCCTCCTTCTTGCGTCATGTAGATGACCCGTCCCTGCCTCATCCACACAGTCTCCCCGACATCGCACTCCTGCGTAGGCGTAATTCTCTGCCCTGTTGAGGGCAGAGCAAAGTACTGCAGTGCGCAGGCATCAGAGCTCTTTGACCTGCACCTGTGCACTGCAGTACTTTGCTCTGCCCTCAGCAGGGCAGAGAAGTACACCTACGCAGGGGCACGACACACAGCAAGCAGGAGGACGGCATCACATGAAGATGGGAGGCTCCAGACCAAGAAGAGTGACACCCCTTGGACTGGACTGCCCCGCAGGTGAGTTTAATAAGTTATTTTTCTTCTCTTACAGGTCGGGTTGGGGGCAGATATACAGTATTGTAGAATGGTGTATAGCAGCCCTGAAAGGTGATGGCTGTAACTTATATCTGCCAAAACTGATGACAGGTTCCCTTTAAGGAAAAACTACTAAAATGCTTCAGGGAAAAATGTTTAAAAAGCTTCAAAGAATGGTTTACTCAAGAAATAAAAAAAAAAAAAAAAAAAAACACCCAAAACTCTCCAAGGAAGGAGCATTTCCTAAAAAAAACTATTTGCGCTTACAGTTTACAGCTCTTTTAATTGAGTGATACTGTATATTTAATGCCAAAAAAAATTATGATCCGGAAAATCTGTTCTACTTTTACTTGACTGAATATAATTTAGTTTCTGGCACTTAATATCCAGCTTCCAGATGAAACTGTACAGAGGCATAAATTGGCCGTTAAAAAAAAAAAAAAAAAGCTGCTTGAACACCATAGCTCGCAGCCCTAAAGATTGTAACCTCCTGCCAGAATTTATGTATTACTGGACACCTCCACATCATGTGTATTAAGTCGGCCTCTAGCTCATGACACTTCGGGCATTCCGAGTTCTGAGAACGACACATTTTTTTTTTGCTAATTTAGCTGGTGTAAGATATGCTTGATGGATTATATATATGGTAATTGGGTCATTTTGTTGTTAGTTGATGGGGAAACCTTGATTGAGGACTCAGCATCTCCTCCCAGTCCTTCTGAATGTTAGGAATCAAGAGCTGCCATTTTCCCTTAACCGCCAAAGAAGTAGAGTCCATGTTTGCTGATAGTAGACAGGTGTATAGCGTGGATAGAAGACCTTATGTTCCCTGTGATTTAAGTATGCCAATCAGTGGGAGAGAAGATATCTGCGTGCCTGTACCTATGTAGAATTGGATCACTGACCTAAGTTGTAGGTACCTGAAGAATTGAGCTCTTGGGACTGCGTATTGAGTCTGTAGCTTTTCAAAAGACATTAGAATATTTTGAGTATATAAGTATTTTACTTTCAATACATTTCTTGAGCTCCAGAAAGCAGAGAATGGATGTTCTTGTAGAGAAGGGAAGTATGTGTTGTGCAGGAGTGGCATTTCTGCCACAACCTCAGTGAAATCAACTATTCTTTTAGCTTGTCTCCAGATTGTGCGGGCAAGCCTAAGAAGAAGTAACATCCTAAAAATGTTTGATTTATCTGTCGCCAGAAATAAACAGTTCGTCCCTGTCGCTTGTGGCATTTGATTCTCTTAGTTAGGCCGGGGTCAGACATGCGAGAAACTCGCACGAGTCTCGCATGTCAATACCCGGCACTTACGCTGGCACTCGGGACTGGAGCGTGCGGCTGCATAGAAATACATGAAGCCACACGTTCCGATCCAAGTGTTGGCCGCAGTGCCGGGTTTTGACATGCGAGACTCGTGCCAGGGCTGTGGAGTCGGTAATCCAAACCTGCGACTCAGACTCCTCAATTTCCCTTACACCGACTCCACGACTCCGACTCCGACTCCCACATATATTGCTTATATTTAAGTGAAAAATTTATTGTAGTACAATGTGAACCTCAGACATTTAATCATTTTTATGATCCAATAATCAAGATATTTAGATAGAACAGAATATATATTGGTGTACTACCCGGTTTTCATTCTTTTTGGTACAGATATGGATAAATGGATAGATAGAGCAGATTTCTAATCTGCTTTTGCTATTGAAAACATTATGAGCTCAAAAACCTTTCAGGTGATGCAGTTTTTTAAAAAGATGATCAGCTTTTGCAGCTGAAAAACGTATCCTCAAAAAACACAGGAAAAACGCTGTGTGTGAATGTAGCCTTAGATCAGGAATATAACAGCCATTTATAGGACATTTCATAACTTTCCCAAACTCCTATGAAAAAATATTCAGCACATCCTGCATTGAATTACTGTACCCAATTTATTATATATTTTAGGAGTCGGTCCATTTTATACCGACTCCGACTCCACCAAAATGAGCTCCGACTCCACGACTCCGACTCCAACTCCACAGCCCTGACTCGTGCACGTTTCTTGCATATCTGACCCTGGCCTTAGGCAGAGGAGTATCTGGCATCCATGAGTCAATTGCCCTAAGCTGTCCCGCTAGGTTGTATAAAAAGTCTGGTAGCGCCACCCCGCCTTGCTTTTTGGGCCAGCCTTACCCTCCTTGACATTAAATACATAGTGATTTCATATTGTGGGTTGCTGCAGTTTTCACAATATTGTTTAAAATCTGACAATTGATGTGCAACTACTTCCTTTGTGTTTTACTTAGTGCTGATGATTTATTTATTTTTTTTCATTACAGAAAGTCTGTCAAATCCCGTAGTAGGAGTCCCATATACTCAAGGAAATCATCATCTTCCCGAAAGAATAAGAAGTCTCAGTCTCGAAGTCGCCATTCCAGTATTTCACCTGCTCGGCTCCCGCTAAACTCCAGTCTAGGTGCAGAGCTTAGCCGCAAGAAAAAGGAGCGAGCACTAGCTGCTGCAGCAGCAGGCAGAGAGCCAAAGGGCAGTCCGTTAATAAAAAGAGAGACTGGTGATGGGAAAGGCCTGTCCATGATGGATGCCAAAAAGATAACCAAAATTCTTAAAATGGACAAATCTGTTTCTGATACAGAACTTTCAGTTACAGCAAATGTGGACAAGACAATATCTGTTTCCATCAAAACAGAGGAGATTGAAAAGAAACCTTTGATATCAAATAAGGATACCAAAACTCAAGGAGTTAAGGAAAATAAATGTACCCCCATCAAAGAAGAGGTATTGACGCCAAAAGAGGCAGTGACGGACAAAGAGAAAGAAAAAGATATTCCTCCCCCTTTGCCTCCTTTGAAGTCTCCCCAGCCTCCTTTACCCACATGTTCACCGCCTCCTCCACTACCGCCTCTTCCTCCTTCACCTGCTGTTGCTCAGCAGCCTCCTCCACCTTTACCTCCTCCACCATCAATGACATTCCTTCCCCTTCCTGCCATTGTGGCTGCTTCAGTGACTCCCACCAGTCACACACGGGCATCAACTGTATCCGTTCAGTCAAATTCCCAGCCGCCATCAGTGTCCACTACTAAGCCACAGGTTAACTTAATTATCCCTCACTTGAAAACCTCTACACTTCCTTTATTGCCGCTCCCGCCGTTATTACTAGGAGAAGATGACATGGACAGGTGAGTCTACAGATATGTACAGTTACAAAATGTCTCCTTGTATTGTTGACCTAGATCTTTCATGGCATTAATACTGAATACAGGAGAAAAATAAATTCTTGTCTATCAGAGGCGGACGGTAACCTAGGCAATGAGCAGTAAGTTATAGAATTAAAAATACCTCCTTTCTTAAAAACGGTGCAGAATTTTGATGAGGTAAAATTCTAAGTTGCTTATTTTGCAAGCATGTTGTAATTTTACCGAAGAAATGCAAGTCATTGAAAATCATAACAAATTTTATTTATTACATGTAACCAGCACAATTAAAACCAAACAAATGGGACACCACAGGTATTGAGAAAAAATAGGGGACATCTGCCAGTAACTGTAATAGTAAATATCTTGCCAATAATATCTTTTTGTACTACATATCATATGGGAACCAAAGGTTTAAATATGATGATGAGAATGACTGAAGGATAAATTTTAAATGTTTTATGTTTAATTGGGTATACAGAATCACAGACCAATACACATCACATGTAAGTCTGTGAAGAAGTGCTCGATAGTGCTGTGCCCACGTGTGCCTGCTGTATAATAGATCAAGTATTGCACAAATCTAATAAAGAATTCATATAAATGATACCCAAAGAGGTCCATTAGTGGTGGCAACTAGGGTTGAGCGAATCGCCTCGGGTAAGAGCTTATCCAAATGGCTATAGCACTTATCGAATAGCTACCTCGGTATCCTGGATACCTGGAGAGCTACCAATAATCAGCTGTCAGGCGCCGCAGCTGCATGTGTCGTGGCTTTGTGACAGTCACACCACATGCATGGAGAGTCTGTGTGTTGTGACTGTCACACAGCCGTGACACATGCAGCTGCGGGACCGAGCAGCTGATTATCGGGAGCACTCCAGGTATCCAGGATACCGAGGTAGCTGTTCGGTATGCGCTATAGCTATTCGGATGAGCTCTTCTCTGAAGCTATTCTATCAGCCCTAGTGGCAATGTATTAGCAGGGTCCCACCATGCCGGGCGGGCGTTTCCCATATCAGGTGTAGTACGTAAAGACTTATTTCATTATTGTCAAGATACTTACTTACTATTACGATTGCTGGCAGTTGTCCCCCATTTTCTCTCATTACCTGTGGTGTTCCATTCTTTTATATGGTTTTAATAGTGTAGTGTTGGCTGCATGTACCAAATAAAATTTGATTTTGTATGGCTTGCATTTATTTTTCTTTTGATGTTTTTGCTAATTATGATGCACACAACCCCCTATATGTATGGATTATTATTTTGTGTGTTTGACAGAATAAACGAGATGAGACAACCTTCTTAATGGACTGCAAAAACTTGATAAAATATTAGGGGACTAAGTTTTAGACAAGTGCCCCAAAATTGACAAAATGTACTGTTGTAGACTTTGAAGTGTGACTACCTTGTCCTGTAGCAGCACCACTTATCACAGGAGAGCAACTTACGGGCAGGACTCCCCTCATCAGGGGCCTTTTTCTTGCTGCCTTCACCTGTGATTCACCTTTGTTAACCAGAGCAGGCAGCTTTTGTAAAAGCAACTATCTCTAGTGTCAACAAAGCATTATGTGGGCACACATTCATTGCAAATGTTTCCATTTATCCTGGTGCCGCCAACTGCAGCTACTTTTTGCAGACTTTCTGTAATCGGGGTTCAGCAACCCTATCTGCTAATCAGCAGATATTCTACTTTAAGAAAAGTGGATATTTAGATAGGACATTTTAACTTTTTTTCTTTTTTGGCTATTCAGTCTCTATACAAATTCTTTATTTGTGCATCTCTAAAAGTCTAGTTGATCCCTTCTGCACAGTACTTTCACCAATGTAGCGGCCCAATGGAGGACTTGAATAGGCAAAATAGAGTGAAAATTGACAAGTCCAGAACAGTTGCTTCTTTCCTGTCGATCCTCAGAGGATTTAAACAATTAATAAAAATGATTCTGGTCCAAGTATGAAATTATAATACCTACAAGCCTGGTGCAGGTTTTACTTTTAAGGCATTATTGACCCCAAAGCCTTTATAATCAGTGATCACCAATTCAGAGGTAAAGGCTCATTGGGATGAAGTGACTTGAATGTGTTCTGTAAATGCTTCTTTTTACATTTGTGCAAAGTCCTAATGGGATGTTAACAGGTTTCCAGAAATTATCAGTTATTTTTCGCTCCCTGGGTATCATATGTCTCCGTACTCTGTCCATACACATTAGATAGATGTCTGACAATCTGTTTCTGGGGGAGTATCCTGATTATCTCTAGAGGCATGTAGCAGGAGCCGTTATATTGGGATATGTTGAATTTCTTTGTGCCTGGTGAGAAGCCACTTATTTGAGTATGTGTATGTGGGTGACCAGTGATGGGACGGTGCGCTGCTCTCTTCTGCATGTTTGTGTGTATGTATGTCTGCATGCACATACATACAGCGAGTGAAATAAGCATTGAACAGATCACCAATTTTCTAAGTAAATATATTTCTAAAGGTGCTATTGACATTGTTTTCATCAGACGCTGGTAACAGCCCATCCAATCCAGACAAGCAAATCAAACCATAGGTGTCCATAAATTATGTATAATAATGAGAAATAACTCAAGAAAAAAAAAGTATTGAACACATGGATAGAGGTGCAAGAAGCCATGGAAAGTTATGACACCAGCTGAAATCTATCAGTAATTAGAAAACAATCCTGCCACTTAGTGAAAAATGTCAGGTGGTTAAACTCATTGCTTATAAAAAGGTGTGGACCCTTGGTAATCAGACACAAGAAACATCACATGATGGATAAAACCAGTGAGCTGTCGTAAATTAAGACCTTCTAACCCAAGAAGAGGTGCGTAACCGGCTAAATAAGATTAAAATAGATAAATCTCCGGGTCCGGATGGCATACACCCACGAGTACTAAGCGAACTAAGTAATGTAATAGACAAACCATTATTTCTTATATTTAGGGACTGGCGCATAGCAAATGTGGTACCGGGCTCTAAGTGAACCTGGAAATTATAGGCCAGTAAGTCTAACTTCTATTGTTGGTAAAATATTTGAAGGGTTTCTGAGGGATGTTATTCTGGATTATCTCAATGAGAATAACTGTTTAACTCCATATCAGCGTGGGTTTATGAGGAATCGCTCCTGACAAACCAATCTAATCAGTTTTTATGAAGCGGTACGCTATAGACTGGACCAAGGTGAGTCATTGGACTTTTGGTCATTGGATTTTTCCAAAGCGTTTGATACTGTGCCACACAAGATGTTGGTACACAAGATGAGAATGCTGGGTTTGGGGAAAATGTGTGTAAATGTGTAAGTAACTGGCTTAGTGATAGAAAGCAGAGGGTGGTTATAAATGGTGTATTCTCTAACTGGGTCGCTGTGACCAGTGGGGTACCGTAGGGGTCGGTGTTGGGACCTATTCTCCAACATATTTATTAGCGATCTGGTAGAAGGTTTACACAGTAAAATATTGATATTTGCAGATGATACAAAACTATGTAAAGCGATCAGTACAAAAGAAATTAGTATTCTGCTACTGATGGATTTGGATAGGTTGGAAATCTGGGCTGAAAGGTGGCAGATGCGGTTTAACAATGATAAATGTAAGGTTATACAGATGGGAAGAAGGACTCAATATCACCATTACACACTGAATGGGAAACCACTGGGTAAATCTGACATGGAGAAGGACTTGGGGATCCTAGTTAATGATAAACTTACCTGGAGCAGCCAGTGCCAGGCATCGGCTGCCAAGGCAAACAGGATCATGGGGTGCATTAAAAGAGGTCTGAATACACATGATGAGAGCATTATACTGCCTCTGTACAAATCCCTGGTTAGACCGCACATGGAGTACTGTGTACAGTTTTGGGCACCGGTGCTCAGGAAGGATATAATGGAACTAGAGCGAGTACAAAGGAGGGCAACAAAATTAAGAAAGTGGATGGGGGAACTACAACACCCAGAGAGATTAGCAAAATTAGGATTTAGTCTAGAAAAAAGACGACTGAGGGGCGATCTAATAACCATGTATAAGTTTATAAGGGGACAATACAAATGTCTCCGAGGATCTGTTTATACCAAGGAAGGTGACGGTCACAAGGGGGCATTCTCTGCGTCTGGAGGAGAGAAGGTTTATCCACCAACATAGAAGAGGATTCTTTACTGTTAGGGCAGTGAGAATCTGGAATTCCTTGCCTGAGGAGGTGGTGATGGCAAACTCAGTCGAGGGGTTCAAGAGAGGCCTGGATGTCTTCCTGGAGCGCAACAATATTGTATCTTACAGTTATTAGGTTCTCTAGAACAGTGGTCCCCAACCTTTTTTGCACCAGGGACCGGTTTCAAGCAAGACCATTCTTCCATGGCCCGGCAGGGCGGGAATGGAGGTGTGGCAGGGGCGGGGCTTTGGTCATAAGGGGGCGTGGCTATGGACGCGGTTGTAGTGTAGCAGTGCATACTTATAATTAAATAACATTTATAATGTGACTCAACTCACCATAGGTTTTGAATAAGTGCTCCATCACCCTCTTCTCCCCATCATTGCCTTCACCCCATCACTCCCTTCTCTCCATCATTGCCTTCACCCCATCACTGCCGTCTCTCCATCATTGCCTTCACCCCATCACTGCCATCTCTCCATCATTGCCTTCACCCCATCACTGCCATCTCTCCATCATTGCCTTCACCCCATCACTCCCTTCTCTCCATCATTGCCTTCACCCCATCACTCCCTTCTCCCCATCATTGCCTTCACCCCATCACTGCAATCTCTCCATCATTGCCTTCACCCCATCACTCCCCTCTCCCCATCATTGCCTTCACCCCCTTCTCCCCATCATTGCCTTCACCCCATCACCCCCTTCTCCCCATCATTGCCTTCACCCCATCACTGCCGTCTCTCCATCACTCCCCTCATGGCCTTCTCCTCATGTCCCCATCTCCTCCAGGGCCAGGCTACACAAACACAGACCAACACACACACACACACACACACACACACACACACATACATGTACACACACACACAGACAGACATACATACACACACACACATTATACATACACACACACACACACACCACCTCTCTCCTCTCACCTGCCCGCCGCCCGCGCTTCCTCGCTCTGACACAGCAGCGGCGCGCTCCTCTCTGTGTCAGAGACAGGAAGCGCAGGCGCCGGGCAGGAAGCTGGACGGGTCCTTGCAGCTCCGCTCCTGCTATTCCCTCTTGCAGGCAGCGGAGCTGCTTGGATCGCTCCCTGGCCGCCGCTAAGAACTGCTGCGCGCCGCCCCAGCCCCCGCTACGCCACTGACCGCCCCTGGCTCCCCTTGTGTCCGCGGACCGGCAAGGGCACTGCAGCGGCCCGGTGCTGGGCCGCGGACCGGCGGTTGGGGACCCCTGCTCTAGAAGGACGTAGATCTGGGGATTTATTCTGACGGAATATAGGCTGAACTGGATGGACAAATGTCTTTTTTTCGGCCTTGATAAGGGCCCCGTCACACATAGCGACTCACCAGCGATCCCGACAATGATAGGAACTTGTGACGATCGCTGGTGTGTTGCTACATGATCGCTGGTGAGCTGCCAAACAGGCAGATCTCGCCAGCGATCAGCACCAGCAACGATGAGCGCCCGCCTCGCTGTGTACCTTAGATACCAGCGCGCTGGTGCAGGTAGCTCGTATCCAAAGTAAACAGCGGGTTTCTAAGCGCCGTGCGGTGCTTAGAATCCCGCTGTTTACCTTGGTTACCAGCTCCCTGCACCAGCGCGCTGGTATCTAAGGTACACTGTGGGTTTCTAAGCACTGCGCGGCGCATAGAAACCCGCTGTTTACCTTGGATACGAGCTGGGAGCTCGCTGATCATTGCTCTCCCGCCTGCCACACGCAGCGATGCGTGCTGGCCAGCGGGAGACCAACGATCAAAAAAAAAAAAGTCCAGGGCTTTTGAGCACGATCAGCGATACCCAGCAGGGGGGCCAGGCGCTGATACCTGTCTCACACAGCGATGTCACTGGTGAGATCGCTGTTGCGTCACAAAACTTGTGACTCAGCAGCGATCTCGCTGTGTGTGACGGGGGGCTTAACTATGTTACTATGTAATCTTATTGTGGCAAAACATACTGATGGGCTTTGTTACTACTGAAGGATCCAGTGAGCACTGTTGGGGCCTTAATCTGGAAGTGGAAAGAACATAATTTCTCCATAAACTGACCACTATTAGGTGCTCCCTGCAAGATTTTAGGGCCCCGTCACACATAGCGACTCACCAGCGATCCCGACAACGATACCAACTTGTCAGTATCGCTGGTGAGTCGCTACATGATCGCTGGTGAGCTGTCAGACAGCTTCACCAGCGACGCCGAGCGCCTGGTGTCGCTGTGCACGTTTGATACTGTGCCACACAAGATGTTGGTACACAAGATGAGATTGCTGGGTTTGGGGAAAATGTGTGTAAATGTGTAAGTAACTGGCTTAGTGATAGAAAGCAGAGGGTGGTTATAAATGGTGTATTCTCTAACTGGGTCGCTGTGACCAGTGGGGTACCGTAGGGGTCGGTGTTGGGACCTATTCTCCAACATATTTATTAGCGATCTGGTAGAAGGTTTACACAGTAAAATATTGATATTTGCAGATGATACAAAACTATGTAAAGCGATCAGTACAAAAGAAATTAGTATTCTGCTACTGATGGATTTGGATAGGTTGGAAATCTGGGCTGAAAGGTGGCAGATGCGGTTTAACAATGATAAATGTAAGGTTATACAGATGGGAAGAAGGACTCAATATCACCATTACACATTGAACGGGAAACCACTGGGTAAATCTGACATGGAGAAGGACTTGGGGATCCTAGTTAATGATAAACTTACCTGGAGCAGCCAGTGCCAGGCATCGGCTGCCAAGGCAAACAGGATCATGGGGTGCATTAAAAGAGGTCTGAATACACATGATGAGAGCATTATACTGCCTCTGTACAAATCCCTGGTTAGACCGCACATGGAGTACTGTGTACAGTTTTGGGCACCGGTGCTCAGGAAGGATATAATGGAACTAGAGCGAGTACAAAGGAGGGCAACAAAATTAAGAAAGGGGATGGGGGAACTACAACACCCAGAGAGATTAGCAAAATTAGGATTTAGTCTAGAAAAAAGACGACTGAGGGGCGATCTAATAACCATGTATAAGTTTATAAGGGGACAATACAAATGTCTCCGAGGATCTGTTTATACCAAGGAAGGTGACGGTCACAAGGGGGCATTCTCTGCGTCTGGAGGAGAGAAGGTTTATCCACCAACATAGAAGAGGATTCTTTACTGTTAGGGCAGTGAGAATCTGGAATTCCTTGCCTGAGGAGGTGGTGATGGAAAACTCAGTCGAGGGGTTCAAGAGAGGCCTGGATGTCTTCCTGGAGCGCAACAATATTGTATCTTACAGTTATTAGGTTCTCTAGAACAGTGGTCCCCAATCTTTTTTGCACCAGGGACCGGTTTCAAGCAAGACCATTCTTCCATGGCCCGGCAGGGCGGGGATGGAGGTGTGGCAGGGGCGGGGCTTTGGTCATAAGGGGGCGGGGCTATGGACGCGGTTGTAGTGTAGCAGTGCATACTTATAATTAAATAACATTTATAATGTGACTCAACTCACCATAGGTTTTGAATAAGTGCTCCATCACCCCCTTCTCCCCATCATTGCCTTCACCCCATCACTCCCTTCTCTCCATCATTGCCTTCACCCCATCACTGC
Source organism: Dendrobates tinctorius (assembly GCF_039654945.1). NCBI lineage: Eukaryota > Metazoa > Chordata > Amphibia > Anura > Dendrobatidae > Dendrobates > Dendrobates tinctorius. The sequence goes on from NW_027361700.1 coordinate 19,670,890, forward strand.
TGTCTCCCCATCATTGCCTTCACCCCATCACTGCCATCTCTCCATCATTGCCTTCACCCCATCACTCCCTTCTCCCCATCATTGCCTTCATCCCATCACTGCAATCTCTCCATCATTGCCTTCACCCCATCACTCCCCTCTCCCCATCATTGCCTTCACCCCATCACCCCCTTCACCCCATCACTCCCTTCTCCCCATCATTGCCTTCACCCCATCACTGCTGTCTCCCCATCATTGCCTTCACCCCATCACTCCCTTCTCCCCATCACTCCCTTCTCCCCATCACTCCCTTCTCCCCATCACTCCCTTCTCCCCATCACTCCCTTCTCCCCATCACTCCCTTCACCCCATCACTGCTGTCTCCCCATCATTGCCTTCACCCCATCACTCCCTTCTCCCCATCATTGCCTTCACCCCATCACCCCCTTCTCCCCATCACCGCCTTCTCCCCATCACCGCCTTCTCCCCATCACCGCCTTCTCCCCATCACCGCCTTCACCCCATCACCGCCTTCACCCCATCACTGCCTTCACCCCATCACTGCCTTCACCCCATCACTGCCTTCACCCCATCACTGCCTTCACCCCATCACTGCCTTCACCCCATCATTGCCTTCACCCCATCATTGCCTTCACCCCATCACTGCCGTCTCCCCATCATTGCCTTCACCCCATCACTCCCCTCTCCCCATCATTGCCTTCACCCCATCACCCCCTTCTCCCCATCATTGCCTTCACCCCATCACTGCCGTCTCTCCATCACTCCCCTCATGGCCTTCTCCTCATGTCCCCATCTCCTCCAGGGCCAGGCTACACAAACACAGACCAACATACACATACACATACACACACACACATACACACACACACACACACACACACACACCACCTCTCTCCTCTCACCTGCCCGCCGCCCGCGCTTCCTCGCTCTGACACAGCAGCGGCGCGCTCCTCTCTGTGTCAGAGACAGGAAGCGCAGGCGCCGGGCAGGAAGCTGGACGGGTCCTTGCAGCTCCGCTCCTGCTATTCCCTCTTGCAGGCAGCGGAGCTGCTTGGATCGCTCCCTGGCCGCCGCTAAGAACTGCTGCGCGCCGCCCCAGCCCCCGCTACGCCACTGACCGCCCCTGGCTCCCCTTGTGTCCGCGGACCGGCAAGGGCACTGCAGCGGCCCGGTGCTGGGCCGCGGACCAGCGGTTGGGGACCCCTGCTCTAGAAGGACGTAGATCTGGGGATTTATTCTGACGGAATATAGGCTAAACTGGATGGACAAATGTCTTTTTTTCGGCCTTGATAAGGGCCCCATCACACATAGCGACTCACCAGCGATCCCGACAATGATAGGAACTTGTGACGATCGCTGGTGTGTTGCTACATGATCGCTGGTGAGCTGCCAAACAGGCAGATCTCGCCAGCGATCAGCACCAGCAACGATGAGCGCCCGCCTCGCTGTGTACCTTAGATACCAGCGTGCTGGTGCAGGTAGCTCGTATCCAAAGTAAACAGCGGGTTTCTAAGCGCCGTGCGGTGCTTAGAATCCCGCTGTTTACCTTGGTTACCAGCTCCCTGCACCAGCGCGCTGGTATCTAAGGTACACTGTGGGTTTCTAAGCACTGCGCGGCGCATAGAAACCCGCTGTTTACCTTGGATACGAGCTGGGAGCTCGCTGATCATTGCTCTCCCGCCTGCCACACGCAGCGATGCGTGCTGGCCAGCGGGAGACCAACGATCAAAAAAAAGTCCAGGGCTTTTGAGCACGATCAGCGATACCCAGCAGGGGGGCCAGGCGCTGATACCTGTCTCACACAGCGATGTCACTGGTGAGATCGCTGTTGCGTCACAAAACTTGTGACTCAGCAGCGATCTCGCTGTGTGTGACGGGGGCTTAACTATGTTACTATGTAATCTTATTGTGGCAAAACATACTGATGGCCTTTGTTACTACTGAAGGATCCAGTGAGCACTGTTGGGGCCTTAATCCGGAAGTGGAAAGAACATAATTTCTCCATAAACTGACCACTATTAGGTGCTCCCTGCAAGATTTTAGGGCCCCGTCACACATAGCGACTCACCAGCGATCCCGACAACGATACCAACTTGTCAGTATCGCTGGTGAGTCGCTACATGATCACTGGTGAGCTGTCAGACAGCTTCACCAGCGACGCCGAGCGCCTGGTGTCGCTGTGCACGTTAGTTACCAGCGCCTGATGCAGGGAGCTGGTAACTAAGGTACGCATCGGGTTTCTAAGCAGCGCGCGTCACTTAGAAACCAGATGTGTACCTTGGTTACCAGCTCCCTGCATCAGTGCGCTGGTAACTAAGATACACATCGGGTTTCTAAGTGACGCGCGCTGCTTAGAAACCCAATGTTACCTTAGTTACCAGCACGCTGATCGCTGGTCTCCCTCCTGTCACACGCAGCGATGCGTTCTGGCCATTGGGAGACCAGCGATCAAAGAAATGTCCAGGGCATTCCAACAACGATCAGCGATACCGGCAGGGGGGCCAGCCGCTGGTCAGTGTCACACACAGTGATCTCGCTGGTGAGATCGCTGTTGCGTCACAAAAATTGTGACAGCAGCGATCTCGCTAGCGAGATCGCTATGTTTGACGGGGGCTTTAGACAGAGGAGTGAAAAAGAATTATGAGAAGAGTTGTCCAAGAGTCAGCGACCACCTGTGGAGAGTTTATAGGTGGTCCTGGAATCAGCAGGTACAATTGTTTTAAAGAAAACAATAAGTAAAGGCCCCGTCACACTAAGCGATATCGCTAGCAATATTGCTATAATGTCACTGGTTTTGTGACGCAGCAGCGATATTGCTAGCGATATTGCTATGTGTTATACTTACCTCCGACCGGCTCCCCCGCTGATTATCGCTAATTGCCCGAGAATGGCCTGGGCCGTTTCTCGTCGTCTGCTTTCTGCTGGCGCCGACGAGCGACGCGTGGACGCGGGCGGGAGGACGTCTTCATCACCTCGTCTGACAGGTACAGTAAGTAGCAACCGCTGACCGCTGCGATGTCGCTGGTGAGATCTGCCTGTTTGGCAGCTCACTAGCGACCACTTAGCGATGCACCAGCGATCCTGACCGCGTCATATCCTTGTCGGGATCGCTGGTGCATCGCTAAGTGTGACGGGACCTTAATGCACTCAACCTCCATAGCTTGTATTCACGCTCACCATGCAAGACTCCATTGCTGAACAAAAGCATGTTTAAGTGCATTTTAAGTTTGCTCAACAAACCTTAGACAAGCCTGTGAAATACTGTGAGAATTTAGTCTGGACAGATGCGAACAAAATTGAACCCTTTGTATGCCATAATACACTCCTTGTATGGAGGCAAAAAGGCACTGTATACCACCCCAAAAACACCATACCAACAATAAAGTTTGGAAGTGGGAACATCATGATGTGGGGGCTGTTTTTCAGCCAACAACACTGGCAAACTTTATATGATTGAAGGAAGGATGAATGTTCAAAAGGAGCTTAGACATTTTTGATAAAAATCTGCTGTTGTCTACCAGGATGATGAAGATGAAAAGAGGGTGGACATTTCAGTAAGACAATGATCCCAAACGCGCAGCCAAGGAAACTCTCGATTGGTTTCAGAGAGAGAAAATAAACCTGTTGGAAAGGCCCAGCCATACACCTGGCCAGTATCCAATAGAAAATGTATTGAAGAGCTAAAGCTCATAGTTCATAGAAGAAGCCCACGGGACCTTCAGGATCTAAAGAGTTTCTGTGGAAGAATGGGCCAAAATCACACCTGAGCAATGTTTGTGACTAGTTTCTCCATACAAGAGGCGTCTTGAAGCTGTCATCACCAAAAAAGGTTTTTGTATAAAGTATTCAACAAACTTCAAAAAGTGTGTTCAATTCTTTTTCCCTGTCATTTCTCATTATTATAAATAACTTAATTTATGGACATCTATGGTTTGATTTATTTGCCTGTGTGCATTGGATGGGTTGTTACTGACATCTGGTGAGTATTTCATGTCAATAGCACCTTAGGAAATATATTTACTTAGAAAATTGGTGACGTGTTCAATGCTTATTTTCCTTCTTTGTGTGTGTGTGTGTGTGTGTGTGTGTGTGTGTGTGTGCGTGTAGTAGAAGTCAGCACCCCCTTTGATCACTTGACCTTCTCATATGTGCTTTGGCTTCCTCGCAGTTTTTATTTATACCTTTGATCAGTATTTGTGGGATGCGAAGTGGCCCCTTTGAGGTGTTGTTTCCTATATGTGATGCTGATAGGGAATAATGACTTGATTCTGTAAAAGCACAGCCACTCCAAAGCATGCCACTACATGAGGTTACAGTCAGTCTCTGTTATGATTAGTGGTTCTTTACATAAAAGTGGATTCCTTCTATTCTCTTTCAGGCAAAATAAATTAAAAATGTCCTTTACTCTGTCGCCTCATTGGGGGACACAGAACCATGGGTGTTATGCTGCTGTCCACTAGGACGCCACACTATGCATAATCTGAAAAAGATAAACTGTGGCTCCTCCTCTGCAGTATACACCCCTGGACGGTGTCAGCCTTTTCCAGTTTTTTGCTTAGTGTCGCAAGGAGGCACACCTTTTTTTTCGTCCGTTTTTTTCCTTTTTCGTCCGGAATACAGATGAAGAAAAGTGGGTCTCCAGCGAGACTCCCGGCATGGCTCCTTCCTTGGCCCCCTTTTTACGGGTGCCCAGATGAAGTGGAGACGGCTATTCCCCATGTCGCTCCTTCCCCAGTCCCTCGCGTACTGGTCCGAAGTTGAGACCCCCCTCCTTCCCCAACCCCTTTGCGGTCTGGGTTGAGGTTGAGGCGAGGATGAAGACCCCCTGCCGGTGACAGACGCACCCTCCCTAATCCCCCTCAGGGGGCATTAAGTTGAGACACCTCGGGTAGGGTCGGTGAATAGATGGCACTCTGCACCAGGGACCCCAGACCAGCTGTGGTATCCTGCTGGGGCCGGGGGAGGGTGCAGGCAGACATGGCACAGCAGAGACAGGGCTTTCTGCGCCCCTGTCTCTGCAGCAGCGGCTTCAAAGCGCTCCAGAGGGACCCCCCAAACAGGAACCGCTACCCCTGCTGCCCCCACCGCTAGCCAGTCGCCCATTCCGGGGGGGGGTCTGGTACAAATCCGACCCCCTCCCGGACTACCGCGCCGCCCTGGAGCCCTCCTGGGCATCAGATCTCTACTTGAGACCGCGGCTTCGGCCTAGCTGAAGCCGCCGCCTTTTCTCCACCCCTCGCCCTGATCCCCGGATGACTAAAATGACATTATAGTGTCATAGAAGGGGCGGATCGAGGCAGAAAGGGCGCGTTTCTACATAGCCCAGCGTTCCCTTTTCAGCTCTCCGCCCCCTCCTCCCTTTCCTCAGCGTCCCGTTGGCCATTTTTTTTGGCTGCAGACATCCTGACAACAGACGCCTCCAGCAAGAAGGAGAACCACAGCAGTCTCCAGGGGGCACAGAACTGGGATTTGTCGGCGCTGGACCTAGGGGCACCCCGGTGGGGTAAGTTCACTGCTGGGTTCTCTTGGCTCAGCTGTGAATCCATACTACCTATAAGACTCTCTGTGGGCTCCCTCTGCGTAGCCACCCCTGTAGGATCCCTGATAGCCAGCCTCTGTGCACTATGCCGGGCTAAAGAAAGAGAACCAGGCAGGAATGTTTCTATGCATTCTGCACAGCCTGCAAAGCCACGCTCCCCAGTGGCAGCACGTATCCGCACTGCCGGGATTGCATCCAGAACTCTGGGTCAGAACCCCAGGGAGCCCCTACCAACGCTTCAGTGTCGGATACTACGCCGGAATGGGCTACTCAGATGTCGCAGTCTGACAGAGTCCATAGATAACTTAACCGCTACATTGCTGCAAGCTCTGCAGGGTCGTGTCCCAGCTATGAATGTTACCCAGCAAACGGACAGCTTGTCTCAGGAACATGCTGCTTCCGACTCACACAGACGTAAGCGGACCCACAGGTCTCGATCACCTGAGTCGTCCTATAGCACAAGGTTATCCCCCAACCCCCCCAGGGAGAGACACCGTCATTCCAGGTCTCCTAGGCAGTCCCCTGTCAAAGACAGACAATGCAGTTCACCACACAGATCCCCCACCACAGAAGACCTCCGCCCCACATTGCCCACCAGGGAACACCTTAGCGATACACAGGATTCGGAAGGCATCTGTGACTCCGACTCAGACAACGAAACGGAGAGGTTCGTGGTACCTTCTCCCCCTAGCAGTACAGCGCTAGTTGAGGACATAATCTCTGCCATCCATCGGGTGCTGGAAATTTCGGAGCCAGCCCCGGAAGCCCCTGAACATAAGATTTGCTTCGAAAGTGTTCTGAAACCACCTAAGGTCTTAATCACCATGAGTTTCAGAAGATACTTACTAAGCAATTTTCGCAGCCTGAGAGAAAATTTGCAAATCGCAAATATTTGGAAGCGAAGTACCCCTTCTCACAGAAGGACACCAAACAGTGGACAGATCCACCTGAAGTGGACCCCCTGGTTTCTAGACTAGCAGCACAGACCCTACTCTCTTTCAGATAGCTCAACCCTCAGGGACGCAGCAGATCGGCAAGTAGAACGCATGGCTCGTTCCATTTTCGAAGTGGCAGGGGCCTCCCTGGCCAATGCGTTCGCTTCAGTTTGGGTGGCCAAGGCCATCCTGGCTTGGGCCAAAAAACTGCAGGAGGGTCTCCAAGCTTCAAATACCGGGCTCTCGGACCAAGCGGTTCAGATAGCAGTGGTAGCAGACTACGTGCTTCATGCAGCCCTAGACTCAGCAAGAGGTCTAGCAGGGATAGCGGCAAACGCCATTACGATTCCGCGTATCCTCTGGCTGCGAGAATGGAAAGCGAATGCGGCCTCAAAGTCCCTCACGCATCTTCCGTACCTTAGTGGAAGGCTTTTCGTCAAAAAGTTGGACACAATGATATCCAATGCCACTGGGGGTAAGAGTACCTCTCTCCCTCAACTGAAACCTAAACGCACGTTTAAACGGAGAAACCAGACACGATTCCGATCCTTTCGGAACTCTTCGGGCTGGTCTGTCTCACACCCAGCGCAAAATCGTAACCGCTCTCCACGCAGAGACAACCCACGGACGGCGCAGAGACTGGACAGGACTTGGCAGTCGAAAGCAGGCCAAGCAAAACCCAAGGGAGGAAAACCTCAGAACTTCGCTTCATCATGACTCACAAACTCCGGAAGACATCCCACCAGTAGGCGGGCGACTTTTACTCTTTCAGCAAGTCTGGCTGCCTATTACAGAAGACAGGTGGGTCAGGGAAATAGTGTCTTCCGGATACAATATAGAGTTCACTTCCAGTCCACCGAACCGGTTCTTCCTCTCTGTTCCACCAACACCAGACAAGGCTCGTGCCTTCCACCAAGCGGTCTCTCTCCTTCAAGCAGGAGTCGTGGTGCCGGTTCCCGCGAACGAAAGATTCCGAGGTTTCTACTCCAATCTATTTGTAGTTCCCAAGAAAGGAGCCTGGTCCGGCCCACACTAGACCTAAAACAGCTCAACAAATATGTATGGGTCCGTCATTTCCGCATGGAGTCCCTCCGGTCCATCATAACATCCATGGAGCAGGGAGAATACCTTGCCTCCATAGACATACAAGACGCATATCTGCACATACCAATTACTCCCGCCCATCAAAGGTTTCTCAGGTTTGCGGTCAGCCAAAACCACTACCAGTTTGTCGCCCTCCCGTTCGGACTCGCCACGGCTCCAAGAAAGTTTACCAAGGTCATGGCAGCCACCATGGACGTTCTACACACCAAAGGCATTCTAGTCGTTCTGTACCTGGACGACCTTCTCATCAAGTCTTCCACCTTCAAGGACTGCGAGGTCAGTGTCTCAATCACAATAGACACACTGCGTCGTCTGGGATGGTTAGTCAACCTACAGCAATCATTGACTACCCCGAGTCAGACTCTAACCTTCCTGGGAATATTATTCGACACCTCCAGGGGTCTGGTGCTCCTTCCCAAGGACAAGACACTGGCCCTCCGTCTGGGAGTTCGCACGCTCCTCCGCAATCCTCCCCGATCTCTCCGGTTTGCCATGAGAGTCCTCGGCAGGATGGCAGCAGCAATGGAGGCAGTGCCATTTGCCCAGTTTCACCTCAGGCCTCTTCAACTAGCCATCCTCAGATCTTGGGACAGGAATCCCTTCTCCCTCGACAGGGAGTTCCGGTTGACATCGTCAACCAGGAGGTCCCTACATTGGTGGCTCAAGCCAACTTGGCTTGCACGAAGGAAAACCCTTTCTCTCGGGTCAATGGAAGGTCCTGACCACCGATGCAAGCCTGACAGGTTGTGGTGCGGTGCACCTAAATCACAGGTCACAAGGCAAGTGGTCACCAATGAACGACCTTGCCCATCAATGTCCTGGAAATCTGGGCCATCTTCCTGGCACTGAGAGCCTTTCATCACTTGCTTGCAGCCTCGCACATACGGACACAGTCGGACAATGCCACGGCGGTGGCATATGTGAACCACCAAGGCGGGACCTGCAGCGCTCAGGCGATGAGAGAAGTGGCACATATCCTCCACTGGGCCGAAGACACGAGGTCTGTACTCTCTGCGGTCCACATTCCGGGTGTGGAAAACTGGGAAGCCGACTTCCTCAGCAGGCAAGGTATGGACTCGGGGGAGTGGTCTCTCCACCCTGAAATTTTTTTACCAGATCTGTCAACACTGGGGAACCCCAGATGTGGACCTAATGGCATCCCATCTCAATGCCAAGGTCTCCAGTTTCATGGCCAGGACACACGACCCGCGGTCGCTCGGAGCGGATGCCCTGGTCCAGGACTGGACCCAGTTCCAGCTCCTGTACATCTTTCCACCCCTCCCCCTGATCTCCAGGGTCGTGAGGAAGATCAAACAAGAGGGAGTTCCAACCATCCTGATCGCGCCAGACTGGCAAAGACGTACATGGTACGCCAACATCGTACAACTTACAGCAGACGCCCCCTGGCGTCTCCCCGACCGTCACGACCTTCTGTCACAAGGTCCGTTCTACCATCAGAATTTAGGGGCTCTCAATTTGACGGCATGGCCCTTGAAACCTGGATTCTAACCCAGGCAGGGTTCTCACCGGATGTCATTGCGACCATGATCAGGGCAAGGAAGCCAGCCTCCGCCAAGATTTATTATCGTACCTGGAGAGCTTTCTTTTCCTGGTGCGAATCTCACGGACAAGTCCCACTCCCTTATTCCCTCCCGAAGGTACTAGGTTTCCTTCAATCGGGCCTAGATGCCAAGCTATCCCTAGGCTCGCTTAAAAGTCAGGTGTCAGCTTTCAGTCCTTTTTCAAAGGCGCATTGCTACCAAACCGCAAGTAAGGACTTTCCTCCAGGGAGTTTCCCGATTGGTTCCCCCCTACAGACGTCCACTAGAAACGTGGGACCTCAACCTGGTTCTGACAGCATTGCAGGCACCACCCTTCGAACCCCTTAAAGAAGTTCCACTCTGCATTCTGTCACAGAAAGTGGTTTTTCTAGTGGCAATCACCTCGCTACGCAGAGTGTCGGAATTGTCAGCACTTTCCTGCAGACGGCCTTTCCTAGCTTTTCACCAGGACAAAGTGGTTGTCCGTACTGTACCATCCTTCCTTTCCGAAGGTTGTGTCCACCTTTCACCTAAATGAGTAAATCTCACTGCCATCCCTTTGTCCGGTTCATAAAGTGGAAAAGGCTCTGCATACGCTTGACCTCGTCAGAGCATTGCGGATTTACGTGTCCAGGACCGCACCCTTCCGGAAGTCTGATTCCCTCTTCATTCTTCGGGAAGGCAGTCGAAAGGGCCTGCTGGCTTCCAAGGCTACCCTTGCCAGGTGGATCAAGTCCACCATACATGAGGCCTACCGACTTAACAGTTCCCCTCTTCCGGCCGGTATCACGGCACACTCTACGCGGGCAGTAGGGGCCTCCTGGGCCATTCGGCACCAGGCTTCGGCACAACAAGTGTGTAAGGCGGCCACTTGGACTAGCCTACACACGTTTACGAAACACTACAGTGTTCATACCCAGCCTCAGCGGATGCGAGCCTGGGTAGACGGGTTCTGCAGGCGGCAGTGCCCCAAGTTTAAGGACCTGCTAGCACAATATTCATCCATTGTTTCCCACCCAGGGACTGCCTGTGTCCTCCAATGAGGCGACAGAGTAAAGGAGATTTTTGTGTACTCACTGTAAAATCTTTCTCTTAGCCTCTAATTGGGGGACACAGCTCCCACCCTGTTGCCCTTACGGGCCGTTGTTACGGTTGAGTTCTCATATTCTTCTTTGAGCTCGTGCATAGTAGCCTTCTTACAGGCATGGTTGTTATTTTCTGTTACGTTCCTCCTAATGCTTTTGCACAAAACTGGAGAAGGCTGGGGGGCGTGGCCTGGATCGCTTGTAGGGAAGACGCGCTTTGCTGCAGCTCCCGCTGCAAGCCACGAAATATACCCTCTTCTGACCCCAACGAAAGTGCCTATATGCCCCCCAGGGAGAGCTGGGCTTAGAGAAGGTGGTGAAGGACAGCGAGGAAAGAACCGCGGCTCTCTGTGAGGAGAACGGTCACGGGGAGCGGGCCTTGGCGCCAGAGGCGGTCAGGCGCCATCTTTACTGCTTCTTCCTGAGGTGGTCCGGACAGCAGTCTGCAGAGAGCCGTTGGAGGTGGTGGAGGGCCCGTGGTCTCTGCCGGAAGAGAGACCGCTGACTAACAAGGAAGGGAAGGAACGGATCAGCTTACCGGAGGAGAGGGAGGTGAGCCGGTCGCACGTGCCTGGTTGGTGAACAGAGGGTGACCGCGGTGCTGACTGCTCCTGGTGCATTGCCCGGGGAATCTGAGGCGGTCGCTCCTGCTGCATACAGGGAACTGGAGCGACCTGGGGTCTGGGGGTACCGCTCCCCCCTTTCAGAGGCGCCAAGACCGGCCTAATTTTATGCCACGGCAGTGTGAGACTTTCTATATAGTGCACCACATTAGAGCGCTGATACCGCCCTATTCACTCATGTCAGCGCATCACCTTTCAAGACGCATGGGGTTATCTTCATCTATGAACATGCATTAGTAGACTTTCCCTGAATGCACGAGGGGTGATTCAAATGCACGCTTTAATTAAGCATTATGGTTAAATCTAATAAAGAGCGTGCAAAACCGCTGGCTACTAGTGTACATCAGGGCAGGCAAAGTGAAGTGGAGAAATTTCTGAAAAATAAACCTGGGTCGGCTAGGTCCACACCTAAAAAGCTGCATGCAGATGCTGAGGTGGAGGAACAGGTCGAGGACTCGGACTGAAGTAATGATGTCTCAGGCAGTGATATTACCCACTCAGACTCTGGGAAGTTATCTAGATCAGTCTTCAAAAAACTTCTGGCCCAAGCTTTAAAGCCTTTGGTTACGGAGATATCTGGTATGAGAGCAGATTTGTCACATATTGGTAATAGAGTGGAGTCCCTTGAATCATCCCAGTCCTCTCTCATTAGCCACTCCAACGCCATGAGAGATCATTTGGACTACCACAGAACACAGCTTAATAACTCTCTTCTGGCCTTAGAAGATCAAGAAAATAGGAGTCGCCAAAAAAATATAAGGATTAAAGGCTTGCCTGAAAGTGTCTCTACAGAAATATTAGAAAAATCCACGAAAGAGATCTTTGCCCTCCTAATCCCGCAAGAAAAATGCGACCAAATTGTAATCGAGAGGGTCCATAGCCTAAGCCTTCTGAACCCCCGAGGGATGTGATCTGCGGCTTGTTGAGCTATGTGGACACCAATATTATTTTGTCTGCCTCAAGAGACATTAAAAATCTCACCTATGAAGGATCTGCTATCCAACTTTATCAGGACATTGCACCGTCGACTCTTGCAAAAAGGATTCTAAGACCCTTATTGCAAGTGCTACGCTCGCGTAAAATCCTTTATAAATGGCTATTTCCGTTTGGAATATCGGTAAATGGAGACGGCAAACAAATAACAGTGAGAAGTCCCGAAGATTTAACCAAAATATGGGACACATTCGACATTGCTCCTATTGATATTCCTTCATGGTTACCTTTAGACATGGATCTTCGCACGCCTCCTCCTATCAATGTTTATACAGGAGGTCAGGGGGACTGGGCCTCAGTGAAGAGATGCATGCCCCCTAAACGAGGGAAATCTGGGGGCGAGAAAAGAGATGCCCCCCTGAGATCTATTGTGCTCTGTCTAGCCGTATTTTCTCACATATAGACCCGGAAATTTTTTGTATAACTCTGTAATGTTTTAGATCACTTTAGTTTGCCTTGATTGGCATCTGCTAATGTGTTGCTGCTTTCATTTAACTGCCTTATAAGCTAACATGTACCACTCGTGTATTGGTGATGTAATTCCCTGCTCTGCTATGGGGGGTATGTTTGACCCCCTACCCCTGCCACAGGCAGGTAGTTGGTTATTGTTATCTATCTGTTACTTTATTTTGTATTTTGTATTTTTTGTGGCTCGTCGGCATGGGGCACTTAATCATTTTATTTTTTTTGCTCCATCTATTTTACTATGGGTGATAAGGTCAATTTCGCCACTATGGTAGTGGCTTCATACAATGTAAAAGGCTTACGTTCCCCGTGTAAAAGGAGTCAGGTATTGAACCTTCTATATGCAAAAAAGGCTAGTGTAGTCTTCCTACAGGAGACACATTTTAAAGTGGGGAGAGTCCCGGATATGTCTAGATCCCGTTACCCGACCTGATATCATAGTACGGGTGGGTCGGCGTCTAGAGGAGTGAGTATTGCTATTAAAAAGAGTGTTCCGTTTGTCTTGCATGATTGCCTCTCAGATTCCGAAGGAAGATATATTTTACTAAAGGGCCTTATAGCCAATACTAAAGTTACTCTGTGTAACCTATACGCCCCAAAGAGGAATCAGATTGGATGGCTGTGCAAAACAATGAATACCTTAAAACTATTTACTGAGGGTTTGTTGTTGATGGGGGGAGACTTTAACGTATCACTCAACCCATCCCTAGATACTTCAACGGGTAAGTCGACCCTTTCTCAAAGGGCACTGAGAAAATTACACCTTTCTCTACAAGAATTGCACTTGATAGACCCCTGGAGGACACTCTTTCCTTCGGGCAGAGACTACACTTTTTATTCCCACCCGTGTGGTAGCTATCACAGAATTGATTATCTATTGACACAAACAACCAATCTCCCATTAGTTAAAAATTCGACTATAGACATTATCTCTCTCTCGGACCATGCTCCTATTTTTCTCGACATAGGCATAGTAACCCTTCCGCGGCCAGCCAAGTCATGGTCACTTAACGAGACATTATTAGATTCTGATTCCCACATTACGAAACTGACTGGCACTCTTGAATTCTTTTTCCAGACAAATTTACACTCTGGCCCGCCCCTACCTGTGGTGTGGAAATCACATAAAGCGGTAATGAGGGGAGAATTTATAGCTTTGAGTTCCCATCTCAAAAAAGAAATTACAAAACAGGTTGTGTCTATTTTGCACCAAATTAATTCCTTGGAAAGATTGCACAAGAGATCTCAAGTAAATAAGATACAAACTGAACTGACGGCCCTAAGGAATTCACCAAAAAATCTTCCAAATATTCAATCGGCCAAAACCTATATGAGAAGTAAACAGAGGTTCTATCTCCACGGCAATAAAAGTAGTAAGCTTATGTCTTCTCTGCTTTAAAAAGCAGCAGGACAAGACGTTTATTAGACAACTCAAAGCTCTGGACTTCTCTTCAATTTTCGAGACCGCAGACATTGCCGAGGAGTTTAGATCCTTTTATGACAGTTTATACAATTTAAGCATACCAGATAGCATGCAAGACCCAATAACAGCTATAGAAAAAATCAAAGAGTTCCTGATTCCACTAAATCTCCCTAAAATAACCCCGGAAGGCCAATCCTTACTAACTGCTCCGGTTACCCCTAAAGAAATTTTAGACACCCTCTCCACCATTCCAAATGGAAAGGCCCCAGGCCCGGATGGTCTCCCCATTATATACTATAAAAAGTTCATAAAATCATTCTTACCCCATCTGGTGACCTTGTTCAATTCCTATTTAGAGGGCCACCTTTCCCCCTAAGCAATCCCTGGAGGCATACATCACGGTTCTCCCGAAGGAGGGTAAGGATCCCAACTTGTGCACCAGCTACAGACCAATCTCATTGCTTAATGCTGACATCAAAATGTGGGCTAAAATACTAGCGGGCAGAGTAAGCAACGTTTTACCCAAATTAATTCATGTGGATCAAGTGGGCTTTGTGAGGGGTTGGGAAGGGAAAAAGAACTCCACTAGGGCCATACAGTCTATAATATGTGCCAAGACCTGGCAGGTCCCCTTAGTACTCCTGTCAACGGATGCCGAAAAGGCTTTTGACAGTGTGTGCTGGAGATTTATGGAACAGGTATTGATTAAATTTGGCTTCCCTCCTCAATATATAACAGCAGTTCTCTCTCTCTCTCTCTCTCTCTCTACTCTCAACCGACGGCCAAGGTCAGGATTAATGGCACCCTGTCAAACAGTTTTGAGATTCACAACGGGACTAGGCAGGGATGCCCTCTGTCTCCATCCTTGTTCATTTTAGTCATAGAAACTTTGATACAAAGCATCAGACAAGAACAACGCATAGAGGGGTTGTCGGTGGGTCCGGGGATACTCAAAACGCTAGCTTTCGCAGACTATCTGCTTTTCCTCATATCCAACCCGTCTCAGGCATTCCCGATCATCCTCCAAATTTTTCAACAGTTTGGCTTCCTTTCCAATTTTAAAATTAATTTAACCAAATCCGAAGCGTTGAATATTACTCTCCCTCATTCTCAACTCTCCACTATTCGTACACAGACTCCCTTCTCTTGGGCTAATAGCTCTATTAAATATTTAGGAATATTCATAACTAGAGACCCCACTAACTTATTTCAAAGTAATTTCATTCCCTTAATTAAAAAAGTTACAAACCTGATGCATAAATATAACCTACCCACTTAATCCTGGATGGGTCGCATCAATGTGTTTAAGGCGTATATCATGCCTATCATATTGTATGCCATGAATATGGTTCCGATTCAGATACCCCTGACCTTTTTCGGGTCATTAAAGTCACTAATGGGAAAATTTATCTGGAAATCTAAACCGGCTAGGTTGCCTTATAGGCTTCTTACTTATCCAGTCTGCTCTGGTGGATTGGGAGTCCCAGACCCCTTTTTATATTATAAAGCAATCCATCTTAGCAGATGGTTAAAGGTGGTGTCTTGTTCTGAAGGTGGGGAGGGAACTTGTGTTGACCTGGCTCTATTGGGCCCGAGGGGTTTGCCTTATCTCTGGACTAAAGCTAAACTACCGGTCGCTTTTAGGCTTGACGAGATAACTTCTACTACATTACGTATCAAAAGATTGATGTTGGGGGAACTACCGGAGGACACTTTTCCCTCGACGTTAACGCCGATTGGCTCAATACCCTATCTAATAGATCTTGATTTTCAAGATCCATACAATCTATGGTCTACCCTCCCTAGAGAAACACTGAATAGCTTTTATGGTAATAAAATATTACAGAGAGGAGTTTGGCCACCAAGTGCAACGATTCAACCAACTAATTTTCTTCAGAGCCAGCACATTCGACGTACGCTTCTACAGTTTAGGAAGAAATTCCCGACCAAATCCAATTGGTCCTGGCTAGATGATATGGTCAAACTTCCGCCTCCACGGCTAAAAATTTTATCTCGTATTTACTCACACCTTATCTCTCCGAAAGCACATTTTAAACCCTCATTTATTTACTCCTGGGAAATGGACCTCAACACTACATTCACAGAGAAACAAATATCTAGAATGCTATCTGGTGCACGGGGATTCTCTAGGTGTGTACTTTTGCAGGAAAATTCTTATAAAATATTGACCAGGTGGCATTGGACTCCCACGAAGCTCTTTCAGATGGGTCTTGCTGATAATGATGCTTGTTGGAGATGCCTCAACTCTGGAGGACATCACACACATATATTCTGGGACTGTCCCAAACTGAGACATTTTTGGGATGGTGTTGAGCTAGTTCTCAAAAAATTACAACTAATAAAGACTAATCTTAGGGCTACGGAAGTTCTTCTTTCGTGCCCGTCAAAAGATTTCTTACCAAAAAAGCATGGTCTACTACCACTGATGCTAAGTGCTGCAAAACAGCTGATAGCTGTACACTGGAAAGATGTTGCCCCCCCCACATTGGAGGAGTGGCACGTTAAGATAAATCAGGTTTCTCGTCTGGAGGAGCTGTCTAGCTGGGAGATTTTTAACCATAAATCTTATGTGTCGACCTGGGCCCCGTGGACTAGATATCTAGAGGATAATCCTCTTGGTGAGAAATCTAATATCACGTAAAGTCTTACTTGACCTGATGACCTTTATACTGGGGTAGCTGATCCCACGGTTGCTTACAGAACAGTCCACCTACTCTATTTTTTTTTTTTTTTTTTTTTTTTTTAAATACACCCATCAAATGCTAGTGTTCATGCCGACGGCTACTTTTTGTTGTTGATATTGTTCATTATTATGTATCCCTCTTTACCCTTCCCTTCCTTCTTTTTTTTATTTTATTTTTTCCCACCCACATTTCCCTCCCCTCTTTTCTTTCCTTTCACCGTGGACCGACTCCTAAGCAATACTTCGCTAACTGTACTTGTAAAATGGTGTTGTGTCTTATGGTGTGGTTTAAATTTGAAAATAAAGAATTAAAAAAAAAAAAAACTGGAGAAGGCTGACGCCGTCCAGGGGTGTATACTGCAGAGGAGGAGCCATAGTTAATCTTTTTCAGATTATGCATAGTGTTGCCTCCTAGTGGACAGCAGCATAACACCCATGGTTCTGTGTCCCCCAATTAGAGGCTAAGAGAAAGAGATTTTACTGTGAGTACACAAAAATCTCCTTTTTTTTTCTATTCAGTAAGCTTGCAGAGGTTAAAATGAACAAACTGATCTTTATTCACTCACTCTTGTGCCTCTGCCATACCTGGTCTGCCATACCTGGTCTTTATTGACAGGCTGTATCAGCGGCATCATCACTACTGCATGTGACCTCTGCAGCCAATTGCTAAGCTCAGTGGTTTCAGACTGATTACTTGGGAATCACTGCTGAGCTTAGTGATTGGCTGCCTTGGTCATATTATGACGCCACGGATGTAGCTTGGCAACAAAGAACAAGACCATCATCAGAGAGGCCAGGCATGGTAAAGCTCAGTTTGTTACTATTAACCTCTGCAAACCCATGGAATATAAAGCATTTCTTAGAAACCCCCCTATGTCTAGATGGCTGTTTAAAGGGAATCTGTCACCCCTTTTTTGAGATATCCTATAATGATATCATTCAATTGTGTGTCACATAAGGATTCTCTTAGAACTTTTGCTTCCCCCTGACCCCGCACCTTTCATGCATAAATACCTTTTTTATATCAGTTCAGATGTATGGAAACTGCCGCTGTCCGGTCCGATGGGCGGGGCTTATTCAACTGCTCCCCCCCCCCTCCCTGTCTTGCTCTACACATGAAGAAATGCGTAGAGCAAGACAGGGAGGGGGGGAGCAGGTGAATAAGCCCCGCCCAGCGGACCAGACCGTGGCAGTTTACATACATCTGAACCAATATAAAAAAGGTATTTATGCATGAAAGGTGCGGGGTCAGGGGGAAGCAAAAGTACTAAGAGAATCCTTATGTGACACACAATTGAATATCATTATATGATATCTCAAAAAAGGGGTGACAGATTCCCTTTAAACTTTTTAAGTCCAATTTGAGAATGGTCCTTTTCCATTTGGCAGCTAGTTGTAGGGTACTTTGAGTGAGTGTTTTTTCCTGCTTTTTGATCATAGGCTCAGTTCTGCTTAACTAAACCATACTTTTTTGTAGTCCTATGGAAGTTATCCCTTCCAAACCCGTCAAGAGGAATAAGGACCAAAGGCCTCGCCATCTTCTCACTGATCTCCCATTGCCTCCTGAACTGCTAGGAGGGGATCCATCTCCTTCAGATTCACCTGAGCCTAAAGCAGCAACACCTCCTCAGCAACCTTTAAGGAAGAGACCAAAGTAAGTCTCTAATACCCACTATAAAAATTAGTGTCTGACATATGCCGACACTGTGATCAAAATAACACTGCCATTATATAATCATTTGGTAAATATGTCCTGCACTATGTAATTATGTGCAGTTAACACTGTAGTTGTCCTAAATTGTATCTGTGTCTTGGCAAAATTGCTTCCAATGCTTTGTGGTTGTGACATTGAGCAGTATACTTAAGTCCAGGATTTATCGAATGGTTGTGTGACCGGATATACCTGATGTGCTGCCTGACTATTGAGGAAATGCCACAAATTAGGATCTTCTCATAACACTTTTGACAATGCAGATCATTTCGGTTTCTTCTTACGTGATCCAGCCTAAGGGTATGTGCACACGGTGCAGATTCTGCTGCGGATCCGCAGCAGATTTAGGTGCGTTGTACAGTACCATTGTTTTCAATGGTAAACTGAAAAACACTGTGCACATGCTGCGGATTTTTCCGCGGGTTACAATCCGCAGCATGTCAATTTTTTGTGCGGATTCCGCTGCGGTTTCACACCTTATCCATTACGAGGTGTGAAACCGCAGGGCAAAACCGCAAGCTAATCCGCAGATAAACCGCAGGACTTTTGTCCTGCGGATTTACTTGCGGATTTTTCAACAAAATCCACACAACCTAAAAACTACGTGTGCACATACCCTAAATATTCATGTTCACGTTCTCACTTGTTTTCTCTACTTGTGTGTTAGAATTTGCTGTCCCCGCTATGGCGAAAGAAAGCAAAAAGAAATTGATTGGGGTAAGCGATGTGTGGACAAGTTTGACATTATTGGCATCATTGGAGAAGGGACCTATGGACAAGTGTATAAAGCCAAGGACAAAGACACTGGTAAGTAATGTGTAGTTATATCAGAAATTATATAGAGCCAGAATGGGAAAAAAGAGCTGACTATTACCTAAGTAGGGTGGTTATCTTAGGGAGTCTCTTATATTAACACCTTCATGACCGGAGGTATTTTTGGTTTTGCTTTTTCATTTTTTGCTTCCCTTCTCAAAGCTATAACTTTTATTTTTCCGTCAATATAGCCATGTGAGGGCTTGCTTTTTGCGGGACGAGTTGTCATTTTTAACGACACCATTGGTATTACCATGTCACATAATAGAAAACAGGAAAAAAAATTCCAAGCGCGGTAAAATTGCAAAAAAGTGCAATCTTACACCTGTTTTTTGTTTGGCTTTTTTTACTAGGTTCACTAAATGCTTAAACTGACCTGCCATTATGATTCTCCAAGTCATTACAAGTTCATAAACACCAAATATGTCTAGGTTCTTTTTTATTTAAGTGCTGAAGAATAATTCCAAAGTTTGTAAAAAAAAAAAAAAAAATTCTTCCATTTTCCGATACCTATAGCGTCTCCATTGTTTGTCATCTCGGGTTGGGTGAGGGCTTACTTTTTGCGTGCCGAGCTGGCGTTTTTAATGATACCATTGTGGTGCAGATACGATGTTTTGATCACCTATTATTGCATTTTAATGCGATGTCACGCCTACCAAAAATGTAATTCTGGCGGTTTAACTTTTTTTCTCGCTACACCGTTTAGCGATCAGGTTAATCCTATTTTTTTTATTCATAGATCGGGCGATTCTGATCGCGCGATACCAAATATGTCCAGTATAATAAATTTAAAGAAATATTTATTGATATACATTAAAATATAATTTAAAATAGCAACAATGCCCAGTAGGAGGTAAACTACCATACTATTCAGTCACCAAAAATTGGTTTAAAATGTCCTTAGGAATAATAAACTATTTGAGCTGCAGGGCTGCACCACTAAATGTATTAATAATATGCCAATAGGGAAAAATACCTAAGTCACATGATATCAATATCAAATGCACATGAATCCCATATATATAGATGTACAATAATAATCCCTATCTATATACCAGCACTAATACTCCAACTATATGAACCAATAAATATGGATGAAAATCCTAAAACAGGTATACAGATGGCAGATGAATATATGGGGAACCCAAACACAAGATTACTTCGATAAGCAAGACAGCGGTGACCACGAATGGCTTGACCTCCACCACCCCAGTGGCACTTTAACCCCCTAAATGCTGCGATCGAACTTGATCACAGTATTTTGGGATCCGGCAGAAAGATGACAGCCCCTCTGCCCTTGGATCGGAGACCCCGCATCATCACTGGAGTCCCAATCTTTGCCATGGTGACCCGATGTCTTCATGACAACATCCGGGTCACCAGAGCTAGGAAAGTTGTTTGCTGATCGAGCTCTGAGCACGATCAATTTACCTTTTCAGTGCAGCGCTGACAGTTTGCATAGTCTGCTAAAAATGATAGTCCCATAGTGGGGAAAAAAAAACAAAAACAAAAAAAAAAAGTTTTTATCCCCTTAACGACTGCCGATACACCTTTTAACGGCGGTGGTTAAGGGTACTTAAACCACAACGCCGTTAATTAACAGCGCTGTGGAAAAAGTGTATAGCGCCCCCCGGAGTCAGATTTTCTCCGGGGTCTCGGCTGCCGGGAGTAGCCGAGACCTCAGAGAACATGATTCGGGTCGGTTTTTACTGACCCCGCATTTGCGATCGCCGTTAAATGTATAACAGCGACCACAAAAAAGCCGCAATTTTGCATTTAATTTCTCTCTCCTCTGATGTGATTGCACATCACAGGAGAGCGAAATAGAGTCCTCCGGTGGGCGCCGCCATCTTGGTCTGGGAAGAAAATGGCGGGCGCATGCAGAGTATGCCCACCGAATCGGCCGGCAGATTCCATTCATGTACATTTTGATCACTGTGATAAACGGGTCACGGTCAGCGTTGCGCTCAAGCATGCGTTCCAGGAGGCCGGCGCAACACAACGATAGTATTGTATAAATAGGGTCATTTGCGACATACAGGCTACCCTACTGTAATCAGGGACCGCTTCCATTAGCTAGTATGGAGGATCCCACTAAAGCAGAGGTTGGCTCAGAACAAAGCCAGGGACACGTGAGTAGGCTTCCAAAGCATTGCCACCATTAACCCCTTCCTTACACTTAGGTTTCTCCCCCTAGAATACACAGAGTACAGGCTATGTGTTTCTATCTTGACAGCTGCTAAGAAGGATACCAAAAAATCGGGGAAAAATAAGAAATGCCCCATCTGTAATACTAAGCTACCCGAGACCTGGCAGAAGCACCTCTGCGATGCTTGTACTATGAAGATTGTCGGAGAGGAACAAACCTCCTTAATGGCCAATATGAGATCGATCATAAGGCAGGAGGTCCAAGCATCTATTTTGGGCCTAGGGTATTCCCAGACCACGCAATCGGATCCTCCGGGATCTCGTAAGAGACTGAGGGAATCTGCCATATCCTCTGAAGACGAGTTATCAGAGGGATCTGACCAGGAGGCAGGGGAAGTCCTTATCGATCCACCAGAAGGGGTGAAGCGGTACCTCTTTTCATCCGAGGACACAGATGAACTCTGTGCAGTGCGTGATACCATGCAGGTGGAGGAAAGCCCGCTCGGTACAGGACGAGATGTTCGGTGATCTATGTTCCCAGATGAGTAGGGTGTTCCTGATGAATGCCCACATCCGCTCCATGATCCTGGAGGAATGGGAGGATGCCGAAAAAAGACTGGTGATCCCAAGAGACTTCAGACTCCGTTTACCTTTTGATTCGGATGATGTCAAGGCCTGGGAGGAGCTTCCCAAAATAGATGTTCCAGTGGCCAAGATGGCGAAAAGAACTTCTATCCTGTTTGAGGACTCCTCCAGCCTGAAGGTGCCTATGGATCGGAAAGCATATGGGCTTCTGAAAAGAACCTGGGAGACCTCAGCAGCTATAATACAAGCCAACATTGCCGCAACATCGGTGGCTCGCTCTATGCACTTCTGGGTGGATGACTTGGAAGAGCATTTAAGAGCCAAGACTCCCAGAGACCCTATTCTTAAATCCTTGCCCCTCCTGAAGCTAGCGACCGGCTTCATGGCTGAAGCATTTGCTGAGTCAGTACGATTCACAGCCAGGAACGGGTCATTGTCCAACGCAACTAGAAGGGCTATTTGGCTAAAGACCTTGTCAGGGGACACTCAATCTAAAAATAAACTTTGCTCCATCCCCTTCTCAAGGGGCAGTGTGTTTGGGCCTGTTCTACATGACATTCTGGAAAAGGCCTCAGATGAAATGGGGTTCCCGGAGGAGAGGCCAAAAAAATAGCAGCCCTTTCGTAGGCCCCGGTCTAGTCAGAAGTCAGACTACAAGGGGAAGACGGGTACATGGAGTTACCCCAAAGGAGGGAAGGGTAGAGACTCCATCTTTTCAGGCTCAGGTTCACGTAGAAAATTATGCCATCAGAATAGGGGGTCGGCTAAGAGGGTTCCTGGGAAAAAATATCTCAAAATCCGTGGGTTTTACACACCGTCTCCCAAGGTTACAAGATAGAGTTCGCCTGTCTACCCCCAGAGAGTTCATGATAACCAACCCTTGCTCAATCTCCCTAATGTGGTCGGACATTCAGGACCTATAAGAATTGGGGCTATAGTCCCGATTCCCATTCAGGAGAAAGGCAGAGGTCATTACTCAAGCCTTTTCTCGATAAAGAAACCTTCAGTAGAAACCAGGACAATGATAACTCTCAACCCCTAAACAAATGGGTAAAATACAAAAGATTCAAGATGGAGTCCATAAGGTCCACAATACCCCTCATAGACAAGGATATGGTGATGTGCACTTTAGATTTGAAAAGTGCATACTATCATGTCCTGATTCACGAATCCTGCCAGAGATATCTGAGGTTTGCCCTGAGAGTTCAGAGGAGGGTCCGTCACTACCTGTTTCGGTGTCGTCCCTTCAGCCTAGCTTCAGCCCCCAGGGTGTTTACCAAACTAATGGTAGAGGTGGTCGCCTATCTGAGAAATTGCGACATCACAATTGTACCTTATTTAGACGACTTCCTAGTAGTGGCCGATTGCCATATGTCGATCTCCACACTGCAGAATCTAGGATGGATTATAAACTGGGAAAAGTCGAACCTGGTCCCAGAGCAAAGGATAAAATTTCTGGGGGTCTTGCTTAGACTCCCATCTGAGAGCATCTTTTTCAACAGAAGAAAAACGGACGTTGATGGTAGAACAGATGAATCCTTTCTATCAGGGAAGCGAAGAAGATTCTGGGACTGATGACATCTTGTATCCCCTGCGTGAGGTGGAGTCAGTTCCACTCTCGAGAACTATAGAAGGTGGTCCTATCAACCTGGGACAGAAGTCGTCTCTCGCTGGACAAGGGAATGTCCCTATCCGCTCAGGTGAGGAAATCCCTGCGTTGGTGGACCATTCCGGGAAACCTCCAGACGGGCGTTCGGTGGATTCTCTCCGCTTGTGTCATCATCACCACCGACGCAACTTAGCTAGGCTGGGCCGGCCACGTGGAAGGGAGATGCTTCCAAGGAGAATGGAGCCCAGAGATAAAGGCCAAGTCCTCGAATTTCAGAGTTAAACGCAGTGTGGATAGTGCTTCTCCAAGTTCGGCCGCTGGTCAAAGGCAAGCATTTAAAAGTTTTATCCGACAACACGACGGCAGTCGCATTTCTGTGTCACCAAGGAGGGCCAAAGCATCCGTCACTACAGCATCTGGCAAAGCTGATCTTCTCATGGACAGAAAAATCTGTCCTATCCATCTCGGCAGTACATCTAGAAGGAGCCAAGAACCAGGTGGCAGATTTTCTGACCAGGAAGAAAGTAGTCTCCACAGAGTGGGAATTGAACAACGATGTGTTCAACATGTTGTGCCATCGCTGGGGGAGGCCAGACGTGGATATGTTCGCCGCCAGAGACAATGCAGAAGTCAGAACCTTTTTCTCCCTAGATCCTCTGGATGGTTCAGCAGGACTTGATGCTCTATCCCAGCCATGGGAAGAGGGCCTCTTGTATGCATTCCCACCGCTTCCTCTGATTCCAAGAATTCTCAGGAAAATACACGACGAAAGGGCGACTGTTATCTTAGTGGTGCCCTTCTGGCCGAAGAGGAGCTGGTTTCCTCTGCTGAGGAAGATGTCGACGGAAGGCCCCATCCTACTGCCAAGGAGGGAAGATCTCCACCAAGGCCTGGTCATCCATCAAAACCCAAATGCTCTCCAACTCTCAGCCTGGATCCTGAACGGCAGGTCCTAAAGTCCAGAGGTCTGTCCGAGGAGGTGATCTCCACACTTCAAGCATGTAGGAAACCAGTGACCTCCGCCATTTACATCAAAATATGGAAACGATTCTGCAGTTATTTGTGGAGAGGCGCCAGTAGATACTACCCATCCAAACATTTCTAAAATTATTGACTTCCTGCAGTCAGGATTCAAGAAAGGCCTTAGACCCAGTACACTGAGGATGCAGATCTCGGCCCTTAGTGTATTCTTTCACTCTGCTCTGTCCTTGCACCCCTGCATAGCTAGGTTTTCCAGAGCTGTACAGAGGCTGAAGCCTTTCATATGGCGGTTGGTTCCACCATGGGATCTTAATCTAGTCCTTAATGCCCTGTGTGAACGCCCATATGATCTTTCAGAGCATGTGGAAATTAGCAAGCTTTCGTTCAAAACTGCCTTCTTGGTTGCTATTACGTCAGCAAAAAGACTAGGGGAACTGCAAGCCCTATCCATTCAGAATCCGTACTTACAAGTGTTTGTAGATCGTTTAGTTTTGAGACTCGACCCAGCTTTTCTCCCTAAGGTTATCTCAAACTCAAACATAAATCAAGAAGTTGTTCTTCCCTCATTCTGCCAACACCGTAGAAACCCGAAAGAAAGAGCCTATCGTAACCTAGATGTTAGGGAGACTGCTCTCAAATACCTAGAAGCAACGGAGGGTTGGAGGCAGGACAAAAATTAGTTTATTCAGTACGGGGGTCCAAATAAAGGTAGAAAGGCAGCAAAATCCATGATCGCTATGTGGATCATATCCATGATAAGTCTAGCCTATAAAGCACAGGGAAGTTCTCCCCCGATGTTCTCAGAGCCCATTCCACTAGAGCTATGGCCTCTTCATGGGCAGAAAGAGGGGGGGGGGCATCAGCAGACCAAATCTGCAGGGCCGCAACTTGGTCTAGTCTTTGTACCTTTTCTAAACATTATAAACTGGACGTAGTCTCAGGGCAGTTAGCCTTCGGTAGGAAGGTCCTTCATGCAGTAGTCCCACCCTAGACTATCATTCTTTGGTACTTCTCCATGGTGCTGTCAGGTGGTGAACTGGAAAACAGTAATTAGACCTGCCGGTAATTGTATTTCCAGGAATCCATCCTAACAGCACTACTAGTTCCCGCCGTACTGCAAATATTCTATACTCGTGACGTAACGTTTGTATAAAATTGTTAAATAAAATTTCTTTGCATCCATCCAGATGTGGTACTTGGTAAAGACACTGAAGGGTGGAAAGGGGAGGGTCCTTTTAACCTCTCGTTGTTTCCTGTCCCAATGAGGATAAGAAGGACATCCTCCTTGGTGCTGTCAGGATGGATTCCTGGAAATATAATTACCGGTAGGTCTAATTACCGTTATCACATGGTCATAAGTATTCAGACCCTTTGCTCAGTATTGAGTAGAAGCACCCTTTTGAGCTAGTACAGCCATGAGTCTTCTTGGGAATGATGCAACATGTTTTTCACACCTGGATTTGGGGATCCTCTGCCATTCTTCCTTGCAGATCCTCTCCAGTTCCATCAGGTTGGATGGTTCGAGTCAAGAATGGTCACAACAGAGTTGTTATTTTAGCTGTGTGCTTAGGGGCATTGTCTTGTTGGAAGGTGAACCTTCGGCCAAGTCTGAGGTCCAGAGCATGCTGGAAGAGGATTTCATCCAGGATATCTCTGTACTTGGCCGCATTCATATTTCCTTCATTTGCAACCAGTCGTCCTATCCCTGCAGCTGAAAACCACCCATAGCATGATGCTGCCACCACCATGTCCGGAGCACGCTGGAAAAGGATTTCATCCAGGATATCTCTGTACTTGGCCGCATTCATGTTTCCTTCAATTGCAACCAGTTGTCCTGTCCCTGCAGCTGAAAACCACCCATAGCATGATGCTGCCACCACCATGTTTCAATGCTGTGATGGTATTGGGCAGGTGATGAGCAGTGCCTGGCTTTCTCCACACATACCGCTTAGAATTATCACCAAAAAAGTTCTATCTTTGTCTCATCAGACCAGAGAATCTTATTTCTCGTTGTCTGGGAGTGGAGGGCTGCAGTGATAGTTGACTACGTGGAACTTTCTCCCATCTCCCTACTGCATCTGTGGAGCTCAACCACAGTGATCTTGGGGTTCTTCTATACCTCTCTCACCAAGGTTCTTCTCCCACGATGGCTCAGTTTAGCTGGACAGCCAGGTCTAGATAGTCCCAAACTTCTTCCATTTAAGGATTATTAAGGCCACCATGCTCTTAGGAACCTTGAATGCAGCAGAAATTCTTTTGTAGCCTTGGCCAGATCTGTGCCTTGCCACAATTCTGTCTCTGAGCTCTTTGGTCAGTTCCTTTGACCTCATGATTCTCATTTTGGTCTGACATGCGCTGTGAGGTCTTATATAGACAGGTGTATGCCTTTACAAATCAAGTCCTATCAGTTTAATTAAACACAGCTGGACTCCAAAGAAGGAAATGGACAGATGTGACTTAAATATGAGTGTCTGAGCTAAGGGTATGTATGGAGCACTATATGGGGCCCATTATGCATGGAGCACTATATGGGGCCCATTATGCATGGAGCACTATATGGGGCCCAATATGCATGGAGCATTATATGGGGCCCATTATGTATGGAGCCATATATGGGGCTCATTATTCTGTATGGAGCATTATATGGGATCCATTATTCTCTATAAAGCACTATAGAAAGCAGCTTTTAATGCGCGCTTCCGGCAATCTCGCCGGAAATCACCGCCCATCCTCCCCACCAGTGACCCCTGTCACGTGATCGCGGGTCACCGGTGGGTTGGCAAGACAACCAGAGATCTCCAGCAAGTCAGCAATAGTCGGCGCTCATAGCAAGTCAGCAATTCTGCTACATATAAATGATGTGATCATCGCCTTTATGTAGCAGAGCCGATCGGGTTATAGCAGCTTCTAGTCTCCCATGGAGACTGTTGAAGCTATAGACTGGACCAAGGTGAGTCATTGGACGTGGTATATCTTGATTTTTCCAAAACGTCTGATACCGTGCAACACGAGGTTGGTGCACAAAATGAGAATGGTGTGTCTGGAAGAAAATGTGTGTAAATAGGTAAGTAACTGGCTTAATTATAGAAAGCAGAGGGTGGTTATAAATGGTATATTCTCTAACTGGGTCGCTGTGACCAGTGGGGTACCGCAGGGGTCGGTGTTGGGACCTGTTCTCTTCAACATATTTATTAACGATCTGGTAGAAGGTTTACACAGTAAAATATCGATATTTGCAGATGATACAAAACTATGTAAAGCAATCAATGCAAAAGAAGATAGTATTCTGCTACAGATGGATCTGGATAACTTGGGTCAAAAGGTGGCAGATGCGATTTAACATTGGTAAATGTAATGTTATACACATGGGAAGAAGGACTCAATATCACCAATACACACTGAACGGGAAACCACTGGGTAAATCTGACATGGAAAAGGACTTGGGGATCCTAGTTAATGATAAACTTACCTGAAGCAGCCAGTGCCAGGCAGCGGCTGCCAAGACAAACAGGATCATGGGGTGCATTAAGAGGTCTGGATACACATGATGAGAGCATTATACTGCCTCTGTACAAATCCCTGGTTAGACTGCACATGGAGTACTGTGTACAGTTTTGGGCACCGTGCTCAGGAAGGATATAGAGCGAGTACAAAGGAGGGCAACAAAATTAATAAAGGGGATGGGTGAACTACAATACCCAGAGAGATTAGCAAAATTATGATTATTTAGTCTAGAAAAAAGACTGAGGGGCGATCGAATAGCAATTTATATGTTTATAAGGGGACAATACAAATATCTCTGAGGATCTGTTTACACCAAGGAATGTTACTGTCACAAGGAGGCATTCTCTGCGTATGGAGGAGAGAAGGTTTTTCCACCAACATACAGTAGAAGAGGATTCTTTACTGTTAGAGCAGTGAGAATCTGGAATTCCTTGTCTGAGGAGGTGGTGATGGCAAACTCAGTCTCGAGGGGTTCAAGAGAGGCCTGGATGTCTTCCTGGAGTGTAAATATATTGTATCTTAGGCTATGTGCACACGTACGGAATTGCCGCAGATTTTTATGCGTTTTTGCCACTTTTTTTCGCCGTGAAAACCCATACAATAAGCAACCCATTGTATTCAATGGCATTCTGCACATGCTGTGCTAATGCTGCGTATTTTTACGTGGCGGAATCGCATCACGGAAAAATACGCAGCATGCTCATTCTTTTTGCGGAATCGCGGGGATTCCGCACACATAGGAATGCATTGTTCCGCTTTCTTTCCGCATGTGGCTATGCCCACCATGCGCAAAGTAAGCGGAAAATGTGCGGATGGTACCCACGGTCTGGAGGAGAGGAGACTCTCCTCCAGGCCCTGGGTACCATATCCCTGTTAGGGGAAAAAAAAAAAAAAAAAAATTGTGATTCTCACCTTTCGGCGTTTCCAGGCCTCAGCGATGCTCCCGCCAACTCCCATTCCCAGTGATGCCTTGCGACAATGACCTGTGATGTCATAGCCGTCTCGCGTGATGCTACGTCATCTGGGGTCATTGTCGCAAGGCATCACTGGGAACGGGATTTGGTGGGAGCATTCCCGAGGCCTGGGAACTCTGTGGGGACGCCCGAAGGTGAGAGTATCACGATTTCTCCTAAGCCTCATTGGGGGACACAGGACCATTGGTGTTATGCTGCTGCCACTAGGAGGACACTAAGTGAAAACACAGAAAAGTAACCTTCTCCTCTGCAGTATACACCCGCCCACCGGCTGAGGTTGAACCAGTTCTTGCTTAGTGTCTGTAGGAGGCACTTGGGTCTGGCTTCAGACCCCAGCGTTATTTACATTTTTTTTTTTTTCTGTAAATTTTTAATTAACGGAGTGAAGGGGGCGACGGATCCTTTCTAGGGCGCGATCGCCCCCGAACCATCAACAAGCATGAATGCGGAGTTTACCTCCCCGTTACCCTCTCCTGCGACGAAGGGGTCATGACTGGGCTCACTTGGGGGCAATGGTTCCTGCACGGTCCTGATTTCCCCACATCAGCAAGAGGCAAGCGGTGGCTCACCTTCGTTTTTCCTCCCCCTGAGCCAGGTATATAGCTGAACAAGGCCCCATGTAATGGCGTTCTGCAGCCCCACTACCTCATGGATCAGAGGATACATGCGGCATCCTCTCCATCCCCCTATCTAAAGGGAGGATCGATTGAGAACTATATCTTTAATGGCAGTGAAGCTCCGGCTCTGCTACATCACCTCCGTGAGTATGCTGATCTCAGAAGGCAGGCACCGCGCCGACATAACCGCGCAAGATGCGGTGGGTCCTGGTCCCTGGGGAGGAGAGGGAGCGATGATCCGGTGCCCAGCGGCGCTTATTCCGGTGTCGGCCGCAGCCCCCCCTCAGTCGACGCGCATTGCCGGCGGCCGTCAGAAATTTAGCTCTAGAAGCCGGGCTAGGCCGCAGTTACGTAGCTCCGCCCACCGTGAGTGTGCCCGCCCACGTTCCTGGCGCTTCTCGCCCTGAACGAGAAGCGCTTGTCTAGTCTCGGGGGCCATGTTTTTTGTACTCAGCCTGTTTCCTGATGGCTGAGGAGTGCATTAATTGGCAGCGCTGACGGTAGCACTGGAAGGAGCAAGAAGGTTGGGCAAGGATCGCCAAGAACGTTGTTCTCCCCTGGGGACACAAGAACAGGCCCTGGGTAAGCTGTACTGCGCCTCAGCAGGTGACATTAACCCCTTCTCTGCAAGTGCTATACGCTTTCTCTGCAATCTGCGGCACATATCCTGCCTATAGCCTCTATGGGTACCCTATGTCTCAAGACCTAAAATACACTGTTTTTAATACAGCCTTGCCCCGGGCTCACAATACTCCATTATGCATGGATTGTGATACAGAATCTGCCCAAAGGCCACCCGCCACTGCCATCGATTCTGCTGAGTCTAGTCCTCTTGAGTGGGCTGCGCCCGTCACGGTTGATGGATTCCATGGCCGAAGCAATACACTCCCTCCGGGGCTTCTCTTTAAGTCAGGACGTCTTTTTTGCCGACTGCAAAGTGCTCTGGCGACGGTCAGAAACCGTCCGTCAGCAGGTTTGCTAGAAAAAGGACTCCTGACCCGTCCCTCGATCATGCTCGCGCTTCAGTGTCTGTAAGCTCCATCTCTCGTCTCCCTTTCCTGACGTTAGCAGTGAGTATGACTCTGAATAAGAGTCTGACACGTCATTAGCACATGATCCTCCAAATTGTCAAGAGATGCTTGATTCTCTTATAGGGTCGGTCAACTAGACACTGAGGGTGGATGAGGAAAATATTTTCGCTCCGGAACACGTAGTGTCCTTTAGAAGACTACACATGTTCACAAAGTATTTGCCAATCATACTGAGTTTAAGGACATTGTCTGGAGACATAAGGATCGGCCAGATTCGCAGGTCAACAGCCTATTGAGTCTAAATAGCCTTTTTGCTCAGATCTAATGTAGGATTGGCTACAGTCCCCTTCGGTGACCCCCTGTATCGCGTCTTGCATCCAAAACGCTCCTATCCTTATCTGACGGTTCCTCAGTCAGAAACCCCACTGACCGTCAAATTGACTACCCTGCTTGCTCAGTCTTAAGGCTTCCAGAGCGGCGCTCTTTCCATCTTTCGCCGTGATATGGGTGGCTAAGGCTATGGTCGCTTGGGCAGAGGTGTTGACCATGCCGGGGACACAACCATTCAGGATTGTAATCTTTCGCCGGAGGCAGCACCCTCGCTAGTCAGATAGCTCAGGCTTTGTAGTTAATGCTTCTTTAGAGGTGATCAATTGCTCTGCACATGCAATCTCCATCAGAAGGGCCCTATGGCTCTGAGATTGGCAAGCAGATTCCGTTTCCAAGAGATCGTTAACCTCTGTCTTACCAGACTGGTCGCTTATTTGGAGAGAAACTGGACCAGCTCATATCTTACGCTACCAAAGGCAACAGTAAATCCCTTCCTCAACAAAGACTGCATAGCCGTTTCGGAATCAACAATTCCATTCGGTCCTCTACACAACCTTCTCTTCTGAATCTGGACGGTCCCGGCGTGGAAACAGAGGTTCCCAGGTCTCATACAGCCCTAACTGCACCTGGAAATCCAGGCCAAGGATGTCTGTGACTTAGGGAGCCAGATCCCATAAATCCTTTACACAATGACTCGTTGCGGCATCCGGCGGGCACCGACAAATTAGGCGGACGTTTACTCTCGTCCATCATGCCTACTCTGTCGTCCTCGACGAGTGGGTCAGACAGTTGGGGTCCTCCAGATACAAACTAGAGCCTTCTTCCTCTTCCCTGACAGCGGTCCATACTGGCCCTAATGCTGTTAAACATGTTTTGTCTAGGTACGGCACTAATGCTGTTAGACACGTTTTGTCTAGGTACAGCGCTTCAGAATGGAATCTCTCTGCCGTCTCCATGGAAAAAGGGGAGTTTTTCTGGCGTCAATCAGTATCAAGGATGTTTATCTTCACATCCCAATCTTTTCTCCCCACCAACAGTTTCCTACGCTGCGCAGTTCGCGGGGGTACATTTCCATTTCGTTGCTTTGCCCTTTGGCCTCGCCACCGCCACCTGAGTCTTCACCAGGGCCATGGCTGCTGTCATAGCCATTCTTCACGCTCGGGGAGTGGTGGTACTTTCGCATCTGGATGACCCATTGATCAAGGGCCCGTCCCTTCCAGCCTGCGAGGGGTCCGTAAGTATCACGGTGGATACACCTTCTCGCCTGGGCTGGGAAAAATAAACTTGAACAGTCTTCTCCAGTACCGGCTCAGCAGATTTCCTTCTTGGAAATGGTCCAGGACACTTCCCGCGGATTGGTCATTCTCCCTCCAGAAAAGGCCTTTGTCTTACAACAGGGTGCCCGGATTCTTTTCCGTTCAATTCCTCCATATGGTTCTTCATGGGGATTCGTGGAAAAATGGTAGCGGAGATGGAAGCAGTTCTGTTCACACAGTTCCATCTCCATCCTTTACAACATGCACTGTTGGCTTGGAACAGGAACCCGTTCTCGGCCGTCGGTTCCGTCTGTCTCTGCGGGTCAGGCAGACCCTAAGGTGGTGGACGCTGAAGTTCTCTTTGAACCAAGGAAAGTCCTTTCTCCCAGTGCGTTGGTTAGTGGACCATCGACGCCAGTTTTCTTGGCCGGGGTGCAGTTTTTTCGCCACCACATGGCACAGGGTCATTGGTCCTTTTGAGTGTCGCATCTCTCCCTCAGCACTTTGCAGATACGGACGACCAGGCTGGCCTACGCAGTTTTCATCATCTCCTCGCAGGTCAACCCATCAGGATCCAATCCGATAACGCCACTTCTGTGGCGTATATCCACCGTCAGGGGCATACCCGCAGCTATACCCGCAGCTAGTCATAGAATCATAGAATCGTAGAGTTGGAAGGGACCTCCTCGGCCATCTGGTCCAACCCCCTGCTCAAAGCAGGATTCGCTAAATCATCCCAGTCAGATGTCTGGCCAGCCTCTGAAGACTTCCATTGAAGGAGAACTCACCACTTCTAGTGGCAGCCTGTTCCACTCATTGATCACTCTGTCAAAAAGTTTTTTCTAATATCTAATCTGTGTCTCCTCCCATTCAGTTTCATCCCATTGCTTCTAGTCTTTCCTTGTGCAAATGAGAATAAAGTTGATCCTTCTGCAATGTGACAGCCCTTTAGATATTTGTAGACAGCTATTATGTCTCCTCTCAGTCTTCTCTTTTGCAAACTAAACATTCCCAAATCCTGCAACCTTTCCTCATAAGACAGGGTTTGCAGACCGGTCACCATTCTGGTCGCTCTTTTCTGAACTTGCTCCAGTTTGTTGTGTTTTTTTAAAATGTGGTGCCCAAAACTGGACACACTATTCCAGATGAGGTCTGACCAAAGAGGAGTAGAGGGCAACAATGACTTCACTAGTCAGCCAGGCACGAAGTGAGTCACATCCTCCATTGGGCCAGGAGCAACCATTCGGCCATCTTGGAGACTTACATCCCGGGCGTAGTGAACTGGGCGGCGGACTTTTGCCTCGGGAGAATGGTCTCTTCATCCGGGAGTCTTTCAGCAGATTTGTTGTCGCTGGGGTACTCCGGTTGGGGATCTCATGGCCTCAAGGCTAAACAACAAGGTTCCCCTGTGCATTGCCCGATCACAAGATGCATGCGTTATCGGAGCAGCCGCTTTGGTTCTGCCGTGTCATCGGTTTCGGCTCCCGTACATATTTCCCGCTCTTCTTTTACTCACAAAGGTCATCGAGAACACTGGAACAAAGGTGGTACCAGTGTTCCTAGTCGCTCCTAACTGGCCGCGCCGGGTATGGTACGCGGAACTAGTTCAACTTGTCACCGATGTTCCCTGCCGTCTACAAGATCGCATGGATCTACTTTTGCAGTATTACCACCAGAAATCCGGGGCCCTGTCTTTGATAGCGGAGCCGTTGAATCTTGTGGTTTTTTTTTTTTTTTTGTTGTTTTTTTTGTTTTTTTTAGCCCAAGCTGGATCCTCTCATTCTGTGATCTCCACCATGATTAGTGCTAGGCAACCCACGTCCATGCACATTTCTCATCGCACCTGGAGAACCTTCTCTCATGGAGCAAGGCCCATAGATGAACTCCTCTGGTGTTCTCCATTCCTTCCATCTTGGAATATCTGCAATCTGAATTAGTCATATCTCGCACTTAGTTCGCTCAAAGGACAATTTTCAGCCCTCTCAGCTCTATTCCAGTACAAGATTTCCACCAGGTTACAGATGAAGACGTTCATTCAGGTAGTTTCCCGCGTGGCACCTCCCTATAACATACTGTTGGAATCATAGGATCTTAACTTGGTCCTCGGAGTACTACAGGAACCCCCTTTCGAACCACTGCAGGACATGCCACTAACCTTTCTTCCTTGGAAGGTGGTTTTCTCCTAGTGGCAATTACTTCAATCAGACAAGTCTCTGAGTTGGTGGCTCTATCCTGCCGACCTCCGTTCCTGTTTTTTTTTTTTTTTTTTTTTTTTCCATCAAGGCAAGGCAATTTTGAGGACGTCGCCATCTTTTCTGCCAAAAGTTGTTTTCTTCTTTTCATCTTCATGAGGACATCGTTTTGCCTTCATTCTGTCCAGCACCAGTCCATCGTATTGAGAGAGCTCTACAAACTATGGATGTGGTTAGGGCTCTTAGACAGTACATCTCGCGGACATCTTCCTTGTGCAAGTCAGATGTCCTGTTCGGGCTTCCAGAGGGGCATAGGATGGCTCTAGCCGATTCAAACGCCACACTAGCTGAGTGGATTCGCTCGGCTATTCAGGACCCTTACGGAATCAGAGGCACACCTGTCCCAGTAGGAAATAAGGCGTATTCTACTCGGTCATTGGACGCCTCTTGGGCCGTTCGACACCGACGTCGGCAGAATAGGCCTGCAAATCTGTGACTGGGTCCAGCTTGCATACTTTTTCAAAACTATATCACATACATTGTCAGGCCTCAGCAGACACAGCTCTTGGCAAGCTCATTCTGCAACCAGCAGTACCACAGCTGTAAGCCAGTGGTACATGGGGTTTTTAGCAGTTGTGTTGCTCCCCACCCAGTGACTGCTTTAGGACATCCCATGGTCCTGTGCCCCCCAATGATGCTTAGGAGAAATAGGGATTTTTGTGTACTCACCGTAAAATCCTTTTCTCCGTGCCAATCATTGGGGGGGACGCAGCACCCACCCTGATAAGCCTATTGGCTTATTGTTTCGTTCTTAGTTTTGACATAATTTATTATTTGTTTAAAGCTCCTACTGGTTTGTTACCGAACTGGTTCAACCTCAGCCGGTGGGCGGGTGTATACTGCAGAGGAGGAGTTAACTTTTCTTTGTTTTCACTTGGTGTCCTCCTAGTGGCAGCAGCATAACACCCATGGTGCTGTGTCCCCCCAATGATTGGTTTGGAGAAAAGGATTTTACAGTGAGTACACAAAAATCCCTATTTTTTTTTAAATTATTTTTAACATTCTATTTTTTTTTACTACTGATGCTGCATAGGCAGCCTCATAGTGAAAAGTTGGTCACACTTGTCAAACACTATGTTTGACGAGTGTGACCAACCTGTCAATCAGTTTTCCAAGCGCATGCGGATTTCCCGCGGCAGGGAGTTTCGGAATTGCCATGGAAATTTCTGCGGCAATTCCGCACATGTGCAACATAGCCTTACAGTTATTAGGTTCTTTAGAAGGAAGTAGATCTTAGGATTTATTCTGACGGAATATGGGCTGAACTGGGTGGACAAATGTCTTTTTTTCGACCTTGCTAACTATGTTACTATTTTACTATGAAGCATGGCAAAAGGAAAAAATGTATTTAAAAAAAATATAAAAGTTCAAATCGCCCCCCTTTCTCCCCATTCAAAATAAAACAATAAAAAAATCAAACATACACATTTGGTATTGCCGCGTTCAGAATCAGCCGATCCATCAGTATAAAAAAAAAAACCCAATCGCTAAACCGAGTAGCAAGAAAAAAGTCATAAAGCCAGAGTTATGTTTTTTTGATCTCTGCAACATTGCATTAAAATACAATAATGGACGATCAAAAGATTGTATCTGCACCAAAACGGTATCATTAAAAACGTCAGCTGGACACGCAAAAAATAAGCCCTCACCCAACCCCAGGTCACGAAAAATGGAGACACTACGGGTCTCAGAAAATGATGCAATTTTTTTTTTTTTTTAGCAAACTTTGAGGGTTTTTTTCACCACTTGGATAAAAAAGAACCTATACATGTTTTGTGTCTATGAGCTTGTAATGACCTGCAGAATCATTATGGCAGGTCAGTTTTAGCATTTTGGTGAACATGGTGAAAAAAAATTCAAAAACAGTTGTGGACTTGCTCTTTTTTTCAATTTCACCGCACTTGTAATTTTTTTCCCGTTTTTGAGTGCATGATATGGTAAAACCAATGGTGACTTTCAAAAGTACAACTCGTCCTGCAGAAAACAAGTCCAAACATGGCCATATTGACGGAAAAATAAAAAAAAGTTATGGCACTGGGAAGAAGGGGAGCAAAAAACAAATGCAAAAACGAAAAAGGGCTCCATCATGAAGAAGTTAATAAAGCAGCACTAGTCCTTTCTCAGATCTTTTAATTATGCATTCCTGGGTGTGATTGACAGCCGACATAATGGTCCTAACATAACTGGGAGTGTATGCAGGCCCACAAGGCATGATTAGAAGATTCCAGGCAAGACTAAACTGTAGGAAGAGAAACCCTCCAGAATAGTCCTGTTCCATTGGCATTTGCTACAATTAAAGATTAAAGTTAATTTTTTTCAACACTGCAGCATTAGTTTTGACACCTAAAACGCCTCATCAGGTTAAAAAAAATCTGTGCCCATGCTGCTACAGTGACAATTAGGTTTTGATGCTCTACCTTTTAAATAATGTGGTAAAAAAATATTCAGAAACCAACTAAAACAAACGGTGGGGTTGATCTCAATGAACCTTAGGTGTGTGTAGTGTACTTTCAGTGTGTTCATATACTCCCCTTAATGTTGTTCTCGCTGGTATTCAGCGACGTCGACTCTCTTCAGACTCCCCAGGTCTCGCTGGGCTCTGTATGACCTGAAAGTGGCTTTCACATTAAAATTCTATGGAATGTCAGAACGAGGCTCATAGGCTCACATCGTAAAAGATACTTCAGAGTTACACAGAGCGCATTGGGACTAAGAGTCTGAAGAGCATTGATGTCACTAGAAAGAGAAGATGGCGTTTCGGAGTGTATGAACAAACTGGCACTACAGCATATACACAGGCTGTTCATGGGAGGGCTTCTTTAAAGGGAATCTGTCACCCATATTTAGTGATATCATGTAAAAATATCACCCAATTGTGCATCCCATAAGGATTCTATTAGGATTTTTTATTTCCCCTGACCCTGCACCCTTGAGGAATAAATACCTTTTTTATCTTGTTGGGGAGGTATGCAAATCGCCGCGGTCCAGTCCGATGGGCGTGGCTTAGTCGCCTTTTCCCCCCTCGGCTTGCTGCATGTAATCCTCATCTGTGAGTATCACAGATAACGTTGGTTTCCACGCCTGCGTATTGTAAAGGCCTCCGGCGCCTGCACAGTATGCTTTGCCCAACTGTGGGCAAAGCATATAATCGCTACTGCGCATGGGCCGGTATTTTCCAGCGCGGTCTATTCCCCGGAAGTCTTCACATGCAGGACACTTCCGGGGCATAGACCGCGTTGGAAAATACCGGCCCATGTGCAGTAGCGGTTATATGCCTCGCCCACAGTTGGGCAAAGCATACTGCGCAGGCGCCGGTGGCCTTCACAATGCGCAAGTACGGAAACCAACGTTATCTGTGATATTCTCAGATGAAGATTACGTGCAGTAAGCCGAGGAGGGGGGCGGGGGAGAAGGCGAATAAGCCACTCCCACCGGACCGTGGCGATTTGTATTTATGCCTCAAAGATGCGGGGTCAGGGGGGATAAAAAATCCTAATAGAATCCTTATGCGACGCACAATTGGGTGATATCTTTACATGATATCACTAAATATGGGTGACAGATTCTCTTTAAAGAAAATCTGTTCTATAGATGCATGCATCTGTAATCATGCCATTTACACCTGTCAACCATAAGCAGCCTTTTTATTATTACTATTCCTTGTTTGGTAAGACAAATTACTTTCGGCAATTGACAATTTTGTCATTATATGTTAATTATCTAAGTGTTAAATGTTTTCCTTTGGTCTTTAACTTTACCCTACTAGGAGAACTTGTTGCCTTAAAGAAAGTGCGTCTCGATAATGAGAAAGAAGGCTTTCCAATAACTGCAATCCGAGAGATTAAAATCCTCCGACAGCTCATCCACAGAAGTGTTGTGAACATGAAGGAGATAGTCACCGATAAGCAGGATGCTCTGGACTTTAAGAAAGACAAAGGTGACAGCAGAAACTATTATTGTAATTCTGACTTAAAAAGTATACAGCGTTTTCTAACCCTGCTAATTTTTTTCTACTTTAGGTGCCTTTTACTTGGTCTTCGAATATATGGATCATGATCTTATGGGGTTGCTAGAATCTGGTTTGGTACAGTTCTCTGAAGACCATATAAAATCTTTCATGAAACAATTAATGGAAGGCCTTGACTACTGTCACAAGAAGAATTTCCTGCATAGGGACATCAAGTGCTCAAACATTTTGTTAAACAACAGGTAGGAGACGGCACCGCCTTCTTTTCTGTAGATCCTAGGTTAAGAGGCCTAAATATTCATATGATATTCTTGTTGTAGTGGGCAGATTAAGCTGGCTGATTTTGGACTGGCACGGTTATATAACTCAGAAGAAAGGTAAGTGGTGGTCATTTACTGCACTTTGCCTAGTTTTTTCCTTCTCAATCAGTCCTTCTGCTTCATTGAAGAAGTTGTCCGATAAGGGTAAGTTTTTTTCATCTGCCGCTCTACAGCATTAAAAGGTTCAAAACGTAAACCTCTTCTGTTAGCCACAGTGGAGGGTCTCTACAAACTGCAGTTCACACACTGGGGGTCTCTGTTTTAATGTTGAACCCCACTGATCACTGGGATTTACAGTAGACAAATCAGCGATCAATTCATACAGATTATTGAATTAGGACAAGGATTTTATTGTACTTTTAGTAGAGATTATGTGCATTGGTACTTATCACAAATACCAGTTGTAAAAAGCATCCTGTGAAATCGAGCAAGATATAATAATGATAAAGTTAATTAGTATAGTACGACAGGATCATTTCCAATACCTAATATGCCATCTCTTTTTAGCCGTCCATACACAAATAAGGTGATAACACTCTGGTACCGACCTCCAGAACTGCTGCTGGGAGAGGAGAAATACACTCCTGCCATCGATGTGTGGAGTTGTGGGTAAGATGATGTAACTAAGCTGATAAATGGCAATCATTATTGTGTGAACCTATAAACTGGACACAATCTAAAATAATTTAACTCGAGTTTATGCTCCTCATCATTTTTATTTCCTTCCAGCTGTATCTTGGGTGAACTTTTCACAAAGAAACCTATATTCCAGGCTAACCAGGAGTTGGCACAACTTGAATTAATTAGGTACATTTATTTATCTTTTTTTTTAATTCTCCTGTATATACTTATTTGCCTTGCTGCAGCAGAATGTCTGTTCCTGGAGGGAATAATCATTATTATAGGAAAAGACACTGTTTGATTTCAGTATATAAACCACTGGACAAAAGAAAAGCATAGAGCTGCATACAGTGGTCAGAGGCCTGTAGCAAAATGACTCATTCTTCCTTCAGCCTGTTGGATTTGTTCTAGTAGATAAAATGTGTTTTGCTGCTCAATTAATGTTGGATTTGTACGATTGAAGGCGACTAATCTACCGTATATACTCGAATATAAGGCAAGATTTTCAGCCCATTTTTTTGGGCTGAAAGTCCCCCCCCCCCCCTCGGCTTATATTCGAGTCATATACCTGGGGGTCGGCAGGAGAGTGGGGGTGTCACAGATCATACTTACCCCGTCCTGGCTCGGTCTCTGCAGCCCCCCTGCTTCTCCACGGTCTCCCTTCCTTCAGCGGTCACATGGTACCACTCATTAAACTCATTAATATGTGCATATTTATGAGTTTAATGAGCGGTACCACGTGACCGCTGAAGGCAGGAAGGAAGACAGTGGGAGAGCGGGACTGCAGAGACTGAGCCAGGACGGGGTAAGTATAGGCTATATTCACCTGTCCCAGGTCCATCGGTGCTTGCTGCTGTCTGATGTGTCCTCTTGTCAGTGACATTCAGACAGCAGGGGGAGCGGTAACATGGTTAGTGCGCGCCCTGCCCTCTGCTGCCTGAACGTCACTGACAGATGACAGCGGCGGCCGGCGAGCAGCGATGGACGAAGGACAGATGAATGTCTCAGGTGCCAGGTCCTGAGGCAGCAGCGACACCGGCACCTGGCACCCAGAGACGGAGAGGTGAGTATGTTATTTTTTTTAATTTTTATTTGCAGCAACGGTAGCATATGGGGGCATAATGCATGGAACATCTTATGGGGGCATGATATATGGAGCAGCATATGGGGGCATGATATATGGGGGCATGATATGCGGAACAGCATATGAGGACAACATATGGGAACATAATATATGGAGCAGCATATGGGGACATAATGTATGGAGCAGCATGTGGGGGCATGATATATGGAGCAGCATATGGGGGCATGATATGTGGAGCAGCATATGAGGACAACATATGGGGGCATAATATATGGAGCAGCATATGGGGGCATAATATATGGAGCAGCATATGGGGGCATAATCCATGGAGCAGCATATGGGGGCATATTCTATGGAGCATCTTATGGGGCAGCATATGGGGGCATAATCTATGGAGCATCTTTTGGGGGCAGCATAATCTATGGAGCATCTTTTGGGGGCAGCATATGGGGCATAATCTATGGAGCATCTTTTGGGGGCAGCATATGGGGCATAATCTATGGAGCATCTTATGGGGCCATAACCTTTATGGAGCAGCATATGGGGCATATTATTTTAGGGAGCATTTTATGGAGCCATTATTAACCTTTGTGCAGCATTATATGGGGTGTATTTTGTATGGAACATCTTATGGGGCCCATCATGAACTGTATGGAGCATTATATGGGGCTCCTGATTCAATATGGCTATTCAAAAACATTTATCCTACTGATGTCTCAATTTTACTTTTATTGGTAACTATTTTTATATTTGAAATTTACCAGTAGCTGCTGTATTTTCCACCTTTAGGCTTATACTCGAGTCAATAAGTTTTCCCAGTTTTTTGTGGCCAAATTAGGAGGGTCGGCTTATACTCGAGTATATACAGTATTTCTCCTACGCCTCATTGGGGGACACAGAGACAGTGGGTGTTATGCTGCTTACCACTAGGAGGACACTAAGTAAACAAGAAAAAGTGAACTCCTCCCCTGCAGTATACACCCTCTCGCTGGATGAGATTTCTCCAGTTCTTGCTTAGTGTCTACAGGAGGCACTTGGGTCTGGTTTCAGACCCCACCGTTTTTATTTTATTTTTGATTTTTCTGTAAATTTTTATTTTTTAATTAACGGAGTGAAGGGGGCGACGGTTCCTTTCTACGGCCCGCTCTCCCCCGAACCAACAACGGGCAAGCACGTGGAGTATATCTCCCTGTACACTTTCCTGCGACGATTGGGGCTGATGCCTATGGCGATGATCTTTACGGTCCCGGTAATCCACGGATACGAGGGAAAGCGCATGGAGTGCAATGGAGAAGACTGGAACTTCGCTTCCGAATGCCCTGATTCAGCCCCATAGCTCTCCATCTTCCTGCCATAGGGAGGATCGATTGAGCATACCCCTTTTAAGAACTCCTCCAGCTCTGCTTCACTAGCCAGGAGGATGAGAAGACCTGCGTGGATGGCCCCGGATAGCGCGGCCTGCCGAGTACTGGAGTGGAGGTATGGGGTCGGGTCCCGGCCCCCAGGAGAAGCGCTGACTTGGCATCAGCGGCAGTTCACCGGACACCCCAACCCCCCCCGCTCTCGGCGCTCGGGTAGGCCAAAAATGTAGAATTTAGTCACCGGCTTTTCCGGCCTTCTAGGCCGCAATTTGAATAGCGCCGCCCGCGCTAACGTCACCAACCCCTCCTCTTGGCGCCTCTCATTACTTACAAGACGCGCAATTCTAATCTCAGGGGCCATGTCTTTTACCTCAGCCTGCTCTGGACACGAGCTGTGAGGCGTGCAGGATACCGGGCGACACCACAGGGCCACGGCTTTCCTCCCGGGGGACACAGCACAGGACCGTGGGTAAGCTGCATCTGCTCTCAGATTAAAGCTTAACCCCTTCCCGACACATTCCCTGCAGCTGCAGACAGACTCTGCCGTTAACCCTTTCAGGAGCGCTATGTCTCAATCTAAGGAGGCTAAACGGGCTGCTAAGAAGCACACTGCGTTTTTTACCGTGTGTACCACTTGCAAGTCTGCCTTACCCAGTGCACAAGATGCAGGATAGGAAAAAAGTGGTCAGACAATCCGCGCTGCGAATCACTATGAACAATTATTACAGTGGTCTTTATTCGACGCGTTTCAAAGTTTCACACAACTCCTTCCTCAGGAAAAAAACCACCAAGTGCACAGACTAATCTGTTATGCACGGACTGCGCCCCGACGTGCGCTCCGACGCCTCTCGCCGCCGCTGCTGACGGTCCTCCTGCGTTTAGTATCCCTGAGTGGGCTGCGTCCCTGTCATGGTCGGTGGAGTCTCTGACCCAGGCTATATTCTCCCTCCGGGATGACTCTTTAAGTCAGAAAGCGTCCTTACCTCCCGAGGAGGGCTCTGGCGTCGGCCGGGAACTGTCCACCAGCAGGGCCGTACTCGTTCAAGGGATGGTCAGGTCTCTAGAAAGCGGACCCATGATGCGTCCCCTAGTCCCGTTCGCACCTCAGCATCTGCGACTCCTGTCTCTCGCTCTCCCTCTCCTGAGGTTCACAGCGAGCACGACTCTGAATTCGAATCTGACGCTTCAGTCCCTCAGAATCCCCCAACTGATCAAGCATCACTTGATTCTCTTATAGAATCAGTCAACAGGATTCTGAAGGTGGATGAGGAAAATATTCCTGCTCCAGCACATCCTATCTCATTTAAGAAAACTAAGCGTGTGCGCAGGTTATTTACCAGCCATCCGGACTTTAAGGAAATTGTCCAGAAACATAGGGATCGTCCACATGGCAAAAGTCTACTCGGGCTAAATACCCTTTTGATCCAAACCTAATGAAGGATTGGTTACAGTCCCCTCCGGTGGACCCTCCTATATCGCGTCTTGCTTCTAAAACGCTCCTATCCGTTTCTGAGGGTTCCTCAATCAGAAACCCCTCCTATTGTCAAATTGACTACCTTGCCCGTTCAGTTTTTGAAGCTTCAGGAGCAGCACTTTTTCCATCTTTTGAGGCAATTTGGGTCACTTAGGCAATGTCCGCTTGGGCAGAAGTCTTGGTTACTTCCTTCCAGGGCACCAATCTTCCTCCGGAGGCAGCCACTGTCGCCAGGCAGATAATTCACGCAGCGGACGCTTCTTTTGATGCTGCCAATTGCGCTGCTCAAACTGCTGCTAATGCGATCTCCATTAGAAGAGCCCTATGGCTCCGCGACTGGCGGACGGATGCCACATCTAAAAGATCGTTGACTTCTCTCCACTTTCAAACGGGTCGTCTTTTTAGAGAGAAACTGGACCAGCTCATTTCTGCCTCACAAGGACCCCATAGCAGCTGCATGATGTGCCACTAGCTGGGGGCCCCTGGGGGAGCGGGGGCACTAGGCAGCTGCCTGGTCTGCCTACCCATAACGCCGGCCCTGATCAAGGAAGGTTTTTTCTCCCAAAAAGATGGTTGGTAGTAACCACCGACGCAAGTCTTCTCGGCTGGGGTGCGGTCTTTCGTCACCACACGGCACAGGGTCGTTGGTCGACCCGAGCGTCACGTCTCCCCATCAACATTTTGGAGATACGAGCGATCAGATTAGCTCTACGGAGTTTCCACCATCTGCTCGCAGGTCACCCCATCAGGATCCAATCCGACAACGCCACGCCGGTAGCGTATATCAACCGCCAGGGAGGTACCCGGAGCAGGATGGCCATGCACGAAGTGAGTCACATCCTCCATTGGGCCGAGACCAACCAATTCGCCCATCTCCGCAATCCACATCCTGGGCGTAGAAAATTGGGCGGCAGATTTTCTCAGTCGCCAAGGCATTGCCCCGGGAGAGTGGTCGCTTCATCCGGAAGTCTTTCAGCAGATTTGTCATCGTTGGGGGACTCCCGATGTGGATCTCATGGCCTCAAGACTAAACAACAAGGTGCCTCGGTTCATTGCCCGATTGCGCGATCAATGCGCCATCGGAGCGGACGCCCTATTTCTGCCATGTCATCGGTTCCGGCTCCCGTACATCTTTCCCCCTCTTCCCTTGCTTCCGAGGGTCATCAAGAAGATCAGAGCGGAGGGAGTACTAGTGATCCTAGTCACGCCAGATCGGCCGAGCATGGTATGCAGAACTAATACAACTAGTTGCTGATG
The DNA here is from genome assembly GCF_039654945.1 of Dendrobates tinctorius. Classification (NCBI taxonomy): domain Eukaryota; kingdom Metazoa; phylum Chordata; class Amphibia; order Anura; family Dendrobatidae; genus Dendrobates; species Dendrobates tinctorius. The sequence continues at coordinate 19,715,197 of NW_027361700.1, forward strand.
TCCCCTGGCGACTTCCAGATCGCATGGATCTACTCTCACAGGGCCCGATTTACCACCAGAACTCCGGGGCCCTGTCTTTGACGGCGTGGCCGTTGAATCATGGATTTTAGCACAGGCTGGGTTCTCTCACGACGTGATTTCCACTATGATTAGTGCTAGGAAGCCTGTGTCCATGCGCATCTATCACCGCACCTGGTTAACCTTCTTTTCATGGTGCAAGGATCATGGTTGATCCCTTCTGTTGTTTACCATTCCGGCCATATTGTAGTTCCTTCAATCCGGATTAAAATCAGGCCTCGCGCTTAGATCGCTCAAGGGCCAAATTTCGGCCTTGTCAGTGCTTTTCCAACGCAAAATTGCCACCAAACTTCAGGTCAAGACGTTCATTCAGAGAGTTTCCCATGAGGCGCCTCCTTATAGAAGGCCATTGGAATCATGGGACCTTAACCTGGTTCTCGGGGCCTTACAGGAGGCTCCTTTCGAACCGCTGCAGGACGTGTCACTGTCCGTCCTCTCTTGGAAGGTGGTCTTTCTAGTGGCATTTACATCAATCAGACGAGTTTCGGAATTGGCAGCCCTGTCCTGCCGTTCTCCATTCCTGAATTTTCATCAGGACAAGGTAGATCTCAGGCCGTCCCCGTCCTTCCTGCCCAAGGTCGTCTCCTCTTTCCATCTCAACGAGGAAATTGTTTTGCCTTCCTTTTGTCCGGGACCAGTCGATTGTATTGAGAATGCCCTCCACACCCTGGATGTGGTTAGGGCGCTGAGATGGTACATCTCGCGGACGGCTCCCTTCCACAAGTCAGATGCCTTGTTCGTACTTCCACAGGGGCATAGGAAGGGTCTAGCCGCTTCAAAAGCAACGCTAGCCAGGTGGATTCGCTTAGCAATTCAGGAATCCTACCGTGTCAGGAACGCGCCTGTCCCAGCGGGGATTAAGGCGCACTCTACTCGGTCAGTGGGCGCCTCTTGGGCCATTCAGCACCAGGCCTCTGCAGAACAGGCCTGCAAGGCTGCGACTTGGTCCAGTCTGCATACTTTTACAAAACATCACCAAATTCATTCTCAGGCCTCTGCTGATGCAGTTCTCGGCAGACACATCCTGCAATCGGCAGTACCTCAGTGTTGACTCAGTGGTACATGGGGTATTGGCAGATGTGTGCTTCCCACCCAGGGACTGCTTTAGGACGTCCCACTGTCTGTGTCCCCCAATGAGGCGTAGGAGAAATAGGGATTTTTGTGTACTCACCGTAAAATCCTTTTCTCCGAGCCATTCATTGGGGGACACAGCACCCACCCTGTTTAGCCTACTGGCTCATTGTAGCATTCTTAGGTTTTGACATAGTTATGGTTATTGTTGACTGTTTAAGCTCCTACTGCTTTTTTCACTGAACTGGAGAAATCTCAGCCAGCGAGAGGGTGTATACTGCAGGGGAGGAGCTAACTTTTTTTATGGTTTACTTAGTGTCCTCCTAGTGGCAAGCAGCATAACACCCACTGTCTCTGTGTCCCCCATTGAATGGCTCGGAGAAAAGGATTTTACGGTGAGTACACCAAAATCCCTATTTTTCATGGCACACATAAATTAAAATAAAAAAATAAGTCAGCGATTCGAAAGCTGCTACTGCGCAGGTGCTGGTGATGCCATCTTGCAAGAAAAAAAAAAAATATGGTCTCCACTAAGATGGCTCCAGCATTTCCTGAGCAGTAGCAGCCATCGTATCGCCGATAGCTGCTACTGCGCTGGGCGCCAGTTTCAGACTGATTTTTTTCATTTTTTTAAAAATTTATGTATGCCGTCAAAAACAATATTTAAGTACACATTATTGATGTGGTCATACTGCAGCGCTGGCACAAGCCTGCAGAAGGTTTTTTTTTTTTTTTTTAAATATATATAATATTCAATGTGTACACTATTGGGCAGGTCACTGAGTGATCAGTGACCTGTCAGAAGCCATACTGATGAATACCTAAGCAGTGCACCACATGAAGAACTCCACAGGCCGCCCTGGAGCATGAGCATTTCATTAACCCCTTAACATCCAATGGCGGATAGAGTCCGTCATTGGACGCCTCCCCCTTTTTGTTGTGGGCTCCGGCGATGAGCCTGCACCTTTTCTGGCTCATGACAGCTGATCTTATCAGCTGACAATAATAATAATAATAATAATAAATCTTTATATAGCGCCAACATATTCCGTAGCGCTTTATAGTTTAAATTAACAGTTTCAAAACACAAGTCATAAGTAACAACGTTAACAATAATTAAAGCAAAATAAGACGACCCTGCTCGTGAGAGCTTACAATCTACAATGAGGTGGGGGAGATGCAAGGTACAGGTGTGTATTTACAATTATGTATTTACATTGATGGTCCAGCCATCTTGAGGGAGTGAGGGATAGATTGAGATAGTGAATGGGCTACACACGCAGACTTACACATAAAATGACTGATTAGTGAACGTGATAGGCCACTCTGAACAAATGCGTTTTGAGGGAGCGCCTAAAGCTGTGTAAACTGTGGATGGTCCTAATTTCTTGAGGTAGAGCATTCTAGAGGATTGGCACAGCATGGGAGAAATCTTGGAGTCGGGAGTGGGAGGTGCGGATTAGTGCAGAGGTTAGTCGAAAGTCGTTTGCAGAGCGCAGCGGTCGGTTAGGCCGGTAGACAGAAATGAGGGAGGAGATGTATGGGGGTGCCGCACTGTGGAGAGTTTTGTGGGTGAGAACAAGTACTTTGAATTGGATCTTATAATGAATGGGCAGCCGGTGTAACGATTGGTGAAGAGCGGACGCGTCTGAGTACCAATTAGCCAGATGGATAACCCTGGCCGCTGCATTAAGTATGGACTGGAGAGGGGAAAGTCGAGTAATGGGGACATGTGCCAGGAACAGCCGCAGGTGCTGTTAACATGTTAAATGCCACTGTCAAACGCTGACAGCGGCATTTAACATGCACGCGCAGGAACCGCATTATTACCTCCTCCCATCGGCGACTGTGTCACATGACCGCGGGTCACCGATGAATTCGCATGACAGCCCAGGGTCACCCGGAGACCCCTGTGGTTGTCATTGCTGGATCACTATGAGCACCGCCTGGTGGTCGGCACTCAAAGCAAGTGAGCATATCTGCTATATAGAGCAGGGCTGCCAGCCCTGCTCTATGTAGCAGAGGCGATCAGATCTTTGTGATACATTAGATAAAAAAAGGACTTATACATGTTTGGTGTCTATGAACTCGTAATGACCCGGAGAATCATAATGGCAGGTCAGTTTTAGCATTTAGTGAATCTAGTAAAAAAAAAAAGCAAAGGAAAAACAAGTGTGGGATTGCACTTTTTTTGCAATTTCACCGCATTTGGAATTTATTTTTTTTCCCAATTTCTGTTACACGACATGGTAAAACCAATGCTGTCTTTCAAAAGTAAAACTCGTCCTGCAAAAAAAAAAACAAGCCCTCACATGGCCATTTTGGCCAACAAATAAAAAAGTTATGGCTCTGGGAAGAAGGGGAGCAAAAAATTGAAATGCAAGGTTAACTCAAAACTGAAAATAAAGATTAAACAACCACAAGACAGATTTAACCCCTTAACGACCGCCGATACGCCGTTTAATGACGGTAATTAAGGGTACTAAAACCACAGCGCCGTTAATTCACGGCGCTGTGGAGAAAGTACATATGAAGAGAGAAGGAAGATCCGGCACTGGAGACTTAATAAAATCCACGATAAGTTTTATTCACATAATTTCATGATAAAACCATAAAGGGGAAAACAGACCCCCCACGCCTGACGCGTTTCGAACCTTACACCAGGTCCTTCCTCAGAGACATGAAACAAAACAGTTCACAAAATGATTATAAACATTCCTAATCAGCAGAGGGACTCCACACATGTGTATAATCAAAGAGGCAGACAACTAAGCCCTCAAATCACTGGTGGAGTCACTCCCTTGCAAGAAGAAAGAGAGAAAAAAAAAAAAAAAAGGAGAAAAAAAAAGGAAAAGACCAATTCAACAATGGACAAGACATAGAATAAATAAAAACATGTGCAATACACACGTATAAATGCATAAATACATAGCAACTATCAAATGACAAAAAAAAACCCCCCCCCAAAAAAAAAAACAGCAAAAATCTCAGCACTCAATAGAAATACATAAGATCATTTCTATAATTTAGACCTTGCGGATATCGTGCATCAAGCGCAAGTATCCAGAAGGCTTCCCGACAGTGTAGTAAATGTTCCCAGTCACCCCCTCTGGGGGGTTTCAATACCAGTTCTATTCCCTTAACTTTAAGACTGCATAAATTACCCTTGTGTATTTCAAGGAAATGTTTGGACAAGCCAGACACATTCCTACGACTGGACATAGACTCTGGATTAGAAGCGGTGATGTGCTCACTTAGTCTCCTCTTCAGGCTGCGTGTGGTACAGCCAATGTAATATAAACTGCACAATGTGCACTCTGCCATATACACTAAGTGTGTGGTGTTACAATTCATGTAGGTTTTAATTTTGTAGGTTTGTTGTGTACTAAAATTAACAAATCTATCTGTAATATCCATATAGCGGCACAAACCACACAATTTTTCACCACACTTATAATTGCCCAAGTAATTTAACCACGTAGGTTTAGTGCAATCAGACAAATACAATGAGGGGGACAAAAAATGACTCAAATTTTTAGCTCTCTTTGGAACACACCTATGTCCACCAGCCAATATCTGCGATAAGACTGGATCTTGATGCAGTAAGGGAAGATGTTTATTTATGATTTTAATAACACCCTTGTAATCTGAACTGAAAGCGGTAGAAAAAGTGGGAATATTTTTATTTTGATTAGTGTGTACCATGTCATTCTGCAATAAACTACTCCTAGTTTTGTTATCCACTTTCTTAATAGCCCTGTTTAACATCCAGTTCTTATAACCCCTTTTTGATAGCCTGGTGCAAATTTTACGACGCTCGGATTCATAAAGAGCGTCATTAGAGCATGATCTTTTGGCACGGATTAATTCACCCAACGGTAAATTTCGTATCACATGTGGCGGGTGACAACTATCCGCATGCAATATGGCATTACCACTGGTATCTTTTCTATATAGGGAAGTATTTATATTCCCCGTTTTGACATCTCCCATAATTTTAACATCCAGATATGTGGCACAAATGCCATGTATTTCGTGGGTGAATTTAATATTCAAAGAATTAGTCTCAATATACTCAAAAAACTTAAGCATGCCAGGAGAGGGAGATACATCACAACGATCAAACCACAATAGGATCACGTCATCAATGTATCTCCCCCACCACAATACATTGTCTAAATAGGGATTATCCATAGTATATATATATATTTGTTCTCCCAAAAGGACATATATAAGTTGGCCAGAGTAGGAGAGAATTTTGACCCCATCGGGCAGCCACACACCTGAAGATAGTACTTAGTGTCAAATTTGAAAAAATTGGTGTTCAAAAGATGTTGTAACGCCATAATGATAAATTTTTTAAGATCAGAACTGAAATTACTTTCTTCAGTCAAAATGGTGGAAACAGCAGATAATGCCAAATCATGAGGTATACATGAATATAGAGCAACAACATCACATGTTATCCATGTGTGGTGAGGCCCCCATGCAACCTCCTGAAGTGCCTGCAGAAGCTGTTTGGTGTCTCTAATGTGACCTGGTGTTTTCAAAACCAAAGGTTGTAATTTTCTGTCTATCCACTCGGAGAGTTTTTCATTAACCCCTCCAATACCGGCCACTATGGGCCTGAAAGTACATAGCGCCCCCCGGTGTCGGATTTTCTCCGGGGTCTCGGCTGCCATAAACAAAATAGTACATAACCCCCCCGTTTATCACCCCCTTATATAGGCAAACATAATGAAATAAAGAAAATATATTTTTTTTTCAGTTTTCCATTATGGTTGGGCTAGGGTTAGGGTTGGGTTAGGGTTAGGGCTCGGGTTAGGGTTAGAATTAGGGTTAGGGCGAACTAGGATTAGGGTTGGTATTAGGGTTAGGGGTGTGTTGGAGTTAGTGTTGGAGCAAGAATTGAGGGGTTTCCACTATTTACCAACTTTGAGGGTCTAAAAATTGGGGTCGAAAACATTACTTTTGTGGATATAAAGACTTTTTATTTTCACGGCTCTGCGTTTATAAACTTCTCTAAAGCGCTTGGGGGTTCAAAGTGCTCACCACACATCTAGATAAGTTCCTTAGGGGGTCTAATTTCCAAAATGGGGTCACTTGTGGGGGGTTTCCACGGTTTAGACCCATCAGGGGCTCTGCAAACGCAACATGATGCCCGCAGACCATTCCATCAAAGTCTGCATTCCAAAATGGCACTCCTTCCCTTCCAAGCTCTCCCATGCGCCCAAACAGTGGTTCCCCCCCACATAAGGGGTATCAGCGTACTCAGGACAAATCGCACAATAACTGTGGGGGTATGATTTCTCCTGTTACCCTTGTAAAAATAAGAATTTGGGGGCGGAAAGATCATTTTTGTGGAAAAAAAATGGATTTCTTATTTTCACGGCTCTACGTTATAAACTTCTGTGGAGCACTTGAAGGTTCAAAGTGCTCACCACACATCTAGATAAGTTCCTTAATGGGTCTAGTTTCCAAAATGGGGTCACTTGTTGGAGGTTTCCACTGTTTAGGCACATTAAGGGCTCTCCGAACGCAACATGTCATCCGATCTCAATTCCAGCCAATTCTGCGTTCAAAAAGTCAAACGGCGCTCCATCCCTTGCGAGCTCTGCTGTGTGCTGAAAAAGTGGTTTATCCCCACATATGGGGTATCGGCGTATTCAGGAGAAATTGTACAACAAATTTTGTGGTTGATTTTCTCTTTAAACACTTGTGAAAATAAAAAAAATTGGTTCTGAAGTAAATTTTTTGCAAAAAAAAAGTTAAATGTTAATTTCTCGTTTGCCTTATTGGGGGACACAGAGACCATGGGTGTATGCTGCTGCCACTAGGAGGCTGACACTATGCACAAAAAAGTTAGCTCCTCCTCCGCAGTGTACACCCCACCGACCGGCAGGGAATCCCTCAGTTTTAGCTTAGTGTCAGTAGGAGGTGGACACGGGTCTTTACTTAGACCCATATCTACCTCGATGTGCATCGTTCCTTTTCAGGTTTTCCCGGAGGGATACAGTGTGAATGGTCACATCTGTACTCCCACAAGGAGTCTGTGAGTACGGCGTGTACTGCCACCCCGTATCCTCACAGTTCTCCGTAGCAGGACCACCATCCTTCCAGGCGGACGCCAACACGAAGATGTGTCAGCGATCCAGAGGATCCTCGTCGCCAGTCTCCCACCCACTCGCCTACCAGAGCCTGTCGGTTGGATGAGACGCAGACTCTTCATGTACAGGACTTTCTTTGAGGATTCGGGCCCGGGACGGGTATGTATTGGGACCCTTTGGCCTGCCCCCGAGGGCACGTTTGCAGCGTCTTCCCTGGAGCAGGGATGCGGTGGCGCTGCGAACTCCTGCACCCATCCTGCTCTTACAGCCAGCCCCTACACCGTCCTCTTCTCCCCGACACGCCGATCGGGTATTCCAGGGTCCTCTCGCGGCGGCGCTTACATTGCGGCACCTTCGCGCCGACCCCGTGCTGACAGGCGGCCGCCGCTAGTAATTTAGGCCCCGGCTTCTGTCGAGCCTTCCTAAGCGTTGCGGCCACGCCCCCCCGCCCCTTTCTTCTAAGCGGGCTTCTCTCCCGCCCATTCCAGGCCCTCCCACCGCCCTTCGCAGCCTGTTCCTGGCCAGGGGCGGTGCCGGATTCAGCAGGCGTTTAGCTCCGCCCTCCTTCCCCTGGGAGCGCGTTTTTCCCTGTTTCCTCTCAGGCGGTCGCCATCTTTGCAGCCGGACGCCCCTGTCAGCCGGATATCGCTCCCTGGGCCTGTCAGCCAGATATCGCACTGTCCTGCATCTGCAGAGAGGTGGATACCTTCGTCTCTGGGGTCACCGGACCGTGAGTAGCTCTGCATCTGCAGGCTGACACCCTTCTCTGCACCCTGTCCCCCAACCTTCCGGCACTACCTCAGGTTTCACTATGTCTAACTCCAAATCTGACCGTAACAGCCCTGTGGCTCCCCCCTGCACTCTAGTCAAGTTCTTTGCATGCTCTTCTTGCAATCGCAAACTTCCCTCAGGTCAGTCCACTTCCCTCTGCCTGGATTGTAGCAATCCTATTCAACCTGACGCCGCCCAGGAGCCATCTAGGGCCCCAGGCGAGAGTGAACCCCCCATGCCCGGCTGGGCCTCGTCTCTATCACAGTCAGTGGCAGACCTCACCAGGGTGTCTCAGTCCCTAGTAGCCGTACTGGATAAGTTACCCCTGGACACCTCTACAGGGTCCAGCAGGTCTCAAGAGGTTCCATCTGAGTCGGCCAGCATTAGTCGCAAAAGACCCAGGCAGGATCTCCAGCCGGAATCCTCTCCTCTCCCCATGTCACCACATAGTCCTTCTCGGCAGCCTCCTTCCCGGGCCTCCTCTCCCGAGTCAGGTGAAGCGCTCTCGGACAGGTCATCTGAGGGGATCTTAGAGCTGGATTCGGACCAGGATGCGAACATGAGGGTTACTGTACAGAACCTCATTGCAGCGATCCATCAGACCTTCGACATTGCTGACCCCCCTGCGAAATCCTCAGATCAGGAGGTTTCGTTCAGACGGGAGGAAACACCCTCCAGGGTATTCCCTTTACATTCCGAGTTTGGAAAGATTTTTACCAGGGAAAGAGGAGATCCGACCAGATGCTTTGAAAGAGGAAAGCGTCTCGGCGTTCTGTACCCGTTTGCTAAAGAGCTCACGGACAACTGGTCTGCCTCCCCCTCGGTCGACCCGCCCGTGTCCAGGCTTTCTACTAACACGGTTCTCCCGCTTTCAGGCGTGGCGTCTCTAAAGGATTCTAATGATAGGATTATAGAATCCCTAGCGAAGTCTGCCTTCGAAGCAGCTTCGACGGCGGTATGCCCAATTTTTGCTTCATCTTGGGCAGCAAAGGCCATAGCTACTTGGGCAGAGGATCTTCGTCAGGGCATCCTTGAGAAAGCACAACCAGATCGATTGGCCGATCTCGCCAATCAGATTTCCCATGCGGGGGATTATCTGCTTTCTGCTTCTTTGGATGCCGCATCCTGCACAGTTCAGGCGTCCAGTAACGTTGTGGCAATCCGACGTACAATTTGGCTCAAGGCCTGGCAGGCGGATCTGTCTTCTAAAAAGTCTCTTACTAATCTGCCTCTTCAGGGAGGTCGCCTCTTTGGATCCCAATTGGACCAGATTATTAAGGACGCCACCGGAGGCACGAGTTCTCTCCTGCCTCAGTCCAAGCCACGCAGACCTCCACTAAAGCGTCAGTTTCGACCCTTTCGGGCTTACCACCGTTTCAATACGGCGGAGACCTCCTCCAACCAACAAAAACCGCAGGCACGCCAAGATAGTTTCCTTCAGACGCATTCCCTCCTGGCGTTCCCACTCTTCGCAGGGCAGGCCATCCAGATCCGGATCTGGACGGTCCACATCAGCATGACTATCCTCGGACTCCCGATGGTCCCTTCCAATTGGGAGGTCGACTCCTGTTCTTCAAGGACGTCTGCCTGGCCTCAGTAGAGGACGCTTGGGTCAGAGAGGTTGTATCGTCAGGATACAAGATAGAGTTCGTCTCTCTTCCACGGGATCGTTTCTTCGAATCCCGTCCTCCAAAAGATCCAGCTTTGATCCCGGGCTTCTTTACGGCCATCGACTCTCTCCTCAGTTCCGGGGTGATTGTACCCGTTCCCGAATCGGAGCGGTTTACAGGGTTTTATTCAAACCTATTTTTTGTGCCGAAAAAAGACGGGGCGGTCCGACCCATCTTGGATCTCGAGCTGCTCAACAAGAGTCCGTCTTCGCCACTTCTGGATGGAGTCGGTTCGTTCAGTAATCGCTTCCATGGAGGAGCAGGAATTCATGTGTTCAATAGACATCCAAGATGCCTATCTACATGTTCCCATATTCTACGGACATCAGAAGTTCCTGCGTTTTGCAGTTCGCCAGGAACATTACCAGTTCGTCGCGCTGCCCTTCGGTCTCGCCACCGCTCCCAGAGTCTTCACGAAGATCATGGCTGCGTTGATGGCCTTGTTGAGGATCAGAGGTGTCGTTCTTTTTCCGTACCTCGACGATATTCTGATCAAAGCTCCCTCTTTCCAACAGGCACGCCTAAGTTTGACGATCGTCCTAGACACTCTTTCCAAAGTCTGGTTCCTACTCAACGTCTTGTGTTTCTGGGCCTCCTGTTAGACCCTTGACCGACGAGTGTTGTTCTCCCACAAGAGAAGATTCTCTCCCTGCGGCAGGATGTACAATCACTGCAGACCACACGATTTCCGTCCCTCCAAACAACCATGAGGGTCCTGGGAAAGATGGTGGCGGCGATAGAGGCAGTTCCCTTTGCCTAATTTCACGCCAGACCTCTTTAACACGCCGTTTTGTCGAGGTGGAACAGGTCGGCTCTGTCCCTGGATCGCCCTGTTCGTCTTTCATGCCGGATCAAGCGGTCACTCAACTGGTGGTTGACGTCACCTCTCATCCTCTTGGGGCGGTCTTTTCTTCCCGTTCACTGGCAGATTGTAACAACGGATGCCAGCCTCCTCGGCTGGGGTGCAGTGTTCCGCCATCACACTGTTCAGGGTCGTTGGTCGACTCAGGAATCTGCTCTGCCGATCAACGTCCTAGAGATACGAGCGATCCATCTGGCTCTCGTCCACTGGGAGAGGCTCCTCAGGGGCCTGCCTGTCCGGATTCAGTCAGACAATGCCACAGCGGTGGCATATGTCAACCGCCAAGGAGGGACACGGAGTGTCTCAGCCCTGGCAGAAGTGTCCAAGATCCTTCAGTGGGCAGAGATTTCGGTACCGACAATCTCCGTGGTACACATTTCCGTCGTAGACAACTGGGCCGCCGATTTTCTCAGCCACGAGGGTCTCGTGGCAGGAGAGTGGTCCCTACATCCGGAGGTATTTCTTCAGCTCTGCCGTCGTTGGGGAACCCTGGACGTAGATCTGCTAGCTTCTCGCCTCAACAGGAAAGTCCCACAGTTTGTATCCAGGGCACGAGATCCTCTCGCAGTGGGCGCCGACGCTCTGGCCATTCCTTGGTCGCAGTTCGAGCTCCCCTACCTGTTTCCTCCCCTGCCTCTTCTTCCCAAGCTGTTGAAGAAGATCAAAGCAGAAGGAATTCCAGTCATTCTCATCGCCCCGAATTGGCCCAGAAGGTCTTGGTTCTCGGACATTGTCAACCTTCTCGCGGACGCCCCCTGGAAGCTTCCAGACAGGGCAGATCTGCTGTCTCAAGGCCCGATTTGCCACCCCAATTCTCGGCCGCTCAATTTAACGGCGTGGCTGTTGAGACCAAGGTTTTGAAACGAGCAGGATTCTCCGGTCGAGTAATTCATACCATGATCCGAGCCAGGAAGCCATCATCATCCAAAATTTACTACCGTACTTGGAAGGCCTATTTCACTTGGTGTGAGGCCAATAACATCGCGCCCATATGCTTTTCGCTCCCTTCCGTTCTGGCATTTCTTCAGGCAGGGCTGGATGCGGGGCTTGCTCTCAGTTCCTTGAAGGGTCAAGTTTCGGCGCTGTCCATTTTGTTTCAGAAGACGTTGGCCTCCCGCCCTCAGGTCAAAACCTTTCTTCAGGGCGTGGCTCACACAGCTCCTCCGTGTCGAGCGCCCGTGGATCCATGGGATCTTAATCTGGTTCTAGAGGTTCTGCAAGGTTCTCCTTTTGAACCTCTCAGGGATGTTTCCCTTTCTCTCCTTTTTTGGAAGGTAGCTTTTCTGGTGGCCATCACTTCCATCCGGCTCTTGTCAGAGTTGGCGGCTCTTTCTTGCCGCTCTCCTTTCTTGGTACTTCACCAGGACAAGGTAGTTCTGCGGCCTCCGCCCTCTTTTCTTTCGAAGGTGGTGTCCTCCTTTCACCTTAATGAGGATATTGTTCTGCCGTCCTTCTGTCCGAGTCCAACTCACCCTCGGGAGCGGTCCCTGAGCAAGCTGGATCTGGTCAGGGCGATGAGAGTCTGTCTAGGACAGGGGTCCCCAACCGCCGGTCCGCTGCCCAGCACCGGGCCGCTGCAGTGCCCTTGCCGGTCCGCGGACACAAGGGGAGCCAGGGGCGGTCAGTGGTGTAGCGGGGGCTGGGGCGGCGCGCAGCAGTTCTTAGCGGCGTGTGTAGCGGCGGCCAGGGAGCGATCCAAGCAGCTCCGCTGCCTGCAAGAGGGAATAGCAGGAGCGGAGCTGCAAGGACCCGTCCACTGCGTCCAGCTTCCTGCCCGCCGCCCGCTCTTCCTGTCTCTGACTGACACAGAGAGGAGCGCGGCCGCTGCTGTGTCAGAGCGAGGAAGCGCGGGCGATGCTGTGGACAGGTGAGAGGATAGAGGTGGTGTCTGTGTGTATGTATAATGTGTGTGTGTGTGTGTGTGTGTGTTTGTCTGTGTTTGTGTAGCCTGGCCCTGGAGGAGATGGGGACATGGGGAGAGAAGGCCATGAGGGGGTAATGGGAGAAGGCCATGATGGGAGTGATGGAGAGACAGCAGTGATGGGGTGAAGGCAATGATGGAGAGATGGCAGTGATGGGGTGAAGGGAGTGATGGGGTGAAGGCAGTGATGCAGAGACGGCAGTGATGGGGTGAAGGGAGTGATGGGGTGAAGGCAGTGATGGAGAGACGGCAGTGATGGGGTGAAGGGAGTGATGGGGTGAAGGCAATGATGGGGAGAAGGGAGTGATGGGGAGAAGGGAGTGATGGGGAGAAGGGAGTGATGGGGAGAAGGGAGTGATGGGGAGAAGGGAGTGATGGGGAGAAGGGAGTGATGGGGAGAAGGGAGTGATGGGGTGAAGGCAATGATGGGGAGAAGGGAGTGATGGGGTGAAGGCAATGATGGAGAGATGGCAGTGATGGGGAGAAGGGTGTGATGGGGAGAAGGGTGTGATGGGGAGAAGGGTGTGATGGGGAGAAGGGTGTGATGGGGAGAAGGGTGTGATGGGGAGAAGGGTGTGATGGGGAGAAGGGTGTGATGGGGAGAAGGGTGTGATGGGGAGAAGGGTGTGATGGGGTGAAGGCAATGATGGGGTGAAGGCAATGATGGGGTGAAGGCAGTGATGGGGTGAAGGCAATGATGGGGAGAAGGGAGTGATGGGGTGAAGGCAATGATGGGGAGAAGGGAGTGATGAGGTGAAGGCAATGATGGAGAGATGGCAGTGATGGGGTGAAGGGAGTGATGGGGTGAAGGCAATGATGGGGTGAAGGCAATGATGGGGAGAAGGGGGTGATGGAGCACTCATTCAAAACCTATGGTGAGTTGAGTCATATTATAAATGTTATTTAATTATAAGTATGCACTGCTACACTACAACCGTGTCCATAGCCCTGCCCCCTTATGACCAAAGCCACGCCCCTGCCACACCTCCATCCCCGCCCTGCCGGGCCATGGAAGAATGGTCTTGCCTGAAACCGGTCCCTGGTGCAAAAAAGGTTGGGGACCACTGGTCTAGGACGACTTCCTTGCGAAAGACAGACTCTCTTTTCGTCATTCCAGATGGGGTGCAGAAAGGTCACCCGGCTTCCAAAGCTACTATTGCTCGATGGATCAGATCGGCAATTTTGGAGGCCTACCGGGTTAAGCATCGAGTGGCCCCTCCGGGGATCAGAGCGCACTCTACCCGGGCAGTGGGTGCTTCCTGGGCGGTACGCCACAGAGCCTCCGCGCTGCAGCTTTGCAAAGCTGCAACCTGGTCTTCGGTTCACACGTTTGTGAAATTCTACAAGGTCCACACCTACGCTTCGGCGGACGCCAGCCTAGGTAGAAGGATCCTGCAGGCAGCGGTGGTGAGTCCACTGGCCTGATGGAAGTTTGTTTCCCACCCCAGGGACTGCTTTGGGACGTCCCATGGTCTCTGTGTCCCCCAATAAGGCGAACGAGAAAGCAGGATTTTTCGGTTGCTTACCGTAAAATCTGTTTCTCGGAGCCTTCATTGGGGGACACAGCACCCTCCCATGTTCTACAACTCCTGTTCTTACTTTGGTTGATTGGTTACAGTTGAGTTGTTTGTTCTGTTTTCAATCTATTCTGTTACTTCTCCTACTGCTTTCTCACTAACTGAGGAATTCCCTGCCGGTCGGTGGGGTGTACACTGCGGAGGAGGAGCTAACCTTTTTTTGTGCATAGTGTCAGCCTCCTAGTGGCAGCAGCATACACCCATGGTCTCTGTGTCCCCCAATTAAGGCTCCGAGAAACAGATTTTACGGTAAGCAACCCAAAAATCCTGTTTTTTTTCCTTCCACATTGCTTTAGTTCCTGTGAAGCACTTAAAGGGTTAATAAACTTCTTGAATAATAATAATAATTTTTATTTATATAGCGCCAACATATTCCGCAGCACTTTACAATTAAGCGGGGACATGTACAGACAATAAATTCAATACAAGTTAAGACAATTCAAACAGTGACATTAGGAGTGAGGTCCCTGCTCGCAAGCTTACAATCTACAAGGAAATGGGGGGACACAGTAGGTGAGAAATGCTTGTTAATTCAGGTCTGGCAATTATAATAGGGATTTTCATATAAAGCTGCATGATCCGGTCATCAGCCCGTGTGTTTAAGTGCAATAGACAAGTATCAAGTGCAGTTATCATGTGCATGAAGGGTGTGGAGACAGATGAATAGTAGGGTGCAGATTCAGAATAATATTTGGAAGGAGGGAACAGGGCAAAGTTAGCTTGCTGAGTAGTTGATGTGGTAGGCTTGTTTGAAGAGATGGGTTTTCAAAGCGCGCTTGAATAGGTCAGGGCTAGGTATCAGTCTGATCGTCTGGGGAAGTGCATTCCAGAGAGCTGGAGCAGCACGAGAGAAGTCTTGGAGACGGAGGTGCGAGGTTCGGATTACGGGGGATGTCAGTCTTAGGTCATTTGTAGAACGGAGGGCACGTGTAGGGCGATAGACAGAGATGAGAGAGGAGAGGAGATATAAGGCGGTGCAGAACAGTGGAGAGCTTTGTGGGTGAGAGAGATGAGTTTATACTGGACCCTGTAGCGAATAGGTAGCCAGTGTAATGACTGGCACAAGATGGAGGCATCGGTGAAGCGGCTGGACAGAAATATGACCCTGGCTGCCGCATTCAAGATGGATTGGAGAGGAGAAAGTTTGGTAAGAGGGAGACCGATCAGAAGAGAGTTGCAGTAGTCCAGACGAGAATGAATAAGAGCGACAGTAAGAGTCTTAGCAGTTTCAAAGGTGAGAAAAGGTCGGATTCTGGAGATGTTTTTAAGATGCAGGTGACAAGAGCGACTGAGTGATCGGATGTACGGAGTAAAGGAAAGTTCAGTGTCGAATATGACCCCAAGACAGCGGGCATGCTGCTTGGGAGTTATGGTTGAACCCTCCAGGGTTATTTCGATGTTAGGTAGAGTGAGGTTAGTAGAGGGGAGAAACACAAGAAGTTCAGTTTTAGAGAGATTTAGTTTCAGATAGACATGATGCTAGAGACAGCAGACAGACAATCCTTGGTATTTTGAATTAGGGTAGGGGTGATGTCAGGGGAAGAAGTGTATAATTGGGTGTCATCAGCATAGAGATGATACTGGAACCCAAATCTGCTGATTGTTTGTCCAATAGGGGCAGTGTATAAAGAGAAGAGGAGGGGGCCTAGGACTGAGCCTTGCGGGACCCCGATAGTAAGGGGATGAGAAGAGGAAGAGGAGCCGGAAAAAGATGCAGTGAAGGAGCGGTCAGAGAGGTAGGAGGAGAACCAGGAGAGGGCTGTGTCCTTGAGGCCTATAGAGCGGAGCATAGTGAGGAGGAGCTGGTGATCCACAGTGTCAAATGCGGCAGAGAGATCCAGGAGAATCAGCAGGGAGCAATGACCTTTCGATTTAGCTGTTATTAAATCATTAGAGACTTTAGTGAGGGCAGTTTCAGTAGAGTATAAAGAGCGGAAACCAGATTGTAAGGGGTCGAGAAGAGAGTTATCCGAGAGATAGCGGATTAGACGGGAGTGGACCAGGCGTTCCAGGAGTTTAGAGATGAAGGGAAGGTTAGAGACAGGTCTGTAGTTAGCAGTACAGTTCTGGTCCAGGGATGGCTTTTTAAGTAAAGGGGTTATGATGGCATGTTTAAATGAGGAGGGAAATATACCTGAAGAAAGAGAGAGGTTAAATATTTTAGTCAGGTGAGTGGTGACCACTGGTGAGAGAGACTGCAGGAGCTGTGAAGGAATAGGGTCACTGTTGCAGGTTGTAGGCCGAGCAGAAGCGAGGAGCTTGGAAACTACTTCTGAAACGGGCTCAAAGATGTCTAGTGAGCTTGAGGTGCGGCAGGGAAGGGGATCCAGGCACTGAGGAGATAGGGCTGAGATATCCTGATGTGAATGTGGTTTTGAGCACCTGGAGGGGTCTAGTTTTTAGAATGGTGCCACTTTTGGGTATTTTCTGTCATGTACACCCCTCAAAATGACTTTAAATATGCTGTGGTCCCTAAAAAACATGGTTTTGTAAATTTTGTTGTAAAAATGAGAAATCGCTGGTCAACTTTTAACCCTTATAACTTCCTAACAAAAAAATTTGCTTCCAAAATTGTGCTGATGTAAAGTAGACATGTGGGAAATGTTATTTATTAAGAAATTTGTTTGACACATCTCTCTGATTTAAGGGCATAAAAATTTAAAGTTTTAAAATTGCAAAGTTTTCGTCGTATTTCCGTTTTTTCATAACTAAACACAAGTCCTCAAAGAAATTTTACCACTAACATGAAGTACAATATGTCACGAAAAAGCAATCTCAGAATCAGCAGGATCCGTTAAAGCATTCCAGAGTTATTACCTCATAAATTCACAGTGGTCAGAATTGTAAAAATTGGCCTGGTCATTAAACTGCAAAATGGCTCTGTCACTAAGGGGTTAAGTGACTGTAGATGTTTGAAGAAGACCTGTTGCCAGATTAAACGTGGTCCGATCTTTTCTTTTTAAATTCATTTTGTTAAAATCTGCTATACGGTTCTAGAGAGATGTTTTTTTTTTTTTTGTTGTTTTTTTTTTTTTGTGTGCTAATTTTTAAGGGTCTGTACAGGATTCTCTGTGAGCGTGTATTTAGGTCTGATCCATAAAAGCTCCAGACATAGTAATTGCAATTACTCTATGGAGTTTTTATGGATTTGCAATAAACAAGGATTTTTATAAGTACCCATGCTGGATGTAGCTTCCTTTTTTCTTCATTGCTTCTTGCCGTGCTAAAAGATCGTCCATGCAGAGGAGATCGTCCATGCAGAGGAGATCCTCGGTCCGTGGGTGAGATGAATATCAGGTTACCCCAAGATTTCTTATGAATTTTGTATCTTTAAGCTGCTCTCCATTATTATCTTATGAGCGTCACCACCTTTGTAAAAATTAGTACTAAAATAAAAATGTCCATATCTTAATCTTTATGACGGAATAAGAAACAGAATACGGGAGTAACGGGAATAAAATAAGAGCAAAATCTAGCCACTTTTGACCTGGTGACAGGTTCTTTTTTTAAAGCACCAATCCAGCGGTTTGTTTTTTTTCAGTGCTGGGGTGACACTTTAAATGTAAGTCCCCCTGTGCCAGTCATATACTCACCCTCCGGTATCTTCACCATTTTTCGGCACTGGTCCAATCCCCACGATGCCATCTTGTGAGCGCAGCTTCTGACCGTCCGCAAGTCTGAAGCTACGTCAAAAGCTCTCAGTGCAAGTCTGTGAGAAACAGAATGAGGCTCTAATAGACTTGCATTGATTAGTGACCTCCGTACAGCTCCATAGAATCATAAAATGTTAGCATTGGAAATGATCTCCAGGGGTCATCATGTCCAACCCCCCTGCTCAATGCAGGATTCACTACACCATCTCAGACAGATGTCTGTCCAGCTTCTGTTTGAAGACTTCCATTGGAGGAGAACTCCCCACCTCTCGTGGCAGCTTGTTCTACTCATTGATCAATTTCACTGTCAAAAAGTTTTTTCATCTAATCTGTATCTTCTCCCTTTTTTGTTTCATTCCATTGCTTCTTGTTTCCATGTGCAAATGACAAGAAGGACATAACTCCAGATATTTGTAGACAGCTATTAAGTCTCCTCTTAGCCTTCTTTTTTGCCAGCTAAACATTCCCAGATCCTTTAACCGTCCCTCATAGGACATACTTTGCAATCCACTCACCTTCGTTGTAGCTCTTCTCTGACCTTGCTCCAGTTTTTCAGTGTCTTTTTTTAAATAGTGGTGCCCAGAACTGGACATAATATTCCAGATGAGGCCTGAGCAAGGAGGAGTAGAAGGGGATAATTACCGTATATACTCAAGTTTAAGCCAAGGCTAATTTTACCACAAAAAACTGGGAAAAATTATTGTCTCGAGTATAAGCCGGGTATGCATTGTCCCCACATCCTGGTGTGCGTGTGTTTCCTCATCACCGTCCTGGTGTGCGTGGCTCCTCATCCCCGTCCTGGTGTGCATGGCCCCCATCAAAAAAACATTAAAAATAAAAAATTAAACCATCCTACTTGCCTTCCTGCGCTCCCTCGCAGCGTCTTGTTCCAGTGCCAGCAGCTGCTTTATGCTTGTAAGCAGGGCATGGCAGGGACGTGATGCGCTGCTTACAAGCAGAGCACAGCTGCCGGAATACTCACTGCTCTTTATGTCGGGACTTTGTGCGTGGAGGGCAGTGAGTATTCATTGCTATTTAGTAGCGCGCACAGTGTCAGCCATCGGGCAGTCACATGTGCCTGCAATTTCATAGAAATGAATATTCACTTCTCTCCACTTCCGGCATGGACGGACTGATATGTCTATTTGCAGTAAGGGATTAAGCACCAAGCCACTTTTGTGAGCAAAACGTAATGCTAATACTCCTAGTGATTGCTGTGACTTTCTAGCTCACAAATCTCCCCCTCTGTATTCATCCTCTGATAATTAGATGTATAAGAGTGGGCCTTCGCTTTTTGAACACTGAATAAATATTTGAGGTAGAATTTGTAATGTTCTTCCTCCCAAATAAGTCACAGCAAATATGTTTTCTTGCTCAAATTAATTCTGGCTCTATTTTTTGTAGTCGGCTCTGTGGAAGTCCTTGTCCAGCAGTTTGGCCAGATGTCATTAAATTGCCATATTTTAACACCATGAAACCCAAGAAACAGTATAGACGACGGTTACGAGAGGAATTCTCTTTGTGAGTATAGTTTATTTTCTGTTAAATATACACCTGCAATCTTGCAAACATTAGATTTTATTGTGCCTTCATTGTTTCACCAAACTGAGAAATTTCAGTTCTACTGTAATCCGTTTAGTTTACTCACGTTTTTAATGTTGTCATTTTGGTAATCTCCATGTAAAATTTTTTTCTTTTTTCCTGATGACTATAAGCATCCCTACCCCTGCACTGGATCTACTGGACCACATGCTAACTCTGGACCCTAATAAGCGTTGCACTGCAGAACAGGCTCTCCTGAGCGACTTCCTAAAGGATGTTGATGTACAAAAGATGCCACCACCTGAGTAAGCTCATACAAATCTAAATATTTCACTACTTCTCTGTACACAGTATAATGGGTCTTTGTTACCTTATATTGTACAGATATGTAATATGGACCTTATAGCCTTCAGTGGGTTCATACTGGGTAGTGTTCAGGTCCCTGTGAGAAAAAAAATTGTTAACTCAATTCATGCCATAGTACAAAGGTATTTACTGTAGAAAAATTGTGTAATATAAATTCTTACAAACTCCTTGTGCCATAATAATTTTTTCTATAGCGCCAACATATTCTGCAGCACTTAACAATTCAGAGGGGACATATACAGACAAGATCAGACATCACAGAGTAACATATAATTCGAGATACCAAGAGGAATTAGAGCCCTGTTAACAAGCTTACGATCATAATCCTCATCCAAGCTATGTGCACAAGGCGCCATATTCATGAGCCTTCAAAGAGGTTCTCCCAAGAATGTAAAAAAAAAAGGCTCCATCACATAGTTCAAATGGCAGCCCGTCCTAGTTACATGTCAAATGGTCTGAAGAAACCGTTCCAAAGCCCTGTATCTTGACTGACAGCAGAGCTGTATCAAAAGTACATGTACCGACACTGCTAAAGAAAGACTGTGATTGCAGATGATTTATAAAAAGAATCCTTCGTTTGCCACGAGAGGATGTACTGTGGGTACGGAAAGTATTCAGACCCCTTTAAATTTTTCACTCTTTGTTTCAATACAGCCATTTGGTAAATTCAAAGTTCAGTTTTCTCTCATTAATGTACACTCTGCACCCCATCTTGACTGGAAAAAACAAAAAAAACAAATGTAGAAATATTTGCAAATTAAAAAAGAAAAACTGAAATATCTCATGGTCATAAGTATTCAGACCCTTTGCTCAGAATTGAGTAGAAGCACCCTTTTGCGCTAGTACAGCCGTGATTCTTCTTGGGAATGATGCAACAAGTTTTTCACACCTGGATTTGGGGATCCTCTGCCATTCTTCCTTGCAGCTCCTCTCCAGTTCCGCCAGGTTGGATGGTGAACGTTGGTGGACAGCCATTTTCAGGTCTCTCTAGAGATGCTCAAACGGGTTTAGGTCAAGGCTCTGACTGGGCCAGTCAAGAATGGTCACAGAGTTGTTCTGAAGCCACTCCTTTTGTTATTTTAGCTGTGGGCTTAGGGTCATTGTCTTGTTGGAAGGTGAACCTTCGGCCAAGTCTGAGGTCCAGAGAACTCTGGAAGAGGCTTTTATCCAGGATATCTCTGTACTTGGCCGCATTAATGTTTCCTTCAGTTGCAATCAGTTGTCCTGACCCTGCAGCTGAAAAACACCCCCATAGCATGATGCTGCCACCACCATGTTTCACTGTTTGGATTGTATTGGGCAGGTGATGAGCAGTACCTGGTTTTCGCCACACATACCGCTTTTAATTATCACCAAAAAGTTCTATCTTCGTCTCATCAGACCAAATAATCTTATTTCTCATGGTCTGGGAGTCCTTTGTGGGTTTTTTTTTTTCTTTTTTGCAAACTCTGTGCCGGCTTTCATATGTCTGGTACTGACGAGAGGCTTCCGTTGGGCCACTCTGCCATAAAGGCCCGACTGGTGGAGGGCTGCAGTGATAGTTGACTACGTGGATCTTTCTCCCATCTATTTACTGCATCTGTGGAGCTCATCCACAGTGATCTTGGGGTTCTTCTTTACCGCTCACCAAGGCTCTTCTCCCATGGTTGCTCAGTTTGGCTGGATGGCCAATGTCTAGGAAGACTTCAGGTGCGTCTTTACAAATCAAGACCTATTAGTTTAATTAAACACAGCTGGACTCCAATGGAGTAGAACCATCTCAAGGAGGATCACAAGGAAATGGCCAGCATGTGACTTAAATATGAGTGTCTGAGCAAAGGGTCTGAATACTTATGACCATGTGATATTTCAGTTTCTTTATCGCTTCATTGGGGGACACAGGTAACCATGGGTGTATGCTGCTGTCGCTAGGAGGCTGACACTATGCAAATAAAGTAAAAACTGGCTCCTCTGTAGTATACACCCTCTGACAGGCAGGAAGTACCTCAGTTTAAGCTTAGTGTCTGTAGGAGGCGGACCTGGATCTAACACCAGATCCGCAGTGTTTTTTCTTTCACAGGTTTCTGTGTGAATTTATTAATCTTTTTCCCTATGTTTTTCAGATACAGCTCGTCGAGTAACAGTGTGCAGATTTCTCACCCTGTTTTCCCACATTTAAGCGACCGAGCGAGCAGTGTGGTGTCACCCACATCGCCCACTCTCGGACCTGCTGGCAGGACTTTGTCCCCTGTCCCCCGTCGGGGTGTTTCAGGGTGACTCTTGGTGGCCAGTCCTTGCCTTATTCCCTCCTCACCCCTCTCCTCGGAGAGGGCTGAGTGGAAGACGGTGGTCACCGGTGGTGGCCTTCCACCTTCTGGTAAGGGGTTGACGCTGTCTTCTGCACCGTCCGGTGCAGGAAGGAGGATCTTCATTCCCAGGACCCTCTCACTTCCGAGGGCGCCTGATGCGATCCTCATCTATCATCTAGCAAGAGGAGCTGGTAAGCCAGCAGGCCCCTTCTTCCCCCGTGCAGCAACTCCCCCCGTTTACCTGTGTATAGGTCCCCGCTGTAGATGGGCCACTTTCCTCCCGGCTCCACCTCAGTTCAATTTTCGCACCTTTTTTCTCATTGCGCGCGGCCCTTGCATTTTGCAGGCTTTTTATTCGGACTCCCATGACAGCACCACGAGAGAGGGGATCCGCCCTATAGGAACAGGAAACCTACAGATACAAAAAGGGCGGCACCTCTCCCACGCATCAGTTGGTTTCCTGTTCCTGAGGGGACGGGATCCTACAGAAGAACTGGATCCCAGGCCGGCCAGCTGATACCGGTAGCGAGGGGGTCTCCTACCTCGGCCTGGTGCGTATCTCCTGGAGGACGCCACGGTGGCCCAGGATGGGTGTCACGGCGGTGGCGTGTGCAGCAGGGAGCGGCGTCCGGAGGATGTCCGTCTCCGGAATTAGGCCGCCGCCGGTAAGTATATTCCCCCCCGGGGGTTCCCGGCTCCAGCGGCGCAGGTACGACGGCAGCGCTGTGCAGGGGGCTGCGACCGGGTGGCGCTGCTTCCGGGGCTCCCGGGGCGTCCCGCGTGACTTCCGGTGTTTCCCGGGGTAGCGGTGACGTCAGGGGGCGGGCGGAGGATGTGCTTCCGGGTCAGCGCGCCACTGCGCATGCGCGAGGATTCCAAAATGGCGGCGCCCATCGGAAACACCGATGGGTCTGGCGCCAGCTGGGGTAGGGAGCCCCGTTAAAGGGGGGGAGGGGCGCGGCATGGATACTGCTGACCGGAGGAGGGGTATTTAGGCGGGACCCTGGCAGGGTACCTTGCCTTGGCCACATTACTACATGCAGCAGCAGCAGTGGTAATGGAGAGTGATCGAGAGCAGCAGCGGCAGAAGCAAGGGCGACAGCAGCGGCAAACATCACTGCCGCCCCTGGATGACCTTCGGCAGGTCAAACAGAAAAAGAAAGTGTCCCGTGACAGTAATACGGGACGAAGTGACCAGTCCACTCGTAAGAGCTCCTCCAGGCAGACAGGAGCATCGACCGAAAGAAATCCCCCTCGTTCTCCGGTACTTGATTGTGGCACTGGTAAGTGATCTTCGTGAAAGTTCACTCAGTGACGGGACCCCCCTTCTGTGTTTTTTTTCTAGGGGAAAAAAGCTACAAGTAAAAATAAACATAGGGCATGCGCACTCTGTGCATGCCCATTACCGGACGCGTGCCTCAAAAGATTGTGCCCCCCCTGTATTCAGCAGACGGTGGCAGAAGAGTCGCCCGCAGTAGCGGCGAGTTTAAAGGACATTGTCAGGGCAGAAATGAGGGAAACCCTAAAGTCCTTGTCCCAGCCGCAAAGTCTAAGGGGCGAGGTCCCGGCGGAGTCTGATTCCTCGGTAGAGTGGAGAAAAAGCAGAGACTCCCAGGCTTCATCTCCCTCGTCCTCCTCAGGAGAAGAGGACTCGGGGCGATTTTGTCTGCCTCTTGACCGGGTAGACAAGCTGGTCAAAGCAGTCAGAGGGACAATGGAGGTAGAGGAGCCTAAGCCCCATTTGTCCATGCAGGATGTCATGTTCTGTGGGCTGGAACAGAGGAAGCGGAGAGTCTCTCCGTTAAATCAAAAGATACAGGATCTGATCCACATAGAGTGGAAAAAAACGGACAAAAGAGGGTCGCTACCACCAGCCCTCAAACGAAGATACCCCTTCGACGATCCGGCAGTAAGTTCTTGGGACAGAGCCCCCAAATTAGACGCAGCCATTGCAAAGGCATCAAAAAAATCCTCGCTCCCCTTTGAGGACATGGGATCCCTTAAAGATCCCCTAGACAGGAAGGCTGATACTTTCCTGAAAAACACCTGGGAGATGGCGGCCGGGTCCTTAAGACCAGCAGTGGCTTCAACGTGCACGGCCAGGTCTATGATGGTCTGGTTGGACCAGTTGGAGTCACAACTAAAACAGGGTACATCAAGACAGACAATTCTTGGGGCCCTACCGACCATCCTGGAGGGAGCAGCCTTCCTAGCAGATGCCTCAGCGGATGCAGTGAGAATGGCCGCCAGAGCAGCAGGTCTCTCTAATGCAGCTCGCAGAGCCCTGTGGCTAAAGTGCTGGCAGGGAGACATCCAGTCCAGAGCAAAGCTCTGTGCGATTCCATGTGAGGGCGAATATTTGTTTGGAACTGTCCTAGACGAGCTGCTTGAGAAGGCGGGGGACGACAAGAAACGATTCCCAAACCTTTCGTCAGCGTCCTACCATCGTCCATTTGGTAGAAGGAGATTTGGCCAGGGGAGAAGGCGCAACTCTTCGCCTGTTAGAGATCGGCCCAGATGGGAAGACAGAAGGAGACGAGGTACGGGCTATATGTTCACACGCTCGTCGAGAGATCAAAAGAGACCAAATCAGTGACTAGCAGTTCCCGTGGGGGGTAGACTGTCATCCTTCTTCCCGGCATGGTCACAGATTACGAATAGTGACTGGGTGCGTAAGGTAATATCCACCGGGCTTAGGTTGGAATTTACCCAGATCCCGCGGGACACCTTTAAACTAACCCCCTTAAGATCTTCTCATCTCGAACAAGCGGCTTTAGAAGCGGAAGTCTTGAGCCTATGCCAGAAAAATGTCCTGGTAGAGGTTCCAGAAGCTGAAAGGGGAAGAGGGTTTTACTCTCCCCTGTTTCTAATCCAATACACTCGGACAACCAGGTAGCGGTAGCATATGTCAACCACCAAGGTGGGACCCGCTCCAGCGCTCTGATGCAGATAACAGAACGGCTCCTCCAGATAGCAGAGAGAAATTGTCTATCTTTAACCGCGCTCCACATCAGCGGAAAGGACAACGTAAGAGCAGACTTTTTAAGCCGCAAGGCTCTAAGACAAGGAGAATGGGCTTTGAACAAAGATATTTACCACCAGATTGTCCGCAGATGGGGTCAGCCAGAGGTAGACCTCTTTGCCACCAGAAAAAACAGAAAAGAAAGATTGTTCTGCTCTCTGAACCCCAGGGAAAATCCCCTGGCGGTGGATGCCCTCCTGATAAGATGGGACTTTTCTCTGGCATACGCCTTCCCACCATTGAATCTTCTTCCTCTGGTAGTCAGGAAGATCAGAGAGGATCGGGCAAAAGTCATACTGATTGCCCCCTTTTGGCCCAGGAGGACCTGGTTCGCGTGGTTGAGGACCATGTCGGTAGGCGATCCCTGGGTACTGCCGAACCTTCCGGATCTCCTCTACCAGGGGCCAGTCAGCCACCCACAAGTAGCGGGACTTCATTTGACGGCGTGGTATTTGAAAGGTCACTATTAAAAGATAGAGGGTTCTCCAAGAACTTAATTGACACCCTCCTAAAAAGCAGAAAATTAACTACCACTAATATCTATGCTAGGACCTGGAAACACTTCCTGTCCACCTTTCACTTTGACATCAGAGACGGAATTCTCACGAAACATATCTGGAATTTCTCCAGAAATGTTTCGAATTGGGTCTCTCCACAAGTACGCTAAAAGTACAAGTTTCAGCCTTAGGGGCCCTGTTTGCAGGTGATATTGCAAAAGATTATTGGGTAGCAAGGTTCATCAGAGCAGCGGCCAGATCGAGACCTATACACAAAGACAGATGCGTGCCGTGGGACTTAAACCTAGTCCTTACAGCCATGACGGAAAGTCCGTTTGAACCTTTAGATTCCGCCTCACTAAAGATTATATCTCTTAAGACAGCATTTCTGGTAGCAATAACATCCGCACGTAGGGTGAGCGATATACAGGCACTTTCCAGATCGCCCCCTTACACAGAGTTCTTACAGGATAGGGTAATCCTAAGGCCAGATCCAGCATACCTTCCCAAGGTAGCAACACAATTACACAGGACACAGGAAATAGTTCTACCTTCCTTCCTCCCTAATCCAACCAACCCTAAAGAGCAGAAACTCCAGGCGCTAGATATTAGGAGATGCTTACTGACATATTTAGCAGCCACGGATCCTTGGAAGAAGGAGAACGCATTATTCCTATCCTTCCAAGGTCCCAGGAAAGGATACAGAGTATCAAAACGCACATTAGCAAGGTGGATTAGGGAGGCTATCTCTCTTGCCTACACAGCAGGTGGCGGCCCAGCTCCACAGAATCTGAGGGCACATTCCACTCGGGCCATGGCATCATCCTGGGCGGAAAGAGCTGGAGTATCTATTGATCAAATATGTAAGGCGGCCACCTGGTCATCTCCTTCCACCTTTTTTAACCACTATCGGTTAGACATGGGTGCCTCCTCAGACCTCACCTTCGGGCTAAGGGTGCTGCAGGCTGTAGTCCCTCCCTAAGTTAGTTTACATCTCTGTAATTCTCTCGTGGTGCTGTCATGGGAGTCCGAATAAAGTATTAAGTTACGTACCGGTAACAGTATTTTTCGGAAGCCCATGACAGCACCCTTAGTTCCCTCCCTTGTTCACGTATAGGGGTGCACTCCTTTAGAAGATTGTTCATAAAATCACCTTATGTGGGAGATGGTATAAAATAATTCTGGTAAATAGGGTGGATAGATTGTATATATCATATGTTGTGTACTAACCATGGTAGCCTCTCAAGCTCTGTAATCCAACTGATGCGTGGGAGAGGTGCCGCCCTTTTTGTATCTGTAGGTTTCCTGTTCCTATAGGGCGGATCCCCTCTCTCGTGGTGCTGTCATGGGCTTCCGAAAAATACCGTTACCGGTACGTAACTTAATACTTTTCTCCCCTTCGGACATTTTACATCCGGAGTGAGCTGTTGCCATGTCTCAATTGGTCTCAGACCTGACTAGAAAATTCATAGTCCCTGGTACAGGTCCTGGAATGTATGCCGCATCTGTCTGCTGCCACCAGTGCTCCGAACACCTCCCATGGTGATTCGCATGCACCCGACCATGACTTCCACAGGGACAGACCAGGAGAAAGATCTAGGAAGCAGACTCTGTCTAGCTCCTCATCCAGTTCACCTGGCCCCTCTGCGGCATGCTGAAATGCCCCTTTCTACCCGTTCTCGGAGGCGGATGTCGGGTCGGATGTAGCTTCTCAGTCAGTCTGACTCTGATGCGGATCAGACTTCTGGTACCCTGGACATGGTAGATAGCCTTATTTCGGCTATTGTTCAAACCCTCGATATAAAAGAGGAGCATGCGGCTGCTCAGGATGTCTCCATTTCATTCAGACGGGTGAAACGTCCCTCCAGCATTTTTTGCAAAGAGTTTGAGGCTACCGCCTCTAGACACTGGGAACATCCCGGCAAACGCTTCCCGGGAAGAAAACGTCTGGACACTCTATACCCTTTTAGTTCAGACCTTGTCAGCATATGGTCCGATTCCCCTAAGGTGGATCCGCCTTTTTTTCACGCTTAGCCTCTCAAACAGTTCTGTTCCCGTCCTGATGCGGCGTCTCTCAAGGACGCTACGGACAGACCGGTTATGGCTTTAATTGTATCTGCCTTAGAGGCGTCATGCACTTCTCCCTGACTTAATTTAGCCTCCACTTGAGTGCTGAAAGCCATATCGACCTGGACCAAGATACTTCACCGGGGCATTATGACGGCGGCTCCTACAGTGGAGCTAGCAGATCTAGCACTTCCCTGCCATTGCAGGAATTCACGCTCTTTGGGACCAAACTGGTCCAGGTCACTTCCGACACCACCAGCGGTAAGAGCACCTCTCTGCCTTTCCTCTGGTGGTTCTTCCAGCAGGACCGTTCTTTTGCACAAGGGGAAAGAAGGAAACCTTTCTTCAAGCTATTCCTCACTGGAGGCCTAGGACCCATCTCTCTAAGTCCTCTGGATCCCCCTATCACAGATTCACCTCTAATGACAGGTCACCCCTACCTGGAAATCTTTCCAGGGTGGAAGTCAGGTTTCTTCTTTTCACGGAGACTTGGTTGTCGGTGGTTGACGACGCCTGGGTCAGGGAGATCATTACATTTGGCTACTAAATGGAATTTTCTTTGCCCCTAGGAAGACGTTTCTCCTTCCCGCTAAATCAACCCTCTTATGAGTTCTCCAAGCCGTCTCTTCCCTGCCTAAGCTCAGGTGTCGTTGTACCCGTTCCTTGGCACGAACGGTTTTCTGGGTTCCACTCGAACCTCTTCGTACTCCCGAAAAAAGACGTTTCTCCCCGCCCGATCTTAGACCTCGAGCAGTTGAATTGCCACCTCTGAATTCGCCTCTTCACAACGGAGTCCTTACACTCAAGGATCCCCCTCCATGGAGCAGAGGGATTTACTTTGCTCTGTGGACATTCAGGATGCTTTCCTGCACATTTCTGTTAGTGTACGGCATCGGAGGTTCCTTTGGTTTGCAATATAGGAGCACCATTCCAGTTCACGGCACTCCAGTTCAGCCTGGCGTCCGCTACCAGGGTCTTCACGAAGGTCATGGCGGCTGTCATGGAAACTGTGCCTTATGCCCAGTTTCACACCCGCCTTCTTTAGTTGGCCCTCCGGTCTACCTGGGACAAGAGAATTGTTTCCCTGGACTGTTTCCCTGATTTGGCCAGTGCTTTTACGTCTCAACGTGAAGCAGTCCCTCTCTTGGTGGACACGATCTGCCTCTGCCCTGCGCAGGAGATCATTTCTCCTGCTCCGTTGGCAAATCATTAACATCGATGCCAGTCTTTAGGGTTGGGGAGTGGGCTTCCTCATTCTCACAGCGCAGGGTCGCTGGAATGTTCAGGAGACCCTCCTCCCCATCAATCTCTTGGAGATCAGGGCAATTCTTCTTGCCCTCCTTCGCTGGCAGTCTCTCCTTGCAGGCAAGCTAGTCCGCAGTCAGTTGGATTTTGTCACAGCTGTGGCTTGCATAAACCACCAAGGCGGGACTCCAACACATGGATCAGGGTAGAGGTAGCAATGATCCTGCGTTGGGCGGAAGACCATGTCCCCCGCCATATCAGCCGTCCATATTCCAGTGGTAGACTACATAGTAACATAGTTTTGAAGGCTGACGGAAGACCTTATGTCCATCTAGTTCAGCCTATTTTTAGTGCTGCTGTTATGCATTGTTGATCCTGGGGAACAATTTTTCTCCATAGGGAAAAAAATTCCTTCCCCTAAGCTGGGTCAACCATCTACCTATAATATTCTGTTGTTCGTAACCTTCTATACTGTTACTCACAAGAAAAGCATCCATTCCTTTCTTAAATTCATTCTGTGAGTTGGCCATCACCACTTCCTCAGGAAGAGAATTCCAGTGCCTCACTGCTCTTACTGTGAAGAACCCTCTTCTATGCTGGTACAGAAATTCTTTCCTCCAAACGAAGAGAATGCCCCCTTGTTCTTGTCACAGTCCTTGGTACAAACAATTCATTGGATAGATCTCTGTATTGCCCTCTGATATACTTGTACATATATATTAGGTCTCCCCTAAGTCTTCTCTTTTCTAGAGTAAATAGACCTAATTTTGATAACCTTTCTGGCTATTGTAGTGAACCAACTCCATTTATCATTTTAGTAGCCCGCTTTGAACCCTTTCAAGTTCAGTAATGTCTTTCTTGAGCACCGGCGTCCAAAATTGCACACAATACTCCAAGTGTGGTCTGACAAGTGATTTGTACAGAGGGAGAATTATGTTTTCATCTCGTGTCCCCAGACCTTTTCTAATGCATCCCATGACCCTATTTGCTTTGGTGGCAGCTGCCTGACACTGGGCACTCCAATTTAGCTTCTTATTGACTAAGATGCGCAAGTCTTTTTCCATGTCTGATTTCCCCAGCAGTTTCCCATTTAGTAAGTAATTGTAGCATCTGTTTCTCCTTCCTATGTGCATAACCTTACACTTATCTGTGTTAAACCTCATTTGCCATTTTTCAGCCCAATTCTCCAGTTTACTCAAATCTGTAGTTGCAAACTGTCCTCCTTTGTGTTAACTACCTTATATAGTTTTGTATCATCTGCAAATACTGATATTTTACTGTGTAAGCCATCCACTAGATCATTAATAAATGTATTAAATAGGGAGCCCAATACAGAACTCTGTGGTACCCCACTAGTAACTCTGGCCCAATCTGAGTACTACTGGGAAGCCGATTTTTTTTTTTTTTTGTTTTTTTTTTTTTTTTGTATCTTTTGCTTTCGCGTCAGGCAAGTAGTCTCTCAACACTGCCATCTTTCTCTAAATTTGTCAGAGGTGGGACATTCCGAATGTCCACGTAATGACTTCTCGAAAGAACCAAAAGTTTCCCTGGTACGTTACCAGGTCCCAGGATCCGATGGCTGTCGGTTGTGACGCACTTGTGATTCCGTGGTCCCAGTTTCAGATGCCTCTTCTGTCCCCACCTCTTCCCTTAATCACGAAAAAAAAAAAAAAAATCAGTCAGAAGGGTTTCCAGTAGTCCTGACAACTACAAGCTGTTAAGTCAGATCTGGTACCCGGAGCTGGCGTACATGCTCATGGATGCCTCCTGGGGCATTCCAGACCGTCCGGATATTCTTCCGCAAGGCCCCTCTTCCGACACAGTTCAGTCGTTTAAGTTTAACGCCATGGCCTTTGAGGCCTACTTCTGAGAGGGACTGGGTTTCTTCCCATCAGGTCATTCTGACCATGCTTTGGGCGCGGAAACCTGCATCCTCAAGTTTCTACGACAGTTACTGAAGATCTGATTCAGGTGGCGTAAGTATAACTATTTGGTTCCGTTAGCCTTATTGGCTACCAAGAAGAGAAATCAGGGGAGTTCTGAGTTGGCTGCATTATCCTGCCGTCCTCCGTTCCCTTTCATCCCTCATTAGTGCAGACATTGTCCTTTCTTCTCTAGGTCCTTCTTGCCCCTCTCTGGTCCATACTCTGGATAACTTCTGGGGCAGTTTCTCGCTAGGCCTCAGCTTTAGAGGTTGCAGGGCCGTGACCTAGTCCTCTTCGCACATTCTTGCAAAGTTTAACGAAGTTCATACTCATGTCTTGACCGACACAGGCCTAGGAAGGAAAGGTGCTCAGGCAGCGGTTACGCACCGGCCTGCCTCATTCCTTTTTTTCTCTGCATCCTTTCTGTTCCCACCCTTGGGGGACTGCTTTAGGACGTCCCATGGTTACCTGTGTCCCCCAATGAAGCAATAAAGAAAGAAGGATTTTTGGTATTCACCGTAAAATCTTTCTTTGAGCCTTCATTGGGGGACACAGCACCCTCCCTATTTGTTTGTACTGGTTTTGGGCATACATGCCTTGGTTGTTAAGCCGGTACATATATGGAGTTTGTTGGTTGCTTCTCCTACTGCTTTAACACTTAACTGAGGTACTTCCTGCCTGTCAGTGGGTGTATGCTATGGAGGAGGAGCCAGTTTTTACTTTATTTGCATAGTGTCAGCCTCCTAGCGACAGCAGCATACACCAATGGTTACTTGTGTCTCCCAATGAAGGCTCCAAGAAAGAGATTTTACGGTGAGTACCAAAAATCCTTTTTCTTTTTTAATAAATTTGCAAAAATTTCTACTTGCTTTTCAGTCAAAATGGGGTGCAGAGTGTACATTAATGAGAAAAAAATGAACTTTTTTGAATTTACCAAATAGCTGCAATGAAACAAAGAGTGAAAAATGTAAAGGAGTCTGAATACTTTCCGTACCCACTGTATATGGCTTCATTCACAGAACTTCTCCAGCAGCTCCAGTATGTGTGCTAGTGATAAAGCTACTCTGTGAGTCTCGTGAGCTGTTTTTTCATATTGCAACCCGTCCTGACACGTGACTAGGGCTGCCGTTTGAGTTACATGATAAGGCCCATTCTGTTACATTCTTGGAGAATCATTTTAAGTGGAGGAGTGTCGGGGGCAGAATCCCATCATGCAGAATGATGGTCGGTCCGATCCGATGGGTGTTGCGATCCGGTCCGACGCCTCCCTTCTTCATGCGATGACGTCCTCTTCTCCCATCCTGTAATGGCTCCGGCGCAGGCGCATTGCTCTGCCCTGTTGAGGGCAGAGCAGAATTCTGCAGTGCGCAGGCGCCAGACCTCTCCCGACGCCTGCGCACTGCAGGACTCTGCTCTGCCCTCAACACGGATGGGACAGCGACACCCATCGGACCGGACCGCCCACCTCGGTGAGTATAATATAACGTGTTTTTCTTCTCTTTCAGGTTACATCGGAGGCTTATCTACAGCATTACAGAATGCTGTAGATAAGCCCCCGATGTCTATGCCGGCACCTGAAAGGCCAAGAAAAGGGTGACAGATTCCCTTTAAAGCTGTTCATGGGTTGTGGAAAACCTTTGTCCCAGTTCTTTTCTTCTTTTTATTATTATCTCTATATATAAAACTGAATGTGTGTGTATCACCAACCAATCACGAAGCATCTTTCATTTTAACAGAGATGTTCAAAAGAAGCTGAGCTATGATTGTTGCTATGAGCAGCAACTGTTTTCCTTGGAACCAATCACTAAGCATCTCTCATTTCACCAGAGCTGGTTAAAAGTAGCTGAGCTGTGATTGGTTGCTATGAGCAAGCTTTCCCACTTGACAACACCTCAGCAGACACTGACATGGTGGGAGAAATCTAGCATCCCTGGGAACATAAGCTCCCAGCCATTGTCTGCCCCCCAAAAAGGAGCACAGACCACATGACAGAAATGAATCCCCCCTCCTGTGCCCATATACACATCACACATCCTCCATCATATAGGCACATCTTCCCTCTTAAAAGGGATCATTGGTATGGAAGTCAGAGCAAATCCATCCAGCGCTTTGGTTTTGACCCCAGGTCTCTCTTAAAGGGAATCTGTCACCCTTTTTTGGCCTTTCACCTGCCGGCATAGACATCGGGTGCTTATCTACAGCATTCTGTAATGCTGTAGATAAGACACCGATGTAACCTGAAAGAGTAGAAAAACACGTTATATTATACTCACGGAGGTGGGCGGTCCGGTCCGATGGGTGTCGCCGTCCCGTCTGGCGCCTCCCTTCATGCGATGGCGTCCTCTTCTCCCGTCCTGTAATGGCTCCGGCGCAGGCGCACTGCTCTGCCCTGTTGAGGGCAGAGCAGAGTCCTGCAGTGCGCAGGCGTCGAGAGGTCTGGCGCCTGCGCACTGCAAAATTCTGCTCTGCCCTCAACAGGGCAGAGCAATGCGCCTGCGCCGGAGCCATTTCAGGACGGGAGAAGAGGACGTCATCGCATGAAGAAGGGAGGCGCCGGACCGGACCGCAACACCCATCGGACCGGATCGCCCACCTCCGTGAGTATAATATAACGTGTTTTTCTTCTCTTTCAGGTTACATTGGAGGCTTATCTACGGCATTACAGAATGCTGTAGATAAGCCCCCGATGTCTATGCCGGCAGCTAATAGGGGAAAAAAAGGGTGACAGATTCCCTTTAAAGGGATCTCCGGTATGGAAGTTAGGACTGTTCCACTCAGCTCTGTGGTTCTGATCCCAGTTTCTTTTAAAGGGATCATTGGTATGGAATTTAGGGCAAATCCACTCAGCGCTTTGGTACTGACCCCAGGCCTTTCTTAAAGGGATCCTCCGGTATGAAAGTCAGGGCAATTGCCTTTAAATGCTCTGGTACTGACCCCAGGCTCTCTTAAAGGGATCTCCTGTATGGAAGTGAGGGCAAATCGCTCAGGGCTCTGATTCTGATCCCAGGCTCTCTTAAAGGGATCCCCGGTATGCAAGTCAGGGCTATTGCCTTTTAATGCTCTTGTACTGACCCCAGGCCCCCTTAGGCTGTGTGCACACGATGCGTTTTTTTAAGCGTTTCCGCAGCGTTTGAGCCGGATCAGACGCTGCAGAAACGCTTAAAAGATGCATCAAATTAATTAGCATGCGTTTTTGGCTTTCTGTGCCAATGCATGCGTTTTTAACCGCTCAGGAATCGCTTAGCGGCTAAAAACGCAGCATGCTCATTAATTTCCGCATTGCTGAGCGTTTTTAGCCATCCCCAATGATCCCAGAAATCGCGTGTCAAAAAACGCGCGGAAAAAGACGTGCGATTTCTGGGAAGGGGATCCTTTTCCTGAGCGTTTAAAAACGCTAGCGTGGGCACATAGCCTTAAAGGGATCTCCTGTATGGAAGTTAGGGCAAATCCCTCAGCGCTCTGATTCTGACCCCAGGGTTCTATTAAAGGGATCATTGGTTATGCAAGTCACGGCAAATCCACTCAGTGCTCTGGTTCTGACCCAAGGCCCCTCTTAAAGGGATTCCCGGTATGGAATTGAGGGCAAATCCACTCTGCGCTTTGGTACTGACCCCAGGCCTCTCTTAAAGGGATCGCCGGTATGGAAGTTGTGGTAAATCCCTCAGTGCTCTGATTCTCGCCCCAGGCTTCCATTAAAGGGATCATTGGTATGGAAGTCAGGGCAAATCCACTCAGCGCTCTGGTTCTGACACCAGGCCTCTCTTAAAGGGATCCCCGGTATGGAAGTTAGGACCGTTCCACTTAGCACTCTGGTTCTGACCCCAGGCTGACGAGAAGATGTGGGATGTTAGGGGTAGTTGTCCGGTGGCTCTGGCTGACAGGACGATGTGGGATATTAGGAGTAGTAGTCCGGTGGATCTGGCTGATGGGACGATGTGGGATATTAGGGGTTGTTGTCCGGTAGCTCTGGATGACGGGATGATGTGGGATATTATAGTGAATATGGCTATGCGGAGTGGGCGGGGCTCTACACTCGGATATATATGTATATATATTCATTATAATTTGTTATAACTAACCATAGTTAGTCACTATGCCCGGGCAGCGCCGGGCTCTTCAACCTAGTTATTATAATTATAAAAACAAGCCTTTCGTTATTTGTCCTCCCCAGGTCCAGCTATGTGCCCCCACCGCTTCTACTGGTGTCTGTAGCCCTGACCTCATGTCTATATAACTGAGCTGAGCTCATTTTTGTTGTAAGTGCTGCAGACAGCAGGAAGAGCGAGGGAGATTGATCACTGCATCTGGGGGGAGGGAGAGCAACAAACCGCAGCTCGAAAACTGGAAAACCCTTTCAAAGCTCTTGTTTGGCCAAAAATTACTTTCTAATGCAGTAATTTTCAGAAGATTCTTTTCAAGACTTTTTTTTTTTTTAAGCTGTGTAGTATGCATGTAAAACATGTTACATGAAAGTGTATCCTACATAGTTTTTGCAACAGATTTAAAAAAAATATATACTTTTTTATTTTATTTCTTTTACTAATTTATATAGCGCCGTTAATTCCACAGCGCTTTACAGACATTATTGGCACTGTCCCCATTGGGGCTCAGAATCTAGTTTCCCTATCAGTATGTCTTTGGAGTGTGGGAGGAAGCCCATGCAAACACGGGGAGAACATACAAACTCCTTGCAGATGTTGTCCTTGGTGGGATTTGAACCCAGGACCCCAGCGCTGCAAGGCAACTTCTGCACTGAAGTTTGCTGCTAGATCTTGTTGTGGATTTAAAAGTTGTAGTATGATATATAGAGATACTACATTATATATGTGTTTTCTTTATGGATATATTTTTGGCGATTTTAACATTTATTTCTAATGCTTTACCTGCAGCCTCCCTCATTGGCAGGACTGCCATGAGCTTTGGAGTAAGAAGCGGAGAAGACAGCGGCAAAGTGGCATTATTATAGAAGAGCCTCCTGCCATCAAGGCTCCACGAAAGGAAAGTGTGACTGCCCCTGCAGCAGACCCTGTAATAAACAATAGCCCCGCACCCCCTGAACCTGTGAAGGCTGAGATTAGTACAGCAGACTCTGGTGAGTACGCTTATGTAAATCTATGGACGACGTGGTGATATAAAGACCACTTGTCTGATTTGTAGGAAATACTGCAGAAAATTTGGCTTGTTCAGATGTGGTCCAAAT
Source organism: Dendrobates tinctorius (assembly GCF_039654945.1). NCBI lineage: Eukaryota > Metazoa > Chordata > Amphibia > Anura > Dendrobatidae > Dendrobates > Dendrobates tinctorius. Next base: position 19,751,059 of record NW_027361700.1, read on the forward strand.
ACAATTTAAAATTTTAAGTTAGCTAAAGCGAATTACATTTATAAAAATATTGTCCTCCTTTCTTTCTTTTACTTTCTAGCTGTTTTGGCGGATATTACACAGCAGCTAAATCAGAGTGAACTGGCTATCCTCCTAAACCTACTCCAAAGTCAAACAGATCTCAGTGTTGCCCAGATATCCCAGCTCCTTAACATTCAGGCTAACCCGGACATGCAGCTGCAACTGGATGCACTTAACCAGTCTATCACTGCATTGACTACCACTGCTGCACCAGCCCAGACAGTGGAGCCCCAGAAAGAAAATCCAGCCCACGAACAAGCAGAAGTGGAGGGCCTGGCAACTCAGGGAGATGTGCAGAACGTCTTAGCTGTCCTTTTGAGCCAGTTCATCAAACCTCAGGAGGTGGTGGAAGCCCCTGGGGAAAGCAATGGAGAACAGAGCGGCGTAAATCCACCTGTACGGTTAAGACCAGAGGAAGAAGAGGAGAGCGCGGTGTTGGAGGAGGATGACGCAGGTAAATTCTGCTCACCCTGAGTCACCCATCTTATCCACACTGCATTTACAACAAGTAGGCACGGCAGGGCCTTATTTTTAATAACTGAGAAGACTGTGAAGACTTGGTGTATAAAACATCTGTCTTTGCACTCTGTAGTTTTCTATGCAACAGGGAGAGGCTGGCTTTCTAGCATATTGAGTGGAGAACCCAGAGACCTCACACTCGTGTATTTTGGTTTATAATAAACTGTAAAATTAAAACCATTCTCTTTTAATCTTTTATTTGCACCATTTACTGCACCTTGAAAGATTGAACTGTAGCTGTCATGTGTATAATGGAGTAAGGAAGCCTAACTATTCATATCGCTTGTGTATTGCACCATTTCATCCATTTTCTTTCACCCCTCCCCAACTTTCTTCTCTTACTTCACCATTCATTGGCATAAATAATATGAGCTAACCTCTCATTTCTTTCCGGTCTTTCACCCCATTTGGTAGTGTTCGCACTAGACCTGCACAGTATACACACACTTTAATTACGGTGCCTTTTCCAAAAAGATCAGTGATAAAGTATCCTGTAAAATTTCCCTGTAATTAGCTGTTCACTGCCGGCCCTGCTTCATAAAGAATTGGCTATTGCCTTTAGGAAGTTGTAGCGGGCCAAACCTTGCCCATACAGTCACCGCTGTCTGGGCGAGTGAATGCCACTTTTGCTGCTTTCCACCTTGACTAATAGTGGGACCCTGCTCTGTGATGCCTATAAGATTTAGTCGGGCACAAAGGGGTTGGGATTGAGAAGCAGAGACAGTGCTACCGTTAAGGAGTTAATGCAAACATGAGCAGACATTGTACGTCACGCAGTTTTGTATTAATATACTGTAATATGTCATTTCTGTGCAGTGTCAGTAAGTGTTAAGTCTATGGGTTTTGTGAAGGATTTTTTTGCTATGCGTGACTCATAAAACTAAATGTGTCTTGGCCAAATTTTAGATTAATGTTTGTGAATCACATCATTTTCAAATTATATGTCAAGTTGTTGTGTGTTTGTTTTTTTTTGTTTTTTTAAATTAAATTTAGCCGTATTATGAAATTTTCTCCACCTCAACAAACATAGGTCTAATGTGCATGTACTTTAGATTTGTGATGGTAGCATTTTACAAGCAACTAAAAAATTTGTAGTAAGGTTTTTACTTCTCATTAGATGTATATTTCAAGGATATACCGTCACTTCTGATCAGTGGGAGTCTAACTAAAGGGGTAATCCCATCTCATTAAAGGGAGTCTGTCAGCATTTTTTTACTATTTAATCTGAGAACAGAAAGATGTAGGGACAGAAAGCCTGATACCCCAGAGATTTGTTAGGCCCCTTTCACATATCAGTTTTTTGGCGTCAGTCACAATCCGTCGGCTCAACAAATCAGTCGCAGATTGTGAAAAACTGATGCGACGGATCCGTTTTTTCGCCAGGTCTGACTGCCCTACCTGGTAATAATAAATGGAGCATGCTCAGTTTAAAAAAAAAAAAAAGGAATCCGTCGCTGGATTCCGTCATTTGACGGACAGCGACGGATCCGGTGCCCATAGTCTTCCATTCTAGCAAACGACGGACCGCGCCAAATCCGTAGCTTTTTGACCTAGACAAAAACGTTATTTTGTCCGTAGTCTCCGGCCACCGGAAAAAAAAATTTCCGACGGATCTGGCGAACGACGGATGAAACGTGAGGCTATCCGTTGCTAATACAAGTCTATGAGAAAAAAACGGTTCCGGCGGCATCCTTTGCCAGATCAGTTTTTTTTCAAAAATTGCCGGATTGCAACTGATGTCAAAAAACTGATATGTGAAAGCAGCCTTACTTGCTCAGCAGTTTGCTGTACTAGCAATACAATCCGTGGTTTATCAGCAGGAGAGTATCGTTAGAGGACTAGGTGTTGCTTGCCAGGCTGTCCATTTAATCTGTATAACCTCTCCACTGACTGGCTGCTTGCTGACACTTTACAGTGTACACGGGAAGCAGCGAATAAGTGGTGGGGGTGGACTTATACAGAGCTTTACATTCTTACCACCCTACATCTACAGCAGAGAAAACTGGGATTCTATCAAAACTGCAGCAAGCAGCCCAGTAAGTGACACATCGCTGGAAACAGGAACCTTTGCCGTATATTATGCTGCTGTCAGATAACGTAGCAAAAACCTGCTGACAGATTCCCTTATAAGTAAACGAATATTGCTAGGATATGACATCATGACATCGCTATCTTATAGTGTGGGGTCCAATCTCAGGGACGATTACTGATCCTAAGAATGAAGGGGATGCAGTACTTGTGTAGTGTTGATTCCCATTCGGAAACTGCAGCCTAGCTTTTTCCAGTGGCTGGTTGGGCTTCTGTGTAATGATAACTTCATGCTTAAATCAGTACCAGACCCAGAGGTCAGACCCCCACCAGTCATAAAATGATGGCATAGTCTTGAAATTTAAAATCACTTTGAGAAGGGGGAGCCCATTTTAAACACTTCCTGCACTCCCTAATGGGTTACCAGTCCTGATACACTGCAATAGAGAAGAATTTGTGTGGTGAAGTCCCCTTGTAGGAGCTTCAATGACTTGTGGGCTGCTTAACGTCTGAAAATGTATGGCCAGCCTGCAAATGTTTCTGCAAAGGATGTTTAGGAACTCCTTTGCAGAGTCAACAGCCGTAAGGAGATCATGCAGCTGCAGTAACTGGAACCCATCTGTAAGAGATGGCTGGATCTCCCAATAGTCTTCGAAATTGCTGTATACAAATTACCGAACAAGTTCTGTTTACTATCCAATATACAGTTGTGGCCAAAAGTATTGACACCCCTGCAATTCTGTCAGATAATACTCAGTTTCTTCCTGAAAATGATTGCAATCACAAATTCTTTGGTATTTTCTTCATTTAATTTGTCTTAAATGAAAAAAACACAAAAGAGAATGAAGCAAAAAGCAAAACATTGATTTTTTCGCACAAAACTCCAAAAATGGGCCAGACAAAAGTATTGGCACCCTCAGCCTAATACTTGGTTTCACAACCTTTAGCCAAAATAACTGCGACCAACCGCTTCTGGTAACCATCAGTGAGTTTCTTACAATGCTCTGCTGGAATTTTAGACCATTCTTCTTTGGCAAACTGCTCCAGGTCCCTGATATTTGAAGGGTGCCTTCTCCAAACTGCCATTTTTAGATCTCTCCACAGGTGTTCTATGGGATTCAGGTCTGGAGTCATTGCTGGCCACCTTAGAAGTCTCCAGTGCTTTCTCTCAAACCATTTTCTAGTGCTTTTTGAAGTGTGTTTTGGGTCATTGTCCTGCTGGAAGACCCATGACCTCTGAGGGAGACCCAGCTTTCTCACACTGGGCCCTACATTATGCTGCAAAATTTGTTGGTAGTCTTCAGACTTCATAATGCCATGCACACGGTCAAGCAGTCCAGTGCCAGAGGCAGCAAAGCAACCCCAAAACATCAGGGAACCTCCGCCATGTTTGACTGTAGGGACAGTGTTTTTTTTTTTTTTTTTTTTCTTTGAATGCCTCTTTTTTCTCCTGTAAACTCTATGTTGATGCCTTTGCCCAAAAAGCTCTAATTTTGTCTCATCTGACCAGAGAACATTCTTCCAAAACGTTTTAGGCTTTTTCGGGTAAGTTTTGGCAAACTCCAGCCTGGCTTTTTATGTCTCAGGGTAAGAAGTGGGGTCTTTCTGGGTCTCCTACCATACAGTCCCTTTTCATTCAGACGCCGACGGATAGTACGGGTTGACACTGTTGTACCCTCGGACTGCAAGGCAGCTTGAACTTGTTTGGATGTTAGTCGAGGTTCTTTATCCAACATCTGCACAATCTTGCGTTGAAATCTCTTGTCAATTTTTCTTTTCCGTCCACATCTAGGGAGGTTAGCCACAGTACCATGGGCTTTAAACTTCTTGATGACACTGCGCACGGTAGACACAGGAACATTCAGGTCTTTGGAGATGGACTTGTAGCCTTGAGATTGCTCATGCTTCCTCACAATTTGGTTTCTCAAGTCCTCAGACAGTTCTTTGGTCTTCTTTCTTTTCTCCACGCTCAATGTGGTACACACAATGACACAGGACAGAGGTTGAGTCAACTTTAATCCATGTCAACTGGCTGCAAGTGTGATTTAGTTATAGTCAACACCTGTTAGGTGCCACAGGTAAGCTACAGGTGCTGTTAATTACACAAATTAGAGAAGCATCACGTGATTTTTCGAACAGTGCCAATACTTTTGTCCACCCTCTTTTTTATGTTTGGTGTGGAATTATATCCAATTTGGCTTTAGGACAATTATTTTTGTGTTTTTTCATTTAAGACAAATTAAATGAAGATAATAATAACAAGGAATGTGTTTGCAATCATTTTCAGGAAGAAACTGAGTATTATCTGACAGAATTGCAGGGGTGTCAATACTTTTGGCCACAACTGTAGGAAGCACTGACAGTGATCATGTGATCGCTAGGAGGGAACAGGAGCTGCAGGGTCCTAGCAGACCCAGATCAGCTCTGCAGTGTACAAGGAAAATTGGCAATATGAAAAATAGTATGTAAATGTTGAAACCCCCAGAGTTCTGTTATGAACTTAGATGGCACAATGAATGAAATAAACTGAAAAAAAATGCAATTTAAAAAGAGCCACTGCCAATTCAGATCAATGTGAAAAGCTGACAACAATTAAGTTTATTAATATTTTTGTTTGATAACGGCATAAAATGCAAATAAAAAACGACCTTACATATTGCAAAAAAGGCAAAAATAATTTCAATAACCAAACAAAAACTTTTTTTTTTGCCCAGAGCTCTTAAAAGTGCACATATAAAAAAAATAAATAAACTGTAAGTTGAGGCTGGGCATGAAGAAGGGAAAATGGCCCAGCCAGCGATGTGCTGGTTAAAAAAAAAAAAAAAAAAAAAATTTCCCTAGTGAAATGGCCTGGCGTCCTGACAACAAGTGAAGTACTGGTCATAGGGGGTGATGTAGAGTATAAGAGTTGCTGCATCACAGTAATACCAATAATTGGAAAGTGAGTAATGTAAGAATTCTTGGAGAATTTATTTCCAAGCAGCTCTGAACATAGATGAAAACAGTTGCACCATGCCCAGCTCATCGCTCACACTCCTATGTTTTATTGATTGATTGGTTGGGATCTAACTTCCGAGACCCCAATCCAATCCAAGCTTTCAACATGTCAAGACTTCTCAAATAAGAGCTGTATAAAAATTGCATTTGTTGCTTGGGGTATAACAAATAGGGTTTTCTTAGATATTGGGCAGAACACCGAGCTCACATAGTGCTCAGAGTGGAAGTGATGACGACCAGTTACCTGACCGCTGAAGCCACTAAATCACTGCAGGATCAGGTTGACTTGTGATCAGGATGTCTTCTCTTCAGTCTGGCAGAAACTGTTGAAGGGGTCATCAGATATCAGGGGTAATTTTCTTTTTTTTTTTTTTTTCTTTTAGAAGCATCTTATTCCTTGGCTAAATTAAATAAAAAAACAAATCCATTCTCCAGAATGTCAGAATTTCTGACCTCATTACAGTGATACTCTGGTTATACCTAGTTAATATCTATCCATAGAATAGGTCACGGCTGTTAGACTGTTGGGTCTGACACCTGGGATCCTGACGACTACCAGAACATGAGTGCCATGTCCCCTATTTGTCGCCCCACAGTCTATGGACTTGATAAGATAGTCAAGTGCTGATCTGTGGTGTGTCTGTACTGTGTGTGGCCAGTGAGTAATATATTCAATTTTTTTGCTTGGTTTTCATATTGACTTGACTGAGAAAAAAAACAAACCGAATAAATGTATTTCTGTGTTCTTTATGGGAGATAATGGTGCACAAATCACTGACTAGGGTCTGGTTAGTTTACGACTCTGTATGAGCTCCCTGGGATATACTGTCTTTATAACAACTTTGGAGCTGGCAGAACTCAGGTAAGGGGGATTGTCCGCTATATATTGCCCTCCCGCACAAATATTTTCAGTAATTATTTTGTAGTCTAGCTTGTAATGTATTTTATAATGTTGTTCTCTTTTGCATTCACAATCTGTGTGTGCTTCCATGTGTAAATGTGTGTTTTTTTTTTTTTTTTTTTTTCTATTATCTATATGCATTTTTAAGATGGTGTCAAAGGAGGTAACCTTTCCCCAGCTTCTCACCCTCGTATCCTGCCACCAGAAAAGAGACCACCTGAGCCACCGGGTCCCCCTCCTCCACCACCCATTCCAGAGGGAGAGACTGCAGATGAGAATCCTTTGGTAACTACCGCCCTGATTCAACAATTAACTCCTTCTGAAGCGGACCCAGACCCTGTGAAAGGGGTTAGAGACGGTCACAGACTACCCTCAGACTTTTCCCGAAAACTGTCCTCCAGGACTTGCAGCTCTGAGGGCCCAGAGGATGTATATGATGTAGGCTCTGATGACAGAGACTCAGGGCAGCCACTTGAGGAGTGTTCCCCCCAGTCAGTAGCTAAAAGCAGGACATTCCCAGCACAACTGGGGGACACAAGTGGTTACCAGGGAACAGGATCCCTGCAATTCCCAGGGGATCAAGACCTCAGGTTTACAAGGGTCCCTCTAGGAATGCACTCTGGCACAGTGCCTCCAACTGGACAAATAGAGGGGAGCACTAACAGTTCTCAAATTTACCAAGAAGCCAAAACCTCTAATTACAGCGAGTTGGGGGCAGAGACTGCAGCAGCAGGTACAAACCAAACATGGGTTGCCCCTTCTCAGGCTTTCAGCAAGGCATACAGAGCACCAACCCGTGCAACTCCGAGAGGAGGCCGGGGACGAGGAGTCCCTTACTGAAATCCAGTGACTTTGCCATGAAACTTCCATCCTTCCAATCTGCTTCCCATAAGGGTGACAGATACATTGTGGCTGATTGTAATGGCTGCAATTCTTCTATACCCACAGAGCCTTGAAATTTAGTTGGGATTGGAAAAAGGGGTGTGAGAAAAGTGGTGCCGACTTGAGAATGGTTCATTGCTGCTCCACCGATGTGTGTTGGACACCTCAATATTTTGATTTAGTTTATTCATCCCGTATTAATTTTTCTATTTTGTGGCGGTTCATCAGAAATGGCAAGTATCTATGTTTTAAGATGGCTAGGTCAGGCTGTGGAGTACAGGTTGTGTTTTAAGTAATCTCCTCTACCAGTAAAGGGCTTGCCATGCCGATTCTGTTGCATTTAGACCCTTATGGCGATTTAAGTGGTAAGTTTTATCGCTCAGGAAACAAACAGGAGAGAGGCCACATGAATACAGCTGGCTGTGTAAAACATGTTTTGGTTGTTTTTTTTTTTTGTTTTTTTATGCTCATTTCTTTTCCTTGTGTCATAAACTGCTGGAATATACTTACATCGTCTCACTGTTCTCTAATCTGCGCCACTTTTCATTTACCTCAAATTTGGCAGAGAATCGTCTGACTTTAGGGAGATCTACAAAAACAGACTGGACAGGTATTATTGCTATGCCCTTTTAAGTTTTTTTTTTTTTTTTGCCACTGACGCAAATTCCACATTTTTGCCTACATTTTTATTCCCCATGAAATGCATTTGACATCGTGAAAGGTTTTTTTTTTGTTTTGTTTTTTTTCCAGCTGTTGAAAGGGCCTAGATCAATAAACACAAATGGCTAAAATTAAATTTGGTGTTTTTACATGGTTACTAAGTGAATTTGCTGTTGCGATCCTGTATTGTTCATTTACTATAATGGTAAGCCACATACACTGTATTAACCCCAGACTCCTTTTTTTGCAACTTTGGAGAGATTTGTTACTAATTTTGATAAATCTGTCCAATTGTATGTAGAAGAAGTGGAGCAGCCAGGCAGGTTTCACACCACTGACATTCATGGTCCAAATACAGACTATGATATCAGGGCCAGTCCTGAATTCATCAGCCTCCTAGGCATATATAAGGCTATAGAGTTTGGGTAAGGAGTCCGTTCCTTACATCACACTACGTACTTGCACAATGAATGTCTAATGTGTGTACGCCTTATTGCATAGCTACCAAATAGAGCAAAGTCCTTTTAGTTAAAAAAGAGGCTTCTAAGAAAACATGTAAAAGGGCATATGGTTGCAAGTAGCAACAGCACTCTGCATTTAGGTTTGACAAATCTGTTGCAGTGTTATGGGTTTTTTTCCTGGTGGCTAAGTTGAGTTTAGAGAAAAAAAATTGTCATATGGTGGCCATCACACGCAGATCTGGCTTTTCTGTATTTGCCTAATCTGACTTCTTTAGGTCTGTTTTTAAAGGAGACTTTTTGTAGCACTCCTGAATAATTTTAATTAGAGAGATACAGTCCAAAGGAAATTTTATGCAACTGTCATTCAACGATTAATGGGTTTGTCCACTACTGGAAAATCCCAACTTAATAAATTCAGGACCTCTTGCAGCAGCGTTGTCGTTCAATAGGAACGACATGACTACTTGTGTTGCATGCCGGCTGCATCCACTGAGTATCCAGTCTTTGCCCGCATATTATTTATATTCTGACTTTTGAAGGCGTCCACTTTAGCAAAATAGTCTGCATGTGACACAAGTCACGTAACTTTCAGGAAACAGTGATAACGATGACGAGTATAGGTTTTTTTTTTTTATTTTATTTGAGATCCTGAATTGATTAAGTTTGGATTGTCTTTCCCAGTAAAGGGCAGCCCCATTTTTTACTGGTACTAGAACCAGTACTGTTTTTTTCCATCTGTGTTCGTGTGTACCAGATGTGTGGTATCAGTGTGACACGTATCATTGACTGGGAAAAAATCAGTACTGTTAGCACTATTCCCGGGTGCTGAATGCAGCTCTCATCATTGTCGCCAGGCCCTCTGATCAGTGAGACCAAGCAACACTGATGAGACTTGCAGTCGGCACCAGCTGTGTATCGCACGTATTAAATCCTTTTTTTCTTTTTTTTTTTTTTTTTTTTTTTTTATGGCGTGGGGTCCCCCGTAATTTTCCAAACCAGCTCAGAAAAAGCCGACAGCTGGGAACTGGTGTTAATATTGTAGGAAGGGGCGAATAGTTATAAAGGTTTCCAGAACACTAATAACTGCTAACAGCTGCTTGCTTAGATTTTACTAGTTGTTATAGGGGGACCCTCACCCCCAAAAAAGAAAATTGTTGGGTCCCCCTATACTTACTAACCAGCAAAGGCTAAACGGACAGCTCCCCTCCAGACTAAGAACATCAGCCCTCAGCCGCCTCAGAAACGGCGCATCCATTAGATACTCCCAATTATGGTGCTCAGACTCTACTCTTCCCACTTGCACTGGTGCAGTAGCAAGTAAGGTAATAGTTCTGGGGTTGATGTCAGCTATTTTATATCCGTTTACATCAAGCCCAGGAAATATTAATGGAGCGCTGTCTTATCAGACACCCCCCATTACTACCTTCATAGTCAGATGTCATAAGGGCCTGTCACACTAAGCGATATCGCTAGCAATATCGCTGTAACGTCACTGGTTTTTGTGATGTAGCAGCGATATTGCTAGCGGTATCGCTATGTCTGATACCTCCGACCGGCTCCCCCGCTGGTTATCGCTGATCGCGCGAGAACATCCTGGGCCGTTTCTCGTCAGCTTCCTGCTGGGGAGACGAGTGACGCGTGGACGCGGGCGGGAGGACGTCAGGATCGCCTCGTCTGACAGGTAAGTAGCGACCCCCGACCCCTGCTATGTCGCTGGTGAGATCTGCCTGTTTGGCAGCTCACTAGCGACCACTTAGCCATGCACCAGCTATCCTGACAGTGTCATATCGCTGGTCGGGATCGTTGGTGCATCGCTAAGTGTGACAGTACCTTTAGACACACAGAGTAAAGTCCTTTAATTGAAATCCACTCCCTGACCCTGTGATTGGACTGTATAAAGCCCACTGCCACGTCTTTAGCCTAAAAGATGTAGTGCCTTGCGCCGACCACAGTGTTAAGGCCGCCATTGACTTAGTGTGACAAACAATCCAACAGAAAACTCTTTTCAATTACCAGTGACTTTTATACCTGCGGTACGTTCTGATTTTGCGAACCTAAGCTTATCAAAGGGGGACTGAGTAGGGGACCATTTACAACATATTATTTGGATTACACAATCTTTTCTTTTGTAATTTAAAATACACAAAATGATGAATTTTAAAATGCTAGGCATTTTTGTTGGCTTTTATCTCCTGCCATTTTGTTAAATGCGTTTTTTTAAATCCTGTGCTTTAATACAAAAGATAGGGTCAGAGTCTGCTATTGCTGCTAATGTACATGTGAATTTCCTGAAAAAGCAGAGAAGTATGAGTTGAATAGCCCCAGTGGCCATTGTGAATTTTCAATCTTAATAAAGTTTGTGATATGGAGAAAAAATATTTCCAAAAATTGTCTAAATATACAACACATTTAATATAAAAACCTGACTGAAAGCAGTAGGTCATCTTCTGAAGACATGTTACTGTTAAAAGAAGTTATCCGGTGGCTATTCTTCATCAAGTGGTGTGACATGCTGCTGACATTGTAGCAGGTTTTTGCAGGTATTTTGCATTTGTTCAATTTATTAGAAAATAACATGTACACAATGCATGCCGGGCTTTTATGAGATCTGGCAAATGACTGCAGCGCATTGTCCGCAGTGACTCCACTCCTGATGGAGGATCGAGACGCTCCACATATTCCATATAAAGGGAACCTGACCAATGATTTATGCAGCCCAAAGCAGCAGCATGAATCCAAGACAATCGTCATCATTGTAGACATCTGGGTTACAAAGAGAACCTAGGTTAGAAACACGTGGGAATATAGTCATTGTTTGGCTTCCCTCTGGCTTCTCCAAGCCTAATGTGGCTAGATTTATAGGTATTTCCCTACAGAAAACTCTGCCATATTTTTTGAGCCTGGTGAGGAAAAGCTAGCAGGGAGCTACTCAGATGACCATTCACTACTTATTTCTCTCTGAAACAGTCATGTGCGTGTGTTATCTCTGGTTCTTCCAAGCATTGTGAGGTAGATACATTTCTCCCCATCCTGCCAATCTATCTTAGCCAGGTGGGGAAAAGCCATCCATATGACGAAACTCCAAGTTCCTGACTTGTTTAAACAGTTTTCTTTGAAGTGTTGTAGAGAAAATCATAGACGTGCATGTGCTGTCCATTGTTTTGGAAGCATGACATACCTGACTGGTTCTTTTTAAAGTTACCCTGTCAGCACAGAACGACTGTGCCGCTCGGCATTGTCATTTATATACACCGTCACACCTGCTAGTTTTCCCTCAATTTCCACCCTCCTCTTCTTTGATTAACAGCTCTGGCTTCACACGGCAAGAGAAATGTAGAGATAGAAACCAAGCAGGTATGAAGGTGTATTATTATTATTATTATTATTATTATTATTATTATTATTTATATAGCGGCATTAATTCCATGGTGCTGTACATGAGGAGTTAGAGTTGTAGATATCGTTTACAGTAAGCAAATTTACAATGACAGACTGGTACAGAGAGGAGGAGACCCTGTCCTTGCGGACTTACATTCTACGGGATAATGGGGAAGAGACAGAAGGTCGGGGGTGCAGCAGCTCTGGTGGTGATGAGGCAGCAGCTCGGGCGGTGGTGAGGCAGCAGAATGGTTATTGCAGGCTGTAAGCTTTCCTGAAGAGATGCGTTTTCAGGTTCCGTCTGAAGGATCCGAAGGTGGTGGATAATCGGACGTGTTGAGGCATGGAAATCCAGAGGATGGGGGATATTCGGGAGAAATCTTGGAGGCAGTTGCGTGAGGAACGAGTAAGTGTAGAGGAGAGTAGGAGGTCTTAGGAGGATCGAAGATTATGTGAGGGAAGATATTGGGAGATTTGTACAGCGATATAGGGAGGGGACAGGTTGTGGATGGCTTTGTAGGTCAGAGTTAGTAGTTTGAACTGGATTCGTTGGGGAATTGGGAGCCAGTGGAGGGATTTGCAGAGAGGAGAATCGGGGGAATAGCGAGGAGAGAGGTGGATTAGTCGGGCAGCAGAGTTGAGGACAGACTGGAGTGGTGCAAGAGAGTTGGGGAGGCCACAGAGGAGGGTGTTGCAGTAATCAAGGCGGAAGATTATGAGGGCATGCACAAGAGGTTTAGCAGATTGTGGGTTGAGGAAGGGATGGATTTTGGAAATATTTTTGAGTTGGAGGAGACAGGAGGTGGCAAGAGTTTGGACGTGTGGTTTGAAGGACAGGGCAGAGTAGAGAGTTACTCCGAGGCATCAGATTTCAGGTGCGGGAAAGAGCGTGATGCAGTTTACCATAATAGATATATCGGGTAGGGAAGATACGTGAGATGGAGGAAAGATGATAAGTTTGGTAGTTTTAGGAAGCGAGAGGTGAAGGAGGATATGGCTGATACACTGGGATTTGAGACCGCAGAGAGATGACATCTGGGCCAGAGAGGTAGATCTGAGTGTCGTCCGCATACAGGTGGTACTGGAAATAATTAGTCCTGTTGTGAAGCACGGGATGCCTGTACTTGATATGAACAGTTAAGGGCATGTCACACTAAGAGATATCGCTAGCAATATCGCTATAACTAGTGACGTTATAGCGATATTGCTAGCGATATCTCTGTGTCTGATACTTGCCTCCGACCGGCTCCCCCGCTGGTTATCGCTGATCGCGCGAGAACGTCCTGGACTGTTTCTCGTCGTCAGCTTCCTGCTGGGCTTCCTGCTGTGACGACGAACGACGCGGGCGGGAGGACGCAGGATCGCCTGGTGTGACAGGTAAGTAGCGACCCCCGTCCCCAGCGATGTCGCTAGTGAGATCTGCCTATGTGGCAGCTCACTAGCGACCACTTAGCGATGTACCAGCGATCCTGACAGTCTATTACATCTGAGTGTCCACCACATGTAAGCATACACTACCGAAAATGTTTCGCGGCAGAACGCACGTTCGCTTTGCCATGCATCATTTTCGGGTGCGTACTCGTACATGAGGCGGACACTCAGACATTGTAGACTGTGTCTGAGTGTGCACCTCCTGTAGGTGTACACCCCCCAAAAAAGTGCACCACAGAGCTCAAGTTCGCTTTGCCGTCACCCATCGGTGAAAGCGTCCAGACCCAGTTTTGTGGGGGATTTCGACCGTATGCCTCGACGGGGACACAGAACACAATTAAAAGCATCCTAACTATACGAGTAGAACGCTTCAACAAATTCCTGTGATTCTTATTGTTTTTTCGTGACACATTTTACATGGTGAGTGGTAAATTTAGGTCAACATTTTTGCTTTTATTTGTAAAAATATTGGAATTTTGTCAGTTTGAAAATTTCACAATTTTCAAAGTTTTGTTTTTTATATTCTTAAACCAGTTAGTCTTGCTGTACTTAATAATTTATAAACATTTCCCATATGTCTGCTTTATATGAGCATAATTTTTCAAACATTTTTTTTTTAGGATGATAAAACGATTAAGTTTAATCAGCAATTTCTCATTTTTCCAGTACAATTTAGAAAACCCAAAAGTGACACCTTTTTAAAACTACACTCTTCAAAGTGTTCAAAACCACATTCAAGAAGTATATTAACCCTTCAGATGCTTCACAGGACTTAAAGCTATGTGGAAGGAAATAATGAGCATTTTAATTTTTCCCTCAAAAATGTTCATTTAACCCCAAATTTTACTTTTTTTCAAGGGTAACCGGAGAAAATGATCCATACAATTTGTTGTCCTATTTATCCTGAGTATGTCGATACCCCATATGTTTTGGAAAACTACAGTTTGGGCACACCGCAGGGCTTGGAAGGGAAGGAGCACCATTTTAGTTTTAAAGTGCAAAATTGGCTGGAATAGATAGCTGATGCCAAGTCGCATTGGCACAGCCCCTGATGTGCCTAAACAGTGGAAATCCCACACAAGTGATTCCATTTTGGATACTATCATAAAAAGGAAGAAGGGAACAAGGGAGTGCTATCTGAAGCACCTTGTCAGTAGAATATACCACACTGCCGCCGTAGTCCAGGCAGATATAATCTTAGGAAAAAGTGGTTTTCCAGTGATGATGGAAAAACAGGTAAGTATAAAACATCACATTTATTTAAGCATGTTAAAAGTCCAGCATGACATAGTGCAGTACTACAGAAAAAAACGCATTTCGGTTAGCGATCCTTAGTCATGGTCAGACTTCGGTAGTGCTGCACTGTGTCATGCTGACATGTTGGACTTTTAATATGGTTAGATGTGAATTTTTATATTTACCTGTTTTTCCATCACTGGAGAACCACTTTTTTCAACATTTTGGAAACTGCGCCCCTCAAGGAACTCATTTAGAGGTGTGGTAAGCACCTTGAACCCACAGGTGCTTCACAGAGTTTTATAACGTACATTTTTCTACAAAAATGTTTCTTCCGCACCAAATTTTTCATTTTCACAAGGTTAACAGAAGAAAATTCATCTTGCCATTTCTCTTGAGTACGCCGATACCCCATATGTGATAGAAAATAACTTTTGACGCACGGCAGGGCTCAGAAGAGAGAGAGCCAATTAAATTCTGAAGCGTAATTTTGGGTGGAATAGATTGCAGACTCCATTTCACATTTAAAGAGACCCTGAAATGCCAAAACAGAAAACCCCAAACCTGACCCCATTTTAGAAAGTATACCTCTTGAGGAATTCATCTAGGGGTGTAGTGAGCATTTTTAAACCTCATGCAAGATAATTGTAAACATTGGGCTGATTCAATGGAAAATTACCATTCACATTAAAATGTTGCTTTGGCCCCAAGTTTTCAATTTTCAAAAGGGAAAATAGTGGAACATGAATGGTATAATTTGTTACATTATTTCTCCTGAGTGTGCCAATACCCCATATGTGGTTGAAAACTACTTTTGAGGCACAGTGTGAAGCTGACAATGGAAGGAGCGTCATATTGGAGTTAGCGGAATAGCGGAACTCCCCATAGGTGAACCCATTTTACAAACTACACTGTTCAATGAATTTTTGTCCCTGATATTACATTTTCACACGGGGCACCAAAATTTGTCACACAATTTTCTGCTGAACGTGGTAATACCACATATGTGTCTGTGTAGTACTTCTTGGCCACACGGCGAGACTAAAGAGGGGTGAAGCGCTATTTGACCCTTGGAGAATAAATTATCATAGAGTAGTCTGCGGACCACATATCTAGGGCTCCTAAGTGCCAGAAGATCAGAACCACCCACCCTCAAGTGACTCCATTTTGGAAATTACACCCCTCTTGGAATTTATCTACAGGCATAGTGACAATTTTGACTCCATGGGTGTTTGCAAGAAACAAGCAGCAGTGAATGTTGTTCAGGGATGATTGCAAATCTGCCAGTGTAGTACCCAGTACATTTTGCCCATCCCGTGCTTCTGCAGACATTCACCTTTAGGCTGTGTGCCCACGATGCGATTTTTTTTTTTGCATTTTTGCCGCGATTTTCGGTGCGAAAATGCTGCGAAAACGTTAAAAAAATCTTATACAGAACGCCCCCCATGCATTCCTATGGCATTCCGCACATGCTGTGCTAATGCTGCGCTTTTTTTATGCAGCGGAATCGCATCGCGGAAAAAATCGCAGCATGCTCATTCTTTTGTGCAGAATCGCAAAGAATTGCCACGATTCCGCACCCATAGGAATGCATGAGAATCGCTTACTTCCCGCATGTGGCAATGCCCACCATGCGTGAAGTTAAGCATCTCGTGCGGTTGGTACCCACGGTGTGGAAGAGAGGAGACTGTCCTCCAGGCCCTGGGTACCATACCCCTGTAAAAAAAAGAATAAAAAAAAATCGGGATATATTTACCTTCCGACGTCCCGCTCTGCCATCCCGGGCCTCAGCGTTCCCAGTAATGCCTTGCGGCAAGGTCCTGTAATGACGTAGTCTTGCATGACTCTAGCGGTCTCGTGAGATCACTATAGCAGCGCGAGACCAACGTCATCACAGGTCTCGAAAGGCATTACTGGGAACGCTAAGGCCCAGGATGGCAGCGCGGGACGTCGGCAGGTAAACATACCCCGATTTTTTTATTTTTTAATTATTTTTTACATACTTTCTTTTACTATTGATGCCGCATAGGCAGCCTCAATAGTAAAAACCTGGTGACACTTGTCAAACACTGTTTGACGAGTGTGACCAACCTGTCAATCACTTTCCAAACGATTCTTCAAATCGCTTGGAAAGTGCTTGAATATCGCACGTGAAAATCGCGGCAAAATCGCGAACGTAATCGTAAAATCGCGTGGAAAAAAACGCGCGATTTCTGGGAAGGAGTCCGGTTTTCAGTGTCCGGATTTAACCCCTTCCTGACATCAGACATACTATCCCGTCCATGGGCCCCGGGCCCCTATGCCCATGGACGGGATAGTACGTCTAGCGCGATCAGCGGCGCCCACGTGGTGAGCGCCGCTGATCGCGGCCGGGTGTCAGCTGATTATCACAGCTGACACCCGGCACTATGTGTCAGGGGCGGTCATGGACCGCCCCCGACACGTTAACCCCTTGCACACCGCAATCAAACATGATCGCGGTGTACCGGGAGTTAAAGGGAAGCATCGGCAGGGAGGGGGCTCCCTCCGTGCTTCCCTGAGCCCCCCACGGCAGCGCAATGTGCAGCGCTGCTGCGGGGGACTCCTTTCCTCCAGGCCCCCGGATCCAAGATGGCGACGGGGGCCTGGAGGAAGCTGGCTTCCTCAGTGCCTGCAAAGCGCAGGCATGAGGAAGCCTTGTGCACTGCCTGTGACAGATTGCTGATCTGTCACAGTGATCTGTGATGTGACAGATCAGCGATCTGTCACAGGACAGTGATGTCCCACCTGGGACTATGTAATAAAGTAAAAAAAAAATAAAAAAAAGTGTAAAAATAATTTTAAAAAAATCGCCAAATTGGTAAAAAAAAAAAAAAAATATTCCCCAATAAATTCATTTTTTGAAAATAAAAAAAAAAACAAAACAATAAAAGTACACATATTAGGTATCGCCGCGTCCATAACGACCTTCCCTATAAAACTGTCCCATTAGTCAACCCCTTTAGCGAACCCCTAAAAAATTAAAAATAAAAAACGAAGCAAAAAATGATTTATCATACCGCCAAACAAAAAGTGTAATAACGCGCGATCAAAAAGACGCATATAAATATCCATGGTACCGCTGAAAACATCATCTTGTCCCGCAAAAAACGAGTCGCCACACAGCATCATCAGAGAAAAAAATAAAAAAGTTATAGCTCGCAGAATAAAGCGATGCAAAAATAATTATTTTTTATATAAAATAGTTTTCATTGCATAAAAGCGCCAAAACATAAAAAAACGACCTAAATGAGGTATCGCTGTAACCGTACTGACCCGAAGAATAAAACCGCTTTATCAATTTTACCGCACGCGGAACGGTGTAAACGCACTCCCCCAAAAGAAATTCATGAAACGCTGGTTTTTGTTTATTCTGCGTCCCAAAAATCGGAATAAAAAGCGATCAAAAAATGTCACGTGCCCGAAAATGGTACCAATATAAACGTCAACTCGTGCCGCAAAAAATAAGACCTCACATGACTCGGTGGGTCAAAATACGGAAAATAATAGCTCTCAATATGTGGTGATGCAAAAACTATTTTTACAATAAAAAGCGTCTTTTAGCGTGCGACAGCTGCCAAAAATAAAAACCGCCATAAATAGTAAATCAAACCCCCCCCCCGTTATCACCCCCTTAGTTAGGGAAAAATAATAAAATTAAAAAAATTGTATTTATTTCCATTTTTCCATTAGGGCTAGGGTTAGGGCTTGGGTTAGGGCTGAGATTAGGGTTAGGGGTGTGTTAGGGTTCGGGTTGGAGTTAGAATTGGGGGTTTCCACTGTTTGGGCACATCAGGGGCTCTCCAAATGCAACATTGCGTCTGATCTCAATTCCAGCCAATTCTGAGTTGAAAAAGTCCTATGGTGCTCCTTCCCTTCCAAGCTCTGCCATGCGCCCAAACAGTGTTTTACCCCCACATGTAGGGTATCAGCCTACTCAGGACAAATTGCAAAACAATTTTTGGGGTCCAATTTCTCCTGTTACCCTTAGGAAAATAAAAAATTGGGGGCAAAAATATCATTTTTGTGGAAAAAAATGATTTTTTTATTTTCACGTCCGAGCGTTATAAACTTCTGCGAAGCACTTGGGGGTTCAAAGTGCTCACCACACATCTAGATAATTTCCGTGGGGGGTCTAGTGTCCAAAATGGGGTCACTTGTTGGGAGTTTCAATAGTTTAGGTACAACAGGGGCTCTCCAAACGCACATGACACCCGCAGACCATTCCATCAAAGTCTGCATTCCAAAACGTCACTACTTCCCTTCCGAGACCCGACGTGTGCCCATACAGTAGTTTTCTCCCACATATGGGGTGTCAGCGTACTCAGGACAAATTGGACAACAACTTTTGCGGTCCAATTTCTCCTGTTACCCTTGGGAAAATGAAAAAATTGGGGACTAATTGATCATGTTTGTGGAAAAAATACGATTTTTTTATTTTCATGCCCGGGCATTATAAACTTCTGTGAAGCCCTTGGGGGTTCAAAGTGCTCACCACACATCTAGATAAGTTCCTTAGGGGTTCTCGTTTCCAAAATGGGGTCATTTATGGGTGTTTCCACTGTTTAGGTACATTAGGGGCTCTCCAAAGGCAACATGACACCCGCAGACCATTCCATCAAAGTCTGCATTCCAAAACGTCACTACTTCCCTTCCGAGCCCTGACGTGTGTCCATACAGTAGTTTTCTCCCACATATGGGGTGTCAGCTTACTCAGGACAAATTGGACAACAACTTTTGGGGTTCAATTTCTCCTGTTACCCTTGGGAAAATAAAAAAATTGGGGACTAATTGATCATGTTTGTGGAAAAAAATAAAATTTTTTTATTTTCATGCCCTGGCATTATAAACTTCTGTGAAGCCCTTGGGGGTTCAAAGTGCTCACCTCACATCTAGATAAGTTCCTTAGGGGGTCTAGTTTTCAAAATGGGGTCATTTGTGGGGAGTTTCCACTGTTTAGGTACATCAGGGGTTTTCCAATCGCGACATGGTGTCCGATCTCAATTCCAGCCAAAAACGTCAAATGGCGCTGCTTCCCTTCCGAGCTCTGCCATGCGCCCAAATAGTGGTTTACCCCCACATGTGGGGTATCAGCGTACTCAGGACAAATTGCACAATAACTTTTAGGGTCCTGTTACCCTTGGGAAAATAAAAATTGGGGTGAAAAGATCATTTTTGTGGAAAAAATATGATTTTTTTAGTTGTAATGCTGTTCGTTATAAACTTCTGTAAAGCCCTTATGGGTTCAAAGTTCTCACCACATATCTAGATAAGTTCCTTGGGGGGGTCTAGTTTCCAAAATGGGGTCACTTGTAGGGGGTTTCCACTGTTTAGGTACATCAGGGACTCTCCAAACGTGACGGCGTCCGATCTGAATTTCAGCCAATTTTGAATTGAAAAAGTCAAACGGCGCTCCTTCCATTCTGAGCTGTGCCATGCGCTGAAACAGTCGTTCCCCCCCTACAAATCAGGTATCAGCGTACTCAGGACAAATTGCACAATAACTTTTGCAGTCCAATTTCTCCTGTTACCCTTGGTAAAATAAAAAAATTGAACCTGAAGTATTTTTTTTGTGAAAAAAAGTTAGATGTTCATTTTTTTTTAAATATTCAAAAAAATTCCTGTGACGCACCTAAAGGGTTAATAAACTTCTTGAATGTGGTTTTGAGCACCTTAAGGGGTGCAGTTTTTAGAATGGTGTCACTTTTGGGTATTTTCTATCATATAGACCCCTCAAAGTGGCTTCAAATGTGATGTGGTCCTAAAAATAAAATGGTGTTGTAAAAATGAGAAATCGCTGGTCAACTTTTAACCCTTATAACTTCCTAACAAAAAAAAGTTTTGGTTCCAAAATTGTGCTGATGTAAAGTAAACATGTGGGAAATGTTAGTTATCAAGTTTTTTGTGTGCCGTATCTCTGTGATTTAAGGGCATAAAAATTCAAAGTTGGAAAATTGCGAAATTTTCAAAATTTTTGCCAAATTTCAGTTTTTTTCACAAGTAAACGCAAGTTATTTGAATGAAATTTTACCACTAACATGAAGTACAATATGTCACGAGAAAACATTGTCAGAATCACCGGGATCCATAGAAGCGTTCCAGAGTTATGACCTCATAAAGGTACAGTGGTCAGAATTGTAAAAATTGGCCCGGTCATGAACGTGCAAACCACCCTTGGGGGTGAAGGGGTTAAACACTACGTGGGCACATAGCCTTAAACTAGTTGTGCTCTCAACACTACAGAGATGCTAAATGTGGTTTAGTCACACTGTGGGGCTCAGAAAGGAGGGGGGCATTTGGATTTAGGAGTGCAGAATTTGCTGCTTTTCTTTTGGGGGACCATGAACTATAGAGCTTTTCCAGAGCTTTTGAGCTACAGTACCAGTAACATGGCCCCTATATTTCCATTGACAGCTGACAGACCTGGGTGGTGGCTTTTTTGTGGATAGATTTGAAGCTTTTGTTGGGAACATTTGCGATCACATTAATCCGGCGCTCTACGGTGAACACTTACAGCTGTGTTTCAGTCTAAGGCCACATGCACACATTGAGTACTTGGTGAGTTTTTTCTTCAGTATTTGTAAGGCAAAACCAGGAGTGGAACGGTCAGAGGAAAAGCATAATAGAAACATGTGCACCACTTCTGCATTTATCACCCACTCCTGGTTTTGGCTTACATTTAAATACTGGGGTAAAAAAACTCACCAAATACTCAATGGGTGCATGTGGCCTAAATCTTCTAATGACGTGATTCAGATGAAACTTCAAGGGATCCATTCACTTTCAGAAGTGCACAAAACGGTGATCTGACTGCGCTTTTATGCAAACTTAAAAAGACGGACACGACCAGACGGACACAGCTAGACGGCATCAGCCTAATTATATGGAATCGGTCTGAATCACGTGTTTCAGAGATGTACATAGAAACCCCGATGTGAGTGCTCAGTGTAACACGCAGGATAGACGTGAGCAAAGCCTTACTGAGATCTTTGGGAGGCAGAATGAACAAATCAACAGCAGGTGAAGAATTGGTTTTATGTATTTTTTTGCTCCATTCTTCATGTGGTATATGTGATTAGATTACTTAAAGGGAACCTATCAGCAGGATTGTGCACCGTAACCTACACACAGTTCGAGGTCGGCGGTGTTCTACTGAATAAAATGATACCTTGGTTTATGAAAGCTGTCTTGTGGCTGTTTCTTAATCTGTATCTGTGTCCTAAGGCGGTGTTGATTTATGCGATGCTCTGATTACGTATTCATAATACTGACTGCTGACAGGTCACTGATCCCTTAGTGACCTGCTCCCTAGTTTGCATAATGAATACCATCACGTACTGAATAATAAAAATAAACGCTTCTGCAGGCTGGTGCTAGCCGTGGCACCTGCTCTGCAGTATAATCGCATGGTTTACTGTGCACTTAATCCCTTTTGCAGATTTAATTGAGCGAGGAACAGAGATTGTACAGAGATCCGATAGCTGATGCTGTGGCGGCGCCATCTTGCTGGAGAAGAAAAAAAAATGTCCTCCGTCCGCACATTAGCAGCTATCGGCGATATACGAGAGCTGCTATTGCGCAGGCGCAGATGGCGTCATCTTGGTGGAGGACATTTTTTTTTACTCCAGCAAGATGGTGCCGCCGCAACAACAGCTATCCGATCAATATACAAACCGATAGCTACTACTGCGCAGGCGTCCCGGGCGCATTTTCATAATGACTTTTTTTTTTTTTTTTCCGTCGCTCAAGTAAATCTGCAAAAGGGATTAAGTGCACAGTAACCATGCAATTATGCTGCAGTGCAGGTGCCACGGCTAGCACCAGCCTGCAAAAGTGTTTATTTTTTATTCATTATGTGATGGTTTTCATTATGCAATCTAGGGGAGAGGTCAGTGAGGGCTCATCTACCTGTCAGCAGTCTGCATTATGAATACCTAATCATAGCACACATACGTCAGCCCCACCTTAGGACACGAGCATATCATTAACACAAAGCTGAAAATAAAGATTAAGAAACATCTACAAGATCAACCAAGGTAACATTTTATTCAGTATAACGGCGTCGACATGACACTGTGTGTAGGTTACTGTGCACTATTCTGCTGACTGGTTCCCTTTAATTCTTTAAGTCAGTGCGATTACGGCAACACCAGATTTATTTAGTTTTTAGGCTTGGCTGCTATCACACATTGAACACTTTTTTTTTTCTTTGCAAAACAAAGTTTTTGCATCGCCATATTTTTGAGTGCTATAATTTTTCTATATTTGTGCCAACAGTCGTTGGGTTTTTTATGCTGTTTACCTTGTAAAAATACAGGTTCATCTCACAAAATAGAATCAACAAGTTAATTTTTCAATTCTTCAATACAAAAAGTGAAACTCATATTATATAGTCATTACAAACAGAGTGATCTATTTCATGTGTTTATTTCTGTCAATGTTGATGATTATGGTTTACAGCCAATGAAAATCCAAAAGTCATTATCTCAGTAAATTAGAATACTTTATAACACCAGACTGAAAATTTTTTTAAAATTTTTTAAAATCTGAAATGTTGGCCTACTGAATTGTATGTTAAAGTAAATGCACTCAATACTTGGTCAGGGCTCCTTTTCCATCAATTACTGCATCAATGAGGCGTAGCATGGAGGTGATCAGCCTGTGGCACTGCTGAGGTGTTGAGGAAGACTTTTTTAAACGCTTAGGAAGCCTTTGCAGGTGTTTTTTGTTAATTATTCTGATGACTTTTGGGTTTTCATTGGCTGTAAACCATAATCATCAACATTAACAGAAATAAACACTTGAAATAGATCACCGTTTGTAATGACTATATAATATATTACAAATCCAAAATATTAAGCCTACCAATAATGGCACTTAGAAACATCCAACATTATCCAAAAAGACAAAAAAAGCATCGCCATAAAATTTATAACCTTTATTGAGGCACAATAGCCATAAGAACAGCTTAAAAAGAGATATTGGTCCACATGACCAAACATAGGTAAATATACACATATATAAATGAGTTTATCATAGGGAGAAAAACCGAAATTCTTTATACTATATATCTAGTTAACCCAAACAGTGTTATTAGGGAGATCTCCCTTTAAATTTAACACTATCCTCTCTGCACCAGCATGCATATAAAAGGTGTTGCCTATGTATGGCCGCTACACCTACAGCTGTTCAATGTGTATATAGTGTTGTATACCATGCACTGTATCCACTACCCTTATATCAGGATAAGTATATAAATAATAAAGAAGCAGATACACATAAATGATATATATAGAAGGTGTGTAATAGGATGGTCCTATAAGAAAAATTGTGCACTGAACACGATGTACTAAGTATATACCAAATGTATCTATGAACTAATAGATTTTTAATACACACTGGACAGAATGCAGGCGGCAAACCCATAATGCTGTGTATGCCAGTGTATTATTGGAGTATCATATATGGCACACAGAGAGAAGCAGTATACAAAATAAAGTACATAGTGCATATAGAGCGTATACAACCTTGTTGGTCACTATCCCCAACGCGTGTTTCGCCACAGCTTCATCCAAGGGTGTAAAGTATACTTTAACGAACCCAGCATATAATACAAACATTCTTTGCCCTATTCAGAGGACAGAACACTCCCCGCTTGGCATTAACTAATGCCACTACATTTTCCAGGTTTGGAGCGGTAAAGGCGTGCTTGCAGTGGTGCCTACCTTTACAAGACTTCGGACTGGTGGGTGATGTTGACTTGTAGGACTGAGCCACATGAATTAAACAAGCAATGGCACTAACAAGCGAGGTCCAGGTTGAAAACCTGCTGAAATGGTGGGATTTGAGGTGATTGTCTGAAGTCACCGTACTTAGAGCGGATACCTGAGGGCGGATTTCTTCATCTGCATCTGGATCTACCAGTTCAAAGGTGTCTGATTCGGCACTATAAGGCATTGAACGGCATAAGAATGCAGGGACACAGGTTGTGTCCTTAAGGTGTCCAGATTCAACGGATCTAGTTGCGTGGTCCGCAGGATTGTGGTGTGTGGACACACAGTGCCACTGTTTAGGGCAAGTGGATCTCTTGATCCTTAGCACCCAATTGCTGACGTAAACATAAAGGCGTCGAGTTTTGTTGCAAATGTACCCAAGCACTACCTTGCTGTCTGAGTAGAACTCAACGTCCTTGATTTCCAGGTCAATTTCTGTCAAGATAAGTTCAGCTAACTCTACTGCTAGCACAGCCGCACATAGTTCCAGTCTGGGTATTGTGTGCTCCTGGACTGGTGCTAGTTTTGCCCGGCTCATAATAAGCCTTATGTGTCATTGATCCCTGATGTCAGTAGTTTTCAGATATACTACTGCTGCAATCGCTTTGGTTGAGGCATCGCAGAAGATACAGAGCTTTTGAGCCTTGACTTCTGTTGATGTCACTGAAGCGTATGGTCGTGCCACGTAAAGATCTGACAAGGCTTCTAAAGATTTCTTCCATCTTACCCACAGATCTCTCTTCTCCATGGGAAGCGGATCATCCCATTCAGACATCTCTTGGGTGAAGTCTCTCAACATCATTTTACCTTGGATAGGTACAGGGGGTACAAATCCTAGAGGATCGTACAGGCTGTTTATCAACGATAGGATGCTTCTACGTGTGAAAGGTTTTTCTTCATTGATCCGAAAGGTAAATGCGTCTCTCTTCAAATCCCAGAGCAAACCAAGGCTCCGGTGCATGGGAAGGGAGTCCATGTCCAAATCCAAGTCTTTTAGATCAGTTGAGTAATCCTGAGAGGGAAAAGCTGCCATCATACCTTGGCTGTTGGAAGAAATTTTGTGCAGCCTCAAGTTGGACAAAGCAAGCATTTCTTGTGTCCTCTTTAGGAGACTGACTGCCGACTCATCTGTGGGTGTGGATTTCAAGCAGTCGTCCACATAGAAATCCTTTTCCACAAACGATCTAACATCCGACCTGTAATTTGCCTCACCCTCTCTGGCTGAATGTCTAAGACCATAGATGGCGACAGCAGGGGTAGGGCCATTCCCGAAGATGTGTACTTTCATCCGATATTCCATGATGTCCTTGTAGGGGTCATTATCGCGGTATCAGAAAAACCTCAAATAGTTTCTATGTTCTTTTTTGACAAGGAAGCAATGAAACATCTGTTGTATGTCAGCCATGAATGCCACTGCATCTTTGCGGAAGCGAAGTTCTCCTAGAAGTCTATTGTTGAGGTCTGGGCAAGACAAAAAGACATAATTTAGCGAGACACCTTCATATCTGGCGCTTGAGTCAAATACTACTCTTATCTGACCAGGTTTCTTAGGATGATACAGGCCAAAAATGGGTAGATACCAACATTCCTCGGAATCTTGAAGTACAGGTGCAATTTCTGCATGGCCATTCTGAAGTATTTTCTCCATGAAGGCAAAGAAATGCTCTCTCATTTCAGGTTCCTTCTGAAATTTGTGTTTGAGGGAGACAAATCAACCGTAGACAGGTTCCCTGTTGTTGGGTAAGCGTTGCCTCTGGGGTTTAAATGGTGGAAAACTGTGCACCCTATGTGATCTTGATCGCCATCACATGTGTGGTCTTCACAGGAAGGATCAGCTAATGGACAAGGTAGAGGAGCATTGTGTGGCAACTCTTTTATCAGGAAGCTACTCTTACATGGCTGGAAGAGAGATCTTTTCCCAGAAGAAGAGCTATTGGGGTTCCTGGATCCATCTCAGGTATCAGGTGGGCTATATGCTTTAGATTGGGGTGATATGTCGCCACCTCCCATGAAGGTATTTCTGACCTGTTGTCAGGAATCTGGTTGCACTCCAGGATGGTTGGTAATGATAGGCAGGTCTGGCCATGTATGGACTCCACTTTGTATCTGGTTGCTTTTCTCCCCGCCGTCTCAACGGTACCTGAACACGTCCTCAGGGTGTAGGGAGAATCAGGGCCTATGATGCTGAAGTTGTCAAAGAAGATGGACCTGGCTAGAGACCTGTTACTTTGGTCATCCAGGATTGCATAAATATTGAAGGCTTTGTCCTTGCGGCCTGCAGGATAGATTCGGACAATGCAGATTTTTCAACAGGACCTTCCTCCTTTGAGTCCTCTACAGATCTCAGTACATTTAGAGCTGACATCAGGGGTGTCTTCGTCAGTGTCCTTCTGCTTCCCATTGTGCTCCTCTGCTTGCGACAACACTCATGGAGGTGATCCAGGGTGCAAGGCTGTATTGTGATCCGTGCTGCTGCATTCTGCACATTTCACGCTAGCTTCACAGTTCCTGGCGACGTGAGAGGTTGCTGCACAACATTTGAAGCAGATGTTGTTCTACTTGAGGAAACCTTTGCGATCCTCTAAAGACTTCTTCCTGAAGGCTCTGCATTTTAGTAGAGGATGTGGTTTCTTGTGTAGAGGACAATATTTACTGACATCCTGAGGTTTGCTCTCATCTGGAGGGGATTTATTCACCTTGTGAGGAGGGCCTGTGGAATCAATGTTAGTTTTGTGGACTGTGGCGGGTGTCTTACCGGGTTTGACACCAGTGGCAGAGGAACACGACAGAGTAAAATCAAAACTAGGGTCATTTATAATCCTAGATTGTTTGGTGACAAAATCAACAAATACAGTGAAAGGAGGAAATTATACATTATGATTTTGTTTATGCTCTGAACCACATGTAATCCACTTTTCTTGTAGGTTGTAAGGAAGTTTCTGTACTATCAGATTGACACCCTTAGCTGTGTCTTAAGAATGCCAATTCGGGCAAGTCTCCTTCCTGCTGAGCAGCCTGCAACTCATTCAATAAATGTCTCAGTTCACTAAGTTTTAGATAACCTTTAGGTCCTATCTTAGGAAAATCCTCAATTCTTTTATATATAGCATTCTCTATGACTTCTACTGGCCCATAGCATTCATCGAGTCTTTCCCACACTTTATGTAGGGCTGTGCGAGGATGCTTTACATTAATGTCTCAGTCTTTTGGCATGCTCGACTGACTCACTTCCGAGCCACTTTACCAGGAGATCTAACTCCTCACTACAAGAAAGGTCCAGACCATGAATGGCGTTCCGGAACGAGGCTCGCCATGACTGATAGTTCTCGGGTTTGTCAGTGAACTTTACAAGTCCCTTTGTAACAAGTTCTTGGCGGGCAACGAACTTTGCAAGGTCTTTGATGGCTCCGTCAGTGCTGGCACGAGCCGGTGTGTAAGTCAAGTCTAGTGTGTGGTGCATCACCATACCTGTAAGACGCTTGTGACTCCGGATAGTCTTTGCGGTACCTTGTTGGTGAAGAAGGTGTCTCTTTAAGGCGAGATGGTAGCTGTACCTTCTTTTCAGTGGAATGGTAGCTGTAGTGGACATCTCTGTGCTGGATGTCTCCTCACCTATGGTAGTGAAGCTCGGGGTTGGATCGCTGGTAATTGGCATGGGGTGATCGATATGATGCGCCAGGGCTGTCATCTATGCCGGAATGTTGACGGACATACTCTGACGCGTTGCGCTGGATCTTGCTGCTCTAGATCTGGTCCAAGAATGCTGCTGTGTCTCTGATAATTGGGATCTTTCATAGCTTCCAAATACTCTGCTTTAGCTATTGCAGCTGCTGTCTTTGTCTGCAGCAAGTCTTTCTAGAGACGCTCGCAGGCGTGCACTCTCCTCATCTTGCTCTGCCTGCAAACGTGCAGTTTCCGCATCTTGCTCTGCCGATGTACCTTTGCTGCTTCGTGCTCTGCTTTTCTCCGCTTTAGATGCATCTCTCATTCTGCGAAGGAGGATCTTGCTTTGGCCGCTTCGGCCTCGGCGCGAGCAACAGCAGCTAGCTCTGCTAATGACGATCTGCTGGAGCTTGCTCGTGACCTCGTTTTGAGTGAGGATGTGCTTTTCCGAGACATTGTGTGTTTAGCTGAGTACTGCTGAGTATATTGGAGGGAAACAGTCTGTGTATGGTGGGCTTCCGTGTGGCGGGAAAGATGTAGCACTTCTTGGCGGGCTGCAGTGGCGTTCTGCGGCTGTATGGCGGCTGCTGTGATACCCAAATGCAGAGCAGTGTGCGTGTTAGCGGTCCCGTACAGTCTATGCAATCACCACGTGCGACCAGCGGTCTTTTACTGAGCCCTGGGCTCTTGTCTCTGTGGCTGTGTGGCGGCTGCTGTAGTACCTGTATGCGGAGCAGTCTGGGTGATAGCGGTGCCATATAGCCTGGGTAAAAACTGCTTGCGACCAGCGGCTCCTTAAGTCTTATTCACTATCACAGGCATCTAGCATCTGTTTTACTGGGCCCTGGACTTGTCTCGTGCGGCTGTATGGCGGCTGCTGTAGTACCTGTATGCGGAGCAGTCTGGGTGATAGCGGTCCCTTACAGCCTGAATTCACTATCACAGGCGTCTGGCAATCTGCTTTACTGTTCTGCCTTCAGGCACGCTGACACCTTGTGCAATCCAGCATACAGCATAAACCACAGCTCTGTCTTCCAAAATAAGCAGACTGTTCTCTGTAGTCTAACTTGTTTATTGGTGAAAAGTATAGAACATGCGGCAAAACTGTAAAGAATACAATTACATGCATAAGTATTGGGCAGCACTGACTGCTATACAGCTAATAAACTCTCTGCACACATTGCATTGTAAGAAGGATTATGCTTACCAGATATGATTTACCCGGATAACGAACTCAAATTGGAGAGTTAACATGGAGGACAGACAAACACATGCATCCTATGATATACACAGAAGCAAAATGGCCCTTCTTTGTCCCAGAATACATTGCCTCCTTCCCACAAAGCATTGCTTCAATCCCATGTGCATTGCTTCTGTTTAAGACAGAGACTGTAAATTCTATCAAAGACACTGCTATAAATTCAGCCACCACTAGATGGTGCTATAACTAACCCAGCATATAATACAAACATTCTTTGCCCTATTCAGAGGGCAGAACACTTGTTTAGGCCAGTTAACACAAAGACTGAACATTAGACAAATTGAAAGATGTGCTGTGTTTGAGTCAAAATTTGAGATTTTTGGTACCAACTGCCATGTCTTTGTGAGGCTTGGATAAGGTGAGCTGATGGTTTCTACATATGTGGTGCCAACCGTGAAGCTTGGAGGAGGAGGTTTGATGGTGTGGCGGTGCTTTGCATGTGGCACATTTAGTGATTTATTCCAAATTCCAGGCACACTTATCCACTATGGCTACCACAGGATTCTGCAATGACATGCCATTCCATCTAGTTTTGTTTACTTAGTGTAACCATCATTTTGTGTTGCAACAGAACAATGACCCAAAACACCTGTCCAGGCTATGCAGGAGCTATGTGACCAAAAAGTGGAATGGAGTGCTGCATCTGGTGATATAGCTTCTGCAATCATATGACAGTATACTGAATCATAGAATGTTTGAGTTGGAAGGGACCTCCAAGGTCACAGTGTCCAACCACCTGCTCAATGCAGTGCAGGATTGACTAAACCATCTCAGACAGATGTCTGTCCAGCCGTCCATTGAAGGAGAACTCGCAACCTCTCATGGCAGTCTGTTCCATTCATTCATCACCCTCACTGTAAAAAAGTTTTTATCTAATCTGTATCTTCTCCCTTTCAGTTTCATTCTATTGCTTTTCTGTTTTCCATGTGCAAATGAGAATAAGGATGATCCCTCTACACGGTGACATATTTTAAGATATTTATAGACCGCTATTAAGTTTCCTCTTAGCCTTTTCTGCAAGATAAACATTCCCAGATCCTTTAACCGTTCTTCATAGGATATACTTTGCAGTCTGCTCACCATCCTGGTAGCTCTTCTCTGAACTTGCTCCAGTTTTTCAATGTCTTTTTTTATTAAATGTGCCCAGAGCTGAAATATTCTTCCAATTGGATGTGCAACCATTTATTACCACTGTTTGAGTATGATCACTGAGCCAGTTATGAATCCACCTATCAGTAGCCTTGTTAATTCCATACTTGGTCATTTTTTCAATGAGGATAGTATGAGAATTTATGAAATGCTTTGCTGAAGTCAAGATATACTATATCACATTTCCCTGATCCACTCAGTCAGTGATTCCTTCACAGAAGTTAATTAAATTAATCTGGCATGACCCGTTTGGAACAAACCCATGCTGGCTCTGGTTAATTACGCCATTCTTATCCAAGTACTCACATGCTATTTAATAAATTGTTCATAGAGCTTTCCTGGTATAGAAGTCGGGTTCACTGGCCTGTTTTTCTCTTGGTTCCATCTTCTTTCTTTTTTTTTTTTTTTTTTTGGGTGATATGGACAACATTTGCCCTTCTCCAAACTTACAAGCCTTCTCCTGTTCTCCAGGATTTTTCAAAGAGTATGACTAGTGGTTCTGCAGTTTCCTAGGATGTAATTCATCTGGAACAGGAGATTTAAATTAATTGAAATTATTTAAGTGTTCCCTCGCCATCTCTGTGTATAGATAGTGTGGATTATTGTATTCCTTTGATGGCACCGTGAAGATCAGTTGATGTTACAAATGCTTTCTTGGAGAACACAGATGGAAAAATAGGAATTTAAAAGTTCAGCCTTCTCAACTAGAGTTGAGCGAAACGGGTCGAAAAAATTCAAAAGTCGCCGACTTTTGGCAAAGTCGGGTTTCATGAAACGAAACCCGACCCTAGGATGAGGTCGGCCACGAGGTCGGCGACTTACGCGCCAAAGTCGCGTTTCAAAAGTTTGTTTTGCGCTCTTTTTCAGCCAATCAGGATCCACGGACACTGTGGGCAACGTGATGACCTAGGCACGGGTCACCACCATCTTTCAGAAGGGCATGCAAGTGATTGGCTTGCTTTGGTGGGCGTCACAGGGGTTATAAAAGGGCGTGCACGCCGACCGCCATCTTACTTCTGCCGATCTTAGTATAGGGAGAGGTTGCTGCTGATTCTGTAGGGAGAGCGTTAGGCAGGGAAGAAGACAAAAAAACTGCTTCTGCTGCTAGCGATTTGGCCTGCACAACACACAAGTCACTGTGTGTGCAGTGCAAGGGGAGGCTATATTGTGGTGTATCAGTGGTGTTGGTTGTTGGGCTGTCTTTTAAGGCTTCCTGACACGCTGGCATTGCTGTTTACCCACTGCTCCGCAAACTGCTTTTTTAAAAGCAATCCAATCTCCCTTATCCTCTCGTCACTTTTGTCACAGCTGTGCCATCGAGCCTGTCACATAGCGCTCAGATATCAGTGGGCCTCACACAATCCACAAGTGTCCAGTGTCCAAAAGTGTGCGCAGAGATTCAAAATCTCCATTATCCTCTCGTCACTTTGGTCACAGGCAGCTGTGCCATCGAGCGTGTCACATAGCGCTCAGATATCAGTGGGCCTCACACAATCCACAAGTGTCCAGTGTCCAAAAGTGTGCGCAGAGATTCAAAATCTCCATTATCCTCTCGTCACTTTGGTCACAGGCAGCTGTGCCATCGAGCGTGTCACATAGCGCTCAGATATCAGTGGGCCTCACACAATCCACAAGTGTCCAGTGTCCAAAAGTGTGCGCAGAGATTCAAAATCTCCATTATCCTCTCGTCACTTTGGTCACAGGCAGCTGTGCCATCGAGCCTGTCACATAGCGCTCAGATATCAGTGGGCCTCACACAATCCACAAGTGTCCAGTGTCCAAAAGTGTGCGCAGAGATTCAAAATCTCCATTATCCTCTCGTCACTTTGGTCACAGGCAGCTGTGCCATCGAGCCTGTCACATAGCGCTCAGATATCAGTGGGCCTCACACAATCCACAAGTGTCCAGTGTCCAAAAGTGTGCGCAGAGATTCAAAATCTCCATTATCCTCTCGTCACTTTTGTCACAGGCAGCTGTGCCATCGAGCCTGTCACATAGCGCTCAGATATCAGTGGGCCTCACACAATCCAAAAGTGTCCACTGTCCACAAGTGTGTGCAGAAATTCTAAATCTCCCCTGTCCTATAGACACCTTGTACCTTGTTTTACATTACTATATAGTTTGTTGGATTTTGTCTACATTTCTACCAAAAATGAGGAAGGCTGGTGGAAGAGGCCGTGGAATTGGGCGGGGGTTGGCAGCTGGTAATGATGGTGTTGGTGGTGGATCTGATGGTAGTAGCAAGAGCAAAATAGGACCGAATGCAGGAGGTGCTGACCCTGCGTCATCGTCTGGCTACATAAGGCCTCGAACGCTTAGTTTTCTAGGAGTTGGCAAACCGCTTTTAAAGGCAGAGCATCAGGAGAAAGTTTTGTCTTACATTGCTGACTCAGCCTCCAGCTCTATCGCCTCCTCTTCTTCAGTTGTAAAAAGTAAAAGCACTGAGTCGTCATTGGAGCAGCAAATGTTGAGGTGTCGTTGCAAGGCCACAGCAGTCAGGGAATCCCACTGTTATATCAACGAAAGACTGATTCTAGGCCATCAGAAAGAACACCAACTCCATCACCATCATCAACCCTCTCTCAGTCCGCCCTGTCCACCGCTACTTCCACCATATGCAGCTCTCAAGTCCAGCTCACCCTCCCAGACACTATGAGTAGGTCAAGAAAGTACTCAGTCTCTCATCCGCGTACACTGGGTTTGAATGCCCACATTGCCAAACTAATCTCGTTTGAGATGATGCCCTTTCGGTTGGTGGAAAGCACAGCTTTCCGCGAACTCATGGACTATGCAGTACCACGCTATGACCTACCCAGTCGCCACTTCTTCTCTTGCAAAGCCATCCCAGCCCTCCACCATCATGTGAAAGACCGCATTGTCCATGCACTCAAGCAGTCAGTGAGCGGAAAGGTGCACCTCACAACTGATGCATGGTCCAGTCGACATGGCCAGGGCCGTTACGTGTCCATCACTGCGCACTGGGTTAATGTGGTGGATGCAGGGTCCACAGGGGACAGCGGTGGTGGGACAGTGCTGCCTAGCCCACGGTATAGGAAACAGTTGGCTGTAGGCGTTCGACCCTCCTCCTCCTCCTCCTCCTCCTCCTCCAGAAGCGAAAGCTCGTCCACAGAGCGCAGTCGTACGAGCACTCCATCTGCAGCTGCCACTGTTGCACACGATGTGTCCCCCTATCGAGCAGCTAGTGGAAAGCGTCAGCAGGCTGTGTTGCAGATGATGTGTTTGGGCGACAGACACACCGCCGAGGTGCTGGCCGAGTACTTGAAGCGACAAACTGAGTCATGGCTGGGCAGTGTACATCTTGAGGCAGGCAAGGTAGTTAGTGATAACGGCCGTAATTTTGTGGCAGCCATAGCCCTTTCAAAACTCAGCCACATACCTTGCTTGGCTCACACCTTGAACCTGGTGGTGCAGTGCTTCCTCAAAAATTATCCGGAGTTAACAGCCCTGCTCCAGAAGGTGCGAAGACTGTGCGCGCACATCCGCCGGTCGCCTGTACACTCCGTTCGTATGCAGAAGCTGCAGCGATTGCTCCACCTTCCCAACCACCGCCTCATTATCGACATTGCAACAAGGTGGAACTCCACCCTGCACATGGTGGCGCGGCTGTGCGAGCAGAGGCAGGCCATAATGCATTTGTGGGAGGATACACGGCCAGGCACTTTGAGAGCAGACATGGAGTTGACAGGCGTGCAGTGGTCGAAGCTGAAAGACCTTTGTAAAGTCCTTCAGTGTTTTGAGGAATGCACACGGCTGGTAAGCGCAGACGACGCCATCCTAAGCATGAGCATCCCACTTATGCGTCTGCTCATGCAAACTTTGACGCACCTTAAGGAGCAGGCGTCTGCAGCCAATGTTGATGAGGAGAAGGGAATCCTTGATGACATTCAGCCATTGTCTGCTCAGGGACCTCTCCTGGACGAGGTGGAGGAAGAAGAGGATGATGGGGATGATTACTTAGGGGAGGAGGATGCATCTCGTGGGGCAAGTGAAAATGTTGGCGTGGCAAGGTCTGGTACAGGGTTTGTGCGTGACTGGAGGGATGTGGATTTGCCAGAAAGTGCTCCTCCACCCAGCACTCGCAGTGCATCATTGACACCGGGAACATTGGCCCACATGTCAGATTATGCCTTGCGGATCCTAAAAAGGGACCCCCGCATTGCCAAAATGATGAACGATGATGACTACTGGTTGGCCAGCATCCTGGATCCACGCTATAAAGGCAAATTACAAAACATCATGCCACAGGAGAACCTTGACCTAATATTGGCTAATAAACAAGCAACTCTGGTAAATCGGTTGCTTGAGGCATTCCCAGCACACAGCAGCGGTGATGGTTCTCACACGAGCCGTACGGGCCGGGGGCAGCTTGGCAGAGGTGTTCGTGGTGCACACAGCAGAAGTGGCGTTGGAGACGGGTTTCATGACAATGTTGTGGACTGATTTTTCAAATACCGCTCACACAACTGGTAATACTGCATCGATGGAAAGTGACAGGAGACAGCAGTTGTCAGCTATGGTTACAAACTACTTTTCCTCCCATATTGATGTTCTCCCACACAGGTCATTCCCCTTTGACTATTGGGCCGCTAAACTGGACACCTGGCCTGAATTGGCCCAATATGCCTTACAGGAGCTCGCTTGCCCAGCTGCAAGTGTGCTATCGGAAAGAGTCTTCAGTGCAGCTGGATCAATCCTGACAGAAAAAAGGACCCGTCTGTCAACCCAAAATGTGGATGATCTAACCTTCATTAAAATGAACCACGCATGGGTTTCCAAGGATTTTGTCCCACCTTCCCCTGATGACACATAGGGTGACAGAAAAATGGCTTGCTTTGGTCCACCTCTTCCTGGTACTTCACCTGTTTCGCCTTTTGCATCAGCTGAATGTCCAACATCAACATATGCCACTTTCTAAAACTCCCTAACTGTGCTGCCTCCCCCCCCCCCCCCCATGGCCGGGGTCACCACCTAGCGCACGACACCGTGCGAGTGCCGTTGCCCTGGACAGGTGGGTAGGCCGACTCTTGGGCGCGGGCACTGGCACAGGGTCCCTCATAGTGCAATCAAGTGTCTCTGATGGTGGTGGTGCACACCCGCCGTCAGACACACCGCTGTACTATGAGGGGCCCAGTGCCAGTACCTACGCCCACGAGTGGGCCCCCCTTGCTTGGGCAGGGCCCCAGCATTTGCAATCTTTACCTCTCCCTGCTCCTCCGCTGTGTAATCTGGGCCGTCAAATCCATACTGTGCCTGACACCATCTGAGCCTGCCTCCTGAGACATATATTTTGAATGTGTACGCTATCCATACATGTTATCCAGGGATACAGTACCCTTTCTAACCTTTGTGCAATCACGTGCAATCCATACTGGGCCTGACACCGTCTGAGCCTGCCTCCTGAGACATATATTTTGAATGTGTACGCTATCCATACATGTTATCCAGGGATTCGGTACCCTTTCTAACCTTTGTGCAATTACGTGCAATCCATACTGTGCCTGACACCGTCTGAGCCTGCCTCCTGAGACATATATTTTGAATGTGTACGCTATCCATACATGTTATTCGGGGATACGGTACCCTTTCTAACCTTTGTGCAATCACGTGCAATCCATACTGTGCCTGACACCGTCTGAGCCTGCCTCCTGAGACATATATTTTGAATGTGTACGCTATCCATACATGTTATCCGGGGATACGGTACCCTTTCTAACCTTTGTGCAATCACGTGCAATCCATACTGGGCCTAACACCGTCTGAGCCTGCCTCCTGAGACATATATTTTGAATGTGTACGCTATCCATACATGTTATCCGGGGATACGGTACCCTTTCTAACCTTTGTGCAATCCATACTGTGCCTGACACCATCTGAGCCTGCCTCCTGAGACATATATTTTGAATGTGTACGCTATCCATACATGTTATCCAGGGATACGGTACCCTTTCTAACCTTTGTGCAATCACGTGCAATCCATACTGGGCCTGACACCGTCTGAGCCTGCCTCCTGAGACATATATTTTGAATGTGTACGCTATCCATACATGTTATCCAGGGATACGGTACCCTTTCTAACCTTTGTGCAATCACGTGCAATCCATACTGGGCCTGACACCGTCTGAGCCTGCCTCCTGAGACATATATTTTGAATGTGTACGCTATCCACACATGTTATCCAGGGATACGGTACCCTTTCTAACCTTTGTGCAATCACGTGCAATCCATACTGGGCCTGACACCGTCTGAGCCTGCCTCCTGAGACATATATTTTGAATGTGTACGCTATCCATACATGTTATCCAGGGATACGGTACCCTTTCTAACCTTTGTGCAATCACGTGCAATCCATACTGGGCGTGAGAACGGCTGGCGAGCTGTTAAGCAAGCTACAGCACCTGTCCAGACAAGTACAGGGATTCCCTAGCGAGGAGACTTATTTGATTGTTTTCAATGTTGGGACAGCAATTTTTGGGGAGCACTATACTCTGGAGAATGATAGAAGGGGCCCACCATACACTGGAACATTCCAAAGGTGGACATCAGACACTGGAGCAGCATTTACAGGGCCCATTATACACTAGAGCATTAGAAATGGGGCCCATTATGTTTGGAGCATTATTTGGGCCCATAAGACAGTGGAGCTTCATCCATGGGGACCAACATATACTGTAGCATTATGTGGAGCTCATCATATACTGTTTCAAACATTATATGGGACCAATGATTCTGTATGGAGAAATAGATGGGCCTCGTCATGAGATGTAAAAAGTGAGGTATTTTTCATTGTACTATACCGCTATTTATCTGCCGTATCGGAGCATGATGAGTTGTGGTATGTGTTAAAGGGGCGCTCTTTCG
This sequence comes from Dendrobates tinctorius, assembly GCF_039654945.1. Taxonomy (NCBI): domain Eukaryota; kingdom Metazoa; phylum Chordata; class Amphibia; order Anura; family Dendrobatidae; genus Dendrobates; species Dendrobates tinctorius. Next base: position 19,788,355 of record NW_027361700.1, read on the forward strand.
CCCAGGGCACATGAAAACCTGCAGCCAGCCCTCCCCCCCCCCCCCCCCACAACTTTAGCCAAATAACCCCCATTTTTCAGTGCGTAACTTGCATTATGAAGTTAATTAAGGTTGACAAGCTTAAGTAAGAAGAATTGATGCTTTTGGCATTCAAATGGGCACTGTAGGTGTGTTTCCTGTCCTCCTCTCACTGCCGACTTTTATTCCCCATTGACTTACATTGGGTTTCGTGTTTCGGGACGACCCCGACTTTTCCCTATAATCGGACGATCTTGCTCGACCCGACTTTTGGAAAAGTCGGGTTTCACGAAACGAAACGCGACCCTAAAAAACCAAAAGTCGCTCAACTCTATTCTCAACATAATTTTTGACCACTTCACCCTTTTCATCCTGTAAAACTCCTATAGCATCTTTGACTTTTCTTTTGCTTTTGACATACCCCCCTAAATCAGGGATGGGGAACCTCAGGCCCCAGGGCCACCTCGATGACATTTTATCAGGCCCCGGGCAGATTCTCAGGGACCACATTCTTGGACAGGGAGCTGTATTTTGATTGCCACAAACTCATTAATTTCTTCTTGCTCTGTTAGCACACACATGCAGTGTTCACTATTGAACACTAAAGGGCATGCAATGAAAGATTATATCCTGACACCAGTGCCAGAGTCGGGATGTAATTTGTGGGCGGAGTTTGTACGGCCCCCGAAGGATGGTATAAATATCCAAATGGCCCTTGGCAGAAAAAAAGACTGCCCTAAATCCTTTTTTACTGCTTTTTGGTTTCCCTTGCATGCTTCATTTCATTACTGGCTTTAGCTCTTCTAATGCTTGTCATGCATTCCCTGCAAGCAACATTATATTGTTCTTTAGATATGTCCTCCTCTTTCCATTTAATATACATTTCTTTCCTCCTTTTTAACAAGTGATTAAGCTTTGAGTTCATCCATCCTGGTTTCTTTAAATGGTTCCAATTCTTCCTTCTTTTCGGGATTGTTACCAATTGTGCAGTGAGCATTTAATTTAGCAAAATTTCCCATCCTTCCTGGACATTTCTGTGCTTTAGAACATCCAGTCATTGGTCCTTTCCTATCTTCTTTCGGAGTCCATTAAAATCTGCCTTTCTGAAGTCCAACTTTACACTCTGAGTCATCGCTGGTCTTCCTCCACTTATAATCCAAATGTTGAGGATAGCATGATCTCTGCCTCCTAAATTCCCAGACACCTTTTACTTCCTCAACCATTTGCTCCCTGTTGGTTAGAACTAGTTCCAAGATTGCAGATCCTCTTGTTCTCTCTTCTACCTTTTGAAAGATAAAGTTGTCATAAAGAGAAGACAAGAATTTTCTGAAGCCATTACTTTTGCCTGAGAGATTCCCAACAAATATCTGAATAGTTAATATCTCCCATGATCACGATGTCGTACTTTTTTGAGAACAGAGACATCTGATGTAAAAAGAGTTCATCCATATCTTCAGTCTGTCCAGATGGCCTATAGTATACACCTACAAATGACATGGTTTGGAATGAGTTGAAAAGCATTGTGAAGGCAAAGTAGCCAACAAGTGCTCAGCACTTCTGGGAACTCCTTCAAAACTGTTAGAAAGCCTTTCCAGTTGACTACCTGATGAATCCGCTTGAGAGAATGCCAATCGGGTGTAAAGCTGTCATCAGTGGAAAAGGCAGGTACTTGGATTTTTCAAAGGTTTAACAAATATTTTGGTTTGTTTCGCATTTCTTTACACTGTTTCCACATATGTGCCTTTGTGGTTTTGATACCTTCAGTCTGAATCTACAATGTGCACATTGTAATAAGAACTAGGGAAAACCATCTATTCTAAACAGTGTTTTTCGGTGATTCCTTTGTATCTCCTTTCATATTGCACCCACACACACAAATGATACACCATTTGAAAGGTAAACTTGCCCCCTTCAGCAAGAAAATGGTCAAACAAACCACACATCCACGATTTGATCGCAAAATACAGTTTAAACATTAATTTTCATAAACCTGCAGTAAGGAAAAATGTCCTGCAGGTGGCACCACAGTACCCCAAAGCACACTACCACAAAGCTGCTTACAGACATCACAAACAAATCCAAACATTTGCTTTGGGGTCTTTCCAGTTTGCTCAAGTGCTTGCCCTGCCTACTTCACACACATTGGAGGATTGCACACTTCACTGCAGGTGAGTCACATATGCAAACACATTTGTATACATGTACTGCTTTTTCGGTGGTTACTTTGACCCATACACACAAATGGTGAGTCACATATGGAAACACATTTGTAAACATGCACTGCTTTTTGCTGATTACTTCGCCCCACACATACACACGATACACCATTTGAAAGGTAAACTTACTCCCTTCAGCAAGAAAACAGCCAAACAAACCACACATTCACGGTTTTTATCACTAAATACAGTTTAACCCCTTTGTGCCATATGACTTACTATCCCATCCATGTGCCCTGGGACATAATTCCCATGGACAGGATAGTACGTCATACGCGATCAGTGGCGCTGACGGGGGGAGCGCCGCTGAACGTGGCTGGGTGTCAGCTGATTATCACAGCTGACACCCGGCACTAAGTGCCAGGAGCAGTCACGGACCGCTCCCACAACATTAACCCCTGGCACACTGTGATCAAACATGCTGGCAGTGTACCGGGGGGCACAGGGAAGAATCGCGCAGGGAAGGGGGCTCCCTGTGTGTTTCCCTGAGACCCTCATAGCAACGTGATGTGCTTGCATTGCTCTGAGGGCCTCCTTCCTGCAGGCCCCCAGATCCAATATAAATCCAGGCGCTGAGAGAGCCTCCTGCAGTGCCTGTCAGATCGCTGATCTGACACAGTGCACTGCAAAGTGTCCGATCAGCGATTTGACACTTTATAGTAATGTCCCCACCTGGGACAATATAATAAAGTTAAAAAAAAAAGATCATGTGTAAAAAAAAAAAAAATCCTAAATAAATACAAAAACAAATTCCCTAATAAATTCTTTTTTTTGTAAATAAAAAAACAATAAAAATACACATTTAGTATCGCCACGTTCATAACGTCCTGCTCTATAAAACTGTCCCACTAGTTAACCCCTTTAGTGAATCCCTTAAAAAAAAAAAAAAAAAAGGCAAATAAGAATGCTTTATCATCATACCGCTGATCAAAATGTGGAATAACAAGCGATTAAAAAGACGGATATAAATAAACATGGTACCGCTGAAAACGTCATCTCGTCCCTCAAAAAATGAGCCGTCATACAGCGTCATCGGCAAAAAAATGGTTATAGGCCCCAGAATAAAGCGATGCAAAAATAACTTTTTATATAAAATTACAGCGAGGTATTGCTGTAATCGTACTGACCCGAAGAATAAAACCGCTTTATCAATTTTACCACACGCGGAATGGTGTAAACGCCCCTCCCCCCCCAAAGAAATTCATGAAACGCTGGTTTTTGTTCATTCTGTGTACCAAAAATCGGAATAAAAGGTGATAGTCACGTGCCCAAAAATAGTACCAATATAACTTACAACTCGTCCCGCAAAAATAAAGACCTCACATGACTCTGTGGGTCAAAATATAGAAAAATTATAGCTCTCAAAATGTGGTGATGCAAAAACTATTGTTACAATAAAAAGGTGTCTCTTAGCGTGTGACAGCTGCCAAACATAAAAACCCGCCATAAATAGTAAATCAAACCCCCCTTTATCACCCCCTTAGTTAGGGAAAAATAATAAAATTTTAAAAAATGTATTTATTTCCATTTTCCCGTTACGGGTTAAAGCTGAGATTAGGGTTTAGGGGTGTGTTGGGGTTAGAATTGAGGGGTTTCCACTGTTGAGGCACATCAGGGGCTCTCCAAACGCAGCATGGCGGCTGATCTCAATTCCAGCCAATTCTGCGTTGAAAAAGTCAAACGGTGCTCCTTCCCTTCCAAGCTCTGCCATGCGTCCAAACAGTGGTTTACTCCCACATATGGGTTATCAGCGTACTCCGTACAAACTGGACAACAACTTTTGGGGTCCAATTTCTCCTGTTACCCATGGGAAAATTAAAAAATTGGGGACTAAAAGATCATGTTTGTGGAAAAAATTATTTTTATTTTCACACCCTGGTGTTATAAATTTCTGTGAAGCACTTGGGGGTTCAAAGTGCTCATCACACATCTAGATAAATTCCTTGGGGGGGTCTAGTTTGCAAAATGGGGTCACTTGTGGGGGTTTCCACTGTTTAGGCACATCAGGGGCTCTCCAAACATGACATGACACCTACAGACCATTCCATCAAAGTCTTCATTCCAAAACATCACTACTTCCCTTCCGAGCCCCAACATGTGTCCATACAGTAGTTTTCTCCCACATATGGGGTATCATCATATTCAGGACAAATTGCACAATAACTTTTGGGGTCCTGTTTCCCTTGGAAAAATAAAAATTGCGGGTGAAAAGATCATGTTTGTGGGAAAAAAATCGACTTTTTAATGTACATTATAAACTTATGTGAAGCCCATGGGGGTTCAAAGTTCTCACCACACATCTAGATAAGTTCTTTGGGGGGTCTAGTTTCCAAAATGGTGACATTTGTGGGGGTTTCCACTGTTTAGGCACATCAGGGTCTCTCCAAATGTGATATGGCGTCAAGCCAATTCTGCATTGAAAAAGTCAAACGGCGCTCATTCTCTTCTGAGCTCTGCCATGCACCCAAACATTGGTTTACTCACACATATGGGGTATCAGCGTACTCTGGACAAATTGCACAAGATTGCACAATAACTTTTGGGGTCCTGTTTCCCTTAGGAGAATAAAAATTGGTGGTGAAAAGATAATTTTTGTGGAAAAAATATGATTTTTTTAATTGTACGGGTGAACGTTATAAACTTCCGTGAAGCCCTTGGCGGTTCAAAGTTCTCACCACATCTAGACAAGTTGCTTGGGGGGCTAGTTTCCAAAACGGGGTCACTTGTGGGGTTTTTTCACTGTTTAGGCACATCAGGGGCTCTCCAAAAGTGACATGGCGTCCCATCTCAATTTCAGCCAACTTTGCGCTGAAAAAGTCGAACGGTGCTCCTTCCCTTCTGAGCTCTGCCATGCGCAGAAACAGTGGTTTCCCCCCCCCCACATATCAGGTATCAGCATACTCAAGACAATTTGTACAGTAACTTTTGTAGTACAATTTCTCCAGTTAACCTTGGTAAAATAAAAAAAAAACTGGACCTGAAGTAATTTTTTTGTGAAAAAAGTTCAAAAAAAAAAAATTCCTGTGCAGCACCTGAAAGGTTAATAAACTCTTGAATGTGGTTTTGAGCACCTTGGAGGGTGCAGTTTTTAGAATTGTGTAAATTTTGGGTATTTTCTATCATATAGACACCTCAGAGTGGCTTCAAATGTGATGTGGTCCTAAAAATAAAATGGTGTTGTAAAAATGAGAAATCGCTGGTCAACTTTTAACCCTTAAAACTTCCTAACAAAAAAAATTTTGGTTCCAAAATTGTGCTGATGTAAAGTAAACATGTGGGAAATGTTACTTAAGTTTTTTGTGTGCCATATCTCTGATTTAAGGGCATAAAAATTTAAAGTTGGAAAATTGCCAAATTTTCAAAATTTTCACCAAATTTCCGTTTTTTTCACAAATAAACGCAAGTTATATGAATGAAATCTTACCACTAAGGCCGGTTTCATATTTGCGCTAAAGGCCGCAGTGTCGGCCTGCGCACGGCCGTCGCTAAGCCCCGCCCCCTGCCGCGCCTCCGCCGGTAGCTCCGCCTCCGTGCGCATGACGCTGCATGCGTCATGCGTCCCCTATCTTTATCACTGAGGACGCAGGCCGTGTGCAGTATGCGTTTTGGCGGCGCCTGCGTCCTTTTGACGGTGCGCCGACCAGCACCAAACGCAACCTGTTGCAATTTGGTTGCGCTCAGCGCACTGTCAAAAGGACGCAGGCGCCGCCAAACGCATACTGCGCACGGCCTGTGTCCTCAGTGATAAAGATGGGTGACGCATGACGCATGCAGCGTCATGCGCCCGGAGGCGGAGCTACCGGCGGAGGCGCTGCAGGGGGCGGGGCTTAACGGCGACCGTGCACAGGCCGACGCCGCGGCCTTTTACGCAAATGTGAAACCGGCCTAACATGAAGTACAATATGTCACGAGAAGACAATGTCAGAATCATCTGGATCCGTGGAAGCGTTCCAGAGTTATTACGTCATAAAGGGACAGTGGTCAGAATAGTAAAAATTGGCCTGGTCATGAACGTGCAAACCACCCTTGGGGGTAAAAAGGTTAAACATTCATTTTCATAAACCCATAAACCTGCAGAAAGACACAATGACCGGCAGGTGGCACCTCAACCGGAAAACATTTGTATTGTATTGCCAATCTACATATATAAATACCTGTCTGTGTTCATCAGCTGATGAAATACAATTACATTTGACCAGCTTGCTTTTTCTGACATTGCCTGAGCCCCATTGACCAATGTGTGAAAATTTTGCACGGGCCAAGCTAGTTGCTTGAATTCCTGTATAAACTTTTTAGCGGTATGCACATGTAACACAAAGTCCTAATAGAATTTAAATTACCTAATAATAGGTCATTTTCTGACAACACATTCTCTTTAAAGAGGCTGCCTCAACTTATTAAAGAGTGACCCGCTCCGCAGGCTTGCTGGAGCGGTGTGTTTCTGCTTCAGTGACCGTTTAGTCCATCACAATTGTCACACTGATGGCCTGAACTATGCGCTCCCTAGTGCTGAGGCAGAAGCAATTTTTCCACTGCAGCATCAAAGGCCCTCAAGCTTGGCGACGTTAATGCGGAGATCTTCAAAGAAGTCCTTTCAAGTTATAGTGGTATAAAACTTCTAAGCACTGAGCATGTTGGTCACTGTAGTTGGGGTATGTGCACAGTTTTTTTTGCTGAATTTTTGAAGCAGAAACGGAGGAAAATCTCCAAATCCTGTTCAAAAACTTTGAGTTACTGCTCAGTTTCTGCTCCAAAAGCTCAGCAAAAAGATTGTGCACATACCCTTAGATTGCAGAAGTAGCTTTTAACTTGGGCAACAAGCAGTAAACAGTAAAATTAAAAATCCCTCTTTTCTTTAGAATTTTTTTTTAATTAAATTGCAATTTTACAAGCCTTTTGCACTTTCACCCATTAGTGAACATGAGGATAACCTTTTAATGTAGATCTCTGGAATACACAAATGAAATATCGTTATCAGTAAATTCCTGAATACTTTTAAAATAGCAAATATAAATAATGCACTATGGTACATTAAAATGTTACACTGACAGAAACGTGTCCTAGACCGTTAATAGGACAGGGGCCTGTGAGCACGTGCAGTAGGAGCTCTGTTGCTGTGACCTGGTGATATTATAAAGCTAACAGCAGCAGAGCTCCTACTGCACGTGCTCACAGGCTCCTGTCCTATTAACGGTCTAGGACACGTTTCTGTCAGTGTATCAAGATGGCAGACATTGTAATCTACAGTAGTGATTACCTCCCTAAATAAAACAAGTGTGATTTGCTATATAAAGATATTTAGGAGGTTAATGATAAGGACATTTAACACCTCAAGGAACAAGCCACTGTGTATGTTAATGATGAGCGAGCGTGCTTGTCGGTGCTCGTTACTCGCTCTAGCATCAGTGTGCTCGGGATGCTTGTTACTCTGGGAGAATTTTTTTTTAAATGCTCGAGCAGGAGCTCGAGTCCCCGCCCCGCATGTTTGGCACTTTTCAGACAGCCAATGAACATGTGGGGATTGCCTGCCATTCACTGTAATGTCATAGCCATCTTGGCTGTGGCATTACTGTGATTGGCTGGCCGCATAGTGTCATCAAGTCTATAAAAGACCCGTGGCACCATGCTCTGCACACTGTACCCCGGAAACAAGTAGAGCAGGGAAAGGTGCTGTGAGAGAGGGACAGAATTGTAGCTGCGTATAGCCCGGTATTGATCCACAATTACATTTATTTTTAAGTACAACAGCCCTTCTTAGGGCGAATTATAATAAATAGTAATATTGCTGTTAGCAGCACTTAGGGAAAGATTGTGCTGAAGGGATAGTGTAGGAAAAGATAGGGGGAATTGCATGACCTTTATGCTGCAGCCTGCAACTCATACCAAAACCTCTTCTTAGGGTTAATAATAATCTTTTTGTTTTTAATCCTGCAAATTGTTCTGAGCAGGGAAATATTATAAACCATTTTTACTGTGGCAGTTGTGCAGCAAGAGCATATACGGCATATATTGTGCTAGAATGGGCCTCAAAAGGCCCATCCGCCTCCGGGAAAAAAAAAACTTTGTTAAAAAAAAAAATTGCTTTTACCATATATACTCGAGTATAAGCCGAGGCACCTTCTTTTGCCACGAAAAACTGGGTCAGCTTATTGACTCGAGTATTAGCCGAGTATGCATGGCTCCCCTGTCCCTGTCATTGTATGCATGGCTCCCCTCTTTGCAGTCCCTGCCATTGTATGGATGTATGGCTTCCCAGTCCCTCTCCTAGTATGCATGGCTCTCCTGGTCCCTATCCTGTATGCATGGCTCCCCCAGTCCCTATCCTGCATGCACGGCTCTCCAGTCGGCTTATACACGAGTATATACGGTATGCTGCAGTCTTATATGTCCATCTGAAGTTGACACATTTTGCTGACATTGTAATACTGCAATTTTTTTCAGCAGTGAGATTTTATATAGCATGGATTGTTAAAGAGTTGAGCCTCAAAACACAAAAAATTGTATTTGCTATGTAATTGCTATATCAATACTACAGTCTTATACGTCCATCTGTAGTGGGAAAATTGTAATACTGTCTGCAGTGTTTTCTGAACAGGGATATATCATTTAAAATTGGTAAGGGACTAGGAAGTGGATGTGATGCTGATTTCACCTCACCTCACCAAGGACGTGGGTGAGGTGAAACTGTTTTGCTCCTGCAGCAGGCAAACACACATCATGTTGATCTAGCTTCCTGTCCCATTTTGTAGGGGGCATGCAACACCTCTCTTGAAGCCAGTGTGAAAAAGTTGTTAAATGGATAGAGATAATGCTTCTAGTCACTTTGCCAGCACCACCCTTTCTACCACACGCTCCAGTTTCAGTAGCTGTGATTCTGGACCACATAATCCCCACCCACATCCTCCTTCCTCCCACCATGCCTTGTGCCCGGAGACAAGTGATCCCACATTTGGACACTCCGAAGAGCTGTTCACACTTCCATTTTTAGATTCTATCCTCTCGCCCTGCCTGTTCCTACCAGGACAGGAGGAGATTGCATGCAGCGGTGTTCAAATATTTCAGCAGCCCACGCTCACAAGATGGTGATGGTGGGAAAATTAGAATTACTGTTGCAAAATCTGGGTGATTATAAGACACAATTGCCAGCAAGTGGTGGTGTTACGACAGCAAGTCAGGAGGGGGACCTGGGTGCGGAAGTAGAAGACGAGGTGGTGGACGATGAAATCACTGACCCAACCTGGTAAGGTGATAAGCAGAGTGAGGACAGCAGCGCACAGAGGAAGGGATCTGCAGCACCACAGCAGGCAGGAAGCGGCAGTAGGTTGGCCAGAGATACAAGTTGGGCAACTGATCCCCAGAGTACCAACACATGTGAAGTTGCCAAGCCAAGGTTTAGGTGTTCACGAATCTGGTGACTTTTCTTTAAAGACAGTCCAGTTAACTCAAAAAAGGCCATTTGCAACATTTGCCATGCAAGCATCCGCAGGGGCTGCACAACAACCAGCCTGACCACCATCCGCATGCTCAAGCACATGCATGCTCAAGCACAGAAACAGCGTCTGCAGGTGACACCAATGCCTCTTCTCTTGTTCTATGGGCACGACAATCCCCCCAGTATATGACGTAGGCAAAGATGCCTTCCACCCTGCACCTTTCGCTGCACGCTTGCAACCACTCTCAGCAACCATGTCCACGTCCCTACCCCCCAGTCTTGGAACACAAGCGTAAATACGCAGCTACCCACCTACAGGCTACAATACTAAACGGCCATATTTCCATACTGCTTGTCTGGAAATGTTGCTGTTTAGGCTTGTGGAGACGGAACCTTTCTGCAACCTCATGGCAGTGGCCATTCTTCAGTACTCGGTTCCCAATCACCACTATTTCTCCCGGTGTGCCGTCGCCACCTTACACAAACACATGTCCCTTAACATCAGTTGTGCCCTGACCCAGGCTGTGACTGGGAATGTCCACTTAACCATGGACACCTGCTCGTGGCCAGGGACGCTACATATCCCTGACGGCAAGGGTGAACATTGTGGAAACTGGGACCCAGTCGGACCCTGGGATGGAACATGTTCTATCGACACCAAGGATTGCGAGCCCTAGTTAAATCAGGGTTCCCCCCACCTTTTAAAGAAGTTGCTTACATGTCCTCTTCAGCTGCCACTATTTCTCCTGGTGTGCTGTCCCCGCATTACACAAGCACGTGTCCCACAACATTAGCTGTGCCCTCAACATTACAGTTACTGGGAAAGTCCACCTACCCACAGACACGTGGACAAGTGCTTCTGGGCAGGGACGGTACATCTTGCTGATGGCACACTGGGTTAACCTAATGGAAGCTGGGACCCAGTTGGACCTTGAAATGGAACACATCCTCCCGACGCCGAGGATTGGGGGCCCTAGGTTAATCAAGGTTGCCCCACAGTCTACAGCTCCTGCACCTCATTCTCCTCTTCAGCCTCCATCTCCAAAATGACCACATCAGTCACAAGCTGAAGCGTGGACAGCTCTGAAAGAGCAGGCAGATCTGTGGTTGCAACCGCTGAACCTACAGCCAGGCATGGTCATGTGTGACAATGGCCGGAACCTGGTGGCAGCTCTGAGGTGAGCTCTCATACATACCATGCCTGACCCATGTGCTTAACCTCGTGGTTCGACTATTTCTCTAAACCTACCCGGAGCTGCCGGATCTGCTTGTCAAAGTACACCGCTTGTGTGCCCATTTTAGAAAGTCAGCAACAGCTTCCGCCGTCCTTGCCATGCTTTAGCAGCGTTTGCAGATTGCGGCTCACTGACTGGTGTATGATGTTCCCATGAGATGGAACTACACTGCAGATGTTGGGAAAGATTTGTTAGCAGAAGAGGGCAGTTGTTGACTACCAGCATCAACAAGGCCGTCGGTATTCAGTGCAGACTCCACACATAAGACCTCAGGAGTGAACATGGATGTCAGACATGTACCATCCTCCAAAACTTTGAGGAGTCCACCAAGATGGTGAGCGGCGATGATGCCATAATTAGCGTCACCATCGCGCTTCTCTGTGTTCTGAAATGCTCTCTGCTCACAAAGAGGATGCATTGCAGGCGGAGCACGATGAGATGGAGCAAGGAACCATACAGGGCGATTACACACAGCCCAGCCTCATCTCATCCCAACGTGGATTGGATAACAATGAGGAAGAGGAGGAAGAACAGGAGCTAGTTTCATGCGCTATAGACGGTACTACCTGCACAACTGTCATACAGTCTGTTCAGCGTGAATGGTATGAGGACGAGGAGGAGGAGAGCATGGTCAGTTGTCCTCTTGGTGAGAAAATATATAAAGTGCTCTTAGTGAGAGAAACAAAATAGGAATCTTGTGGTTATTTTGTTTCTCTCACTGAGAGCACTTTATATATTTTTTCTACTGGCTAACATGGTACCAAACCACTTTTTTCATTTTACCCTCTTGGTGAGGACACGGAAGTCTTGCCTGTTAGCAATCTGGCATGCATGGCTGAGTTTATGAAACGCTGCCTTTCCCGTGACCCTCGCGTTCTCAAAATTTTGGGTGACAGTCATTACTGGTTGGTGACACTTCTAGAATCACGCTACAAGGAGAACTTTCTATTATTCCCGAGGCGGACAAGTCTACTAAAAACTGGCAGCACCAGAAGGCCCTTGATGTGGAATTATTAAAAAAAATTTCCATCTGAAAACGCTGGCAACAGAGGTCACTGTTCGTTGGACAACCAAGGAGTACAGGCGAGAGACACAACTCCAATCCAGCAGAAGCAGGGGAACACTGTCAAAGTTCTGGGAGAGTTTTCTCAGACCCTCCCATCACACAGGCCCTGAGGCGTGAGGTAACCTCACAAGGAGTGCAAAGTTTTGAAGATGCTGAGGGAGTACCTTGCTGACCGTACCAATGTCCTCCATGATTCCTCTGTGCCTTATAATTATTAGGTATCCAAGCTGGACACGTGGCATGAACTGGCTCTCTACGCTTTGGAGGTCCTGACCTGCCCTGCCACTAGCATTTTGTCAGAGCGGGTTTTTAGTCCCGCTGGTGGAATTATAACTGATGAGCGCACATCAGCCTGTCAACTGAAAATGCTGACTCTTGTGCGTAACATAAACTCAAAACCAGTGTCTTTTTTTGGGAGGTCTATTCCCATGCACCTCTTCACACCTACACATGGGTATACGCTTCCTGGTTTTGGCTATTTGCTGTTGTCCTCATCCTCCACCACCATATGACCAGGGTGACCGTGGTCCATGATGTAACACCGACATAATTTTTTTAAATGGTGTTTATGATGCCCGTAAAAAATGTTTGTTATACAGTATGTTCATGTATACCCCCAGGGGTTAATGTTTGTCAGCTTATACACCTGGTGCATGGGCATTACAAGGCTAGAAAACCCGATCCTTTTTAATGGGAACATTTTTTTATGAGACCCTTCTCCACGTCTCTTCCAAGGGGCATTGGAGTACCTCCAAATTTTTGGCAGTCCTTGCATAGGCAAACAGTATGGGAGACCCACTTCCTAATAATGGGAACATTTCTTTCAGGAGGCCCTCCTTTACGTCTCCTCAAAGGGGTATTGGGGTGCTTCCAATTTTTGGGCAGCCCTGCCACTCACTGTGTACGCACTAACAGTATAGGAGACCCACTGTTTAATAATGGGAACGACAAAGCGTAGCCGACTGATGGCTCTCTAAGAATAATGATGGACGACTGCTGGCCCCTTTAAGCATAGTAAAGACCGCCTGATGGCCCTAGAAAAATAGGCTGTGTGAGTCCCTCCTTCATAAATGAAAAAGGGTGTGTCTGATGATGTCACACAGCACATGGCCAGATAAGGTTATAAAATGTTAAAATGACATTTTCCAGTGAATGCATTTGTCTTGGTTGAAAGCAATGCTAAAGTTCAAAAACGTTACGTGTGAACATAGCGCAAGGTGTGGAGGAGCATTTTTTTTTTTTGTTTATTTTGCCTTATATACAAGACATTACCCTGGAAAGGATGTTCCTTAACATATTTCCCCGGAAAATCCATTATGGTTTTGTTTTTGTATGTTTTATTGTGAGTCTGTAAAAGTGGCGAAAGACTCTGATAACATTGCTCACAGCAGTGACCTGGGAGTCAGAAATGCTTCCTGGAGTCTTCCCCATGCTGTTCCCATGTCATTTGAGCACTGGTCCCATTGATTTCTGCATTTCTCAAAATGCTCGTGTTTCCCATAGACTTACATTGGGCTCGTTGCTCGGGTCGAGCATTTTAGTGCTCGTCCATCACTAGTAATAATCTTCTTAAATGTGGCTTTGCGCACCTTGAGGGGTGCAGTTTTTAGAATGGTGTCACTTTGGGGTATTTTCTGTCATATTGACCCCTCAAACTCTCTTCAAACGTGAGGTGGTCCCTAAAAAAAATGGTTTTGTAAATTTTGTTGGAAAAATGAGAAATCGCTGGTCAACTTTTAACCCTTATAACGTCCTAACAAAAAGAAATGATGTTTCCAAAATTGTGCTGATGTAAAGTAAATATGTGGGAAATGTTATTTATTAACTCTTTTGAACGATATGACTCTCGGATTTAAGGGCACAGAAATTAAAAGTTGGAAAATTGCAAAATCTTTGCCAAATTTGTTTTTTTCATAAACGCAAGTCATATCGAAGAAATTTTACCACTGACCTGAAGTACAATATGTCATGAAAAAACAGTCTCAGAATTACTGAGATCTGTTGAAGCGCTCCAGAGTTATTACCACTTAAAGTGACAGTGGTCAGAATTGTAAAAATTGGCTTGGTCTTTAAGGACAATATTGGCTCAGCCACTAAGGGGTTAATTTGGAATTGACTCTAATGTTTTGATGTATTTCATATGCATCACAGCACATAGATGGATTCCTGCTCTTCATTCCTATACAGAGACAAGCAGCAGCATAGAGTCAATTCTACTGCAGCACTAAGCAGTGTAGATGTGAATCTAGTTCTGGGGTGCGGTAGAAGATTTATTAGAAGTTTCAACACCCTCTTTTTGAGTTTTCTTACTCTGCTCCTTACTTCTCCTCTCCCTCCCCTCTGAGCATAATAGACTGTGTAATATGGCCTCTCACTGTGCTGGTAGTTCATCTTGTCTTGAGCAAGGAGTTGATTAGTTTTTGTTTTTGAGTGGATGACAAACTCAGGAGACAGGGGAAGAAGTGTCTCATAAGTGGAGAAAGAAGTAGAATTCTCTGCATAGGTATATTACAAAGTTTCTTATAGTCTCATATACTATAGATTCAACTTTATTGAAAGTACAGTTCCCTTTAGTGATGGGCGAACATCTGTATGTTCAGGTTTGGCGGCTTCAGTTTGCTTCAGGTACAAGAAGAGTACCTGAACCCGGACCCCATTCAGATGAATGGGGGACCCAAACATCTACTGTTTGCCACTGTTTAAGATCATTGCAATACAGCCGGTCGGAGAGCTGCGGTTCCCACTCTGTCAAATAAAAAGTCCACCTCCGGTCACAGGTGAACCAATGTTAACACTGTTAACAGAAGCTTAGTGACTGCCCCATTATCATATACAGAAATTAAATTAAAAATGTACGATCAGAACAAAAAAAAATAAAAAAAAGTTTCATTTTTTTTTATTGGATATTACTTGTGATACATTCCTTTTTAAAATTCAAAATTGTGTTGGGTGTGCTAGTAAAGTGTTTGGCATACAGAGAAAATGGATTTGGAATTTTAAGTTCAGCCACATGGTGGCGATAATGCTTGATGTTCTTATCTGTACGTAACCTCGTACCCAAAAGAACCTAAGATGAGGCTGCCAATGGCCAGTCCTCATAGTGTGCAGCTTTTGTCTTGATGAAGTAGGTTTAACTTTTATGATCCTTGTGTAAAATTCATGTCCGTCTTTGATGCCTTCGTAGGGTTAAAGGCAATTTCAAATTTATTGTCCTATTACTTTTGTGTTAATTGCAGTAAAAAAGAAAAGAAAATATCCTCATGTAGACACTGCTGCTGAACCGGTAGCTTTTGCCTCTAGCTCTGCCCAAGGATCCTCCACCATAGATGGTCTGTAGTATTGACTGATGTCCTTGTGATTTCTTCGGAAATGTACCTGCTGGAGAAGAGCAGATTCTAAATATCAGAACTGTTCATTGGATAACAGCGGAACATTAAGAAATTGCAATCTGTGCCACACATACAGCTTTAAGGATATTCTACTTTTTGTCAACCTATAATCAAACTTGTGATACAAAGACTTGGGGTGAAAACTCACTTGTGAACCTTTAAACAGAGTAATACAGGGGCCCTACGAGATTAAAAAATAAAAATGCTCCATTCCAAAAACAAGGCTAGTTTTGCCCATAGGCTGTGGCTGGTATTGTAACTTGTTCAAAACATCAACTACTAGAGAGGGAGAAATTACCAGGACTCGCCATATACGATAATATCTTTATTAATAGAATTCAAAAAATAGCAATGTAACGATACACACTGCGGGCAATGGCAATTTTGTGTCCTTTCACACGTCTACACGACTGAAGAAGCATCACGGGATGCGAAACGGATGTGGCCTGCAAGTGTCTCATTAAACATCTCCTTGTCTGGTTACATTGCTTATTGTCGGGTTATATACTAATAAAGAAGAAGATTTTGTCAGATATGATGAGTGCTTCTAATTTCTTCCCCTCTTTAGACGCGACTATTTGAATAACTTAACTGTTGCAGCGCACTTTCCAAACATGGGTAACAGCTATTGGTGTAGGTAATACCTAAAAGATGAATCGTACATGTAAATAGTAGTGACGGCAGTGCCAACGTGAATCTTCTTTCTGTGGGTATTGTAAATTAACCTTATTTGAAGTGCCATGGATAAGAATGCACTATTTCCAAAGACTATTTATTTTTAAGTATATAACCCCTTAAATGAATAGTATTTTTTATTATACTTTACAAATAGAGCCATAATAATATAATGACAGTGTAGTGCCTAAGAGCTGCCAAATATTTAACTCTCTTACCTGTGTCTTTACCTCGGGGAATACTGAACCGAGTTTTGGACTTTGTTTATAAACGGGTGAAAATGTGGGGGTTTTCGGTGTGGAGCCCCAGCTTCTGTGATAATTCATCGTCGGTTCCCATTGTTTAGGAGACCCCCGCTGTTTAGGAGACCACTGCGGCTGAGATCCCCAGTATCCATTTGGACTGGAATATGAGTTGTAGCGTTGAGGGCTCCAGTTGGTCTGAGATGGTGACCGGTTCCTACTCTGCCAGCTCTCTTGGGGTAGGCTCCAGGTTTTGGGCGACCAATTCCTCTGAGTCGGTGTGAGATACGGTGACACCACCCTTTCTTGATTTCCAGTGAAGGAGGGAGGCCTCTTTTGTTGTGACATGGTTTATCCTTTCTCTGTAAATGGCAAATGCAATACCAAATTAGGAAAATCTAAAGAGTGTAAAAAAGAATATGAAGGAAAAAATCTACAAATCTTTGTTCGAATATAGGTAAGTACCCTGCAGATGTCAGGCCGTGATGGCTATTCTAGTTCTGCAGGATCTCAAACATTACAGACCTGAGACACCTGATCCTTTTTTTTTTTTTTTTTACAGAAGCAGCTATTAATCATTTACAGGACGACTTACAGTTTTCTATGTTACAGAAGTGCAATGTACTTGTAAAAATCGGATGTTTATACGGTGGCTCAGTAAGGCATCCAATTTTTTTTTTTACGCACACATAGACTTGAATGGCTGAGTCTCGCCCAATTTATGGAAAAAAAACTAGTGCAGGCTACAATTTTTCTCGAGCAAATTGGGTCAGTGAAAAAAAAATTGCTCATAACATTGGTCTGAGGGCTGTCCATTGATTTGATAGACAACACATGAACTGAAAACACAACCATGTGAATGAGCCCAAAATTGTGATAAACTGATAAGACAAGAATGGATTACCATCAGTCAGGATTTGGCCCAGATGCTGTTATCCATCTGCCAAAACAAAGGGCAGAAATCTTGAAAAATAAGCTATGGTCTAATACAGTTATGCCTTTTCACTTACCTTGAGTCACCGGTCTTCTCTTCACAACTGTCCAAAGTATAAATGTGGCTGCTATCCCCTGTGCCCAGTATTTATATCTATTAGGAAGGAGAGTAGAGTATGAACAATAAGACATTCAATGGTGTCTTATGTAGATTTGTGGGCACCACCCCCAGTGAAACTATCACTTGTAAAGCCTACTTGACTCGTCTTTGTTTCGGAGCCGCTCCTCCTGGATTTGGTTTGCAAATACTGGTAAACTATTGACGTGTGAATAAGACCTAAACAGAATGATTGTCACAAGAACAAAAGTGATTGCTGAGGCTGCACCACCAATAGAATTCAACACATTTTTAATCTGTGAAATGTATTATTTAAAACGTTCTCTTTCTTCATTGACCATTCACTATCGGGAACATTAAACACTTGTTGTTGTTACTTTTCCATAGTGGACAATAATCTGAAAAGAATTCAAGGAAATATTGGAGTAATTGTTATATATAAAGACAATTTCTAACATTCTTCTTGCATTGTAATTATTGATGAACGCAAGTGCTCGGGTATGCACTGAGTATCGCGGGTGCTTGAGTGACACGTTCGAGTCCCCACG
This sequence comes from Dendrobates tinctorius, assembly GCF_039654945.1. NCBI lineage: Eukaryota > Metazoa > Chordata > Amphibia > Anura > Dendrobatidae > Dendrobates > Dendrobates tinctorius. The sequence goes on from NW_027361700.1 coordinate 19,806,227, forward strand.
ACCACATGTTTCGCAGCTGTTAGTCACAAAACATGCAGAGATGGTCTGACAAACATGGGCAATACCTGCATGTTTTGTGGCAAACAGCTGCGAAACATGCGGTTGTGGGGACTCGAACGTGTCACTCAAGCACCCGCGATACTCAGTGCATACCCGAGCACCCTAGGCAAACTCGAGTAACGAGCAGACCCCCCAGTTCCCTCATAACCTTGGTCGCTCTTCTCTGCACCCGCTCCAGTTCAGCTATGTCTTTCTTATACACCGGAGACCAGAACTGTACACAGTATTCTAAGTGTGGTCGCACTAGTGACTTATATAGAGGTAAAATTATGTTCTCCTCATGAGCATCTATGCCTCTTTTAATGCATCCCATTGTTTGCCTTTGCAGCAGCTGCCTGACACTGGCCGCTAAATGTGAGTTTGTCGTCCACCCATACACCCAGGTCTTTTTCAGTGACAGTTTTGCCCAGTGTTTTACAATTAAGCACATAATTATACATCTTATTTACTCTACCCAAGTGCATGACCTTACATTTATCCCCATTAAAGCTCATTTGCCATTTATCAGCCCAAGCTTCTAGTTTACATAAATCCTCCTGTAATATAAAATTGTCCTCCTCTGTATTGATTACCCTGCAGAGTTTAGTGTCATCTGCAAATATTGAAATTCTACTCTCTATGCCCCCTACAAGGTCATTAATATGTTAAAAAGAAGCGGGCCCAATACTGACCCCTGTGGTACCCCACTGCTAACTGTGACCCAGTCCGAGTGTGCTCCATTAATAACTACCCTTTGTTAATAACCATCCCTGAGCCAGCTCTTAACCCACTTACACATTCTGCTATAAAATCCACATGAGAAGCTGCATAAAATACTTTTTGAATAAGCTTCCTGTTGCTAGCCATTGGAAAATACATACTGTAGTGCTCAAGGTGCTGTTTTTTTTCCATGGGTTTTATTTCAGGTGTAAGGCCTCATTCACATGTCTGTGTTTAAACACATTTGTGAAAAAAATGTTACTGGGGTAATCAATGTTTTGCATCAGTGTGTCATCGGTATTTGGTCACTTTCTACAATCAGTGTGTCATCAGTATTTGGTCCATTTTTACCATTGGTGTGTCATCAGTATTTGGTCCGTTTTTACCATCAGTGTGTCATCAGTGTTTGGTCCGTTTTTACCATCAGTGTGTCATCACTATTTTGTCCGTTTTTACCATCGGTGTGTCATCACTATTTGGTCAGTTTTTACCATTGGTGTGTCATCAGCATTTGGTCCGTTTTTACCATCAGTGTGTTATCAGTGTTTGGTCCGTTTTTACCATCAGTGTGTCATCACTATTTGGTCCGTTTTTACCATCGGTGTGTCATCAGTGTTTGGTCCGTTTTTACCATCGGTGTGTCATCAGTGTTTGGTCCGTTTTTACAATCGGTGTGTCATCGGTGTTTGGTCCGTTTCTACCATCAGTATTTGGTCCGTTTTTACCATCAGTGTGTCATCAGTGTTTGATCCCTTTTTACCATCATTGTTTGGTCCATTTTTACCATCAGTGCGTCATTAGTGTTTGGTCCGTTTTTACCATCAGTGTGTCATCAGTGTTTGGTCCGTTTTTACCATCAGTGTGTCATCAGTGTTTGGTCCGTTTTTACCATCTGTGTGTCATCAGTGTTTGGGCCGTTTTTACCATCGGTGTGTCATCAGTGTTTGGTCCGTTTTTACCATCGGTGTGTCATCAGTGTTTGGTCCGTTTTTACCATCGGTGTGTCATCAGTGTTTGGTCCGTTTTTACCATCGGTGTGTCATCAGTGTTTGGTCCGTTTTTACCATCGGTGTGTCATCAGTGTTTGGTCCGTTTTTACCATCGGTGTGTCATCGGTGTTTGGTCCGTTTCTACCATCAGTATTTGGTCCGTTTTTACCATCAGTGTGTCATCAGTGTTTGATCCCTTTTTACCATCATTGTTTGGTCCATTTTTACCATCAGTGCGTCATCAGTGTTTGGTCTGTTTTTACCATCAGTGTGTCATCAATGTTTGGTTTGTTTTTACCATCAGTGTTTAGAATCTGTGTGTCATCAGTGTTTGGTCCGTTTTTACCATCGGTGTGTCATCAGTGTTTGGTCCGTTTTTACCATCTGTGTGTCATCAGTGTTTGGTCCGTTTTTACCATCGGTGTGTCATCAGTGTTTGGTCCGTTTTTACCATCGGTGTGTCATCGGTGTTTGGTCCGTTTTTACAATCGGTGTGTCATCGGTGTTTGGTCCGTTTCTACCATCAGTATTTGGTCGGTTTTTACCATCAGTGTGTCATCAGTGTTTGATCCCTTTTTACCATCATTGTTTGGTCCATTTTTACCATCAGTGCGTCATCAGTGTTTGGTCCGTTTTTACCATCAGTGTGTCATCACTATTTGGTCCGTTTTTACCATCGGTGTGTCATCAGTGTTTGGTCCGTTTTTACCATCGGTGTGTCATCAGTGTTTGGTCCGTTTTTACAATCGGTGTGTCATCGGTGTTTGGTCCGTTTCTACCATCAGTATTTGGTCCGTTTTTACCATCAGTGTGTCATCAGTGTTTGATCCCTTTTTACCATCATTGTTTGGTCCATTTTTACCATCAGTGCGTCATTAGTGTTTGGTCTGTTTTTACCATCAGTGCGTCATTAGTGTTTGGTCCGTTTTTACCATCAGTGTGTCATCAGTGTTTGGTCCATTTTTACCATCTGTGTGTCATCAGTGTTTGGGCCGTTTTTACCATCGGTGTGTCATCAGTGTTTGGTCCGTTTTTACCATCGGTGTGTCATCAGTGTTTGGTCCGTTTTTACCATCGGTGTGTCATCAGTGTTTGGTCCGTTTTTACCATCGGTGTGTCATCAGTGTTTGATCCCTTTTTACCATCATTGTTTGGTCCATTTTTACCATCAGTGCGTCATTAGTGTTTGGTCCGTTTTTACCATCAGTGCGTCATTAGTGTTTGGTCCGTTTTTACCATCAGTGTGTCATCAGTGTTTGGTCCGTTTTTACCATCTGTGTGTCATCAGTGTTTGGGCCGTTTTTACCATCGGTGTGTCATCAGTGTTTGGTCCGTTTTTACCATCGGTGTGTCATCGGTGTTTGGTCCGTTTTTACAATCGGTGTGTCATCGGTGTTTGGTCCGTTTCTACCATCAGTATTTGGTCGGTTTTTACCATCAGTGTGTCATCAGTGTTTGATCCCTTTTTACCATCATTGTTTGGTCCATTTTTACCATCAGTGCGTCATCAGTGTTTGGTCCGTTTTTACCATCAGTGTGTCATCACTATTTGGTCCGTTTTTACCATCGGTGTGTCATCAGTGTTTGGTCCGTTTTTACCATCGGTGTGTCATCAGTGTTTGGTCCGTTTTTACAATCGGTGTGTCATCGGTGTTTGGTCCGTTTCTACCATCAGTATTTGGTCCGTTTTTACCATCAGTGTGTCATCAGTGTTTGATCCCTTTTTACCATCATTGTTTGGTCCATTTTTACCATCAGTGCGTCATTAGTGTTTGGTCCGTTTTTACCATCAGTGCGTCATTAGTGTTTGGTCCGTTTTTACCATCAGTGTGTCATCAGTGTTTGGTCCGTTTTTACCATCTGTGTGTCATCAGTGTTTGGTCCGTTTTTACCATCGGTGTGTCATCAGTGTTTGGTCCGTTTTTACCATCGGTGTGTCATCAGTGTTTGGTCCGTTTTTACCATCGGTGTGTCATCAGTGTTTGGTCCGTTTTTACCATCGGTGTGTCATCAGTGTTTGGTCCGTTTCTACCATCAGTATTTGGTCCGTTTTTACCATCAGTGTGTCATCAGTGTTTGATCCCTTTTTACCATCATTGTTTGGTCCATTTTTACCATCAGTGCGTCATTAGTGTTTGGTCCGTTTTTACCATCGGTGTGTCATCAGTGTTTGGTCCGTTTTTACCATCGGTGTGTCATCAGTGTTTGGTCCGTTTTTACCATCGGTGTGTCATCAGTGTTTGGTCCGTTTCTACCATCAGTATTTGGTCCGTTTTTACCATCAGTGTGTCATCAGTGTTTGATCCCTTTTTACCATCATTGTTTGGTCCATTTTTACCATCAGTGCGTCATTAGTGTTTGGTCCGTTTTTACCATCTGTGTGTCATCAGTGTTTGGGCCGTTTTTACCATCGGTGTGTCATCAGTGTTTGGTCCGTTTTTACCATCGGTGTGTCATCAGTGTTTGGTCCGTTTTTACCATCGGTGTGTCATCAGTGTTTGGTCCGTTTCTACCATCAGTATTTGGTCCGTTTTTACCATCAGTGTGTCATCAGTGTTTGATCCCTTTTTACCATCATTGTTTGGTCCATTTTTACCATCAGTGCGTCATTAGTGTTTGGTCCGTTTTTACCATCTGTGTGTCATCAGTGTTTGGGCCGTTTTTACCATCGGTGTGTCATCAGTGTTTGGTCCGTTTTTACCATCGGTGTGTCATCAGTGTTTGGTCCGTTTTTACCATCGGTGTGTCATCAGTGTTTGGTCCGTTTTTACCATCGGTGTGTCATCAGTGTTTGGTCCGTTTTTACCATCGGTGTGTCATCAGTGTTTGGTCCGTTTCTACCATCAGTATTTGGTCCGTTTTTACCATCAGTGTGTCATCAGTGTTTGATCCCTTTTTACCATCATTGTTTGGTCCATTTTTACCATCAGTGCGTCATCAGTGTTTGGTCCGTTTTTACCATCGGTGTGTCATCAGTGTTTGGTCCGTTTTTACCATCGGTGTGTCATCAGTGTTTGGTCCGTTTTTACCATCGGTGTGTCATCAATGTTTGGTCCGTTTCTACCATCAGTATTTGGTCCGTTTTTACCATCAGTGTGTCATCAGTGTTTGATCCCTTTTTACCATCATTGTTTGGTCCATTTTTACCATCAGTGCGTCATTAGTGTTTGGTCCGTTTTTACCATCAGTGCGTCATTAGTGTTTGGTCCGTTTTTACCATCAGTGTGTCATCAGTGTTTGGTCCGTTTTTACCATCTGTGTGTCATCAGTGTTTGGGCCGTTTTTACCATCGGTGTGTCATCAGTGTTTGGTCCGTTTTTACCATCGGTGTGTCATCAGTGTTTGGTCCGTTTTTACCATTGGTGTGTCATCAGTGTTTGGTCCGTTTTTACCATCGGTGTGTCATCGGTGTTTGGTCCGTTTCTACCATCAGTATTTGGTCCGTTTTTACCATCAGTGTGTCATCAGTGTTTGATCCCTTTTTACCATCATTGTTTGGTCCATTTTTACCATCAGTGCGTCATCAGTGTTTGGTCCGTTTTTACCATCAGTGTGTCATCAATGTTTGGTTCGTTTTTACCATCAGTGTTTAGAATCTGTGTGTCATCAGTGTTTGGTCCGTTTTTACCATCGGTGTGTCATCAGTGTTTGGTCCGTTTTTACCATCGGTGTGTCATCAGTGTTTGGTCCGTTTTTACCATCGGTGTGTCATCAGTGTTTGGTCCGTTTTTACAATCGGTGTGTCATCGGTGTTTGGTCCGTTTCTACCATCAGTATTTGGTCCGTTTTTACCATCAGTGTGTCATCAGTGTTTGATCCCTTTTTACCATCATTGTTTGGTCCATTTTTACCATCAGTGCGTCATTAGTGTTTGGTCCGTTTTTACCATCAGTGTGTCATCAGTGTTTGGTCCGTTTTTACCATCAGTGTGTCATCAGTGTTTGGTCCGTTTTTACCATCTGTGTGTCATCAGTGTTTGGGCCGTTTTTACCATCGGTGTGTCATCAGTGTTTGGTCCGTTTTTACCATCGGTGTGTCATCAGTGTTTGGTCCGTTTTTACCATCGGTGTGTCATCAGTGTTTGGTCCGTTTTTACCATCGGTGTGTCATCAGTGTTTGGTCCGTTTTTACCATCGGTGTGTCATCGGTGTTTGGTCCGTTTCTACCATCAGTATTTGGTCCGTTTTTACCATCAGTGTGTCATCAGTGTTTGATCCCTTTTTACCATCATTGTTTGGTCCATTTTTACCATCAGTGCGTCATCAGTGTTTGGTCTGTTTTTACCATCAGTGTGTCATCAATGTTTGGTTCGTTTTTACCATCAGTGTTTAGAATCTGTGTGTCATCAGTGTTTGGTCCGTTTTTACCATCGGTGTGTCATCAGTGTTTGGTCCGTTTTTACCATCTGTGTGTCATCAGTGTTTGGTCCGTTTTTACCATCGGTGTGTCATCAGTGTTTGGTCCGTTTTTACCATCGGTGTGTCATCGGTGTTTGGTCCGTTTTTACAATCGGTGTGTCATCGGTGTTTGGTCCGTTTCTACCATCAGTATTTGGTCGGTTTTTACCATCAGTGTGTCATCAGTGTTTGATCCCTTTTTACCATCATTGTTTGGTCCATTTTTACCATCAGTGCGTCATCAGTGTTTGGTCCGTTTTTACCATCAGTGTGTCATCACTATTTGGTCCGTTTTTACCATCGGTGTGTCATCAGTGTTTGGTCCGTTTTTACCATCGGTGTGTCATCAGTGTTTGGTCCGTTTTTACAATCGGTGTGTCATCGGTGTTTGGTCCGTTTCTACCATCAGTATTTGGTCCGTTTTTACCATCAGTGTGTCATCAGTGTTTGATCCCTTTTTACCATCATTGTTTGGTCCATTTTTACCATCAGTGCGTCATCAGTGTTTGGTCCGTTTTTACCATCAGTGCGTCATTAGTGTTTGGTCCGTTTTTACCATCAGTGCGTCATTAGTGTTTGGTCCGTTTTTACCATCAGTGTGTCATCAGTGTTTGGTCCGTTTTTACCATCTGTGTGTCATCAGTGTTTGGGCCGTTTTTACCATCGGTGTGTCATCAGTGTTTGGTCCGTTTTTACCATCGGTGTGTCATCAGTGTTTGGTCCGTTTTTACCATCGGTGTGTCATCAGTGTTTGGTCCGTTTTTACCATCGGTGTGTCATCAGTGTTTGGTCCGTTTCTACCATCAGTATTTGGTCCGTTTTTACCATCAGTGTGTCATCAGTGTTTGATCCCTTTTTACCATCATTGTTTGGTCCATTTTTACCATCAGTGCGTCATTAGTGTTTGGTCCGTTTTTACCATCAGTGCGTCATTAGTGTTTGGTCCGTTTTTACCATCAGTGTGTCATCAGTGTTTGGTCCGTTTTTACCATCTGTGTGTCATCAGTGTTTGGGCCGTTTTTACCATCGGTGTGTCATCAGTGTTTGGTCCGTTTTTACCATCGGTGTGTCATCAGTGTTTGGTCCGTTTTTACCATCGGTGTGTCATCAGTGTTTGGTCCGTTTTTACCATCGGTGTGTCATCGGTGTTTGGTCCGTTTCTACCATCAGTATTTGGTCCGTTTTTACCATCAGTGTGTCATCAGTGTTTGATCCCTTTTTACCATCATTGTTTGGTCCATTTTTACCATCAGTGCGTCATCAGTGTTTGGTCCGTTTTTACCATCAGTGTGTCATCAATGTTTGGTTCGTTTTTACCATCAGTGTTTAGAATCTGTGTGTCATCAGTGTTTGGTCCGTTTTTACCATCGGTGTGTCATCAGTGTTTGGTCCGTTTTTACCATCGGTGTGTCATCAGTGTTTGGTCCGTTTTTACAATCGGTGTGTCATCGGTGTTTGGTCCGTTTCTACCATCAGTATTTGGTCCGTTTTTACCATCAGTGTGTCATCAGTGTTTGATCCCTTTTTACCATCATTGTTTGGTCCATTTTTACCATCAGTGCGTCATTAGTGTTTGGTCCGTTTTTACCATCAGTGTGTCATCAGTGTTTGGTCCCTTTTTACCATCAGTGTGTCATCAGTGTTTGGTCCGTTTTTACCATCTGTGTGTCATCAGTGTTTGGGCCGTTTTTACCATCGGTGTGTCATCAGTGTTTGGTCCGTTTTTACCATCGGTGTGTCATCAGTGTTTGGTCCGTTTTTACCATCGGTGTGTCATCAGTGTTTGGTCCGTTTTTACCATCGGTGTGTCATCAGTGTTTGGTCCGTTTTTACCATCGGTGTGTCATCGGTGTTTGGTCCGTTTCTACCATCAGTATTTGGTCCGTTTTTACCATCAGTGTGTCATCAGTGTTTGATCCCTTTTTACCATCATTGTTTGGTCCATTTTTACCATCAGTGCGTCATCAGTGTTTGGTCTGTTTTTACCATCAGTGTGTCATCAATGTTTGGTTCGTTTTTACCATCAGTGTTTAGAATCTGTGTGTCATCAGTGTTTGGTCCGTTTTTACCATCGGTGTGTCATCAGTGTTTGGTCCGTTTTTACCATCTGTGTGTCATCAGTGTTTGGTCCGTTTTTACCATCGGTGTGTCATCAGTGTTTGGTCCGTTTTTACCATCGGTGTGTCATCGGTGTTTGGTCCGTTTTTACAATCGGTGTGTCATCGGTGTTTGGTCCGTTTCTACCATCAGTATTTGGTCGGTTTTTACCATCAGTGTGTCATCAGTGTTTGATCCCTTTTTACCATCATTGTTTGGTCCATTTTTACCATCAGTGCGTCATCAGTGTTTGGTCCGTTTTTACCATCAGTGTGTCATCACTATTTGGTCCGTTTTTACCATCGGTGTGTCATCAGTGTTTGGTCCGTTTTTACCATCGGTGTGTCATCAGTGTTTGGTCCGTTTTTACAATCGGTGTGTCATCGGTGTTTGGTCCGTTTCTACCATCAGTATTTGGTCCGTTTTTACCATCAGTGTGTCATCAATGTTTGATCCCTTTTTACCATCATTGTTTGGTCCATTTTTACCATCAGTGCGTCATTAGTGTTTGGTCCGTTTTTACCATCAGTGCGTCATTAGTGTTTGGTCCGTTTTTACCATCAGTGTGTCATCAGTGTTTGGTCCGTTTTTACCATCTGTGTGTCATCAGTGTTTGGGCCGTTTTTACCATCGGTGTGTCATCAGTGTTTGGTCCGTTTTTACCATCGGTGTGTCATCAGTGTTTGGTCCGTTTTTACCATCGGTGTGTCATCAGTGTTTGGTCCGTTTTTACCATCGGTGTGTCATCAGTGTTTGGTCCGTTTTTACCATCGGTGTGTCATCGGTGTTTGGTCCGTTTCTACCATCAGTATTTGGTCCGTTTTTACCATCAGTGTGTCATCAGTGTTTGATCCCTTTTTACCATCATTGTTTGGTCCATTTTTACTATCAGTGCGTCATCAGTGTTTGGTCTGTTTTTACCATCAGTGTGTCATCAATGTTTGGTTCGTTTTTACCATCAGTGTTTAGAATCTGTGTGTCATCAGTGTTTGGTCCGTTTTTACCATCGGTGTGTCATCAGTGTTTGGTCCGTTTTTACCATCGGTGTGTCATCAGTGTTTGGTCCGTTTTTACCATCGGTGTGTCATCAGTGTTTGGTCCGTTTTTACCATCGGTGTGTCATCGGTGTTTGGTCCGTTTTTACAATCGGTGTGTCATCGGTGTTTGGTCCGTTTCTACCATCAGTATTTGGTCGGTTTTTACCATCAGTGTGTCATCAGTGTTTGATCCCTTTTTACCATCATTGTTTGGTCCATTTTTACCATCAGTGCGTCATCAGTGTTTGGTCCGTTTTTACCATCAGTGTGTCATCACTATTTGGTCCGTTTTTACCATCGGTGTGTCATCAGTGTTTGGTCCGTTTTTACCATCGGTGTGTCATCAGTGTTTGGTCCGTTTTTACCATCGGTGTGTCATCGGTGTTTGGTCCGTTTCTACCATCAGTATTTGGTCCGTTTTTACCATCAGTGTGTCATCAGTGTTTGATCCCTTTTTACCATCATTGTTTGGTCCATTTTTACCATCAGTGCGTCATTAGTGTTTGGTCCGTTTTTACCATCAGTGCGTCATTAGTGTTTGGTCCGTTTTTACCATCAGTGTGTCATCAGTGTTTGGTCCGTTTTTACCATCGGTGTGTCATCAGTGTTTGGGCCGTTTTTACCATCGGTGTGTCATCAGTGTTTGGTCCGTTTTTACCATCGGTGTGTCATCAGTGTTTGGTCCGTTTTTACCATCGGTGTGTCATCAGTGTTTGGTCCGTTTTTACCATCGGTGTGTCATCGGTGTTTGGTCCGTTTCTACCATCAGTATTTGGTCCGTTTTTACCATCAGTGTGTCATCAGTGTTTGATCCCTTTTTACCATCATTGTTTGGTCCATTTTTACCATCAGTGCGTCATCAGTGTTTGGTCCGTTTTTACCATCAGTGTGTCATCAATGTTTGGTTCGTTTTTACCATCAGTGTTTAGAATCTGTGTGTCATCAGTGTTTGGTCCGTTTTTACCATCGGTGTGTCATCAGTGTTTGGTCCGTTTTTACCATCGGTGTGTCATCAGTGTTTGGTCCGTTTTTACCATCGGTGTGTCATCAGTGTTTGGTCCGTTTTTACCATCGGTGTGTCATCGGTGTTTGGTCCGTTTTTACAATCCGTGTGTCATCGGTGTTTGGTCCGTTTCTACCATCAGTATTTGGTCGGTTTTTACCATCAGTGTGTCATCAGTGTTTGATCCCTTTTTACCATCATTGTTTGGTCCATTTTTACCATCAGTGCGTCATCAGTGTTTGGTCCGTTTTTACAATCCGTGTGTCATCGGTGTTTGGTCCGTTTCTACCATCAGTATTTGGTCGGTTTTTACCATCAGTGTGTCATCAGTGTTTGATCCCTTTTTACCATCATTGTTTGGTCCATTTTTACCATCAGTGCGTCATCAGTGTTTGGTCCGTTTTTACCTTCAGTGTGTCATCAATTTTTGGTTCGTTTTTACCATCAGTGTTTAGAATCAGTGTGTCATCAGTATATGGTCCATTTTTCCCATCAGAGTGTCATCCGTGTGTATATTTTTCCCATCAGTGTTCACAGTTGCATAAATGAATAAATTGCAAAGCTTCTCCTATACTTTGCATTGTTAAATACGTATATCACATGGATGTCATCCGTCTGCTGTACGTGTTTTTCGAGGACTCCTAGACGTGTATTGGTCCTTTTCATCCATGCTGCCAGAAAAAAATATCAAGGACATGTGAATAGCACCATAACTATGATAGGCACGTGTTGTATCAGTGAAAAAGGAAGAAGCAAAAATCCACAAAAAAAACACATAAAAAAGATTTAATTATGTAGCTTTTAGACCTAAGTTTTTATAGACAAAAATCCACATAAAAAGCTTCAGAGAACTCTTTCAGGGATCCATTTTTTATGAGGTTTTCAGTTCTGACACAGTTTTTAAAGTTGTCAGTGTTAAGTTAGAAATGGATTTCAAGAGGAATCTGCATCAGAGAAGTCACACATCACTTCTTTTTTTTTCTGACGCAAGGTTCTCAAACCCTTGTTGGAAAAAGCTGCAAAAAACTTGTATAAACAGCAAGGTAGATCAGAAGATTTCCCATTCAAATCAATAGGAAGAGTAGACAAAGCTGTTTTTGATGTGTATTTTGAAGCAAGTCCTTTTCAAAATCCACATAACAATCAATGTGAACGAAGCCTTAGAATCATAGAATGGTAGAGTTGGAAGGGACCTCCTGGGCCATCTGGTCCAACCCCCTGCTCAAAGCAGGATTCTCTAAATCATCCCAGTCAGATGTCTGTCCAGCCTCTGAAGACTTCTATTGAAGGAGAACTCACCACTTCTTGTGGCAGCTTGTTCCACTCATTGATCACTCTAACTGTCAAAAAGTTTTTTCTAATATCTAATCTGTGTCTCCTCCCATTCAGTTTCATCCCACAGCCTTATAATTCGGTAGCCAGTGTGGAGGTACTTGTGCTAGATGGCTTCTGTTACATAGATTTGGCTATGACCATTCTTCTTCAGTATGTATAGTGCACTATTTTCTTCGTACAATGGAAAACTGTACAGGTCATTGTAAAAACAATATTCTGAATTATCCATAGCCATATCCATAGCACACTCTTATGAGTTATTTTGTGTGGGGTTTTTTTCTGTAGACTTTCTGGAAAAGATAATGCCTGAATAAGATGCATAATAATAGTGTATGAGTAGAAAAATTGCTATGTATAGAGCCTGATGTGCTAGGGAAGTAAGACACCAAAAATGGTAAAAATGGATAAGTGCAAAGTTAAAAAGCCATTCAAAAATATAGTGGGGTACTTCATAATCCCTATTGGCTGCTGGATTACACGTGGCTATAGTGGGGGTTTTTTTGGCATCAGGGAAACTATGGTGCTTTCCTGAAAAGAACTATGTGATGACATGTCTAATGAAGCCAGACTGATGCCATAGATTCCAGCTTCAGATCCCCCCACCAATCAGCTGGTATTGCTGAGTAGTGCTGTAGTCATTCATATTTTTCATTAGGCCTCATTCATAGAACTATACTGTAGAATGTTAGCGTTGGATGGGACCTCCTGGGTCATCATGTCCAACCCCCTGCTCAATGCAGGATTCACTAAATTACCCCAGACAGATGTCTGTCCAGCCTCTGTTTGAAGACTTCCATTGAAGGAGAACTCACCACCTCTCGTGGCAGCCTGTTCCACTCAAACATTCATTCTTTATATACGTCATTACTAACCACCTGCCTGTTCTGCCTGGTGCTGAACCCTTCCATTCTGAAGCTTTCAGTAATGCTGAGAGAGAGAAGCTGCTTCTTTTCCTCTCTACTCTGATAGTCTCCTTTTCCGATGTCATGCTGATAGCCAGTCGGCTCCCCAATGCCTAGCTGTGGGGAGCCATCTCTCAATCAGCATGATATCTGCAATGAAGCCCCAATGTCCAAGCAGACCGTGAGAGGAAGAGCTGCTCTGTCTACATTAGTTCAAATGAGGTAGCAAATCGCCGACAGGAGCGGTCCATGATAGAGATTGGCACTGAGCAGAAAAGGCAAATATAAGCAAAGTTCCTTTTATTACAATTTGTGAATGGTTTTAACACAGTTTTCCTAGTCACTTTTTTGCTAGCAAAGCCGGTCCTAGATAACTCCTTTAAGCAGAAAGTCAGTGTACAAGACTTTCATTCTTCTTTGCATTTTACATACTGGAAAGACAACTTCATGGATGGCAGTGAGCCATTAACAGAAGTGCTGCCTCACCTAGGTCACTCCCTAAACTGGTGTATTCAGGAGCATTGTCCTGCCCCATTGTAATTCAATGGTAGTATGAAACTCTAAATAGGTTGAAAAGTAAATCCAATTAGTGGAGTAAATGGGTGAGATCTTGTAAAGTAATGAGAGAGAATAACAAGAACAGGCTGGAATCAAAGAATTCCAGCCAGATACATTGGTGGCATTATTTTGGGGTAAATAGAAGATTATTTGGGTTAATCAGCTCTTTCTGGGAAGAAATTATTTGAAAAATAGCTCTTTTGCAATACTACTTTTTAATTTGTTTGCCATCTGATTTAAATATGTATAAAATATATGTGTAATCTACAATTTTTGATGCTGTTCACCACCTGATATATATAGATGGACAGATATGGGATCAATAGATAGATATGGGATAGATATTAGATACATAGATATCACACGTCTGGACCCCGAGCATGTCCTAAGCTATGTTGTGAGGCAAAATTTAACCCCGCGTGTTCCAATTCACCAAACAATTTTGCCCCTATCTACATAATGGGGGAAAAGGGTGTGTGTATCAAGCCCCGCCCCTCATTATGATGTCATAATGGTTGCCATGGCGACGCTGATGTTATCATTGGTTGCAAGCCCCGCCGCTCATTATGATGTCATAATGGTTGACTATGGGATGGAGGATGTGTGATGGGTATATGGGCACTGGACTATGAGATGGAGGATATGTTTGACGGGTATATGGGGTCGAGACTATGGGATGGAGGATGTGTGATGGGTATATGGGCACTGGACTATGGGATGGAGGATATGTATGACGGGTATATGGGCACGGGACTATGGGATGGAGGATGTGTGATGGGTATATGGGCACTGGATTATGGGATGGAGGATGTGTGATGGGTATATGGGCACGGGACTATGGAATCGTGGATATGTATGACGGGTATATGGGCACGGGACTATGGGATGGAGGATGTGTGATGGGTATATGGACACGGGACTATGGGATGGAGGATATGTATGACGGGTATATGGGCACGGGACTATGGGATGGAGGATGTGTGAGGGTATATGGGCACTGGACTATGGGATGGAGGATGTATGATGGGTATATGGGCATGGGACTATGGGATGGAGGATGTGTGATGGGTATATGGGCACTCGACTATGGGATGGAGGATATGTATGATGGGTATATGGGCACTGGACTATGGGATGGAGGATATGTATGACGGGTATATGGGCACTGGACTAAGGGATGGAGGATATGTATGACTGGTATATGGGCACTGGACTATGGGATGGAGGATATGTATGACGGGTATATGGGCACGGGACTATGGGATGGAGGATGTGTGATGGGTATATGGGCACTGGACTATGAGATGAAGGATGTGTGATGGGTATATGGGCACTCGACTATGGGATGGCGAATATGTATTATGGGCATGGGACTATGGGATGGAGGATGTGTGATGGGTATATGGGCATGGGACTATGGGATGGAGGATGTGTGATGGGTATATGGGTACGGGACTATGGGATGGAGGATATGTATGATGGGTATATGGGCACGGGACTATGGGATGGAGGATGTGTGATGGGTATATGGGCACTGGACTATGAGATGAAGGATGTGTGATGGGTATATGGGCACTCGACTATGGGATGGCGAATATGTATTATGGGCATGGGACTATGGGATGGAGGATGTGTGATGGGTATATGGGCATGGGACTATGGGATGGAGGATGTGTGATGGGTATATGGGTACGGGACTATGGGATGGAGGATATGTATGATGGGTATATGGGCACGGGACTATGGGATGGAGGATGTATGATGAGTATATGGGCACGGGACTATGGGATGGAGGATATGTATGATGGGTATATGGGCATGGGACTATTAGATGAAGTATGTGTGATGGGTATATGGGCATGGGACTATGGGATGGAGGATGTGTGATGGGTATATGGGCACGGGACTATGGGATGGAGGATATGTATGATGGGTATATGTGCACTGGACTATGGGATGGAGGATATGTATGATGGGTATATGGGCATGGGAGGATGTGTGATGGGTATATGGGCACTGGACTATGGGATGGAGGATGTGTGATGGGTATATGGGCACGGGACTATGGGATGGAGGATATGTATGACGGGTATATGGGCACGGGACTTTGGGATGGAGGATATGTGATGGGTATATGGGCACTGGACTATGGGATGGAGGATATGTATGATGGGTATATGGGCACGGGACTATGGGATGGAGGATATGTATGATGGGTATATGGGCATGGGACTATGAGATGAAGGATGTGTGATGGGTTTATGGGCACTCGACTATGGGATGGCGAATATGTATGATGGGTATATGGGCATGGGACTATGAGATGAAGGATGTGTGATGGGTTTATGGGCACTCGACTATGGGATGGCGAATATGTATGATGGGTATATGGGCATGGGACTATGGGATGGAGGATGTATGATGGGTATATGGGCATGGGACTATAGGATGGAGGATGTGTGATGGGTATATGGGCACTCGACTATGGGATGGAGGATATGTATGATGGGTATATGGGTACGGGACTATGGGATCGTGGATATGTATGATGGGTATATGGGCACGGGACTATGGGATGGAGGATAATTATAATTTGTTATAACTAACCACAGTTAGTTACTATGCCCGGGCAGCGCCGGGCTCTTCAGCTAGTAGATAGATGATATATAGATATGGGATAGATAGATAGATAGATATGGGATAGATAGATAGATAGATAGATATGGGATAGATATGAGATAGATAGATATGGGATAGATATGGGATATGGGATAGATAGATATTGATTTATATATTGTGAGTGCATCTTACCATGATTTTGCTGGACAGCGCAATTCCATCTCAGATGTATGCAGTGAGTTTTTTTACGGTTTCGCATTGTAAAAATACTGTGTAAAATATGAGGGCATGATTATGGAGGCATGAGATGTACTTTTTATTGGTACTATTTTGGGGTACAAAAAAGGCAATTTTTCCATAGATTTTTATGGTGTTTTAAGTGCTGGTTAAATATTGCAATAACTTTATAGTTATGAATGCAGCCATACCACTTCTGTTTTCTTTTTCTAAACCATAGAGCAGAAAAGGGGTGTTTTTTCGCATTTTTTTCTTAGCCTTTTTTTCATAAATATAATATATATAATTACATTTTATTATACTTTCAAAAACAGTGAAACTCTTTGAGGAAGCTTCTAACAATCTGAGACTAATTGTGCTAGTTTTTGAGGCATAGACCCAGGACATAAAATTCTTGTTATGACCACAAGGAGGCACCACAGTCCAATATTTTGCACTTTTAATTGTGTAAAATTTACAAAGAGGAGCGCTTAGCTTTCAAATTGTTAAAGTTGAAATTGGACACAGTGTTTTAGGGGATGAATTTCTCATCACTGAACAGACAATATTTTGGAGACCTTTGCGAGACTTTTTTTTTGGGGGGGTCTCTCATTACATATTTTTATAAAATATCTACAGGTAGTTTTGTTGTGGGGTAACCCACTGAATATTTATTTTACTCATTTATATAGCACCATTCACTCCACAGCGCTTTGCTGACATTGTTGGCACTGCCCCCGATGGGGCTCACAATCTAGATTCCCTATCAGTATGTCTTTGGAATGTGGGAGGAAACCCACACAAACACGGGGAGAACTTACAAACTCCTTGCAGATGTTGTCCTTGGTGGGATTTGAACCTAGGACCCCAAGGCTGCAGTGCTAACCACTGAGCCAGCGTGCACTTGAATGATCAGAATTATAGCCAGAGGCCGTCCGAAATTTAGTTTCTCTCTATTGTCCTGCTAATCTGCAGACTATGACCTGCTACCTGTAGAGGTGACAACTGGTTGTCCTCCAGTAACCTCTGACTGCTAGGTCTTCATGTATGAAGTGCATTAGTGGTGCACACAGAGGTTCAGTATTTGGGGGTAATCATACGGTTTATACTAGCTATTTCAATCATGAAGGCGATTGGAACAGGTATGGATGAGCCCTAAGACGCGTGCAGACAGATGCATGATCTGACCATGGTCTTCATGTCTATAAGCATCACCCTGTGTGAAGAAACGATTCGTTTCTCAGATGCTTAAAAATACATTATCTATTCCAGATTGCATAGACCAGAACATAAACGCTGTCATTGGGATATTTCTGGGTATTTTTAATTTTTTACATAGATAAATCAGATCTTTGATGCAGAGCCAGCACTAAATATGAACCTGTCGAAAGAGTTTGCGCAGCTCTATTACTCTCAAGGATATTGGTGAATGAGGTTTTCACAACTGTGTTAATATGCATCGGAAATTTTCCATAGACTTTTGGTACTGTCACGGAAATAAGCAACTTACAAACTATTTCCCGTGAGTTCTACATAGGAAAAAAAAATAAGGATGAGCCTTCTTGAATGGCAAGATCCATAGCAATGCAAGCGGCCATTCTGCGTCACATCCATGACTCCTAGAAGAAAGTCCACACTCAGTGGAAAAATGTGTCTCAAATCTGTGTGAAGACTCAGCTGGAGATTTACAGCAGATTTCAGCTCCTCTATACTGAAAAGTTAAAATGTGCCACAGAAATTGCCCAACAGTGGTTTCTAAAATCTTCCCAAAAAATCAGTTTCAAAGGCAAAAAAAGATTTTGAAGCAGGGAGATGAGATTTCGTAATATTTTATCCAAATACTTGGTACTGTAATCCACCGCAGATTTTACATACGTAAATCTGCACATGAAAATCCACAGCATTTCTGTCCTATGTGGATCAGCCCTAATGCTAGGTTCACCTATGGAGGTATTCGTTGTGTATTTTACACACGGAAAATCTTTTTCATTTTACAGCACCAGCAAAGTAGACGAGTGTTACCATAATCTCATCTAGATGCTGCGTTTTTTTGTGTCTAGAATATTTTAAATCCTCTGCTTGTCAATTACTGATGTGGATTTCACCCATTCATCTCACCAGGGACCATAAGGGTGTGTGCACACGCTGCGGAATGATCTGTGGATTTTTCCGCACGGATTTAGCAAAATCCGCAGGTTAAAAGACCTGCGGTTTTTCGGTGGATTGCTCTGCGGTTTCACATCTCTACAATGGAGCAGGTGGCAAACCGCAGCGGAATCCGCACAAAGAATTGACATGTCAATTCTTTCTGCGGATTTGAAACCGCAGCAAATCCACGTGGAAAATTCTGCACAGTGTGCACTGCGGATTTCATTTTCCATAGGCTAAAAGGGTGTAGGGGTCGGTGGGGGGTGGTCCCTCTTCTTACCGCGCAGAGATAAAACAGAGACACGATGGAGGCAGATTCTGGGTGCAACAAGGTCCAAGTTTATTTCACTCGCCGTCCGTCTGACGGCCTCTGCAGTACACCGCACTTTCTTTACCTCACGGCCCTCCGTTTCCAGGGCCGCTTCTTACACACCGCACGTTACACTGGGGGACGTGTATGCACACACCGTCCCCTCCTCACTCTTCAACACTCCTGACAGGTCCGTCACTGTGGCCGCCTTAGGCCCGTAAACCAACAGCGCTTCCACTGATCAGTCGTCGTGTCAAATATGGTGTCTCACACCCAGTGCCTCGTCCCTTCTGCGGTTCTTCCTGTCAGGACCACCCCCCTGATGTTCTCTCTCCTCAGTCCCCCTGGTTTAGATTCTCCTCACAGCCTGTCGCAGTCCTCCTGTCACTGGAGCTCCCCCTGGGGACTGGAACCCTCCCTCAGTATTTATAGCACTCCCGGTCCCCTGTCACTGTAACCCCGCCCCCATGACCAACGGTTTCTAAAGCCCTAAGCTGTTGTCAAGTCCTTTGCTCACACTCCTCCCTGCCATCTAATGGTCAACCCAGGTACTGCACGTCCACTACACTTTCCTAGCTGTTTCCCCACTGTAATAACTGACACCTACCTACACTGTGCAAACCTTTCCTTCTTCACTCTGACTAGTCCGTCCGTCAGGTCACCTTCCCTACACTGGTACTGTATAATGCAGCAGAAACTGCTGCGGACCTGCAGGGCCAAAACCGCTGCGGATCCGCAGCAGAATCCGCAGCGTGTGCACACACCCTAAATCTTCAGCTTAAACTGCTGGTCTGCCATTGTTTTGTGGGCAGTCCTGCAAAAAAATGCAAATAAAAACACATGAATAAGAGCAGAAAATATGCACAAATATTTGATGCAGTACCAATGCAGATTTCAGTATAGAAATCCATTTGAAAAACTAACACCTAGCATAAACCTGGCCTAAAAGGGTTTTTTTTTGGGTGCAGACAGACCCTGAATCTAATTAGCAGCACTAAAATACATCTTTCCTGTTCCTTTCCATAGGTGCCATTCTCAGCCTCTCCTTTTCAATATCTGTCCCTTGTATCTTCTCTATTCCGTCTCGGCGGCTGTTTCCCATAGCAATTATTGCCAGATGCCTTGTTAAGAGGTTATAATAAATTACAGGGTGGGCTATTGTCAAGGCAAAATTAGCCACCGTTCACAGGAGGTTTTTCTCAGCTTTTCATTTCTATAATTAATAATGCTTTATTTTGCAATTTTTACATTATTGTACACTTATGAAATTACATCATACCTCTTGACTGCCCCCTTTCTGATACTGTTGTAATTGCAGTTTCTGCAACTCCCCAATAACAGAATTGCTGTATAAACCAAGCAAAATGACTCCGACCATCAGCAACACATGAAATTATACAAGGACTAGTGATCTATAGAGAACTGTATTGTTAGAAGATCCGTCAGTGGGATGCAGTTTTTGCCGTCAAAATGATTAGTCATTACCTATCTGTAAGGATTACTGTTTAACTCCGCTTATAATATATCTTTATAGCTGTCAAGAGTTAATTTTTTCTGTTTGTTAGCTCCAAATTCCCTAAATAGAGATCAAAGTAAAAGATAAAATACAGCCTGGCTGTAGCTGCCACTAGGGGGAGCTTACTGGATCTATATATACAGTGTATATACATTTATTTATTTTCCTCATGTATATAGCACCATTAATTCCACAGCACGTTTCAGGCATTATTGGCACTGTCTCCATTGGGGCTCACAATAAAGATTCCCTTTCAGTTTGTTTTTGGGAGGAAACACGAGAACTCGGAGGAAAGCCATGCAAATATGGGAAGAACATACAAACTCCTTGCAGATGTTGTCCTTGGTGGAATTTGAACCCAGGACTCCAGCGCTGCAAGGCTGTCCACTGAGTCACTGTGTATATATCAGTGTATACATATACACTGCTCAAAAAAATAAAAGGAACACTTAAACCACAAAATGTAACTCCAAGTCAATCACACTTCTATGAAATCCAGTTATGAAGCAACACCATTTGTGAATCAGTTTCTACTGCTGTTGTGCAAATGGAACAAACAACAGGTAGAAATGATGGGCAATTAGAAAACACAACCCCTATAAAGGTGTGGTCCTGCAGGTGGTGACCACAGACCATTTCTCTGTTCTCATCTTTTTTGGCTGTTGGTTTGGTCACTTTTGCATTTTGTCATTGCTCTCACCCCTAGATGTATGGTACAGTAGCATGAGACTGTGGCTACAGCCCACAGAAGTTGCTCAGGTAGTGCAGCTCACCCAGGATAGCACATAAATGCAAGCTGTCGCAAGAAGGATTGCTGTGTCTGTCAGCGTAGTGTCCAGAGTATGGAGTAGATACCAGGAGACATGGAGGGGGCAGTTGGTAGGGCAATAGTCCAGCAGCAGAACAGCTACCTCCTCCGTTGTGCAAGAAAGAACAAGAAGAGTAGTGCCAGGGCCCTGCAAAATGACCTGCAGCAGGCCACTAACATCCACGTGTCTGCTCAAACTGTCATAAACAGACTCCATGAAGGTGGTATGAGGACCCGACATCCACAAGTGGATGTTGTTCTTACAGCCCAACAACGTGCAGGTCCATTGGCATTTGCCATAGAACACCAAGATTGGCAGGTTTGACATTGGTGCCCTGTGCGCTTCACAGATGAGAGCTGGTTCACACTGAGAACAATTAGAGAAAGAGATTCATGCACAAAAAAAGCGCACACCCATGAGTAAAAATATGTATAGACCATGATACGTAAGAAAGTGTATAAACAATTTTTATTAGTAGACAAAACAAACCACAATAAAATCAATTAAAAAGACAAAACACATCACATAGGTCCCATAAAGCAGCAATATAGCACACCACAATATAATATAATATGGGTGAAACAAGAATCTCCAAGACAAAGTGGTATATATATGAATCCTGAATACTTGCAGAAATAGTGCCAATCTGGGCGTCCCCAGAAGGAAAAAAAGAGAGACAGAGCCCTGTATGAGATCAGAGTATTTGCATGAGATACCTGTAAAGATGGTGCCCCTATGAAAAGGGAGTACCCCCTAAAATGAAAATAACCTGCATAGAAGAAAGCACCAAGGTAAGGCTTAGGACTGAAATAGCCAGCAAGTCACCAACCAGGAGAGCACATGTCAGGGTGTCGGGGATAGCAAGGCAAATGGGACTGTGGTCCCGGGACCAAAGGTGATGTGGGGAGCCACATGCGTATTGCTGCTGACCACAGCTTCCCATGAATTGTTTATACACTTTCTTACGTATCACGGTCTATACATATTTTTACACATGGGTGTGCACTTTTTTATGCATCGATCTTTTTCTCTAATTTTTCTGTTTATTTCCACGCATTATGCAGCACCCATGTTTATTTAATCTCTGATATTATATGCCCTTCAGCTGTGCCCCCTACCTTTTGTCCTTTTACTGGTTCACACTGAGCATATGTGACAGAGTCTGGAGATGCCGTGGAGAATGTTCCACTGCCTGCAACATCCTCCAGCATGACTGGCTTGGCAGTGGGTCAGTAATTGTGTGGAAGGCATTTCTTTGGAGGCTGCAGAGCCCTCCATGTGCTAGTCAGTGGTACCTTGACTGCCATTAGGTACCTGGAGGAGATCCTCAGACCCATTGTGAGACCATAAGCAGGTGCAGTGGGCAGCCCTACATTCCTTCTGATGCGTGACAATGCTATGCCTCATGTGGCTGAAGTATGTCTGCAGTTCCTGCATGATGCAGGCATTGATGGTATGGACTGACCTGCCTGTTCCCCAGACCAGAATCCAGTCAAGCGCATCTGGGACATCATGTCTCGTTCCATCCACCAACGCCACGTTGCACCACGGACTGTCCAGGAGTTGACTGATGCTTTAATCCAGGTCTGGGAGGAAATCCCTCAGGAGAACATCCGCCGCTTCATCAGGACCATGCCCAAGCATTGTAGGGATGTCATACAGGCACGTGGAGGCCACACGCACTACTGAGCATCATTTTGTTCTCCTGAGGCATTTACACTGAAGTTGGATCATCCTAGAATTTGATTATACACTTTGATTTTGAGAATCATTCCAAATCCAAACCTCCATGAGATATTAATTTTAATTTACATTGATAATTTTTATGTTTTATTGTTCTCAACGAATTCCACTGTGTAATGAATAAAGATTTGCAACTAGAATATTTTATTCAGTGATATCTAGGATGTGATATTTCAGTGTTCCCTTTATTTTTTGAGCAGTGTATATTACTTTCCATTCTTTTATTGTCACATTCCAAGGGTCATAACTTTTTTCTGCCAAAGTAGTCTTTTGATTATAGGCTGGAAGGACAAAAGAGCGCAATATAGGGCAAGTCTTGTTGCCTTCTGATGAAGAGGTCAGTTGTACTTTAACCCCTTAGGGACATGCGCCATACTAGTACTGATCTGCAGGAGGTGCGTTCGTACCCAGATCAGTACTAGTACGGCGGCACGATCATGCAGCCTCACGCTGAGCGCCGTGGCGATCACGTGCGGGTGTCAGCTGTATGTGACAGCTGACACCACACAGCAACACCCACGATCGGTGCTTGCACCAATCATGGACATTTAACCCCTCTAATGCCACTCAGTAGTGACAGCGGCATAGAGAAGCATCGCACAGGGAGGGGGCTCCCTGTGCGCTTCCATCAGCACATCGCAATCTCATCGCAATGTCTTGATGGTCTCCATGGAGACCCCTGGCACCAGGATGGCCACGGAGTCTGTCCGGGTCCTGCAGGGAAGGTGGCTTGTGAGCGCCTGCTGAGAGCAGGCGCCGTCATGACTCCTTGCCTGCCTGTCAGATCCTGATCTAATATTCTGCAGTGCAGATTATCAGATCAGCGATCTGATGTAATATAGTAATGTATAAAGCGATCAAAAAATGTCATGTGACTGAAAATGGTACCAATAGAAACGTCAGCTCGTCACGCAAAGGATAAGCCCTCACAAGACTGTGCGCTTCCATCAGCACATCGCAATCTCATCGCAATGTCTTGATGGTCTCCATGGAGACCCCTGGCACCAGGATGGCCACGGAGTCTGTCCGGGTCCTGCAGGGAAGGTGGCTTCGGTCGAAATATAAAAAAATTGTAGCTTTTAAAATATGATGATGCAAAAACTAGTTTTCGCGATAAAAAAGTCTTTTACTGTGTGACAGCAGTCAAACATAAAAACCTGGTATCTGGTATCGCTGTAATCGCACCAACCCAAAGAATAAAGTCGCCTAATCACTTATACCACATGAGGAATGGCATAAAAAATACATAAAACCAATTCTTCACATGCTGTTGATTTTCTCATTCTGCCTCCCAAAGATCGCAGTAAGAATCGGCGCACATTTATTCTGCTCTAAGAGCTTACATTGGGGTTTCCTTGTAAATCTCTGAAATAGGTGATTCAAACAGAACCTCTAGCTGAAGATTCCCTATAATGAGGCAGATGGAGGCATTGTGGATTCCGTCTGACCTGCAATTCGGCGGTATCCGTCTTTTTAGGATTGCATGAAAGTGCCGTTGGCCACAGTTTTGTGCACGTCTGAAAAGGACACCAAGGAACAGAGGCCAGATGGAGTCCAGAGTAAATATGCTGCCTGACTATAGTGAATGGATCTATCCAAGGTTTTATCTGAACCACATCACTCAAAGATTTAGATGAAAACCCCAAAGTAGTCAGCGTAGAGCGCCGGATAAATGTGATCCCAAACGTTACGTAAAAAATATTCCCATTAAAAGCTTCCACTCAATCCACAAAAAAATTTCCAACTAAGGTCTGTCTTCTATTAACAAATATAGGGGGCTTCCACGTTACTGGTAGCACAAATGCTCTGGAAAAGCGAAATGGCTCCTCATCTGCCAAAAGAAATTCAGCAAATCCTCCGCTCCCAAATCCAAATACCCCACTCCCTTATGAGCCCCAGTGTGCCTAAACAACATATAGTGCCCACATGTTTGGCATTTCTCTAGTGATGAGAGCCCACCTAATTTACAGGTGCATGGAAGCATGAGCTGGGCACAATGTACTGGTGACTGCAACTTACTGGTCCCTATGGCATACTGGTCACTACAACATACTGGTCACTACAACGTCAGTTTGCAATTTTCACTCAGCAACATCCACTGCTGCCTGTTTCTGGAAAACACCCATGGAGTAAAAATCATCACTAGATCTGTAGATAAATTCCCAAAGGGTTATAATTTCCAAAATGGGGTCACTTGAGGGGGGATTCTGCTTTACTAGCACTTAGGGGCTCTGTATATGGAATCCACAAACTAGTCTAGGAAAATCTGCACTCCAGGAGGCAAATAGCGCTCTGTCCCTCCTGATTCACTCCGTATGGCAAAGTAGTACTGTTCAGCCACGTATGGGGTATTTCTACATTCAGAAGAAATTATGGGACAAACTGGTGACATTTTTACCCATTTCGCAGTGTGAAAATGTAAAACTTGGGGCTAACACACAATCTTGGTGGTATAAATGTAAATTATTTTTTCATCACTGCCCAGTGGTATAAAAGTTTGCGACACTCCTGAGGTGTCAATAAAATCACTGGACCCTTAGATGAATTCATTGAGAGGTTTAATTGGTAAAATGGGGTCACTTATGGGGGTTCTGCTGTTCTGGCACCTCAGAGGCTCTGTCAATGTAACGTGGCACCCTCAAACAAGTGCAGGAAAATCAGCACTGTAATATGGCGCTACTTCCCTTCTGAGCTTTGAACTGTGCCTCAAAAGTAGTTTTTGACAAAATATGGGGGATCGGTGAACTCAGGAGAAATTGGACAACAAACTCTGGGGTCCACTTGCTCCTTTTGCGCTTGTGAAAATACAAAATTTGTAGCTATAAAAGATTTTTGTGGGAAAAATTTGATATTTTTTTTTAAATATTTTCATGGCTTAACGTTATAAACTTCTGTGAAGCACCTGGGGGTTCAAGGTGCTCAATACACATCTAGATAAGGTCCCAAAGGGGTCTAGTTTCCAAAATTGTGTCACTTGTGGGGGGTTTCCACTGTTTAGGCACATCATGGGCTCTTCAAATGCGACATGGCATCCGCTAATTATTCCATCAAATTTTGCATTGAAAAGTCAAATGGTGCTCCTTCCCTTCCAAACCCTGCCGTGTGCCAAAACAGTAGTAGTCCCCCACATTTGGGGTATCAGCGTGCTCAGGAGAAATTGCACAACAAATTGTATGAAACAATTTTTCCTGTTACCCTTATGAAAATGCAAAATATGGAGCGAAAAAAGATTTATTTGGGAAAGATGTTTTTTTTTTGTTTTGTTTTTATTTCCACAGCTCTACGCTATAAGCTTATGTGAAGCACCTGTGGGGTCAAGGTGCTCAATACACATCTAGACAAGTTCCATAAGGGGTCTTGTTTCCAAAATAGTGTCACTTGTGGGGGTTTCCACTGTTTAGGCACATCAGGGGCTCTGCAAACGCGACATGACGTCCGCTAATTATTCCATCAAATTTTGCATTCCAAAAGTCAAATGGCGCTCCTTTATTTCCAAGCCCTGCCATGCGCCCAAACAGTTGTTTTCCTCCACATATTGGGTATCGATGTACTTGGGAGAAATTGCACAACAAATTGATTGGTGCAATTTCTTCTTTTACCCTTATGTAAACCCAAAATTTGGAGCTTAAAACTTTTATTTGGGAAAAATGGGTTTTATTTTATATCCATGGCTCTACCCTATAAACTTATGTGAAGCACCTGTGGGTTCAAGGTGCTCAATACACATCTAGATAAGTTCCATAAGGGGTCTAGTTTCCAAAGTGGTGTCACTTGTTTCCACTGTTTAGGTACATTAGGGGCTCTCCAAACACGACATGGCAACCTCTAATTATTCCAGCACAGTTTACATTCAAAAAGTCAAATGGCACTTCTTCCCTTTTGAGCCCTGCTGTGTGCCCAAACAGTAGATTTCCCCCAAATATGGGGTATCGGCATGCTCAGGAGACATTGCGCAACAAAATGTATAGTCCATTTTTTCCTGTTACCCTTGGAGAAGTAAAAAATATTAAGTCTAAAGGAAAATTAATGTGAAAGAAAATTAAATGTTTATTTTTTCCTTCCACATTCCCAAAAATTCTTGTGAAGTACCTGAAGGGTTAATAAACTTCTTTAATGTGGTTTTGAGCACCTTGAGGGGTGCAGTTTTTAGAATGGTGTCACTTTTGGGTATTTTCTTTCATATAGACCCCTCAAAGTGACTTCAAATGTGATGTGGTCCCTAAAAAAATGGTTTTGTAAAATTTGTTGAAAAAATGAAAATTTGCTGGAGAACTTTTAACCCTTATAACTTCCTAACAAAAAAAAAAATGTGGTTCCAAAATTGTGCTGATGTAAAGTAGACATGTGGGTCATGTTATTTATTAACTATTTTGTGCGATATGACGCTCTGATTTAAGGGCATAAAAATGAAACGTTTGAAAATTGTGAAATTTTAGCCAAATTTCCATTTTTTTCACAAATAAACGCAAGTCATATCGAAGAAATTTTACCGCTATTATAAAGTACAATATGTCACGAAAAACACAATCTCAGAATCAGCACAGTTTTTGGGTACATTTGACCTTATTCATTACTTTTGGTGATCAACAAAAAACAGCTATTCTAAGCTTGCTTTTTAGCTTTTTTTATGGCTTTATAGTTTTCAAAACACTTCATTAAACTTTTTACAGTATTTATCGGCGCAACAAGGGATCTTGACAACACTACTGTCTGATATAACACACTGCCCTTATGTAATATAGATTATTCTGCTTGGGAGTATAAGGCCACATGCACACATTCAGTATTTGGTGAGGTTTTTTTTACCTCAGTATCTGTAAGCCAAAACCAGGAGTGGGCGATAAATCCAGAAGTGATGATGTGTTTCTATTATACTTTTCCTCTGACTGTTCCACTCCTGGTTTTGGCTTACAAATACTGAGGTAAAATACTGACCAAATACTGAATGTGTGAACGTGGCCTTATACTGAGAGACTGCCTATTAGGTTCAGCATGTAGGCTCACGTCAGTGTCAGACTAGTTAGGCCCCAACTGCCATGGCAACCTATCAACATGCAAGAGGTCCCTGGCTGCAACTGTGTTGACATCCAGGACCCCAAGTCTCTGTTGACTGAAACATATGGTTTCCATGACCCATATTGGAGCTTCTCCGACCCCAGTCATTAGGTCGGGATCTTAGCTCTCAATTCCATCAGCATGAACATTTGCACAGACTAAAGTGCCTTACAAAGGCAGTGCTAAAGTGACTGCCATAAAAATGCAAATTGATGGTCCCTAAAAGTATATACTAACATACTGTACACTTTGTGCAATAACATGGCTCTTGATGGCAACTAATACACAATTTTCATTGTTAAACTTGTTAGTCAATTTTTAGAATTAGGAGTCTGATTTTTTTTTTTTTTCTTGGAACCGTGGAGCAGTGAATAGGTCCCCCTAGTGGGGGCTGCAGGCGGCCAGAATGTTATAAATAGCCTGTGTATATGGGGACGTTTAGCTCCTCATCAGAAAATAAACTATAACAAAATTATTTATTTATTTGGATAAAAAAAAGGGTGGATGGGCACGTAAATCAAACAGATATTAGATTCATCTTTCTTTTATCTCTACTAGACTGCCTGCTAAATCTGTCTCCTTTCTCTCCCTTTCAAAAATAGCCAGCGCCATTAGCAAGTAGCTGCCAAGGATGGAAAATAAATTCAAGAACATATGGCTGACATGGCACATAGGTGGGTTTGATGCAACATTCAACTGTTAATTTGTGCTGACAAGTCCACTTTAAATAGGTCAGAAAATTCCCCGTGAAATGAATGGTTGGCTGCTCTGTCTACCAGATGAAACAGGTGTAATTATAGTTTTATGTTCTTTAATTTGTTTTATTAATTAGCCATTCTGATCCTGTAGATGGAGGATAATAAATGTGAGCATTCATGGAACACGCATTTTGGTGTTAAGGGTATATTCACATTGGGTATCGGATACACAGCCGTTTTTCTTGTTGAAATTTACACATGGAAAATCCCCATCGTATTACAGCGGAAGCATTGCAGATGACATTTTACCACATCTCATCCATCCATTGACCCTCGGTGTTAGATTTTTAACCCACAACAAGTCAATTTATGCTGCATATTTTCACTTCCCCAAAGAATAGAATTAACTACAGACTTTTCACAGTGGAAAAGCCACAAAGACTGTGTGAACTGTGAATCCCATCTATCAATTATGGTCTGTGTACAGAAAGGCCATACAGTTGTGTCCAAAAGTATTGACACCCCTGCAATTCTGTCAGATAATACTCAGTTTCTTCCTGAAAATGATTGCAAACACAAATTCTTTGGTATAATTATCTTCATTTAATTTGTCTTAAATGAAAAAACACAAAAAGAATATTCCTAAAGCCAAATTGGATATAATTCCACACCAAACATAAAAAAGAGGGTGGACAAAAGTATTGGCACTGTTCGAAAAATCATGTGATGCTTCTCTAATTTGTGTAATTAACAGCACCTGTAACTTACCTGTGGCACCTAACAGGTGTTGGCAATAACTAAATCACACTTGCAGCCAGTTGACATGGATTAAAGTTGACTCAACCTCTGTCCTGTGTCCTTGTGTGTACCACATTGAGCATGGAGAAAAGAAAGAAGACCAAAGAACTGTCTGAGGACTTGAGAAACCAAATTGTGAGGAAGGATGAGCAGTCTCAAGGCTACAAGTCCATCTCCAAAGACCTGAATGTTCCTGTGTCTACCGTGCGCAGTGTCATCAAGAAGTTTAAAGCCCATGGCACTGTGGCTAACCTCCCTAGATGTGGACGGAAAAGAAAAATTGACAAGAGATTTCAACGCAAGATTGTGCGGATGTTGGATAAAGAACCTCGACTAACATCCAAGCAAGTTCAAGCTGCCCTGCAGTCCGAGGGTACAACAGTGTCAACCCGTACTATCCGTCGGCGTCTGAATGAAAAGGGACTGCATGGTAGGAGACCCAGGAAGACCCCACTTCTTACCCCGAGACATAAACAAGCCAGGCTGGAGTTTGCCAAAACTTACCTGAAAAAGCCTAAAATGTTTTGGAAGAATGTTCTCTGGTCTGATGAGACAAAAGTAGAGCTTTTTGGGCAAAGGCATCAACATAGAGTTTACAGGAGAAAAAAAGAGGCATTCAATGAAAAGAATACAGTCCCTACAGTCAAACATGGCGGAGGTTCCCTGATGTTTTGGGGTCGCTTTGCTGCCTCTGGCACTGAACTGCTTGACCGAGTGCATGGCATTATGAAGTCAGAAGACTACCAACAAATTTTGCAGCATAATGTAGGGCCCAGTGTGAGAAAGCTGGGTCTCCCTCAGAGGTCATGGGTCTTCCAGCAGGACAATGACCCAAAACACACTTCAAAAAGCACTAGAAAATGGTTTGAGAGAAAGCACTGGAGACTTCTAAGGTGGACAGCAATGAGTCCAGACCTGAATCCCATAGAACACCTGTGGAGAGATGTAAAAATGGCAGTTTGGAGAAGGCACCCTTCAAATATCAGGGACCTGGAGCAGTTTGCCAAAGAAGAATGGTCTAAAATTCCAGCAGAGCATTGTAAGAAACTCATTGATGGTTACCGGAAGTGGTTGGTCGCAGTTATTTTGGCTAAAGGTTGTGCAACCAAGTATTAGGCTGAGGGTGCCAATACTTTTGTCTGGCCCATTTTTGGAGTTTTGTGTGAAATGATCAATGTTTTGCTTTTTGCTTCATTCTCTTTCGTGTTTTTTCATTTAAGACAAATTAAATGAAGATAATAATACCAAAGAATTTGTGTTTGCAATCATTTTCAGGAAGAAACTGAGTATTATCTGACAGAATTGCCGGGGTGTCAATACTTTTGGCCACAACTGTAGGTCTCCTGATCTATGAGACTTTTTAGTCTTGGATAGGTCTCCACGTACCGTGATGGGTTCAGATCATGATTCAAGGATCTGGGAAACTGGCCTAAATGTTCACACTTCACTTAAAGGGGATGTGCCAAGATTAGAAGTTCCCCCGTATCCATAGGATAGGGATTACTTCTCGATCACTGGAAGTGCAACCACTAAGAACCTTACCATCTAAATGTAGCGAAGGTCTTGGATGCACACCTCCGATCCATTCCCTATCGATGGGAGTGCATTTTACTATCATCTAATATATAAAGCTCAAAGTGTGTATGTATGTATGTGTGTGTGTGTGTGTGTGTCCGGGATAGGCATCCGCACCGTCGCAGCTACAGCCATAAAATTTGGCATTGTCACACGTCTGGACCCCGAGAGCATCCTAAGCTATGTTGTGAGGCGAAATTTTAACCCCGCGCGTTCCAATTCACCAAACAATTTTGCCCCTATCTATATACTGGGGAAAAAGTGTGTGTGCGTCAAGCCCCGCCCCTCATTATGATGTCATAATGCCCCTATCTACATAATGGGGAAACAGTGTGTGCGTATCAAGCCCCGCCCCTCATTATGATGTCACAATGGTTGCCATGGCGACGCTGATGTCATCATAGGTTGCAAGCTCATTATGGTGTCATAATGGTTGACTATGAGATGGAGGATGTGTGATGGGTTTATGGGCACTGGACTATGGGATGGAGGATATGTATGATGGGCATATGGGCACGGGACTATGGGATGGAGGATGTGTGATGGGTATATGAGCACGGGACTATGGGATGGAGGATGTGTGATGGGTATATGGGCACTCGACTATAGGATGGCGAATATGTATGATGGGTATATGGGCACGGGCCTATGGGATCGTGGATATGTATGATGGGTATATGGGCACGGGACTATGGGATGGAGGATAATTATAATTTGTTATAACTAACCACAGTTAGTCACTATGCCCGGGCAGCGCCGGACTCTTCAGCTAGCTTTTTATATAGTAAACTTTTTTTAAGTACCGAATTCTGATCTAAAGCATTGCTCTAATATTGTTTTCAGGAGCACACCGCTCCTCTGTCTCCTAGCTTTATGCTTGTCAAGGGCGGTGCACGCCTGAAAATTGACAGTTCAGATTAGAGACATTGCTGCATTCCTGTTACAAGCTCCTCTGCAGGATTGGAGGAGTACATGGGGACTGGAGATGGTCGGATCCATACAATCTGTCACGCTCTGGTCAGAAGAGCCGATGGCCAGTCCATGTGTGGCGCCCCCAGGAGTATGGTCGCCACAGTGGCATTACCGTCCTCCTAGGGAGTGTGATGTCATGCTTGGAAGCAATAAAGTGTCTCTCTGTCAGGTAAATACAACACACAGCACAGTTCCCACTCCAGGCCAGCAGAGGGAGCTCTGAACCAAAACTGGGGGAAGAACTGCTCTCTGGGGGCCAGGAAGGGGAAGTTTAGTTAGTTTGTGTGAGGAGGGCAAAGTGTGTGGACGAGAGGAGAAGAGCTGGAGGATTGAGCAGAGTTCAGGCTCACTTCTAGCATAGCGCATGGTCCGGAGTCTGGTCTCCGAGGTTGTATGGATACTGATGTTCCTGCAGCAGAAAACGAAGGAATAGGAAGCTGTAAATGCTCTGTTCCCACATAAGACTCAGAGGCACAACAGCAACGTGTGAGCCAGAAGGAGGCTACAGCTGTCTGCCATACGAGGGGGTTCTGTTGTGAGTTCATTCTCAGGTTCCCCTTCTGAACTCCCTCTGGTGGTGTCGGGAGGTGGTGCGGCTGGTTTGATCGGTGGAGATCTGCCACCTGAGGATGGGGATGATGATTGGATCTCGGGATTCTCAGATTGGATTTAAGACAGCCGACGCCCTATTCAGTTGCTGATGATTCCTTCTGGCTTGTCAGCTCTTGGTTTTCAGCTCTGTTCCAGTCATCTAAAGCTAAGTTTTTCTGCTAATGTTCACACTTGATTTTGTTGGTCTATTCAGTTTTTTGGTGTGGTCAGCCAGCCCCTGCTGGGGGCTGAGCTGAATTTCCACTCTTATTTATCAGTATTTTGCCAATTGGCTTTTTGTCCCTTACTAGTTCGGTCTCTCTTGCTCTGTCTCAGAATATTTCAGAGTGCTGATATAGTGGGAGAAGTCTAGTGACTTCAGGGTTAATTTTGCTATCAGAAGTGTTGGACATTATTTTTGTAGGGTTTTTGCAGGTTGCAGACAGTATCTTTCCTTTCCTGTCTAGTTAGTTTGGGCCCCATCATTTGCTCAGCGTATTTTCCTGCCTGTGTTTGTACCTTCATCTTGTTTCACCATCAATACATGTGTGGGGGCTATCTATTCCTTTGGGGTCTGCTCTGGGGCAGTTAGTTTTCCCTTTTCTTGCTTTAGGCTCATGTAGTTCTCCGGCCGTGACGAGGCGTCTAGGAACATCGTAGGCACGCTCCATGGCTACTGCTAGTTGTGTGATAAGATCAGGGTTCTGCAATCTGCATAGTTACCAACCTCTCTGGTTTTCTGGGGCTTAGCTTGTTTTGCCCTTTTTTTCTCCTCGGTGACCCATTCATAACAGGGTTCTAAGAGAGAGCAAGCAAGAGGAACTTCAGTGTAACTCAGTACTGCAAGTGTGGGTAAGGTGACTTGACGGACGGACTTGACTGAAGGGAGAAGGGATGGTTTGTGCACTGTAGACGGATGTTTGTAATGACAGAAGGGAAACAGCTGGGGAAGATGGAAAAGGAGTGCAGTACCTAGATTTGACCACAAGATGGTAGGGGGAGCGTAGTTCAGGACTTGACAGCAGCTTAGGGCTTTAGAAACCGCTTCGTCTTGGGGGGCGGGGAGATAGGAACCCAGGAGGGAAATTCCCGAGGAGGGGATAAATAGAACAGGAGTGGGTTCCAGAGTGCGCTAGTCCCGGGAGGAGCTCAGAAGGAGAAGAATCAGTACGGAGAACTGACAACGGTGGAGAGCTCGACCAGGGGACTGATAGGAAGGGACAGTCAGGGGGGTGGCCCTGACACAAAGAACCGCAGGACAGATGAGGCCCCAGGGTACCGATTTAGATGACGACCTCGGACTGGTGAAGCGTTGGCGGTAGATAGGCCTAGGGCAGCCCCAGCAAAAGATCCGCGAGGAACGTCACTATGACTGAAGGAAGGTGAAGGTACCTGGGCCTGAATACGGAGAGCTGTAAAGGAGCTGCGGTGTATGGCTACGGTTGTCAGGAGGACGGCCAATAAACTCGACCTGTTGCAACCAAAATCCACCTCCGTCTGGTGTCTGTGTCGTCTGGTCGCGGTAAGCAGTGGACCAACCCCCAATCTGGCCCTTACTACATTTGGCGTAGTCGGCAGGATCGCCGCCGCCAATACTCCACCTTCAGCGGCAAGCCTGCAACAGAAGTACCCAAAAGAACTCGAGTTGCTTTACCTGTGGATTACAAACCTGAGACTTTATTCCGGATCATTGGCTTTCATCAGAAGATCCAGAACGGGAAAGAAACTTTGCAAGATGGTTCCCGAGTGGAATACAAATTGGGACAGTGTTTGGAATCATCAGAGGAAAACCCGAAAAAGACTCTATGCCTCTCCAGCGCTGGTGACCGCCGGGCAGGAGGAGGTTGGCGCTGAATTTGACTATCCGGGGCAGCCGCCGGGGGGAACTGTTACCAACCCCCCACCTGCGGAGCTATCGGGCCTGGAGGCTGGTCGTGCCGTACGGTGGGATGAAGAACAGCAGTGGACCTCCAATGACGGGACCGGAAGCTGCGGAGGAGCAGCGGAGATCAGCGACTCCCTGCACCGACCCCTGGGAGAGTGGTGGAACTGCCTCGAGGGAGCCGCGGCGCCGAGGAAGGTGAGCGTCCCCCCGGCTTGGCCGGCTGCCCCGCAAGCAGGTCCCGCTCCCACACTCCATGCGCCCGATGACTCTGTGGCCCCCGCAGGGCCGACCAACGCCCTCGTCAATGACCCCGAGCCGCCGTGTCTGGCGGCGCTCCGGCCCACGTCGCCGACGTGGAGCAGACCAGCGTCCACCCCTGCCGCACTTCACACCCCGGCGGCGGCCTACCTGTCTCGGTCTGCCATTGCCGCGACCTTGCTCCAGTCCGCCGTGGAGGCTGGGCCGTCTGTCTCCGTGGCCCCCTTGCTGACAGTACCACTTCTCCATCTTCGGCCCTGGCTGCGGCCTGCTCCGTGGCCGCCTCTGGTTCACTCGCGGCACTGTCCGCGGCCTACCCGGCAGCACCCACGGCCGCTCCTGCCTTGCTCACGGTTCCAGCTGCGGCCTACTTGTTGGGCTCTGCGGCCTACTAACCGGGACCCGCGGCTGCCCCTGCCCGTCGCCCGGCCCCAGCTGCTGCTGGGCCGAAAGAATCTGTGGCCGCCTGTGCACCGCTCTCGACCCCGACCGCATCCCGCCCACCGAACTCCGCGGCTTACACTAGACCCTCCGTTTGGGTTGCGGAGGTCATTGAGAAGAAGGCCAGAGAGCTGGAGATCTGGGGCCTGCTCCACGAGAAAGGAGATGCTGGTATGGCGGCTCCACGGTCCACCGGGCGGCTTGTATACACCAACCTGGAGAAGGGATACGGGTTCATTCGGGACCTCGCAACCGGCCAAAAGGTATACATTAATGTGACTTCCATCCGTCACTACCGGGCTTTGCGGGAGGGGGACTTAGTGTCCTATTATAAGGAGTACTGTCCCCGTGGCTATTATGCGGTAACAGTGGTCGCCGAACCCGAAGGCCATGAGCCCCCGTAAAAAAGGGCCCCCAGAGACACTCCCAGCATCCCGGGAGCTCGACGGCTGTGGAGCCCCTTGCTACTGGCGAGACACCGGCTATCAGGACATGGCCCGGACTACCGGGATTTCGATGCACCGTTGTGCAGGCCAGAGGACAGTTCGACGTCCAAGATAAGGGATGTGTTTTGATGTTTATTACTTGCTCCTGACATAGCAGGGATGCGGGGAAGTGTTGGTGTAAAAGGAAGGGGGAGTACTCATGTTCTGTTTTGAAGTGTTACGTTTAAAGAAAAAAAGGGGTTACTCCTGTTGAGTTACTCATAGTGTCATTAAAACAAAGGTAGCTGTATATACGGTATACCAAAAGTTGGTTTAATGTGTAATATGTATAAGAATGAGCAACAGGTCTCGGGTACAGGGTAGGATAAAAACGCTGACCATGACTCTTTTTAAAAATTGAAGGACGATAAGACGGAAGAGAGGGAACCAGACAGTGGTCCGTCAGTCAGGTCCCCAACACCACGGACACCCCAAAAGGATAGGCAGGCGCTAACGATGACCTGGTAGGCAAAAGGCCTCAGTCATGGTGTTCCGGACAGTTGAGGGTAACAGAAGGGGAGAGAAGTGGGAGGTACACGCCATAGAGTAGTCCGCGTGGACCTAGCCAACCTGAAAGAAGTTGTCACGTGGCGTGCACGCCGGCGAGTAGCAGTAGGCTGCTCGGAGCATGGTGCTCCCGGTTTGGTTTGGTCCCCCGCGTGTGGCGGGTTTGGCCCGACAACCGGTCTGACAACAGACAGTGGGCAAGCTTTAGGACGAGGAAGGTAGGGAGTACGATTGTCGGGACGACAATAGACAAAGGAAGGGCGAGTGTGGGGAAGGTGACTTGATGGACGGACTTGACTGAAGGGAGAAGGGATGGTTTGTGCACAGTAGACGGATGTTTGTAATGACAGAAGGGAAACAGCTGGGGAAGATGGAAAAGTGCAGTACCTAGATTTGACCACAAGATGGCAGGGGCAGCGTAGTTCAGGACTTGACAGCAGCTTAGGGCTTTAGAAACCGCTTAGTCATAGGGGGGGTGGGGAGATAGGAACCCAGGAGTGAAATTCCCGAGGAGGGGGATAAATAGAACAGGAGCTCAGGAGGAGAAGAATCAGTACGGAGAACTGACAACGGTGGAGAGCTCGACCAGGGGACTGATAGGGCCACCCCCCTGACTGTCTCTTCCTGACACAAAGAACCGCAGGACAGATGAGGCTCCGGCGGTACCGATTGGACGACGACCTTGGACTGGTGTAGCGCTGGCGGTAGATAGGCCTAGGGCAGCCCCAGCAAAAGATCTGCGAGGAACGTCACTACGACTGAAGGAAGGCGAAGGTACCCGGGCCTGAATACGGAGAGCTGTAAAGGAGCTGTGGTGTATGGCTACGGTCGTCAGGAGGACGGCCAATAAACTCGGACCTGTTGCAACCAAAATCCACCTCCGTCTGGTATCTGTGTCGTTGGTTCGCGGTAAGCAGTGGACCACCTCCCAATCTGGCCCTTACTACACATGTACCTGAGATAAGCGCTAGAAAGGAGACTACACAACCCATCTGCATAGAGAGATTCCTGAGTTGCTTCCAGGCTGGCCAACTCCTGTTCCATCTGTAATCTGGATCTTGGACTGCACTTACAAAGCAAAGTAAAGGTAAAGGAAACTGCACCCTGTTGTGTCATTGCCTTCTTCCTGCAACCCCTTCAGCACTGCTACATCTCTATGCCTAACACTGCACCCTTTTCCTCAACACCTATTCCCAATGCCCTGGGACTACAGCTCTACCTGTGGGGAGCTATTACATCTTGCTGCCTTATACCATCTGTCCCAGAGGATCTGCTTGCAGCGTCTGCTTAACCCCTTCATCGCCGAGCACCACAGGTGGCGTCACGTATCATCCATCTATAAACTTTATTCAGCCACGTTTTCCCTTTTGCATGGACGCCCAGGGCCACAGACCGGGTCACCGCTACTGTGACACATCCCTCTGAGATACCGGCCCGTTACCGAGTAACCCTACTGCCCTGGCGGGCGATCCATTTTGGCGTCACAAACAGGAATTAATAAACCCGGTGTCCCCGGGTCCTGTGTGTCAGAGACTGTGTTGTGTGCCGTGGACTTATTGTGCATTTGCCGCCATTGCCCGCCGCTTGACGCGCGCGGGAAGTCAAAGGGGTGGGCCGTTGTGGGCGGAGCCTGACAGAGAGTGCGAAAAGTGAAGTGCTGCGCGGGAGGAGAACAGCGTGCGGGAAGTGAGGAGCAGAGGCCTGCTGTCCCGGCGTCCCCCGATCATCCAGCCTGCGGAGCGGCGACCGGTAAGCCAGCGCAACACAGGGCCTGGCCAACGTTAACTAGGGGGGAGGAGAATGTCTGAGGCAAGAGAAGATGCCGCGGTGAACGCCACCGCACCCCCCACAGCGCCGCAAGATGCAGGGACCAGCGCAGCTGCGGCCCCAATGGCACCACAGAATCCAGCAGCCAGCGTCGCTTCCAGAGCGCAGCAGGAACAAGCTCCCATCACAGCAGTCCCCATAATGCCGCTGCCATGCCCTATATACCGGGAGCAGCCTGGTTACTGCAGTACTCAGGGGAGTCACATACCCTGAGTGAATTTAAAGAGAGACTGTGCAGTTTGTTTGAGGTGTATCCTCTGTCTGAAAGCCAGAAAGTGAACATCCTTATTGGGCAGCTAATTGGTGCAGCGCAAAGGGAAGTAAAAGCCTGGCAGGACACTGATAAAGAGACTGTTAAAACGATTCTGGCTAAGCTAAGAAGCACCTTTGACACTCGCACTGCAGCTGAAATAAAAATGAGATTCTTTGGGTGTAAGCAGAGAGCGCAGGACAGTATACGGGACTATGCTCTTAACCTGCAGGAGGCGCTGCGAACCATAAAGCAGATTGACCGAGACAGTGTGAAAGATGGTGACAGACTATTAAATAGCAATTTATTTAGGGACTCCTATCCAGTACCCACAGAGCACAGCTGCGCATCATAGCCCTACAAAACCCTGACCTAGACTTTGCAGACTTCAAAGACAGGGCTATCCGGGTGCTGCATGAACCAAATGTCAGCCGTCCAGTGCCCACTAGGCACCCAGCGATCACATACCACCAAGAAGCAGCATCTTTCCCTCCCAGCCCTGTGGGGGCTGATGCACAGACTCTGGATAATGATCCATCTACAGAACTGCGCCTTCAGGTCCAAGAGCTGACCAAAAGTATGGCTGCACTTGCCAAAACTGTGCAGTCCATGCAGGTGTCCTCAAAGGAGAAGATCCAGCTGGCCTCCAGTCCAGAGGATGTCCCGTGGCTATGGAAGAAGAGGATCCCGCCACTCCGAGGGAGAAACAACGATCACTATGACCAAGACGGACGTCCAATCTTTAGTCACTGCCACAAGGCAGGCCTCATCGCAAAATTCTGTTATTTAAACGAGCAACCCCTGGGGCAGAGGGCAAACCCCCAGGAGTAGGACCACAAGGCCCAAAGAACTGGCGAGCCAAGTATGTTGGAGGGTGACCGGTCCTCCCAGTGGTGATTGACGGCATCCCCATGAACACTTTGCTGGACACTGGCTCTTAGGTGACAACTATGCCATATAACCTTTACAAGCGGTATTGGGCTGACTCTGAACTTGCTCGCGGCCCAAGTGATGAACTGACAGTAGTTGCCAGCAATGGTCAGTCTTTGCCGCAAGTAGGATGTAAAGAGATTACCATTAAAGTGGGGTGAGTAGAGTTAAAATCTCAAGGTCTGATAGTTGTAGACATTGATCGACGAGAATGTAACCCAATGATGTCCTTAGGTACTAATGTGATTGAAAATTGTCTTGCCGAGGTTATTGTTTTGTTGCAACAGGTAGCCGAGACTGCTGGTTCCAGTGAACGAGTCCTGCAGAAGGAGATCAAGACCCTGATGCAAAGACAGCAGGTAGAACTGTCTGGCGGAGAAATTAGCAGCGTCAGAGTGAGTGATTCTTTCCCCATTGCGATACCCCCCAGATG
The DNA here is from genome assembly GCF_039654945.1 of Dendrobates tinctorius. Classification (NCBI taxonomy): domain Eukaryota; kingdom Metazoa; phylum Chordata; class Amphibia; order Anura; family Dendrobatidae; genus Dendrobates; species Dendrobates tinctorius. Next base: position 19,845,370 of record NW_027361700.1, read on the forward strand.
TGAAATATTAATTTGGTGTCGGGCAGCCATAGGCCTCAGAAGAAAAGATTACCAAGCATTGGTAGAGCCAGTGTACTTTGATAGCTGGCCCACTGTCCTGACAGCCAGAGGGGTAGTCGATGTCCGCAAAGGGAGAGTACCTGTACGCATCTTGAATTGTGGGGAAGAGGAGGCCACAATACCTCGGTATGCCACAGTTGCTAAGCTGCTTATTGTCAGTAACAACGCAATACAGGCAGCAGAGCCCTTGGTCTCTTCCAACCAGGCAGGAGACAATGGCTCTGTAAAGCAGCTAGAGGAGTGGTGTCAGCAGCTGCAGGTGGGAACTGACTCCACCCCTTCATACCAAAAGAGTGGGGTTTACCGAGTGACTCAGGAGTATGAGCAGGTATTCAGTAAACACCCTCTAGACTTTGGGAAGGCAAAAGGGGTTCAACACCATATCCCCACTGGAGATCATCCACCCATTAAAGAAAGGTACCGGCCTATACCCTCAACACAATATCAATGTGCCAAATGTATGTTGCGGCAAATGAAGGAAGCTGGGGTGATCAGAGACAGTTGTAGCCCCTGGGCAGCTCCAATAGTCTTTGTGAAAAAGAAAGATGGTACCATGAGAATGTGTGTTGATTACCGAAAAATTAACAGCATTACACATAAGGATGCCTACCCATTACCCAGAATTGAGACGTCATTAGCCGCACTTAAAACTGCTAACTATTTTCCACCTTAGATCTCACTAGTGGGTATTGGCAGGTTCCCGTGGCAGAGGCAGACAAGGAGAAAACAGCGTTTACTACACCAATGGGTCTCTGCGAGTTCAACTACATGCCGTTCGGGCTCTGCACCGCCCCAGGGACATTTCAACGGCTAATGGAGTGCTGTCTTGGACACAAGAACTTCGAGACAGTCCTGTTGTACCTTGATGATGTCTTTGTTTTCTCCAAGACTTATGAAGACCATCTAAAGCACCTGGCTGAGGTGTTTGAAGCCTTGTCCAACTTTGGCCTGAAAGTGAAGCCATCAAAATAACACCTCCTGAAGCCCAAGGTACAGTACCTCGGTCATGTAGTGAGTGCAGAAGATGTGGCACCGGATCCTGACAAAGTCACTGTCATCCGGGACTGGCAGAAGCCCAGTAACCTCCATGAGGTACGTCAATTCCTCGGGTTGGTAGGCTACTACCGAAGGTTCATCAAAGGCTTCACTGAGATAGCTACGCCTATGCAAAATCTTCTGGTGGGCCAGCCCAAGAAATCCAGGAAGAAGAGTCCTACATTTGAATGGAATGAGGAACTGGAGAGGTCCTTCACTCGACTGAAGATGGATCTCACAGGAGATGAAGTTCTGGCCTACCCAGATTATGACCAACCATTTGTTCTGTATACTGATGCCAGCAACATGGGACTGGGAGCAGTACTGTCACAGGTACAGAATGGCAAAGAAAGAGTGATCTCCTATGCCAGCAGGATGCTTTGTCCCACTGAAGGGAACCCTGACAACTACAGTTCCTTCAAACTGGAGTTCCTCACCATAGTCTGGGCTGTGAGTGAACAATTCAAGCATTACCTAGCTTCAGCCAAGTTTACCATCTTCACGGACAACAACCCGTTGACTCACTTGGAAACTGCAAAACTAGGTGCACTGGAGCAGCGATGGATGGCCCGGCTGTCTAACTATGAATTCACCATCAAGTACCGAGCGGGGCACAAGAATGCCAATGCGCTGTCCAGAATGCCCAATCTGCCAGATGCAGGAGAAGACCCTGAGGCACTCGAAGAAATAGAGTTACCTACCTTCCACCGGCCAATTGAGGCCCAACGTGCCCAAGGAGTGAGAAACAGACGGTCTATCGTGAAAGAGGCCAACCTAAATCCATTGCCTCATCATGACTGGGCAGAAACGCAGGATAACGACCCCGCAGTCCACCTGGTAAAGGAGCTACTGTCGCAAGCTGACTCACACCCAAGTCCAGATGCTCCTGAAGAAACCCAGCAGTTGTGGAAGGAGAGAGGCTGACTGTTCATCTATGAGGGAAAGCTGTGTCGGAGGAGTATCAATGCCCGCACTCATGAGTTGGTCTGGCAGGTGGTAGTCCCAAAGAGGGAGGCATCAATGGTCTTGGAAGCGTACCACAATGAAGCAGGACACTTTGGATGGAAGAAGTTGGATGCCTTGCTCCGAGAGAGATTCTACTGGGCTGGTATGAAGAAGGCCATTGAAAATTGGTGCCGGGAGTGTGGACAATGCAACCTGCGCAGGGAGGACCGTAACAGCCAGCGAGCTCCTTTGCAGCCTATAATAACCAAACAAACAAACACTTGAGTTGTTCGCCCTGGACCATGTGAAGCTGGTCCCAAGCCGTTCAGGCTACATTTATGCTCTTACCATCGTTGACCACTACTCAATATTCCTGGTAGTCCTGCCTGTCAAGGATCAAACAGCCAGGACAGCAGCCAGAGCATTCCAACAGCACTTTTGTCGACCACACGGATATCCCGAGGGAGTGCTTACAGATCAAGGTCCAGCCTTTGAGGCAGAAGTGTTCCAGGAACTCTGTAACTTGTACGGTTGCAAGAAGATCAGGACAACACCATAGCATCCACAGACCAATGGCATGTGTGAAAAGATGAATCAGGTGGTGATCGATCTACTGAAGACCTTGCCTTTGAAAGAGAGGAATCTGTGGCCAGAGAAGTTGCCAGATCTGGTAGACTTCTACAATCACATTCCTGTGAATTCCACCAACTGCACTCCAGCCTTCCTAATGAGAGCGAGGCCTGGCAAGCTGCCTATTGAATTGGATATGGGAGTCCTTACACCTGAGGTGACATCACCAGATGCTGACTGGGATACAGAGCGGCAGCAGCAGTACCGTAAGGTACAAGAGTGCGTAGAAAAGAGTCTAGCTCAGGCGAGACAAAAACAGGAAAAGAACTACAATTAACATGCACCTGCAGTTCCCTTGTCACCAGGAGAACAAGTCCTAAGGAGGAAAAGGAGGATGCATAAGTTGGATGACCAATGGGAAGCTGAACCCTACACCGTCCTACCATCAAACTTTGACAACACCAAAGTGTGCCTTATCAGTAAGGATGGAGGAGAAACCTCATCAGCAGTGTCGAGGGATCATCTGAATCTGTGCCCTGACCAACTAAAGGACAGAATGGAAGAGCAGAACAACCTTCAGTCCATAGAAGAAGAAGAAGAAAAGGTCAGCACTGTACTCGGAGAATTCCCTGCAAATTGGACTAGAGCGAATCAAGCCATAGTGGTGCCAGTTTTGATCTTTCCCCAACTGGTAGTGCAAGAAGAAGTGACTCAAGACCACCCTGAAAACCAGCAGGTACAGGTAGCGGATGCCACACCAGCAGTGGAACAAGAGAATTCTCACCCTGCCAGTGGTGAATCTGTCATGCCCACAGTGAGAAGTGGTCCTAGGAAATCTAGTATTCCTGTGCTACGCAGAACCACCAGTAGTGTAGCCAGTACAACACACACAACACCAGTAGTTAACACAAGGCATCCAGTAAGGTCCCCAACAACACCAGTGCTACGTAGGTCTGTCCGTAGTACCCAAGGTATACCACCTCTAAGGTTTCGTATATAAATAGCTTATGTAAATGGTAAAATGTAAATATGCAACCTTTTCAAGCTTATGTGCCTACAGAGACTCTGTAAGAACCTTTTGGAAATATCAGTTTGTTTTTGATGGACAATTGGGCCACAGGACTATGTGTGGCCAAAACTCTACTTGTACATAGTTACCAACTGCTCAAGAAATGGACTATGGACATTGACGCATGGACTAATCGTCATCAGGACTATTTTTGAGCTTTGCTTTTTGTAATTTTTCATTTTTGAAATCTTGTTACATTTACAATTGTTTATTTGTTAATATTTTTTTTGGCATGTTTTCTTCAGTCTGGGAGTACTGAATTGTACTAGGGGGGAATGTGGTGCCCCCAGGAGTATGGTCGCCACAGTGGCATTACCTTCCTCCTAGGGAGTGTGATGTCATGCTTGGAAGCAATAAAGGGTCTCTCTGTCAGGTAAATACAACACACAGCACAGTTCCCACTCCAGGCCAGCAGAGAGAGCTCTGAACCAAAACTGGGGGAAGAGCTGCTCTCTGGGGGCCAGGAAGGGGAAGTTTAGTTAGTTCGTGTGAGGAGGGCAAAGTGTGTGGACAAGAGGAGAAGAGCTGGAGGATTGAGCAGAGTTCAGGCTCACTTCTAGCGTAGCGCATGGTCCGGAATCCGGTCTCCGAGGTTGTATGGATACTGATGTTCCTGCAGCAGAAAACGAAGGAATAGGAAGCTGTAAATGCTCTGTTCCCACATAAGACTCAGAGGCACAACAGCAACGTGTGAGCCAGAAGAAGGAGGCTACAGCTGTCTGCCATACAAGGGGGTTCTAAGAGAGAGAGCAAACAAGAGGAACTTCAGTGTAACTCAGGACTGCATGTACCTCAGATAAGCGCTAGAAAGGAGATTACACAACCCATCTGCATAGAGAGATACCTGAGTTGGGAACGGCCAATAAACTCGGATCTGTTGCATCCAAAATCCGCCTCCGTCTGGTGTCTGTGTCGTTGGGTTGCGGTAAGCAGTGGACCACACCCCAATCTGGCCCTTACTAAACATGTACCTCAGATAAGCGCTAGAAAGGAGACTACACAACCCATCTGCATAGAGAGATTCCTGAGTTGCTTCCAGGCTGGCCAACTCCTGTTCCATCTGTAATATGGATCCTGGACTGCACTTACAAAGCAAAGTAAAGGTAAAGGAAACTGCACCCTGTTGTGTCATTGCCTTCTTCCTGCAACCCCTTCAGCATTGCTACATCTCTGTGCCTAACACTGTATCCTCTTCCTCAACACCTACAGTTGTGGCCAAAAGTATTGACACCCCTGCAATTCTGTCAGATAATACTCAGTTTCTTCCTGAAAATGAGTGCAAACACAAATTCTTTGGTATTATCTTCATTTAATTTGTCTTAAATGAAAAAACACAAAAAGAATTGTCCTAAAGCCAAATTGGATATAATTCCACACCAAACATAAAAAAGAGGGTGGATAAAAGTATTGGCACTGTTCGAAAAATCATGTGATACTTCTCTAATTTGTGTAATTAACAGCACCTGTAACTTACCTGTGGCACGTAACAGGTGTTGGCAATAACTAAATCACACTTGCAGTCAGTTGACATGGATTAAAGTTGACTCAACCTCTGTCCTGTGTCCTTGTGTGTACCACATTGACCATGGAGAAAAGAAAGAAGACCAAAGAACTGTCTGAGGACTTGAGAAACCAAATTGTGAGGAAGCATGAGCAATCTCAAGGCTACAAGTCCATCTCCAAAGACCTGAATGTTCCTGTGTCTACCGTGCGCAGTGTCATCAAGAAGTTTAAAGCCCATGGCACTGTGGCTAACCTCCCTAGATGTGGACGGAAAAGAAAAATTGACAAGAGATTTCAACGCAAGATTGTGCGGATGTTGGATAAAGAACCTCGACTAACATCCAAACAAGTTCAAGCTGCCCTGCAGTCCGAGGATACAACAGTGTCAACCCGTACTATCCATCTGCGTCTGAATGAAAAGGAACTGTATGGTAGGAGACCCAGGAAGACCCCACTTCTTACCCCGAGACATAAAAAAGCCAGGCTGGAGTTTGCCAAAACTTACCTGAAAAAGCCTAAAACGTTTTGGAAGAATGTTCTCTGGTCTGATGAGACAAAAGTAGAGCTTTTTGGGCAAAGGCATCAACATAGAGTTTACAGGAGAAAAAAAGAGGCATTCAAAGAAAAGAACACGGTCCCTACAGTCAAACATGGCGGAGGTTCCCTGATGTTTTGGGGTTGCTTTGCTGCCTCTGGCACTGGACTGCTTGACCATGTGCATGGTATTATGAAGTCTGAAGACTACCAACAAATTTTGCAGCATAATGTAGGGCCCAGTGTGAGAAAGCTGGGTCTCCCTCAGAGGTCATGGGTCTTCCAGCAGGACAATGACCCAAAACACACTTCAAAAAGCACTAGAAAATGGTTTGAGAGAAAGCACTGGAGACTTCTAAGGTGGCCAGCAATGAGTCCAGACCTGAATCCCATAGAACACCTGTGGAGAGATCTAAAAATGGCAGTTTGGAGAAGGCACCCTTCAAATATCAGGGACCTGGAGCAGTTTGCCAAAGAAGAATGGTCTAAAATTCCAGCAGAGCATTGTAAGAAACTCATTGATGGTTACCATAAGCGGTTGATCGCAGTTATTTTGGCTAAAGGTTGTGCAACCAAGTATTAGGCTGAGGGTGCCAATACTTTTGTCTGGCCCATTATTGGAGTTTTGTGTGAAATGATCAATGTTTTGCTTTTTGCTTCATTCTCTTTTGTGTTTTTTCATTTAAGACAAATTAAATGAAGATAATAATACCAAAGAATTTGTGTTTGCAATCATTTTCAGGAAGAAACAGTATTATCTGACAGAATTGCAGGGGTGTCAATATTTTTGGCCACAATGGTATTCCCACTGCCCTGGGACTACAGCTCTTCCTGTGGGGAGCTATTACATCTTGTTGCCTTATACCATCTGTCCCAGAGGATCTGCTTGCAGTGTCGGCTTAACCCCTTCATCGCCGAGCACCATAGGTGGCGTCACGTATCATCCATCTATAAACTTTATTTAGCCACGTTTTCCCCTTTTGTATGGACTCCCAGGGCCACGGACCGGGTCACCGCTACTGTGACACATCCCTCTGAGATACCGGCCTGTTACCGAGTAACCCCACTGCCCTGGCGGGCGATCCACATGCACAGCAATGCATCCGTTGTCCATATTATACCGCCATTTGATTGCATCCTAAAGCGTAGAGCCTACACACAGTGTGCGTTCTTTGCGTAGCTAATCAATTTCTGAGACTACAGCGGTGGCTGGTAACCAAGGCAATGAGTTGAAAGCTATAAAATAGAATAAAAACTGTTCTTAAGATTGCAGAGAATTTCTAATAGGAGGTAAATTGCAAAGTTGCTTGTTTTTACAAGCATTTTCCTGTTTTCACCATTTAAGAATTTGAGACAATTTCTAGTGATGAGCGAGTATACTCGTTGCTCAGGTCTCCCCGAGCATGCTTGGGTGGTCTGAGTATTTTGGCAGGTTCGGAGATTTAGTTTTCGTCGCCTCCGCTGCATGATTTGCGACTGCTGGACAGCCTGAATACATGTGAGGAATGCCTGTTTGTTAGGGAATCTCCACATGTATTCAGGCTGTCTACAAGTCGCAAATCATGCAGATGAGACGACGAAATCTAAATCTCCAAACACATCCAAATAATCGAAGATCGCCCGAGCATGCTTGGGAAAACCCGAGCAACAATGCTACTCGCCCATCACTAGAGACAACGCTTTTAGCAAATAATTTCAATATCTTTAAAAGATTTAGGCTGTAAATGAAATATTATCAGGCACAGTGAAAACAGTCTATGTAGAGCGTCATTGGAGGAACCGAGTACATGTACATAGACGCATTAGACAGATAGCTCTTTGATGTCTGGTCAACAAAAATAACTTAAAAAAATACAAGAAACCAGCTGATATTACATGCCCTATGGATTTAACATTGATCAGTCCAGTGATTTCAATAAGAACTGTGTAATGCTACATGTCCCCTGAGGTGGCGCTGCAAAAACATTGAACACTTTTTGCAAAGTTTAACACTAAAAAAATGATAAATATGGGTCACACAGTTTGAATGTACAAATTTAGATGGAATATATTGTACATCCAAATACAGCGGCATGTAAAAAGTTTGGGTACCCCTGGTCAAAATTACTGTTATTGAGAACGGTTAAGTAAGTTAAAGGTGAAATGATTCCTTTGTATTTTAGGGGAAAAAATATTTTCATCTTTTACTTTTTTAAAACTTATAAAAAGGAAAATAGGCAGATGTAAAAGTATGTGCACCACACACAGTTACTAACTAGTAGCACCCCCTTTTGAAAGTATCACAGATTGTAGACACTTTTTGAAGATAGCCAAGAGTATTTCAATTCTTCTTTGAAGGATGTTCATCCATTCTTCCAGTTCTGTGAGATTCCTGGGTCATCTTGCATGCACTATTTTGTGGTCTAAACCAAAGACAGAAACACAATGATTAACCCCTTAGTGACAGAGCCAGTTTGCAGCTTAATGACCAGGCCAATTTTTAAAATTCTGACCACTGTCCCTTTATGAGGTTATAACTCTGGAACGCTTTAATGGATCCCGCTGATTCTGAGATTGTTTTTTCGTGACATGTTGTACTTCATGTTAGTGGTAAAATTTCTTCTATAAGTCTTGTGTTTATTTATGAAAAAAACGGAAATATGGTGAAAATTTTGAAAATTTTGCAATTTTAAAACTTTAAATTTTTATGCCCTTAAATCAGAGAGATGTGTCACAAAAATTTCTTAATAAATAACATTTTCCACATGTCTACTTTACATCACCACAATTTTGGAAGCAAAATTTTATTTTGTTAGGAAGTTATAAGGGTTAAAAGTTGATCAACGATTTCTCATTTTTACAAAAAAATTTACAAAACCATTTTTTTTAGGGACCACATCATATTTAAAGTCATTTTGAGGGGTGTACATGACAGAAAATACCCAAAAGTGGCACCATTCTAAAAACTAGACCCATCAAGTTGCTCAAAACCACATACAAGAAGTTTATTAACCCTTTAAGTGCTTCACAGGAACTAAAGCAATGTGGAAGGAAAAAATTAACATTTAACTTTTTTTTGCAAAAAATGTACTTCAGAACCAATTTTTTTTATTTTCACAAGTGTTAAAAGAGAAAATCAACCACAAAATTTGTTTTACAATTTCTCCTGAATACGCCGATACCCCATATGTGGGGGTAAACTACTTTTTCAGCACACGGCAGAGCTCGCAAGGGATGGAGTGCCGTTTGACTTTTTCAACGCAGAATTGACTTGAATTGAGATCGGACCCCATGTTGCGTTCGGAGAGCCCTTAATGTGCCTAAACAGGGGAAACCTACAACAAGTGACCCCATTTTGGAAACTAGACCCATTAAGGAACTTATCTAGATATGCGGTGAGCACTTTGAACCTTCAAGTGCGTCACAGAAGTTTATAACGTAGAGCCGTGAAAATAAGAAATCCATTTTTTTCCACAAAAATGATCTTTTCGCCCCCAAATTTTTATTTTTACAAGGGTAACAGGAGAAATCATACCCCCACAGTTATTGTGCGATTTGTCCTGAGTACGCTGATACCCCTTATGTGGGGGGAACCACTGTTTGGGTGCATGGGATAATGTGTTTTTTGATAAAAAAAAAATGCAAAAGCCATCCCACCAGTTCACCACTTTTCTGTTTAGTGGCCAGTGTGAATGTACACTTACACGCTGCATGCACACCAGTTTATATCCCAGTTCATACCTTTGGGTTATTTTGAGGTCTAGTCACAGATTTTCAATGATGCTCAGATCAGGGGACTGTGAGGGCCATTGTAAAACCTTCAGCTTGCGCCTTTTGAGGTAGTCTATTGTGGATTTTGACATGTGTTTAGGATAATTATCCCTTTGTAGAAGCCATCCTCTCTTTAACGTCAGCTTTTTTTTTACAGATGGTGTAATATTTGCATCAAGAATTTGTTGGAATTTCATTTAATTCATTCTTCCCTCTACTTCACTGCAACGCAACCCCAAAACATGATTGATCCACCCCCATGCTTAATGGTTGGCGAGATGTTCTTTTCCTGAAATTTTGTGCTCTTTTTTTTCTCCATACATACCTTTGCTCAATGTGGACAAAGAGTTCTATTTTAACCTCACCGGTCCACAGGACTTGTCTCCAAAATGCATCAGTCTTGTTTAGATGTTCTTTTGCATACTTCTGTCTCTGAATATTCTGGTGAAGACGCAGGAAGGGTTTTCTTCTGATGACTCTTCCATGAATGCCATATATTTGCAGTTGTCTCTGAACAGCAGAACAATGTATCACAACTCCAGAGTCTGATAATTCTTTCTGAAGGACTTTTGCAGTCAAGCAGGGGTTCCGATGTGCCTCTCTAGCTATCATCCAAGCAGCTCTCATTGAAATGTTGCTTGGTCTTCCAGACTTTCTTGATATCCACTGTTCCTGTTAACTGCCATTTCTTAATAACATTTTGAACTGAGGAAAGGGCAACATGCTATCTTCTTATTGCCTTCTCCTACCTTATGGGCCTCCACCATTTTCATTTTCAGAGTGCTAGGCAGCTACTTAGAAGAACCTATGGTTGCTGTTTTTTGGAACAAGGTTAGAAGAGGCTGGGTTCTTATAAAGCTGGGAAATTTGCATCACCTGGCCTTTTCTAACAATTATAATGAACAAGCCATAATCCTAACAGGCTAATTAAGGTCTGAAATTTTGGTCAAAGTTATCTGAGTACACAAATCTCCAAGGGTGACCAAACTTTTACATTAGCCTATTTTCCTTTTTGTAATATTAAAACATAGAAGATGAAAATATCTATATTTTTTTTCCCCTAAAATACAAAGGAAATGTGTCATCTTCAACTGTAGGCGTTTTAGAGATCATTTCTGGGGATGAGCGAATAGCTTCAGATAAGTCCTTATCCGAATAGCTGTAGCGCTTCCTGAATAGCTGCATCGGGAACCTGGATACCTGGAGCGCTCCCGATAATCAGCTCGGGAGCACTCCAGGTATTAAGGTTACCGAGGCAGCTATTTGGTAAGCGCTATAGCTATTCGGATAAGGTTTTATCTGAAGCTATTTGCTAATCCCTAATCTTTTCATCTACAACTTGCTTAACTGTTCAGAATAACAGTAATTTTGACCAGGGGTGCCCAAACTTTTACATTCCATTGTATGCCAGTTTTAACAGATTCACAGTTTCCTATGTTACAGAATGGTAATGTATTAGTAAAAATCGGATCCTGTACTGTGTCTCCATATATCATCTTATTTTTTTCTCGTACCCATCTTATTTGGGAGCGAAATCGCAGCATGCTGTGATTTTTTTTTCACAGACAGATTCTATCAGTGAAAAAAATCTGTTATCAGCATTGCCCCATTTAATTACAATGGTCAGAGTGCTATGCAATAAAAAAATCAGATAGCAATGGTGGTGTGAGCAAGCCTTTAACCGCAATGTGTGGCTGGGAAAAATGCACACTTTGGTAAGCAAATCCAATGTCTTAACAACCCCCCCCCTCCCCCCAAAAAAAAGCACAGCTATCATTAGTTGGAAGAAGATAAAGTCCTGAAGTTTTGACATGGTGAACAAAGATTGGATTTACACTACACAACCTGCGGCAATTAAAGGACTAATTGGCTGTATGTTTGCTGATCGGCGGTCATTTAATAGCCTATTTAGAAAGGCCATTTGCGCTCTTGATGTGCACAGAACGATCAGTACTAGATCGTTCTCCATCCATAGACTGTCATTGTTCTCAGGAGCTTGTGTCCTTTTTAAGGCGCAGTCAGAAGGCCGTATAAATCAGACGGAGATTGACAGCAATGCACGGATGATGCTTTCACGGTCGGGTCAGGAGAGCCACCGGCCAGTCATTGCAGTCTGATTTTTATGGCTTCTGAATGCGCCCTTATACCAGCTGATTATCGACAAGCGTGCGTTCTGAGGAGGGCTTTCACGATAACCGGCTTGTGTCAATGCCCTATAAGTTTAATTAGCTCTATGTCTTTTACCTACCAAAGGAAATAAATTACAGATCAGAATCCATGATTTATCTACCCACACACAGAGGCTGCTGTTGATAAACTGGCTGTGTTGAACACATCAACTCTTTGTTCCTACAATCTAGTGATGAAATCTGAAACTGCATAAGATCAAAGTTATATCTATTTGTACTGCATCTACAGGAATGGTGATGCCTGCATATATATTAGACTAGGTAGTTGTGAGATCAGCTCATATTTCAGGTCAAATAAAGTAAAAGGGTCTCCAGATAACGAAAAAACTACTTCTTATAAAGAAGCAACCTGGCATCTTGGATGTCTCCTCCCCTGGGTTTGAATTCGGGTTTCTTGGTATAACCATTCTCAAATCCCACTCTTCAACATGAATGCAACCACTGACAATAGCATCATAGTCTTTGGTGTTCCCATTGAAAACCCGGGACATATTATTAATAAGATCTAGTACGGTATTTGTAAACCAACTGATAAGCAGTAGATCATAGTGGTCAGTGGTTGGCTCTATAATCGACTCCCAATGGAGTTGTCTTCTCCAGGCCCATTCATGCATCTAGAGCATTTGGCTTTCTAGTGGGTCTGTCCAATCTTACGTATTGTAATGGTTGGTTGAACCAATACCGGAAGAGCTTAGTTTAATAGTTGCCATTGGGCTCTCGCCCCCATATGTAAAACTCATGTGTGTCCATGTTGTGAGGGATGTTTATTATACGAGACATTAGGAGACACATTGCATGAGTCAGAAAACAATAGAACTTCTGTGATGATATGCCTGTAACCACTGTAGGTTTCTTCTATTACTGAAGACTACATGGTATACTGCTCATTCCCTGGTGCCATGCTGTTTCTTTGATAGCTAGTCTATGCCCCCTTGGCATGGATTAGATTCTTGGTATGGGGTTGAGGTCAGATATCATTCTAATGGCAGGACGCAGCTGATGAGATGTAATAATTCCAGACTGCAGCCGTGGGGCGTGGGCACTAGGGCAGATTGGCATAAACCCTCTCTGGCACTCGCATCTCTCTCTTCGTCTTTTTTTTTTTGTTTTGAAGCACAGCTGAGCCAGGAAAAGGGAGGGGGTGGCACGTTTTCACCTGCCTTTTAATTGGATGTATTTTTAATTAATGGGGCTCTAGAGACCAACATGAGACCAATTTTGTCCCTGAATAGGGGCTGGGGAGATATTGGGAGAGGTACAAGGATTGGACCACTGGGTGCGCTTAAACACAAGCTCTGTCATTAATCACATGGCACTTTCCCTGTTTGCCAGTGTGAGATGGACACGCAGCAGATAGTTGATGTCCTGGAAGGGCATTGCATCCCGCAGCTCTGTGTGCCAACCTCCACATGCTGCTGCCTTGAGACCTTCCAGATATCTCCATTTACTCGCCTGTGCCCAAAGCACGCAGAGACGAGCTAGAGTAGTTCTAACTTTGCAAATGATGAACCAACCTATGGCTCAAGAGCCCATGATCTAACCTTTGATGATCTTTCTATAGGTGGTTCAGACAAAGGCCTTTCATTCACGCTCTTACCTTCTCATTATATATACGTATAAATTGCACCACGTACATGCAGATTTGATGTTGATCCTGCAGAAAATCGATACATTAAGAATGCAGCGAATATAATGGGAAGTGAGTGCTGACAATGTACATACAGTAGCACAGCTGGTCTGGTGCCCTCTCCTTTTGCATCATTGCCTCTCTCTGCCTTCTGGTGGCAGAAGCTGCAGGGCCCGCTGGGGGTAGATTGCAGGCAGAAGATCCCACTGGCACCATAAGCTGGCAGAAGGGCAGCTGCCTGTGAAGGGAAGGGAGGAGGGGGGAGCCGAGCAGAAGGAACCCTCTTCTCTTCCTGGGGTCAGGTGTGAGTTGGTGTATGTAGGGCAGTCATGAATATTTAGTGATTAACTCCTCCCTGGCAGTGGAGGCACTGTTTGAGCAGGGTGACGGGTTGAGGTATGCAGGTGACCTGTGGGTTGGGATGCGCCAGACAGTGGGTGAGGATTAAGGAACCGGTAGTAGATGGGCAGCACTAGGAGGACAGCTGGTCCTATGCATCAGACACAGACGTAGCTTGATGTTTCCAGATAACGCCCGCTGCCAATCCAAGTTACAATTCCAGCATTTACTCCTTTTCTTTTCAGTTATTTTCCTGCAAGATCCACTTTACCGTTTCGAAGCACAAAACGTAATGTAGACCGCAAAACTGCAGGTCGAAGCGCAAATTGCTGTAGCAGAGCTGAGTTTGTCATTTGCTACAAATCATTGTAATATCATTTTTTTTATACAAAGATGAAAGCAGAACTATTGCATTCTCAAAGCCGGATTTACCTTATTATTATTATTTATTATTATAGCGCCATTTATTCCATGGCTCTTTACATGTGAGGAGGGGTATACATAATAAAAAACAAGTACAGTAATCTTAAACAATACAAGTCACCACTGGTACAGGAGGAGAGAGGACTCTGCCCGCAAGGGCTCACAATCCACAAATGGCCGTATTGTTATAAAAACCGAGACAGATAGACCGGTTTCCGTCTGCGGAAGAGGCGTAACTGCCAGAATATGATCATGTTAAAAAAGCTAAATAAATTGCCCAAATTCAGTCAGCTATGTTTTTTTTTTCCAAATGTTCTGCTTTGTTTGCCAGACATAAAGAAATGCTTTTGTTATGGATGGCATGACGTGACGCTTCTGCCACATATTAACACACGGTGCTCTGCAGCACTGGACTCCACATGATATGAAGGTTTCGAGACATTCGGCAGTGGGGATGGGAGAGCTGACACTTCCGGGCTGTGCTTTCCCACAATGTAGTGCGGCCTGCGCTTGCTGTGCGCAATTAGTATTTTTCTGGCATTGTGATGCAGACAGAGTGAGAGGAACAGATGCTGAATCCTCATTGCGTTCCGTGTAACCTAGAGACAGCCTGCTGGCCCTGCCTCCCTCCCTACAATCCCCCCCCAATCTCCCCCAAGCTTGACACCTTGAAGGAAGAGCCCCCACTAACACCACACACTTTCTCAACAAAATATGTTCCCCAGACGTCTTTTCGAAGTCAGTGAAAACTGAACAAAATATCATACAGACAATATCGACAATGTATATGTAATCATCACACCCCTGAGAGCAGCGGGCAAGGAAGAGTGAAAGCATGAACGTCGCGCCTTCTCCCCCTATACATATATATATAGATGCGTGCACACAGACTAGCATATGAGGAGTTGTGGGGTCATTGTTGCATATGGCTTATTAAGTGTTCACAAATCTATGCAAAAAAATATGGAATAAAAAAAAGCTAGAACAGAATGAGCACTAATTAGAAGCATTTTATTTGTTTTCGCATTTCGGAACAAAAAAATGTAATATTTCTGTGCACTGCATTCCTTAGTAATGTCCAGTATGCAGCAATATGTTGATATTTTATGTATAGATCAATCTCTAAATTGCTTCTACCAAATGGAGAAACATTTCTGGATAAGTTCTAGATGAAAAAATGGTAATGTGATACATAGAGTGATCGACAGACTTGAGAAATAAGAAAAACATTATTAAATATAGATTTGGATAAGATAGATAGATATGCGATGGATAGATAGATATGGGATAGATAGATAGAGATGTAAGGGGGTGAAATACAGGACGAGTCGGGGGAGGGTTGCCTCCTCTGCTCCGTGCCCGGAACCATTGAGCAGGGCAGTAGGTTGCCCGGGGGACAGAAAAGGGGCCGGGTACAGGAAGAGAACAGGGCAGGGAGTGGGAAAAGTGCGCGCGCTTTCCTCAGAGCAACCTGGCAGCAGACGGGAGAGGACACTGTCGCAGATCGGGAGAGAGACAGAGCTCTCGTTCTCAGGGTAAAGACCGAGGCACTGCGCACAGAGACTACAGACTGTGAGTACGTGAAGCCGGGTACTGCAGTGACAGCAAAGTTGCGTCCTGACCCCTGTGGAAAGTCTGAGACCCGCGCGGAGGCCTGTATTGAGACTGTGCCCTGTGATGAGACTGTGCCCTGTATTGAGATTGAGCCCTACGAAGAGACTGTGATCTGACTAGAGGTACTGACCCATGTGCGAAGTCCCGGTTACCACGGTGACAGTGCAGTGCCTCTTTTCCCTGAGAATAGACTTCGCTGTAAAGCTGGAGAGAAGGACTCAGAGCAGAGGAACCTCGTTTTACCTTGTATACCTCTGGTACCCGCAGTAACCCCACAGACCCCGGCTGGGGACTGTTAAAGACCCAAAGTACAGAAGGACTACGGACTACAAGCGCTGCTGGTGATTCGGTGCCAATGTGGGAGAAGCTCGACCCTTCAATCAAGACCCCCTCTTCAGATTGATAAGTGCCTTCATAGGAAAACCCCTTATAAGATTGTTAAACCCTGTTTATGCCTTTTTGACTGTTTTCAGTACTTGTTCTCATTATACCAATAGTACACTGTTATTTTTGCCAGTCTCAATCCCTGTAAATAAACCTCCCCTTTAACTGTTGGTCTGTCTGTTCCATGGTGACATACTCAGCACCTGCACATTATTACAGAGAAATATGACATAGATAGATAGATAGAAAGATATGGAATAGATAGACAGTTATCGGATAAATCGATAGATAATAGATATAAGATAGATAGATGATAGATAGATAGATATGAGATAGAGACATAGAGAGATGGATATTAGATAGATAGATACCGGGTTGGACTGGG
Organism: Dendrobates tinctorius; assembly: GCF_039654945.1. NCBI lineage: Eukaryota > Metazoa > Chordata > Amphibia > Anura > Dendrobatidae > Dendrobates > Dendrobates tinctorius. The sequence continues at coordinate 19,861,797 of NW_027361700.1, forward strand.
ATGTTTGGGGCCCACAGGAGCTCTGTATATAGTGTCAGTGTACAGAAATTACAGTGATCACCAGTGACATTATACACAGGAGCTCTGTATATAGCACACAGGTAATACAGTGATCACTGGTGACATACACAGGAGCTCTGCATATTGTGATCTCTGGTGGTGATATATAGGAGCTCTGTATATAGTGTATAGGTAATACAGGGATCACTAGTGACATTATACACAGGAGCTCTGTATATAGTGTCAGTGTACAAGTAATACAGTGATCACTGGTGACATTATAGACAGGAGATCTGTATATAGTGTCAGTGTAGAGGTAATAAAGTGATCACAGGAGCTCTGTACACAGTGTATAGAGTATAGTGTGCATGTACATGTAATACACTGACTTACCAGTGACATCTGTAATTGAAGTCCTTGATCTTCACTTTTTCTCTTCATCCAGCACAGACCACCATCACTTCTCCCAGCCAGGACTCACCACTGCAAAAAATATCACACAGTCATCAATAGCGCATCGCTTCCAGAACACATTCATCACTTTTTTCTGACTTCTACACTATGTCAGATGAAGAAAAAAGCGACGTAGTGCCACCCTGCTCAGTAACAGGACCCCCTTTTTCTTCCCTCCATGGAAAATAGTTTCCTAAAATGCTAATTATATTACAGTAGTAATAATGTCCCTAACTGGACCCTAAAGAAATTATGTTCCCCACTTGTCACCTTAAACTAATACATCGTGTTCCTCATTCTGGCCCCCAGACAATAATTAAGTACCTCATCCTGGCCCCCTTTATTTAATAATATGGCCCAGCCTGGCACTCTTTATTTTATAATATGCCCCAGCCTGGCACCCTTTGTCCCTTGTCCAGCCTGACCCCAATATCTGCAGCCTGGGCCCCAGATATCCATCCTGTCTCCTCCAGCTATCCATACTGGCCCCCATAGGTCCTTTGTCCTGCCCCCCCATATATCTCTCCTAGCCCCCATATATCCGTACTGTCCCCTCCATATATATCCATCCTGGTCCCTTGTCCTGACACCTCCCTATATATCCATCCTGGCTCCCCCATATATCCATCCTGGCTCCCCCAATATATCCATCCGGGATCGCCCCCATATATCCATCCTGGTCCCTTGACCTGGCACCCCCTCCCCATATATCCTTTCAGGCTCCCCCCATATATCCATCATTGCTCCTCCATATATCCATCCTGGCTCCTCCATATATCCTTCCTGGATCCAACCATATATCCACCCGGAATACCCCCATATATCCATCCTGACCCCTTGTCCTGGCACCCTCCTCCCCATATATCCATCCTGGCCCCTCCATATAGCCATCCTGGATCCCCCATATATCCATCCTGGCTCACCCCATACATCCATCCTGACCCTTCCATAAATCCATCCAGCCCCCCCTATATATCCATCCTGGACCCTTGTCCTGGTCCCCCCAATATATCCATCCTGGTCACTTGTCCTGACAGCCACCCATATATTCAACTTGGTCACTTGTCCTGCCCTCCATATATCCATCCTGGTCACTTGTCCTGCTCCCTGCCCCCCATATATTCATCCTGGTCACTTGTCCTGCCTCCCCCATATATCCATCCTGGTTACTTGTCCTGCCCTTCCCCCCATATATCCATCCCAATCACTAGATAGCTATAGATGATAGATAGCTATATAGATAGATCTAGCTTCTATAATTGTCACAACCAATGGGCTACATAATCTCCAATTCTTAAAAATGACGTGTCACCATAGATATGTAATATTTTTAACTGATGTAAATACTGATGTTCTCTTGAATCTGACATTGTTTTCCTTTTATTCCTGCAACTCTCCATTCCTGACTTATGGCACACTCTTACCCGTATAGACAAGTGGTCTCTTTGTAGACAAGTGGTTGTGTCTTCAACTCTTCTTTATGGGAGTTTTCTTTATGATCATGCCTGTTTGGCTAAAAAAATAAGATTTATACAAACGGAAGAGGGCTATATCTCATGATACCGTGATAAAATAAAAAAACAACGCTACATTCAGGGGAACTGCGGTATTTACAAAAAAAATTGTGGTAAGTGGCAGGTCCTCTTTAAATGACCAAATCCCAATCCACCGAAGGACCCATAGCCCAGGAAAGACCAAACAAGATATAATTGATCAATAATTTTTATTATATTGGTAGTAAAAAATCTATAATAAAAACCAATTTAAAAACAATGTGCACGTATAGTAATGGCTTTACCACAATTGTAAAGAAATAATATGGACTCAATTATATATACTATATTCACAACTGTATACCTCAAATAAAAAATGATTAAAAATGTTTTAAGTGCAAACAAGATAATAATAAAAGAATTATTTGATGTTTTATAATCAAACACCGTAAAAAAAAAATTTTCTAATGTGAATGACTTATTTTACTGCGATATAAAAGTGCATGTGCAAAAAAATAATTATTGAAACCAGAAAATTATGGCCTAATATAAATCACATATTTTCCTACAATATGAAAGTGCAATGTGCATGTGCAGAAAAACAAATATTGAAACCAAATGACTCAGTGGTCAATATAAAATGCAGCGTGCAAAAGAACAATCAGAAATCATTCAGCTCTCATTGCTATACAGAAAGTGTCATAGTGACTTTCATATAAAGTGCAATGCTAAGGAGGAATACAAGAAGTTAATTCATATGCCTTTGAGGGTCACCACGTCTCTTTAACGTGCACCCCGACGCACATTTCGGATTTCTCCTTTATCATCACTTTTTTAAAGGTAGTACTGAAGCTGTACATTAACTGTAAGGCTGGAGTCACACACAGCGTATAAAAATCGGTCCATTTTTTACGGCCGAGAATCGCATCAATGTTTCATGAACAGTGATCCGTATGTAATCCGTTTTTGATGCAAGGATGCGATTTCCTTGCATCAAAATATCCGTGTGACATCCGTATGGCATCTGTACGGTGAGATTTTCTCACCAGCTTGCAAAATGGACATATAATGGGTGCATAGCCTCAAATATTCGTGAAAACATATATACAGTCTATATATATACAGTGCTGTGCAAATTAATTGGGACAAGGCATTTTTTTTAAGTAAAATCGAAAGTTGGCTGCCAGTCAGTGTGAGTGCCTGTTCAAAGCAGTTAAAACTGGTTTGAATCACTGCCGTAACTGCCCGACTCCAGCCCGCGGTCACGGCCTGCCCGCTGCCACCCACGGCCGCCACTACCCAACTCCAGCCGGCAGCTGCGACCTGCCTGCCACCACCCGTGGCCGCTGCTGCCCGACTCTAGCCTGCAGCTGCGGCCTACACGTCCAGGACCCCGGCCACCGCCATCCCGCCTCCGCCGGGAGACGCAACGCAGAGGAACTCTTCAGGGGCCTGTTGTGCCCACGCTCCACCTGGGCGTAGGAACGCCAGAAGCTTGGGTCAGCTCCTCGTCGGCTGGGCCCAGCAGCTGAGACATCGAATAGACACTGATCACCACTCTGCCGGACGTCAGAGGAGGATAAGTGACACATTGTAGTTGATCAATCATAGTTCTTGGACCCGTAGTTGGCCATACGACGGCCTCATAGTTATCGGTTCCGACCGGGTAGTTATTACCGTGTTATCTGTGTATTATTGTTTGATCCCTGCGAGGATAACTGTTGTTAGCTTGCTAGTTACTCGAGATAGCCCCTATATATAAAGGTTGCATTCTAAGCTCACTCCGGCTCCCGTCTCGTCACTGCATCCCGCATACCTGCGATTACTACATTTGGCGTAGTCGGCAGGATGCAGTCCCTGAGCGCGAGCGGAGATGCTGTGGACCAAGGGGGCAAAGGTGGCCCCCGGTCCAGTTTATTCTTGGGGGCTATGTTGAGTAACCTGTCCAGGTTCTCCGGCAGCAATACTATTGTCATGGTAAGGACATGGTTAATGTCCTGTTCTCACAGGGTTAACTTTTGCCGGCCTCTCTTTGGATCTGGGAGGGGTATTTATACTCACTCCAAACTAGCATTCTCTGTCAGTTATACTGCTGTTCTGGTGTGTCTGACCCCTGGTGTGCGTGTACTCTGCGTGGTTTGTTTGCTTCCCGTGTATGACCCGGCTTGTTCCTTCACTCTGTACTCCGTCTCTCATTTTTGTACTATTGTCTTTTCTGGTTCTGACCTCCTGGCTTGGCTATCGTTACTCCGTTACAGTTTACCCCTATTGTACCGTCTAATGCCCGTTCTGGTTTTCTGATCTATTGCTACGTCCTGACTATCCATTCTGTCTAATCCTTTGGTACTGTATTGCTATCTCGTGCTTTGACCTCGGCTTGATCTGGTTTCTGTCTCTGTCTATGCCCCTTGGTAACATTGTCCTGTAGTTACCTTTCTAGGAGTTTCCCTGCAGCTCCTAGCTCTGTGTAGCGTAGGCCACACCCCCAGCAGTCACGTGCTTCAGGTCCTAGAGCATGCATTGTTACCACTGCTGCCCGCTCCGCAAGTATCTTTGTGCACAGTGTTTGTACTCAGGACACGCGCACTGGCTCAGTGAGCAAGTGCAGTGCGGTGTTTCTGACATTATAACTGACCGTTTCAGGTTTTTTTTCCCTGAAGAGGAAAAAAAAAAAAGGTGTGTGTTATCCTCATGGATCCCATACAAGCTTTGGCTGATCAGGTCAAGCACCTGACCCAAATGTTCCATAAACTCAATGTGGAACAGCGCACGATGGCCCATACCCAGCAACAGTTGGTGGTTACTGTGCAGGGGGCTGTCGATGCAGGGGCTTCTAGTTCTGGGGGTAGAGATGTGTCATTAGCGTCCCCCCGAATCTCCGGTCAAATTGCCCGACCCTTTCTCAGGGGATAAAAAGGAGTTCAGGTCTTTCAGAGAAGGATGCAAGCTTTTTTTTTCTCTAAGGCCCCGCTCCTCCGGGGATGAGTTCCAGAGGGTGGGGGTCATTATTTCCCTACTTCGGGGGGCTCCACAAGCATGGGCTTTCTCTCTGTCTTCCTCTGTTCCTGAACGTATGTCAGTGAACTTGTTCTTTGAAGCTCTGGGGCACATCTATGACGAGCCTGATAGAGTGCGTCTGGCTGAGGATATGGTGATGAGTGTGACACAGGGGAGGCACTCTGCTGAAGGGTTCTGCTCAGAGTTTAGACGTTGGACCGCCGAAGTATCCTTGAACGCCGCCGCCCTGAGGGGGTTGTTTCGCAGGGGCCTTTCTGACCGTCTGCAGGACGCTCTGGCATTACATCCGCCTCCTGATACCCTGGAGGACGCCATGATGCAAGCGGTCCGTATGGACCGGAGTCTCCATGCTAGAGGAATGATGCAACAAGAGTCTCCCTTGTACCCCAAATTGTGTGACACTGCACCTGTATCTGAGCCCATGAAGGTTGGGTCAGTCTCGGTTAAGGAGAAAGAGAGAAGGCACCGTAGAGACAACCTACTATGCTTTTACTGTGGAGCCTCTGGACATTGGAAAAGGAATTGCCCCTCCTGCCCTTCTTCAGAGAAACCATCAGAGAAATGACTGAGTCTGGGCAACAATCGAGGAGGTTGTCCAGACTCCCAGGTACATTTTTTTCTCACGTACAAAAATGGTGCTCCAGGTTGAATTGGAAATTTCTGGCGGTCCTGTTATGACCACCGCCTTTGTTGTCTGTGGTTCCTCCATTAATCTGATTGATGCCCAAGTTGTGACTCTTAATAAGATAGGGACAGTCAGGTTAAAAGACCCTGTTAAAATTGTGGCTGTGGATTTATCCCCTCTTACCCAGGATGGAATTTGTTTTATGTCTGAAGTTTTTTCTATGAAAGTGGGTTCCACTCATGTGGAAAATTTAAGTTGTTTCATTATGAATAATCTGCCTGCAGGACTGGTATTGGGAATGCCCTGGTTGCAACACCGCAATCCTCTTATTGATTGGGTGAAGGGGGAGATCACCCGATGGGGATGTAATGATAATGGTCTGTGTTGTAACCCGGTTCCTTTTGTCAATCCGATAAAATCCATATCTGTGTCATCTGGAGGGTATTCCGGAGTACCTGAGAGACTTAAAAGATGTGTTTTCCGAAAGCGAGGCTGAGGCGCTCCCACCACATAGACCATATGATTGTGCTATTGATTTAGTACCTGGAGCCAAATTACCCAAGGCTCTGTTTAATTTGTCTGGGCCTGAGCGCCAAGCTATGAAAGAGTACATTAAAGAAAGCCTTCGCAAGGGGCATATTCGGCCCTCGGTCTCACCCGTGGCAGCGGGGTTTTTCTTTGTAAAGAAAAAAAATGGTGGGTTGCGACCATGCCTCGACTTTCGAGAACTGAACAAAATTACTGTTAAGAACACGTACCCTCTCCCGTTGATTCCTGATCTATGCAATCAACTCACGGGGGGCCAAATGGTTTTCTAAGCTTGATCTATGAGGGGCTTATAACCTTATGAGGATCCGGGAGGGGGACGAATGGAAAACAGCGTTCTTGACAACTGAGGGGCTGTTTGAAAACCTGGTTATGCCCTTTGGCCTCACTAACGCACCTGCGGTTTTTCAAAATTTTATTAATGTTGTTTTTTCTGACTTGATTGAACGTTACGTAGTCATTTACCTGGATGACATCTTGATTTACTCTGAGGACAGTCAGTCACACTTGCATCATCTGCGTACGGTGCTTATGAGACTCTGGGAGAACCATTTGTATGCTAAGCTGGAGAAGTGCTCATTTTTTATGCAAGAACTGTCTTTTCTGGGTGTAATTATATCCGGGGAGGGATTCCGCATGGATCCAGGGAAGGTTCAGGCCATTACAGATTGGGTGCAGCCTCATGACCTGAAGGGGTTGCAGCGATTTCTGGGCTTCGCTAATTATTATAGGAAGTTCATTAAAGGGTTCTTGCAGGTGGTAAAACCCTTGACGGACCTCACTCTTAAAGGGGCAGATGTAAAAAATTGGTCCGTGGCCGCAAAAAATTCCTTCTTGGCATTAAAGAAGGGTTTTACTACAACCCCTGTGTTGGTACAACCCGATTCGTCAAGACCTTTTATCGTCGAGGTCGACGTTTCGGAGGTGGGGGTGGGGGCAGTATTGTCACAGGGCCCCTCTACCCTGACTAACCTCAAACCTTGTGCCTTTTTCTCTAAGAAGTTCTCTTTGGCCGAGAGAAACTATGATGTCGGTAACAGGGAATTGTTAGCAGTTAAATTGGCCTTCGACGTACGGAGGCATTTTTTGGAGGGGGCCGCTCATCCCATTACGGTCATCACTGATCATAAAAACCTGGCCTATATCGAGTCTGCAAAGAGATTGAGCCCCAGACAGGCTCGGTGGGCACTTTTTTTTTCTCGATTTCATTTTACCATAACGTTTCGACCAGGGTCTAAAAATGTAAAGGCAGATGCCTTATTCCGAAGTTTTGATCCTGTGTCCCCTCCAGAACCTCCTTCCTCCATTCTTCAACCGGGAGTGGTTGTAGCCGAAATCTCCTCTGAATTACAGAGAGAGATTCTGGAAGCACAAGCTCCCAGGAATAAACCACCCCCAGGTAAATTGTTTGTACCCGAACAATTCCGCCCCACACTCCTTCAAGAATTTCATGACACCCTGGTATTGCAGCTACCCGGGGGGCAGTAGCTAGGGGTTTTTGGTGGCCCTCTATGGGTACTGATATTAAAAGGTTTGTGAATACTTGTGGGGTGTGCGCGCGCTCTAAAAGCTCTCAGGTCTGGCCGGCCGGGGAATTGGTGCCTTTGCCAATTCTGGATAAACCATGGACACACCTGTCCATGGACTTTATCAATAACCTTCCACCTTCCAAGGGCAACTCAGTGGTATGGGTAGTGGTTGATAGATTTTCTAAGCAAGCCCACTTTGTGCCATTACCTGCATTACCATCCGCTGAAACCTTGGCCCACTTGTTTATACAGCACATTGTTCGACTGCATGGAGTTCCTGTGAATGTGGTGTCGGACAGGGGTGTGCAATTTGTGGCCAGGTTTTGAAGAGCGTTTTTTATGAAGTTGGAGGTCACGTTGTCATTCTCCTCTGCCTATCACGCGGAATCCAACGGACAAACGGAACGCACCAACCAGTCATTGGAGCACATTCTGAGATGCCTGGCCTCCTCCAGACAGGAAGACTGGTGTGAGGTATTACCCATGTCAGAATTTGCATTCAACTGTCGGATTAATCAGTCTACCGGAAAGTCTCCCTTTCTGGTCAATTATGTGTTTGTTCTGCAGTTTGGGGAATTTTCTCGTATGGATTCGGATTGCCCTGGTGCCGAGGGGATGGTACAACAATTAAAAACCCTCTGGAAGGAGGGACAGGGGAACATCTCCAAAGCCCAGAAGAAGTTCAAACATTTTGCAGACAGAAGGAGGGGGGTGGTTCCTGCGTTGACAGTGGGGGAAAAAGTCTGGTTGTCCACCCATAACATCAAACTTAAAATACCCTCTATGAAGTTGGGCCCCAAATTTATTGGCCCATACAAGATTGTAGAGGTGATCAACCCGGTGGCATACAGATTACAGTTGCCCACCTCCTTCAAAATCTCTAACGTCTTCCACAGGTTCCTATTAAAACCTGTGGGGACAGTTAGAGAAGATCCCTCATCTGTGGCTCCACCAGTGTTGGTAGAGGGTCAACTGGAGTACGAGGTAGGGCGAATCGTTGATTCGCGGTGGGTGCGCCGGAGACTTCAGTACCTTATCCATTGGAAGGGATATTCCGTTGAGGATCGGTCGTGGGTTCCGGCCAGTTCGGTGCACGCTGATCGACTGGTGCGAGCTTTTCATGCCAGGTACCCTGAGAAACCTGAGGGTCCAGGGGCCCCCCATTAAGAGGGGGGTACTGTCATGGTTAGGACATGGTTAATGTCTTGTTCTCACAGGGTTAACTTTTGCCGGCCTCTCTTTGGATCTGGGAGGGGGTATTTATACTCACTCCAAACTAGCATTCTCTGTCAGTTGTACTGCTGTTCTGGTGTGTCTGACCCCCGATGTGCGTGTACTCTGCGTGGTTTGTTTGCTTCCCGTGTATGACCCGGCTTGTTCCTTCACTCTGTACTCCGTCTCTCGTTTTTGTACTATTGTCTTTTCTGGTTCTGACCTCCTGGCTTGGCTATCGTTACTCCGTTACAGTTTATCCCTATTGTACCGTCTAATGCCCGTTCTGGTTTTCTGATCTATTGCTACATCCTGACTATCCATTCTGTCTAATCCTTTGGTACTGTATTGCTATCTCGTGCTTTGACCTCGGCTTGATCTGGTTTCTGTCTCTGTCTATGCCCCTTGGTAACATTGTCCTGTAGTTACCTTTTTAGGAGTTTCCCTGCAGCTCCTAGCTCTGTGGAGCTTAGGCCATGCTCCCAGCAGTCACGTGCTTCAGGTCCTGGAGCATGCATTGTCACCACTGCTGCCCGCTCCGCAAGTATCTTTGTGCACAGTCTTTGTACTCAGGACACGCGCACTGGCTCAGTGAGCAAGTGCAGTGTGGTGTTCCTGACTACTATGTTGTGGAGTTGGCCGGAACGGATGCAAGGGCTGTTTAGGATGCATCCGATGACCCCTGACCTAGAGGCAGAGGTGGCCCTAATGGCGTTGGACGGGGAGGCCCGGGATTCCATGATATTAAGGCCCCTGGGACAGCAAAACATCTTTATCAGGGTATTACAGATCTTGGAGGAGACTCATAGGGACCCAACAGACGTAGGAGAATTGAGAACCCGGTTATTCAGTTGTATGGAAGGGGAGGGGGGAGACGGTCACCCAAAACATGAACGGCCTTCAAGAGCTATACACAGCCATCGAGCAAAAGGATGGTGTAGGCGTAGGACCCATTGACATTGACCCATTGACATAACCCTACGCGACCTCTTAGTGACGGGGCTCCGAGACCCCCTGACTAAACAAGCATTGTGGGAGCGGGTCCGGGTAAACCCGCGTATGGCTTTCTCTGAGGTAGGGCTTCAGGCACACGCCTGAGAACAAGAACAGGGGCTGACAGTCCCCGTGGGGAAGGTCCAGAGCACTGAAGTCTCCATGAACGCCATTGAGGAGCCCCAATGGGTGGAAGAAATGAAGCAGGAGCTGAAGAGCATTAGGGGCGAATTGGCCGAGGTGAAGAGAAGGGCCGAGACCGCACCCTGGGGCCCTCGTAAACCCAGGGGCGGTCGGTCCCTGCGACCTCAGGAGTGCTTTGAATGTGGCGAACTGGGCCACTTTGCCCGGGAGTGCCCTCGGCGTGGGAGATACTCACCCCGGCGGGCATTAAACTAAAGGGCTCTAAGCTGGGGGGACGCCGCTTGGAGCCAGAACCCAGAACGCGGGGTGGTGGAAGTCCCGAAGATCTGATTGCATAGTGTCCGCTGGTATGGGCAGAGTTTGAAGGACGTGCAAGTTATGACCATGCCGGAAACCTATTTTCGGCAGCACTTTCCCGAGGCTATAAGGCCCCAGTGGGGGTCTGTGATAAAGCTATTAGCCACCTACCAGCTACCAGTCCCTGTCGTTGGAGTAGCCTGGATGCAAATTTCATTGTGCGAGAAACAACTCTGCCGCCGAGGTGTGGTCCTGACCCAGGGAGACGCAAGTGAAAGACACACTGTCACCCTGGGCATAAACATATTGAGGGAGTTTGGCAGTCTACTCCTTAGCGAGCCAACACAAGAGACCTTGAAACAATGGGACTCCCGCACTCCTCAAGGGCAGGTCTTCCAACAGCTGGTGCAGGGGGCGTGGGTCCTACAGGACTGCCAAGAGGGAGAGGTGCTGGGAAGAGTGATCGTGCCTGCAGCCCCTCAGCTCGTGCTGCCGCCAGGGCAGATGGTGGTAGCCCTGTCCGTCCGGGCCCATGTACCTCTGGAGGGAGTAGAGGTGCAGGTAGAGCCGTGCTTCTCGGAGCGCCTACCCCCTGGAGTCCTGGTGGCCCGCGCCTTGGCCACCGTGAGGAAGGGGACAGCCCTCGTGCGCTGTGTCAACCTAGAAGATCGAGACGTCGTCCTAAGACCACGCACCGAAATGGCAAAGCTGGTGAAACCTCTGGAGGAAGTGCTCCCGACCCCGGCATTACAGCTAAAAGTGAATGCGGGGGACCCATGGGCGGTGACCATACGTTCCATCCATACTGCCGGATTCTCGCCCGAAGAGAAGGGCCGAGCCATCTTAGAGAAAATGAGAGCAGAACTCTCTGGCCTAACCCTGGCCCAAATACACCAAGTAGAAACACTCCTGGGCCAGTACCGAGAGGTATTCACCAATCATGAAGACGACTTCGGGTGGACCACGGCCATCACGCACGGCATTCCCACCGAGGGAACGACCCCTATCAGGGAACGATACCGACAGATTCCTCCGCAGCTATACCAAGAGGTAAAAACACTATTGGGCCAAATGCTGCGGAAAGGGGTTATCAGGGGAAAGCCCGAGTCCTTGGGCAGCCCCCATTGGGTTGGTCCGAAAGAAAGATGGCACCTTGCGGAAAGTTGAACGACTGTACCATAAAAGACTCATACCCGCTGCCCCATATAGAGGAGTCCCTATCAGCCCTGGGGAAGGCGACGTACTTCTCTACCCTGGATCTGGCCAGCGGGTACTGGCAGGTGCCAATGTCGGAAGAAGACCGCTCCAAGACCGCGTTCATCTTGCCCATGGGACTGTTCAAATTTAATCGTATGCCGTTCGGGCTAGCCAACGCCCCCGGGACCTTCCAACGGCTAATGGAGCGATATCTGTGAGATCTCGACTTTGAGGCCACTTTGATATACCTGGACGACGACATCATCTACGCTGCCATGTTTGAAGACCACTTGCAGCGGTTGGGGCAGGTGCTCGGTCGGCTGCAAAAGTACAGGTTGAATACGGGTTGAAGGTAAAACCCCAGAAATGCCACCTGTTCCATACGCAGATCGAATACCTAGGGCATACCGTCTCCGCCAAGGGCGTCAGACCGTCTATGGAGAAGGTCGCCACAATACAGGGGTGGCCTACTCCCGAGATGGTAAAAGATGTACGAGCCTTTCTGGGGTTGGCCCGATATTACCGTCGCTTCGTAAAAAACTTCGCCCGCCGGGCTCGAGCCCTGCAGGAACTGCTGAAGGAGGCCCCCGCTAGGGGCCAATAGTTGGAAGATCCAGTGTCGGGAACCACAGGAAGAGGCCTTCTGAGATATCAAAGCAGCGCTCTCGGAAGCCCCAGTGTTGGCCGACGTGGATTTCTCGCAGCCGTTCATACTGCACACCGACAGGAGCTTACACGGGCTGTGAGCTGTATTATCACAAGTCCAAGACGGCCGGGAAAGAGTGATCGCTTACGGTAGCCGATCGCTTCACGACTCCCCGACAATTACAGCTCCTTTAAGCTCGAGCTTGTCGCGGTAGTGTGGGCCATGACGGAGTGGTTCGCGGAGTACCTGGCAGGCTCTGCGGCACGGACTGAAAACAACCCACTGGCCCACCTCGACAATGCCAAATTGGGGGCCCTAGAGCAACGGTGGGTGGCCCGGATGGCTAAATTCAAAATCATCTACAAACGGGGAGCGGAGAATGTACATGCCGATCCCCTCTCTAGAATTCGACGTGCGGCCCCTGGGTAAAGCCGGGACGAAGAACTGGAAGGGGAAGAGACGCCGTTCACTCTGGCCCCGCCGGAATCACAGCCGTGACCTGAGAGCAATCCCATACAGGACCCGCTAGAGGCATGTTAGAACAATCACGGGATGAATAGATCAAACAGCAGCAAGAAGATGAGGAGATTGGCCCTCTGCGTCAAATGGTAAAGGTGAGACAGCTACCCAACGACGCCCAAAGAAAGACATTGACTCGAGACACTCTGCTAATTCTACGTCAGTGGGAGAAACTGGTAATCAAAGGAGGACTATTGTACCGAAAGGCAGTGCTGCGCACAGCACCAGCGACAGCCTGGCAGGTGGTAATACCGGGAGCCCGGCTCACTGAACTTGCTCGCGAGTCTCAAGAAAAAGGGGCTCATTTTGGGGTGCAAAAGACTTTTCAGTGGCTACATCAAATGGTTTAACCATCCCCATTTACAAGCCAAAGTAGAAGGAGTTTGCCGTGCATGCCACCTGTGTGCGCTAACTAAGCCACCTGAGCAACAGGCTCCCGTACAAACAATAGTGACTGCGGCACCCCTCGAACTTCTGATGATAGACTATTTAACTATCGGTCCAGCGCACCAGGGTACAAGCTTTGTCTGGTCATGGTGGACCATTTTACCAAATTCACCGTGGTGACCCCAACTCGGGATCAAACAGCGGAATCAGCCGCCTTTGCGATCTGTAAGAACTTTATCCAAGTGTACAGCTGCCCCCAGTGGATCCATTCAGACCAAGGTGCGTGCTTTCTGGGGAAAGTAATGGAAGAGCTACATTGCTTATACGGCATCAATAAATCCCGAACCACACCATACCATCCTCAGGGGAATGGGGCCTGCGAGCGATTTAACCGGACATTAATCCAAATGTTACGTACCCTGGAGGACAACCGAAAAGCCCACTGGGTATATAACAACCGGGTACACCGAGTCACCGGCTATACCGTGTATTCACTACTGTTTGGCCAGGAAGGCAAATGAATCACCGAGGTGGAGTTGAATCCGGAGGAGGAGCAACCATGGACGGGAGTCTCCTAGTGGATCCGGAATCACCGGTTTCGGCTACAAACCATGCACCGAATAGTCCATACAAAACTTCAGGACCTGGAATACCTGGGGAAGACTCCGTCCCAACCCACCGAATTCCAGGCAGGAGATCGTGTACTCGTACGAGATCAGCGCCCCCAAAACAAATTGGGACACCGCTGGGAAGAAAGTCCCTACCGAGTACTGCGATGAATAAGCTCAGATGGCCCAGTGTACAAGATACAATCTGAAAAAGAGGGGGATCACCCCACCCGAACAGTACATCGCAATATGTTGCGACCCTGTACATCCACAGATCCTGAACGGCCCGAGGCCCCTCCTCAGACCTGGAATGAGGAAGACCTTCTGGCGGTACAAACAGACCCTTCTGAAACCAATACCCCAATAACCCTAGTCAATCAACCATCTTCCACCACTCCAGAAGACTCCACCACAGTCGAACCACGACGCTCCGAGCGGTCTACAGCCGGCAAACGCTATGAACAGGACCAGTTCATATGGCAGAACAGACTTCTACATCAAGAGGCATGGTCAGACCCCTCCAAGCCCTTGCCTGAGGACTGGCGAGCATACAGGAGGGGGGAGAGTCCCCAATGTGTAACCTGACCAGAGCCAAGGAGACCTAGGGAAACTGTTTCTGGGGGACATAATTAGAGGACTGACCAGAGACAGTTCTAGAAGGAGTGGGGGTGGAGCAGACATAAAAGGAACTGAGAATTGCCAGCAGGGGGCACTCAACACAGTGGGAGAGAAGGAGCAGGAAGCCTAGGTGGCGCCAGAGCCAGAAGGAGTGAGCGGCGACCAGAGAGACTGGAGGGGGACTCACCACAGTCAGGCAAGAGACAGCACTGAGCAGCCCAACCGAGGGACGCCGACCAAACGACCGCGCTCCCGTCACGCCAGCCCGCGGTAACGGCCTGCCCGCTGCCACCCACGGCCACCACTACCCGACTCCGGCCCGCAGTTGCGGCCTGCCCACTGCCTCCCGCGGCTGCCACTGCCCAACTTCAGCCTGCGGCTGCAGCCTGCCTGCCGCCACCCGCGGCCGCTGCTGCCTGACTCCAGCCTGCAGCTGTGGCATACACGTCCAGGGCCCCGGCCACCGCCATCCCGCCTCCGCCGGGAGGCGCAATGCAGAGGAACTCTTCAGGGGCCTGTTGTGCCCACGCTCCACCTGGGCGTAGGAATGCCAGAAGCTTGCGTCAGCTCCTTGTCGGTTGAGCCCAGCGGCTGAGACGCCAAATAGACACCGATCACCACTCTGCCGGACGTCAGAGGAGGATAAGTGACACATTGTAGTTGATCAGTCGTAGTTCTTGGACCCGTAGTTGGCCATACCGCGGCCTCATAGTTACTGGTTCCGACCGGGTAGTTATTACCATGTTACCTGTGTATTATTGTTTGATCCCTGCAAGGATAACTGTTGTTAGCTTGCTAGTTACTCGAGAGAGCCCCTATATATACACTGTGTTCCAAATTATTATGCAAATGATATTTTTCTATGATTTTCCTAAATAGTCAGTACAAATGACAGTCAGTCTAACCCGTTAGAGTATACATCAAATTTTATTGAAGAAACCTCCCAATGATAACAGTATAATCTCCAAAATGAATAAAAACTCAAATTGCACTGTTCCAAATTATTAGGCACAGTAGAATTTCTAAACATTTGATCTGTTTTAAAGAACTGAAAATGTTTATTTGTGGAATTTGCAGCATTAGGAGGTCACATTCACTGAACAAAAAAGCTATTTAACTCCAAAACATCCTAACAGGCCAAGTTACATGCTATCATAGGAACCCTTCTGTGACATCACCTTCACAATTCTTGCATCCATTGACTTGGGAGTTTTTGGAGAGTTTCTGCTTGGATTTCTTTGCATGAAGTCGGAATAGCCTCCCAGAGTTGCTGTTTTGATGTGAACTGCCTCCCTCATAGATCTTTTGCTTGATGATACTCCAAAGGTTCTCTACAGGGTTGAGGTCAGGGGAAGATGGTGGCCACACCATGAGTTTATCTCCTTTTATGCCTATAGCAGTCAATGACTCAGAGGTATTCTTTGCAGCATGAGATGGTGCATTGTCATGCATGAAGAGGATTTTGCTCCTGAAGGCACATTTCTGCTTTTTATACCATGGAAGACAGCTGTCAGTCAGAAACTCTATATACAGTACTTTGCAGAGGTCATTTTCACACCTTCAGGAACCTTAAAGAGCCCTACCAGCTGTTTCCCCATGATTCCGGCCCAAAACATGACCCCTCCTCCTCCTTGCTGAAGTCGCAGCCTTGTTGGGACATAGTGGCCATCCACTACTCCATCCATCTGGACCATCCAGGGTTGCTCGACACTCATCAGTAAACAAGACTGTATGAAAAATAGTCTTCATGTATGTCTGGACCCACTGCTACAATTTCTGCTTGTGAACACTTTTTAGGGGTGGCCGAATAGTAGGTTTATGCACCACAGCAAGCCTTTGAAGGATCCTACACCATGAGGTTCGAGGGACTCCAGAGGCACCAGCAGCTTTAAATATCTGTTTGCTGGTTTGTAATGGCTTTTTAGCAGCTGCTCTCTTAATCCGATGAACTTGCCTGGCAGAAACCTTCCTCATTCTGCCTTTATCAGCACAAACATGTCTGTGCTCAGAATCAACCACAAATCTCTTAATAGTACGATGGTCACGTTTAAATTTTTGGGAAATATCTAATGTTTTCATCACTTGACCAAGGCATTGCACTATTTGATGCTTTTCAGCAGCAGAGAGGTCCTTTTTCTTTCCTAAATTCCTTGAAACCTGTG
The DNA here is from genome assembly GCF_039654945.1 of Dendrobates tinctorius. Taxonomy (NCBI): domain Eukaryota; kingdom Metazoa; phylum Chordata; class Amphibia; order Anura; family Dendrobatidae; genus Dendrobates; species Dendrobates tinctorius. The sequence goes on from NW_027361700.1 coordinate 19,878,244, forward strand.
CCCTGCTTAATAATGTGGAACATCATTCTTAAGTAGTTTTCCTTTAATTGGGCTCACCTGGTAAACTAATTATCACAGGAATTTGAGATTGATTTCAGTGATCCAAAGAGCCCTGATACACAATACCATCTATGAGTTTATTTGAAAAACAAAAAATTACATCTTTATGACACTTAAATCCAATTTGCATAATAATTTGGAACGCAGTATAAAGGTTGCATTCTAAGCTCATTCCGGCTCCCGTCTCGTCACTGCATCCCCCGTACCTGCGATTACTACACTAGTTCCTCCCCCAGTGTCAATCATACACTTGCTGTTGACTGTGGAACATTGATCCCTCTGTGTTCTGTGCCTGACCCTGCTTGACTTCATTCTCTTCCCAGACTCAGACCCTTTGCTTGTGACCTGACTTTGCTTGTGCCTGCTCCCTGTAACTGTTTTGTCTCTCTGGCTTTCCTGACCTCAGCTCGTGTATTGGACTTCGTCTCTGACTTCCCTTTGTTGTACTAATCCATTTCCTGGAACTGATCTCAGATTCTTTGACCTCCCTTTACTTGCAGTAAGTAGTATATATATTTACTGCCGTGACTTGCGTCACATTACGCTTGACCGTTAAAGTTTTTTCAGTTTACCACCTATGGCTACATTACATACTTGGAATAACACAAACTGGCTTCCTCTCATGCTCAGTTACAAGGCCAGATTTCTGGTACTCTTACTTCCCCCCAGAATCCCTCTCCTCAGACCGCTGTTATGACTCCTGTACCAGCTGATGTTTCGTTCAGCCCCCCTGGACCAGTTCAGAATTTTTAAAGAGAGTTGCAACTTATTGTTTACCTTGTGCCCCTGGTCATCAGGGAATGAGTCACAGTGGGTGGGAATTATAATGTCACTTTTGCGGGGGGGGTCCTCAGACCTATGCATTTTCCCTACCCTCGCTTGCTCCTGACCGTCTTTCGGTGGATGCCTTTTTTAACGCTTTAGGACAGATCTATGACAAACCTGACAGGGTCAAGTTGGCAGAGACAAGGATCATGAACCTGACACAGGGGAAATCACATAGCAGAAGACTATTGTACTGAGTTTCGTCAGTGGTCTTCTGAAGTCTTGTGGAATGACGCAGCTATCAGATGCCAATTCCTCAGGGGTCATTCAGATTCTCTTAAGGACTCTCTGGCTCTACATGCTCTAACTGGTTGTTTGGTGGAGGCCATGACTCAGGCTATCTGCATGGATCGGAAGATGCGGGAAAGACGCAAGGTTTAAAAAGAGGCTCCATTTTGTCCAACTGGCCCGCTTTGTGCACCTGAGGTGGAACCTATGGAGGTTGGTGTTGCCAGCTCTAGGATTAAGGAGAGGAGACGCCAGCAAGAGCTTGACTTTGCCTCTATTGTGGCCAAGCTGGACATTTCTTAAATGATTGCTTGGCACGACTTGCAGCAAACAATCAATCGGGAAACGCCTAACTCTGGGTGATGGTCAAGGAGGTTACTCAGACTTACAGGTACCCTATTACTCCACTGATAAGGTGTTGTTGAATGCTGAACTTCCTTTTCAAGATCAGTGTCTATTCACATACCCCTTTTTTGACTGCAGATCTGCGTCTAACTTCATAGATGCGGGACTGGTTCTGAAGTTAGGATTAGAGATAGTTAAGCTAGAAAGCCCTATTCAAATTGTGGCCAATGACAGAACACTGTTGCTTATAAATCTGGTTTGGTTAGTTACGGTGGAATTCACACTCAAGGTGGGGTCTCTTCATACGGAAAATATCTCCTGTTATGTTTTGGACAATTTACCTGCTGGAATTGTGTTGGATATTCCTTGGCTGAGTACGTATAATCCAATTATTGACTGGAATCGAAGAAATATTGTCAAATAGGGTCCTTATTGTATTGAAAAATGTCTTAAACTTGTGCATTACCTGGTGCATTGGAAGGGGTATGGACCTGAGGAAACGGTCCTGGGTTCCAGCTCATTCTGTAAGGGCTGATTGGTTGGTCCAGGCCTTTCATCAGAGGTTTCCTGGGAAACCTGAGGGTCCTGCGGCCCCCCTTGAAGAGGGGGTACTGTCACGATTTCCACTCTATTTCTGTCTTTGTTACTTTGTTTTGGGACTGTCAGTCTGTGCTGCAATCACCTGTGTTCATTTTCTTTAATAAGGCTTCTACTTAACCATGCTAGTTCCTTTCCCCAGTGTCAATCGTGCACTTGCTGTTGCCTGTGGAATATTGATCCCTCTGTGCTCTGTGCCTGACCCTGCTTGACTTGATTCTTTTCCCGGACTCAGACCCTTTGCTTGTGACCTGACTTTGCTTGTGCCTGCTCCCTGTAACTGTTTTTCTCTCTGGCTTTGCTGACCTCGGCTCGTGTATTGGACTTAGTCTCTGACTTCCCTTTGTTGTGCTGCACCATTTCCTGGACCTGATCTCAGATTTTTTGACCTCCCTTTACTTGCAGTAAGTAGTATATATATTTACTGCCATGACTCGCGTCACACCATTATTGTGAGGGTAATATGTAATGTGAATTGTGTTGTGATGCATAAAAGTTTTCTGTACTGTACTGTGAGGAAGCTGTGTTTTGCCCAGCAAGAGATGGTGAGTGGGGTAAGACGTAAGACATAGTTAAGTGTTGGGACTATCCCAGAGAGGAAGGGGCTATGCAGCAGGATCAGAAAGGACTTCCTGGCAGTGAGTCAGACATTGACTAGCTTGCAGATAGAGCTTGGTCTGAGTACTCAGCAGGGCTGGATTCAGTGAGTGTTTTGAGGCAAGAGAGAAAGGAGATCGGGATAGAGATAGTGTTATGCTGAGGAACAGAGAGCGAGATGTTGTGAGTTCATTTTCCCCTTCACCGTCGATGTCTGATGAACTCCCTCTTCTGGTGAAGGAAGGTAGTGAGGCTGATTACCAAACACCTGTTCTGGTAGATGATGACTGGGTAACAGGAACTGCTGACTGGATATAAGGCAGCCGACGCCCTTCTGAGTCACTGGTGATTTCTCTGCTGGATTCTTGGAGACCAGTCTGATTCCTGCTTCCCAAAGAAAAGTTTTTGCTCTGCTATTGAACTTATTAGTTTTGTTTTGTTTACCTTGTTTTTTTGGAGTTCAGCCATCCCCGGTCGGGGGTGTGCTGAGTTCCATTTTTGTCTCTGATCAGTTTGTCTCTTTGCTCTGTCTTCAGAATTTACCTGAGTGCTGATATAGTCATTTTGAAGTCCTAGCGACTTCAGGGCCTGTTTTTCCTATCAGACGGTTGGGACATTTTTTGGTAGGGTTTTTTGCGGATTGCAGACAGCAGCTTTTCTATCCTGTCCTTTTTAGTTAGCTTGGGCCCCATCGTTTGCTCAACCTATCTTTCTATCTGTGTTAGTGTTTTCATCTTGCTTCACCGTCATTATATGTTGGGGGCTGCTTATTGCTTTGGGGTCTGCTCTGGGGCAGTTTAGATTTCCCCTTTCTTTCTTTAGGCCTATTTAGTTCTCCGGCTGTGATCGAGGGGTCTAGGGCATCGTAGGAACCCCCCACGGCTACTGTTAGTTGTTGTGGATAGGATCAGGGGTCTGCAATCCGATAGCTACCAACCTCTCCGGTTTTCTGGACTTAGCTTGTATTTTTGTTTTTTCCTCCTTCGGTGACTCATTCATAACAGCGAGAGTTACAAAGATGCAGAGAGAAGGACAGTGCCAGGACTGACCAGAGAGCAAAGTGACCAAACGAGAAGGGTCCGGCGAATGTATGCCGAGCAGCATGGCCCCCGAGTAGCTTATAACTCTTAAAGGTCATGGGTCAGGATGCTAAGAACATGAGACCAAGTCAGTACCCCGGACGGGAGTTCCCTAAGCGTCAGAGAGCTTGAAGTTGAGTCCGGCCATATTGGCAAAACCCTCTTCTCTGCGAGGAGAATTAGACGTGGAACCGTGGGAAGAGGAAATGATTGTTATGAACTGTACTGTGGTGCTAAGTTGAGTGGTGGTGAAGGAAATGAGACCAGTGGAGGCAGGAATGTGTGAGGCCAAGGAAATAATGAGACAGTGTTTTGAGATGCTCTGTATTAATGAAGAAACGTGCACATGGTACCCGTTACCCTGTGCACATAGTTGCCATGCACTGACTGTTTAGTAAAGAGTTTAAGAACTGGTGGTTTCCTTTCATGAACTGGTTGACACCTGGTCATGGCAAACCAAAGTCATTGGTACCACGTGGCCTGCACGGGCATAGCGCCCTCACAGCACTTGTCCACACCCAGCCAGAACCCACACTTTCATGTAACGTGCTGGGGTGTAGGAGATGAGTACCTTGCCCATGTCTACCTCCCTGTGCCATGTTACATTTAGCATAGTCAGCAGGATCGAGTCTTGCAGCTATAAGAGCAGAGTAATGTTGGGAAGAGTCAAGTTACATGGAGGATGGTGACCATTATGTTGTCTAAAATGGTGCCAAACATGGAGTCTGTCTCCACAGAGATATAGATTTTAGTCTGAGAGGATTTACATAGGTTCCCATACACATGAAGACTTTAGTCTAAGTGAGGATTGGCATTAGGTTAGGGTGGTCCTGAAAAACGAGAAGCGCCTTAACATGGCTTCCAGGTACACATAAATTGGCCATTTTGTGCTCAAGTTTTCTCAATTTTTCATATTTCTAATGCAGCAATGCAATTCATTTTTCATATTTCATGTTTGCATTCTATGGCGCTACAAAGTGCTTCCTTTTTTGTTTGAGTGTATATGAGTTGATGACTCTAGGTTAAGTACCTGTTCACATTTAGTTTATGCTTGGATGTGACGGTCAGTTTTTTGAAATTTGTAATGTTGGCTAGTGGCGGAGCATGGCCAGGAATGGTAGATTTAGCAAGTACTGGCTGGCACGGCTGGCTTCCTGACAGACGGGTAAATGTGGACATGGCTGATATACAGACAGGCAGGTGGGCATAGCTGACTGACAGGCAGGCACAGCTGATAGATGGCCATGGCTGATAGACAGGCAGGCACGGCTGATAGACAGGTAGGTAGGTGGGCTTACGTAGAGGGCAGGTATACTGGGATACGAGCACTGGGATCTGAGAACTAGCAAGCGTGTTACAAACAAACTATATTGTTGCACAGACACCTCCATGCAGTTGGAGGTTCCATGAATAGTACCTGTCTCCCAGCCATTGGCTGGGGACACTTTACGCTGTGCGCGTGTTACCCCTTTAAGAAGGAGAGAGCATGCGAGCACCCAAAGCACAGTGCCTGGGGATCTGCGTGCTGTGTGTGTACCCCCGACATCAGCAGCAGGAGAGGAAGGAAGAAGTGTGGGACCGCGGCTGTGAGTGAGTCAACATCTCTGCCAGGGAATGGAGGCAGAGGGCAAAGATGCTGGCACTACAGTTCCTGCTCCTTTACATCCCCTCTTCTACAAGTCTGCAAGGACTGTCTCCAGGAGGAGTACGGCATGGATGTTCTCCCTAGGCTCCCAAGACCTCTCCTCAGGACCAAACCCCTTCCTATCCTCAAGAAAAAATTCTTTCCTCTTACACTCTTGGTGGCCACAATGTCCTCTTACTCAAAAACATCTTCAGTGCTGACTGAATTAGGAGTGGTACCAGGATCTTTCAAAAAAGGGCTGAGGATGACCGGCTTCAGGAGAGACACATGAAAAGAATTGGGAATCCATAAAGAGGCCGGGAGTCTGAGCTTGTAGGCTACTGGACTGATCTGTTTTGGAACTTTGAACAGTCTGATGAATCAAGAACCCAGTTCATAGGATGGTACCTTGAGTAGGACATACTTAGAGGACAGCGAGACCTTGTCCCCAGGATGAAACAAAGGCGGATCCAGTCATCTCTTGTTGGCGTGTCTTTTTATACATTCCGAGGACTTCAATAATGTGGAATTGGTGTTCTCCCTGATTTTATAAAAACCCTTGACGGAGGAAGTAGAGAAAGGGAACGGAATATTGGGATGTTAACCATAGACGACAAAAAGTGGAGAGTTGGCAAAATATTTGCTCACATTGTTGTTGCACAAGAATATGGTCCAATGCAGGAGTTCAAACACTGGAGCAGATGGAAGACTGGACAGTAGAGTGAAATTGGCCATCTTGGAGAAGCGATCCACAGCCACCCAGATAACTGTACACCCAGCCGATACTGGAATATTGGTGATTAAATCCATTGCAATATGCTGCCAGGGAGCAGATGGTATGGGCAAAGGAAGTAACCGACCAGAAGGAAGTTTTTTCGGGATTTTGTTCTGGGTACAAGAGGGACAGGCGGAGACCAAATCGGCAATATCCTTGCGCAATGACAGCCACCAATAGTGTCAGGAGATGAGTAGAGCCATCTTCTTCTGTCCAGCATGGCCAGCCAACTTAGACGAGTGACTCCAGAGAAGGACTCACTTCCTATCAGGTTCAGCAACATAAGTCTTTCCGGAGGGCAGACAAGACAAATCCAATGGAGCGACTGTAAAAATTTGTGGGGGCTTAATGATGTGTTGGAGCTCCTCCACCTGCTTGAAAGACTGGAAGGATCTAGCAAGACCGGGCTGTGGGTGCTGACCGCTGCACTGGGGCCGCACCTCTTGTTGCAGGGGGCACGAAAATTTAGGACGGAGAGCAGCCATGACAGGCAGAGAGGGGGAGTGGTAAGCCAGGGGAAGAAGGAGAGTGAAGCGCTGGAAAAGGCAGAGAGCAGGGACCTGCTGCGTGCCGCGGAGAGAGACAGACTACAGAGCAGAGACCTAGGACAAGCACAGGGGGGACTCCTGGGTACCAATGAGTGTGCAGAGAGACAGGTGCCAAGGGAAGCGTCGCGGGGTGGCTAACCAGATACCAGCAGGCATACCGAGAGTCGGGCGCCAAGTGAGGCATTGCGGTGCGGGCATCCAGGTATTGGCGGGTGCACAGGAAAGCACATGTCGAGTAGAGACTTGTGCAGAGCTGCACTCTTCAGCTCTGCAGTTCAATGGACTAGGGGCTCAGGGGGCAAACCTGCTGATCACCCGTTGCTGCCAGAAGCGGGACTGTGTATTGGGTGGGAAAGCCTGAAGTCAAAGCACCGGCCTCCACCAGCATCCCAGCACCCATCGGACTGCAAGCGTGTAAAGGACAGTGGAGTCACAATAAGTGGAACCTGATAAAAAAGACTGAGTTAAAAATAACCCATACACTGTTTAAGTTGTTTAATCCCATGTTGGCTCCCTGAGAGGAGAACCACTTTTGTGTTGATTAAATCACACCCTTGTTAACCCTTGCTCTATGCCTCTGTGTTACTGCATCCGTTTACCTGCTTTACAGACTCAGGAGAAGGGTGCTGGAGCTGAGGTTTGCTGTATGACCGGTCTTTGAAAAGTAGGAGTCAGGTGTACAGATCTTCTCTCGCAGTTCACCTCCCTGGAACCTGATGTTTGTCTGTGGTGCTAGAGGCACCAGGTCATCCAGTGAGGTGGATATATCACAACTGGCCAGCTCATCTTTGATTCACTCCCACAGGCCTTCCAGGAAGGTGGTGACCAGAGCCTCATTATTCCAGATGAATTCAGACTACAGGATGCAGAAATGTACAGGGTACTGGCCCTCTGAGAGGTTTTCCTGGCGCAGTTCAAGAAAAGATGCTGCTGAGGATGCTCGGCCAGGTTTGTCGAAGACCTTATGGAAGACCTCTAGAAAGGATGGAAAGGTTTGGCACTAAAGGATCCCCTCTCCCATAAGGGGTTAAGGCCAAAGGGTAGCCAGTGAGGTGGCACACAATGAAGGCCACCTTGGCCCAATCTGAGATAAACTGATGAGCCAAGAGTTGGAAGTGTAGCGAGTAACTGTTTAATGAACCTTCAACATAGAGCAGGGTCACCATAACATGAAGGAACAGACAGATGGGGTCCGCAGCCAGGTACATAGCTGGAAGACTGTTTGGGTACATCCGACGCTGTTACAGCTTGGGTAGATGCGGATGCGGCCGAAGTTGTCTAGACGGTTGTTAACAGTCCGCAGGTAGGATAGGACCTTGTCCTAATGATCTTTCTGGTGGGAGACCTCCAGGTACAAGACAGAGATGGAAGAAGCCTGAGAGCCAGCAAATTTCATGGCCTGTGCAAACTGTAAAGGACTTGGCGGTGGAACCACTGTGCTGTGATCCAAGGAGAGGCTGGAGGGGTGTGACTAGGTGCTTCACCAAGTCCAAACTTGGATGTACGGTGGCTGATTATACTGCGATCCAAGGAGAGACGAAGGTGACAGAACCAGGTGCTACAGCAGGATTCACCTTGGGTAGATGGCAGCTGACCCCCAAGGGATATGAGGCAGGAACGGCTAGGAATGGTAGATTTTACAAGTACGGCTGGTATAGTGACTGGCATGATGGACACACAGGCAAGTGGGTACTGATGAACACGACTGGTATCCTGGCAGGCAGGTGGGCAATACTGATATACTGACAGGCAGAGGGACACGGCTGCTAGACAGGCAAGCACGGCTGGTAGACTGACAAGAAAGGCACAGCTGATATGCTTGCAGGTCGGCACGGCTGATAGACAGGCAGGCAGGTGGGATGATGTACACGGCAAGGTATACTGGGTTATGAGCTCTAAGACCTAAGAACTAGCAAGCGTGTTAGAAACAAACTACAACATTGCACAGGCACCTCCATGCAGGTGGAAATGCCTTGAATAGTACTTATCTCCCAGGCATAGACTAAGGATGCTTTAGGACAGTGTGTGCTTGGCCCCTTTAAGAAACACAGTGCACGGGAATCTGGTCACTAGCTGCAGGAGAGGAGGGAGGAAGTGTGGGACCACAGGTGAGTGAGTCAACGTCTCTGCCAGGAATAAGGGCAGAGACGCCAACGCTACATAATGTTATATGTGCTGTTGTGCATTGGTGTCTGCCAGGTTTTCTGGATGGCTGAGGATGACCACCATTAAAGAATTGGGAAATGTAAGGAGATGGACATATTGCCCTGTTCTCCCTTGAAGGCATCAGTGCTGTGTACAATGTAAAGTGTAATGGCATGTGCTATTATAAGGGCGATGTGTAATGTGCATTGTGTTGTCATGCATTATAGTGTTTTGCACTGTACTATTAGGAAGCTGAGCTCTGCCCAGCAACAGACAGTGAGTTGGGTAAGACATAGATAAGTGTTGGGACTAGCCCAGAGAAGGAGGGGCTATAGGACTTCCTGCTAGTGAGATAGACAGACCCTAGCTTGCAGCTAGGGCAGACATTTGGTCTGAGTGCTCTGCAGGGCCGCATACTGTGGGTGTTCTGTGGCAAGAGAGAAATGAGATCGGGACAGAGATAGCGTGATCCTGAAGAACAGACCAAGACCAAGAGAGAGAGTTACAGAGATGCAGAGAGAAGGATAGTGCCAGCTCAATAGGCTGATCAGAGAGCAGGGTGACAAAATGAGCAGGGTGACAAAATGAGAAGGGTCCGGAGAAGGTACTCCTAGCAGCATGGCCCGGAGTAGCTTACAGCTCTTAAAAGTAATGGGGCAGGACAGAATAGAATGTAAGACGTAGTGATTGTCCTGGGCAGGAGTTCCCTAAGCATCAGAGAGCTTGAAGCTGAGTCTGGCCATATTGGCAAACCCTCTCTTCTGCGAGGAGAATCAGAAGCGGGAAAGGAGGAAATGACTGTCACAGACTGTATTGTGGTGCTAAACTGGGTGGTGATGAAGAAAATGAGATCAGTGAAGGCAGGAATGTGTGAGACCAAGGAAGTTATGAGACTGTGTATTGAGATACTCTGTATTAATGAAGAAACGGATGAGAAGTTGTGTAACTGCTATCCTGTGTACATTGTTGCCATGCATAGGCTGTTTAGTAAAGCATTGTTTGTTATAAACTGGTGGACACTTTCATGAACTGGTTAACATCTGGTCCTGGCAAACCAGCATCATTGGTTATATGCAGCCTGCACGGACGTAGCGCCCTCACAGCACAAGTCCACACCCAGCCAGGACCCCCACTTTCATGTAATGTGCCATTGCACAGGAGACGAGTTCATCGTCTTGCACCACATTACAAGTATGTCAGTCTCAGGCTCCGCTGAGCTTCGATTGATAACATCTGGGAAGGGTGAAAGCGCAAGCCCTAGAGACACTGAAGAAACACCCAGTTGAACTACAAGCAGAGATTTCACATACTGCGATCCAGAAGCTATAAATGTGAATATCTTAACAAAGGAGCGACAGAGCTCAAAATGGAAAAAAGTGGCCGAATCAGGGGAGCTTGGGTATTTTTTTTTTTTTTTTTAAATATTTAGCTCAATTATTTTGAACAAGTGACAGGTCCGCTTTAAGAATGAGTAAATGCTTTCTATTTAGCTGATCGTTACATTTACGGAGCCTAAAATATAATTGCTTTTGGCAGCACATCTCCCATTGTAAACTTACATGTGCTTCTGGCAATATGCATGCTGTATGATGACTAAACAATCATGTTAACAATCATTCATCCCTATTGTGTTGGTATCGACCTGCGGAAGAGGGTCTGAAACTAGCACTCACGATGGGTAGAAATTTGTATGTGAATAAATGGGTATTGCTGTAAATCAATAAACTCCTTTCTTATTTGTATTGCTTAAGGCAACAAAATGTCCGCCATCTTTGTGTACAGATAAGGGATCACCTTGCATAGGTACGCAGTGGAATAAACACCACATTTCATCCACTTCGTCACTTTAACTAAAGCCTTCCCATTTAGTGTTATAGTTGCACATGTCGCTGAATGTCTCCCCTCTGCTTCACACCTTGATATATGTATCATTAGTGTCTTCCTGCTTTTCTCTCACCCGTCTGTCACACTCCTGGATCACACAGTCTCTCTATATCCTTTCTGTTCTCCTCCTTCTCTCTGCTCTCCCTTCCTTGTTCTCTCTCTCAGCTAGTTTTTTCTGTGATTGCAGGCACTGCATGGTAATTAGTGCTAAACTCATTTGCACAAGTACAGTTAATTGGCTACAGCAATTAATTAATGTGTTGAAAATTTGGCACCAGAAGAAGAAAAAAAAAGTTTGTCATAAAACAAAAGAAAGCTATATCACCATGTCCGACGTCCTTCTACATGGGGCTTGACGCATACCCCCAGTGCGAATCCTCATGTAGGCCTTTGTAATAATACATGTGGTATATATAAGCTCTAATAATGATAAAATAATCCTTGCCGAGATTGTCATCCGATGTATATTAAAGAAAATGCCCTACTTTAGTAGTAGGAAAAGTAGGGTTACATTTCTTTTGCATTATGTTCTATGGTATTCTACGTGTGTGTCCACTTATTTCATTATACTAATATATAGATCTATGGGAGAACAAAGAACAAGACGTGTCTCCAGAGAAGGAATCAAAATGGAGCAAGTTCCTGGTGCAGGTTGATGTCACCATCGAGCTGTACCTACTCGTAGATTTCCTTTTCGATCACTTACTTAAGGCCTCATTCAGACATCACTGAGTTTTTGGTAAATAAATGATCAGATTTTCATCAGTATTTCTCCTATTCTTTGCAATGATAAAAATGGACAGCACACTGATTGTAAGAGGATGACAATTTGAGCTGTCGGTGATTTTCACGGACCGTCAGACATGAGCCTATAAAAACTGTAGTTCCTTAGAATTCTTATCTTACTGAGTTCACCACTGGAGCAGGTATGGACTGGGGCTGAAATTCAGCCCTGGCATTTGAAACCATGCAGGTTCATGCTGTCCCTGTCCCCAAGCACTAGATGGGGATATTTTACTAATATTACCCTGGATGGAGGAGAGCAAGATTTACTACAAGGCCAATATTTCTAATGATTCCCGTGGCCTGCTGGGGTAAGTGATGGAGTCAGCAACTTTGTGCTCTGTCACAACTCTTAACAGTATGCGTGTCTTGAGAACACTGATTCTGCTAACAATGTAGCAGACAAGGCAGCCCACAACCAAACAAGCCCTTCTGGCATTTGCCAGAATTGCCAGATGGCCAGTCCGGCCCTGCACTGGAGATTGAGTGTCATATCACTACCAATTTTGGAACAAATCAAACTAAACATGTCACTTGAAGCAAGGATCACCAAACTACGACTTGTCTTCTTTGGACAAATCTTACAAAGAGAGCAAGGAGAAGGACATAATGGTCAGAAGAATATAAGGAACAAGGCGAAGAGGAAGACCAGCAACCGAATGGCTTGATGCTATCAAGATGGACCTATCTAGGCTTGCACAAGATCGATCAATCAATCGTTTATCCATCGAGTTGCCATGGCTCGAGATCAACCCGAAGGCCATTAAAAAAATAAAAATCACTACCAAGAAAACAGAGATTCCTAAGGATTTTTAGAGATTGGGTTTCCAAATGTGTGGATGCCTACATCAGAAAAAGCCAACTACTTCTTCTCCCCTCACTTTTATGTTCATTTTGACAAATACATGTAGTTTTTATGGGGTAGTTTAGGTATTAAGTTATATTGTACCCCTAATGACCCTGGGAGTCTAAAACAAGGCTCCCTGATCATCAGATTACTGATCTGGTCCTGGAACACAGGATAGTATTCATGTGAAGGGCTGGTTGACTGCTCATTTTAATAGCTATGTCACTGCCTTAGCCAGCCCTTCACACATTACTATTTCTGATAAGGCACAGATGACCTACTGACACAATAAACGACTGGACTGTCAGTTGAGCTGCTTAATCCAGGACCACAGCGGCAACCTGATAATGATTGCAGCTGGCACAATTAAACGGAATTAAAGGGGTTGTTGACTATTGGGCAACCCCAGCTTAATGAATTCTGGACATGAATTATAATAAAAACAGTGTATACTCTTTCTCCTGCAGCTGTTCCCAGTGGTCATGTGATTTGCTTTGTCATGTGCATGCTTCAGCCTGCTGGAGGCAAAGATCCATAATTTTTATATTATATTGTGTCCTCAATAGATTATATTGGGGTTGTCCAGAAGTGGACAACTCCTTTAAAGAATGGGCAGCATGGCGGCTCAGTGGTTAGCACTGCAGCCATGCAGCACTGGGGTCCTGGATTCAAATCCCACCAAAGACAACATCTGCAAGGAGTTTGTATGATCTCCCCATGTTTGCGTGGGTTTCCTCCAGGTACTCCAGTTTCCTCCCACATTTCAAAGACATACTGGTTGGGAAATTAGAATGTGAGACCCAATGGGGACAGTGGTGATAATGTCTGTACAGTATTGTGGAATTAATGGCGCTATATAAGGCAATAAAATAAATAATAAAGAAGCCCTCCTCCCATCAAAGTTTATGTCCTCTTAATATATTGCAGTCATCATATTATATAGCACCGTGTACTTACAATTGCTCATTTTGCCCTTCGACCCAGTTAATTCTTCTCTATTATGTCTATGACATCACATAATTAAAAGCAGACTAGCTGGATGCTTCTAATTCGATGTAGACACAGAAAGCCTCTTTTCCCCGCATGAGCCATTATTAGAACTACAATTCTATATCATTGCAAAGTCCCTAGTAGGGAGAGGAGTGGAGCAGCTGAGTCAGGAGCTGAAAAGGGTTGGAACAGGACTGCCAGGGACTTTGCAGTGATATAGAATTGTAGTTCTAATGATGACTCATGCAGGGAAAAGAGACTTCATGTTTCTACATAAAGCTTAGCAGGATTCAGCTAGGCTAGGTTATAACTTGATGTCAAAGAGCTAATAGTAAAGAGAAAAATGATCTCGGTAAAAAAGGCTAACTAAGCTATTCTAAGTACACAGTGCTATATAATGTGATGTTTGCAAGAGGATAAAAACTTTGATGGGAGGAGTGCTTCTAATGTTATACAACTTACTTTTTAAGGTTAATTTGTTCATATTTCTTTTGGCTGGACAATTACTTTACTATCTAATGCCCCAGGTAGTCTAGTAATGAATGGTTGTAGTTTTGATATGCTCTCCCATTGTGGGTCTAAGACAGCAAAGGTCAAAGGGTTAACCAATATCCTTGGATGTTGAGGAGGGTTGTTGCTCAATGGTTTAGATAGCAAATGTATTAACAGTAGTAGTTTACAGTAAGACATAGTTTTTTATTTATTTTTTAACAACACAAGACATAGCTCCTAATTGCCTGTTTCCCTTTAGGCTATAAAGTTACATGATAAAATTCTGTCTCCCTGCAGCCGCCACTAGAGGGAGCTCACTGCACATGGATTTCCCCAGATGTATTTGAACTCCGCAAATAAATGGTTATGCAAAAAGCTACCCATATGAGCAACCAAAATAATGTTCTTAGGTGATAGAAAACACCCAAGTATTGCTATGCACGGTGAAATAGATAGACACAGGGTGAAAGAGGGTCAAGTTATACCACTAATTTTAATTGAATTACATAGTGATATAATAGGGATTTGTGTATGGAAGAACAATTATTACAATCTTAAGATGTCACTTGAACTTTTAACAACTTGTATGGTAATTAAGAACCTCATTACTGTGACATGCATCACAGAGCATTTTTAGCACATACAGTTGTGGCCAAAAGTATTGACACCCCTGTAATTCTGTCAGATAATACTCCGTTTCTTCCTGAGAATGATTGCAAACACAAATTCTTTGGTATTATTATCTTCATTTAATTTGTCTTAAATGAAAAAACACAAAAAGAATTTTCCTAAAGCCAAATTGGATAAATTTCCACACCAAACATAAAAAAGAGGGTGGACAAAAGTATTGGCACTGTTCGAAAAATCATGTGAGGCTTCTCTAATTTGTGTAATTAACAGCACCTGTAACTTACCTGTGGCACCTAACAGGTGTTGGCAATAACACCTTGGCAATAAATCACACTTGCAGCCAGTTGACAAGGATTAAAGTTGACTCAACCTATGTCCTGTGTCCTTGTGTGTACCACATTGAGCATGGAGAAAAGAAAGAAGACCACATGTAATCAGTAGGGAAAGTTGTCCACAAGTGTTCCATTCGTCCAAACCCTTGTAGTGCCACCAGAGGGAAAATTAGGAATTACACGGTTCACTATGAAATGAACAGACTGTCTTCTTAATGCATGGCCGTGCCGAGTCCTCTCACTAGTGGTGTGATTTTCACTCTTTTTAAGGCAAGTACCCCCCAGTGACATGCAGATCCAACCGTGTACCTCCCCCAGGAAGTGATCAGTTGTAAATGGCTATAAAATAGTGACATGCTTACATCCCTGTCAGACCCTGTCAAGTTTTTAACTTCTGTCAGCATATTCGACAGGAAAAACAGCACAGTATGTATGTATACCATGTAAAATATGGGGCCCATTATACTGCATGGAGCATTATATGGGGCCCATTATACTGTATGAAGTAATATATGGGGCCCATTATACTGTATGGAGCATTATATGGGGCCCATTATACTGTACAAAGTAATATATGGGGCCCATTATGCTGAATGGAGCATTATATGGGGCCCATTATACTGTACAATGTAATATATGGGGCACATAATACTGTATGGAGCATTATGTGGGGATAGGGGATGACTTTCTGTTTGTTGTGGATCTGACCGCTGAGACCCCCATGATCCTGGAAAACATAGCTTTGAAGAGCACCATGTAAATGGAGCTGTGGTCAGTCATACGCACTGTGGTGCCATTCACATGTGGCTCTTCAAATAACTCCTTAAAGAGAGTGATGAGAGGACAGCAAAGTATAGCAAAAATTCACTGATCAGGGTGAGGAGTGTTATAGTTTGTGGGCTGGTGGAATTTGTGTGGCAGGGCTGCTTTTTTGTGCCAGGCCTACCATTGCCATTAATGACCCTTGTTCTGGATACTTCTGTGTTGTTCTTCTATGTGCGTGTGATGCCGCTGACATCCTTGTGTTTGGACACCTTTTTTTTCTATTTATCTAGATCAAAATGTCCACTACTGTACTCAGTTTTACAGAATAGATATGAGAATTTACTTTGTGTGTGTGTGTGGGGGGGGGCGTCATTTTGCTGTTCGCCTCAGGCAGCAGAGAGGCTAGGTTCACCCCTGCGTACATGTGCATGAGGCTGGAGTATGAATCAGTAAAATGTCTACATAGAATAGCGTTAGGGTGGGCCCTCTGGAATCCATTCCCCCTGTGGACCCTAGGCACTCCAATCTGACCTTTATCAGAAGTATGCACAAAAACTTCTAAACAAACCTAATGCATTTTGCAAACAAGTACTATGGACCGATGATCAAAGATTTGTGTGGAGAAAAAAGGGCATAGTATTTCAGGAAAAAAACATCTCAACAAACAATTAAGCCTGGGGGTGGATCAATCATGCTTTGGGGTTGTGTTGCAGCTAAAGTTTAAAAGAGGATGGCTTCTGCAAATGGATAATGATCCTAAACACACATCAAAATCCACAATAGACCACTTCAAAAGGCGCGAGCTGCAGGTTTTACAATTTCCCTCACAGTCTCCTGATCTGAACATCATTGAAAATCTGTGGCTAGACCTCAAAATAGCAGTGCCTGCAAGATGACCCAGGAATCTCACAGAACTGGAATAATTTGCCAAGGAAACAAGAATTGAAAGACTCTTTGCTGGCTCCAAAAAGTGTTTACAAGCTGTGACACTTTCAAGAGGGGGTGCTACTAGGCACTAACCATGAGAAACTGGGTCTGAGCAGAAAAAGTAAATTAATGTGCATGCAAAATGTAATTGCATATGAACACATGACCTTTACACAGAGAAAACCAAAAACAGAACACAAAACAAATATCCTGGAATAAAAAAGTAAAAAATATATTGCAAAAATTGCATGAAGGTAGTAATAATAAGGGTATTTAGTTAACATAATTTTGATCAAAATAATGTAGAAGCCGTCCCGCCACGTCAAAATTAATTTATCAAAATTATGTTAACTAAATACCTTTATTATTACTATTATTACTACCTTCATGCAATTTTTGCAATATATTTTTTACTTTTTTATTACAGGATATTTGTTTTGTGTTCTGCTTTTGGTTTTCTCTAGGTACTAACCATGCAGGGTGCCACAACTTTTGCATTGGCCCTTTTTTCTTTATGTAATTTTTAAAATGTAAAAGATGATATATTTATATATTTTTTGCCTAAAATACAAAGGAAATGTGTCATCTTTAACTTTAGGCCTTTTAGAGATCATTAAATCTTCTACTCACTTAACCACTTAACGACCGCTGATGCGCCTTTTAACAGCGGCAGTTAAGGGTGCTTAAACCACAGCAGCACTTTTTAACGGCGTTGAGGCTTAAGTGTATAGCACCCCCCCAGAGTCGGATTTTCTCTGGGGTCTCAGCTATAGGGGTTAGATGAGACCCCAGAAAACATGATTTGGGTCGGTTTTTACCCATCCCGGTGTTACGATCGCCATTATTAACGGTATAACGGCAACCGCAAAAAAAGTCCGATTTGCCATTTAATTTCTCTCTCCTCTGATGTGATCGCACATCAGAGGAGAGAGAAATAGGGTCCCCTGATCACCCCCGATACCTCCGGAGTCCTTCCATGCCCCCCATGATGCCTCCCTTGCCGCTGGCGTATTCTTCCGGAAGAAAATGGCGGGCGCCCGTCGAGATCTGCCAGCTGGCACCCGGCAACAATAGGAAATTTTTCCTATTGGTTCATTTTCATCACTGTGATAGACCCTATCACAGTGATCAAAATTAAAAAAAATAATAATAAGTAAAACCTCCTTTTATCACCCCCTTAGTTGATAATGAAATGAAAAAAATATATTTATTTCAATTTTCCATTAGGGTTAGAGTTGGGTGAAAGTGAGTTGGGCTAAATTTAGGGCTAGGCTAAAATGAGTTGGGCTAAAGTTAGGGTTGGGGTTGGACTAAAGTGAGTTGGGCTTAAATTAGGGTTAGGGTTGGGCTAAAGTGAATTGTGCTAAAGTTAGGGTTAGTGCTGGGCTAAAGTGAGTTGGGTTAGGACTAGGGTTATGGTTGAGATTACGGTTAGGTTTCGGATTAGGGTTCAGGGTGTGTTGGTGTTAGGGTTATGGTTAGGGATGGGATTAGGGTTAGGGGTGTGTTGGGGTTAGGTTTGTGGTTAGGGTTATGGTTAGGGTTGGGATTAGGGGTGTGTTGGGGTTAGGGGTGGAGTTAGAATTGGAGGGTTTCCATTGTTTAGGTACATCAGGGGGTCTCTAAACAAGACATGGTGCCCCCATTGATTCTAGTCAATTTTGCATTCTAAAAGTCAAACGGTGCTCCCTCCCTTCTGAGGCCTGCCATGCAGCCAAACAGTGGCTTTTCCCCATATATGGGGTATTGGCATACTCAGGATAAATTGCACAACACATTTTGTAGTCCATTTTCTCCGGATACCCTTGTGACAAAAAAATTGGTTCCAAAGTAAATTTTTTGGGGAAAAAAGTAAAATGTTCATTCTTTCCTTCCACATTGCTTTAGTTTTTGTGAAGCACCTGAAGGGTTAATAAACTTATTGAATGTGGTTTTGTGCACCTAAAGGGGTGCAGTTTTTAGAATGGTGTCACTTTTGGGTATTTTCTGTTATCTTGACCCACCAAACTCACTTCAAATGTGAGGTGGTCCCTAAAAAAATTTTTTTGTATATTTTGTTGGAAAAATGAGAAATCGCTGGTCAACTTTTAACCCTTATAAAATCCTAACAAAAAAAATTGTTCTGAAATTGTGCTAATGTAAAGTAAACATGTGGGAAATGTTATTTATTAACTATTTTGTGTGACATATCTCTCTTTAAGCCCATAAAAATTCAAAGTTTGAAAATTGCTAAATTTTCGCCATGTTTCGGTTTTTTTCATAAATAAGCGCAAGTCATATCGAAGAAATTTTATGACTAACATATCTGTCACGTAAGATATTCTCACAATCCGCGGGATTTGTTAAAGAGTTTCAGAGTTATAACCTCATAAAGTGACAGTGGTCAGAATTGTACAAATTGGCCTGGTTATTAAGGTGAAAATTGGCTCTGTCACTAAGGGGTTAAGTGTTTACAATAACACTGATTTTAACCAGGGATGTCCAAACTTTACATGCCACTGTACTTCTCATTTGGATATAACAACCAGTGCAGCTTTAGTGGCTAGCCTAAGACTCGTAGACTGAGTATAATTTATGCCCTCTTCTATATATTATCTACAGTCATATGTTAAAGTTTGGGCACCCCTATTAATGTTAACCTTTTTTCTTTATAACAATTTTGGTTTTTGCAACAGCTATTTCAGTTTCATATATCTAATAATTGATGGACTCAGTTATATTTCTGGATTCAAATGAGGTTTATTGTACTAACAGAAAATGTGCAATCTGCATTTAAACAAAATTTGACCGGTGCAAAAGTATGGGCACCCTTATCATTTTCTTGATTTGAACACTCCTAACTATTTTTTACTGACTTCCTGAAGCACTAAATTGGTTTTGTAACCTCATTGAGCTTTGAACTTCATAGCCAGGTGTATCAAATCATGAGAAAAGGTATTTAAGGTGGCCACTTGCAAGTAGTTCTCCTCCTTGATTCTCCTATGAAGAGTGGCATCATGGGCTCCTCAAAACAACTCTCAAATGATCTGAAAACAAAGATTATTCAACATAGCTTTTCAGGGGAAGGATACAAAACGTTGTCTCAGAGATTTAACCTGTCAGTTTCCACTGTGAGGAACATAGTAAGGAAATGGAAGAACACAGGTACAGTTCTTGTTAAGCCCAGAAGTGGCAGGCCAAGAAAAATATCAGTCAGGCAGAGAAGAAGAATGGTGAGAACAGTCAAGGACAATCCACAGACCACCTCCAAAGACCAGCAGCATCATTTTGCTGCAGATGGTGTCACTGTGCATCGGTCAACAATACAGCGCACTTTGCACAAGGAGAAGCTGTATGGGAGAGTGATGCGAAAGAAGCCGTTTCTGCAAGCACGCCACAAACCGAGTCGCTTGAGGTATGCAAAAGCACATTTGGACAAGCCAGTTACATTTTGGAAGAAGGTCCTGTGTACTGATGAAACAAAGATTGAGTTGTTTGGTCATACAAAAAGGCGTTATGCATGGAGGCTAAAAAATACAGCATTCCAAGAAAAACACTTGCTACCCACAGTAAAATTTGGTGGAGGTTCCATCATGCTTTGGGGCTGTGTGGCCAATGCCGGCATCGGGAATCTTGTTAAAGTTGAGGGTCGCATGGATTCAACTCAGTATCAGCAGATTCTTGACAATAATGTGCAAGGATCAGTGACGAAGTTGAAGTTACGCAGGGGATGGATATTTCAGCAAGACAATGATCCAAAACACTGCTCCAAATCTACTCAGGCATTCATGCAGAGGAACAATTACAATGTTCTGGAATGGCCATCCCAGTCCCCAGACCTGAATATCATTGAACATCTGTGGGATGATTTGAAGCGGGCTGTCCATGCTCGGCGACCATCAAACTTAACTGAACAGGAATTGTTTTGTAAACAGGAATGGTCACAAATACCTTCATCCAGGATCCAGGAACTCATTAATAGCTACAGGAAGCGACTAGAGGCTGTCATTGTTGCAAAAGGAGGCTCTACGAAATATTAATGTCACTTTTATGTTGAGGTGCCCATACTTTTGCACCGGTCAAATTTTGTTAAAATGCAGATTGCACATTTTCTGTTAGTACAATAAACCTCATTTGAATCCAGAAATGTAACTGAGCCCATCAGTTATTAGATATATGAAACTGAAATAGCTGTTGCAAAAACCAAAATTGTTATAAAGAAAAAAGGTTAACATTAATAGGGGTGCCCAAACTTTAACATATGACTGTATATCCTCCATGAGAGCCATTTTTCAGGTTGTCCTATATTTTTGTGACATACACTGCTCAAAAAATAAAGGAAACACTAAAATACCACATCCTAGATATCTCTGAATGAAATATTCCAGTTGCAATCTTTTATTCATTGCATAGCGGAATGTGTTCAGAATAATAAAACATAACAATTATCAATGTAAATCAAAATGAATATCCCATGGAGGTCTGGATTTGGAATGATACTCAAAATCAAAGTGGAAAATCAAATTACAGGCTGATCCAACTTCAGTGGAAATGCCCCATGACAAGGAAAAAATGCTCCGTATTGTGTGTGGCCTCCACGTGCCTGTATTACCTCCCTACTGTACAACGCCTGGGCATGCTTCTGATGAGGAGGCGGATGGTCTCCTGAGGGATTTCCTCCCAGACCTGGACTAAAGCATCCGCCAACTCCTGGACAGTCCGTGGTGCAACATGAAGTTGGTGGATGGGGCGAGACAAGATGTCCCAGATGTGCTCAATTGGATTCAGGTCGGGGGAACGGACAGGTGTCACGACTGTGGCTGCGGCCCAACAGGCGCCTCCACGCCGACCGACCACGACGGCGAGGGGCGGGCGTCACCCAGTACATAGACGAAACAGGGCTATGCCAGGCTCCCGATTCCACACCTCCCAGAAGGATACCACCCAATGGACCCCAAGGCACCAGCGGATCACCGAGGCACACATAGGCAGGACATCGGGACACAGGCAGGACATAAGGGTACATAAGGACACAGGCTGGACATCAGAACATCAGGACACAGGTTGGACCTCAGGACACAGGCTGGACATCATGACACAGGTTGGACATCAGGACACAGGCTGGACATCAGAACATCAGGACACAGGTTGGACATCAGGATATCAGGACACAGGTTGGACATCAGGACATCAGAGTCACTGGCAAACATCAAACAGAAGTTGTTGGGTTCTGGACATCCGACATGACCTACAGGCACCACTGCATTCATCAAGCTCCAGGCAGCGGTCATCAGGTTCCAGATTGCGGTCGTCAGGCTCCGGGCATCGGACCTAGGAAGGAACTCAAGCGCGATGGTGCTAAAACCACAGGATTGCTGGGCCTGCATGGAGCTAACACCGTATGGTAGTCAGAGCAGAGTAAGTTTATATAGGAGCTGTCCCTCAGCAGTTGGCTGGGGACAGCATTTCATGTACATACACTAACCCTGATAAAAGCAAGGGAGGTGTAGCCGAGCATGCCCTAAGCACAAACAGAAACCATTGCAGCACAATCAGTGAAGGAACTAAGGCTCAGGGCACCTGGCAGCGGCTGCACGCCCAGACCAACGTGGAAAGTCATGCACCAGCTGCAAATGACCTCGCAACCAGCGGACAGCTTCCACAGCGGCAACCAGGGGCCACACATGTGGATGGTCATGCAGCAAAGCAAAGACCTAACATCAAATGTACGGCTACGCAGCAGAGTAGGTAACTGAGCAGGCTCTGTAAGGGGGTGAAGCACCGTAGGAGTCGAAGGGGAGTTGCCTTCCTGGCTCCGTGCCTGGAACCATCGAGCAGGGCGTTAGGTTCCCCGTGGGGATGCTTTATGGGACTGGACGGAAACCAGGAACAGGAAGAGGTCAGGACTGGGAGCGGGAGATCTGCGTGCAGTTTCAGCAGAGCAGCGCAGAGAGGAGAAGGAGGAGGACGCTGACACAGGAGCAGAGAGCAGACGGGTGCAGAGGTTGGAGACTGAGAGACCGCGGACACAGGTGGTGTGCAGTGAGTACGTGAGGCCTGTCACTGCACCGCCAGGAAGGCTGTTGACTCCCCTCCTTGAGGAGACCCTGCCCCACAGACAGACCACATACCTCGACAAGACACTCCATAGCAGAGAGACCAGAACATATGCTGAGACGCTCCCCTGTGACCAAGGGGCGTTCAGTAACAAGACACTAACCTGCAGAGAGAGACTGTGTGAGTCCCTGACCCTGGTGGGAGAACACCGCTGTCGTAGCAGAGGCAAGGACCTTGAGCACAGGGGTATAGCGCCATCTTTCTACCCCTTGGGCTCCCACATAAACCCCCCATACTACAGCTGGACTACTTCAAGGACCCCAGAGACAGAGGACATCAAGCACTGCTGGTGCCTCGGTGCCAACGTTGGACCAAAGGATCCCTCCAATCAAGACCCCCGGAACTGATAAGTTTGCCTCTTCAGAGAATAACTTTTTTCTACTGTTTTAACCCCGTATATTTCTCCTTCTGTTGAAATAACCCTATCAGATTATTTTCTCTAAGGGATATTGAATGGGAAGATAACTATTCCTTTATCTCGTTGGATGTAAATTCACTATATTCCAACATAGATCACGAAATGGGGGTAAATGCGGTGGGTTTTTATTTAGCAAAGACAGAGATGCTCCCTGAACAAGGAGATTTTCTGTTAAAGGGTCTCAAATTCATTCTTGAACATAATGTGTTCATTTTTGAAGGCATACTGTATTTACAGTTGCTCGGCACCGCGATGGGGACTCGGGTCGCGCCAAGTTTCGCAAACTTATTCATGGGGCGATTCGAGCCCTCATCGTCACTCTCTAAGCCTGTTTTCAATGACAAAATAAGGCTTTATGAGCGCTTCATTGATGATCTGATTATTATATGGAAGGGGACAGAAGAGGAAGCGGCACAGTTAATAAAGGAGCTCAATAACAACACCTGGGGGATTACCTTTACATCACAAATTAATAAAGAAAAAATGGTGTTTCTTGATCTAGAGATCAGCCATAGTGGAAAAAAATAATTACATAAACCCACTTCAAAAAAAGGTGGATTCAAACGGCTTTTTAGATTTTAACAGTGCACATTACAAGAAGTGGAAGGTTAATATACCCCACAGCCAATTTTTTCATATAAGAAAGAATTGTACAAGAGAATCTGATTATGTAGCTCAGTCTAAAATTCTAAAAAGAAAATTTAAGGAAAAAAGATACCCAAAAAATTTGATAATTAGTGCATATAGGGATAACAAAGTAAAAACACAGGAGGAATGTTTAAAAGGAAAAAATAGGAAGGGGGATAATTTGACCATTGGTAAAGAAAAAAGAGATGATCGCTGGAAACTGAATTTTGTGACCACATTCAATAGGGGAAATAAAGTAATAAGAACTGTGCTTTCAAAATATTGGCATATCTTGAAGCGTGACCCTGTTTTGGGAAAACATCTCCCTGATAAACCAGGGATTACATATAGAAAGGGGAAAACTTTGAAAAATTTGGTGGCCCCCAGTAAATTAAAAAAACAGTTGGATTCAAAAGGAAAAAACTATGAAAAAATATGGATCGAATTTTATGTGGTGTTTCTCAAGGAACCGGAGTTTTTAAATGCACCTCTAAAAAATGTTGTACCTGTGGGATCCTAGATCACGAGGCTAAAACTATCAAATGTAATAGTACTGGTGAGGTCTTTGAGATTTCACAAAGACTCAGCTGTAACAGTGATTTTGTTGTATATGTAATCACATGCAGTTGCGGTTTGCAATATGTGGGACGCACTGTGCAGACACTGCGGTCACGCATTAATGGTCACAGAAATAGAGCAAAAAACGGCTTATTAAAACATAGTCTCTCAAGGCATCTACTAATTAAACATAACAAAATTTTTAACATAAAAGTAACTCCAGTGGAGCAGATACCCTCTGGTGTTGCAAATAGGAATGCTCTTTTAAACCGGAAAGAAACGTTTTTGATATATCGTCTGGGAACATTATATCCAAATGGATTGAATGATATCATAGAGAGAGTTTGAACGTTGCCTTTTTTTTTTTTTTTTTTTTTTTTTTTTTTCCTTTCTCCCTGGGTTTTTTTTCCTTTTGGGTTTTTTTTTCCTTTTGGGTTTTTTTTTTTTTTTTCCGTCTTGCATCTATGTTGTCAAGGTTGGATCAATCAGTGGGTGTGTTCCTGAATTGTGTTCCTGAACTTGGTCCACACCCCAAATCACGTTTCTGAGACTGGGATAAAAGGTTGCTACTATATATAAGTGTAACTGAATTTTATACTATTAGGATTTGTACTGTGTTTTTATGATACCTGAAGTAGGATATACACTGTATCCGAAACGCGTTGTATCTCTTTTTTAACCTATGAAGTAAAAAAATATGGAATATCATCTTTGGATGTGAGTCCTGGGAAGCGCTGCCGCTTATGGGCTGGATGTGCCTTTCTTGATTTACTCATCCTGTGTGAGCCTGAACCTGGCTCTTTCACTTGGATCCACCCGAGGCAAGCTGCAAGCCCTGTCTTCTGGGAAGTATCCCAAAAGGAAGGATTTTTTAGGATACATAATCTAAAGCTATATTAGTCTTCTATCAGGTGAGTGCATAAAATTGTGCACCCTTTAAAGATTACAATATTGTGTTTACGCACTTAGGGCGCCGCGAATTGTCTGTTCTTCTCTCCCAAACAGGGTTTTTTTTTGCAGATTATTTTCTCTGTTATACTGTATGTTTTACCAGTATTATCCCCTGTAAATAAACTTCCCCTTTTACTGTTAGTCTGCCTGTTCCGTGGTGACATATATCTCTCCTGCACGTTATTACACTTGGCGTAGTAGGCAGGATGTCTCACATGAAGGCACAGACAGAGCGGACCAAGCAGTCAGGGAAGGCCCCAAGACTAGCATCTCCCTGGGAGCCATGTTGAATAATCTGCCGAGGTTTACGGGGAACAATGTGATGTTATGGAACTGGACTGTGAGAATTCAGGGGTTACTGCGGATGCACCCCTTGGCCCCAGCACTAGAGGCAGAAATAGCATTAATGGCCTTGGAGGGTGAGGCCTGGGACTCTGTCATGCATAGACCCCCCAAGAAAGGAATACTTTGGAAAAGGTGCTACGTATTCTAGTGGAGACACATGGGGACCCCACTGACGTAGGGGAACTACGTATGTGACTGTTCCATCGGGTGCAAAGAGAGGGGGAGACTGTGACCCAGTTTATGAACGCCCTACAAGAGCTTCACACTGCTATTAAAAAAAAGGATGCGGTAGGTGTAGGGTCAGTAGACGTGGTGCTCAGAGACCAGATGGTGACGGGGTTACGTGACGGAATGATGAAGCAGGCTATGCGAGAGCGCCTGCGGGTGAAGCCAGGCATGACCTTTTCTGAAGTAGGTAGTGAGGCTCGCACGCGCGAGCAAGAGCAGGATGTGACAGGCTCGGTGGGAAAGGTGCAGAGCAGGGAGGCAACTACCACTGAAGACAACGTCCCCCGATTTGTGGAAGACCTGAGGATGGAGATCAGTCAGTTCCGAGAAGAAATGGCGACTTCCAGGAGAACTCAGGCAGACCGGCCCGTGCCACGGACGCGGGGAAGAGGAGCTGTTCTCCAAAGAGAAGCTGCAGCTGCCCCGAGAATACGTCCCCCCACATGCTATACTTGTGGAGAGCCCGGTCATATCGCCCGGTGGTGTCCCCAGTGGAGCCGACCATCCCCGCGGCTCCCGTTAAACTAGGGGGCTCCGAGCACGAGGGACACTGCCCGGAGCGTGAAGAGCAGAGGAGGAAAGAAAATAGTCCCACCAGCCTTGTTTCCATGTGCCCCTTGGTCTGGGCTGAAATCAACAGGAGAGCTGTGCGATGCCTGGTAGACACCGGTTCGCAAGTGACCACCATGCCCGAAAAATTTTTTCGTAGACACTTCACAGAGGCGCTGTGGCCTGAGTGAGGCCCAGTCATTAAACTTATGGCGGCCAATCACCTACCCATCCCAGTCGCAGGGGTGGTGTGGCTGAATATAGAAGTCTGTTGAAAAGATGTGGGGAGAAAAGGAGTAGTATTGGTAGATGGAGAAGCTGCTCGGGATCATACTGTAACCCTTGGCATGAACATGCGTAAAGACCTCAGAAGCCTACTGCTCAACGAGATCCCAGATCAATTCTTCAGACAATGGATTGACCAGACTCCACAGAAGAAGGTCTTTCAACAACTGATTCGGGCAGCACAGGTCCGGGAAATATGCAGCAGTGGAAAAGAACTAGGCAAAGTCATCGTCCCTGCTTCTGTGAACCGAGTGTTACCCCCTGGACAGACCGTGCTTCCCCTGTCGGTGCGAACAGGAGTCCCACTAGAAGGAGCAGAGGTACAGGTGGAGCCTAGCCCAGCTGATCAATTGCCGTCCGGGATATTGGTCGCATGGACCTTGGCCACTGTGCGAAACGGCACCGTCCTCGTGCGCTGTGTGAACTTGGGAGAGACTGACATGACCCTGGCTCCCAGAGCAGAATTGGCCCACATTCTCGGTGTACCAGACGAGCTGGTGCCCACTGAAACAGTGTAGCTAACTGCCAAAGCAGAAGATCCATGGTTGGTGACTGTAAAAGCGGAGGTCGCCCCGAATCCCAGGGTGTTACAAGAAGGCCGACGGATACTTGAGCAAATGCGGGCTGAACTCTCAGAAATGCCCCCTCATCAGGTTCCCCAGGTGGAGGCCTTGCTGGGGAAGTACCAAGAGGTGTTTGCAAAGGATGAAGATGATTTTGGGCGCACGACGGCCATCACTCATGAGATACCCACTGGGGACGCGGCACCGATACAGGAGAGATATCGCCAGATACCCCCACAAAAGTATCAGGAGGTCAAGGGGATGCTGTCACAGATGCTGAAGAAGGGAGTGATCCGTGAGAGCCAGAGCCCGTGGGCTGCCCCCATCGTCTTGGTGCGAAAAAAAGATGAAACTCTACGCTTCTGTGTGGATTACCGCCAGCTCAATGCTTGCACAGTGCGAGATTCATATCCACTACCACGGATAGAGGAGTCCCTGTCAGCACTGGGAAATGCCCAGTATTTTTCCACACTGGATCTGGCCAGCAGATACTGGCAAGTACCCATGTCTGAACAAGACTGAGCCAAGACAGCCTTCATTCTTCCGATGGGACTGTTTGAGTTCGACCGCATGCCCTTCGGGTTAGCCAACGCTCCGGGAACATTTCAGCAGCTCATGGAGCGGTGTCTGGGAGACCTGATCTTCGAAGCCACCCTGATTTACCTTGATGATATAATCTTCTTTGCTCCCACTGTTGAAGAACATCTCCGGAAACTGGAGCAAGTTCTGAGTCAGCTGCAAAAATATGTCTTGAAGGTGAAACCCCAGTAGTGCCACCTCTTCCGAACACAAATTGACTATCTGGGACATGTGGTCTCTGCCGAGGGAGTGAAGCCCTCGCAGGAGAAGATCGCTGCGGTGCAGGAATGGCCGACCCCAAAAACTGTGAAGGATGTACGAGCATTCCTGGGACTCACGGGATACTTCCGGCGCTTTGTGAAGGATTTTACCCGCATCGCAAACCCTCTCCTGGAATTACTGAAAGGAGTACCCTCATGTGCGAAGAACAGGAATGTACACTGGGGAGAACAACAAGAGAAAGCATTCCAGGCCCTGAAGAAGGCCGTGACTGAGGCCCCGGTGTTGGCCTACGCTGACTTCACGCAGCCGTTCATCTTGCACACTTACGGAAGTCTACAAGGACTCGGGGCAGTACTCTCACAGATGCAGAATGGGAAGGAGCATGTCATCGCATACGCCAGTCGCTCCGTACATGACTCAGAAAGAAATCCGGATAATTACAGCTCATTCAAGCTGGAGGTGTTGGTGCTGGTGTGGGCGATGACTGAAAAGTTTGCAGAGTATTTGGCTGGCTCGGAGGTCCACATGCGTAAAGATAACAATCTGTTGGCTCACCTTGAAACAGCAAAGCTAGGGGCCTTAGAACAACGCTGGGTGCACGAATGGCAAAATTCCGGTACAGGATCTCCTACAGGAGAGGAGTGGAGAATACTCAAGTGGATGCCCTTTCCCGAGTAGATTACCGCCCGCCAGCTCCCAGTCGGGATGAAGAGTTGGAGGCTATAGAGGTTCCAGAGTTCGAAGGGACTGCCAGGACGGTGGCAGCGTCGCGGGAAACAGTTCTAGGAAGTACACCCGAGAGTTTGTTGGAACAACCCCAAGATGAGTGGGTTCGAATACAACAGGAAGATCGAGAGATAGCTCAGCTGAGACAGTGGCTTGTAGCTGAACAGATGCCCGGCCAGTGTGAGAGGGCAGCCATGTCCCCTGAGATGTTACAAATGTTGCGCCAGTGGGAGCGGCTACAGTTACGGGATGCCATATTGTACAGGAAAGTGTACCTACAATCTGAACTGAGTTTCGTTTGGCAAGCGATCATCCCCTCGTCCCTGGTAGAACAGGTGGCTAAGGAAGCACACGAGAAGGGAGCACACTTCGGGATGGAAAAAACATTCCAGTGGCTGCAACAGTTGTTCTACCATCCCCACATGAGGACCATCGTGGAGAAAGTATGTCAGCAGTGCCGAAATTGTGAACTAGTTAAGCCACCGGAACAGCGAGCCCCTATAGAAACGGTGAGGTCCTCCACACCCATGGAGTTACTTGCCATAGACTACTTGACGATTGGCCCAGCACACGAGAGCTATGAACATTGCCTTGTGATGATCGACCACTATTCCAAATTTGCTGTGGTCACCCCTACTCGGGACCAGACTGCCGAATCTGCGGCCTATGCTATCTGGAAACATTTCATTCAAATGTACGGGTGTCCCAAGCGAATCCATTCGGATCAAGGAGCCTGCTTCCTGGGAAAGGTGATGGAGGAGTTGCTTCAGCCGTACAAAATCGATAAGTCTCGGATCACCCCATACCATCCACAGGGGAACGGAGCTTGTGAGGGATTCAACCGCATCCTGATCCAAATGCTGAGGACACTTGAAGAAGATCAGAAAGCGCGCTGGACTGAGTCCATCCCTGAATTGGTGTGGGTATAGAATAACCGTAAACACAGCACCACAGGATTCACGCCCTATTCACTGTTCTTCGGCCAACCCGGGACGGGACTGACTGAATTGACGTTAGAGCCCGAGGAGGACTACCCACGGACGGGGGTGTAATCCTGGGTTCGAGAACATCGTTGCCGGCTATGGACCATTCAACGGTTGGTGCAGAATCGGCTCCGTGGGTTGGAACACCCGCAGGTCCCTTCCCAGAAGGAGACAGCCCTACGACCGGGGGACCGAGTCTTAGTCAGGGAGAAGCGCCCTAACAGCAAATTGGAGTGTTGGTGGGAGAAGAGCCCTTACAGGGTGAAGCGACGGCTCGGTAGATGGGGATCTCATCTTGGTACCTAATGGCAGTCAGGCTACCTCTGGCGAGCACATGGAGGGCTGTGCTGGATGAGCTGCACTACCTGAGCCACTTGTGTGGGTTGTAGAGTCTGTCTCATGCTACCACGAGTGTGAAAGCACAACAAACATTCAAAAGTGGCCAAAACATCAGCCAGAAAGCATTGGTACTGAGATCTGGTCTGTGGTCCCCACCTGCAGAACCACTCCTTTATTGAGGGTGTCTAGATAATTGCCAATAATTTCCATCTGTTGTCTATTCCATTTGCACAACAGCATGTGAATTTGATTGTCAATCAGTGTTGCTTCCTAAGTGGACAGTTTGATTTCACAGAAGTACGATTTACTTGGAGTTATATTCTGTTGTTTAAGTGTTCCCTTTATTTTTTTGAGCAGTGTATATCAACATGGGGTGTGTCATAGGAGAGAAGCAGTATAATAATGCAACAAAAGAGAGTACATTAGAGATCCATAACACTGATCGATCCGTGTCTATACATGATCATAGTCCCTTGCACAAATGGATCCAAGAAGCTATTATTAAGATTATCAAGGCTATAATGTATATTAATGATGATATACATTGATAGCCTTTTTGAATCCATCTGTTCCATGGACTATGATCATTTATAGACACGGATCGATCAGCGTTATGGATCTCTAATGTACTCTCTTTCTTGTATTATTATACTCTCTGCAAGCCTCAGAACCGCATTGTACATATACATTTTATGAATTTTTTTGAACTATGGAGTCCCTGTAGACATAGGAGTGATCTCTGTATAGAAATCATGTAGCAATAGGGTGCATATAGGGTAAAATAGGAGCAGCCTTCATTCAGCAGGGGCACCGCAACGTTATCCCCCTAGGGTGCCAACCTCCGCAATCAGGAAGGGTATCATATAGGTAATTAATAGGGACCTCTAGCAAAATCCTGGGTGATTGTTTTTCTTCACTGTGTTGTTTTTTCTTTGGTGTGCACAGACCACCTCTTTTAGTGGCTTTTTAGTCAAGTTTAATAAAGTATATATCTTTTAATTAAGTTATACAGAAAACAACTTGGGAAACATCTACTGTAGAGTAGAGGTGGCTGGTAACCTAGGCAATGAGCAATAAACGGGGTACTGCAGGGTCGGTGTTGGGACTTATTCTCTTCAACATATTTATTAACGATCTTGTAGAAGGTTTGCACAGTAAAATATCGATATTTGCAGATGATACAAAACTATGTAAAGCAGTCAATACAAGAGAAGATAGTATTCTGCTACAGATGGATCTGGATAAGTTGGGAACTTGGGCCAAAAGGTGGCAGATGCGGTTTAACAATGATAAATGTAAGGTTATATACATGGGAAGAAGGAATCAATATCACCATTACACACTGAACAGTAAACCACTGGGTAAATCTGACATGGAGAATGACTTGGAGATCCTAGTTAATGATAAACTTACCTGGAGCAGCCAGTGCCAGGCAGCGGCTGCCAAGGCAAACAGGATCATGGGGTGCATTAAAAGAGGTCTGGATACACATGATGAGAGCATTATACTGCCTCTGTACAAATCTCTGGATAGACCGCACATGGAGTACTGTGTACAGTTTTGGGCACTGTTGCTCAGGAAGGATATAATGGAACTAGAGCGGGTACAAAGGAGGGCAACAAAATTAATAAAGGGGATGGGGGGACTACAATACCCAGAGAGATCAGCAAAATTAGGATTATTTAGTCTAGAAAAAAGACGACTGAGGGGCGATCTAATAACCATGTATAAGTATATAAGGGGACAATACAAATATCTCTCCGAGGATCTGTTTATACCAAGGAAGGTGACGGTCACAAGGGGGCATTCTCTGCGTCTGGAGGAGAAAAGGTTTTTCCACCAACATAATTCTTTACTGTTAGGGCAGTGAGAATCTGGAATTCCCTGCCTGAGGAGGTGGTGATGGCGAACTCAGTCGAAGGGTTCAAGAGAGGCCTGATGTCTTCCTGGAGTGTAACGATATTGTATCTTACAATTATTGTTAGGTTCTTTAGAAGGACGTAGATCTGGGGATTTATTCTGACAGAATTTTATAGGCTGAACTGGATGGACTAATGTCTTTTTTCGGCCTTACTAGCTATGTTACTATGTTACTATGTTACAATACAAAGTTGCAAGCATTTTGAAGTTTCAACCAATTATGACAATGAGACAACCCCTCTTGTGGATAACTGTAAAAAAATAGTTCCTGAGAGAATACTTATTATATACAAAAAAGTTTAGTGTCTGCTCACCTCCTCCTGGAGCGCATGGATCCTGTTGTGCGGCAAGTTTTCAGAACTTAGAAAAAATAAGTCCAGCGCTGTAAGTCCATAAAATCCATTTTTCTTTTATTCCATCACTTCCAGTAGTATAAAAGCAATTACGTCATAGTCCAAAACATTAAAATCAAACGTGTTTCAACGCAAAACCGTGCGTCTTATTGGTTAAGATGCACGGTTTTGCGTTGAAACCCGTTTAATTTTAATGTTTAAGACTATGACGTAATTGCTTTTAAACTACTGGAAGTGATGGAATAAAAGAAAAATGGATTTTATGGACTTAGGCTAGTTTCACACTAGCGTTTATGAGCGCAGCGACGGCCTGCGCATGGCCGCCGCTAAGCCCCGCCCCCTGCCGCGTCCCCACCGGTAGCTCCGCCCACCGGCGCATGACGCTGCATGCGCCCTGCGTCCTCTATCTTTATCACAGGGGGCGCAGGCCGTGCGCAGTATGCGTTTGGCGGCGCATGCGCCTTTTTGACGGTGCACCGACGCAACCAAACTGCAGCAGGTTGCGTTTGGCGCAGGTCGGCGCACCGTCAAAAGGACGCATGCGCCGCCAAACGCATACTGCGCACGGCCTGCGCCCCCTGTGATAAAGATAGGGGACGCAGGGCGCATGCAGCGTCATGCGCCGGTGGGCGGAGCTACCGGCGGGGCGCGGCAGGGGCGGGGCTTAGCGGCGGCCGTGCGCAGGCCGTCGCTGCGCTCATAAACGCTAGTGTGAAACTAGCCTTACAGCGCTGGACTTATTTTTTCTAAATACTTATTATTTGTGCAATACTTAATATATATGCACAGGGCTCCTATAGGCAATAGTGTCCACTCTTACCTTAAGGGTTATTTCCAGAACCAAAGGTTTTTTCCCTGTTTATAGGTTTGAGATAACTTATTGATCATTGGGGATCAAACTGCCAGGATCCCAAGAATCTGTAGAGCTGCCATCTTGACCACAGTGGACCTCTGACTCTATCCATTTGTGAGCAGGTTGCAGAATGATGTGAGGCATGAGAGGCAGAGCAAGGGTTGAAAACTTTACTTTAACAACGGAATACTCGACGCAGGGAGATAAACAGTTGAATGAACGAATAAACAGTTCAAATGCAAAAGGATATGCAGTGTTAAGGAATAATAGATAAAGTAACGGCAGTTCTATTGGATAACTTATCGTGTCAGCAGTTTCTCAGGCTGTGGAGGCTGTTGGGAAGTCGATAGCGCCAACAACAGCTGGTGCGGTGCTTGTCCAATGAGGTCCTGTGGGCAACAATGACCCGTCTTCTGGCGGCAGCGATCGGTCTCCGGTACTTTTCACTGATCCCCTAGTCCATAGATTGTTGCAACCGAGACAGTGAAGGCCGCAGCACTGTTCAGGTCCAACGTAGACCAGCAGGTGTAAACTGGCAAATCAGGGCGCAAACGTCTATCCTGCATGTCTCTCTTAGGCGGCACGTGTGCTGTACTCACGGACACAGCTCGTACGGTACTTTGCTCTCTGATAGTCACTGGGCACACTGCACTTCTCTCTCTCTAATCCCCTCTGGTGACAGCGGGATTCCACAGACACAGGCCGGCACAGTCCCGTGCTCGAGGGGTGGAGCACTCCTCTCTCTTTGCTGCACGCAGCCTGTTCCAGCCAAGACTGTCTGCTTCCGCGTGTGCTGTCCCTTAGCCACACCCCCTGCTTCCAGGTGCAAAGGTTTATCTGGTCTCTTACTCTTTCCCCCGGACAACGGAGGAGACAGCCCCTACAGTTCCAGCACAGGACAGGTACCCACAGCCCAGTTCTTTTCCTTACATTCTCCTCTCCTTTAGCTTGCCATTCCACGGGCGAGAGTTCCTGCAGTTAACTTTGACACTCCTCCATCTCTTGGATGATTCACTGCCAACTAAATTCGTCTTGTTCGCAATGGTTGGGGGGTATTCCAGCTGTTGTTCGTTCTGTACGGCGTAAGTCAGGTTGAGTAGTGGAGTCAGGTCGAGTGGGCGAGGAAGGGAAGCACCCAAGTTCAATGGAGCAGCCATTTCCGGATCTTCAGGCTCCTGTACCTCTTCTGGGCTTATAAGTGGCGGGTCAGAAAATTCTTTCACCTCACAGTAGAAAGTTGTATAAGGGAGTGTTTCAGGAACGTTTCGCGCTCTCTCCGGGTGGTCTGGGTCTCATGACAAACAAGGACGTAGCATGTTTCAATGGACCACTCAAGTGGAGGCATCTTCTTCCCCTTCGGGTTGAACCTCATAGACACGACCATCAGATCCAATTCGGCACTTCACCCGGTCCGGGATTTTTGTTCCCACCGATCATGCAACTTGCCCCGAGGTCACTTGTCTCGAACGAGTACTCGGTCTCCGGCCTTGAGAGCTGTCCATCGCAGGGGCATCGTCTCATGATGTTCAAGCTCTTGAAACTTGGTCTGTACCAACCGATGTTTCTGTAAACGATGTCGATGTTCTCGGACCCAGGTGGACAGCCCCGTCCGCGGGTAGTCACCCTCTGGGTCCAATTCCAGCTCAGTGATCTCTCGCCCTTTTTGGCTGAACTGCAGGGTATATGGCATGTATCCAGTTGTGCTGTGCACCCGATTGTTGTACATCCAGACTAATTCTACCACATACTCAGGCCAACGGACTTTCCTGTCCTCTTCCAGCATTCTTAGCATCTGAATCAGCGTCCAATTGAAATGCTCACAAGCCCCATTTCCTTGTGGATGGTAGGGCGTCGTTCTGGATTTCTCAATCGGATACAGGCGATGTAGTTCTTCCATCGCTCGTCCTTGGAAACAGGTGCCTTGGTCAGAGTCAATTCTCTTCAGACAACCTTATACTCAGATGAAGTCCCTGCAAATAGCCTGTGCCACTGATTCGGCAGTCTGATCCCGGGTTGGAGTTACCACAGCAAATTTGGTAAAATGATCGGTCATCACCAGACAGTGTTTGTATCCAAGGAGAGCTGGACCACGGTCAAGTAGTCAATCATCAATACCTCTAGGGGAGCAGAAGTCACGATGGTCTGCTTCGGGGCCCTATGTTCCAGAGGCTTAGCTAGTTCACAGTTCCTGCATCGCTGACAAGCTTCATCTACTGCAGTTTTTAGCCAGGGAATGGTAAACCAACTTCTGCAACCACTGGAACGTCTTCTCCAAGCCAAAGTGGGCCCCTCTCTCATGAGCTTCGGTGGCCACCTCACTGATCAGCTTTTTGGGGAGCACCACTTGCCAGGTGATTCCCCACTCTCATGCTAGCTGCACTTTCCGGTACAACAAGCCATCTTTCAATTGGAGCCTCTCCCACTGCCAGAGAATCTGCAGTGTTTCCGGGAAGAGGGCGGCTCTCTCTCTTCGGCTGGGAAGTTGCTTCAAGGCCACCCATTGCCCCAATTGAGTGAGTTCCTCCTGCTGAAGCCGTACCCAGTCATCACGGGGTCGTCCCAGGATGTGTTCTCCAGATGCCTCCCCGATCTGTCCTTGCATTGCCGCCAATGTCCTGGCAGGGTCCCGAAATCCAGGGATCTCTTCAGCCTCCAGATTTTGGTCCTGGTTATACCCAAGTCGTTCGTGAGTCACTCTGGATGGAGCATCGGCATGTGTATTCTCAGCTCCTCGACGATATGCAATCTTGTATCGATAGTTTGCCATACGGTCCACCTATCTGTGCTCCAGGGCCCCCAGTTTTGCATTTTCTATGTGGGCCAGAGGATTGTTATCGGTGCGTACCAAGACTTCAGACCCGGACAGGTACTCAGCGAATTTCTCGGTCATTATCCACACTAATGCCAGCAGTTCCAGCTTGAAAGACCTGTAATTATCTGGATTTCATCAGGAGTCATGGAGAGACTGGCTCGCATAAGCAATCACTCGCTCTTTTCCGTCCTGTATCTTTGACAATACAGCTCCTAGTCCATGTAGGCTTCCATCGGTGTGGAGGATGAAAGGTTGAGAGAAGTCTGCATAGGCCAGTACGGGTGCTTCAGTCAGGGCCATTTTCAGGGCTCGGAAAGATTTTTGCTGGCTATCTCCCCACTTTATGGTCCAGTTCTTTGCACTGGATGGTTCTCCCTTCAACAACTCCAGCAGCGGATTAGCAATGCGAGTGAAGTTTTTCACATACTGTCGATAGTACCCAGTAAGTCCCAGAAAGGTCCGGACATCCTTCAAGGTCTTCGGAGTGGGCCAGTCCTGCACTGCTTCCACCTTCTCACACGCCGGTCTTACTCCTTCGGTGGATACATGTCCCAGATATTCAATCTGCTTTCGGAAGAGGTGACACTTCCAAGGTTTCACTTTCAGGCTGTGCTTCTGCAGCCGACTCAATACCTGCTCCAGCCATTGCAGATGCTCCTCGAAGGTGGCAGCATAGATGATTATGTCATCCAAATAGATGAGGGTAGCTTCAAAGTTCAGATCTTCCAAAAATCTCTCCATCCATCGTTGAAAGGTCCTGGGTGCGTTGGTAAGGCCGAAAGGCATCCAATTGAATTTGAACAATACTATGGGCAGTATGAAGGCTGTCTTCGCCTGGGCTTGCTCAGACATGGGCACTTTCCAATATCCACTGGCCACATCCAACGACAAGAAGTACTTCGCTTTCCCCAGAGCAGACAATGACTCCTCAATTCTTGGTAGTGGGTACGAGTCACGCACGGTGCAGGCGTTCAGCTTCCGGTAATCTACACAGAAGCGCAGGGTCCCGTCCTTCTTTTGTACTAAAACAATGGGAGCAGCCAACAGGCTTTGACTCTCTCGGATGACCCCACTCTGCAGCATATGCGCCAACATCTCTTTCACCTCCTGGTACATCTGTGGTAGAATTTGTCGATATTGTTCTCGAATGGGTGTGGTGTTTCCGATTGGAATCTCATTGGTACAGCCGAAATCATCGTCATGATGAGTGAAAATGTCCTGGTATCGCTCTAGCACTGCTTACTCTTGCTGTACCTGTTGTGGCGAGTAGAGTTGAGCGAAACGGGTCGAAAAAATTCAAAAGTCGCCGACTTTTGGCAAAGTCGGGTTTCATGAAACGAAACCCGACCCTAGGATGAGGTCGGCCACAAGGTCGGCGACTTACGCGCCAAAGTCGCGTTTCAAAAGTTTGTTTTGCGCTCTTTTTCAGCCAATCAGGATCCACGGACACTGTGGGCAACGTGATGACCTAGGCACGGGTCACCACCATCTTTCAGAAGGGCATGCAAGTGATTGGCTTGCTTTGGTGGGCGTCACAGGGGGTATAAAAGGGCGTGCACGCCGACCGCCATCTTACTTCTGCCGATCTTAGTATAGGGAGAGGTTGCTGCTGATTCTGTAGGGAGAGCGTTAGGCAGGGAAGAAGACAAAAGAACTGCTTCTGCTGCTAGCGATTTGGCCTGCACAACACACAAGTCACTGTGTGTGCAGTGCAAGGGGAGGCTATATTGTGGTGTATCAGTGGTGTTGGTTGTTGGGCTGCCTTCTAAGGCTTCCTGACACGCTGGCATTGCTGTTTACCCACTGCTCCGCAAACTGCTTTTTTAAAAGCAATCCAATCTCCCTTATCCTCTAGTCACTTTGGTCACAGCTGTGCCATCGAGCGTGTCACATAGCGCTCAGATATCAGTGGGCCTGACACAATCCACAAGTGTCCAGTGTCCAAAAGTGTACGCAGAGATTCAAAATCTCCATTATCCTCTCGTCACTTTGGTCACAGGCAGCTGTGCCATCGAGCGTGTCACATAGCGCTCAGATATCAGTGGGCCTCACACAATCCACAAGTGTCCAGTGTCCAAAAGTGTACGCAGAGATTCAAAATCTCCATTATCCTCTCGTCACTTTGGTCACAGGCAGCTGTGCCATCGAGCGTGTCACATAGCGCTCAGATATCAGTGGGCCTCACACAATCCACAAGTGTCCAGTATCCAAAAGTGTACGCAGAGATTCAAAATCTCCATTATCCTCTCGTCACTTTGGTCACAGGCAGCTGTGCCATCGAGCGTGTCACATAGTGCTCAGATATCAGTGGGCTTCACACAATCTACAAGTGTCCAGTGTCCAAAAGTGTACGCAGAGATTCAAAATCTCCATTATCCTCTCGTCACTTTGGTCACAGGCAGCTGTGCCATCGAGCGTGTCACATAGCGCTCAGATATCAGTGGGCCTCACACAATCCACAAGTGTCCAGTGTCCAAAAGTGTACGCAGAGATTCAAAATCTCCATTATCCTCTCGTCACTTTGGTCACAGGCAGCTGTGCCATCGAGCGTGTCACATAGCGCTCAGATATCAGTGGGCCTCACACAATCCACAAGTGTCCAGTGTCCAAAAGTGTACGCAGAGATTCAAAATCTCCATTATCCTCTCGTCACTTTGGTCACAGGCAGCTGTGCCATCGAGCGTGTCACATAGCGCTCAGATATCAGTGGGCCTCACACAATCCACAAGTGTCCAGTGTCCAAAAGTGTACGCAGAGATTCAAAATCTCCATTATCCTCTCATCACTTTGGTCACAGGCAGCTGTGCCATCGAGCGTGTCACATAGCGCTCAGATATCAGTGGGCCTCACACAATCCACAAGTGTCCAGTGTCCAAAAGTGTACGCAGAGATTCAAAATCTCCATTATCCTCTCGTCACTTTGGTCACAGGCAGCTGTGCCATCGAGCGTGTCACATAGCGCTCAGATATCAGTGGGCCTCACACAATCTACAAGTGTCCAGTGTCCAAAAGTGTACGCAGAGATTCAAAATCTCCATTATCCTCTCGTCACTTTGGTCACAGGCAGCTGTGCCATCGAGCGTGTCACATAGCGCTCAGATATCAGTGGGCCTCACACAATCCACAAGTGTCCAGTGTCCAAAAGTGTACGCAGAGATTCAAAATCTCCATTATCCTCTCGTTACTTTGGTCACAGGCAGCTGTGCCATCGAGCGTGTCACATAGCGCTCAGATATCAGTGGGCCTCACACAATCCACAAGTGTCCAGTGTCCAAAAGTGTACGCAGAGATTCAAAATCTCCATTATCCTCTCGTCACTTTGGTCACAGGCAGCTGTGCCATCGAGCGTGTCACATAGCGCTCAGATATCAGTGGGTCTCACACAATCCAAAAGTGTCCACTGTCCACAAGTGTGTGCAGAAATTCTAAATCTCCCCTGTCCTATAGACACCTTTTACCTTGTTTTACATTACTATATAGTTTGTTGGATTTTGACTACATTTCTACCAAAAATGAGGAAGGCTGGTGGAAGAGGCCGTGGAATTGGGCGGGGGTTGGCAGCTGGTAATGATGGTGTTGGTGGTGGATCTGATGGTAGTGGCAAGAGCAAAATAGGACCGAATGCAGGAGGTGCTGACCCTGCGTCATCGTCTGGCTACATAAGGCCTCGAACGCTTAGTTTTCTAGGAGTTGGCAAACCGCTTTTAAAGGCAGAGCATCAGGAAAAAGTTTTGTCTTACATTGCTGACTCAGCCTCCAGCTCTATCGCCTCCTCTTCTTCAGTTGTAAAAAGTAAAAGCACCGAGTCGTCATTGGAGGCTCATGTTCATGAACCACACCTTTCCTTGTGTCCTTCACCCCAACCAAGATTGAAGGATGACGCAGGCCATACTACTGATTACTCCATGGAGCTGTTTTCACATACCATGCCTGGATTATCAAGTCAAATGGTGAATTACCCAGGCCAAGATGAATCTGACATGGAGTGCACTGATGCACAGCCGCTGATGGATGATTCTGCTGGTACATTCACTCAGAGCACTACATTGTCCTCGCAGTGTACAGAGCCAGATTTTGACCCTGATGAGACTCAGGTGCCCCTTCCCGCACACTATACCACCATACACGGTGACACAGAGAAAGGTGCACATGACATAGAAGAGGAGGTGATGGATGACCCAGTTGTTGACCCAGATTGGCATCCATTGGGGGAAGAGGGTGCTGCTTCCAATAGCTCAGATGAGGAGCATCCACAGCAGACATCGACATCGCAACAGCTGTTATCTGGCAGGCCCGGAGCACTCCAAAGACAGGTTCCAAACATCAAAAGAGTTGCTGGACAGCTTGTCCAGAGGGTCAAAAGATCACAGCGTGCTAGGCCGCAAAATGTCTGCCAAAGTAGGAAGAGTGCAGTGTGGCACTTTTTTGAACAAAATCCTCATGATCAGGCCAAGGTTATCTGTAAGAAGTGCGCAAAGACCTTTAGCCGAGGGAAAAATCTGAAAAATTTGAATACCAGTTGCATGCTTAGACATTTAACCAGCATGCACTTGCAAGCGTGGACACAACACCAAACCTCAAGTGCCACATGTGCAACTGATCACAACGAAGGTAGTCAGCAACGCTACATTGTTTCCCCCACTGTAAGCACACCGGTTAGCACAGCAGCAAATGTTGAGGTGTCGTTGCAAGGCCACAGCAGTCAGGGAATCCCACTGTTATATCAACGAAAGACTGATTCTAGGCCATCAGAAAGAACACCAACTCCATCACCATCATCAACCCTCTCTCAGTCCGCCCTGTCTACCGCTACTTCCACCATATGCAGCTCTCAAGTCCAGCTCACCCTCCCAGACACTATGAGTACTTTCTTGACCTACTCAGTCTCTCATCCGCGTACACTGGGTTTGAACGCCCACATTGCCAAACTAATCTCGTTTGAGATGATGCCCTTTCGGTTGGTGGAAAGCACAGCTTTCCGCGAACTCATGGCCTATGCAGTACCACGCTATGACCTACCCAGTCGCCACTTCTTCTCTCGCAAAGCCATCCCAGCCCTCCACCATCATGTGAAAGACCGCATTGTCCATGCACTCAAGCAGTCAGTGAGCGGAAAGGTGCACCTCACAACTGATGCATGGTCCAGTCGACATGGCCAGGGCCGTTACGTGTCCATCACTGCGCACTGGGTTAATGTGGTGGATGCAGGGTCCACAGGGGACAGCGGTGGTGGGACAGTGCTGCCTAGCCCACGGTCTAGGAAACAGTTGGCTGTAGGCGTTCGACCCTCCTCCTCCTCCTCCTCCAGAAGCGACAGCTCGTCCACAGAGCGCAGTCGTACGAGCACTCCATCTGCAGCTGCCACTGTTGCACACGATGTGTCCCCCTATCGAGCAGCTAGTGGAAAGCGTCAGCAGGCTGTGTTGCAGATGATGTGTTTGGGCGACAGACACACCGCTGAGGTGCTGGCCGAGTACTTGAAGCGACAAACTGAGTCATGGCTGGGCAGTGTACATCTTGAGGCAGGCAAGGTAGTTAGTGATAACGGCCGTAATTTTGTGGCAGCCATAGCCCTTTCAAAACTCAGCCACATACCTTGCTTGGCTCACACCTTGAACCTGGTGGTGCAGTGCTTCCTCAAAAATTATCCGGAGTTAACAGCCCTGCTCCAGAAGGTGCGAAGACTGTGCGCGCACATCCGCCGGTCGCCTGTACACTCCGTTCGTATGCAGAAGCTGCAGCGATTGCTCCACCTTCCCAACCACCGCCTCATTATCGACATTGCAACAAGGTGGAACTCCACCCTGCACATGGTGGAGCGGCTGTGCGAGCAGAGGCAGGCCATAATGCATTTGTGGGAGGATACACGGCCAGGCACTTTGAGAGCAGACATGGAGTTGACAGGCGTGCAGTGGTCGAAGCTGAAAGACCTTTGTAAAGTCCTTCAGTGTTTTGAGGAATGCACACGGCTGGTAAGCGCAGACGACGCCATCCTAAGCATGAGCATCCCACTTATGCGTCTGCTCATGCAAACTTTGACGCACCTTAAGGAGCAGGCGTCTGCAGCCAATGTTGATGAGGAGGAAGAGGAGGAGGGAATCCTTGATGACATTCAGCCATTGTCTGCTCAGGGACCTCTCCTGGACGAGGTGGAGGAAGAAGAGGAGGAGGAGGAGGAGGATGATGGGGATGATTACTTAGGGGAGGAGGATGCATCTCGTGGGGCAAGTGAAAATGTTGGCGTGGCAAGGTCTGGTACAGGGTTTGTGCGTGACTGGAGGGATGTGGATTTGCCAGAAAGTGCTCCTCCACCCAGCACTCGCAGTGCATCATTGACACCGGGAACATTGGCCCACATGTCAGATTATGCCTTGCGGATCCTAAAAAGGGACCCCCGCATTGCCAAAATGATGAACGATGACGACTACTGGTTGGCCAGCATCCTGGATCCACGCTATAAAGGCAAATTACAAAACATCATGCCACAGGAGAACCTTGACCTAATATTGGCTAATAAACAAGCAACTCTGGTAAATCGGTTGCTTGAGGCATTCCCAGCACACAGCAGCGGTGATGGTTCTCACACGAGCCGTACGGGCCGGGGGCAGCTTGGCAGAGGTGTTCGTGGTGCACACAGCAGAAGTGGCGTTGGAGACAGGGGTTTCATTACAATGTTGTGGACTGATTTTTCAAATACCGCTCACACAACTGGTAATACTGCATCGATGGAAAGTGACAGGAGACAGCAGTTGTCAACTATGGTTACAAACTACTTTTCCTCCCATATCGATGTTCTCCCACACAGGTCATTCCCCTTTGACTATTGGGCCGCTAAACTGGACACCTGGCCTGAATTGGCCCAATATGCCTTACAGGAGCTCGCTTGCCCAGCTGCAAGTGTGCTATCGGAAAGAGTCTTCAGGGCAGCTGGATCAATCCTGACAGAAAAAAGGACCCGTCTGTCAACCCAAAATGTGGATGATCTAACCTTCATTAAAATGAACCACGCATGGGTTTCCAAGGATTTTGTCCCACCTTCCCCTGATGACACACTTAGGTGACAGAAAAATGGCTTGCTTTGGTCCACCTCTTCCTGGTACTTCACCTTTTTCGCCTTTTGCATCAGTTGAATGTCCAACATCAACATATGCCACTTTCTAAAACTCCCTAACTGTGCTGCCTCCCCCCCATGGCCGGGGTCACCACCTAGCGCACGACACCGTGCGAGTGCCGTTGCCCTGGACAGGTGGGTAGGCCGACTCTTGGGCGCGGGCACTGGCACAGGGTCCCTCATAGTGCAATCAAGTGTCTCTGACGGCGGTGGTGCACACCCGCCGTCAGACACACCGCTGTACTATGAGGGGCCCAGTGCCAGTACCGACGCCCACGAGTGGGCCCCCCTTGCTTGGCCAGGGCCCCAGCATTTGCAATCTTTACCTCTCCCTGCTCCTCCGCTGTGTAATCTGGGCCGTCAAATCCATACTGTGCCTGACACCGTCTGAGCCTGCCTCCTGATGTATAGACATATATTTTGAATGTGTACGCTATCCATACATGTTATCCGGGGATACGGTACCCCTTCTAACCTTTGTGCAATGACGTGCAATCCATACTGGGCCTAACACCGTCTGAGCCTGCCTCACGCTGTATAGACATATATTTTGAATGTGTACGCTATCCATACATGTTATCCGGGGATACGGTACCCCTTCTAACCTTTGTGCAATGACGTGCAATCCATACTGGGCCTAACACCGTCTGA
Organism: Dendrobates tinctorius; assembly: GCF_039654945.1. Taxonomy (NCBI): domain Eukaryota; kingdom Metazoa; phylum Chordata; class Amphibia; order Anura; family Dendrobatidae; genus Dendrobates; species Dendrobates tinctorius. The sequence goes on from NW_027361700.1 coordinate 19,921,886, forward strand.
GCCTGCCTCATGCTGTATAGACATATATTTTGAATGTGTACGCTATCCATACATGTTATCCGGGGATACGTTACCCCTTCTAAACTTTGTGCAATGACGTGCAATCCATACTGGGCCTAACACCGTCTGAGCCTGCCTCATGCTGTATAGACATATATTTTGAATGTGTACGCTATCCATACATGTTATCCGGGGATACGGTACCCTTTCTAACCTTTGTGCAATGACGTGCAATCCATACTGGGCCTAACACCGTCTGAGCCTGCCTCATGCTGTATAGACATATATTTTGAATGTGTACGCTATCCATACATGTTATCCGGGGATACGGTACCCCTTCTAACCTTTGTGCAATGACGTGCAATCCATACTGGGCCTAACACCGTCTGAGCCTGCCTCATGCTGTATAGACATATATTTTGAATGTGTACGCTATCCATACATGTTATCCGGGGATACGGTACCCTTTCTAACCTTTGTGCAATGACGTGCAATCCATACTGGGCCTAACACCGTCTGAGCCTGCCTCATGCTGTATAGACATATATTTTGAATGTGTACGCTATCCATACATGTTATCCGGGGATACGGTACCCCTTCTAACCTTTGTGCAATGACGTGCAATCCATACTGGGCCTAACACCGTCTGAGCCTGCCTCATGCTGTATAAACATATATTTTGAATGTGTACGCTATCCATACATGTTATCCGGGGATACGGTACCCTTTCTAACCTTTGTGCAATGACGTGCAATCCATACTGGGCCTAACACCGTCTGAGCCTGCCTCATGCTGTATAGACATATATTTTGAATGTGTACGCTATCCATACATGTTATCCGGGGATACGGTACCCCTTCTAACCTTTGTGCAATGATGTGCAATCCATACTGGGCCTAACACCGTCTGAGCCTGCCTCATGCTGTATAAACATATATTTTGAATGTGTACGCTATCCATACATGTTATCCGGGGATACGGTACCCTTTCTAACCTTTGTGCAATGACGTGAAATCCATACTGGGCCTAACACCGTCTGAGCCTGCCTCATGCTGTATAGACATATATTTTGAATGTGTACGCTATCCATACATGTTATCCGGGGATACGTTACCCCTTCTAAACTTTGTGCAATGACGTGCAATCCATACTGGGCCTAACACCGTCTGAGCCTGCCTCATGCTGTATAGACATATATTTTGAATGTGTATGCTATCCATACATGTTATCCGGGGATACGGTACCCTTTCTAACCTTTGTGCAATGACGTGCAATCCATACTGGGCCTAACACCGTCTGAGCCTGCCTCATGCTGTATAGACATATATTTTGAATGTGTACGCTATCCATACATGTTATCCGGGGATACGGTACCCCTTCTAACCTTTGTGCAATGACGTGCAATCCATACTGGGCCTAACACCGTCTGAGCCTGCCTCATGCTGTATAGACATATATTTTGAATGTGTACGCTATCCATACATGTTATCCGGGGATACGGTACCCTTTCTAACCTTTGTGCAATGACGTGCAATCCATACTGGGCCTAACACCGTCTGAGCCTGCCTCATGCTGTATAGACATATATTTTGAATGTGTACGCTATCCATACATGTTATCCGGGGATACGTTACCCCTTCTAAACTTTGTGCAATGACGTGCAATCCATACTGGGCCTAACACCGTCTGAGCCTGCCTCATGCTGTATAGACATATATTTTGAATGTGTACGCTATCCATACATGTTATCCGGGGATATGGTACCCTTTCTAACCTTTGTGCAATGACGTGCAATCCATACTGGGCCTAACACCATCTGAGCCTGCCTCATGCTGTATAGACATATATTTTGAATGTGTACGCTATCCATACATGTTATCCGGGGATACGGTACCCCTTCTAACCTTTGTGCAATGACGTGCAATCCATACTGGGCCTAACACCGTCTGAGCCTGCCTCATGCTGTATAGACATATATTTTGAAAGTGTACGCTATCCATACATGTTATCCAGGGATACGGTACCCTTTTTAACCTTTGTGCAATCACGTGCAATCCATACTGGGCGTGAGAACGGCTGGCGAGCTGTTAAGCAAGGATTCCCTAGCGAGGAGACTTATTTGATTGTTTTCTATGTTGGGACAGCAATTTATGGGGAGCACTATACTCTGGAGAATGATAGATGGGGCCCACCATACACTGGAACATTCCAAAGGTGGACATCAGACACTGGAGCAGCATTTACAGGGCCCATTATACACTAGAGCAGTAGAAATGGGGCCCATTATGTTTGGAGCATTATTTGGGCCCATAAGACAGTGGAGCTTCATCCATGGGGACCAACATATACTGTAGCATTATGTGGAGCTCATCATATACTGTTTCAAACATTATATGGGACCAATGATTTTGTATGGAGAAATAGATGGGCCTCGTCATGAGATGTAAAAAGTGAGGTATTTTTCATTGTACTATACCGCTATTTCTCTGCCGTATCGGAGCATGATGAGTTGTGGTATGTGTTAAAGGGGCGCTCTTTCGCCCAGGGCACATGAAAACCTGCAGCCAGCCCTCCCCCCCCACAAATTTAGCCAAATAACCCCCATTTTTCAGTGCGTAACTTGTATTATGAAGTTAATTAAGGTTGACAAGCTTAAGTAAGAAGAATTGATGCTTTTGGCATTCAAATGGGCACTGTAGGTGTGTTTCCTGTCCTCCTCTCACTGCCGACTTTTATTCCCCATTGACTTACATTGGGTTTCGTGTTTCGGGACGACCCCGACTTTTCCCTATAATCGGACGATCTTGCTCGACCCGACTTTTGGAAAAGTCGGGTTTCACGAAACGAAACGCGACCCTAAAAAAGCAAAAGTCGCTCAACTCTAGTGGCGAGAGTTCTGCTAGTTCATCCTGCATCTGCTCCAGGATTCGGCATCCTTCCTTGAATAGGTGGTGGCTCGCATGACACCGTTACGACCACTGTCCAGGGATCCCCTTGTTTCACCGCCTATTGAATGGCCTTTGGTGCTATAAACTATTTCGGCATACCCAATATCTGTGCTACTTCGCTTTTGGGCGAGAGTGTAACATTGTCCTCTCCTAGGCTGACACATCGAAGCGGCACATCACCGTTATGAACAGTGGCTAACGTCGGTGCAATGAGGAGCCCTGGAGGTAGTTGTTCCATTAAAGCTGGCTCTATCTGAGAGTGAGCACAGTCTGACCTGGTGGCAAAACGAGGTTGGCAGCGACAGGAAAGACCACCTTCCCCAATGTCTTTCCTTTACTCGACGTCTTTTGGGCCTGGGCCACCCATATGAACTGCTGAAACACTTTTCGCTGGGGAGTGTGAGTGCTCCATCGATTCAGAATCACATCTGCCAACTAATTGACCAGGATGCTTCTGAGTTCTTTCAACACGTTCATTCCTAAAGTCACAGTGGGACCATTGCCAAGGTCCCCGGCGGTTAACACGGCTCCTTTCCGGCACACATCTTTGCTGCACACAGTGATCTGCATCCAGACCACCCCAGTGACTGGGATGGGCAACTGATTGGCCGCCGTCAATTTGATTACTAGGCCCCATACAGGCCACATCACCTCGGAAAAATGACATCTGAAATAAGCCTCGGGCATAGTGGTTACTTGAGAGCCGGTGTCAACTAAACAGCAGACCATCCATTTCGGCCCATGTAAGAGGACTCAGAGAAATCAAACTTGTGGGACTTCCTTTTCTCCTTCTTGGCTGCTTAGCTCCGGGCGGCATCCCCCAGCCATGTAGCCCGCTAGTTAAATGGACAGCGGCTGAGGGACCTCCCCCGGCGCGCGCATAATGTCCATTGTCTCCACAAGCGAAACATTTTGCCCGAGGTTGTCTCATTTCCTGGCGAGGTTATGGATCAGTTCTGCTTCCGGAGGGGACCAGGGTTACTGGAGGTTCATTCCTTAAGTCGGACCATTTTCCTCGCAGGTCCTGGATTTCCTTCCGGATTTCTCTCTCCCAACTTAGTTCAATTGCAAGCAGAATGGATACCTCCCCGCTCTGGACCTTCCCTGTCGGGGCTGTCACCTCCTTCTCCTGCTCACGTGCGCGCACCTCCGCCCCAACTTCCAGAAAGGACATACGCAGATTAATCTGCAAGCGCTCCTGCAAAGTCTGTTTAAGCAACGCATCTCTAAAGCCTGCCACTAGTTGGTCTCTCAGAATTAGATTAGGGGGTCCTACGCCTACGTCATCCTGCTTAACGATCGCAGTGTGTATCTCCTGCAGCGCGTTCATGTATTGGATCACCAACTCCCCCTCCCTCTGGACATGAATAAACATGCGCATGTGCAATTCCCCAATGTCCGTAGGATCCCCGTGCATTTCCTCTAGCATTTGTAACACCTTGGCAAAGGTGTTTCACTCTTGTGGGGGCTGGAACTTGACAGAGCACCTCGCTTCTCCATCCAGGGCCATCATGGCAATCTCTGCCTGCCTGCATCACGGGGGTCATGGGGTGCATCCTCAACATACCCTTAACCCACTCAGTCCAGTCCCATAGTAAAGTGTTGCTCCCTGTGAACTTTGGGAGGTTGCTCAGCATGGCTCCCAGCGGTATACTGGCTCGGGGCACCCACGCCGCTTGGTCTTTCCCTTCTGAGCCTGTGGACTGCATCCTGCCCACTACGCCAAGTGTGAGCAGGTTGCGGGATGCAGAGAGACACGAGAGGCAGAGCAAGGGTTAACAACTTTACTTTAACAATGGGACACTCCACGCAGGGAGATAAACAGTTGAAATGCAAAAGGATATGCAGGGTTAAGGAATAATGGATAAAGTAACGGCAGTTCTTTTGGATAACTTATCATGTCAGCCGTTTCTCAGGCTGTGGAAGTTGTTGGGAAGTCGTCCTGTGGGCAACAATGACCCGTCTTCTGGCAGCAGTGGTCGGTCTATGGTACGTTCCACTGAGCCCCTAGTCCGTAGATTGCTGTAACCGAGACAGTGAAGGCCGCAGCACTGTCCAGGTCCAATGGAGACTGGCAGGTGTAAACTGGCAAATCAGGGTGCAAATGTCTATCCCGCACCCGGTCTCTTTTAGGCGGCACGTGCGCTGTACTCATGGACGCAGCTTGTACGACACTTTGTCACTGGGCACACTGTACTTCTCTTTCTCTTATCCCCTCTGGTGATGGTGGGAGTGGATGGACACAGGCCAGCACAGTCCCAGTGCTCGAGGGACGGAGCACTCCTCTCTTTTTGCTGTGCGCTGCCTGTTCCCGCCAAGACTGTCTGCTTCTGCGCCCGCTGTCCCATAGCCACACCCCCTGCTTCCAGGTGCAAAGATTTGTCCTTTTTCCCTCAGACAACGGAGGAGACAGCCCCGACAGTTTCAGACCCGGCACAGGACAGGTACCCACGGCCCGGTTCTCCTCCTTACACATTGTCGATGAGAGAACAGGAAGTAGCGGAGTGCTGTGCTTGGTTCTCAGAATTCAGAGATCTGTGCTCAGTATCTCTGGGGGACACATTGGGCAGACCTCTAGCAATGAATAAGTTATCCTCTAACTTATTTATTGGGGGATAACTTTTTATTCTGGCAATCATCCTTTGAATTTGTGCACACAATGTCTTTTGCAGGCAGATTTTAACCGTTTCAGGCTTATAAAAATTCTAAGACATTCCTCTGCTCTGAGGAGGCTTTGTACATTACAGTGCTATACAAAATACTGCTTTCTATTTTCTTTTTGAGTGAATGCTAGGGGCTACACTAAATTGTACTATGCCTTAAAATTACTGGCAGACTGGGGATCACCTTTTAAGCTGACCCTTTATACTGGAACTCAAAAGTTGTGTCCTTTGCCTCCTTTACTCAGATTGTTGTTCCTTTCCTCCTGCTTCCAAGATGGTGCCACAATGGCTTAGGGAGTGCATAGATAAATCTAAACCACCCCTCCCCTGTGTATCTTTTCCCATAGCAAGCCTGGTTTAGACTGATCACTTTCCCCCCATGTCACTGCGGTAACCATCTTTAAAGCCAAAAGGTGTGATATGGGCAGTGCCAGGTTGGCACGGCCTAGCTACAAAAGGAAGCAAAGCAGCAAAGAGGGGTCCAGGCAGAGAGAATGTCATGCTTAGAATCAATAAAAAAGAAAAGAGAGATAGGAAAATGATGCCGATCTGAGCAATGGAAGCAGTAGGCGAGAAACAGAGGACACCATGTAGGATGACTGTGTATGAGAAATGTATTGCTATTTTTATGTCATAGGTTCGGGGGGTCACTTCAAAAAGAACCCTCACTCGTGGTGAATTAAGGTGTTGTTCTGTTGTACCCATACAGGTGCCCTCACTTTGTGCTCATCTTTGCCTGCACCAACCCACTAGGATCAATCACAATGTTTTTGAACCTTGTGGAGAACACCATACACCATTGATGGTCTGATATGCAACCTCTGGACTGGAGATTAATGAATTTTTTTTTTTTTAGGTCACATGATGGATAATTTCTAAACCCCTTGTTTTACTCTCTCCTACCCTGAGTGGAGCTTAGTTGGAGCACAATTATGACACCGACGTAGGGAAAGGTAATTAACATTACACGGACATATCTCATGGGGGAACCTGACACATAACACCCATTAGTTGCTATGAATGAGAAACCATACTGTAACAGTGAACACTGAGGCACATGTGAGGGACACACATGTCTTTTTCTAGATTATTCTTTACGTGCACTTGAGCTACACCAGCACAGGACACAACACGTGCACCAACTATGGAGTGGACTCATGGTTGAAGTTGGCTTGAAGTAGGTTTTACTCTTCCATTCACATGGTGTGTTATTATGGATCTATCATCTATGGACACATTCTGCGTTTCTATCCATGGACCCTATGTAATTGGCCAAATTTAATCTGAGCATAAACTAGAAAATGTTTGTATTAACCAATTCCTGGAAAAATTCATGTTGTGTGATATACAGCTCTGGCAAAAATTAAGAGACCACTTCAAAATTTTCAGTTTCTCTGATTTTTCTTTTTATAGGTATGTTTTTTGAGTAAAATGTACATTGCTGTTTTATTCTATAAGCTATTGACAACATGTCTCCGAACTTTAAAGCGAAAAATGTTGTCTTTATTTGCAGCAAATCAGAAATCGACAAAGTAATAAAAAAGAAACAGTGCTTTCAGACCTCAGATAATGCAAAGAAAACAAGTTCTTATTCATGTAGAAAAAACAGTACTCATGTTTTAACTCAGGAAGAGTTCAGAAATCAATATTTGGTGGAATAACCATGATTTTTAATCACAGCTTTCATGCGTCTTGGCATGCTTTCCACCAGTCTTTCACACTGCTTTTGGGTGACCTTATGCCACTCCAGGCACAAAAAATTTAAGCAGTTCTTCTTTGTTTTATGGCTGTTGACTATCAATCATCCTCTTGATTACATTCCAGAGGTTTTCAATGGGGTTCAGGTCTGGAGATTGGGCTGGCCATGACAGGGTCTTGATGTGGTGCTACTTCATCCACATTGATTGACCTAGCTGTGTGGCATGGGGCATTGTCCTGCTGTAAAAACCAATCCTCAGAGTTGGGGAACATTGCCTGAGCACAAAAAAGCAAGTGTTTTTCAAGGATAACCTTTCTTGATTCATGCATCCTTCGCAAAGATTAACCTGCCCAATTCCAGCGTTGCTGAAGCATCCCCAGATCATCGCAGATCTACCACCAAATTTCACAGTGGGTGCAAGACACTGTGGCTTGTACGCCTCTCCAGGTCTCCGTCTAATCATTAGACGACCAGGTGTTGGGCAAAGCTGAAAATTAGACTCATCAGAGAAGAATATCTTACTCCAGTCCTCTATGGTCCAATCCTTATGGTCCTGGGCACACTTCAGCCTGGCTCTCCTTTGCTTCTCATTGATGAAAGGCTTTTTTCTAACTTTACATGACTTGAGGCCTGCCTCTAGGAGCCTATTACGAACTGTTCTTGCCGTGCACTTCACCCCAGCTGCCATTTTCGATTCCTTTTTGTAGGTCACTTGATGTCATCCTGCAGTTGCTGAGTGACTTTCGAATAAGATGACGGTCATCCCGGTCAGTGGAGAGTTACTTTCGCCCTCTGCCGGTCTGTAGCTTTGTTGTCCCCAATGTTTGCTGCTTGACCTTGTTGTAAAGGCCTATCGTCTTTTGAAATTTTAAGGATGGAGGCTACATGATGCTCACTGTATCTCTCTGCTAGTAAAGCCAGAATTGAGCCCTTCTTTTCCTCACTCCAGACTTTTCTTTTCAACTCCTTTGGCATGGTTAAAAGTTATTTTTTCATTCCTATTACTTTTGGGCTATTTCTAGCACTTGTTTGGCCATCTATCTTGTCCTATTGCAAGAGGATTGTGAACACCACAGCAGGGTTTTTTTTATACTTCCCTTCGTTAAATAAGATTTGGTTCAGGTGATCACCTAATCAGAAGCACATTAAGTAGAATGAGGTGTACTTTGGTTGGAATTCAACTAACACTGGAATGGAATGGCTGTGAGACATGTAGAGATGGTGATTTTTAGAAAACTGTGCGGTGGTCTCTTAATTTTTGCCAGAGCTGTATATGTTCCAGTTTGCACACCATGACGCTTGTGTACAGGAAGCTTTGCTTTCCAGGTTTTGCAGTGTGCACTCTATTATTATAATGCAGTAATCCTTCTATTTATCTACTGCTATTCAGCTCTGTTGTTTTATTCCATAGTATCCTTATCAATCTCTAAAGCTAGTGTTCTATACAATGCAGCATACTCATTACATACTCATTACGTCTATACAATACCAAGTGTTCATTACACAGACACTCAGTACCACTATGCAGAGCGGCCAGTCTAGTGGTTGGAGGATGTTACCAGCTCCGCAGAACGCCCTTGGAAGACGAATGCATTTTCAGCAGAATAATTAAGTTAATTAACAAATTCGCATGCATATTCATCGCCTATTAATGTGTTCTCAGCTCAGCTTGACGAACGTTTTGGTTATAACCAGCTCATTAACATACTGAAATCTGCAGCTATCCAAAAAATAAAGGGGGGGGGGATAGAGAAGATAGAAACATGCAGAGACAGAGTGGTGGGCACAAACATGGCACACATGTGTTCATGTGGGTATACAGTAGACACGATGCTCCATGGTACACGATGTTTGACTTTATTAGTGTAGAAATGTCTTCATTATCTCTGAACTGGTTCTCTCTGTGTCTTTCTATCTCCTGCTCACTGTCTCTCTCCCTCCTTTCCGCTCCCTCTCTTTCTCTCTTCCATATTGCCCTCTTGGGGGAAACCTTGGAATCTCTGCCAACTTTGCTTTCTCCCTTCATACTGTCATATGTTCCACTATTGCCTCTCGCGCTCGTCTCTCTCTCGCTCTCTCTCGCTAACCGTTAACTTTGACTGTCTCTGGCTCTTGTCATTCATGCCATAAACTCTCCCCCCCACCCCATATCTCTCATACTCTTGCTGTCTCCTGAACCCTCTCTCTTTCTCATCTGCCAACTTACATTCTCACAGATATGCCTTTTCCAGGGACTCTCTGAGGAGCCATTTTTAAAGCAGTAAGGTGTGACAAGGGCAGCGCCAGGTTGGCACGGCCTAACTGCAAAAGGACGCAAAGCGGGAGAGAGGGGTCCAGGCAGCGAGACGGTTTAGTATCAATGAAAAAGGAGAGAGAGCAAAAAAGAAGGGAGGCGAGAGAGATGGGGAGAGACTTAGCAGCTGCCACCCTAATTCCTCTAACTCTCTGTTTGTGGTCATATTAGAACAACAGATTAGGTTCTGGCTCAGCTCTCATTTATTTCTGACACATGATAATATTCTGTATCTTCATCCACAGTAGTCTGTGCAGGCAGGTGAGCGGAGGGCATATGTATTCCTGTGCAGAGAGGGCACGCAGAAGATGCACAAAAAATGTCCGATGCCAAGCGCTGGCATGCCAAGGCCTTGGTGTGCCGGCTCATGCCACTGGGGGCTGCAGAGGTTGCTGGTAGATCTCTCATGACCTTGGAAAGGTAGAAGAGGCATTTATCAGATTCAAATCTGGGTCACATTTTTTAACAACAGGCAGCACACTAGAAAGTGTCATCCATACATAGGACTACAGAAAGATTGTCGTTATTACTTGATATGGTGACTGGACATGAAGGTATTGATAGAAAAGGAAGCTACCTGATACAATGATAAAATTGCCTTGATATCTATATGGTCAGATCACATCTTGATTGAAAATATTTCTCTTAAGACTCTGACAGGATGGAAACCAAGTGAATTGGCAATTTGTGCATGCCCATAATATGAAGCAGATAAACTGATATATTGTACCTCCAAATCCCTATGTATATAAACACATGTTTTATCGCATGCATTATAGAGGTATTCTTTACAAGGGGTTTTCCTTCTAGGGAAGAATATGGTACCTCACATAGACACCATACAATAGCACTTGGTGTGCCTACGGCTTTGCAATACAAAACAGTACGGTCTCCATGGGCGGCTGCACAAGCTCTGTGCAGATATCTAACTGTGGTTTCCAACTGCATGGTCCCACCAATGACAAAAAGGAGTTTGTATGTTCTCCCCGTGTTTGCGTGGGTTTCCTCCCACACTCCAAAGACATACTGATAGGGAATTTAGATTGTGAGCCCCATCGGGGACAGTGATGATAATGTATGTAAAGCACTGTGGAATACCATGGCGCTATATACGGTAAGTATAATAATATTCTCTGGAACTGATTACCCTGACACCTCAGTTTACAACTTTGAAATCTTCAAAAGCAACCTGAAAAGCCCACAATACATCCAACTGCAATATACAATATAACCCACTAACTATACAGTAGAACCCACTAGCATGTTCAATTGTACCCACTACAATATACAATATAACCCACAATGCTGTACCATATAACCCACTACAATATATTATACAACCCACTACAATATACGATATCACCCACTGCAGAATAGTTTATAACCCACTGCAGTATATTATACAACCCACTACAATATATGATATAACCCACTACAATATATTAAATAACCGACTACAGTATATTATATGGCCCACTGCAATATATTATATAACCGACTACAGTATATTATATGGCCCACTACAATATATTATATAACCCACTACAATATATGTTGTCACCCACTACAGTATATTATATAACCCACTACAGTATATTATACAACCCACTACAATATACGATATCACTCACTACAGTATATTATACAACCCACTACAATATATTATATAACCCACTACAGTATATTATATGACCCACTGCAATATATTATATAACCCACTGCAATATATTATACAACCCACTACAATTTACGATATCACCCACTACAGTATATTATATAACCCACTACAATATATTATACAACCCACTACAATATATCATATAACCCACAGCAATAATTATATAACCCACTACTATATACAGTTGTGGCCAAAAGTATTGACACCCCTGCAATTCTGTCAGATAATACTCAGTTTCTTCCTGAAAATGATTGCAAACACAAATTCTTTGGTATTATTATCTTCATTTAATTTGTCTTAAATGAAAAAACACAAAAAGAATTGTCCTAAAGCCAAATTGGATTTACTTCCACACCAAACATAAAAAAGAGGGTGGACAAAAGTATTGGCACTGTTCGAAAAATCATGTGATGCTTCTCTAATTTGTGTAATTAACAGCACCTGTAACTTACCTGTGGCACCTAACAGGTGTTGGCAATAACTAAATCACACTTGCAGCCAGTTGACATGGATTAAAATTGATTCAACCTCTGTCCTGTGTCCTTGTGTGTACCACATTGAGCATGGAGAAAAGAAAGACGACCAAAGAACTGTCTGAGGACTTGAGAAACCAAATTGTGAGGAAGCATGAGCAATCTCAAGGCTACAAGTCCATCTCCAAAGACCAGAATGTTCCTGTGTCTACTGTGCGCAGTGTCATCAAGAAGTTTAAAGCCCATGGCACTGTGGCTAACCTCCCTAGATGTGGACGGAAAAGAAAAATTGACAAGAGATTTCAACGCAAGATTGTGCGGATGTTGGATAAAAAACCTCGACTAACATCCAAACAAGTTCAAGCTGCCCTGCAGTCCGAGGGTACAACAGTGTCAGCCCGTACTATCTGTCGGTGTCTGAATGAAAAGGGACTGTATGGTAGGAGACCCAGGAAGACCCCACTTCTTACCCTGAGACATAAAAAAGCCAGGCTGGAGTTTGCCAAAACTTACCTGAAAAAGCCTAAAACGTTTTGGAAGAATGTTCTCTGGTCAGATGAGACAAAAGTAGAGCTTTTTGGGCAAAGGCATCAACATAGAGTTTACAGGAGAAAAAAAGAGGCATTCAAAGAAAAGAACACGGTCCCTACAGTCAAACATGGCGGAGGTTCCCTGATGTTTTGTGGTTGCTTTGCTGCCTCTGACACTGGACTGCTTGACCGTGTGCATGGCATTATGAAGTCTGAAGACTACCAACAAATTTTGCAGCATAATGTAGGGCCCAGTGTGAGAAAGCTGGGTCTCCCTCAGAGGTCATGGGTCTTGCAGCAGGACAATGACCCAAAACACACTTCAAAAAGCACTAGAAAATGGTTTGAGAGAAAGCACTGGAGACTTCTAAGGTGGCCAGCAATGAGTCCAGACCTAAATCCCATAGAACACCTGTGGAGAGATCTAAAAATGGCAGTTTGGAGAAGGCACCCTTCAAATATCAGGGACCTGGAGCAGGTTGCCAAAGAAGAATGGTCTAAAATTCCAGCATAGCATTGTAAGAAACTCATTGATGGTTACCGGAAGCGGTCGGTCGCAGTTATTTTGGCTAAAGGTTGTGCAACCAAGTATTAGGCTGAGGGTGCCAATACTTTTGTCTGGCCCATTTTTGGAGTTTTGTGTGAAATGATCAATATTTTGCTTTTTGCTTCATTCTCTTTTGTGTTTTTTCATTTAAGACCAAATTAAATGGAGATAATAATACCAAAGAATTTATGTTTGCAATCATTTTCAGGAAGAAACTGAGTATTATCTGACAGAATTACAGGGTGTCAATACTTTTGGCCACAACTGTAGGACATAACCCACTACAATATATTATATAACCCCCTGCAATATACGATATATCCCACTACAATATACACCCTAACCCCCTGCAATATACGATATATCCCACTACAATATACACCATAACCCCCTGCAATACACGATATAACCCACTGCACTGCCATGTGAACAGCTTCTATCGTCACCCACTGTCTCCTTTCCCCTTCCCATATAGACTAACTCTTGCTGGCAAGGTTCTCTCTCCTTCCAACCCATTATTCATTTTTTTACTTGTTTTTATTGCTGAATTTTATGTACTAACATCATTTTTTCATATGTAAAAATATGTTTTTCTTAATAAATAAGAAGAATAAGGCGGTGAGAATAACAATATTTTTTATTTTTTTATTATTTTTTATATTTTATCTTTTACTACTAAGGCTGCATAGGCAGCCTCAGTAGTAAAAAGTTGGTCACACTTTTCAAACACTATGTTTGACGAGTGTGACCAACCTGTCAATCAGTTCTCCAAGCGATGCTCCAGATCGCTTGGAAAACGCTAGCATTCTGCAAGCTAATTACTCTTGCAAATCGGTAGTTTTTCCTCGGGAAAATCGCGGGAATTTAAAATGTGATTTTCCTGCGGAATGGAATTCCGGAATTCTCGCGGTAACTTCCGCGAGAGTTCCGCTACGTGTGAACGTAGCCTAAGCATCAATCTCTGGCCTTGCTTGGGTCTGGCATATTTTCTGGTATCAGTGTTACTACAAGGGACAAATGCTTCATTTCATCAAGTATTATCATGCGTGTATTAGATTTATTAGTGTCATTGGTCTAGACTAAAATCTGTCCAAGTTTGACCATTTTCAAACAATTGAAGACAAATCCTCACATAACTAAAATGATATTGGAATATCACTATTGTGAACAGGGACAGACATATTATTGGTTCAACCTGTGCGGCCGTACAGAGGCCCAAAAAGTAAGGAAGCCCATTACCACCTCCAAAACAGGTGTGATTGTGCATTGTGATGAGCTTTTTGGGTGCGAAGGGCTCATATATTGTCCTTGCACAGGGGCCTCTTCTGTCTATGTCCATCAGTGGTTTTGAATTAGAATAAGTATAGATAAATTAAAATATTTGTGAATTATAGTTGTTCTATAAACCTTTCTCCCCTATAGACAGAATAGACGATAAATGTATGATCATATGGAAAGGGGTACTGAGACCCCCATCAATCCTGAGACTGGAGAGCCCAACGTTCCCTGCGTGAATGGAGTTGTGGTAACACATGCTGAATACTGCACCATTCAAATAGATAACTTTGAGACCCCCATTCTAGAGATCAGAAGGGGTCCCAGTTGTTGGCCCCAACTAGTTACACATTTATCATCTATTCTGCATATAGATGATATTTGTATCTATGGGACAACTCCATTACCATCTAACTTACCAGCTCAGTACTTGCTACTATACTGTATGTACTGTCTTCCATATGTCAGAATAATTAGGAAATAGGCAAAAAAAGGAAAGGGACACAAGCGACCCCTTTGTCTTTTGAGTTGTGTTATTTAAATGAACAGTCAAGGTAAAACTGATATACTTTTTTATGCTTCGTACAGGACTTGAGGGATGAAGCATGATACAGGGATAGAAAGGACACAAAGTAGAAACAACCTTAGGGTTAGGGTTCACTGGAATATTCACAGAAATTTTCATTATAATCAGAGCATGATCTTTTTCATCATACTGCACTCAATGAAAACCACATGTAGATCTACAGATGTGCCATGTAACGTGTCATTCACCTGCTATGCATGCAAGCGTGCACAAAGCAGCACAGAAGTGCATGTCACACTCTTCATACCTTCATCTACCTCCAAAATGATATCAAGGGCATCGATATTTTGACACTTTGTAACACAGTGAGATAACCAACCATGACAAAGATGGTCAATATGTATTATATATTGGGGATGTGAAAATCTGTCATAGGAAATCTGGTCTGGATAAGGGGGTCCTCTACTAGAGGTGGTCTTTCTGAGATGTTTTCTTGTATTAGCATCCTCATGAATGCTGTAGTGCAGATATAAGATGCCCGATATTCCTCCTATCAAAGCGGGTGACACTTATTCCCTATAAGAACATCCTGGCATCCGTGTAGACATTTTGCCACACATTCTGATGTGTTCGCAGACACAATGACATGCTCATAGACAGACAAAAGTCCAGGGCTCAGATACACTGATACAAACGCTGATACACACAAAGACTCTTGTAATCTGTGTATGCAAACAAAAGCGGAGAAGAGAGAGGGGAGAGGGCTGTGGGACGTATGCCAAATGTGGTGAGAGAGGAGTTAATGGATCGGGGGGACGCAGCGGAGAGCACGAGACAGATTTGGGTCTGATCCAAAGAGTTAATGTTCCTTCCATGATCGATTACATGTCAGATGTGATTTTAAACCAATACAAGATAAATAGCATCATTTCCCCCGCTCGCTTCAGACAGAATTAAGAAGCCATTAGCTAACACAAATTTTTTGGCAAGTTTAATAAAAGCGCAAATTTACATTTGTAAGAAAAGCTCCCCAAGGTATGTTGGAAAGATGCAAATGAGTCAGAACCACCTCTACTCCCCGCCATCCCCAAAGAATGTTTCCCCCTCACGCTTACATACAAATCTGTCTTTAAAGTGCATGCTACCCTTCCTTAACCCAAAAATACCACCCACCCCGAGGTCTTTCACCTGTACAAAGACACCTAAAAATGGACCTATTTGTTCTTAATGACCTTGGCCTATTTAACTTATCATCTGACATCTTCCCCAAAGCATAATACAGACTGATAAATGACTACAGCTCCATCATCTGATCCTATGTGAGCAGGTTGTGGGATGCAGTAACCGACAGAAGGCAGAGCAAGAGTTAAATACTTTAACGGGAATACTCCACGCAGGGAGGTAAATGGTTAACAAGGGGAGTAATCAGTTCAAAGTGTAAATAGTATGCAGAGTTAAAGAACAGTAGAAAGGGTATTAACAGTTCTTGTTGGGTCAACTTATCCTGTCAGAAGTTTCTCAGGACGGGATGAATCACAGAGCAGGTGATGATGCCAGCAGCGGCTGGCGCAACACTTGTCTGATGGGATAGTGGCGGTAACGAGGATCCTTCTTCTGGCGGCAGCGGTTGGTCTCCGGTACCTTCCGCTGAGCCCCTAGTCCATATACTGATGCGGCCGGGGGAGTGCGGGCCTCTGCACTATCTGAGCCCAACAAGGTCTGGCGTATATATACACGGGGGAATTGGAGCGCAGATGGCGGTCCTGCACCTGGTCTCTTTTAGACGCCACGCGCACGGTACTCACGGGCCCGGAGCGTTTGGCACCTCGCTTCGTGGTGACCAACGGGCACACTACACGTCTTTCCTCACAGTCTCTGCCAGCTGCGGAGGCGATGCTTGGGCGGGTGCCTGCACTGTATGGATACTCGAGGGCCGGAGGAGCACTCACTAGTCCCTGCTGCATGCTCTATGTTCCCATCAAGTCTGCCTGTTTCCGCACGCGTTGAGGCTGTAACCCCTTAACCACGCCCCCTGCTTCCGCCTGCAAGGATTGGTCCGGTCCCTTAAGCTTTCCCCTGGATAACAGAGGAGACAGCCCCGACAGTTCCGGAATCGGCACAGAACAGGTACCCACGGCACGGTTCTTCTTCTTATACTCCCCCTCTCCTTTAGCGTGGCATTCCACGGGCGAGAATTCTTGCAGTAAACGATGACATTCCTCCATCTCTTGGATGATTCGCTGCCAAATAAATTGGTCTTGTTCGTATCGGTTGGGTGGTATTCCTGCTGTTGTCCATTCCATACGGCGTAAATCAGGTTGAGTAGTGGAGACAGGTGGAGTAGTGGAGTCAGGTGGAGTAGTGGAGTCAGGTTAAGCAGTCAAGGATGGAGACGTGCCCAGGTTTAATGGAGCAGCTAGTTCAGGAGCTTCAAGTCCCTATTCCTCTTCTGGGTCGATGGGTGGTGGGTCGGGGAATTCTCCCTCATAATCGACAACTGTGGGGAGAAGCGTTTCAGGAACAACTGGTGTTCTCTCTGTTTGATTGGGATCTCATGACAAGCAAGGACGTAGCATGTTCAGCATGAGCACCTTCTTCCCCCTCAGGCTGAACCTCATAGACGGGACCTTCGGATGCGATCCTGCATTTCACCCGATACGGGGTCTTTTCCCACCGACACTCCAACTTGCCTCGAGGATGTTTGTCTCGGACCAGCATGCGGTCCCCGGCTTTAAGAGCTGTCCCTCGCAGGGGAGTCACTTCATGATGTTCAAGTTCCCAGAACTTGGTCTGCACAAGCCGATGTAGAGTCTGCAAACAGTGACGATGTTCGTGGACCCAGGTGGACGCCCCCGTTCGTGGGTAGTTCTCCTCTGTATCCAATTCCAGCTCCGTGATTTCTCTCCCCTTCCGGCCAAACAGTAGGGTGTATGGTGTATATCCAGTTGTACTGTGCACCCGATTGTTGTACGCCTAGACTAATTCAGCCACATATTCAGGCCAGCAAACTTTCCGGTCTTCCTCCAGAGTTCTCAGCATCTGAATCAGCATCTGATTGAAGCGCTCGCAGGCCCCATTCTCTTGAGGATGGTAGGGCATCGTCCTGGATTTCTCAGTCTGATACAGGCTTTGCAGTTCTTCCATAACCCGGCCTTTAAAGCAGGCGCCATTGTCAGAGTGAATCCTTTTCGGACAACCGTACACTCGGATGAAGTCATTGCAAATTGCTTGTGCCGCCGACTCAGCAGTCTGATTCTGGGTTGGAGTCACCACTGCGAATTTGGTGAAGTGATCGGTCATTACCAGACAATGTTCATATCTAAGGTGGGTGGGGCCCACAGTCAAGTAGTCAATCATCAACACCTCCAGGAGAGCAGAATTCACGATGGTTTGCGTAGGGGCCCTCTGCTCTGGGGGCTTTGCTAGTTCACAGTTCCTGCATTGCCAACAAGTTTCATCTATGGCGGTTTTAAGTAGAGGATGGTAGACCAACTTTTGCAGCCACTGGAACGTCTTTTCTGGGCCAAAGTGGGCTCCTTTCTTATGAGCTTCTGTGGCCACCTCTTGGAGCAACTTTTCTGGGAGTACCACTTGCCAGGTGACCCTCCAACTCTCGTGCCAATTGCACCTTTCTATACAGCAAGTCATTTTCCAACTGGAGCTTCTCCCACTGCTGAAGGATCTGTAGGGCTCCCGGGGACAGGGCATCTCTCTCTCTTTGGCTGGGAAGTTGCTTCAAGGCCACCCTTTGCCTCATCTGCGCAAGTTCCCTATCTTCCTGTTGAAGCCGTATGCAGTCGTCACGGGGTCACCCCAGCGTGTGTCCTCTGGCCGTCTCCCCGATCTGTCACTGCATTGCCGCCATCGTCCTGGCAGAGTTACGAAACTCGTGTATCTCTTCAGCCTCCAGCTCTTTGTCACGGTTAGGTCCAGGTCGTTCATGAGTCACTCTGGCTAAAGCATCAGCATGTGTGCTCTCTGCTCCTCTCCGATAGGCAATCTTGTATCGGTAATTGGCCATGCGAGCCACCCATCTCTGCTCCATGACAGCTGGTTCTATCTGGACTTCAACTCTTTCAAGAAGGGTACAGGCTCAGATAGGCAAAGAGAGCATAGTCTGACCTGGTGGTAAGATGAGATTGGTGCAGGCCGGAACGATAACCTTGCCTAATGCTTTTCCTCCACTTGATGTCTCTTGGGCTTGAGCAACTCATATCAACTGCTGAAACACTTTTCTCTGGGGAGGTGCGAGGGCTCCATCGATTCAGAAATACATCAGCTGACTCATTGACCAGGAGGTTCCCCACTTCCTTCAGTACGTTCATTCCTAAAGTCACAGTGGGGCCAGCACCGGGGTCCCCAGCGGTCAACACGACTCCTTTTCGGCCTACATCTTTGCCACACACAGTGATTTGCATCCAGACCACCCCTGCGACCGGGATGGGCAACTGATTGGCTGCTGTCAATTTGATCAAGGAACCCAATTCAGGCTGTATCGTCTCAGGGAAATGACGTCTGAAGTAAGTCTCAGGCATATTGGTTACTTGTGAGCTGGTATCAACTAAACAGCGGACGGCGCGACCATCCATTTCTGCCCAGACAAGGGGATTCGAAGAAACTAAACTTGTGGAACTTCTCCCTCTCCTTCTTGGCTGATCAGGCTCCAGGTGGCGTCCCCCAGCCACGGAGCCCACTAACTTAACGGCCGGCAGTGGAGGGGCCTTCCCCGGCGCAAGCATCTGTCATGATCTGAAGTGGATCTGACAGTTTTAAAAGCACAGGGTGAACGTTTTTTCCTTTGGCAAGGTGACGTGATTGCCCCCGGTGGCCTTTGGAATTATCACATGTGGTGTCATTCATTCTGAGTTGCCCCGGTGGTGGTTAGTGGTATCGCACGATAGTTTGGGTTTAATATGTACGTAATTATGGGGCTCTATAAATGAGTCTCAGGGTGTGCAATCACTGCTGGTGATATTCATTCATTGATTGATTCTGAGTTGGTGAGAGCCTGGTGGAAGGATGGAGCTGAGGAGGAGTCCTGTGCAGCTTAGCCAGGGGGGACGTGTGTCAGTGATGGTGTCTGCAGGAATTGCTGGCATGGCGTGGAGGAGTCGCAGTGATGGTGTCGGCAGGAAGTGTCTGCATGGACTGGTGGAGTGGCGACTATGGAGAGTAGCACTCACCATGTGGGACTTGGCTGCTGAGCTGGACTCAAGCATGCTTGACTTCGTGGCAGAAGCTGAACTCATCTTTGGGACTCTGTTACTAAGCAGCAGCAACTGGTGGTGGACTCTGCCCCAAGGCTGCACTATGGTGAAGGATCCTGTTATGGTGAAGGATCCGGGTGGAGGAGAAGACGCACGCAGGTGGAGGGCTCTGTTGCAGGAGCATAAGCACAGAGCATAAAGCTAAGTGGTGTCCCCCTGTATTGTCTCTTTCCCTCATGTGTGTCTCTAGTGCAGTGGTGGGATTAGTCTCCGCACCGCCCAATTCCCTAGTGAGGGTTTAGGGTCAGGGCGAGCAAGGGTTTAAGATTCGCGTGCGGAGCCTGTATAGGGAATGTGAGGAGTGCAGGGACACTGGCTCAGTGGAGTGCAGGAGGTCTCCATGTCCCCATTCCCTATCGCAGGGCCCACCATTGTTAATGTTTCCCAGGTTCCCCCTTATTATTTAAATTCACCACTGGAGGCGCTGTATCCTGGGTCACGTGTGATTTGGGTTCGCCTTGCGGTAACATCTGTGTCCAGACACGCGTGACCGTGACATTATCACCAGCCCTACAGTTTTTTGTTTTTTTTTTCTGTTGAGCTTTTGGCCATGTGGAGTCCTGTGAGCAATTGTCAGGGTCTAGGGCCTTTGGCCATGTGGTGACCTGTGAGCAATTGTCAGGGTCTAGGGCCTTTGGCCATGTGGTGACCTGTGAGCAGTTGCTGCTGGGCTTCACTGAGGTGACTGGGAGTGGCATGGAGTGTTTAAGCCGCTGCAGCAGCAGTTATCTGGGTCTGGGGCCTCTGCAGAGAAAAAAAAAAAAAAATGGCAGCTGTGATCTGGCTAAAAGCCCCTAGAGTCGCCGCTGGGGAGCGGGACTTGCTCATGCACGCAGGCGTACCCAGGCAGGTGGGAGGAATGGTGCCCCACGGAGCTGCTTGGTATTCCCCGAGGAGAAGGGGTACGCCCCGGTGATGAGCAGACTGGTGTAGAGTTCCCGGGGCTCACGCCAAATCTTTAATGCCGCCCCCTCCTGGTCGTGTGGAGGCAACCAGCGAGTGTATGTTCCTTCATATCCAGTCCCCTCTCCTCCTGGTGTGAGCAGCAGGTGTGCTGCGGGGGAGTAGGGACAAATCTCAACCCTCGCCATTAACCAACCCTGGGAGGCGTAGACCTCATGGTGAAGAGGGTTGGAGGGTGGTGTCCCTTGGTGAATAGCGGGGGTGTGAGTGTGGTGACACAGGGGGACGCCTCTGCTGTCTAGTTCAGAATGAGTTCATCAATTATGACAAACAAATGTGTGCTATGAATGTATAGGTCCGGACCTGTGTGTGAACGAGCGTGTATGGGTGCCACCAAAAAACATCTTGTGGAAGTGTGTTGTGGAGCCTGATCAGCTCATAACAAACATACACATACATAAACTCGTTCCCCAGGTCGGCGCTGTGGAGATGAGTGGTGCCTCCAAAATGAACTTTATTGCCAATACCAGCGGTGTGTTGTCATAAACCTGAAGTGTCAGGTAGTGGTGGGGTGAACTCAGGATCTGGGCATCCCCGCTGTAGGTGTTTCCCTAATGAGGGGTGGTCTTGAGGGTCCAGAGGCCCCTCATTAAGGAGGGGGTACTGTCATGATCTGAAGTGGATCTGACAGTTTTAAAAGCACAGGGTGAACGTTTTTTCCTTTGGCAAGGTGACGTGATTGCCCCCGGTGGCCTTTGGAATTATCACATGTGGTGTCATTCATTCTGAGTTGCCCCGGTGGTGGTTAGTGGTATCGCACGATAGTTTGGGTTTAATATGTACGTAATTATGAATCAGGTGTGGGGCTCTATAAATGAGTCTCAGGGTGTGCAATCACTGCTGGTGATATTCATTCATTGATTGATTCTGAGTTGGTGAGAGCCTGGTGGAAGGATGGAGCTGAGAAGGAGTCCTGTGCAGCTTAGCCAGGGGGGACATGTGTCAGTGATGGTGTCTGCAGGAATTGCTGGCATGGCGTGGAGGAGTCGCAGTGATGGTGTCGGCAGGAAGTGTCTGCATGGACTGGTGGAGTGGCGACTATGGAGAGTAGCACTCACCATGTGGGACTTGGCTGCTGAGCTGGACTCAAGCATGCTTGACTTCGTGGCAGAAGCTGAACTCATCTTTGGGACTCTGTTACTAAGCAGCAGCAACTGGTGGTGGACTCTGCCCCAAGGCTGCACTATGGTGAAGGATCCTGTTATGGTGAAGGATCCGGGTGGAGGAGAAGACGCACGCAGGTGGAGGGCTCTGTTGCAGGAGCATAAGCACAGAGCATAAAGCTAAGTGGTGTCCCCCTGTATTGTCTCTTTCCCTCATGTGTGTCTCTAGTGCAGTGGTGGGATTAGTCTCCGCACCGCCCAATTCCCTAGTGAGGGTTTAGGGTCAGGGCGAGCAAGGGTTTAAGGTTCGCGTGCGGCGACAGGTGCGGAGCCTGTATAGGGAATGTGAGGAGTGCAGGGACACTGGCTCAGTGGAGTGCAGGAGGTCTCCATGTCCCCATTCCCTATCGTAGGGCCCACCATTGTTAATGTTTCCCAGGTTCCCCCTTATTATTTAAATTCACCACTGGAGGCGCTGTATCCTGGGTCACGTGTGATTTGGGTTCGCCTTGCGGTAACATCTGCGTCCAGACACGCGTGACCGTGACAGCATCCTTGAGCAAAATGTCCAGCGTCTCCTCAATTGAAACAGATCGGCGGCCCCACCATGCAATGCGGTCTTGGCCCCGGCGAGACTCGGGAACAGTCCTGCCTCCGGAGGGGTGCTGAAGGTTTCTTCTTCAGGGTAAGACCATTCCTCTTGCATGTTATGGATTCATGGATTTCCTTCCAAAGTTCTCTCACCCAGCCTATTTCAGTTGCCAACAGGACGGACACCGCTCCAATCCGGACCTTCCCTGCCGGGACTGTCAACCTCCGCTCTTGCTCACACGTGCGCACTTCGCCCCCTACTTCCAAAAATGACATGCGCGGATTAAATCAGAAGCGCTCTCGCAAGGCTTGTTTAAGCAGCGCGTCTCTAAAGCCTGCTACCAGCTGATCCCTCAGAACTTTATCAGAAGGTCCTACACCTATGCCATCTCGCTTAGCAACTGCGGCATGGATCTCCTGCAGCGCATTCATGTACTAAGTCACAGACTCCCCCTCTCTTTGGACATGGCTAAACAAGCACAACTCTCCAACATCTGTGGGGTCTCCATGCACTTTTTCTAGGATTTGTAGGACTTTGGTAAAGGTATCTCGCTCATGGAGGGGCCAAAACACGACGGAGCTCCTTGCTTCTCCGTCTAGGGCCATCATAGCAATCTCTGCCTCCATTGCGGGGGTCATGGAGTGCATCCTCAACATGCCCCTGACCCGCTCAGTCCAGTCCCATAGCAGAGTAATACTCCCTGTAAACTTCGGGAGGTTGGTCAACATTGCCCCCAACTGTATACTATCCCTTGGGGCACCCATGACTGCTTGGTCTGTCTCCTCTGTGCCTGTAGACTGCATCCTGCCAACTACGTCAAGTGTGAGCAGGATGCGAGATGCAGTGACCTACAGAAGGCAGAGCAAGAGAGAAATACTTTACTTTAACAGGGAAATACTCCACACAGGGAGGTAAATGGTTAACAAGGGGGGTAAACAGTTCAAAGTGTAAATAGTATGTAGAGTTAAAGAACTGTAGAAAGAGTAGTAACAGTTCTTGTTGGGTCAACTTATTCTGTCAGAAGTTTCTCAGGATGGGATGAATCACAGAACAGGTGATGATGCCAGCAGCGGCTGGCGCAGCACTTGTCCGATGGGGTCCTGGAGGTAATGAGGATCCATCTTCTGATGGCAGCGGTTTGTCTCCGGTACCTTCCGCTGAGCCCCAAATCCATATACTGATGCGGCCGGAGGAGTGCGGGCCTCCACACTATCTAAGCCCAACGTGGTCCGGCGGATATACACTGGGGAATCGGAGCGCAGACGGTGGTCCTGCTCCCGGTCTCTCTTAGGCGGCACGCGCATGGTACTTACGGGCCCGGAGCATTTGGAATCTTGCTTCATGGTGACCAATGGGTACACTGCATGTCTCTCATCACAGTCTCTGCCAGTTGCGGAGGCGATGCTCGGGCGCAGGCCTGCACTGTATGGATGCTCGAGGGCCGAAGCACCCACTGGTCCCTGGTCGCTGTCTGTTCTCGCCAAGTCTGCCTGTTTCCATGCGCGCGCTGAGGCTGTAACCCCTTAACAACGTCCCCTGCTTCCGCCTGCAAGGATTGGTCCGGTCCCTTATGCTTGCCCCCGGACAACTGAGGAGACAGCCTGGAATCGGCAGACAACAGGTACCCGCAGCACGGTCCTTCTGACTCGCCCCCAGAGGCCGTGGGGTACTTGGTGCCGGGCCCATTGACTTCAATGGGAGATGTCACAGCGGCTGTGACCCGGTCCGTGCCCTCAGGCGGTCAATGTAAAAGGGGTTAGAGTGATGGGGATGAAGTTGTTGAGATGATTCGTGACGCCATCTGAGGTTTCTGGTCAGTTTGACCAGCGCTGCAGGGTTGCTTCTCTGGGGCAGATGGTGTGGTGCAGCAATGATGTTGAAGCTCCCCCCAGGTGGAGCTGTAGTCCCAGGGCAGAGTAGATGAGGTTGGCAAGTGGGGAGATGGTGTAAAGAAGTAGATGTAGCAGAGCCGGGTGTAAGGCGCAAGAATAAGTGGAGGACGCAAGGGCATGTAGTTCCAAGGCTTTACTCACAGTCTAGTGCACACAGATGTCCGCTTCGGTGCCGTGTCCTCCAGGTCAGGGGCTCAGCCAACTCCCAGGCAAGGTAAAGTACACCTTTCCAGCACTCCTCCAACATGTGCCTTCTCTGAACGTCTCCACACTAGCGCCTAATCTGAAGTACTTGTAGTTGCGTATTAAACTCAAGTTCCTCCTTCTTGATGTTACTTTGAACTCTACTTGTATGGCAGACAGCTGTAGCCTGCTTTGGGGACTCCTTGCTATCATGTCCCGGCTCACCCATGTTGCTGTTGCGCCCCCAAGTCTTAGATGGGAATAAAGTGGTGACGACTTCTATTCCTCCGGTTTCTGCTGCAGGAATATCAGTATCCATACAACCTCGGGGACCGGACCCCTGCCATGCACTTCAAACTTGAGGAAGGGCTCTGCTCTGACCCTAGTCCTCTACTTCTCCTTACATTCTGTAGTAAACTATCTTCCTTCTGAAGAATCAGGCTTTCTATGGCTCTTTCCTGTGCCAGCAGCTCCAGGTCACAGGAGTCTGCTGCAGCACTTCCTTCACTCCATCCCTCTCAGGGCATCTTCTCTCACAGACTGACCTTTTCCTAATATTCTCTCGCTCTCTTGTGTAGTCTAAGCTCCACCCACCTCCCAGCACTCTTTGTGTTCCAAGCAGTGAGCCACCAAGGTTGCTCTGCTACACTACTGGTGTGCGTGTGGGATGTTTTTGTTGGAGTGTGGTCAGGTGTCTCCACCTTACCTGGATAGTGTTGTACCACACCTCAGGAGGAGGTGCAGTACCTCTGTGGCGACTGAACCCTCAGGGGCGCCACATACCCCCCGTTAAACACAGCACGTCTGTGGGCTGCAAGTGAAACAAAGGTGTTAAATAAGGAGCATACAAAATTTTTAAAATGCATTTTAACAGGTGAACAATTTTTAAACTAAACTTCCCAATATGGGAGGCACTGATTCTTAAACATTGTAGAACAAGTTAACAGACTACCTATAATTTAATATTTTACTTAATTTAAAGTGCTATTGGCAGTAACCATTGCTAAGAAGTTCACTACCAGTTCAGGGCCTACTATCCCCGATGCAACATATTTTCCTTTATCATTCACATTTTCACATTCTGCTGTTTCTTCTAGACCCATAGGTGACAACCGCTGACTCCTGGTTTGTCACCTGAATTCAAAATTTTTATTCAAAGCTTCACATTTTTATTAAAGATTACTTCTAAACTACTTTCTGAAAAACATATATTTCTAATACTGCAGCTAAACATTGCTACCAACATTTTCAAAAGGCACATTATAAAATACTTCACAGTAAGACAACAGTAATTGTTGCAAGGGCTGGACACCGCTCCCAGCCGGGATTTCTTGCAGTGTCTCTGTAGCTGAAGTAGAACTTGGGTCTGAGGTAGTCCTTGTTGAAGACTGTTCATGTAAAACCAAGAGACAGCACCTTAAGAGGCACAAACTATTTACAGCAAAGTTTGTGGATCACTCCAAGTTCATGATCGCTCAGTTCAATAAAATGGGTGCCAACTGGGCGACCTGGGGAAACACAGAAAATGAGGGCACAACGGTGCCCATACCCTCCTGGGTAACAGTTCAGTTCAAAATGTACTTAGTGGTTTTGTCTCTTGCATGATGAAGTGCGAGGATAACGAATCTCTGGTAGGGGAAATCCGTGATGCATGGTAACACCCATCAGCTGTTCAGGCTCCTCCGCCGAGTTCAGAAGACGCCGGATGGGACGCGTCTGCTCAAGTTTTGCTCTTTTCAGCAGGGACTTCTTCCAATTCTTCATTGCAGTCAGCTTAGCGTCTTGGAATTGAGAACACAACTCCTCCATTTGTTCCATGCGAAGTACCAGCCTGTTGCACGCGGTGGACGGAAACTCAGGGGTCAACCCAGTGGCAGGGGCGGCGGTCGTACCTGACGTTTCCTGACGGTGTTGTTTTGGCTCCGGTGCAGGCACTGAACGGCAGCCGGTGGCAGCGGTGGTTGCTGGAGCTGCCTGGTCAGCAAGCGGCGACTGGAGTGGAGCAGGTGCTGGTTCAGGGTCTGCTGAGGCCTCCAGTGGGACCTGCGCGGCCGTGCCAGGTCCAGGCGGGAACACGGTCCCAGCTTCACATTCAGCTCCTGGGTCCTCAGGTAACTCCTCCTGGCAGGCAGCGCCCAGCGGTGGCAGCAGCGGGGAGGTGGTGACAGGCACTGCCGATGGCATAGCGGCGGCCGCGGGTTTCACAGGTGCTGCCTGGGGGAGAACTGGTGCAGCGGCGGCGGGTACCGGTGGTGGAGGTACCTTTTCTGCAGGCCCCACCTGGGTGCGCTGCTGGTCCAAGGTCCGCAGCGCTTCTTGCTTCAGCCACAGACTGCAGTTCAGCATGGCGATTTCTTCCTCCAGCTGCTGACAGTCCATCACAAAAGCAGGGTCAGAGCCTTCAACTACTGCGCCGGGGAAGGCAAGCTCCTCTTCCTCGCGATCTTCAGGCCTCCGTCCTTCTTCCATCATGGTGTCCTGGCATTCTAGCTTCTCTCTGGGCTCCTTTCCCGCCACAGGGCTTTGCTCCTCCTTCCTGGGGCGGCATCTTCTTCCTCTGCCTCCTTACCAAGCCAGCATACGAACCCCTCTGGGGGTGGGCCATGTTGCTGTTGCATAGAAGTTCAGGCAGGGGAGGCCAAGGACAGTTTGCGCTCTTTTCCTAGGGTCACCCATGTTGTCATGCCCTTCTTCACAGCACCGGCGGCCATTTTACAGTCTATCATTATGGTTATTTTGCACATTTTCAGCAATTTTAAGCCCAATAAATCTTCAGCACACAGGACCCGGTGGTACCGGGCTTCGTCATCCTGTTCGTGACGCCAAAATTGGCTCGCCCTCAGAGGCCGTGGGGTACTCAGTGCCGGGCCCGTTGACTTCAATGGGAGATGTCACAGCGGCAGTGACCCGGTCCGTGGCCTCAGGCAGTCAATGTAAAAGGGGTTAGAGTGATGGGGATAAAGTTGTTGAGATGATTCGTGACGCCACCTGTGGTTTCTGGTCAGTTTGACCAGCACTGCAGGGTTGCTTCTCTGGGACAGATGGTGTGGTGCAGCAATGATGTTGAAGCTCCCACAGATGGAGCTGTAATCCCAGGGCAGAGTAGATGAGGCTGGCAACTGGGGAGATGGTGTAAAGAAGTAGATGTAGCAGAGCCGGGTGTAAGGCGCAAGAATAAGTGGAGGACGCAAGGGCATGTAGTTCCAAGGCTTTACTCACAGTCTGTTGCACACAGATGCCCGCTCAGCCAACTCCCAGGCAAGGTAAAGTATACCTTTCCAGCACTCCTCCAACATGTGCCTTCTCTGAATGTCTCCACACTAGCGCCTAATCTGAAGTACTTGTAGTTGCGTATTAAACTCAAGTTCCTCCTTCTTGTTACTTTGAACTCTACTTGTACGGCAGACAGCTGTAGCCTGCTTTGGGGACTCCTTGCTATCATGTCCCAGCTCACCCATGTTGCTGTTGTGCCCCCAAGTCTTAGATGGGAATAAAGTGGTGACGACTTCTATTCCTCTGGTTTCTGCTGCAGGAACATCAGTATCCATACAACCTCGAGGACCGGACCCCGGCCATGCGCTTCAAACTTGAGGAAGGGCTCTGCTCTGACCCTAGTCCTTAGTCCTCTTCTTCTCCTTACGTTCCGTACTAAGCTATCTTCCTTTGGAAGAATCAGGCTTTCTATGGCTCTTTCCTGTGCCAGCAGCTCCAGGTCACAGGAGTCTGCTGTAGCACTTCCTTCACTCTATTCCTCTCAGGGGATCTTCTCTCACAGACTGACCTTTTCCTAATATTCTCCCGCTCTCTTGTACAGTCTAAGCTCCACCCACCTCCCAGCACTCTTCGTGTTCCAAGCAGGGAGCCACCAAGGTTGCTCTGCTACACTACTGGTGTGCGTGTGGGATGTGAGTGTTGGAGTGTGATCAGGTGTCTTCACCTTACCTGGATAGTGTTGTACCACACCTCAGGAGGAGGTGCAGTACCTCTGTGGCGACTGAACCCTCAGGGTCGCCACACTTCTTCTTACATTAACATATCCGTATTGATAACATTACAGATAATACCTTTGGAGGGTCATTTTTGGATGCTGAATGGTTCAAATGAATGGTTTGCAGCATTTTGTTAAGCACCATGGTACTTAATACTTAATATTGAAGAGTAATCCTTAAGGTAGACTATAATTGTGGTATTGGGGAAGGTTCTACCTTTAGAATGAATAAGAGAAAACAAGGGCGGGGGCGCAGACATAGGGCTTCACCTGGTATAAATCAAATAAAATATAAAAGTACTCTGGAGTACTCACCCTTTATGGGTTGTGTTCAGACACAACCACTCTCAACGTTTGTTGCAGTCATATAGCTGCTGCAGAGCTCGTGCAGGTGGACAGCGTCCACTAGGTATCATAAGTTGAGGATCCAAAAAAAGCACTTCTGAGCATCCGCGCTGCTTTAGTGATAAGAATTCTTCAGAAATCCATATAAATCTTTCAAGTTCTTTATTATATGTACTACAGAAACTACGCGTTTCGAGGTGACACACCGCACCTCTTCTTCAGGTTACAGTACAGAGTTGTCAATTTTGCACAGCAATGTCATTTTGATATTGGAATCCACCTGAAAAAGATGTTGCATGCACATACCCAATGAGTATGTTGACATTGAATTTTTTGAGCTTTTGGAGCAGAAACTGAGGGAAGACTATAATTTTTTCTCAAAAGTGTAAAACTCAAAAATTGAAGTTTCCATTCATCATCGGCTTAAAAAACTCAGCAAAATGACTCCATGTGCACATACCCCATAACTGCTTCACGACAAAAAAAAGTTTCCAAAAATTCTGCAAAACAGAAGAGTTTCCAGTAGTAGTGTCTACTCGAAAAACTGGTTTTTGAACAGCTCAACATAATCGAAAAAGAGCTGTTTCAGGATGTTTTTTTTTAACTTATCAGCACAGAGTAGTGTTCTGGCCGGCTGGATGAGATGCCTTAGAATGACATTCAATGCGGAGACTCTGGGGTGTCTGGAGAATTATTTACAGGCAGTGTTCCATGGGAAAAAATATGTACCGTAAATTACCTCTTCCCAAAATGGAAGATAACTATTTGGTTTCTAGGCTGTGTATAGTAGCACGATTGATAGTATGCTGCAACAAATTAATGACTATCATCAAATTGGTGTAACCTTTCGCTAGAGGGCTTTTATGCAAAATCTATTCTAGGGACCCTCAACATCATTTAGTATGTACAGTCGGGAAAATAAGTGCGGTATTTGATACACTGCCATTTTTGCCACTTTTCCCACCTACAAAGAATGGAAAGGTCTGTAAATTATATTGCATTTACACTTCAACTATGAAAGACAGAATCTTGAAAAAAAATCCAGAAAATCACATTGTATGATTTTTACATAAGGAATTCACATTTTATTGCATTAAACAAGTATTTAATAAAATAGCTGTGACGTCTGCCTGCGGGTCTGGGCTGCAGCCAGGCAACACCCCGAGAAACACTGATACCCTTTACCCCTATACAGGGATCTGGATTTATAGCAGAGCCCAGGAGGCGCTGTCTGAATAGGAGCAGTGACCAGAGCAGGACGGTCGCCAGAAAGGTGTTCCAATACGGGACACAAACGTGGAGATATGCAAGTCTAAACCAGTCGGACAGCAATGGTACAAAAACGGTAGACAGAAGCAGAGTCAGATTCAGGCCGAGAGTCATAAACCAGGAGAGTAGCAGAGGTACAGAATCGTTAGGCAGAGGCAGAGTCAGATTCAGGCCGAAAGTCATAAACCAGAAGCGTAGCAGAGGTACAGAATCGTTAGGCAGAAGGAGAGTCAGAAGTCCAGGTCAAAGTCAGAGTCAGTCAGAAAGTAATTCACACAGTAACACACGGGGGGAACCAAGAATATATCCGGCGGCTTGCAAGACCAGTCCCAAGGTATTTCAGGGATCAGGTCACCCCTCATAGGTTCCTGAACTGATGATGTCATCAGTACCGCCCCCAGGATCAGGCCAGATGGAGATGCAGTAACCTCTTGATGACTGACAGAGGGGCGGAGCCTGCGTCCACCAGATGCCTGCGCAGGTGCCTTTACTCTGTCAGCACCATAACTCCCGGGCGAGCCATAGCGCCTCCTAGTGACCACGACAGGAGCAGCAGACCCAGAATTTAACGGCGACGTGACAGACCGGCGCCTCCTAGAGGCTAAAGCCGGGACAGTAGGCTCTGAGCCTGACGTGACAGAACCACGGCCCCTTCCAGTGGCCGAGGCAGGAACCGCCGTCCCTGAGTCTGACGATAAAGTGGCGGTACGGCGCCTCCTAGTGGCCGCGACCGGAACAGCAGGCCCTAAGTCTGGCGGAAACGTGACAGTACCCCCCCTCCAAGAGGGGCCTCCGGACCCTCAAAACCCGGTTTATCAGGGTGAAGGAGGTGAAACCTTCTAATCAACCCCTTGGCATGAATGTCACTAGCGGGGACCCAGGACCTCTCCTCTGGGCCATAGCCTTTCCAATGAACTAAATATTGCACAGACTTTCTCACTAAACGGGAATCAAGGATGCCCTGGACTTCGTACTCCAAGGCACCCTTGACCAAAACTGGAGGAGGAGGGGATTGGACGGGACGAATTGGGGAGCGGTACACCTTGAGAAGGGATTTGTGGAAAACATTAGGAATTTTAAAAGCCTGAGGGAGCTTTAAACGAAAGGCTACCGGGTTAATTACTTCTAATATCTCGTAGGGACCAATAAACCTGGGCCCCAGTTTGGCAGACGGCACCTTAAGCTTAATGTTTCTGGTAGACAGCCAAACTTTGTCCCCAACTCCTAGGTGCGGCCCCGTGGACCTCCGTTTATTTGTGGCCGAAGCCTGCCTGACCTGGGACCCTTTCAAGTTTGTGTTCACCTCTGACCAGATTGTCCTTAAGTTACGTATGGAATTCTCTACTCCCGGAAGCTCCGACATCTTGGCCGAAAAGGAACCAAAACGTGGGTGCAAACCATGATTGCAGAAGAACGGGGTGGTTTTGATAGATTCCTGGTATTGGTTATTTAGAGCGAACTCAGCTAATGGGAGATGTTCCGCCCAATCAGACTGATGTTCCGAGACATAGCAGCGAAGATATTGCTCTAGAGCCTGGTTGGTACGCTCCGTTTGACCATTGGTCTCAGGGTGGTAAGCGGAGGAGAAGGATAATTCAATACCAATACGTTTGCAGAATGCCCTCCAGAATTTGGAAACAAACTGGGTACCTCGGTCGGACACGATATTCTCTGGAGCGCCATGCAGCCTTATCACATGAACAATAAACAACTTACTCAGAGTTTCTGAATTAGGTAATCCAGAGAGGGGAACGAAATGACATTGCTTACTGAACCTGTCCACCACCACCCAGATACATGTTTTCCCCTCTGAGGGTGGTAGGTCAGTAATGAAGTCCATGGAGATGTGGGTCCATGGACTCTCTGGAGCGGGCAAGGACTGGAGCCAGCCGGCAGGCCGATTGTGAGGGGACTTGGCGCGAGCACAGATTTCACAAGCTAGTACAAAATCCTTGCAGTCCTTAACTACCGTTGGCCACCAAAAACTCCTAGTCACAAGTCTGGCGGTATTATTGACCCCAGGATGGCCTGCCAGGACAGAGTCGTGCGACTCCTTCAGAACTTGTAGGCGAAACGGCGCTGGAACAAACAATTTCTGGGGGGGGCGTCGAGTCAGGGGCTGGTTCTGGGGATCTACGGATCTCCTCCAGAAGGTCCAGAGACACAGCCGACACAACAATACCATTGGCCAGTATTGGAACTGGCTCCGAGTCCTCAGCCTGTGAGGGGCAGAAACTTCGAGAGAGAGCATCAGCCCTCACATTTTTGGTACCAGGACGAAAGGTTATTAAGAAGTCAAACCTAGAGAAGAACAAGGCCCACCTCGCTTGTCTAGGATTTAATCTTTTAGCTGACTCCAGGTAAGTCAGATTCTTGTGATCTGTAATCACAGTGATCTTATGTTTGGCGCCTTCGAGGAAGTGGCGCCATTCCTCGAAGGCCCATTTGATCGCCAATAACTCCCGATTACCTATATCGTAATTTTTCTCAGTGGGAGAGAATTTGCGGGAGAAAAAGGCACATGGGCGAAGCTGAGTGAGTGATGCAGTGCCTTGCGACAGCACTGCTCCCACTCCGACCTCAGAGGCGTCCACCTCTACAATAAACGGGCGGTCCAGATCAGGCTGAACCAAAACTGGGTTGGCTACAAAGCACTCTTTTAACAAAGCAAAAGCCTGAATTGCCTCAGGGTTCCAATTGGTCACGTCTGCCCCTTTTCGGGTCAAATCCGTGAGTGGTTTAGCAATTTCGGAGAAACCCCTGATGAATTTTCGGTAATAATTTGCAAACCCTAAAAATCGCTGCAGCGCTTTTAGCGACTTGGGTTGCACCCAAGTTTTAATAGGTTGGATCTTGGCAGGATCCATACGGAAGCCTGTGCTTGAAACCACATATCCTAAAAATTGTACCTCCTCCGCAAAAAAAACACATTTCTCCAGTTTAGCGAACAGGGAGTGTTCTCGCAGTCTCTGCAGTACGGAGCGAACGTGCTGAGCATGTGTCACAGGGTCAGCAGAAAAAATCAAAATGTCATCTAAATACACGACGACATACACCCCACAAATGTCCCTGAAAATGTCATTTACAAAGTGCTGGAACACGGCAGGTGCGTTACTGAGTCCGAAGGGCATTACCAGGTACTCAAAGTGGCCAAGAGGGGTATTAAAGGCTGTTTTCCACTCATCCCCGTCTCTTATGCGGACTAGATTGTATGCCCCCCGGAGGTCCAGTTTAGTAAACCAACGGGCTCCCATTAGCTGATTAAAAAGATCAGGGATGAGTGGAAGCGGATACTGGTTCTTAATGGTGATTGCATTCAATTCCCGGTAATCAATGCAGGGTCTGAGACCATCTTTCTTTTCTACAAAGAAGAAGCCAGCTCCAACTGGTGAAATGGACGGTCTAATAAACCCCTTTTTTAAGCTATCTGCTATGTACTCGTTCATAGCCTGACGCTCTGGACCTGAGAGATTAAATATTCTCCCTTTTGGGAGACGGGCATCTGGAATCAGATCTATAGGGCAATCATACTTTCTGTGAGGGGGTAGCTTTTCAGATTTTGCAATAGAGAAGACATCCTCAAAATCTCTGAAGGCAAACGGTATGTGGAGGGGTTTAACTTTAACTTGATTTACTGTTAGCGACATGCAGTTTTCCTGACAGTGTGAACTCCAGCGTATAACATCGCCTAGGTGCCAGTCGATGACTGGATTATGCTGGCGTAGCCATGGCATCCCCAAAATGACTGCAGCAGACAAATTATCCATCACAAAAAATGACATAACCTCGGTATGCAATGCTCCCACCGACATAGTGATTTTGTCAGTAACAAATTTAACCCCCTCCTGGACAATAGATGTGCCATTAATAGCAGTAGTTTTTATAGGGGCATTAAGTTTTAATAGGGGTACACCGAGACTTTTAGCAACCAAAGAATCCATAAAATTCCCTTCAGATCCACAATCCACATATGCGTTCACACACTGAGATTTCTGACCAAAAGAAAGGGCAATAGGCAATAAAACTTTAGCCGCATCTGCGGGCAATACCTGTGCCCCTGGGCAACCATAGCCAGAGTTGCCCAGAGGCCGATGTCTCAGTAGCATGGATCTCTGACGCTCAGCTCTCTCTCTGAAGGCTCCAGACTGCAGCATACTGGTGCAGGAAGATGAAAGTGCTCCTTCAGGCTGTGCACTGAACCAGGTGTTTAGGCCAGAAATCAGCTCAATCAGAAGAAGGGAGAGGAAAAAAAAAAAAAAAAAAAAAAAGTTCAGGGAGACTGCTTTTGTATATGGTGGATATATACACAAGAAGCAGTTTTTTTGTATGTGGCTGGATATAATGTGACGTCTGCCTGCGGGTCTGGGCTGCAGCCAGGCAACACCCCGAGAAACACTGATACCCTTTACCCCTATACAGGGATCTGGATTTATAGCAGAGCCCAGGAGGCGCTGTCTGAATAGGAGCAGTGACCAGAGCAGGACGGTCGCCAGAAAGGTGTTCCAATACGGGACACAAACGTGGAGATATGCAAGTCTAAACCAGTCAGACAGCAATGGTACAAAAACGGTAGACAGAAGCAGAGTCAGATTCAGGCCGAGAGTCATAAACCAGGAGAGTAGCAGAGGTACAGAATCGTTAGGCAGAGGCAGAGTCAGATTCAGGCCGAAAGTCATAAACCAGAAGAGTAGCAGAGGTACAGAATCGTTAGGCAGAAGGAGAGTCAGAAGTCCAGGTCAAAGTCAGAGTCAGTCAGAAAGTAATTCACACAGTAACACACGGGGGGAACCAAGAATATATCCGGCGGCTTGCAAGACCAGTCCCAAGGTATTTCAGGGATCAGGTCACCCCTCATAGGTTCCTGAACTGATGATGTCATCAGTACCGCCCCCAGGACCAGGCCAGATGGAGATGCAGTAACCTCTTGATGACTGACAGAGGGGCGGAGCCTGCGTCCACCAGATGCCTGCGCAGGTGCCCTTACTCTGTCAGCACCATAACTCCCGGGCGAGCCATAGCGCCTCCTAGTGACCACGACAGGAGCAGCAGACCCAGAATTTAACGGCGACGTGACAGACCGGCGCCTCCTAGAGGCTAAAGCCGGGACAGTAGGCTCTGAGCCTGACGTGACAGAACCACGGCCCCTTCCAGTGGCCGAGGCAGGAACCGCCGTCCCTGAGTCTGACGATAAAGTGGCGGTACGGCGCCTCCTAGTGGCCGCGACCGGAACAGCAGGCCCTAAGTCTGGCGGAAACGTGACAATAGCAAAACAGAACTTAATATTTGGTACAGAAACCTTTGTTTGCAATTACAGAGGTCAGATGTTTCCTGTAGTTCTTGACCAAGTTTGCACACACTGCAGCACAGATTTTGTTCCACTCCTCCATACAGATGATCTCCAGATCTTTCAGGTTTCGTGGCTGCTGGTGAGCAACATTGAGTTTCAGCTCCATCCAAAGATTTTCTATTGGGTTCAGGTCTGGAGACTGGCTAGGTCACTCCAGCACCTTGAAATACTCCTTACAGAGCCACTCCTTAGTTGCCCTGGCTGTGTGTTTCGGATCATTGTCATGCTGGAAGACCAAGCTACAACCCATCTTCAATGCTCTTACTGAGGGAAGGAGGTTGTTTTGCCAAAATCTCATGATACATGACCCCATCCATTCTCCGTTCAATAACGTGTAGTCATCCTGTCCCCTTTGCAGAAAAGCACCCCCAAAGTATGATGTTTTCCCCACTATGCTTGATGGTTGGGAGGGTGTTCTTCGGGTTGTACTCGTCCTTCTTCTTCCTCCAAAAATGGCAAGTGGATTTGATACCAAAAAGTTCAGTTTTGGTCTGATCTGACCACATGACCTTCTCTCATGCCTTCTTTGGATTATCCAGATGGTCATTGGCAAACTTCAAACAGGCCTGGGCATGTGCTGGTGTGACCTTGCGTGCCCTTACGGATTTTGATCCAGTAATGTTTGAGACTGTGTTCCCAGCTCTCTTCAGATCATTGACCAGGTCCTCCGTGTAGTTCTGATCTAATTCCTGACCTTCCTCAGAATCATCTTTACCCTACGAGGCGGGATCATACATGGAGCCTCAGATAGAGGAAGATTGATAGTCATCTTGTGTTTCTTCCATTTTTTAATAATTGTGCCAACAGTTGTTGCCTTTTCACCAAGCTGCTATTGTCCTTTAGCCCATCCCAGCCTTGTGCAGGTCTACAATTTGGTCCCTGGTGTCCTTAGATGGCTCTTTTGGTATTGGCCATGGTAGAGAGGTTGGAGTGTGATTGATTGAGTGTATGGACAGGTGTATTTTATACAGGTAATGAGTTCAAACAGGTGCAATTAATACAGGTAATGAGTGCAAAGTTCTTTAAGAAAAACTAACAGGTCTGAGAGAGCCAGAATTCTTGCTGGTTGGTAGGTGATCAAATAGTTATTTCCTGAAATAACATGCAAATTAATTAAGGTATGTAAAAATAATACAATGAGATTTTCTGGGTTTTATTTTTAGATTCTGTCTCTCACAGTTGAAGTGTACTTACAATAAAAAGTACAAACCTCTCCATTCTTTGTAGGTGGCAAAATCAGCAGTGTATCAAATACTTATTTTCCCCACTGTATAATGCTACTGTATTGGGGCTGCTTGCACCTATAACGTCTGCACCCCCTGGAACATATTTTTGTCCTTGTGCATTTGCTGTATAGTCCTGAAAAGCGCAGCACAGTCAACGATCAGAACCCAACTTAACACACTATGACAGGGTTCCCCAACTCCAGTCCTCAAGGCCCACCAACAGATCATGTTTTCAGGATTTCCTTAGTATTGCTGTGGTGATAATTGCTTCACTTGTGCAATACAAAGGAAATCCTGAAAACATGATCTGCTGGTGGGCCTTGAGGACTGGAGTTGGGGAACCCTGCACTATGACACATTTTTAAGATTATAAATAGCTATATTGTGCTGCAACCAATATGACTGTTCATGTATGATTCTTGTTTTGTCCACCACAGAAAAATGATAGAGGTCCAAAAACAGAAAAGGAAAAGAAATACATAAAAATATTGGATGTCTACTTTGAATTTGCATTGTGTATGTGTACTCATATGTGTGAGAACATACACTACAGTTGTGGCCAAAACTATTGACACCCCTGCAATTCTGTCAGATAATACTCAGTTTCTTCCTGAAAATGATTGCAAACACAAATTCTTTGTTATTATTATCTTCATTTAATTTGTCTTAAATGAAAAAAACACAAAAAGAATTGTCCTAAAGCCAAATTGGATATAATTCCACACCAAACATAAAAAAGAGGGTGGACAAAAGTATTGGCACTGTTCGAAAAATCATGTGATGCTTCTCTAATTTGTGTAATTAACAGCACCTGTAACTTACCTGTGGCACCTAACAGGTGTTGGCAATAACTAAATCACACTTGCAGCCAGTTGACATGGATTAAAGTTGACTCAACCTCTGTCCTGTGTCCTTGTGTGTACCACATTGAGCATGGAGAAAAGAAAGACGACCAAAGAACTGTCTGAGGACTTGAGAAACCAAATTGTGAGGAAGCATGAGCAATCTCAAGGCTACAAGTCCATCTCCAAAGACCTGAATGTTCCTGTGTCTACCGTGCGCAGTGTCATCAAGAAGTTTAAAGCCCATGGCACTGTGGCTAACCTCCCTAGATGTGGACGGAAAAGAAAAATTGACAAGAGATTTCAACGCAAGATTGTGCCGATGTTGGATAAAGAACCTCTACTAACATCCAAACAAGTTCAAGCTGCCCTGCAGTCCGAGGGTACAACAGTGTCAACCCGTACTATCCGTCGGCGTCTGAATGAAAAGGGACTGTATGGTAGGAGACCCAGGAAGACCCCACTTCTTACCCCGAGACATAAAAAAGCCAGGCTGGAGTTTGCTAAAACTTACCTGAAAATGCTAAAACGTTTTGGAAGAATGTTCTCTGGTCAGATGAGACAAAAGTAGAGCTTTTTGGGCAAAGGCATCAACATAGAGTTTACAGGAGAAAAAAAGAGGCATTCAAAGAAAAGGACATGGTCCCTACGGTCAAACATGGCGGAGGTTCCCTGATGTTTTGGGGTTGTTTTGCTGCCTCTGGCACTGGTCTGCTTGACCATGTGCATGGCATTATGAAGTCTGAAGACTACAAACAAATTTTGCAGCATAATGTAGGGCCCAGTGTGAGAAAGCTGGGTCTCCCTCAGAGGTCATGGGTCTTCCAGCAGGACAATGACCCAAAACACACTTCAAAAAGCACTAGAAAATGGTTTGAGAGAAAGCACTGGAGACTTCTAAGGTGGCCAGCAATGAGTCCAGACCTGAATCCCATAGAATACCTGTGGAGAGATCTAAAAATGGCAGTTTGGAGAAGGCACCCTTCAAATATCAGTAACCTGGAGCAGGTTGCCAAAGAAGAATGGTCTAAAATTCCAGCAGAGCATTGTAAGAAACTCATTGATGGTTACTGGAAGCGGTTGGTCGCAGTTATTTTGGCTAAAGGTTGTGCAACCAAGTATTAGGCTGAGGGTGCCAATACTTTTGTCTGGCACATTTTTGGAGCTTTGTGTGAAATGATCAATGTTTTGCTTTTTGCTTCATTCTCTTTTGTGTTTTTTCATTTAAGACAAATTAAATGAAGATAATAATACCTAAGAATTTGTGTTTGCAATCATTTTCAGGAAGAAACTGAGTATTATCTGACAGAATTGCAGGGGTGTCAATACTTTTGGCCATAACTGTATATGGACAAATGTATTGTGCCCCCTTACAGTAATGTACTGTAATGCCATGCGCCCGGAGAGGCCAAAGAGCGTTGATGACCCAGAAGTAAAGCCGGTGCATGCTCATTACAACACTTAAGTACTTTACAATATTCATGTGCAGGAACGAGATTTGAAGTGCTGTATGGATAATGTAGGACGCAACAACAACAGAAAACAATCAGGA
Organism: Dendrobates tinctorius; assembly: GCF_039654945.1. Taxonomy (NCBI): domain Eukaryota; kingdom Metazoa; phylum Chordata; class Amphibia; order Anura; family Dendrobatidae; genus Dendrobates; species Dendrobates tinctorius. The sequence continues at coordinate 19,961,087 of NW_027361700.1, forward strand.
GGGCATTGTCCAAGCTTAGGATAAAAGTTTGCAATCACTCTATGTGACTGTAGACTGCTGAATCATGACAGCGTGCTATGTGCATGTTGTCACGATTCCTTGGTATCCTTGATGCAATTTTCATACTTGCGGTCATGTGCAGACTAGACTTGTTCGGCTTTTCTCAATAGAAGAGTGTCTAACTAGCTAATAGTCTAGTTAGCATATGACTACAAGTATGCAAATCACTTATATGCCATCACAAGACAACCCAATCACATCGGGAGTACCAGGGAATCGCGACAGCATGCTTGCACGGCACACTGTCATCATTAGTCAGTCTGCAAAAAACATAGAATAACCACAGACTTTTGTCCCAAGCTTCAATGACCCCTTTAACAGGGCTTCCTGTTCAGTTCTCTACAACCTGTGGCTCTCTAAATATAGTGAAGCTATATGCTGGAAAATCAAGGACTAGAAACCACTGGACTAAATACAAGGGAATTTTTTTTTTATAACCGACTGGAAATTCAGTGCAAGGAAATTTTTGCTTTATGTGATGGTCAGTTTACACTCAGAATTTTATCGGGCAATGTAAAATTCTCTTTTTGCCTTGTAGTCAATGAAACAGGAGATGGACTTTGAGGTTCTCCACTGCTGTTCTCCTGCATTACCCTCTGCAGAGCAAAGATGCCCTATCTTTCAATATTAACGCTCCATCTCAAATCTCATCTGCTTGCTCAGCCATTTGACTTCAATTAATCACATCATCATATTGACAGAATATGCTTGTAATTGCTTATAAACTGCTCCCCAGGGAGGAAAGCATCATGTATGTGTTATTAACGTTTGTACTGATATAATAGGGCTCTGGGTAGTTTCATTCTATTTAAGTTAACAAATAACAAAGCAGTAATGTCCATACAGAATATTTACCATGACCCTCTAGTCTGAGGGCTAATTATTAATTAAAAATATCCATCTTGTACCGATACCTGATCAGATGAGTGCACAATTAGCAGGTATCACCCACAACTGATATTTTAATTTATTGGATTGGTCCATCATATATGCGTCCAGAAAAAATGTGTAGACACAACATCATTGGTACTACTTTCCTCCTGATGTAGAAGTGATCATCTCTGGACAACCCCTTTAATACCATCATGCAATGCAACAGCTCGTTTACAGGGGTTTATGTTATGATTAGGTAATCGAGGAGGATAGCAGGGGAATAGACTAGGCAACCAGATAACCAGAGAGGTTGATAACTTAGAGGATTGCAGACCCCTAAACTGACAACACAACTAAAATTAGCCGTGGGACATACCTACGATGCCCTAGATGCCTCGGCACAGCCAAAGAATTAACTAAGCCTAAAGAGAGAAAGGGGAAAGCTAAACTGCCCCGGAGTAGAACCCCAAAGGAATAGATAGCCCCCCGAACATATATTGCCGGTAAGACAAGATGAAGCACAAAACACAGGCAGAAAATAGAGTAAGCAAATGATGGGGCCCAAACTGTCTAGATAGGACAGGAAAGGATACTGTCTGCAATCACACAAAAAACCCTAAGAAAAATTCCAACACGTCTGATATGCAAAAATACTGAGGCCACACGACCTCTCCCCCACTAAATCAGAAATCTGGTGTGAACTGTATGCAAAACAAAAGATACTGATATAACAGGGGATTAGAAATACTGAAAAGACTGACATGAGCTGTGGCATATGGAACAGAGTCCAGCACAGGTCACAGCAGGGAACAAGGCTGAACTCACACCAGCAAACCTACTAAAATTTAAGAAGGGACTGGATGCCTTTTGTCATGGTCACGTGTGTCTGGGCGCAGATGATACCGCAAGGCGAACCCATAACACACGTGACCCTGGAAACACCGCCTCCAGTGGGGCGCATTTAAATAATAAAACGTGCAGGTGGATACGCCGCCTCCACCTGGCGAATTTAGGTATTACACGTTATACCATAAATCAAATAATAAAGGGGGAACCTGGGTAACTTTAACAATGGTGGGCCCTGCGATAGGGAATGGGGGACGTGGAGACCTCCTAAGCTCCCCTGAGCCAGCGTCCCTGCACTCCTCACATTCCCTAAACAGGCTCCGCACCTGTTGCCGCACGCGTACCTTTACGTCCTTGCTCAGCCTGACCCTAAACCCTCACTAGGGAATGGGTCGGTGCGGAGACTAATCCCACCACTGCACTAACACACATGAGGAAAGAGACAATACAGGGGAAACACCACTTAGCTTTGCTCTGTTGCGTGCGCTCTTAGCAACAGAGCCCTCCACCTGCGTGCGTCTTCTCCTCCACCCGGATCCATCACCATAACAAGATCCTTCACCTTAGTTCAGCCTTGGAGTAGAGTCCACCACCAGTTGCAGCTGCTTAGAACCAGAGTCCCAAGGATGAGTTCAGCTTCTGACACGAAGTCGAGCATGCTTGAGTCCAGTTCAGCAGCCAAGTCCCACATGGTGAGTGCCACTCTCCATAGTAGCCACTCCACCAGACCATGCAGACACCTCCCGCTGACACCATCACTGCGACTCCACCACGCCATGCCAGCCCTTTGTCCAGACACCATAGCTGAAACACGTCCCCCCTGGCTAAGCTGCGCAGGACTCCTCACCAGCTCCATCCTTCCTCCAGGCTCTCCAACTCAGAGTGAACACCAACTCACAATATCACAGGCAGTGAGTGAACACCCTGAGCACACCTTTATAGGGTGTCACACCTGAGCCATAATTAAGTGAACATTAACCTACCTAAGGTGCGATACCATTCCCCACCACCGGGCAACTTAGAATGAACGACACCACGTGTGATAATTCTAATGGCCACCGGGGGCAATCACGACACACTTTGGAACCAAAGGAAAAAAAGTTCACTTAATGCATTTAATACCGCCAGATCCAACACTGGATCATGACAGTACCCCCTCCTTAATGAGGGGCCTCTGGACCCTCAAGACCACCCCTCATTAGGGAAACCCCCACAGCGGGGACGCCCAGACCCTGAGTTCACCCCACCATTACCTGACACTTCAGGTTTATGACAAACGTACCGCTGGCATTGGCAATAAAGTTTATTTTGGAGGCACCACTCATCTCCATAGCGCCGACCTGGGAAACGAGTTTATGTATGTATGTTTGTTTGTTATGAGCTGATCAGGCTCCACAACACACTTCCACAGGATGTTTTTTGGTGGCACACATACACGCTCGTTCACACACAGGTCCGGACCTGAACGCTTATTGCATACATTCGTTTGTCATAATTGGTGAACTCATTCTGAACTAGACAGCAGAGGAGTCCCCCTGCATCACCACACTCACACCCCCGCTATTCACCAAGGGGTCACCACCCTCCAACCCTCTTCACCATGAGGACTGAGCCTCTTAGGGTTGGTTAATGGCGAGGGTAGAGATTTGTCCCTACTCCCCCGCAGCACACCTGCTGCACACACCAGGAGGAGAAGGGGACCGGGAAGTGGAGGAAATATACACTCGCTGGTCGCCTCCACACGACCAGGAGGGCGGCTTCTTCGATGGTATGAAGATTTGGCGTAAAACCCCGCGGACTATCACACCAGTCAGCTCACCATAGGGGCGTACCCCTTCACCTCGGGGAATACCAGGCAGCTCCGTGGGGCACCATTCCTCCCACCTGCCTGGGTGCGCCTGCCTGCATGAACCAGTCCTGCTCCCCAGCAGCGACTCTAGGGGGTTTTAGTACCATAGCCGCAGGAATATGGAGGAAAATATATATATACTCGCTGGTCGCCTCCACACGACCAGGAGGGGCAACATCGAAGATTTGGCATGAGCCCCGCGGACTATTCACCAATCTGCTCACTACAGGGACGTACCCCTTCACCTCGGGGAATACCAGGCAGCTCCGTGGGGCACCATTCCTCCCACCTGCCTGGGTGCGTCCCCTGTAAGAGCAAGTCCCGCTCCCCAGCAGCGACTACACACCTAGTCTGCTCACCACAGGGATGTACCCCTTCACCTCGGGGAATACCAGGCAGCTCCGTGGGGCACCATTCCTCCCACCTGCCTGGGTACCTCCCCGTGCAAGAGCAAGTCCCGCTCCCCAGCAGCGACTCTAGGGGCTTTTGCCAGACCGCAGCCGCCATTTTTGTTTCTCTGGTTATCTGAGCAGAGGCCCCAGACCCTGATAACTGCTGCTGCAGCGGCTTAAACACACCTTGCCGCTCCCCACTGCACCTCAGTGAGGACCGGCAGCAATTACCACAGGTCTCCACATGGCCGAAGCTCACCAGAAAAAAAAAGTATGGCCGGTGATAATGTCATGATCACGTGTGTCAGGACGCAGATGTTACCGCAAGGCGAACCCATAACACACGTGACCCTGGATACACCGCCTCCAGTGGGGCGCATTTAAATAATAAAACGTGCAGGTGGATACGCCGCCTCCACCTGGCAAATTTAGGTATTACACGTTATACATACAATAATCAAATAATAAAGGGGGAACCTGGGAAACTTTAACAATGGTGGGCCCTGCGATAGGGAATGGGGGACGTGGAGACCTCCTAAGCTCCCCTGAGCCAGTGTCCCTGCACTCCTCACATTCCCTAAACAGGCTCCGCACCTGTCGCCGCACGCGTACCTTTACGCCCTTGCTCACCCTGACCCTAAACCCTCACTAGGGAATGGGTCGGTGCGGAGACTAATCCCACCACTGCACTAACAACACACATGAGGAAAGAGACAATACAGGGGAAACACCACTTAGCTTTGCTCTGTTGCGTGCGCTCCTAGCAACAGAGCCCTCCACCTGCGTGCGTCTTCTCCTCCACCCGGATCCATCACCATAACAAGATCCTTCACCTTAGTGCAGCCTTGGAGCAGAGTCCACCACCAGTTGCAGCTGCTTAGAACCAGAGTCCCAAGGATGAGTTCAGCTTCTGACACGAAGTCGAGCATGCTTGAGTCCAGTTCAGCAGCCAAGTCCCACATGGTGAGTGCCACTCTCCATAGTAGCCACTCCACCAGACCATGCAGACACCTCCCGCTGACACCATCACTGCGACTCCACCACGCCATGCCAGCCCTTTGTCCAGACACCATAGCTGAAACACGTCCCCCCTGGCTAAGCTGCGCAGGACTCCTCACCAGCTCCATCCTTCCTCCAGGCTCTCCAACTCAGAGTGAACACCAACTCACAATATCACAGGCAGTGAGTGAACACCCTGAGCACACCTTTATAGGGTGTCACACCTGATCCATAATTAAGTGAACATTAACCTACCTAAGGTGCGATACCATTCCCCACCACCGGGCAACTTAGAATGAACGACACCACGTGTGATAATTCTAATGGCCACCGGGGGCAATCACGACACACTTTGGAACCAAAGGAAAAAAAGTTCACTTAATGCATTTAATACCGCCAGATCCAACACTGGATCATGACACCTTTCTTGAAAAGTATAATATTACAGGGTATATACAGTACACTAGTTTCCTTAGTGTTGCGTTGATCCAGGGAGCTAGTCTGATTGCCGTATGTGGAGTCGGGAAGGAATTTTTTTCCCCAATGTGAAGCTTACTGTTTGCCACATGGGTTTTTTTTTGCCTTCCTCTGGATCAACATGTTAGGGCAAGTTAGGATAGGATGGGTTGAACTAGATGGACTTAAAGTCTCCCTTCAACCTTAATTACTATGTTACTATGTTAGAAATCAGAGGAAAGCAAAAAAATGGATCAAATGCAAAAAGATTCAAGCAGACAAATAACTTATCTGAAAGATGCAGGACAAAGCAGGAGGCAAGCAGACTTCCAAAATGCTCAGGAAGAAAACCAAATCACCGGCAACCTGAGGGAAGGTTGCTCACTTAAATCTCTCCAGTCTGTAACACCTGACCTCCAATCATTCCGCTCAGGTGATTGACTTCTGTCAGCCAGACCAGCTCCATTACCAGCAGCAACCACCAGAGGGAGCCCAAACTCAGAAGCCAGGTCAAAAGTGTTCACAACAGGTTTATCTCACACACAAAGTGATAAATGTATGATATGTGGGGGTCCGACAGCTGGGATTGCCACTGAGCTCAAGAACAGTGGACCAAAGCTCCATGATATAAAAAGATCAGTAGTGTGCCAAAATGACCACCGCTATATTCACTTCCATGTGTCTTTGGGAGCAAAAGTTGGAACACTGCTCCCATTTACTGTGAATAGAGCAAGGGCCATGCATACATTTCAGGAGTCAGACCCACCACAGATTATACCAGATAAGTGACCATAGGATAGCTGATGACTGGTATTGGTCTTCAATTGGATGCACAATATTAAAAGTGTCCGATACATTACATGGTAGCAGTCAGGATACAGGAGGTGGGACAGTGCAAGCTACTATACGTGATGCTTTCATCAGAGCTAGTGATGCGCCACTATACTCATTGCTCGGGTTTTCCCGAGCATGCTCGGGTGCCCTCTGAGTAATTTGGCATGCTCGGAGATTTAATTTGTGTTGATGCAGCTGCATGATCTGTGGCTGCTGGACAGCCTGAATGCTGTAGATACTCTCTATTCTGGTTAATTGATAGAGCTCCCAAACGAGGCACCAACAGCAGTTAAAGTAAAAATTACCTGCTATCCATTGGTGACACAGACACCAATTAGGCACTAACAGTCACCTTTTCCTTAGATCAGGGGTCCCCAACCTGTAGCTCGGGAGCCACATGTGGCTCACGGTCCCATGAATTGTGGCTCGCGTCTTTCTGCCAGCTTAGTGCATTAGCTCCAGGTCTAGCAAACAGGTATAAAGAGTACATCTCAAAATGGTGAATTTTGTGAGTAGCCCTGCACAGAAGAGCAGATCTGGATGCACATTTACTGGTCTTAGAGGTTTAGAGATGTTTTAGGAATGGTACGCTGGAGGATGGTACTACGTGTTAGAGGAGGTGCTCAAAGCTGGATGTGACTCTCAAGGTCAGAAAGGTTGGGGACCACTGCTCTACAGTCTACACTATCTCCACATTCAGAAGTAGGACATGAAAAATTCAACTCTGTCTAATATGTCTTACCCTCCACAGTTCTGGAATGAAATTGGTTGTCTGGTAGATAGAAAGCTACAACACAGTATAAAAATAGTCTCTTAATAAAAGTCCAATGGTGACATAGTGTCAGACTTCTGTACAAAATTACTCAGGAATGAGTTGAAACATTGCAATAATAGATACATTTGATATAGTTTCTCTCTATCTTGAACTTAATCCCTTCACCTCTTGGCGATTTTCGTTTTCGTTTTTTCTTCCCCTTCTTCCAAGAACCATAACTTTTTACTATTTTTCCATCCACATAGCCCTATTAGGGTTTGTTTTTGCAAGACGAGTTGTACTTTTGAATAATACCAATCATTCTACCACATAGTGTACTGGAAAATGGGAAGGAGAAATCCAAGTGCTGTGAAATTGCAAAAAAAAAAGTGCAATTACACAATTGTTTTGTTTTTGTTTTCTTTTACCAGATTCACTATTTAGTAAAATTGACTTAGCAATATGATTGTCCAGGTCAGTGCAATTATACAGATAAAAAAAAAATATTTATGCTTAGCAAGTGGTAAAAAAAAATGTGGAAATTTGTAAGAAAAAGATTTGCTTTTGTTGCCATTTTTCATTTTTCGAGAAATGTGGCTGTGTGAGGGCTTATTGTGTGCCCTAAACTGACATTTTTGTTGATATCATTTTGAGATAGACACAATCTTTTGTTTGCATCTTATTGTTATTTACCAATCGGATTAATTTATTTTATAGTTGGATAAATCGGACATTTCTCAGCGAGATACCAAATATGTGTATTTTTTCCTGTTTTATTTTCAATGGGGAAAAAAGGGGGGGATTTGAATTTTATTTTTATTTTTAAAAGCTTATTTTTTTATTTTTTGTTTAGCTTTTCGCTGTATTTAACCCCTTCACCACCTTGAGTTTTTCCGTTTTTTTGCGCTTTCATTTTTTCCTCCCCTTCTCAGAGCCATAACTTTTTTTTGTTAATATAGCAGTGTGAGGATTTGTTTTTTGCGGACCGTGTTGCACTTTTGAATGATATCATTTATTTTACCATGTAGTGCACTGGAAAACAGGAAGAAAAATTCTAACTCCGGTGAAATTTTGCAAAAAAAAAAAAAGTGCCAGCGTAATTTCACAATTTCACAATTGTTTTTTGCTTTTTTATTTATAATGTTCACTAAGTACTAAAACTGACCTGCCATTATGATTCTCCGCGTCAGTATGAGTGCGCAACTACCAAACATGTGTAGATTCTTTTTTATTCAGGCGGTTAAAAAAAAATCCGAAATTTGTAAGAAAAAATTTTTTTGCTTATGTCGCTGTTTTCTGAGACCTGTAGCATCTCCGTTTTTTGGGATCTGGGGCTGGTTGAGGGCTTGTTTTTTGCGCCCTGAGCTGATGTTTTTATTGTTACTATTTTGAATTAGATGCGATGTTTTGATCGCCTGTTGTTGAATTTTATTGCAATGTTCTGGTGGTAAAAAAAAGTTTACACTTTTTCTTGTTACGCCATTTACTGATCGGATTAATTTACTTTATATTTTGATAGATCGCACCTTTCTGAAAGCAGCGATACGAAATATGTGTTTTTATTGTTTTATTTTCAAAGAGGCAAATGGCGGTGATTTGAACTTGTGTTTTTTTTATTTTTTAACTTTTTTTACTGTCTTCAATAGTGTCCTTAGGAGTACAGATAAGCGTTTTTTTTGTTTGTTTGTTTTTATTTTTTGGACCAAATCTGCATGTGAAAAAAAATCACAACACGCACTAGTTTCTTGCATATGTCGTATGAGACTCACCCATTGTGCAAAAGATCAGATACAATGTGAAGACACAATATAGCATCCAATTTTTACGGACACATAGGAATTCTTTAAGATAGGAAAATGGTCTTCCAAATGTTTAATAGCTGTCGGACGAGTCCTGGTTCATCTGCAAACAATGATCTGTGCATAAGACGTGTTTTTTCTAATATAGGAACAATGTGTGGGACATCAAGCAGTGTGTTGCAATGTATGGATCAGCCAATATAACATTGTATTGGCGATTTGGCAGCTTCATGGATGTAACAGGTTCCCTTTAAAGAGAATTTGCCTGTGTATGGGAGAGATGGCCAAGATGGCTGACGACTGTACGATTGGCTGAAGTATAGTTTGATCGATGGCCTCCTAATATATATGGTCGGCTGCTGGCGAGCGTATGAAAAATTGTTCAAGTTTCATCTTGAATACATGGGATAATTAATGATTTTGTTTGATTTTTGACCAGAAGAAGGCTGAAGGATAGAACTTGACCAAGAGGTTAGGCCTTAAAAGGTAACTACCATTTAAAAATATTTTTTATATATCATAGAGGTTGTTACGTACTACTGATTGGTGGGGATTCGGGTTCTGAGACCCCCGGTGATCGGTCAAGGTTATCGGACAGTTTGACCCAAACTATATGCTGTTCGATGCTGAAGGCCGCACTGAAGCTGGTCAGATCCATCATATCAGTCTCCTTCAGAGCAGCTCTTGCAAACGCTATAACAAAGAGGTTGGGAGCTCTGCGCTCCTTGATGAAGAGACCGGTCACCTCCAATAGACAGCAGCGGTAGCTAATTACCAAGGCAACAAATAGTACCCAACAAAATTAAAAATTCCTCTGCTTTTGAGAACGGAGAAGATATTTTATAGCAAGTGAATTGCAGCGATCCTTGTTTTCACAAGCATATTGCAATATTACTCATTTATGAAGATGAGACAACCCTTTTAAAGGACTTCGGTCTGTGGTATATAAGTATTAAATGGGGAGTTATCATAAAATAAAAACTAATAAAAATGGGTGCGTGGATGAACAACATGTTAATGGAAGGAATTTAGCTGTCATTGTCATGATTTAGCTAAATATGACTGCAGCTTTCCCTAAGGTTTGGAGGGGTCCGGAGGTTGTGAGCCATGATGGAGGCCATCAACACCCATACAAAATAAAAACAAAAAACTGATCAGTACCTCTGAACAGAATAATGCAAGTGTGAACAGGTGCAAGTGGCTACGACTTCATACTTTGCAAACAATAGAATACAACAGCCTCTTTAGCGGTAAGATAGACGCACCTTTTTTTTTTTCTGGGACCCTAAACCTAATATTTATTGAACATGCCTCTCCTAGGTGACAACACTACTATTCTTAGTGTAAATTACACCATAAAACTCCCTTGAGCAATCTGGCAAATTATGATATATTGCTAGAACCCAATACCTGGGACCCGTACCAATCTTTAGAATAAATGGGACACCGGTCCATCATATAGTTTAGCTGCATAGTGATGCTCCTATCATCTGTGCAGGGAATTACAACACATCTCTATGTACTTAAATGGTAACAAAGGGGAGGTACATACTGTATAGTAAAATTCACTATAGTGCAATAATACTGTCATGTCCCTTTAAATTATCAGTGACTTCTGTCACCATGACAATAAACAGCCAATAGGATTGCTGGATTTGAATTTGAAAAAACCCACAATCGTCAGTTATTCTCAGTCTGTTCTATCTCAGCAGAGAGTGAAGACGGACACCTGCAGCCACAACGACATTTCAGGTATAAACCTGTAATATAATATAAGTGACAGCTGATTTATCTCATCAAATATTCATACAGAATAACCCGAGATGTTCTGTTACTAATTGTTCTTATTTACCCCAATACTTCACATCGAGACATGCACATGATGAGGAGCTGGCGGCTGATACTCTGCTGTCACCACTTGTCACACCTTCCATCTGGATGGGTCCAATATTTATCATCAGCTCCGTCCTCCATATGGAACGGCGCCTGTAGAGCGGAGAACGGCCCAAAGTCTATTATTCTGAATAGTCCATGAAATAAAGTGCTCCATATACAACACATAATAATGGGGGAGGGCAGATATTGGATATATAACGTCACATCCTGCACATTGCCCAATGTTGTCTTTGCCCCGGCAATGCCTCCTAAACACACAGACAGTGTTTCCCAACGTTTCCAATAACAGCACACCCCGGGCAATGGCATCTGCCCAAGTGCCCAAAACCTATTCTGACTGTTCTGCTAGTTTATAGGATTTTGATAGATTTCAACACAAGTGAAGATCACAGCGGAGACCATGTGGACCGGACCTTCAGCCTGTGTTGGATCAGGTCAGATTCCTCACACTGTTAACCTTTCTCTGTCCCATGGTCAGACGGCGCCCGACAGCTCCACGTTTCTTTATCTTTGGGATGTGTCAGGTTTCCAGTAATTTTGGGGGTAAATAAAGAACTGCAGATATTTGCTGTAAAAAATACCAGAAAGCCAAACTGATCCCCAACAGAGGTTGAAAGCGCCGGTCTGAGCAAAACATGAGCTTCATAGGTAGAGAGGGAAATCCTGTCACTGGCCATGAAGGCTGCAGAATGATTGCATCTTTCATACACAAAACTCATTTTTCTACCTTCTTCTTACTGATGTTTCCATTCCCAACTCTTAGCGGGATGGTTAGAAATATAGCGATCAGTAGTGCCACTCTGTCACATCCTCTTTGTACGTTTATGGCTGATTCTTATATTTGGTTCTTTTCTCCTCAGTTAATTTCACACTGGAGGAGACGCTCAGAAGACTGGCCTTCTGCATGAAGCTTCTGCCATCACCCTACAATATGGAGGTTAGTGAGAAGATGACTATACTGCTGCCTTTAGTTTTACAGGGGTGGATAGGAATGTCTTATTACATGAATAAACTTAATCTGCCGTTTTCTTAGCGCCTCATGCCAATCAGCCCAGAAGAAATATACACCAAGGCATGAATATGAAGAGCAGCCTACACCATCCATGAAGACCCAGATCACAGAACAAGAAGCAAGGGCAATGTGGGCTAAAGAACTGTGTGTGGATCTGGATGAAGAGACCCCAAAAAGAATGAAGGAAAAAAAAAAAGGTCAACATCAAAATTAAGATCGGCACCAGAAGAGAGGCCACAAGAGTGGCCAGGACAAAGGCCAGAAGAAGCAGCAGGACAGAGGTCACAACAGAGGCCAGAAGAGAGGCCACAAGAGAGGACAGGGCAGAGGCAAGAAGAAGCAGCAGGACACAGGCCATGACATAAAAAGTAGTAATTACAGTACAAAATACTAGGAGTAAAAATGCAAAAAATACTAATATTATTAGTTATAACAGCAGGTTTGACCTAGCAATAAGTAACATAGGGAGTGGGACCTTATTATTTGTTGGGTGCGAAGCATTAATAATAATTAATAACAATATAAACAATTAGTTACAGTAGTATAAATAGGATATAGAGAAGTAGTTGTCATAACAAGGTAGTCAGCTGGTATTAATAGCTATTCTATTAATATAACTATATATATACATTTTATTAGAATTAGGCGGCTTGATCCGGGGTTCTAGGACTGATCGCCTTTTCCCGGGGTCAAGAAGGAATTTTTCCCTTCAGACACAGATTGGCTGAAAGTGTCCAAGGGTTTTTGCCTTCTTCTGGATCAACAGCATATACATAGTATAGTAGTAATATTTATAGTAGAAAAGTTAAAATAATCTTTTAATAGTAATAGCAAAAAAAATATTTATAAGGAAGAATAAAGGACAAAAAGCAAAAAAATAATTATAGTAGTTATTAAATAGGTATTTTAATAATAAAAATATAGTAATGATTTTAATTTTAATATTAGACTAGACATCTTAGATTACTTAAATGGAAATAATAATAATAATAATAATAATAATAATAATAAAAGCGTAAGGATAATAGTAACCGTAGTATTAGTTGTAGGGTTTGATCCAGGGTTCTAGAACTGATCGCCTTTTCCCGGAGTCAAGAAGGAATTTTTCCCTTCAGACACAGATTGGCTGAAAGTGTCCAAGGGTTTTTTGACTTCTTCTGGATCAACACCTTTAGACAAATAGGCTTTATTAATACCGGTTAGTGTAGTGTTAGTGTAGGGACCCATCTGAAGAGGTCGCCTTGTCGTTGGCAGATGGGCTCACACAATTTGACCAAAATATGCGCTATGAGCCTCACATTTCTAGGAGCTGTGTAATAAATATGGCCACTTACGTACTTGTGCTGGCAGAATTTTGTTGCCTCTTTTCCTTTTGCATTGCACCTACAACAGTTGCTCCTGCACATTTATTTCAGTTTGTTTGTGTTAGCTTACTTTCTTTCTGGATTCACACCTTTAGATATTGTGACCTTACAACTAGTTAGCAATAATTTAAGTATGGATGTAGGGTAAAATTAGTGATAATTTTAGATACTGAGAGAAATTATACAACAATTTGTGTTATTTTATTTTTTTAAGAAAACCACATTCACACATTTCCTTTATGCTTCCAAGTTTAATATCAAAGGCACCATATGAAGATTTAGATTCATTTTTAGCTTTTGATTCTTAGCTAGGTCTGCCTGATCCCTACAGAAATGTCAGTAGTAAATGGACAAACCTTACATTTGACACCCTTGGTCCATTGCATAACTGTAAAAAGCAACCATATAGCCCAACGCTGGAGTTATACTCAACAGCAGGGGTCCCCACCCTGTAGCTCGGGAGCCACATGTGGCTCGCTGTCCCATGAATTGTGGCTTGCGACTGTCTGCCAGCTTGGTGCATTAGGTCCAGGTCTAGCAAACAGGTATGAAGAGCACATCTCAAAATGGTGAATTTTGTGAGTAGCCCTGCACAGATGTGCAGATCTGGATGCACATTTACTGGTCTTAGGGGTTTAGAGATGTTTTAGGTATGGTACGCTGGAGGATGGTACTACCTGTTAGAGGAGGTGCTCAAAGCTGGATGTGACAGTGTATTGAGAGTCCTTGATGGGAGAATACTGAATGGGGGTATTGTGGGAACCCCTGGATCTCAGTGTACTGCTTTGGAGTGATTTCTGTGGAAAAGCTTTGGTTATCAATATACCAGTAATGGGGACTTTGGTTGACACTACTTTGAAGGGGGTGGGAGCTGGATGTGGCTCGTGACTCTCTCTGTAAGCTGAATGTGGCTTTCAAGGTCAGAAAGGCTGGGGACCACTGCCTTAGATTATAGGAAATACTTAGGATTTCCTTATAGTGTTTTGAAAATTTCCAAATGAAACAATCTCATATATGGTAATATTAAATATATGTTGCGACCCTAAAATGTCTAAAGCGGTCTCCTCTATTCTGCACACTAACTTGCCCTCTGGAAGGCAAGAGGCTTCAGCGTTCTGCGGCACACTAGGAGAATGCTAAAGCCTGTGCCCTCAGAAAGGCAAGTTAGTGTGCAGAATAGAGAAAGACCCCTGATGTCCTGGCTGACTAGTGACATCAGATCTATTGACAGAGAGAGGGAGAGGCAGAGTTTCGTTAAGTGCAGTCTTGCAACCATAGCACTTACTTAATTTACAAACCGCTAAAAATATGGATTTCTCAAGTTTCATGCAATGGATTGACAATATGAAGGTACCAATGGGTTCATCTCTCACTAGGCTTCGGGTACATCTAAGCAGTTTATGGGGGTTAAACTTATTGATAAATCCTCTTTTAAAATGTTGCGGTAAAGTATAACTCATGTGAAGTCTGCAGACCTCATTGTAGTACATGGTGTATTGGTAGATGGATCGGGGTGGGGAGTGCAATCAGTGCTGTCTATTCCATAGAACACATCAATATTTCAGCTTCTAAAACATTTCTGAGTCTTTTAATGTCATACGCTCCATTTGTTTGAGTCTGTGCCTTTCGTGTCATATGAAGTATATCTTGCATTGCGCTGCTGCCTCTATATAAAGTGGCTGCTTGACAGATTTGCTTCATTGTAGTGTATTGCAGCTCATCTATAGCATGAAACATTTAAAGAACATTTCCTGACAAATAAAATAATTATGTGTCCTTGAGTCCTCCTCTTCTGTCTGAACTGTAGTGAATAATTTCTTACTTGCATCTGAGAAAGCTTTTCTAGACTCCTGAATGGTATATCCGCCCCCATATGTAGTGATGAAACTACAATCACTGCTTTCTTCGGCTGAAAAGTATTCTGTTCAGGCCCAGACACTGATAGACCCCAATACAAAATTTGGAGCAGAGGGCCTTAAAGGGAACCTTACAGCTGATACATGCTGCCCGATCCGCAGGCAGCATGTATCAGGCACTGGTTGTATGATTTCAGCCAGAAATGTTTAACTCTGAAACATTGCAGCATTTTAGAGAAAAACATGATTTATTGCCCCCAGGGACCCAGCAGCACAGGAGCCTAGTCGGACAGCCTGGTCCCTTGTGGATTATCCCCGCCCATTTCCCTGGAGTGACAGGTCTCTCCCTGTGTGTACTTGTACAGGGAAAGATCTGAAACAAATATGACCCCAAGACAGCAGACACATTGCTGGAGAGTAATGATGGAGCCATACACGGAAATGGCAATATTTATCTATCCATCTGTCTATCCAGGAGCGGACATATCACCAGTGCAGCTGCACCGGTACCGGGGTGGAGAGGAGCCTGCTGACACAAGCGACTATGTCAACTGGATGTGCGTCCAAGGAGGAGCATTCAGTTGAAATGTATTGTGGCGCAGGGAACCCGCGCTGCAATACATGCTGCCAGCAGCTGACGGCGGCATGTCCGTGACTAGCGGTGCATGGCAGTGACATTATGTGCCATGGCGGAGAAGCCAAAGTCAACATCCGGCTCCCACGCGAACTGTAGAAGAGGACTCCTCGCAGTATGGGAGTGTGGCAGAAGGTGAGTAGTATTTTTTTAATGTATTACAAACAGGGCATATTATACCTGG
The DNA here is from genome assembly GCF_039654945.1 of Dendrobates tinctorius. NCBI lineage: Eukaryota > Metazoa > Chordata > Amphibia > Anura > Dendrobatidae > Dendrobates > Dendrobates tinctorius. The sequence continues at coordinate 19,976,895 of NW_027361700.1, forward strand.
ATGAGGCACATTATACCAGGATGTGGGACATATGTACCTGTAATGGGCACATAAAGTATATACCTGTATGAGGCACATTATACCTGGATGGGGCATATTATATACATGCATGAGTCACATTTTACCAGGATGGGGCACATTATACCTGGAAGGAGACAAGGGTGGGGCGCATTATAAAAAGAAGGGGCCCAGGATAGGGCACATTATACCAGGAAGTAGACCAGAATTGGGGACATTATACCAGGATGGAGGACATTATACCAGGAAGGGGACCAGAGTTGGAGACGACATACCAAGGAGGAGGCCAGATTGGAAGACATTATCCCAGTATGGGGGTCATTATAACTGGAAAGGGTTTCCCTTATTATGTACCATCCTCTCTAGTTATCTATAGGGTGGACCATCATTAGGTAGCATACTCTATTGTTTTGTACAGTGCTGTCACATTTTTACATAGCATCATGTGTTGTTATATATAGCACCATCCCTTACAGAACGTATTTTCATTATTTTTGTTATTTACAGAGCACTCTCTTTATTACATAGTCCTCTCTTGGTAGATATAAAATGATTGCTGATGGGAAGCACCTAATCAGAGGACCTATCCATTAGACACCCCCATCAGAAAAAGAGCAAGCTCCATCAGAAGTCCTTTTAGTTTATATCTAACAAGAAAGGGCAGTATGTAATAAAGAATGGCGCTATAAATAACAAAAATGACGAGAATCCGATATGTAAGGAACAGTGCTGTATATAACAAGGGAGGGCACTATATAATAAGGAACTGTAATATACATGAGAGAAGACCAAGTAATAGATAAATAAAACATTTCTTTCACAGGGGCCCCAAGCTGTATCTATGTCCCCGTCCGTCCATCCGTCTGTCTATGTAACTATCTTTCGACTACCTAACACAGTGGTAATACTAATAGGGTAGCAGAATGTGCCTCCCCTAAGCAAAACTCGGAAGTTTTAACAAATTCTACTGAATGTATTGTGTGTGCATTATCTGACATTGTATGCAGTAATGTGAATGGGGTGTTTAGAATGTCTAGCGGTCTGGTAGCCTTTTTTGGACTCAGATGCCTGGAGATCAATGTTAACTGAGTGCATCTGGCCACCCTTTCTACCATGATGCCCATGGCGTCCTGTGAATGTAACTGGACAACCTGTCTTGATGCCAAGGGCACAATGTTGTTTGTGTGGAAGAAACTGGGCACACTGTCTTGGATTGTAAGTGTACCTATCCAGCCTGTACACTTGCCCAGGGCACCCCATGTGACATGCCAGGACTGTAGAGGTGCTCGGCAGTTAGCAGGATCCTGCTTGTCACTGTCAGAGCTCAGTCAAACAGATGGGTTACAGCTGTGTGTGCCAGCATGGGGAACAGGATGCTCCCAGCCACTGGGGAGGGGAGAGAAGAGACAGAAGGGAAAGAGCAAGAAAGGGAGAGAGAAAGAGACTTGGAAGGAAGAGAAGTGACAGACAAAGGAGAGATAAATATCACAGGCCAAACCACTAAATCATAGCTCAGAAAAATGACATACATATGTTTGAATGATACTCAAAGCTCTTTTTATACAGTATAATGTGCCTGTGCAACAAGAAAAGACACAGTGATATAAAGTAAAACATTTTCGTTGGGACTCAGGATTTTTAAGTTACATTTTTCTGTTTTATTTGCATTGGTGCTAATAATAAAAATGAGCCACAAATAAAGAAAAAATAATCCGAAGTTTTGAGCTCAATATTAGAACATCTGTGCCAATGTGTCCTCATGACAACACATCCTACCCCTGAGCTTGAAAGCTTATTGACACTGGCAACCAAGCTGGCATCTTCTTTCATTCTCTCATATGTGGAATAAAGCTGAGAACTATGGTAGATATTAGGTGTTATAAGTCCCATTGTTCCTATGATAATAGAGGAGTAGAAAATGTCAACAGATCAATCGCCAACAGGTCCTGAGTAAATCCAGTGTCATTGGCAATCACCTTCTTTCTACTTTATCCACATCATCAGGATGTAGTTGAAATTGAAAACTGCGGCAGCGCTTGGGAGCCATCAACTCTTGGCCCCACCACTCACATTTGTAGATCACAAACCCTTTAAGCATGTAGCCTATGAGAGAGGGCAGCTCTTCAAAATATACAGGTGCCATGCTTGCAATGTGCCATCCTGTGCCAGCCTTCAGAAATCTCAAACTACAGGCTGGAAAAATCTTGCAGACTGGACAATTTTTTTTGGTTGGTACTGTGTGGTATTATTACTATCATTGATACTATATGCCTGAAATGGCTGTTTTAAAGGGTACTTACACTTTCAGAGTACTAATAGTACCTTTTTAGTGGAAACTTTGTGTACTTTTAATGTCAGGGGCACAAGCTCTATACAGTTATTATCTGGGGTGATATTTGCAGAAGTAATAACTGTTGGGGTCACTATGTGTGTAGCGCAACTTACTTTTGGGGCACTATCATCTCTGTGGCAATTTTATTATTGATTGTCTATAATTAGGATACAGTTATCTTCACAGTTCCACAGTTAATGGGTGCATGGTAGCACAGTAGGTACTGTATTAGGGGTAAATACACTAGACATAAAGATGGTAGTAGAAGTAAGTTTAAAATGTAAGATGCCTAAATAATAAACTCTGTAGTGACCACTCCTACCTTGGAGAAACATTTATGCTGATCTGAGTTGCGCAAGTAAGAAAAAATAAGAAAATACAAAAAATTTCAAAATAATAAACCTGTCTATTGCCTAAATGCAAATGAGAGTTATACAGCTGCCACTTAGTGTAAAAAAGGCAGATCTTGAATTAACCATAAGAAATGACTTTTCACAAAGCCTTCTGTACCTGTTTTTTCCACTCCATCACCATTAGATGTTGGTACAAGCGTCGGTTTTCCAACTATATTAGTTGGGCTAGAAGCAATAATGGCAAAGCTAAATGAAAATATCCAACTAACAGAAATCGTGTAATTAAGCGAGGATTCAAATTTTTGATTCCCTGTGTGTTTGAGGGAAACTTCGCCCCTTTTTAGACCACACCGCTTTCAGCTGATCACACTCAATAACATGGCCCTTCCTCATCCATAAAATAAAAGTAGCAGAAACCACAATTTAATTCACATTTTTCTGCAAGAAATGTAGTATATGTTACCTGCAGTTCAATATACTTTGGAACACTACAAATATCACACATTACTACCCCTTTGTGCAGTAATAATGTACAAGTACTTCACAAGATTACATAATCAGTACAGATAACACACCCTACCCTGGTAGGACTCCCCTTTTCCTGCATCACTTCCCCAATAATTACAAAGGTTTAATGCTAATTACATGAATAAAGATGTATTAATCTTTAACTTGTCAGATGGCACATTGCTATATTAACATGGCCATGTAGAACGTCATTTGATAAGTTAAGAATTGGTACATCTGTACACAATTGGAACCACTATCAGTACATAAATACAGCTCCAGAATCATCAGTACAAGGTTGCCGAACCAGAACCCAGTACACCATAAGTACATGAATGTGATGCCAGAACTAACATAAGTACATGAATACAACACCAGAACCACCACCAGTACATAAATGCAGAACCAAAACCAGCATAGGTAAATTAATTCCGCTTCAGAACCATCATCAGTACATGAATGCAGGACCTGAACCATTATCAGGGCATTCATGCAGCACCAAGCTTATTATAGTGATCAGTGATCAGTCAAACTCTGCTATATACATTTGTTTTGCATCAACTAGAGTTGAGCGAAACAGGTCAGCCAGATTCATAAGTCGCCGACTTATGCCAAAATTGGGTTTCGCCAACCGAAACCCGGCCATAGCGTGAAGTCGGCCATGCGGTCGGCAAAACGAGCGCCAAAGTCTGATTTCCCAGAATGCTTGCAGCCGCCTTTTTTTCTGCCAATGAGCAAGAACGTACACTATGGGCAATGAGATGACATGTGCAGCGTCCACCACCATCGTAGAGAAGGGCATTGCTATGATTGGCATGCTTTGAGGGGGCGTCATAGTGTCTATAAAAGCCCTGACCGCCGACCTCCATTTTACTTCTGCCTATCTTAACAGTAGGGAGAGGTTGCTGTTTATCAGTAGGGAGAGAGTTAGGGCCGTAAAGAAGATCTAAGAAGTTCTTATGTGCTTGTGCTGATAGCAATTGTGCTGTACAGTTAGTGTGCAGTGACAGGGGAGGATTTTCTTATGTGCAGCAGCGCTGGTTATTAGGCTGCCTGAGAGCTGTAATACTGTGTGTACACTGCTGTGCAGACTGCTTTTTACACAGCACTAATACTTTCATTCTTTTTTTCTGCACAGTTACCGACCGTTCACTTTTTCCCACACCGTATAGAGCTGTACGCTCCTCACACACTACATACCGGCTGGTATCACGGACAAATACATGCAGACAATCTGTGTGTGACTCCGGAAATATATACAGAGATTTAAATTTTTCCCTACACCTTATACAGCTGTACGCTCCTCATACAGTACCGTATATCTGCTGTTTGTATGACGGTCAAATCCATACTGAGTGAGCGTCTGTGTGTGACTCCGGAAATAAATACAGAGATTTAAATTTTCCCCTACACCGTATACAGCTGTACGCTCCTCATACAGTACCATATATCTGCTGTTTGTATTACGGTCAAATCCATACTGAGTGAGCGTCTGTGTGTGACTCCGGAAATAAATACGGAGATTTAAATTTTCCCCTACACCATATACAGCTGTACGCTCCTCATACAGTACCGTATATCTGCTGTTTGTATGACGGTCAAATACATACTGAGAGAGCGTCTGTGTGTGACTGCGGAAATAAATACGGAGATTTAAATTTTTCCCTACACCGTATACAGCTGTACGCTCCTCATACAGTACCGTATATCTGCTGTTTGTATGACGGTCAAATACATACTGAGAGAGCATCTGTGTGTGACTCCGGAAATACAGTACCATATATCTGCTGTATATATTACGGTTAAATACATACTGAGTGAGTGTCTGTGTGTGACTCCGGAAATATATACGGAGATTTAAATTTTTCCCTACACCGTATACAGCTGTACGATCCTCATACAGTACCATATGTCTGCTGGTATTTTTGGTACATTTTCCCAAACATGACGAGGTATGGAGGAAGAGGCCGCAGATGTGGGAGAGGGGGCCAGCTGGTACTGATGGTGGTGGTGCATCTGCTGGTAGTGCCAAAAGCACAATAGCACCTAAGGCAGGAGGTGTTGAGCCTGTGTCATCGTCTGGCTCCAGAAGACCTGGAAGCCTCCCTTTTCTGGGAGTAGGTAGACTGCTTTTAAAGCCAGAGCATCAGGAATAGGTTTTGGCTTACATTGCCGAAACAGCCTCCAGCTCTATCGCCTCCTCTTCTGAAGTTTCAAAAACTGCAAGCACTGAGTCGTCAGTGCAGGCTCCTGGTCAGGAACAACACCTTTCCTTGTGTCCTTCACCCCCACCATAAGTGAAGGATGCGGCAGGCCACACTTCAGATTACTCCCTGGAGCTCTTTTCACATACCATGCCTGAGTTATCAAGTGAAATCCTGAATTCCCCAGTCCAAGATGAATATGACATGGAGTGCACAGATGCACAACTAGTGCTATATGATTCTGCTGGTACATTCACCCAGAGCACTGCATTGCCGTCGCAGTCTACTGAGCCAGATTCTGACCCTGATGAAACTCAGGTGCCCCTTCCCGCACACTATACCACCTTAAACGGTGACACAGAGGAAGGTGCAGGTGAAATTGAAGAGGAGGTGATGGATGACCCTGTTGTTGACCCGGATTATCATTCATTGGGGGAAGAGGGTGCTGCTGGCAATAGCTCAGAAGAGGAGGAGGATCCACAGCAGGCATCGACATCGCAGCTGCGGTTTTCTGGCAGGCCCGTAGCAGTCCAAAAACATATTACAAAAACAAAAATAGTTGCAGGACAGCTTGGCCAGATGGTCAAATTAGCAGTGTGCAAGCTCTGAAAATTTTTCCCATAGTAGGAAGAGTGCAGTGTGGCACTTTTTTGACCAAAATACTATTGATGAGGCAAAGGGTATCTGTAAGAAGTGCGGAAGGACCTTTAGCCGAGGGAAAAATCTCCGAAATTTGAATACCAGTTGCATGCTTAGACATGTAAACACCATGCACTTGCAAGCGTGGATGGACTACAAAATCTCAGGTAGCACACGTGCACCTGCTCTGACTGAAGGTAGCCAGCAACGGTACATCGCTTCCCCCACTGTAAGCCCACCGGTTAGCACACCATCAGCAAGAAATGTTGAGGTGTCGTCGCAAGGCCAAAGCAGTCAGGGAATCACAATGTTTTTCCAACGAAAGACTGCATCTAGGCCATCACCATCACCAACCCCCTCTCAGTCCGCCATGTCCACCGCTAGTTCCACCATATGCAGCTCTCAAGTCCAGCTCACCCTAGCAGAGACTCTGAGTAGGACAAGAAAGTACTCATCCTCTCATCCACGTACACTGGCTTTGAACGCCTACATTGCCAAACTGATCTCATTAGAGATGATGCCCTTCCGTTTGATTGAAAGTGCAGCGTTCCGAGAGCTCATGGCCTACGCTGTCCCATTCTATGACCTACCCAGTCGGCACTTCTTTTCTAGAAAAGCCATCCCTGCCCTCCACCTACATGTGAAAGACCGCATTGTCCATGCACTCAAACAATCAGTGAGTGGAAAGGTGCACCTCACAACAGATGCATGGGCCAGTAGGCATGGCCAGGGCCGGTCCATCACTGCGCACTGGGTGAATATGGTGGATCAACAGGGGACAGCAGTGGTGGGATAGTGCTGCCTAGCCCACGGTATAGGCAACAGTTGGCTGTAGGCGTTCGACCCTCCGCCTCCTCCTCCTCCAGAAGCGAAAGCTCGTCGACCTAGCGCAGTCGCACGGGCACTCCATCCACAGCTGCCAGTGTTGCACACGAGGTGTCCCAGTGTTGCACACGAGGTGTCCCACTGTCAAACAGCTAGTGGTAAGTGTCAGCAGGCTATTTTAAAGATGATGTCTTTGGGCGACAACAGACACACCGTGGAGGTACTGGCCGACTACTTGCAGCGAGAAACTGAGTCATGGCTGGGCAGTCTACATCTTGAGCCAGGCAAGGTAGTCAGTGATAACGAACGTAATTTTGTGGCGGCCATAGCCCTGGCAAAACTCAGACACATACCTTGCCTGGCTCACACCTTGAACCTGGTGGTGCATTGCTTCATAAATAATTATCCGGAGTTACCAGCCCTGCTCCATAAGGTGCGAAGACTGTGCTCGCACATCCGTTGCTCGCCCGTAGACTCCAGTCATATGCAGAGGCTGCAGCAATCGCTCCACCTCCCCAAGCACCGCCTAATCATAGACGTTGCAACAAGGTGGAACTCCGCCATGCACATGGTTGAGAGGCTGTGCGAACAGAGGCAGGCTGTAATGCATTTGTGGGAGGATACACGGGCAGGCAGTTTGAGGGCAGACATCGAGTTGTTGGGTGTGCAGTGGTCAAAGCTGAAAGACCTCTGTAAAGTCCTTCAGTGTTTTGAGGAATGCACACGGCTGGTAAGTGCAGACGACGCCATCATAAGCATGAGCATCCCACTTATGCGTCTGCTCATGCAAACTTTGACGCACATTCCCGGCACATTGGTAGTTTCAGGCAGCAGCCCTGTTTCCGGGTCCCCTGGGGGAAATTGGATATCTTCCTCGTCATCAACATTAACCACTGGTAAGGCTGGTGGAGGCACTGAGGCCAATGGAACTGGTTCAGGATCTCGAGACAAACAATGACGCAGCATATTCCGATGCAGCGTGCGAGTGGGGGCCCCTTCGTCTGTTTCCAGCTGGACCTCGTAGACGGGACCCTTTCTGCCAAGTCGCCGCCTCACCCTGTACGTCTTTTCTCCCATCGGCACTCCAATTTGTTGTGTGGGCGCTTTTCCCTCACCAGGACTCGATCTCCAGGCCGCAGAGTTGTGCCCCTTTGAGGAGTGACTTGAGAATGTTCTAACTCCCGCAGCCAATTCTGCACTAGCTGATGGATAGTCCATAGCCGACAACGGTGTTCTTGAACACAGGAGTACACCCCCGTCCGTGGGTAGTCCTCCTCGGGCTCCAACTCCAACTCTGCCAACTCCTTCCTGGACTGCCCAAAGAACAGAGAGTAGGGCGTGAAGTCAGTGGTGCTGTATTACCGATTGTTAAATACCCACAACAATTCAGGGATGTACTCAGTCCAACGGACCTTCTGTTCCTCTTCCAGAGTGCTCAGCATTTGGATCAGGGTACGTTAAATCTCTCACAAGCTCTGTTTCCCTGTGGATGATAATTAGTTGTCCGGGACTTATTGATCTTGTACAGCTGGTGCAGCTCCTCCATCACCTTTCCGAGGAATCGGGCCCCTTGATGGGAATGGATGCGTTTGGGGCACTCGTACACCTGAATGAAGTGTTTGCAGATTGTGTGAGCAGCAGACTCGGCAGTCTGGTCTCGTGTAGGTGTTACTACGGCAAACTTTGTAAAATGGTCTATCATCACTAACAGTGCTCTTAGCCTTGGTGCATGGGTCCAATTGTCAGGTAATCTATGGCCAGCAGGTCCATAGGGCCAGAGGACTTCACCGCCTCTGTGGGGGCCCGTTGTTCCGGTGGTTTGACCAGTTCACACCTGTGGCATTGTTGGCAGACCTCTTCCATGACGTTCCTCAGATTGGGATGATAAAACAGGTGAGGCATCCACTGGAAGGTTTTCTTGGGCCCAAAGTGCGCTCCTTTTTCATGCGCTTCTGTTGGCACCTGGTCTACCAGGGACGAGGGAATAACCGTCTGCCAGGCAAGGCCGAGTTCTGATTGGAGGAACATTTTTCTGTACAGGATACCATTCCGCAACCGTAGGTAATATAGAATTAATCTTCAGCTCACCTGGTCCAGCCTGCCCAGTCCTCCTTTCCATGATCTCGGTGCACGGAATGAATCCATCCCCATCTGGGAGAAAATTCTTGGTGAAAAAAAAACTTTTGTAGTTCCAGCACACGATATAGGAAAATTAAAAAAAGCCTTTATTTAGTCCATCATTAAAAATTACAATACCAAATGTAATAAAAGCATGTGTAGGCTTACGCGTTTCGGATCATATTTGACCCTTAATCATAGCATAAAATACTGGATAAATGTAGCACTTATCAAGGAAAAGCAACCAAAGAAGGCTGCCTTGGGTAACACCCACCAGAATCAGCTGTAATACCAGCATCACTAATTCAAGGTTAGCAATAGTACCTCACTGGATTAACCCGATGATGCATCCATCTTATACAAACATGTTACAATGTGAATTCTCACTTAGTGATAATCTAATGGTTTAGTCACTTTTTAACCAAATTTTTTTTTTTTTCAAAGGCTTTTTTATTAAATTTTTTTTTTTTTCCCACTGGGTGCGGTGGTGTGCGCTTGTAATCCCATTCCTTCCTGATGAATTTATATATACTAGCTGAAGAGCCCGGCGCTGCCCGGGCATAGTAACTAACTGTGGTTAGTTATAACAAATTATAATTATCCTCCATCCCATAGTCCCGTGCCCATATACCCATCATACATATCCACCATCCCATAGGCCCGTGCCCATATACCCATCATACATATCCTCCATCCCATAGTCGAGTGCCCATATACCCATCACACATCCTCCATCCCATAGTCCCATGCCCATATACCCATCATACATATTCTCCATCCCATAGTCCCATGCCCATATACCCATCATACATATTCTCCGTCCCATAGTCCCATGCCCATATTCCCATCATACATATTCTCCATCCCATAGTCCCATGCCCATATACCCATCATACATATTCGCCATCCCATAGTCGAGTGCTCATATACCCATCACACATCCTCCATCCTATAGGGCCGTGCACATATACCCATCATACATATCCACCATCTCATAGTCCCGTGCCCATATACTCGTCATACATATCCTCCATCCCATAGTCCCGTGCCCATATACCCATCATACATATCCTCCATCCCATAGTCCCGTGCCCATATACCCGTCATACATATCCTCCATCCCATAGTCCCGTGCCCATATACCCGTCATACATATCCTCCATCCCATAGTCCCATGCCCATATACCCATCACACATCCTCCATCCCATAGTCCCATGCCCATATACATATCCGCCATCCCATAGTCCTGTGCCCATATTCCCGTCATACATATCCTCCATCCCATAGTCCAGTGCCCATATACCCATCACACATCCTCCATCCCATAGTCCCGTGCCCATATACCCATCATACATATCCTCCATCCCATAGTCGAGTGCCCATATACCCATCACACATCCTCCATCCCATAGTCCCATGCCCATATACCCATCATACATATTCTCCATCCCTCCATCTCCATTCTCCATCATATACAGTGGGGCAAAAAAGTATATAGTCAGTCAGCAATAGTGCAAGTTCCACCACTTAAAAAGATGAGAGGCGTCTGTAATTTACATCATAGGTAGACCTCAACTATGGGAGACAAACTGAGAAAAAAAAATCCAGAAAATCACATTGTCTGTTTTTGTTTCATTTTATTTGCATATTATGGTGGAAAATAAGTATTTGGTCAGAAACAAGCAATCAAGATTTCTGGCTCTCACAGACCTGTAACTTCTTTAAGAGTCTCCTCTTTCCTCCACTCATTACCTGTAGTAATGGCACCTGTTTAAACTTGTTATCAGTATAAAAAAACACCTGTGCACACCCTCAAACAGTCTAACTCCAAACTCCACTATGGTGAAGACCAAAGAGCTGTCAAAGGACACCAGAAACAAAATTGTAGCCCTGCACCAGGCTGGGAAGACTGAATCTGAAATAGCCAACCAGCTTGGAGTGAAGAAATCAACTGTGGGAGCAATAATTAGAAAATGGAAGACATACAAGACCACTGATAATCTTCCTCGATCTGGTGCTCCACGCAAAATCCCACCCCGTGGGGTCAGAATGATCACACGAACGGTGACCAAAAATCCCAAAACCACGCGGGGGACCTAGTGAATGAACTGCAGAGAGCTGGGACCAATGTAACAAGGCCTACCATAAGTAACACACTACGCCACCATGGACTCAGATCCTGCAGTGCCAGACGTGTCCCACTGCTTAAGCCTGTACATGTTCGGGCCCGTCTGAAGTTTGCTAGAGAGCATTTGGATGATCCAGAGGAGTTTTGGGAGAATGTCCTATGGTCTGATGAAACCAAACTGGAACTGTTTGGTAGAAACACAACTTGTCGTGTTTGGAGGAAAAAGAATACTGAGTTGCATCCATCAAACACCATACCTACTGTAAAGCATGGTGGTGGAAACATCATGTTTTGGGGCTGTTTCTCTGCAAAGGGGCCAGGACGACTGATCCGGGTACATGAAAGAATGAATGGGGCCATGTATCGTGAGATTTTGAGTGCAAACCTCCTTCCATCAGCAAGGGCATTGAAGATGAAACGTGGATGGGTCTTTCAACATGACAATGATCCAAAGCACACTGCCAGGGCAACGAAGGAGTGGCTTCGTAAGAAGCATTTCAAGGTCCTGGAGTGGCCTAGCCAGTCTCCAGATCTCAACCCAATAGAAAACCTTTAGAGGGAGTTGAAAGTCCGTGTTGCCAAGCGAAAAGCCAAAAACATCACTGCTCTAGAGGAGATCTGCATGGAGGAATGGGCCAACATACCAACAACAGTGTGTGGCAACCTTGTGAAGACTTACAGAAAACGTTTGACCTCTGTCATTGCCAACAAAGGATATATCACAAAGTATTGAGATGAAATTTTGTTTCTGACCAAATACTTATTTTCCACCATAATATGCAAATAAAATGAAACAAAAACAGACAATGTGATTTTCTGGATTTTTTTTTCTCAGTTTGTCTCCCATAGTTGAGGTCTACCTATGATGTAAATTACAGACGCCTCTCATCTTTTTAAGTGGTGGAGCTTGCACTATTGCTGACTGACTAAATACTTTTTTGCCCCACTGTATATATTGGGCGGCACGGTGGCTCAGTGGTTAGCGCTGCAGCCTTGCAGCGCTGAGGTCCTGGGTTCGAATCCCACCAATCTGCAAGGAGTTTGTATGTTCTCCCCGTGTTTGCGTGGGTTTCCTCCGGGCACTCTGGTTTCCTCCCACATTATAAAGACATACTGCTAGGGAATTTAGATTGTGAGCCCCATCGGGGACAGTGATGATAATATGTGCAAACTGTAAAGCGCTGTGGAATATGTTGGCGCTATATAAAAATAAAGATTATTATTATATAAGTAGTCCCATAGCCATCATACATATTCGCCATCCCATAGTCGAGTGCCCATATACCCATCACACATCCTTCATCTCATAGTCTCATGCCCATATACCCATCATACATATCCTCCATCCCATAGTCCCGTGCCCATATACCCATCACACAACCTCCATCCCATAGTCCCGTGCCCATATACATATCCGCCATCCCATAGTCCCGTGCCCATATTCCCGTCAAACATATGCTCCATCCCATAGTCCCGTGCCCATATACCCGTCATACATATCCTCCATCCCATAGTCCCGTGCCCATATACATATCCGCCATCCCATAGTCCCGAGCCCATATACCCATCATACATATCCTCCATCCCATAGTCCCGTGCCCATATACATATCCTCCATCCCATAGTCCCGTGCCCATATACCCGTCATACATATCCTCCATCCCATAGTCCCGTGCCCATATACCATCATACATATCCTCCATCCCATAGTCCAGTGCCCATATACATATCCGCCATCCCATAGTCCCGAGCCCATATACCCATCATACATATCCTCCATCCCATAGTCCCGTGCCCATATACATATCCTCCATCCCATAGTCCCATGCCCATATACCTGTCATACATATCCTCCATCCCATAGTCCTTTGCCCATATACTCATCACACATCCTCCAATCCATAGTCAACCAACCATTATGACATCATAATGAGCGGCGGCAGGGCTCACAACCTTTGATGACATCAGCGTCGCCATGGCAACCATTGTGACATCATGATGAGGGGCAGGGCTTGATACGCACACACTGCTTCCCCAGTATGCAAATAGGGGCATTGTGACATCACAATGAGTGGTGGGGCTTGACGCGCACACACTTTTTCCCCCAGTATGTAGATAGGGGCAACATTGTTTGGTGAATTGGAATGCGCGGGGTTAAAATTTCGCCTCACAACATAGCTTAGGACGCTCTCGGGGTCCAGACGTGTGACTGTGCCAAATTTTGTGGCTGTAGTTGCGACGGTGCGGATGCCTATCCCGGACATACAAACAAACATACACACACACACACATACACACATACATACACACATACACACTTTGAGCTTTATATATTAGATAAAAATTTGATTAAAAAGTGACTAAACCATTAGATTATCACTAAGTGAGAATTCACATTGTAACATGTTTGTATAAGATGGATGCATCATAGGGTTAATCCAGTGAGGTACTATTGCTAACCTTGAATTAGTGATGCTGGTATTAGGCCGGGGTCACACTGGCGAGGAATACGGCCGAGTGAGAGGCGCTAAAAGCACGCATTAGACATGGACAAATGATTCTCTATGGGGTCACTCGCACCAGGCGTATATTTCTCATCCGTATCCTACGCTCCGTAGGATACGGATACGGATACGCTGCGATTGTCAGCGTACTACGCCCGTAGTACGCCAATGCAAGTCTATGGGCACGCAAAAAATACGGATTACACACGGACCAGACGTGTGATCTGCGAGCAATACGCAGGTCTTTTGGCTGGTGACAGGAAATGGGCCAATCCATCATCAGGAAGCCTAGACATGCAAATGAGCTCAAAAAGCGCTCCAGACATCCCGGAAGTACGCCTCCACGGAGTACAGCAGCAGCATGGCATCCACGTACATAAATGTTGAGATGCTCATTGTCCTGGTGCAGGAGCGTCCCGAAATCTGGGACCAACGCGATGCAAATTATGCAAACCGGGCAAGAAAGGAGGCGTCATGGAGGCGCATCTGTCGCCAGATGTACCATGACTTTGGTGACCGACCACGTGAGGAGCAGCATAAAATTCGTAAGTACAACGCAAAACATCAGTAACCTTAGCGCGCAACAAAAAAGGAATATAGAATCAGCACCCCCCTTCCTGTGCATGTAGTTTTAGCCTCATGAGGCCGTTACATTTGGATGTGACACGTGGCTTCACACAGCCATAATTTGGGGTTAGGCCACAAGCTCCTCATCCTCCTAGACAAAACAATTATTAAGTGTAGCTAAAGAGACCCTGTGTATCTGCCCAATTACATATGCCACCATGGGTAGAAAGCACACCCCAGAAGGCCCCATGCCTAGACTACTGGTAGAAAATGTGACCTCTCAAATATGTGAATTTGACAATATTTCCTGTCACATTGCAGTGGAAGATGTGATGAAACGCTGGCGAAGCATCCGGGACCAGTACCGCCGGGAACGCCAGCAGCGGTCCAGGAGTGGGGATGCTGGATATGTTAAAAGGAAGTACATCTACTATGACCGGCTGTCCTTCCTCGCCCCAATTCTGGATCTGAGACTGTAAGTAGATACCTCACACCACATTACACAAATACTTTACAGGGCCAAAAATATTGATGTATTTTTGCCTCTGTTCTATTTCATAACAGAACTCAATCCAACCTTACGGATCGAGGAACAGCCTCAGAGGCAGAGCCCATAATAGATCCTGTAGGGGATGAGGTGGCTGGCCCATCTTCTCCCCATACAAGAAGGATGGCAGAAGATGAGGCATCACAGGACAACCCAATGGCTGCCCAACACACAACACCACCAGGACGGTCTGCTGCTGCCCCATCACCCATCCTGGAAGAGCCGGGCAACTTGAGCAGCAGCCCAACTGACCAGATCAGGGCCTCCCCACAGGCTGCTCTTACATCACGCCGAACACGAAGAAGGCGCCAGCTCACTATTCAAGAGAGCAGGACCAATGTGGACACAGGGGTGCTCAATTATTTATCTAGAGTAACCACAGATGATGGGGAGGAGGCCTACGCACGTAGCCTCACCCTTTATCTCCGTGCCCTTACCCGTAAGGTCAGGCTCCGTATTAGGGGATGAATTCAGATCCTGCTTGATGCAAGCACCCCCCCAATACCCCATATGAGGTTTTCGAATTTCTGGAGAGGTGGCAGCTCTCCCCCCGAAATCGAATGCGCATGAGACCATCCACACAGATGCTTGCTCAAGCAGAGTCCGAACAGCCCCTAATACGTGGGCCAACACCTCAACCCCTTCCTCCCACTACCCAACCTTCTATTCCGCAGCCCCAAATGTCAGCCTCTAGCCAACCCCACCAATATGGCCACTTGTACCCACCCATTGTTGGAGGCTGGTCCCAACCTGGTTGGGGACGATCTGGCTATCTTGGTGGGTATGAGCCACGTGCCTACCACAGCCAACAAGATGCCCCTCACCATCATCATTACTCTGGCCAGTATCCCCAACAGTCCCAGGAGGCAGGACAATTCCAGCATCATAGGCAACAGTATGGCCCCTCACAGGGCGATGTTGGCCACAGTGTCCAGCAGCACCCACAGGCTGCTCTTCCACGTTCCCCTTCCCCAACCTATGAGGATTTATGAGTCTGATGGCCGGAGATGTCCAGTGCGGTTTAACTGGTGCTCCAAATAGAAAGGAAAAAACAGGTGTTCTCCATCACCAAACTTTTTTACATAATTTAACATTCTAATTTTTTCACAATGTTTTCCAATCATATGAAAGAATACATCATGACAGGCAAGGCTACCTCACGCCTTTCAGACAGATAGTAGGCCGGTTTCACATTAGCGCATTTTCAGCGCGCGCACGGCCGGGGGTAGCTCCGCCCCCGAGCCGGCTCTCTGCCCGGCGTGCCCGCCCCTTCCTTGTAGCGCCGCCTCCTAGCGGACAGCGGCGCCTGCGATCGGCGCACCCTATCTTTAGCACCAAAATCAAACTTTTCGGATTTTGGCGCGCACGGCGCACCGTCAAAATTGCGCAGCGCAGGTCAAAGCGCAACTAGCGCACGGCCTGCGCACGATCGGCGCACCCTATGCTAAAGATAGGGTGCGCCGATCGCAGGCGCCGCTGTCCGCTAGGAGGCGGCGCTACAAGGAAGGGGCGGGCACGCCGGGCAGAGAGCCGGCTCGGGGGCGGAGCTACCCCCGGCCGTGCGCGCGCTGAAAATGCGCTAATGTGAAACCGGCCTTACATGTGTGTACAAAAGAGAATATTTCAACGCGCTTTACTGTAAAATGAAAGGATGAAAATACACTACTCACTTGCTAATGCCTAGGAAAGGCGTGCTGGCCTTAGTGAATTAGTCACCTTTTTTGCTAGCAATCTCTAGTAAAACAAATCAAGGCGACCAGCCTTCAGAATATCACGCTCTCTATGTCTTAACAAGTGAGTTTTGTTTTGTCATCCTTTCCAGTATAGCATGGTTAAATATTCTCTGTTCTACAGACAGGTAATATCTGTCTGAAAGCCGTGAGGTAGCCTTGCCTGTCATGGTGGAATCTTTCTATGATTGGAAAACATTATGAAGAAATGTGAGTGTTATCTTTTAGCATTTATTTTGGCGATGGAGCTCACCTTTTTTTTCTAATCTAGTTTAATATTCTCAGGCAGCAATGTTGTTATTGCCTAATCTTTTTTGGGTTATGTTATGTAATGTTACTTTTCCAAAAAGTTAAAGAAGGCACAAAGGGTCATTTTGCCCATTGCCAAAATGTTATTATGGCAATATTATGTTTGCCTTTAAGCAAACAAAAAAAAAAGGCAAAAAAAAAAAAGGCAAAACTAAAAATTTGTCTACTATAGTTAACGTCTCTGTGTGATTTTTCACAATCCCTCACAACATACTAACATACACTAACCAATGCAATGAAACAGTCATAGAATCATAAGGGGTTGAGTAATATATATTTAGACACAATTAAAAAAACAAATTATAACATAGACACAGCATGCTCTTGCCAAGAAGTTGCCCCCTCAGGTGAGATAAAGTAATTAGTGAAAATATCACGCACTTTGAGGCCAGAGAGCGGTCTACGTTGAGGGTTCATAGGTGGTCTCACCCTGCGCACATTGTCCGGCCTACGCACAACACCATCAGAGGAGGAACAATCATGTATCCTGGTGAAGTTATGAAGAACCACACAGGCTTTCACAACTTCATTCACATTTTGTTCACTCAACTGAATGGCAGACTGTAGTACCCACCATTTGGCACAAAGAATCCCAAAGGAACACTCCACCAGTCGCCTAGCACGTGATAGGCGCAAGTTACAAATTCAGCGCCTATGGTCAAGGTTGTGCCGGGTATATGGCCTCATGACATTGCGCGATAACAGAAAGGCCTTATCTGCCACAAGGACATAAGGGACTGATTCTTCAGGGGAGCCTGGTAGCTGGCATGGTGGTGGTAGATCCAACTGGTTGGTGCGTAGCCGCCGAGCCATTATGGAAGTTTTGAAGACTCTAGAGTCTCCCGTCCTTCCATAGGCCCCAATGTCACCAATTATAAACTTGTATTGAGGGTCTACCAGAGACAACAATACAACAGAAAAGTATTGTTTATAATTGAAGAATTGGGAGCCAGAGTTTGGCGGATTACGCACCCGGATATGTTTGCCATCCAGGGCCCCAATACAATTTTGAAACTGGCAGTCCTCCTCAAAGTCCCTTGATATCTTCAACCAGTCTTCCATCCTGGGCTCGGGCATGACCACTTGATGGAGTCTTGTCCAGATTTCTGTACATGTAGACCTCACTATGCCTGAAATGGTTGATCTTCCAATGAGAAACTCATGGTGGAGGGCGGCATAAGACAGGCCAGTGGACAGGAAGCTGTAGAACAACATAAATTGATAAGTTTAGAATGCATAAAGTCCAAAAACATCAGTTACATGCTGACCAAACTTGGGAGGAATTGAGATAGAATAACACACACATATTTGTTTCCACAATGACTAAGTGATATGCAGTACATATTAGAGCTAACATTCTGGTGTGTAAGTTGAAACATATTTGGAGTAAGATGAGGGCATAAAACTTTGTCCAAGAAGGCAAAAAAAACATACTTTGGCACACACATTATGAACATAGAGAATGTGGTTGTGTAGTACATACTGTTTTGTGAGTAGAAGTCGCTCCTCTGCAGATATCGCTTTGCGCATCCTTGTGTCCTGAAAGTTTATCCCAGGGCGCACTGTCTCCAAGAGTCGATCAAATGTGGAAATGCTCATGCGACAGTACTGGTAAAATTTCTCAGGATGCTCCCGCAGAGAAGAATAGAGGCGGTGAAAATGACCTCTTGTGAGTCGTTGCCTCAAAAGTGGATGGACCCACATGCGTCTCCTCCTCCGCAGATCCACTATCACTGGGTATGGTTGGCCAAAGCGCCGTGACAAAAGCCAGTTCAAGAGAACCTGCTCAGTTGTATTAAATCTCAGACCCTCCGCCATTTTGCACACCAACACACCTCTTGAAAGCAAGCTCACAAATGGACAGTATGGAGGCATCCACCTGTTTCTGAGTGTAGAAATAGGGTGCAGGCTAATGATTTAAATAGTTAGCAGGCCTCAAAACCGTTAAATGTCCATTTTGCAAGGCTGCGAGAAAATCTCGCCATACGGATTGCATACGGATACCATACGGATTACATACGGATGCAGACATGAGCAAAATACGCGACCGCACCTGGCTTACGAATGACCTACGGAGCACTATTTAGGGGTCATTCATCCGTATTACGCATGTAAACTATGGATCGTATTTTGCGCTGGTTAGAGTGACTCCAGCCTTACAGCTGATTCTGGTGGGTGTTACCCAAGGCAGCCTTCTTTGGTTGCTTTTCCTTGATAAGTGCTACATTTATCCAGTATTTTATGCTATGATTAAGGGTCAAATATGATCCGAAACGCGTAAGCCTACACATGCTTTTATTACATTTGGTATTGTAATTTTTAATGATGGACTAAATAAAGGCTTTTTTTAATTTCCCTATATCGTGTGCTGGAACTACAAAAGTTTTTCATTCCGCAACCGTAGTCTTTCCCACTGACGCAGCCATCTTCAGCATCTCAGGTGAGGCAGACTTCCTCTCGCTTTGGCTAGTCCCCTGTCTAGACACAACCCACCGTCTTAACTTAGCAATCTCCTGATCCTCCTGCTGTATTTGGACCCACTCATCGCGGGGCTGTTCCAGCAAATTCACACGGGCCTCTTCCTGACCAGTTTCCCGCATAGCTGCCTCCGTCTTGGCAGTCTCTCCAAAACCCGGGACTCCCACAGCCTCCAGCTCTTCTTCCCGACTGGGTGCTGATTTGCAATAATTGACTCGAGAAAGGGCATCAGCATGAACATTCTCTGATCCTCTCTCGTAGGAGATTCTGTATCAGAACTTGGCCATTCGGGCTACCCAAAGTTGTTCTAGAGCCGCTAACTTGGCAGTCTCTAGATGAGCCAACGGATTGTTATCCGTACGTACATGAACTTCTTGTCATGATCCAGGTTGGATTATGACAGATTTTGCACAAGTAACCTTTTTTTTTTTTCCTTTAAGCTGTTTGCTTAAAGCTAGTTTTGCCCCCCCGGTGGCCGTTAGGGTCATTGCACTCTGGTTACTTTAGTTTAGTTGCCCCCGGTGGCCGCTAGTGTTATTGCATGTGATAAAGAAGCAGGTGTGATTCCTTGGCTGCTACCTATAAAGGAGTAGCAGGTGGTCTCACTCACTGTTGGTGATATTGCTCATTTCCAACCAAGTCTGGTGAAGGAAGGAACTACAGAGAGGAGTTCCTGGCAGCTCAGGGGAGCTCTGGTGTAATAGCTTCAGGCGGAAGCTGAATTCAGGTGTCGAGCTTCAGGGGTGAAGCTGAACTTTGGTGTTGTACTCTGTTGCTGGGAGCAATAGCAGCAGAGCAAAGCTAAGTGGTGTTTTTCCCTGTTTGTTACTTTCCTTGTGTGTGTATTAGTGCAGTGGTGGGATTAGTTTCTGCACCGTCCAGTTCACTAGAAAGGGATAGGTGCAGGGCGAGCTAGGGATTTGAGGTATCCAGCTCGTCGCCAGGTGCGGAACCTGCCTAGGGATCGTCAGGGGTGTAGGGCCCGTTCCCTATTGCAGGGCTCTCCATTGTAACGGTTTCCCCGGTGTTTCCCTTAACTCTGTTTAAACTCGCCCTGCTGGAGGCGGTGTATCCAGGTTCACGGGTGTCATAGAAATTCGCCCTGCTGGAGGCGGTGTATCCAGTCACACGTGACATTACACTTCTGAGCCAGCCAGATACTCCACAAACTTCTCAGTCATCGCCCACACCCGCGCCAACAGGTCCAGCTTGAATGAACTGTAGTTTTCTGGATTTTTCTCCGAGTCATGTAAAGACCGACTGGCGTAGGATATGACACGCTCTTTTCCATCCTTCATCTGGGATAGCACTGCTCCGAGCCCCTGTAAACTCCCATCAGTGTGTAAGATGAACAGCTGAGAGAAGTTAGCATAAGCCAGCACAGATGCCTCCGTCAAAGCCTTCTTCAGGGCTAGGAATGCTTCTTCCTGACGCTTTCCCCACTGTATGTTCCTGTTTTTGGCACACGAGGGTACTCCCCTCAAAAGCTCCAGAAGAGGATTTGCAAGGTGGGTAAAGTCTTTTACGAAGCGTCGAAAGTACCCGGTGAGTCCCAAGAATGCACGCACATCATTCACAGTTTTTGGGGTCAGCCACTCTTGTACCGCAGCAATCTTCTCCTGAGAAGGCTTCACTCCCTCAGCTGAAACAACATGCCCCAAGTATTCAATCTCAGTCCGGAAGAGGTGACACTTCTGGGGCTTCACTTTCAACCCGTACCTCTGTAGCCGACTCAGAACCTGCTCCAGCTTCTGCAGATGTTCTTCAAACGTGGGGGCAAAGACGATGATATCATCCAAGTAAATCAAAGTGGCTTCAAAGTTCAGGTCTCCCAGACATCTCTCCGTGAGGTGTTGAAATGGTCCTGGGGCATTAGCTAGGCCGAAGGGCATGCGGTCGAACTCATACAATCCCATCGGAAGGATGAAAGCTGTCTTGGCTCGATCTCGTTAAGACACTGGTACTTGCCAGTATCCGCTGGCCACATCTAGCGTGGAAAAGTACCTGGTATTCCCTAGCGCCGACAGGGACTCCTCTATCCTCGTCAGTGGATACGAGTCTCGCACTGTGCAAGCGTTGAGCCGGCGGTAGTCCACACAGAAACGTAGGGACCCGTCCTTCTTCCTCACCAAGACTATGGGGGCAGCCCACGGGCTCTGACTCTCACGTATCACCCCCTTCCTCAACATTTGCGACAGCATCCCCTTTACCTCTTGGGACATCTGTGGAGGTATCTGGCGGTACTGCTCCCGGTTTGGTGCCGCACCCGGTGGGTATCTCATGGGTGATGGCCGTGGTGCGCCCAAAGTCATTTTCATTCTTCGCAAACACTTCCTGGTATTTTAAAAAAAAAGGCTTCCACCTGGGGCACCTGCTGAGGGGTCAGTTCTGTGAGCTCTGCCCTCATGTGTTCCTGTATCCGTCGCCCCTCTTGCAGCAATCTGGGTTCCGGGGCTGCCTCCGCCTTGACAGTCACTAGCCACAGATCTTCTGACCTTGCAGTCAGCTGTACTGTCTCAGTCGGGATCAGCTCGTCTGGGAGACCCAGGACGTGGGTGACTTCACTCTTGGGGGGTAAATTTACATCAGTTTCCCCAAATTTAAACATCGTACGAGGACAGTGCCATCCCGCACGGTAACCAGGGTCCGTGCGACCATTACTCCCGACGGCAATTGGTCGACTCCGCTGGATTCAATTTGAACCTCCATCCCCTCTAGGGGAATACCAGCTTGGACAGGCAGGGGCAGCACAGTTTGTCCAGAGGGCAACACACGATTAACGGAGGTGGGTGTGATGACTTTGCCGAGTTCCTTCCCATCACCATTTGCTTCCCGGGTCTGAGCTGTCCGTATCAATTGCTGAAACACCTTCCTCCATTGCTGCAGGAACTGCTTCGGGGACTCGTTAAACAGAAGGCTCCCGAGATCTTTAAGCATATTCATGCCCGGGTCACGATATGGTTCTTAGCTGCTTCTCATCCACCAGTACTAAGCCCCTTCTTCCTACATCTTTACCGCAGACTTCTATGTTTATCCATACCACCCCTGCGACCAGGATGGGTAAGTGGTTAGCTGCCATAAGTTTGATCACTGGGCCCCATTCTGGCCGTAGTGCCTCCGTGAAGTGACGGTGGAAATAATCTTCAGGCATGGTGGTCACTTGTGAGCCAGTGTCTACCAGGCACCGCACTGCTTTTCCATTGATTTCTGCCCAGACCAGGGAGCACGTGAAAACAAGGCTGGTGGGACTTCTGCTACTCTTCCTCCAATCTTCACGCTCCGGGCGGCGTCCCTCGGGCTCAGAGCCACCTAGTTTAACGGATGGCGCGGGGATGGTCGGCTCCGCTGGGGACCCCAGCGGGCAATGTGGCCGGGCTCTCCACAGGTATAACACGTACGAAGGCTTCTCCTCCGGGTAGTATCAATCTCACGTCGGGGGACAGCTTCTCTGTCCCGTACCATAGGGACGGGCTGTATCTCCCGAGTTCTTCTTGAGGCCGCTATTTCTTCACGGACCTGTCTAATCTCCATCTTCAGGTGTTCCACCCTTTGAGGGATAGTGTCCGTGGGGTTGGTTACCTCCCCGCTCCGCATCTTCCCACTGGCAGCTGACACTCCCTGCTCTTGCTCTCGCGCACGTGCCTCGCTGCCATTTTCAGAGAAAGTTATTTCTGGCTTTACCCGCATGTGCTCTCGCAGGGCCTGTTTCATCAATATGTTGCGCAAACTCATCACCAGCTGGTTCCGGAGCACAACATCAACTGACCCTACACCTACGCTGTCCTTCCGTTTGATGGCAATATGGATCTCTTGCAGAGCGTTCATAAATTGTGTCACAATCTCCCCCCCTCTTTGCACCCGGTGAAACAGTCGCATGCGCAGTTCTCCTACGTCAGTGGGGTCCCCATGCGTCTCCTCAAATATGCGCAGCACTTTGTCCAGGGTATCTCTTTCTCGGGGGGGACCTAAGCATAACAGAATCCCGTGCCTCCCCCTCCAGGGCCATTAATGCAATCTCTGCCTCCAGGGCCGGTGTCATGGGATGCATCCACATCAGTCCCCGGAATGCGCTCCGTCCAACTCCACAACATCACATTACTCCCAATAAACTTTGGCAGATTATTCAACATGGCTTCCAGGGAAATGCTAGACCTTAGACCTGGGGCGTCCCCCAACTGTTTGATCTGCCTCGTCCGCATTACCGTGTGACATCCTGCCGACTATGCCAAATGTAATAAACGTGCAGGTATGTCACCATGGAACCGAGACAGATCAAAAGTTAAAGAGTTTTATTTACAAGGATATGATACTCCCCGCAGGGAGAAAGCAGTGGAGGTTAAACTGGTTTTAAAGCAGTTTGCTTTGCTTACTTGAAACCCTCTTCGTTGGAAAGGACATTCACAGGAAGGTCGCAAGCATTGGACAATCAGTTGTTCAGGCTGTACGTCCCAGGGCTGTAGTAGCTCCATTGCAGCTTGGGTTAGCAGTCCAGCTCCATCATCATTTCAGGTCTCGATTTCTTGTAGACAGTCTCTCAGCCATGGGATATTGTTCATCATATTCGGAAGTTCAGCGATTCGAGGAAAATGCTGCCGCTTCTGTTGGCCAGGATGTACTCGGTGGTACCATAGACAGACTGGATACGGCACTGCTGTTCGCTGTGGACAATATCGATCATAAAATCACATTAGATGGGAAGGGGACTTTCCACGGCATTGGGATGGTAGCTACTGTGACTCCAGGAAGGAAGGTCAGTCGCACTGTTCTTAGACGGAAGACTGCGGACTTGGAGATAGCTGAACAAAGCAGAGTTGATGTAAGGGAATACCGTTTCGCAAAACACACTCGCCGAAACATAAAATTCAAGCACTTGCCATTTCTCGACGCCATTGACCATCGTGTTGATGTATTGTGGGAGGTGTCTTTACGCTTCAAACAGCCTGCACTGAGCTGGAATGGAATGAAGCACATGCTACATAAAGACTGTGATCATCCGGGGTCGTCTTCGGTAATCTTCCTGCCCATCATTGACATGTATTCCGGAGACAAGTCATGCATCTTCTCTACTCTTGAGTATCTGTGCAACCTTGCTGATAAACACCGATCCGCTGCAGTTGTTACATTCAATCAGCCACTCAACTGGAAAGCGTCAGAAATCAAACACGAGGTCCCTGAAGACAGCCCGGTTCGAGATGTTGTCCTGATGCTCGGGAGCTTCCACACATTGATGAATCTTATGGGTGCTATAGGAGCGTTGATGGATGGGAGTGGAATCAAAGAGATCTTGGGAACAATTTACAGTGACAATGCTGTGCAACACATCATGACTGGAAAGGCAGTTCAGCGTGCAGTTTGTGGCCATCTCCTCCTTGATCAGTGTCTTACTCAGCAAGTTGCAGACAAAGTACTTTGCAACCATCCCGGTTTTGCAGACCTGTTGCAAGAACTTGAGCAGTTGTATGCTCGGACACTGACAGGGGAGAGTGACTTGAATTCGGTCATCACTTCTACCTGCGTTAGTGAAATTGTCCACCTCTTGTCCACCAAAAGAAACGGATTATCCGCTCACTCTCGCACCAGTAAACTATGGCTGAATTACTAACAGATGGTTGGAAATGCAAGGGAGCTTATCAAGGCCGATCGTACAGGATCCTGGCTGATGCACCTTCATGCTGTAGCCGAATGTTTGCCCATTCTTGCAGCAGCTGGGCATGGGAACTATCTGAAGGCCGCCTACCTTTACCTCCAGTCTATGACCACTCTGAAAGATGATATGCCATCAGTCTTCCATAGATTTATGAATGGCTTGCATGTTGTAAGGCGGACTGATCAGTACTGGGCAGACCTGGGTTGCGACCTAGTCATCGAGCAAGCTCTGATGCGCTCCCTAAAAACTGCAGGAGGACTCACCAGAGGAAGTGGAATGTCTGAACATCAGAGGGCCTTGTGGACTCTGTCTGTGCCAGTGTCCTCTTCCTATAGTGATGCAATGCAGGGTTTCACTCGCCAGAGCTTTGTCACCAGTGAACTACACAAGGAGGCAAGAACGTCAAGGACAAGAAGAGATCGTGAAGACCTGGAGAAAATTGCAGATAAACTCGAGACCTTTTCACCTTTTCTGATGAAGTGTCTCTTCGCAACATTATCACCGGTGTCAATGCAAATAAGGATGTGAATGTCCATAACCTGTTCACCTTTGGCAGAGAAATAGTGGCAACAATGGAGGGTCAATCACTGTTTTCAGTTAAGTACAAGCGGTCAATGAAAGCCAAGACCCTGGCATCCAGTGAGGCTATTGACGTTGCTAAGGACAAAACAATAGACCCTGCTCTTTTGTTCCAAAGGTTTCTTGTGGTGTCTCAAACTGCTGATCTTTCCCTTGATGAGGTGATGGCCTATGAACTTTCACCATACCCACCATCCCTCTTTGAGGCAAAACATCTCTTACGCAAACCAAACAAAGCACAACTGATGGCTGCTATAAAAGAACAGAGATCAGATGACGCAGTACTCAAGGATATACCAGAAGTGGAACATTATGTTCTTGACGGAGGTTCTCTTCTCCATCGACTGAAGTGGTCAGAAGGAAAGACATATTGTTCAATCGCTGAAGACTATGCATCTTTCACACTAAAGCACTATGGTAAGGCTATGATAGTATTTGATGGTTACATTGGAGGACCAAACACTAAGGACACTACCCATCAGCGACGGCGCAAAAAACGAACAAGTAACAAAATGAACATTGCTGAAGGAACAAAATTTGTTGGGAAAAAGGAGGACTTCCTTTCGAATGTGGAGAACAAACAGTCTCTTATCAATCTCGGTTCACAACGCATGAATGACAGAGGTTGCCACGTAATACAATCAGAGGGGGATGCAGATGTGGAGACTGTTAAGGCAGCAGTGTCAATGTCATCCAACAAAAGTACTAGTCTCATTGGTGAAGATACAGATCTTTTGGTGTTGTTACTTCATCACGCGTCAACCAGCGATGGCAACAAGCTTTATTTCTACTCGGATAAAGGGAGTCCTGCAACAGTAAATGACATTAAGGTTATGAAGAAGTTCCTGGGAAACCATGTCTGCAGCAGTCTTCTGTTACTTCATGCATTCACGGGTTGCGATACCACTTCCGCGGTTTTTGGAATCGGAAAAAAACTCGGTCTACACAAGGTTTTGAAGGGAGACTAATCTGTGCTAAAATCTTTTCCACACCTATCAAAAACAGAGCTGAGATTGAAGACGCTGGGTGTAAAGCGATGGTGGCATAGTTCGGGGGCAAACCTGGAGACAATCTGTCTGCAATGAGGTATTCTACTCTCTGCAAAAAAGTTGGTTCAGCCAAAATCTTTGTTAAACCTGAACGACTGCCACCGACCTCCTCTGCAAAGAAGTTTCATGCCCTTCGGAGTTACCTCCAAGTGATGCTTTGGATGGACAATGGTGAGGCCATGGACACTACTGAATGGGGATGGGAATTGCAGAACAACAGTCTAGTTCCAGTGATGATGGATACTTCACCCGCGCCAGAAACACTTCTGAAAATAATTCACTGCAATTGTTCTCGTGGTTGAAGTACACTTCGGTGCACTTGCAAAAGACACGGACTTACCTGTTCACGGGTATGCCGACCATGTCAAAAAGGGCATTGTGACAATATGAGTGAGGAAGCAGCGTCTGATGATGAAAATAGTGACTACTGTCCTGACACGCTTATTCAGTGATGAGGTAGGTCTTAAAATGCACTGTGTATTAATTCTATAATTTCTAGAAATGTACATATATGTCATGACGTCATTGATGACGTCATGACCTCGCCTGTCCATGTAGCTAGTATAAAACTTTGTATAAAAATTGTTATATGAAAATATATAGTATACAAAATGCAAACTCTTCTGTAACCTAAAGCTGCAGCTTTGAAATAGTGAAATATTCGTTATTTTTAGTGCGATGGCTGTCATCGTCTTATGACGTCATAGTTAGGACCTTTGTGGTGATCAATTTTTGGAAAACTTTTAACATGTTGTTCCCCACATATAATAGTAATAAAAAAAAATCATAAAACGCTTTCTTGGAATTTGTTCCGTGTCAAACCGTATTTTGACTGGACTACATGCTGTCCTTTTCTACTTTTCCTCCTCTCTATGCTCTCCCCATTTTTATACTGCACCCCACACCCCTTCATACTGTAGACAACTATTCAGCTCCAATATGGAGAACTTGCCTTGCTACTACCCTCAAGGATGTGCTGTAGTATAACGCCAGCAACATTATGAGGTGACCACATCACATTGCTGTACGTCGGGGCAGGAGGCTGATTAATCCTCCTCTGCCCTGCAGTGCTGGCAAAAATAATTCTTCAATTGGATTTGCATTAAAGTTACAAATAAAATTTGATCCGTAAATTAAGGGAGTCAGATGGGCATCCTCTGTTCTACCAGCTGTCATTTTAATAATTTGTTTGGATTAACCTTTGTTAGAACCAGCCGAATACCACCACTGCATGTAATCTTAGATTACCTCTCATTTAAATCAGGTTTTTATGTTAAATGTATTTTTTTTTACATTTTAGATCATTTTCTTTTCATTTTTTTCACAACTTTTACTTTTTTGCACATTTTAGAGCAGAAAGTTGCACTTTCCTTTAACTTGTCACATTTAAGTCTTCAATGTGCAAAAATAAAATTAGAAATATTTTGTACTTTACTAGGATAATAACAAAATGACCATATACCCTGCTATAAGTAAGTAACTAGTAATCGTACATATATTGTAAATAACACAGGTTACTTGCCAGCCATCCAACTACGGCAAGGTGTACCGCAAACGGGATGGTCCTATCTTCTAGTACTAAAACTTCACCTGGTGTATGACACTTTCAATGTGGATGGGGGAAGAGCAGGCCCAGCGACACCTGGCCATGGGAAGCTATGTAAATTAAATGCATAGTTCAAAAAAGGAACCTGTTTGTACAAAGTACAACAAACTGCAGCAAAACTGAAGAAAAGTATAGCACAGTCCCGTTGTATATCGTGTACTCGCTTATTATGTATAGCGCCATCCCTCAGTATATAGTGTAGTCACTTTCTATCTATAGCACAGTCCCTTAGTATATAGTGTACCCACTTATGTGTAGCACAGTCCCTTAGTATATAGTGTACTCACTTATTATGTATAACACCATCCTTAGTTACATAGTTTCCTCTTTTATCATGTATAACACCGTCCCTCATTACATACATCCTCTCTAGTTATATATATGGTGCCATCCCTTATTAAATAGCTTCCTCTGCTGTTATGTTGCTGGCTCTTACATAGTGTATTCTTGTTATTTTTGTTATTCACAGAGCCCTCTTGTTAGATATAAAATGACTGCTAATGGAGGAGCCCATGACCAGACTACCAGTCCATCATCTCCTCCATTAGAAAAGAAGCTTTGCCATGCTCCATCAGCCATCATAGCATTATATATTTAACAAGAGAGGATGGTATGTAATAAAAAACAGGGCTCTATATAATCCAATATGTAAGGGACGGTACTGTACATAGCAAGAGAGGGCACTGTATAAGGGACAGCAATATACATAATAAAGGAGACTATGCAATATACAGCTCTGGCAAAAATTAAGAGACCACTGTATAGTTTTATAAAAATCAGCTTTTCTACATGTCTGACAGCCATTACATTCAAGTGTAAGTTGAATTCCATCCAGAGTACACCTCTACTTAATGTGCTTCTGATTAGGTGATCACCTGAACTAAATCTTATTTAACAAAGGAAAGTATAAAAAACCCTGCTGTGGTGTTCAAAATCCTCTTGCAATAGGACAAGCTGGATGGCAAAACAAGTGCTAGTAATATCCCAAAAGTAATAGGAATGAAAAAATAACATTTAACCATACCAAAGGAGTTGAAAGGAAAAGTCTTGAGTGAAGAAAAGAAGGGCTCAATTCTGGTTTTACTAGCAGAGGGATACAGTGAGCGTCATGTTGCCTCCATCCTTAAAATTTCTAAGATGGCAGTCCATTACAACAAACAGCAGCCATTGGGGACAACAAAGCTACATCTTATGTCATCTTATTCGAATGTCACTCAGCAACCACAAGATGACATCAAGTGACCTACAAAAGGAATGGCAAATGGCAGCTGGGGTGAAGTGCTCCTTTCCTTCCAAGCCCTGCTATGCGCCCAAATAGTAGTGTTCCTCCACATATTGAGTATTGAAGTACTCAGGAGAAATTGCACAACAATTTGTATGGTGCTATTTTTTCTGTTACCCTTATGAAAATGCAAAACTTGTGGCTAACATTTTTGTGGGAAAAATGTGATTTTATTTTCACGGCTATATGTTCTAAACATCTGTGAAGCACCTGGGGGTTCAAGGTGCTCATCATACATCTAGATAGGTTCCCTGAGGGGTCTAGTTGCCAGCATGGTGTTTCTTCTGAGGTGTTTCCACTGTTTAGGCACATCAGGGACACTTCAAATGTGACATAGCATCCGCTAATTATGCTAGGATATTTTGAGGTCCACTTTTTCCTGTTAACCTTGTGAAAAAAAAATTTGGCTCTTAAGCAAAATTTTTGTGAAGAAAAGTTAAACCTTAATTTTTTTCCTTCCACGTTCTAAAAATTCGTGTGAAGTATAAAGGGTTAATAAACTTCTTGAATGTGGTTTTCAGCACCTTGAGGGGTGCAGTTTTTAGAATGGTGTCACTTTTGAGTATTTTGGGTATTTTCCCTCAAAGTCACCAGTAATGGGGTTCTTAAAAAAATGGTTATATAGCGCTGTGTACATGCAATTACTCATTTTGCCTTTCAAACCAGTTAAATATTCTGTTTTCCATTAGGTCTGTGACATGATCATGTGATTAAAAACAGACTACCGTATATACTCGAGTATAAGTCGATCCGAGTATAAGTCGACCCCCCTAATTTTGCCTCAAAAACCTAGGAAAACTTATTGACTCGGTGGCCCAAATACCGTAATGCTGCACAACAGGTATGCCCCCATAAATGCTGCACAGTGAGTAATGGTGGCCCAAATACCGTAATGCTGCAGAACATATGCCCCCATAAATGCTGCACAGTGAGTAATGGTGGCCCAAATACCGTAATGCTGCACAACAGGTATGCCCCCATAAATGCTGCACAGTGAGTAATGGTGGCCCAAATATCGTAATGCTGCACAACAGGTATGCCCCCATAAATGCTGCACAGTGAGTAATGGTGGCCCAAATACCGTAATACTGCACAACAGGTATGCCCCCATAAATGCTGCACAGTGAGTAATGGTGGCCCAAATACCGTAATGCTGCTCAACAGGTATGCCCCCCATAAATGCTGCACAGTGAGTAATGGTGGCCCAAATACCATAATGCTGCACAACAGGTATGCCCCATAAATGCTGCACAGTGCATGATTTATTGGCCAAGTGATAGGATTACCGGTACCGGTAATCCTATCATGTTGCTGCTGCCCCTGCTGGAATTTTAAAAAAAAAAAAAAACACTGTATACTCACCTCCGTTGCTGACAGCTGCTCCTGAGCGTTACCGGCTCTTCAGTGACTCAGGCAGAGGGCGCGTGCTATCCACGTCATCGCGCCCCCTGCACGTCACTGCCGGAGGACGGGAGAGAGCGGCGCGCTGGGAGAGAGCGGCGCACAGCGACTTGTAACGCCGCCACCGCCGCCGGGACACTGACAGGCTGCAGGGGACCGCAGACACATACCGGGGAACGCGGAGACGACGGGGACCAGGTAAGTTTGAACCGTGACCCGAATATAAGTCGAGGGGGGTCTTTTTCAGGCCAAAAAGGGGGCTGAAAAACTCGACTTATATTCGAGTATATACGGTAACTGAGTGCTTCTAAGCTCTATGTAGAAACAGGAGGTAAATGTTCTTTGTATGAGTCATGAGTTACTGCAGCTGGGTCAGAAGGTGAAAGGTGGAATAATAAATGCAGGGACAGTAAACTTCCTGCTTCTACATAGAGCAAAGGGAAGAATTAGCTGAGTAGAAAGTTAAAATGAGCAATTGTAAGTGCACAATGTTGTATAATATGATGACTGCAATATATTACGAGGATAAAAACGTTGATGAGAGGAGGGATTCTTTAAGCAAAGGGCAGTTGTGCCGCTAACACGATTTATTTGCAGGCATGGTGCCTTCAGAAACTATAAGGATTACGCCCTGTATCTGCAAAAAGAAGGTAGAGCTGCTCCATTTCCTGCATCTTATCTTCCTTTTCCTCTCCAAGGCAAGCTTCTCCAGAGGGAGATAAGTCAGAACTCCTGCTTTCCCAATGCCTGAATTACCAAGTTCTGCTATCATGAGTTTTTGCAAACATCAAGCTTTGTGCTAAACATTAAAGCCACAAAGCTGTGTATCAAAGCTGCCAAGCCAAGTATCCTAGATTTAACTGTTAAAGGGGTCGCTTTTAAAAAAATCTTGGTTCCTGGGTGCAGTTTATTAAAAAAAATATGCTTTACTTACTGTCCCTGGGTCCCCAGCACTGAGTCTCCACCGCTGCTCGCACTATTTGGCATTGACTGTGGAGCTGGCGTCACGTCGATATTGTGGTAGTCAATCAGTGAGCTTAGCAGCTCTGGGAAGAAAGGATCTTACTCCAAAATTTTTAGCTTATATTTAATATAAAGAATTAATAATTTTATATTGAGGTAAATAATATCCTTCAAGTTTGCGCTCGAAGAAAAGACTATTGCCTCTACTCTAATGTCCACGATACAGTAAATGAGCTAGCTCTTGCGACTCCCTCCATACACAGGAAAACTCAAATTGTCTGAGCACTGCTATATTCTCTATGAGAGAGTTGCTGTCAGAATCATCAGCTTATGTTGATGGAGAGATAAAGGATTGGCCATTAGAAATCCAACATGCCAGATCTTTCTCTCCTGTCTCTCAATGGAGAATTCGTAGGCCATTAAACTGTCAGCTGATCCCACCAATATCTGCGGGCTTGGCCATCAATAGTCTATTGGGACCAATTGTAAATTGGTCAACTATTGTATGGGACAACTCATTTATATTCTGATAATACTCACATCTACCTTTCTGGACCAGACGTCACCTCTCTGCTGTCCAGAATCCCAGAGTGTCTATCAGCCATATCCTCCTTCTCATCATGCTTCCTAAAGCTCAATGTGGGCAAATCTGAACTCATCATCTTTCCTCCATCTCCCCTAACTCCCCCACTTGATCTATCTATCACCATAAATGAATTCACACTTTCCCTTGTACCGCGAGTCCCCTGCCTTGGAGTAACACACAATTCTGCCCTGTCTTACAAACCGCTATATATGATGCGCACACCTGAGGTATAATGTAATAAAAGACAACTTTATTGACACCTAATGACATGCAATTAAAAACATTTAAAAAACACAAAAGCTAGTGTATATAGTACCCCTGGATCTGTGATACAATAACAATAAAGATACACAATGTAGCAATCAGCATATTCCTATGTTAGGTAAATAAATAATATGGAAAACAAGCAATCATAGAAAAAATGCTCTACTGTAGCATAAAAGAACATATACAAAGATAGATTCAAAATGTACCGATGTTATATACTGTATATGCATATTCATATGGGGGTCCCCCTAAAAGATAACAAAATCAGAGTACAGACAACCTGACTAGATACTGTATATACCAAACATACTATTATATATTCCACTGGGGGGTATAGTAGTGAAACCTCAAATACGTATCTATGATATAGAAAGCAGATAAAGCAAGGCACATTAAGCAAAGCAAATAAAGCAACCAAGCATAAACTATGTGTATGGAACAACTGAATCAACCCACAGGACCAAGTGCAGAGAAACATGTAAGGTCTCTCACTGGAAAGAATCATCAGGAGCCCATATAATATAAGGTGCTCTAGAGCAAAATTGCCCAAAAAGTGCCCAATTGTATAGCTGCTATACCAGGGGTGGTAAAATAAACATCACGCGTATCGCTGCTCAGACTGCTTTGTCAGGGGAAGTGAGTTGCTCAGGGTCAAAGAGATGCATATGTAAGTACTAGGCTAATGATGAGGGTATTGGTTACCAGTGTTTGCCTGTGGTCCCTCCATGTATCATGGAGAAGGTAGAACTAAGCATGTGATCCATGCGTATGGCTTTGCCCATGATCAGTGTCCAAGACAGGGAAGATCAGGGACAGGTGATCTTCGGCAGGGTATCGGCTGAAGTTGCACATTGTGATGGACTCAGCTTCTGCTGAGCCGATTTTTTGAGTGGTCCCTCTGGGCCGTGGCACCCACCCACCTAGGGCGAGCTGACCTAGTGAGGATCCACCCCCTATACAGGGAGCGTCAGGGGCAAGACCAAGGGGATGAGCCACCATGACTGCTGGGACCAGACGGCCGGCTCGGGGAGACACTAGTGAGTGTCTGGCAGCAGGACGAGCAGGATGCAAAACATAAAGCGAGGTCACTGGGTTTCTTCAATAAACGTGGTTTCAAGCTTTAATCAGGTGCAAGGCATAAACAGTGAAACACAGCAAAGTGCGTGCAAGGGCACGCCAAATGTTCAAGGCATAACACGTGCTAGAAAACATACCAGGGTTCA
The DNA here is from genome assembly GCF_039654945.1 of Dendrobates tinctorius. NCBI lineage: Eukaryota > Metazoa > Chordata > Amphibia > Anura > Dendrobatidae > Dendrobates > Dendrobates tinctorius. The sequence continues at coordinate 20,010,758 of NW_027361700.1, forward strand.
AGGCAGGGTACATGCTAGGAGACACAACAGGGTTTCAAGGAAGGATGCATGCTAGGAGACACGCCAGGGTCCAAGACAGGGTGTGTGCTAGGAGACACACCAGGGTCCAAGACAGGGTGCGTGCTAGGAGACACGCTAGGGACCAAGACAGGGTGCGTGCTAGGAGACACGCCAAGCTCCAAGGCAGGGTGCGATGGCATCGGACTCCGGACTACTGGCAACGACCGACAAGATCCAGGCATCAGGCTGTGGAAATCAGCTCCGGACTTCAGGCCGCAGTCATCTGGTTCCGGACTTCTGGCAGAGGTCGGCAGGTTTCGGGAATCCGGCAGGCAAGCCAGGGTTCAAGGCAGGGTACGTGCTAGGAGGCACGCCAGGGTACAGGCTAGGCCTGTGCGTGCAAGAGGGCATGACAGAGTACATGGCAAAAATCTGCAAAACACAAGCCGCAGAGACACCATCACATGTTTCTCAATGTAAGCAATGACTAGCCAGATCTTTCCCCGGGAAGCAACAACCACGGGAAGGGCAGTCTCCAATGAAGGAAACCACCTATGCCAAAACATGGTATCCATCCACAGACTGCTGTTTTTTTTTTTTTAAAAAAACCATTCAGGTTAGTTATAAACAACTCAATGTAAGCTCATCAACTTAAACGTCGTTGTTTCAACTCTCATCATCATGGTTCATATTTATTTTAGTATAACAAACCAAGGGTATACACAAAAGACATCCTGAACATCAATAAACATCACTAAAATTCACTGATATTTGATCAGGTGCTGCCATTTTTTAAATTTCCAGACACCCTCTGCATCAGAACCACCACCGCCTTCGCTGTCTAATTTATAAATCAAGTATAATCTAGAAAGGATCAGCCCGACACACTTATTCACAGATACATGCTTCTCTTTGAAAATTCCTAAATTCCTCACATCCCACAAACTCTGCATCACACAAGTCATAATTAACCATAGGATTCTATTTTTCACATGACCACATGTACCAATTCCAAACATCGCGACACGCCAGTCAATAAAACTCACACCTGCTAACTCCTTACACAACCCACCTACACACTTCCACACACTGCACGCGTAATCACAGTCCCACAGAGTATGCCACACAGTCTCACATCCACCACATCCTTCCCTCGGGCACACATCAGTTCTGGTCAGACCTCGTCTCTTCTGAACCTGTCGCACAGGCAAAATATTGTGCAAGGACATCCATACAATATCCCTTTGTCTATTAGACATCCCGTGCGTTTCCAAACTCTTCCATGCAACCGAAACTTCATTCCCTCTCAACCCCACAATATTACATTCCACATCATTCTTACATATTATTTTCATCACATTCTTAGCCATTCTAAAATCATTCATCGGTACACTCAGGAAATCATGCTTCCTCACAAACTTCTCAATCACCTCATACCAGACCGGACACTGGAAAGCAACAGGCACTCTAGCATCCCTCTTTCTCCAACATAAGCCATATAACATCCAACCAGCAGAATAGCTTGCCATATGTGCTCCCTTATTTCCTTTATTCAGCAAAATAACAACAATTTTGATATACTGAAGCCCCAGAAAAATCTCAATGTTTGGAAAGGCCATGCCACCATGGTGACACGCCTTGAAAAAACTCTCTCTCTTAAGTTTCTCTATTTTACTGCTCCAGAAAAAAGTAAAAACTAACTTTTCCACTCTTTTTATTTTCCTACATGATGGTGGAAAAACTGTTGCAATAAAAAGCAAAATCGGAAGAATCAACGCTTTTATGACCAAAATCTTACCACTCAAGGTCAAGTCTCTCAGTCGCCAAAAATTTAACTTACGCTCTATGTGCAATCCACACTCCTCCCAGCTCTCCTTACCTTCCAAGTCCTTATTAAATAATACTCCCAGCACTTTGATAGCACCCTCCTGACAATTTATCCCCTCTATTTTAACCCTGTCATCCCCAAAACATTTAAAACTACATTTATTCCAATTCACTCTAAAGCCAGATGCACCACAGAAAAACTCCAGAAGCAAATTAACCCTACTCATAGACACAACACTTTCACTCACAACCACAACATCATCCATATATCCAAGAACTTTCACATGCTTCCCACCACTCCCAGGTACCAACAAACCTCGCATCATTTTATCACGTCTCACCAAGCACAACAAAGGTTCAATCACACATACAAACAAGACAGGGGACATGGGACACCCCTGCCTTACACCAGACTTAATATTCACTTTCTCACTCAACCACCCATTAACAAGAAACTCACTTGACACACAATCATACAAAGACATTATCCCATTCACAAATTTTTGAGGAAATCCCATTCTATCCAGAACTTTAAACAAAAACACATGCGAGACCCTATCAAATGCTTTCTCAAAATCAATTGACAGAACCATACACTTCCGTTTCCTTCCCATGCAGTCTCCAATCAAATCCCTTAATAACAATAAGTTATCACTCATACTTCTTCCAGGCACAGCACACACTTGATCCTCATCCTCAACACTACCAATCACCTCACGCATACGATTCGCCAACAATTTGCTATAGATTTTGTAATCTGCGTTCAGCAATGTTATAGGTCTCCAATTCTCTAAACACTTTCTCCCACGTTTCTTATGCACAAGCACAACCACCCCCTCTTTCATTGATTCACACAACTTACCACTCTCCCACATATACTTACATATCTCAGTCAAATCAGCACCCAGAAAATCCCACGCCTTCATATAGATTTCTACCGGCAATCCGTCTTTACCTGGAGTCTTATTCTTTTTAGCACTCTTCATCACATTTTCTACTTATTCCATAATTACATCCTCATTCAAAATATCACATTCTCCACTATCCAACTTGTTCTCTAACCCATTCAGCACTTCTGAAACAAGACCAGAATCAATCCATTTTTATCATATAACTTGCTATAGAACCTATTCACCTCCTTTATCACATTGTCACCTGACACACACAAACCGTTCCTATCCAGGATTTTATCCATATCAGTCTTTCTCCCATTCATTTTCTTAAAAAAGAACCTCGTACACTTTTCATCTTTCTCAAGATGTTCTATTTTGGCGCGATAGATGATTTCTTTCCCTTTTTCATCCATAACACTCTTTAATTCACTCTGTCTCAGCCAGTAGATCAGACACATCCATGCCACTTTCTCCACACTTCCTTAACCAGTCTAAGCGCCTGTTTAAATCATTAAATCTACTCCGATAAATAGCAGCTTTTTTATAGCCCCACTTTTTGAAGAATTTTTTGCAACACACCTTAACCCAGTCCCACCATTCCAGTACACACGCAAAATCCCTCTTACATACTCTCCACTCTTTATACTTTATTTTTAATTCATTCATCACATCCTCATCTTCTAACAATCTTACATTCAGCTTCCAAACCCCACCCCCATACACACGGTCATCAATCACACTAAACACACCTCTCAAACACTCATGATCAGAAAAAGGTACAGCATTTTGTTCAAAATTCATACACAACATATTTTTGGAAAACAACATTTTATCTATCCTGGATGCAATACCACCCCTATCAGCATGGTACGTTAGCGGTGGTGGGATGCCAAATTTCAGAGCAGCATCATCTAGAAGGGAAAAATCAGAAATAAGATTGGATAACTTTTTACCAGTTACGTCACAATTCCCTTCTGTGGTGCAATTAAAGTCTCCAACTAAAACTGTAGGCATTTTGCCCGGAAGAAACAAACTTAATTTTTCCAAAAGAGCCAGACGCTCCTTTTTCCTGTCGTGTCCTGATGGACAGTACACATTAATAATTCTAGCCTGCCACCCCCTATAGCTAACATGTGCAATTATACATCTACACACCTCTACCACCGTGTAGCTATCTAAACTAATCTCCCTGTTACCCATTAATATCCCTACACCATCATTCCTATTAACACATGAGCCAGACCGTACATGCTGTCCGTAAGGCCAGTCCTTATCGCTTGGAGCGTCCACAATCCCACATTCCTGAAGACAAAAGATGTGAGCATTCATCTGTTTAATATAAACTAGAACAATTGTCCTCCTGAATTTGGATCTAATTTGCCTGACATTCAGGGACGCAATGCCCCAACCGGCTTGGGGAGCCATAACATGACTGTGTTATTTACATGACGACAAACACGCCACTTCCTCTTCAGCCGTTTTCGTCTTCCATCTGGAACTGCAACTCCTTTAATCTGTTTACGTCTGTGGGAATGCCTAAAAAAGCATTGGTGTCAGGAGAGAAGACATTCTGAGGGTAACTACGTTCACTCACCGGACTTAAACCAACTTCACCGGGGTCTGCCCAATCCGTTCTGGGCTTCTTACAGGAATTTCCAGGCTCCTCATCCTCAGAGGACCTCGCAAGAGTGAAGTCACCTTGATCTCCACAACTGGCCAACTCCTCCTCAGTAGCAAACCAAGATACACTGGGGGTATTGCCAAGAGTACTCTCCAACTCCCCCTCCCCACAGACATCAGACTGAAGAGGGAGCTTACATTCAACATCAGTAGCTTCCAAAACTGCCATCTCTGGGCTGGGAGACTCCGTTTGGGGCAGGGCCTCCTCATGTGCATCCATGATTTCAGGTTCCTCAATAAGTTCCGGGTCTGAAACCTGTGGAATGTCAACAACAGCAGCAGGGGGTGCAGCTGCCTCACCTGAGACCACAGCGTAAGACCTAGGACTGATCTTGGCCTTACAGTCCCGATACTTATGGCCCTCCTCACCACAAGCATTACACATAACAGGATTTGTGCAGTCTTTTGCCATATGGCCAGAAGCATTGCAATTCCTGCAAGTTGGCATCTCCTTGCAACTATCCTGGGTATGTCCGAAATTTTTACACCTCCTGCAATACATCGGGGCATCTGGAAAGAACAAAAAACCAGTATTTTTCCCAATTGAAAAATTAAGAGGGGGGTAATGGATGCCTCCCGGGCCTTGGGGATCCATCCCAAATCTCACAAAAAATTTGTACTTCCCAGCCCAGAGCCCTTCTCCATTCAGGACCCTGTGGGAGTACTGAACATAAATGCAATGTCTTTTCAAAAATAAAGCAATGTCCTCCAGGGAAACAAAAGGGTTGTGCATGAAAACTACAAGTGGGATATCTCCCTTAGAGTACAGCACAGTAAAGGTAAGACCTTCCACCAAAGGATTTGCCACTTCATTTTTCAGGGCAGTAAACAAATTCTGGCAAGCCGCCATAGAAGATAGCACCAGTACATAACTGACTTCTCTCCTAAACTCCTGCAGGCATATTATATCGGACTTCCGAATCTTCAGGATGTCATAAAACACCATGTTGACCAAATATCCCAGGGAAAAATGCAACTTCTTATCTTCAGCGACGTCAACCCTGAATCCATTTTTGACCCGGCTATCACCGGTCCCAGAGAATTGAAGTCGGACTCCCATCGTCCACAATTCCAAGGGTCTCCTCCCCGAAACCTCCTGGCTATCTCCCAAAAGCAGCGACCGGCTTAAGCCACCAAAGTGGCGATGCCGGAAGGCCAAGAGACAACACTCAAGGTATTCAGGAAACTCCGCACCTCATCAGTGTGGACTAGGAAACTGGCCGGTAGGAGCAATGCCTAGTAAAAGACTGTGAAAAATGAGGATGAATGAACTCATGGAGATCAACATCCAACACTGCGGAGACACCATCACATGTTTCTCAATGCAGTGATTCTAGAGCAATGCCCCCATCCCTTATGGGAAATATGTAAAAATATGCAAAACACAAGCCACGGAGACAACAATCACATTCACAAATACTCAAAAAAATGGAAGACCTGGAACAACAAATTTCATATCAAAGAGACTTAACAAGAGGCACTATATTTTGAAGTTTAAACCAGGGCACTTTAGTACTGGGATGCTGTATCTCCTTCCAAGAATGTTACCCCATAATAAGGATTGTCGATTTTTTTTTTCTTTTATGTTGTTATTCGATATACTGTATGTTATTCTATGCCTATTTGTTGGTTCTCTAGTTTTTAAATTTTTTTTCCGTACCTGTACAAGGTTGTTTATTCACCACTCCCTTCCCTCCCTTCCTACCTTCCTTTCCCTACCCTGTTTATTTCTAAAAAACCAATAAAATTGTTTGAAAACAAAATTCAGAAATTTAGACCGATCCCAAGAAAACACATCAGGAGTAGGAATCTTAGGTTCAGCAGCATGTGACTGAATGAGGTAGGTGGAAATTCCCTGTACTTCAGCAGCAAGTTGCTCCACACGATCAGGCAATTGCTTAATCTCCATTAGGAAAAAAAAAAATCCTCCTATGGCCGCAGAAAAAAAAAGAGTAAAAAATAAATGAAAAAAAAAAAATTCTGACACTTTTTTTTCTTTCTTTAACAACTTTTTCCTGCTTTTGAGTACCCTAGAATCTGCGGTATGGCTGGTGATTCTGTTTTCAATGGGTCACCGAGGAGAAAAAAAAAACAAGCTAAGTCACAGAAAACCAGAGAGGTTGGTAACTATGCAGATTGCAGATCCCTGATCCTAACCACACAACTAGCATCAGCCGTGGAGCGTACCTACAATGGTCCTAGACGCTTCGTCACAGCCGGAGGACTAAATAAGCCTGAAGCAAGAAAAGGGGAAAACTAACTGCCCCAGAGCAGACCCCAAAGGAAAGACAGCCCTCACACATGTATTGACGGTGAAACAAGATGAAAGCACAAACACAGGCAGGAAAATAGACTGAGCAAACGATGGGGCCCAAATTAACTAGAAAGGATAGGAAAGGAAAGACACTGTCTGCAATCTGCAAAAAACCCTACAAAAATAAAGTCCAACACTTCTGATAGCAAAATTAACCCTGAAGTCACTAGACTTCTCCCACTATATCAGCACTCTGAAATATTCTGAGACAGAGCAAAAAGAGGCCAATCTAATAAGGGACAAAAAGCAAATAGGCAAATACAGATAAATAAGAGTGGAAATTTAGCGCAGCCCCAGCTGGGGCTGGCTGACCACACAAAAACTGAATAGACCAACAAAATCAAGTGTGAACATTAGCAGAAAAACTTAGCTTTAGATGACTGGAACAGAGCTGAAAACCAAGACCTGACAAGCCAGAAGGAATCACCAGCACCAGACTAGGGCATCGGCTGTCTTAAATCCAGTCTGAGATTCCTGAGGTCCAATCGTCATCCTCATTATCAGGTAGCAGATCACTACTGAATAAATCAGCCTCACTACCTCCAGTTACCACCAGAGGGAGCCTGGAAGGAGATCTCAACTGGTGGACCGGAAAATGAACTCAGAACAACCAGGCAGAGACAGAGAACGTGGAAGTACCACAAGGCTCAGAATAGCAAAGGCCAGACATGGCGAAACAGGCAAGACAGAGAACAAAGGAAGTACTACAAGACAAAGCATAGCAAGGACAAGACATGGCGAAAACAGGCAAAGGCAGAGAACATAGGAAGTACTACACATCCAAGGATAGCAGAGAAAAAACATGGCACACAAGACATGGCACGAGACGAGACAGAATACAAGCACAGAGCGTGTTCAGAGAAGCACTACAGGGCAGAGTGCAGGGGCACAGAATACAGGGAGCGACCGAGCAGACCAAGCAGCCATGCAGGGAAGCAACACGATACTCAGGCCCCGACCATAGGAAGGGGCAGTCTGATATAGCACCATAGCACCTGCACTTCCGGGTCAGGACCAGGGAAGGACTTACGGTCAGATCCTCCAGGATCATAGAAAGCATTGCTAGATCAGACTGGGCTGGACCATAGAGAAGGTCACATGATCAGGGGCTCCAGAAACACTGAGAGGTTAGCTGGGTCAGACAGTGCTGGAACATAGGAAAGGTCACATGATCAGGGGCAGAACCACAAAGACAACCACAGCAGGCAGAGCAGAGACGGGCGCGCACACAGCAACGGCGTGCAGCCATGAGGTACGCATGCGCCTGCACACTGTTCCAAGAGTCACGCAGCACAGCAGTCATGAGGTGCGCAGGCACACTGCTCCAGGGATCTTGCAGCATAGCAGACATGAGGTGCGCGTGCACACTGCTCCAGGGATCTTGCAGCATAGTGGGCATGACAATACAAGCACAGAGTGTATGCAGAGATGCACGACAGGGCAAAGTGCAGGGGCACAGAATACGGGGAGCGACCGAGCAGACCAAGCAGCCATGTAGGGAAGCAACACGATACTCAGGCCCCGACCGTAGGAAGGGGCGGTCTGATATAGCACCATAGCACCTGCACTTCCGGATCAGGACTAGGGAAGGACTTCCGGTTCAGTCCTCCAGGATCATAGAGTGGATCACAAGGGCGAGTACTCCAAGACCATAGAGAGGATAGGTGAATCAGACTGGGCTGGACCATAGAGAAGGTCACATGATCAGGGGCTCCAGAAACACAGAGGTTAGCTGGGTCAGACAGTGCTGGAACATAGGAAAGGTCACATGATCAGGGGCAGGACCACAGAGACATCCATAGCAGGCAGAGCAGAGACGGGCGCGCGCACAGCAACGGCGTGCAGCAATGAGGTACGCGTGTGCCTACACACTGCTCCAAGAGTCACGCAGCACAGCAGTCATAAGGTGTGCAGGCACACTGCTCCAGGGATCTTGCAGCATAGCAGACATGAGGTGCGCGTGCACACTGCTCCGGGAATCTTGCAGCATAGCAGACATGAGGTGCAAGTGCACACTGCTCCGGGGAACTTGCAGCATAGCAGACATGAGGTGCGCGTGCACACTGCTCCAGGGATCTTGCAGCACAGCAGACATAGCGGGCATGACACACATACAGCTGCTGGTCTCATGTCTGAGTCCATAGGACATTGACGCTGCCGATGTCGTAAAAGAGCGAGCACATACATCAGCATGTGGCCACTGGCTGTACCATCATACACATATGTGAAATGTATGGGAGATCACGGGTGAATAGGTCACAATTCCGATGCAGCAGTTCTTGACACTGTTGCTTCTGTGCCGGTGTTAGAGTCTCAGCAATTGTGACCTCCTCCACTTTGGCTTTGGGATGGGCTCCCACGCACGGAGCTTCCAGTGATTCCCAATCTCGCCATGGGTTGAGCAAGTTCACATGGTGCACCTGATCCGGCTTCTTGCGACCGAGCTGATGTACCTTGTAATTCACCTCACTCAGTTTTTCCAACACCTCGTATGGGCCTTGCCACTTGGCTAGGAACTTGCTCTCTCCCATGGGGATAAGCACTAGCATGCGGTCTCCTGCTGGAGCTGCCTCAGCCTTGCTGATCGGTGATATATCCTTGCCTCTGACTGCTGTGCCTGGAGATGTTCCTAACAATAGGCATCACGTGCGCTATCCTCTCCTGCAACTGGGCCACATGCTCAATGACATTCCTGTGTTGTGTGATCTCGGCTTCCCAGGTTTCCATGGAAATATCCAGGAGCCCTCACGGATGTTGACCGTACAGGAGCTCGAACGGCGGGAAGCCAGTGGAGGCTTGTGGGACTTCTCTGATGGAAAAGAGCAGAAATGGAAGCAGATAGTCCCAATCTTGACTGCCCTTCTCAACGACCTTCTTGAACATGGCCTTTAAGGTCTTGTTGAAGCACTCCACCAGGCCATCGGTCTGCGGATTGAAAACTGAGGTTCACAGTTGGGCAAGCTGGAGAACTCTACACAGCTCCCTCATCACTTTACTCGTAAAGGGGGTTCCTTGGTCCACCAAAATCTCATTTGGCAGGCCCGTCCTAGAAAAGATATGAATACTCTTAGCTGAAGAGTTCCTTAGTGGCAACGCTTCAGGGTACTGGGACCCCCTCGCTGATGTAATGATGGCCCAGTGCAAATTTAACTAGGGGACCTACTAGGTCCATGGCAATCATCGCAAAGGGGACCTCTATCACAGGAAACGGGACAAAGGGGCTTTGGAAGTGAGAACTAGGAGCGGTTATCTGACAGGTGGGGCAGGACCTACAAAAATTTAGGATCTCCCTATAGCATCCTGGCCAATAGAACCTCCACATTAGTCTCTCCTGAGTTTTCTCCACCCCTAGATGTCCCACCAAAACATGTGAATGGGCCATGTCTAAAACCCTCTGCCAGTAGGGTCTCGGAACTAATAGCTGCTCCACTATCTCACATCCCCTCAGTTTGGTCAGCCGATACAACAAATAACCATTAACTGCAAAGCGAGGGAACCTGGTATCAGCCCCTGGCTCTTGAGCAACCCCATTACATACGGTAACATTATCAAATGCCCCGCTTCAATGTAAGATCTATAAGTTGAGAAGTCCCAAAGTTCTCTTCAGGCACTTCTATCGAGATGGACTCCTATGTTGCCATCTCGTCCTCCTCTCCAGCGAGGACACTCCTCCTCCTTTACTTTTGACGAAGCCTCTTCCAGAGGGACTTGGCTTTTGTCCGTGACTTTCTGTGCAGCCCCCTTTTGCAACAAGTTCCAAAACAGTGAAAAATCCTGCCCCAGTATGACAGGATGTATTAAGTCTTTTACTAACCCAACCTCATGGGATTTACTGCCACAGTCTGTTCCCATGGTCAATCTGGCTACAGTGTAAGGGGGTGGCAGTGCTATGGACAGTAGAGACAAGATGCCCCTTAAAGAGACAGCACCCCCTTGGTTAGATCAGTGGGACATTCTGCGCTTCCCTGCTGTAAAGGCTGTTTGGTTTCATCTGCCAGACCCAAGATTTCTGCAGGAAGCAGGTGTGCCTGCGTGAGCTGTGAGGAAAAGAACGTTTAGTCTGCGACTGTGACTTTGTAAACTATTCTGGGGATTAAAAGTTGGCTTTCCTGTCTTGCCATGAGAAGCCACGAAGAAAAGGCAAGAAAGGGATCCAGAGGAGGAATCCATCGTTCCTAGGAGCATCATTGAACTTGCACATAAGGAAAACAGAGCTTCCAGGAAGAAGTGCGCACCATCTTGCAAAGCTTCAGGGGCCCCCGGGAATGGATTGAGATACCACATACTGTGAGTGTTAACCCCATGTGCGCACATGTTTAGGGCTCAGGATAGGCTGCAATAGACAGAGCACGGTAGCCGTGCGGTCGGAGTAGCAGCGGCCAGATAGTTATAGTTAGAGTAGCAGCATACTGTACTTTATTGTATTGGTTTGCCTTTTGCAAAATACACTGAACTGTAATAGTTGGTGCTCCATGCCATTTGTACGGCCCAGCTAGAGAATATCACTTTTGTAAATTGTTTTATGTCAAGGCATACCCCTGTTTACACTTTCCTAACACTGCATTCCTTGCCTGTAAATAAATTAACCCTTTGTTGCTTGCTCCTCATTTGTGTACCGTAGTCTCCCTGCATTGTGGTGGTCTCCCGGCCATCGCTTCAACAGGGTAGTTCTTGGCGTCTCCATGTATGCAGCGGATGCCCACAAACTTATTAGAGATCAACTGGTGGGGCAGTCTAGCACTGATTAGGGTCACTATACTTCCAGAGTCCAAAAGTCCAAGAACCATTACCCCATTGATGGACACAGTACTGGACTGTGGCCCCTCATTGGGTTGACAGTCAACACTGCAGGCCGGATAGGCATAAGAATGTCTCAAGTGGGGTACCACAGGGCTCTGTCCTGGGCCCTGTATTGTTCAACATCTTTATCAACGATTTAGATGAAGGAATTGAGGGTAAACTGATTAAATTTGCTGATGACACAAAGCTAGGAGGGATAGCTAATACTAGAGAAGAGAGAGAGAGGATTCAAAAAGATTTAAATAAACTGGAGAAGTGGGCAGCAACTAACAGAATGGTTTTTAACAGGGAGAAATGCAAAGTACTACATCTGGGCAATAAAAATGAAAAAAGCATATATAGAATGGGAGGAATAGGGCTAAGTGACAGCACATGTGAAAAAGACTTGGGTATACTAATAGATCACAGACTGAATATGAGTCAACAGTGTGATGCAGCAGCAAAAAAGGCAAATGCAATTCTAGGATGTATTAACAGAAGCATACAGTCTAGATCACGTGAAGTCATTATTTCCCTCTACTCCTCTTTGGTCAGACCTCATCTGGAATATTGTGTCCAGTTTTGGGCACCACATTTTAAAAAAGACATCAACAAACTGGAGCAAGTTCAGAAAAGAGCGACCAGAATGGTGACCGGTCTGCAAACCCTGTCTTATGAGGAAAGGTTGTAGGATTTGGGAATGTTTAGTTTGCAAAAGAGAAGACTGAGAAGAGACTTAATAGCTGTCTACAAATATCTAAAGGGCTGTCACATTGTAGAAGGATCAACTTTATTCTCATTTGGGATGAAACTGAATGGGAGGAGACACAGATTAGATATTAGAAAAAACTTTTTGACAGTTAGAGTGATCAATGAGTGGAACAGGCTGCCACGAGAAGTGGTGAGTTCTCCTTCAATGGAAGTCTTCAAACAGAGGCTGGACAGATATCTGACTGGGATGATTTAGCGAATCCTGCTTTGAGCAGGGGGTTGGACCAGATGGCCCAGGAGGTCCCTTCCAACTCTACGATTCTATGATTCAGGAGCAGCGCCTGCCTAGGCTGAAGTCCATGGTTTCAGGAGACATATGAAACCGGGCGGCTATGTGTCCAGGATTGTGACATCACCAACAGACCATGTACTTAATAACAGCCTTAGGGGACCTCTCAGCGGGATTGGGATGCCCCCCATTTGTGGGTCTAGTCACTCTCCGTGGTTAGCACACACCCCTTTGGGTATACCAGTACAGGGAAATGACGATGTCTGGTTTCCCAAGAGATTTCTCAACAACCTGATTTCTCTCAACCAGGCTAACTAGGTCGTCCGTATTCCGAGGATCGCCCTGGGCAACCCAGGTCTGTATTGGCCCAGGAAAGGAGTGGATGAACTTGTCCATCACCACCCGCTCGACCATCTGGGCAATAGTGGAAGTATCTGGCTGCAACCACATTTGGACAAGGTGCAGCAAGTCAAACATTTGCGAGCAAGGGGGTTTCATGCCAGCATACACCCAGCAGTGGACTCGCTGAGCACTAACGGACATTGTTACTCTCAGGCGTGCCAAGATTTTAGTTTTTAATTTTTTGTATTCCTTGGCATCCTGGAGGGCTAAGTAATAATACTCCTTTTGAGGTATTTCTGACAAATATGCTCTGGCGGAAGTTTCTCCCGTTCAACGACCATCTCGAAAACAGTCAGAAAGGCTTGCATTTCTTGTCTTACCAGTTTCCAGACGTACGAGTCATCATCATCTGGCGTTTGGGAGGAGACCACCAGCCTCCGACGAACCACCTTTGCGAAAAGTTCCATTTGCCGCGTTAACGCCTCCTGCTGCTGTCACTGCTGATGCTGCTGTTGAAGCTGCTGTGCCAACAGTTTATTAATTTCCTGTTGTGCCATTTGCTGCTGTTGACTGGGGAGCTGGTGCTTCTGTTGGACCTGGACCAGATGCTTCACAAGCTCCTCCATACTGCCGGACGTCTTGTACTGGATGGCGGATTTTACCCAGGACATGAAGTTGTCCACAGCCTCTATGTATGTTCCTGGAATGCTGCCCACATTCAAAACACCACTTGTGAGGGGTTGACGCACTCAGCTGCTTCCAAAGGTAGACTGCTGGTTTATTATGGAACAGCATAAACATTAGCAGGGTTCAGCAAAGTAAACATGGGATTCTGGCATAATGGCAAAACAAAAAAAGATAATGTTCCAAATTATTATGCAAATTGGTTTTAAGTGTCATTGTTTTTTTTTTTCAATGATACCCACTGATGGCATTGTGTCTCAGGGTTCTTTGGATCACTGAAATCAATCTCAGATACCTGTGATAATTAGTTTGCCATGTGAGCCCAATAAAAGGAAAACTGGATGTTCCACACTATTAAGCAGACCGTATGTAATTGTGAGAGTTGATCCAGCCACACGTACATCTAGGAACAATGGAGGAGATTGATCAAGCTAAATGTGGCAGAATTCTGGCACAGTTTGCTCCAAAGAACATTTCTTGACTTGCACCATGTTTGTAAAGCACCTTATCTAACAACAGGGACACGGCTAGGCTGAAAACAAGTGTGGTTTATCCGTATGGGACATATTTTAAAGTGTGACACTGTACACCAAAACTGTGTAAAAATTTTGGTGCGATTTTCTTGCACAAAGTAAGCCAACTAATAGGTGATATAAACTTGGACTAGACCAACCTAAAGATAAATTTATCAGACGTCATAAATCACTACGATAAGTTTGGTGCGTTTTAAGGCCGTCTAGGTTTGTATCAAGAATTAGACAATATTAATAAATGTGCTCCAATGTTTTCCCTCTTCAGGTAAATTGGTCAATGCCTTGTAGGATATTTTCACCTTTTTGCTCATTTAGCCCTTCCACCCATTTAATTCTTTTTTTTCCATTAGATCTATGACATCACGTGATTAAAAACAGACTACCTGAATCCTTCTAAGCTATATGTAGAAACAGGAAGTCTCTTTTCCTTGCATAAATCATCATTAGAACTACAATTCTACTCAATGCAAAGTCCCTGGCAGCCAAGCTCCACCTCCTCTTCAACTCCTGACCCAGCTGCTTCATTCCTCCCCCCTGCCAGGGACTTTGCAGTGATGTACAATTGTAGGTCTATTGCTGACTCGTGCAAGGAAAAGAGACTTCCTGTTTCTTCATAGAGCTTAGAAGGATTCAGCTAGTCAGTTTTTAATCATGTGATGTCAAAGACCTAGTGGAAAAGAGAAGAATTAAATGGGTAGAAGGGCTAAATGAGCAACTGTAAGTACACAGTGCTATACAATATGATGACTGTAGTACATATAGAGGATATAACCTTTGATGGAACTGTTTTTCAAAGAACCATGATAATTAAGGGCTCTGATGAAGATTGCGCTTTGGTGCCCACGGTCTTCAAGTTACACCATTGCCCACCCTTGCCAATCTGCTAGGGTAGTACATATTTACCACAAGACTTTTTACTTATGTTTTCTATCTCCCCTAACAAAGGTTATTATATCTAGCAAAAAAACGCCAGTGTATGGCCAGATCTCTTGGATCTGTGTAAATGAGGGACACAATGTATAGAAGTAAAACTATCCAGGTGCACATGGCTTAACAAGCCTCTTTTTTAGCCACGGGTTTTCAGAAGCTCATCTGTTTCTTATTCACCTGGCCGTGCTCTATGAGGATTCTCAGTGGAGTCCTTTAGGCTCCCTTTACAATGGGGCAGGCATGTATTTCATTATTCTACAAGCCGTTCCCGGACCTTCCAACACTTAAGTTAAATTCCTTTGTGTTTTAAATGCAAAGCCATAGCCACTAAACTGAGTCTCGTGTCAACTGTCCCCCTCCTACATAAATAAAATATATGGCATCTCTGGTCCACATAGGAAGCTGAACTCCCCCTTTCATTGCCCACACTGGCATCATCACTCTTGTCTAAACCTTCCTGAGAGATCCTGCCAAGCGCTGAATGCTTATTCAAGATTTTAGTGGCTTTAACGAGAGCGCTATTTCCTATACACTGAACAGATGTCGTGGAATTTTACATGCACAAAGTGGACTCCTCCTTGCTTTCAGATCCCCCTGTACACCTCCTTTTCAGTCTGGCGCAGGATTCCATGTGGCAATGCAGTCCCTCTGGATGGGAGCCTCAGTAACTTGGCTGCAGGAGGTGGCAGTTTGGCTGAGAAAATTCACAGGCAGCCAGTGCAAAATTACAGCCGGAATATGTCTCTATATGCTTTGTGATAGGAAAGTGGGAAGGGAGGGGTACGGGGAAAGTCTGGTTACCACCATGCTCCGTGTGCTCAAAGTACAGGGTATATTAGGCCCAAACTAGTATGGTGCAAATGCTATTGTGTTTTATCACCATGCCGCATTTCTCCCTTTCATTGTGTTTATCGCAATTCTAGGTCTGCTGTGCAACCGGTACTGAGCGGGGCCTGATCTCAGATATATGCACATCCCATACCAAGTCTTGTCTGTAGACATCTATACAAAGTGCTGCACTCCTGTCTAGTAATAATAATAAAATAATTATGATGTGACAACCATTTCTGGCTCCCTAACAAGCACCATTGTGTAATATTTTGGAAGAACATGTTCTTGAATATTAATGGCTGTCTATGCTAGTCACACAACTGTCAATGTCTGGAGCCATGTCTCGAAATATTCTGTTTGGAAGTCATTATTTTTAGTTACGGAATACAACGTGTGCACTGAAACTTAACTCCTTGGAATAATCAAGACCTGAAAATGTTGGTGTCACAAGAGTAAACCCCAAGAGTTTTACTACCTCATGTCCAGCTAGGGAGTTGCTTGACCAAGGGGCATAGGTATAACAAGCAGGTAGATAGGGCGGACATACCATTGGTGCAACCTGTGCAGCCGCATGTTGGCTCGCGAGGTAAGATGGCCCAAAGCAGGTGGAATTGAGCAGAATGATGACCTATTGGACTGCAAAGGGCCCATATACTGTCCTTGCACAGAACTCCTGTTCTGTCTCTGTTTGCCCCAGGCAGGTACAGTGTGTAACTCGATGATGGGTACCATCTGCCACCCTGTCTTGGCCAAGGAATTTAAGATAATAGTTAGGGCAGTGAGTATATTCATTGCCCCAAGTGAAGGAATGCCTAGCCATGACTCTGATTAATGTAAGGGTCCTCACACAAGGGGGGTTCATAGATTTCTTTGTTGCAATAACTCATGAAATAATACCATTATTGTCCACTATCTCTTCAGTGCAAAAGATGTGTCAACTAACATCTTATATCTCAGCTTCGAGAGTATGATATAGTAATTCTTACTTACCTTTAAACATGAATATACTATTAACTAATTGATTTAACATGGATTGTCTATACCTATGCCATATATGTATATATGTTTAAATAAATATAGCATTATATATATATATATATATATATATATACACAGTATAGTTGTGGCCGAAAGTGTTGTCACCCTTGAAATTGCTCCAGGAAATGAAGTATTTCTCCCAGAATATTATTACAATTACACATGTTTTGTTATACACATGTTTATTTCCTTTGTGTGTATTGGAGAAACACGAAAAAACAAAACCAGATAAAAAAGGAAAATTGGACAGATTTTCACACAAAACCCCAAAAATGGGCAGGACAAAATTGTTGGCTCCCTCAACTTAATATTTGCTTGTACACCCTTTGGAATAAATAACTAAATAATCAATCGCTTCCTATAACTATTAACAATCTTCTTACACCTTTGAACTGGAATTTTGGACCACTCTTGTTTTGCAAACTGCTCCAGATCTCTAATATTTGAAGTATGACTTCTCCCAACAGCAATTTTAAGATCTCTCCACAGGTGTTCAATAAGATTTAGATCTGGACTCATTGCTGGCCACTTCAAAACTCTCCAGTGCTTTGTTTCCATCCATTTCTGGGTACATTTTGAAGTATGTTTGGGGTCATTGTCCTGTTGGAAGACCCATGACCTAGGACGTAACCTACCTTTCTGTCACTGGGCACTACATTGCGACTCAAAATCTTATGGTAGTCTTCAGATCTCATGGTGCCTTGCGCACAATTAAGACACCCAGTGCCAGAAACCACAAAACAACCACAAATCATCTTTGAATCCCCACCATATTTGACTGTAAGTGCTGTGTTCTTTTCATGCCTCATTCCCTTTTCAGTAAACAGTAGAATGATATGCATTACCAGAAAGCTTTATCTTGTTCTATTCTCTCCACAACGCACTTTCCTAGAAGGATTTTGGCTTACTCACATACATTTTGACAAACTGTAGTCTAGAATTTTTATGTTTCTGTGTCAGCAATGGGGTCCTCCTGGCTCTCGTTCAAAATGTGTTTAATTTCATTCAAATGTCGATGGATAGTTTGCGCTGCTGCTGATGCACCCTAAGCCTGCAGGACAGCTTGAATTTCTTTAGAACTTGATTGGGTCTGCTTATCCACCCTCCGGACCATCCTGTGTTGCAACCTTTCATCAGTTTTTCTCTGTCATCCATGTCAACGAAATTAGCTTCTGGGACATGGGTTGTAAACTTCTTGATTATGTTGCGCATCATGGACAAAGGGCATCAAGATCTCTGGAGATGGACTTATAACCTTGAGATTGTTGATATTGTTCAACAATTTTGGTTATTAAGTCCTCACACAGTTCTGTTCCCCTCTTTCTGTTCTCAATGCTTAATATGGAACACAGAGACAACTTATGTAAAGACTGAGTCAATTTCTCCCCTTTTTATCTCGTTTCAAGTGTGATTTTCATATTGCCCACACCCGTTACTTGCCACAGGTGAGATTGAACGAGCATCACATACTTGAAATAAAGTTATTTACCCACAATTTTGAAAAGGTGCCAACAATTTTGTATGGCCCATTTTGGGGACTTTGTGTGAAATTGTGGGCAATTTGCCTTGCTTTATCTGTTTTTTTTGTTATATTCCAATACACACAAAGGAAATAAATATACGTGTAAAAAAATGTGCAATGGCAATAATTTTCTGGGAGAAATACTTCATTTTCTGTAGCAATTTCAAGGGTGTCAAACCTTCTTTGGAAACTTTGCCTTACCTTGTCTTAGGACAAAACCTTGTGTTTGGACAGTAATGCTGCTAGATGCACCTGAATATTTCCAGACACCAACATGCATGACAGGGCTTGATTTAATGATTGCATGATTTGTGCACATGTATATGATGGTCTCATATGCAATATTTATTTCTATATGCCCACAAGGGAATTGTTGATCATTTGGTATGAACTGCTATACTCATAATATTATTAATATAGGATTTTATTTGTGATCATTATATGAGCAAATAAGTCTTCACAGTGACTAACAGTATCTAATGTTTGTACTATGCTGTGTCATTTAGCACATACCCATTTTGTACTATATCCAGGTATACCCACCTAGAGACTTTACCAGTGGTTTTCTCACTTTCTTTTATATACCATATGTCTTATTATTGTTTTTATATATTCATGAATTAAAAAATTTATGTTTTAACCCCTTAGTGACAGAGCCAATTTTGACCTTAATGACCAGGTCAATCTTTACAATTCTGACCACTGTCACTTTATGAGGTAATAACTCTGGACCACTTCAATGAATCCCACTGATTCTGAGAATGTTTTTTCGTGACATATTGTACTTCATAATAATGGTAAAATTTGTTTGTCATGACTTGTGCTTATTTATGAAAAAATTAGAAATTTGGCAATATTTTTGAAATTTTGCAAATTCAAACTTTTAAATTTTGTAACCTTAAATCAAATAAAATAGTTCATAAATAGTATTTCTCACATGTCTACTTCACAACAGCACAATTTTGGCAACATAATTTTTTGGACAGGACATTATAAGGGTTAAAAGTTGACCAGCAATTTCTCATTTTTCCAACAAAATTTGAAAACCATTTTTTTAGGGGCCACATCCCACTTGAAGTGACTGTGAGGGGTTTATATGGCAGAAAGTACCCAAAAGTGACACCATTCTAAAATCTAGACCCCTCAAGGTGCTTAAAACCGCATTCAAGAAATTTATTAACCCTTCCGGAGCTTCACGAAAACTGAAGCAATGTGGAAGGAAAAAATTAACATTTCACTTATTTCACTAAATAATTATTTTAGACCCAAACTTTTTTCTTTTCACAAGGTTAACAAGAGAAAATGGATCATAAAATTTGTTGTGCAATTTCTCCTGAGTACACCAATACCCCATATGTGTGGAAAAAACACTATTTGGGTGCAATGCAGGGCTCAGAAGGGAAGGAGCACCATTTGACTTTTTGAATGCAAAATTGGTTGCCATCGATGGAGGGCACAATGCAATGTTTGGAGAGTCCCTGATGTGCCTAAACAGTCGAAACTTCCCACAAGTGACGCCATTTTGGATATCACATCCCTCAAGAATTTTATCCAGGGGTTTAATGAGTATTTTGAACCCACAGGTATGACACATAATTTGATAAGATTAGGTCATCATATTAAAAATGTCATCATTAGTGTTGATGACAGTTTGTATCTGGTGCTCGAGTGACATGCTCAAGTCCCTGCTCATGTTTCGTGGCTGTTAGACACCCAAAAAAACATGCAGGGATTTGTGATACTCACTGCATACCAGAGCACCCAATGTAGCAAGTAGCTAGCACTTGCACTCAAATGTCATTTCGTCATGTTTTTTTTAGTTTTGAAAAAACTAAATTTTAACTCCAACCTTAACCACAACCTTAACCCTAACACAACCTTGACCCCAACACTAACTTTAACACAACCCTAACCTCCAACCCTAACCCCAATCCTAATACTAACACACCCCTAACCCTAACACAACTCTAATCTCAACCCTAATCCCAACCTTAATGCAATCCTAACCCCAACACTATCCCTAACACAACCCTAACCTCAACCCTAACACAACCCTAAAGCCAAACATAACGCAACCCTAACCCTAACACATCCATACCCACAGCCCTAACCCCAACCCTAATACTAACAACAAAGGAAAACATTTTAAAAAAATTTATTATATAATTTATATCTAACTAAGGGTGTGACAAAGGGGGGTTTGGTTTACTATTTTGTTTACTTTGATCACTGTGGTAGGCTCTATCACAGTGATCAAAATGAACCAATAGGAAAAATTTCCTATTGTTGCCAGGTACTGGCCGGCATATCTCAGTGTGTCCACAGCGCATGCATCCGCCATTTTCTTCCAGGAAGATGACGCGGAGGGCTGGGGGACAGAGCAGAAGGGCCCGGGGATGCCGGAGGTACCGGGGGGCTCGGAGGACCCCATTTTTCTCTTCTCTGATATGCTAGATCATAACAGAGGAGAGAAATGAATTGTAAATCTGACTTTTTTTTCTGTGATCACCATTATTCGGTGAATAACAGCAATCAAGTGACAGGGGACCATACAAACCAGCCCTGACTATGTTCTCCAGGGTGTGAGCTACCCCCGGTGGACTAGACGCCAGAGATTTTACGACGCTGGGGACGCTATACCCTTATTTCTCAGCACCGTTTAAAAAGTGGCACTAATGAATAAGTACGCTTAACTGCCGCCATTTCAAGGCATATTGGCGGTCATTAAGAGGTTAAACTTTGGCCTTGTGTAAAGCTTCCTTTTTTTGGACATTGTTTTATATATACATATATATAATATATATACATATCCTTTACACACTCTTCTGTACCTAGAGATAAAGTAATATTAGCATATCTATATATAGAAACAATGTGACAGCATCTGCTTATATCAAGTCCATAAGATGCCCCGCTGATGGTGCTTCTGACACTGAAACATTGACAATAAAAGTCATTTTGTGAAGATGGAAAGCAATGTGCAGATTTGATCCTTGTGTAACATCTGCTCAGAGTCTGCAGGAAGATTCATTGTCTATCTACAGTTTATTACAGTTACAGTGATTACAGTAACCCGTGAATAGATACAGCGTATATATACAGCCAATTCCCTTTTAGGAATATACATGTACTTGTGTGTTGTATATGACATCTATGTAACACTGGGCTATATTTTACTGTAGGTGAAAGAGGCCTATGCCTATAGGCAGCCCTGTTGTTAGGGGTTCAGAATCAGCATCATGTTGGCAACATCTTCTAAAAAACCTCTTCCTATGAGACTTCCTACTGTCACTGGAGGATGTGACCAGCCCAGGAACAGGTAAGCACATTAAATAACATGGAAGTATAACTGCTTAGTGCAACATCTGTTTAACTTGTATATCGCTAGGTGTTACTATGTACAGTGGTGACCAAAAGTTTTGGGTCTGACACAAGTTTTGGTTTTCACAAAGTTTGCTTCTTCAGTTATTATAGTGGTAATTTGCATTAATTCTAGATTGTTATGAAGAATGATCAGATTGATTTCCAAAAAATGATTCCACAAAATGACGTGCTTACTTAAATTTAGTGATGAGGACAAAGCATCTGATATCACTTGGACATGCTGTCTAAATTGTAAAAGCAAGTTTGTTGCTTTAAAAAGGGGTTGCTCTTGAATTCATCAACTTCTTCTGTTAACCATGGTTACCTTCAAGGAGATATGCAACATCATTATTGGTTTGCACCAAAAAGGGTTTTACAGGCAAGGACATTGCTGCTTGGTAGATTGCCCCTAAATCAACCATTTATCAGATCATCAAGAACTTCAAAGAGCTTATAAAGTCTTCTTCAACTGCTGAGTAGAAGGCTTCAAGGCACCTAAAAGAGTTCAGCAAGCGTTAGGACAATCTCCAAAAGAAGATTCAACTCTGGGATTGGTCAAACATTGTGCAGGGCTTACACAGGAAAGGCAGCAGGCAAGTGTCAGTGCATTTGCATTCACAGTGAGGCAAAGTGTTTTGAAGGGTGGCCTGATGTAAAAAAAAAACCTTAGAAAATAAGAAAAATATCAAGGTCTGATTGACATTCTGCAAGAAGTACAGGAACAAGACTGCAGAGGACTGCAAAGTACTGGGGTAAAGTCATTTTCTCTGATGAAGCTCCCTTCAGACTTTTAGAGACATCTGGAAGACTGATTTGTAGAAGAAAAGGTGAGTGCTACAATGAGTTACTTATCATTCCAAAAGTAAAACAACCTGAGACCATTTGTGTGTGCGGTTGCTTTTCATCCAAGGGAGGGAGCTCACTCACAATTTTTCTTAAAAACAGTGCCATGAATAAAGAATGGTATCCGAACATCCTCCAAGAGCAACTTCTTCCAACAATCCAGGAGCAATTAGGAGATGAACAATGATTTTTCCAACATGATTAATAAATCTAGATGTGGAACAGAGTGCACAATAGGATGATACCCTATGGAAGGAGAGTGGGTAAGTGTTGGTTATGCTCACCTAGTAGACATTTGACAGGCATAACTCCTATGTAGGCATGACAAAAAACAGCTGCTGCTGCCCTGTGGCTGGTAGACAAATCCTCCAGAAAATATTGGATTCAGTTGGATGAAACAGATAAAGTGGGCTGTATTCCTGGAGTAAATCTATTCTGAAACAATGATGATGATAGTAAAGTTTTTCATTCTCAACGCATGCATATCAATGCCATACTGGCATCTTGATCAAGTGAAAAAAAAAACCTAAATTTGAATAAAAACTTTATTATCATCATTATTGTTGAAGAATCTATTTACTCCAGCAGCGCAGCCTACCTTACATGTTTCATCCAGCTGGATCCAATTTTTTCAAC
This sequence comes from Dendrobates tinctorius, assembly GCF_039654945.1. Taxonomy (NCBI): domain Eukaryota; kingdom Metazoa; phylum Chordata; class Amphibia; order Anura; family Dendrobatidae; genus Dendrobates; species Dendrobates tinctorius. The sequence goes on from NW_027361700.1 coordinate 20,033,973, forward strand.
ATGATGGAGACCATGTCATAAGGCAAAAGAGATAACTAAGAGCAAAACATTTTGGGTCCATGTCCAGGAAAATCCCCAAACCTCAATCCCATTCAGAACCTGTGGCCAATCCTCAAAAAATGGGTGCATAAGCAAAAACACAGAAACTTTCATAATATCCCAGCTCTGATTAGACAAGAATGGGTTACCACAAGTCAGGATTTGCCCCAGAAGCCAATATCCAGCTGCCAATGCAAACTACAGAAGTCTTGAATAATAAGGGTCAACACTGTAAATATTGAGTCTTTGCATAAATTTGATGTATTTGTAAATCAAAGTTAAAAAATTTATGAAATGCTAATTGTTTATAATTGTACTTCAGTAACTATAGACACATCTGACTAAAAGACCTAAAAAAAACTGAAGCAGCAAAATTTGTGAAAATCAAAATTTTTGTCAGGTGCACATGATGCGCACATTCCCAATTGAAGAACAAGTAAATGATTGTAATGCGTAATGTGTTCTGTGATGTATAAGGTGAATTGTGACTTGGGTTAACAATGTTGATAATGTGTGTAAGGCTAGTGGAAGTTGATGTTTGGGACTGGCCCAGAATAGGAGGGGTTAAGTTGAAGGAAAAGTGACAGTTTCCTGCTAGAAAGACTGATAGGGTCTGTAGTGCTTAGAGAAAGGATGTAATGTCCAATGTGATCAGCCCTGCATTCTTTGGTTTCCCTAAGTGAGAGAAGACTGAAAGGAAGGAAGAAATAGCAAGATCTTGAGTAGAAGTGACTGAGCGACAGAGTGTTTTTCCAGAGACGGGTCCTGGGAGAGGACCCCTAGCAGTACAGCCCAGAATTTATAACTCCAAGAGGTAACATCCTAGTCATGACTGAGTACTTGAGAGGAGTAGAGCATCAGCATTAGAGAAGATTAGTACAGGCCATACTGGCACCATAGGTTCCCTAATGGGAAAGAAGATGCGGCACTGTGGATTGAGTAAAGGACTCTTGTTAAACAGACCTGTAGTGTCGAGCTGTGTTGTGGTGAAGTAGTGAGAAACAGTGAATGCAAATGACAAGGGAAGAGATGAAAAAGGAAGAGTTTGAAACTGTGTGGAAATTCTTAGAGTTGTGAAGGAAAACGTTCATAAGATTGTGTACCTGCTATCTACTGTATATATTCCCTATCAAGTTCCCGCTAAGTAAAAAATTTATTTTTAAATGGTGGTCTCCCTCTTTGAACTGTAAAACATCTGGTCCTGGCAAATCAGCAACATTGGTTACATGTGGCTGGTTACATGTGGCTTGCACGGCTGTAGTGCCCTCATAGCACAAGTCTACACACTCAGCCAGTGCCAGGACGTCTACTTTCATGTAATGTGCCATGGCATACGAGATAAGTACCACGCCCACAGCTACTGCCCCGTGCTACGTTACACTGTCTCAAAACTTTCTCCATAACTGGTTTTGGGACTGTTTCAAATTATTTAGGGGTTGCTCAGTTGATGGTTGTGAGGACACAGCATTGTATCTTAATTAACCAGACGTCTATTTTCAGCAGCCCTGCAAGAATAGACTGTTATCTATATATTGACTTTTGAATTTATGTGTTTCTTTCTGATTGGTCAAGAAAACAGACTTTTGCTTGTGTAATGATGTAAAATATTGACTTGTAAGTGGACAATTTGTTGTAACATATTGTGCTCTTATCCTGCATGGCTAGTGATAAAGGGTCATTGAACAATGGTGTTTGCTGATATGTTGATTACACTTTGTCCAGGCCAGCCAGTTTGGATTTCAAAACAGAGGAGGAAAAACTATGCAAATAGATTACATAATCGAACAATGAGAGTTAACCTCATTCACATTTTTCTCTTGACCTCTGGATGCTGGTTGAAGAACAGTAGTGAACTATATAAAGAGACTTTTTCCTCTTTCCAAGAGACTCTACAGGATGTCCAGCAGATGGCACTTTTATATGGAACAGTCCGGCTGCAGAAGGTGTAGTCATGCACCCTGTACATGATTGGGGTCCTCCTTACATCATCCTGACAGCGCTTGAAGTTTCATGGTCCATGTAAGCAAGTCATGCTTGTGTGTGAAATTTATATGTAGGATAGTGAGGAAAATATCACATATTGGGGACATGGTTGCAGCACCTGTGGCGGGTCTGTTATGGGTTGAAGTGCCACCCACAGAACTGGAGAAAGGTCATTACAATTCAAAGCGACCACTATATAACTTGAGTTTTCCCACAGGCTACAACCTGTCTGGGACATTATGGGCATGCTAAGAATTCTATAATAGACAACTATATTGCATTGTTGGCAGCTTATGAGACTTGGAGTATTTGAAAGGTTCCCTGTTAACATGACACTCCTGCAGGTGGCACACATGGTTCGTGGACCCACTGTGCCACATGGCCTTGCCTGCCTTGGAAAGGGAGTAGCTAAGCGGCTACCTGGTGTTCACTGGAGCTCCTGATAGTATATACAGACTGGGCTGCAGGTAGCTGCCAGGTACCACTCCTAGGCACATCCCGTTAAGGTGCTTTTTATAAAAGATGCCTCCCAGCTACTGGCTGGGAGACATCTTGCAGGTTAAAACTTTAACTAAATGCCTCCTAGCTGTTACCTGGGGTCATTTACCATATGCGTGCTGCCCCTTTAAGAGCAAGGCAGCTCGCGCCGCCAGGAGACATTGAGATGTGCATTGAGGAAGGAAAAGGATCACTAGGGAGATGTTATTTCTTATTCCTTGTTATTCCCATTGAAAATACTTTCTTTCTTAGGTAATGTACTTAGCCATTCCCCTTTCTTCTGAGGTTGTAATAAAATACTTGTGGGTTAGGATCTGGGGGCAGACAAAAATTGTTTTCGTATCTCCAATGCATCGTATTTATTTTACTGCATTTTATTTTAATTTGGACCAATAATGGCATATTTGGAGATCGTTTGTATCTCAACCCAAATTAGCGCTCATTGGAAAGGGCTAACATGGCAACCCCAGGAACACAGTCCCAACCTCGAAGCATGGTGGGGGGAAACATCATACTTTGGGGATGCTTTTCTGTAAAGGGAACAGGGTGACTGCACCGAATTGAAGGGAGGATGGATGGGGTCATATATCGCAAGATTTTGGCCAACAACCTCCTTCCCTCAGTAAGAGCATTGAGGATGGGTCATGGCAGGGTTTTCCAGCATGACAATGACCCAAAACAGACAGGCAGGGAAACTAAGGAGTGTCTCTGTAAGAAGCATTTCAAGGTCCATGGAGTGGCGTATACCAGTCTCCAGACCTGAACCCAATAGAAAATCTCTGGAGGGAGCTGAAACTAAATGTTTTCCAGCCCTGCAACCTGAAAGATCTGTAGAAGATGTGTATGAAGGAGTGGACCAAAATCCCTGCTGCAGTGTGTGCAAACTTGGTCAAGAACTATAGGAAACATCTGACCTCTGTAATTGCAAACAAAGGTTTCTGTACCAAATATTAAATTACGTTTTTGTACTATATTAAATACTTATTTCATGCTGCAAAATGCAAATTAATTATGTAAAAATCATACAATGTGATTTTATGGATTTTTTTTAAGATTCTGTCTCTCACAGTTGAAGTGTACCTACGATAAAAATTAGACCTCTCCATTCTTTGTAAGTGGGAAAACTGGCAAAGTTGGCAGTGTATAAAAAACTTATTTTCCCCACTGTATGTGTTGCACAGGTGATCGGATGATCACAGCTTCAAGTCTCCTAAGGAGACTATTGAAATCAGTAAAAAGTAAAAAAAAATAAAGGTTTAAAAAAAACACAAAAATTCAAATCACCTTACTTTTTACTATTGAAAATAAAACCATAAAAAATATACAGTATATACTCAAGCATAAGCCAAGATTTTCAGCCCATTTTTTTGGGCTGAAAGGCCCCCCCTCAGCTTATATGCGAGTCATATACCTGGGGGTCGGCGGGGGAGGAGGAGCGGGGTGTCACAGATAATACTTACCCCCCAGCACGGTTTCTGCAGCCCCCCGCTTCACCACGGTCTCCCTTCCTGCCTTCAGAGGTCAAGTGGTACGGCTCATTAACCTCATGAATATGCGCATATTCATGAGTGTAATGAGTGGTATCACGTGACCGCTGAAGGCAGGAAGGGAGACCATGAAGAAACAGGGCTGCAGAGACCGCGCCAAGAGGGGGTAAGTATAGTGATATTCACCTGTCCCCGGTCCATCGCTGCTCACCGCTCTCTGCTGCATCCTCTGTCTGTGATGTTTAGCCAGCAGAGGGCGCGGTAACATGGTTAGTGCGTGCCGTGCCCTCTGCTGCCTGAGCGTCACTGACAGACAATGTGGCAGACAGTGGTGAGCAGCGATGGACCGGGGGACAGGTGAATATTTCAGGTGCCGGGTCCTGAGCAGGAGAGGTGAGTATGGCATTTTTTTTGCAGCATATGGGGGTATAATATATGGAGCATCTTATGGGGGCATATTCTATGGGGCAGCATATGGGGCATATTCTATAGAGCAGCATATGGGGCATATTCTATGGAGCAGCATATGGGGCATATTCTATTGAGCAGCATATGGGGGCATATTCTATGGAGCAGCATATGGGGGCATATTCTATGGGGCAGCATATGGGGCATATTCTATAGAGCAGCATATGGGGCATATTCTATGGAGCAGCATATGGGGCATATTCTATGGAGCAGCATATGGGGGCATATTCTATGGAGCAGCATATGGGGGCAGCATATGTGGCTATATTCTATGGAGCAGCATATGGGGGCATAGTCTATGGAGCAGCATATGGGGGCAGCATATGGGGGCATATTCTATGGAGCAGCATATGGGGGCAACATATGGGGGCATATTCTATGGGGCAGCATATGGGGCATAGTCTATGGAGCAGCATATGGGGCATAGTCTATGGAGCAGCATATGGGGGCATATTCAATGGGGCAGCATATGAGGGGATAATCTATGGAGCATCATATGGGGCATAATCTATGGAGCATTTTATTGGGGCATAATCTATGGAGCATTTTATGGGGGCATAATCTATGGAGCATCTTATTGGGGCATAATCTATGGATCATCTTATGGGGGCATAATCTATGGAGCATTTTATGGGGCACAATCTATGGAGCATCTTATGGGGCATAATCTATGGGGCATTTTATGGGGGCATAATCTATGGAGCATCTTATTGGGGCATAATCTATGGAGCATCTTATGGGGGCATAATCTATGGAGCATCTTATGGGGGCATAATCTATGGAGCATTTTATGGGGCATAATCTATGGAGCATCTTATGGGGGCATAATCTATGGGGCATTTTATGGGGGCATAATCTATGGAGCATCTTATTGGGGCATAATCTATGGAGCATTTTATGGGGGAATAATCTATGGAGCATCTTATGGGGGCATAATCTATGGAGCATCTTATGGGGGCATAATCTATGGAGCATTTTATGGGGGCATAATCAATGGAGCATTTTATGGGGCATAATCTATGCAGCATCTTATGGGGCATAATCTATGGAACATCTTATGGGGGAATAATCTATGGAGCATCTTATGGGGCATAATCTATGGAGCATTATATGGGGCATATTATTCTATGGAGCATCTTATGGGGGCAATATTAACCTTTGTGCAGCATTATATGGGGTGTATTTTGTGTGGAGCATCTTATGGGGCCCATCATGAACTGTATGGAGCATTATATGGGGCTCCTGATTCAATATGGATATTCAAAAACATTTAACCTACTGATGTCTCAACTAATTTTACTTTTATTGGTATCTATTTTTATTTTTGAAATTTACCAGTAGCTGCTGCATTTTCCACCCTAGGCTTATACGTGAGTCAATAAGTTTTCCCAGTTTTTTGTGGCAAAATTAGGGGGGTCGGCTTATACATGAGTATATACGGTATGTAAATATAAAACCTATGCAACATTGCAATAACGGGCAATCAAAACATCATATCTACCCCAAAATGGTACCAATAAAAAATTTCAGCTCAGTGTGTGAAAAATAAGCCATTAACCAGCCCCAAATCCTGAAAATGAAGACGCTACAGATCTCGGAAAATGGTGATGTAAGAAAAAAATGCTTTTACAAATTTCAACATTTTTTTCACCACTTAAATATAAAAAATCCTATACATTTTTGGTATCTGCATACTCCTTCTGACATGGAGAGTCATACTGCAAGGTCAGTGTTAGCATTTAGTGAGCATGGTAAATATAAAAAATTAAAAAAAATTGTGGAATTCCGCTTTTTTTGCAATTTTACCACTCTTGGAATTTTATTCCCATTTTTCAGTACAATATATGAAAAACTCAGTGGCGTCATTCAAAAGTACAAAAAACAAGCTCTCATACAGCCATATTGACAGAAAAATAAAAAAAGTTACAGCTCAGTGAAGAAGGGGAGGAAAAAAATGAAAGTGCAAAAATGGACAATTGCAAGGTCATGAAGGAATTTAAAGGAATCTAATCAAACTCAGTCCATAACTCTCTGATATGTGCTGGCGACGTGGATCCTCCCAGGGTAATTTGCTGCACATTTTTTGTTCTTGTTCCAGTATGACTGGTTTTAGGTTTCTGTTAAAAATATCATCCAAAAGATATTATATAATGAAATTCCATTAGACCCCTTGATATACATTTTAAATATTACCCCAAGGGGAATGGGGATGAACTTAGCTAAGCTGCTATTTCACCTACTAACCCCGGCCAGGTGTCTTATTGCTCTATATTGGAAACACACTGCTTCCCCTTCTTATCAGAACTTACTTCAAAGAGTATCTGACATCCGAAAAATGGAATATATATATGACAGCCTCATTAAATGCTAGAATAGAAAGTTTTCATGGCTATATGGGCTCCCTGAGATTATTTTTGGGCCCAATATAATGGTTAATTTAGTCATAATACTCATCACTCTTCTATCTGATGTCCCTTTGTGTTTCTGTCCTATGTTTCTAGCCTGTATTTGTCTTCGGTCTGGATGTTGTGGCAATAGTCTTCTAATTATTAGACCTTATGGGTTGCTTTTACTTAGTGTAATGGGCCTTAGAAGAATATATTGGTATAGTATGTTGCTATGTTCACTTATTTTAAAAAAAAAGTTAAAAATGAAGGGACTTGTATGTATAAGGTCAAACATTTTATAACACTGTAAAGAAGTAATTTGTCATACCATTTGTATGTGTATGTTTTGTAAGATTACTTTCTGGGAATTATCTTTAAAAATGTTTCAATAAAAATTCTAGTTGAAAAAAAGGGAATCTAATCTATCAGCAGAATTTCATCACTGTCACCTCAACTATGTACAGTGTGTCCGTAAAGACATGGTGCACGTATGACCAGTCACTGGAAAGCAAGAAAAAACGATAGAAATGTGAAATCTGCTCCAAATAAAAGGAAAACTCTCCCAGTTTCATACCTATTCTGTGCAGTTCTATATGGGCTCCATTTGTTGCCCTACACACATCCAAACGATAGTGAAGTTCTTGCCACACACGGGTAAGGACGTCTGGTGTAACAGAGTGAATAACGTCTGTGATTCTCTGTTTTAATGTGATTAATGTCGTTGATACGTTCAATGTACACATGTTGCTTCACATAACCCCAAAAGTAAATGTCTAAGGGCGCCAGATCCGGGGATCGTGTATACTTGTAGACTTTCCTGTGACTGGTCAAAAGTGCACCATGACTTTACGAACTCACTGTATATGTGCATGTTGTATATGTGCATGTAGCGCTTTTAAAAACAAGTCGAGTAGTACCTTTACATGGCTGGTCTGTTCCTGCATTACTGAGAAATCAGCATTCTAATTGATATGCAAGTAAAGCTGTATATCTGAAGCCTTTGTCACTCCAGCTCTATTCCCTTCCCAGTGTTGCCTCCTTCTGCTTGAAATTGAGTGAAGTCACACAGCAAATAGGCTGTCAGTCAACAAGAGGAGGCGTCACTGGGCAGGAAACACTGTAGAACTGGAATGACAGAGGCTTCAGATAGCTCTTCAGCCTCATTGGCATATCAAATCAACCACTGATTTCTCAGCAATGGAGGAACAGACTGGCTAAGTTAAGGTGTTGCTCAACTTTTATTTAAATGAGTTACATGTGAATATGGGCAGATTGAATGGATTGAGTGTCCGAAGGGGGTGAAATCATGCTGACAAATTCAGTTTAATTGCATCGAGTACGCTTTAGATAAAATAGATCAAATACTTGGACTCGCTAAGGGTTTGTTGATTTGTTTACATGTTAGAAATAAGCCAAGAGTGTAGTCCTAAAAAGCTAAGACAAGAGATCATTGCTTTGCATAAACAAGAAATTGGATGCCAAAAAAATGATACAAAGGCATTGAATGTCACTGGGGATACAGTTAGAAGCAGAGTTTGCACATTCGAAGTTAAAGGCACAGTGGCTACACTACCTGGATGTGGCAGAAAGATGAAGCAATGACCGACTGCCACCAGATTCCTTAGAAGGCAGGAGGTCAAAAACTCTCGAATGACTGCAAAACACCACAATCAAAATTTGGTGGCAGCAGGTACTGAAGATTCAGTTTGCACTACTAGTCATATAATGTATGCTGATGGTCTCTATGCCCAAATTCCAAGACATACACCTCTACTGACCACAAGAAAAGTCAGCTCCAATATTTTCAAAATTATTTAAGTCACAGAAGGTTTGGGATTCTATTTTATGAGGTGATTAAATAAAACAGGAAAGTTTTCAGGTAGATGGATCAGTATAAAGCATTCACTGAAAAGAACACTGCCTACAATGAAGCATGGTGATGCCTACAATGAAACATGGCGGTGATGCTCTGGGGTAGTTTTGCTTGCACTGGCACTGGAAACCTGCAGCGTGTTGTGGTTAAGATGGATTCAAATAAGTGTCAGGAAATCCTAGGAGAAATAGACATGCCTTCTCTGAGGAAGCTGAAACTTGGGCATCATTGGACCTTACAACACAAAAATGGTCCCAAGCATGCTTCAAAGTCTACAAAGGCTTGGTTTCAGAAGAAGATCCAGAAGATTCTGAAGTGAACGCCACGAGCACCTGACATGAATTCGATAAAAAATTTTTTTGGAGGGATATGAAGAAGGTGGTTATTGCACACAAACCCAAGAATATACATTGTCTATGCATCATGTTTGCAACAGGTCATAACAGATAAAGGGGCTCTACTAAGTACTAAAGATGTTTTCCATGAAAAGATGAATAGTTCTGAGACTGCAGTAGTCGTTAGACGTGGCATTTTGAGTTGAATTTAGAGGAACCACTTGTTATATTAGCTATTTACATTATTCTTGTTTGGTTTATTGCAAACAGCAGAAAGTTTGCAAATTTTGCTAATAAAACTAATTTGCAATGGGGGATGAATAATTTTGTAGCAACTGTATATTGATGTAAAAGAAGAAAAATAAAGTAATTGAATGTATGCAGCCCTTCTGGAAATTTACTAAGAAAGCAATGGATGTAAGTACCCAAATCAAATAAGAAGTATGAAGATATCAACATCTAGAGTATTCTCTCCAATAAGGAAATGTCAGCAAGTTAATTAAAAATCCACATTAAGCCCACACAGTATGGCGGAACATAAAGCTCCTCCAAATGTCAATATTTAGTTTTGATAAACAGGGGTTACCATAACTGGAGTAAGCAAATGTCAGTAGGATGCTCCGCTCCACTCCACTCAATCCACCACAACTGTATTCATATCACAATTCACATAAGGACAGAACATAGGTGATAGATTGTAGTGCAATACACATTAATTCACACTTTGTGTTGCCGTTTTCCCAAATACAAATTTAAAGGAGATAGCCTTCCAAATTAAAAAATTGCTGTAAGTTGTTAAAACAGGAGTTAAAGTGATAACCAAAGTTTAGTAAATATATTAGATACACCTAAAGAGATATTAGCATTTTTTGTGCTATAGTGGGGCGGACATTTTTGAAAACGTGTCAACAGGAAATGCAGTCATATTGGTTGCCAGCTTTCAATTAGTTTATCATAAACTGAGAGTAAGTTGTCATTAATTTTATTTTTAACCTTTTCCTTTGAGACATAGAGCCATTGTATGTAAGGTTTAGTTATAATGACCTTGTGTCTATGGCAGCTTAGTTTAGAGGGCAAGGCAGAAATGGCAGACATTTTTATTATTATTATTATTATTATTATTATTATTATTATTATTATTATTTTTTAAATATGTTGTGCTCATGTAGATCATACTGGATTTATCGTGTTTGTCTAGTAACTCCAGTGCTCTCAATGAGAGATCCTCCATCAGACATGTCTCTTGATGGCTTATCTCCAGGAAACAATACGATAAACAGTCCGAAATTGGCCATATCTAAAGGGCATGTCACACTAAGAGATATCGCTAGTAATATCGCTATAACTAGTGACGTTATATTGATATTGCTAGCGATATCGCTATGTCTGATACTTACCTACGACCGGCTCCCCCTCTGGTTATCGCTGATCGCGCGAGAACAGGCTGGACTGTTTCTCGTCATCAGCTTCCTGCGGCGCTTCCTGCTGTGAGGACGAGCGACGCGTGGAGCCGGGCGGGAGGACGCAGGATCGCCGTATCTGACAGGTAAGTAGCGATCACCGTCCCCAGCGATGTCGCTGGTGAGATCTGCCTATGTGGCAGCTCACTAGCGACCACTTAGCGATGTACCAGCGATCCTGACCGCGTCATATCGCTGGTCGGGATCGCTGGTACATCGCTAAGTGTGACAGTACCTTAACCCAACGACAAATTGTTCAGAGCTCACATACACACTAGACTGATGGCTGAATCCCTTGATGTTGGTGGATTTGGCTGACGTTAGATCAATGTGTATTAGGGGCTCAAGTGGCCTTAGAATTGGCTGGTAGCCACCACAGAGTATAACATGTTCTTTGGCCAAGCTGTGCATGCATGTTACTTATTGATATTATTATTTAATGGCCTTGGCTTGACTTTGAGCCATGGTAACTTGATAGATGTACGATCCCTAGGAAGATTTTTCTTGTGCAAACCTAGATAGGTCCATCAGGGTCTTCTCCACCTTTATTTTGATTGTATCAAGCCATTGGGTTGTCTTCCTTTTCACCTTGTTTCTTCTATTCTTTCGACCATGATGTCCTTCTCTAGTGATTGATCTCTTCATATGATGTGTCCAAAGGAGGCAAGTTGTAGCTTGGTGATCCTTGCTTCGCGTAACATGTCTGGCTTGATTTTTTCCAAAATTGATTTGTTTGTTCTTCTTGCCATCCATGGTATTGATAATGTTAATAAGGATGGTAATAAAATGTCTGAAGCATTCCTTGTCCAGTCATCTCATTACCAATAGAAATCAATCATAGGTCAACTTTTACTTTTGCCATGAAGATTTTAAAATTAAAAGCTGCACTCTGATAGGTTGCTATCGGCAAAGCCCAGGTGTCATCTTACCTCCTATTGCCGAGGTGACTTGTCCTATGTGCAGCGCAGAATATCTCTTGGAGTGTCATGCATAAAAAAGAGTGTTGCTCTCAGCAACCAGTCAGAATCTAGTACACTTTTTCCAGGGGAGGTTTAAAAATAAAAGTAGTGACATGATTGGCTGCTTTCTGATAGCCACAATGTACAGTTGAAACCAGAAGTTTCCATACACTATATAAAAAGACACATATGCATGTTTTTCTCAATATCTGACATGAAGTCAGAATAAACCTTTCCAGCTTTAGGATTACCATATTTATTAATATTTGCCAAATGCCAGAATAATGAGAGAGAGAAAGAGAGAGAGAATGTTTTAAGGTATTTTTATTTCTTACTGCAAAGTCAAAAGTTTCCATACATTTCTTTAGTATTTGGTACCATTGCCCGTACACTGAATGGCTTGGGTCAAACGTTTGGGATATCCTTCCACAAACTTCCCACAATAGTTGGGTCGGAATTTAGGCCCATTCCTCCTGACAAAACTGGTGTAACTGATCCAGGTATGTAGGTCGTCTTGCTCGCACCAGCCTGTTCAGCTTTGCCCATAAATTTCTATTAGGATTGAGATCAGGGCTTTGTGACTGCGGCTCCAAAACATTGACTTTGTTATCCTTAAGCCACTTTGTTACAATTTTGGCATTTTTTTGGCAGTATGTTTCAGATCATTGTCCATTTGGAAGAGCCATTTCCAAAATTTCGGTTTTCTTTTCATCAGACGAAAAAGACATGTCTCCAAAAATTAAGGTATTTATTCCTGTGTGCATTTGCAAACATTAATCTGGCTTTTTTATGTTTAGCTTGGAGTAATGGCTTCTTCCTGGCAGAGTGGCCTTTCAGCCCATGTTGATACAGTACTCGTTTCACTATGGATATTAATATAATCTTACCAGCTTCCGCCATCATCTTCACAAGGTCTTTTGCTTTTGTCTTTGGGTTGATATGCACATGTCGGACCAAAGCACGTACATCTCTGGGACACAGAACCCATCTCCTTCCTGAACGGTGTATGATGGCTGACATTCCCATCTTGTTTGTACTTGCATGTAATTGTTTGTACAGAGGAACGAGGCCCCTTCAGGTATCTTGAAATTGTACCCAAGGATGAGCCAGACTTGTGCAAGTCCACAATTCTCTTCCCGATATCTTGGATGATTTCCCATGATGCTACAGTGTGTTTCAGGTGTGCATTAAAATACATCAACAGGTGTGTCTCTAATTAACTCAGATCTTGCCAAAAAAAACTATCAGAAGCTTCCAAGCACATGACATGATCATATGGGCAGTCCAGAACTGTATAGAGGCATAGTAATCTTAGTGTATGTAAACTTTTGACTTTGCAGTAAGTAATAAAAATGCCTTAAAACATTCTCTCTCACATTATTCTGGCATTTGGCAAAAATTAATAATTCTGGTAATCCTAATTAACGTAAAATAGGAAAGGTTTATTCTGATTTCATGTCAGATATTTAGAAAAACATTCATATGTGTCTTTTTAATTAGTTTATTTAAGCTTCTGGTTTCAACTGTATGTCAGAACAGAGTATTTGCTGACACAACAAGTTTTTGAACCCTGGAGATGAAAAGAGAGCACAACATGCCAAGAAAGGTATTATGGAATTGCAAGTTATTTAACTGTAAGGTTACTGCAAAGAACTCCAACTTGACTCATAAATTGATTGGATCTTGAAATCATTATTTTTTCCTTTGTTTCCATGGGTGGACCCAACTGTAGATACAGATCAGGGCATGTTCAGCTGATGTCACATTTAAGGCTTTTTTTCCTTTTCTCATGAAAAGGGCCCAACAACAGTAAACGGATCATGGGGAGCTGTATCTGTGGAGGAACCCAGTAGTAAGCATTAAACCCACTGCATCACTACCACGGGGAAAATAAGGCCATACACAGTTCCCATTGAAAGTATTGGGCTGATTGTGAAATGTTTGGGCATTTTGGGTCCTTCATAGTGAAAGATGCTCTATGTAGACTCGTTTCTAAAAATTCTAATATGGTATTTTAGAATAGTTTTTCTAAACCAGAAAGCCCTTTTAAGTAACAGAAGTTATATGAGATGTTTCTGTTATTGGCCACTGACAATACGTCAACTGGAAACTGCAATAGAATAACTATAATGGCATGGTGTTGTTTATGGGGGCATTTTGATTGTGAGGGCATAGTGTAGATACAAAATCACTGGCATACTGCAGCAAAAATCACTCTCTGAAAGTAATTCTTAAAACATAGATGTCATTAAAAAAAATCAATAATTTTATACGAGATATCGTGGGGGATGCTTAGGTAAATTAATTGAATCTAAAGAAGTCATTACATTAGGAGATTACAAACTCTTCATAAATATGTCATTTATTTCCAAATGAGGAACTTTAAATCTGTAGAGATAGCCCATGTAGTTCTATGTAAGCTGCTCAGTGATAATCACCGAGGACTGGTGTGCTCAGTGAGGATCAGAAATGGGACCATCGACTCATAACTGCCCTGTACTGTTGTATTAGTAGTGGTCAATGATGGGTAATATACCAGTAATATCTAATAAAGGGAAATATTGGACCAGCACTGTATAGAGGTTTATAATTACTGTACACTGACAAATCATGTTTTATGTGAGACTAGTGTTCACTATTGGTGGCATTTTTTATATTGTCAGCGTGTATTTTTTTATTATTATTATTATGTATTTACGCTATTATACAAAACATGGTAAAATCATTCAATATGTCAGAAGCTTCCAATAAAATATATATGTACTCAATAGCCCAATCCTGGGTCTGTAAATACTTGTACTTTTCTATAGTCTATATATATATATATATATATATATATATATATATATATATATATATATATACAGAGATATATTTTCTATTTTTTTCCTTTCTGTCTAATTAACTCTTTATTTGCTTTCTTATGTGGTGTCCACTTGCAGCTGTTAAATAGCCTCTTTATTTTGTATACACTGGTACTATAGTTGATTTTGGTCTATAACAGACCCCCTGCTTTGAGTTGCCCTTATTACCTAACATGATGTATTAATAAAAAGTAGTCATTTCTTGCAGGTAACCCCTCCATCTCCCCCTCCCCTTTAGACCCTTTACAATCCCCTCTTTTTCAGTGTCTTTTCCTTCCCATTCATTTCCTCCATCTCTCTGTTACACCACTTCTCCTCTCTGTCTCTGTGCCCCCTCCTCTCCTTGGCATGGGAATCTGGTGACAGGAAGTGAGATGTTCTGGGAGAGCTGTGCCAGGCTGGATGTACAGGGCACAGTGTGTGCCAGGGTACCAGGCTTCGCATGTGAGGGAACCAGGAATGTGATGTGGCTGGTGCCAGCAGTCCTGGCAGCTGAGTTTAGTGAGTGGCATTCTGTGCCTTGATGTTAACTCCTTACATATGAGCCTTGTCATTGAGCTGTCCCTGTCCACATTAGTGTCTGCACCTAGCCCCATAAATGGCTGTATATGTGATTTGCACTGTATATGATATGTGTGCTAGTCTGATCCCATCCCACCAACTGTATTCCGAGCCAGTCATTCTCTGACCCTCCTGTGTTCCAGTCTGTGCCATGTACTGACCTGTGGGAGCCTCCTGTGTGACCAGTCCCTGCTCTCTGGCTGGCAGCAGGGGGATGGACTGCACATAGGTAGGTGATGGTCCCAGCTCCATGTTACAGACTCATTTTCATCCATTTTATGAGATCTGCAATTCTGGCAAAAATCTGTCTTTAATTTAGCTTCCCATATAAAAAATCTCAGTGTGTGATAATGAGCAGATGTCATGGAATTTAAACTGTAATCCCCTCTCCTCCCTGATCTTCCCCTCTGCACTCAGACTGGGCACTGGCAGAGAGGTGCCATAAAAGGGGATTATTTACACCAGCACAATTACTCTGATAGTAGGTATCCATAGCAAGCTACAGTCTCCATATATACACGAGATATATATATATATATATATACTGCTCAAAATATAAAGGGAACACTTAAACTTAGGATCGTACGTTTAAGTGTTCCCTTTATTTTTTTGAGCAGTATATATATATATATGTATATATATATATATTTTTTTTTTTTTTTAAAGTACAGCAATATGCACACTGAAAAAATGATCTATAACCATGAGGGCACTGTGGCTATAGTTGCATGCTGCACATATAAACACACACCCTCCACTAATACTACATTATACATTCTATTAATTGCTGCACACTGTACATTTAGAGTCATATATTGTACAAATATTGTCACTTCTTCATACATAAGTACATATTTAGCCACATATTACACTCGAATAGTGTAGAAAACATACTGTATATATTTGCTCACATAGATATGATAACATATATATATATAGTGCCACATGGAAATGATATAGTCACTAGTCATACACTATACACATATACAAGCAACACCTTGTAAAGAAATGAGAAGATGCTGAATATAGAATTGCTCACATCGGTAAATCCATGCTCTGACTTAGATCCATAAAATATTTGCCAAATGTAATTATCCGGCAAATCAATTATTTATCTCCAATATTTCATTTCATATAATATTAGTTATCCCTTCGCCAAATAATGTTTGAAGACGCAGTGATAGGGTGACATGATCTAGAAACAATGCAGAAAAGAAAAGAAAAAATGAAATCCTGGATTTAAGAGAAAAGAAATCGGAGACAACAAATACCAATGAAGAATATTGCAATTTTGTTAGATAAATATGTTTCACTAATGTCAAATCAAAGTTACAGTAACGGTGAATTATTAGCATTAATCTGCTTTTTCACTCTTTCATTTACAGCTCGTAAAAGGATCAAGCATAAAAAATACCAAACAAATAAAATGAATAGCCATAAACTAAAGCTAGCTATGGATTTTAGTTTCCCCACTCACCGCTAAAATGATTTTTTTGTTTGTTTCTTTATTTCTTTACTCTTCTCTCATCCAAATTGTAATAAAATATAACAATGTAAAATTATTTCAAGGCTTTTAAATCAAGTGCAAACTATTAAATAATACTGAATTACAATTATTCTAAAATATTATTGTAAACTATAATGTAATAATAATAATACTTTTTAGAGAGGATATTGTCTACGATCGTTTCCATTAATTGGCATTAATAACTGAAGGTTTCCCTCTGGTTTCTCTGTACAGATATAGGAGAGGTGGGTGCACAGATGTCTGATCCCAGCCCCTCCTAGCAGTGCCCCTTGGCATGCACTTGGCACCGGACACAGCCTGGCATAGCCCCCTGATGGCAGGCCCTGTACATGGAGTAGCTGTGCGCATGATGTGCAGGCAAGTGCCCAGATCTCGGGGAATCTGCCTCCGTCTGTGGACTGGGTGCGGGTTTATTCCACGCCACGTCCATGAATGGCAGATCCTCATCTGTTGCATTCAAGAAACAGCCAAGTGAGAGCAGGATCACCTGTGCGGCATGCGCTTCACATGGGGAGAGATGGGGTCAGAGTTACAGGCTGAAACTAAGCTTTTCAGGTAGTTGAAATACACGCGTGAAACTAAAGCATTGGTTCCTCTGACCATGGAGCTGGAGAGTGAGCCTGTGGAAGAGATCTATGGGAGGCAAGAGATCTGTAGGATTCAGACTTCGTGCAGAAAATAGTTGGAGATCTCAGGACAGAGTTAGAATATATGGACGATAGATAGATAGATAGATAGATAGATAGATAGATAGATAGATAGATAGATAGATAGATAGATAGATAGCTATGGGATAGATATGAGATGGATAGATAGATAGATATGGGATAGATAGATATGAGATGGATAGATGCATACATACATACAAAGATAAATAGATATTAGATAGATAGATAGATAGATAAATAGATAGATAGAATTTAATAGAGAGATGAGAGATACATAGCTAAAACATATGTATAAATTTAGATGTGACATACACAAACATATGTATGGACTGAACAACGGAAGGATAGATAGATAGATAGATAGATAGATATGGGATAGATAGATAGATAGATAGATAGATAGATATGGGATAGATAGAGAGATATTAAATATTTATAAAACATGATTTAAATATAAAACATGGCAAATGTGTAGATAAGTGATAGGTAAGTAAATAAATATAAAATATGTATTAGATTATTAGGAAAATAGATAGATATTAGATAGATATGAGATAGATAGATAGATAGATATGAGATAGATATGTTCTATGTGTTGCCTTTCTTGCAGTAGTTCACATGCAATCAATGGACTCAGAACAATGTCGGGTTGATGTATCAGTGTAAGGTATGTTACATCGCATCTGGTTAGTCAGTGACATATAGAGACGCATGATAGGCAAAACCTGAAGGGGTTAATACACTAAAGAAACAAATGTTGGCTTATTTGAGAAGACCCCCACTCCCCTAAGGGATCCAACAATGTCTAACTTCAGTCTCCTGTACCCACAGGGGCTACATATGTCCTCTCTCCTTCTGCCAAGTTCTGTGATCATTTCCAAGTTCCTCTTCTCTCCGCCTGTCTTACCCCCTCTCCTTCCTTTACTGCTCGGCTTTGTCTGGGTATGAGATATCTCTCATTTTTTTCATGATGCCTCTGTAGCAATTGACCCCACTCCTCTTAACTGATAACCTATTGTCTATCTATCTATCTATCTATCCCATATCTATCCATCTAATATCTATCCCATATATATATATATCTATCCCATATCTATCTATCTATCTATCTAATATCTATCTATCTATCCCATATCTATCTATCTAATATCTATCAATCAATCTATCTATCTATCTCTCTATCTATCCCATATCTATCTATTTATCTATCCATCTAATATCTATCCCATATATATATATATCTATCCCATATCTATCTATCTATCTATCTAATATCTATCTATCTATCCCATATCTATCTATCTAATATCTATCAATCAATCTATCTATCTATCTCTCTATCTATCCCATATCTATCTATTTATCTATCTATCTAATATCTATCAATCTATCTGTCTATCTATCTATCTATCTATCTATCTATCATCTATCTATCCCATAACTATCTATCTGTCTATCTATCTATCTATCTATCTATCTATCTATCTATCTGTCTATCTATCTATCATCTATCTATCCCACATCTATCTATCTAAATATACCAAATCTATCTATCCCTTATCTATCTATTTATCTATCTATCTAATATCTATCTGTCTGTCTGTCTGTCTATCTAACTAACTATATGTCTGGTTATGTGTCACATGTATCCGTCTATCAATAGTGTACCTTTATATCTAACAATTATCAATATAGAACAGATCTCAAACTTTTCAATGAAAAGTATCACACGACATAATGCCAGAATCCTTCTCCTCCCTTAAATACACCAGAGGATTTCGGTTTTTCAGGAAAGCTGGATACAAAGTGTCTCAATAATTTATTATATACAGGTGTCTTTCCCCTTTGATTCTCTCCATGCTCTTTATAATTGTCTTATTGTTGCTCCATCCAGAAGTAACTCATTGGCAATGTGTATCATGTGGTAGCTAATGTAGAATATATTTCCCCATGCCCTTGATCCTAGTGTGGGGCGGACTCCCCGACTTCGGCCGGATCTGCAGACAGACTGCTGTGTATGGGGACTGCCTCCCTCTCCTCACATACACAACATACACTAATATTATCCATTGCATCGCCATTGAAGATATTCCGTTTTCTATCAGGGCTGCTTGTTAGCTCATTGGATCTATGCAAAAATAATAAAAGTGCTGATAAGCCAAGTTTACACCATCAGTATTTTGTCAGTATTTCACAACAGCATTTGTAAGCAAAAAAACAGGAGAGGATGAAAAATTTTGTAGGGGTATTTTGTCAACAACACTTTCCTCTGATTGTTCCACTCTTGATTTTTGCTTAGAAATACTGATGTAAAATACTGACCAAATACTGAACATGTGAACGTGGCCTTAGGGAGATCTGCGATATCCCCATGTGGTATAAGTACTTTGGTATACCCAAGGGTCTCAGTAACCCATTGCACTTTACTCAAAATACCATCTATCTAATGAAAAAGAGAACTTTTTAAAAGGTTCACACAGTGAGCCGAAACGTTGTTTACCTTTGGTGTGGAATACATTTCTTCATGGGTTTTTTTTGCCATGTTTGGGGTGCGACCTCTTTTTCTCCTATCTATCTATCTATCTATCTATCCATCTATCTATCTATCTATCTATCTATCTATCCCATAGCTAGCTATCTATCTATCTATCTATCTATCCCATATCTATCTATCTATCTATCTATCTATCTATCCCATATCTATCTATCTATCTATCCCATATCTATCTATCTATCTAGCTATCTATCGATCTCATATCTATCTATCTATCCCATATCTATCTATATATCTATCCCATATCTATCTATCTATTACATCTATATATCTATCTAGCCATCCATCTGTCTATCTATCTGTGTCAATTCCTCTAATTGCTGTTATATACCATATATATATATATATATATATATATATATATATATATATATATATATATATATTTGCACACGTGGTTTTTCTCCCAGAGTTCATGGTCTACTTGACAGCTGTGTTTTAATTCCCCACACATATGACTTCTGGCCAAGATCTGCTGTATCTGGATGGTCCATAGGAGGTAAGGCAGACAAGTGCTATCAAAACTTGGAATTCAGCATATGGCCACCAATATATAAGGCAGTGTATGGTTTTTATATGTTAATATTTCTATCAATGTTAATGATGTCTAACTTCAACAAAGAAACCTAAATCCAGGTGTCCTCAGCCAGGAATGGCTGCTCCTGGAGAAGTAGGACTTTGTGAGGACATCCTCATCTTCTCTGGAGCTTCAGCACCAGCTTTGTGGACAGCACCAGGGAGTATGCCCAATACTAGCTGAGAACAGATGTTCGGGTTGTTCCAGGACCCCTCTTATCACAAAGGCTGGCAGTGACCCCTCCAGATCCCATTTTGACCCCATATCAGGAAATCAAAGCCCTACCATGTAAAGGTAAAGGACCCCCTCATTCCTCCCCCTTTCTCCTGCCTTAGGGGACTGTCATCCTGAATGTCTGAATTTTCCTAGAAAACAGAGTTTCCATTTTATTTCTCCTCATTGTTTCCCACATAGCCTGGCATCATAAACCAAATGTGACATTTATTTTGTATTTAGCTGTGTATTTACCGGGGCTTCATTATGCCCACCCAAGTCAGCCCAG
Organism: Dendrobates tinctorius; assembly: GCF_039654945.1. Lineage (NCBI taxonomy): Eukaryota > Metazoa > Chordata > Amphibia > Anura > Dendrobatidae > Dendrobates > Dendrobates tinctorius. The sequence goes on from NW_027361700.1 coordinate 20,054,716, forward strand.
TGCCCATCTGCACCTTGCGAGCTCTATTTGTGCTTTATTGCTTGCAGCCCAGAGGAACAGCCACTTTGTTTATCCCCTGACACCCAGCAAATATGACAAATGTTCAATACTTATTAATTGCCCTCTATAAAGCCTTTTAATTAGAAGTTAAACTGTGCACAGGAGACTTCCAGATGTCTCTCCAGGACCTGGTGTGGGGCTGAAGATTCCTCCACCCGAAGTGGCACCACCGAGCAGGAAAGTTTGGAAGAAGGGGATCTACTGTGTGTGTCTGCAGCAAATGAAGATTTTCATCAGATTGGTGGTTTTCTTGTTTTAATATTTATTCATCTGAATTAAAATGGACACATACACAGCACTTCTTGTGCCCCACGCACTAATTTACCATTTTTTTTGTTCTCTACAATTGTCAACATTTACCAGACATAAAAAAAGTAAAAAAAAAAAAAAATTGGCTAAAATAAATATAATATTCAAAAGGAAAAGAAAAAATGTTGTTCTAAATAAATAAATGTATAAATAAATACAAATGTGATTTCCGTTAATTAAATAATAAAAAAGAACAAGAAAATATTGATTAAAATTTTAACATAAAGCAATAAATTACATAATATTTAAATACATAAATAAGTAAAATTGCATTCTTAAATCATAGAATCAGTAGATCAAATATATAGAGAAATCCAATGGAAATGCAATGCCATACAATCCCTTACATGTGATACGCAGAGCATGGCAGGACACCCATGGGTGACATAAGAAAGGAAACACATACAGGTACAGAATAGGAAAGAAATTAGAAACGCAGGGTGAGTGAAAACCTTATATTTGCATATTTATTAACTTTTTTTATTTTTCAGTCTCGTTCTCTTTCCCATGCAAAGCATCCCGGAGCATTTCTGTATGGAAACCTTCTCTTCCGATCAGATCGAACAGAGATTGTATGACACACGGGATCGGAAAAAAAATAACATTTAAGTGATTAACACAATAACAACAATAACAACAACAACAAGCTTTTTGTTGATGCAGGAGACTGAAATGCAGAGTCACGTGTCCCTTTAACCTTTTCACTGCCAGAGGAGACTAAAGGGCTCGGTTTCCTCCTCGGCCCTTTATCAAAATGTTAAAAAGAAATTGCACATTAACGTGTTTGCTTGGTCCCCTTTAAAATAAACTTTATATAAATTTCATTTTTTTTTTTATATTTTGCATAGATTCTCCATTTTTTTTGTTTTTAACTTCCTCATAGGCTTGCTTTTTTATTGCTTTATAAAAAAAAAATCGTCAGCAATTGAATTTAAAATTTTACTGGTTTTATTAATTTAATTTAGCAGTGGGCAAGAAAAGTAGTAGTCTACCAATGGCACATACAGTGACTATAGTATATATATATATATATATATATATATATATATATATATATGGACAGTGCGCGAGCCACATGTGTGTGTATATATATATATATATATATATTTACACACACAGTGTATACTGTATATATACACATATATATATATACACATGCAAAGCATGTGTATATATATAAATATATTTTCACACACAGTGTATACTGTATATACACATATATATATACATACATGTGGCTCATACACCGTATATATATATACATACATACACAGTATATATATATATATATATATATACACACACACAGTGTATGTCAGATAGATGGACAGTAGAAGATGTTTAAATAGGAAGCTAGGTGAAAATATAGATCCACCTTTGTAACTATCTGTGCCCACGTTAAGTTTCTTACACATCACTAGCTTGCTATAATACCTTGTGGATGGAGGAAGTTCTGGTCCTCTATTGTATATTGCACCTAGAGGGGATTATTACCCCCATGTTGATCGTATGCACAGATAGCAATATATAGGGTACTGTCAGCAGAGGGGACGAGTCTACAGTCATTATTCTACAGAAACAAGTGCCTGAACCCAGTCAGAATAAGTTACATGTGCAAACATGGTGTGGAGCAGAATATGTACATGTGAATGAGCTGGAGGGGGGATGAGGCTGCAGTGATGTCTCACATAGTGTAGGATGACCCTATGCAGACAATAATGGAACATCAAACAGGTGATGTTTGGAATGGAGTCATGGTAGTCCAGACAGTAGATAAACCCAACATAACTCTGGATTGTGCAGTAGTAGTTACAACCAACATAACTGTATGGAGAGCATCAGGACCACCTTTGTAGGGTGGCTAAGGTTACCCAACTGCAAGCAGGGTCTCCAATACAAATTAAATGCAGGACAGAAGGTCCACCACCATACTAAGACGTGTCTGCACCAATATTTGGCCACCAGGCCTCGTTCTTCGCCACTCTTCCCTTCAATATTCCCAGATTTCTTGGCACAAATTGCACAGGTGGAGCAAAGTTGGGGGGCTCAGTTATGGAAAAACGCATTGAGTTCCTCATACACGGGGGCCCTATCATGGTGGACGTGCATATCATAAGGCAACAGGTTCTCAGAGTGGACTCCACCTCGCATCCCAGAAGATCCGAAGAGCAAGCTGTGCCCAGCAGCTCTGGATGATGGGAGGGCAGAATAGTGCATAGAGTAGTGGTAATTTTTATCGTTGTCGGGGGATGAGTCCTGTTTAAGGGCGAAGTTGCCATTAACGCACAGTGGTGGACTTAATGGGGCGTCATACTCAGAGCTATTGTAGTCCGGAGACGTGTTACCATACAGTGACTCATAGGTGGCACAGTAGCCATGGCTCCTCAGAGCATGAGTATTGGCCATGGAACTGGACTGGCACTGGGAGCCTGAGAGCCTGGAGCACTGGTAGGTATAGGGGTGCATGGCAAAGGAAGAATTTGGGCCGTGGTACCTCCCAGCTTCTTGACCTTGCTCAGTCAGGAAATTCCTGGAGTTGAGCTGCAAGCAGCCAGCCACCAGGTTGGTTGTGGGTTGGGAGAGGCCCTTGCACAGGGTTTGAACATATGCCACTAAATCAGGCCTCTTCCCAGACCTAAGAATCTCGGAGAGAGCCCAAATGTAGTTCTTAGCTAGCCTGAGAGTCTCGATCTTGGACAACTTCTGGGTCTTGGAGTAGCAGGGCACCACCTTCCTGAGGTTGTCCAGGGCTGAATTGAGGTCATGCATGCGGTTTCTCTCCCTGGCATTGGCTTTTTGTCTTCTCACCTTGGACCTTTCCATCCTGGCCTTAGTCATTTTTCTCTTTTTAGGGCCACGCTTCTTAGGCCTTTCTCCCTCAGCTTCCTCTGTCCCCTCTTCTTCCTCTTCCTCCTCATCATCTTCCCCACCAATATCCCCATCGTCCTTGCTCTCACTCAGAGAGCCCTCAGTGTGAACCTCCTGTAGGCTCTTCTCGCTCGTCTCGTCCTTGTCGCTCAGGTCTTCTTCATCACAGTCATCATCAGGCCAGGAGGCGAACTTCTGAACCTCGGGAATAAGACTGGTCTCGCTGAATAGCCTGGTCAACATGATGGCTAGGGAAGGAAGATAAAGACAAGTCAACATTGGAGATCTCTGGGGAGTACAGAGAGTGATGGCCAGAGTGATGTCATTCAAGACCACCTACCTGGCAATATAACACCCAATGCACCATAGTAGACTAATCCTTATACAAGATCACACATGCATACGTCATTACATAAAACCCTCATATACCCTGTATAACAGCAGCACAGTACCAAGCAGAATCAGAATCTGGGATGTGCAACAATCTATCTATCTATCTATCTATCTATCTATCTATCTATCTATCCAGGTATTTTCCATTTTATATATATATATATATATATATACACACACATATACACACACACACATATATATGTGTGTATATATACATAAAATTGTTTTAAAATAATAATTAAAATTATGTTATACAATAGTAAGTAGGATTTAGAAAAAAATACGAGTGACAGATAAATGATATCTAGAATGATTCAATTACATTACTACTGTGTGATATGAGTATTATGCAAATATAATAATATTAGGAGCTGGGCAATATAGAAAAAGATACAGGTGTACAGATAACTGTGCACCTTTGCCAAACCCAATAGCCTAATACACAGTCACCTGACTTCAGGAACCTCAGTGTAGCAATGGACTCTCAACCCCGAACCCCACACTGGGCATACTTTCTAGAATATCCAGTGTCAGAGTTGTATTTTAATATAAATTAGATATATTTCCTTATGTCTGTTGCAGCCCCCTTATTCAGCCCCCTACTCCAACAAAACCAGGCGATCTTTCCTGGGCATGATTAGAATTAATTGGCTTTCAATTTAGCCATCACCGCTGCAAATTAAAGCCTGTCAAATAATGTTGATAGATCCAATTATTATTTCATTACAAGATCCCAATTTCCCTGCCCTCTCCGTTTACATGGGGTATATTTATTCTATTAGATAGGTGGATCCCCAATCACAATACAGGCGGAATATCAAGGATAAAGTTCACTACAGCCCAATATTAGGCGGTGGTCCTATGCGAGTTCATCGCTCAACAAGATTATCTAAATTCCCCCTTAAAAAAACCCCCCATAAAAATATATTTATTTACATACATGTAAATATTATAATTATATATAATATACATACATGTTATATATATATATGCTATTTTTTATTGTATATAATAATATATAAAATATAAAATGAATAAAATATTTGTACAAATGTATAAATATAGATGCAATATTGTAAGATTATGAATTATGCCTGCAGGATGAGTAATAAAAATTTAGATAATAAAAAAAAGAGATAAAAAAATAAAATAGAAATAAATCACCTTTTTCTATGTACAACATAATAAAAACACAAACAATCACAGCCCAATCTATGAAAAAAAAAAAATAGCACAGAAAGAAATGCTAAATCTTCAGGTTATTGCTTCTAGCCCTAGATCTATAGGACGTGTTGGGGAATCAGACAGGGGCTGAAGGCATCTAGCAGTCAGGATCATTGTGTTTTCTTTGGCCATTTTCGTCTCTCACGATGTTCTGTATAAATCCACCATGCTTCCGACTATGCATGAGACCGATCCCCCCAGCCATAGCCCCCTGAGCCCCTGCAGAGCCAGGAGATGCCGCCATGGCTTTAAGGGTTAATCCCAGATAGATGATGATGGTCTCCATCAGTCCCGATGTCTGCTCCACAATAAGGTAGCTCGCAAATAAAATAATAGGGATGGGGGATTGTCTCCTTCCTCTCTCCAAGTTGGAGAAGCCTCCTCTGAACCCAACTTACCTCCAGAGCTAGGCGCTGAAGAAATTTATGACATGGTTCAGATCATCTTCTGGGAGTAGAACAGTCTCCTTGAGGTTCTCAAGCTCCTTCAGAGTGCAATCCAAAAGGAGGAGAGGGTGGCATGTCTACCGAGTCATGGTACCAGCTCTGATGCCAGGCCATATGGTTGGCACGTCATCCGCGGGAGCGATCACACGGGAGCCTCTGATTGACGTGCGGTTGGATTGAGGGAGATTTGGGTCCCTGGGGGGGGAGGACTTACCATCTGTCACTCTCCTAAAAAAAAAAGAAAGGAAGAAAGAAAAAGGCAAGAGAGAGAAATAGATTCTCAAAATCTCTCCATCAATATGAGCTCTGCAAAATGGGGCAGAGGTATTCACACCAAGGAAGGGGGGCGACATGCCCACCTAACAGAGAGGGGGTGAGCCCAAATTATTAGACAAGGAAGAGCCGGAAAGTTATAAATAGCCAATATGGGGGTGGGGGTTGGCTTGTGTCTAAATTAGGGTGGGACAGGGGGTCATATTAGAGGGCTTTGCTTTATAGGAGTAAAATATGAAAAATACCAACACCTGCTACACAAATGATCCTTGTTCTACACAGAACAATAATGTATGTGCCTTACCTGGTAATGAGAGGAATCGTATATAGATAGATATGAGATAGATAGATGTAATAAATAGATAGATGGATAGATAGAGAGATAGATAGATAGATAGATATGAGATAGATAGATTATGGGATAGATAGATGTAATAAATAGATAGATATGAGATGAGTTAGATAGATGTAATAGAAAGATAGATAATAGATCGATATGGGATAGATAGACAGACAGACAGACAGATAGATAGATAGATAGATAGATAGATAGATAGACAGACATGGGATGCATAGATAGATAGATATATACATAAATTGATAGCTATATAGATAATAGATAGCTAGATAGATTATAGATAGATAATAGATTGATAGATAAATGGATAGATAATAGATAGATGATAGATAGATATGAAATAGATAGATAATAGATGGATAGATAAATAATAGATAGAGAGATAATTGATAGATAGATAATGGATAGATATATGATAGATAATATATTGATAGATAATAGATGATAGATAGATAATAGATAGATAGATATGGGATAGGTAGATAGATAGATATGGGATAGGTAGGTGATAGATAGATAGATGTGGGATAGATAGGTAGATAGATAGATGATAAAGAGATAGATAGATAGATATGGGATAGATAGATAAATAATAGATAGACAGAGATATAATAGATAAATAGATAATAGATATATACAGTAGATAGATAGATAGAAAATAGATGGATAGATAATAGATGATAGATAGATCTATAGATAGATATGGGATAGATAGATATGGGATGGATAGATAGACAGATAGATAGATAGATAGATAGATATGGGATAGATAGATAGATAGATAGATAGATAGATAATAAATAGACAGATATGGGATAAGTAGATAGATATGGGATAGATAGATAGATAGATAGATAGATAAGTTAGATAGATAGATAATAGATGGATAGATAATAGATAGATAATAGATTGATAGATAATAGATTGATAGATAGATCTATAGATAGATAGATAGGTAGATATGGGATAGATAGATAGATAGAGAGATAGAGAGATAGATATGGGATAGATAGATGGCTATGGGATAGATAGATGATAGATAGATAGATGATAGATAGTTAGATAGATAGATATGGAATAGATAGATAGATATTAGATATATAGATAGATATAGATAGATATGGGATAGATAGGTAGATGATAGACAGATATGGGATAGATATGAAATAGATAGATAGTTAGATAGATAGATGATAGATAGAAAGATAGATAGATAGATATGGGATAGATAGATAGATAGATATGTGATAGATAGATAGATAGGATAGATATGATATAGATAGATAGATATGGGATATATAGATGGTAGATAGATAGATATGTGATAGATAGATAGATAGGATAGATATGAGATAGATAGATAGATATGTGATAGATATTAGATAGATAGGATAGATATGGGATAGATAGATATGAGATAAATAGATAGATAGATATGAGATAGATAGATAGATAGATATGGGATAGATAGATAGATAGATAGATAGATATGGGATAGATAGATATGAGATAGATAGATGGATAGATGATGGTGACACAACATTAAATAAAATACCCCATTCTGATGTAGATAGATCATTTCTATTATGTACTTGCCATAAAACAAATGAAACCTTATAAAGTGACAAATGACTCACACAAATAACTTCATACATTTCACATTTAAGATGGGAGGTCATATAATGTTATAGAAACATTTCCATAAAGCCTCTGATAGAACGGACACTCTGCAGAAAGTGATTTGGGTCTCTGGAGGTGACCATGTTTATACAGTGGGGTATCATATTGTGTGCAGTGAAAGAGTTAATGAATCAGGTGCTGTTTCTCCCAGCTGGCAGGGTGGGTTTGGGTCCGCAGACTCCCAATGTGTGATCGCCACAAAGAGTGGGAATCTCTGCTGTTCCCCATCACAGAGATGTGTGATAGGTATGAAGAAAAGAGATTTGGAGACTAGCCAAAAATCTGCTACAATAAAATCACCCCCGCCCCTCACCCACATCACACACCTCCCCCTCCCCACACATTCACATATATCACACACATACTCATACACACATAGCATACTGACTCATGTGAGCCTGCAGAGCTTGCACTCTGATTATTATATATGCTGCTCCAGCATCAGATAACATCAGATGTGGTCATGGGGCTTCCATGTGGGCTACAGATGAATGATGGAATTCACTATAACAATATGGACTTGACTAGCAGGATGGGGTAAATGCCAGCACTATAGCTAAGAATTGTAAATTAACACAGTGAAAACTTCATGGCCTTTGTTTGGGAGGCTTTAATACGTATGAAAAAATATGGCATTTGTATATATACTATATGGACAAAAGTATTGGGACACCTACACATTACACCTACAGGAGCTTCTAGGACATCCCATTCTAAATCCATGGGTATTAATATGGAGTTGGTTCCACCCTTTGTAGCTAGAACGGCTCCCACTCTTCTTTCTGTGAGGTATGGAGTTTTTGCCCATTCATCCAGAAGAACATTTGTGAGGTCAGACAACGATGTTGGACAATAGGGCCTGGATCACAATGCCTGTTCTAGTTAACCCCAAACTTAAGGTCAAAGGTGTTCGATGGGGTGAGGTGTGATCTGTCATGTTATTTTCAAACCAAATACCCGACGATGCCTTCATAGACCTTGCTAAGTGCACATGGGCTTAGTTATGCTGGAACAGACAACAGCGTTCCCAAAAGTGTTTCCACAATGTTGGAATCCACAATTGTCCAAGTTGTTTAACTATATTGAAGTATTAAGATTCCTCTTCTCTGGAAATAAGAGCTCTATGCCGACCCCTGAAAAACATCCCCAGCATTATCCCTCCTCCACCAAACTTTACTGTTGGCCCAATGTAGTCAAGCAGGTAAGGTCATTTGCCAAATCATGACTTGTTCATTAGATGCCAGATGGGGAAGCGTGATGACTAACAGGTTTCAACTTGAGTCCAATGGCACTATGGCTTATACCACTCTGTTGTGAATTCGCTTTCTGGCCTACCTCTGGTTACTCAGGAGGCAGGAAAAAATCACCAGCAGGGATAGAGGGAGTCGGCTGTCTTAAATCCAGTCTGAAACCCCAGATCTCCAATCGTCCTCCTCATTATCAGGTGGCAAGCCTCTGTTAATCAGATCAGCTTCATTACCTCCAGTAACCACCAGAGGGAGCCCAGAAAGAGAACTCGCAACCCCTCCGTCAACTTGACCAGCTCCACCACCTTCGGCAGTAACCAGAGGTAGGCCAGAAAGCGAATTCACAACACCAATCCATCTGATGCTTGACATGGTGCTTGGTGATGTAAGGCTTGAATCTAGCTGCTCATCCATGGTAACCCATGTCATGAAGCTCCCGGTGCATAGTTTTTGTGCTGATGTTAATGCCAGAGGAGGTTTGGACACTGCAGTGACTGAATCAATATTTGGAGTGACCATTCTTTGCCTTTGAAAACAGTTTCAATTCTTCTAGGTACACTTGCGCAACGCCAAAGGTTTTTTATGGTTATAGTCAGGTGTATGAGTAACCAATTATACCAAATAGGTGATAATGAACGTCAATTTCACAGGTTGGTTGAAGCATAACAATTAAAGGGGTTGTCTAAGTTTGTCATGAAAATCTGCAATCTCTCTATGCGAACTACGCACTGTCAGGATTCTCTGGTATCAGCGCCGAAAACGAGCGGTCATGTGAGTGTAAGTATGCGACCACATTCCTATTAGACGTGCTTCACTCAATATAAATGAATTAAGCAAGGCCATGCATGTCTAGTTGGAATGTGGCCAGAAGTGTGCATATCATATACTTGAAGTCACAAGATCACCCGCTCTGGCTGTTGGCACTGGAGAATTCTGACAGCACACGTTGTGAGAATTCAGAAGTCACTTTATGTCATTTCATGACAAACTTGGACAACCCCTTTAACTGGAACACTGGATCAGAAACAGCTGAACAGCTCTATAGGAGGCTTAAAACTTTAACTGGTTGAGGAACAGCCAAACTCTTCTACGAAGGTGAGGTTGTGAAAGACAGTTTCATGATACAAACCATACGAAGGACAACATCTGCAAGAAGTTTGCATGTTCCCCCAGTGTTTGCGTGGGTTTCCTCCGGGTTCTCCAGTTTTATTGAGGATCATAGATGCAGTGGTCAGCCAATGAAACAGTACAGTAGATGAAAGACACAACAAGCTTACTTCACTTTGAAATTGGAAGATGTTTAGCAGTGCCACCAACTCAGAACTGGCAGCAACCAGTGGGAATCAGCTACACCCAGCTACTCTTGAGAGTTCCATGAAAGAATTGAAGCCAAAAAGCCATACATTCAGTATGGAAGCAAGATCAAGTGATTTAGCTTTCCATGAAAACAAAGAAACTAAGGTGCAGAAAAATTGCAGCAGGTACTTTGAACTGAGGAATCAAAATATAAATTATTTAGCTGTAACAGAAGGCAGGTTCACCAAAACACTGGAGAGTGGTACAATAAGGAGTGTCGGAAGGTAGCTGTGAGCCATGGTGGAGGTTCCTGGCAAGTTTGGGGCTGCATTTCAGCAAATAGAATGGAATTGCTCTGGATTAATGGTGTCCTCAAAGCTGAAAAATATAAGCAGATACTTATCCATCATTCTATTCCATCAGGGAAGTGACGCTGGAAGCAGGACAATGACCCCAAAAATGCAGCCAATGTCATTAAGAAGTATCTTCAGCATCAAGAAAACAAGAAGACCGGGAAGTGATGATACGGCCCCCCAAAGAGTCATGGGTTTACATGAAGAGACAGAAGACTTTGTGTTATTCTACAAGCACAGAAGATCTGTGGTTAGTTCTTCAAGATGTTGGGAACAACCTTCCTGCCGAGCTCCTTCCAAAACTGTGTACAAGTGTATCTAGGAGAATTGATGCTATGTTGAAGGCAACGGGCAGTGACTTTGTTTTTTTCATTTGCTCACTTTGCGTTTTGTTAATTGATAAATATAAACTATTAACACTTCTATTTTTAAACCATTTTTCAGGTATGTTCACATCTGTTTCCAGTGGTCAAAAATATCCATTATTCAAGCAGAAGATGCGTCAGGAATTGCTCCTTTCCTCTGGAGTTTTGTAAATCTGAAGTGTCCTTTATTAGTTCTTTTTGGTAGTTTCCTGAATGTTTTTTAAAGTTATTCTCTAAAAGGTTTTTAAAGCATTTTTATGCAGCTTTTTTTGTGTATCTTTTCAGTGCCATTTTTCAAACTTTTCTTTAAGTTGCATTAAACAAAGACGAGAACACAAGTGTTGTTGTTGCAAAAACGCAGAAAAAATGCTCAAAAAACCCCCATGGCAGCTTTCTGGTGTCTTTTTAGGACTTCCCATTGACGTCTATTCAAAAGTATTGCGTGTCTTCCGAGAAGAAAACGCTATGTTACTTCTTTTAAACACTTGGTATCTTTGCAAGCCTGTAGGGTTTATATTAATGTTCTTTTTGGATACAAATTTATAGGACCATTCCTTTTATTTTTTCTTTAGCGCTTTTCCTGCCATTTTTTGAGCGCACCAGATCAAAAAATGTTAGTAAAACATTTAAGGTGAACTGGCTCTCACTTTGCAGCATTTTTTCCTCACATTTGCCTAAACTTTTGCGCAATACTATAAGTGCGTTGTGAATCTTATGTAAAATCTTTCTGCTTGTGTCTTTTCACTTTGTGTAGGGGATCGTTCACATGACCGTATTTTCGGTCTGAGTATTGTCCATGGAAAAAACGGACAGCACTCGGACTAATGTTATTCAATGAGACAGTGCAGATGTGCAATTTTTTTTCGAATCTACATCTACACATGAAATAAATTGTGGCATGCACTAGTTTCTTCCGGAAATCGGATGGTGTGTAAAAAAAAAATTGGATGCCACTCGTTGCCCGTTGTGTTTTTGTGTTGTGTTATCTCACTTTGTCTTCAGCATTACATACTGTGAGGGTATGTGCACACGTTGTGGATTACCCTGCGGATTTTTCCTCGCGGATTTTGCTAAATCCGCAGGTAAATTGACCTGCGTTTTACCTGCAGATTTAGTGTAGATTTACTGCGGATTTTGTCTGCGTTTTCACACCTGCGGATTCCTATAATGGAAGAGGTGTAAAAATGCTGCGAATCCGCACAAAAGAATTGACATGCTGCGGATTCATATCCGCAGATAAATCCGCAACATGTGCACAGCGTTTTTTGTTTTACATAGGCTAAAATGGTGCTGTACACCGCCGCAGAATCTGTTGCGGATCCGCAGGGCCAAATTCAGCAGAATCCGCATCGTGTGCACATACCCTTACTGTGTGCTTCTATGCATGCTACCTTGCAGTGGGAGATCTACTATGTATATATGCATGCGTGCGACTTTTGTGCCGAGTCTGAGGACACGTCTCTGCTGTTCTCCGTCTATCCTTACATAAAACGACCATGTAAATGACCTTATTAACTACTACAGCTGATTACATTGAGCCAATAATTCCTCCATCAGAGGCGCTGAATTATATGATAGAGCTGCTGTGTCCTTGCCAGTCCCTGGGCATGCCACCTCGGATGTCACCTCATGTCCGACTTGGGCAGTAATAGGAAGAGCGCTGCTACATGGGCTTTAATTCGTTTGCCTTTGTCAGACGCATTTCTTGCCAACTAAATCCCTTGACAGCCTCAGTCAGAACTCTGCCCACCTCTTACCCTTCTGGCACACGGCTTTCTTTTTAAATACATCTTAATTTAAATTTGGACTGGCATTATAACGGAGGATTATTGATTTATAAACATTATGTATAGAGGACTAACATATTTAGCAGCCCTGCATGTAATCACATCAATCTTTACCCCCTTCTTGCGTTTCACAATTTAACATTCTTATATATAAACACAGTGTGGCATCTTTAAGGGGTTTGCTGAATATATTTAGAATAACAAGGTTTTTTTGGACTTGAATTTGCGCTGTACTAGTCTAAGGAATGGGTCCGGTATTACAGCTCGGCTGTGCAATACCACACACAAACTACGGACATATGTGGAACGCTTTTTGGAAAAAAGTAACATTCTTTATATAAGACTAGGTGCAGACAAGCGTAATTTTTGTCATCCGAGTAAAGCGGGTCAATTATGCCAATCACGCTCCATACAGTCTCTGCTCAGAGTGTGAGCATAATGTTAACCGATTCTCTCAAGTGAGAAGATGGAGAAAAATATTTCTCCATCTTCTCCATTGTGTAAGTCCATGTAAATTTGACTGAACTCAGATATCATCCAAGTGCCATCTAATGTTTCCCACTCACCCATTGACTTGCATGGCCGAGTGCGATCCAAATATTGGATCAAACTCAAGCATTTAGCAATTTTTTCCCCAGATCGACTCTGTCCAAGGAAAAAAACGGACATATCCATGGCCCTGTGGGGAAGGTGACTTGACGGACAGACGTGACTGGCAGAAGGAGGGGACAGTTTGTGCACTAGTGACAGAGATTGACAGGTTAGAAAGGTAACAGCAGGGAAAGACAGAAAAGGGAGTGCAGTACCGTGAAATGACTACAAGATGGCAGGGGAGAGTAGTACAGGACTTAACATCAGCTTAGGGCTTAGGAATCCGCTTAGTCATGGGGGGCGGGGAGATAGGAGCCCGGGTGGGAAATTCCCCTGTGAGAGAGGGGATAAATAGAAGAAGGCGGGGCTCCAGGAGTGTTTTAGTCCCGGGAGGAGCTCAGAAGAAGACAGAGAAAGTGAGAAGAGCTCAGCCAGGGGGACGGACAAAGGAGAGAGTCAGGGGGGTGGCCCTGACCCGACGGACTGCAGGACAGGCAAGGAGAAGAGGCAGCCAGGGGGGAGACCCTGACTCGACGTACCGCAAGACAGACGAGGCCCCGGGGGTACCGATTGGAAGACGACCTCGGGCAGGTGAAGCGTTGGGGGTAGATTGGTCTAGGACAGCCCCCAGTGAAAGATCCGCGAGGTGCGTTACTGCAACTGGAGCTGAAGAATAGGTACCCGGGCCTAGCGATACAGTGGTGTAAAGAAGCTGCGGTGCGTGTTTGGTGGTTGTCAGGAGGACGACAAATAAATCCGGAACTGTTACAAGTGGAAGCTGTCTCCATCTCATCTTTGCCTCGTCTGGTAAGGAGTGGTCCACCCCCCTAGCCCGGCCCCCTACTACAGCCCCATAGTATAAAATTGGTCCGAGTGTGATGCAATGTTTTGTGATATCGCACTCGGACCGAAAATATGCTTATCTGCACTTGCACTATGTGCAGCCACTTTAACAGCCGTGCTTTTTAATGGAAGAGTAACAGGAGGATTTTTTTTAGATGGTGCACATTGCATAATAGTATAATAGCCCCAGTGCGGAAAGTCTACTGGTGCTGATTAAAGGGGTGGTCCACTTTATTTGAATCTATGAGCGTTTGCTGCCACTGAAAATCACACACGCACATGTACAACAAAGGCTGTGGTTTAGAGCATATTTTCATCCAATCTGCTGTGTGCTCAACAAATCCAAAATTAACCAGTGTTTGAGTGCACACTAGTGAAGAAAATGCAGCATGCTCTAGTCTGGACCATTTAACTGACCGGACTATTGCAGGCAGATATACAACCCGTCTGTTCCACCAATATAAAATAGGAAAACAGAAAAAACACAATTACCAGATAATTGCGTAAAATTCATTTTATTACTCCAATTAGGAACAAGAATAGATAAAAGCCAAACAACAGTAATAATGACAAAATAAGGTAACCTCTGTTGTGGGTCAAAAAGAGGCTATAGACAACTTTAAACACACAATGTGGTGAAAATATAATAAGGCCTACGCATTAATTGCTATTAGCTGGAGGCTAATTATGCACCAGACTTGATTATTTTGCATAGAGCCCGACACCCCGGAGCGCGTTTCGTCCTCTTCTACAGGGGACGCCCCCTGTAGAAGAGGATGAAACTCGCGTTGGGGTGAGGGATGTGGCACAAGACTCCTCCCACACATGTGAGTTCTTTCACAGAGATTCTTAATGGAGGTCACTGGCCTTATGATCTGGGGTTAATTTTCTTTGCTTCTTGTTACTCTGCAATGTATGAGCTATGACTTTTGTTGGGCTCTATGCAAAATAATCAAGTCTGGTGCATAATTAGCCTCCAGCTAGTAATAATTAATGGGTAGGACTTAGCCTTATTATTATATTTTGACCACATTGTGTGTTTAAAGTTGTCTATAGCCTCTTTTTGTCCCACAACAGAGGTTACCTTATTTTGTCATTATTACTGTTGCTTGGTTTTTATCAATTCTTGTTCCTAATTGGAGTAATAAAATGAATTTTATGCAATTATTTGGTAATTGTGCTTTTTCTGTTTTCCTTTTTTATATTGGTGGAACAGACGGGTTGTATATATTGTATTCAGCACATATGTAAATTGTTGGATCTATTAGTGATTACTATTGCAGGCAGATGCTGTATATGTCCACGTGCTGCACATCTGGCCATCTGATGGGGAAATGTGCCCTTAAAGAGGACCTGTTACCAGGTAAAAAGTGGCCAGATTTTGATCTTATTTTTATTTCTGAATTTTTGGCTTCTTCTGTCTTAAAATTAATTATACAGTCCCAGAGATATGGGCCTTTATATTTAGTCCTAGTTTTTATGGTCTATACGAGGAGGCGTGGCTCACCGAGTAATTATGCAGAGCAGCAAAACACACGCCCTCAGGGAATCCCGTGAGCCACGCCTTCTGGAGAAATACCATGGAAATTGGCGCAAAATTCTCTGAAACCATATGGTGTGCAAGAAACAAAAGACGGAATACTCAGGTGAGCAGCAGGAATAAAATAAGAGGAAAACTTGGCCCCTTTTGACCTGGTGGACAGCATTCTTCAACCAATGGCCTTCCAGCTGTTGTGCAACTAGAACTCCTAGCATCCAAAATATTAGAGGTGCCCCCCCAAAAAAAAATAAAAAGATTTTGGATAAACAACTTTTTCTCCCCATAATTCTGCTGCTGAAATGAGTGGAGCTTGTCATTTGGCTATAAATTCAGTATTTACCACTGACTATTCCCTGGTGTGGTAGATGTGTGTGGAGCGCAGGTTAATCAGACAGCTGCAGCGCAGACTAGCAGAAATGCGAAATGCATAGCAGATTATGATTTGCATATGACATACTTGTGTTTTTAATATTATGCACATAAAACCCTAGAACCCTTTTAGAGTTTCATCTTTATTATGTCCAGTAAAGAAAAAGGACTGTGTGCACATTAGGCCCCGTGCACATTAGTCCCTGTGGCTCCGTACTATCGAGTATACCGTCATATGGTGACTCCCTATGCACAGCATTACAGATGTTCTCCTCTATAAGATTAAGCTCCATCATACGGCACTGGGAGGAACATGGCACAATGGATTTTTATTGGACTCATGCAGAATCCTACACAAAAAAAATTCCATCTTCCCCTGTACCAAGTTTTAGCCATAAGGTGCCATAGGGCAGCATGGACTTCCACTGGTGCAGTAATATCTCTCCTACTCATAGGCTGCACATATCTGTAGCATGGCGCCATGTGTGTATTCATACTGATAAATAAATAGGAACTTGTATGAGAATTGAAAAACATAACAAAAAACATGTTCTATAGTTTTATTTTTGTTTCAAAACGTTACAAAAATGCCAGACATACATAGTAACTTTTCCAGATCATTTACAGCCATGCTGCATGTTGTACACCCTTTAGGGTATGTGCACACGCTGCGGATTCTGCTGTGGATCCGTAGCGGTTTTGGCCCTGCGGATCCACAGCAGAATTAGCTGCGTTGTACAGTACCATTATATCCTATGGAAAATGGAAACCGCAGCGCAGACGGTGCAGAATTTTCCGAGCGGTTTTTGCTGCGGTTTCCAATCCGCAGAAAGAATTGACATGTCACTTCTTTTCTGCGAATTCCGCAGCGGTTTTCCATCTCCTCCATTGTAGAGATGATAAACCGCAGGCTAATCCGCAGATAAACCGCAGGTCTTTTGACCTGCGGATTTTGCAAAATCCGCGCGGAAAAATCTGCAGATCAATCCGCAGCAGAATAAACTGCGTTGTACGGTACCATTAAAATGAATGCAAAATGGAAACCGCTGTGCAGATGCTGCGGAATTTTCCGCGCGGATTTGCTGCGGTTTCAAATCCGCAGAAAGAATTGACATGTCATTTCTTTCTGCAGATTCCGCTGCGGTTTCCCACCTGCTCCATTGTAGAGGTGTGAAACCGCAGGGCAAAACCGCGGGCTAATCCGCAGATAAACCGCAGGTCTTTTGACCTGCGGATTTACCTGCAGATTTTGCTAAATCCGCACCGAAAAATCCGCAGATCGTTCCGCAGCGTGTGCACATACCCTTAGGCTTGTTCACACGTTCCATTTTCTTCCGTGCTTTTTTTTTGCCATCCATGTTTGCCACAGAAATTAACGCTGCGTTTTACAGTACCAGAAAAATGAATGACATTTCTGAAATCTTATGCACATGCTGCTAATTTTTTGTTTGCAGATTTCAAAGCATTTTTTTTTTTCAAATCAGCAGCATATGAATGCATTGTTTTTTTGCAGAGTGTTGCACCCATTCAAATGATTAGGAAAAACGCATAGAAAACGTATGCAAAAAAGATGAATATTTTATGCAGCATTTTTCCTGCCAAAATCTGCTTCAAAAACTAAACGTGGGCACATAGCCTGGTTGTCTGGCTTCAAAAAACCAATTCCAAATATCCTTTAGCCCTTATTCACATGACCCTATTTAAACACGTACAGTTGTGGCCAAAAGTATTGACACCCCTGCAATTCTGTCAGATAATACTCAGTTTCTTCCTGAAAATGATTGCAAACACAAATTCTTTGCTATTATTATCTTCATTTAATTTGTCTTAAATGAAAAAACACAAAAAGAATTGTCCTAAAGCCAAATTGGATATAATTCCACACCAAACATAAAAAAGAGGGTGGACAAAAGTATTGGCACTGTTCGAAAAATCATGTGATGCTTCTCTAATCTATGTAATTAACAGCACCTGTAACTTACCTGTGGCACCTAACAGGTGTTGGCAATAACTAAATCACACTTGCAGCCAGTTGACATGGATTAAAGTTGACTCAACCTCTGTCCTGTGTCCTTGTGTGTACCACATTGAGCATGGAGAAAAGAAAGAAGACCAAAGAACTGTCTGTGGACTTGAGAAACCAAATTGTGAGGAAGCATGAGCAATCTCAAGGCTACAAGTCCATCTCCAAAGACCTGAATGTTCCTGTGTCTACCGTGTGCAGTGTCATCAAGAAGTTTAAAGCCCATGGCACTGTGGCTAACCTCCCTGGATGGAAAAGAAAAATTGACAAGAGATTTCAATGCAAGATGGTGCGGATATGGATAAAGAACCTCGACTAACATCCAAACAAGTTCAAGCTGCCCTGCAGTCCGAGGTTACAACAGTGTCAACCCATACTATCTGTCGGCGTCTGAATGAAAAGGGACTGTATAGTAGGAGACCCAGGAAGACCCCACTTCTTACCCCGAGACATAAAAAAGCCTGGCTGGAGTTTGCCAAAACTTACCTGAAAAAGCCTAAAACGTTTTGGAAGAATGTTCTCTGGTCAGATGAAACAAAAGTAGTGCTTTTTGGGCAAAGGCATCAACATAGAGTTTACAGGAGAAAAAAACAGGCATTCAAAGAAAAAAACAGGGTCCCTACAGTCAAACATGGCGGAGGTTCCCTGATGTTTTGGGGTTGCTTTGCTGCCTCTGGCACTGGACTGCTTGACCGTGTGCATGGCATTATGAAGTCTGAAGACTACCAACAAATTTTGCAGCATAATGTAGGGCCCAGTGTGAGAAAGCTGGGTCTCCCTCAGAGGTCATGGGTCTTCCAGCAGGACAATGACCCAAAACACACTTCAAAAAGCACTAGAAAACGGTTTGGGAGAAAGCACTGGAGACTTCTAAGGTGGCCAGCAATGAGTCCAGACCTGAATCCCATAGAACACCTGTGGAGAGATCTAAAAATGGCAGTTTGGAGAAGGCACCCTTCTAATATCAGGGACCTGGAGCAGTTTGCCAAAGAAGAATGGTCTAAAATTCCAGCAGAGCATTGTAAGAAACTCATTGATGGTTACCGGAAGCGGTTGGTCGCAGTTATTTTGGCTAAAGATTGTGCAACCAAGTATTAGGCTGAGGGTGCCAATACTTTTGTCCGGCCCATTTTTGGAGTTTTGTGTGAAATGATCAATGTTTTGCTTTTTGCTTCATTCTCTTTTGTGTTTTTTCATTTAAGACAAATTAAATGAAGATAATAATACCAAAGAATTTGTGTTTGCAATCATTTTCAGGAAGAAACTGAATATTATCTGACAGAATTGCAGGGGTGTCAATACTTTTGGCCACAACTGTATGTGAAAAAAATGGTGTGGGTGTCTTCAGTATTTGGGATCCGAGAGCCATCAGTGTTTGCTCAGTGTGTCATCACGGTTTTTCATATGTGGATAAATAAATTACACAATTCATGGCAATGTTAATCACAGACAGTACACGAGTGACACACTGATGCCATCCATGTCCTGTCCGTGATTCTCATGCACCCATGGAATTCTATTCATACCGAACAAGCTAACAATAACTGCCCACGCAGGGGATCAATACAAGAAACACATGGTAATGCGAACACGACTAACCCAGCAAAGGCTGGTCACTATAGGGCCGCGGTATGGCAGACTACGGGTCCTTAGTTATAAAAGTGTCTTCCTCCCAGACTGCTGGTGGGGGTTCCGGGACCTGAGGAGCGGCCTCAGGTCGTGGAGGGTCTACGGACGTACAGGGTCGTAACATATTGCGATGTACGGTACGAGTGGGGAGGTCCTTGTCTTTTTCTGATTGTATCTCGTACAGTGGCCCATCGGGGCTTACCCTGCGCAATACCCGATAGGGATCCTCTTCCCAGCGGGGTTCTAACTTGTGCTGAGGGTGCTGTTCACGCACGAGTACTCGATCTCCGGTCCGGAAGTCAATGAGTTGAGGCAGCGCCCCCCCGGGGTGTTCCAGGTCCTGAAGTGTGGTGTGTTCAATTCAGTGCAAGGTTTGCAACCAATGCCGATGGTTCCGGACCTACGAGGAGACCCCTGTCTATGGTTGTTTCTCTTCCGGATTCAACTCTACCTCCGTAATTCCTTTGCCTTCCCGGCCGAATAGCAGCGAGTAGGGAGTGTACCCGGTGACTCGGTGCACCCGGTTGTTATAAACACATACCAGTTCAGGGACGTATTCGGGCCAGCGGGCCTTACGGTCACTCTCCAGGGTGCACAACATTTGAATCAATGTCCGATTAAATCGATCGCAGGCCCCATTCCCTTGTGGGTGATACGGAGTGGTACGGGATTTGTCGATGCCATACAGTCGATGTAGTTCTTCAATGACTTTTCCCAGAAAGCACGCGCCTTGATCTGAATGGATCTGTTGGGGGCAGCCGTAAACTTGGATAAAGTTTTTGCAAATCGCATAGGCGGCTGATTCTGCGGTTTGATCTCAGGTAGGGGTCACCACGGTGAACTTGGTGAAATGGTCCACCATGACAAGACAGTGTTCATACCCTTGGTATGCCGGGCCAATGGTCACATAGTCCACCATTAAGACTTCGAGGGGCGCTGCTGTAACAATTATCTGGACTGGAGCCCGCTACGCAGGTGGTTTAGCTAGTTCACATAGGCGACAGGCACGGCAAACTTCTTCCACGGCGGTCTGCAAGCGAGGGTGGTAGGCCTTTTGCTGCAGCCACTGAAATGTCTTTTGCGCCCCAAAATGTGCCCCCTTCTCATGGGCCTCGCGGGCAAGCCCGCTGAGTTGGGCTCCCGGTACCACGACCTGCCAAGTAATTGCTGATGTTGTCTGTGATACTGTTTTCCGGTAAAATAGTCCTTCTTTGATCACCAATTTTTCCCACTGTCGTAACATTAATAAGGTATCTTGGGTTAAAGTTTCCCGCTGAGTGTCATTAGGTAGTTGGCCCGTGGCCACCCACTGACACAGGGGCCCAATTTCTTCATCTTCCTGCTGCTGCTGGATCCATTTATCCCAGGGCTGTTTTAGCATGCCCCCAGCGGGCCATATGTGAGATTGCTCTTGGGTGAGGGAGGTGAGTTCGGCGGGGGCCAGAGCGAACGGCGTCTCTTCTCCCTCTAGTTCAGGGATGGGGAACCTCAGGCTCCAGGGCTATTTACGGCCCTCGATGACCTTTTATCCGGCCCCGGGCAGATTTTCAGGGACCGCATTCTTGGGCAGGGAGCTGTATTTTGATTGCCACAAACTCATTAATTTCTTCTTGCTCTGTTAGCACACACACGCAGTGTTCAGTAATGAACACTGAAGGGCATGCAATGAAAGATTACGTCATGACACCAGTGCCAGAGTCAGGATGTAATTTGTGGGCCGACTTTGTACGGCCCCCGAAGGATGGTATAAATATCCAAATGGCCCTTGGCAGAAAAAAGATTCCCCACCCCTGCTCTAGTTTGCCATCCCAACTTCGCCCTGGAGTTGTACGTCGGATCCTGGAGAGCGCGTCAGCATGTACATTCTCTGCTCCTCTTTTGTAAATGATCTTGTATTTGAATGTGGCCATCCGGGCCACCCATCGTTGCTCCAGGGCCCCTAGTTTGGCATTTTCGAGGTGGGCCAGCGGGTTGTTGTCAGTCCGTACTACCACCTTGGAGCTTGCCAGGTACTCTGCGAACCGCTCCGTCATGTCCCACACTACCGCGAGGAGCTCGAGCTTAAAGGAGCTGTAATTGTCAGGATTACGTTCGGAGTCGTGGAGTGATCGGCTGCCATAAGCGATCACTTTCTCCCGGCCGTCTTTGACTTCCGACAATACAGCTCCTAGCCCGTGGAGACTCCCGTCGGTGTGCAGTATGAACAGCTGCGAGAAATCCGCATAAGATAACACCGGGGCATCCGAGAGTGCGGCCTTAAGATCTTGGAAGGCCTCTTCCTGCAGTTCTTGCCACTGAATCTTCCATCCATTCGCTCTGGCAGGGGCCCCCTTTAACAGGTCTTGCAGGGCTTGGGCTCGACACGCAAAATTCTTTACGAAACGACGGTAATATCCGGCCAACCCCAGGAAGGCTCGTACATCTCAGGAGTAGGCCACCCCTGGATCTCGGCGACCTTTTCCCGGGATGGTCTTATGCCTTCTGCAGAGACGGTATGCCCCAGATATTCGATCTGCGTCCGGAATAGGTGGCATTTCTGGGGTTTTACCTTCAATCCGTACTTCTACAGCCGGCCGAACGCCTGCCCCAACTGCTGCAGGTGGTCCTCAAACGTAGCGGCATAGATGATGATGTCATCCAGGTATATCAGCGTGGCCTCGAAGTTGAGATCTCCCAGACACCGCTCCATCAGCCGTTGAAAAGTCCCAGGGGCGTTGGCCAGCCCAAACGGCATGCGATTGAATTCGAACAGTCCCATAGGAAGAATGAATGCAGTCTTGGCTCGGTCTTCTTCCAACATTGGCACCTGCCAGTACCCGCTGGCCAGATCTAAGGTCGAGAAATATGTCGCTTTTCCCAAGGCGGATAGGGATTCTTCAATGTGGGGCAGCGGGTACAAGTCTTTGATGGTACAGGCATTCAACTTCCGATAATCCACACAGAACCGCAAACTGCCATCTTTCTTGCGGACCAACATGATGGGGGCTGCCCAAGGGCTCTGGCTTGCTCAAATAACTCCTTTTCGCAGCATTTGGCCCAATAGAGACTTTACCTCTTGATAGAGCTGTGGGGGAATCTGCCGATATCGTTCTCTAATAGGAGACTGTTATGATTGAGTCACCGTAGGAGGCAAAAACATAAATGCTAGCTAAGTCCAGAAAACCAGAGAAGTTGGCAACTATCAGATTGCAGACCCCTGAACCTATCAACACAACTAGCAGTAGCCGTGGGGGGTTCCTACGATGACCTAGACCCATCGATCACAGCCGGAGAGATACATAGGCCTAAAGAAGGAAAGGGGAAATCTAACTGCCCCAGAGCAGACCCCAAAGCAATAGGCAGCCCCCCACATATAATGACGGTGAAGCAAGATGAAAACACTTACACAGACAGAAAGACAGGCTGAGCAAAGACGGGGCCCAAAAACTACCTAGATAGGAACGGATAGGAAGGCTGCTGTCTGCAATCTGCCAAAACCCTATCAGAGACAAAAGCCAACAAGCTGAAATAAAAATGGCCCTGAAGCAACTAAGCTTCAAAAACTAAATCAGCACTCAGGTACTTTCAGAAGACAGAGCTCACGGAACACTGCACACTCCAGCAGGGAGTGGCAGAATCCAAAAAGCAAGAAAAACAAAAACAAATCTTAAATGCAAAAAGGCAAAACAGAAAACTTAGCTTTAGGAGAGCAGGAATCAGACTGGTGTCCAAGAGTCCACAGAGAAATCACCCGCAGGGCAGAAAGGGCGTAGGCTGCCTTAAATCCAGTCAGTGACTCCACTCAGCCAATCATCTTCATTAGTCCCAGGTGCCTGATAATCAGGCTCACTACCTTCCTTCACTAGAATAGGGAGTTCACCAGGCCTCAGTGACGGAGGGGAAAATGAACTCACAACAGGAGACGTTCCTGCAATGGGAATACCATGAGTGATGGCCATGGTACATCCGAAATCGTCCTCGTGTTTGGAGTATACCTCCTGATATTGGCCCAGAAGTGTTTTTACCTGGAGTATCTGGGCCGGGTGAGGCCAGAGAGTTCTGCTCGCATTTTTTCCAGGATAATTTGGCCCTTTTCTCCGGCCGAGGAGGGATCGGATGGATACTGCCCATGGGTTCCCCGTCTGCACTTTTAGCTGGAACGCCGGAGCAGGGAGCACCTCCTCCAGGGGTCTCACTAGTTTTGCCATTTCGGCCCGTGGTTTCAGAACGATGTCTTGGTCTTAACGCACCAGGACGGTCCCTTTCCGCATGGTGGCCAGGGTGCGGGTCACTAGGACTCCGAGGGGCAGGCGCTCCGAGAGGCTTGGCTCTACCTGCATCTCCACTCCTTCCAGGGGCACAGGGGCCTGGATTGGTAAGGCCACCACCGTCTGTCCTGGCTGCAGAATGAGCGGAGGGGCTGCCGGAGCGATCACCTTCCCCAGCGCCTCGCCTTCCTGACAGTCCTGTCGGACTCGCGCTCCCCGCAAGAAAGACCTGCCCTTGGGGCGTGCGGGAGCCCCACTGGCTCAAAGTCAGTTGAGTGGGCTCGTTCAGGAGTACGCTGCCGAACTCTCGCAATATATTTATACCCAGGGTCACCGGGTGTTTATTGTTGGCATCTCCCTGGGTCAGGATCACTCCTCGGCGGCCGAGTGGTTTGCCGCATAACGAAATCTGCATCCAGACTACTCTGACAACAGGAACTGGCAGCTGGTTGGTGGCTACCAGCTTTACCACGGACCCCCACTGGGGTCTTAGTGCTTGAGGAAAATGCCGCTGAAAATAAGTCTCTGGAATGGTCGTTACTTGTGACCCTGTATCGACTAGGCATCGTACGGCACGGCCTTCAAGCTCTGCCTACACCACCAGACACCTCGCGACCAGATCCCCGGGACTTCCACCACCCCTCGTCGTGGTTTCTGGCTCCGAGCGGTGTCCCCCCAGCTCAGATGGCCGCCGGGGTGGGTATTCCACACACCGCGGGTACTCTCGGGCGAGGTGGCCAGGTTCTCTGTACTCATAGCATTCCTGAGGCTGCAGGGGCCGACTGCCCCTGGGATTGAGGGGGCCCCAGGGTCCCGGGCCTGCCCCAGGCCGTTCACTCATGGCCTCGGCCCTTCTCTTCACCTCGTCCAGTTCGCCTCTGATATCCTTCAGCTCCCGTTTCATGTCTTCCACCCATTGTGGCTCTTCAGTGGCTTTCACGAAGACTTCCCTGCTCTGGACCTTTCCCACGGGGACTGTCAACCCCTGTTCCTGCTCCCGTGCACGCGCCTGACTCCCCACCTCGGAGAAAGCCATATGCGGGTTTACCCGGACCTGCTCCTGCATGGCCTGCTTAGTCAGAGGGTCTTGGAGTCCGGTCACTAAAAGGTCACGTAGGGTGAGGGGTCCCACCCCCACGCCTTTCTTCCGCTCTATGGTGGTGTATAATTTCTGAAGAGCATTCATGTACTGGGTGACCGTATCCCCTTCCCCTTCCATACGACTGAACAACCAGGTTCTCAGTTCCCCCACATTTGTCGGATCCCCATGTGTCTCCTCCAATATCTGTAAGACCCTAACAAAAGGGTTACGGGGGATGCACTGATGAGGCGTGAGACGGTTTGAGCTTTAAGGTGTAACTTTTATATCTATAGATGCCTTTGGGGCTGTCTTGAGCAACCGAACAAGCTAACAATAACTGCCCATGCAGGGCATCAATACAAGAAACACACGGTAATGCGAACACGATTAACCCGGCAAAGGCCAGTCACTATAGGGCCGCGGTATGGCCGACTACAGGTCCTTAGTTATAAAATTGTCACTTATCCTCTCTGACGTCCGGCAGGGTCCTGAACGATGATTCTTCGGCGTTGCAGCCACTGGGCCCAGCCGACGAGGATCTGACGAAGACTTTGGGCGTTCCTGTGCCCATGCGAGGTGGGGGCACAACAGGCCCCAGAAGAGTTCCGCAAGGCGGCGCCCTCCGGCGGAGGAGGTGCAGTGCCGCTTGGGGGCTGGAGAATGGAGGCCGTAGCCCCGAACTGTGCTGCAGGGACCGCGGCTGGCAGCGGACAGACCGCAGCCGTGAACTGGAGTGAGGCGGTGTCGGCCGCGGGTGGCAGCAGGTAGGCCTCAGCCGCGAACTGGAGCAGAGCGTCGTCTGCTGCGGGCGGGAGCTGACGGGCCGCACCCGCAGGGTGAAGTTGGGCGGTGGCTGCCGCGGGCGGGAGCGGACGGGCCGCATCCGCGGGGCGGAGTTGGGCGGCAGCTGCCACGGACGGGAGCGGACGGACTGCACCTGCGGGGCGGAGTTGGGTGGTGGCTGCCGCAGGCGGGAGCGGACGGGCTCCACCCGCGGGGTGGAGTCGGGCGGTGGCGGCCACTAGGAGCACGGCTGAACGGTCGGCGTCTCCCTCCTGGATGGCTAGGTGCCGTCTCCCTTCTGCTTGTGGTGAGTCTCCCTGCAGTCTCTCTGGTCGCTGTTCTCCCCGCTCTGCTCTGGCTCTCTGGCGCTTCCTTCCTCCACTTCTCCTGTTCTGCTGAATCACCCCTCCTGGCGTCCTCAGACCTTTTTATACTGGCTCCTCCCCAACCTCTCTGGAACTTTCTATGTCCCGTCCTCTAATTCTGTCCCCCGGAAACTGTTTACCTAGGAACCTTGGTGACAGCCCCCTTGGTTCCGGCCCGGGCACACAGCGGGGACGGCTCCTCCTACACATGCAACATGGATGCCTGAATGAGACCTTAAAGGGGTGCTCCGAAACACAACTTAATTTTCATCCTTAATCCATATTGATTTAATGCCATGAACTAAACCATTTTCTAAAATACTTTAATTAAAAATTCCCTATCTTTCCCCAACTACACTAACTGCTGCTTTTCTTTTTTATGCTGGGGTACTGAAACAAAGCGGCATCAGAGGGCAGATGCATAAGTCATTGCCACAGCCCCTGCCCCCTCCCTGAAACGAAGCATCATCAGTGACATTAATTTCAGGGGCTGGGCTAGTCCCTGCACGTTGTGCACAATGACAGCGCTGTCTCTCGCTAGGTCAAATCAGTAGCAATTAGCGATCACCAGAGTGCACTGTTAGTGTGCTGCAGAGACCAGCGTTGCCCCCGCAAGGGACGTTACTGGTTTCTTCACTCCGGGTACTTTGACAATGCACTCTTCCACTGGATTGTTACTACTGATCTGAGCCATCGAGAGAGCACACTATCTTTGTGCACATTGCACAGGGACTAGCCCAACCCCTGAAACGAGCTTCACTGATAGACACTTCATTTCAGGGAGGGGGGCTGAGGCTGTGGCAGTGACCACAACCTTAATTTCCTGATGACGCTTCGTTTGAGTATCCCAGCATGCATTGGGATTCTCAAACAAAGTGTTATAAAGCAGGAAGTTGTAAAAAAAAAAAAGAAAGACAAGCTGCTAGAGTAGTTAGGGAATTTTTAATTCAAGCAAATTAGAAAACAGTTTAGATTATGGCAGTAAATAAATAGGGATTTAGGATGAAAATTAAGTTGTATTTGGACCACCCTTTAAGGCAATTCCAGAGTTACTAGAGTGGAGTTTAGGACCCTCATCTAGGTAACATGTCCTAGTCCATCAATGTTGTGCTGTGTACAATGCAGTGTACTCACTTTCAGGCTGGAGGCCTCCTCTGCATCCTCATCTTTTGGTCCAGGATCAGCCTCACACATATCAGGGGACACCCCGTTTGTTATAACAAATTCAACTTTACTGGACAGTTCAGATGCAACAGCCTTTAAAATGCAGTTTTGGCAAAGCACCCTCCAGTTTCAGTTTCATCAATTCAGCACATTTCAAGCCTCTGCCTACATTCAGCTTGGAATATCCCTACGCTTCATCCTCCTGTCAAGCCTCAGGGAATTCCTGGCCGGCCCCACAGCACTCCCGAGATCCTCTACATCTCCCTCACACATTTAGCTGTCTGGCTTCCTATGTATGGAAGGAAATAAGGCAAACTTCCCAGTGTCAAGCTCAGGTAAAAGGTCCCGGACGTTAAAGGAATGTCCGTAGGAAATTCGGTACAACCTCATGCTGTCAGAAAGCAATGTGCTCCATGTGTCTCCAGCCAACTGCCACTTCATCCTGAACTCAAAAACTAACACTGTCTGACTGTGACTAAAACCAGGGAATGCTTCTCCTTTTTACTTGACCTACCCCCTCCCACGTTGGGCAGGTCCCAAACATTTAACTGTATCCTATTCTGTTCTTAAACTGTACACTAATGAGGCCCACCACTGCATAATTGCCCTAATGTTCCTATCTATCAGTAACTAAACACTATGCTATGTTCTATAATGTCCGTACCCCTGAGCTGAGTGTACCAGGTTCTTAGGTATTACCAATACAGCACCCACACATCAGCATCTGTTCCTATAACATTCTATGCATTTTACATATTACATTATATCATAAAAACACAATACATGTTCATATTCATATTACAATTGTTATCTTCAGGGGATGGTATATGACAAACCCCGTCACACCCTTACACCTGGCAATGAATATGGAACTCTTGCTATGTTATGCTTAATTTCCCCTGAGGAGGCGCTGCAGATTACAACCACAGAACACCTTGCAGATGCCATTCTAAAAAAGGGATTCTTCAGTTACATAATGAAAACTTTCATGCTTGGTGTCGCCCCAGTCCTCGTAACCCGTGGTCCCTTGTTCCTGCAGTAATGGAGTGGATTCTATTAGGGAATTGTCATCTAAGTATTTTCCTTTCCTTACATGTTGTTGCAGGTTTACTATAGAATGAGATAGAAATCAATGATCTGATGGTTGTCATATCTATATTAGTAACACATTGCCATGCAGAATATGCCGGGATCACACTGTTTGTGGAGATTGGGGGTCTGGTGCTGAGCGGCAGAGTCCCATGGCACATTCCCAATTAACCTTTCCATATTTAATTTACCATTTGTAAATATGTACAGGTGGGGGACAAATAAACAGCACCTGCGTGTGAGCCTGGCAGGGAGAGAGGAGACAAGGGCTCCGGCACAGGTGTGGCCCACACGGACTGCCTTTCATGAATATTACGTCTCGCCCTATGTTGCCGATTTGCAGAGAGATGATCTATCCTGGCTTAGGGCAGTTTCACACGTCAGTGTCTCCGGTACGTGTAGTGACAGTTTTCTCACGTACCGGAGACACTGACACACATAGACATATTCTCATGAATGTGTCTATGCAGATGTCAGCGTGTTTTCACGGACCGTGTGTCTGTGGGCAAAACACGCTGACATGTCCGTTTTTGTGCAACAGCACCGATCACACGGACCCATACAAGTCAATGGGTCCGTGTAAACACATACCACACATGGATGCTGTCCGTGTGCTGTCCGTGTGCGATCCGTGTGCGTTTTTAAAAGTCAAAGGGTTAACATTGAAACTAATTTTTCAAATACACCGACATGGACAGCACACGGACAGCACACGGATGGTACACACGGACATACGGATAGCACACGGATGTCACACGGATGGCCTCCGTATGCACACGGACACACGGATAGCTCCGGGACCGGTTTTTCCGGTACCGGAATTATCTGGACGTGTGAAACTGCCCTTATATGTCTCCAGCGCCGATGCTGCAGATAAATGGAGAGTGCACATGTTATGGAGGATATAATGTCAATTATGATATCTGTTTAAAGAGCACATCCCCCAAAATTACACACAAAACCCCGAATCGCTTAATGTCAGATATGTTGATGGCAGGTTCAGAGCACTGACAATGAATATGGCCGCCATATCAGCTGTCACCTCCCTGTCGCACCACTGCTGCATTACTACATAAATATGTTGTCCTGGACACAAGGAAAGCTGGTCGACATTGTTTAGGTGACGGTATCAGTTGTCACTCAGCTTTCCAACAATTTTTTTTAATTTTCTTTATTGAAGGATTTTTTTTATTTCACAAAATACTATTTAAAAAAAAAATAGGTGGATATATAAATATATAACAAGATTTCAACAGGTTAAACTGAATAAGTAATAGATTAGATTAAGATATTCAGAAAAATGTTTAACTATTACTATAGTATAAGATCAGTTGTTAACCTATAAATGATAGTGAAAAATCTAAAATGCCTAATTTTTTTTTCTCCGGTAAAATTTGAAAAATTTCAATAAAAATTACAATAAAAAAATATATATATTATTCAGAAGGCTTTGCAACAAATTTTAAGGGATTATTTTCATATTCTTAAATGGGTAAAATTGCAAAGTGCTTGTAAAAACAAGTAACTTTGCAATTTGCTTGTTAAAAATCCTCTTCTTATTTGAAAGCGGAAGAATTTTTATTCAATTGCTTTCTCTCATTGTCCAGTTTTCCAGCCAACTCTGGTCAATAGGTGGAAACGAAGACAAGGAGGGCAATGCTTATAGGCGCTTTCCAATAGAGCTTGTAAGCTCGGCTGTGAAGCTGGCTGGTGCCAGTGCAATGCTCTGATGCTGGGGACGCAACGTTGTCTCTGCCTGCAGCTTCGGAGAGAGCAGAGTTCAGGACAGCACCACAACAATGTGTCTGGTTCACATGGTCAATCGGGAGCGCACCGCACCTCGGCAAGCTGGAAGCTACAGATTACACACCCACAGCTCTTGTCAATTTCTGCTGATGTTATTTTTCACAACTTACATGAAATTTCTTATGCTAAACTGTAAAATTTTCCACAAGCTAATATGCAGCACAAAACCTGCTGCATTTTCACGATGTAGGAACGTAGTATAAAGGACAATAAACGTTTTTTATCCTTCAATTTAAGTTAAATTCTTTAGAATAACCACTACGCTGCCCATACACAGAAAGATTTGACCCAAATCCACTTGACGTCCTGATGTTCTGTGTCCTTGAACATTATGTTGGCGGTTGGCAGTGTTCCCTCTTAGCTAAAAAATCTGGAAAGAAAGGAGTTAAAGCAACTTAACTATGAGCTCAATATGTCCAGTAAATGCTACCTATCTAGTCTTTAAGGGTTTTTCTCATCTTCAGTCTTCAGGTGTGCATCGCTCATAGGCCATCTAGCTCCCTACTTGTCTATATGCGTTGCTCTTCTGAAGATCTAGCAAGATTCAGAGCATCACTTGCTAGCTCTATTTAGCAAATAATTTTAAAGCACATGCCCCTTGTCTAGGAAACCAGCCACCTCTAATAGACTGCAGAGGTGGCCTGTAACCTAGGCAATCAGCAGTAAACTATAGGATTAAAAATCTCTATGCTCTTGAGAACCAAGAGGATTTTTAATTATGTAAATTGCAAATTTGTTGTTACAAGCACTGTGCAATATTATGAATTTACGACCATGGGACCACCCCTTTATTGCACATGGTAGCTGTAACGATTATGTAAAATATCATATATGTTTTCTCCAAAACATTCCAGAATCTTCCATTCTCTACACTTTCTAGAAGGATGCATAGCTGCCCAGAGATAAGTGCCCCCCTGTTCTTTTCCCCCTTGTCACACATTGCAGCTTTGTATTCTCCCTCTGCCTGACTGTAACGTGAGACTCCAGTGTGTGATCCACTCACTCTTTCCTGTCCCCCCTCCTTCCTCAGGAATGTCTTAATTAGCAGAAAGAATTTCCTTTGTCTCTTTTCCACCATGTGAAGCTACTCTCATAGACAATAATGAGAATCTAATCACTTGGTCATAGAACACCGCCAGATTATCATAGAAATATGAAAATGACATATCGGGATGTACTCTGATCAGGCTTCTCTACAGTGGTTCTTGCTAAATTCTAGCACCAACAGAACCAGAGAAAGGCATTTCTTCTGAACAGAGCGGAATAGACAGAGTCATTACAGAGCTAATTTCAATATAAGATGAATGATAGTTCTGCCGATATTCTGCTAGGTTCTCAAGTCCAGATATGATGATTATAAATTTTCAGAACCCAAATTTGTACTTTTTGAAAGGTGAGGACTGTCACAAGCCAGCCCCTTTAGAGATGTCACAAGCCCAAAGGTATAAGGTATTTTCCCCTACCCCTCCCTCATTCTAGCCTGGGATGCCGTGGCAATAAGATCTCAAATTAATGGCGACGTGTGGCTCCTTCCCGCATGGTTCTGCCTGAAATGATCTAAGCAATATGTAAGTTTATCTCTGTGTTTTTTTTAAATCCCTTTTATTTGTAGTTGCATTGTACATACTGTTATTGTCTCATATCGTAAAGCCTTTTTATCTTCTGTAAACACTGCCCATCTTTTGGGAATAAACTATAAAATTTATTAGTTCTTCCTCCTTGCTCTGTGACGAATTCACGTGCCTATTAGCTAATTACGCTACTAATTTGGGTTAGCTTCGAACCCCTCTATTAATTTTAAATATTAATAAGAGAAATCTGAAGCTGGTGGCAGCGAAGTGTGATCTGAGCAGGCAGGCTAGCTGGCAGTGACGGAAGGGGTTTTATAAGCTGATTTGTCTGGCTGTGGCCAGGACTAGTTATAATTCCCTCACTGCAGCGGCCTAATAGCCAGTTCACAACAAGTAGCTCGTCCGGCGACTAATTATTCTAGGTGTAGTTCCCTGACTGACCTGAGGGTAGGGGGCGCCAGAGAGCTGCGAGTTCCAAAGTGGAACTGAAAAGTGGGATATACATAAAATCCCGGCAGCCTGTAACCTATTGTGGCAGCGGTGGGATAACCAAAATAGTGTCTTGTTATGTACAATGCAGTGTACTCACTTTCAGGCCAGAGGCCTCCGCTGCATCCATGTCCTTTGGTCCAGAAACAGTCACACACAAATTAGGGGACACTTGTTTCATATCAAAAAGTCCAACTTTACTTAGCAGTCCAAGTTCAATTGGTGTTGCAAGCACAGTACGTTTCCATGTCCTCCATTTGTTCAACCTAAGCTATCCCTTTGCTTAATGGCTCTTTCGGCCCCAGGATACTCTGTCTGACTTGACAGTTTCTATAAGACTCGTCCAATCTCCTTCATATGTTTTCCTGTCCGGCTTCTTCTTGTAGGAAGAGAATTAGACATGCTTCCCATAGACTAGTTTGGGCCGTAGGCCCATATGTTAAAGGAATGTCTGCTAAAGACAGTTGCCGACGTTCTCATATTGCCAAACACTTTGTACTTCTTGTGCCCTCCTGCTAGCACCTTATCTGATATCTAATCTCTAACTCTATCTAACCAGGAAGTTCTCCCCTTGTTATATGACCCATCCCCCTTCAATGCTGGGCTGGTCGCAAACATTTTAATTTTATCTAATCCTATGCTCCACTTCTTATATCTTAGATGCCCACAACTGAATCTTTCCCATTACTAATCTAAACTAGGAGTACTATCCTACACCTGATGCCTTAAACTTAATCCTGTACTTTCCCTATATGCTACATATAAATTGCGTTATACTTTTATCACAATACATTACATTAGCTGAGTACAATTGTTCCTATAAAACGCTATGCAGTTTCACATATGACAAAAATGTAATAAAATTACACACTTTGTATAAATGCTGTCCTAAGAGGGAGAAGCACATGACAGCCCCTGTCACACCCTTAGACATGCAGTGATATTGTAGCTTGATCAGCACCCTGAGGCTTTATGTAAAATTGAATCTGTGAACTGTTTCTACACAGTTCTGATGGCCATTTAGTGACCATATCCAGCTGAGAAGAGTAGGACACACATTTATAAATCGCTAGCTCTGATGTCTCCATTATACACATAGGAAGGACCACATTCAACAAACAGTTTTTAACAATTTTCAGTAGCAAAACAACTTAATATTTCAAATGTATGAATGTTAAAAATGCTTTTACTCCAGTCTCGGCCAGATAAAGACATTCCTGGTTTATTAACCTTTAGACTTTCATGGCCGCCGCCTCGCCCTCTCATACTTACCTCCCCGCTCCAGCTTCTCTCTGGCCAACGGCCGCGGCGTCCTCCTTCTGCTCTGACTGGTCCACGGCCGACGGCGTCACTGCACTCTGTGCGCAATGGCTGTAGGCCGTGGCCGTGTCTCCTTCACCCTCCTTGAGCTCCAGTGGTGCCCTGACCGGAAGCACCGCCGGACCAATAGGAAACTGTTGCTGGGTATATCAGGCCGCCCTCCTGTAATGGAGGTGCCTGATCTTTAAGTTCCATAACATATTAGGCCCGCTATCCTTCCTAGCCTCTGTTTACGCTCTCTTCCCTGCTTATGTCCCTTCAGGCTTGCCTCCTGTGTCCCTACTCCGTCCTGCTACCCGTGGTCCTCTCCTGCAGTCCTACTCCGGTCCCGTCTCTGCTCCAGCTCCGTCCTGTTGTTCTGTGGTCCTCTCCTGCAGTCCTATTCCAGCCCTGTCTCCCGCGTCCTGCTCCGTCCTGTTGTTCCGTGGTCTTCTCCTGCAGTTCTACTGCTGTCCTGTCTCCCACGTCCTGCTCCATCCTGTTGTTCCGTGGTCCTCTCATGCAGTCCTACTCCAGTCCTGTCTCCCATGTCCTGATCTGTCCTGTTGTTCCATGGTCCTCTCCTGCAGTTCTACTCCAGTCGTGTCTCCTGTGTCCTGCTCCGTCCTGTTGTTCCGTAGTCCTCTCCTGCAGTCCTACTCCAGTCCTGTCTGCTGCTCTGACCAGTTGTTCCGTGGTCCACGCCTGCAGTCCTACTCCAGTCATCTCCTATCCCGCTCCGTCCTGGTGTCTTGTGCTCTGTGTCCCGTGGAGGGGCTTTCCTGCTTCTTTAAAGAGCCGCCCCTCTTGGTACCGGCTATCGTGTTACTAGAACCCCTGGGCCTGCTCCTAACAATCCCTGTATAGGGGTTGGCTCCACCTGGTTGCTCACTTGGGGGCCCTCAGTGCTATGATCCAGAGGATCCACTCCTAAAGGCTTGCCTCGCCGAGCCGTAACATAGACTAGGGCTACACAGTGACTTTGGTGATGACACAAGTCACACAGCCAATGATCATTGATTGCGGCTGCTCAGGAGCAGACAAAAACCACAGATGGCACATGTGCAAGAACAATATATGGATTATTTGCAGTTTTGAGGTCACGATAATGTACAATTCGACTTGCTCTGTAGCTGGTTGTGGCCTCATAGACACAGGTCTAGGGTAGAAGGTGAAAACTGACCCTGCACTATGACTAGGCTGATACCCTACGATGGAGTGGGCAACCCATTCCTTGCGAATAGACCCATCGACGATCCTAGGTTAATCTCAAGCGAAGACCTATAGATAGGGGGAGGGGGGTTCCTGAAAGATCATAGGACTGTGTACAAAAACGGGTCACCTCCTAATAGAAAACACAGAGAAGGCTGCAGAAACCAACTGAAAACAGGAACTAAGACTAGCAGAACCACAGGTCCCAGCACTGCACAAATTAAAGCACACAGAAAACAAAGCAAAGCACCAAGCCAAAACGCAAGCGGATTAACACTGTTGTCCAGCAAGGACTGGGAGACAGGTGCTGGTTAATAAAGAGTGATACAATCACCTGACCCAAGACAAACCCAGCACCAGAGGAAAAAGACCAGCAGCCAGAACACCACAAGAAAATGGCGGATAGTCACAAACTAAACAGATTCTAACACTGATGGGCCCGGTGCAATATTTAGAGCAGGCGCCCCCCCCATCCTGAAATACTAGAGGGGAGATACGGTATGTTTCACTGAGGCTATTAGCTTCAGTGATTTGAAACCTAGAAGTTTGTTTCAGCACACTAAATGCTGAGAGGGGTTAATCGGCCATTATAAGGGCTAGGTTTTTAAGTGAACAGCTGAACAGGGTGGGGTTTAGAAGGTAAATAGTCAGCTTTCTGAGTCATTTGATGTTCAGTATGCCTGGAGAAGCTCACTCCAGAGAGGTGTTTGTGTTTATAGTAAACTGAACCGTCTTTTTGGCAATCCTAAGCGGGCAGATCCCCACAGCCATACAGACTGTTTACGATTTTGTATTGTTTTCCTGTCTTGACCAAAGGGACAGGTTTATTTTTACTTTGCAATGGTTTATGCCACATGTATATAATAAACCAGTGGAAGATATAAAGAGAACAGTGTTCCTGTGTCTACTGCCATGTGCATCCAAGTGAGTCAACCCATCACTGTTGGTGCCAGAAGTGCAGGCAATTTCCGAGGTAGCCCATGTGACGGCTGTGGACAAACTGCATGTCCTGAGTGAAGGCGGCCATAAGCCAGTCAGACAGCATGGAAGACCTGATTAACCCCTTAATGATCGCCGATACGCCATTTAACGGTGGTAGTTAAGGGTACTTAAACCACAGCGCCGTTAAAGGGAATCTGTCACCCATATTTAGTGATATCATGTAAAGATATCACTCAATTGCGCGTGTCCCATAAGGATTCTATTAGGGCTTTTGACTCCCCCGACCCCGCACCTATGAGGCATAAATACCTTTTTTTATCTTGTTGGGGATGTATGCAAATCGCCGTGGTCCGGTCCAATGGGCGTGGCTTAGTCGCCTCCCCCCCCTCCTCGGCTTGCTGCACGTAATCTTCATCTGCGAATATCACAGAAAACGTTGGTTTCCACGCTTGCGCATTGTAAAGGCCACCAGTGCCTGCACAGTATGCTTTGCCCAACTGTAGGCGAAGCATATAATCGCTACTGCTTATGCGCCGGTATTTTCCAGCGCGGTTTATGCCCCGGAAGTCTTCACATGCAGGACACACTTCCGGTGCATAGACTACGCTGGAAAATGCCGGCATATGGGTGACAAATTCCCTTTAATTCACGGTGCTGTGGAGAAAATAAATAGCGCCCCCCAGCGTAGGATTTTCTCCGGGATCTCGGCTGCCGGGGGGTTTTACCAACCCCGCTTTTGCGATCGCCGTTATTAACCATATAACGGCGATCGCAAAAAAAGCCACAATTTTGCATTTAATTTCTCTCTCCTCTGATGTGATCGCACATCAGAGGAGAGAGAAATAGGGTCCCCGATCCCCCCCTGGCACCTCCCGGTGGTCCTGGGCAGGGTCGGCGTCAGCACTCGGCATACCCGGGCAAGTGCCGAGGCCCTGGCGAGACGGGGGGCAGACTCAGCACCTGAGCACATTTTTTTTTTAATTTATAAGTCCGGGGTCAGTCCCCCACATGTTACTGCTCATTAAGATCATGAATATGGACGCCACTCCACCCCCATAGGCGTGGCGCCCATATTCATGACCTTAATGAGTGGTATCACGTGACCGCGCACTTTCACAGGAAAAAAGTTACCAGCGCCTGGACTCAGGTGAGCGGCATTGAGAATGAGCGGCAGCGGGGCCAGGGAGGAATGAGCCCAGCCCCCTGGGGAGATGAGAGTGAGCCGGGGGGAATGAGGGAATGAGCCCAGCCCCCGGTGGAGATGAGAGTAAGCCAGGGGGTGGGAGATGAGCCCAGCAAGGGAGATGAGAGTGAGCAGGGGGGAATAAGCCCAGCGGGGGAGATGAGAGTGAGCGGGGGGGAAATGAGCCCAGGGGGAATGAGAATGAGCCCAGCGGAGATGAGAATGAGCCTAGGGGGCAGATGAGCCCATTATTCTCTATGGGACATTATATGGGGCCCATTCTATATGTATGGAGCATTATATGGGGCCCATTATCCTGTTTGGAGCATTATATGGTTTCCATTATTCTGTATGGTGCATTATATGAGGCCCATTTTCTGTATGGAGTTCTGTATTGAGCATTGTATGGGGCCCATTGTTCTGTATAGAGCATTATATGATGACATTATGTAAGGAGCATTATATGAGAACCCTTTTTCTGTATGAAGCAATATATAGGGCCTATTATTCTGTATGGAGCAATATATGGGGCTCATTATTCTGTATGAAGCAATATTTGGGGCTCATTATTCTGTATGGAGCATTATATGAGGCTCATTATTCTGTATGAAGCAATATTTGGGGCTCATTATATTGCATGGAGCATTATATGAGGCCCATTATTCTGTATGAAGCAATATTTGGTGCTCATTATTCTGTATGGCGCATTATATGAGGCTCATTATTCTGTAGCAATATGTGGTGCCCAATAAACTATATGGAAGACTATGTGATGCCCAGAATACTGTATGGAGTTCTATACTGTCCGGTCTTAAATGAAAACTTTTGTATCCCCACTAGGGCACGCACTGTGCTCTGTGAGGATTTGCTGGTTTGTGAGCTATTGTAGAATGTACAATAGAGATCACTCATGTAATGTAAGAAGTGATATCTTTGACATTGTGCTATACCTATATTTCTTTGCCGTATCTGTGCATCATGAATTGTGGTACGTGTTAAAGGGGCCCACTGAGACACTTTTGCCCGGGGCCCACAAAAACCTGGAGCCGGCCCTGGGTCCCTCCTGCTTCTTCCGGTGGGCGCCGCCATCTTGGTCCCGGAAGAAAATGGCGGGCGCATGCGCAGTGCGCCCACCGAATCTGTCAAGCGGCAGATTCCATTCATTCATTTTGATCACTGTGATAGTTGATCAAAACAAAAAAATAGTAAATAACCCCCCACGATTATCACCCCCCTTAGTTAGGGAAATATAAAGAAATATAACCATTAGGGTTAGGGCTAGGGTTAGAACTAGGGTTAGGGTTAGTGTTGGAGCAAGAACTGAGGGGTTTCCACTGTTTACCAACTTTGAGGGTCTAATTTCTCCTGTTACCCTTGGGAAAATAAAAAAAATTGGGGGCTAAAAAAATCACTTTTGAGGAAAAAAAATGTTTTTTTATTTTCACTGCTCTGCGTTATAAACTTCTGTGAAGCACTTGGGGGTTCAAAATGTTCACCACACATTTAGATAAGTTACTTAAGGCCTCTTTCACACATCAGGTTTTCGGCGTCAGGCGCGATCCGGCGCTTTTGACTAAAACCGGATCCGGCGAAATGCAATGCCGGATCCGGTTTCCCCCCCATTGACTTGCATTAGAGCCGGATCGAGCCGGATGGCCATGCGTTTCATCCGATTTTCGCCGGATCCGGCAATGTGACGCAATCCGGCGTCTGGAAAAAACGGCTACTGTAACTTTTTTGTCTCCGGCGAAAAAGCCGGACACGCCGGATCCGGCGTGTCCGGCTTTTTCATACAATGAAAGCCTATGAGCGCCGCAATGCGCCGGATCCGGTTTCTTTGGTCTGAGCATGCTCAGTAGCTCTGCCCACAGGACATATATAAAAGCAAGACAGTGGGACCCTCAGCCACACCCAACATGCCACCCAAGCCAAGAACCAGGAGCAGGAGAAGGCAGCAGACATCTGCAGCAGTAGCACCATCCCAAATGGAGCAGCATGCTGAACAACGGGAGGGGAGTCCAGCAGCAGATGAGAGACGGTAATTATCAAATCCCCCATTCCTCCAAACTAGGGCTATGGAATATCAAGATATTCATTGGCCCTTTGTTTCTCTTTATTCAACAGCCGCCCAATAGATGCAGCAGCAGCAGCAGCAGCAGCAGCAGAAACACCACCCACAGCCATGGAGTCTGGCCATGAGGAAGACAGCACATCTTCTGGGAGCCCTCCCTCGCATCGTCAGCGTTTGACGGTAAGTTTTTATTTCCAAAATCCATCATCTCTGTAATATATGTGTATTCATTGCCTTTTATTTCAAAACAGGAATCACAAGATGAAGAGGAGCTCCCAGAAGAAGAAGGAAGGGGTGGACAGACACTTGGAGTGGGCTCACAATTGGTAAGTTTTTTGCATCAAACGCAGAAACACAACATCACACTACACACAACACATAGAAAACAATGTTCTGCATACCACACACAGCAAACAAATGCCTACATCCAAAGACATAACATTTTTTGTTTTCTTCTCTAGTCTTCCCAATCTGGTGCTCGGCCAAGAGGTCCTCGCAGTGCCTCCCAGGGTCGTCGGCGACAGCAACGCGGCGGTCACCAGCGTGTAAGTATAAATATTTTTGCTTTGTTTTTTTGCACTTTTTATTTCATTTCTTTTGTGGAGGCTAATTATGTTATTTTTGTCTTTTTCTTTAACAGCCTTCACAGCGTGCTCCCGACTCTGACGGTGAGGATGGAGGGATTGATGTGGACCGCCTCATCGATCTCGTCAGAGAAAGGGAGCCGCTCTGGAATATGGCTGACCGCCGCCACGCTGACCTGATCGTTACCCGACGACTCTGGGAGGAAATCTGTTCGCTCCTTGTGGACCGCTGGGAGGACCTCGAAGCTCGGGCCCAGATTAAAGAGCGTAAGTATATACAGTACCGGTTGCTTGATTTAAACCAGTGTTTCCCGAACTCCAGTCCTCGTGGTCCCCACGGATCATGTGTTCAGGATTTCTATTTACTTTGGAAATCCTGAAAACATGACCCCTGGGGACCATGAGGACTGGAGTTTGGGAAACACTGATGTTGTATACTAACCACTTTGTCCTTTCTCGTTTCAGGGGAGAGAATTGTGAAGCGGTGGCGGTCTGTGAGGGATCGTTTCAAGAAGGAGTTCAATAAAGAGATGCGGGCCCCGAGTGGATCTGGAGGACGCAGGAGCAAGTACAAGTATGCACGAGCCCTGTCGTTCCTCCGGGAGACAATGCTCACCAGAAGGTAAATATTACACACCACATGTGACAAAAAATGTTTAGATGTAACTTTTTTTTTCAGCCAGGGCCATACCATGTCACTATTTTAATTGTTTTTTTTTCTCTTTATTCCACAGCACGGTGAGCAGCACTCGGGAGCCTGCACGATTGGACCCTTCTGAGGCGATCCCTGAGGAGACCGGCACCGAGGGACACTTCGACCGCCCCGGTACATCTGCACCTTCCCAGCCTTCCCACACATTCGACCCATCTGTCCCATCCACCAGCAC
Organism: Dendrobates tinctorius; assembly: GCF_039654945.1. Classification (NCBI taxonomy): domain Eukaryota; kingdom Metazoa; phylum Chordata; class Amphibia; order Anura; family Dendrobatidae; genus Dendrobates; species Dendrobates tinctorius. The sequence continues at coordinate 20,095,146 of NW_027361700.1, forward strand.
AGGAGCATCGTGGCCGCCTACATTACATGAAGCTGCTGGTGAGGAGATCGCTTTCCCTTTACCCCACCCTTCTGCCCCTGCCACCTCTAGTACACCTGCGGGTACTGGGCGGCAGCGGCAAAGGGGTCAGGAAAAGAGTTATGCGCCAGAGTTCTTGCATCTGAATGCATCTTTCCAGAACTGTCTAAAAGTCTTGTCAGAGCAAATCTCCGCAGGCTTTCAGCAGATCAACTCCAGCATTCTGGAGGTGAAGACACTTCTGCAAACCATGCATTCAGAAGCAAGATCTTCGCCAAACCACACCTTTTTCAGGTCTGTTGTGGAGCGCATGGCAACACTATCTCCTACCCAGCAGATGCATGTAATGCATTCGTGCCACGGTGCTCTACAGCAGGTTACCTCCCAACCTCCACCTCCCACCACTGTAGTTCCTCCACCTGCAACCCCTCCAGCCACTTTCCATCCTCCCCCTCCTATTACATCTGCACCCCCTCCAGCCACTTTCCATCCTCCCCCTCCTATTACATCTGCACCCCCTCCAGCCACTTTCCATCCTCCCCCTCCTATTACATACCAGCAACCTCCCCAGTACCAGCAACCTCCCCAGTACCAGCAACCTCCCCAGTACCAGACATCTCCCCACTTCCAGCAACCTGCCCCGTATCAAACTCCTTCCCCGTACCAAACTCCTTCCCCGTACCAAACTCCTTCCCCATACAACTTTCCATCAACATCATCTGCTCCTACAGTCCCTGCCCAACCCTCCACTCCACCGCCCACCACCTCTTCTGCCTCCCACATGTCCACCCATTCTGTAGCTTTTTCCACACCATCACCTCTAACTGTTCCTTCCCCACCACGATCCCAGTCCTCTCTCCACACTCCCATTGTCGAAGTGTCCCGCAGCCCCTCCAGCAGTATTTCCACCCCACACTACACAGATTTATGATGTGTTTTGTAATAAAAATGCCCAGTTGGTTTCAAACCTTTATTAAAAAAGTTTTTTTAACTTTAAAAAACAGTTTACAAAAAAAAAAATATTTTAAATAAAAGTTAAATTATTGTTTACACTGGTTGTCTGTCATTTCTTTCTGCGGCGAAATATGTTTAAAAAAAAGGTTAAATACAGGGTATTTAAAAGGTAAAAAGGTATTCAAAACCAGGTATATAACTGTGGGTAAATTTTAGCTTTTTGCCACAGTTGTGTTCCTGGTTGTGTTTGAAGCAAAGTATTTCACCTAAAAAGTTGTGTTTATTGTTGGTGATTTCCTAACAATGTACACAACTTTTGTTAAAAAGTGAAATACTTTGCATAAAACACAACCAGGTACACACCTGTGGCCTAAAGCTAAAAATAGAGACCATGACAAGATAGCCAACTTTGGTTGGCAAAGGTATATACTGTTGGTACAGAAGGTACACAAGTTTGGTTAGGGCACAAATCTTTCACACTCTGTCATCCTGCCAGTGTACTCTGCCTTGAGGTGACATAAAGTATAGTGCAAAATTGTCCCTCATTACTGAAACCGTCACAGAACTTCTAGTGGTAATGTCATGGTAATCTTGCAAGGTGGTTTCTTCAGAGGTGTCCTCAATGGAAATGGGTTCCTTGCAGATAACAAAATTGTGGAGTACCACGCAAGCTTTGATCACCTCGTCCACAGTTTCTGTCTTGAGGTTGATCGCAGTCAATAGGACCCGCCATTTGGCTGTCAGAATACCAAAGGTACATTCAACCATTCTTCTTGCTCTTGTGAGGTGGTAATTAAAAATGCGTTTTGGTCTTGTCAATCCTCTGCTAGAGTACGGTTTCAAAAGGTGTTCTGAAAGCTGGAAGGCTTCATCCCCTACACAGACAAATGGCATAGGTGGACCAGATGTTTGCGGCAGCGGTCTAGGTGGTGGGAACTGGAAGGTGTTTCCATACAGTTTACGCCCCATGGCAGACAGTTTGAAAACTTGAGAGTCATTGGAGCGGCCATAGGCCCCAATATCAACCGCAATAAATTTGTATTCCGCGTCAGCGATGGCCATGAGGACAATTGAAAAATATTTCTTGTAATTGAAATATTCCGATCCCGATCCAGCTGGCTTTACAATGCGGATATGTTTCCCGTCCACAGCGCCCAAGCAGTTGGGAAACTGACATATCTGTTGAAACTTGTCAGCAATTTCAATCCACCTCTCTGTTGTGGGCTCTGGTAAAAACTCTTCAGCTAAGGAGTCCCACAGTGCACGGCATGTGTACTTCACAATTCCAGATATGGTGGAAATCCCGAGTCTGTACTGGAAATGCAGTGACGAAAGGGATTCTCCAGTTGCAAGAAATCTGTGGGGAATTAAAAAACAATAAATTAGTTTTAAATCACAGCATCACATACCAAAACTGAGCTATAACACTTGGAGATACAAACTACCACCAACAAGATTGCAGTGAAAGTGTGCTCTGATGCGATCACATCCAATAAATGTGGCTTACCTTAAAGTCACCATCAGACGCTCTGCGGGTGAAACAGAGAAGCGGCAATAGGTGTCCGCTTTTCTTATGAGGTGTGCAATGTGCTCCACCAAGTAATCAAAATTCTCCATTTTCATCCTAACATATCCAAAAAATTTATCCGGGTTTCGTCGAAGGTCCATGCAGAGTGTAGAATAGACCCCACGCGTCATTCTCTTGGCTGTGATGGGGTGGATCCACAAACGTCGTCTACGATGCCTGATGCGCTGCTGTCTCGCTCTCTCCTTCTCCAGAACAATCACCCTCAAACGATTCGCCTCCGCTGTAAAATCCGCCAAATTCTTCAAAATATTTCCAATGACAACATCCATCTTCGCCAGTAACTTGCTCTTCTCTCCAACCTGCACTTTCTCCTCTACAACCTGTCAAAGAAGGGCTGTAGGAACATGCTATATATAGTTTTCCAGTAGCCAATCCCGTTTGGAAGGCCACAAGGGTCAATTTTAAAAACCGGATCCGGCGTAATCCGTCGAAAAACGGATGAACCGGATGAGACGGATCTGGTTTTGTCTGTCAAGAAAAAGACGGATCCGGCAGAAAACCGGATCCGTCACATCCGGTTTTACTAAACATTTGCCGGATCCGGCGTTCCGGCACGACGCCGGATCGCGCCTGACGCCGAAAACCTGATGTGTGAAAGTAGCCTAAGGGGTCTAGTTTCCAAAATGGTGTCACTTGTGGAGTTTTTTCACTGTTTAGGCACATCAGGGGCTCTCCAAACGCGACATGGCGTTCAATCTCAATTCCACCCAATCCTGCATTGAAAAAGTCAAATGGTGCTCCTTCCCTTCTGAGCTCTGCCGTGCGCCCAAACACCGGTTTACTTCAATATATGGGGTATGGGCATACTCAGGCCAAATTGCACAACTACTTTGGGGGTATACTTTCTCCTGTTACCTTTGTAAAAATAAAAATTTGGGGGCGAAAAGATCATTTTTGTGGAAAAAAAAACATGATTTTTTATTTTCACGGCTCTACATTATAAACTTCTGTGAAGCACTTGGAGGTTCAAAGTGCTCACCACACATCTAGATAAGTTCCTTAACACTAGGACTACTGGACTCGTGATCCCGCCTAGAACTACTGAAAGGAGTCATTTTGACTCCTTGCTTGTTTTCGTTTATTTTTAGAGTTTCATTTGTGGTTATTTATTAATAATTATATTTTTTGTAATGTATTATTATTGTGAGATCCAACAGTAATGCTTTTGATTGTTTTTTTTCTGCTTTTCTTATTTTTCTACAGAAAATAACAATAATTATAATAGACGTTTTTCAAACATTTTTTTTTATTCAAGTGCACACATATAAACAACAACTGAAGAACAAAAAGCAGAGAAAATGTAGGTGGAGGAGCATAAAAATGAAAATATGGCGCAGAATTCACCTTCTAAACATTTGGTGTTTCGCATTTTAGGCATTGCCTTTGATTTATGGCAGTACATTGCCCACACAAAGACTTACCACAAGTCTTACAATTGCCGACAGATCTATTTTTCTTGCACTTTTCTTTGATCTGGCAAAATTTTGTTTGAACCATCACTTCTGAGCATGTAGAAACTTGGGACGTGGAACCCTTTTCCCTATCTGTGACATAAGGACCACTCAACTCTCTCACAAGCGTTTGCAAAAATGCCTTGCGTGACATTTTTTGGTGGGTAATCTCCTTGAATATTATCCATGCATTTATACCCGCAAAGTCTAAGGCATTTTCAAATGCATGAACAGGCCATCTCCTTGTGCATGTTCGTGTGGTATATTTTCGTGCCATCTGATCCACTACATCTACTCCATATTTTGTTTCATTGTAAAACTTTACCGTTTCTGGAGTTTTTTTAGCGGAATCAGACGCAACAACAACATCTGGATGGACGGAACTCAAAATGACAACATTTTTGTTGGGCTTTCCTTGATATACTGTAAGTGTAAAATTGTCTTCATTTCTAAACACTTTAGTGTTGTACAATTCCTCTTTCATGGATTTTATTTCTTTAGGCACTTCTCGCCTTATCTTGTTCAGTGTTCCCACGATGGTTGTTCCTTTGCTTTTTAGCTGTTTAGCTAATTTTACTGAAGTAAAATAATTATCGGTTGTAACATTGCGACCTTTTTTCAAAAACGGGTCCAATAACTTCATTACCACATGGTCAGCTAAACGGTCCTCAGCACGGCGTGTGTCATCTTTTGCCTAGATAAGGGAAGCCATTTGCCAGATATTTGCTCTTCTTATCAACAGCTAGCCAATATTTGTGGCCATATTTATCTGGTTTGGAAGGCATGTACTGCGTGAATGGACACCTAGTTTTGCTTGGGAAAAGTTGCTCATCCACCGTTATGTATGGGCCAGGTTTGTAACACGCAATACAATTTTCAATAAACCTGTCCCACACAGTAGAAAATAGAGCAAACTTGTCCGTTTGCAGTCTCTCCGATCGAGTAGATTTCTCATCAAATCTGATAAGATAAGAGCCTAGAGTAAACAAGCTATTTTGTTCAGTATTACACAGTAATACAAGCAGGTAAAACACAAGGAAAATGTGAAAAGTTGACATGTAAATTGAACTACATCTATATGAACATCAGGGTAAATAAGACAGAGTGAAAAAATTATGCACAAAACTTTATAGCAACATTTAGTGACAAAAGGACCTCAAAATATAGTAGGGAGTCAAAATGACTCCCTTCAGTAGTTCTTGGTAAATTTTGAAAAAAACGCGCAAATTTTTCACCAAAATTATTTATTCTCACAAAATCTTTTTTCACATCATATTTGAGGAAAAGTCACCGAGTTTCAAGCCGGAATTCTGAAAAATGTAGTCACAGAAGAGAAATAAAAAACGAAAGGAGTCAAAATGACTCCATCAGTAGTTCTAGTGTTTTTAAGGGGTTTAGTTTCCAAAATGGGGTCACTTGTTGGGGGTTTCCACTATTTAGGCATAGAAGGGGCTCTCTGAACGCAACATGGCGTCCGATCTCAATTCCAGCCAATTCTGCGTTGAAAAAGTCAAACGACACTCCTTCCCTTGCAAGCTCTGCTGTGCACCCAGAAAGTGGTTTACCCCCACATATGGGGTATCGGCGTATTCAGGAGAAATTGCACAGCAAATTTTGTGATTCATTTTCTCTTTTAACACTTGCAAAAATAAAGAAAATTGGTTCTGAAGTAAATTTTTTGCAAAAAAAGTTAAATGTTAATTTTTTCCTTCCACATTGCTTCAGTTCCTGTGAAGCATGTAAAGGGTTAATAAACTTCTTGAATGTGGTTTTGAGCACCTTGAGGGGTGCAGTTTTTAGAATGGTGTCGCTTTTTGGTATTTTCTGTCATGTACACCCCTCAAAATAACTTTAAATGTGAGGTGGTCCCTAAAAAAATGGTTTTGTAAATTTTGTTATAAAAATGAGAAATCGCTGGTCAAATTATAACCCTTATAACTTCCTAACAAAAAAAATGTAAAGTTTGAAAATTGCAAAATTTAAATTTTTTTTTTGCCATATTTCCATTTTTTCATAAATAAACGCAAGTTAAATCGAAGAAATTTTACCACTAACATGAAGTACAATATGTCACTAAAAACAAGCTCAGAATCAGCAGGGTCCGTTAAAGCATTCCAGAGTTATGACCTCATAAATTGACAGTGGTCAGAATTGTAAAAATTGGCCTGGTCATTAAGCTGCAAAACGGCTCTGTCACTAAGGGGTTAAGCACCTTGTGAAAGCCCAGCACAAGACAAGTAAGCTGCTTATGCAATAGATTCAGCAACAGATCCAGCAACAGCAGCATCTGCAGCAGTTCCAGCAACAGCAACAACAAGACCAGCACAGAGAACAGCAGCAACAGATTAAGTTACTTGCAGAGGCAGTTTGGGGGAGGTCGGCAGCCAAGTACAGGTTATGAATGCTACATCCAAAAGGCGGTAAGACGAGTGATGCAAAAAAATGACCCTGGGCGATGGAAGCTTTTTTGGCTTGATGCACATATAGTTGAAGTTTCTGCTAGCTTCAGTGGTCCCACACCCGCACAGTCGTGACCTCTGAAATCGCGGCCGTTACAACCCTGTCTTCCATCTTGGGCCACTGTGTGCCTGCACAGATTGCACCGTTGATATGTTCACCCTTGGTGCTGCTAAATCACCGCATAGTGAAAGTGAATAGGATTGCTTTGTGAACCACAAGGTACTGCAAAACATGCAAGTTGCAAAACTTCAAAACAATTTTTATTTCTTGCAGCCTGATTGCCACTGTCGCAATGTGACCCCATTTACCGGGATTATTCTATGATGTAGCAGCGGCATATGACCATGCAACTTGTGTTATGGGCAATGTCGCCGTGTAGCCAAAGCCTTAGGACATGTTCACACGTTCAGTATTCGGTGAGTATTTTACCTCAGTATCTGTAAGCCAAAACCAGGAATGGGTGATAAATCCAGAAGTGGTGACGAGTTTCTATTATAATTTTCCTCTCATTGTCTCACTCCTAGTTTTGGCTTACACATACTGAGGTATAATGCTCACCAAATATTGAGCATACACTGCGTGCAGAATTATTAGGCAAGTTGTATTTGAGAGGATTCTTTTTGTTATTGAACAACACCTATGTTCTCAATCAACCCAAAAGACTCAAAAATATCAAAGCTTAATATTTTTGGAAGTTGGAGTGGTTTTTTTTAGATTTGGCTATCTTAGGAAGATATCTGTTTTTTCAGGTAACTATTACTGTGCAGAATTATTAGGCAACTTAATAAAAACCAAATATATACCCATCTCACTTGTTTATTTTCACTAGGTAAACTAATATAATAACACAAAGTTTAGAAATAAACATTTCTGACATTCAACAACAACAAAAAAAAATCAGTGACCAATATAGCCACCTTTCTTTACGATGACACTCAAAAGCCTTCCGTCCATCGACTCTGTCAGTTGCTTGATCTGATTACTATCAACATTGCGTGCCGCAGCCACCACATCCTCCCTAACACTGTTCCGAGAGGTGTACTGTTTTCCCTCCTTGTAGATATCACATTTTATGAGGGACCACAGGTTCTCTATGGGGTTCAGATCAGGTGAACAAGGGGGCCATGTCATTATTTTTTCTTCTTTTAGACCTTTACCGGCCAGCCACGCTGTGGAGCATTTGGATGCATGTGATGAAGCATTGTCCTGCATGAAAATCATGTTTTTCTTGAACAATACTGACTTCTTCCTGTACCACTGCTTGATGAAGGTGTCTTCCAGAAACTGACAGTAGGTCTGTGAGTTGAGCTTCACTCCATCCACAACCCGAAAATGTCCCACAAGTTCATCTTTGATGATACCAGCCTATACCAGTACCCCACCTCCACCTTGCTGGTGTCTGAGTCAGAGTGGAGCTCTCTGGCCTTTACTGATCCAGCCTCGGGCCCATCCATCTGGCCCATCAATAGTCACTCTCATTTCATCAGTCCATAAAATCTTAGCAGAATCAGTCTTAAGATATTTCTTGGCCCAGTCTTGACGTTTTATCTTATGTTCCTTGTTCAAAGGTGGTAATTTTTCAGCCTTCCTTACCTTGGCCATGTCCCTGAGTATGGCACACCTTGTGCTTTTTGATACTCTAGTAATGTTGCAGCTCTGAAATATGGCAAAACTGGTGGCAAATGGCATCTTGGCAGCTTCACGCTTAATTTTCCTCAATTCATGAGCAGTTATTTTGCGCCTTTTTTTATCAACACGCTTCTTGCAACCCTGTTGGCTATTTGCCGTGAAACGCTTGATTGTTCGGTGATCACGCTTCAAAAGTTTGGCAATTTCAAGACTGCTGCAACCCTCTGCAAGACATTGCACAATTTTTGACTTTTCAGAGTCCGTCAAATCTATCTTCTGACCCATTTTGCCAAAGGAAAGGAAGGTGACTAATAATTAAGCACACCTTTTATAGGGTGTTGATGTCTTTAGACCACACCCCTCCTCATTACAGAGATGCAAATCACCTGATTTACATAATTGGCAGTTGGCTTTCCAGCCTATACAGCTTGCAGTAGGACAGTATAAAAAGGATGATGTGATCAAAATACTCATTTGCCTAATAATTCTGCACACAGTGTATAAACGTGGCCTTATGTGGCTGCTAATGAAAGTCAGTCAGGGAGAGTTTATGTCCCAGAGCTAACATGGCAATCCACATCAAGGTTTTTGCCAAGAGATATTTACAAACCTTTTTTTACCTGGAGAACATACACTTGCAGAGTTTTTCAGATGTACAGACCTAAAATATAAATTTACTCAAAAATACAAATACGTAGAATTTCTATCTATACATTATCTTAATAAAATGATTAACAGATTTCAAAGACTGATTTTCCCCATTTACTGAGGCTAATATATATCAACTAAAGGCCACTGATACTATTGGGATAATATATGAATTGGCGTTTCATGCCTCAATTTGCTTTGAGCCATTTCCGAGAGAGGAATGTAGAAAGGAGCTTAGTATGGAGTCAAAGGGGTTAAACAGCATGTACAAAGAATTGATGCAACACTCCAGCTTCACAATGCTGATTTCTGCATTACTTATAAGTACACGTTTCTGGGGCTATTATTACCCCATCACATGCAGGGTACATGGCTCTATGTGGATGTATATAGCCCGAGCCTACAGCAGGTGGGAGTTCAGTCTACAGTGAAACTGATATTATGGCTGTCACCAGTTCTTCCAGACTTACAAGGTCAGTGGTCCAATATATTGGGTCACTAGTTTGAGTCATGCCAGCCTTGGGAGGGAAGTGGCAAAGAGACAATGTGAATATGGCTCCCACGCAGGCACAGTATGTCATGGATTAACAAGAGCGGCTTGGCATGACTTGGACATAGACCACTGGGATCAGAACAAGTGCTGCACTCCCCCGTCTCCTGGGCAGATGGTCACAGATCAGTTCCATTTCAAGGGAAAATTCTGTGTTCTGTCCCTGAAAGAGAGAGAAAAAAAAGAAATGACATGATAGATAATGGAATGAGAGGAAGGGAAGAGGCACGCAGCATATAATGGAGAGGATTTACTGACAGCAAACTCAATAAGAGTAGGAAATGTGAGAGGGAATCAGACAAGAGAGCAGAAGACAATGATAAATTTACAGGAGAAACAAGGCAATGATAACAGAAAATCCTGAACCTCTGTAGTATTAAATGGTGACATAATGGTAATGGTGGACCTCACATCTCAGTAATGTCATTGGTCATTAGTGCAATGAGAGCCGTGTCCTGTGCAGCTCACAATTAGCCATCTACAAAGCATGGCAGACATGGCTTTCCATCATACATTGTGATACCATATCTCAGCAATAAAACATCAATGGGGAACAACACTCTGTAGGCAACAGTTATGCTTCATGATACTATATTTGGGAGAGAAATCCCAATCTAGAAGCGCACAAAGCATGGTCAAGTTAGGTATTTGTAGTATTTTTAATGTTCCAGGTGATGTACCCTTCCTCAGCCACAATGGGATAAACGTGGACCCCTATGGAAAGTAAGCAGTCAGTGGTCCAGGATGGTTTTCTCTGGAGTAGACTGCCGGCTGTTCCCTGCTGAGGTCTTATTGTTTATCAGATTTAGAACTTGTGCACATGGTCGTATTTTTGGTTGAGTGCGATACGACAAAACATCGGATCACACTCTGACCAATGTTATGTTGTGGGTCCGTGCACACAATCTGTCCACAAAAAAATTACAGCATGCCCGAGTTTCATCCAATATTCATATCACACTCGGCCAAGCAAGTCAATAAGTCAGTGGAAAACATCGGACTGCACTCTGATGACATTTCAGTGTAGAATAATTTCTATGGACTGACCGAATGGAGAAGATGGAGAAATTTCTTTCTCCATCTTCTCCTCATCCAAGAGAATCGGATCACACTCTGATCAAACTCTGATCAGAGAGTGATTTGCATCTATCCGATTCTCTCAGATGAGAGAATACAATAGTCTATACCTAGCCTAAGCTTGATGGTCAGATATCCTGAAATTGCACCCATGTAGGTTATCACTGTAAGAGCAGTGCTGCCTGCACCCCATTGATGATATATGCACATCTCGTCAATTTCTGATTGATGGAGGTCTGACGTCTATGATGGCAACAAATGATATGCTGAAGAAGGTCGCTGCATCTTTTCTTTTCCAATATTTTTATTAGGTTTTAACAGGGGTAAAAAGGGGGGGTAGGAGAGAAAGGAGTAAGGGAGGGGGGGGAGGAGGGGGATAAGCAAGGTAAATAGGAGAAGGGCAAGGTAACAGACATAACAATACAAAAAAAAATGGCTAGCAACATAATAGCCAAAATATAGGAAGGGACGCAACCCTTAAGTACAATGATATTGCAAATAAGCGATACATATTGCACAATTTAAAGTACCATGAAAGCGTTATCATAACATGTCTAAAAATCAAGACTCCATCAAGAGAATTAAGCAAGAAAGCTGATGAGGCAGATCGCCAATTAGCTCAAAAATCTGGTGACTTATACTGTCAAGGGAGGCGGAAAGGACTGATCCCACTTACACCACCTCTTATAAAACTTACCAAATTGATTATTAGATAATGCGAATTTAAGTTCGATTGCTCTGTGTCGGGAGATTAAGGCTACTTTCACACATCAGGTTTTCGGCGTCAGGCGCGTTCCGGCGTCGTGCAGGAGCGCCGGATCCGGCAAATGTTTTGTAAAACCGGATGTGACGGATCCGGTTTTCTGCCGGATCCGTCTTGCGCATGACAGCCAAAACCGGATCCGTCTCATCCGGTTCATACGGTTTTCGATCCGTATTTCGACGGATTACGCCGGATCCGGTTTTTAAAAAGGCCCCTTGTGGCCGTCCGAACGGGATTGGCTACTGAAAAACTATATATACCGTGTTCCTACAGCCCTTCTTTGACAGGTTGTAGAGGAGAAAGTGCAGGTTGAAGAGAAGAGCAAGTGACTGGCGAAGATGGATGTTGTGATTGGAAATATTTTGAAGAATTTGGCGGATTTTACAGCGGAGGCGAATCGTTTGAGGGCGATTGTTCTGGAGAAGGAGAGAGCGAGACAGCAGCGCATCAGGCATCGTAGACGACGTTTGTGGATCCACCCCATCACAGCCAAGAGAATGACGCGTGGGGTCTATTCTACACTCTGCATGGACCTTAGACGAAACCCGGATAAATTTTTTCGATATGTTCGGATGAAAATGGAAAATTTTGATTACTTGGTGGAGCGCATTGCACACCTCATAAGAAAATCGGACACCTATTGCCGCTTCTCTGTTTCACCCGCAGAGCGTCTGATGGTGACTTTAAGGTAAGCCACATTTATTGGATATGCCTCGCATCAGAGCACACTTTCACTTCAATCTTGTTGGTGGTAGCTGAGTTTTGGTATGTAATGCTGTGATTTTAAACTAATTGATTGTTTTTTAATTCCCCGCAGATTTCTTGCAACTGGAGAATCCCTTTCGTCACTGCATTTCCAGTACAGACTCGGGATTTCCACCATATCTGGAATAGTGAAGTACACATGCCGTGCACTGTGGGACTCCTTAGCTGAAGAGTTTTTACCAGAGCCCACAACAGAGAGGTGGATTGAAATTTCAGAAAAGTATCAACAGATATGTCAGTTTCCGAACTGCTTGGGCGATGTGGACGGGAAACATATCCGCATTGTAAAGCCAGCCGGATCGGCATCGGAATATTTCAATTACAAGAAATATTTTTCAATTGTCCTCATGGCCATCGCTGACGTGGAATACAAATTTATTGCTGTTGATATTGGGGCCTATGGCCGCTCCAATGACTTTCAAGTTTTCAAACTGTCTGCCATGGGGCGTAAACTGTATGGAAACACCTTCCAGTTCCCATACCCTAGACCGCTGCCGCAAACATCTGGTCCACCTATGCCATTTGTCTGTGTAGGGGATGAAGCCTTCCAGCTGTCAGAACACCTTTTGAAACCGTACGGTAGCAGAGGATTGTCAAGAACAAAACGCATTTTTAATTACCGCCTCACAAGAGCAAGAAGAATGGTTGAATGTACCTTTGGTATTCTGGCAGCCAAATGGCGGGTCCTATTGACTGCGACCAACCTCAATACAGAAACTGTGGACGAGGTGATCAAAGCTTGCGTGGTACTCCACAATTTTGTTATCTGCAAGGAACCCATTTCCATTGAGGACACCTCTGAAGAAACCACCTTGCAAGATTACCAGGACATTACCACTAGAAGTTCTGTGACGGTTTCAGTAATGAGGGACAATTTTGCACTATACTTTATGTCACCTCAAAGCAGAGTACACTGGCAGGATGACAGAGTGTGAAAGATTTGTGCCCTTAACCAAACTTGTGTACCTTCTGTACCAACAGTATATACCTTTGCCAACCAAAGTTGGCTATCTTGTCATGGTCTTACTATTTTTAGCTTTAGGCCACAGGTGTGTACCTGGTTGTGTTTTATGCAAAGTATTTCACCTTTTAACAAAAGTTGTGTACATTGTTAGGAATTCACCAACAATAAACACAACTTTTTAGGTGAAATACTTTGCTTCAAACACAACCAGGAACACAACTGTGGCAAAAAGCTAAAATTTACCCACAGTTATATACCTGGTTTTGAATACCTTTTTACCTTTTAAATACCCTGTATTTAACCTTTTTTTTAAACATAGTTCGCCACAGAAAGAAATGACAGACAACCAGTGTAAACGATAATTTAACTTTTATTTAAAATTTTTTTTTTTTGTAAACTGTTTTTAAAGTTAAAAAAACTTTTTTAATAAAGGTTTGAAACCATAAAACTGGTCATTTTTATTACACACATTATAAATTTGTGTAGTGTGGGGTGGAAATACTGCTGGAGGGGCTGCGGGACACTTCGACACTGGGAGTGTGGAGAGAGGACTGGGATCGTGGTGGGGAAGGAACAGTTAGAGGTGAAGGTGTGGAAAAAGCTAGAGAATGGGTGGACATGTGGGAGGCAGAAGAGGTGGTGGGTGGTGGAGTGGAGGGTTGGGCAGGGACTGTAGGAGCAGATGATGTTGATGGAAAGTTGTATGAAGAAGGAGTTTGGTACGGGGAAGGAGTTTGGTACGGGGCAGGTTGCTGGAAGTGGGGAGGTTGCTGGTACTGGGGAGGTTGCTGGTAATGGGGAGGTGGCTGGTATGTAATAGGAGGGGGAGGATGGAAAGTGGCTGGAGGGGGTGCAGGTGGAGGAACTACTGGGGTGGGAGGAGGAGGTTGGGAGGTAACGTGCTGGAGAGCACCGTGGCATGAATGCATTACATGCATCTGCTGGCTAGGAGAGAGCGTTTCCATGCGCTCCACAACAGACCTGAAAAAGGTGTGGTTTGGCGAAGATCTTGCTTCTGAATGCATGGTTTGCAGAAGTGTCTTCACCTCCAGAATGCTGGAGTTGATCGGCTGAAAGCCTGCGGAGATTTGCTCTGACAAGACTTTTAGACAGTTCTGGAAAGATGCATTCAGATGCAAGAACTCTGGCGCATAAGTCTTTTTCTGACCCCTCTGCCGCTGCCGCCCAGTACCCGCAGGTGTACTAGAGGTGGCAGGGGCAGAAGGGTGGGGTAAAGGGAAAACGATCTCCTCACCAGCAGCTTCATGTAATTTAGGCGGCCACGATGCTCCTGTGCTGGTGGATGGGACAGATGGGTCGAATGTGTGGGAAGGCTGGGAAGGTGCAGATGTACCGGGGCGGTCAAAGTGTCCCTCGGTGCCGGTCTCCTCAGGGATCGCCTCAGAAGGGTCCAATCGTGCAGGCTCCCGAGTGCTGCTCACCGTGCTGTGGAATAAAGAGAAAAAAAAACAATTAAAATAGTGACATGGCATGGCCCTGGCTGAAAAAAAATTGTTACATCTAAACATTTTTTTTCACATGTGGTGTGTAATATTTACCTTCTGGTGACCAATGTATCTCGGAGGAACGACAGGGCTTGTGCGTACTTGTACTTGCTCCTGCGTCCTCCAGATCCACTCGGGGCCCGCATCTCTTTATTTAACTCCTTCTTGAAACGATCCCTCACAGACCGCCACCGCTTCACAATTCTGTCCCCTGAAACGAGAAAGGACAAAGTGGTTAGTATACAACATCAGTGTTTCCCAAACTCCAGTCCTCATGGTCCCCAAGGGTTATGTTTTCAGGATTTCCATAGTAAATAGAAATCCTGAACTCATGATCCGTGGGGACCACGAGGACTGGAGTTCGGGAAACACTGGTTTACATCAAGCAACCGGTACTGTATATACTTACGCTCTTTAATCTGGGCCTAAGCATCGAGGTCCTCCCAGCGGTCCACATGGAGCGAACAGATTTCCTCCCAGAGCCGTCGGGTAACAATCAGGTCAGCATGGCGGCGGTCAGCCATATTCCATAGCGGCTCCCTTTCTCTGACGAGATCGATGAGGTGGTCCACATCAATTCCTCCATCCTCACCGTCAGAGTCGGGAGCACACTGTGAAGGCTGTTAAAGTAAAAATAGCAAAATTAGTCACCACACTTTAAGACGTGAAATAAAAAGTGTACCAAAATTTAACTTAAATATTACACTTACACGCTGGTGACCGCCGCGTTGCTGTCGCCGACGACCCTGGGAGGCACTGCGAGGACCTCTTGGCCGAGCACCAGATTGGGAAGACTAGAGAAGAAAAGAAAAAAATTTATGTGTTTGGATGTTGGCATATTTGTTTGCTGTGTGATGTCTGCGCTACATTGTTTTCTATGTGTTGTGTGTAGTGTGATGCTGTGTTTCTGCGTTTGATGCAAAAAACCTACCAATTGTGAGCCCACTCCAGGTGTCTGTCCACCCCTTCCTTCTTCTTCTGGGAGCTCCTCTTCAGCTTGTGATTCCTGTTTTGAAATAAAAGCCAATGAATAGACATATATTACAGAGATGATGGATTTTGGAAATAAAAACTTACCGTCAAATGCTGACGATGCGAGGGAGGGCTCCCAGAAGAAGATGTGGTGTCCTCCTGCTGGCCAGACTCCACTCCTGTGGGTGGTGCTGCTGCTGCCAGTGCTGCTGCTGCATCTCTTGGGCGGCTGTTGAATAAAGAGAAACAAAGGGCCAATGAATATTTTGATATTCCTTGGCCCTAGTTTTGAGGAATGGGGGATTTGATAATTACCGTCTCTCATCTGCTGCTGGACTCCCCTCCCGTTGTTCAGCATGTTCCCTTTGCTGCTCCATTTGGGGTGGTGGTGGTGCTGATGGTGCTGCAGTGGTCTCCTGCCTTCTCCTGCGCCTGGTTCCTGTCTTGGGTGGCATGTTGGGTGTGGCTGAGGGTCCTACTGTCATGTTTTTATATATGTGTGCTGTGGGCAGAGCTACTGAGCATGCTCAGACCCAAAAAACCGGATCCGGCCACCGGATCCGGCTTTCGCCGGTTCCGGCGCATTGCGGCGCTCATAGACTTTCATTGTGTGAAAAAGCCGGCGGGTCCGGCTTTTTCGCCTGAGACAAAAAACGTTACAGTAGCCGTTTTTTCCAAACGCCGGATTGCGACACATTGCCGGGGGGGGAACCGGATCCGGCATTGCATTTCGCCGGATCCGGTTTTTGTCAAAAGAGCCGGATCGCGCCTGACGGCGAAAACCTGATGTGTGAAAGAGGCCTTAGGTAGTACTTGACTCTTCCAGGGAAGGCAATCAAATTTTTTGCGACTAAGCAAATATGCAGAATGATTGACTTTAAAGAGTTGTTCAAAAGCTCACTATCTAAAGAGAGCAAAGCTAGTTGTGGGGTGAGAGAGAAATTGGTTCCTGACAATTTGGTAATTATAGAAGTGATCTGAGACCAAAAGACAACAACTGAGGGGCAGTTCCTGAATACATGAAATATATCACCTTTTTGTCCACAGTTCCTACAGCACAGTGGAGAATTAAGGGTACCCATGTGTGCCAATCTGGCTGGAGTATAGTACCATCGACTCCTGTAGGGACATGGATAGTGTATACCTGTAGGACAGAGAAAAAGCTTCTTCCCAATTGTCTGAAGAGAAAGTATGATTGAGGGTCTTTTCCCAAGTGAGCATATAGGGAGACTTAGAGATTGATGAATCTTTAATGAAACTATCGTAGAGGAATCTGTGACTCCAAAAAATGCGATGATTGGGGTTATTTAAGATTTTTAGGAAAGCTTCGGAAAAGTTAGGTTTACGACTAAGGAACTGTCTGATACTCTCTTTCAAAGACAGAAAATCCAGTAAGAAAGATGAGGGAACGTTGAATTTATTTTTTAAGATGCTGAAATTTAAAAGGTCTGACTCATCTGAGATGTCACCCAATTTGCAAATCCTCAAATCTGCCCACTGGGGGGGAACTGATTTATCCATGAACGAAAATATAAAAGTCAAAGGTAATTTGTGTAGCGTGGTTAGACTTTGTATTCGGCCATCGACTCTCGAGATTTTATACCAGGCAGTGGCAATTGCCTGGAATATTGGGTGCGCTAAGTGACCGGGGAGAGAGCCTGATATAGCATTGAACACTAGTGTTCTGGGGTGTTTACCATTATTAATTGATATTTCAAGGTCCATCCATGCGGGGGCATCTAAGTCTGAAAGCCACAATGCGCTCTGTTTGAGAAGCAGCGTGTGATAGTGAGTGGCAACGTTTGGGAAGCTCAATCTCCCATGTATTCTTTTTTTAAACAGGGATCAAGTATCAGTTCTAGGTTTCTTATTACCCCAAATAATGGCATTTAACTGAGATTGAATATTGGACAAGAGAATAGTGGAAATAGGGAGAGGGATACACCGCAATATATAAAGGATCTTAGGTAAGGTAAACATTTTCACCGCCAGATTTCTCCCCCACCATGTTAGGTCCCTATCCCGAAAAATAATGCAGTCCTTATGAATTAGATCCGTTAATTTCTTCAGATTAGCCTTAACCGTCTTTGAGAGATCTTTATTGATAATAACACCTAGGTAAGATATTTCTTCCTCGCACTAATTAAGGGTAGTGAATGCCTTAATGTGGCCAATGTCCTCTAGTTTGACATGGATAGGAAGGATATTTGACTTTGAATTATTTATTTTAAAATTTGAGAGTAACCTAAACCTATTTAATTCTGTAAAGGCTTCTGCAGTCGAGGTTACGGGATTCATTAGAGTCAAAATAATATCATCTGCGAATAAGCTGAGCTTATGCTGACGATTTTTTGTAGATAATCCGGTTATTTTCGTGTTGCATCTTATGTGTTCTACAAGTGGTTCCAACGCCAAATTAAAGAGCAAGGGAAAGAGGGGGCAGCGTTGCCTAGCGCCATTTCTAATGGGAAAGGCTTCGGAGACATGATTATTGCACACGATCTTTGCCTTGGGACCCACATATAAAGCCATAAAGGTGGTAATCAATGATTCATTGAATCCGAATTTACTCAATGTATGTCTGAGAAAGCACCAATCGATACGATCGAACGCTTTCTCAGCGTCTAACGAGATAAGGGCTGTTGGTGTTCTAGTTGAGTTAGCTAATTTGATTGAGTCAAGTACTCCCTTGGTGGCGTCGGCCGGCTGCCTCCCCTTTGTAAACCCCATTTGGTTGTTACCTATCAGACTGGGTATTATATAACTCAACCTGTTAGCGAGAATCTTAGAGAATATTTTTATATCGGTGTTAATGAGAAAAATGGGTCTATAGCTACCTAGTGACTCAGGATTCCCAGTTTGCTTCGGGATCAGGGAGATTTATGCTTACAGCATCTCGGGGGGAATGAACCCTTTGTGGAAGTATAGTTAAACATCTTAACCAGGTGGGGGGACAAGGTTTTACCGAAAACTTTGTAGTATAATAATAATAATAATAATAATAATAATAGTAGTTATTAGTAAAACCGTCTGGCCCGGGCGATTTATGCAAGTCAAGGTTTTTAATGGTATCCTCTACTTCTTGGGTGGTGAAAGGCAAAGATAATGTTATTTTTTAACATCAAGTTAGGTTAGGCGGAGGGGATGAAAGGTCTGAGTTGAGATTGTAGAGTTTACTGTAATATTTTGCGAATTCATTTGTGATGTCTTGGGGGTGGGATAGTTTAGCATTACCTTCAATAGAGTTTATTCTGTGTATTTGATTATGGATTCTTTTCTTTTTAATCCTGTTGGCCATGTAGTGCGTAGGTTTGTTCAAAGATGTATAGAATTTATACTTAGAAGAATTAATGGCTGCTTCGTTTGGGGAATAAAGCAGTGACCTAAGTTCTTGTCTTAGACGGGTTAGATCAGATTGTTTTTGAGGAGAAGGAGAAGATAGGCCTAGTAGACTCCTTTCCATCTCACGTATTGCCGACTGAACCTTGTTTATTTTTTCCCTACTTTCTCTTTTTACTTTAGATGCTATACTCATAATAATGCCCCTGATGGTCGCCTTATGAGCGCACCAGTTGAGGGAAGGATTAGTGGAATCTGGGTTGTTTTCAAGAAAAAAGTTATCCAATGCTTTCTGGATTGTCGCCCTATGAGTCAGATCATGTAAAATGCTGGCATTACACTTCCACAATCTGGCATTTTTTACGGTAGGGCCTATTAGTATTTCTCAAGTGACCGGGGAGTGATCTGAAATCGTCCTGTTTACAATATACACCTTACTGATTTTTGTGAGGGAAAAAATGTCCGTCACAATCAGGTCTATTCTTGACGCCGATTGGTGGACTGTAGAGAAATGAGTGAACTCCTTGGAAGTGGAATTCTGACATCTAAACGTGTCATACAGCTCATTTGTGTCCAACCACCAAATTAAGTTGTCCGATGCCGGTCTAGAAGCAGAGGAAGAATCCAAGACATTGTCAGGAGTGAGATTAAAATCTTCTAATATTAGAAGATCGCCCTTTCTCACCTCTATTACCTTCTTCATAAGCTTTGAGAGAAACCTGGTTTGATTTTTGTTGGGTGCGTAAACGTTTACCAAGGTATATGTTTGGCCATTAATTTCACAAACCAAAATATGAAATCTGCCCCCTTCATTCCCGTATTCCTCTAGGGCCTTAAAGGGGACAGAGTTCCTGATCACGGTAATCACTCCAGCCTTTTTACTGGAATTGTAGGCCTCAAAGATGTTGGGGAAACTGCGATGATTAAAATAAGGGTGGTTTACGTCTAAAAACTTCGCTTCTTGTATACATGCGATATCGACCTGCGAGCTAACCAGTTCCCTCCATAGAGTGTGTCTCTTCTTTGGGCTATTCAAACCTCTAATATTATAGGACAGAATTTTGAAGCTCATATCGGCAATATTAAAAGTACGATAATAAAAATATATGAAGAGTGCTGGTCAGTAAACTGAGGACCTAACGGACAAAGAAGTCCTAGAGAGCAAGATATCCGCAATAACAATATAACAATTAACCTTTTGGTTAGTATACTGAAGATATAACAATTTACAATATGACTAAACAGAAATACGTATTAACAGTCAATGAAAATGACTATAGGATTAATAAAAAAAACACTGCTCAGGTAGGGCGCTCAAGCAGAACTACCTCAATAAAGCGGGGGTAATGGAAGTGGGTGGGAATAGAGGGAAAACCTCAAAGCAAAGAATGTAGTAGAGGCCCCTGCCACATAGAGAGTGTTCCCAGAACGAGGAAGTCTCAACCATTGCCGGGTTGAGCAGTATCCAGAGAGCTAAAGGTACTGTCAAACTTAGCGATGTACCAGCGATTCCGACCAGCGATATGACGCGGTCAGGATCGCTGGTACATCGCTAAGTGGTCGCTAGTGAGCTGCCAAACAGGCAGATCTCACTAGCGACATCGCTGGGGACGGGGGTCGCTACTTACCTGTCACACCAGGCGATCCTGCGTCCTCCCGCCCGGCTCCATGCGTCACTCGTCGTCACAGTAGGAAGCGCCGCAGGAAGCTGACGACGAGAAACAGTCCTGGACGTTCTCGCGCGATCAGCGATTACCAGCGGGGGAGCCGGTCGTAGGTAAGTATCAGACACAGCGATGTTGCTAGCAATATCGCTATAACGTCACAAGTTATAGCGATATTGCTAGCGATATCTCTTAGTGTGACATGCTCTTAAGGAAGTTAAGTCTTTCGTCTGGGGTAAAGATAGGAATTATTCTTCCCCTGTAAAGGATCAAGAGTTTCAGCGGGAAGCCCCACTTGTAAGCAATTCCCTTGTCACGAAGGGCTGTAGTAATAATTCTAAAGTTCTTTCATGCCTCCAGTGTGTCCTTGGAGAGGTTGGGAAAAACCTTTAGATCCTTGTGTGGTTCGGGGAATGTTTTCTGATCTTTCAAATAGTTGAGGATCCTTTCTTAAGTGAACTCTGAGAATAGTGTCTCTCGGGAGATCGGTAGAGAGTCTAGGATGTCTCGGCAACCTGTGGGCTCTAACAATTATTAAGTCCGCCTCTGAAAGGTCAGGTAGGGCCTACTTGAAGATAGTTTTGATGTGATTTGATAGATCCTCTTGGATGACACTTTCCGGAATACCTCTAAGCTTCAAATTATTCCGATGGCCTCTGTCCTCAAGGTCTGTCAGTTTGGCTCGCAGCTTGCGAACTTCTGATGTAAGATAGTCCAGTTCATCATAGGTAATCGAGGATCTATGTTCCAGCCTATTTATTCGATCTTCATGTTTAGATAACTGCTTATCTATCTTATCAATTTTTTCACAATACTTTTGAAAATTAGAATCCAAGTCGGCTTTGATCTTTCTGCTATGAAGGTCAAGCTTACTGTCCATCATGGCGCTCAATTTGCTTACTATGGAATCCAAAAAGGCCTCTTGGTTAAGTTGGCCTGGTGTCATAGAGTGAGAAGATATATGTGAGGTTACCGGGTTTACGCCCATATGGGACCCAGAGTTGTCATGTTTAATTTTGCTTTTTGCAGGAGACTGATTGGGTGAAGTATCGCTAGATTCAGCGTCATCCTCAGCTTCTGAGGCCTCCCTGGAGAAAGAGAATTTCTCATTCCAATCTCCGGGGTTCGTCCTTTTTAAATTAAATGAGGAGTCCATTTTTATTGGAGATGATTTAGTCTCTAGAGGTCTAGAGTTCACCTTGCGGTCTGGAGGCTGATAGCTGTCCCTGCGTGGCGACAGAGACCTGCGTCTGGGCGAACTCAGGGTATTGGCCCGGTCTCTGGTTTGGTTTCGATGTCCAAAGGATTTATCTTGTTTTTGACCAACTTGTGGTTTGGGTGGTGTTGTAGGGTTAGTTTTCCCCTTAAATTTTTGGTTACTCATGATTCCGGTTCAGATGTGTCTTCCTATAAGGGGGAGCTTGAATGTTGTTAGAGCTGTTAAAAGGGGTATGTGATGTGATGTGAGCCTGCATCTTTTCTCAACCTCTAGCATCGTACCAGGCATTTCTTCATAAACTCCAATAAAGTGATAAAGTTGTGTTATAATTTCCAAAAAAAAAAAAAGGATTAAAAGAGGGGCTATTTTTGGGGAAAGTAAGTACTAAAGCCCCTCATTCTATATATCAGCAGGGATCTCTAGTTGTATTCCTTCCAGTTATATATTGATCCATATTCTTTTTGGTAGAGAAGACATCATGTAAAGCAAAGTGTTCCCTACTGTTACATTTGTTTTTAAAAATCTGTTGAACAAGTAAATAAAAGAAACTTTATAATATATCTAAGGCCCTGGAGTCACACTACCGTAGAATACGGGCGAGTGCTATCTGAGAAAACATCGCATAGCACTAGGCCCAGTATTAATCTATGGGGCAGCTCACATCACTGTATATTTTTCAGCCGTATTCATCATGCATGTAAAATTGCAGCATACTGCGATTGTACTCGTATATCATCCGAGACTATCCAATGCAAGCCTATGGGTGTGAGAAAAACTCGGACGCCACACGGACCATCCATATAGCTTGCAACAAATACGCACTCATTTTCCTCATGTCAACTCATTGAGCCATTTAATTCAATGGGGAAAATCAGTGAGAAATGTAAAGCCATATGCATCTCATACGGATGCCATACCGATACATAGGTGCGAGAAAATCGCATCATCGCATTGCAAACACATTACACATGGATCACCATATGGAGAACACTTGTGCGACTCTCGGCAGGGAGACTCGGACCGATTTTTCATACATTTAGTCTGACTCTGGCCTAAGCAGGGAAATCATTCTCACCTTGTGGTAACCTTTAGTCCTAAAAAACCCCCATCTAGTGTAAAACGGAAAATAAAGAGGTGTGTGTAGGCGAAACTGCATCTTGCGAGAGGGAAAATGACGGCATCTGACTGGCTCAGAGAACACAGCTCTTACAATGTACCAGAAAAGCATTCCCATCAAGCAAGCCATTTATGTTGTTTGCCGAAACTTGTCTCGCAAAAGTGGATGCATTGGTCATTGATGGTTGTAATGAGGCTGTATTGTTAGGGCTACAGGCCACTTACCAGAGATTTCCCACAGAAATACTTCATACATGACCATTTTTATGTGGTAAAAATAGTACTAGTCTTCGGTACAACAGAAGTTTCATACAAATAAAACTTTTGAGGACCATTGAGGCCCTCCTGCCGAATACAAGACAAGTTGTTGGTGCTACTGATATGTGCCCCTTTAACCTTTTTGCTCTAGGTAAGGCATATCCCTCAAACTCCAAAGAAGAGTTGAGGTCAATTTTGACACTTGTGCCTAAGTAGGTCTGGCCTTGGAGGTATGTGACCTGTGTGGTTGTGCTTCCCAATGACAGATGTCTGAACATCAGTCCCTGTCATGCTCTTCCCCCACATATTTTGAAGTTGGTTGACACAAGGTGAGGTTTTAATACTAGAGATGAGACCGTTCCGATTGGGATACACCTTGTCGCGGTGGGATGATCAAAATAGTGTTAACTATGTACCCAATGTTATTTACATATAGTATTACTATTCACTTATTTACTATGGGTATATCCTCATTTTGTTTTTTTTCTTGCGTTTTGTCTGCTAATTGGCCATAGTGTGAATGTGCTTCTACACTATGTGGTTGTAGAGGGCACATTAGGGGACCATGTAAAAGCAAGGACTCTTTGAGCAGAAAATGAATGATCAAACCAAGACAAGCACTCGGTGCATCCCAGATGTGGCAGAGCAACCCAGAATCCTTCCCATCTACTTGTTCCCATCTTTTTCAACTTTCCTCTGTCTCCTGTAAAGCCAGAGTTGTCAATGAAGGAAGACAGATACAAAACAATAGTAGATAGGATGGTGCACTGATCTGCTCGGCCACACTAAGGGTGCACCAAGCGCATGTGCTTGGTTTGAACAATCATTTTGTGCTAAATGACTCTACTTAATAAGGTACCACCAATGGTATGGTATCCAGGTCCTTAAACCATGATTGGAAACCTAAAATACAATTTTTTAAGCATAGTTGTTTTAAATTTCCCATCAAGGACTCATAAGAAGACACTAACTGTGTCATTTAAATGGGATTCAAGCTGATGACAGGTCTATAGGCAAATGTATTGAGTTTTAGTAGCAACATACTCAAAGCTGAGCAGGGCCATCTTTGGGGTGTGCAACCTGTGCAGTCAAACAGAGCACATGAGCTGCCCCTTCTAAAGTGAACATTACAGAAGGCCTAGCTAACAGCAGAGCCTTTACTATAAATTGTATAGCACTCACTTTTAATCATTGGAAATAAACTGTTATTAAATTATTAAGTGTTTTTGTGCACATTGAATGGCAATGTCACTTAGGCACTATATATTATGTATACACACTCAGTGGGGGAAATAAGTATTTGATCCCTTGCTGATTTGTAAGTTTGACCACTGACAAAGACATGAACAGTCTATAATTTTAAGGGTAGGTTAATCTTAACATTGAGAGATAGAATATCAAAAATAAAATCCAGAAAATCATATTGAGAGAGAAAGTCATTTTGCAGTGAGAAATAAATATTTGATCCCCTACCAACCATTAAGAGCTCTGGCTCCTACAGACCAGTTAGACGCTCCTAATCAGCTGTCTTACATAGTCACCTTTATAAAAGACTCCTGTCCACAGACTCAATTAATCAGTTAGACTCTAACTTCTACAACATGAGCATGACCAAACAGCTTTCTAAGGATGTCAGGGACAAGATCACAGACCTGCACAAAGCTGGAATGGGCTACAAAACCATGTGTAAGACGCTGGGTGAGAAGGAGACAACTGTTGGTGCAATAGTAAGAAAATGGAAGAAATACAAAATGACTGTCAATTGACATTGATCTGTGGCACCATGCAAAATCTCACCTTGTGGGGTATCCATGATCATGAAAAAGGCAAGAGATCAGCCTAAAACTACACGGGGGAACTTGTTAATGATCTCAAGGCAGCTGGGACCACAGTCACCAAGAAAACCATTGGTAACACATTACTCCGTAAAGGTTTAAAATCCTGCAGTACCCGCAAAGTCCCCCTGCTCAAGAAGGCACATGTGAAGGCCCCTCTGAAGTTTGCCAATGAACACCTGGATGATTCTGTGAGTGATTGGGAGAAGGTGGTATGGTCAAGAGAGACAAAAATTGAGGTCTTTGGCATTAACTCAGCTCACCGTGTTTGGACGAAGAGAAATGCTGCTTATGGCCCAAAGAACACCGTTCACACTGTCAAGCATGAAGGAGGAAACATTATGTTTTGGGGTTGGTTTTCTGCTAAGGGCACAGGACTATTTCACCTCATCAATGGGAGAATGGATGGAGCCATGCACCATAAAATCCTGAGTGACAACCTCCTTCCCTCCGCCAGAACGTTAAAAATGGGTCGTGGCTGTGTCTTCCAGAAAGACTATGAAACAAAATATACAGCCAAGGCAACAAAGGAGTGGCTCAAAAAGAAGCACATTAAGGTCATGGAGTGGCCTAGCCAGTTTCCAGACCTTAATCCAATAGAAAGCTTATGGAGGGAGTTGAAGCTCTGAGTTGCCAAGCGACAGTCTCAAAATCTTAATGATTTAGAGATGATCTGCAAAGAGGAGTGGACCAAAATTCCTCCTGACATGTGCGCAAACCTCATCATCAACTACAAAAAATATCTGAATGCTGTGCTTGCCAATAAGGGTTTTGCCACCAAGTATTAAGTCATGTTTGCCAGAGGGATCAAATACTTATTTCTCACTGCAAAATGCAAATAAATTTATAGAATTTATACAATGTGATTTTCTGTATTTTATTTTTGATATTCTATCTTTCAATGTTAAAATTAACCTACCCTTAAAATTAGACTGTTCATGTCTTTGTCAGTGTGCAAACTTACAAAATCAGCAAGGGATCAAACACGTATTTCCCCCACTGTGTGTAAATAAATAAATAAATAAATATATATATATATACAGTGGGGCAAAAAAGTATTTAGTCAGTCAGCAATAGTGCAAGTTCCACCACTTAAAAAGATGAGAGGCGTCTGTAATTTACATCATAGGTAGACCTCAACTATGGGAGACAAACTGAGAAAAAAAAATCCAGAAAATCACATTGTCTGTTTTTTTTTCCTTTTATTTGCATATTATGGTGGAAAATAAGTATTTGGTCAGAAACAAAATTTCATCTCAATACTTTGTGATATATCCTTTGTTGGCAATGACAGAGGTCAAACGTTTTCTGTAAGTCTTCACAAGGTTGCCACACACTGTTGTTGGTATGTTGGCCCATTCCTCCATGCAGATCTCCTCTAGAGCAGTGATGTTTTTGGCTTTTTGCTTGGCAACACGGACTTTCAACTCCCTCCAAAGGTTTTCTATAGGGTTGAGATCTGGAGACTGGCTAGGCCACTCCAGGACCTTGAAATGCTTCTTACGAAGCCACTCCTTCGTTGCCCTGGCGGTGTGCTTTGGATCATTGTCATGTTGAAAGACCCAGCCACGTTTCATCATCAATGCCCTTGCTGATGGAAGGTTTGCACTCAAAATCTCACGATACATGGCCCCATTCATTCTTTCATGTACCCGGATCAGTCGGCCTGGCCCCTTTGCAGAGAAACAGCCCCAAAGCATGATGTTTCCACCACCATGCTTTACAGTAGGTATGGTGTTTGATGGATGCAACTCAGTATTCTTTTTCCTCCAAACACGACAAGATGTGTTTCTACCAAACAGTTCCAGTTTGGTTTCATCAGACCATAGGACATTCTCCCAAAACTCCTCTGGATCATCCAAATGCTCTCTAGCAAACTTCAGACGGGCCCGGACATGTACAGGCTTAAGCAGTGGGACACGTCTGGCACTGCAGGATCTGAGTCCATGGTGGCGTAGTGTGTTACTTATGGTAGGCCTTGTTACATTGGTCCCAGCTCTCTGCAGTTCATTCACTAGGTCCCCCCGTGTGGTTCTTGGATTTTTGCTCACCGTTCTTGTGATCATTCTGACCCCACGGGGTGGGATTTTGCGTGGAGCACCAGATCGAGGGAGATTATCAGTGGTCTTGTATGTCTTCCATTTTCTAATTATTGCTCCCACAGTTGATTTCTTCACTCCAAGCTGGTTGGCTATTGCAGATTCAGTCTTCCCAGCCTGGTGCAGGGCTACAATTTTGTTTCTGGTGTCCTTTGACAGCTCTTTGGTCTTCACCATAGTGGAGTTTGGAGTCAGACTGTTTGAGGGTGTGCACAGGTGTCTTTTTACACTGATAACAAGTTTAAACAGGTGCCATTACTACAGGTAATGAGTGGAGGAAAGAGGAGACTCTTAAAGAAGAAGTTACAGGTCTGTGAGAGCCAGAAATCTTGATTGCTTGTTTCTGACCAAATACTTATTTTCCACCATAATATGCAAATAAAAGGAAAAAAAAACAGACAATGTGATTTTCTGGATTTTTTTTTCTCAGTTTGTCTCCCATAGTTGAGGTCTACCTATGATGTAAATTACAGACGCCTCTCATCTTTTTAAGTGGTGGAACTTGCACTATTGCTGACTGACTAAATACTTTTTTGCCCCACTGTATATATATATATATATACACACAAACACACACACACACATACACATACACTCTGTCATGGCTGAAAGTGTTGGAACCCTTGAAATTGTTCCAGAGAATGAAGTGTTTCCCAGAAATTATTGCAATTACACATGTTTTGTTATACACGTTTATTTCCTTGGACAGAATTTCACAAAACCCCCACAATGTGCCA
The DNA here is from genome assembly GCF_039654945.1 of Dendrobates tinctorius. Taxonomy (NCBI): domain Eukaryota; kingdom Metazoa; phylum Chordata; class Amphibia; order Anura; family Dendrobatidae; genus Dendrobates; species Dendrobates tinctorius. Next base: position 20,122,757 of record NW_027361700.1, read on the forward strand.
GACAAAATTGTTGGCACCTATCAAAAAATGTGGGTAAACAACTTTGTTTCAAGCATGTGATGCTCTTTCAAACTGACCTGCGACAAGTAACAGGTGTGCACAATATAAAAACCACACCTGAAGCAAGACAAAAAGGGGAGAAGGTGACACAATCTTTGCATTGTGTATCTGTGTGGACTACACTAAGCATGGAGAACAGAAAGAGGAGAACAGAATTGTCTGAGGACTTGAGACCAAAATTGTTGAAAAATATCAACAAGATCAAGATTACAAGTTCATCTCCAGAGATCTTGATGTCCCTTTGTCCATAGTGCCTAACATAATTAAGAAGTTTATAACCCATGGCACTATAGCTAATCTCATTTGAAGTGAGCGACAGAGAAAAATTGATAAAAGGTTGCAGCGCAGGATAGTCCGGATGGTGGATAAGCAGCCCCAATCAAGTTTCAAAGAATTTCAAGCTGTCCTGCAGGCTCAGGGTGCATCAATGTTAGCACAAACTATTCGTCGACATTTGAATGAAATGAATCGTTATGGCAGTAAACCCAGGAGGACCCCACTGCTTACACAGAGAGAAAAAAAACCTAGATAGCAGTTTGACAAAATGTATGTGAGTAAGCAAAAATCCTTCTGGAAAAGTGTCATGTAAACAGATAAGACCAAGATATATATTTTGGTAAAGCACATCATTCTACTGAAACGGGATGACACCTATGAAGAAAAGAACACAGTACCTACTGTCAAATATGGTGGAGGTTCCAAGACGTTTTGGGGTTATTTTGCTGCCTCTGGTACTGTGGACCTTGACTGTGTGTGCAAGGCATCATGAAATATGATTTACCAAATAATTCTCAGTTGCAATATAGTTCCCAGTGTTAGAAAACTGAGTTTTCATCCTAGGTCATGGGTCTTCCAGTAGGACAATGACCCCAAACATACTTCAAGAAGCACCCAGAAATGGATGGAAACAATGCGCTGGAGATTTTGAAAGTGGCCCACAATGAGTCCAGATCTAAATTCCACTGAACACTTGTGGAGAAATCTTTAAATTACTATTGGGAAGGCACCCTTCAAATATAAGAGACCTCGAGCAGTTTGCAGAAGAAGAGTCGTCTAAAATTCCAGATGAGAGGTGTAAGAAGCATGTTGGAAGCTATAGATTGCAGTTATTTAATCCAAAGGCTGTGCAACAAAATATTAAGTTGAGGGTGCCAACAATTTTGTCCAACCCATTTTTGGGGTTTTGTGTAAAATTATGTCCAATTTGCCTTTTTTTCTGTTTTTTTGTTGGTTGTTCCAATACACGCAAAGAAAACAAACGTGTTCAATAATTTTCTGGAAGAAATATTTCATTTTCTGGAACAATTTCTCGAATGCCAACACTTTCAGCCATGACTGTAAAGTTGTTCATGTATGCTGCTGTTATAAAGGCACCATCCTGTATAACACTGATAATATATCATTAGATGGTATAGTTTTTTGCACACTATATGGCAGTACACCATGTGGGGTGAGGTGGGGGCACACAGGGCACCATCCAACATAAGGTATGCCCTGTTCATAGACAGCAAATTTATTTGGGCCCTGCAAGACAATGAATTATATTAGTGACATGTATATGTGAAAGGATTTGGACATGGATTAGCCATGGATTTTTAATAGATGGCCTTGCGTGTATGACACAGTTTAATTATTTTATAGGTTATATTATATTGTTTTCATAAATACGGGTGTAAGAGAAAAGGAAGCGGATGATGTACGGCGCACCACTAGGACAATATAGTTCTATGTGGGGAATACTGATAGCGGCATACTCATTCACTTCCAGCAGAGACATGGCAAGCTGCTAAATCATAGGAATGTACAAGTGATAGCTTTAGACGTTAAGGTATAATGCAAATGTGGACTGTTTTCGAGAAAGGACAGGCATATGTCCACGCAGGTCTCCTCAACTGCCATGCACTGTTTATTTCAGTGGGGCTCATTGTGGGATGGAAAGAGTTAAAGAGTATTTGCCATTAATGCAAGTCCCTGATTGGGAAGCAGCTTGCTTCTTCTCATTACACATAGCTTAGTTTCAAAAGGGGAGCAAGATGCATAACAATAAGGGCCTCACTCTGCAAAACTTGGAGCCGTGCCACGGAGAGGCCATGATAAATGCAGAGACTTTGGTGCTGGCAAGAGACGGGGAGAGAGATGGAAAATAGAGACAGGGAGGGAGACAGAGACGGATGGTGAGAAACAGAGTTAGGGCAAGAGAGGAGACGGATGGCGAGGAATGGTCAGGGATGCTACACAGAAGTGGAAAACATTAACAGTCAAAAATTGGAAAAAAGGATATGATTGTGGGCATCACTGGGGTCATAAACCAGGGTCATGGAAAACGATGGGCCCCCATTATACACATTATGAGGGGGGATAATACTCGGCCTGGCTATGCCATTGACTACTGATTAAACATCTCTTGTCTCCAAAATATGTAATAATGATGGACTGACCTGCTCCGTTCTTGCCCCTGAAGACAACAGGGGCAGGGGTGTATAAAGTCATGCGGTATTACATATAATGTGTTTTCGTAATGTACAGCATGCAAGTAATGTATAATGTGAGACGTGCACAGTGCAGGGTAAGAAGAGGATTAGATTAGGGATAAGATAAGTACTGTTTATATAGTAAGTGGTTTAGCAACGGTTTAAAACATAGGATAAGGACAATAGGTTTAGTCTATATCACAGGAAATAGTTTATAATAGAACGAGCTAAATGATTGGGAACTAGTGTTAATACAAGGTGGGAACTTCTTCATAGTGAGGTAGATAGAGAAGTGCAGTGACAAGTCCAAGTCCAGTGGGATGCAAGGGTCAGCAAGTGGGATGCCATACTGGAATTCCGAGCATACTCTCCTGTCGCGCCTGGACCCAAAGGTTGTCATAGGGGTTCCTGGGCACATCTTGTCCTTTGGTGTACAAGGGAAGATGGACAGGGTCCCGTCAAGATGAAACGTAATGGATCACGGGTGCACTGCCGAACAGGAAGGGCGAAGGGATGCTCAAAGAGGAATTAATTTTAGGGCTGAAGATCTGTTGTGCTAAGAAAGTAAGGGATATAAAGTGATGTGCCCTATCCCACATATTACCACTTGATGAACTTGAACTGACTAGTAACGTTTGCTTGTTGCAATGAACTTGGTGTCCCCTGAATTGTGTGCTGCGGTTCCTGAGGATGGAGGCCTGAAGACAGTGGAGGCCCATGGCCTACAAGTGAGTGTGATGCACCCCACACCTGACAGCACACTGGAACTGGGACACTGTTTTCTTGTAAAGTGCCAGAGCGTGACCATACAGCAGCTCGGTTGTGACTACCGCTCTTGCGTACTTTACAAATACACAATACATTGCCACATGCAACCTCTATACCACCTCCTAACAGTGCCACTCAGGATTGTGGGAATGCCAGTTGCATTTGTGGTGACTGCACTGGTGCACACTACATGAAGATGGGGGTCCTGGCTGGATGTGTGAGCTTCGTCTATTGGGGAGCAGCACCCTTGCAGACTACATAATGCTAACTCCAGCTGGCCGGGACCAAGCGTTGAAAGGTTCAGTGAAGGTGACCACCAGCCAACAATAAACAGTTTTTTACTGAACATTAACTTGGCGGGAACTATGTACAATAGCTAGCAGGAGCATAACTTCACAAACATTTCTTTTAGAACATAGAGCATCGTCACAGCCATTTTCTGCTTTCCTTATCTAGGCTCACTTGTCTCTGCCCCAACTAGCATCTCTACCTTCACCACCACCCAGCACAATACTTCAGGAGTCTCTCCCGTCCCCAATAACGGTACTACAGTCAAAAAAGTGGTAATCCTGTACTTCAACCCATGGTGCTCAGTCCTTCTTTTTCCCTTACGGGAGCTAGATTGCCACTATAGCCTTTACTTAGAATCTCTGCTTGCTGATGCCTTGGAACTCCCACCCGATGCAATCTCTTCGTTTCATGTTTCCTGTTCCATCCTGGCCCATTACCTCTCTTGATTTGCAAACTAGGAGGCCGTACTTCTAGGCGTTCTGTCCCAGTACCCATCTCCAGTGATCTACTCTGCCTTTGTCGCTTTTCCTCGTTTCTACTCCGGATCTCACTCTCCATTGCCTCGATCTCCACTCACATTAGGGACACCCACCTCACGCGGCTCTGCTGACTAGTCAGACCCTAGGTCTACCTTCACTGCAGACTGAGCCCTATCTAACCTCCTCACCAGAAACTTTCCTTTCTCCTTTCACTTTTACCACTCCCATTCTGCGCTAGTCGCAAACATGAACTATAACTTTCCCTAATGTCGGTCAAACTACAACATTGTCACTAATAATGCATGTCATAGTACACATTATAACAATATGAGTGTCTTCAAGGGAGAACATGGGCAGTATGTGCATCTCCTTACATTTCTCCCTTCTTTAACAGTGGCCATCCTTGGCCATCTAAAACCACGAAACCTGGAAAACACCAAACATCTCATCACACACAATGTATGTTAAACAACATGGAGTCCTCTTCTCCTCATAGAATAACACTGACCCAGTCCTACTTGGTTAGGACCCTGGAACCACGACCATGCAAGTCCTTATAACCCGGTATCATTTTTTAGGGGTGATCTGACCATTCTTGGCAAAAGCCCATGAGCAAACAAACAGAATAGTCCATCTCTTTGCCAAGAACCTGAACGACAAGACACAGTCCATTGTTCCATCAGTCCTTAGGATTGGGACACAGTCCTTTAACTCACATCTGTCCACAAGACAGGAACAAGAGACAGTCCATCAGGGGCAACGTACATACATCCTGGATTGGGCTCAGTCCATAACTGAGGCTGCAGGACCCTCCATCCACTGCAATGCCTCTCAATCTAGCAGGGGATAGCGCAAGAAGCGCAACAAAACTGGGGCAAAAACAACAAGTTAAGTGATCCATGGCTATTTATGTGGGTGGACGGAGGCAGCTGTACTGCTAGGAGTCCTGTCCAAGGACATGTCTCCAGTGCATCATTCTATATTTCTGTTGCTTTTCCTCGTTTCTACTTAGGATCTCGCTATCCACTGCCTCGGTCTCCACGCACGTCAGGGACACCCACGTCACACAGCTCTGCTGACTAGTCAGACCCTAGGTCTACTTTTAGTGTGCTCTATCTAGCTTTCTAACAGGAAACTGTCTCTATTCCTTCACTTTGACCCTACCATGAGCTAGTCCCAAACATGAACCATAACTTTCCCTACTGACGCTCAAACGACAATATTTTCACTAATAACATATGTCACAATACACTTTACAACAAAACTCATGTCTTTGAGGGGGAATATGGGCAGTATGTCCATCTTCTTACAGTGGCCCTATTGGTTATCACACACACAGTTTTTCCCTACTGTGATTAAGCTGCTAAACAGAATTTAACAGCAATTTTTATTTTCAGAAGTAACTTGCACATTGGTAGTAGGTATAAATTCCATAAAAACAGGCTGATATGATAACAGTTGTAATCAGGTATAGGTGATAGCAGATGTCCTGCTCCATTGTTACTCTTCATCTTTAGGCTATGTGCTCACATTGCGGATTGTAAGCGTTTTTGCCGTGATTTTTCGCCACGAAAACGTGGCGAAAACGCTTACACAACGCAACCCATTGAATTAAATGGCATTCCGCAATGCTGTGCTAATGCTGCATACTGTATTTTTCCACGGCGGAATCGCATCGCGGAAAAATACGCAGCATGCTCATTCTTTGTGCGGAATCACACCGATTCCGCACACATAGGAATGCATTGATCCGCTTACTTTCCGCATGTGGCTATCCCCACCATGCTCAAAGTAAGCGGATCATGTGTGGATAGTACCCAGGGTCTGGAGGAGAGGAGACTCTCCTCCTGGCCCTGGATACCATATGACTGTTAAAAAAAGAATTAAAATAAAAAATTGTGATATTCTCACCTTCCGGCATCCCACGCAGCCTTCCCGATCCTCGCGATGCTCCCGGCAACTCCCGCTCCCAGTGATGCCTTGCGACAATGACCTGTGATGACGTAGCGGTCTCGCGTGATGCTACGTCATCTGGAGTCATTATCGCAAGGCATCGCTGGGAACGGGAATTGCCGGGAGCATCGCGAAGATAGGGAAGGCTGCGGAGGCCGCCGGAAGGTGAGAATATCACGATTTTTTATTGTTTTAATTATTTTTAACATTATATCTTTTTACTACTGATGCTGCATAGGCAGCCTCAATAGTAAAAAGTTGGTCACACTTGTCAAACACTATGTTTGACAAGTGTGACCAACCTGTCAATCAGTTTTCCAAGCGATGCTACAGATCGCTTGGAAAACGCTAGCATTGTGCAAGCTAATTTTTTTGCAAAATGCTAGTGTTTAGCGGGAATCCGCGGCAATTCCAAACGTGTGCACATAGCCTCAAAGTTCTATAGATCATTTGAGGTCTATGGATGGTGTTGGTAAAGGCGGGTGCCTTTATTTTATGGTGTTTTATTAATTATATGTCCTTCTTGATTGCTTTGAAATTTAGTGTAAGGACTTGCAAGACAATGAGACCCCTTGATGCGGGTTGCGACAGCATTTTGGCCACAAGAATGACCAATACCTCATGCATTGTATACATCTTTTTTTTTGCATATTTTACATCTTTTGAAGTGTGTAGCTAGGGCCTTTAGAATTGATTTGGTGAATTGGGGTGTCTGTTCCTGTGGGGTGCACTTACATAGTTTTGGGCAGCCCACCTGATCTAATAGTATGGGCGTCACTAATAGGCTGTGAGTCAGACACTGTGCACTACACATATCTGTGTAACTGGTGCTCTATACAAGCCTTATCCGTGTGAATTTACAATACTAAGCAACCACTCCCTCCATGAATAGTAGGTGTATATACGTATTTTGCACTTGTGCTGCCTCCACCCTTATTATGGGGGTTGCTGCATCAGTACTGCATTAACATGGCTTCCTGGTGTTCATAAATATGGAGGCCTTTATTCTGTGATATTTTTTGAATTTAATGTAATTTTGGGTGAGATGTTAAACAAAATTTAACAGCAATTTTTATTCTCACACATGTAATACTATGTCCTGTAAATGGCCTCATATAGGATCAGTAATCCTACTGAATTTATTATGACCCACTACATAGTTGACTTCTAGAATCAAACCTTGAGACATAGGGTATACTTGCCTAACCCTCTATCGACATGACTAAACAAATGAGAAATCAGCAAATTAGATTTCAGTACAAATGGAATATTCACTCCAGCTGAGTGGGGTGTATCACTGACTCCGCCCTTTTTAGGGTCACCCCTCCTTCCTCGTTACACCCTCCAGGGACAGAAGGGGAGGTGTGGGTGGGAAGCTGTGCTCAGCTCCATTTGCACACACTTTTCCAGTCCGCTTCACAACATCTGACAGCCCCAAACTTCTCATTTTCGGAGTAATCACTTCGCTGCACTAATTGCACATGCAAATATGCAAATTCGTATTAATTAATTACTATACTAATTAGTTCTGTGGTATTTGCGAGTAATAAATCACTGCTTGCTGGCTGTGTAGCTGGAGCAGACCCGGCCCATTTACACTCCGCATAAAATTTTAATAGTTGCTCTGGATGTTATGGGACGTGAGAGGCCGTCCAGGTAACCCCTTCACCGCCAAAGAAACAGCTACTAGGCTGACACAAGTCTCGGATATCGGGTCAGATGGGAAAGTGTTAATAAAAGTTGGCAAATCTCCCTAAAATTGAGGGGAGGCAAGACAATTAATGTAATCCCCATTTGAAACAGAGAGAGGTGGAGGAGAAGAATCGGGACAGTCAGGAAGAGATGACAGAGGACAAAAAGAGGTGACACACTTGCTAATGGCATCTTGTGCCTGAGGTACTTTATGTAGGAAATGGCTCGCTATGCCGCTAGATATGTGATATTACCCAACACCATCTTAAAACGTGCATGATTAGATTGTCTTGGTGTAATTTGGGTAGTAACAGATTCCCGCAGAGAGACCGTAAGAATGGTGCCACCGAAGTACCACCTGTTCTTTTCTTTGGGCCATATGAGCTGGCCATATCCATAGAGAAATTGATGAAATTTCTGGGAGCCCCTAGTGGACCAGGAACACAAGTGTTCATCATGGAAAGCAGTTGTGGTTCAGTTATCAGGTCATCATCATGTGCAACAGATATTTTCAGCTTGAATGCTGCAGCCAGGATCATATTCCTCACCAATCGTTACACCGATGCCTCTACCTTGTGCCAGTCATTACACTGGCTACCCATCCACTCCAGAATTCAGTATAAACTTATTACCCTCACTCACAAAGCCCTCCATGGCTCAGCACCACCCTACATCTCCTCCCTTGTTTCAATATACCACCCTACCCGCGCCCTCCGTTCTGCTGATGACCTGAGGTTAGCATCCTCAATAGTCAGAACCTCCCACTCCCGTCTCCAAGACTTTACACGTGCCGCGCCAATTCTTTGGAATGCACTTCCCAGGTCAATACGATTAGTCCCCAATCCCCACAATTTTAAGCGTGTCCTGAAAACGCATTTATTCAGACTGGCCTATCGCCTCAACACATTAACCTAATCTATCCCTGTGTGGCAGAGCCAAAAGTTTTACCATAACCAGGTTCCCCGCATCATTCTCCCACATGCTTTATGCATCCATTAGCCCTCTGTGTCCGTACTGTCACACACCTAACATTATGGCTGGTCCATACAATCAGGGCAACTGTTACCACCCACCTTTCGTGTCTACCTCTTTCCTCATAGACTGTAAGCTTGCGAGCAGGGCCCTCACTCCTCTTGGTATTTGCTATAATCTACTGTATGTGATTATTGTTATGCTGTAATGTCTATTGTCTGTACAAATCCCCTCTGAAATGTAAAGTGCTGCGGAATATGTCGGCGCTATAAAAATAAAATTTATTATTATTATTATTATTATTATTCAGCCATATGTGGCAGTGTTATGTCAGTCATCCCCTCATTCTAGGAGTAGAAAATGTTTGACATGGGCACCTCGTTGTTCGAAAATTGTGGGCACCACTGCCTTCTGCAGGTTTCGAGGAGCTCTCCGCAGACTAATTAGAATTGCACATGCCTGATTACCACGTATATGCACACTCACCACCTGTACAGATACAAGGTCCGCCTGTAGTGTTGGCCATCCACCATCTGTTCATAGTATAAGAAGTCATGAAAACAGTTGGCCAACAACAGTGGTTGTCATTCAATGTATTATAAATGGGAAGCTTTAAAAATACACAAAAAATGTCAGATGCAGTACATAAATCCAACAATTTTGGGCCAAAATTGACTGCATTTGCCACAGATATCAGCCATAGATAAAGAAATGGACTAGTGAGAGCGTCCAGCTTGGCAGATCCCATAGACATGAGATTGTTGGCAAATGGCAATGAAAAAATCTTGTGTCTATTAAGGATGGTAAGTCTGGGCTTAGTGGCCTTACTCAAATCTTGTGCCATCCAATGTTATCTTATTTCCCGTCGTAGAAATCCACTCCACCCCAGCTCTTCCTTAGTATGCTCACTGTGACCTTATCGTTATGATTCTGGTGGTGTCTGACTTACCATGTGTGCAATGATAACATGATAATATATGCCCTGTGTTAACATCCTAATGACATATACAGCCACTTCCACTCACCTCTTAGCTAATTTGTTAAAATGAGATGTAATGAATGCAAATGCTCTTTTTGTAGAATAATACGTAGAATTTGCATATTACACAATGGTTGCTAGTGGTGTGCTTGCATCTTTTTCTGACAATCATACAAGTACACGGCCTCGACTTAGGGCATTGGGGCCTTATTATACATTCTATGGTTATGGATCTTAGTAAAGCTGGATTTAACACATTGCAGTAACTCATAACTCACACGTGCCCAAAAAATGTGCTATAACCTTACCCAAAATGAATCATCACAAAATGCTAATTTTAAGAGATCTAACATCATTTTTATATTTTCACTCGATAGTTTAGAAATCTTCAAAGCATTATTAGATAATCATAATCATCAGGGGAGTATACAGAAGAGAGAATTATAATCGGCCATATCAAAAATGGGCCCCTGTATAGCCTGCAAAGTATGACTCCAAATAACACAACCTCAGGCTCTGTTCACAATTTTTGTTCGACCAGCGAGTTATAACAGATCCTCTCCAAAATTCTTCTCAAAAAAGGCTTCAAAAACTCTTCAAATTCATTTCTATGGTAAATCCAATTTGCTCTTTATATGATAAGAGGTTTTTTTTTTTCCCTAAAAAGGTTTTGAAAAACACCTGGAAGGAAAAAAAGAAAGTCCATGTCAATTATTTGACGCGGTTTCTGAAGAAACCTGCTCCAATTTAGACACCGATAACTCAAAAGGCTGCAAAAAATTTTAGCAAAGAACTCAACCAAAATTCTTCTTCAGAGCCTCTTAGGGAAATGCCTCAAGGAAAGACAAATTCTTCCAATATTTCCCTCAAAAAGAAGTGTTTTCTGAAGGAAGCAGCTACCATTTAGTTTGTTAACATAGCCTAAAGGGAACCTGTCATCAGGTTTCTGATGCTAACCCAACTTTATTGTTAGGATGCAGATTAGATGGCAAAAACCTGATGTCAACAATTTAGCAGCATGAATCCTGATAGAAATATTTCTATAGAATGCTGGCACAAAATAATACTGCCATTTAATGGCAAAATAATAATAATAACAATATATAATACCACAGCATAGTCCCCACATAATCGTGCTATATTTATCCCACACAGTACTGCCATTGAAAACCTAAATAAAATTACCATTAGCTATTGAAAGGGTAATGATAAAATTCCTGGTGGTCCAGATTAGTGAAGGAGTTATGTGCAAACACTGCGTTTTTTGCTGCGGTTCCGCTGCGGTTTTGGCCGCAGTAGAACTGCAGCAGTTCTGCAGACCGTGTACAGTAGCATGTTATCCTATGGGATTTACATTCTGCTGTGCACATGCAGCAGATTTTTAAACTGTGGAAAACCTGCGGTTTTGAATCCGCAGAAAGAAATGACATGTGACTTCTTTTCTGCGGATTCTGCTGCGGTTTACCATCTCTTCCATTGTAGGGGTGATAAACCGCAGGGAAAACCGCAGGCCAATCCGCAGGTAAAACTGCAGGTCATTTTACCTGCGGTTCCGCAGATAAAAAAATCCGCAGACCAATCCGCAGCGTGTGCACATAGCCTTACAGTGGCATGTAAAAGGTTGGACACCCCTGGTCAAAATTACTGTTACTGTTATTGTGAACAGTTGAGCATGGTGAAGATGAAATGATCTCTAAAAGGCCTAAAGTTAAAGTGGACACATTTCCTTTCTATTTTAGGCAAATATATACAGTCATGGCCAAAAGTATTGACACCCCTGCAATTCTGTCAGATAATATTCAGTTTCTTCCTGAAAATGATTGCAAACACAAATTCTTTGGTATTATTATCTTCATTTAATTTGTCTTAAAAGAAAAACCACAAAATAGAATGAAGCAAAAAGCAAAACATTGATCATTTCACACAAAACTCCAAAAATGGGCCGGACAAAAGTATTGGCACCCTCAGCCTAATACTTGATTGCACAACCTTTAGCCAAAATAACTGCGACCAACCGCTTCCGGTAACCATCAATGAGTTTCTTACAATGCTCTGCTGGAATTTTAGATCATTCTTCTTTGGCAAACTGCTCCAGGTCCCTGATATTAGAAGGGTGCCTTCTCCAAACTGCCATTTTTAGATCTCTCCACAGGTGTTCTATGGGATTCAGGTCTGGACTCATTGCTGGCCACCTTAGAAGTCTCCAGTGCTTCCTCTCAAACCATTTTCTAGTGCTTTTTGAAGTGTGTTTTGGGTTATTGTCCTGCTGGAAGACCCATGACCTCTGAGGTAGACCCAGCTTTCTCACACTGGGCTCTAAATTATGCTGCAAAATTTGTTGGTAGTCTTCTGACTTCATAATGCCATGCACACGGTCAAGCAGTCCAGTGCCAGAGGCAGCAAAGCAACCCCAAAACATCAGGGAACCTCCGCCATGTTTGACTGTAGGGACCATGTACTTTTCTTTGAATGCCTCTTTTTTTCTCCTGTAAACTCTATGTTGATGCTTTTGCCCTAAAAGCTCTACTTTTGTCTCTTCTGACCAGAGAACATTCTTCCAAAATGTTTTAGGCTTTTTCAGGTAAGTTTTGGCAAACTCCAGCCTGGCTTTTTTATGTCTCGGGGTAAGAAGTGGAGTCTTCCTGGGTCTCCTACCATACAGTCCCTTTTCATTCAGATGCCGATGGATAGTACGGGTTGACACCATTGTACCCTCGGACTGCAGGGCAGCTTGAACTTGTTTGGATGTTAGTCGAGGTTCTTTATCCAACATCCGCACAATCTTGCGTTGAAATCTCTTGTCAATTTTTCTTTTCCGGCCACATCTAGGGAGGTTAGCCACAGTGCCATGGGCTTTAAACTTCTTGATGACACTGCGCACGGTAGACACAGGAACATTCAGGTCTTTGGAGATGGACTTGTAGCCTTGAGATTGCTCATGCTTCCTCACAATTTGGTTTCTCAAGTCCTCAGACAGTTCTTTGGTCTTCTTTCTTTTCTCCATGCTCAATGTGGTACACACAAGGACACAGGACAGAGGTTGAGTCAACTTTAATCCATGTTAACTGGCTGCAAGTGTGATTTAGTTATTGCCAACACCTGTTAGGTGCCACAGGTAAGTTACAGGTGCTGTTAATTACACAAATTAGAGAAGCATCACATGATTTTTCGAACAGTGCCAATACTTTTGTCCACCCTCTTTTTTAAGTTTGGTGTGGAATTATATCCAATTTGGCTTTAGGACAATTCTTTTTGTGTTTTTTCATTTAAGACAAATTAAATGAAGATAATAATACCAAAGAATTTGTGTTTGCAATCATTTTCAGGAAGAAACTGAGTATTATCTGACAGAATTGCAGGGGTGTCAATACTTTTGGCCATGACTGTATATGTAGAAAAATGGAAAAAGCAGCACAAAAAACAAACAAATAATGCGGGTGCAAGCTTTCCAGGCATATACCAAACCTCAAATACAGTCCTCCAGATGAAAGCAGCACACCAAAAAAGTTCCAGTCAAAGTGCTATTTATTAGCCCATCTGGCTAGTTGCCCATACAGTGACATTTCGGTCCTGGCAATTGTGGACCTTTTTCAAATTTAAATTTTTTCACAAATAAACACAAGAAATTTTGAAGAAATTTTACTACTATCATAAAGTACAATATGTCACAAAAAAAGACAGTCTCAGAATCAGTGGGATACGTTGAAGCGTTCCAGAGTTATAACCACATAAAGTGACAGTGGTCAGATTTCAAAATTAAGGCCAGGGGTGCCCAAACTTTTACATGCCACCGTATTATTTAGTTTTTCTCCTTTGCAAGCCACCAGCAATGTCCTAATGTAACAGGAAGTCTTCCTTTCTTGTCCTGCACTAATTATACAGATCAGATCATAAAATGTTTTCCCTTCCTGGGGTAGTAAAGACAGCAAGTTCTGTGTATATAGGAAAAAAAAGGCACTCCTGTTTAAATGTTGAGCAGGTAGGGTCACACCCTGGCTCTCATTGAGAAATATGAATAAAGATACTATGTTTGCAGGTGCAGCTACCCAAATATAATTGATGCTGGAGAGATATATTATTGTTCTTATTGTTTATTTGTTATTTTGTGCACAGTTCATCTGATGAATGGAAATGGTCTGACCGAAACGTAATGCATTTACTGTGGATTGCTCCTGTAAATAAATCTATCTTAATGCAGTTATTTTATAATTCAGATCCTGGTAAGAGGAAGTCTGTTAGAGGGTTCGTTTTTAAGGTATCTGGACCCAGACAGCACCCAAAATAAGAATATGCAACAACATTGATAAGATTGATTCTGCTCCAAAACAACTGAAAGAAGCATTTTTATCAAAGTTTTTATCCTCTCAATACATTGCAATCATCATATTATATAGCACCGTGTACATACAATTACTCATTTTTTTTCTACCCAGCTAATTCTTCTCTTTTCTCTGCTCTATATAGAACCAGGAAGTCTCTTGTCCCTGCATTTATCATTCCCATCTTCAACTTCTGACCCAGCTCCTCCATCCTTCCCCCACCAGGGACTTTTGCAGTGACTTATGAGTCATGTGGGGAAACTTACCTCCTGTTTTACATAGAGGTTAGAAGGATTCAGCTAGTTAGTTTTGAATCATGTGATGTCATAGACCTAATGAAAAAGAGAAGAATTAGCTGGGTAGAAAAGCAAAATGAGCAATTGTAAGTACACAGTGCTACATAATATGCTACAGTATATTATTTGGATAAAAATTTTGATGGAAGAAGTGCTTCTTTAAAGGGGTTGTCCAGTGAAAACAAGTCACCAACTTTCAGATCAAACATGTGCACTGATGCTCCATTCTAATGGAGATAAAGGTTCCGAGTTCTGTTGATCAATGCATTCACAGCTGTAAGACACCCACCGAAAACAAGTAATAGGTGATAACTTGCTTTTAATAGATAATCCCTTTAAATTTGACTCCAGATGGGGCACAAATCTTAGGCTACTTTCACACATCCGTTTTTTTAAATCCGGCACGATGTGGCGAAAATTGTAAAAACCGGATCCAGAATTGGATCCGGTTATTTCACATAGAATGTAATGATCGCCGCATCGTGCCGGATGGACATGCGGCGCCTCCGGGTTTTGCCGGATACGGCAAACATGCGCCGTCCGGCATCTGCAAAAAACGTTGGCTGCAACGTTTTTTTGCAGCGCCGGACCGGCTTGTTCAACAGCGCATGCCCGGGCACTGTGAGTTTTAACCCCTACAAGTGCCCGGCGCGCATCTCTCTCTCTCCCCCTCCCCTTCTCTCTCTCCATATGCTCCATACCTCTCTTTGGCTGCTCTCTTGTCCCCCGCTGTCTTTCTGGCTGCTCTCTCATCCCCCGCTCTCTCTTCGGCTGCTCTCTCGTCCCCCGCTGTCTCTCTGGCTGCTCGCTCGTCTCCCGATCTCTCTCCGGCTGGCTCTCTCATCCCCCGGTGCTGCGGCTCCTTTAAATGTCCTCCAAGCCGCACCAGGCGCCGCATGTACATCCGGTGTCACCGCTGCAGGCCGGATCCGGAACCCTGACACCGGATGTGTGAAAGAGGCCTTAATGGTTACAAGACAATGGCAATAAGGTGGTTATGGAATTGGTACCAATTTTTGGCAGGTACAGAATTTGGCACATATGTTTGGCAGGTACAGAACAACTCACAGTAATTTAATTGGGAGCACACTGTAGTCTCAGCTTTGTCCTGGTTGCACTTGCTACGAGAGGTTAAGAGGTTTCCACCAATGATGGGTACTACTGCACTGAAAGTACACCACAATCACTCAGTCAGGATACCCGAGACTATCCAAGGGGTGGTCTGCAGTGGTTCAGACTGGATTTTCAGATGGACCCATGCAAAAGGTTCTGAACCACTCAACCAGAATGCACAGGGATGCTTCCTGTTTTAAACTTCAAAGGCTTTCAAGATACAGAAAAATTTTGCCATTGTAGAAGCGAATGTTGGCAGGCTCTAAGTACTAGTAGGACACAGCTGCCAACACCAGACTTGTTTTCTAGATCTCTACTTTACTCAGTCTATCCTCCAGGGTGCCAAACACCATCAATATATAATCTAGCCCTATGTAGGGGGCTAGAGGAAGACTTTGTGGCAAGAAGGAGTTAATGTGAATAGTGTGGTTATGTGAATGTTTTATACTTATATGTTTGATAATGAGTTCCTTCATTTTTTCTTTATGGGCAGTTTGTGTCTCGGTTCTCCTGGAGGCTCTGCCTTAAGGCAGTTCCCGGGGATTGGGGAGGTCTGTCCACTAGGGGAACCATTATAACACATAGGGATATTGTTTGCAGCACACAGGGTAGTATACAGTTAACTGCTTGGGATTAGCCCACTTGTTGGACTCGAGAGGGGTTAGATAAGATAAGAAGAGGAAGCACTTCCTTCTTTAGTCAGAGTGGAGTCCGGGTTGAGAGTCAAGTTTAGAGTCAAGTGTGTGAGTGGATTACAAAGGTAGTGCTAGATAGTGACAGCGTTCCACGGGTTCCAAGAAAGTAGATGCAGCAGAGGCGAAAGGGTCCTGTCAGTGCATGTCTCCAAACAGCACGAGGACCCATCTTAAGCTTCGTGAGGACGCCGAGGCTGTCTTGGACCTAGGTCCCGGAAGAGGTAATGACTGAAATACCTCTGTCTAACCTGTGAGGAAGATCTCAGACTGGTCTCAGTGAAATAGAAGGATGGTGGGCCTCAGGGAAGCTGTTATGGCAAATAGAAGGTCCCTGGTACCAACAGGAGCTGTTGCGATAGGGGCAGGTCGGGCAGCAAGGAGTCAAGGCCTAATAGTACATTGATTGGACAAAGGAAACACCACCCAGAGAGTACTCTATCTCCCTGTGTGTGCCACAACCGCACGTATCAGAATTGCACAGTAAAGCTGAACCTGTTGAACTGGACCTAAGGTCTCCTGTCATGTTTGTAGCTATAACCAGTCCTATAGGCAGGGAGGCAATAAGGACTCCCGAACAGCAAGTGAGTAAAGAAAGCTCCCCACAGCACATCACATTCAACTGTGATTCCTGTTTAGGAGAGGGTTTTGTGATGAACAAAGCAGGATTTAGGGCTCCAATGTTGAATAACCAGGCCTTTTAGTATGATAATGAGATAAGGCCCAAAACAGAACTTCAAAGCTTGAGTAGGAGTCACGTCAACATGGGGTAGGGAGGCGCCTGGGGGCCTCAATTAGAATATACCTGTCAGCTAGACACAGGAATACACATCCATTGTCTCTCCCAGCCACCCCGACTCCATCCTAGGATCATGGATTATGAGCACATCTTTCGAGTTATGGACTTATGAAAAATATCCGAGTGACCCTGAGGAAATCGCGCATCTGGCAGTGCGACTCCTGAGGCGGTGAGGGTTCAGGGGCCTGAGATACATAGATTGGCCCTCCACAGCGACCCAATGGGGCCATGTTTACTCTCCACACGACAGGCAAAACAGACCACATTCACTGGTACCTTTCATGTCCTGATCCGATTATGCTGTTGAAAGTTACCCCTTTCTTAGATATTGGGAATAAGTTCTGCAGGGAGCTACAGGGTGGAGATTATTAGCCCACCCTCTGACACAGGGGGAGGGACCTAGCGTGCTTAAGAACTAGCAGCCCATGGCAGAGGGTCTCTTTCACAGGAAAAAACAGACGATGATGATCTAAGAAGGAACTGGGGACAGATCTGCCAAGGGGAGCAGCGGCCCATGCTTTGGGGTCTGTCCGGTAACTAAGATTCTTGTACCTGTGGACTGCAGAGCTCCCGGCACCTACATGCAACCTACAATCTGGTAAATTGACCTCCAGCTTAATATCTCTAATTCTTGTACTCTTATTGTTATATTTTACTCTGACTGCAAATCCACTGTAATTTCATTGTATAGCTTACTGTATATTCCCTGTAATTATCTAGTGCGCCCTTAAGGCAATTAAACCATAAAATTAATCTTGGGCTGATGCTTTTACTCTGATTACGAATCTTAGAATACCCAGCGGGTAACAGGACATCCTCCCCGGCGGCCATTTGCTCTAGGTGCAGTTCCCTTACTGACCTGAGAGACAAAGGGGGCGCTGGAGAGCTGTGCCTGTGTAGTTACGTCACATTGGTGACGTGGGAGGAACGGGTCCTGTTTCCTCCACATTGGTGGCAGCGGTGGGATTAGAGTAATAGTGTGCGTGGGACCCCTACTCCCAGACACTAGAGACTACCAGCGGTAACTTTCACTGCTGGGGTCTTAAGGTCAGCCCAGCACTAGAAGGTCAGAGTGCAAATATAATAAGTTGTGTGCGAGGTCAGGGTGGCAGCTGTGTCAGTAGCCAGAGGTTCCCAAGATGGCGGAAGGCACCAGGAGTAAGGCAAAGGGGGAGGCCAATGCTATGGACTATGAGTAGGTGATGGAGGACAATAACATTGAAGGCGAGGGGGAGCTCAGCCAGGGCTCCCCAAGGAGCCAGACCCCCGTGATCAGTCCAGCAGTGGACTGTCCACCACCTGCCCGCCTCAGCCTGTCCAGATCGGAGGCCCTTTTCCAAGCAGCTATGGCACAGCTCGAGGCTGGTAACGATGCCGCCCATGACAGACTTCTTTTGGCAGCAGAGAAAGCAGCGGAGCGTGAGCAAGCGGCGGCAGAAAAAGCAGCGGAGCGTGAGCATGCCGAACGTGTGCTGCAGGCTGCAGAACGCCGTGAAGCTGCGGAGCGCCGGCACCGACTGGAGATGGCTCAGCACGGGCTCCCGCTGGATGCTCCAGCCCCACCGGGGACCAAGGCTTCCAAAGTCCAGGCGGAGGACTTCCCCCTGCTTGAAAAGGATGGAGACCTGGATTCCTTTCTGCTGGCCTTTGAGAGAACCTGCCTCCAACACTATCCGGCCCTGGATCAGTGGGCAAGGTACCTGACCCCTCGTTTGAGGGGTAAGTCCCTGGAAGTTTTGGGGGACTTACCTGCCGGGGAGGAGCAGGACTACAACAGCATCAAGCGGGCCCTGATCCAGCACTACAACCTCACCCCGGAGTCGTACCGCAGGAAGTTACGGAGCCTGCAGCGGGGCTCGAAGAACACCTGGACCGACCACATGTGGGCACTGCTGAGAGCTGCAGAGCACTGGACCTCGGGTCTAGAGCTCACCACCCGCCAGGAGGTCCAGGAACTGCTCGTCACGGAGCAGTTCTTGTGGAACTGCCCAGAGGACCTCCAGCAGTTCCTCCGTGACCGGAAACCAAAGGGGGCTTCTGCTACAGCCGCCCTGGCAGACGAGTATGCCAACAACAGGGCATCCGAGCCCAAGAAGCCTGCCAGCAGCACCTGGAGAGGGGGTAAGCCCAATCCTGCCCCTGTCCCCCCAGCCCCCAGAGTGCAAGGGGTGTACCCCCCTGCTGCCCTCTCCAGGCCAGGAGCAGAACCCAGACGTTGTCATCATTGCAAACAGCCGGGGCACTTTAAGGCTGCGTGTCCCCAGCGCCAGAAGGCCCCATCCCTGTCCCAGAAGCCATCCACTGTTTTGTGTGTGGGAGGGGGTGGTGGGAGGTCCCTGGACAATTACCAACCCGTCACCATCGGCCGCTCAGCGGTCATGGGACTGCGGGACACAGGCGCTGAACGAACCCTGGTACGTCCTGAGGTGGTGTCCCCTCAAGACTTGGTGCCTGGGAAAACCCTTTCCATCTCCGGAATTGGAGGTGTTGAATCGGCGCTGCCCGTTGCCAAGGTGTTTTTGGACTGGGGCGCCGGGAGGGGAATGCGGGAGGTGGGAGTAACGCTAAATAATCCTGCCAATGTGTTGCTTGGGACCGATTTGGGGTGGCTAGTGTCTCAGTATGTAGCCACTGAACCCCCAAGTCCGGCTCCCCAAGAATAGCAGTCACAGTAGAGTCATGACAATGTTAATGTGTTGAATGTGCCTCCAACAGTGGAGGTGGGAGTAACGCCTAATATTCCTGCCAATGTGTTGCTTGGGGCTGATTTGGGGCAGCTAGTGTCTCAGTATGTGGCCACTGAACCCCCAAGTCCGGCTCCCCAAGAATGTCATGACACTACTGTGAATGCTAATGTTAATGTGTTGAATGTGTCTCCAACAGTGGAGGAGGGAGTGAAACCTGATGGTAAGCCATGCACTGACACTACACACACAGGACTCACAGTGAGGACAGGTGAGAAGACTGCAGGGGAGAGCTCAGAGGTGGAGGGATGGGCCGCTATGGGAAGTGTAGGGCCCCTAAGTGAATCCAGCCTGCTGAGTCTAGGGCCTGTGCAGAAAGAGGAACAGGCCATGGGGGGAGGGGGGCGTCCCGGGAGAGGAGCCACCAGGTAAGACCCCAGGGCAGGAGTTCCCCATATCCGGGATGTCAGGAGGCCAGGGAAGTCTGCTTGACCCGGCGACTTGGTCGGGGGCCGAGGGGAAGCAGGCGCTACCTGTGGTCTCAGCGGTCGTGGCCACTGTTACCAGGAGTAGGAGCGCCGGAGCCCAAGGAGCCTCGCGGAGGTCCGACGGTTTCCCCCTCTCCGAACAAGTGGCTGCCGAGTCAGACAGCGGCCAGGAGACAGATCCCAGGGAGCTGACAGAGGATGTGGCAGTTTCGTCAATTCTTGCCACATCGAGTCAGGGATTTCAGGCAGCGTTGGAAGCTGACGCTAGCCTGAAAGCTCTCAAGGAGCAGGCGGCACAGCCTCCCCTGGAATCCGACCGCGAGCGAGTGGTCTGGGACCAGGGACGGCTGTATCGGGTAACGGTCCAGCAGGGTTCACCGGAGGTGTGGCCCAGGGACCGACAGTTAGTGGTACCCTATCCGTTCAGGGCAGAATTGTTGCGGATCGCACACGAGATTACCATGGCTGGACACCTAGGGATCACTAAAACCAGGGCCAGGCTAGCTCAGCATTTCTACTGGCTGGGAATGAGGACCGAGGTGATTGCCTACTGCCATTCGTGTGACACCTGTCAAAGGGTGGGGAAGGCGGGGCGGTGCCCCAAAGCCCCACTGGTAACTCTGCCCATCATCGAAGAGCCTTTCTCGAGGGTGGCTGTGGATCTCATTGGACCTCTGTCCACTCCCAGCCGCTCCGGGAAATGCTTCATACTAACAGTAGACTATGCCACCCGGTACCCAGAGGCGGTAGCTTTGTCTTCCATTCGGGCTGACAAAGTGGCCACTGCCTTACTGGAGATTTTCTCCAGAGTGGGGATTCCCCAGGAAATGCTCACCGACCGAGGGACCCAGTTCATGTCGCAGCTGATGGAGTCTCTCTGTAAGCAGGTACAGGTGCAACATCTGGTAGCCAGCCCATACCACCCACGGACCAATGGCCTGTGTGAACAGTTCAATGGCACCTTAAAGCAGATGCTGAAGATGTGGCCGACTCCCACGGGAGAGACTGGGAGAGGTATCTCTCACACCTGCTGTTTGCCTACCGGGAGGTCCCACAGGCCTCAACAGGGTTCTCCCCCTTTGAGCTCCTGTACGGGCGACGTGTACAGGGGCCCCTTGCTCTGGTGAAGGAAGCATGGGAAGGGGATTTGGCCACCCCTGGAGTGTCGGTCATTGAGTATGTCGTGCGCTTCCGGGACAGAATGATGGCCTTGACACGGCTGGTGCATGACAATATGGCCCAAGCCCAGGCTGACCAGAAGCGGTGGTACGACCAGAATGCTTGTGAATGGACCTACGAGGTGGGTCAAAAGGTGTGGATACTGGTCCCCGTACCTCAAAACAAGCTTCAGGCAGCCTGGGAGGGTCCATACCTCGTGCATCAGTGGCTCAACGCTGTCACCTATCTGGTCACCCTGGACCACGCCCGTGGAAGGAGGAAGGCCTTCCACATGAACATGATCAAGGCCCATCATGAGCGGGAGTCTTGTGCCCACCCAGTGTGCAACCTTCCCGAGGAAGGAGAGGTAGAAACCCTCCTGGATCTGCACACCCAAGCCAAGGCGGGTGGATCCATCGAAGATGTGGGGGTTGGCCACCAGCTCTCGGAGGACCAACGTTCCCAGCTGGGGGTCACCCTACACCCCTTTCGGGAGCTGTTCAGCAGCCTGCCCGGAAGGACTGAGACAGCCGTCCATGACGTGGACACTGGCAATCACCCCCCGATCCGGCGTTCAGCATATCGGGTCTCTCTTGAGGTGCAGCAGCACATGCGCCAAGAGATAGACGAGATGCTGAAGCTGGGGGTGATCCAAGTGTCCAACAGCACGTGTAGTCCTCGTCCCTAAAAAGGACCGAACTACGCGGTTCTGCATGGACTACCGGGGGGCTCAACGCTGTGACGGTCACCGATGCTTACCCAATGCCGTGCATCGATGACTTGCTCGATCAGCTGGCCGGGGCCAAGTACCTGGCCATCATGGATCTGAGCAGGGGGTATTGGCAGATTCCCCTGACCCCTGGGGCACGGGAACGCTCTGCCTTTATCACCCCATTCGGACTGTACGAGTCCACGGTGATGCCATTCGGCATGAAGAATGCCCCTGCCATTTTTCAGAGGATGGTCAACACGCTGCTCGAGGGACTGGAAGGGTATGCGACCGCGTACCTAGATGACATCACCATCTTCAGTCCCACCCGGGAGGATCACCTAAAGCACCTGGCGCAGGTGCTCGGGTGGATCCAGCGAGCAGGCTTGACCATTAAGCCGGAAAAATGCCAGCTGGGTATGAGTGAGGTCCACTACCTGGGACACCGGGTAGGTGGGGGAGCTCTGAAGCCAGAGCCCGGGAAGGTGGATGCCATCGCATCCTGGCCCACTACCAGGACCAAGAAGCAGGTGATGTCCTTCTTGGGGACTGCCGGGTACTATAGGAGGCTTGTTCCACACTATAGTGCCCTGGCCAAGCCCCTGACGGACCTCACCAAGAAGAGACTGCCCGTCGCTGCGAGACAGCTTTCCAGGCGCTCAAGACCGCCCTTTTTAGCTCTCCTGTACTACAGGCAGCTGACTTCACGCGGCCGTTCTTAGTGCAGACCGACGCCAGCGACTTCGGCCTCGGTGCTGTGCTCAGCCAGGTCGACACTACGGGCCATGAACACCCCGTTCTGTACCTGAGCCGGAAGCTCCTGCCTAGGGAAGTGGCCTATTCCACGATGGAGAAGGAATGTCTGGCAATTGTGTGGGCCCTGCAGCGTCTGCAGCCATACTTGTACGGACGCCAATTCACCATGGAAACAGACCACAACCCCCTCAGCTGGTTACACACGGTTTCTGGGACGAATGGGAGGTTGCTATGCTGGAGCCTCGCTCTCCAGCAGTATCACTTCACAATTCGCCACAAAAGAGGCAGGGACCATGGTAATGCTGATGAGTTGTCCCGGCAAGGAGAGGGTGCGGAAGGGCGCATGGGGGAACACAGGAATGTGATACCCCCTAGTGCCCTCTAAAGCAGGTAGGTGTGATGAACAAAGCAGGATTTAGAGCTCCAATGTTGAATAACCAGGCCTTTTAGTATGATAATGAGATAAGGGTCAAAACAGAACTTCAAAGCTTGAGTAGGAGCCACGTCAGCATGGGGTAGGGAGGCCCCTGGGGGCCTCAATTAGAATATACCTGTCAGCTAGACACAGGAATAGACATCCATTGTCTCTCCCAGCCGCCCAGACTCCATCCTAGGATCATGGATTATGAGCACATCTTTTGAGTTATGGACTTATGAAAAATATCCGAGTGACCCTGAGGAAATCGCGCATCTAGCAGTGCGACTCCTGAGGCGGTGAGGGTTCTGGGGCCTTAGATACATAGATTGGCCCTCCACAGCGACCCAATGGGGCCATGTTTGCTCTCCACACGACAGGCAAAACAAACCACATTCACTGGTACCTCTCATGTCCTGATCTGATCATGCTGTTGAAAGTTACCCCCTTTCTTAGATATTTGGAATAAGTTCTGCAGGGAGCTACAGGGTGGAGATTATTAGCCCACCCTCTGACACAGGGGGAGGGACCTAGCATGCTTAAGAACTAGCAGCTCATGGCAGAGGGTCTCTCTCACAGAAAAAAACAGACGATGATGATCTAAGAAGGAACTGGGGACAGATCTGCCAAGGGGAGCAGCGGCCCATGCTTTGGGGTCTGTCCAGCAACTAAGATTCTTGTACCTGTGTACTGCAGAGCTCCCGGCACCCACATGCAACCTACAATCTGGTAAATTGACCTCCAGCTAAATATCTAATTTTTGTACTCTTATTGTTATATTTTACTCTGACTGCAAATCCACTGTAATTCCATTGTATAGCTTACTGTATATTTCTGTAATTATCTAGTGCACCCTTAAGGCAATCTAATATATAAAGCTCAAGTGTGTGTATTTATGTATGTATGTATGTATGTATGTATGTATGTATGTCCGGAATTGGCATCCGCACCGTCGCAGCTACAGCCACAAAATCAGTCACACGTCTGGACCCCGAGAGTGTCCTAGGCTATGTTGTGAGGTGAAATTTTAACCCCGCGCGTTCCAATTCACCAAACAATTTTGCCCCTATCTACATAATGGGGAAAAAGTGTGTGTGTATCAAGCCCCGCCCCTCATTATGATGTCATAATGGTTGCCATGGCGACGCTGATGTCATCATAGGTTGCAAGTACTGCCGCTCATTATGACGTCATAATGGTTGACTATGGGAAGGAGAATGTGTGATGGGTATATGGGCACTGGACTATGCGATGGAGGATATGTATGATGGGTATATGGGCACGGGACTATGGGATGGAGAATGTGTGATGGGTATATGGGCACTGGACTATGGGATGGAGGATATGTATGACAGGTATATGGACACGGGACTATGGGATGGCGGATATGTATGATGGGCATATGGGCACGGGACTATGGGATGGAGGATATGTATGATGGGTATATGGGCATGGGACTATGAGATGAAGGATGTGTGATGGGTATATGGGCACTCGACTATGGGATGGTGAATATGTATGATGGGTATATGGGCATGGGACTATGGGATGGAGGATGTGTGATGGGTATATGGGCATGGGACTATGGGATGGAGGATGTGTGATGGCTATATGGGCACTTGACTATGGGATGGAGGATATGTATGATGGGTATAAAGGCACGGGACTATGGGATGGAGGATATTTATAATTTGCTATAACTAACCACAGTTACTATGCCCGGGCAGCGCCGGGCTCTTCAGCTAGTTAAACCATAAAATTATTCTTGGTCTGATGCTTTTACTCTGATTACGAATCTTAGAATACCCAGTGGGTAACAGGACATCCTCCCCGGCGGCCATTTGCTCTAGGTGCAGTTCCCTTACTGACCTGAGAGTCAAAGGGGGCGCTGGAGAGCTGTGCCTGTGTAGTTACGTCACATTGGGGACGTGGGAGGAACGGGTCCTGTTTCCTCCACAGTTTTCATGGCAAAGAGACCTCAGTTTCGCTTCACAGGAAAGCGGCCCTGTACCTCCTTCACCTACACTACCACAGATCCTCTTTGGAGCCACACTTCTTTAATCACACATATGACCATGTGACAACTGCTGAATAGACTGCTTAAAGGTACTGTCTGGGACTCACATATTGATGACCTACCGATAGGATTGATCAATAAAATAAGATTGGTGGGTGTGTGACATTTGGCACCTCCAATTCCAGTGAGTGAATGATAACCTCCAATCCTCGGCAGTGGCCAGCAAACAATGTATGGATCGGTGGTGTTGTGCTTGGTACAATCCTTACATGTGACAGCCACAGGAGCAAATATGAGCTGAATGGTGGTTGTTCAAGCCCCTCCGATCACACATACTAATCTATCCTATGGATTTGAGTCATCAATATATAAATCTCAGTCAGCCCCTTTAATTATCCATAGTGTAGAAGTGAGAATTCCCTTATCTAGGAATAGTGCCGTCATCACAACTAGTTATCAACGAGCTAAGCATCAAAGTCTGTAAATCAATGTAGTAGTACCTTCTATAAAGCACTTAGAAACTGACCAATTATGCCATTTTTTGTCCACCTCTACATATATCCAACTTGTCCATATTTTTATAATTTTACAAAAACTCATACATTTTCCAACCTCAACCAATCATTTTGCCCTATTCAGAAGATTCCACGTCTTGTGAGTCTTTCTTCTACCTGTGCCAGTACTGTCAAACTGAATGGTTTCTACTTCATCTGCATTCTCACATTTTCTCTCAGAATGGATTCTCACAGGTATCCATTCACACCTGTAAAACAAGCAGACGTCCAAGTTTTCACGTACATCGTGAATTCTGGTTCTTCAATATCAACAGCTGAACAATAGGCGAGTCCTTATCTGATTGCAGATATTGTAGATTTCACTAGCTTTTTGCAGCAGGGAGAGCTTAATGAATGTTTATCCTGAAAATAAGTGTCCTAATAAAGCATTGTACGGCCAGAAGCCAGCACGGCCTTCCCCAGATCAGTCTGTTCTTTTCCTGGTCCCAGAGTGGCATCCCCAGCACAGATCCACACCAGTCTCAGCAGATGTTAGCCATTTATTAACCAGTCATGGTTAAATTGGTTTATAAATTAACAGATGTTTTAACTTTATTCTTTCTTCAGGGAGACGAAACAGCAAACTGGTCCTGGATTGTAGCTTTCGCTCCAACAGGGCAGCCAGGGGTGAGGTGTACAGAGTCCTGTTACATTCCTTTTTAAGGGGTGCAAGAAGTGTGCCCTATCACAGATGTTACAAGCTGTTGAGGGATCACTGATGGGTGGGGGCTGATATTATGAAGTATAGTATCATGGCACATGCATTTAGAGAGGAGGGTAATGAGGATTGTGGTTGTATAAAGCAGTGGTAATAAATAGGAGTCTAAGGAATACATAAAAATGGTAGCTAGTTTTTTATATCTCAAACTGAACAGCTAAATATTAGATTTTTTGCATTTTCCACAAATGTATCACATTAACGATCTGGTAGAAGGTTTACCCAGTAAAATATCGATATTTGCAGATGATACAAAACTATGTAAAGCAGTCAATACAAGAGAAGATAGTATTCTGCTACAGTTGGATCTGGAAAAGTTGGAAACTTGGGCCAAAAGGGTGCAGATGCGGTTTAACAATGATAAATGTAAGGTTATACGCATGGGAAGGAATCAATATCACCATTACACACTAAACGGGAAACCACTGGGTAAATCTGACATGGAGAAGGACTTGGGGATCCTAGTTAATGATAAACCTACCTGGAGCAACCAGTGCCAAGCAGCAGCTGCCAAGGCAAACAGGATCATGGGGTGCATTAAAAGAGGTCTGGATACACATGATGAGAGCATTATACTGCCTCTGTACAAATCCCTGGTTAGACCGCACATGGACTACTGTGTACAGGTTTGCGCACCGGTGCTCAGGAAGGATATAATGGAACTAGAGCGAGTACAACGGAGGGCAACAAAATTAATAAAGAGGATGGGGGAAGTACAATACCCGGAGAGATTAGCAAAATTAGGATTATTTAGTCTAGAAAAAAAGATGACTGAGGGGTGATCTAATAACCATGTAAAAGTATATAAGGGGACAATACAAATATCTCGCCGAGGATCTGTTTATACCAAGGAAAGTGACGGTCACAAGGGGGCATTCTCCGCATCTGGAGGAGAGAAGGTTTTTCAACCAACATAGAAGAGGATTCTTTTACTGTTATGGCAGTGAGAATCTGGAATTCCTTGCCTGAGGAGGTGGTGATGGCGAACTCAGTAGAGGGGTTCAAGAGAGGCCTGGATGTCTTCCTGGAGCGCAACAATATTGTATCTTACAGTTATTAGGTTCTTTAGAAGGACGAAGATCTGGGGATATATTCTGACGGAATATAGGCTGAACTGGATGGACAAATGTCCTTTTTCAGCCTTGCTAACTATGTTACTATGATAACAAACAAAGTTCTTGAGTCCTAGTCTATAAGCGCCCCTATCTATCCACTACTGGGCCTATGGACCATGATAAATAGAGTTAATTTATACAATTAGATCAATTTAGTGCATTACGTTATGGGATAGTCTGATGTGGCCATTGACTTCATTTGCCACATGCCCCCAACAAGCCGCTCAGCTACATGCCACAAAATAAAAGGTCCGCCACATGTGCTCAAAAACAGCATAAATCCATGCAACACATGAAAAACCTCAGGCACATGCCCACAAGAAAAATCCAGCAGCATGGCCTAAGAAACAGAAAAGTTACATACCATGGAAGAAAAAGCTCAGTCATATGTCCACAAGTAAGAAACAGTGTGGCCCCATGCCATACAAGGAAAAACTCAGCCACAGGCCGACTGTCATGATCCCAATGCAGGTTTTTGAGCTGCACACCGGGGGTTAATGTCTGGAGCTCTGTGCAGGTTTTGACCTGCACACTTGGGGTTAATGATTGTGGCCTCTTTCTGGTTCTGGGAGAGCTTCATAAACCCCTGGGTAGCTTCAATCCCTGCCAGTTATACTTTTGCCTTTGGTCTAGTGTGCTGACCCCCCGTGTGCCTGTTTATTGCTATAGCTTGTTTATATGGTTTTGACCCGATTCTGTTTCCCGTTGTGAGCTTGCCTGTTGATTTTGTACTGCGTTATTATCTGTGTATGACCCATTGCCTGTGACCTGATTACTCTCTGCTCACCCCTCTTGTACCTTGCAGCTATCTGTGTATGACTCATTGCCTGTGACCTGACCACTCTCTGCTCACCCCTCTGGTACCTTGCAGCTATCTCTGTGTGTGACTCATTGGCTACGTCCTGACTATTCTCCCTGTCTATGCCCCTTGGTAACTTTGTCTCACAGTTACTCTGCTAGGAATTGTCTTGCAGCTCCTAGCTCTGTGGAGTTTAAGCCACGCCTCTAGCAGTCACGTGCTTCAGGCCCTGCAGCTCTGAATTACACATCTATTCGGTTGCTGCCCGCTCCACAGGTAGCTTTGAGCACGCTTTCGCTTACTCGGGGCACGCGCACTGGCTCAGTGAGCAAGTTCAGTGCGGTGTCTCTGATACCGACAAGAGACAGCACAACAATATGACACAAGAAAAAGGGCAGCTACATCACCCCAAGATTCAGTATAGCCAAACATCACACAAGAAAAAACTCAGCCGCAAGCTCCAAAAGTCAAAACAGCCACATCCTCTTGACAAACAAAGCAACCCCCAACCCCAATATCATTATTACTCACCCCAGGAGTGGTTGACCATCAAAGATTGCTACAAGAGCAAGGCATATAATAGTCTACAGGGTCACATAGAAACCCAAGGTAACCTCTCAGCAACTAAAGGTCTCTCTCACATTAATATTAGTGTTCCTGAGTCCACATCATGAAGATACTGAATAATCATAAGGTGCATGGTAGGATTGCAAGGAGAAAACAAAATTTTCCTGTCTGCAGTTTGCTAAAGATCACCTAGACTAGCCAGAAGATTATTGCAGTAATGTTTTGGGGATGGAAGCGACCAAAAATAGAGCTTTTTGGTTTAAACCAGAATCATTGTTTGGAGAAAGGAAAAACACTGCATTGCAGCATAAAAACTTTATACCATCTGTGAAACGTGGTGGTAGTATTTTAGTTTGGGCATATTTTGCTGCATCTGTATCCTGTCAGGATGGTTTGCCTTCATTGATGGAACAATGAATTTTGAATTAAGCCAGCAAATTCTAAAGGAAAATGACAAGACATCTCAAGACATCCATGAGCAGATTCTCAAGAGAATTTGGGTCATGCAGCAAAACAATAACCCAAGGCACACAAGTCATTCTACAAAATAATGGTTATAGAAGAACAAAATTTGGGAATGAATAAGTCAATGGATAAGGAGTTGTTCATTATTTTGTAAAATATAATTAATGGGCCCACGGTGGTAAAATAAGAATGAAAACAATGATACTCATCTACTGGATCTATGCCGTTTGTCCATACTGTGTCCCGAAATGTTACAGCTTCTTCTGACTTGCACGAAATGTGACTGCTGAAGCTAATCAACAGCCACCGATTGTTTGGGGGGGGTAACTTCATGCCCCCAACTGGAAGAGGAAACCAGGCGAACAGTGTGGGACACAATATGGAGTATGGAAGAGTGGCATCCACCTGGTTTAGGTTTTTTTTTTTGCACCAGTCTTCAATCTTAACAGCAGTGGACAACGTCTTTAAATTATGTGACTCTATTCTGAAAATAGAAGTAATAATCGCAATGTTGAATATTTACCAATTTCCATTGGATTGTATGTCTTTCCAGAGAATTGTCTTACTGCAAAGTTATCTGTACAGACAGCCATCTTGTACTCGGGAATGTATAGCAGTCTGTCATCTGTTGGGTCCCATTGATGGAATTTTATTGTCGCTCATGCACATACATATGAAAAGAACCACACATGGCTCCCTAGCTCTTGGCAGCTGCACATAGTATTGTGTACTGATGGCACTAGGGATGTCATGGCATCAATGAAACTTGGCTTTAGTGTCAGGACCATATGACTGGCAGTTGACACCAGGCTAAGAACCATATCACTATCACTTGGCTCCTGGGTCAGACTCACATAACAGGCTCTTGGCACCCAGACCAGCACTGGGAACTGGACTTTGCATTGGCACAGAATCACCACTACTGGTAATGTTCACACTGAATTTCTCTGCTTGTTTCACTTATTTATTTCTAATAAATGGAACATTTAATCGATTTTTTTCAGGTGCTCAGTAGACTGACGTCCAAACTTTACATTTCCTCTGTGAATTCCAAAGAGCAGTCCTAATAGAAAAAATTGTAAAAAAAAAAATCTTCAGTTGAACATGGCACAGACTGAACAGGTGAGACATGACCACAGGCTCTGACTACATAGGGTTTGATTGTGGTCCGGAGTCATAGAGACATATAGGACTATATAGGAGCTGTATGCATGAAACTTTCGGAATTTTTTTTATCAAGATTATTTGCATATTTCCCTTATTTTTTTTACTAAATGCACAAGATCAAATATAAACCCTTTATGTGTCAGAACAGGCAAGGTATTTCAGTCCAGTCCAGCAGTTTACAAGTGTTTTCCCGAGCTTGGTCAAATTGTGAGGGCATAATAACCATGCATGGATAGTGAAAGCAATTAATCATATGTCTTCAGAGGCTTTGGCAAACTTGGCTGAAAAAAAAATCACCCGATCTCCAATAATCACGTTATGCTGGTATTGAAGCTGTGTTAGTAGACATGACATACTGTGTGTGCAACCTGTGTAGCTGAACAGGGATTGCGCAGTGTATAATTCCCTTACTTAGATTGGGCTCAATGCCTCAGAATTATTAGTTGGTCGGGTCTTCTGATTTTTTGGAGAGCTATGACCAGCACCCTGTCATCACAGCCAGAAAACATGGGGCCCATGCATTGTTCTAGCACAAGGGCCCTCTCTCTGCCATGGCTTTGCTCATTTACTCATACAGTTGTAACCTAGCTATATGTAGGATGCATCCATGGTAGACTCAGCAGTTTACCTTCAGTGATCTGGACTAAAACTAAAAGTGCACCACCCCTTAAAGGGAATCTTTCAGTAGAATCAACCCTGCATGTCCATATCGTCTATATGGACATGCAGGTCACAGGAAGCTGAATAACATGATATCTTGATATCTGCGATCTGATATTTTATTCCAGAGAAATCCACTTTTTTCTTATATGCAAATGAGGCTATGGGGAATATACTAATGTGCATGAATATCTGCCTCCAGAGCTTATTATAAATGACGGGGGGAGTTACCAGTTTGAGACAAGTAACTAACACAGTACAGTAGAACTGAACTTTGTCTCCTTACAAACACATTGGCTGCAGCTCTCACAGCTCTGCTGTATTGTAACACTAGATGTCTGTGAGATGGAAGCTGAAGCTGAGAGGAACCTGCAGATGTGAGAATGTCCATTACATATCATACTATTAACTCTTTTTTTATTTAAAATAAGCTTTGGAGGCAGATTCTTGGGGAGATTTATGACCCGCCCATAGATCTTAACAGCTAACTTACATATAAGAAAAAATGTGGATCGCTCTGGAATAACATATCGGATTGCAGATATCAAGGAATCATTTTCCTCAGCTTCCTATGACCTGCATGCCAATATTGAAGGCTTAGCAGGGATGATTCTACTGACAGATTCCTTTTAAGTCTCTGTTCACATGCGTGTGTATCCTTTCCATTTGTTCCGTTTAGAACAAAGAGAGCAAATAAACAGAAATAGGATCCTGTGCTGTCTTGTTAAAAACGCAAGCTGAGGGGCCTCATTGATTTATATGTGGTCCATTAGTTTCCGATTGGTGTTGAGTTTTAGAATCCAAAAAAAAAAAATAGAACTACACTTACCGGTAGTTGGGTTTCTAAGACCCTCCACAACAGCACATAGGAGGTTGCCTCCCCATCCTGATTAAGGACAGGAAACAAGAGGTTAAATAGCCCTCCCCTTCCTCTAATCCCCAGTGTTTTCCAAGGATCACATAGAGTGAATGGTTGAAATATTATTTAATCACATAAGTCACATGAACAAAATTTTGTTAGGGGGGGAAATTACCCATGCTGTCGTCGAGGGTCTTAGAAACCCAACTACCGGTAAGTGTAGTTCTATTTTCTCTAATCCCCTCCACGACAGCAAATAGGAGGTATACCAAAGGATAATGGTTTAGGGAGGGACCACGGCTTGCAGGACTTTCCTGCCAAAGACTAGATCTCGCACTGACATAAGATCTAATCTATAATGCCTCGTGAAGGTATGGACTGAAGACCAGGTCGCAGCCTTGCAGATCTGCTCAATGGATGCATCAGCTTTTTCTGCCCAGGAGACGGAGACAGCTCTGGTGGAGTGGGCTTTCAGGGATACCGTAGGAGGTAGATCCTGGCTTTTATAAGCGGCCGTTATCGCTTTTTTGATCCAGTTAGCTAAGGAGCTTTTGGACGCTTTCTTCCCCTTGTTTGGTCCGCCATACTGAACAAAGAGATTCTGATCTTTCCTCCAAAGTTTTGTCTCTTCCAAATAGGTCAGAACTGCCCGCCGGACATCCAGTGAATGGAATCCTCTTTCTCTCTCGTCCCTCGGGCTATCACAGAAGGAGAGCAGTATTACTTCCTGGGATCTGTGGAAATCTGAAGACACTTTTGGCACAAAGGAAGGGTCTAGCCGAAGAATTAGCCTATCGTCCAGAATTTTTAGATAGGGTTCTCTGATGGACAGAGCCTGAATTTCTCCCACTCTCCTTGCCGTTGTAAGGGCTACGAGTAGTGCTGTTTTCCAGGATAGTTTATCTATCTGGGCCTGATCAATAGGTTCAAATGGAGGGTTCGTTAGACCCTTTAGTACTGTATTCAGGTCCCATGTCAGGGCCATGTTGGATTTATTTGGATGGATTCTGGAAGCTGCTGACATAAACCTCCTGATCTATTGATGCTCTACCAGACTTTGATCGAAGAAAGAACTTAGGGCTGATATTTGTACCTTCAAGGTGCTTGGTTTCAGACCCTTGGATAACCCGTCCTGTAAAAAGTCTAGGATCTTTCGTTGGAGTGGAAGGGATCTATGGGAATGGATCCGTACCATGCTGAAAGGGTTTTCCATATTTTGTAATATATGGCATTTGTGATAGGTTTCCTACTTTTTTGATGTGTAGCTATCACTGCATCTGAGAGGCCTCTGGCTTTTAGAATTGTGGTTTCAGAAACCAGGCTGCCAAGCTTAGGCTGTGGGGAGCCGGGTGAAGGATGGGACCTTGATGTAGAAGGTCGCGGTCTGTGGGCAGGATCTGAGTTCATCAGTTTTAGGGCTCCGAACCAGCTCCTTTTTGGCCAGAGAGGGGCGATCAGGATAGTGTTGACCCCGTCTGTCCTGACCTTTTGCAGAGTTCTTGGTATTAGGGGAATCGGCGGAAAGGCGTATGCCAATCCGAAGCTCCACGGGTGAGCGAAGGCGTCTGCTCTTGAGTGTTTCTCGTTCGGCCCTATGGAGAAGTAATGCTTTGTTTTGGCATTCTCCCGTCTCGCAAATAGGTCTACCTCTGGGAGGCCCCATTTTTTGGTTAAGGTCTGGAATACTCTGGCGTTGAGGCTCCATCCCCCTGGATCTAAGTCTGTCCTTCTAAGGAAGTCTGCCTCGGTGATGTCGGATCCTTTTAGGTAGAGACCTGAAAGGGACTGGAGATTGTGTTCTGCCCAGCTGAATATCTGTGCCGAAATGTTTTGCAGACTTCCGTATTTTGTGCTGCCCTGATGACGTAGATGGGCCACAGTGGTCATATTGTTGTAGTAAATTCGGACATTGGTTCCCTGGACTAATGTTTCTCCTGCCTTTAGGGCTTCTTCTACCGCTCTCAGTTCTCTGTAGTTTGAAGATTGTTTTTCCATGTCTCTGGGACAGAGTCCCTGGAAGATTCCCTGAGATGATACTGCTCCCCAGCCATGTTTGCTGGTGTCTGTTGTGATTGACGTCATGGGATCTTGTATCCAGGGTGTCCATTTCGCTAGATTTCCCTGGTTGAGCCACCAGTTGAGAGACAGCTTTACGTGCTGGGGTAGGGAGATTCTCGTATTGAGGGTCTCCGGGTCTTTGTTCCAGAGGGAAAGGATATATCTCTGGAGTATCCTTGAGTGGGCCTGGGCCCAGGGGACCGCTTGGATGCACGAAGTCATTGACCCCAATGTTGACATGGCAAACCTTATGGTCACTGTTTTCTGACTTTTTAGAGTAAGAACTTTTGATCTCACACCCACCTGCTTGGTGGACGGAAGAAAAGATATTTGGTTGTGGGAATCGAGGAGTATCCCTAGGAAGATCTGCCTGATTGAGGGATTCAGGTCTGATTTCTCCATATTTACCATCCAGCCCAGGGACGTCAGGGTCTGCAGGACTGTTTGTAGGTGTTGTCTTAGAATGGTGTTGGAGGGAGCCAAGACCAGGAAGTCGTCTAAGTAAGGGATGACACATATATCCTTCCCTCTGAGGAATGCAACCACTTCTGCCATTATCTTTGTAAATGTTCGGGGTGCCGAATAGATGCCGAAGGGTAGAACTCTGAATTGGAAGTGGTGTACTTCCTTGTCTAGAGTGACTGCGAACCTTAGATATTGCCAATGGGATGGATGGATAGGAACGTGGTAATAGGCCTCTTGGAGATCTATGGTGGCCATGGCAAAGTCTCGTCCAATCAGTGGTATCGTAGTCTTTATCGATTCCATCTTGAAGCGTTGGTACCGGACGTATTGGTTTAACTTCTTCAGGTTGATGATGACCCGGTATTTCCCACTTGGCTTTTTTACTAAGAACAGTTGTGAGTAGTGGCCCTGACCTTGTTCCAGTTCTGGGACTGGAGAGATTACCGCTGATGATAGCATCTTTTGGAGCTCGCCGTGTAGAATCTTTTGCAGTTTTGCTGACGGAAGATGTGTAATTTCCAAGCTTTGTGGGGGGCTGGAGGAAAATTCTATTTTTTCTCCCCATCTGACCGAGTCCAGGATTTTTTGGTTCATTGTTATCTCCTGCCAGCTCGGGAAGTAATCTGCAATTCTGCCCCCTACTTGCTTGGCGTCATTTTTTGTCTCTGTCTGAACGGGAATCGTGAAAAATATTCGTGCCTCTTCCGCCTTTTGGGTAGCTCCAACGTCCCGTTTTCCCTTTACCCCTGTAGTGCGGGGTTTGAGTCTGGGGTGGATGATAGGGTTTTTCTTTGGTGGTTTTGGCTCAGGAAGGTTTTTCTTCTTGTCGGTCACCTTCTCTAATAGTTCGTCCAATGCCGGCCCAAATACGTATTCGCCCTTGAATGGGATAGAGCATAACTTTGATTTTGATAGGATATCCCCACTCCACATTTTTAGCTATAGGGCTCTTCGAGTGGTGTTGGAGAGCACAGACGTTCTTGCCGCAATACGGACTGACTCCGCCGAGGAGTCTGCTAAAAAGGTGGCTGCCTTCTGTAGAAGTGGTAGAGAGGCTAGGAGATCTTCCTTCGAAGTTCCCCTTTTTATATGGTCTCCTAGCTGCTGAAGCAGGAGTTACAGGGTCCTGGTTACACAGGCCGATGCAACATTTGTTTTCAAGGAAGTCGCTGAGGCTTCCCAGGACTTTCTCAATAGGCTATCCATCTTTCGGTCCAGCGGGTCTTTCAGCTGTGAGGAGTCCTCGAAGGGTAGCATAGTCTTTTTAGCTACTCTGGCTACCTGGATATTCACTTTTGGAATCTCAGTCCAAGGTTTCGCGGCTACTTCGTCCAGGGGAAATCGATCCTTCATTTCGCACGGGATACTTAGCTTCTTTTCCGGAAGTTCCCATTCTTCCAGGATTAGACTCTGGATATTATCATGGATAGGGAAAACCATTTTCTTCCTGATTTCAGGCCGCCAAATAGGTCATCCTGCACTGAGCGGGGTGGCCTATCTTCTTCTACTCCCATTGTGTTCCTGACTCCTGAGAGTAGTTCATCCATATCGTCTGAGGAAAAGAACCACTTCTTATCATCTTCTGACTGGACTGGGGTTAGTTCACCCTCTTCCCTCCAGTCCGCAGAAACCGATGATTCGGGTTCTGAATCTGAGATGTCCTCAGGGGCGTATTTCCTCTTCCTTGAGGTTGAGGGCCCCCCCGGATGACTGGGAGAAGGTAGACAGGGACGACTGGATTTCCTGTTGCATCATCCCTCTTAATTCCTCTATCTGGGATAGTTGTCCCTCCCGTACGATTTTTGCCGTGCACTGCTGGCACAATGTCTTTTTATAATCAGAGGAGAGTTTTTTCCTACAGATGGCGCATTTCCGGCTTGTAGGTTTTTTTTCCGTTTTTGGTGTAGGATCCTTGTCTCCCTGAAAGAGAGAGAAGGAGGGGGGCCCCTAAGAATGGGTCCTAAACCAAAAAGGTATATACCCTTTTCCAAGTGTACTCACTGGGCCATGGTTTGAGCTGGGCTCTGCAGACGCAGCTTTCAGGGAAGGCGCATCCATCATGCAGACGTTTGTCCTACCTTATGGCGTCTTCCATCAGGGTCCTATCCAGCTTCCTTTTCTTCATCCAATCGGATGAGATCGCTCCCCCCCAAGTTCCTGGCATCACCTTTCCTCTTCCTTTTTTTTTTTTTTTAATTTCCTGCCAAAATTGCGGTGCGTTCCACTGTGGAACGCAAGGAGGAAGCGACGTTGTGTCTCCGGGCCCCGAGGTGCACGTCACTTCCGGTGCATGCTGCTCAGGAGAGACAGGCATGCGGCGCATGGGGGGGAGCGAATACCGGGCTGGGGAGCTACGGGAGGCCCCCAGCCCCACTCACCATCCAGCGTTGCCGAAGCGCCGGAGGATGGTGCGGGTCCCGCCAGCGGCGGGAGCAGGAACGGGGAGGAAGGTGCAGGACGATCAACCCTGAATGCCCGACTCAAGGTAAGGAGAACCCCGGGATGTCGCCGGCCCCATCCACGGAGCACATAGCACCTCTTCATTCCTGTTTAGGGACAGGAAAACACTGGGGATTAGAGGAAGGGGAGGGCTATTTAACCTCTTGTTTCCTGTCCCTAATCAGGATGGGGAGGCAACCTCCTATGTGCTGTCATGGAGGGGATTAGAGAAAAGTCCTGTAGATTTTGCATCAAATCAAGTGATTGACGATTTAGGGCTTCTGATACAATTGTAACACTGTTTACTCATAATGTGGTGTATAGTTATACATAGATTGCACAGGATCAAAAAACATAACTGTTTTCATTAAAAAAGAACACCACCCCTATCCACAGGCTTGGTGCGGTACTGCAGCTCAGCACATTCTTTCATTGGGCTGGACTACAATACCAGATGCCAGTGTCAGACTGAAGAACATTGGGCCCACCAGAGAATTTGATTCTGAGGGCCCACCTTTCTCCTCCACTGAAGAGCCCCATAGCAACTGCAAGGTTTGCACTATGAACTCTCCTGAAGGAGAAGCCAGGGCCCACCGGAGGATTCTCCAGTTCTCTGGTGGGCCAGTCCAACCCTGCCAGATGCTGTCCATACACCGATGTGCTACGGTTTCTGGAAGACAAGCAGCAATGTTTTCCTATTCCTGGACATTATCCAAGATCTATGCAAACGCTACATTTGGGGATTCTGACACCTAAATTGTACGTTAGGAGACTCCGCTCTGTTTGCGTGTGTAAAGCATGTATGTGCACTCCAACACTCCACACCCTCACCTGCTATTTTACGGAGTGATGTGCTGAATGATTGCAAAGTGCAGTTGAATATGGCGGTGCTATATAACAAGGTAGCTCCATATAAGATACCTACCCTGATTTTCTTTTTTTCAAAATGAATGGAAGCCCAAACATTGCAGCATATGACTGTAGCCAGGCTTAGTATCCAGAGCTGGCACAGAGTTATGAGTCTGGCATGGGTCATGGTATCTCAATCGAGCAACATCTCATCCTCCTGACTTATGCCAGGCCATTGATACAGTATCTTGTGCCAAGCTAGCATCAGAGAATGAAGAAACTTTAGTCATTTGCTGCCACCTTGTGGTCAAGTTGAGGAATGCTAGACCAGAGAAGAATTTATAAAAGACCATTCACACTTTGTACAGCTGTACACTGGATCCTCTGTGTGTTTGGGGAAGCAAAGTACATTCAGGTACAATTAGATACATTCCGGCAGAACTACGTAACATATCTAATATATAAAGCTCAAAGTGTGTATTTATGTATGTATGTGTGTATGTCCGGGATTGGCATCCGCACCGTCGCAGCTACAGCCACAAAATTTGGCACAGTCACACACGTCTGGACCCCGAGAGCGTCCTAAGCTATATTGTGAGGCGAAATTTTAACCCCGTGCGTTCCAATTCACCAAACAATTTTGCCCCTGTCTACATACTGGGGAAAAAGTGTGTGCGCGTCAAGCCCCGCCCCTCATTATGATGTCATAATGCCCCTATCTACATAATGGGGAAACAGTGTGTGCGTATCAAGCCCCGCCCCTCATTATGATGTCATAATGCCCCTATCTACATAATGGGGAAACAGTGTGTGCGTATCAAGCCCCGCCCCTCATTATGATGTCACAATGGTTGCCATAGCGACGCTGATGTAATCATAGGTTGCAAGCCCCGCCTCTGATTATGATGTCATAATGGTTGACTATGAGATGGAGGATGTGTGATGGGTATATGGGCTCAGGACTATGGGATGGAGAATGTGTGATGGGTATATGGGCACGGGACTATGGGATGGCGAATATGTATGATGGGTATATGGGCACGGGACTATGGGATGGAGGATATGTATGACGGGTATATGGGCACTGGACTATGGGGTGGAGGATGTGTGATGGGTATATGGGCACGGGCCTATGGGATGGAGGATGTGTGATGGGTATATGGGCACGGGACTATGGGATGGTGGATATGTATGATGGGTATATGGGCATGGGACTATGAGATGGAGGATGTGTGATGGGTATATGGGCACTGGACTGTGGGGTGGAGGATATGTATGACGGGTATATGGGCACGGGACTATGGGATGGAGGATGTGTGATGGGTATATGGGCACTGGACTATGGGGTGGAGGATATGTATGACGGGTATATGGGCACGGGACTATGGGATGGAGGATATCTATGATGGGTATATGGGCACGGGTCTATGGGATGGAGAATATGTATGATGGGTATATGGGCATGGGACTATGGGATGGAGGATGTGTGATGGGTATATGGGCACTCGACTATGGGATGGTGGATATGTATGATGGGTATATGGGCATGGGACTCTGGGATGGAGAATATGTATGATGGGTATATGGGCATGGGACTATGGGATGGAGGATGTGTGATGGGTATATGGGCACTCGACTATGGGATGGTGGATATGTATGATGGGTATACGGGCACGGGCCTATGGGATCGTGGATATGTATGATGGGTATATGGGCACGGTACTATGGGATGGAGGATGTGTGATGGGTATATGGGCACTCGACTATGGGATGGAGGATATGTATGATGGGTATATGGGCACAGGCCTATGGGATCGTGGATATGTATGATGGGTATATGGGCACGGGACTATGGGATGGAGGATAATTGTAATTTGTTATAACTAACCACAGTTAGTTACTATGCCCGGGCAACGCCGGGCTCTTCAGCTAGTATAGCAATAAAACCAACCTGTGGAAGCGCGTAACATGAATTTGGGCAAGTTTAGTTATACACTGCAAGAACAATATATAGATCAGGTAATTGATCATGTGGAGGGATTGTATAGAGACACAAGTTCAAATGGTTCTGTATTACAGATGTAGAAGAATTCTCTGTGCCGCTATATGGTGTAACATATTCACTAGAAGCAATATTATTATTAGACAATACCCTAACCCAAATAATATGGTATGAAATGGAACCTGGAGCCACTCTCTTTTTGTTCTGAATTTCATATTAATCAGAGAGACGAAACTTTTGTACTGCACATACTATACCAGAGGCATCTAGAAGTACAGCATGGCCATACAGATTCCTGTGGGGGCCATATTTCTAAACAGTGATGTATGGATCTGAAGATTACCGTATTAGAGGGAGCGTGTCAGCCCGGAATGACTGTTCTATCCAAGTGCAGGCACTAAGTAAAAAAGGGGAGAAGCCAGCACTGCTTATGGTAAGAACGCAATACATAAAGTGCATATGCACTTATTAATTTCTAACTGTGTTCAAAATGAGATATTTGGCAAAAAATTGATCAATCGTTTGAGCCACCCCGCCGCGCCAAGGCAATCTCATATGGGGCAGTCCTACTCTGTTTTTTATATTCGCTGAGCCATTACGGTCTCCTAAATGCATTAAAAGCAAGAAACATTACTGAATCACTCCCATGGAGTCAAAAGAAGTGAGCGCAGATAAAGGCCAACCAGGTCTTTCATTTTGAAATACAGTTAGAAATTAATATGTGCATATGCACTTTATGTATTGCGTTCTGACTACAAACAGCGCTGGCTTCTCTCCTTTTATTACTTGATGCAGACACTAAGTGCACAATTGGCATGTCAGACATTTTCCATCTATCTCCATTTTTCTCTTGCCCTACAAAGCAAGAGCTGCCAATCAAAGAAATGGGAGGATGGAGAAAGGGGGAAGCAAGTACAGTTGTGGCCAAAAGTATTGACACCCCTGCACTTCTGTCAGATAATACTCAGTTTCTTCCTGAAAATGATTGCAAACACAAATTCTTTGGTATTATTATCTTCATTTAATTTGTCTTAAATTAAAAAACACAAAAGAGAATGAAGCAAAAAGCAAAACATTGATCATTTCACACAAAACTCCAAAAATGGGCCAGACAAAAGTATTGGCACCCTCAGCCTAATACTTGGTTGCACAACCTTTAGCCAAAATAACTGCGACCAACTGATTCCGGTAACCATCAATGAGTTTCTTACAATGCTCTGCTGGAATTTTAGACCAGTCTTCTTTGGCAAACTGCTCCAGGTCCCTGATATTAGAAGGGTGCCTTCTCCAAACTGCCACTTTTAGATCTCTCCACAGGTGTTCTATGGGATTCAGGTCTGGACTCATTGCTGGCCACCTTAGAAGTCTCCAGTGCTTTCTCTCAAACCATTTTCTAGTGCTTTTTGAAGTGTGTTTTGGGTCATTTTCCTGCTGGAGACCCATGACCTCTGAGGGAGACCCAGCTTTCTTACACTGGGCCCTACATTATGCTGCAAAATTTGTTTGTCTCATCTGACTAGAGAACATTCTTCCAAAACGTTTTAGGCTTTTTCAGGTAAGTTTTGGTAAACTCCAGCCTGGCTTTTTTATGTCTCGGGGTAAGAAGTGGGGTCTTCCTGGGTCTCCTACCATACAGTCCCTTTTCATTCAGACGCCGACGGATAGTACAGGTTGACACTGTTGTACCCTCGGACTGCAGGGCAGCTTGAACTTGTTTGGATGTTAGTCGAGGTTCTTTATCCAACATCCGCACAATCTTGCGTTGAAATCTCTTGTCAATTTTTCTTTACCATCCACATCTAGGGAGGTTAGCCACAGTGCCATGGGCTTTAAACTTCTTGATGACACTGCGCACGGTAGACACAGGAACATTCAGGTCTTTGGAGATGGACTTGTAGCCTTGAGATTGCTCATGCTTCCTCACAATTTGGTTTCTCAAGTCCTCAGACAGTTCTTTGGTCTTCTTTCTTTTCTCCATGCTCAATGTGGTACACAGTGAGACTGCTAGAGGGGGAGGATTTGTTACTGTGTGAGGAGGGCTTCTTCATGTGGACAGGGAGGGCCTGTAGCTATGGAGGGTGGGGTTGTTGCTATAGAGGGCATGTTTGGAGTAGAGTAGGAGGCTACGACTAGTTCTCATTTCAATGCCATAACACCCCCCCCATGGACGTTCTGTTCAGAATATCTAGAAAACCATCCAAACCAGTGACAGGAAATAAATTACGTATTGTCATAATTCTGCAGCCCAGATATGTACTGAGATTATGTGAAAAGCCCGGACAACCCCTTTAAGTGTTCCATGTAACATCTGTTATCACTTCTCTCTTACTTGAAATAATAAAGAGGTGTGGCACTTCATGGATTGAATGTTCATGCTATAAATCCATCAAGGTATTTCTACTTAATCATTGGGTTTGTGTGTAACTAGAGAGGAATGAGAAAAAGCTAATATCTAGTCCAAGCCTGCACAACATGCGGCTCGCGAAAGGATGTCTGGTGGCCCACGGAGAACCGATAGATGCCGGTTCCTGTCTTCCTGTAATCAATCGCATTTGTGCTTTTCAGATATGAGTACATTGGAACACATGAGCGTTGGATCCATGAATAGAAAAAAGATGTGGCCTTCTGCACCACCATTACCTCAGCGTTATGCATAGAGGTCAAATCACACACGTAATATAAACGCCATAAACCCTCAAAGAACGGGTGCTCAATCCGTAAGACAAAAAGATCCAATATGCAAATAAAAAGAAATGAAGGATGGCACTCACCGTTCAAATATTGAAGACTTTACTGAACAATAAAAATCATCATTAGGATCCGCAGAAGTGCGAAATGGCCGTAGTCCGCACCTAGCACATTGCTCCCATGCCGATGATTTTTATTATTCAATAAAGTCTTCAATATTTGAACGGTGAGTGCCATCCTTCATTTCTTTTTATTTACACATGAGCGTTGACACAGAGGCAGAAGAGCGCTCCTCATCAGCTCCCCACCCTGACGTTCAGTGACATGATGAGGTGATCACACTACTGACTAAATCACACTGCTGCTGGATGGGGGAGCCGAAGATTGAATGCACAGCTTATTGTTATAGCAGCTGGGAGGGGGAGATGTTAGTATGAGGCCACAACACAGACGGAGAGCAGCGTGGGCCAGCAGTAAGGAGAGGTGGGAGCATGGAGGGTTATTACATAGATGTAGGAGCATGGGGTGACATTATGGAGAGGTGGGAGCATAGGGAGACATAATGAAGAGGGGTCAGCAGCAGGACATTAAGGAGAAGAGTCAGCATGGGTAGGCCGTCTAGGGGGAAGCTGAGAGAGGAAAATTTTGGGGGAGCAATATGGAGAAGTGAGGACATAGGGGACAGCATGGAAAGGTGAGGAGACAGTATGGAGAACTGGGAGCATGA
The DNA here is from genome assembly GCF_039654945.1 of Dendrobates tinctorius. Lineage (NCBI taxonomy): Eukaryota > Metazoa > Chordata > Amphibia > Anura > Dendrobatidae > Dendrobates > Dendrobates tinctorius. The sequence goes on from NW_027361700.1 coordinate 20,166,000, forward strand.
GCGGTATGAAGAGGTAGCAGCATGAGGGTACCCTGAAGATGGAAACAGTGTAAAGGACATACAGTTTTGTGAAAAAGTGTTTGCCCCTTCCTGATTTCCTTTTCTTTGTATTTAATAATTTAATATTTAAGTTTGTTTGGTGATCTGTGGCCAGGTTTTATAGGGAAAGGTAGTGACCAGCTCAGAAGCAGCTGCATATTTCTGACCAGCATAGAATGGTCCTTAACCTCTTCAGCACCAAAGGAAACCAAATTAATTTAAAATGGGACACAAACGCACAGGCTAAATGGAAGATCTACGATTCACATTACGTAGTGATCTTCTAACCCCAGATCTCCCAGGAGGACATGACACACTCGTGACAGGAAGCTGCAGGTTCATTTGATACAAGTGTATATAGTGCAGGATGAAATAATGTAATTGATCACTGTATCAAGCTCGGTGCTGGACTCATTCACAGATGGTGGTTCTAGAGCCAGATTCGTGTACTAAAGGTCAAATGACTAAAGGTCCATAACTGGTCAAATGGCGTGTTACATCACAGTTGAATCTCAAAACTTCTCAACAATTGGAGTTTTTAGATTTTGAGGAGGATCTGAAGAGTTTCTTCCCAGTTTCTGCTCCACAAACTCAGTGTAATTTATTGCGCTTTTGGTGCAGAAACTAATCAAAAACTCTTCAAACCCTACTGAAAACATGAATTAACACTTATCCTTGGCATGACTCTTTTACTACTATGAGGAGACAAATTACTCCATAAATACTCTGCCCTAATTTCCCACATCCCATTATCCACAAAATTAACTATAACTAAACACTGGAAAAAGACAGACTCACTAATATCAACCAAATGATCCTTCTCATGAACAGCAGCATATGCATCCTACTGTATGTATGAAAAAGTGATAGCCTTACCACAATATTTATCCCTCAGATTCTACAAGACAAGAAACTTTAGTGGGACAGCCTTTTCTATGCAAAACAAATTTCTATACCTTTTCCTTATTTATTCTTCTCTCTTTTATGGTGGCTAGTTTTGATCCGTAAGACACATAGAAATCATATAAATGATCATTGTTACCTCATTTTATTTGATGCTACTATGTATTATCTAATGTATACAGTCAAGAACTATGTTGTTTTGTGAATTGTGCTTTATGCACTATTTAGTACACATGGACAGATTGATCATTTCTTATAGTTATCTAATTCGTTGAAAACCTACAAAAAATACATTACTACAAATAAAATACATTACCAAAAGCTCAAAACTTGGTTCTGGTAGTGAATTATTGTAAGCAGTCGCATAACTAGAGTCCCATGGGCCACAGTATAAAATTTGAACCTAGGCCCCAACCTCTATGTTGGTCAGATGTAAGTGCCTTTGTAGCGTTTTAGATCCTATAAAGACATTTGTGTCATAGTGTCCATATCATGGCACCTTCCTGCAATAATGTACCCCCGTCTGGCACTTTCCCGTAAGGGTATGTGCACACGCTGCGGTTTCTGCTGCGGATCCGTAGCGGTTTTGGCCCTGCGGATCCGTAGCAGAATTAGCTGCGTTGTACAGTACCATTATATCCTATGGAAAATGGAAACCGCAGTGCAGATGGTGTTGAATTTTCCGCGCGGTTTTTGCTGCGGTTTCCAATCCGCAGAAAGAATTGACATGTCATTCTTTTCTGTGGATTCCGCAGCGGTTTGCCATCTCCTCCATTGTAGAGGTGATAACCCGCAGGGCACACCCGCAGGCTAATCCGCAGATAAACCGCAGGTCTTTTGACGTGCGGATTTACCTGCGGATTTTGCAAAATCCACGTGGAAAAATCCACAGACCAATCCGCAGCGTGTGCACATACCTTTATAATGTTGGGCCTCTTCCTACTATAATGACCCCTTATCCTGGACCCCTTCTTGGTATAGTGAACCACTGATGGATGACCAGTGTGGCTGGGCTGGCTTTAACTAATGCTGCTTTCACCTATTCTAACCCAGCCTCTCTAGTGATTATGATGTTTAATACAGCAAATAGTAGTCAGATTTTTAAATAGCTACATATCGCTTGTATTGACCCCCTATTGGGCAGGCTGCATGAGCATCGGTTAAAAAAGCCCCTCACTCATACAACTCTTGAGTGTCGCAGGTGTAGCATGTCCCATAAGAGCCCACTGGTAGAAGCAAAGATAGTGTGTTGTGCGGTCACTTGCCATGCAAATGTTAGTACAACCCATCCCTGCGGACTTGTTCACTCCCATTCATTTTTAATGAGAGCTTCCAGTGTTAATACATCAAAGAAAATGTTAACAATTGGGAACGAATGAACGCTGCATTTAACATTGTACAATACAGCGGCTTCAATTTTATAGCACTGATGTATTTCATCACATTGGATCCTGTTCTCGCACATTAAAATCTCTTTACAAGACACAATTCAATGAAAATTGTAATAAATGCATCTGGGTATCATGTACAAATAATTTTCAGATTTAGCATGAGGAACATGATCGATAGAAATAATAATAATAATATGATATAGGCCATAAACACAGTGGTAATGTAGATAATCCAGGTGATTAGACCAATAATCCGTGTTTGTAGGTTCTGTCATCAGGATTATCACCAACTCTTTATGGCTATGTTCACCTGAAGCAGTGTTTAAAGGATTTGTCCTGCTTTAGGTCACAAGACTAGTGAATACTCACAGCACGCACACTGCACACACTGTGAGGATTCTCCGCTGCTGTGCTGGGAGCAGCAGGCACGCGACCACACGTATGCAATTTACACACTCCCATTCCAACTAGATGTGAGAAAACAAAAACCTGACCAGCCTCTCCATACAATGTGAATAAGTGCAAGCTGGAATGACTGCATGATATGCAAAAAGAAAGAGCACAGCAGCACTATAAGGTTCAAAGTATATGCACACACTGCATACATGAGATCTGAAATGTATTATTGCTAAATAAAATGTACTTACAAAAATGAAGGTTCTTAGCTCATAAATTCGCCAATTCATTTGTGCCCATCAACCATGCCACGGCACCCATCATAGATGTGTCACTTTGCTGTGGTTGATGGGCACACAAGAATTAGCTAATTTATGTGCTAAGAACCTTCATTTTTGGAAGTTCATTGTTGTAAGTACAAAAATTTGTAATGTAAGTACTTCAATTTTGTAAGTACTCTGAATGGCTTAAGAAAAATAAAAGAATAGACTTTGGAGTGGCCTAATCAAGTCCTGACCTTAATCAGATTGCGATGCTGTGGCATGACCTTAAAAAGGTGGTTCATACTCGGAAACCCTCCAATGTGGATGAATTACAGAAATTCTGCAAAGATGAGTGGGCCAAAATTCCTTCAGAGCATTGTAAAAGACTCATTGCCAGTTATCTCAAATGTTTGATTGCAGTTGTTGCTGCAAAGGGTGGCCAAACAGTTATTTAGAGGGCAATCAATTTTTTACACAGGACCCTGTAGGTTTTAATTTCTTTTTCCATTCATAATAAAGACCTTCATTTAAAAACTGTATTTTGTGTTTATTTGTGTTATCTTTATCTAATATTTAAATTTGTTTGCTGATCTGAAACATTGAAGTGTGACAAACATGCAAAAGAATAGGAAATCAGGAAGGGACAAACACTTTTTCACACAGTTGTACAGTTAAACCAAATACCATATATACTCGAGTATAAGTTGACCCAAGTATAAGCCGAGGCACCTAATTTTGCCACAAAAAATTGGGTAAACTTATTGACTTGAGTATAAGCTGGGTATGCATTGTCCCCTCATCCCTATCCTGGTATGCATGGCTTCCCAGTCCCTGTCCTTGTATGCATTGGTTCCTTATCCCCTATCCTTTTATGCATGGCTCCTTATCCCTATCCTTTTATGCATGGTTCCTATAAAAAAAAAAGCATCCTATTTAACTTGCCTTTTGAAAGGGCAACACAGGGATAGTTAAATAAATGTGTTGAGGTGGTAGGTCAGTCTGAAGAAATGCGCTTTTAGGGCACGCTTAAAACTGTGGGTATTGGGGATTAGTTGAATAACCCTGGGTAGTGCATTCCAAAGAATTGGAGCAGCACGTGAGAAGTCTTTTAGACGGGAGTGGGAGGTTCTGATGATTGAGGATTCTAATCTTAGGTCATTAGCAGAATGGAGTGCACAAGTAGGGTGGTAGAGTGAGATGAGGGAGGAGATGTAGGGTGGTGCTGAACCCTGGAGCTCTTTGTGGGTGAACGTGATAAGTTTATATTGAATTCTGGAGTGGATGGGTAACCAGTGCAATTGTTCTGTCTCAGACATAATTAGTGACTCTTTACTATCTATTTTGATAATTAATATGCAGTAATTTGCTCAGAATATCGATGATGCTCAGTTTGCTATAGATTTAATGTTCATTGTTTTGGCTCCATCTAGTGGCCAAAATAATAACTGCAGTGTTTTTCTGTTTTTGGTTTCATTTTTGCTTCCCTCCAAATTCCCAATGTATCATGGGTAAGTTTGCAAGGAATTATGGTTAACTCAGCCCATTTCCCTCCAGTCCACCATTTTCGTTCTGCTTGCATACTAGAAGCATCTCATCCCTCTTCTCCCTCTGCATCAGCATCATCGGTAAGTAATCACGTGCCCCACATCTAATCCCTGTCCTATATCACCCCGCTTAGTTAGCTCTCCCCTGGTTAGCTATTAGCGCAGGTAATCTATGTAATGTATATTATGTATTCCTATGTACCCATACTGACTGATTGTATTATATGTTTACTTGTAGTTTCACCATGCCAATATACCATCACGTTCAATAAAGCACAGATTCAACCTACAGTCTTCTTATTGAACCCCCGGTATAGCGGTTTAGCTGCCTGTATACGCTACATGAATCCCGGTTCATTAGTAAGGACAGAACAGTGAAACGACGGCTCTCCAGCTAGTGAGAATACAGAGAGAAGAGCCTTCCATCCTGCAGGACTGCAGTAAAACAACAGCTAGCCAGCTAGTGAGAACTCAGACATAGAAGAGTCTTCCATCTTGCTGAGGCCAGTTACACAGCGCCATCCAGCTAGTGCAATTCAGGGAAAAGACAGCCCTTCATCCAGCTTGCAGGAATTAGTAAACTGCAGAAATCCATCTAGTGAGATTCAAGTCACCGGCTACACAGAGACTAATACAGCTACAGCAATCTCTGCCCAGCCAAACATCCCTCCAAGACACCATGTCCCACAAATAACACAGGACAAAATCTGCTACACCCGTCTCCTCAAAGACTGTAACTATCAGCAGCGCGGTCGCCATTGCCCGCGCAAATGCGAAAGCCGCCAAAATGCGAGCACGCTATGCTGAAGAAGAGATGCAACTTAAATTAGAGAAAGCATGCCTAGATGATCAAGAGAGAAAGGCGCAGTTAGAGAAGGCACGTGTGGATGCCGCCTTGGAGAGCTTAGCAGAAAAAAGAGAGGCTGCTGCGGCACTAGCCGAGGCAGAAGCACTAGAAGCTGCGCACAAACCTGAGCTGCATAGCCGTAGAAGTGTGTCAAGTCTGAAGTTGCCACTGCAAGATTCACCACAACGCACATCTCAGTATGTAAATGAACTTCCTGATCCAAACTATAACCAAGATCACGACACATCTAGTGAAACGAGTGAGAGTCATCATGAGGCTAAGCTCCATGAAAACGTGGAGAAAAACAACTCTGCTAATGTCTACCTTGCCCCTCGCCAGGTAACCAATGTGAATCATCTTGCTGACACACCGCACGACAGACCGAAGCAATATGACACCGGCTGGCGCCACCCTGAGGATACTAACAGGTATGAACGCACCTCACAACACTATCAGGGTGACCCATCACCAGTATACTCTGCTGACAACCGGTTCACATCAGAACTTGCTAAGCTCATCACACAACGTGATCTGGTTACCAAGGGACTCATGAAATTCACTGACCACGCTGAAGGTTATAGAGCTTGGAAAGCTTCCTTCCAAAATGTCACTAGAGACTTGGGGCTACAACACAGGGAAGAGATAGACCTCTTAGTCAAATACCTAGGAGAAGAGTCAGTCAAACACGCAGTAAGGATCAGAGACATTAATATAAACCACCCTCAAATCGGCATCAAAGAGATCTGGAAGAGGCTGGATGAGTGTTACGGCTCAGCAGAGGTCATAGAGAGAGCCTTATTCAAAAGAATCGATGACTTTCCAAAAATTTCTAACAATTATCTCCCAAAACTAAGAGAGCTAGGTGACCTGCTACAAGAGGTCCTAGTTGCCAAATGTGAAGGTGACCTACAAGGACTCGCATATCTTGACACAGCCAAAGGTGTTAACCCTATAGTCCAAAAGTTGCCCTACAATCTACAGGAGAAGTGGCTCACACGTGGTTCCACGTACAAATACAAACACAGTGTTTCATTCCCTCCCTTCTCAATTTTTGTAGACTTTATACACGAACAAGTGACAATCAGAAATGATCCCAGCTTTGACTTTGCAATGTCATACGCTGCACCACCACCAGCTGCAAACCCATGCAGAACATCTGTGGCAATGCACATGACTAATGTTTCTTCTCCAAGTTCCAATTACAGGTCTGCTAGCCGCTCTCTGTCAGAGACAAAAGGTACAAGATCCTGACAAGCAGTGCTCATCCTCTCCTGAAATGCAGAGCCTTCAGAGGAAAATCTATGCCAGATCGCAGAAGCTTCCTGAAAGAGAACGGTATCTGCTACAAGTGCTGCTCATCTACCACTCATCTCGCCAAGGATTGTAAGGTTAGTGTAAAATGCACAGAATGTGGCACCACAGATCATAACACTGCCCTGCTCCATGGAGTGCAGCTGACAGTGAGCATGGCAGGGAGGAAAAGAGCACTGATGCAGCTACGCCAGAGATCACTTCACAATGTACTGAAGTCTGTAAAGGGACAATAGACAGCAGGTCTTGTTCTAAAATATGCCTCGTCAGAGTGTACCCAAAAGGTCATAGAGACAAAGCTGTGAGACTGTATGCTATCTTGGATGATCAAAGTAATCGATCCCTGGCTAGATCAACAGACAACACATCTGAAATCCCAACACCAGATGTGGCAATCCATCACGCTCACTTAAAATGCATAGCACACCTTATACCGGAGCTCGACCATCAGGCACAGATAATACTGCTGTTGGGAAGAGATATCCTACAGGTTCATAAAGTGAGAAGTCATATCAATGGACTCCACAAAGCCCCTTATGCCCAAAGGCTAGACCTAGGGTGGGTCATAATAGGAAATGTATGCTTGGGACACATGCATGCCCCATTTTCTGTGACCAGTATGCTAACAAATACATTGGAGAAAGGGTGCCTGTTGTGAACTCATTTTCTGGTCTGCCTCTGGTTTCTAGTGAGGGAGCTGGTCGTGCTGACAGAGGAGTTGTGAGTTCTCTTTCCCACCTCCCTCTGGTGGTGGCAGGAGGTAGTGAAGCTGATCTAATTAACAGAGACCTGCCACCTGATAATGAGGAAGAGGAGTGGACATCTGGAGTCTCAGACTGGATTTAAGACAGCCGACTCCCTATTCCCATGCTGGTGATTTTTTTCCTGCCTCCTGAGGTCTTAGTTTCCAGCACAGTTCCTTCCTTCTCAAGCTAAGCTGTCTTTGCTCATGTTCACATTTGATTTGGTTTGGTCTATTCAGTTTTTTGTGTGGTCAGCCAGCCCCGGCTGGAGCTGTGCTGAATTTCCACTCTTATGTCACTGTATGTGCCAGTTTGCTTTTTGTCCCTTATTAGATTGGCCTCTTTTTGCTCTGTTCTCAGAATATTTCAGAGTGCTGATATAGTGGGAGAAGTCTAGTGACTTCAGGGTATTTTTTGCTATCAGAAGTGTTGGACATTTTTGCAGGGTTTTTTGGTGTGATTGCAGACAGTATCGTTCCTTTCCTGTCCTTTCTAGCTAGTGTGGACCCCATCGTTTGCTCAACCTATTTTCCTACCTGTGTTCGTGTTTTCATCTTGTCTCACTGTCAATACATGTGTGGGGGCTGTCTATTCCTTTGGGGGTCTGCTCTGGGGCAGTTTTAGATTTTCCCTTTTCTTGCTTTAGGCTTATTTAGTCCTCCGGCTGTGACAAGGCATTTAGAATCATCGTAGGTACGCTCTACGGCTGCTGTTAGTTGTGTGGTTAGGATCAGGGGTCTGCAATCCGCGTAGTTACCAACCTCTCTGGTTTTCTGTGACTTGGCTTGGTCTTGTTTTCCTCCTCGGTGACCCATTCATAACAGGCGCCCATCTCTGTTTCAACCTTGCAACAACGAGTTCCATGTCAAGGATCTACCACAAAGCATCCAACTACCCAATCATTTAATAGACTTTACTCATGACAGCAGTATGATGTCAGGAAGCTATGATGATCAGTTGGGGTACACAGTCTTCCAAAGAACTAAGCAAGACAACCAAGTAGCAATGTTGGTAGAGGACAAGTTGTTCTTAGAGGTAATGGACAAGGGACCAGTAAAAGAGGAGACCAACAGTTGGGTCGCTCCTCTCCCCTTCAGAAACCACAGATCACGTCTACCAAACAAAAGAGATCAGGCATTCAAACGTTTCTCCTCTCTTAAACACAATCTGCAGAAGAAACCAGAGATGAAAGATCACTTCTCCTTCATGTCAAAGATATTTGAGAACTGCCATGCAGAACTAGCTCCCAGTCTCAAAGACTCTGAGGAATGCTGGTTCCTACCCATGTTTGGAGTATACCACCCTAAAGAAACCAGGCCAGATAAGAGTGGTTTTTGACTCCAGTGCTAAGTTTGATGATGTCTCCCAGTGTTAGGCGTCGGATTTCTGTCGCTGCACAGCGAGAATCCCGAGCCTTACTTCCAGCGGTCTCCCATTGCTCTCCAGCCACAGAGGAGGTTGCTCAGCAAACTCGTTGGTTCAGGCGCTCTGCCCAGACCAGCTCCGTGGGTTTGCTTGCTGCTGCCACCTCTGGCGCAGCTATGACAATACATGCTGCTCAGCAGCGAGATTCTCCAGGGACTAAGTCCCCATGTCGGGCCACTGAGCATGTGTGGCTCCCCTGAGGGTTCAGTTGTCACAGAGGTACTGCACCTCCTCCTGAGGTGTAGTACCCCACCATCCAGGTGAGTTGGAGGCTGCTAACCATGCTCCAACACTCGCATCCCACACAACACGGTAGTTCAGCAAAGCCACATTGCGGCTCCCTGCTTGGAGTGTAGCAGAGCACCTTTGGTGGCTCCCTGCTTGGAACACGAAACGTGCTGGGAGGCGGGTGGAGTTTAGAATACATAAAAGAGTGGGAAGGTTTAGGATTTCAGGTCAGTCAGTCAGTCAGTCGGGGAGTCACTCAGAGAGGAGTGAGGAAGGAAGAACCCGGAGAGAGGGATGGAGGAAGGAGTACTGCAGCTGCCTCAGTGATCTGAGCCAGCTGGCCCCGGAAAGGAAAGAAGGAGAAAGACGTTGAACAGAAACCTGATCTTCCATAAGAAGGAAAGACTAGTACGGTACGTAGGAGTAAAAGGGAACAGAGGACATGGGTTAGAGGAAGAACCCTGCCTAGAAGTTCTAAGCGCAAGGCCGGGGCCCGGTCCCCTAGGTTGTATGGACACTAATGGTTCTGCAGCAGACACCGGTGGAGTAGTGAGCTGTAAATGCACTACTCCCATCTAAGACTTGGGGGCACAACAGCAACATTGATAGTGAGCCGGGATTCAGGAGTAAGGAGTCCCCGAAGCAGGCTACAGCTGTCTGCCGTACAAGTAGAGTTCTTGGGAACATCTGTCAGGAGCAACTCCAGTGTAACTCAGTACTAGGAGATCTTCACACTTAAAGGCGCTATAAGAGGAGACGTTCAGAAAGGTACATGTTGGCGGAGCGTTGGAAGGGAGCATTCCATCTGGCCTGGAGGTTGATTGAGCCTCTGATCCGGAGGACACAGTACGGAGGCAGGCACCGGTGTGTACAACAGACTGTGAGTAAAGCTTTGGAACCACAAGCCCCGGTGTCGTCCATTCATTCCTGCGCCAACACACCTAGTACCGCTACATCTGGCTACCAGCTTCTACACTTCCCGCGCCTCTCAGCTACCCCTACATCCACACTGCCCTGGGACTACAGCTCCACCTGTGGGGAGCTTCACCATCTTGGCTGCAGCACACCACCAGTCCCAGAGGATCTGAATGCAGCGTCGGCTTAACATTTCCCTTGCCGAGCACCACAGGTGGCGTCACGAACTATTCATCAATTCTACATCATTGTTCTTTCACCCCCCTTTTGCCATGGAGCCCCAGGGCCACGAACCGGGTCACAGCTTCTGTGACAACTCCCATTGAGATCAACGGGCCCGATGCCGAGTACCCCGATAGCCCTGGCCGAGGCGCTCCATTCTGGCTTCACGAACAGGATGATGAGACCCGATGCCATCGGGTTCTGTGTGCCTAAGATTTGTTGGACTTAAAAATTTTGAGAATGTGCAGAAGACCCAATTTGATAGACTGTGAAATGAATACTAAAAATGGCCGACAGCCTGGAGAAGAAGGGCGTGATCATATGGGTGGTCCTAAGAAAAGACCGCAAACTGTCCTGGGGCTCCCCTTCCTGAATTACTATGCAATAGCGACATTGCCCACCCCCCAAGGGGTTCGTATACTGGCTTGGTATGGAGGAGTTGGAAGAAGACACCGCCCCAAGAAGGAGGAGTGGAAGCCAGTGGCGGGAAAAGAGCGGAGACAGCAAGAAGAACGCTAGAACGCCATGATGGAAAGAGAAAAGAAGTCGGAAGAACGGGGGGAGGAGAAGCCACTCGCCCCCAGGCCGCCCCTTTGGAGGCTACGACCGCTGATACATCCCCTGCAGCGCCCGCCACCACCTCACAGCAGATATTGCCATTGGATGAGCCCCGTCCGGAGGAGGTATATGAGGGTTCCAAAGCAGAATGGGGGGCTGGGACCGCGTCCCCGTCTGGACCGGGCGCAGTTGCACCGACCTCCACCGACGGCCCCAGCAGAAACCGGCCTTGCCCCTGCCCAAATCCAGCTGCGATCCACCCCATCGGCAACTCCTGGAGTTGCGGCTGCCGCCATCCACTACCAGGGACCGGGACCGCAGCTGGGAGCGCCAGGTATGATTACCGCTCCAGGTCTGACCCTAGTTTTAGGAGCAGAACCCACGAACAGGAATGGCCCAAATGACCACCGGCAACCCTCGACTGCAGTGCTGCCAGCCAAGGTCCCGATGGACACTAAAGAATCGGATTCCGAGGAACCAGCGACAGCGCCGGCTGAGTCATCAACAGCAGCAGAAGTGCCATCGGTGGTAGCGGATATGCCGTCCCCGCAGGCAGTTGACATTTCCATGGCCCTTTCAATTACCCCGACCAGCCCTTATCTCTCCCTTTGGGAAGCAGAATACATGCGTTTGGCAAGCAACCAGCAACAAGATGAAGACCCCCAAAGCTTCACATCTGGTAGCAGTTCCAGTCCAGAAACCCCAGAAGGGGACAATCACTAGTTAAAACACTCTTCACTAACTCTCGTTACCCAGGAGGGTATTTGCACAGTTATGCTTTGTTTCCTATTTTTGTACCAGTTTTCTATTTTTTGGCTATCATGCTTTAGTTCTGTTTTTTCCAGTGTTGTCCAGTTGTATTGGCAGCCTTCACATTTGAACTGTGGAGATCATGAACGCTGAATGGTCCAGAACTGTCATTGTACATAGTTTGCACCTTTTTAGGTGCTCTCTCTTGGTTTTACATAGGACTCTCTTCGTAAAAGAAGACCTACCTCGTTATAGGGACATTTCCAGACACGATGGCCGGACCAGTGTCTACTTTTCACTTAATGATAATGCTTAATGTTATTTCCTGAATAGAAACTAGAAAGTATTAGTATATGATGAAAATCCTGATGACAGATTTTATGGAAGCATCTTGAGAAAAAGACATAGTGAATGTTTACAGAACTTTGAATAAAGATGTTGAGGATGTGAATATAGAATTGAAAAGTACAGGTGATGAACCAGGTATCCACGGTTGTCATCCTACGTCTAGAAGAGACAGTAAAAAGAGGAAAATGTGAAAGGTAGTGGAAAGGGAGATGTGTTGCTAGGAAATGTGAATTGATATTGAGTTTGCTTATATAGTACTTTAAATTAGGTAGCATAATTTAAAATTTAGACAGTTAATTTGTTTGTAACGTTCAAGAAACCGTGCCTCCTATATTAGGAAGTTTAGTATAAGACATGTTTATTAAGCATTACAAAATTTTGTATGTTCCTGTATTGTGAACTTTGTTTACCTTGCAGCCCGCGGATGTGCTGTGTTTAACGGGGGGGAATGTGGCGACCCTGAGGGTTCAGTTGCCACAGAGGTACTGCACCTCCTCCTGAGGTGTGGTACCCCACCATCCAGGTAAGTTGGAGGCTCCTAACCACGCTCCAACACTCGCATCTCACACAACACGGTAGTTCAGCAAAGCCACATTGCGGCTCCCTGCTTGGAGTATAGCAGAGCACCTTTGGTGGCTCCCTGCTTGGAACACGAAACGTGCTGGGAGGCGGGTGGAGTTTAGAATACATAAAAGAGTGGGAAGGTTTAGGATTTCAGGTCAGTCAGTCGGGGAGTCACTCAGAGAGGAGTGAGGAAGGAAGATCCCGGAGAGAGGGATGGAGGAAGGAGTGCTGCAGCTGCCTCAGTGATCTGAGCCAGCTGGCACAGGAAGGGAAAGAAGGAGAAAGACGTTGAACAGAAACCTGATCTTCCATAAGAAGGAAAGACTAGTATGGAACGTAGGAGTAAAAGGGAACAGAGGACGTGGGTTAGAGGAAGAACCCGGCCTAGAAGTTCTAAGCGCAAGGCCGGGGCCCTGTCCCCGAGGTTGTATGGACACTAATGGTTCTGCAGCAGACACCGGTGGAGTAGTGAGCTGTAAATGCACTAATCCCATCTAAGACTTGGGGGCACAACAGCAACATTGATAGTGAGCCGAGATTCAGGAGTAAGGAGTCCCCGAAGCAGGGTACAGCTGTCTGCCGTACAAGTAGAGTTCTTGGGAACATCTGTCAGGAGGAACTCCAGTGTAACTCAGTACTAGGAGATCTTCACACTTAAAGGCGCTATAAGAGGGGACATTCAGAAAGGTACATGTTGGCGGAGTGTTGGAAGGGTGCATTCCATCTGGCCTGGAGGTTGATTGAGCCTCTGATCCGGAGGACACAGTACGGAGGCAGGCACCGGTGTGTACAACAGACTGTGAGTAAAGCTTTGGAACTACAAGCCCCGGTGTCGTCCATTCATTCCTGCGCCAACACACCTGGTACCACTACATCTGGCTACCAGCTTCTACACTGCCCGCTCCTCTCAGCTACCCCTACATCCACACTGCCCTGGGACTACAGCTTCACCTGTGGGGAGCTTCTCCATCTTGGTTGCAGCACACCACCAGTCCCAGAGGATCTGAATGCAGCGTCGGCTTAACATCTCCCTTGCCGAGCACCACAGGTGGCGTCACAAACTATTCATCAATTCTACTTCATTGTTCTTTCACCCCCCTTTTGCCATGGAGCCCCAGGGCCACGGACCTAGTCACAGCTTCCGTGACAACTCCCATTGAGATCAACGAGCCCGGTGCCGAGTACCCCGATAGCCCTGGCCGGGGCGCTCCACATGCCCATGGAGTGATCTCCCATTGGAGATCGAAGGTCATGTGCTCAGGTCCTGCTCCTGTTTGGATTGGCCCATCCGAGAAGTCAGGAAGGTCCCAAGCGCTTGCGGCTATAAAAGGTTCGCATGGCCGCTCGGCCATGTGCTAGGATAAGACTGTATTTACAGACTATGTGGAGTGAGTGATGTATGCATGCATGAATATCTCTGGTGAAAGACTCATTAAGAAACCCCTACCCTTGGTACGCATGTGTTGTGCAGCCTAGCCTGCTAGCGCCCAGGCTTAGGCGTAGGTAGGACAGAGGTTGAGTCAGGCATCAGTCCTCACCAGGGACTCGGCACGCCTCAGTGCACGTGCTCCATAGCCAGTGTCTATAGCGGCGTTCACGGCAGCAACGCCGCGCGTTCAGTGGGCCTAGAAGGACTCTATCCCTGTGTCCTTGGGGTAGAGTTCTGTGGCCGTACACTGTGCGCTCTTTTGGCCGGGCTCTGTGAGCTTAACAGGCTCCGGCATCTACGTTCAGCGGTGGTGTGGCTCTGTGCATTAACAGAGTTCGCCCCTGTTCATATTGGGTGACGTAACCCACGTGTGACTGGTTTCACACCGCTTAATTCTTCCGCCATTACTTAGCAGCAGTGTACCACCTCTGCACGGTGGACCCCGGGCTGCGAACGCACCTACTATTATTTTATAATTTGGTGCGTTCTGCCAGCCCTAACATTATCCTAGCGCCAGAGTTTGGCTAATAATGGTGGACGAACAACGACTGCATAGATACATCCAGCAGTTGGAGGGTAGGTTGGCAGCGCTAGAGCATTCCACCTCAGCTGCGGATGTTACTTCGGTCGCTGTTCAAGCAGCTACAGAGGCTGTCGCCCGTGTCTCCACAGCTAGTCCTGCCCCGACCTTGTCTCGCCTCCCGCTGCCCGAAAAGTTTGCGGGTGATAGTGCTTCATGCAGGGGTTTCGTGAGTCAGTGCTCCATTCACCTGGAGTTGCTGGCCACACGATTTCCCTCTGAGCGGGCCAAGATGGGATTTATCATCTCCCTTCTGTCGGGCAGGGCCTTGTAGTGGGCCACCCCGCTGTGGGAGCGTGGGGATCCCCTGGTACAGAGTGCCACCCATTTTCTGGTCACTTTGAAGCAGGTGTTCCTGAGGCCTCGGGTCACGCATGACACTGCACTGTAGTTGCTGGCCCTAACCCAGGGTTCGCCTCTGGTCAGTCAGTATGCCATCCTCTTCAGAACTCTGGCCTCAGAGCTTGAGTGGCCGGATAAGGTTCTCATACCCATTTTCTGGAGAGGCCTGGCTGATCATGTCAAAGACGCCCTGGCCACCAGGAAGGTGCCCACCACCTTGGAGGAGCTCATTATGGTCTCCACCAGGATTAATATTCGCATCATTGTGTGAGGGGTGGAGTGCTCCAAGTCCCGCCAACAATATAGATTGGCTCCAAACTTTGTTAGGCGGCTGGAACCCCTCAGTCAGCCGCCTGAGCCTCCAGAAGCCATGGAGGTGTCTCGCACGGGGTCCAGGGCCCGGTCCGCGCGGGTACCTTCAGTTTGCTTCCGTTGTCGGCAGACTGGGCACCTAGCTAACCAGTGCCCACAGCGCCCAGGAAATGCTCCTATCTAGTGGTGATCGGAGGGGGCCTACTAGACACAGCGACTTTCTCCTCCAAGCTCCTGTTTAAAGTGGCGTTAGAATTCAATTCTTCCACTCTGGTGGTGGAGGTTTGTGTGGACTCTGGAGTGGAGGGCAATTTCATGTCATCTGCCTTCGCCCTACAACACGCAATCCCCCTGGTCCTGCTACCTCAGCCAGTCACTATCAGAGTGGTGAATGGTGCGACACTTCCGTCCCAAATCACCCACCAGAAGGCTCCACTGAGACTCTCACTGTCTCCTTCCCATCAGGAGATGCTGTCTCTTCTGGTCATGCCCGAAGGTATCGACCAGGTCCTCCTAGGAGTTCCTTGGTTACGAGCTCACTCTCCTCACATAGTGTTCCTCGGGAAAAATTCTCGGTTGGAGCAAGTCCTGCGAGGGTACTTGTTTGAGGGACTGCGTAAAGGTTGCTACCTCTGAGGTTCCCGCAGATCTCTCCTCGCTTCCCAGGCATTACCAGCAGTATGCAAACGTTTTCTCCAAGAAGGCGGCGGAGACCCTTCTGCCGCACCGCCCTTACGACTGTCCTATTGACCTCTTGCCTGGTGCTGAGCCTCCCCAGGGTCGAGTCTACCCCCTATCTCTCCCAGAGACAGAAGCCATGTCTCAGTATATCAGGGAGAATCTGGCAAGAGGATTCATTAGGAAGTCGGTGTCTCCGGCGGGAGCGGGATTCTTCTTTGTCCAAAAGAATGGAGAATTACGTCGGTGCATCGATTACAGGGGTCTTAACGCCATAACCGTTAAGAAAAAGTATCCTCTACCCCTGATATTGGAACTGTTCGATAGGCTAAGGGGAGCGAGAGTGTTTACTAAGCTTGATCTGCGAGGAGCCTATAACCTGATTCGCATCCGTGAGGGGGACGAATGGAAGATGGCATTTAACACCAGAGATGGGCACTATGAATACCTGGTGATGCCCATTGGGCTATGTAATGCGCCAGCCGTCTTCAAAGACTTTGTGAACGATATCTTCCGTGATATGCTTACCACCTCGGTAGTAGTCTATCTGGACGATATTCTCATTTACTCTCCAGATATTGACTCCCACCGGAGAGATGTTCGCAAAGTTTTCGATCTCCTGCGGGAAAACTCCCTTTACGCCGAGTTGGAGAAATGTGTGTTTGAGCAGGAGTCCTTGCCTTTCCTGGGCTATATCATCTTAGCCCAGGGGTTAGCCATGGATCCTGCCAAACTACAGGCGGTGATGGATTGGCAGGAGCCCCATTCTCTCAAAGCGGTGCAGCGCTTTATGGGGTTCATAAATTACTATCGCCAATTCATCCCCCATTTCTCAACTTTGGTACCGCCCTTGGTAGCCCTCACCAAGAAGGGTGCAAACCCCAAACTGTAGTCGGAAACTGTCTCCAAGGCCTTTGCCGCTATTAAATCCCACTTCGCTAGCGCTCCCATTCTACATCGCCCCGGTGTAGATAAGCCCTTCATTCTGGAGGTGGATGTGTGGCGCCCCTGAGGCTCAGTCGCCACAGAGGTACTGCACCTCCTCCTGAGGTGTGGTATCCCACCATTCAGGTAAGGTGGAGACTCCTGACCACACTCCAACACCTGCACCCCACACCACAAAGTAGTGTAGCAAAGCACCTTCGGCGGCTCCCTGCTTGGAGTATAGCAAAGCACCCATTGGTGGCTCCCTGCTTGGAATACGAAACATGTTGGGAGGTGGGAGGAGTTAGATTACATT
The DNA here is from genome assembly GCF_039654945.1 of Dendrobates tinctorius. Classification (NCBI taxonomy): domain Eukaryota; kingdom Metazoa; phylum Chordata; class Amphibia; order Anura; family Dendrobatidae; genus Dendrobates; species Dendrobates tinctorius. Next base: position 20,183,028 of record NW_027361700.1, read on the forward strand.
ACAAGGAGCAGGAAGAGTTTAGGATTAGTAGTCAGTTGGTTGGGGAGCTAGAGAGAAGAAGATCCCTGGAGAGAGGGATAGATGGATGGAAGTGCTGCAGCAGATCCCAGTGACCTGGGTCTGCTGGCACGGGAAAGGAAGAGAGAGAGCAATATAGACTGAAAGCCTGACTCTCCATAGAAAGAAAGGATTAGTACGGAACGTGAGGAGTAAAAGAGAACAGAGGACATAGGTGAGAAGAGAACCCTTCCTAGAAGTTCTAAGCGCAAGGCCGGGGCCCGGTCCCCGAGGTTGTATGGATACTAATGGTCCTGCAGCAGACACCGGAGGAATAGAAGTAGTGACCACTTTATTCCCACACAAGACTTGGGGGCACAACAGCAACTGGATAGTGAGCCGGGACTTAGTAGCAAGAAGTCCCCGAAGCAGGCTACAGCTGTCTGCCGTACAAGTAGAGTTCATAAGAACATCGGACAGGAGGAACGCCAGTGTAACTCAGTACTAGGAGTACTTCATCTAAAGGCGCTATAAGAGGAGACGTTCAGAAAGGCACATGTTGGCGGAGTGTTGGAAAGGAGTATTCCATCTGGCCTGGAGGTTGACTGAGTCCCTGACCCGGAGGACACGGCACGGAGGCAGGCACCTGTTTGTACAACAGACTGTGAGTAAAGCTTTGGAACTACATGCCCTTGTGTCCTCCACTTATTCCTGCACCAACCTGTCCAGCACTGCTACATCCCTTGCGCCTGACACTACACCATCTACAGTCGTGGCCAAAAGTTTTGAGAATGACACAAATATATTTTCACATGATCTGCTGGCCTCTGGTTTTTATGTGTGTTTGTCAGATGTTTTTATCACATACAGAAATATAATTGCAATCATATTATGAGTAGCAAAAGGTTATATTGACAGTTAGAATGAGTTAATGCAGCAAGTTAATATTTGCAGTGCTGACCCTTCTTCTTCAGGACCTCAGCAATTCTCCCTGGCATGCTCTCAATCAACTTCTGGATCAAATCCTGACTGATAGCAGTCCATTCTTGCAAAATCAATGCTTTTATTTCGTCTGAATGAAGGTTTTTGTTTGTCCACCCGTCTCTTGATGATTGACCACAAGTTCTCATTGGGATTAAGATCTGGGGAGTTTCCAGGCCATGGTCCCAAAATCTCTATGTTTTGTTCCCTGAGCCATTTAGTTATCACCTTTGTTTTATGGCAAGGTGCTCCATCATGTTGAAAAAGGCAGTGTTAATCGCCAAACTGCTCTTGGACGGTTGGGAGAAGTTGCTCTTGGAGGACATTCTGGTACCATTCTTTATTCATGGCTGTGTTTTTAGGCAAGACTGAGAGAGAGCCCATTCTCTTGGCTGAGAAGCAACCCCACACATGAATGGTTTCAGGATGCTTGACAGTTGGCATGAGACAAGACTGGTGGTAGCGCTCACCTGGTCTTCTCCGAATAAGCCGTTTTCCAGATGTCCCAAACAATCGAAAAGGGGATTCATCAGAGAAAATGACTTTACCCCAGTCCTCAGCAGTCCACTCCCTGTACCTCTTGCAGAATATCAGTCTGTACATGATGTTTTTCCTGGAGAGAAGTGGCTTCTTTGCTGCCCTCCTTGAGACCAGGCCTTGCTCCAAGAGTCTCCGCCTCACAGTGCGTGCAGATGCACTCACACCTGTCTGCTGCCATTCCTGAGCAAGCTCTGCACTGCTGGTAGCCCGATCCCACAGCTGAAACACTTTTAAGAGACGGTCCTGGCGCTTGCTGGTCTTTCTTGGGCACCCTGGAGCCTTTTTGGCAACAAGGGAACCTCTCTCCTTGAAGTTCTTGATGATGCGATAGATTGTTGACTGAGGTGCAATCTTTCTAGCTGCGATACTCTTCCGTTAGGCCATTTTTGTGCAGTGCAATGATGACTGCACGTGTTTCTTTAGAGATAACCATGGTTAACAGAAGAGAAACAATGATGCCAAGCACCAGCCTCCTTTTAAAGTGTCCAGTGGTGTCATTCTTACTTAATCATGACAGATTGATCTCCAGCCCTGTCCTCATCAACACCCACACGTGTGTTAATGGAGCAATCACTGAAACGATGTTAGCTGGTCCTTTTAAGGCAGGGCTGCAATGATGTTGAAATGTGTTTTGGGGGATAAAGTTCATTTTCTAGGCAAATATTGACTTTGCAAGTAATTGCTGTTAAGCTGATCACTCTTTAAAACATTCTGGAGTATATGCAAATTGCCATTAGAAAAAATGAAGCAGTAGACTTTGTAAAAATTAATATTTGTGTCATTCTCTAAACTTTTGACCATGACTGTACGTGGCACCTCACTTACTCTGCCCTGGGACTACAGCCCTGCCTGTGGAGTGCTATAACATCATTGCTGCACCACACCATCAGTCCCAGAGGATCTGCATGCAGCGTCGGCTTAACACCTCCCTTGCCGAAGACCACAGGTGGCGTCACAAATTATTTATTTCCATTACAAAACATCATTCAATCTCCCTTTTACTTGGGTGCCCAGGGCCACGGACCGGGTCACTGCTGCTATGACTATCCCCTCTGAGAGACCGGCCTGCTACCGAGTACCCCACAGCCCTGGGAGGGCGACCCAGATGCCTCTTCCGTCGGTGCTGGAGCGGTCCTGTTCCAGAAGGACTCACAAGGTCGGAAGCACCCATGCTTCTTCTTCTCTAAGACCTTCAAACCGGCGGAGAGGAATTATACTATCGGGGACAGGGAGATGCTAGCAATGAAGCTGGCCTTCTCAGAGTGGAGACACCTCCTGGAGGGGGCTCGCCATCCTTTCCAGGTGTTCACTGACCACAAAAATTTGGCCTATCTACAGACTGCCCAGCGGCTGAATTCTCGCCAGGCCAGATGGTCCTTGTTCTTCTCCCGATTCCATTTCACCCTGCATTTTCTCTCTGGGGAGAAGAACGTCTGGGCCAACGCTCTTTCTCGCTACGTGGTGTCATCAGAGGAGGAGGAGGAGCCTCGGCTGATAGTTCCATCGGAGAGTCTGAGGACCGTGGTTCCGGTTGCTCTCGAGTCGGTACCTCCAGGCAAGACTTTTGTCCCTGCCCATCTGCGACCGGAGGTCCTCTCTTGGGCTCATTCGCCCAGGGTGGGGGGACATTTTGGGACCAAACGAACCTCTGATCTCCTGGCGAGGACGTACTGGTGGCCACATATGGCTCGTGACGTCAGGGACTATATTCAGGCGTGCGTCTCTTTCGCCCAGAATCGGTCCTCTCGGCAGCGGCCCGCTGGGTTAATCTATCCCCTGAGGGTTGCGGACAGGCCCTGGGAGATGGTCGGTATGGACTTTGTGGTGGGCCTGCCCAAGTCCAGTGGCAGCACCGTCATTTGGGTGGTCACCGATCATTTCTCCAAGATGGTCCATCTGGTACCACTCTCTCGGCTACCTTCGGCACGGGGCCTGGCAGTGTTGTTTATTAAACATGTTTTCCGCCTACACGGCATGCCGGATAAGATTGTCAGCGACCGGGGTCCTCAGTTTGCGTCTTGGTTCTGGAGAGAGCTCTGTTCTCTGCTCAGCATTGAGCTAAATCTCTCCTCGGCCTATCATCCCGAGACGAATGAGTTGGTTGAGAGAGCCAACCAGACCCTGGTTACATACCTGCGACATTTTGTCTCGGCCAGGCAGGATGATTGGGCATCTTCGCTGCCATGGGTGGAGTTTGCCTTGAACAACGCTGTGGCCGACTCCACCGGTCAGACCCCATTCCTCCTAAATTACGGTCAGCATCCGCGCGTCCCCGTGCCCATGCCCGTGTCGTCCACCGACTCTAGGGTGGCAGACTGGGCGGTGGAGGCACGTGACATTTGGGATCGCACGCAGGATGCTATCCGGGCCTCCAAGGAGAGAATGAGGTCCTCCGCTGATACTCGCCGGCGCCCTGCTCTGACCTTCTCCGCTGGCGACTTAGTGTGGCTCTCCGCTCGAGACATCAGGCTGCGGGCGGAATCTGCTAAGTTCGCACCGCGCTATATTGGCCCTTTCAAGGTCCTCGAGCAGATTAACCCTGTGGTCTACCGTCTGGCCCTTCCACCACACTTGGCTATCTCAGACATGTTTCATGTGTCTCTCCTTAAGCCAGTTCACATGTCCCGGTTTTCTGAGCCATCTGCCGGGACATCAGACCTGTCATCTGACGAGTTTGAGGTCAATGCCATTGTGGGATGCAAGGTCATGTGGGGCAAAAAGTTTTACTTGGAGGATTGGAAGAGTCAAGGTCCTGAGGCTCAGACCTGGGAGCCGGTGGAGAACATCCACGCTCCTCTTCTGATTGCAGAGTTTGAGCGCAGCGAGGCTCAGAGGGGAGGGGGCCCTAGGAGGGTGAGTAATGTTAGGCGTCAGATTTCTGCACGGCGAGAATCCCGAGCCTTACTTCCAGCGGTCTCCCATTCTGCTCCAGCCGCAGAGGAGGTTGCTCAGCAAACTTGTTGGTCCAGGCGCTCTGCCCAGACCAGCTCCGTGGGTTTGCTTGCTGCTGTCACCTCTGGTGCAGCTATGACAATACATGCTGCTCAGCAGCGAGATTTTCCAGGGACTAAGTCCCCATGTCGGGCCACTGAGCATGCCCGTGGAGTGATCTCCCATTGGAGATCGAAGATCACGTGCTCAGGTCCTGCTCCAGTACGGATTGGCCCATCCGAGAAGCCAGGAAGGTCCCAGACGCTCGCGGCTATAAAAGGTTCGCATGGCCGCTCGGCCATGTGCTAGGATAAGACTGTATTTACAGACTATGTGGAGTGAGTGATGTATGCACGCATGAATGTCTCTGGTGAATGACTCATTAAGAAACCCCTACCCTTGGTACGCATGTGTTGTGCAGCCTAGCCTGCTAGCGCCCAGGCTTAGGCGTAGGTAGGACAGAGGGTGAGTCAGGCATCAGTCCTCACCAGGGACTCTGCATGCCTCAGTGCACGTGCTCCACAGTCAGCGTCTATAGCGGCGTTCACGGCAGCGACGCCGCGCGTTCAGTGGGCCTAGAAGGACTCTAACCCCGTGTCCTTGGGTAGAGTTCTGTGGCCGTACACGGTGCTCTCTTTTGGCCGGGCTCTGTGAGCTTAACAGGCTCCGGCATCTACGTTCAGCAGTTGTGTGGCTCTGTGCATTAACAGAGTTCACCCCTGTTCACATTAGGTGACGTAACCCATGTGTGACTGGTTTCACACCGCTTAATTCTTCCGCCATTACTTAGCAGCAGTGTACCACCTCTGCACGGTGGACCCCGGGATGCGAACGCACCTACTATTATTTTATAATTTGGTGTGTTCCGCCTGCCCTAACACCCTGAATGATGTTCTACTGACAGGACTAGACCTCAATAACAAACTGCTGGGAGTACTTATGCGCTTCCGTAAGGATTCCATTGCTTTTATCGCTGACATCCAGCAAATGTTCCATTGTTTCCTTGTGAGAGAGAGAGAGACAGGAACGTCCTAAGATTCTTCTGGTACAGAGACAATGATCCTACTAAAGAAGTCACAGAGTATCGCATGAGAGTGCACATCTTTGGCAATAGCCCGTCTCCTGCAGTCGGCATCTATGGACTCAAAAAGTCAGCCCAAGAAGGAGAAACAGAATATTGATCAGGTGTCAGACAATTCATAGAAAAAGACTTTTATGTTGATGACTGTCTGAAAGCCATGTCTTCAAATGAGACTGCCATCAGTCTTCTCAGGAGAGCCCAAGAGATGCTTGCTTGCTCCAACCTCAGGCTTCACAAAATAGCCTCAAACTGCCAAGAACTCATGAAAGCATTCCCTTCACAAGACTTGTGTAACGGTCTCAGAGACCTGGACCTGGGGTAAGATCCCACACTAATGCAATGCATCCTCGGACTTCTCTGGAATCTACAGTCAGACGCTTTCACCTTTCAGGTCAGCCAGGAAGAAAAGCCTTTCACACGCAGAGGTGTCCTGTCTAGCATCAACAGCCTGTACGATCACTTAGGTTTTGCAGCTCCTGTTACTATACAAGGCAAAGCCATACTAAGAGACTTAACTAAGGAGACTTCTGACTGGGATGCACCTCTGCCACCTGACAAGAGAATCCAGTGGGAAGTATGGAAGAGCTCTTTAGCAGCCCTCTCCAGCCTAAATGTGCCAAGGCCATACACCCCTGTGCCGTCTACAGAGATGCAGAGCCAAAGACTGTATGTATTTGCAGATGCTTCTGTCAAAGCAATTGCTGCTGTCGCCTATCTCAAAACTGTGGACTCCAAATGTCAGAGCCACATTGGATTCGTTATGAGGAAGGCCAAACTTGCTCCACAACCAGAGCACACCATACCAAGGTTAGAACTTTGTGCTGCAGTCTTAGCCGTCAAGTTAGCAGAGTTCATCGCATCCGAGATGGATATCGACCTGACACAAGCCAAGTTCTACTCAGACAGCAAAGTAGTCCTGGGATACATCCACAATGAAACCAGGCGATTCTACATTTATGTCAACAACAGAGTGCTAGAAATCAGGAGATCAGTTCATCCAAAACAGTGGCATTACATCCCCACGGACCAAAACCCTGCAGATCATGCAACTAGAGCAGTTGACGCAAGTCGACTAGAGACAACAACATGGCTCTCAGGACCAAAACTATTGTACACTGAGGAACGCTGTCCAGACTCCTTTGAACTTGTGATAGAGGACTCAGGGGCTGAAATCCGCTCTCAGGTGTCTACACTTCATACAAAGGCTCCAGCTACTCTCCTCACCCAGAAAACAGGACTATCCATTGCCCCTCCAGGAGGATTCAACGCTAAGGACCTCTACAAACGCCAATGGAGGCAAGTACAAAATCTCGCCAATACATTCTGGGACAGGTGGCGCAAACAGTATTTGTCTACCCTGCAGCCACGGTCGAAGGGGCAATCTACCAGGCCTATTCTGAGGATTGGTGACCTCGTCCTTGTGAAAGACTGTCAGGCCCATCGAAACAAGTGGCCACTTGGTCTAGTGACTGCTACATTCCTGAGTAAAGATGGCAATGTCCACAAAGTCGAACTCAGGATGGCCAAAGGTGATGGACCCAAGACATTCTCCAGGCCAGTGACTGAGCTGGTCCTATTGTTGTCTTCAGAGAGCAAGAACAGTGACATCCGTTCGATATCAGACGGGGAGTGTTCTGTCTCCAACATAATGAATGACTCTTGACTATCTATTTTGATAATTTATATGCAGTAATTTGCTCAGAATATCAATGATGCTCAGTTTGCTATAGATTTAATGTTCATTGTTTTGGCTCCATCTAGTGGCCAAAGTAAAAACTGCAGTGTTTTTCTGTTTTTGGTTTCGTTTTTGCTTTCCTCCAAATTCCCAATGTATCATGGGTAAGTTTGCAAGGGATTATGGTTAGCTCAGCCTATTTCCCTCCAGTCCACCGTTTTCCTTCTGCTTGCATACTAGAAGCACCTCATCCCTCTTCTCCCCCTGCGTCAGCATCGTTGGTAAGTAATCACGCTCCCCACATATAATCCCTGTCCTAGATCACCCCGTTAGTTAGCTCTCCCCTGGTTAGCTATTAGCGCAGGTAATCTATGTAATGTATATTATGTATTCCTATGTACTCATACTGACTGATTGTATTATATGTTTACTTGTAGTTTCACCGCGTCAATATACCATCACGTTCAATAAAGCACAGATTCAACCTACAGTCTTCTTATTGGACCCCCGGTATAGTGGTTTAGCTGCCTGTATACGCTACATGAATCCCGATTCATTAGTAAGGACAGAACAGCAATGACTGGAACAAGGTAGAGGGATCAGTTTAACGGTTGGTGAGTAATATGATCCTGGCTGCAGAATTCAAGACATATTTGAGAGGGGAGAGTTTTGTAAGAGTGAGACCCATTAGTAGAGAGTTACAATTTTCCAGACAAGGATAAATAAGAGCAACAGTAAGAGTTTTTTCAGAGTCATAGGTAAGAAAAGATAGAATTCTAGAAATGTTTTTGAGGTGCAGCTAACAAGAGCGAGACAGTGATCGGATGTGGGAGGTGAATGAAAGCTCTGAATCAAGTATGTCCCCAAGACAGTGGGCATGTTGCTGGGGAGTAATGGTAGAACCACAAACGGAAATGGCAATGTCGGGCATAGGTAGGTTAGTAGAGGGAGGAAAAACAAGGAGTTCAGTTTTTGACAGGTTCAGCTTCAGATAGAGGGAGGACATGATATTGGAAACAGCGGTAAGACAATCACTGTAATAATGCAGGCATGATGTCAGAAGTAGAAGTGTATAATTGGGTGTCATCAGCATGGAGAGGGTACTGGAAACCAAATCTACTGATTGTCCAATAGGGGCAATATTCAAGGAGAAGATGAGAGCGCCTAGGACGGATCCTTGAGGAACCCCAACAGTTAAGGGAAGATGAGAGGAAGAGGAGCCAGCAAATGATACAGTAAAGGAGCGGTCAGAGAGATAGGAGGAGAACCAGGAGAGAACGGTGTCCTTGAGGTCGATAGAGCGAGGAGGAGCTGATGATCCACAGTATCGAATGCTGCAGAGAGATCCAGGAGAATTAGCAGGGAGTAGTGACCATTACATTTAGCAATTAGTAGATCATTTGAAACTTCAATGAGGGCAGTTTCAGTAGAGTGTAAAGAGTGGAAACCGGATTGAAGAGGGTCAAGAAGAAACTGATCCGAGAGATAGAGGATTAAATGGGAGCAGACCAAGTGTTCCAGGAGTTTAGAGATGAAGGGAAGATTAGAGACGGTTCTATAGTTAGCAGCACAGTTTTGGTTAAGGGATGGTTTTTTAAGTAATGGCTGTATGATGGCATGCTTAAATGAGGAGGGAAAGATACCAGAAGAGAGAGAGAGGTTAAATATTTTTGTTAGGTGAGTGGTGACAACTGGTGAAAGGGACTGGAGTAGATGTGAAGGTATAGGGTCCGTGGTGCAAGTAGTAGGGCGAGAAGATGCAAGGAGCCTGATCACTTCTTCTTTCGTGGCTGTTTCAAAGTCAGAGAGTGAGCTAGATGCAGTGGGGGAGGGAGGACAATGCATAATATGATGGGATTGAGAGAAAATTTTATATGGATATGGTCTATTTTTTCTTTGAAATAATTGGCCAGATCATTAGCACGAAGATCCGTGGTTGGTACCTGCAAAATTACAAATCAGGCAGGAAAAGTCTGATGCATGCATAGCTTTAGAAAATTTAACGAAAAATTCTGCTAGTGAGATATTAAAAAGGGTTACGATGGAATTTTTTTTAAAAAGGTCAACTTTTTATTTTCCCAGAAACAGCACCCATCTTCTCTCTTGGCTGTGTCTGGTACTGCACCTTAACTACTTTAAAGGTATTTCCTTGAGTGCTGAAAAACGCAAACTATTGTACATGAATTTAATCTTTCCTGAAACATTGGAAAGACATACTGATATGGAATTTAGATTGCAATCCTCACTAAGGACCGTGATAATATATGGTATGTAATGCACTGTGGAATAAGATAGAGCTATATAAGGAAAAGCATAATAATAATAATATGGGACAACTTACTGACCTAAATGTCTCAGCCTTATTATTCAGTATCTCGGCAAATGCTTCTGAATACATTTGGCTTTCCTTTTCTTTTTTTTTCTATTAGACAGGAAGTGTCATCTCAGGACATCGGAGCCAGGAAAATTTTCTAATCCAGAAGAGATACTGTGAGCCAAAGATCACAGATGTAAGGTAAAAATACAAGAGATCTTCTGAGTTGTTAAGAATACAAGTAGATATACTAGATTATGTGTGTGGGAAAAATACTTACTACTCATAATGAGAGTACTCAGGAGCAAACAAATCATTTGTTCAATCATCCGCACAGGGGCTCAAGAGGTAATGGGACCCTTCTGCCTCCAAAGCAAGTGCAATTTTGCATTTTAAGAGCTCATGGGTGGAAAGGGCCCATATATTGTTCTTTGTTCTTGCACAAGGACCCTTTTCTGTCTGTGTCCGCCAATGAGAGTACTTACATTATTTTTTTTTAAGTATTCAATCAGGTTTGCTACAGCAAAATAGGAATATTTAGTAGTCATAGAGTGCCTGCAGACATTTACCCAAAGCATGGACAACCCATTTAAGCCTGATGCCCAAGTACTTATTATGTAAGCTTACAATTTGAAGACTTTTAATAGGACATCTGGATCGCCCCCGTCCCAGGGCTGTGGGGTACTCAGTACCGGGCCGGTGTCAGGGGGAAAGTATCACGGCAGCTGTGACCCGGGCCGTGGCCCTGGGCGCCCAATGTCAATGGTTGTTGTAGTTAATGGAAATGGAATAGTTCGTGACGCCACCTGTGGTGTTCGGCAAGGGAGATGTTAAGCCGACGCTGCAGACAGCTCCGCTGGGACAGATGGTGTGGTGCAGCAATGGTGGTATAGCTCTCCACAGGCAGGGCTGTTGTCCCAGGGCAGTGTAGATGTGGGGACACCTTGATGGTGTAGTGTCCGGCGCAGGGAATGTAGCAGTGCTGGCGGTTGCAAGAAGGAATTGAGGACACCAGAGCTTGCAGTTTCAACGCTTTACTCACAGTTCTTGGTAACCACTGGTGCCCGCTTCCATGCCGTGTCCTCCGGGGCAGAGACTCAATCAACCTCCCGGGCAAGTTAGGCTTCTCCTCTCCAACACTCCGCCAACAGGTACCTTTCCTGAACGACTCCTCTATTGCGCCTTTTAGTGTAAAGAGCTCCAGTACCGTGGTTACTCTGAAGGTCCTTCTGTCAGATGTTCCTAAAAACTCTACTTGTATGACAGACAGCTGTAGCCTGATGAGGGATCTCATGGATTCCGGCTCTCTATCCATGTTGCTGTTGTGTCCCAAGTCTTAGATGGAAGTAGTGCATTTACAGCCAACTACTCCACCGGTGTCTGCTGCAGAACCATAAGTGTCCATACAACCTCGGGGACCGGGCCCCGGCCTTGCGCTGAGAACCTATAGGCAGGGTACTCTCTCAACCCATGTCTCCTCTCTGTTCTCTCCCCTTCATTTCGTGCTTATCCTTCTTTCTTATGGAAGCTGCAGTTTCAGGTCTACGTCTCTTCTCCTTCCTTTCCTTTCCATGCCAGCTGGCTCAGGTCACTGAGGCAGTTGCAGCACTCCTTCTTCTATTCCTTTCTACGGGAGATCTTCCACTAAGACCAGTCCTCAGCCTCTCCTGACTGACTGTCTTCCACCGCCTCACTCCCGTCAGACTGACCTTCTGTCAGACTGCTCTCCTTCTCTGGGACTCACCCCAGACTGACCTATAATTCTAAACCTTCCAAACCTTTTATATGGATCTCAACTCCACCCACCTTCCAGCACATCTCGTGTTACGAAGCAAGGACCCACGAAAGGTGCTCTGCTATCCTCTAAGCATGGAGCGGCAATCTGGTCAGTGCTGAACTATCCTGTGTGTGGGATGCAGGTGTTGGAGTGAGGAAAGGAGTTCCCAACTTACCTAGTTGGTGGGGCACTACACCTTAGGAGAAGGTGCAGTACCTCTGTGGCGACTGAGCCTCAGGGGCGCCACACATCCGTAGATGTTAATGTGTCCCTAGTGTACCTGTACTTTCCAAAAAAAAAAAAATTATTATGGATTGTATAAGGCTAGTTTCACACTAGCGTATGGAGGAGCTGCTGAGGGATACGGACTTCCTCAGTGAAGCTCGGCCCACTGCCACGCCTCCTCCATTCAGCTCCGCCTCCGTTGGCCTGCGTACCCCATCTTTAGGCTATGTGCACACGCTGCGGTTTTTGCTGCGGATCCGCTGCGGTTTTGGCCGCTGCGGATCTGCAGCAGTTCTGCAGACAGTGTACAGTAGCATGTAAATCTATGTGATTTACAATCTGCTGTGCACATGCTGTGGATTTTTAACTGCGGAAAAGCTGCGGTTTTGAATCTGCAGAAAGAAATGACATGTCACTTCTTTTCTGCGGATTCTGCTGCGGTTTACCATCTGCTCAATTGTAGAGGTGATAAACCGCAGGGGAAAACCACAGGCCAATCCGCAGGTAAAACTGCAGGTCATTTTACCTGAGGTTTTACCTGCGGTTCCGCAGATACAAATCCGCAGACCAATCCGCAGCGTGTGCACATAGCCTTAGGGTTAGCTAGTACTAGAGAAGAGAGAGGATTCAAAAAGATATAAATAAACTGAAGCAGTGGGCAGCAACTAACAGAATGCATTTTTCCCTGTTAAAAACCAAAGTACTACATCTGGGCAATAAAATGAAAAAAAGAATATACAGAATGGAAGGAATAGGGCTAAGCACAGACTGAACATGAGTCAACAGACTGATGCAGCAGGAAAAAAAGCAAATGCAATTCTGGGATGTATTAACAGAAGCATACAGTCTAGATCAGGGGTCTCAAAACTCGACAGAGTATATGGGCCGCGCATAAAAAAACTTAAGCTGGCGGGCCGCATTCCTTTCAAACTTAATACAGTCACAATTGATAGCGGTATCTAAGGGGTTAAACGGCCGTGATCGGTGCTAATACCGATCACGGCCGTTCAAATAGGTTGTCAGCTGCGATGTACAGCTTACCTCAGCGGATGATAGTGTCGGCTCTGCATGTGAGCCGGCGCTATCATCTCGCTGTACACGCACAGCCACAGTCACCTGCAAAATCCAGCAATGGGGGGAAGTCACGCCTCCACTCTCTGCGCACTGGCGTGATGTCATTACACAGCGCCAGATGGATGTCATCATGCAGGGCCAGAGCCACTACCGAGCGGTGCACTCCACCTCTCTTCTAGTGTGAGCAGTGGCATAGCTACAAAGTTATGGGCCCTGGTGCAAACTTTCAAATGGGGCCCACCCCATGCCAAAATACACACACATCTCCGCTCAGCACACCTCGTACACACATGGCTCCGCTCTATACAACTCTCACACACATGCCTCCGTTCCCTACACCTCGTACACAGACAGCTCCGCTCCGCACACCTCGTACACACGCGGCTCTGCTCCGTACACCTCGTACACACGCGGCTCCGCTCCGTACACACGCGGCTCCGCTCCGTACACCTCGTACACACGCGGCTCCGCTCCGTACACCTCGTACACACGCGGCTTCGCTACTTACACCTCGTACACACGCGGCTCCGCTACGTACACCTCGTACACACGCGGCTCCGCTACATACACCTCGGTCTTCGCACACACACACAGCTCTGCTACATCCATCCTGTAAACCCCTCCTGACCCCACACAGAAACTTACCCAGCCAGCACCATGACAACCAGCATAGACAAAGACAGCAGCGTTCTGCATACACTGAGGCCCCTGATCATGAAGAACAAAGACAAAAGAATCTAATTAATAAAAATATTGGAGAAAGAGAAACCAATCACAAACTAAAATGTTTCTATACTAATGCATAAAGCATGGGCAACAAACAAGGAGAATTGGAACTACTAACACAGGAAAAGAAATATGATGTCATTGGAATCACTGAAACTTGGTGGGACGATACATATGATTGGAATATAAGACTAGAAGGATACAACTTATTTGCAAGAAACAGACTTGATAAACGAGGAGGAGGTGTCGCATTGTATGTTAGAAACGCGTATATATGCACAGAGATTGAAGCTTCAGAGACTGGGAGTTCTGTGGAAACTGTTTGGGTAAGAATACAAGGACAGAACAAAGGAAAGGACACCATTGTAGGCATTTACTACAGGCCGCCTGTGCAAGCTGAAGATAGGGATGAACTCTTTATGCATCAAATGGCCAAGTTCTCCAAAAAATATGACATAGTTGTCATGGGAGATTTCAACTATCCATACATTTGTTGGGAATCTCTCTCAGGCAAAACTAACAGGTCAAGGAAATTCTTATCCTCACTTGCTGACTTTATCTTCCAAAAGTTATGGAAGAAAACAAGGGGAACTGCTACCTTGGATCTAATCCTTAGAAACAGGGAGGAAATGGTTGAGGAGGTAAAAGTGGCTGAGAACCTAGGAGGTAGCAACCATGCTATTTTAGAATTTTGGATAACTAGAGGAGGAAGACCTGTGAAGACTCAGACGTCAAGGTTAGATTTCAGAAAGGCAGATTTTAAGGGATTCAGAAAGAGAATTGGAGGGATCCAATGGCTGGATATCCTTAAAGACAAAAATGTCCAGGAAGGATGGGAAATCTTGAAAAATTAAATTCTCAAAGCACAATTGTTAACAATTCCGAAAAGAGGGAAGAATAGGAAGCATTTAAGGAAGCCAGGATGGATGAACACAGAACTTAAGCACATGCTAAAAAGGAAGAAAAAAATGTTTATAAAATGGAAAGAGGGAGGCATACAGTGCCTACAAGTAGTATTCAACCCCCTGCAGATTTAGCAGGTTTACACATTCGGAATTAACTTGGCATTGTGACATTTGGACTGTAGATCAGCCTGGAAGTGTGAAATGCACTGCAGCAAAAAAGAATGTTATTTCTTTGTTTAATTTTTTTTTAAATTGTGTTAAGTTTATTCAGAGGGTCATTTATTATTCAACCCCTCAAACCACCAGAATTCTGTTTGGTTCCCCTAAAGTATTAAGAAGTATTTCAGGCACAAAGAACAATGAGCTTCACATGTTTGGATTAATTATCTCTTTTTCCAGCCTTTTCTGACTATTTAAGACCCTTCCCAAACTTGTGAATAGCACTCATACATGGTCAACATGGGAAAGACAAAGGAGCATTCCAAGGCCATCAGAGACAAGATCGTGGAGGGTCACAAGGCTGGCAAGGGGTACAAAACCCTTTCCAAGGAGTTGGGCCTACCTGTCTCCACTGTTGAGAGCATCATCCGGAAGTGGAAGGCTTATGGAACTACTGTTAGCCTTCCACGGCCTGGACAGCCTTTGAAAGTTTCCTCCCGTGCCGAGGCCAGGCTTGTCCGAAGAGTCAAGGCTAACCCAAGGACAACAAGGAAGGAGCTCCGGGAAGATCTCATGGCAGTGGGGACATTGGTTTCAGTCAATACCATAAGTAACGTACTCCACCGCAATGGTCTCCGTTCCAGACGAGCCCATAAGGTACCTTTACTTTCAAAGCGTCATGTCAAGGCTCGTCTACAGTTTGCTCATGATCACTTGGAGGACTCTGAGACAGACTGGTTCAAGGTTCTCTGGTCTGATGAGACCAAGATCGAGATCTTTGGTGCCAACCACACACGTGATGTTTGGAGACTGGATGGCACTGCATACGACCCCAAGAATACCATCCCTACAGTCAAGCATGGTGGTGGCAGCATCATGCTGTGGGGCTGTTTCTCAGCCAAGGGGCCTGGCCATCTGGTCCGCATCCATGGGAAGATGGATAGCACGGCCTACCTGGAGATTTTGGCCAAGAACCTCCGCTCCTCCATCAAGGATCTTAAGATGGGTCGTCATTTCATCTTTCAACAAGACAACGACCCAAAGCACACAGCCAACAAAACCAAGGCCTGGTTCAAGAGGCAAAAAATCATGGTGTTGGAGTGGCCTAGTCAGTCTCCTGACCTTAACCCAATTGAAAACTTGTGGAAGGAGCTCAAGATTAAAGTCCACATGTGACACCCAACGAACCTAGATAACTTGGAGAAGATCTGCATGGAGGAGTGGGCCAAGATAACTCCAGAGACCTGTGCCGGCCTGATCAGGTCTTATAAAAGACGATTATTAGCTGTAATTGCAAACAAGGGTTATTCCACAAAATATTAAACCTAGGGGTTGAATAATAATTGACCCACACTTTTATGTTTAAAATTTATTAAAATTTAACTGAGCAACATAACTTTTTGGTTTGTAAGATTTATGCATCTGTTAATAAATCCTGCTCTTGTGTGAAGTTTTAAGGCTCTAACTTATTTGCATCTTATCAAACATGCTAAATCTGCAGGGGGTTGAATACTACTTGTAGGCACTGTATCTAAAGAAGAATATAATGCTGTCTGCAGAACCTGCAGGGCACAAATCAGATTACTAAAGCTGGCAATGAATTGAGGCTTGCAAGAGATGTCAAAAGCAATAATAAAGGATTTTGGGGATATGTCAAAAGTAAAAGAAAAGTCAAAGATGCTATAGGATTTTTACAGGATGAAAATGATGAAATGGTAAGACAGGATGTTGAGAAGGCCGAACTTTTAAATTCCTATTTTGCATCTGTTTTCTCTCAGAAAGGAAATGTAACATCAACTGTTCTTCACTGTCCTATTAAGGGAATAGAAGAATCCAGGATATCTATAAACAGAAAGATAGTGAGGAAACACTTAGCTAACCTAAATGAATTCATGTCTCCAGGTCCAGATGAATTACACCCCAGAGTACTGAAGGAGATAGCAGAAGAAATTTTTGAACCCCTCTCCATAATCTTTGAAAATTCTTGGAGAACAGGAGAAGTCCCAGAAGACTGGAGAAGAGCAAATGTTGTTCCTATCTTCAAAAAGGGGAAGAAGGTGGACCAAGGCAACTATAGGCCGGTGAGTTTGACTTATATACCAGGAAAGATCTTTGAACAAATTATTAAACATGTTTGTCAGTACCTGGATAAGAATGAAGTGATTAAACAGAGTCAGCATGGGTTTGTAACTAATAAGTCATATTAGACTAACTTAATTTCCTTCTATGACGGAATCACTGATTGGGTGGATCAAGGAAATGCTGTAGATATAGTATATCTTGACTTCAGCAAAGCATTTGGCAAAGTATCTCATACAATCCTTATTGAAAAAATGACTAAGTATGGAATGGACAAGGCAACTGTAAGGTGGATTCATAACTGGCTTAGTGATCGGACCCAAAGAGTGGTCATAAATGGCTGCACATCCAGTTGGAAGAATGTTTCAAGTGGGGTACCACAGGGCTCTGTCCTGGGCCCTGTATTGTTCAACATCTTTATCAACGATTTAGATGAAGGAATTGAGGGTAAACTGATTAAATTTGCTGATGACACAAAGGTAGGAGGGATAGCTAATACTAGAGAAGAGAGAGAGAGGATTCAAAAAGATATAAATAAACTGGAGAAGTGGGCAGCAACTAACAGAATGGTTTTTAACAGGGAAAAATGCAAAGTACTACATCTGGGCAATAAAAATGAAAAAAGCATATGCAGAATGGGAGGAATAGGGCTAAGCAACAGCACATGTGAAAAAGACTTGGGTATACTAATAGATCACAGACTGGATATGAGTCAACAGTGTGATGCAGCAGCAAAAAAGACAAATGCAATTCTAGGATGTATTAACAGAAGCATACAGTCTAGATCACGTGACAAGCTGGAGCAAGTTCAGAAAAGAGCGACCAGAATGGTTACCGGTCTGCAAACCCTGTCTTATGAGGAAAGATTGCAGGATTTGGGAATGTTTAGTTTGCAAAAGAGAAGACTGAGAGGAGGCTTAATAGCTGTCTACAAATATCTAAAGGGCTGTCACATTGTAGAAGGATCAACTTTATTCTCATTTGCACAAGGAAAGACTAGAAGCAATGGGATGAAACTGAATGGGAGGAGACACAGATTAGATATTAGAAAAAACTTTTTGACAGTTAGAGTGATCAATGAGTGGAACAGGCTGCCACGAGAAGTGGTGAGTTCTCCTTCAATGGAAGTCTTCAAACAGAGGCTGGACAGACATCTGACTGGGATGATTTAGCGAATCCTGCTTTGAGCAGGGGGTTGGACCAGATGGCCCAGGAGGTCCCTTCAAACTATACCATTCAATGATTCTAAATGATAATTAAAGGGGCGATCTAGTGAAAACAAGTTGTCACCCAGTTAGAGGAGTTTAGATGAACGAATAATGTTCTGGTGAAATGGATAACTCAGATCACTGATGAAATTTTGGACTCAATCTTTGACAAGAACAAGGCGGCATGTTGGATATTTGTAAAATAAGAAGCTATGACCTATGTTTGGTCTTCTGGCTAAATAATGAACAACTAAAATGAATATGGATCTCATATCTGATAGAGAATCAACGTCAACTTACATAGTTGTTAAGGTTGAAGGGAGACTTTAAGTCCATCTAGTTCAACCCATATCCTATCCTAACTTGCCCTAACATGTTGATCCAGAGGAAGGCAAAAAAAAACCCATGTGGCAAACAGTAAGCTTCACATTGGGGAAAAAAATTCCTTCCCGACTCCACATACGGCAATCAGACTAGCTCCCTGGATCAACGCAATATTAAGGATACTAGTGTATATACCCTGTAATATTATACTTTTCAAGAAAGGCATCCAGTCCCTTCTTAAATTTTAGTAGGGAATCACTCATTACAACATCATATGGCAGAGAGTTCCATAGTCTCACTGCTCTTACAGTAAAGAATCCGCGTCTGTGATTATGCTTAAACCTTCTTTCCTCCAGACGTAGAGGATGCCCCCTTGTCCCCGTCACAGGTCTAAGAGTAAAAAGATCATTAGAAACGTCTTGGTATTGTCCCCGCATATATTTATACATTGTAATAAGATCACCCCTAAGCCTTCGATTCTCCAAACTAAATAACCCCAAGTGTAATAACCTGTCTTGGTATTGCAGACCCCCTAGTTCCCTAATTACCTTGGTCGCTCTTCTCTGCACCCGCTCCAGTTCAGCTATGTCTTTCTTATACACCGGAGACCAGAACTGTACACAGTATTCTAAGTGTGGTCGCTCTAGTGACTTATATAGAGGTAAAATTATGTTCTCCTCATGAGCATCTATGCCTCTTTTAATGCATCCCATTATTTTATTTCCCTTTGCAGCAGCTGCCTGACACTGGCCGCTAAATGTGAGTTTGTCGTCCACCCATACACCCAGTTCTTTTTCAGTGACTGTTTTGCCCAGTGTTTTACAATTAAGCACATAATTATACATCTTGTTCGTTCTACGCAAGTGCATGACCTTGCATTTATACCCATTAAAGCTCATTTGCCATTTATCAGCCCAAGCTTCTAGTTTACATAAATCCTCCTGTAATATAAAATTGTCCTCCTCTGTATTAATTACCCTGCAGAGTTTAGTGTCATCTGCAAATATTGAAATTCTACTCTCTATGCCCCCTACAAGGTCATTAATAAATATGTTAAAAAGAAGCGGGCCCAAAACTGACCCTTGTGGTACCCCACTGCTAACCGTGACCCAGTCCGAGTGTGCTCCATTAATAACCACTCTTTGTTTCCTATCCCTGAGCCAGCTCTTAACCCACCTACACATATTTTCCCCTATCCCCATTGTTCTCATTTTATGTATCAACCTTTTGTGTGGCACCGTATCAAAAGCTTTTGAAAAGTCCATGTACACCACGTCCACTGCATTCCCTTGGTCCAGTCCGGAACTTACCTCTTCATAAAAGCTTATCAGATTAGTCTGACAGGAACGGTCCCTTGTAAACCCATGTTGATATTGGGTCATAAAGTTATTCTTCTCCAGATACTCCAGTATAGTATCTCTTAGAAAACCCTCCAGGATTTTACCCACAGTTGAGGTTAAACTTACTGGCCTATAATTTCCAAGTTCAGATTTTGTCCCCTTTTTGAATATTGGCACCACATTTGCTATGCGCCAGTCCTGTGGTACAGACCCTGTTATTATGGAATCTTTAAAGATTAAAAATAATGATCTATCTATGACTGTGCTTAATTCTTGCAGTACTCGTGGGTGTATCCCATCTGGGCCCGGCGATTTGTCAATTTTAGTGATTTTTAGACGCCGCCGTACTTCCTGCTGGGTTAAGCAGGTGACATTTAACGGAGAATTTTTATCCCTGATCATGTTATCCGTCATGGGATTTTCTTGTGTAAATACTGTTGAAAAAAGTCATTAAGCATATTGGCTTTTTCCTCACCCTCATCCACCATTTCACCCAGACTATTTTTAAGGGGACCAACACTATCATTTTTTAGCTTCTTACTATTTATGTAGTTAAAGAATATTTTGGGATTATTTTTACTTTCTCTGGCAAGGAGTCTCTCTGTCTCAATCTTTGCTGTCTTGATTTGCTTTTTACAGAATTTATTTAATTTTCTGTATTTATTTAATGCCTCATCACGACCTACTTGCTTTAATTCTCTAAATGCTTTAGTTTTATCTCTTATTGCGCCCCTTACAGCTCTATTTAGCCATAGTGGTTTCCTCCTATTTCTAGCATGTTTATTCCCATATGGTATATATTGTGCACAGGTCCTATTCAGGATGCTAATAAACGTCTCCCATTTTCTTTGTGTATTTTTATATCTCAGGATATCGTCCCAGTTAATTGCACCAAGATCATCTCTCATCCATTGGAAATTTGCCTTCCTGAAGTTTAGTGTCCTTGTTACCCCTCTACTACACATCTTATTAAAGGATACATGAAAACTTATTAATTTGTGATCACTATTACCCAAGTGACCCTCAACCCTTACATTTGATATGCGGTCTGGCCTATTGGTTAATATTAGGTCTAGCAGTGCCCCCCCTCTTGTTGGGTCCTGAACCAGTTGTGAAAGGTAATTGTCTGTCATAGTAGTCAAAAACCTATTACCTTTGCTGGAACTGCAGGTTTCGGTTCCCCAATGTATTTCAGGGTAGTTGAAGTCCCCCATAATAATGACTTCTCCTTGAGTCGCAGCTTCATCTATTTGCTTTATGAGGATATTCTCTGTTGCTTCCATTATTTTTGGAGACTTATAACAAACCCCTATCAGTAATTTATTATTTTTCCCCCCTCCCCTTATCTCTACCCACAGGGACTCTACATTTTCATTAGCTTCATATATATTATCACGAAGGATGGGTTTTAAGGATGATTTTACATATAAACACACGCCTCCCCCTCGCTTATTTGTACGGTCATTTCTGAACAGACTATAGCCCTGTAAATTAACAGCCCAGTCATGGCTCTCATCCAGCCATGTCTCAGATATCCCCACCATGTCATAATTATGCTCCAACAACATTAACTCCAGTTCCTCCATCTTGTTGGCGAGGCTTCTGGCATTAGTATACATGCACTTTATGTATCTCTCTGTACCTCTATTCTTTCTTAAATTATTAACTGTTCTAACCCCACCCCCCATGCCACCCCCACCCCCAATTTCATTATTTGTGCCCAGGTCTCTATCTGCACTGTCTTCCCCTCCTATAAAAGGAATACCCTCCCCCCCCGTCCCTAGTTTAAACACTCCTCCAACCTTCTAGCCATTTTCTCCCCCAGCACAGCTGCACCCTCCCCATTGAGGTGCAGCCCGTCCCTAACGTAGAACCTGTAGCCAACTGAGAAGTCGGCCCAGTTCTGCAGGAACCCAAACCCCCCCTTCCTACACCAATTCCTGAGCCACTTATTAACCTCCCTAATCTCCCGTTGCCTCTCTGGCGTGGCACGTGGTACAGGAAGTATTTCCGAAAATACCACCTTGGAGGTCCTTGCTTTAAGCTTACAGCCTAATTCCCTGAAATCATCTTTAAGGACCTTCCACCTACCTCTAACTTTGTCATTTGTGCCAATGTGCACCATGACCGCTGGATCCTCACCAGCCCCTCCCAGTAATCTGTCAACCCGATCAGCGATGTGTCGGACTCGAGCACCAGGTAGGCAGCACACCGTTCGACGATCCCTGTCTTTGTGACAGATTGCCCTATCTGTTCCCCTAATAATTGAGTCTCCCACTACCAGAACCTGTCTGGCCTGCCCTGCTCTCCTATTTCCCCCCTTACTGGAGCAGACACTCCTCCGGCTTTCAGAGGACATGCCTTGCTGCAGCAGTGCTACTCCTGCACTACAGTCATATGTAAAAGTTTGGGCACCCCTATTAATGTTAACCTTTTTTCTTTATAACAATTTTTGTTTTTGCAACAGGTATTTCAGTTTCATATATCTAATAACTGATGGACTCCGTTATATTTCTGGATTCAAATGAGGTTTATTGTACTAACAGAAAATGTGCAATCTGCATTTAAACAAAATTTGACCGGTGCAAAAGTATGGGCACCCTTATCATTTTCTTGATTTGAACACTCCTAACTACTTTTTACTGACTTCCTGAAGCACTAAATTGGTTTTGTAACCTCATTGAGCTTTGAACTTCATAGCCAGGTGTATCAAATCATGAGAAAAGGTATTTAAGGTGGCCACTTGCAAATAGTTCTCCTATTTGATTCTCCTATGAAGAGTGGCATCATGGGCTCCTCAAAACAACTCTCAAATGATCTGAAAACAAAGATTATTCAACACAGCTTTTCAGGGGAAGGATACAAAAAGTTGTCTCAGAGATTTAACCTGTCAGTTTCCACTTTGAGGAACATAGTAAGGAAATGGAAGAACACAGGTACAGTTCTTGTTAAGCCCAGAAGTGGCAGGCCAAGAAAAATATCAGAAAGGCAGAGAAGAAGAATGGTGAGAACAGTCAAGGACAATCCACAGACCACCTCCAAAGACCTGCAGCATCATCTTGCTGCAGATGGTGTCACTGTGCATCGGTCAACAATACAGCGCACTTTGCACAAGGAGAAGCTGTATGGGAGAGTGATGCGAAAGAAGCCGTTTCTGCAAGCACGCCACAAACAGAGTCGCCTGAGGTATGCAAAAGCACATTTGGACAAGCCAGTTACATTTTGGAAGAAGGTCCTGTGAACTGATGAAACAAAGATTGAGTTGTTTGGTCATACAAAAAGGCGTTATGCATGCGCTGTATTGTTGACCGATGCACAGTGACACCATCTGCAGCAAGATGATACTGCAGGTCTTTGGAGGTGGTCTGTGGATTGTCCTTGACTGTTCTCACCATTCTTCTTCTCTGCCTTTCTGATATTTTTCTTGGCCTGCCACTTCTGGGCTTAACAAGAACTGTACCTTTGTTCTCCCATTTCCTTACTATGTTCCTCACAGTGGAAACTGACAGGTTAAATCCCTGAGACAACTTTTTGTATCCTTCCCCTGAAAAGCTATGTTGAATAATCTTTGTTTTCAGATCATTTGAGAGTTGTTTTGAGGAGCCCATGATGCCACTCTTCATAGGAGAATCAAATAGGAGAACTACTTGCAAGTGGCCACCTTAAATACCTTTTATCATGATTTGATACACCTGGCTATGAAGTTCAAAGCTCGATGAGGTTACAAAACCAATTTAGTGCTTCAGGAAGTCAGTAAAAAGTAGTTAGGAGTGTTCAAATCAAGAAAATGATAAGGGTGCCCATACTTTTGCACCGGTCAAATTTTGTTTAAATGCAGATTGCACATTTTCTGTTAGTACAATAAACCTCATTTGAATCAAGAAATATAACTGAGTCCATCAGTTATTAGATATATGAAACTGAAATACCTGTTGCAAAAACCAAAATTGTTATAAAGAAAAAAGGTTAACATTAATAGGGGTGCCCAAACTTTTACATATGACTGTAACACTCCCCTCATCTGCCAACTTAGCAAACTTATTGGGGTGTGCCAGATCAGGACTAGCCTCCCTGGTGCTCTTCCCTCTACCCCACCTTCTAACTGTCACCCAGCTAGCTGCTTCACTGTCCTGCCATAAACTTGTTCATTTATGGCGGGGAGGGGGCAAACCTGGGCTTGGTAGCCACATGTGGACCCATAGCTTGCGGCTGCCTGCCAGCTTGGTGCATTAGCACCAGGTATAAAAACAGCTGTGAAGAGGTGAAGAGCAGGTCTCCAGAAGTGGCTTTTGAGTAGACCCACACAGAAGAGAATAGCTTGTTGCGCATATTTTGTTAGTAGCCACACACAGAAAAGCAGATATTGATGTGCATATTCTGGCAGGGGGCGAAAGGCAGGGATAATATGGTAAACTGGGGTAAAGTGGGTACCCGGGTTGTAAGTATACTGCCTATAAGGTAGGGGGCACAAGGTCACAGTGTGCTTTGTGTGTTAAAGCTTCAGATGTCAATATAAGGGTAATGAGGGCTCTGTTTCTCACTACTGTGTGAGGGGAAACATTGGATGTGGCTTGAGACAAGCTCAGTGTAGCTCTCTAGGTGAAATAGGTTGGGGACCACTGACCTATGGCATTATTGGCCCATGATCTCACTGGTCTCCAGTTCAGTACACAGGTGTAAGCTAAAGCTATTTTGTCCCAATACAAATTTTGTAATGAACCCTCCTACCTACCATGTGGCATTTGGGTATCCTCTTATAAAGAGTCCCCTCAGGCACCAGAGCTCAGGTGTGACGGTTACCTCTTTACCCTCTATAGATACACCATAGTTGCGAGAATCTCTAGACACATTTACTTCCGTAAGTGTGAATGATATTTGCAAACCTTTTTATAGGCTTTAGATTTAGCGCTGATTGTGATAATTAGAAGCTATGTACATACGAACCTAGAACAAATAACCGTATCTAATAAACAGGTGTTTAACCTCCATGATGAGCACCGCTTCTCACATATTCAGCACAACTCAAACGTGTTGCACAGATTGAATATTTGGGCTGTTGTCTTGGAGAGATGTCTTTTATCAGAACTGCCCCCCCCACTCCATCCTGAACTCATTAACGTTGTACACCCCCTGCCTAGAGGCATTTAATAATGCATGATCAATTTCCAGAGAGACAGCAGGAGAGAGCAGGAGGCTTTCCCTTCCAGACACCCCCTTCACCATTCATATAATAAGCAGAGTTCCCCTCATGCACCCAGTTCTCGCTGATTGTTGCCCTCTTACAGTGATAAAATTCAGTACCTTTCCAGGATAAAATGTCTATTTGTGCGAGTAGCTTATTATAACATCTGCCTTATCCTGTATCAAAAAGACACAATAATCACCGTTTAGCTCTAGGAGGTGCAGTCCTACCTTGCCTGGTCCCATTACTAGTACATAAAATGCCAATTATTAACATTAAGGTGCCCATATACATGAAATAAACGTTGGCCAAAGTTGACGAGTTCAGTGGAGCAGGCCTACCTCCTCTCCCCTGACAGTAGATGGGGAAAAGTGATTGCACTTGTTGAATTTCAACATGCCTGATCCTTTTTTTCTTATGAAGGGTAAGGACTTGTCTGGCAGTGTTTTATTCGCCTGCTATTATTTAGGGGTTTCTCTTGACCCCATATTATATAGGGTCAAGAGACACATTGGCCAGCAGCTCTGTAAGGCGTACCTTAATAGGGAACTTTTGTCCATACAATTCCTTTTTTTTTTTGACAAACAAGTCCAAATTATGAGTTAATTAAAGGTGTTGCCCCCTTTACATCTAGCGATGCACCAGCGATCCCGACCACGATACGACCCGGTCAGGATCGCTGGTGCATCGCTAAATGGTCACTAGTGAGCTGCCTAACAGGCAGATCTCACAGCGACGCAGCAGTGGTCGTTACTTACCTTTCAGACTCGGCGATGATGACGTCCTCCCGCCCGCGTCCACGCGTCGCTTGCCGGCGCCAGCAGGAAGCAGCCGACGAGAAATGGACATGGACGATCTCGCGCGTTCAGCGATAGCCAGCGGGGGAGCCGGTCGGAGGTTATTATCACATGTAGCGATATTGCTAGCAATATCGCTGCTGCGTCACAAAATCGGTGACGCTTTAGCGATATTGCTAGCGATATCGCTATGTGTGAAACCCCCTTAAGAAGTATTCTGCAGTCATTCTATGTGACTGCAGACTGCAAAATCATGACAGATTACAATAGGCACACTGTCACAATTTCCCTGTATGCCCCATGCATGTGCATTGTCAGATGACCGCATGTATGTGATTTACATATTTGCGGTCAAGTGCCAGCTAGACTCATGCGCTTCTCCCAATTCTCTTCTATTGAGAGAAGCCATGTGAGACTATTTGATATGTGACCCAAAGTATGCAGATCACATACATGCGGTCATGTGACTGCCCACTTGCACGAGGCTTGCAGGGTAACCTTGACATTGTACTCATTGCACACTGTCTTGATTCAGCAGTCAATCACGTAGAATGGCTGCAGAATGTTTCTAAGGCCGGGGTCACACTAACCGACGCAAAATACGGTCAGTATTTTACATGTATAATACGGATGAATGGCCCCTAAACAGTGCTACATATGTCATCCGTAATCAAGGTGTGGTCGTGTATTTTGCGCATGTCAGCATCCGTATGTAATCCGTATGGCATCCGTATGGTGAGATTTTCTCGCCGCCTTGCAAAATGGACATATGATGGAGCCCTATGACAGGGTTTCTAACAGAAACCAAAGAATAGATATAGACACATAGAATGCATGTATATACACTCACTGGCCACTTTATTAGGTACACCATGCTAGTAACGGGTTGGACCCCCTTTTGCCTTCAGAACTGCCTCAATTCTTCGTGGCAGAGATTCAACAAGGTGCTGGAAGCATTCCTCAGAGATTTTGGACCATATTGACATGATGGCATCACACAGTTGGCGCAGATTTGTCGGCTGCACATCCCTGATGCGAATCTCCCGTTCCACCACATCCCAAAGATGCTCTATTGGATTGAGATCTGGTGACTGAGGAGGCCATTTGAGTACAGTGAACTCATTGTCATGTTCAAGAAACCAATCTGAGATGATTCGAGCTTTATGACATGGCGCATTATCCTGCTGAAAGTAGCCATCAGATGCCTGTTCTTAGCTGAGAGGAGTGGTACCCAGTGTGGTCTTCTGCTGCTGTAGCCCATCTGCCTCAAAGTTCGATGCACTGTGCGTTCAGAGATGCTCTTCTGCCTACCTTGGTTGTAACGGGTGGCAATTTGAGTCACTGTTGCCTTTCTATCAGCTCGAACCAGTCTGCCCATTCTCCTCTGACCTCTGGCATCAACATGGCATTTCCGGCCACAGAACTGCCGCTCACTGGATTTTTTTTCTTTTTCGGACCATTCTCTGTAAACCCTAGAGATGGTTGTGCGTGAAAATCCCAGTAGATCAGCAGTTTCTGAAATACTCAGACCAGCCCTTCTGGCACCAACAATCTTGCCACGTTCAAAGGCACTCAAATCACCTTTCTTCCCCATACTGATGCTCGGTTTGAACTGCAGGAGATTGTCTTGACCATGTCTACATGCCTAAATGCACTGAGTTGCCGCCATGTGATTGGCTGATTAGAAATTAAGTCTTAACACACAGTTGGACAGGTGTACCTAATAAAGTGGCCAGTGAGTGTATGTATTCTATGTGTCTATATCTATTCTTTCGTTTCTTTATTAAAACTGTCAGTGTGAGTTTACTGTATAGCGCACTGAATTGCCGGCTTTGCTAAAAGACACCGGGTGCGTATTTCTCGCAAGTCACATGTGTGGTCCATGTGTAATGCGTATTTTTTGCGCACCCATAGACTTGCATTGGCGTATTACGGCCGTAGTACGCTGACAATCCCAGCATGCTGCGATTGGCACGGAGCCTAGAATACGGATGAGAAATATACGGCTCGTGCGAGGGACCCCATAGAGAATCATTGGTCCGTGTCTAATGCGTGCTTTTAGCGCCTCTCACTTGGCCGTATTCCTCGCCAGTGTGACCCCGGCCTTAGACCATAAATCCCACTTAAATTTTAATTATTTAAAAAGCTTTTCTTGGGAATAAAAATAAATAAATAAGTAAAGGAAATGTCATTACAAATAATTTCCTAAATGCATTTAGTTAGCAAATCGCAATTGTTTTGTCTAGAGAGGTAATCACTATAGAATAAAAATGGCCGTTACCTTATTACATTGACAGAAACCTGGCTTAGGGCAGTTTCACACGTCAGTGTCTCCGGTACGTGTAGTGACAATTTTTTCACGTACCGGAGACACTGACACACGTAGACACATTCTAATGAATGTGTCTATGCAGATGTCAGCGTGTTTTCACGGACCATGTGTCTGTGGGCAAAACACGCTGACATGTCCGTCTTGTGCAGCAGCACGGATCACACGGACCCATACAAGTCAATGGGTCCGTGTAAACACGTATCGCACACGGATGCTGTCCGTGTGCGATCCGTGTGCGTTTTTAAAAGTCAAAGGGTTAACATTGAAACTAATTTTTCCAATACATGGACATGGACAGCATACGGACAGCACACGGATGGTACACACGGACGGCCTACGTATCCACACGGACACAGATAGCTCAGATTCCTTGTTTTTCCGGTACTGGAATTATCTGGACGTGTGAAACTGCCCTTAGAAAGTTAGGTCAGATGCCTGTGATGTCTGTGAGCATGGGCAGTAAGAAGCTCCTTTGCTGTGACCTGGAGATACTTATATTGCTATTCAGAAAGTCAGGGCACACACAGCAGTGTGAGCAGCCTTTTCTTATCTCAGCAGCTCTGGTATCTCCAGTATTAGATCAGTTAGGCAGGACACACAGCAGTGTGAGCAACCGCTTCTTATCTCAGCACCTCTGGTATCTCCAGAATTAGATCATTTAGGCAGGAAACAGCAGTGTGAGCAACTGCTTCTTATCTCAGCACCTCTGGTATCTCCAGAATTAGATCATTTAGGCAGGAAACAGCAGTGTGAGCAACCGCTTCTTATCTCAGCACCTCTGGTATCTCCAGTATTAGTTCAGAAAGTCAAGGCACACAGCAATGTGAGCAGCCCCTTCTTGTCTCAGCACCCTTGGTGTCTCCAGTATTAGATCAGATAGACACGGTGGACAGCAGTGCGAGCAGCCTCTTCTTACAGCAGCAGTCCAGGTATCTCCAATATTAGATGAGTTAGACAGGGCACACAGCAGTGTGAGCAGCCTCTTCTTATCTCAGCACCTCTGGTATCTCCAGTAGTATTAGTGTCCATTTAAAGTCTATATTGATTACCTCCCTAGACAAAACAATTGTGATTTGCTAATGAAATGCATTTAGGAATTTATTTCTAATGATATTTCCTTTATATATATATTTTTTTTTTAATCCTGGAGAATCTCTTTAATATATTTTTACAGCAGTTGTTGATCTCAAACCACTGCATATATTATATAGATATAAAAGGTAACATTCTGGCTGTCCAAATTCACCACTAGATGGAGCTACAATTTAGTTAATAATGACTCATTATGCAGGAATTTATTTTGAAACGACAGATGATTGCTGGTTAAAGCAAATTGTTACTGAGGACTGGATCTTCCCAGCTGGCTAAGTAGCGTCACTGCTACATAACAAATCCTTTAAACAGTGTGTCAGTAGAGCTGAGTCTACAACAGTCTATTATGATGATAGGAAATGCAGCAACAATGCTTGTGATAATGTATATTGTATTTGTAGAATTTCCCTAACATACCTAGTCTAAATTTACAGCACTTCATATGGATATACATTTTAGGACATCTAAACCTATCCTACTGATTCTCCATTTTGACATAATATAGCAGTGCTAAGTCTCTAAAATATACATACAGTTGTATGAAAAAGTGTTTGCCACTAGCCAACAACCCCAGGAAACTTTTTGACACCTTTCACTTCCTCCTCAGGCCAAAAGCACAACCCCTATCACAGACATTTGTGTGATGACCTGGCCTCCCACTTTATAGAGAAAATAGATAATATCTGTCAGGAAATCCGCTCCCAACCACTAAGTGCTGTGACTCCCATTCCTCCCTGCATTTCCCCTGGCTCACTTTCCACATTTGATCCCATCACAGAAGAATTCGTCTCCAGACTCCTCTCTTCTCGTACGACTACATGCTCTACTGACCTCATTCCCTCACATCTCCATCCTCCAGTCTCTCTCTCCAGTCGTCACAACTCACCTAAGTACAATTTTTAATCTCTCTCTCTCCTCGGGCATTTTCCCATCCTCATTTCAAACACTTTATCATTACTCCATTTCTAAAGAAACTCCCTCTTGACCCATCCTGCACAAATAACTACAGACCAGTCTCCAATCTCCCCTTCATCTCTAAACTTTTGGAGCACCTAGTCTACTCCCACCTTACCCGTTACCTCTCCACTCACTCCCTCCTAGACCCTTCACAGTCTGGCTTCCGACCCCTACATTCAACTGAAACTGCACTCAAAGTTATCAATGACCTTCTGACAGCAAAATGTAACGGTGACCACTCTCTGTTTATTCTTCTCGACCTTTCTGCAGCTTTTGACACTCTAGGCTCCAGTCACTAGGCATTAAGGACACCGCTCTCTCCTGGTTCTCTTCCTATCTTTCTGACCGCTCCTTCAGTGTGTTGTTCACTGGCTCCACGTCATCTCCTCTTCCTCTCGCTGTCAGGTTACCTCAGGGCTCAGTCCTTGGCCCCCTTCTCTTCTCTATCTACACGGCCCCAATTGGACAGACCATCAGCAGATTTGTCTTTCAGTACCATCTTTATGCTGATGACACACAACTATACACGTCATCCCCCGACCTTACCCCCCGCGGTACTACAGAACGCCAGTGACTATCTTTCCTCAGTCTCCAACATTATGTCCGCTCTCTATCTGAAACTTAACCTCTCAAAAACTGAACTCCTTTTACTCCCGCAGTCTACTAACCTCCTTAAATCTGACATTTCCCTCTCCATGGGTGGCACCATAATAACACCCCATGTTGTGAGTTCATTTTCCCCTCCGTCACTGAGGCCTGGTGAACTCCCTATTCTAGTGAAGGAAGGTAGTGAGCCTGATTATCAGACACCTGGGACTAATGAAGACGATTGGCTGAGTGGAGTCACTGACTGGATTTAAGGCAGCCCACGCCCTTTCTGCCCTGCAGGTGATTTCTCTGTGGACTCTTGGACACCAGTCTGATTCCTGCTCTCCTAAAGCTAAGTTTTCTGTTTTGCCTTTTGGCATCTAAGATTTGTTTTTGTTTTTCTTGCTTTTTGGATTCTGCCACTCCCTGCTGGAGTGTGCAGTGTTCCGTGAGCTCTGTCTTCTGAAGGTACCTGAGTGCTGATTTAGTTTTTGAAGCTTAGTTGCTTCAGGGCCATTTTTTATATCAGCTTGTTGGCTTTTGTCTCTGATAGGGTTTTGGCAGATTGCAGCCAGCAGCCTTCCTATCCGTTCCTATCTAGGTAGTTTTTGGGCCCCGTCTTTGCTCAGCCTGTATTTCTGTCTGTGTAAGTGTTTTCATCTTGCTTCACCGTCATTATATGTGGGGGGCTGCCTATTGCTTTGGGGTCTGCTCTGGGGCAGTTAGATTTCCCCTTTCCTTCTTTAGGCCTATGTATCTCTCCGACTGTGATCCAGGGGTCTAGGTCATCGTAGGTACCCCCCACGGCTACTGCTAGTTGTGTTGATAGGTTCAGGTGTCTGCAATCTGATAGTTGCCAACTTCTCTGGTTTTCAGGACTTAGCTAGCATTTCTGTTTTTGCCTCCTACGGTGACTCAATCATAACAGAATCACCCGCCAAACCGCAGATCCTGGGGTACTCAATAGCAGGAAAGAATTGTGTTTAAAAAAAAAAAAGGTGCGTGTATATTCTTTCCTCTATATCTCTGAGGCCGTAGGGGGAATTTTTTTTTTCTCTCAATGGAGATAAAGCAAATGTCTGATCGTGTGGAGCAGCTCGCTGCTGAAGTGCGAGGAATTTCCGCCTATCTTGCTCATTCACATGTTGTTGAACCAAAGATCCCCACACCTGATGTATTTTTTGGGGATCGATCTAAATTTTTGAGTTTCAAAAATAATTGTAAATTATTTTTTGCTTTGAAGCCTAACTCGTCAGGGAGCCCCGCGCAGCAGGTTAAAATTGTCATCTCTTTGCTGCGCGGCGATCCCCAGGATTGGGCGTTTTCTTTGAAACCAGATGACCCTTTTCTGACTAATGTGAACGCATTTTTTCAAGCCTTGGGGTTGCTGTACGACGAACCTAATGCTATTGATCAGGCTGAAAAGACCCTGTTAGCATTGAACCAGGGTCGAGAATCTGCAGAGTTGTACTGTCAAAAGTTCCAAAAGTGGGCGGTCCTTACTACCTGGAATGATAGTTCCTTGGCTGCTCTCTTTCGGAAGGGTTTGTCAGAAGCCGTAAAAGATACTATGGTGGGATTTCCTGTTCCCTCTGGTCTGGACGATTCTATGTCTTTAGCCATTCAGGTTGATCGGCGTTTACGTGAACGGAGGATTACACGAGAGGTGTTGCCACCGGTTGAACAGACGTCTGAACCTATGCAATGTGATAGAGTTTTGTCTAAGGCGCAACGTCAGGAATTCAGAAGGCGTAATAAGCTGTGTTTTTTCTGTGGAGATGCCTCACATGTTATTTCTGTTTGTCCTAAACGTGAGAAACGCTTTGCACACACGTTTTCTGTTGGTGGGGTTCAGCCTAAGTTTCTTTTGGCGATTACTCTGATCTGTTCCCTGTCCACATTTTCCGCCAAGGCTTTTGTGGATTCAGGAGCAGTGCTAAACCTAATGGACTTGGATTTTGCTAAACGTTGTGGATTTCCGTTGACACCTCTGCAGACGCCTATCCCTTTGAGGGGGATTGATGCTACCCCTCTGGCTAAAAATAAACCTCAGTTTTGGACCCAGTTGGTCATGCGGGTCGCCCCAGACCACCAAGAAAATTGCAGATTTTTGGTGTTGCATGGTCTGCATGATGCCGTTGTTCTGGGGTTTCCCTGGTTGCAGATTCATAATCCAGTTTTGGATTGGAAGTCTGTGTCTGTGGTGAGTTGGGGTTGCCGGTGTACCTTTAGTGAGGCTCCGGTTTTTTCCACCTCTCCTCAGTCGCATGAGGTTCCTGACTATTTGGCGGACTACTATGATGTATTTAGTGAGAATGAGTCTGCGTCCTTGCCTCCTCATAGGAGTTATGACTGTGCAATTGAACTAAACCCGGGGTGTAAATTTCCTAAGGGTCAACTCTTCAACTTATCTGTACCCGAGCACGAGGCTATGCGGTCCTATATTAAGGAGGCGTTGGAGAAGGGTCATATTAGACCATCCTCTTCACCCTTAGGTGCCGGGTTTTTTTTTTGTGGCCAAGAAGGATGGTTCTTTAAGGCCTTGTATTGATTATCGTGCCCTCAATAAAATTACTATTAAATATCAGTATCCGTTACCCCTGATTTCGGATCTATTCTCTAGAGTCAGAGGTGCTTGCTGGTTTACGAAGCTTGACCTCAGGGGGGCGTATAATCTTATCCGCATTAAGCAGGGGGATGAATGGAAGACGGCGTTTAATACTCCGGAGGGACATTTTGAGTACCTGGTGATGCCTTTTGGGCTCACTAATGCCCCTTCTGTCTTCCAGTGCTTCATGAACGATATTTTCCGAGACTTTGTCGATAAATTTTTGATTATCTATCTGGATGATATTTTGATCTTCTCCAAGGATTGGGATTCTCATGTGGAACATGTTCGGACTGTGTTCCGGATCTTGAGAGAGAATTCTCTGTATGTCAAAGGATCAAAATGCCTTTTTGGAGTACAGAGAATTTCTTTTTTGGGATTTATTTTGTCTCCGTCAACTATTGAAATGGACCCGGCCAAGGTACAGGCCATTTATGATTGGGTTCAGCCCACTTCTTTGAAGGCCCTCCAGAAGTTTTTGGGTTTTGCTAATTTTTATCGGAAATTTATAGCAAAATTTTCTAGTATTGCCAAACCATTGACTGACCTGACCAGGAAGGGTTCGGATGTGTTGAATTGGTCTCCGGAGGCGGCTGCTTCCTTTCAGGAGCTGAAGCGTAGATTTACCTCCGCCCCGGTTCTGCGGCAACTTGATGTCTCACTCCCGTTCCAGGTAGAGGTGGATGCTTCTGAGATTGGTGCAGGAGCGGTGTTGTCCCAAAAGGATCCGGTAACATCTAAAATGAATCCCTGTGCTTTCTTTTCCCGTAAGTTCTCTTCATCTGAACGTAACTATGATGTGGGGAATCGGGAACTGTTGGCCATGAAATGGGCATTTGAGGAGTGGAGACATTGGTTGGAGGGAGCCAAACATCAAGTTGTGGTCCTCACTGACCACAAAAATTTGATTTACCTAGAGTCGGCTAAACGCTTGAACCCTAGACAGGCTAGGTGGGCCTTGTTTTTTACACGTTTTGATTTTGTGGTCTCTTTCCTTCCTGGAACTAAGAATGTCAAGGCAGACGCCCTCTCTAGGAGTTTCTTTGCTGATTCTCCTGTGGTGACCAAGCCTGCCACCATCTTAGGCGAAGGGGTAGTTCTTTCTGCCATCTCGCCCGATTTGAGACTTGCTCTGCAAGAGTTCCAGGAGGACAAACCTGAGCGTTGCCCCAGTGGAAAGTTATATGTTCCTGACCAGTGGAAGAAGAGAGTGATGTCTGAAGTTCATTGCTCTGCATTGGCTGGTCATCCAGGTATTTTTGGTATTAGAGATCTGGTGAGTCGCTCTTTTTGGTGGCCCACCTTGTCTCATGATGTCAGGAATTTTGTGCAGTCCTGTGGGACTTGCTCCCGGTCTAAATCTTGTTCTCGCTCTAGTGGGTTGTTGATGCCTTTGCCGGTCCCCAGGAGGCCATGGACCCATATCTCAAAGGATTTCATCTCTGATATGCCGGCCTCTCAAAGAATGACTGTTATTTGGGTGATTTGTGATAGGTTCTCTAAGATGGTTCATCTTGTACCACTCCCTAAGTTGCCATCTTCCTCTGAGTTGGTGCCTCTGTTTTTGCAACAGGTGGTTCGCTTGCACGGGATTCCTGAGAACATTGTATCTGACAGAGGAGTTCAATTTGTGTCTAAATTTTGGAGGACGTTCTGTTCCAAGTTGGGAATTCAGTTGTCCTTCTCCTCTGCTTTTCACCCTCAGACCAATGGGCAGACAGAGAGAACAAACCAGACCTTGGAGTCGTATTTGAGATGTTTTATTTCCGCTGATCAGGATGATTGGGTTTCATTTTTGCCCTTGGCCGAATTTGCTTTAAATAATAGAGCTAGTTCTGCCACTTTGATGTCACCTTTTTTTTGTAACTTTGGTTTTCACCCTCGATTTTCTTCAGGGCAGGTGGAGCCTTCTGCCTGCCCAGGTGTTGACACTGTGGTGGAGAGAATGCACCAGATCTGGGACCAAGTGGTGGATAAGTTATCTCTCTCCCAGGAAAAGGCCCAGCGGTTTTCCAATCGACATAGGACCATTGGTCCCCAGTTTAAGATTGGTGATATGGTGTGGTTATCATCAAAAAATATTGCTATGAAGGTGGCTTCTCCTAAGTTTAAGCCTAGATTTATTGGACCTTACAAGATTTTGGAGATTATTAATCCAGTCTCTTTTCGTTTGGCTCTTCCTGTCACATTTAAGATCCATAATGTGTTCCATAAGTCCTTGTTGAAGAGGTTTGTTGAGCCAGTTGTGCCTGAGGTGGCACCTCCGGACCCTGTATTGGTTAAAGGTAACTTGGAATATGAGGTAGAGAAAATTCTGGATTCCCGTCTGGCTAGACGGAGACTCCAGTATTTGGTTAAGTGGAAGGGTTATGGTCAGGAGGATAATTCCTGGGTCTCTGCCTCTGATATTCATGCCAAAAGATTGGTGCGTGCCTTTCATCGGGCTCACCCTGATCACCCTGGTAGCGTTGTTGAGGGTTCGGTGACCCCTCCTCAAGGGGGGGGTACTGTTGTGAGTTCATTTTCCCATCCGTCACTGAGGCCTGGTGAACTCCCTATTCTAGTGAAGGAAGGTAGTGAGCCTGATTATCAGACACCTGGGACTAATGAAGACGATTGGCTGAGTGGAGTCACTGACTGGATTTAAGGCAGCCCACGCCCTTTCTGCCCTGCGGGTGATTTCTCTGTGGACTCTTGGACACCAGTCTGATTCCTGCTCTCCTAAAGCTAAGTTTTCTGTTTTGCCTTTTTGCATCTAAGATTTGTTTTTGTTTTTCTTGCTTTTTGGATTCTGCCACTCCCTGCTGGAGTGTGCAGTGTTCCGTGAGCTCTGTCTTCTGAAGGTACCTGAGTGCTGATTTAGTTTTTGAAGCTTAGTTGCTTCAGGGCCATTTTTTATATCAGCTTGTTGGCTTTTGTCTCTGATAGGGTTTTGGCAGATTGCAGCCAGCAGCCTTCCTATCCGTTCCTATCTAGGTAGTTTTTGGGCCCCGTCTTTGCTCAGCCTGTCTTTCTGTCTGTGTAAGTGTTTTCATCTTGCTTCACCGTCATTATATGTGGGGGGCTGCCTATTGCTTTGGGGCCTGCTCTGGGGCAGTTAGATTTCCCCTTTCCTTCTTTCTTCTTTAGGCCTATGTATCTCTCCGGCTGTGATCGAGGGGTCTAGGTCATCGTAGGTACCCCCCACGGCTACTGCTAGTTGTGTTGATAGGTTCAGGGGTCTGCAATCTGATAGTTGCCAACTTCTCTGGTTTTCAGGACTTAGCTAGCATTTCTGTTTTTGCCTCCTACGGTGACTCAATCATAACAACCCCAGCAGCAGGTGCGCTGTCTGGGTATTATGTTTGACATCAATCTCTCCTTTACATCCCATATACAATCTCTTGCCCGCTCTTGCCGCTCACAGCAAAAGAACATCTCTAGAATTCGCCCTTTTCTCACCATGGACGCAACAAAAACCCTCACTGACACCTTGATCCACTCCCGCCTGGACTACTGTAACGCTCAATTATTTGTCCTCCCCGTTACTTGAGTTTCCCCTCTCCAGTCCATACTTAATGCAGCAGCCAGGGTCATACATCTGGATAATCGGTACTCAGACGCATCCGCTCTTCGCCAATCTTTACACTGGCTGCCCATTCAAAGTACTTGTTCTCACCCACAAAGTTCTCCACAGTGCGGCACCCCCCTACATCTCCACCCTCATTTCTGTCTATCGGCCTAACTGACCGCTGCGCTCTGCAAACGACTTTTGACTAACCTCTGCACTAATCCACACCTCTCACTCCCGACTCCAAGACTTCTCCCTCGCTGCACCAATCTTCTGGAATGCTCTACCTCAAGAAATTAGGACTATCCACAATTTTCACAGTTTTAGGCGCTCCCTCAAAACGCATTTGTTCAGAGCGGCCTATCACGTTCACTAATCAAAGTCATTTTATGTGTAAGTGTGCAGCCCATTCACTATCTCCATCTATCCCTCACCCCTCAAGATGGCTGGACCATCATTGTAAATTCATCATTGTAAATACACACCTGTACTTTGTATCTCCCCCACCTCATTGTAGATTGTAAGCTCTCACGAGCAGTGTCGTCTTATTTTGCTTTAATTATTGTATTGTTAACGTTGTTACTTATGACTTGTGTTTTGAAACTGTTAAACTGTAAAGCACTGCAGAATATGATGGCGCTATATAAATAAAGATTATTATTATTATTTGCCCCCTTCCTGATTTCCTGTTCTTTTGCATGTTTATCACATTAAAATGTTTCAGAAAAGCAAACAAATTAAAATATTAGATAAAGATAACAAAAATAAACAAAGATGCAGTTTTCAAATGAAGGTCTTTATTATGAAAGGAAAAAGAAATCCAAACCTACAGGGCCCTGTGTGAAAAAGTGATTACCCATCCCCCCTTATAACACAAATTAACTGTGGTTTATCACATCTTCTCTAGCAACATCCAGGCTTGATTAGTGGCACACCTGTTCTCAATCAAGAAATCCCTTAAATAGGGCCTGCCAGACAGGGTGAAGTACACCAAAAGCTCCTCAAAAGCTAGACATCATGTCACAATTAGTGATGAGCGAGTGTACTCGTTGCTCGGGTTTTCCCGAGCATGCTCGGGTGGTCTCTGAGTATTTTGTCGTGCTCGGAGATTTCGTTTTCGTCGCCTCAGCTGAATGATTTGCGACTGTTAGACAGCTTAAATACATGTGTGGAATGCCTGTTTGTTTGGGAATTCCCACATGTATTCAGCCTGTCTACAAGTCGCAAATCATGCAGCTGAGACGATGAAAACTAAATCTCCGAGCACGCCAAAATACTCGGAGACCACCCGAGCAGCGATTACACTCGCTCATCACTAGTCACGATCTAAAGAAATTCTGAAACAAATGAGAAACAAACTAATGGAGATCTGTCAGTCTGGAAAAGGTTAAAAAACAATTTCTAAAGCTTAATAATAATCTTTATTTTTATATAGCGCTAACATATTCCGCAGCGCTTTACAGTTTGCACATATTATCATCACTGTCCCCAATGGGGCTCACAATCTAAATCCCCTATCTTTGGAATGTGGGAGGAAACCGGAGTACTCGGAGGAAACCCACGCAAACACAGGGAGAACTTATAAACTCCTTGCAGATGTCCTTGGTGGGATTCGAACCCAGGACTCCAGCGCTGCAAGGCTGCAGTGCTAACCCCTGAGCCACCGTGCTGCCCTTGCGATTCCAGCAAACTACATTGGGAGGCATTTTCCGCAAATGGAAAAAACATGGAACAGTGATGAACCTTCCCAGGAGCGGCCGGCTGACCAAAATTACTCCAAGAGTGCAGCGACGACTCATCCAAGAGGTCTTAAAAGATCCCACAAGAACATCCAAAAAACTGCAGGCCTCACTTGCCTCAGTTAAGGTCAGTGTTCATGACGCCACCATTAGAAAGAGATTGGGCAAAAATGTCCTGCATGGCAGAGTTCCAAGACTAAAACCACTGCTGAGCAATAAGAGCATAGAGGCTTGTCTCAGTTTCACCAGAAAACATCTTGATGACCCCCAAGACTTTTTGGAGAATACTCTGTGGACTGAAGGGACAAAAAATAAACTTTTTGAACGTTGTATGTCCCATTACATCTGGCGTAGAAGTAACACAAGCATTTTAGAAAAGGAACATCATACCAACAGTAAAATATGGTGGTCATAGTGTGATAGACTGGGACTGTTTGCTGCTTCAGAACCTGGAAAACTTGTGGAACCATGAATTAAAACTTTGGAGTGGTCTAGTCAAAGTCCTGACCTTACTCTGATTGAGATGCTGTGGCATCATCGTAAAAAAGGTGGTTCATGCGCTGAACCCTCAAATGTGGCTGAATTACAACAGTTCAGCAAAGATGAGTGGGCAAAAATTCCTCCAGAACATTGTAAAAGACTCATTGCCAGTTATCGCAAATACTTGATTGCAGTTGTTGCTGCTAAGGGTGGCCCAACCAGTTATTAGGTTTAGGGGGCACACAGGGCACTTTTTCACACAGGGCCTTGTACGTTTGGTTTTCTTATAATAAAGACCTTCATGTAAAAACTGCATTTTGTTTTTACTTGTGTTACAAATAAGTTAATAGCTGGGTGTTGCCATTTCCCTAGTCAAATGGGTGTGTCCTTACACAGTCAGCATTCATTGGGCAATGTTAGGCCGAATTTAGATGTCCATGTATCACAGTCTGAATTGCATTCTCATATATGCCTATGTTGCCCATGAAGCTGTCAAGTTTGGATCAGGAGACCCCAAGCAAGTCTATACTTTATGGTCCATACTGGGACCAAATTTCATGGATCAGAGGTCTGGATCAAAATCGGCAGTGCAAGTCTTTGGGTCTGTGAAAAAAAACGGACCACACATGGATGACATCAGAGAAAGGTCTGATTTTCACACACTACCAAAAAGAAAAGGTGGAGAAAATTATTATGTTCTCCACGTACGAGAAAAACTGAGGATACTCAGACCACACTCTGATCAAACTTGCATCAGAGTCTGATCAATATAATAGGTCCATTTTTTTTGTATGAGAAAAACCGACATCTGAATTCTGCCCTACTGTTTGCATGGACACACCCTCAACTGGTACTGCCCAGTTGTCAATGTACTCATACATTGCTAGGAGGAATAACAGAGGAACGGCACCAAGGACAAGATATAAGAAGATATGTTTCAGCATTGCTATCTCATGAAGAATACAAGTACGGTAGTTCCAAAAGTGTCAGAAGAGATGTAAAGTCCTACGGGTTGTCAAAGACTTGAAATTATGCCTAATTTCTTTCAAAACTCCACCTCTTCTTGTGTGCGTTATTACAGCTTAGTCCGATTCAGTACATTGAAGCTGAGCTGCAATACCAGACTAATCCTATGGCCATGTGAAGCGCTGTTTTCACAAGAAAGCAATCACGTGGTTATTATATTGGACATCTTATATTAAGGAACTCAGAGGCATCGTTCTTGTATCTCGTACCACCTTCTTTTGATTTTCAGAAGGGATAAAGATATATAGGGATTTGGGTAACACCACATTGTCCCAGCCTAAAAATATTTCTTGTAGACATATCTAAATTTTTCTAGTGTGTTCAAAATTGCTGTACATTGAGGGTTAGGTATTCTTGGTTATCCAGGTGAACAGCATGGGACTACATGTCATGACACCACTGTTGTTTACTGTGAGTGTCATCTAATCCGCTCATATCCATAAATTCATAAGTAGCAGTTCCTCTACAGCTGGAAATCCACAGGCTGTCCTTATGTCAGTGTCCAGCTAGGCTTTGATGTTTACTTAAAGCCCAGGGTTTCAACACATAACGATAGGATGCGGGAGAAGAGGTATATAGCATGGGACAGACAGGGAGAAGTATAGACAAAGGTGCAGTGTACAGGGCAGGCATTCCAGACCAGAGGTAGGATCCAACCTGGCAGCTGAACAAGGATATCCTCCAGCAGTGCACAGATCAGGAGGGTGAGAGGACACAAACTGGTATAGCACAGAGGGAGGTTCCAAGGTCATCAAGTGAGAGGAAAGGGGGGTCAAAAGAGTTAGAGGAGTGCAAGGGAGTGATATACTGTGTAGCATAGAGTTGAGGCTGAGAAGGGGAATAGCAAGGAGGAGGGAGAGGTAAGGAGCAGAACTACAGGAGGTAAATAGCTCAGAGAGAGACAGAAGGACACAGAAAGCCAGAAGACTTCTGAGAAGCAACAAGCAGTCAGGATGAGCTCTGGGTCTCCACAAGGAATGCACTCCGGCCTCCCACAGACTAACCCACAGATGGAGTCTAAGGGGAGAAAGAAGATCCAGTTTTCAGTGGCTGCCCCCCCCAGCCAACTTGACCCCAGAGCAGTGGAGATGGTGAGTACCCAGAATGGTTCTCCAAACTGCATCATAACACATCTGTCCACAGGGGCAGACATGCCATCGGTGCAACCTGGGGCACTAGAGGTAAAGGTGGTCACTACCACCTCCAAAGCATCTGGAATTGTGCATTATGATGAGCTATTGGACTACAAGGAGCCCATATATTGTTTTTACACAGGGGACTCTTCTGCCTATGTCCTCCCCGTAACTATCCATACATGTACTTGTGTATATCTATAACATCATAACTGCCAGGGGCTATTTTCTTTATTTTTTAATCTCTGGGATTTTATTGATGGGTTTTACCTTTCCAAGTATTGCTAACTATTGCATCATAAAACGGAAAAAAAAAGGAATATGACAAATCGACATCTCTCTTTAGTCACCATCTTTCAACACTCGCTCTTGTCCTAAAAAAGGCTCTGACAGTGTGCAAAAAAATATCAAAACTAAACTTCGTCCACGTAAAGTCTGTATAAGCCTCTCTAAGGGAGTGTGGTAAGCCTCTTCAGGTCTGATTATTAGGATGTGAACTATTTTATAGGCAGCGTTAAAAT
Source organism: Dendrobates tinctorius (assembly GCF_039654945.1). Taxonomy (NCBI): domain Eukaryota; kingdom Metazoa; phylum Chordata; class Amphibia; order Anura; family Dendrobatidae; genus Dendrobates; species Dendrobates tinctorius. The sequence goes on from NW_027361700.1 coordinate 20,224,369, forward strand.
GTAATAATTTTTAATAGGTTGTAAATGACACCTTTACATCAGTGGCTGCTGCCTGGTATTAAGAACACAGTCAATATTATACTGATGCCTGAAAACGTCTGTGTTGACCCAACATTTGACAATTATTGATGATGGCTTTGGGACATTTCCATGCAATGATTATCTTTAATTGCATCCCTTCCAGAATTGTAGCTTGCCAAGCTCTTCGTGGTCAGCTCCAAGACGTAGGTCAAGCAGACTCTACAGGACTCTATTGTAATGCTGTCGATGGGTTGTTGTGCCCTGTTTCCCTTCAGTAGTCAGGATAGATTAGCTAATGTGGTCATAGAGCTCGAGAAGTACAATTAGGGGTCAGACAATTTTTGTGACCTTAAGCTTGGTAAGGTATTATATAGTCACAATGTGGCCATTTTAAGGCTATTATGCTCAGACTACTTTCTGCTGAGTATGAGCAGGCACTCATCATAGATCCCTACACACTGGTTCAGTTTGCCTGTAATACAGTACATAACGCCTAAAAATCCTTAGGATAGGTCATCAATGTCTGATCTTTGGGGGTTGCGACACCTGGCACCCCTGCCAATCAGCTGTTCCCAGTGTGGGTGGCGGCCGTAACTGCTCATTTCAAATCAATAGAGGGCGGGTGTGCAATACCCATCCGCAGCCCCTATTGCACCAATGGCGCTGTGCAGCTCTGTAACTGAGCAGTTCATGCCACACCCCGACTCTGGCAGCAGCTGATCGGCGGGGGTGCTGGGAGTCTCACCCCCACTGATCAAACATTCATGACCCATCGTAAGGATAAGCCATCAATGTTAAAGTCCCAGACAACCCCTTAAACTAATATGTTGCACAATATCAGTTCAGTTACTTCTTTTTGCAGTCTCCTAATTATTATTAGGATTTCATCTAATAAAAGAGGATAACAACGATGTCTTGAAAATACTTGATTCTGTGTACTTTTTAGTTCATGAGGCTGAACAAAGGCCGGAGGAGAACAGATTTATGCCAGACATCACTTGAGCAATAAGTAATTTCACAGCATATAATTTGGGAACAATCCTGCTGGGCCACGAGAAACTCTGTGGATTAATCAGTAGGCTATGCACCGGCATTCACAATATCAGTGTATTAGTGTGTGTGTGGTCTTTAATTAAATTCTGAATAGATGACATGTGTTCAGCACAGACTGCTCATTCCTGTTCAACTTTTCCCCAGTGTGCAGCAGAGGGATACTAAGAATCACACAATATGATGAGAGGGGAGAAAATGATGGAGGAGAATGGCAGAGATCTAACAAAAGGAAACAGCGTCCTGCATTGCAATGTGACCTAGCATACCTAACATGACATTTAAAACAACCACTTTTAAAGGGAATCTGTCACCCATTTTTAGTGATATCATATAAAGATATCATTCAATTCTGTGTCACATAAGGATTGTATTAGGACTTTTGATTCCCCCTGACCCGCACCTTTGATGCATAAATTCCTTTTTTATCTTGGTTGGGGAAGTATGGAAATCGCCGCGGTCCGGTCTGATGGGCGGAGCTTAGTCGCCTCCCCCCCCTCCTCAGCTTGCTGAATGTAATCTTCATCTGTGAATACCAGAGATGCCATTGGTTTTCCGCGCTTGCGCATTGAAAAGGCCTTCGGCGCTTGCGCAGTATGCTTTGCCCAACTGTGGGCAAAGCATATAATCGGTACTGCGCGTGCGCCGGTATATTTCAGCGCGGTCTATGCCCCGGAAGTGTGTCCTGCATGTGAAGACTTCCGGGGCGCTGAAAAGCCGAGGGGGGGGGAGAAGGCGAATAAGCCCCGCCCATTAGACCAGACTGCGGCGATTTCAATACATCCCCAACCAAAATAAAAAAGGTATTTATGCATCAAAGGTGCGGGGTCAGGGGGAATCAAAAGTCCTAATGGAATCCTTATGTGACACAGAATTGAATGTTATGTTTACATGATATCACTAAAAATGGGTGACAGATTCCCTTTAAAATGGAAACTGTGGTAGTGATCAGCTGGTGCCTGCATGGCTCTTTTAACTCTTGTGATGCCATGTCTGGCCTTCACAGTGCACTAAATCCCAGTCATTCAAATAAATGGATGGTAAAATGGAGACAATATTACAGAGTGGCTCTCCATTTTGGTTAAATGTGGTGGTGCCCTGATTCTTTATGAAGAAACTATATATAAAAGTTTTTCCAATAGCATAATATTGATGGCCTATATTTTGAAAAGGCCATAAATTACCCATCAGTGGGGGTCCGCCGCCAGTTGAATAATGCAGCCATTCAGGACTCTACAGTTTACCCAGGCACAGAGCCATCTAATTGGTGTGGCTGTGCCAGGTAATGCAAGTCTGACAAAGACTCTTTCCTATGGGAATAACAAATATGTTACCCAATGTTCCCTAAAAAGGGAAATCAGGGATCAGCCATGTTGGGTTTTTACCATTTTTTACCCTAAAATAGTTGCGGCTTAGCTATATCCCTTCTTAGGAATCACATACCACTTAATCGAGCTAAATGGCTATATAATTGAGGGAACCTGGAAAAACAGTGTTGCCATTGTTGGCATTTTAGGCAATGAGCGCTTATACATGCCATGCCATAAGACCATTACAGTTATAAACTGGAGCATATGACTGACTATCTGACAATTGTAATATCTTGGGGGGGGGGTCCTAGAAATCAGTGCTTTAGTTTAGGGGACAAGGATTTGGATGTAATTTCCTGTGTTGTGGTGCAAATGACCTTGCAAAAGGAGCAGATCATAAAGGCCTTGCTGGGTGAATTAGATCGTTTATCATCCACCCACACCCCAGTGCTTTCTCTCAGTCCTATATGAGAAAGGCACGTGAAGGGCAAGTATGCAAATGGCACATGAAGCCTGCTGAAACAGGGAAATAGAGCAGAATCCTAACAGTGTGTACCTTACACACTGTTAGGACCCTGATATGATGCTCCTCCGCTAGTTTCGTGCTTCGTTGAGAAAATCACTTTAATAAATGAGTAAAATAAATAAATATAGCGGTGCACATTACTTTTTATAAATCGCTTTCTCCGCTCGGCATCTGGATGTACCACTGAATATGCTCTAAGCAGAGAACTAGGACATTACTGTTTGTCACACGTACAATACCTGTTCTCTGGGCACCCGGAAGGTATTGTGTTTGCATATTCGTGTACTGTGCCATATTTCCTCTTTCTCCATTGTATGTATTTCTGTACGGTACAATAGATAGCGCTATCCTTTGTGCAGGGGGCAAAGTCTTGTCTGAGCTCCATACACCTGTATACCGCACATGTGTGTCGTGGAAATATGTTCAATACAAAATGTGTAACAGAGGTGTCACCTACTGTGTGCCATTTACAATACGGGTGCCTTATTCTGTGGCAGAGGGCTTTGAGCCAATTAAAGACATGAACGCTTGGGAGAGACTGAAGCTAGATATCACTGGGGTAACCTCAGTCTACGTATCATGTTTGACATTTTGTGCGCAGACTATATAGAGCTGGAAATACCTATTGATAAATATTGACAGTATTTGTCTGACAGAAAAACGGCCTTGTCTCCCATAACCAATCACATCATGACTTTCAAATGTGAAACTGCTCAGAAAAAATGAGAGATGCAATGTGATTGGTTGCTGGGGGTAACAAGGTTTCTTTTTTACAATCAAATTCAAAACATTTTTAGGCTACATTCCCACAATGGGTATTTTCTTCAGCATTTCTGCACTTATTTCTGCACCTAATTAGGTTATTTACGTTTTTTTCATTGCATTTTTCACTGTATTTTTTACATGCATTTTTATTGTGCTTTTGCTAAAGCGGTTTGTCTCTTTTTGGCATGTTATGTTTTAAATAATGATGCTATGTTTTTGAAACATTCTGGTATTTGACGTTTTCAAAACTTCATGTGTTGATTACATGTGTTTTTAGTACATTTCTGGTGGATGTGGAAGTCTCCCACGCTGCAGCATTTTGCCCCCACGCAATGGGATTTGGCCATCCTTTAAGCCAGTTGTCAAGCTGACAGCCGGCTCAGAGAAGATTTAAAATGCTGGCTCCAAGCTCTCAATTGTATTCATGTCTAAAGCACTGATCGCTGGCACTTCCGGGTCAGGGCGAAGTCAGCAGAGTGATCAGGTAAGCTGATCACATATTCACATCAGAAAGTATGGGCATGGAGGAGAGGAAATATGTTAGAAGACAGTATGGACTAGGTAAGAGGCATGTATGAGGAGACAGTATGGGCAGGGGGAATGTGTGAGGAGACAGTATGATACTGACTACTCCATCATTACTGTGGTTCCTGTATGGTCCACAGTCTGATGATGGCTGTTAACAGCAACGCCTAGTATCACCTTACCAATGTTAAAGACATACTGGGAGTTGTAGGTTCATGCAATACAATTGAATATGGGGCTGATCTGACATTTCAATTGATCGCTGTACTAAGCTTTGTGCTGTATTCATGTACTGATGGTGGTTGTGAAGCCATATTTTTGTACTGTTGGTGGTTCTGGTGATGTATTCCTGTGCCAGTGATGGTTGTGATGCTGTATTTCTGAACTGTTAGTGATTCTGGTGCTTGTATGTCTGGACTGTTGTTGATTCTGGTGATGTATTGCTGTACTCTTGGTGATTGTGATGCTGTATTTCTGTACTGATGGTGGTTTATGATTATGTATTTATGTACTAATGGGGGTTCTAACAATGTACTGATGGTGGTTGTGATGCTGTATTTCTGTTCAGTTGGTGGCTCTGTTGGTGTATTTCTGAACTGATGGTGGTTCCAGTGATGTATTACTATACTGATCGGGTTTTGTCCAGATATTAATGTACCGATGGTGGTTATGGTGCTGTCTGTACTGATGGTCGTTCTGGTGATGTATTTTGGTATTGATCATGGTTCTGGAGATGTATTTATGGTGTTTATGCTGCTGTATTCCTCTACTTATCATGGTTTTGATACTGTATGTCTGTACTGTTGGTGGTTCTAGTGATATATTTCTGTACTGATGGAGAGTGTAATGCCATATTTATGTACTGATGGTGGTTCTAGTGATGTATTGCTGTACTGTTGGTTTTTCTGTTGTTCTGGTGATGTATTTCTGTACTGATGTTGGTTCTGGTGGAGTATGCCTTTACTGTTATTGGCTCAAATCCTGTACACATGTAATAATCCATAACTTGTCAGATAACATAATACATGACTATGTTAATACAATACTGTGCAGTTAGACAAGTTAAGAGTTAGGGTACTTCATCTGTATTTATGTCAGGAGCATTAATTCTAAAATTAAGCACTGTAGCTTGCCCAATCCTAATATACTGTATATACTCGAATATAAGCCGAGATTTTCAGCCCATTTTTTGGGGCTGAAAGTCCCCCTCTCGGCTTATATTCGAGTCATATACACCAGGGGGTCAGAGGGGGGGTGGGGGTGTCAGGTCATACTTACCGGTCCTGGCACGGTCTCTGCAGCCCCCAGCTTCTCTGTGATCTCCCTTCCTTCCTTCAGCGGTCACATGGTACCGCTCATTACACTCATGAATATGCGCATATTCATGAGGTGTAATGAGCGGTACCACGTGAACGCTGAAGGCAGGAAGGGAGATCGTGGAGAAGCTGGGGGCTGCAGAGACCGTGCCAGGACCGGTAAGTATAGCGATACTCACCTGTCCGAGTCCATCGCTGCTTGCTGCTGTCTTGCACGTTATCTGTCAGTGACGTTCAGACAGCAGAGGGCGCGGTGACGTGTTAGTGTGCGCCGCGCCCCCTGCAGTCTGAACGTCACTGACAGATGACGTGCCAGCCAGCAGCAAGCTGCGGCACCTGGCCCCAGCGACGGAGAGGTGAGTATGTCATTTTTTTTATTTTCAAATGCAGCAGCGGCAGCACATGTTGGCATAATGTATGGAGCATCTTATGGGGCAGCACATGGGGGCATAATGTATGGAGCATCTTATGGGGGCAGCATATAGGGGTATAATCTATGGAGCATCTTATAGGGGCAGCATATTGGGGCATAATCTATGGAGCATCTTATGGGGGCAGCATATAGGGGTATAATCTATGGAGCATCTTATGGGGGCAGCATATGGGGGAATAATCTATGGAGCATCTTATAGGGCAGCATATTGGGGCATAATCTATGGAGTATCTTATGGGGCAGCATATGGGGGCATTATCTATGGAGCATCTTATGGGGGCACAATATGGGGGCATAATCTATGGAGCATCTTATGGGGGCAGAATATGGGGCCTATTCTATGGAGCATCTTATGGGGCCATAACCTTTATGGAGCAGCATATGGGGCATATTATTCTAGTGAGCATCTTATGGGGCCATTATTAACCTTTGTGCAGCATTATATGGGGTGTATTTTGTATGGAGCATCTTATGGGGTCATCATGAACTGTATGGAGCATTATATGGGGCTCCTGATTCAATATGGATATTCAAAAACATTTAACCTACTGATGTCTCAATTAATTTTACTTTTATTGGTATCTATTTTTATTTTTTAAATTTACCAGTAGCTGCTGCATTTTCCACCCTAGGTTTATACTCGAGTCAATAAGTTTTCCCAGTTTTTTGTGGCAAAAATAGGGGGATCGGCTTATACTCGGGTCGGCTTATACTTGAGTATATACGGTAATCATTGTCTGAATTTGGCTCTGCTTGCCAGATCCAGCGGTCATCACTTGACCACTCATTTTCATTTGTACGGTTACCTTTAACTTTAGCCCTTTTAGAGATCATTTCATCTTCAACTTACTTAAGTGTTCACAATAACAGTAATTTTAAAAAGGGGTGACCAAACTTTTACATGCCACTGTACCGTCTATTATTGCTTCTCTCACTGAAGCAGGGCCTGTAGTGTTTCACTGAATATTGAGAAAATCAGGAAGTGCAGCTAGTCAGCATATGACTGTAAGGCCTCTTTCACACTTCAGTTGTTTGACGTCAGTTGAAATCCTCCGATTTTAGAAAAAAAACGGATCCGACATTTTTTTTTGCGGAATCCGTTTTTTCCCCATGGACTTACATTAGTGGCGGATTGTGACGGATAGTCATCCGTTTTTTGACGGATCCATTTGAATTTTAGCGTCCGCCATCTGAAGTGGACGGACAAAGGAGCTTTTTTTCAGCGGAGGACCCGCTTTTTTAAAGTGAGCATGCCCAGAACATTTTACCATGCAAGCAATTTAACCCTAAATGACGTTCTGGAACAGACCAAAAAAATCTCAATCTCTCTCTCTCTTTTTCCAGAGTTCTGTTCCTTTAAATTTCATACACTCTCGGATCCGTCCACAAAACGGATCCGGTGCATCTGTTTTTTTACATAACGGAAACGGATCCGTTTTTTTCACACTTTGACGGTTTGCAACTGACATCAAAAGACTGAAGTGTGAAAGAGGCCTAAGGCCGGAGTCATACTACCGTAGAATACGGACGAGTGCTATGCGATAAAAAAAAATCGCATAGCACTCGGACCAATGTTAATCTATGGGGCAGCTCCCATCATTCCTTTTTTTCTCGCCCGTATTATACGTGCGAGAGAAAATCACAGCATACTGTGATTTGCACTGTATTATGGCCGAGATGTGCCAATGCAAGTCTATGGGTGCGAGAAAAAAACAGATTACACACGGACCATGCGTGTGACTTGTGAGAAATACGCACCGGTGTCCTTTAGAAAAGCTGGCAATTCAGTGCGCTATACCGTAAAATCACACTGACAGGTTAAAATAGAATAGATAGAACACCTGTATACACATAGTATAGGTATATATACATGTATATATTGTGGTACAGTAAAGGGTGTTTAACTGGATGGGAGATACATTTCTCCCAGCAGGTTAATGTTTGGCGGGGTTTTTCCCTAAAGACAGGACCTGCGATGATGTCATGGTCACGTGATCAGCCCATGTGATGTCTACCTCACCTGTGGGAGGGGTTATGGGCTATGTAATGGAGGTTGGTGTTTGGCACATGGTGAGTGTGTCTGGAGGTTACAGGAAATTGGCTGGACTTAGCCTGAACTTGTACACAGGATCCCCGTGCTGCAGGACTATAGCAGAAAGACTGTCAAACAACCCTGGGAATGGCACTTGGCGGATGCCGCGGACCTGGCAGACGCTTAGTTAAGCCCGTCCCGTGCAAGGGGTGAGTCTGGGACCAGTGTTTTCGACCCCAGCTGCATTTACATGGTGCTCTACAGCAGTGGTCCCCAACCTTTTTTGCACCAGGGACCGGTTTCAAGCAAGACCATTCTTCCATGGCCCGGCAGGGCGGGGATGGAGGTGTGGCAGGGGCGGGGCTTTGGTCATAAGGGGGCGGGGCTATGGACGCGGTTGTAGTGTAGCAGTGCATACTTATATTTAAATAACATTTATAATGTGACTCAACTCACCATAGGTTTTGAATGAGTGCTCCATCACCCCCATCCTTGCCTGCTCCATCACCCCATCATTGCCTTCACCCCATCACTCCCTTCTCCCCATCATTGCCTTCACCCCATCACTCCCTTCTCCCCATCATTGCCTTCACCCCATCACTGCCGTCTCTCCATCATTGCCTTCACCCCATCACTGCCTTCTCTCCATCATTGCCTTCACCCCATCACTCCCTTCTCCCCATCATTGCCTTCACCCCATCACTGCCGTCTCTCCATCACCCCCATCATGGCCTTCTCCCATCACCCCAGGCATCATGGCCTTCTCTCCCCATCACGGTCTTCTCCTCATGTCCCCATCTCCTCCAGGGCCAGGCTCCACCTACACAAACACAGACAAACACACACACACAGACATACATGTACACACACAGACAGACAGACATACACACACCACCTCTCTCCTCTCACCTGTCGCAGCATCGCCCGCGCTTCCTCGCTCTGACACAGCAGCGGCGCGCTCCTCTCTGTGTCAGTCAGAGACAGGAAGCGCGGGCGGCGGGCAGGAAGCAGGACGGGTCCTTGCAGCTCCGCTCCTGCTATTCCCTCTTGCAGGCAGCGGAGCTGCTTGGATCGCTCCCTGGCCGCTGCTACACGAGGGCAGTCTAAGAATTGCTGCGTGCCGCCCCAGCCCCCGCTACGCCACTGACCGCCCCTGGCTCCCCTTGTGTCCGCGGACCGGCAAGGGCACTGCAGCGGCCCGGTGGTTGGGGACCCCTGCTCTACAGAGTTCAGGATCATGAAAGTCCCAGCAGTCGGATCCAGGGCCGGACTGGGACTAAAATTCAGCCCTGGCATTTGAAGTTACACAGGCCCACTAGTCACATGGTCATATCTTTATACACTTGTAGGTTACAAGAAGTGAGAGGAGATTAACACGACTACATAACATGTAGTCAGAGCTGTGCCCAGTATTTCAGCTCAGTCCTATTTGTTGCTTTTAGTTGCAGTACTCCTCCCAAAGCTCTGTCCCATTTTGTATGCACGGTTACAGAATTCCTGGCAGAACTGCTATCCATGGGGCAACCAGACCCCCTGGTCATAGCAGCCCCTATCATACCTCCCAACTTTTGAAGAAGGGAAAGAGGGAGAAAGACAGTGGTGTGCTGCGTGTGCCGCTGCAAATTTTAGGCCACGCCCAAGCCACATCCATTTCACAACTAGTCACAACCATGTCCACGCCCAACCGCACCCATTTAGCACTGCTGATCACACTGACTGGTACTGAGGGCACAGTGGCTGGCATTATGGGCACACTGACTGACCCTAAGGAAGAGAGAAAACAGAGAGAGAGAGAAAAAAGAAAACGGAGAGAGAGAGAAAGAAAGGAGAGCGAGAGAGAAAGAAAGAACAGAGAGAGAGAAAGAAAGAGGGGAAAGAAAGAACAGAGACAGGGAAAGAACAGAGAGAGAAAGAAAGAAGTAAAGAAAAGAAAGAAAGAACAGAGAGAAAGAGAGGAAAGAAAAAGAGGGGAAAGAAAGAACAGAGAGAGAGAAAGAAAAAAGAAAGATTAGAGAGAGAAAGAAAGAACAGAGAGAGAGAAAGAAAATTAGGGAAAGACAAAACAGAGAATGAGAAAGAAAAAACAGAGAAAGAAAGAAAAAGAGAGAAAGAAATAAAGAAAGATTCTATAAAGATACTATAGCAGCCCGGCTCCCATTGTAGTGCCCACCTAAGCCTCCCAATGCAGGACATATCATGATCCGTTCACATGGCCGGCATCCCTGATTCCACGGCGATCCCGCTGTCCGCGCTGTCGGAGGACATGGTGACGGAACTGAAGCATTCCTAGTTCCGTCACAATCTCCTCATGAAATTATCTCATTTCCGGTCAGCTTCCAACATATCACTTCCGGTGGAACGTCATAAGTGAGTTTTAAAATGCTCCTCGGGGCTCCGCCGTGTATTCTTGTGTCCGTGGGAAAAGCCCGCTTTGTATGCTTCGTACACACTTGGCTCTGCTCCGTACATCCCATACACATATGGCTCCACTCCGTACACACACGGCTCCGCTCTGTATACCCCATACACATGCGGCTCCGCTCCGAACACCAAGTACACACACGGCTCCGGTCCGTACACCTCATACACACACGGCTCCTCTCCGTACACCCCGTACATATCCAGCTCCGCTCCGTACACACGCGGCTCCTCTCCGAACACCACGTACACACGTGGCTCTGCTCCATACACCCCGTACACACGCGGCTCTGCTCCGTACACACGCGGCTCTGCTCCGTACACCCCGTACTCACACGGCTCCACTCCGTACACCCCGTACACACACGGCTCCGCTCCGTTCACCTCGTACACACACGGCTCCGCTCCATACACCTCGTACACACACAGCTCTGCTACATCTACCCTGTAAACCCCTCTTGACCCCACACATACTTACCTTATCCAGCACCATGACAACCAGCACAGCAGAGTCCAGCAGACACCAAGAGGCAAGGCTGAGCGCACAGGACCTGTGATGAGGTCACAGGAGGGGTGGAGTCAGTGGTCACATGATCAGGGGTCTGGACAAAGACTCTTGATCATGTGACCCCTGACTCCTCCCCTCCTGTGACCTCATCACAGGTCCTGTGTACAGAGAAGAGAGTAGGCAAGCGACGCTGTGAGTGGCTGCAGGGGGGGGAAGTCTCAAGCTAGGGCGAGGATGGGGTGCGTGGCCGCTTATCTCCCTGCAGTGTGGGAGGGTTGGAAACTATAACCACCGTGCCCGCAGAGGGCCGGCGGCAGGAACAACAGCCAGCTGGCAAGCGGCCAGATGAGCGGGCGCTGCCACCCGCGGCCCACATGACAGCGGCTCAGCGGGAAAATGCCCGGTTGGTTATATTACCAATCCGGGCCTGAAAACATACCTCCATGGCGCAATAGAGGTATGGTGGGCAATTTATAAAAGTTTATGTCAGCGTTCCCAGGGATAATAAACAGAAGAGCCACCTTCACAGAATGCAGCCTTAGTGCTGCTGAAGGTGGCTCTTTTACTTAAAAAGGCCCTGGGGGGGTGACAGGTTCCCTTTAATAAAGATAGCAAAAATGTGTGTTTAATTATTTCTTTACAATACTTTATTCTTAATGTGTGTTTTTTTAACCCTTTCAAACTATTGGATTAATAATGGATAGTTCTTATTAACACCTCTCCATTATTAACCAGGCTTAATGTCACCTTACAATAGCAAGGTTAATTTTAACCCCTTATTACCCCATATGCCACCCGCTACAGGGCAATAGTAGCAAGGTAACATTAACCCCTTATTACCCCATATGCCACCCGCTACAGGGCAATAGGAAGAAAGAGGCTAAGTGCCGGAATTGGCGCATCTTACAGATGCGTGTTTTCTGAGGTGGCTGGGGGCAGATGTTTTTAGCCAGGGGTGGAAGCAATCACCATGGCCCCTCTCTATGCTATTAATATCTGCAATCAGTCAATAGCTTTCTCTCTCTGGTGCAGAAAAGTGCACGGGAGCCCATGCCAGTTTTCCCATGAAAACATTCTTTTATTAAATACATACAGGTCCCAAATTTTACACACAAATACTACTAACACTTTTAGTCACTGACATATATAAATCTAATCATTCTGCAATGGTTTACGGTATGTAAACCATGTCTCCTATCCTGTTGGGTTCTGCAATGATTTTACAGAAGACGACAAATTAATTAACGGCTATTCTGCCATCTAGCTCTGTATGAAATATAAAGATATATATATATATATATGTCTCACTGACATATATTATATAATATACACTCACTGGCCACTTTATTAGGTACACCTGTCCAACTGTGTGTTAAGACTTAATTTCTAATCTGCCAATCACATGGCGGCAACTCAGTGCATTTAGGCATTTGGACATGGTCAAGACAATCTCCTGCAGTTCAAACCGAGCATCAGTATGGGGAAGAAAGGTGATTTGAGTGCCTTTGAACGTGGCATGATTGTTGGTGCCAGAAGGGCTGGTCTGAGTATTTCAGAAACTGCTGATCTACTGGGATTTTCACGCACAACCATCTCTAGGGTTTACAGAGAATGGTCCGAAAAAGAAAAAAAATCCAGTGAGCGGCAGTTCTGTGGCCGGAAATGCCTTGTTGATGCCAGAGGTCAGAGGAGAATGGGCATACTGGTTCGAGCTGATAGAAAGGCAACAGTGACTCAAATTGCCACCCGTTACAACCAAGGTAGGCAGAAGAGCATCTCTGAACGCACAGTGCGTCGAACTTTGAGGCAGATGGGCTACAGCAGCAGAAGACCACACCGGGTACCACTCCTCTCAGCTAAGAACAGGAAACTGAGGCTACAATTTGCACAAGCTCATCGAAATTGGACAGTAGAAGATTGGAAAAACGTTGCCTGGTCTGATGAGTCTCGATTTCTGCTGCGACATTCGGATGGTAGGGTCAGAATTTGGCGTAAACAACATGAAAGCATGGATCCATCCTGCCTTGTATCAACGGTTCAGGCTGGTGGTGGTGGTGTCATGGTGTGGGGAATTTTTTCTTGGCACTCTTTGGGCCCCTTGGTACCAATTGAGCATCGTTGCAACGTCACAGCCTACCTGAGTATTGTTGCTGACCATGTCCATCCCTTTATGACCACAATGTACCCAACATCTGATGGCTACTTTCAGCAGGATAATGCGCCATGTCATAAAGCTCGAATCATCTCAGATTGGTTTCTTGAACATGACAATGAGTTCACTGTACTCAAATGGCCTCCTCAGTCACCAGATCTCAATCCAATAGAGCATCTTTGGGATGTGGTGGAACGGGAGATTCGCATCAGGGATGTGCAGCCGACAAATCTGCGCCAACTGTGTGATGCCATCATGTCAATATGGTCCAAAATCTCTGAGGAATGCTTCCAGCACCTTGTTGAATCTCTGCCACGAAGAATTGAGGCAGTTCTGAAGGCAAAAGGGGGTCCAACCCGTTACTAGCATGGTGTACCTAATAAAGTGGCCAGTGAGTGTATATATATATATATATATATATATATATATACACACAGTTAGATCCATATATATTTGGACAGAGACAACATTTTTCTAATTTTGGTTCTAGACATTACCACAGTGAATTTTTAACAAACTAATTCAGATGCAGTTGAAGTTCAGACTTTCACCTTTCGTTTGAGGGTATCCACATTAAAACTGGATAAAGGGTTTAGGAGTTTCAGCTCCTTAACATGTGCCACCCTGTTTTTAAAGGGACCAAAAGTAATTGGACAGATTAAACAATTGTAAATAAAATGTTCATTTCTAGTACTTGGTTGAAAACCCTTTGTTGGCAATGACTGCCTGAAGTCTTGAACTCATGGGCATCACCAGACGCTGTGTTTCCTCCTTTCTGATGCTCTGCCAGGCCTTCACTGCAGTGGTTTTCAGTTGCTGTTTGTTTGTGGGCCTTTCTGTCGTAAGTTTAGTCTTTAAAGGTACTGTCACACTTAGCGATGCACCAGCGATCCCAACCAGCGATATGACACGGTCAGGATCGCTGTTGCATCGCTAAGTGGTCACTAGTGAGCTGCCACACAGGCAGATCTCACCAGCGACATCGCAAGGGTCGGGGATCGCTACTTACCTGTCACACTAGGCGATCCTGACGTCCTCCCGCCCGGCTCCACGCTCGTCGCTCGTTTCTCCACAGGAAGCGCCGCAGGAAGCTGACGATGAGAAGCGGTCCAGGACGTTCTCGCGCGATCAGCGATAACCAGCGGGGGAGCGGGTCGTAGGTAAGTATCAGACACAGCGATATCACTAGCAATCGCTATAACGTCACAAGTTATAGCGATATTGCTAGCGATATCGCTTAGTGTGACAGTACCTTAACAAGTGAAATGCATGCTCAATTGGGTTGAGATCAGGTGACTGACTTGGCCATTCAAGAATATTCCACTTCTTTGCTTTAATAAACTCCTGGGTTGCTTTGGCTTTATGTTTTGGGTCATTGTCCATCTGTAGTATGAAATGAAGACCAGTCAGTTTGGCTGCATTTGGTTGGATCTGAGCACACAGTATGGCTCTGAATACCTCAGAATTCATTCGGCTGCTTCTGTCCTGTGTCACATCATCAATAAACACTAGTGACCCAGTGCCACTGGCAGCCATGCATGTGTGGCGCCCCTGAGGCTTCAGTCGCCACAGAGGTACTGCACCTTCTACTAAGGTTTAGTGCCCCACCATCCAGGTAGGCTGGGAACTCCTTTCCGCATTCCAACACCTGCACCCCACACACAGGGTAGTTCAGCAGGGACCCATCCATGCTTTATGCTGGAAAGGTCATAGGGTGCCTTTTGTGGTCCCTGGCTTCGTAACACGAGAGGTGCTGGGGAGGCGGGTGGAGTTAGATATAAAAGAGTGGGAAGAGTGAGAGTTAGTAGTTGGTTAGAGGAGAGAGAAGAGAGAAGATGGTGTCTGAGGGACGTGCTGCAGCAGGTCCCAGTGATCTGGGATGCTGGCACGAGAAAGACCAGAGAAAGAGACTGATAAGATTGATAACCTAACCTTCCATAAGAGAGATAGAACAGATCGGAACGAAGGAGAATAGAAGGACGGTGGGAAGCTGGTTGAAGAAAGATAGAGAACCCTTCCAGTCCAGAGAGCGCAAAGGCCGGGGCCCGGTCCCCGAGGTTGATTGGATCTTTATGTCCGGCAACAGATACCGGAGGAGTAGTGAGCCTTAACGCCTTGCTCCCATCATAGACTTGGGACACAACAGCAACTAAATAGAGAGCCGGGAGGCAGTGAGGAGACCCTGAAGCAGGCTACAGCTGTCTGTCATACAAGTAAAGACTAGGAACACCTAGAGAGAGGCATTCCATGGTAACTAAGTACTGGAGTGCTTCGCACCTAAAGGCGCATTGGAGGAGTCGTTCAGTAAGGTACATATTGGTGGAGTGTGGAAGGGAGAATCCTATCCTGCCTGGAGGTTGGCTGGAGCCCTGACCTGGAGAACACAGTACGGAGGCAGGCAGTTGAGTGAACTGTGAACAGTGAGTAAAGCTTTGGAACCGCATACTCTGGTGTCCTCCAGTTATTCCTGCACCACTACACCTGGGTACCAGCCTCCATACCATTCTGCGCCTCTCCTCATCCATTGCACCTACACTGCCCTGGGACTACAGCTCCACCTGTGGGGAGCTATACCATCTTTGCTGCACCACACCATCAGTCCCAACGGATCTGTATGCAGCGTTGGCTCAACACCTTACTTGCCAAACACCACGGGTGGTGTCACAAACTATTCTAATAAACTTTAACACCATTAACATCACCGCCATTGATATTGGGCCCCCAGGGCCACGGACCGGGTCACTGCTGCTTAGACACTTTCCTGCCTCGACACCGGCCCGGTACCGAGTACCCCGCTGCCCTGGGTGTGCGAGGGCGACCCACATGCCCAAGCCATCACACTGCCTCCGCCGTGTTTTACAGATTATGTGGTATGCTTTGGATCATGAGCTGTACCACGCCTTCGCCATAATTTTCTCTTTCCATCATTCTGGTAGAGGTTGAACTTGGTTTCATCTGTCCAAAGAATGTTCTTCCAGAACTGTGCTGGCTTTTTTAGATGTTTTTTTAGCAAAGTCCAGTCTAGCCTTTTTATTCTTGATGCTTATGAGTGGCTTGCACTGTGCAGTGAACCCTCTGTATTTACTTTCATGCAGTCTTCTCTTTATGGTAGATTTGGATATTGATACGCCTACCTCCTGGAGAGTGTTGTTCACTTGGTTGGCTGTTGTGAAGGGGTTTCTCTTCACCATGGAGACAATTCTGCGATCATCCACCACTGTTGTCTTCCGTGGGCACCCAGGTCTTTTTGCATTGATGAGTTCACCGGTGCTTTCTTTCTTTCTCAGGATGTACCAAACTGTAGATTTTGCCACTTCTAATGTTGTAGCAATTTCTCGGATGTTTTTTTTCTGTTTTTGCAGCTTAAGGATGGCTTGTTTCAGCTGCATGGAGAGCTCCTTTGACCGCTTGTTTTCTTCACAGCAAAACCTTCCAAATGCAAGCACCACACCTCAAATCAACTCCAGGCCTTTTATCTGCTTAATTGAGAATGAGATAACGAAGGGCTTGCCCACACCTGTCCATGAAATAGCCTTGGAGTCAATTGTCCAATTACTTTTGGTCTCTTTAAAAACAGGGTGGCACATGTTAAGGAGCTGAAACTCCTAAACCCTTCATCCAATTTTAATGTGGATACCCTCAAATGAAAGCTGAAAGTCTGAACTTCAACTGCATCTGAATTGTTTTGTTTAAAATTCATTGTGGTAATGTCTAGAACCAAAATTAGAAAAATGTTGTCTCTGTCCAAATATATATGGACCTAACTAATATATATATATATATATATATATATATACACACACACTGTATATATGTTTTCACGAATATTTGAGGCCATGGATCCATTATATGTTCATTTTGCAAGAAAATCTCGCCATACGGATGTCTCATGGATGCTTAGATGCGAGAAAATCGCATCCTCGCATTGCACACGCATGACATATGGATCACTGTTCAGGGAAGATTTCTCCGATTCTCATCCGTGTAGAACAGACCGATTTTTTTTATACGTTGTGTGTGACGCCGGCCTAAATGTGCAAATCGCATATAAGTGGTCTCATGATGTCTCATCCCATTCCTCTTATGCTATGTACAGAAGATAACGCCAAACTTAATTTTTGCCCCAGGTACAGTTAAACCTACATTCGCTTTTAGGTTTCTGTAGTCTGTGTAACAAGATGGTAATAAATTTAATTCTATAGCGTTTACCATCCTGTACAATATGTTTGTGATCTACTTAAATATTTTTATGAATTGATTTAGAAAGTTTTTTTTATATTTCCATAGAACCCTTTAATGACCATATTGATTTAACTGGTATATCGTGTCAGCAGTTGGCTTCGATTAGGTTACCTTGACAGATTCTGGTAAAGTCAATATAATTTGTAGGAACCATAACAATCTGCAAAAGTTTTAAACCCTATAGCTATATAACTGCATAACACAAGGTCAACAATGATAATTATATAAACTCACTTGTTCAGTATATGTAAAAAAAAAAGTACCGTACCTAGCTTTTGATACCATGAGCAAGCCTAGCTATAAAGGGCCTAGGTGGTCTAGCAGAGGACAGCCCTTCTGACGCCATAGCAAATAACTTGCTGATTGGGACTACTACTTTTTGGATTCTTGTGCAGAAGACCCATTAAGTCCTAATCATGAAATCACTAAGGTATACAAATTTCACAAACTACAAAAACCATAGCACGACTTCACTGAAAGCAAAGTCCGTATGTGCATTGAACTCGGTCATCGGCTGACCATGTGAGACGAGCACAGATTTCTGATCTGGCATGTATGTTTACTTTGCAAGGAAAAAAGTACAAAGTGAATTAAAGTTGTTTTCTCTAATGAACCCTGTGACCATTTCACGAAGATGAAAGTCATATTATTTTGACGCATTATATCTCTTAGATGATCTAGCTAAATCATAATAAAATTATGGTAATAAAAATACGTTCCTAAAAGGAAAAATATGAATGTCCATAAAGTTCCTACATATTTTCAATTAATTTTAATGGCGAAACCCCATTTTACTGTTTATGTTCCCAGATTTAGGCTTATTGCAGCTATTTTGCTACTTGTCCTAGGATTAGGGAACCTGTAATGCTGTCAGAAAAGCTAAGCATGGCACCCATCAAGATGAATGGTAATCAGTAGTTTCCTTTTTTTAGTGGCTCTTGCAGTTTTCCAGATGATGTGTGAGGCTATGTGCGGCAATTCCGCAACTCCCTGTCGTGGGAAATACGCTAGAATTCCGCATGCGTAATTCCCGCGAAAAACTAGTGTTTTGCTTGCGTAATTAGCATGCAGAATACTAGCATTTTCCAAGCAATCTGTAGCATCGCTTGGAGAACTGATTGACAGATTGGTCACACTCGTCAAACATAGTGTTTGACAAGTGTGACCAACTTTTTACTATTGAGGCTGCCTATGCAGAATGTTAAAAATAATAAAAAAAATTGTGATATTCTCACCTTCCGGCGTTCCCAAGCCTCAGCGATGCTCACGGCATGTCCCGTTCCCAGCGATACCTTGCGACAATGACCTGTGATGATGTAGCATCTTGTGAGACCGCTACGTCATCACAGGTCATTGTCCAAGGCATCGCTGGGAACGGGACTTGGCGGGAGGTGAGAATATCACGATTTTTTATTTTAATTCTAATTTTTAAAGGGATATGGTACCCAGGGCCTGGAGGACAGTCTCCTCTCCTCCAGACCCTGGGTACCATCCGCACATGATCCACTTACTTTGCGCATGGTGGGCATAGCCACATGCGGAAAGTAAGCGGAACAATGCATTCCTATGTGTGCGGAATCGCTGCGATTCCGCAAAAAGAATGAGCAGGCTGTGAATTTTTCCGCAATGCGATTTTACCGCAGAAAAGTACGCAGCATTAGCACAGCATTCTAGCAGCGTTTTCAAGGCGAAAAACGCGGCACAAGTGCATAAAATCCGCAGGAATTTCGGACGTGTGCACATAGCCTGCAGTCTTGCAGCGCTGGAGTCCTGGGTTCGAATCCCACCAAGGACAACATCTGCAAGGAGTTTTTATGTTCTCCCCGTGTTTGCGTGGATTTCCTCCGGGTACTCCGGTTTCCTCCCACATTCCAAAGATATACTGATAGGGAATTTAGATTGTGAGCCCCATCGGGGACAGTGATGATAATGTGTGCAAACTGTAAAGCGCTGCGGAATATGTTAGTGCTATATAAAAATAAAGATTATTATTAAACACGGTGGGATGGGCAGATTGGCCTCTCAACTAACCCCCTGACAGATGATGTACAGGGAAATAAGTGTCAGATATTTTGAATTTGAATGATCGATCTTTCTGTTTTCCTGGAGATAAGCTGCCACCAGGTATCTGACAGCTACTTACTCCACCAGGCCATTGAAGATACATGGAGATACAGGGAGCCGGCAAATACTGCGTGCCGCAGTGTATACATGAGACATATTTGTAAAGTTCAGCACAACAGACAACATAACCCTACAGAAACATTTGTACGTGGATAACCATGTTTAATAGTAAAAGGTAAACTTTATTACCTCCAGTGGCATGTGGTGACAATACCTCAAGTAGCATGTGGTGCCAATACCTCCAGTAGCATGTGGTGCCAATACCTCCAGTAGCATGTGGTGCCAATACCTCCAGTAGCATGTGGTGCCAATACCTCCAGTAGCATGTGGTGCCAATACCTCAAGTGGCATGTGGTGCCAATACCTCCAGTAGCATGTGGTGCCAATACCTCCAGTAGCATGTGGTGCCAATACCTCAAGTGGCATGTGGTGCCAATACCTCCAGTAGCATGTGGTGCCAATACCTCAAGTGGCATGTGGTGCCAATACCTCCAGTAGCATGTGGTGCCAATACCTCCAGTAGCATGTGGTGCCAATACCTCCAGTAGCATGTGGTGCCAATACCTCCAGTAGCATGTGGTGCCAATACCTCCAGTAGCATGTGGTGCCAATACCTCCAGTAGCATGTGGTGCCAATACCTCCAGTAGCATGTGGTGCCAATACCTCAAGTGGCATGTGGTGCCAATACCTCCAGTAGCATGTGGTGCCAATACCTCCAGTAGCATGTGGTGCCAATACCTCAAGTGGCATGTGGTGCCAATACCTCCAGTGGCATGTGGTGCTAATACCTCAAGTAGCATGTGGTACATAATGGTGATATTATATATCTATATACTGTATGTATGTCTGTTTATGTAATTTACTACCAACATACTCAACTCCTGTGGTACACATTTGTATTGTGGTGCCACCTACTGGCTTCCCACTTTTAACCTTTTTATTTTTGTGTGATCTATAATAAAGTTTACCTTTTACTATTAAACATGGTTCTTAGCGTACATTTTTTCTGTAGGATTACATTGAAGATACATGTATGCTCAGTTAAGCCCTATCGAGGAGTCAAGAGATAGCAGTCAGGTGGACCCTTCCAGAAGTTGTTGAGGGATGCTTAGCTGGAGAGGCAGTTTTGACAGAAGTGATTATGCTATACAGCCATTTCTATGATTACCACACAAAAGACCACATACGACCATAAGTCCCATTAAAAATAATATTTATTAATATATCATGATATGTATTAAAAAATTCTTTCAATATAAAAATTAATTAAAAACAGGTACCCATGTATATACACTTGCTGAAATTTATATAGATAAGGGCGGTACCATCCAGGTATATAGCATACATGTCACATAATAGTGCAGAACATAATTATATTCAAACAGTAAAAATATATATGTGCAACATTTTGTGACCAAAACCTTTAATATATAATAAAGTGCATACAATAAATCAACACAATAAATAGTGCAATGCCAAACTTCATAATATGTGCAATTTTATGTTCTTACACTAGATGTCAGTGTGCTTATCCACATTTGTATAAATGAAAAAGAGACGACAAAAAATGTCCCTATAAAGTGCGTGTATGAATAGACCAAATGAAACAGTGCAAAATGCTTGAACCTGGAATAGGACGCCCAGCCCCAACGCGCGTTTCGGTGCTATGCCTTCGTCAGGGGCTGGCGCCTATCAGAGACAGGTGCATATTTATATAGCCAAGACCCAATAAGAAAACGAGGGTGTGCAAAGAACTGACCAATAAACCGAAAGGACGTTTTTAATAAAGAACCTAATTGCTGTGTGCAATGGGTGCGCTAACGCATCTGTTACAGTGCGTTAGTGCCGCTATGTAACGGATGCCATCAGCGCATTGCCCGCAACGCAGTGTGAACCCAGCCTTACAGCCGCCGCTCTCCATGTACAGTGGAGTGACTGAATCCATGCTGGCACCACCCCTTTGACTAAAATACTGAGCCTGCCGGGAGGAATAAAGTTAATTTCCTCCCGGCAGCGGGTCTCTCATTGTGGAGGCTGCTCGGTGTCAGAACCCTATTAACCTACAGACCAGCCCCGTATCTGCAGGTTAATCACATTTTTTTTTACATGACCGGTTCTCTTTAGTTGTGCACAACTAGCATACCATTGTTTTCTACAAGAAACAGTAGGACACCTGTTCATGGGTTGTGTCCGTTATTGCACATTTAAGGTATCATAATGTTTACACACATAAACGTGGATTTACACTACCCAGAAGGCTCGGACTGGCCCACAGGAGAAATCTCTGGTGGGCCCTTGTGCAAGAGTGTGCCACCACCCATTTATATGATAGTTCAACATAAACTGACTTATACACATATAGTGGATATATATATGTACAATAATTCCCATGAGGAGAGAAACATCCTCTTACAGTGGGGAAAAAAAGTATTTAGTCAGTCAGCAATAGTGCAAGTTCCACCACTTAAAAAGATGAGAGGCGTCTGTAATTTACATCATAGGTAGACCTCCACTATGGGAGACAAACTGAGAAAAAAAAATCCAGAAAATCACGTTGTCTGTTTTTTTTTTCATTTTATTTGCATATTATGGTGGAAAATAAGTATTTGGTCAGAAACAAGCAATCAAGATTTCTGGCTCTCACAGACCTGTAACTTCTTCTTTAAGAGTCTCCTCTTTCCTCTACTCATTACCTGTAGTAATGGCACCTGTTTAAACTTGTTATCAGTATAAAAAGACACCTGTGCACACCCTCAAACAGTCTGACTCCAAACTCCACTATGGTGAAGACCAAAGAGCTGTCAAAGGACACCAGAAACAAAATTGTAGCCCTGCACCAGGCTGGGAAGACTGAATCTGCAATAGCCAACCAGCTTGGAGTGAAGAAATCAACTGTGGGAGCAATAATTAGAAAATGGAAGACATACAAGACCACTGATAATCTCCCTCGATCTGGTGCTCCATGCAAAATCCCACCCCGTGGGGTCAGAATAATCACAAGAACGGTGAGCAAAAATCCCAGAACCACGCGGGGGGACCTAGTGAATGAACTGCAGAGAGCTGGGACCAATGTAACAAGGCCTACCATAAGTAACACACTACGCCACCATGGACTCAGATCCTGCAGTGCCAGACGTGTCCCACTGCTTAAGCCTGTACATGTCCGGGCCCGTCTGAAGTTTGCTAGAGAGCATTTGGATGATCCAGAGGAGTTTTGGGAGAATGTCCTATGGTCTGATGAAACCAAACTGGAACTGTTTGGTAGAAACACAACTTGTCGTGTTTGGAGGAAAAAGAATACTGAGTTGCATCCATCAAACACCATACCTACTGTAAAGCATGGTGGTGGAAACATCATGCTTTGGGGCTGTTTCTCTGCAAAGGGGCCAGGACGACTGATCCGGGTACATGAAAGAATGAATGGGGCCATGTATCGTGAGATTTTGAGTGCAAACCTCCTTCCATCAGCAAGGGCATTGAAGATGAAACGTAGCTGGGTCTTTCAACATGACAATGATCCAAAGCACACCGCCAGGGCAACGAAGGAGTGGCTTCGTAAGAAGCATTTCAAGGTCCTGGAGTGGCCTAGCCAGTCTCCAGATCTCAACCCTATAGAAAACCTTTGGAGGGAGTTGAAAGTCCGTGTTGCCAAGCGAAAAGCCAAAAACATCACTGCTCTAGAGGAGATCTGCATGGAGGAATGGGCCAACATACCAACAAGAGTGTGTGGCAACCTTGTGAAGACTTACAGAAAACATTTGACCTCTGTCATTGCCAACAAAGGATATATCACAAAGTATTGAGATGAAATTTGGTTTCTGACCAAATACTTATTTTCCACCATAATATGTAAATAAAATGAAAAAAAAACAGACAATGTGATTTTCTGGAATTTTTTTTCTCAGTTTGTCTCCCATAGTTGAGGTCTACCTATGATGTAAATTACAGACGCCTCTCATCTTTTTAAGTGGTGGAACTTGCACTATTGCTGACTGACTAAATACTTTTTTTCCCCACTGTATATGTGCGGTACTTAGCACTATATACATGAATCACTATGTACAGATAAAGGCAGCATCTTATTCATGTAATAATCTACCCAGGTCATCGTTATATTAATTTGAGGATAATGTCACATTTGCATGTAGCTGAAAAGTGGGGCCCTGGAGTTGGTTACTGGTGGGCCCTTGCCACCCCAGTCCGACACTGTGGCTGTTGATACGTTTGCCGACTGGTGGTCACTTAGTAGCCTGTTTAAGCAGCCTGGCCACATTTCCCACGAGCCCAGAATAATTTGTGACAGATTGTGTGTGCGCATAGACTGTCATTGTTGTCGGCAGCACATGTTCTGTTTATAAAGGACATGTGCTGCAGAGACCCATGACTTTAAAGACTGCTTAAAAATCAGTTCCCATGAAAACACTCCTTCGTTTAAGCTCCATTCACATGCAGCAGTCACATTTCGACCGACCAGCAACAGTCATGCTGTGCTGCAGTCTTTCCAGTGTTCCCCGATACAATCTCTCAATCTGGCAAGAAAGCTGCTGCTTCATCGGCAAGACCACGCTGCCTATGTGATTTTACAGGTGAAAAAGTTGTTTCCCTCCCAGATTAAGTGATTGTGCAAGGAAAAAGTTGAAAGGCCACAGCAGGACAGGACTGTTGTAGTTTTCCACCACAGCGTAACTGCTGCGTGTGAACACAGCTTTACAATGGCCAATTATTGAGAAATGAGAGTTCCTAAGAACATTTGTTTCTGATATTTGGCCAAGGTAAATGCACCTTTAAGTAAACTACTACTTACTGTATGGTGTCATAATGTTTGGCCACGTAAACTTTAGGAGGAGAGATGTTCCAGAGGAGAGGAGATTATACTAGGTGGTGGAAGCAGTTGTGGAAAGACAAGTAAATCTCTGTTTGGTTTTCCTTTCAGATACCTAATCTCATTAGCAGATTCCTTAGGCTGCAGACGCCCTGCAGGCGGCACATATTTTAACCATGCGCTGTCCATCAACAAGGACAAATAGTCTATTTGCAGTTTTTCTGATTATAAAGCCCATTGGTCCACAGGGAACGAGTATCATGGCTCATTACTAGCGCAATGTAAGGTCTATGGTCACTTTTTTGGGTACATATCCACACAGGACATATTTCCGCAGCACAAAATCTGCAGTGGATCAAAAGTGGTAAAATCTGCCTTTTGCAGAAATTCTGTGGGTTCATTGTAGATTTCGCCTCGGATCCGCTGTGAAAATCTGCACTATACACTTGTGGCACCCCTGAGGCTTCAGTCGTCACAGAGGTACTGCACCTTCTCCTAAGGTGTAGTGCCCCACCATCCAGGGAGGCTGGGAACTCCTTTCCGCTTTCCAACACCTGCACCCCACACACAGGATAGTTCAGCAGGGACCCATCCATGCTTTATGCTGGAAAGGTCATAGGGTGCCTTTTGTGGTCCCTGGCTTCGTAACACGAGAGGTGCTGGGGAGGCGGGTGGAGTTAGCTATAAAAGAGAGGGAAGGTGTAGGATTTGAGGTCAGTCAGACGAGGGTCTGAGAGAGAGAGAGCAGGCTGACAGCAGGTCAGCCTGAGAGGAGCTCAAGGCGGAGGAAGGCAGTCAGTCAGGAGAGGCTAAGGACTGGTCTTAGTGGAACGAGCTCCCTAGGCGAGGAAGAGAAGGAGAAAGAGACGTATACTGAAGACTACAGATTCCATAAGAGAGATAGAACAGATCGGAACGAAGGAGAATAGAAGGACGGTGGGAAGTAGGTTGAGAAAGAGAGATAACTCATCCAGTCCAGAGAGCGCAAAGGCCGGGGCCCGGTCCCCGAGGTTGATTGGATCTTTATGTCGCTAACGCCTTGCCTTGCTCCCATCATAGACTTGGGACACAACAGCAACTGAATAGAGAGCCGGGACGCAGTGAGGAGTCCCCGAAGCAGGCTACAGCTGTCTGTCATACCAGTAAAGACTAGGAACACCTAGAGAGAGGCATTCCAGGGTAACTAAGTACTGGAGTGCTTCGCACCTAAAGGCGCATTGGAGGAGTCGTTCAGTAAGGTACATGTTGGCGGAGTGTGGTGGGGAGAATCCTATCCTGCCTGGAGGTTGGCTGGAGCCCTGACCTGGAGAACACGGTACGGAGGCAGGCAGTTGTGTGAACTGCAAACAGTGAGTAAAGCTTTGGAACCGCATACTCTGGTATCCTCCAGTTATTCCCGCATCCCTACACCTGAGTAACAACATCTATACCGTTCTGCGCCTCTCCTCATCCATTGCACCTACACTGCCCTGGGACTACAGCTCCACCTGTGGGGAGCTATACCATCTCTGCTGCACCACACCATCAGTCTCAGCGGATCTGCATGCAGCGTTGGCTCAACATCTTACTTGCCAAACACCACGGGTGGCGTCATGAACTACCTAATAAACTTTAACACCATTAACATCACCGCCATTGATATTAGGTGCCCAGGGCCATGGACCTGGTCACCGCTGCTGTGACACATTCCCGCCTTGACACCGGCCTGGTACCGAGTACCCCGCTGCCCTGGGTGTGCAAGGGTGACCCAATTTTGGTGTCACTAACAGGATGATGAGACCCGATGCCATCGGGTTCTGTGTGCCTTGGATTTACAACTTTTGAAAATGTGCAGAAGACCAAATTTAATAGACTGTAAAATGGACATTAGAAATGGCCGCTGGCGCGGAGAAGAAGGGCGTGAAGAGATGGGAGGTCCTAAGAAAAGACCGCAAAGAGTCTTGGGCCGTCCCTGCCTGAATTACTATGTGACCGATGCATGGCCCACCCCCCGAGGGGTTCGTATACTGGCTTGGTATGGAGGCGCTGGAAGAAGACGCCGCCCCCGGAAGGAGGGGCAGAGGAAGCCAGTGGTGAGCAGAAGGGCGGAGCAAGAAGAAGAACGCCAGAACGCCATTTTGGAGAGTGAGGGAAGGAGACCTGCAGAGCACGGGGAAGTGCAAACCCCCCGGCGCCATGGCTGACGGCTCCAACCCGAACTCCGGAATGAATCGCCAGCAATTAGAAGATGAAATCGCTGAACTGACTACCCATCTGCAGCTACGAAGAGAAGCGCTGGAGAAGCTGAGACGGCAGCGCGCCCCGGCGGGGCCTACACCAGCGGTACCACCCTCTCCATCGGTACCCGCAGCTACCGCACTGAACTGTTCCTGGGCGGCGCTGACCTACACATCTACTTTGACCATGCGGTTGAGCACCACCGGCCCGGAGAAGTTACCGGAGGACCCGGGAGTGGAAGCCGAGCTCCCGCCTGGACCGGGCGAGGCTGCGCCGGTCCCTACAGAGACCCCTGCAGATCCAGAACCCGCAACTGCTCCTTTATCATCTGCACCGGAGCCGAGGTCGCACCGCCGGGAGACCTCAGGTATGTCCGGTGCCCCTTCCCCTGAGAAGACCCGCGGTTACCCCACCGTTGCAATGGCCGGCCAGGTTGTGTTAGACCTGGTCTGCGACCGGGAAGCCAGTCCCCGGGGGGAGATACCAGAACCCCCAACGGTGGCACCGCAGGCCCCAGTAGGCCAAAGCAGGTCCCGGGAGGAGCAAAATGAGGCCTATTGCCGAGCCACCATTAAAAAGCTGGCAGATGAGTACTGGGAGAGAGAGCAGAGGAGAATGGCTGTACTGGGCCCGGACTTGAGCAGGAAAGAGAGGACCCGTGCTGGGCATTACAGTTCCCAGGATGCCGCAGGATGGGGCAGGTCCTTAAAGTCAATCGAGAACGGGGGTTCGGATTTATTGCAGACCCCAAGAGGATAAGTGATCTATTCTTTAATCGGAGAGACGTTGAATCCCACTTGCCTAAAGGACATCGTAAAAGAGACCTGCAGCCTGGGGAGTATGTGACCTTTACCCAGCATGAGGGACTCAGGGGATGGTACGCCCTGAATGTACGACGTATCCCTGCAGAGTTCAACGAGAGGTACCTGCCATCAAGACCAGTCAATGCTCCATCCACCGGTACCCCACAGACTGCTCAGGTACCTGTTCCCAAGGACCAGGCTGCCAATGCATCACCTCCAGTTTGGCAGCCCAAACCAAAGATCTCTGGCTTGACACCGTGGGAAGAGGAGTACCTGCGGATTTCCAATGACTACTTTGAATCTGGTAACCACAATTGAAATATAATTTACAAAATTTCTCGTTACCCAGGAGGGTTTGTTGCACCAGTTGTGCCTTTGCCTTTTGTTCATCATGTTGCCCAGTTTTTGATTGGCAGTGTTGTTTTTGAAATGGAACTGTGGAGATCATAGACGCTGATTGATCCAAAAACTTTTATTGTAAATAGTTGCACCTCTTTAGGTGCCCTTTCTTGGTTTTACATATAAAGACACTTTGCGAAGATAATGTTTTTGCATGGACACTTTTCGAAGAATGATGTCTACCTCAAGGGACACTGCAAGAAATCCTGGCTGGGAGCAGTGTTCAGCACCTTACAAGAATTTTGAATGTTTTATGATAACGTATTTTATAATGTTGCGTCTTATGAAAAGTAAATGTCTTTTATAGAATATTTGATACAGAGAATTAGAAAAGTTTTGAGATAGAATGTGAGAATTGAATAAAGACTGAAGAATTGAAAGTGACAGGTGACAGGCCAAGAGTAGATGATCAGTATCTTGTATCTAGTAGAAGAAAGAAAGAAAAAAAAGAGAATAATTGATAGAAAATGTACTAAAGAAAATGTGTTGAGTATAGCACTTTCAATTAAGAATTGCACTTAAGTAAATTTTTGATATTAAGATAGGAAGTTAACCTGTTTGTAATGTTTAAGAAATGTGCCTCCTACATTAGGAAGATTAGATAAGTATTGTTGAATAGCATTTAAAAATTTTTGTGTGTTCCTGTATTGTACCTTTTGCTGTCTTACAGCCCGCGGACGTGCTGTGTTTAACGGGGGGTTATGTGGCGCCCCTGAGGCTTCAGTCGCCACAGAGGTACTGCACCTTCTCCTAAGGTGTAGTGCCCCACCATCCAGGTAGGCTGGGAACTCCTTTCCGCATTCCAACACCTGCACCCCACACACAGGATAGTTCAGCAGGGACCCATCCATGCTTTATGCTGGAAAGGTCATAGGGTGCCTTTTGTGGTCCCTGGCTTCGCAACACGAGAGGTGCTGGGGAGGCGGGTGGAGTTAGCTATAAAAGAGAGGGAAGGTGTAGGATTTGAGGTCAGTCAGACGAGGGTCTGAGAGAGAGAGAGCAGGCTGACAGCAGGTCAGCCTGAGAGGAGCTCAAGGCGGAGGAAGGCAGTCAGTCAGGAGAGGCTGAGGACTGGTCTTAGTGGAACGAGCTCCCTAGGAGAGGAAGAGAAGGAGAAAGAGACGTAGACTGAAGACTACAGATTCCATAAGAGAGATAGAACAGATCGGAATGAAGGAGAATAGAAGGACGGTGGGAAGTAGGTTGAGAAAGAGAGATAACTCTTCCAGTCCAGAGAGCGCAAAGGCCGGGGCCCGATCCCCGAGGTTGATTGGATCTTTATGTCCGGCAACAGACACCGGAGGAGTAGTGAGCCGCTAACGCCTTGCTCCCATCATAGACTTGGGACACAACAGCAACTGAATAGAGAGCCAGGACGCAGTGAGGAGACCCTGAAGCAGGCTACAGCCGTCTGTCATACAAGTAAAGACTAGGAACACCTAGAGAGAGGCATTCCAGGGTAACTAAGTACTGGAGTGCTTCGCACCTAAAGGCGCATTGGAAGAGTCGTTCAGTAAGGTACATGTTGGCGGAGTGTGGAGGGGAGAATCCTATCCTGCCTGGAGGTTGGCTGGAGCCCTGACCTGGAGAACATGGTACGGAGGCAGGCAGTTGTGTGAACTGCAAACAGTGAGTAAAGCTTTGGGGTCTGCTCTGGGGCTGTTTAGATTTCCCCTTTCCTTCTTTAGGCTTATGTAGTTCTCCGGCTGTGATGAGGGGTCTAGGAACCCCACACGGCTACTGTTAGTTGTGGTGTATAGGATAAGGGGTCTGCAATCCGATAGCTACCAACCTCTCCGGTTTTCTGGACTTAGCTTGTATTTTTGTTTTCTCCTCCTCCGGTGACTCATTCATAACAGAATCACCAGCCATACCGCAGATTCTAGGGTACTCAATAGCAGGAAAGAATTGTAAAAAAAAAAAAGTGTCAGAATTTTTTTTTTTTTTGGTGTATAATTCTTCCTCTATTTCTCTGAGGCCGTAGGGGGAATTTTTTCTCAATGGAGATTAAGCAATTGTCTGATCGTGTGGAGCAGCTCACTGCTGAAGTGCGGGGAATTTCAGCCTATCTTGCTCATTCACATGCTGCTGAACCCAAGATCCTTCCTCCTGATGTGTTTTTTGGGGATCGGTCTAAATTTCTGAATTTTAAGAATAATTGTAAATTATTTTTTGCCTTGAAGCCTAACTCATCGGGGAGCTCCGCGCAGCAGGTTAAAATTGTCATCTCTTTGCTGCGCGGCGATCCCCAGGATTGGGCGTTTTCTTTGAAACCTGATGATCCTATTCTGACTGATGTGAATGCATTTTTTCAGGCCTTGGGGTTGTTGTATGATGAACCTAATGCTATTGATCAGGCTGAAAAGGCCCTGTTGGCATTGAGCCAGGGACAAGATTCTGCAGAGTTGTACTGTCAAAAATTCCGAAAGTGGGCGGTCCTTACTACCTGGAATGATGGTGCCTTGGCAGCTCTCTTTCGGAAGGGTTTGTCAGAAATCCTAAAAGATACTATGGTGGGATTTCCTGTTCTCTCTGGTCTTGACGATTCTATGTCATTAGTCATTCAGGTTGATCGGCGTTGGCGTGAACGCAAAACTGCACGAGAGGTGTTGCCATCTGTTGAACAAATGTCTGAACCTATGCAATGTGATAGAGTTTCGTCTAGGGCGCAACGTCAGGAGTTCAGAAGTCGTAATAAGCTGTGTTTTTTCTGTGGTGATGCCTCTCATATTATTTCTGTCTGCCCTAAACGAGAGAAACGTTTTGCACACACATTTGCTGTGGGTGGTGTTCAACCTAAGTTTCTTCTGGCAATTACTCTGATCTGCTCCCTGTCCACATTTTCCGCTAAGGCTTTTGTAGATTCGGGAGCAGCTCTGAACCTGATGGATTTGGATTTTGCTAAACGTTGTGGGTTTCCTATGACACCTCTGCGGACGCCTTTCCCTTTGAGGGGTATTGATGCTACTCCTTTGGCGAAGAATAAACCTCAGTTTTGGACCCAGGTGGTAATGCGGGTCGCCCCAGACCATCAAGAAAATTGCAGATTTTTGGTGTTGCATAATTTGCATGATACCATCATTCTGGAGTTTCCCTGGTTGCAAATCCATAATCCAGTTTTGGATTGGAAATCAGTGTCTGTGGTGAGTTGGGGTTGTCGGTGTGCCCTTAGTGACGCTCCTATTTTCTCCACCTCTCCCCAGTCGCATGATGTTCCTGACTATTTGGCTGATTTTTATGATGTATTTAGGCTGGTTTCACATTAGCGCTTTTTAAGCGCACGCACGGCCGGGGGTAGCTCCGCCCCCGAGCCGGCTCTCTGCCCGGCGTGCCCGCCCCTTGCTTGTAGCGCCGCCTCCTAGCGCACAGCGGCGTCTGCGATCGGCGCACCCTATCTTTAGCATAGGGTGCGCAGATCGTGCGCAGGCCGTGCGCTAGTTGCGCTTTGACCTGCGCTGCGCACTTTTGACGGTGCGCCGTGCGCGCCAAAATCAAACTTTTTGGATTTTGGCGCGCACGGCGCACCGTCAAAAGTTGCCAGGGCCCATAGCAGCTGCATGGTGTGCGACACACCACTGGCTGGGGGCCCCTGCCAGCGGAGCAGCAGCGGGTGTCAGGAGGCAGGAGCCCCTGTCCCCGCTGCTAAAGAGAAATGAATATTCACTGCGAAGCAGTGAATATCATTTCAGGTCTCCACCCCCAGAGGCCCCGCCCCCAGCCCAGTAAGCCGCTCTGCATCTGTAAATCAGGGCCGGCGCCGCCCTCAGTCCTCTCTGCTCCTGGCTCACAGCCAGTGCGCGATGACGTCACTACATCGCGCACCCGCTGTGTGTCTGGCAGAGGGGGCAGCTCCTGACACTGAAGCCGGCTGCCGGAATCAGCGTGGGAGCGAGGAGGAGAGGTGAGTATTGTTTTTTTTTTTTTTTTTATATCTCTCTCGCACTCTCTATCTGTCTCTCTCTATCTATCTCTATTTCTCAATATATCTCTCTCTCTATCTCTCTTATATCTATCTTTCTATCTCTATCTATTATCTATATCTATCTATCTCTATATCTATCTCTATCTATTATCTATATCTATCTCTATCGCTCTATCTTTGTATCTATCTTTCTATCTCTACATCTATCTCTATATCTATCTATCTATCTCTATATCTTTCTATATATATCTCTATATCTATCTATTATGTCTATCTATCTATCTCTATATCTATCTATCTTACTCTATCTATCTCTATATCTATTATGTCTATATTTATTATCTATCTAGCTACCATCTATATCTATCTATCTTTATCTATATATATCTCTATCTAATATCTATCTATCTCTATACCTATCTATCTATTTATCTATCCGTTATCTATCTCTATATCTTTTCTCTGTATCTATCTATCTCTATATCTATATCTCTCGCTATCTATCGCTCTATCTCTATATCTATCTTTATATCTATATATCTATCTCTATCTATCTCTATATCTATCTCTATTTCTCTCTATATCTATCTCTATATCTCTATAGCTATCTATCTATATATCTCTATCTATCTCTATATCTATCTCTCTATCTCTATATCTATCTATCTTTATCTATTTATCTCTATATCTTTTCTCTGTATCTATCTCTCTATATCTATATCTATCTATCTCTATATATATCTATTATCTCTATATCTATATCTATTTCTCTCTATATCTCTCTCTATATCTATCTATCTATTTATCTCTATCTCTATATCAATCTCTCTGTATATCTATCTATCTTTCTATCTCTATATCTATCTATCTATTTATCTCTATCTATTATCTATATCTATCTCTATCTATCGCTCTATCTCTATATCTATCTTTCTATCTCTACATCTATCTCTATATCTATCTTTCTATCTATATCTATCTATATCTATCTATTATGTCTATCTAGCTATCTCTATTATCTATATCTACCTATCTCTATATCTTTCTATCTTACTCTATCTCTATATCTATCTGTTATCTCTATATTTATTATCTATCTTTATCTATCTATCTCTATCTATATCTATCTCTCTATTTATCGATCTCTGTATCTATCTCTCTCTCTATCTACCGCTCTCTCTATCTCTATCTATCTTTATATCTATATCTATCTATCTCTATATCTATTATCTCTATATCTATCTATCTCTATATCTATCTCTATATATATATATCTGTTTCTCTCTATATCTATCTCTATATCTCTCTATAGCTATCTATATATTATCTCTATATCTATCTATCTATATATCTATCTATCTATCTATCTCTATATCTATCTATCTCTATATCTATCTATCTATCTCTATATCTGTTATCTCTATATCCATATCTATCTCTATATCTATCTATCTCTATATCTATCTTTCTATCTAACACTATATCTCTATATCTATCTCTATATCTCATTATCTATCAATCTCTATCTCTCTCTCTTTATCTATCTATTGATCTATCCATCTATCTCTATATCTATCTCTATATCTATCTATCTATTATCTCTATTATCTATATCTATCTATCCATCTATCTAGCTATCTCTATCTATCTCTATATCTCTCTATATCTATCTTTCTAACTCTATATCTATCTATCTCTATACATATCTCTATATCTAGCTATTATCTCTATATCTATCTTTCTATATCTATCTGTCTCTATATCTATCTATCTATCTATCTATCTCTATATCTATTATCTCTATATCTATCTATCTCTATATATCTCTATATCTATTTTTATTTATAGCCATCTATCTATATATATTTATCTCTATATCTATCTATATATGTCTATATTATTATTATTATTATTATATCTGTATATCTCTATCTATTATCTATCTCTATCTATTATCTTTCTCTATCTATATATCTATCTATCTCTATATCTTTCTATCTATAGCTATCTATCTCTATATCTATCTATCTATCTATCTATCTATCTATCTATCTATCTATCCATTATCTATTTTCTATCTATCTCTATATCTATCTACCTATCGATCTATCTATCTATATTTCTTTCTATATCTATCTTTATATCTATCTCTATGAATCTTTCTATCTATATCTATCCATTATCTACTTTCTATCCATTATCTACTATCTATCTCTATATCTATCTATTTCTACATCTATCTTTCTATCTATTTCTATCTAACTCTATATCTATATATCTATATAGCATTATACCCTATGAGGGGGTGCATTATTCCCTGTGAGGAGGCAGCATTATACCCTATGAGGAGGCAGCATTATACCCTATGAGGAGGCAGCATTATACCCTATGAGGAGGGCAGCATTATTCCCTATGAGGGGATGCATTATTCCCTATGAGGGGGGCAGTATTATACCCTATGAGGGGGGGCAGTATTATAC
Organism: Dendrobates tinctorius; assembly: GCF_039654945.1. Lineage (NCBI taxonomy): Eukaryota > Metazoa > Chordata > Amphibia > Anura > Dendrobatidae > Dendrobates > Dendrobates tinctorius. The sequence continues at coordinate 20,258,435 of NW_027361700.1, forward strand.
CCTATGAGGGGGGCAGCATTATACCCTATGAGGGGGCAGCATTATTCCCTATGAGGGGATGCATTATTCCCTATGAGGGGGGCAGTATTATACCCTATGAGGAGGCAGCATTATACCCTATGAGGGGGTGCATTATTCCCTATGAGGGGGGCAGTATTATACCCTATGAGGGGGGCAGTATTATACCCTATGAGGGGGCAGCATTATACCCTATGAGGGGGTGCATTATTCCCTATGAGGGGGTGCATTATTCCCTATGAGGGGGGCAGTATTATACCCTATGAGGGGGGCAGTATTATACCCTATGAGGGGGTGCATTATACCCTATGAGGGGGTGCATTATACCCTATGAGGGGGTGCATTATTCCCTATGAGGGGGGCAGTATTATACCCTATGAGGGGGGCAGTATTATATTCTATGAGATGGCTGCATTATATTCTATGAGATGGCTGCATTATACTATGTGAGGGGGCTGCTTTATATTCTATGAGGGGGCTACCCCAACTCCTGCTACATAATTAAGACATGTACAACCTTATATTATACCCGGATATTAGCGTGTTTTACCGCATAATTGGTGGTCTGGTATTTAACTCTATGCAGCTACATAGTGGGCCCCAAGAATGATTTTCTCTGGTGGGCCCAAGGTGTTCCAGTCCGACGCTGAGTGGAGACATTGGTTGGAGGGAGCTAAACATCAAGTCGTGGTCCTTACTGACCACAAGAATTTGATTTACCTGGAGTCAGCCAAACGCTTGAATCCTAGACAGGCTAGGTGGGCCTTGTTTTTCACACGTTTTGATTTTGTGGTCTCTTTTCTTCCGGCACTAAGAATGTCAAGGCAGACGCCCTCTCTAGGAGTTTCTTTGCTGATTCTCCTATTGTGACCAAGCCTGCTAACATTTTAGATGAGGGGGTAGTTCTTTCTGCCATCTCGCCCGATTTGAGACGTGTTAGGAAGAGTTTCAGGAGGACAAACCTGAGCGTTGTCCCATTGGAAGATTGTATGTTCCTGACCAGTGGAGGAAGAGAGTGATGTCTGAGGTTCATTGCTCCGCATTGGCTGGTCATCCAGGTATTTTTGGTACTAGAGATTTGGTGAGTCGGTCTTTTTGGTGGCCCGCCTTGTCTCGTGATGTCAGGAATTTTGTGCAGTCCTGTGGGACTTGCTCCGGTCTAAACCTTGTTCTCGCTCTAGTGGGTTGTTGATGCCTTTGCCAGTGCCCAGGAGGCCATGGACCCATATTTCAATGGATTTTATCTCTGATATGCCTGTCTCTCAGAGAATGACTGTTATTTGGGTGATTTGTGATAGATTCTCTAAGATGGTCCATCTTGTACCACTCCCTAAGTTGCCATCTTCCTCAGAGTTGGTGCCCTTGTTTTTGCAACAGGTGGTTCGCTTGCACGGGATTCCTGAGAACATTGTATCTGACAGAGGAGTTCAGTTTGTTTCTAGATTTTGGAGGACTTTCTGTTCCAAGCTGTGAATTCAGCTGTCCTTCTCCTCTGCGTTTCACCCTCAGACCAATGGGCAGATGGAGAGAACAAACCAGACTTTGGAGTCGTATTTGAGATGTTTTATTTCTGCTGATCAGGATGATTGGGTTTCATTTTTGCCCTTGGCCGAATTTGCTTTAAATAATAGAGCTAGTTCTGCCACTTTGATGTCACCTTTTTTTTGTAACTTTGGGTTTCATCCTTGATTCTCTTCAGGGCAGGTGGAGTATTCTGCCTGCCCAGGTGTTGACACTGTGGTGGAGAGAATGCACCAGATCTGGGACCAAGTGGTGGATAAGTTGTCTCTCTCCCATGAAAAGGCCCAGCGGTTTTCCAACCGGCAGTCCCCGGTTTAAGGTGGGTGATATGGTTTGGTTGTCATCAAAGAATATCTCTATGAAGGTGGCTTCTCCAAAGTTTAAACCTAGATTTATTGGACCTTACAAGATTTTGGAGATTCTTAATCCAGTCTATTTTCGATTGGCTCTTCCTGTTACATTCAAGATCCATAACGTGTTTCATAAGTCTCTGTTAAAGAGGTTTGTTGAGCCAGTAGTTCCTGTGGTGGCACCTCCTGACCCTGTATTGGTTGAAGGTAATGTGGAATATGAGGTTGAGAAGATACTGGATTATCGTCTGGCTAGACGGAGACTCCAGTATTTGGTTAAATGGAAGGGTTATGGCCAGGAGGATAATTCTTGGGTCCCTGCATCCGATATTCATGCCGAAAGATTGGTGCGTGCTTTTCATCGGGCCCATCCTGATCGCCCTGGTGGCGTGGATGAGGGTTCGGTGACCCCTCCTCAAGGGGGAGGTACTGTTGTGAGTTCATTCTCCCCTTCACCTTTGATGTCTGATGAACTCCCTCTGCTGGTGAAGAGAGGTAGTGAAATTGATTGGGATGGGAAGAACCTGTCATCTGAACAGGCGGAGTGTGATTGGACATCTGGAATTTCTGAGTGGATATAAGGCAGCCGACGCCCTGCAGGGCTGCTGGTGATCATTTCTGATCTGAGCTCTTGCATCCAGTTTAGTTCCTGTCTACTAAAAGCTAAGTTTTTGCCCTGCTATTATTCCATGAGATTTTGTCTGGTTTCCTTAGTGTTTGTATTCAGCCAGTCCTGGTTGGGACTGGCTGAATTCCATTTTTGTCTCTGATCAGTTGATCTCTTTGCTCTGTTTTCAGAATATACCTGAGTGCTGATATAGTGATTTTGAAGTCTAGCGACTTCAGGGCCTTTTTCCCTATCAGACGGTTGGGACATTTTTGGTAGGGTTTTTTGCGGATTGCAGCCAGCATCTTTTCTGTCCTGTCCTATCTAGTTAGTTGGGCCCCATCATTTGCTCAGCCTGTCTTTCTGTCTGTGTTTGTGTTTTCATCTGTTTTTCACCGACAATACATGTTGGGGGCTGTCTATTGCTTTGGGGTCTGCTCTGGGGCAGTTTAGATTTCCCCTTTCCTTTTTTAGGCTTATGTAGTTCTCCGGCTGTGACGAGGGGTCTAGGGCACCGTAGGAACCCCCCACGGCTACTGTTAGTTGTGGTGTATAGGATCAGGGATCTGCAATCCGATAGCTACCAACCTCTCCGGTTTTCTGGACTTAGCTTGTATTTTTGTTTTCTCCTCCTCCGGTGACTCATTCATAACAGAACCGCATACTCTGGTGTCCTCCAGTTATTCCCGCACCGCTACACCTGAGTAACAACATCTTTCCCTTTCTGCACCTCTCCTCATCCATTGCACCTACACTGCCCTGGGACTACAGCTCCACCTGTGGGGAGCTATACCATCTCTGCTGCACCACACCATCAGTCCCAGTGGATCTGCATGCAGCGTTGGCTCAACATCTTACTTGCCAAACACCACGGGTGGCGTCACAAACTACCTAATAAACTTTAACACCATTAACATCACCGCCATTGAAATTGGGTGCCCAGGGCCACGGACCGGGTCACCGCTGCTGTGACACATTCCCGCCTTGACACCGGCCCGGTACCGAGTACCCCGCTGCCCTGGGTGTGCGAGGGCGACCCACATTGATAGACTTTGTATGTCAAATCTGAAGATGACATGGAGATAAACTGGAAGAACAATAGCGCAATAGGGTCTTATCATAGTAACAAAGATGCTGAGACATAAAGAATTTCTCACCTGGCTGGGTTTTGAAATCACAACACAAAACGCTTCAATATGGCTGCTGCAGACCCACAAGTAGATCCAGGATGAAGAAAAAAACAGTAGGATTGGGGTTTTCTGGGCTTTCAAGGAGACAAGCGGATGAAATCCAGTGATCGTCGGTGGATGGAACCAGGAGACAAGATAGAATATTATACGGGTTTTGTCAACGAATTTCAAAGTTAGCTTCCTCAGAGCTCTTCTTCAGGACAAACCACAAAATCATGATTGGGTGATGATCAGCGGGTCCCCATAGTCATCAGATATCCTGGAGTCCTTTTGGCATGCTCTGACTTTTAGAGCTCATGCAGGCAAGCGAATCAGACTTGTGCAATCCTAATTTTTAATTAACTCTCTTTGTATTAAAAAAATTAGATCCCACACGGAACATCCGAACGCCATCAAATATTTACAGATATATTTCTTTGATAAACTTAGGAAACTGTGTTTGATTATGTACATTTTTTAGTCTAGATGTATGAAAACGGATTGCACACGGACATCACATGGATGTAAAAAACGGACACATGAATACATGGATGAAAATCATATGTAAATTAGAAAACAAATTGTCCAAGTTCTCTGGATGAAACTCAGACGATTTTTCATACTCTCATCTGCAGCCACCTTTAGGAGCAGTTTAGCTAAATATATTGGTGTATGTGGGCTGCGGAGTCGGTAAGCCAAAGTTCTGACTAGTCCATTTTTCCCCACACAGTAATAACAAAGTTACTCTATTAAAATGGTAACATGACTGAGCCATTTAAAATAAATAATATATATTTTGTAAAGCTGGACTCAGTGTATTTCTACCTGATTCCACCCAAAATTAATTCTGACTCTGATTCCTGTGCCCTGAGTGTCTGGCAGTGTTACTTGTGAATCAATGAAAACAGGGCATCATACATACATGTATTTCTTTTAATTTTAAAGGGTATTTCTCACCCCTCAAAATGTATATTAAAATAGCTGTACAGTGATATACGGTACTTTGCCCCCTTTAAAAAAACATGATAGCACTGTACATTTTAGTGGGACAGTGCTTAAGAAAATTACTTTAAATTCAAATGCAAATGAAGGGACTTTGGTGCATCCTTGGCATGCCCAATGGCACCTTCAGTTAGTATTTTGGGGAGTTTTCCCACTTCTGAATGACAGCACTCACTTGCTTAGAATGAGCGCTACTTGTAGTCAGCCAGAGTGTCTGCTATGTGTACTGACAGTGCCTGAGCCTGACCGTGGGCACACAGTGTGAGTGAGTGCGTTCTCGTACTCGCTCATCACACATCTGGCTGTATCAGTGTAAATTCTCTAATGGCTCTAACAAAGGCATCAGACCAACTCTGCGACCACAATAGTTGAGACCCTGGATGCTGGAGTGCTAGGGTGATGTCACGAGTGCCCGTGAGATTCTTCTGAGAGCCATAGGTTCCCACCACTGATCTAATGTATAGCAGGACCTACCGACTCTTTCCAAACATCTTAAAGATCAAGACTACTGAATCTTAGATTGGTGAGGAGATAAGCCATCATCAGGGGAGCCTGGGTTCAGCTCTTTCAAAAAACACAGGAATGCTTGGACGAGCTAAGTATTCCTAGGTGTGGGGTATTTGGGAGAGATTGTTGTCGGCCAAACAATCATTTAGACAACAGCTGTCTAATGTGTATGGACAGACGAGTGTACGTTTACATGGACCGACCGGCAGGTCTAAACAACCTCTAATTGTAACACATTTACCAATCTGCCGTTGTTTAATAACCTGTTTAGACAGGCAGACTGTGGAAAATGATATGTATTGAAGGGTGTGTGCACACGCTGCGGAATGATCTGCGGAATTTTCCGCGCGGATTTAGCAAAATCCGCAGGTTAAAAGACCTGCGGTTTACCTGCGGATTAGCCTGCAGTTTTGGCCTGCGGTTTCACACCTCTACAATGGAGGAGATGGCAAACCGCAGCGGAATCCGCAGAAAGGATTGACATGTCAATTCTTTCTGCAGATTTGAAACCGCAGCAAATCCGCGCAGAAAATTCCGCACAGTGTGCACTGCGGATTTCATTTTCCATAGGCTAAAAGGGTACTGTACAATGCAGCAGAAACTGCTGCGGACCCGCAGGGCCAAATCCACTGCGGATCCGCAGCAGAATCCGCAGCATGTGCACACACCCTAATAGATCGCTCAGTGTGCATAGGCTGCCATTGTCCTTGACAGCGTGAGTCCTCTTTACACAGTACGATGCAATACCAAGAACAATGATCTTTTTCGCAGCATGAAAGATCACTTCATCTGAAGAACAAGATGAACAATTGTTTGGCTCTTTCATTGAGAGATTGGCAACCTGATTATCCTAATAAATTATGGTGAAATTAGCACTCACTGTCGATAATTATTCAGTGCAAATGCTCCGTGAGGCAGATTTCAGAGCCCCCTTAAATGATCCCAACAGGAAAACGTGATGATTTTAGTTATTTTCATCCTGGACAATTAATTGAATTTATATGGCAAGCAGTATATGGAAAGGGTTACTGGTGTCAGTTAGCTGGATGTTGAGTGGTGAAGGTGATTCCATGAAGGCCATGGAAGTTCTTATCAGCACTGGAGGCTGGAGCCTCAATTTGAAATGTCTGATTTTCTGCAAGGTCAGCTTGTGACTGAGCAACAAAAGATAAATTATGGTCATACCGTGCTGATTATGGTCCACTATGGCAGTCTAGATTGCAAGCTCTGCTGTGCATGAACAAGGATCCTCTGTGCTTGTTGATCTGTTGATCTAATGGACTATGACTCTTTCATTGTTTGAACCGCCCTGTCAAATGTTTGTACAACTAAGGTCTGTGTGTGTTGGCTTGTGACTGAAAATAGCTGTTTGTATATAGAAATTATGTATTGGAGTAGTTGTAAAGTGCTCTGAAGGAGGGTGTAACAATTATGGAATCTGATTGCATAGGATAAGAACAATCTGAGACCGAAATTGTGACAAAATAAACTGTATTAACAAGCAAGGTGTGCAACATAAACTAACAGAGATTATCCTGAATTTACAGTGAAGTGCAAACCGCACAAAACGAAAATGTCCAGCAACTACGTTAAACGAAGCCGGGTGCGACCGGAACTTATATGTAACGAAAATGTTCAGCAACTACGTTAAACGAAGCCGGGTGCGACCGGCACTTATGCGTAACAAAAATATCCAGCAACTACGTTAAATGAAGCTCAGTGCGACCGGAACTTATATGTAACGAAAATGTCCAGCAACCAAGTTATATGAAGCAGAGTGCGACCGGCACTTATACGTAATGAAAATGTCCAGCAACTACATTAAATGAAGCCGAGTGCGACCGGCACTTATGCGTAACGAAAATGTCCAGCAACTACGTTAAATGAAGCTCATTGTGACCGGAACTTATATGTAACGAAAATGTCCAGCAACCAAGTTATATGAAGCAGAGTGCGACCGGCACTTATACGTAATGAAAATGTCCAGCAACTTTCATGGCAGTCCAGAAATATGCAGGTGATGTTCAGCAATGAGAAGGATTTCCAGTGTACTATTTTAGGGCTGAAAAAGTCCCGTAAAGTCCAGCACTGCAGCCCGCACAGACACAGTTCAAGAATTAGTAGACTGATAATACTGTAATGACAAAGGTTCTTACATTCAGCGAAGAGATCAGACAAAACAGGTAAACAAGCTGGGTCAGAACCAGGAGAGTCAAAACAATAATGTACCTAGACAGGAAAGGGTAGACTAACTGCAACAGAACCTAAAGGCCCCTTTACATTTAGCGATGCACCAGCGATCCCGACAACGATATGACCCGGTCAGGATCGCTAAATGGTCGCTAGTGAGCTGCCACACAGGCAGATCTCACAGCGATGCAGCAGCGATACAGCGGTCGTTACTTACCTTCAGACGAGGCGATCCTGACGTCCTCCCGTCCACGTCCACGCGTCGCTCGTCGGCGCCAGCAGGAAGCCCAGAAGGATGCGCCCGACGAGAAATGGAGCTGCGCGATCAGCGACAGACAGCGGGGGAGCCGGTCGGAGGTAAGTATCACACATAGCGATATCGCTAGTGATATCGCTGCTGCGTCACCAAATCGCTATGTGTATAACCCCCTTAAGTTCAGGAAAGGTATGGAGGGAGGAGCTGCCTAATATATCCCCTGCTGATAGAGGATAGGCCAGACAAGGAAAAATCTGTAGGAAACAGAGGGCTAAATTCCTGCAGAGTCTGACTGTACCTCCTTAGAGCCAGATGGAGACAAAAGGAAGATGCAGCAGTGGTGGGAGTGCTGCAAGATTCAACTCAGCGAGACGGTCTGACACAGGGAGGAGCAGAGTGGCGACCGCAGTGAGTAGGACGGCGCCCACTTACCATACGAGTTACCATATGCCTCCTCCTTTTTTGGCCAGACCGGCAGAGAGACCTTTCAGGAATGGCGCAGATGTTCTTAGCAGCCTCCTAAGACCTCTCCTCAGGGCCAAAGCCCACCTAGTTAACCAAATAGAAGGTCCTCCCTGGAATTTTCTTAGAATCCAGAATGTCCTATACTTCAAAAAAATTCTGAAAGACCTTCAGGAATGGAAGTAGAGGCAGAAGATTGGAATTTAGAGGAACGATTCAGGACCACTACTTTCAGAAGTGAGACGTCAAAAGAATTCAAAATCCATAGGTTCACTGGGAGCTGAAGACTGTAACTGGAGCTGGAGTGACCGGATTGACCTGTCTGAGGATTTTGAATGGACCAAAGTACAGTGGAGCAAACTTATAAGAAAGCATCTTCAGGCAAATATTCGCGGCAGATAATCAAACTTTATCTGCAGCTCAGTAATGAGGCGGCAAACTATTCTGCTTCTCATCATGAGACTTCAATGCAGACATGGCCTTAAGGAGAATGGCCCAAGTTTGCTGCCAGATCTGGTTTGCCATATAAGCAATAAAGTGCTGGTACCCCAGAGGAATTAGACATAGGAAAGGCCGAGGGCACTTGAGGAAGCTGGGAGTATACCATGAAAAATAGAGATGCTCCAGAAGACTCCTCTATGTGGATGTTGTAGGAAAACAGCTCAGGCAAGTAACTGCACCCAATCCTCCTGATGGGCAGAGATAAAGTGGCTTAGGTAGTTTTCGAGAACCTGTTTAATTCTTTCCACTTGCTCATTGGTCTGAGGATGGTACACAAAGGAGAAATCCAGCTGAACTTTCAGCCGCTTGCAAAAAGCTTTTCAAAATTTAGATGTGAACTGAAGCCCATGATCAGAGACAATAAATTGTGTATTTGCATTTAGCAAATTCATGAATTGCTGGATGGCATGCAAGCCTTAGGGACGAGGTCTGGAGAGAACAGCAGAAAACTTCTGAGGATTCATTTCAAGACCCTGTATAGAAACAATGTAGCGGTATTTTTTATTTAAAAAAAAAACGCCAAACCAGGCACATGTCAAAGTTTAAGCATTGCATCATTCAAAATCATGTGATAGCAGAAAAGTTATAAATAACAACTATGTTTATATGGTGCAAATCTGATAAGGAGATGATTAAATTAAATAAAACAATTAAATCAATAAAAAAATGAGTCCAAGAAATTAAAAAAATCAAATATGTGGAGTGCTTTTATTTCATTAGTTATGATACCTGGAACCTGAGAATAATAGATGATTGTGAGTATGAGCATAGTGATTAAGTCCAATATGTCCCCGAATAATGATAAAATGCAATAGAACGCCAAGTGCAGAGACTGGATTATCAAATAAGTGGGTGAATAATATGTACCATAATAAATTTATGGAAAGCATTATGTTTATTTAATGTAGAACAAATAAAGGCTATAGGTTGTGTGAATATGTGTAAAAAACGATTTTTTGATATAGAAAAATTATATAGTGACTGCCAATGTGCAACTTTATCAGGTGAGTTCAACGCCAGTTTTAATCCTACCTTGTTTCAGTTAAGACCCTATTGCACTTGTTTGCTCCCCAGTTTCTGTATTAATTAATTCCTGAAACACGGGAGTTGCATTTCCAAAGGGCATGACGAGATACTCGTAGTTACCGTCACTAGTATTAAAGGCTGTGCTGGGAGGGCTGCAAGAGACGTCCTGTCACGGGGAGGAGCATTGCAGCGAACACAGTGAGCAGGATGGTGCCCATTAACCGTGCAAGTCACCAGCATGACAGTTTTCTATCTGCCCTCACTCTTTCATCGCTCTTTTAATGAAAGAGCTGTCACTGAAGGAAGAAAAGGATGGACATACAGTGGGGAAAAAAAGTATTTAGTCAGTCAGCAATAGTGCAAGTTCCACCACTTAAAAAGATGAGAGGCGTCTGTAATTTACATCATAGGTAGACCTCAACTATGGGAGACAAACTGAGAAAAAAAAATCCAGAAAATCACATTGTCTGTTTTTTTTTCATTTTATTTGCATATTATGGTGGAAAATAAGTATTTGGTCAGAAACAAAATTTCATCTCAATACTTTGTGATATATCCTTTGTTGGCAATGACAGAGGTCAAACGTTTTCTGTAAGGCTGGGTTCACACGTGGCGTTTTTTTCGCGTTTCCGCGGCAGTTTTAACCGCGCGATTTTGCCGCGAAAACGCGAAAAATAAGCATCCCATGCATTCCTATGGGATTCCGCAATGCTGTGCTAATGCTGCGGTTTTTACCGCAGCGGAATCGCTTCGCGGTAAAAACCGCAGCATGCTCATTATTTTGCGGAATCGCGGCGATCCCGCACCCATAGGAATGCATTGTTCCGCTTATTTCCCGCATGTGGCTGTGCACACCATGCGGAAAGTAAGCAGAACAATTGCGGATGGTACCCATGGTCCGGAGGAGAGGAGACTGTCCTCCGGGCTTTTGGTACCATATCCCTGTAAAAAAAAGAATTTAAAATAAAAAATATTGTTATTCTCACCCTCCGACGTCCCGCGCAGCCTTCCCGCCTCTCTCCACGCTCCCGTTCCCAGTAGTCCTTTGCGAAAATGCCCGCGATGGCGTCCGATCTCGCGGGATCGCGAAGTCTCGCGGTAATTCGCGCGACGTCATCGCGAATTACCGCGAGACGTCGCGTTCCCGCGAGAACTGACGTCATCGCGGGCATTTTCGCAAAGGACTACTGGGAACGGATGGGCGGGACGTCGGAGGGTGAGAATAACACTATTTTTTTTTTTTTTTTTTGCATTCTATCTTTTACTACTGATGCCGCATAAGCAGCTTCAGTAGTAAAAAGTTGGTCACACTCGTCAAACACTGTGTTTGACGAGTGTGAGCAACCTGTCAATCAGTTCTCCAAGCGATGCTACAGATCGCTTGGAGAACGCTAGCATTTTGCAAGCTAATTACGCTTGCAAAATGCTAGTTTTTCCGCGGGAAAATCGCGGGAATTTAAAATGCGATTTTCCCGCGGACTGGAATTCCGGAATTCTCGCGGTAATTTCCGCGAGAGTTCCGGTACGTGTGCACTTAGCCTTAGTCTTCACAAGGTTGCCACACACTGTTGTTGGTATGTTGGCCCATTCCTCCATGCAGATCTCCTCTAGAGCAGTGATGTTTTTGGCTTTTCGCTTGGCAACACGGACTTTCAACTCCCTCCAAAGGTTTTCTATAGGGTTGAGATCTGGAGACTGGCTAGGCCACTCCAGGACCTTGAAATGCTTCTTACGAAGCCACTCCTTCGTTGCCTTGGCGGTGTGTTTTGGATCATTGTCATGTTGAAAGACCCAGCCACGTTTCATCTTCAATGCCCTTGCTGATGGAAGGAGGTTTGCACTCAAAATCTCACGATACATGGCCCCATTCATTCTTTCATGTACCCGGATCAGTCGTCCTGGCCCCTTTGCAGAGAAACAGCCCCAAAGCATGATGTTTCCACCACCATGCTTTACAGTAGGTATGGTGTTTGATGGATGCAACTCAGTATTCTTTTTCCTCCAAACACGACAAGTTGTGTTTCTACCAAACAGTTCCAGTTTGGTTTCATCAGACCATAGGACATTCTCCCAAAACTCCTCTGGATCATCCAAATGCTCTCTAGCAAACTTCAGACGGGCCCGGACATGTACAGGCTTAAGCAGTGGGACACGTCTGGCACTGCAGGATCTGAGTCCATGGTGGCGTAGTGTGTTACTTATGGTAGGCCTTGTTACATTGGTCCCAGCTCTCTGCAGTTCATTCACTAGGTCCCCCCGCGTGGTTCTGGGATTTTTGCTCACCGTTCTTGTGATCATTCAGACCCCACGGGGTGGGATTTTGCGTGGAGCACCAGATCGAGGGAGATTATCAGTGGTCTTGTATGTCTTCCATTTTCTAATTATTGCTCCCACAGTTGATTTCTTTACTCCAAGCTGGTTGGCTATTGCAGATTCAGTCTTCCCAGCCTGGTGCAGGGCTACAATTTTGTTTCTGGTGTCCTTTGACAGCTCTTTGGTCTTCACCATAGTGGAGTTTGGAGTCAGACTGTTTGAGGGTGTGCACAGGTGTCTTTTTATACTGATAACAAGTTTAAACAGGTGCCATTACTACAGGTAATGAGTGGAGGAAAGAGGAGACTCTTAAAGAAGAAGTTACAGGTCTGTGAGAGCCAGAAATCTTGATTGCTTGTTTCTGACCAAATACTTATTTTCCACCATAATATGCAAATAAAATGAAAAAAAAACAGACAATGTGATTTTCTGGATTTTTTTTTCTCAGTTTGTCTCCCATAGTTGAGGTCTACCTATGATGTAAATTACAGACGCCTCTCATCTTTTTAAGTGGTGGAACTTGCACTATTGCTGACTGACTAAATACTTTTTTTCCCCACTGTAGAAGGAAACAAATAATAGTGAAGGTGCAATGAACTTTTCGGCCTGTGCTTGTTTTAAACAGTTATTTTATGCAATAGATTCCCTATAAAGGCATTAGCTGCTTTACATTATGAGTGGGAAGCCAGCAAAAAAAATATTTCAGTTTCTCTGCAGCCCCCCACAGTGGAAATTGAATAATATATAGTTACCCTTTTTAAATTAATGGTCTGTATATGTAATGCAAGGACATACCAGGCCCTCCATAAGGAGAGAGACATTCTATGCAGCTGCTCCCCTCATTATCTAAAAGGGTCCTGAAGGAAGGAGAAACCCCCTCCTTCATAGACAGGACATTTGAAAATGGATTTTGTACAGCAGATAGCAGCAGATGCTAATAAGCTGCAGTTATGGGGTTAATCTGCAGGTTAATAGCATTCTGAAATCGTGCGGTATCCACATTGAGAGCCCCACTCCCGAGAGGAAATTACATTTATACCACCCAGCAGCCTCACTCTTTCCATTATAGGTGTGGCGCCGGCATGATTTTATTCACAGCTCTGTTTATAAAGAGTGGCGGCTGTAAACTTGCCCCATGGCACTGATTGACTGAGGTCAGCATTAGGGCTAGCTGTCAGTGCTAGGGGCGCAGTTAGGCTCACCACTTGCTATGTACAGAGGGCTGACTGAAACCATGCCGATGTCACACATGGAACTGAAAGAGCGGGGCTGCTGGGAAGAATAAAGCTCATTTCCTCCGTGCAGCGGGGCTCTCGGTGTGAGCGCCGCACAGTGTCCGAACGGTATTAACCTGCAGATTGACCTTATATCTGCAGGTTAATAGTGTTACTTTACATGACAGATTGACTTTGCTTGGAGGAGCAAAATCTCAGTGACAAAGTGTGTAGGATAAATATTTGACTGCATACGGACACTTTTGTTTCCTTCATTTTTCAACCACAAATACCACAAAATGAGATATAGATGTGGATGCATTTTCCAGTCTATTGAATGTCAGATTTCTAGGACATTACTGTGATTCTGTCTTTAAAGGTCATTTCGCTGATTAATCTAAAAATATCTAGGAAATATTTGCATTGTAAGCATTGACTATCGTGCCTATCACTTGAACATATATTGGAGGAGTTGCGAGCCTGTTTGAATTGTTGCGTGCTTATTAAGAGGTGCAGTTTGTTTTGATCCGCTTCAGTATGTACTTTCCTGTCATTATGTAGATGGGACGGCTTGAGTATATCTATAATTAGGAACATGCAAACATATAATAAGACGGACAACACAGCGCTTTGTGCCACACAAAAAGGCCTACTATTTCTTTCCATACTAAGGTTCATGTATAATGTATATAATGAAGAAAAATAAACTAGAAAAAAAAGCACCTTTTTCCAGATACTGCGCCCTCTGGTAATGTCAGATCATTGGGGTCTGACACTCGGCACCTCCCAGATCAGTTATTTTCATCTCCAGAGAAAATACTATCTGTATCTACATTATTTGCCTAGATTATACACAAGCAGAAAGTGAGAGGCAGTACTATATATATTTTATCATTTAGAAGGAGAGACATGACAGTAGCAATGTTTTGGTAGGGCTCATGCAGATGTCTGTGTAAATTCAGTAGGTCCGATCAGGGACTGCAATGCAGGGACTGGCTGCAGGTCTCCCAACCAGAATGTGACTGCTTCATAAAAATACATAATGCTGTCACGCTCCGGTCAGGAGAACCACGCCAATCCGTGCATTGCAGTCCGAGATCAGACTGATTTGCACAGATATGTCCAAAAAAATTGGTCTACCATAAATGGCACTTCAAAATAACAAACATATCATACCAGACAAAGAAGTAATGCCATAAAATATTAAATTTTATTATAGCACACTTGCTAGACAATAAAACCACAGTAAAAGGAGATTCCAGTTCAAACAGGCCAAACAAGGTAAGTATATGCATATATACCACAGGTACTGTATATTGTACCGGTGGGAGATATAAAATTTGTAATGTCTATAAAAAACACCATAATGGCTCATCAAAAAAATCTCCCTACACATTTCACTATGTTCTTTCTGCACAGATTTCAAAAGTCAAACACTAGTGTGTACATAGGGCAAGTAGAGCATACCTGGTAACCACCTTAAAATTTTAAATCATCATCTATAGTGACCACACCAGTGTGTCTGTGCAGGTAAAGTTGCTAATGTGAGATGATAGACCAGGTATAGCTTCACTATGTCCCCCCTGCTGCCCAGCAGTGGTAAATCATACACCAATGCATACATGGAATAAATGACACATTCCTAATCAGTATCTTCACAGTGTGAGCTCTCATGTGAGATGATCACAACCTGTGTATTTATATAAATAAAAGCATATGGTTGCAAGAGTGTAATTAATACCAAATAACATCCCATAGGTAAGTGTACATATGGCGCCAGACTGCCACGGTATACTGCTCAAAACAGCCAACTAGATGCAATGCTAGTACAGAGGTAAAGTGCATAAGAGAAATATACAACCTTGTCAGGCCCTGTCCCCGACGCGCGTTTCGCCACAGCTTCGTCCAAGGGGGTAAGATATGTGGTACTCATGAATTGGCGTCCTTAAATAGCCCCAGGCTGTCAATCAGCAACCTAACGTGTGCTCAATGAGGCTTGTAGTCCCGCCATATGGTGCTAAAGGCAGGCTCATTCACTATGCAGAGCGGTTACCTGTCAGCAGTGTGAACCCGGTCAAAACCGCCACACTGCATGTCTGCATTGCCATCTGCGGCAGTCAGTCAGCAGCGGTGTATGTTCAGCATGTAACGCTGTCGTGCAGCACGCCCACTCACTACTCCGTCACTCCCCCTTCCAACATGTCAGGAGAGGGGAGGATCTGGAGGCGCCCGGAGTGACGTAACCACTAGGCAGCGAACAACACAGCGAGGACCCGCCATCTGCCCAGTCACACCCCCGCTCGACGTGTCAGAGCAGGGGAGCTGCATGTGCTGGCCAGACGGACATGTCCTACACCATGCGTGCCTCAGTCTGAACAGGTGTCTATATGAAATATAAAGTCAGCTAGGGGCTGGACACCGACAGTATGTGGGCCCACATAAATACCAGAATGACATACACACTAAGCGTGGTGGATCTAATCGCACATAAAATATACAAAAAATATATATACACAGTAAACAAAAAATGTGTAACAACAAAAGCAATACCACTGTGAAACACCAAAATAACATACATGTGCACATATATATACACAAATACCCAATAGTACATACAACATCATAGTAGAAAACACTTACATGGACAATGTTGTATGGGAATACACATATGCTAGCAATCTTATGAAAAACTAGGATAGCATAATAATCATATATACACCAACATACTGGGTCAAATATAAAGGCTACATAAGCAGTACTATTAACAAAAATGTGACCCAAAGATAGAAAATGCCTCATGTATATAAATATGCCAACACAGTAAGTCCCAGGGCAAACAGTTCTCCAGAGATCTTGATCGTATCACAGGCCGTCCATCATGGAGTATGTCTTCCCGGACGCCAGTACCGGACCCCAGGGTCATCTTGTGTAAGGTAAACCACACTTAGAAAGAAAATCTGCAAAACAAATCTCATATTAAAAATCTAAAAACCCAACATAAAACCACATTACAGGAAGGGGGCAAAGCTTAAGACCTCATTTAACCCTTTTGGGTGGACTGAACCAATTTTATATATCCAACGGGCCTCAACCTGAGCTAATCTCTTCCTCATACTTCCGCCTCCCTGATCCATATGTATCTTATCTATACCTATCACCTTCATTAGATCTGGATTGCACTCGTGATGGATCTTAAAATGTCTGGGTATGGGTTTCAAAGTGATAGTTTCATCAGTCCCAGAAGCATTCCTGATGTCTCTATAGTGTTCCCTAATTCTCACTTTCAAGGGTCTCGAGGTCATCCCCACATAATTCCTATTGCACGGACATGTAGGATGTGGGAGCGTACCATCTTTTTCACTAACCTGGTGTCAGGAGCCCCACACTGCACTTGCTCACTGAGCCAGTGTGGGTGTCCTGAATACAAAAACAGTGCTCAAAGATACCTGTGGAGCAGGGCAGCGGTGACGATGCATGCTTCAGAGTATCAGGACCTGAAGCACATGACTGCTGGGGGCATGGCCTAAGTTCCACAGAGCTAGGAGCTGCAGGGAAACTCCTATAAAGGTAACTACAGGACAATGTTACCAAGGGGCATAGACAGAGACAGAAACCAGAGGAAGCCAGGGTCAAAGCACAAGATAGCAATACAGTACCAAAGGGTTAGACAGAATGGATAGTCAGGACATATCAATAGATCAGAAAACCAGAACGGGCAATAGATGGTACAATAGGGACAAACTGTAACGGAGTAAAGATAGCCAAGCCAGGAGGTCAGAACCGGAGAAGACAATAGTACCAAAGCGAGAGACGGAGTACAGAATGAGGAAACAGACCGGGTCATACACGGGAAGCAAACAGGCAACGCAGAATACACGCACACCAGGGGCCAGACACACCAGAACAACAGTATAGCTGAAAGAGAACCCTGGTAAAGAGTGAGTATAAATACCCCTCCCAGATCCAGAAAGAGGCCACGAACACTTAACCCTGTGAGTGCAGGGCATGAACCCTGTTCAAACCATGACAGTACCCTCCTCTTAACGGGGGACCACTGGACTCCCAGGCTTGTCTGGGTATCTGGCGTGGAAAGCCCGCACCAGATGATCGGCATGCACCGAACTGGCCGGAACCCCTGACCGATCCTCCAGAGAGTACCCCTTCCAGTGTATCAGATACTGGAGTCTCCAGCGCACCCACCGGGAGTCAACAATGCGCCCTACTTCATACTCCAGCTGCCCCTCTACCAGCACTGGCGGAACATTTGATGAGGGATCCTCTCTCACCGTCCCCACAGGGTTTAACAGGGACCTGTGGAAGACATCAGAAATTTTAAAGGAGGTTAAACAACCTCCACAACTTTGTATGGGCCAATAAACTTGGGGCCCAGCTTTATAGATGGTATCTTAAGCTTGATATTGCGGGTGGAAAGCCACACCTTCTCCCCTACTGCAAATGCTGGACCTGGCCCCCTCCTCCTGTCAGCAAACTGCTTATAGTTTTCCTGGGCCTTGGAAATATTCCTCTTAACCTCCCTCCAAAGAATTCTAAGATGTTGTGTCGCACCCTCAGCTCCAGGACAACCTGAATCCATGCGGGAAAACTCTCCAAAATGTGGGTTAAACCCATAGTTGATCTGAAAGGGAGACTTCCCAGTAGATTGACTCACACGACCATTGAATGCAAACTCTGCCATAGGCAATACCTCACACCAGTCCTCCTGCCTGGAAGAGGCGAAGCATCTCAGAATCTGCTCCAACGATTGGTTTGTGCGCTCCGTCTGTCCATTAGACTCTGGGTGGTAGGCAGAGGAGAAGGACAACGAAATCCCCAGCTTTTTGCAAAAAGCCCTCTAGAACCTGGCAATTGCCCCCCGGGTAGCTGCAATCCCAGGATGAGCACTCAACATAGAATCGTGAAATTCCTGCATAAGTCCGAGAAGGAAACGTTCCGGTACAAACAATTTACCCGGGGGTTTACCACCCGGAGCCCGAGCCTGGGCCTCCAAAATCCCTCTCTGTAACTCAGATGAGATTTCGGCCACCACTACTCCTGGCTGAAGAATGGAGGAGGGAGGTTCTGGAGGGGACACCGAATCAAAGCTTCGGGATAAGGCATCAGCCTTGATGTTTTTAGATCCCGGGCAGAATGGGATGGTAGACTGAAATCGAGAAAAAAAAAGCACCCACCGAGCCTGTCTGGGGGTCAATCTCTTGGCAGACTCTATAGACTAAATTTTTGTGATCAGTGATGACTGTAATGGGATGAACAGCCCCCTCAAGGAAATGCCTCGATTCTTCAAAAGCCAACTTTACCGCCAACAACTCTCTATTGCCGACATCGTAATTTCTCTCGGCAGAGGAAAATTTTTTAGAGAAGAAGGCGCAAGGCCTCAGATTAGTAAGGGTAGGAGGGCCCTGAGACAAA
The DNA here is from genome assembly GCF_039654945.1 of Dendrobates tinctorius. Classification (NCBI taxonomy): domain Eukaryota; kingdom Metazoa; phylum Chordata; class Amphibia; order Anura; family Dendrobatidae; genus Dendrobates; species Dendrobates tinctorius. The sequence goes on from NW_027361700.1 coordinate 20,276,998, forward strand.
ACTGCCCCCACCCCTACTTCCGAGGCGTCATCCTCCACGACAAAAGGTCTTGACGGGTCGGGTTGTACCAATACAGGGGCTGAAGAAAAGCACTTTCACTTTTTTAATGTCATGAAAGAATTTTTGCAGCTACAGACCAATTTTTTACATCAGCTCCCTTGAGAGTGAGGTCCGTTAGAGGCTTTACCAGCTGCGAGAAGCCCTTAATAGATTTCCTATAAAAGTTGGTAAAGCCCAAAAATCGCTGCAACCCTTTCAAGTCATGAGGCTGCACCCACTCCGTAACAGCCTGGACCTTCTTAGGATCCATGCGGAACCCCTCCCCTGACACAATCAACCCCAGAAAGGATACTTCTTGCATGAAAAATGAGCATTTTTCCAACTTGGCATACAAATGATTCTCCCTCAGTCTCATGAGAACCATCCGCAAATGGTGCAAGTGAGATTGAGTGTCCACCGAGTACACCAGAATGTCATCCAAATAGATAACCACAAAGCGATCAATTAAATCAGAGAAAATTGCATTAATAAAATTCTGAAAAACAGCAGGAGCGTTGGTGAGACCAAAGGGCATAACCAAGTTTTCGAACAGCCCTTCAGTCGTCAGGAATGCTGTTTTCCATTCGTCTCCTTCCCGGCCTCTTATAAGGTTATATGCCCCACGTAAATCCAGTTTAGAGAACCACTTGGCCCCGGTGAGTTGGTTACATAGATCAGGAATTAGGGGGAGAGGGTATGTATTTTTCACAGTAATTTTGTTTAATTCCCGAAAGTTGAGGCACGGCCGCAAACCACCATCTTTTTTCATAACAAAAAAGAAGCCCGCTGCCACAGGTGAAACAGAAGGCCTAATATGCCCTTTGCGGAGACTCTCGGTAAAGTACTCCTTCATGGCTAGATGTTCGGGCGCGGACAAATTGAACAGGCGAGCCTTGGGTAACTTGGCTCGAGGGACTAGATTAATGGCACAATCAAAGGGTCTATGTGGTGGTAGCTCCTCAGCCTCACTTTCAGAAAATACGTCTTCAAAATCTTTCAGGTACTCCGGAATACCTTCCAGATCGACAGACGACACTGACACAGATTTTACTGGGGTGACAAGAGTTGTCAAGTTACAACATAGACCGTTAGCCATACAACCCCACTGAATGATCTCCCCTGTGACCCAATAGTCGGATTGTGACGTTGAAGCCAAGGCATACCCAGTGCCAGTCCAGCCGGCATATTATTTAGAACAAAACACCTTACCTTTTCTCTGAAAATGGGTTCCACTCACGTGGAAAAAATTATCAGTCATGAAACAAATTCCCTCCTGGGTGATAGGAGAAGAATCAATTGCCACGATTTTAACAGGATCCTTTAACCTGACTGTCCCTATCTTATGAAAAGTCACAACTTTGGCATCGATCAGATTAATAGAAGAACCACAGTCAACAAAGACGGTAGTCACAACCGGACCGCCTGTAAGTTCTAGTTCCACCAGAAGCAGAATTTTAGTCACAACTTTGGCATCGATCAGATTAATAGAAGAACCACAGTCAACAAAGGCGGTAGTCACAACCGGACCGCCTGTAAGTTCTAGTTCCACCAGAAGCAGAATTTTAGTAAGTGAGGAAAAGGGTACCTGGGAGTCTGGGCAACCTCCTCGATTGTTACCCAGACTCAGTCGTTTTCCTGACGGCTTCACTAAAAAAGGGAAAGAAGGACAGTTCCTTCTCCAATGTCCAGCAGATCAACAGTAAAAGCACAATTGGTTGTTTCTACGGTGTCTCCTCTCTTTTTCCTTCAATGACGTGGCACCAACCTCCATGGGCTCAGGACTAGATGCAGAGTCTCTCAGATTGGAGAATAAAGGGGTCTCCTGCAGCATGACCCCTCTTGCCCGCAGCCTACGGTCCATGCAGACAGCCTGGATCATAGTGTCCTCCAAAGAATCCGGTGGAGGATGAAGGGCTAGGGCATCTTTCAAACGTTCGGACAGGCCTCTACAGAGCAAACCCCAGAGGGCAGCATCATCCCAGGAGACCTCCGCTGCCCAGCGTCTGAACTCAGAGCAGAACCATTAAGCAGAGTGCCTTCCCTGTGTCACACTCATAACCATATCCTGTGCCAGATGCACTCTATCATGCTCATCATAAGTGTGCCCCAGAGCCTCAAAGAACAAATTCACAGACATACTGTACGTTCAGGAGCAGAGGGAGAGAGAGAAAGCCATGCCTGTGGAGCCCCCCGAAGTAGGAAAATGATGACCCCCACCCACTGGAACTCATCCCCGGAGGAGCGGGGCCTCAGAGAAAAAAAAGCTTGCATCCTTCTCTGAACGACCTGAACTCCCTTCTATCCCCTGAGAAAAGATCTGGCAATTTGACCGGAGATTCGGGGGATGCCAATGACACATCTCTATCCCCAGCACTAGGAGCCCCTGCAGCAACAGCCCCCTGCACAGTATCCACCAACTGTTGCTGGGTCTGGGCCATCGTGCGCTGTTCCACATTAAGTTTGTGGAACATTTGGGTCAGGTGCTTGACCTGATCAGCCAAAGCTTGTATGGGATCCATGAGGATAACACTTTTTTTCCTTCAGAGGAAAAAAAAACTGAAATGGTCAGCTATAATGTCAGGAGCCCCGCACTGCACTTACTTACTGAGCCAGTGCGGGTGTCCTGAATATGTAGGGTCGGTGGGCCGGGCTGGGGGGGTGGTCCCTCTGGTTACTGCGCAGTAATGTACAGACACAAGCTGGAGGCAAGTTTCGGGTGCAACAGGTCCAAGTTTATTCTTTCTCTCGCCGTCCGCCAGACAGCCTCACAGCACACCGCACTTTCCTTCACAGTTCTCCGGTTACAGAACACAGGGTGACACACTTTCTCCAGGGACGTATATTTACGTACCGTCCCTTTTACACTCAGTGACACTCTGACAGCTCCATCACTGTGGCTGCCTTAGGCCTATACACCAACAGTAATGTTACTGGTCAAGCGTCGTTCCAATACGGTGTCCCACACCCGGCACCTCGTCTATACTGCGGTACTTTGTGTCAGGACCACCCCCCTGACTTCCTTTCTCCTCAGTCCCCCTGGTTGGGTTTTCCTCACAGTGCAGCAACTGCCACAGTCTCCTCGTCACTTGAGCTCCCCCTGGGGACTGGAACTTTCTGGAACCCTCCTGTAAAATTTATAGCTTTCCTGGTTCCCTATAACTCCGCCCCCCATGTCCAACGGTTTTTTAGCCCTAAGCTGAAGTCAAGTCCTATGCTCACACTCCTCCCTGCCCTCTAATGTCAGTTCAAGGTACTGCACGTCACCTACACTTTTCTAGCTGTTTTCCCTTTTGAAATCTGACCAGTCAGTCCGTCAGGTCACCTTCCTTACACTCCCCCTTCCTTTGTCTATTGTCGTCCCCAACAATCTTACTCTCCTACTCTTCCCTTCTGTCACTGTTATGATTGAGTCACCGTAGGAGGCAAAAACAGAAATGCTAGTTAAGTCCAGAAAACCAGAGAAGTTGGCAGCTATCGGATTGCAGACCCCTGAACCTATCAACACAACTAGCAGTAGCCGTGGGGGGTTCCTACGATGCCCTAGACCCCTCGATCACAGCCGGAGGACTATATAGCCTAAATACAGAAAGGGAAATCTAAACTGCCCCAGAGCAGACCCTAAAGCAAAAGGCAGCCCCCAACATATAATAACGGTGAAGCAAGAAGAAAGAACACCAACACGGACAGAAAGATAGACTGAGCAAAGACGGGGCCCAAGCTAACTAGATAGGAAAGGACAGGAAGGCTGCTGTCTGCAATCCGAGAAAAACCCTATGAAAATAAGAGCCAACAAACTGACAGTGAAAAAGGCCCTGAAGACGCTAGGCTTCAAAAAGCTATGTCAGTACTCAGGAATATTCTGAAGACAGAGCAACAGGCAAAAGGAGATTCAGCTCACCCCAGCAGGGAATGGCAGAATCCAGAAAAGCAAGGCAAACAAAAACAAAACACAAAAGCTAACAGGCAAAGCAGAAAACTTAGCTTTAGAGGAGCAGGAATCAGACTGGTCTCCTAGAAGTCCACAGAGAAATGACCCACAGGGCAGAAGGGCGTCGGCAGCCTTATATCCAGTCCGTGACTCCACTCAGCCAGTCATCATCATCAGGCTCAGGTGCCTGATAATCAGGCTCATTACCTTCCTTTACCAGAATAGGGAGTTCACCAGACATCAGTGACGAAGGGGAAAATGAACTCACAACAGTACCTCCCCCTTGAGGAGGGATCACCGAACCCTCAACCACGCCACCAGGGTGATCAGGGTGAGCCCGATGAAAGGCACGCACCAATCTTTTGGCATGAATATCAGAGGCAGAGACCCAGGAATTATCCTCCTGACCATAACCCTTCCACTTAACCAAATACTGGAGTCTCCGTCTAGCCAGACGGGAATCCAGTATTTTCTCTACCTCATATTCCATGTTACCTTCAACCAATACAGGGTCCGGAGGTGCCACCCCAGGAACAACTGGTTCAACAAACCTCTTCAACAAGGACTTATGGAACACATTATGGATTTTAAATGTGACAGGAAGAGCCAAACGAAAAGAGACCAGATTAATAATCTCCAAAATCTTGTAAGGTCCAATAAATCTAGGCTTAAACTTAGGAGAAGCCACCTTCATAGCAATATTTTTTGATGATAACCACACCATATCACCAATCTTAAACTGGGGACCAATGGTCCTATGTCGATTGGAAAACCGCTGGGCCTTTTCCTGGGAGAGAGATAACTTATCCACCACTTGGTCCCAGATCTGGTGCATTCTCTCCACCACAGTGTCAACACCTGGGCAGGCAGAAGGCTCCACCTGCCCTGAGGAAAATCGAGGATGAAACCCAAAGTTACAAAAAAATGTGACATCAAAGTGGCAGAACTAGCTCTATTATTTAAAGCAAATTCGGCCAAGGGCAAAAATGAAACCCAATCATCCTGATCAGCGGAAATAAAACATCTCAAATATGACTCCAAGGTCTGGTTTGTTCTCTCTGTCTGCCCATTGGTCTGAGGGTGAAAAGCAGAGGAGAAGGACAACTGAATTCCCAGCTTGGAACAGAAAGTCCTCCAAAATCTAGACACAAACTGAACTCCTCTGTCAGATACAATGTTCTCAGGAATCCAGTGCAAGCAAACCACCTGTTGCAAAAACAGGGGCACCAACTCAGAGGAAGACGGCAACTTAGGGAGTGGTACAAGATGAACCATCTTAGAGAACCTATCACAAATCACCCAAATAACAGTCATTCTTTGAGAGACCGGCATATCAGAGATGAAATCCATAGAAATATGGGTCCATGGCCTCCTGGGGACCGGCAAAGGCATCAACAACCCACTAGAGCGAGAACAAGATTTAGACCGGGAGCAAGTCCCACAGGACTGCACAAAATTCCTGACATCATGAGACAAGGTGGGCCACCAAAAAGAGCGACTCACCAAAAATACCTGGATGACCAGCCAATGCAGAGCAATGAACTTCAGACATCACTCTCTTCTTCCACTGGTCAGGAACATACAACTTTCCACTGGGACAACGCTCAGGCTTGTCCTCCTGGAACTCTTGCAGAGCAAGTCTCAAATCGGGCGAGATGGCAGAAAGAACTACCCCTTCGCCTAAGATGGTAGCAGGCTTGGTCACCACAGGAGAATCAGCAAAGAAGCTCCTAGAGAGGGCGTCTGCCTTGACATTCTTAGTTCCAGGAAGAAAAGAGACCACAAAATCAAAACGTGTAAAAAACAAGGCCCACCTAGCCTGTCTAGGGTTCAAGCGTTTAGCCGACTCTAGGTAAATCAAATTCTTGTGGTCAGTGAGGACCACAACTTGATGTTTAGCTCCCTCCAACCAATGTCTCCACTCCTCAAATGCACATTTCATGGCCAACAGTTCCCGATTCCCCACATCATAGTTGCGTTCAGATGGAGAGAACTTTCGGGAAAAGAAAGCACAGGGATTCATTTTAGATGTTACAGGGTCCTTTTGGGACAAAACAGCTCCTGCACCAATCTCAGAAGCATCCACCTCTACCTGGAACGGGAGTGAGACATCAGGTTGCCGCAAAACCGGGGCGGAGGTAAATCTTCGCTTCAGCTCCTGAAAGGAAGCAACAGCCTCCGGAGACCAATTCAACACATCAGCACCCTTCTTAGTCAGATCAGTCAATGGCTTGGCAATACTAGAAAATTTTGCTATAAATTTCCGATAAAAATTAGCAAAACCCAAAAATTTCTGGAGGGCCTTCAAAGAAGTGGGCTGAACCCAATCATAAATGGCCTGTACCTTGGCCGGGTCCATTTCAATAGTTGACGGAGACAAAATAAATCCCAAAAATGAAATCCTCTGTACTCCAAAAAGGCATTTCGATCCTTTGACATACAGGGAATTCGCCCTCAAGATCCGGAACACAGTCCGAACATGTTCCACATGAGAATCCCAATCCTTGGAGAAGATCAAAATATCATCCAGATAGATAATCAAAAATCTATCGACAAAGTCTCGGAAAATATCGTTCATGAAGCACTGGAAGACAGAAGGGGCATTAGTGAGCCCAAAAGGCATCACCAGGTACTCAAAATGTCCCTTCGGAGTATTAAACGCCGTCTTCCATTCATCCCCCTGCTTAATGCGGATAAGATTATACGCCCCCCTGAGGTCAAGCTTGGTAAACCAGCAAGCACCTCTAACTCTAGAGAATAGATCCGAAATCAGGGGTAATGGATACTGATATTTAATAGTAATTTTGTTGAGGGCACGATAATCAATACAAGGCCTTAAAGAACCATCCTTTTTGGCCACAAAAAAAAAAAAACGGCACCTAAGGGTGATGAGGATGGTCTAATATGACCCTTCTCCAACGCCTCCTTAATATAGGATCGCATAGCCTCGTGCTCGGGTACAGATAAATTGAAGAGCCGACCCTTGGGAAATTTACACCCCGGGCTCAGTTCAATTGCACAGTCATAACTCCTTTGAGGAGGCAAGGATGCAGACTCATTCTCACTAAATACATCATAAAAGTCCGCCAAATAGTCAGGAACATCATGCGACTGAGGAGAGGTGGAGAAAACAGGAGCATCACTAAGGGCACACCGACAACCCCAACTCACCACAGACACAGATTTCCAATCCAAAACTGGATTATGAATTTTCAACCAGGGAAACCCCAGAACAACGGCATCATGCAGACCATGCAACACCAAAAATCTGCAATTTTCTTGATGGTCTGGGGCGACCCGCATGACCACCTGGGTCCAAAACTGAGGTTTATTTTTCGCCAAAGGAGTGGCATCAATCCCCCTCAAAGGGATAGGCGTCTGCAGAGGTGTCATCGGAAATCCACAACGTTTAGCAAAATCCAAGTCCATTAGGTTTAGCGCTGCTCCTGAATCCACAAAAGCCTTGGCGGAAAATGTGGACAGGGAGCAGATCAGAGTAATTGCCAGAAGAAACATACGGTAGGTTGAACACCACCAACAGAAAACGTGTGTGCAAAGCGTTTCTCTCTTTTAGGACAAACAGAAATAATATGCGAGGCATCTCCACAGAAAAAACACAACTTATTACGCCTTCTGAACTCCTGACGTTGCGCCCTAGACAAAACTCTATCACATTGCATAGGTTCAGACGTCTGTTCAACCGGTGGCAACACCTCTCGTGCAATCCTGCGTTCACGTAAACGTCGATCAACCTGAATGGCTAATGACATAGAATCGTCCAGACCAGAGGGAACAGGAAATCCCACCATAGTATCTTTTATGGCTTCTGACAAACCCTTCCGAAAGAGAGCAGCCAAGGCATTATCATTCCAGGTAGTAAGGACCGCCCACTTTCGGAACTTTTGACAGTACAACTCTGCAGAATCTCGACCCTGGTTCAATGCCAACAGGGTCTTTTCAGCCTGATCAATAGCATTAGGTTCGTCATACAACAACCCCAAGGCTTGAAAGAATGCGTTCACATTAGTCAGAATAGGATCATCTGGTTTCAAAGAAAACGCCCAATCCTGGGGATCACCACGCAGCAAAGAGATGACAATTCTAACCTGCTGTGCGGAGCTCCCTGACGAGTTAGGCTTCAAGGCAAAAAATAATTTACAATTATTTTTGAAACTCCAAAATTTAGATCGATCCCCAAAAAATACATCAGGTGTAGGGATCTTTGGTTCAACAGCATGCGAACGAGCAAGGTAGGCGGAAATTCCCCGCACTTCCGCAGCGAGCTGCTCCACATGATCAGACAATTGCTTTATCTCCATTGAGAGAAAAAAAAATTCCCCCTACGGCCTCAGAGATATAGAGGAAAAAATATACACTCTCTTTTTTTTTTTTTTTTTTTAAACACAATTCTTCCTGCTATTGAGTACCCTAGGATCTGCGGTATGGCGGGTGATTCTGTTATGATTGAGTCACCGTAGGAGGCAAAAACAGAAATGCTAGCTAAGTCCAGAAAGCCAGAGAAGTTGGCAGCTATCGGATTGCAGACCCCTGAACCTATCAACACAACTAGCAGTAGCCGTGGGGGGTTCCTACGATGTCCTAGACCCCTCGATCACAGCCGGAGGACTATATAGCCTAAAGACAGTAAGGGAAATCTAAACTGCCCCAGAGCAGACCCCAAAGCAAAAGGCAGCCCCCAACATATAATGACGGTGAAGCAAGAAGAAAGAACACTAACACGGACAGAAAGATAGACTGAGCAAAGGGCCCAAGCTAACTAGATAGGAAAGGACAGGAAGGCTGCTGTCTGCAATCCGAGAAAAACCCTATGAAAATAAGAGCCAACAAACTGACAGTGAAAAAGGCCCTGAAGACGCTAGGCTTCAAAAAGCTATGTCAGTACTCAGGAATATTCTGAAGACAGAGCAACAGGCAAAAGGAGATTCAGCTCACCCCAGCAGGGAATGGCAGAATCCAGAAAAGCAAGGCAAACAAAAACAAAACACAAAAGCTAACAGGCAAAGCAGAAAACTTAGCTTTAGAGGAGCAGAAATCAGACTGGTCTCCTAGAAGTCCACAGAGAAATGACCCGCAGGGCAGAAGGGCGTCGGCAGCCTTATATCCAGTCCGTGACTCCACTCAGCCAGTCATCATCATCAGGCTCAGGTGCCTGATAATCAGGCTCATTACCTTCCTTTACCAGAATAGGGAGTTCACCAGACCTCAGTGACGAAGGGGAAAATGAACTCACAACAGTCACTTTTCACATTCCGGTACGCCATGATCAAGGCCTTACACCTACCAGATCATTGCCGGTGCCCGCCTTCTTCTTCCTGGGGTGTCCGTGGTGTCTGGGACCTGACCTAGGATTACTGACTGCTTCACATCTTACATTTCTTTGTCTTTCTCTTAATTACCAGTCATGGTCGGCGTCCCGGTCTCACAGACCCTCTCAACTCATAGACCCCTTCGGTCTCACACTTCCTTTGGTCACACAGACCTTCCCTTACCCGGACCTGTCGCATTTTCTTGTGCATATCATACATCAGAACAACTCTATAATATCACAAGTACCCCATTTTCTTACATTTTGTTTCTTTTTACTATTGCTTGCTAAAACCAACATATAAATAACATAAACATAACAGATTTTCTCCTTCTCCCCCTTCCTTTAACATGGACACTTCCTGTCTCCTTACATTCAGAAAAGGGAAAAAAAAAGCCAGCTCACCTGAAGGCATGTGTAGTGGATAGCCCGGACCACGTGCAGTATTCATGCAATGACCAAGGAAAAGGTTACGCGTTTCGAACAATAGCTTGTTCTTTCTCAAAACTGAGTTTTGAGAAAGAACAAGCTATTGTTCGAAACGCGTAATCTACTACTTGTTACTCATGTGAACATACCTGTTATGAATGAGTTACCGTAGGAGGCAGAAACAGAAATGCTAGCTAAGTCCAGAAAACCAGAGAAGTTGGCAGCTATCGGATTGCAGACCCCTGAACCCATCAACAACAACTAGCAGTAGCCGTGGGGGGTTCCTACGGTGCCCTAGACCCCTCGATCACAGCCGGAGAAATACATAGCCTAAAGACAGAAAGGGAAATCTAAACTGCCCCAGAGCAGACCCCAAAGCAATAGGCAGCCCCCAACATATAATGACGGTGAAGCAAGATGAAAAAACACTCACACAGATAGAAAGATAGGCTGAGCAAATGATGAGGCCCAAGCTAACTAGATAGGACAGGATAGAAAAGCTGCTGTCTGTAATCCGCCAAAACCCTATCAAAACAAGAGCCAACAGCTGAAAAAAGCCCTGAAGATGCTAGGCTTCGAAAAGACTATATCAGTACTCAGGTATTTTGTGAAGACAGAGCAAAAAGGAATTCAGCTCACCCCAGCAGGGAATGGCAGAAATCAAGGAAAACAATGCAAAACAAAACCAAAACACAAATGCAAAAAGTAGAGCAGAAAACTTAGCTTTTGAAGAGCAGGAATCAGCCTGGTCTCCTAGAATCCCTCAGAGAGATCACCAGCAAGGCAGAAGGGCGTCGGCTGCCTTATATCCAGTCAGTAATTCCCGTCACCCAGTCATCATCATCCTGCACAGGTGCTTGGTAATCAGCCTCACTACCTTCCTTCACTAGAAGAGGGAGTTCATCAGACCTCAATGGTGAAGGGGAAAATGAACTCACAACACATACCATTTTTTGCTCCGTCTTGTACTTGTTTTTAACAATAAATTGGACTTGAATTTGCAAAGCTGGACCTTTCTTTTTCCTTTTCCTCTCTCCTTACATCCCCGCTTTTGTCAGGCTTAACACACAAAAAACTTCAATTTTTATATTAAACTTTTTTTTCATTAACTTGGACGCAAACTGTCCTTGTGATTTGCACAACGGTGCAACGAAATTTCGAAAGTTCAGGCCACCTCCTAGTGGCCGGCAGCGAGGGGCCCCACAGCCGTGGAGCTCCCGGGATGTAAGGAGTGTCCTGTGAGTTCTTTCTACGGGGGCTCGTGACCTTCGGACTCAGCAATCACAGCTAACGCGTAGTAGCCGCGGGGACAGTACTCTTTGTAGTACGACACCAAGTCCCCCTCGTCTAGAGTCCGGCCGTGACGAATAGAGGCCACATTAATATAAACCTTCTGGCCGGTAGCCAGATCGCGTATGAACCCATTCCCCCTGGGTATATTCGTATACACGAGCCGTCCCATAGATCGTGTCGCCGCCATGCCAGCCTCCCCCTTTGCATGAAGCAGGTTCCATACTTCCTGCTCCCTGGCTTTCTTCTTTTTCACCACTTCTGCGACCCAAACGGAGGGTCCGGTGTGAGCCCGGGAGTCCGGTGGGCGGGACTTAGCCAGGGACAAAAACAGGGCAGAGGCGGCTGGTGATGTCTGTGGCCCAGCAGCCGCTGGGGCCGGGTGGCGGATAGGGGCAGACAGGTTTTCCGGATGTTGGGCCACAGGGCCTGACAAATAGGCCGCAGCCAGTTCCAATGTCGGCATAACCGCGGCCACAGGGTGGGCTGCATCCAGAGCTTCAGCCGGAGCCGTCATAACCGGAGTAACAGCTGGTTTCAGGGAGGATGTCACCCCTTGAAGGGGGGACGCAACACCGTCTTCTGGAAACAGGCTCCGCACCGGCGACACCGGGCGTGGCATCACCGGGCGGGGTGGCTCGGGGCTGGGAGTGGAGGGCCCACTCAGCTCCGCATAGACAGTGGGGTCTTCCTTGGCCAGCCTTTCGGGATCACAGGAGGCCGCGTGCTGCGACTGAGTGGTGGGGGCCGCTTGCGGAGTCGCTGGCAGAGCCGGGGGAGCTCTCACCTTCCCCGGCGTCGCAGTCTCCGTCACATCTTCCCGCGGCTGCCCCTGCAGTCTCCGCTCTTCACTCCAACCGGTGAGGCTGGCCTCCAGGCCCAGAGGTTCCGCGGAGGGGCTCTCTGCTGGTATCTTGGGCTCCCGTGGGATTGGCCATGGCTCTGCTCCTCCACCCGAGACCGGACTGTCTGTTCGTGACTCCGAGGTATAGATCTTCTGGCGGAGATCGACCTCCCGCCGCCATCGCCACTCCAGGCGGCCGATGCCTCTACAACCGCAGCGTCACATCCCGTCCAGTGGGCAGCAATCAAATGGCGCCAAACAGCCGCAGACAATCTTTTCCTCTGTGCCACTCCCTGTGCTGGGTGGGGCGATGGCAGGCCTTTCCACCCACTTGTCAGGGTCCAGTCTGTGGGAGCGGCGGCCTCCTGGTCCATATTGCCGTCCCCAAGGGTATGTAGGATGGGGCCCCAGTCCATTGGAGACAACGGCAAACACCTGGATCTCCCCTCTGCGCTGAAGTAGCACCGCCATCTTGCTCCGGACCTGGTACCGCCCCGGATCCTCTGCTGCCAACGCAGGTACGCCACAGCACTCCCAATTTGTAATCCACAGGTTGGTAATTTGTAATCCACAGGTTTTTGTAATCCACACAGTGCAGTCCAAGTCCATTCCCATTCCTCAGAGGCAGGCCTGCCGCAGAAGATATTGTATTAGCGGCGTTGATTCTGCCGACTACGCCAAGTGTAGGGTCGGTGGGCTGTGCTGGGGGGGTGGTCCCTCTGGATACCACGCAGTAACGTACAGACACAAGCTGGAGGCAAGTTTCGGGTGCAACAGGTCCAAGTTTATTCTTTCTCTCGCTGTCCGCCAGACGGCCTCACAGCACACCGCACTTTCCTTCACAGTTCTCCGGTTACAGAACACAGAGTGAAACACTTTCTCCAGGGACGTATATTTACGTACCATCCCCTTTTACACTCAGTGACACTCTGACAGCTCCGTCACTGTGACTGCCTTAGGCTTATACACCAACAGTAATGTTACTGGTCAAGCGTCCTTCCAATACGGTGTCCCACACCCGGAGCCTCGTCTATACTGCGGTACTTCATGTCAGGACCACCCCCCTGACTTCCTTTCTCCTCAGTCCCCCTGGTTGGGTTTTCCTCACAGTGCAGCAACTGTCACAGTCTCCTCGTCACTTGAGCTCCCCCTGGGGACTGGAACTTTCTGGAACCCTCCTGTCAAATTTATAGCTTTCCCGGTTCCCTATAACTCCGCCCCCCATGACCAACGGTTTCTTAGCCCAAAGCTGATGTCAAGTCCTATACTCACACTCCTCCCTGCCCTCTAATGTCAGTTCAAGGTACTGCACGTCAACTACACTTTCCTAGCTGTTTTCCCTTTTGAAATCTGACCAGTCAGTCCGTCCGTCAGGTCACCTTCCCTACAAATACAAAAACAGTGCTCAAAGATACCTGTGGAGCAGGGCAGCAGCGGTGACGATGCGTGCTTCAGAGTATCAGGACCTGAAGCACATGACTGATGGGGGCGTGGCCTAAGCTCCACAGAGCTAGGAGCTGCAGGGAAACTCCTAAAAAGGTAACTACAAGACAATGTTACCAAGGGGCATAGACAGAGACAGAAACCAGATGAAGCCAGGGTCAAAGCACAAGATAGCAATACAGTACCAAAGGGTTAGACAGAATGGATAGTCAGGACATAGCAATAGATCAGAAAACCAGAACGGGCAATAGACAGTACAATAGGGACAAACTGTAACGGAGTAACGATAGCCAAGCCAGGAGGTCAGAACCGGAGAAGACAATAGTACCAAAGCGAGAGACGGAGTACAGAGTGAGGGAACCAGCCGGGTCATACACGGGAATCAAACAAGCAACGCAGAATACACGCACACCAGGGGTCAGACACACCAGAACAACAGTATAGCTGACAGAGAACCCTGGTAAAAAGTGAGTATAAATACCCCTCCCAGATCCAGAAAGAGGCCACGAACACTTAACCCTGTGAGTGCAGGGCAAGAACCCTGTTCAAACCATGACACCCGGTTGCATTTATTGAGGGGGTCCTGTTCTGGGTCAGATATTTTGATGATATACTCATGATTTGGCAGGGATCAGAGCAGGACCTCCTCAATTTCCGGGATGTACTTAATGATAATTCCATGAACATTAGGCTCACATGCAGATAGTCAGACCAATCTGGACTTTCTGGATATTATGATATCCAGGGGTGCGGATGGCTTTCTGAATACTAATGTATACCGTAAGGAGACATCTGTAAATTCAGTATTGCATGCCAAATCGTCACATCCTAAGTCTCTTATTAATAGTATACAATTGGGTCAGTTCCTAAGAGCTAGAAGAATTTGCTCTACAGAGTCAGACTTTCTAGAACAAGCTGAAGATCTCTCTCAAAGGTTCAGGGCCAGGGGTTACTCTAATCGTAGTATTAGAAGGGGATTCCATAAGGCGAGTAAGGCGGATAGAGGGGATCTTTTGATGCCCAAGCAAAAGCATCCAGCTGCTTCTATCTTTGGGTCACATTTTTGTTAATAGTACTGCTTATGAAGCCTTTATATTTGACCCAGTATGTTGGTGTATATATGATTATTATGCTATCCTAGTTTTTCATAAGATTGCTAGCATATGTGTATTCCCATACAACATTGTCCATGTAAGTGTTTTCTATTATGATGTTGTATGTACTATTGGGTATTTGTGTATATATATGTGCACATGTATATTGTTTTGGAGTTTCACAGTGGTATTGCTTTTGTTGTTACACATTTTTTGTTCATTGTGTATATATATTTTTTGTATATTTTATGTGCAATTAGATCCACCACGCTTAGTGTGTATGCCATTCTGGTATTTATGTGGGCCCACATACTGTCGGTGTCCAGCCCTAGCTGACTTTATATTTTATATAGACACCTGTTCAGACTGAGGCACGCATGGTGTAGGACATGTCCGTCTGGCCAGCACATGCTGCTCCCCTGCTCTGACACATCGAGCGGGGGTGTGGCTGGGTGGCAGATGGCGGGTCCTCGCTGTGTGGTTCGCTACCTAGTGGTTACGTCACTCCGGGCGCCTCCAGGTCCTCCCCTCTCCTGACGTGTTGGAAGGGGGAGTGACGGAGTAGTGAGTGGGCGTGCTGCACGACAGAGTTACATGCTGAACATACACCGCCGCTGACTGACTGCCGCAGATGGCGATGCAGACATGCAGTGTGGTGGTTTTGACCGGGTTCACACTGCTGACAGGTAACCGCTCTGCATAGTGAATGAGCCCGCCTTTAGCACCATATGGCTGGACTACAAGCCTCATTGAGCACACAGGTTACTGATTGACAGCCTGGGGCTATTTAAGGACGCCAATTCATGAGTACCACATATCTTACCCCCTTGGACAAAGCTGTGGCGAAACGCGCGTCGGGGACAGGGCCTGACAAGGTTGTATATTTCTCTTATGCACTTTACCTCTGTCTCTCTTAATTGTGCACTTTGGAATTCTCGCTCAGTGTGTAACAAACTCTCCTTCATTCATGACTTTTTCCTTTCTAATTGTCTTAACCTCCTGGCTCTTACTGAAACCTGGATCCAGCAGTCAGACACTACTGCTGCTCTTTCATACGGGGGACTACACTTCTCTCATACCCCAAGATCAGACAATAGAGCAGGTGGAGGCGTTGGTCTGCTTCTATCACCAAAATGTACCTTTCAGGTTATCCCTCAACTACCTTCACTAGTCTTCCCTTCTTTTGAGGTCCATGCCGTCAGACTCTACACCCCCTTCTCCATGCGAGTGGCGGTGGTGTATTGTCCTCCCGGCCCCTCCCATCAGTTCCTGGATCATTTTGCCACTTGGCTTCTACATTTTCTTTCCTGTGACATCCCTACCCTCATCATGGAAGATTTCAACATCCCCATTGCTCTTCCCCTCTCCCCATCTGCTACTCACCTTTTATCTCTAACCTCCTCGTTTGGCCTTTTGCAGCTTACAAATTCTCCAATGCATGAAGACGGAAACTCCCTCAACTTGGTCTTCTCTCAGCTTTGTGCAGTGGATGATTTTGCAAACTCCCCTCTCCCGCTCTCTGACCACAATCTTCTTTCATTCTCTATCAAGAACTGCCAGGCTGCTCAGGTCACCCCCACTGTCCATACTTATAGAAACATACAGGCCATTAACACTCAGAAACTTATGAAGAACTTGCAGTCTTCATTGGCCCCTATCTCCTCCCTCTCATGTCCTGATTCTGCACTGAAGCATTACAATGAAACACTTCAAAGTGCCCTGGATGAATTTGCACCCGCTATAAATAGAGCACCACAACACAGACGGCGACAACACTGGCACACCCTGCAAACACGTTTCCTGCAGCGGTGCTCCAGGTGCGCAGAACGCCTGTGGAGAAAATCCAATCTACACGAAGATTTCATCCATTATAAGTTTATGCTTAGAACATACAACACTGCTCTTCACCTCTCCAAACAAACCTACTTCAACACCCTCATCACCTCACTGTCCAATAACCCGAAACGTCTCTTTGACACTTTTCATTCTCTACTCAATCCAAGAGTACAGGCCCCAACCACGGAGCTCTGAGATGACGATCTGGCCAATTACTTCAATGAAAGAATTGACCAGATCCGACAGGAAATTATCTCCCAATCTCCTCATACCATGCACTGTCCTCCCTCCCCCACTGCATCTAGCTCACTCTCTGATTTTGAACCAGTCACAGAAGAAGAAGTAAGCAGGATCCTTGCATCTTCTCGCCCAACCACTTGCATCAGTGACCTATTTCCGTCACATCTCCTCCAGTCCCTTTCCCCTGCTGTCACCCCTCACCTAACTAAAATATTTAACCTCTCTCTCTCTTCTGGTATCTTTCCCTCCTCATGTAAGCATGCCATCATCCATCCACTACTTAAAAAAACCATACCTCGACTAAAACTGTGCCGCTAACCATAGACCTGTCTCTAATCTTCCCTTCATCTCTAAACTCCTGAAACGCCTGGTCCACTCCCGTCTTATCCGCTATCTCTCTGATAACTCTCTTCTCGACCCTCTCCAATCCGGTTTCAGCTCCTTACACT
Source organism: Dendrobates tinctorius (assembly GCF_039654945.1). Taxonomy (NCBI): domain Eukaryota; kingdom Metazoa; phylum Chordata; class Amphibia; order Anura; family Dendrobatidae; genus Dendrobates; species Dendrobates tinctorius. The sequence goes on from NW_027361700.1 coordinate 20,293,916, forward strand.
CTACTCAAACTGCCCTCACTAAAGTCTCTAATGATCTACAAACAGCTAAATCAAATGGTCATTACTCCATGCTAATTCTCTTGGATCTCTCTGCAGCATTCGACACTGTGGATCATCAGCTCCTCCTCACTATGCTCCGTTCCATTGGCCTCAAGGACACCGTTCTCTCCTGGTTCTCCTCCTATCTCTCTGACCGCTCCTTTACTGTATCTTTTGCCGGTTCCTTCTCCTCTCACCTTCCCCTTACTGTTGGGGTTCCTCAAGGAACGGTTCTAGGCCCCCTCCTCTTCTCCTTGTACACTGCCCCTATTGGTCAAACAATCAGTAGATTTGGTTTCCAGTACCATCTCTTTGCTGATGACACCCAATTATACGCGTCTTCTCCTCACATCACACCTGCCTTTCTAGAAAACACCGGCGATTGTCTAAACGCTGTGTCTAACATCATGTCCTCACTATATCTGAAACTGAACCTGTCAAAGACTGAACTCCTTGTGTTTCCTCCCTCTACTAATGTACCTATACCCGACATTGCCATTTCTGTGTGTGGCTCCACTATTACTCCCCAGCAACATGCCCGCTGTCTTGGGGTCATACTTGATTCCGAGCTTTCCTTTGCCCCCCACATTCGATCACTGGCTCGCTCTTGTCAGCTGCACCTCAAAAACATTTCTAGAATTCAACCTTTTCTTACTTTTGAGTCTGCAAAAACTTACTGTTTCTCTTATTCATTCTCGTCTCGACTATTGTAACTCTCTTCTAATCGGTCTCCCTCTTACCAAACTCTCCCCTCTCCAATCTGTCGTGAATGCTGCAGCCAGGATCATATTCCTCACCAATCGTTACACCGATGCCTCTACCTTGTGCCAGTCATTACACTGGCTACCCATCCACTCCAGAATTCAGTTTAAACTTATTACCCTCACCCACAAAGCCCTCAATGGCTCAGCACCACCCTACATCTCCACCCTTGTTTCAGTATACCACCCTACCCGCGACCTCCATTCTGCTGATGACCTGAGGTTAGTATCCTCAATAATCAGAACCTCCCACTCCCATCTCCAAGACTTTACACGTTCTGCACCAATTCTTTGGAATGCACTTCCCAGGACAATACGATTAGTCCCCAATCCCCACAATTTTAAGCGTGCCCTGAAAACGCATTTAGGGTGTGCACACGCTGCGGATTCTGCTGCGGTTCCACAGCGGATTTGGCCGCTGCGGGTCCACAGCAGTTTTTGCTGCGGTGTACAGTACCATTATTCCCTATGGGAATACAAAACCGCAATGCAGACGGTGCAGATTTTTCCGCCCGGTTTTTCTGCGGTTTTGAAACCGCAGAAAGAATTAACATGTCAATTCTTTCTGCGGATTCCGCAGCGGTTTGCCATCTCCTCCATTGTGGAGATGAAAAACCGCAGGGCAAAACCGCAGAGCAATCCGCAGGTAAAACCGCAGGTCTTTTGACCTGCAGATTTACCTGCGGATTTTACAAAATCCGCACGGCCAAATCCGCACCCCATTCCACAGCGTGTGCACGTAGCCTTATTCAGACTGGCCTATCGCCTCAACACATTAACCTAATCTATCCCTGTGTGGCACAGCCAAAAGTTTTACCATAACCAGGTTCCCCGCATCATGTTCCCACATGCTTTATGCATCCATTAGCCCTCTGTGTCTGTACTGTTACACACTTAACATTATGGCTGGTCCATACAATCAGGAAAACTGTTACCACCCACCTTTCGTGTCTACCTCTTTCCTCATAGACTGTAAGCTTGCGAGCAGGGCCCTCATTCCTTTTGGTATCTGTTATGATCTATGTGATTATTATTATGCTGTAATGTCTATCGTCTGTACAAGTCCCCTCCGAAACGTAAAGTGCTGCGGAATATGTCGGCGCTATAGAAATAAAATTTATTATTATTACCTCTGTACTAGCATTGCATCTAGTTGGCTGTTTTGAGCAGTATACCGTGGTAGTCTGGCGCCATATGTACACTTACCTATGGGATGTTATTTGGTATTAATTACACTCTTGCAACCATATGCTTTTATTTATATAAATACACAGGTTGTGATCATCTCACATGAGAGCTCACACTGCAGATATTGATTAGGAATGTGTCATTTATTCCATGTATGCATTGGCGTATGATTTACCACTGCTGGGCAGCAGGGGAACAGAGTGAAGCTATACCTGGTCTATCATCTCACATTAGCAACTTTACCTGCGCAGACACACTGGTGTGGTTACTATATATGATAATTTAAATTTTTCAGGTGGTTACCAGGTATGCTCTACTTGTCCTATGTACACACGAGTGTTTGACTTTTGAAATCTGTGCAGAAAGAACATAGTGAAATGTGTAGGGAGATTGTTTGATTAACCATTATGGTGTTTTTTATAGACATTACAAATTTTATATCTCCCACCGGTACAATATACAGTACCTGTGGTATATATGCATATACTTACCTTGTTTGGCCTGTTTGAACTGGAATCTCCTTTTACTGTGGTTTTATTGTCTAGCCATTGTGCTATAATAAAATTTAATATTTTATGGCATTACTTCTTTGTCTGGTATGATATGTTTGATTTGCACAGATGTCTGCATGAGTCCTTAGGAGAACAGTATATTAGATACATACATTGTGTACAGTGATACAAGGAGGTAGTACTACTTGTTCCTACATTATATACAGTTGTGCGCAAAAGTTTATGTGGCGCCCCTGAGGCTCAGTCACCACAGAGGTACTGCACCTTCTCCTAAGGTGTGGTGCCCCACCGTCCAGGTAAGTTAGAGGCTCCTGACCACGCTCCAACACTCGCACCCCACACAATAGAGTAGTTCAGCATAACCACATTGCGGCTCCTTGCTTAGAGAGAGAAGCAGAGCACCTTTGGTGGTTCCCCGCTTGGAACACTAGACGTGCTGGGAGGTGGGTGGAGTTTAGGATACATAAAAGAGTGGGACAGTTCCAGTATAGAGGTTCAGTCGAGGTCAGTCTGCCAGGAGGTCAGTGAGGAAGGAAGCCACTCGGGAGGAGTGGGGATCCCTGGAAGAAGGGATGGAGGAAGGAGTGCTGCAGCTGCCTCAGTGACCTGAGCCAGCTGGCACAGGAAAGGAAAGGAAAGGAAAGGAAAGAAGGAGAAAGACGTAGAACTGAAACCTGAGCTCCCATAGAAGGGAAAAGACAAGTACGGAACGTAGGAGTAAAAGGGAACACAGAGGACGTGGGTTAGAGGAAGAACCCTGCCTAGAAGTTCTAAGCACAAGGCCGGGGCCCGGTCCCCGAGGTTGTACGAACGCTAATGGTTCTGCAGCAGACACTGGTGGAGTAGTAGGCTGTAAATGCACTACTCCCATCTAAGACTTAAGGGCACAACAGCAATACAGATAGAGAGCCGGGACTTAGGGGTAGAGAGTTCCCGAAGCAGGCTACAGCTGTCTTCCGTGCAAGTAGAGTTCTTGGGAACATCTGTCAGGAAGAACTCCGGTGTACCACGGTACTGGAGATCTTCACACTTTAAGGCGCTATAGAGGAAACGTTCAGGAAAGGCACATAAGTTGGCGGAGTGTGGAAGGGAGCTTTCCATCTTGCCTGGAGGTTGGCTGAGTCCCTGACCTGGAGGACACGGCACAGAAGCGGGCACTACAGACTGTGAGTAAAGCTTTGGAATTACATGCCCTGGTGTCCTCCATTCCTTCCTGCGTCCGCCTGCCCAGCACTGCTACATCCCCTGCGCCAGACACTACATCACCTAAGTGTCTCCCTATCTACACTGCTCTGGGACAACAGCCCTGCCTGTGGAGGGCTATACCACCATTGCTGCACCACACCATCTGTCCCGGAGGATCTGCATGCAGCGATGGCTTAACACCTCCCTTGCCGAACACCACAGGTGGCGTCACGAACTATTCATTTACTTCACATCTTCCTATTACTTGGGCGCCCAGGGCCACGGTCCGGGTCACCGCTGCTGTGACACATCCCACTGATACCGGCCCGGTACAGAGTACCCCACAGCCCTGGGAGGGCGACCCATTTACATACCCCAGCAGAATTTTTGCTTTCTTGGCCTTTTTCCAGTGAACATGAATGATAACACCAAAACTTTTTCTTCACTCATGGTTAGTAGTTGGGTGAAGCCATTTATTGTGAAACTACCGTGTTTTCTCTTTTCAAATCATAATGACAACCTAAAACATCCAAATGACCCTGATCAAAAGTTCACATACTCTGGTGATTTTGGCCTGATAACATGCACAGAAGTTGACACAAGTGGGTTTGAAAGGCTACTAAAGGTAACATCCTCACCTGTGACCTGTTTGCTAGTAGTCAGTGTGTGTGCATAAAAGCTGAGTGAGTTTCCGGGATCCAGACAGATTCTGGCATTTTTCATCCAGCAACTGACATTTCTGGATTGTGATAGTTCAAAATAATCACTGCACACGTACAAGTTGGAAATTATGCTTCAAGTGAGGATTTATTAATAGTGATTGCTGAAGCGACAGGCAAAATGACGTTTCGGCCAGTTAATAGCCTTGATCACATAGTCGCCCATTTAATGAAGCATCTTAGGTCAAAGATAGTTATTGTCCGTGTGATGTAGTATTTCATACAATATGATATGGTGTATCCCAACTGGTAAAGACTGGACCTGTGTTAAGGTGAGGTACCTAGAGTAATGGGTTCTATATTGGACAGGCATCTTTTCACACGTGCTGACAAAAGATGGTTCCACACTAGGTTCAGGTGTGGAGCTGTCGCTATTCGTTGGTGGCACAGTGGTAGAAGCTGACACTTCTGTGTCTGGATTGTGAGTCATAGGGAAAGCCAAAGAATTATCCACGGATCTACATGAAAACGTAGTTGAACTGTATAAAACAGGAAAGGGATACAAAAAGATATCCAAGGAAGTGATAATGCCAGTCAACAGCGTTCAAACTGTGATAAACAAATGGAAAATCAGGGGCTCTGTAAAAAAAAAAACCGCGGTCAGGTAGACCAACAAAAATTTTGTCCACAACTGCCAGGAAAATTGTTCGTGATGCAAAGAAATACTGAAATACAGGACTCTCTGAAAACTAGCGGTGTGGCTGTTTCAAGATGTACAATAAAGAGGCACTTGAAAAAAAATGGGCTGCATGGTTGAGTGACCAGAAGAAAGCCATTACTGTGCCAATGCCACAAAGTATCTGGCCTACAATATGCAAAACAGCATAGAAACAAGCCTCAAAACTTCTGGAACAAGGCATTTTGGAGTGATGAGACAAAATTTGAACTTTTTAGCCACAACCATAAATGTTACATTTAGAGAGGTCAACAAGGCCTATGATGAAAGGAACACCATTCTTACTGTAAAGTCCTGAGGTGGATCGCTGATGTTTTGGGGATGTGTGAGCTACAAAGGCACAGAAAACTTGGTCAAAGTTGAAGGAAAAATGAATGCAGCACGTAATCAGCAAATACTGGAGGCAAATTTACAATCATCAGCCTGGAAGCTGCGCATGGGACATGACAACAATCCAAAATACAAGGCAAATCGACCTGTCATTGGCTACAGCAGAACAAAGTGAAGGTTCTGGAGTGGCCATCTCAGTCTCCTGACTGAAGCTAGACCACAGGGCGTCCAAGACCGTCCACAGCGCTGCGTTTACCTGTATTATGCAACATCAGGGACTTCCCCTTTTTGTCCCAAGGCACTTACTTCTATAGGAGAATGTTGCCATTTCTTGCCGCTGTTTTTCATGGATTTTCCATGCTCACGTATACCTCCATGCCTCTAGTCTGAGGAAGGTCTGAGTTATAGACCAAAACGACACAAGACATTTGGATTACCAGATGTATAAATAAATTTTCTACATATACTACTCTTTGAGTGCCAGAACTTTTTATATTATATAGTCTCCTGACCTCAATATCATTGAGCCACTCTGGGGAGATCTCAAGCACACATTCCAGACAGCTCAGGAATTTACAGGAACTGTAAACTTTTGCCAAGAAGAGTGGGCAGCTTTACCATCTGAGAAAATAAAGAACCTCATCCACAACTACCACAAAAGACTTCAATCTGTCATTGATATTAGAGGGGCAATACACGGTATTAAGAAATGGAGTATGTGAACTTTTGATCAGGGTCATTTCCATGAGTAAGGCTTTATGCTGAAACACGTAGGATCGTCTATGCTACAAGCGGCTAACTAATGTTAGTTCTGGCCATCTGCACACTATAAATTTTTTTCATTTGTATCCAATAAAATTTTTGGGAAATTTTAAAAAAAATTGACATTTGCTTTTTCGAACGTTGGATCCACCATTTCTGATTTTCATGTTTTGGGTTGTCATTATGATTTAAAAAGAGAAAACACAGTAGTTTGACAATAAATGGCCTCTCCCCACCATTAACCATGAGTGGAGAAAAAGTTTTGGTGTTATCATTCATATTCTCTGAAAAAAGGCCAAGAAAGCAGAAATTCTGCCGGGGTATGTAAACTTTTGAGCACAGCTGTACACGTAGGGACATAGAGGCATTACTATTTGTGTCTACATCATTTACAGGGAAATGTAGATAGACATTTCTGCCATTTTGTGAGTTTTACTGCTCTCCAAGGTGACTACCACAATCACCTTTTTGCCAATTTGGCTGTAGCCTATTCCTATGCCGTCGCCCCACATATTATAATCACAAGGATGCCATACAATACGATATGTGAACAAAGGAAACAACACAGTGATAGCCTTGCAAATAAATTGCAAGCCATCTCGATATATTTAATTTTTTTTGCTATATTTTCTCTCTCTAGATCAGGAGGCGCAGACCTACTCCTGCCACTCTCTTCCGTGTATCTGATCCACAATCTCCAGGTAAGTCCTGCAGATCCAGTTTTTAGAAGATTCATGACAGACATAATGGATCCATTACGATTCAAAATTATCTATTTTATTCATAGATTATTTAATAATGGGCCCATCAGGTTTATACATTTGTTGGACAGACAATCACTAGCTGGAACAGTGACATGTCAATACCATTGTGTTCATCGTTGAAGTTAGTGATTGGCTGTAGGGGTCACATAAGGTGTCGAGAAGACATCACTGGCGCCAGGTGAACAGAGACCTGCAAAGAACCAGGAGTCTCTTTTTGTTATTTTTAATCATTGTAAGCTATTTGCAAAACATGTTATGGGGTTGGATAACCTTTCTTTGTCTGCAGTTTTCTTTTCTGCTGTCTCCTTGTAGCGTATGTACTCTTAAAGGGGTTGTCTGGTCATAAACTACAAGTCACTCTATGTGACCGAAAACTTGTGAATCCTAACATTGCATGCACAGTGAGAATTCTCCAGTGTTATTTGTATACTCCCTGCCACATTCCAACTAGATGTGTGCAGCCTCGCTGAATTGAAGTGTATTGATTGAGGCCAGAAACAGTCTAGTTGGGATGTGACAGGCAGCATGTATATCGCATACTTGCGGTCACATGACAGCCATTTCCAGCACCGACACCAGAGAATCCTCAAAGCGTCACATAGAGTGATGGCAGACTTGTAGTTTAAGATGGGACAATCCCTTTAAAATACATTGCATACCCTTTACTGACTATTTAATATGACTATCTGAACATTAAATTATTCCCCAGAGATTAGATCCATCTCAGATTAAGGGAATTTTTCTGAACGTAAACCTTTTATCTGATAATGTTCAATAAAACTGTATCGGGACCTAAACGCATTATATGTACTGTAAATAAATGGAGCCGTCATTTTTCTTTCTACGTCATCAATAACATCACAACCACTAATTTTTCTGTCTTTTGTTGCTTTTTTTTACTTTACAGATGATGACCTCACATATCAGGTATATATCACTTCATTATTATCATTTCCTGTCAGTTTCATTTATTTCATAGTTTCATCTCTATATATAAAAATGAATGTATGTATGTGTGTATCACCAACCAACGAAATCACGAAGCATCTTTCATTTCACCAGAGCTGTTCAAAAGAAGCTAAGCTGTGATTGGTTGCTATGACCAACAGTGTTCCTTGCAACCCATCACTAAGAATCTCTCATTTCACCAGAGCTGGTTAAAAGAAGCTGAGCTGTGATTGGTTGGTTGCTATGAACAAGTTTTCCGACTTGACAACACCTCAGCAGACACTGAGATGGTGGGAGAAATCTAGCATCCCCGGGAACATAAGCTCCCATCCATCGTCTGTCCCCCAGAAAGGAGCAGTGAGTACATGACAGAAATGAATCCCCCCCCTCCCCTGTGGTATCATTAACCCCTTAGCGACAGAGCCAGTTTGCAGCTTAATGACCAGGCCAATTTTTACAATTCTGACCACTGTCCCTTTATGAGGTTATAACTCTGGAACGCTTTAATGGATCCCGCTGATTCTGAGATTGTTTTTTCATGACATATTGTACTTCATGTTAGTGGTAAAATTTCTTTGATAAGTCTTGTGTTTATTTATGAAAAAAATGGAAATATGGCGAAAATTTTGAAAATTTTGCAATTTTAAAACTTTAAATTTTTATGCCCTTAAATCAGAGACATGTGTCACAAAAATTTCTTAATAAATAACATTTCCCACATGTCTACTTTACATCACCACAATTTTGGAAGCAAAAATTTTTTTTGTTAGGAAGTTATAAGGGTTAAAAGTTGACCAGCGATTTCTCATTTTTACAACAAAATTTACAAAACCATTTTTTTAGGGACCACATCATATTTAAAGTCATTTTGAGGGGTGTACATGACAGAAAATACCCAAAAGTGGCACCATTCTAAAAACTAGACCCCTCAAGGTGCTCAAAACCACATTCAAGAAGTTTATTAACCCTTTAAGTGCTTCACAGGAACTAAAGCAATGTGGAAGGAAAAATTTAACATTTAACTTAGTGTTAAAAGAGAAAATCAACCACAAAATTTGTTGTACAATTTCTCCTGAATACGCCGATACCCCATATGTGGGGGTAAACTACTTTTTCAGCACACGGCAGAGCTCGCAAGGGATGAAGCGCCGTTTGACTTTTTCAACGCAGAATTGGCTGGAATTGAGATCTGATGCCATGTTGCGTTCGGAGAGCCCTTAATGTGCCTAAACAGTGGAAACCTCCAACAAGTAACCCCATTTTGGAAACTAGACCCCCAAGGAACTTATCTAGATGTGTGGTGAGCACTTTGAACCTTCATGTGCTTCACAGAAGTTTATAACGTAGAGCCGTGAAAATAAAAAATCCATTTTTTTCCACAAAAATGATTTTTCGCCCCCAAATTTTTATTTTTACAAGGGTATCAGGAGAAATCATACCCCCACAGTTGTTGTGCGATTTGTCCTGAGTACGCCGATACCCTATATGTGGGGGGGGACCACTGTTTGCGCGCATGGGAGAGCTCGGAAGGGAAGGAGTGCCATTTTGGAATGCAGATTTTGATGGAATGGTCTGCGGGCGTCATGTTGCGTTTGTAGTGCCCCTGATGGGCCTAAACAGTGGAAACCCCCCACAAGTGACCCCATTTTGGAAATTATACCCCCTAAGGAACTTATCTAGATGTGTGGTGAGCACTTTGAACCCCCAAGCGCTTCACAGAAGTTTATAAACGCAGAGCCGTGAAAATAAAAAGTCTATTTTATTTCCACAAAAGTGATTTTTTAGACCCAATTTTTAGACCCCCAAAGTTGTTAAATAGTGGAAACCCCTCAATTCTTGCTCCAACCCTAACCCCAACACACCCCTAACCCTAATCCCAACCCTAACTTTAATCCCAACCCTAATCCCTAATCCTAATTCTAACCCTAATCCTAGTTCGCCCTAACCCTAATTCTAACCCTAGCCCTAACCCGAGCCCTAACCCTAGCCTTAACCCTAACCCTAGCCCAACCCTAACCCTTACGCTAGCCCAACCCTAACCGTAGCCTAACCCTAACCCTAGCCCAACCCTAACCCTAGCCCAACCCTAACCCTAACCCTAGCCCTAACCCTAACCCTAATGGAAAACTAAAAAAAAAAAATATTTTCTTTATTTCGTTATGTTGGCCTAACTAAGGGGGTGATAAACGGGGGGGGGGTTATGTACCATTTTGTTTATTTTGATCACGATGATAGTTTATCATCGTGATCAAAATGAATGAATGGAATCTGCCAGCCGGAGACGGCAGATTCCCGGCGGGCGCACTGTGCATGAGCCCACCATTTTCCCCGGATCCAAGATGGCAGCGCCCACCGGAGGACGTCGGCGAGATGCAAGACCACCGGGAGGGGACGTTGGAGCACGGAGAGGTACCGGGGGGGATCGGGGACCCTCTTTCTCTCTCCTCTGATGTGCGATCGGTAAAAACCGACCGATTCATGTTTTCTGGGGTCTCGGCTACCCCCGGCAGCCGATACCCTGGAGAAAATCCGACACTGGGGGGCGCTATTCACTTTCTCCACGGTGCAGTGGTTTTAATACAGATAAATATCACCGTTAAAAGGCGTACCGGCGGTCGCTAAGGGGTTAAGTGACACGCATGAATGTAGGAAAATGCACATATTAAATGTCATGGGGATTTATCACTTTTATGCATTATTGATGTGTTGCTGTGCTCTGATGCTGTGAGTTTTTTTAAAGTGCTACTTTCCCCATAATTCACCTGAATATACCCATATAACACGTAATGCTTTTCCCATAACAATCCATTAAATATGATACTATACTGCATACAGATGCTGTACATCCATGAGCAACTCAGCCGGACAAATTACAAGTTGACGGTGCATGAAAATGTGTGTGAAGGTTTCTCTACTGTACTAATGTATAAGGTTTGTGCCTGTACATTGGTGAAAAGCATGACTGTGATATTTATGGTGGCAGATAAGTGAGAATATCAGCCTGATCAGTAGAAAACCTAGAATCCTAGTGAACCATGTTTCTGAGCAATTTCACTATTCTACTTTTACTGGTTTTGACGGGATGATGTGGGATATTAGGGGTAGTAGTCCGTTAGCTCTGGCTGACGAGATGTGGGATATTATAGTGAATGTGGCTATGCGGAGTGGGAGGGGCTATACAGTCTGCTTTATATATATATATATATATATATATATATATATACACTCACTGGCCACTTTATTAGGTACACCTGTCCAACTGTGTGTTAAGACTTAATTTCTAATCAGCCAATCACATGGCGGCAACTCAGTGCATTTAGGCATGTAGACATGGTCAAGACAATCTCCTGCAGTTCAAACCGAGCATCAGTATGGGGAAGAAAGGTGATTTGAGTGCCTTTGAACGTGGCATGATTGTTGGTGCCAGAAGGGCTGGTCTGAGAATTTCAGAAACTGCTGATCTACTGGGATTTTCATGCACAACCATCTCTAGGGTTTACAGAGAATGGTCCGAAAAAGAAAAAAAAACCAGTGAGTGGCAGTTCTGTGGCCGGAAATGCCTTGTTGATGCCAGAGGTCAGAGGAGAATGGGCAGACTGGTTCGAGCTGATAGAAAGGCAACAGTGACTCAAATTGCCACCCGTTACAACCAAGGTAGGCAGAAGAGCATCTCTGAATGCACAGTGCGTCGAACTTTGAGGCAGATGGGCTACAGCAGCAGAAGACCACACTGGGTACCACTCCTCTCAGCTAAGAACAGGAAACTGAGGCTACAATTTGCACAAGCTCATCGAAATTGGACAGTAGAAGATTGGAAAAACGTTGCCTGGTCTGATGAGTCTCGATTTCTGCTGCGACATTCGGATGGTAGGGTCAGAATTTGGCATAAACAACATGAAAGCATGGATCCATCCTGCCTTGTATCAACGGTTCAGGCTGGTGGTGGTGGTGTCATGGTGTGGGGAATTTTTTCTTGGCACTCTTTGGGCCCCTTGGTACCAATTGAGCATCGTTGCAACGCCACAGCCTACCTGAGTATTGTTGCTGACCATGTCCATCCCTTTATGACCACAATGTACCCAACATCTGATGGCTACTTTCAGCAGGATAATGCGCCATGTCATAAAGCTCGAATCATCTCAGATTGGTTTCTTGAACATGACAATGAGTTCACTGTACTCAAATGGCCTCCTCAGTCACCAGATCTCAATCCAATAGAGCATCTTTGGGATGAGGTGGAACGGGAGATTCGCATCAGGGATGTGCAGCCGACAAATCTGCGCCAACTGTGTGATGCCATCATGTCAATATGGTCCAAAATCTCTGAGGAATGCTTCCAGCACCTTGTTGAATCTCTGCCACGAAGAATTGAGGCAGTTCTGAAGGCAAAAGGGGGTCCAACCCCTTACTAGCATGGTGTACCTAATAAAGTGGCCAGTGAGTGTATATATATATATATATATAATCATTATAATTTGTTATAACTAACCGTAGTTAGTTACTACGCCCGGGCAACGCCGGGCTCTTCAGCTAGTAGTGTATATAAATGCTGGTGAGGCTTCTGACATCATACTGCCAAATTAAAAACTATCAGTGGTCTCCCGCCACCACTAACTGTAGAAAAGAGTTTATGAGATCAAAGGGTCAACTTTTTTCCACAGAAATTGTGCCTCTCCTATAGATGGGCTGTGTCTGGTACTACAGCTCCGCTGCATTTACTTGAGCTGCAATCTCAGAGATAACCCATGAAACACTCTTTAGTGACAATATATAAATGTTAATATAATACTTCATGTGGCGGCCATTTTGTTCTACCCCATCTGCATAACTATAGCTGTTCAACCACTGAATTTTAGCTACAAAAATAGCGCTGTTTATCTGAGATGATGTGGTAGTGACTTAGTTAAATAAAATTTGGCTTATTAAGCAACTAAACAGGTATAGCTCACCCCCCCTTTCTCAGAGACTGCGCTCCTACCCTCCCCCATTACATGGGGTGAAAATACGTAATGGAATTTGTGATGAAGGGGGAGAGAGATGTTGAAATTCAGAGGAGTGAACAAAAGGGTTTATTTAAAGCGTAGAACTTTCTGCTCCAAAATCACAGTAAGTATGACCTCAAAGGCAAAGCAAGGCCACCTGAGGAATGGTGTGGGGGTGGCAGTGGCTGAAGAACATCAATTCTACGCTATGTTTTCTGAGAGTCACCTACAGATCAGACGATATGCCCTGGTGCAATGTATATTCATTATTTTGCACTTTCAGAAGAGCATTTCTGCGTATATTCTGCATAGTAATTTAGGGTATAAAACTGGTTTCAGATGACAGAAATACAGAAGAGTCTGCTTTATGGATGTCAGCCCCTGGTTTACTGCAATTATATACCGTAGAAAAGGAACAAATTGTGATATAAGATTTATTCAGTATAACCACGGGGGTCCATATGGGGCACCAATATACAAATGACAAAGTGCTGAGTTATCTCGGTTGTGTAAAACCTCCTTTAGTGATGATACGGCCCCTGTACTGGATTTATTCGGCATAACCTCGGGGGTCCTTATAGGGCACCAAAGTGCTGAGTTATCTTGGTGGCGAAAAATCTCCTTTAGTGATGACCGATATTGGTTTTATTCGGCATAGCCACAGGGGTCCATGTGTTGGGCCATTTTACAAATTCTAAAATGTTGTGTAATCTTGGTTATGTAAAACTGTCCTTAGTGAGGATATGGCCACCATAAGCCCACCACAGTTTTAATGTTTTGCCTATGTTAGTTCATGCTATGGTGGCATTGTGCTATAGAGCTACGTATTGTATTCCTTAGCGGAATACATATGGGCCATCTGGGTCAATACAGTTCACCTCTGACACATATGAAGGCCAGTGAGAAGGATTTCTGGCTACAGAAGTGAGCCATCTGGAGGGGCCCAGCTGTTTAGGAGATATGTAGTAGGGACAGATGAGCCAGTTCAGTTGCAGGATTAGTATATGACCCTACATATCCTGTGCCGTTCTCTTAGTGCAGCTATAACCCTTCCAAATAGTTAGTATTGTCCAAAAGAAACATTACAACATTCTATAACTGCAGTCCAATAACATTAGACAAATAGTTGCAGTTAATGACATTAGCAAGTGACGTACTTTGCCAACAATGCACGCCATACAGAGCCCCGGCTGATAACCCAAGTGGATAATAGTCACATTCACCACACTTTATTGTACTTGTGCGTATATATTAGTGGAAAGCTAACATGATTGATCCTTTTCCCTTTAACTCTGTCAGGCCGCTTTTGACATTTGTCCTCCCCCTGCCTCCGAGCCTTGCTCATTTCTATCAGTCCGGCCTCCATACTGTAGGGACCCCAGCATGCTGTCTCTGAACTTCAGAAATAACAATTCCCCCTTTCACACCAGCATGGCCACAGTGGTGGAGCACACGTATACTTGTGAGGTCAAGTTCCCAAGTGTTTGGATTTTAAAGAGGCGCAACATGACGGAAATGCTGAGCAATACTATTCATGTCAGCGGGCATGCATTACTGGAAAGGTATTCAAGAAAGTCCACAAATTATTTACAAGCTGCAAAAACATTGCATGGTGATTTAAAAGGAGATTGTAAGAAAACATTTGGATAGCAAGTCCAAACTGTTATTAAAAGCGTAAGTTCACTTTAAAAAATATTAATCCCTGTGGTTGCTTTGGTTTCAGCATGGTCTTCTCTGGATGGAGCCAAATAAAAATCATCCAAGCCCGACTGCCATGGTAGATAGGATATTGTAGTGAATCCTTTCCCTGCACTCTGCATGCTACTGAAGGACCACCTATGTTTCAAACATGGGGGCGTGCTGATCTATACAATACAGTGGGTACGGAAAGTATTCAGACCCCTTTACATTTTTTACTCTTTGTTTCATTGCAGCCGTTTGGTAAATTAACCCCTTTACCCCAAGGGTGGTTTGCACGTCCATGACCGGGTCAATTTTTACAATTCTGATCACTGTCCCTTTATGAGGTAATAACTCTGAAACGCTTCCATGGATCCCACTGATTTTGACACTGTTTTCTCGTGACATATTGTACTTCATGTTAGTGGTAAAATTTCATTCAAATAACTTGCGTTCATTTGTGAAAAAAATGGAAATTTAGAGAAAATTTTGAAAATTTCGCAATTTTCCAACTTTGAATTGTTATGCCCTTAAATTACAGAGATATGGCACACAAAAAACTGAATAAGTAACATTTCACATATGTTTACTTTACATCAGCACAATTTTGGAACCAAAATCTTTTTTCGTTAGGAAGTTATAAGGATTAAAAGTTGACCACCGATTTCTCATTTTTGCAACACCATTTTATTTTTACGGACCACATCACATTTGAAGTCCATTTGAAGTCACTTTGAGGGGTCTATATAATAGAAAATACCCAAAAGTGACACCATTCTAAAAACTGCACCCCTCAAGGTGCTCAAAACCACATTCAAGAAGTTTATTAAGCCTTCAGGTGCTTCACAGGAATGTTTTGAATGTTTATAAAAAATGAACAGGTCAGGTCGCGTTTAGAGAGCCTCTGATGTGCCTAAACTGTTGAAACTCCCCACCAGCGACCCCATTTTGGAAACTAGACCCCCCACAGAACTTATCTAGATGTGTTGTGAGCACTTTGAAACTCCAATTGCTTCACAGAAGTTTATAACGCCCGGGCGTGAAAATAAAAAAAATCATATTTTTTTTCCCACAAAAATGATATTTTTGCCCCAATTTTTTATTTTTCTAAGGGTAACAGGAGAAATTGGACCCCAAAAGTTGTTTTGCAATTTGTCCTGAGTAGGCTGATACCCCATATGTGGGGGTAAAACACTGTTTGGACGCATGGCAGAGCTTGGAAGGGAAGGAGCACCGTTTGACTTTTTCAACGCAGAATTGGCTGGAATTGAGATCAGACGCCATGTTGCACTTGGAGAGCACCTGATGTGCCCAAACAGTGGAAACCCCCCAATTATAACTCCAACCCCAACCCCAACACACCCCTAACCCTAATCTCAGCCCTAATCCTAGCCCTAACCCTAATGGGAAAATGGAAATAAATACATTTTTTTAATTTTATTATTTTTCCCTAACTAAGGGGGTGATAGCAGGGGGTTTGATTTACTATTTATCGTGGGTTTTTATATTTGGCAGCTGAGGCACGCTAAAAGACGCTTTTTATTGTAAAAATAGTTTTTGCATCACCACATTTTGAGAGCTATAATTTTTCCATATTTTGACCCACCGAGTCATATGAGGTCTTATTTTTTGTGGGACGAGATGACGTTTTTATTGGTACCATTTTCGGGCACGTGACATTTTTTGATCGCTTTTTATTCCGATTTTTGGGACGCAGAATGAACAAAAACCAGCATTTCAAGAATTTCTTTTGGGGGGTACGTTTACACCGTTCCGCTTGCGGTAAAATTGATAAGGTGGTTTTATTCTTCGGGTCAGTACGATTACAGCGATACCTCATTTATGTCGTTTTTTTATGTTTTGGCGCTTTTATGCAATGAAAACAATTTTATATAAAAAAATAATTATTTTTGCATCGCTTTATTCTGTGAGCTAAAACTTTTTTATTTTTTCACTGATGATGCTGTATTGTGGCTCGTTTTTTGTGGGACAAGATGACGTTTTCAGCAGTACCATGGTTATTTTTTTATCCGTCTTTTTGATTGCGCGTTATTGCACTTTTTGTTCGGCGGTATGATAATAAAGCATTATTTTTTGCTCCCCTCGTGAGCTCCGCTGATCGCGCTAGACGTACTATCCCGTCCATGGGCATAGGGGCCCGGGTCCCATGGACGGGATAGTACGTCAGATGGCAGAAAGGGGTTAAAAAAAGTTCATTTTTTTCTCATTAATGTACACTCTGCACTCCATCTTGACTGAAAAAAACAGAAATGTAAAAATTTTTGAAATGTATTAAAAAAGAAAAACTGAAATATCACATGGTCATAAGTATTCAGACCCTTTGCTCGGTATTGAGTAGAAGCACCCTTTTGAGCTAGTACAGCCATGAGTCTTCTTGGGAATGATGCAACAAGAATCCTTGCAGACCCTCTCCAGTTCCATCAGGTTGGATAGTGAATATTGGTAGACAGCCATTTTCAGGTCTCTCCAGAGATGCTCAATTGGGTTTAGGTCAGGGCCCTCTCTGGGCCAGTCAAGAATGGTCACAGAGTTGTTCTGAAGCCATTCCTTTGTTATTTTTAGCTGTGGGCTTAGGGTCATTGTCTTGTTGAAAGGTGAACCTTCGGCCAAGTCTGAGGTCCAGAGCACTCTGGAAGAGGTTTTCATCCAGGATATCTCTGTACTTGGCCGCATTCATGTTTCCTTCAATTGCAGCCAGTCATCCTGTCCCTGCAGCTGAAAAACACCCCCATAGCATGATGCTGCCATCACCATGTTTCACTGTTGGGATTGTATTGAGCAGGTGATGAGCAGTGCCTGGTTTTCTCCACACATACCGCTAAAAATTATCACCAAAAAGTTCTATCTTTGTCTCATCACACCAGAGAATCTTGTTTCTCATAGTCTGGGAGTCCTTCAAGTGTTTTTTTTTAGCAAACTCTATGCGGGCTTTCATATGTCTGGCACTAAGCAGAGGCTTCCGTCAGGCCACTCTGCCATAAAGACCCGACTGGTGGAGGGCTGCAGTGTTAGTTGACTTTGTGGAACTTTTTCCCATCTCCCTACTGCATCTGTGGAGCTCAGCCACAGTGATCTTGGGGTTCTTTTTTACCTCTCACCAAGGCTCTCCTCCCAGGATTGCTCAGTTTGGCTGGACGGCCAGGTCTAGGAAGACTTCTGGTGGTCCCAAACTTCTTCCATTTAAGGATTATGGAGGCTACTGTGGACTTAGGAACCTTGAGTACTGCAGAAATTCTTTTGCAACCTTGGCCAGATCTGTGCCTTGCCACAATTCTGTCTCTGAGCTCCTTGGTCAGTTCCTTTGCCCTCATGATTCTCATTTGGTCTGACATGCACTGTGACTGTGAGGTCTTATATAGACAGGTGTGTGACTTTACAAATCAAGTCCTATCAGTTTAATTAAGCACAGCTGGACTCCAATGAAGGAGTGGAACCATCTCAAGGAGGATCACAAGGAAATGGACAGCATGTGACTTAAATATGAGTGTCTGAGCAAAGGGTCTGATTACTTATGACCTTGTTATATTTCAGTTTTTCTTTTTTAATAAATTTGCAAAAATTTCTACATTTCTGTTTTTTCAGTCAAGATGGAGTGCAGAGTGTACATTAATGAGAAAAAAAATAACTTTTCTAAATTTACCAAATGGCTGCAATGAAACAAAGAGTGAAAAATTTAAAGGGGTCTGAATACTTTCCATACCCACTGTATTAAATATCATGTGACTAGGCCCAATTTTACCATCTCCCAAAAATTGCGGCAGATCCCCATTTCATATACATGATTCAGTTTTCCGCATTACTGTTTGGGGATAAGTCCTAGACTTTCAGTACCATCTATACTCTGATGACACTCAGATCTACCTCTCTGGCCCAGATGTCCCCTCTACTGTCCAGAATCCCAGAGTGTCTATCAGTCATATCCTCCTTATCTTCTCGCTTCCTAAAGCTCAATGTGGACAAAGCCAAACTCATCATCTTTACCCCATCCCACTGAACTCCCCTACCTGATATACCACTCTGCAAATACCTTCATTGGCTTCCAATTACCCAACAAATCCAGTTCAAATTGCTAACATTGACCTTCAAAGCCATCCATAATCGGTATCCTCCATATATCTCAGAGCTAAAGTCCCAATATCTTCCCACCCATAATCTCCGGTCATTCCAAGACCTCCTTCCCTCCTACATACTTCTACTTTCCTCACCCAATCAAATGCAAGACTTCTCCCGTGTATTCCTCATCCTTTGAAATTCTGTGCTGCAAAATGTCCGATTCCACCACATTCGGGACTTTCAGACAGAACTTGAATGCCCCATCTCTTCAAAAAAACTTACAGCCTGTAATGACCCTGATGCCACCTCACCACCAGCAGAGCTTTTGCAATGCCGAGCCTACTATCTCCTCCCCATAATCCTGTAGAAAGTAAGCCCACAAGGCAGAGCCCTCTCCTCATGTACCAGTCTGTCATTGTTAGTTTGTTCATTATAATTTTATTTGTATTTTTTATGTATCCCATCCTCACATGTACAGCACCATGGAATTAATGGTACTTCAAAAATAAATAATAATAATGTGTTTCTTGTTAACCCTCCATTATGTTTCTCATAGAAGCTGACAGGGGATGCCCAACCACTAAAGACCAAGAGACCAAATCCATGTCCCTATATTCCTCCATCAATGAAAGGTGAGTTACCCATGAAATATTAACCATATCAATGCCACTTACATATGTTTACCATAGAACGCCACTTTTTAAATCTAAGCCGATTAATTTCTTAACAAATCTTCCTAGCAACTGGAGCTTTGTCTTGGCGATACAAAGCTTCAAATCCCCTGCATAAACATAGAGGAGTAATAGAAAAAAATACTAAGGCGAGGCTTGCTGCAAACTGTTATTAAAGAACCTCCAGGATAAAAAAAAACTGCTGGAAATTCTTTAAAATAAGCATTACCTAAGTAATTGCCAGTGCCACTCTGGTGGACCAAACTGGTCCTGCAGCAATTACTTTAAGTTATTTGCTTTAAAAATCCTAATATATACAATCATCAACATTACAATTGCAACACCAAGAAGGAAAAGTAATACATTTATGGATATGACAGTATCGATAGACAAGTTAATAATATGCAAATTATGTAAAAATTAAAAATAATTTTCAAAACATCTCAATTTATTCAAGTATGAGCTTCACACACAGAAATAGCAGTGCTTACAAATCTTAGCTGCTATCAATGAGGTTATTAATGGTTTCTTTGAGGAATGTTTTGCCACTCTGAATGCACTTAGGCACACAAATCATCAAGATCTGCTGCTGGCTGCTCTCTTTGCAATTTCCGGAAATTTTGTAGGCCATGTAGCACATTTTGGCTATGCAGGCTGCTCACAGTAACACCAGCAACATGTGATCTGGTGTTGTCGTGTTGAAAAATGGTTTCAGGGACACTTAGTAGAACTGACCGCACCACTGGTTCCACAACCAGATCAATGGAATGCCAAGCTATTAGCGTACCTAGAATGAAGCCTAGCGGAGTCCAGCTACTCTACATTATGCAATTCCTCAAGGCGTTGCTTATGTAGTCTTCAGACTAATATCTGGCTATTCTTGCATCCAAGACAAAAGTGTGGCTCATTGCTGAAGAGGACAGACCTCCATTCCTGCTTCCATTACCGTCTTGCTCTGCTCCATGATAGACTTTGAGTGTAGTTTTATAAGGTCAAGGAAACACCAATAGCTAATGTCTGGCTTATAGCCCAATGCCAAGTAAACAACTTTTGATGTTTTTGCAGACACTGTTAGATGCCTTAGATTTAGTATTTTGACATCCAGTTTAATTTGCAGTACAGAATGGATCAGTCATAGAATTGGTGGTACGGCCATTCCTCTGATGTTCCAGGATACGTTTTTTAACAGAACAATGCCAAGCCCCATTTTGCTTGTGTTACTATGAGCAGTTTGCATAGACTAAAGTTGTATCCTTGATCAGAAGCGTCTCTGGACTTGTATCCCATCGAGCCCATCTGGGACATCAGTGGTTGTCAATTACAAAAGTAGCTGCCAGCAGCAGATCTTGATGATTTGAGTTCCCAAGTGCATGCAGTGTGGCAGAACATTATCAGCAACCATTAATAAACCTCATTGATAGCAGCTAAAGCATGTAATTGTGGGATACCCAGGTGATGTGCTCATACTCAATACTAAATAAATCACCATGTTTGAAAATTTTGTCTCCATTTTTTCATCATTTGCATATCATTAACATGTCTATCGATCATGTGATATCCATAATTCCACAACTTTTCTTTCTTATCTTTGCAATTTCAAGGTTGAGGAGTGTGGTAAGCAACTCCAGGCAGCCAGGATTTGCAAAGACTTTAAACTCTGTATCCCTGTCATGGTCACGCGCGACTGGACACAGCGCCTCCAGCAGGATGGATTTAGATGACACGCGTGACACTGGATACACCGCCTCCAGTTGGGCGAATTTAAATAATAAAACGTGCAGCTGGATACGCCGCCTCCAACAGGCGAATTTTGGAATTACACGTAAGTCTGGAAACTCCACCTCCAGTAAGGCGAATTTAAACAATAAAGGGGAAACCTGGGTAACAATAACAATGGTGGCCCTGCGATAGGGAAACAGGGAAATGGAGACCTCCTGCACTCCCCTGAGTCAGTGTCTCTACACTCCTAACGTTCCCTAGGCCGGTTCCACACCGGGCGCCGCTTAGGATACCTTTAAACCCTAGCTCGCCCTCCACCTAACCCTTTCTAGTGAAATGGCCGGTGCGGAAACTAATCCCACCACTGCGCTAAACACACATAAGGAAAAGAGACAAAACAGGGGAACACCACTTAGCTTTGCTCTGTTGCTTACGCTCCCAGCAACAGAGCCCACCACCTGTGTGGATATTTTCCTCCGACCGTATCCAACACCATAGTGCAGCCTTGGAGCAAACAGAGTCCACCACCTGCGTGCAGCTGTCCAGAAAACAGAGTCCAGCTCTCCCGCACAAGAGTCCAGCATGTTGAGTCCAGCTTTCCAACAACCGAATCCAGCATCATGAGTGCAGCTCTACACCATAGCTGCCACTCCACCAAGCCATGCAAGAACTCCTTGCTGACACCATAGCTGCAACTCCACCAAACCATGCCAGCCCTCCTCGCAGACACCATAGCTGCTTCTCCAGGACTCTCACTGAGCTGCCCGGGACTCTCCTTCAGCTCCATCCTTCACCCAGGATTGCATGTAACTGAGGACTAGAGTTGAGCGACTTTTGGTTTTTTAGGGTCCAAAAGTCGGGTCGAGCAAGATTGGCCGATTATAGGGAAAAGTCGGGGTCGTCCCGAAACACGAAACCCAATGTAAGTCAATGGGGAATATAAGTCGGCAGTGAGAGGAGGACAGGAAACACACCTACAGTGCTAATTTGAATGCCAAAAGCATCAATTCTTCTTACTTAAGCTTGTCAACCTTAATTAACTTCATAATACAAGTTACGCACTGAAAAATGGGGGTTATTTGGCTAAAGTTGTGGGGGGGTAGGGCTGGCTCCAGGTTTTCATGTGCCCTGGGCGAAAGAGCGCCCCTTTAACACATACCACAACTCATCATGCTCCGATACGCCAGAGAAATAGCGGTATAGTACAATGAAAAATACTTCACTTTTTACATCTCATGACGAGGCCCATCTATTTCTCCATACAGAATCATTGGTCCCATATAATGTTTGAAACAGTATATGATGAGCTCCACATAATGCTACAGTATATGTTGGTCCCCATGGATGAAGCTCTACTGTCTTATGGGCCCAAATAATGCTCCAAACATAATGGGCCCCATTTCTAATGCTCTAGTGTATAATGGGCCCTGTAAATGCTGCTCCAGTGTCTGATGTCCACCTTTGGAATGTTCCAGTGTATGGTGGGCCCCATCTATCATTCTCCAGAGTATAGTGCTCCCCAAAAATTGCTGTCCCAACATTGAAAACAATCAAATAAGTCTCCTCGCTAGGGAATCCCTGTACTAGTCTGGACTCCTCGTCGTCCCCATCTTCCATCTCACTGCACAGTATTTCAACCTTGCAAGTGCTGTGATCCTGAGCAAGCAGGGAGGGTCCACTCGTTGGCGACGGCACTGGCACAGGGCCCCTGATAGTACGGTGGTGTGTCTGATGGCGGGTGGGCCAAACCTGCACTTTCATCTGCAGCTTCCTCTTTGTCACCGTGTAAGATGGAACTGTATATGGGAAGGGTAACCTGAGTTTCATCAGGGTCAGATTCAGGCCGTGTAGCGTGCGAGGGGAATGTAGTGGTCTGGGTCAATGTACCAGCAGATTCATCGAGCAGTGGCTGGGCATCAGTGCACTTGTGTCGCCCCCAGGAGTACGGTCGCCACAGTGGCATTACCTTCCTCCTAGAGAGTGTGATGTCATGCTTGGGAGCAACGATGGATCTCTCTAGCTGGTTAACTGATTGGGCAGCGTTATTCCCACGAGTCATGACCCTCCAAACAGCGTTCATGAAAGCAAAGTGTTTGTTTTACGTGGGCAGTATGGTTGCAAAGCTGAACCTTAAAGGAATGTCCAGAAGGGCACCACCAGGAGTGGAGCCTACGGTTAAATTCGACTCCACCTGGGAAACCTCAACCATGCCAGCTACAGAACAGATGCACACATTGCAAGCTTAATTCCGTTAACGAACGAGACTCCGTCATGCCCCGCGGTCCGAGTCCGGCTTACTAGAGGGACACGTGAGGCTCTGGCACATGAGATTGGCCAATAACTGGTGTGTCATGCCCTTACATGTCCGTGGCTGCATGTGCGCTACACTGAAAAGGCCAGCGTTTGTCGCTTACAGGTGCAGATAACCCGCTGAACAACGTTAGTGATGGGGATCACTGATTACAATTATTACCCGCGAACGATGATTTCCCAGTAAGTGCAGGTCAACCGCAGTTCCGGAATTAGGCCTAACCGTCATTCCTGAAAAAATGAAAAACTTACGTGTGCAAACCACAGGTGCTGTAGCTTGCTTAACAGCTCGCCAGCCGTTCTCACGCCCAGTATGGATTACACGTGATTGCACAAAGGTGAGAAAGGGTACCGTATCCCCGGATAACATGTATGGATAGCGTACACATTCAAAAGATATGTCTATACATCAGGAGTCAGGCTCAGACTGTGTTAGGCCCAGTATGGCTTGCACGTGATTGCACAAAGGTGAGAAAGGGTACCGTATCCCCGGATAACATGTATGGATAGCGTACACATTCAAAAGATATGTCTATACATCAGGAGGCAGGCTCAGACGGTGTTAGGCCCAGTATGGCTTGCACGTGATTGCACAAAGGTGAGAAAGGGTACCGTATCCCCGGATAACATGTATGGATAGCGTACACATTCAAAAGATATGTCTATACATCAGGAGGCAGGCTCAGACGGTGTCAGGCCCAGTATGGATTGCACGTGATTGCACAAAGGTGAGAAAGGGTACCGTATCCCCGGATAACATGTATGGATAGCGTACACATTCAAAAGATATGTCTATACATCAGGAGGCAGGCTCAGACGGTGTCAGGCCCAGTATGGATTGCACGTGATTGCACAAAGGTGAGAAAGGGTACCGTATCCCCGGATAACATGTATGGATAGCGTACACATTCAAAATATATGTCTATACATCAGGAGGCAGGCTCAGACGGTGTCAGGCACAGTATGGATTTGACGGCCCAGACTACACAGCGGAGGAGCAGGGAGAGGTAAAGATTGCAAATGCTGGGGCCCTGCCCAAGCAAGGGGGGCCCACTCGTGGGCGTCAGTACTGGCACTGGGCCCCTCATAGTACGGCGGTGTGTCTGACGGCGGGTGTGCACCACCACCGTCAGAGACACTTGATTGCACTATGAGGGACCCTGTGCCAGTGCCCGCGCCCAAGAGTCGGCCTACCCACCTGTCCAGGGCAACGGCACTCGCACGGTGTCGTGCGCTAGGTGGTGACCCCGGCCATGGGGGGGGAGGCAGCACAGTTAGGGAGTTTTAGAAAGTGGCATATGTTGATGTTGGACATTCAGCTGATGCAAAAGGCGAAATAGGTCAAGTCCCAGGAAGAGGTGGACCAAAGCAAGCCATTTTTCTGTCACCCTATGTGTCATCAGGGGAAGGTGGGACAAAATCCTTGGAAACCCATGCATGGTTCATTTTAATGAAGGTTAGATCATCCACATTTTGGGTTGACAGACGGGTCCTTTTTTCTGTCAGGATTGATCCAGCTGCACTGAAGACTCTTTCCGATAGCACACTTGCAGCTGGGCAAGCGAGCTCCTGTAAGGCATATTGTGCCAATTCAGGCCAGGTGTCCAGTTTAGCGGCCCAATAGTCAAAGGGGAATGACCTGTGTGGGAGAACATCGATATGGGAGGAAAAGTAGTTTGTAACCATAGTTGACAACTGCTGTCTCCTGTCACTTTCCATCGATGCTGTATTACCAATTGTGTGAGCGGTACTTGAAAAATCAGTCCACAACATTGTCATGAAACCCCTGTCTCCAACGCCACTTCTGCGGTGTGCACCATGAACACCTCTGCCAAGCTGCCCCTGGCCCGTACGGCTCGTGTGAGAACCATCACCGCTGCTGTGTGCTGGGAATGCCTCAAGCAACCGATTTACCAGAGTTGCTTGTTTATTAGCCAATATTAGGTCAAGGTTCTCGTGTGGCATGATGTTTTGTAATTTGCCTTTATAGCGTGGATCCAGGATGCTGGCCAACCAGTAGTCGTCATCGTTCATCATTTTGGCAATGCGGGGGTCCCTTTTTAGGATCCGCAAGGCATAATCTGACATGTGGGCCAATGTTCCCGGTGTCAATGATGCACTGCGAGTGCTGGTTGGAGGAGCACTTTCTGGCAAATCCACATCCCTCCAGTCACGCACAAACCCTGTACCAGACCTTGCCACGCCAACATTTTCACTTGCCCCACGAGATGCATCCTCCTCCCCTAAGTAATCATCCCCATCATCATCCTCCTCCTCTTCTTCCTCCAACTCGTCCAGGAGAGGTCCCTGAGCAGACAATGGATGAATGTCATCAAGGATTCCCTCCACCTCTTCCTCCTCGTCAACATTGGCTGCAGACGCCTGCTCCTTAAGGTTCGTCAAAGTTTGCATGAGCAGACGCATAAGTGGGATGCTCATGCTTAGGATGGCGTCGTCTGCGCTTACCAGCCGTGTGCATTCCTCAAAACACTGAAGGACTTTACAGAGGTCTTTCAGCTTCGACCACTGCACACCTGTCAACTCCATGTCTGCTCTCAAAGTGCCTGGCCGTGTATCCTCCCACAAATGCATTATGGCCTGCCTCTGCTCGCACAGCCGCTCCACCATGTGCAGGGTGGAGTTCCACCTTGTTGCAATGTCGATAATGAGGCGGTGGTTGGGAAGGTGGAGCAATCGCTGCAGCTTCTGCATACGAGCGGAGTGTACAGGCGACCGGCGGATGTGCGCGCACAGTCTTCGCACCTTATGGAGCAGGGCTGTTAACTCCGGATAATTTTTGAGGAAGCACTGCACCACCAGGTTCAAGGTGTGAGCCAAGCAAGGTATGTGGCTGAGTTTTGAAAGGGCTATGGCTGCCACAAAATTACGGCCGTTATCACTAACTACCTTGCCTGCCTCAAGATGTACACTGCCCAGCCATGACTCAGTTTGTCGCTTCAAGTACTCAGCCAGCACCTCGGCGGTGTGTCTGTCGCCCAAACACATCATCTGCAACACAGCCTGCTGACGCTTTCCACTAGCTGCTCGATAGGGGGACACCTTGTGTGCAACAGTGGCAGCTGCAGATGGAGTGCTCGTACACCTGCGCTCTGTGGACGAGCTTTCGCTTCTGGAGGAGGAGGAGGGGGGTCGAACGCCTACAGCCAACTGTTTCCTATACCGTGGGCTAGGCAGCACTGTCCCACCACCGCTGTCCCCTGTGGACCCTGCATCCACCACATTAACCCAGTGCGCAGTGATGGACACATAACGGCCCTGGCCATGCCGACTGGACCATGCATCAGTTGTGAGGTGCACCTTTCCGCTCACTGACTGCTTGAGTGCATGGACAATGCGGTCTTTCACATGATGGTGGAGGGCTGGGATGGCTTTGCGAGAGAAGAAGTGGCGACTGGGTAGGTCATAGCCTGGTACTGAATAGGCCATGAGTTCGCGGAAAGTTGCGCTTTCCACCAACCGCTAGGGCATCATCTCAAACGAGATTAGTTTGGCAATGTGGGCGTTCAAACCCAGTGTACGCGGATGAGAGACTGAGTACTTTCTTGACCTACTCATAGTGTCTGGGAGGGTGAGCTGGACTTGAGAGCTGCATATGGTGGAAGTAGCGGTGGACAGGGCGGACTGAGAGAGGGTTGATGATGGCGATGGAGTTGGTGTTCTTTCTGATGGCCTAGATTCAGTATTTCGTTGATATAACAGTGGGATTCCCTGACTGCTGTGGCCTTGCAACGACACCTCAACATTTGCTGCTGTGCTAACCGGTGGGCTTACAGTGGGGGGAAACAATGTAGCGTTGCTGACTACCTTCTTTGTGATCAGTTGCACATGTGGCACTTGAGGTTTGGTGTTGTGTCCACGCTTGCAAGTGCATGCTGGTTAAATGTCTAAGCATGCAACTGGTATTCAAATTTTTCAGATTTTTCCCTCGGCTAAAGGTCTTTGCGCACTTCTTACAGATAACCTTGGCCTGATCATGAGGATTTTGTTCAAAAAAGTGCCACACTGCACTCTTCCTACTTTGGCAGACATTTTGCGGCCTAGCACGCTGTGATGTTTTGACCCTCTGGACAAGCTGTCCAGCAACTCTTTTGATTTTTGGAACCTGTCTTTGGAGTGCTCCGGGCCTGCCAGATAACAGCTGTTGCGATGTCGATGTCTGCTGTGGATGCTCCTCATCTGAGCTATTGGAAGCAGCACCCTCTTCCCCCAATGGATGCCAATCTGGGTCAACAACTGGGTCATCCATCACCTCCTCTTCAATGTCATGTGCACCTTCCTCTGTGTCACCGTGTATGGTGGTATAGTGTGCGGGAAGGGGCACCTGAGTCTCATCAGGGTCAGAATCTGGCTCTGTACACTGCGAGGACAATGTAGTGCTCTGAGTGAATGTACCAGCAGAATCATCTATCAGCGGCTGTGCATCAGTGCACTCCATGTCAGATTCATCTTGGCCTGGGTAATTCACCATTTCACTTGATAATCCAGGCTTGGTATGTGAAAACAGCTCCATGGAGTAATCAGTAGTATGGCCTGCGTCATCCTTCAATCTTGGTTGGGGTGAAGGACACAAGGAAAGGTGTGGTTCATGAACATGAGCCTCCAATGACGACTCAGTGCTTTTACTTTTTACAACTTCAGAAGAGGAGGCGATAGAGCTGGAGGCTGAGTCAGCAATGTAAGACAAAACTTTTTCCTGATGCTCTGGCTTTAAAAGCGGTTTGCCAACTCCTAGAAAACTAAGCCTTCGAAGCCTTATGGAGCCAGACGATGACGCAGGCTCAACACCTCCTGCATTCGGTCCTATTTTGCTTTTGCCACTACCATCAGATCCACCACCAACACCATCATTACCAGCTGCCAACCCCCGCCCAATTCCACGGCCTCTTCCACCAGCCTTCCTCATTTTTGGTAGAAATGTAGACAAAATCCAACAAACTATATAGTAATGTAAAACAAGGTACAAGGTGTCTATAGGACAGGGGATATTTAGATTTTCTGCACACACTAGTGGACACTGGACACTTGGATTGTGTGAGGCCCACTGAATATCAGAGCGCTATGTCACAGGCTCGATGCAGCAGGTGTGAAAAAAGTGACTACAGGATAAGGGAGATTTTGAATTTCTGCAGACACTTGTGGACACTGGACACTTGGATTGTGTGAGGCCCACTGAATATCAGAGCGCTATGTCACAGGCTCGATGCAGCAGGTGTGAAAAAAGTGACTACAGGATAAGGGAGATTTTGAATTTCTGCAGACACTTGTGGACACTGGACACTTGGATTGTGTGAGGCCCACTGAATATCAGAGCGCTATGTCACAGGCTCGATGCAGCAGGTGTGAAAAAAGTGACTACAGGATAAGGGAGATTTTGAATTTCTGCAGACACTTGTGGACACTGGACACTTGGATTGTGTGAGGCCCACTGAATATCAGAGCGCTATGTAACAGGCTCGATGGCACAGGTATGAAAAATGTCACTAGAGGATAAGGGAGATTTTGAATTTCTGCAGACACTTGTGGACACTGGACACTTTTGGATTGTGTGAGGCCCACTGAATATCAGAGCGCTATGTCACAGGCTCGATGCAGCAGGTGTGAAAAAAGTGACTACAGGATAAGGGAGATTTTGAATTTCTGCAGACACTTGTGGACACTGGACGCTTGGATTGTGTGAGGCCCACTGAATATCAGAGCGCTATGTCACAGGCTCGATGGCACAGGTGTGAAAAAAGTGACTACAGGATAAGGGAGATTTTGAATTTCTGCAGACACTTGTGGACACTGGACACTTTTGGATTGTGTGAGGCCCACTGAATATCAGAGCGCTATGTCACAGGCAGAAATTGGCTAGTGTATCACAAACTACAAGATGTATGTAGAATTGGGCAGAATAGGAATCTCCCTAGAGTGTAGGTCTGTAAGAACGGAACAAGTCCTCCACTTATCCTTCCACAGTGACACACAGATAGCTTCACTGGGGCTGTGATAACAGCCGTTACACGGTACTGTGTGAGGAGTGTACACCGCTGTATGGTGTGAATAAATGCACGCTCAGTACCTCAGCAGGACAAAAAAAAAAATTGGGATTGCTTTTAAAAAAGCAGTTTGCAGAGCAGTGGGGAAACAGCAATGCAGCTGTCAGGAAGCCTTAGAAGGCAGCCTGACAACCAACACCGCTGATCCACCACAATATAGCCTCCCCTTGCACTGCACACACAGTGACTGGTGTGTTGTACAGGCAAAATCGCTAGCAGCAGAAGCAGTTTTTTTTTCTTCTTCCCTGCCTAACGCTCTCCCTACAGAATCAGCAACCTCTCCCTATGCTAAGATCGGCAGAAGTAAGATGGCGGTCGGTGTGCACGCCCTTTTATAACCCCTGTGACGCCCACCAAAGCAAGCCAATCACTTGCATGCCCTTCTGAAAGATGGTGGTGACCCCTGCCTATGTCATCACGTTGCCCACAGTGTCCGTGGATCCTGATTGGCTGAAAAAGAGCGCAAAACAAACTTTTGAAACGCGACTTTGGCGCGTAAGTCGCCGACCTCGTGGCCGACCTCATCCTAGGGTCGGGTTTCGTTTCATGAAACCCGACTTTGCCAAAAGTCGGCGACTTTTGAAATTTTTCGACCCGTTTCGCTCAACTCTACTGAGGACTAATCACCAACAGTGATTGACAGACCTGACACTCTCTTATAGAGCAGTCACACCTGTTACATAATTGCGTGCACAAACTAAAGTAACCAAGTGCAATGACGCTCACCACCACAGGGCGTCAAATTTAGAACAAAAGACACCACAGTGCAATAATCCTAATGGCCACCGGGGGCAAAAACCAAACCTTGGCTCACAGCCAAAGGAAAAAAAAGGTTACTATGTTCATTTATCTGACAGGACTAACATGGATCATGACAATCCCAAAAATGAAGAATAATCTCCTATAAAAGAAATATATTATGATCACATTATTGTGTTATATTATTATATATTACTTTTCAATGGTGACTTTGTTTTTATATATTTAGTATAATTGACATACCGTAATTACCTGATGCAGAAATGGCCAAACGAATGCCATTTTCCAGAGGTCAGAATTTTCTCAAGTCTGTTTGTTTCTCTGATACAAATGAAACAATTGTTGTAGATGTGATAGATACAAACAGTGAACACATTGCGATCCAAAAAAACACTAAACCAATGTGATTGGACAATAGCATGTAATGATGTAACTATGCTGCCAACAGCTTTGATTTCTCTGAACTTTATTTACCCAAAATATTTTAAGGATTAACCAATATATTACAGGCTATGAAAGTATACAACCATAACCCAAAAATACTGACCCACACAGCAAGTACCATTCACCACACACATTAGATAAAAGTTATCCGAATCCTCGGATTTGAGTGGGATCTTCCAACCATATAATGTGCATGGGGGCTTCTCAACTCTTGCCTGGAGGGAAGGGACTGGACTTTGACACCTGATCCATGGATATGAGACTACTGGCAGCACAAAAGCACAAGACTGAACCAAATATTCCTGCGTATGGAAGAGTTGGAAGAGATATATATCTGTTGCACCTTCAGGTGGACAACAACTATCTAATATGTATGGCCAGTATTACTTTGGGAGAGATCACAGCAACCAGTCATGATAACTTTATTGAGAGCCAAATTCCATCCCCCGTCCTCAGATCAGCCATATGTAACAACTCGGCTAATTGTGAAGGAGGGGATTTGGCTAATAGAGAGGATAGTAATCTGTCTGGACAACCCTATTCCACAGCACAGGGTACATTGACACTGGCTAATTATCACGAATGAGTGCTCATAGGGCAGGTTCCTACACTCCATTGGTCCAATACATTTTTTAAGCTCCCCCCCCCATGTATTTCACACTGATGTGGAGCGCACCTACTTATATCAACGGGTTCAGACAACACTCTAATGTGCTCTTTATACTCCATGGGCTTCATTCATCAAGGCTTTTACGCTAGAAACTGGCATAAAAAGATTTCAAAGTTGCATAATTTGGGCGTAACTTGAGCCTGTGCAAAAATTATGCAACTCTTGGCATTATCACTCCATTTTCACCCAGCTCCAACAAAGTGGTTGAAGGTGGGGCAGGACAGGAGTATAGCACCACAAATGTTACTCCAGCAGGGACTGGAATAGGACTTGTAGCGAGATGCACACGGAGGTCTACGTCACTCATTCGATGCACGTGAATCATGAAGAGGCGTGCGCGTCTTCATAAATCAGGAGCGTCCGACTCCGGCACATTTCATCAAGCCTGGCATGAACAACGTGGGACTTGATTAATTAGGCCACATGTGTTTTTCTTTTCTTCATCGTGTGGGTTGTCAGCAAAGCGTTTTTTTGTAATTGTCTTGCTCAACAACATAAAAGGTTGCAGTGTGTACAATCAATAGCATGAATGGTGGGTAGTGTTACTATTTAGCTGGACTGACAGGTCTCGTCTTATGTATGTGTCTAGGAAGAAACCTGCCAGTCTAAAATAGCAGAAAGGGCCATCAATCTTGGACTTACACATGTACGGTAGTCAGCAGAACTCTCCCAACAGGAAGATGCAAGGTCTGTAGTCCAAGGAATCAACAAATGCAAAAAGATCATCCAGACGTATGTGAAGTAAAGTAAGAAAATGTATTATGCCTAATACATTAAAGCTACTTTTTTACTTAGTATAAAATTGGATTAGGGAAGGTGCACGCAGCCGTAGATTCTCTCATCCGAAAATATTGGGACGATTATGCAAATGACAGCATAGTGTGCTCCGATTCTTTTAGATGACAGAATCAGTGCACACTGTGAGAAGATGGAGAACAAAATTTCTCCATCTTCTCCATTGTGACGAAGGCTGGTCTGAAGGCTGAAGAAGGCTGGTCTGAAAGGCGCGTCGGGGCAGATGCACGTGTGGCTGAGGCTCCCTCTCAGTGGTGTCTCCTCTTAAGGTATTGTACCTTCTAATAGATTGGTCTTATTAGGTTTATGCCTGTATCATTGTTTATGCCCTTTGCAGGCTTTGATTTCTGACACCCAGCCACTTGGCTCTTATGGAGTTGACATGGATATATGCTATATGATTATAAATACTGCTAGTGTTGATAGTCACTAGGCAGTTGCCTGTCTATATATATGCCCTGAATTTTAGCTCTCTCTCCGTGCATCCCATGCACTTTTGTACCGAACATACACACTTTTTTGTCCCCCTTACCTGTAAATTGTATGTTTCAATAAATTGATTTAACCCTTTGTACTACACCCTGGACTCTGCGATCAGTCTTTTCTTTTTTGTTTCAGTGCGCGGAAATCATCATCCGAGTGCAGTCCGATGATTTCCACATTCTTATTCATTTGTATGGCTGAGTGCGATCCGAATATTGGACCAAACTCGAATGTTTTGTGATTTTTTTTTTACCCAGACCGGCTCGGTATCAGTAAAAAATCGTACATGTACATGGTCCTATAGAATAACAAAAGTCTGAGTGCGATCCAATGCTTTGTCAGATTGCACTCGGATGGAAAATACAGTGGCTTGAGCGAGCCCTTAAAGGAAATCTGTCACCTATTTTTTTGCCTCTAAGCTGCCGTCACCACCATCAGGGGCTTATCTACAACATTACAGAATGCTGTAGATAAGCCCCCGATGTACCCTGAAAGAGAAGAAAAAGGAGTTATATTATACTCACCCAGGGGCGGTCCTGGTCCGGTTCGGGTACGGAGGGAGTCACGGTCCGGTCCGATGCCTCCCATCTTGTAGCGATGACGTCCTCTTCTTTCCTGCCCGTCGCAGGCTCCGATGCAGGCGCACTGCTCTGCCCTGTTGAGAGTCTAAGAACACCTGTGGTTGTTCGAAATGCGTCCATCTCTCAATAGCATCCTTTCCTTCGGGTCTCCCGGTCGGGTACATCTTATTTTTATCTCGATTTTGAATAAAGCTTTGGATTTTATTCTTCTGAGCTGGATCTTTCTTCACAAGAATTGCACTGTACACTGTCTGACAGGGACGTGATCCGTGCTATGAAGATATAGGGGCTTTTAAAGGGTGAGATGAACCAAATAACAAATAATGTGACAGGTTCTCGTTAATGTGAAAATGTAATGTCCATTGTAATGCCAATATTTTTATTTGTATCTAAAATTCTTTCTGGGAATAATATAATAAAGTAATGTTTAAATGCATGGGTGGATAACTACAACTGT
The DNA here is from genome assembly GCF_039654945.1 of Dendrobates tinctorius. NCBI lineage: Eukaryota > Metazoa > Chordata > Amphibia > Anura > Dendrobatidae > Dendrobates > Dendrobates tinctorius. Next base: position 20,327,484 of record NW_027361700.1, read on the forward strand.
TTGTACGGCAGGGTATCCCAGTGTATCTAAGAGCTAATGGGGAAGTTTTGAAATAATTTTAGCATTTTGGGCAGCAGATTTCTATTGGATTTCTTGTGATGTTGAAGCTCTCTACCAGTATATCCCTCATGATCGAGCCATAGAGCGAATGACTTTAATCTAGTGACGTAGAGTAATTATTCTGCCTAAATGAAAGAATCCTTTGTAATTGTTATACGTCATCTACTCAAGCCAATTATTGTAATTTTAACAATGAGTTTTTGTCCTGCAGACAGAAGTAGCCATAATGGGGCTGAAGTTCTCCCCTTTCCTCGGCAGTTCGGTTAAGCCTTGGTGGGAGGGGAACTTTGTATCCATAGAGTATAACCCATATTTCTCATCTATTATATGGTATGGCCAATTTATAGACAACCTCTTTGTATGTAGAGGCACAAATGAGGAATTAATCCAATTTAAATAATATTTGAATCAAAACATTAAATCTAAAATATACAGGTTCCATACCTAAAGATACAGTCAATGATCTGGACTTAACCCTCTGTGGTGATCAGGATGCAGGTCAATAAAAGTTATGTAATTTTTATAAACCACTAGATAATTCTATTCTGAGGATATCATTAAGAAATTCTATTCAGGATATACATCCAAGCTAGAAAAGACTGTATACACAATGCAATGTCAAGAAATAGATTATGTAAAAAAGGCGATGGCAAGTGGATGCTCCAAAAAGCATCCAAAATAGTTAGTGATAAAAGTCAAGAATCAGTACTTTTTTCAACAAATTATATTGGTTTTATTCCACAGTGTAGAACAAAAACTAGGCTCTGTGCACATGTCCAGTAGTTATTTTTGTTTTCGGATGACAAATAAAATTATATAGTATGATGCAGTCATTTGAATGGGGACAAAACCTTTTAAAATGTCTTTTATTTGACTGCAATCCTTTTTTCCTTTTTAAGTTGGATTAAAAAAGTAGTCTTCACAGCTTTTTGGCCAGCCCCAAAAAGTGGGTAACAACTGGATCCAGTTTTTTTAACACTAATATCTATGAGAACGTTTCAAATGATCATGCATTATATCATCTATTATCAGATCGATTTAAACACTGCACATGCCCAAAACATGGTGTGCAGGGACAGCTGTATCAAAAAATGGACCTTTTGGAAAGGGAACAAAAATGGACATAAAACTAACATAAAAAGACAGTTTTATTGGTGCAAATCACCCAAGAATTCTGGCATATTTAGCTTGATAAATCTGCACTATTGTAAAGAAAGGGAGAAAAATAGACTCTAGGTTGTTCATTAAAGGTCATACCACACGTCATTTACATTATCGAATGTATATGTAACAACCCTGCCGGCATCACTGCATGTCCTCCCATCCCTCACACACCAACTTACTCACTGCTCCAGGCCTTGCTGTGTGTTCTGTCTGCTGCTGGCTCCATGCTGTGAGCCTCTTGCTTCCTGCCTGCTCTCTGCATGCTTCCTGGCTGTGTGCATAGGGGGGCGGCGCCAGAACTCTCTGGTTCTTATGGAATCAGGGTGCACCTGTCTAATGTGTCCCTGGCCAATTTGTGAAGAAAGAAGGTATCCAGCTCCGGAGATAAAATCCAAAATCTTTATTGAAACAAATTAAAAGGTAATAAGCTGCTTGATAACCAGTGTATACTGGAGGAAGGAATGTCCTAGATAACTGGACACGTTTCGAACACGTGTAGTGCTCTTAGTCCTCAGTTTCACAATGAGCAGTCTTGCAAAAGTTAAAATACTCCCCAAACAGTGTTTCGCCTTCTCTGGAAGCTTGATTCCTAGCTTTGCCTTGTAACTGTCTGTCCGCCCTCTAGGAGGCAGAATATACTGGTCTCTGTGCTATTGCTCCTGACCTTGTCTCATACTTGTCCTGGCCGCCCTCCAGGAGGCAGAAATGTGTCTATCCTTGTGTCCTCTCCGTCTGCCTGTGCTCCACACTCTTGTGGCTCTGCCTGCTCCGTACTCTTGCAGCTCTGCTTATGCTCCGCACTCTTGCGGCTCTGCCTGCTCTGTACTCTTGTGACTCTGCCTGTGCTCCGTACTCTTGCAGCTCTGCTTATGCTCTGCACTCTTGCGGCTCTGCCTGCTCTGTACTCTTGTGACTCTGCCTGTGCTCTGTACTCTTGTGGCTCTGCTTATGCTCCGCACTCTTGCGGCTCTGAAAGCTCAGTATTCTTGTGACTCTGCCTGTGCTCCGCACTCTTGCGGCTCTGCCTGCTCCATACTCTTGCGACTCTGCCTGTGCTCCGCATTCCTGCTGTTCTGCCTATGCCCCGCTTCCGCTGCTACGGAACCTCTTGCTGCAAACTGCAGCTCCTCTCCGCAGTCTTGCGGTTCACCTCCTGTGTGAACAGGTCTCTACCTATTACATACACCACTCCTTCCTGCCCGTGTCCCTGTGCCTTTTGAGTTAGTTTCTGCCCCTGTGTCTAAGCCATGCCTGCCTGCCCTGTCTCAGCTGTGCCTGCCTGGCCTGTGTCTCAGCCGTGACTGCCTACCCTGTATCTCAGCCGTGCCTGCCTGCCCTGTGTATCAGCCGTGCCTGCCTTGTGTCTCTGCCATGCCCGCCTGCCAGTGTCTCAGCCGTGCTTGCCTGCCTACTCATCCTAGTATCAGCCATGCTCTTCTGCCAGTCGTGCCTGTCGTCCACACCTGTCCTAGTGTTCCTGTCTCCCAGTGGGATCAGCAGCCACAGCCAGACACCACCCTGGAGTGGTACCTGGCAGCTGCCTGCCGCACAAGCCTGACCTCACCATCAGAGGCTCCAGTGAAAACCACGGCAGCTGTCTTAGTCACGTCCCTTCCAGGGTAGTCTGGTTTGTGGCACAGTGGGGCTACAACCCCCTCGCTTGCACAAATCTGCCAAGGTGCCAGCGTGACAGTATATGTCACGGTTTCACCCCTCAGGGAGTCTGAGATGCAGTTACTCACAGCTCGGCAGTCCAATCCAGTACAGGGGTGTGTTGAAGCTGTCAGTACTTTGATTGACAGCATGGCCATCCAGTCTGGTACATGGACGTGCTGAGCTGTCAGTGTGTTTATTGACAGCTCTACTAACCAATCTGTGACTGGGAGATGTCGGCTGTCTCAGGTGTTCACTATCCCGGGTAATTGCCATGCCTACTTAACTGAGCAGCTTTTCCCAGACCATTGCCAGATGAACATTCATCTTGTGAGGTTTGTGCTTTCCTGTGCCTTGAGTTCTGTGTACTTGATCTGTTGCCTGACCTTGGACTTCATTCTGACCATCTATGGGCGGGATATAGATTTCTCTGAGAATCCTGTGGGTGCGCCCTCGCACAACCAGGGCAGCGGGGGTACTCGGTACCGGGCCGGTGTCGAGGCGGGAATGTGTCACAGCAGCGGTGACCCGGTCCGTGGCCCTGGGCGCCCAATATCAATGGCGGTGATGTTAATGGTGTTAAAGTTTATATGAATAGTTCGTGACGCCACCCGTGGTGTTTGGCAAGTAAGATGGTAAGCCAACGCTGCATGCAGATCCGCTGGGACTGATGGTGTGGTGCAGCAGAGATGGTATAGCTCCCCACAGGTGGAGCTGTAGTCCCAGGGCACTGTAGGTGCAATGGATGAGGAGAGGCGCAGAATGGTATGGAGGCTGGTACCCAGGTGTAGTGGTGCTGGAATAACTGGAGGACACCAGAGTATGCGGTTCCAAAGCTTTACTCACTGTTTGCAGTTCACACAAATGCCTGCCTCCGTACCGTGTTGTCCAGGTCAGGGCTCCAGCCAACCTCCAGGCAGAGTAGGATTCTCCCTTCCACACTCCGCCAACATGTACCTTACTGAACGACTCCTCCAATGCGCCTTTAGGTGTGAAGCACTCCAGTACTTAGTTACCCTGGAATGCCTCTCTCTAGGTTTTCCTAGTCTTTAGTTGTATGACAGACAGCTGTAGCCTGCTTCGGGGACTCCACTCTGCGTCCCGGCTCTCTATTCAGTTGCTGTTGTGTCCCAAGTCTATGATGGGAGCAAGGCGTTAGCGGCTCACTACTCCTCTGGTGTCTGTTGCCGGACATAAAGATCCAATCAACCTCGGGGACCGGGCCCCGGCCTTTGCGCTCTCTGGACTGGAAGGGTTCTCTCTCTTTCTCAACCTGCTTCCCACCGTCCTTCTATTCTCCTTCGTTCCGTTCTATCTCTCTCTTATGGAATCTGTAGTCTTCAGTCTACGTCTCTTTCTCCTTCTCTTCCTTCCCTGAGGAGCTCGTTCCACTAAGACCAGTCCTCAGCCTCTCCTGACTGACTGCCTTCCTCTGCCTTGAGCTCCTCTCAGGCTGACCTGCTGTCAGCCTGCTCTCTCTCTGGGACTCACCCCAGACTAACCTTCTGTCAGACTGACCTGAAATCCTACACCTTCCCTCTCTTTTATATCTAACTCCACCCGCCTCCCCAGCACCTCTCGTGTTACGAAGCCAGGGACCACAAAAGGCACCCTATGACCTTTCCAGCATAAAGCATGGATGGGTCCCTGCTGAACTATCCTGTGTGTGGGGTGCAGGTGTTGGAATGCGGAAAGGCGTTCCCAGCTTACCTGGATGGTGGGGCACTACACCTTAGGAGAAGGTGCAGTACCTCTGTGGCGACTGAAGCCTCAGGGGCGCCACACCTGCATGCCCATACAGTATATGTAGTCTGGAAGTGTTGATCCTACTGAATACCAGAGATAGCTGAAGGCCCCGTTGAAGATTTTGGACTGGGCCCATGAGCTTTTAGTAATGCTTTAAGTGACTGACTGATAATATCATGTGCACGTAATCCAAAATATTTCCATGTACTTGATTGATCTAATGGTTTAGTTCTCAATATAATTGTACGCTTATTAGCCGGAATGGACTGGGAATGATATTCAGCCCTGGCATTTGAAAGCACATAGGCCCATGTTGTTCCTCCCCCTTTGTTAGGAACGGCGGAACGCACTAAATAAAAATGATAAGGACTTAGTCTCTGGAGCGGTCTGCTGCAAAGTAATCTCCTCTGTAGTAGAAAGACAGCAGGAGACCGCAGAATGTGAGGCTCTAGATTCCTGCAGAGCAGACGCAGAAACCTGACGCCTAACACCCTTGATGCTTCATCTCAGTTGCATCCTGAGGACGCTGTTACTTTTAACAATATAGCTGACAATGCAGCCCACAACTGGACCAGCCCATCTGGTATTTGCCAGAATTGCCATATGGCCAGTCCGGCCCTGCTTATTTGTCTAAATCGTCTTCTAACATATTCCATTGTGGTTTCCAGCTGTCCAGCGCTTAGTCCAGTCTCACATGCAGTCCCTGGGGTCTCTAAGTGACAGCGATGATGACAATGATGACTATGAAGAAGAGACAGATGATACTGAACCTGGTACAGAAGAATCCACATCTAATGCACCAGAAGAATGTGTGGACTGTGGTGTGAACTGTGGAGATGGTAAGATCTGAGTGCTTTACATAATAAACTGGTACTGCAGTAATAAATGTCCATTACTCATGAGTTGTTATCTTGCTGTTGGGTTTCAGGTGATGAGGATCCAACCAGTAACAATCTAGAAACCCTTCTGAACCATACTTTGCTGGAAGACAGTGCAGACACGATGGATACGACAGTCACACAGAAAGGTATTTGTTATACTATCCCACATATTGCAAGACTTCTTATCCTCAAGTAGGGTCAGTGCAACGCCAACTTTTAGAGCATGTTCACACTGCATCTTTTTACACAATTTATTGCTGAAAAAATGCTCAAAAATGATCATATTTATTTCTTTGTAAACATTACTTGCAGTTCATATGTTCAGTCTTTTAAGCTTCCTTAAAATGCATTTTTCTTTTTTTTTCTACAAGTAGTATGGTCAATACTTTTTAATACAAGTCAATGGGAAGGCTAAAAAAACCTGGGTGTTTTTTTTCAGTGTTTCTGTCTCACAAATAACAGTGTTTTCTTAAATGTTTTAAGGTTATCAAAAAATATGTCTGGAAAAACACACAAAAATCACTGCAGAAAAAAAAAGTTCAAGATCCGACCAAAAAAACACTAGCAAAATAAGATTCAGGGGTAAAAAATTCCAGAAAAAATGAGATTTTTGTGTACTCACCGTAAAATCTCTTTCACTTAGCCTCTAATTGGGGGACACAGAACCATGGGTGTTATGCTGCTGTCCACTAGGAGGCGACACTATGCATAATCTGAAAAAGATTAACTATAGCTCCTCCTCTGCACTATACACCCCTGGACGGCGTCAGCCTTCTCTAGTTTTGTGCAAAAGCATTAGGAGGAACATAACAGAAACAACATAACCATGCCTGTAAGAAGGCCACTATGTACGAGCTCAAAGAACAATATGAGAACTGAACCGTAACAATGACCCGTAAGGGCAACAGGGTGGGAGCTGTGTCCCCCAATTAGAGGCTAAGAGAAAGAGATTTTACGGTGAGTACACAAAAATCTCCTTTACTCTGTCACCTCATTGGGGTACACAGAACCATGGGACGTCCCAAAGCAGTCCCTGGGTGGGAAGCAATGGACGAATATTGTGCTAGCAGGTCCCTAAACCTGGGGCACTGCTGCCTGCAGAACCAGTCTACCCAGGCTTGCATCTGCTGAGAACTGGGTATGAACACTGTAGTGTTTCGTAAACGTGTGTAGGCTAGTCCAAGTGGCAGCCTTACACACTTGTTGTGCCGAAGCCTGGTGCCGAATGGCCCAGGAAGCCCCTACTGCCCGCGTAGAGTGTGCCGTGATACCGGCCGGAAGAGGAGAGTTGTTAAGGCGGTAAGCCTCTTGTGTGGTGGACTTGATCCACCTGGCAAGGGTAGCTTTGGAAGCCGGCAGACCCTTGCGAACGCCTTCCGGAAGATGGAAAAGGGAATCAGACTTCCGGAAGGGTGCAGTCCTAGACACGTATATACGCAATGCCCTGACGAGGTCAAGCGTATACAGAGCCTTCTCCACTCTATGAACCGGAACCGGACAAAGGGACGGCAGTAAAAATTCCTCATTGAGGTGGAAGTTGGACACAACCTTCGGAAGGAAGGATGGTACTGTACCGAGAACCACCTTGTCCTGGTGAAAAGCTAGGAAGGGCCGTCTGCAGGAGAGTGCTGACAATTCTGACACCCTGCGTAGCGAAGTGATTGCCACCAGAAAAACCACCTTCTGTGACAGAATGCGGAGTGGGACTTCCTTAAGGGGTTCGAAAGGTGGTGCCTGCAATGCTGTCAGGACCAGGTTGAGGTCCCACGTTTCCAGTGGACGTCTGTAGGGGGGAGCTAATCGGGAAACTCCCTGAAGAAAAGTCCTTACTTGTGGCTTGTTAGCAATACGCCTTTGGAAAAGCACTGAAAGCGCTGACACCTGGCTCTTAAGCGAGCCTAGGGATAGCCTGGCGTCCAGCCCTGATTGAAGAAAACCAAGTACCTTTGGGAGGGAATAAGGGAGTGGGACCTGTCCGCGAGATTCACACCAGGTAAAGAAAGCTCTCCAGGTACGGTAATAGATCTTGGCGGAGGCTGGCTTCCTTGCCCTGATCATGGTCGTAATGATGTCCAGTGAGAGCCCTGCCTGGGTTAGAACCCAGGTCTCAAGGGCCACGCCATCAAATTGAGAGCCCCTGAGTTCTGATGGTAGAACGGACCTTGTGACAGAAGGTCGTGATGGTCGGGGAGATGCCAGGGGGCGTCTGCTGTAAGTTGTACGATGTCGGCGTACCATGTACATCTGGGCCAGTCTGGCGCGATCAGGATGGTTGGAACTCCCTCTTGCTTGATCTTCTTCACGGCTCTGGAGATCAGGGGGAGGGGTGGAAAAATGTACAGGAGCTGGAACTGGGTCCAGTCTTGAACCAGGGCATCCGCTCCGAGCGACCGTGGGTCGCGGGTCCTGGCCATGAAATTGGAGACCTTGGCATTGAGGTGGGATGCCATTAGGTCCACATCCGGGGTCCCCCAGCGATGGCAGATCTGGTGAAAAATTTCGGGATGGAGAGACTACTCCCCCGAGTCCATTCCTTGTCTGCTGAGGAAGTCGGCTTCCCAGTTGTCCACACCCGGAATGTGGACCGCAGAGAGTACCGACCTCGTGTCTTCCGCCCAGTGGAGGATATGAGCCACTTCTCTCATCGCCTGGGTACTGCAGGTCCCGCCTTGGTAATTCCCATATGCCACTGCTGTGGCATTGTCCGACTGTATCCTTATATGAGAGGCTGCCAGCAAGTGATGAAAGGCTCTCAATGCCTGGAGGATGGCCCGAATTTCCAAGATGTTGATGGGCAAGGTCGCTTCCACTGGTGACCACTTGCCTTGTGCCCTGTGATGTAGGTGCACCGCACCCCAACCTGTCAGGCTTGCATCGATGGTCAGGACCTTCCATTGACCTGAGAGAAAGGATTTTCCCCTTGCAAGCGAAGTTGGCTTTAGCCACCAGTGTAGGGACCTCCTGGTTGACAATGTTAGCCGGAACTCTCTGTCGAGGGAGAAAGGATTCCTGTCCCAGGACCTGAGGATGGCTAGTTGAAGAGGCCTGAGGTGAAACTGGGCAAATGGTACCGCCTCCATTGCTGCTGCCATCCTGCCGAGGACTCTCTTGGCAAACCGGAGAGATCGGGGGGATTGCGGAGGAGTATGCGAACTCCCAGACGGAGAGCCAGTGCCTTGTCCCTGGGAAGGAGCACCAGCCCCCTGGAGGTGTCGAAAAGCATTCCCAGGAAGGTCAGGTACTGACTCGTGGTAGCCGCTGACTTTTGTAGGTTGACTGACCAGCCCAGGCGACTCAGTGTCGATTGTGATTGAGACGCTGACCTCGCAGTCCTTGAAGGTGGAGGCCTTGATGAGAAGGTCGTCCAGGTATGGAACGACTACAATGCCTCTGGAGTGTAGAACGTCTTTGGTGGCTGCCATGATCTTGGTAAATGTTCTGGGAGCCGTAGCGGGAGAGCCACGAACTGGCAGTGGTCCTGGTTGATCACGAACCTGAGAAATCTTTGATGGGTGGGAGCAATTAGTATATGCAGGTATGCATCTTGTATGTCTATGGAGGCGAGATATTCTCCCTGCTCCATGGACGCGATGATGGACCGAAGGGACTCCATGCGAAAATTACGAATCCGTACATATTTATTGAGTTGTTTTAGGTCTAGTATGGGCCGGACGCTGCCTCCTTTCTTGGGGACTACGAATAGATTGGAGTAGAACCCTTGGAAGCATTCGGTCGCGGGAACCGGTACTACGACTCCTGCTTGAAGGAGAGAGGAGACCGCTTGGTAGAAGGCACGAGCCTTGTCTGGCGGTTTTGGTGGAACAGAGAGGAAGAACCGGTTCGGTGGACTGGAAGTGAACTCTATCTTGTATCCGGAAGACACTATTTCCCTGCCCCACCTGTCTTCTGTAATAGGCAGCCAGACTTGCTGAAAGAGTATAAGTCGTCTGCCTACTGTTGGGGTGTCTTCCGGAGTTCGTGAGTCATGAAGAGGCGAAATTCTGAGGTTTTCCTCCTTTGGGCTTCGCCTGGCCTGCTTTCGACTGCCCGGTCCTGTCCGGCCTCTGCGCCACCCGTGGGTTGTCCCTGCGTGGAGAGCGGTTACGATTTTGTGCTGGGCGCGAGACGGACCAGCCCGAAGAATTCCGAAAGGATCGGAATCGTGTTTGATTACGCCATTTAAACGTGCGCTTAGGTTTTAGTTGAGGGAGAGAGGTACTCTTACCCCTAGTGGCGTTGGATATCATTGTGTCCAACTTTTCACCGAAAAGCCGTCCACTGAGGTACAGGAGATGCATGAGGGACGTCTTCGAGGCCGCATCCGCTTTCCATTCCCACAGCCAGAGGATACGCCGAATTGTTATGGTGTTTGCTGCTATCCCCGCTACACCTCTTGCGGAATCCAGGGCTGCATGAAGCATGTAATCTGCTACCACTGCTATTTGAACCGCTTGGTCCGACAGCTCAGGATTTGACGCTTGGAGGCCAGCTTGCAATTTTTTGGCCCGAGCCAGAATGGCCTTGGCCACCCAAACTGAAGCGAACGCACGTGTGGACCAGGGAGGCCCCTGCCGCTTCGAAAACTGAACGAGCCATGCGTTCTACCTGCCGGTCTGCTGCGTCCCTGAGGGTTGAGCTATCTGGCAGTGAGAGGAGGGTCTGTGCTGCTAGCCTAGAGACTGGGGGGTCCACTTCGGGTGGGTCTGTCCACTGTTTGGTGTTCTTTTGTGGGAAGGGGTACCTAGCCTCCAAATACAGTATTTGCGATTGGTGAATTTCTTCTCAGGCTGCGAAAACTGCTTGGTAAGGATCGCCTGAAATTCCGGGTGGTTAGAGAAGACCTTAGGTGGTTTCAGAACACCTTCGAAGCAAATCTTATGTTCTGGGGCTTCCGGGGTTGGATCGGAAATGTCCAGCACCCGATGGATGGAAGAGATTATGTCCTCAACTATCGCTGTATTGCTAGGGGGACAAAGGACCAAAGACCTCTCCGTTTCGTTGTCTGAATCGGAGTCACAGATGCCTTCCGAATCCTGCGTATCGCTGAGCCGTTCCCTGGTGGGTGAGCTGGGGCGGAGGTCTCCTGTAGTCGGGGGTCACTGTGGAAATGTGCGTTGTCTGTCTCTGGTAGGGGACGGTCTAGGTGACCTGGAACTACAGTGTCTCTCCCTAGAGGGGGATGACCGTGTGCTATGGGATGACGCAGAGGAACGCGACGTGTGGGTCCGCTTACGTCTGGGAGAGCCAGAAACAGCCTGTCCCTGAGTGGAGCTGTCCCTTTGCTGGGTAACGCTCATAGCCGAGACATGACCCTGCAGACCCTGGAGTAATGTGGAGGTTAGGTTATCTATGGACTGCGTCATATTCTGGATACAGTCCCGACAGTGGGGGTACACGCTGCCACTGGGGAGAGTGGTTTTGCAGGCTGTGCAGAATGCATAAAAGCAGTCCTGCCTGGTTCTCTTGTACCTTGAGCCTGGCATAGTGCGCAGAGCGCGGAAGGGCAGTCTATGGGAGAGCCCTACAGGGGTGGATATGCAGGGGAAACTTATGGGAAAGCCTTACAGGGAATCCGGAATCACTGCCGAGCAAAAAAACCCGAGCTGTGATCTTACCCCACCAGTGTGCCCCTAGGTCCAGCGCCGAAGATCCACAGTCCTGTGCCCCCCGGAGACTGGCTGGCGTGGTGCTCTGCTGATGCCTGTGTCAGAAATGGCCGCCGAGAGGATGAGGAGGGAGAAGAAGGGGGCGGAGAGCTGAGAAAGAGCACACAGAGATGTGTAAAAACGCGCCCTTTCTGCCTCAATCCGCCTCTTCTATGACACTGTAGAGTGTCATATTTGTCATCCGGGGGGCGGGCCGGGGGGCGGAGAGGAGGCGGCGACCTAAGCTAGGCCGAAGCCGCGGCCTAAATTAGATATCGATGCCCAGAAAGGGCTCCAGGCCGGCGCGGTAGTCTGGGAGCGGGTCAGATCTTAACCGGACCCCCCGGATTGGAAGGCAGGCTAGCGGTGGGGCCACATTCGGAATCGGGGCTCTGTGATGGATCCCCCTGAGGCGCTATGGAGCTGGTGCTGCCGCAGAGACAGAGGGGGAAGGGAGCCCTGTCTCTGTATGTGCCATGCCTGCCCGCACTCCCCCCCGGCCCCGACAGAAGTCCGCAGCTGGACTGGGGTCCCTGGATACAGTGAGCTGCAGATTACCGAAGTACAGGCTCTACCTGAGGTGTCTCAACCTAATACCCCTAGAGGGGGATTAGGGAGGGTGCTGCTGTCACCATCAGGGGGCTTCTTCCTCGCCTTGACCTCAACCCAAGACCAAAAGGAATTGGGGAAGGAGGGGGGTCTCAACTTCGAGCCAGCACCCGCAGGACTGGGGATGAAGCGACATGGGGAACGGCCATCTCTACTTCAACCGGGCACCCCATAATAGGGGGCCGAGGAAGGAGCCATGCCGGGAGTCTCACAGGAGACCCGCTTTTCTTCATCTGTCATCCGGGAAAAAAACGGAGTGAAAAAAAAAAAATTCTTTCAGTGTTCCTCAATGCGACACTAAGCAAAAACTGGAGAAGGCTGACGCCGTCCAGGGGTGTATACTGCAGAGGAGGAGCCATGGTTAATCTTTTTCAGATTATGCATAGTGTCACCTCATAGTGGACAGCAGCATAACACCCATGGTTCTGTGTCCCCCAATGAGGCGACAGAGTAAAGGAGAATACTGCTATATATAATTTTAATAATGGAAGTGGTAGAATAGTAGAGACAGTAATACTGTTCACAGTAGGGTTTGTCATACTCAGCTGTAATACAGAATTTGCAATGTCTTTTATTGTACATTGTTGTAATTCAGCCACTGCTCTGTGTATAGAGAACGGCAACTGTAACCACGCTCCCGGCACTGACTGACAGACGGCTATAACCACGCTGCCGGCACTGATTGACAGACTGCTATACCCACGCTCCCGGCACTGACTGACAGACAGCTATAACCACGCTGCCGGCACTGATTGACAGACTGCTATAACTACTCTCCTGGCACTGATTGACATACTGCTATAACCACGCTCCCGGCACTGACTGGCAGACAGCTCTAACCACACTCCCGGCACTGACTGACAGACAGCTCTAACCACGCTGCCAGCACTGATTGTCAGACGGCTATAACCACGCTGCTGGCACTGACTGACAGACGGCTATAACCACGCTGCTGTCACTGACTGGCAGGCGGCTATAACCACGCTGCCGGCACTGATTGATGGACTGCTATAACCACGCTCCCGGCACTGACTGGCAGACCGCTCTAACCACGCTGCCGGCACTGATTGACAGACTGCTATAACCACGCTGCCGGTACTGACTGACAGACGGCTATAACCACACTGCCGGCACTGACTGACAGACGGCTATAACCACGCTGCCGGCACTGATTGACAGACTGCTATAACCACGCTGCAGGCACTGACTGACAGACTGATATAACCACGCTGCAGGCACTGACTGACAGACTGCTATAACCACGCTGCAGGCACTGACTGACAGACTGATATAACCACGCTGCAGGCACTGACTGACAGACGGCTATAACCACGCTGCCGGCACTGATTGACAGACTGCTATAACCACGCTCCCGGCACTGACTGACAGACTGCTATAACCACGCTGCAGGCACTGACTGACAGATGGCTATAACCACACTGCCTGAACTAACTGACAGACGGCTATATCCACGCTGCCGGCACTGATTGACAGACTGCTAAGACCACGCTCCCGTCACGGACTGACAAATGGCTAAAACCACGCTGCTGGCGCACTGACTGACAGAGAGCTCTAATGCGGATTCTGCTGTTAGTCAGTGGTGAGGGCACAGTGACTGGACCCATGCCAGCACCACCTCTGTGATTGAAATGCTACTGGGAAGAATAAAATGGCTTTTCATCTGGTAGCAGAGGTTTAAGTGACAGCATTGGACAGGTTCAGAAAGCTATTAACCTGTAAGTTAACTGCACACGTGCAGGTTAATAGCATTTTTTTCACGTGATAGGTTCCCTTTAAAGGGGCCATATGGGACAATTTTTTTGCCTGTTCTACCCGATGCTGGCTCAAAGCGTTCACTGACTGCTCCTGCCCGCTATTCTGCTGTTTCATGTCAACAGAGCATCTCTTCTTCCAGACTGCTCTGTTGACAGGACCTGACTGGCAGCGTCATGCTGATTGACAGCCAGCTCCCTGCAGTTAGGCAGTGGAGAGCCAGCTTTGAATCAGCATGACATCGGCAGTCCTGTCCAGTCGACAGAGCAGAGCGGAAAAGCAGCTGCATCTCTGTCAACGTTACATCAGCGGAAGCCACTGAATCACCGGCAGGGGCAGTCTGGGACCGCTCTGTGCCAGCAGAAATCTGCACTGGGCACTATAGGCAAGTAGTTAACTAGCTGTTAGTTCTTAAGCCCATAGTAAAAAAAAAATAATAGTACACATGTAATTATAATTGTTGTAATGTGTGGAACATATGGAAACTACAGGCAGTTTAATGGGAAGTAAAAACCTCTCTGAGTTTCTCAATCTGTGATGAGATTTCCCCTTTCAACACCAACATCCATATTCTCACAAGTTGAGCGCTACCAAAATATGTAAAGGTTGCATCTACTGTTTCGCACCAGCCATTGTAGACACCAAGATTAAGGCTAGAATTGTAGTAATCTTGAAACAACTATCCACTTTTTTTCATAAATATGGAGTTTTTAGATTGCTGTCTTTAAAGGGGTTGTCCAGGCTTTCTGTAGAATTTGTGTGGGATGCAGAATGCTGACAGTGTGTAATATACTCCCTGACAGCATTGTGCATGGTGTCCTAGGCATCACACCTAAACCCCCGTCACACACAGCGATCTCGCTAGCGAGATCGCTGCTGAGTCACAAGTTTTGTGACGCAACAGCGATCTCACCAGCGAGATTGCTGTGTGTGACACCTATCAGCAACCGGCCCTCCTGCCGGGTATCGCTGATCGTTGTGGAAAGCCCTGGACATTTTTTTGATCGCTGGTCTCCCGCTGGCCATCACGCATCGCTGCGTGTGGCAAGCGGGAGACCAGCGATCAGCGAGCTGGTAACCAAGGTAAACAGCGGGTTTCTAAGCGCCGCGGGAAACAGGGAGCCACTGAAACAGGGAGCTGGTAACCAAGGTAAACAGCGGGTTTCTAAGCGCCGAGCGGCGCTTAGAAACCCGCTGTTTACCTTGGTTACCAGCTCGCTGCACCAGCGCGCTGGTATTTAAGGTACACAGCGACGTGCGTGCTCGTCGTCGCTGGTGCTGATCGCTGGTGAAGCTGTCTGTTTGGCAGCTCACCAGCAATCATGTAGCAACACACCAGCGATCCTGACAAGTTCATATTGTTGTCGGGATCGCTGGTGAGTCGCTATGTGTGACGGGGCCCTTAGTTATGTGAGCAGCTGTCTCCTGATTCTGGAGGAGCTGCTCACTCACCGACTAGACATTTCCTGTCTGTTGGAGACTGGTTAACCTCCCCCAGCGACTGACAGACTCTCCCCCTCCTGCCTCCTGCTCCAGCCTCCCCATGCAACACACAGTGCAAGGCAGCAGGGAAATGACTCAGCTGATTTGAGGAATCAGGAAGGAAAAGGCTTCTATAGGTGAGTATAATGTGATGTGTGCATTCATCCATCCATCCATGAATCAAATCTGAGTCGCCCGCCAGGGCCGTGGGGTACTCGGAGCCAGGCCCGTTGATTTCAATGGGAGATGTCACAGTGTAGATAGAGAGGTAGTGAGGAGAGGAGAACGGTGTAGTGTTACGCACACGGATGAAGCAGGGCTGAGTGAGTTGGCGCAGGAATAAGTGGAGGACACCAGGGCATGTAGTTCCAAAGCTTTACTCACAGTCTGTTGAGCATACAGGTGCCCGCATCCGTGCCGTGTCCTCCAGGTCAGGGGCTCAGCCAACCTCCAGGCAAGATGAAGTACTCCGTTCCAACACTCCGCCAACATATATGCCTTTTCTGAACGTGTCCTTTCTAGCGCTTGTAATGAAGTACTTGTGGTTGTGTGTTAAACCCAAGTTCCTCCTTTAAGATGTTCCTTTGAACTCTACTTGTACGGCAGACAGCTGTAGCCTGCTTCGGGGACTTCTTGCTACTAAGTCCCGGCTCACTATCCAGTTGCTGTTGTGCCCCCAAGTCTTGTGTGGGACTAAAGTGGTGACAACTTCTATTCCTCCGGTGTCTGCTGCAGGACCATTAGTATCCATACAACCTCGGGGACTGGACCCCGGCCATGCGCTTAGAACTTGAGGAAGGGCCCTGCTCTGACCCTAGTCCTTAGTTCTCTTCTTCTCCTCATGTTCCGTACAAATCTTTCTTCCTTATGGAGAATCAGGCTTTCTATATCTCTTTCCAGTGCCAGCAGCTCCAGGTCACAGGAGACTGCTGCAGCACCTCCCTCCATCCATCCCACTCAGGGGATCTTCTCTCACAGACTGACCTAGTCCTAATAGTCTCCCGCTCTCTTGTGCAGACTAAGCTCCATCTACCTCCCAGCACTCTTTGTGTTCCAAGCAGGGAGCCACCAAAGGTGCTTTGCTACACTACAATGTTGCGTGGGATGCAGGTGTTGGAGTGTGGTCAGGTGTCTCCACCTTACCTGGATGGTGGGGCACCACACCTCAGGAGGAGGTGCAGCACCTCTGTGGCGACTGAACCCTCAGGGGCACCACATACCCCCATGTTAAACACATCAGGTCCGCGGGCTGCAAGTGAAACAAATAAGGAACATACAAAATTTTTAAAATGCTTAATAAACTGTTCTTAAACTAAACTTCCCAATATGGAAGGCATTGACTCTTGAACGTTGCAGAACAATTTAACAGACTATCTATAACTTAGCATATTACCTAATTTTAAGTGCTATTGGACAATAATAATTACTAAGAAGTTTACTACTAATTCAAGTACCATCATCAACACATTTTTCTTCTTCTTGTCTTTCACATTTTCCACATTTTACTGTCTCTGCTAGACCATGGGTGACAACCGCTGATGCCTGGTTCGTCACCTGCATTCAAACCTTTATTCAAATTTCACATCTTTATTAGAACATCACTATGAGGCTAAACTCTTTAGAAAACATTCACTCCTAATCAGATACCTAAACATTGCTACCAGCTAAATTCTGTAGAAAATCTGTTTTATTGCTATCAATATTTTTTTTTTAAAGACTAACAATATAGCCTATTCTTATAAAAGAAATGCTTTCACTATAAAATACTAAACATTATTTATCGAGACATTACGTGCAATCATTATTGAGTGGTATAAATGCTGGTCCAGCCAGGGTTTCTTGCAGTGTCTGTAGGATTGGAGCAGTGCTCCAGGGTTGAGGTAGTTCTTATCTAAAGAAGACTTATGTAAAACCAAGAGAGGGCATCTTAAAAGGCGCAACTACAGTATTTACAACAAAGCTTTTGGATCAGTCATTGTCCATGATCTCTCAGTTCAATAAAAACTGGTGCCAACTGGGGAAAAACACAAACAAATGAGGGCAAAATGGTGCCCATACCCTCCTGGGTAACAGTTTAAACGATTCAGTTTGTTGCAGTCATTTTTGGATGTTTCCTTATTGGGGATCTTCTCCTGGGGTAGTGGAAGCTGGTTTCCTTTGCTTCCACGGAAGACTGTCTGTTTTTCCACCTCCTGGTGGGTTTACAAATTGTTGGTATTCCTTCTCCCAAGGAGTTAGGTTGGTGGCTGCCTGTGTAAATGGGGTGGCAGCTGGTTGAACTGCTGCCTGTGGTACAGCAGGGGTGGCAACTTGTACCTGGGGGTGTTGTACCTCAGCTTCAGGTGGTATCTCTGCTACCTTGGCTTTTGGTCGGACCGTGGGTGAAACTTTTGCCTGTGGCCGCTTGTAGGGTGAAACGCGGGGATCATGAATCTCTGGAAGGGGAACCCATGATGCATAGTGACACCCATCAGCTGCTCAGACTCCTCTGCTGAGATCAGAAGATGTTGAATGGGATGCGCCTGCTCCAGCCTTGCTCTTTTTAGCAGAGCCTTCTTCCACTTCCCCATCGCAGTCAGCTTAGTGCCTTGGAATTGAGAACACAGCTCTTCCAACTGCCCCTTGCGGGGCACAGGCTGGTTTGCCGCAGTAAAACCGAAACTCAGGGGGCAACCCGATTGCAGGGGCGGCGGTCATACCTGGAGCCTCCTGGCGGTGTGGTTTCGGCTCCGGTGTGGGCATTGGACGGCAGCCGGTGGCAGCGGTGGTCACTGGAGCTGCCTGGTCAGAGGCCGGAGACGGTGGTGGAGCGGATGGTGTCTCCGGGTCCGCAGGGGCCTCCCGTGGGACCTGCGCAGCCGTGCTAGGTCCAGGCAGGAGCACAGCTTCTTCCTTCTCAGCTCCCAGGCTCTCGGGGGACTCCTGGCAGGCAGCGCTCAGCGGCGGTTGCAGCATGCAGGTGGTGACAGGCGCTGCCGATGGCAGCGCAGCAGCCGCAGGTGCTGCCTGAGGGAGAACCAGTGCATCGGTGGTGGGTACCGATGGTGAAGGTACCGTTGGTGTAGACCCTTCCTGGGCGTGCTGCAGGTTCAGAGTCCACAACGCCTCCTGCTTCAGCTGCAGATGGTGGGTCAGCTGGGCAATTTCGTCCTCCAGCTGCTGGCGGTCCATTGTGGAAGCGGGGTAGGAGCCTTCAATCAGTGCGCCGAGGAAGATCAGCTCAGCCTCCTCACGTTCTTCAGGTCTCCGTGCTTCTTCCAATATGGCGTCCTGGCATTCTCCCTCCTTCCTGGGCTCCTTTCCCGCCACAGGGCTTCGCTCCTCCTTCTGGGGGCGGCGTCTCCATCCTCTGCCTCCATACCAAGCCAGTACACGAACCCCTCTGGGGGTGGGTGGGCCATGCCGCCGTCGCATAGAAGTTCAAGCAGGGGAGGCCCAGGACAGTTCGCACTCTATTCTTAGGGCCACCCATGTTGTCACGCCCTTCTTCACTGCGCCGGCGGCCATTTTGAGAGTCCATTTTACAATCTAATATTTTGGTTCTTTTGCACATTCTCAGCAGTTTTAAGTCCAATGTAATAAATCTTCAGCACACAGGACCCGGTGGTACCGGGCTTCGTCATCCTGTTCGTGATGCCAAAATGAGTCGCCTGCCAGGGCCGTGGGGTACTCGGAGCCGGGCCCATTGATTTCAATGGGAGATGTCACAGTGGCGGTGACCCAGTCCGTGGCCCTGGGCGTCCATGTAAAAGGGGATGGTGTGAAGCGTGGCTGATTAAAGTTTATAAGTGGATGATTCGTGACGCCACCTGTGGTGTTCGGCAATGAAGATTTTAAGCCGACGCTGCAGACAGATCCTCTGGGACAGATGGTGTGGTGCAGCAATGATGTTGTGGCCCTCCACAGGTAGGGCTGTAGTCCCAGGGCAGTGTAGATAGAGAGGTAGTGAGGAGAGGAGAACGGTGTAGTTTTACGCACAGTGATAAGGCAGTGCTGAGTGGGTTGGCGCAGGAATAAGCGGAGGACACCAGGGCATGCAGTTCCAAAGCTTTACTCACAGTCTGTTGAGCATACAGGTGCCCGCATCCGTGCCGTGTCCTCCAGGTCAGGGGCTCAGCCAACCTCCAGGCAAGATGAAGTACTCCACTCCAACACTCCGCCAACATATATGCCTTTTCTGAACGTCTCCTTTCTAGCGCTTGTAATGAAGTACTTGTGATTGTGTGTTAAACCCAAGTTCCTCCTTTAAGATGTTCCTTTGAACTCTACTTGTACGGCAGACAGCTGTAGCCTGCTTCGGGGACTCCTTCTTACCAAGTCACGGCTCACTCACGTTGCTGTTGTGCCC
Organism: Dendrobates tinctorius; assembly: GCF_039654945.1. Classification (NCBI taxonomy): domain Eukaryota; kingdom Metazoa; phylum Chordata; class Amphibia; order Anura; family Dendrobatidae; genus Dendrobates; species Dendrobates tinctorius. The sequence goes on from NW_027361700.1 coordinate 20,346,845, forward strand.
CCAAGTCTTGTGTGGGAATAAAGTGGTGACAACTTCTATTCCTTCGGTGTCTGCTGCAGGACCATTAGTATCCATACAACCTCGGGGACCGGACCCCGGCCATGCGCTTAGAACTTGAGGAAGGGCCCTGCTCTGACCCTAGTCCTTAGTTCTCTTCTTCTCCTCACGTTCCGTACAAATCTTTCTTCCTTATGGAGAATCAGGCTTTCTATATCTCTTTCCAGTGCCAGCAGCTCCAGGTCACAGGAGACTGCTGCAGCACCTCCATCCATCCCACTCAGGGGATCTTCTCTCACAGACTGACCTAGTCCTAATAATCTCCCCTCTCTTGTGCAGACTAAGCTCCACCCACCTCCCAGCACTCTTCGTGTTCCAAGCAGGGAGCCACCAAAGGTGCTTTGCTACACTACTATGTTGTGTGGGATGCAGGTGTTGGAGTGTGGTCAGGTGTCTCCACCTTACCTGGATGGTGGGGCACCACACCTCAGGAGGAGGTGCAGCACCTCTGTGGTGACTGAACCCTCAGGGACGCCACATATCCATCTATTCCTCCATCGCTCATCCATGAATCAATCTCTCCCTCCCTCATCCATTCCTCCCTCCCTCATGCATTTCTCCCTTCCTCCCTCCCTTTCGTCCTTATCCATTCCTCTATCCCTCATCCATTTCTCCCCCTCCCTCATCCATTCCTCCCTCCCTCATCCACCCATCCCTTCTTCCCTCATTCATCCGTCTCTCATCCATCCATTCCTCCCTCATCCATCCATCCACACACAAATCCATACACACATCACTATAAACTGAGGTTCTGCAGCAGCTGAAGTGTATTATGTGGTATATATGTAGATATACACACACATCACTACAGACTCTTCACGTCATAGTACTCGTATGTCAGGAGTAATGTGGGGTCATGCGACGCCCTATCACCACTGTGGATGTTGTGTGAGGACATGTGACCCTCTATCACCACTGTGGATGTGATGCAGAGTGTAGCTATTGTACTGCATTCCACAGATGAGGCCACTGCTCTGTTATTTCCAATACTGGAGTGATGGCAGAGGTAGGTGTTGGGACAGATTACTGACAGCTAATGAGTGAGCAGTGGGCGGGCAGAGGGCGTGACTGGACACTGAGGCTGGGCGGTGCCAGCTCTGCTATGAGGTTAGATAATAAAGCACAAGGAGCTGTCATGCTTGGTAGACCCAATGGTAAACAAAGTAGGTGAAGGGTATGAAGTGAAATTCAGGAGTAGAGATGGGTGAACCTGAACAGTAAAGTTCAGTGTCCGTACAGAACACCTACTCTTCGGTCACGGACACCGAACACAGACTTCACCAGAAATTGTTACTGTTCGGGTTCAGCTGCCTGAACATCGGGTGTTTGCCGCGCTGTCTTGCACATGACAGCGCGGCAAACACCGCTTCTGATCGGCAGTGAAATCATCCACGCCGGTCAGAGAGCCACGGTTCCCACGCTGTCTTTTGACAGCTAGTAGGGATCTCACCGAGGTCACGGCAGTTCAGCCCGGCTGGGATCGCAGCATCAGTGACCGAAGGTAATCTCGATAATGTCATCACCGGTCACTGAGGCAGCGCTCGCAGCCGATCAGTCATCAGTGGTTCTCAGCCTGGACGGTCGCATCTTAGCACCATCCAGGTTGAAAACTGTTTATCCCCCAGACATGGATTACGGCGTGGGACAGAACGACGGAGAGGTGAGAGATATTGTTGTTTTTTTTAATTTAGTTTTATTACAGGAGACAAGGGATTCAGTGGAATTAGTCGTTAGGTGAATATAACTGTGTTTGTTATTTTTAAATTAAAAAGTAAAAGTGTGTTTTGTTTTATTTCTAATAAAAGAGTTTATTCTGGCTGTGTCTTTATTTACCATACCACTATAGGATTAGTAATGGATAGGTGTTTCATAGATGCCTCTCTCCTTTAGTAATCGATGGGCTTGGTGTCACCGAACAATACAAAGGTGACATCAACCCCACAAATATTAACTTCACTTGCCACTGCTACAGGGCAAGTGGGAGGAGCCAGGCAAAGTGCCAGAATTGTCGCATTTAATAGATGTGCATTTTCTGGGCGGGTGCAAGCTGCTATTTTTAGGCTGGGGGGCCAATATCCATGGCCCCTTACTAGTCTGAGAATACCAGCCCCCAGCTGTCTGCTTTAGCAAGGTTGGTTGTCAAAAATAGCGGGACCCCACGCAGTTTTTTTAAAAAATTATTTACCTCACAGGAGCCAGCTAGTGAACACTCCAATCTTCCGCTCCTGCTCTCGCTGTTATTAGCGGCAGCAGGTGTCAGATGATGGGAGCAGTAGTCCCATCAGCTGACACCAGTGACTGGAGATAAACTTTATACCTCCGGTCACAGCTGCGTGCCCGATGTTCAGGCCCCCCATTCAAGTGAATGGGGTCCAGGTTTGGGTTCAGGTACTGTTCTGGTATCCGAACCAAACTTTTTGTAACTGTTTGGCCAAACATCCAGGTGTCCGCCCATGTCTATTCAGGAGGAGCAAAAAGCAGAAACAAAAAACAAAATGTATAGGACGTTGTATATCACAATACAGCACAGATTAGCTTAACCCATTTCTGACATCAGACGTACTATCCCATCCACGGTACCCAGGCCCGTATGACCGAGGACGGGATAGTATGTATAAGTGATCAGCGGCGCTTCCGAGGGGGGGGGTGCCGCTGATCGCGGCCGGGTGTCAGCTGATTATCACAGCTGACACCCGGCACTATGTGTCAGGGGCGGTCACGGACCGCCCCCGGCACATTAACCCCTGGCACACTGCGATCAAACATGTATTAGGGAAGCATCGGCAGGGAGGGGGCTCCCTCCGTGCTTCCCTGAGACCCCCACAGCAGCGGGATGTGCTGGGCTGCTCTGGCCTCCTTCCCTGCAGGCCCCCGAATCCAATATGGCCGCGGGGGCCTTCAGGGGCCTGCAGGGAGGAGGCTTCCTCACTGCCTGCAGAGAGCAGGCAGTGAGGAAGCCTCTGCAGCGCCTGTCAGATCGCTGATCTGACAGAGTGCTGTCCAAACTGTCAGATCAGCGATCTGACAAATTACAGTAATGTCCCCCCCTGGGACAATGTAATAAAGTAAAAAAAAAGTGTAAAAATAATTTATAGGAAAAAAAAAAAAAAAAAAAAAAAAAAAATCGCTAAAAAAAAAAAAAAAAAACCCTAATTCATTTTTTGGAAATAAAAAAAAAAACAATAAAAGTGCACATATTTAGTATCGACGTGTTCGTAACGACGCACCCTATAAAACTGTCCCACGAGTTAACCACTTTAGTGAACCCCTTAAAAAATAAAAATAAAAAAAACGAAGCAAAAAACAATGCTTTATCATCATACCGCTGAATAAAAAGTGCAATAACGCGCGATCAAAAAGACGGATATACAGTAAATAACCATGGTACCGCTGAAAACGTCATCTTGTCCCGCAAAAAATGAGCTGCCATACAGCATCATCGGCGAAAAAATAAAAAAGTTATAGCTCTCAGAATAAAGCGATGCAAAAATATTTTTTATATAAAATTATTTTCATTGCATAAAAGCGCCAAAACATAAAAAAAACATAAATGAGGTATCGCTGTAATCGTACTGACCACAAGAATAAAACCGCTTTATCAATTTTACCACACGCGGAACGGTGTAAACGCACCCCCAAAAGAAATTCATGAAATGCTGGTTTTTGCTCATTCTGCATCCCAAAAATCGGAATAAAAAGCGATCAAAAAATGTCACTTGCCCGAAAATGGTACCAATAAAAACGACAACTCGTCCTGCAAAAAATAAGACCTCACATGACTCTGTGGGTCAAAATATGGAAAAATTATAGCTCTCAAAATGTGGTGATGCAAAAACTATTTTTACAATCAAAAACGTCTTTTAGCGTGTGACAGCTGCCAAACATAAAAACCCGCCATAAATAGTAAATGAAACCCCCCCTTTATCACCTCATTAGTTAGGGAAAAATAATAAAATTTAAAAAAATGTATTTATTTCCATTTTCCCATTAGGGTTAGGGCTAGGGCTGAGATTAGGGTTAGGGGTGTGTTGGGGTTAGGGTTGGAGTTAGAATTGGGGGGGGTTCCACTGTTTAGGCACATCAGGTGCTCTCCAAACGCAACATGGCATCTAATCTCAATTCCAGCTAATTCTGCGTTGAAAAAGTCAAACGGTGTTTCTTCCCTTCCAAGCTCTGCCATGTGCCCAAACAGTGGTTTACCCCCACCTATGGGGTATTGGCGTACTCAGGACAAATTGCACAATAACTTTTGGGGTCCTGCTACCCTTGGGAAAATAAAATTTGGGGGTGAAAAGATCATTTTTATGGTAAAAATATGATTTTTTTAATTGTACGGCTGTACGTTATAAACTTCTATGAAGCCCTTGGGGGTTCAAAGTTCTCACCCCACATCTAGATAAGTTCCTTGGGGGTCTAGTTTCCAAAATGGTGTCGTTTGTGGGGGTTTTCCACTGTTTTGTCACATCAGGGGCTTTCCAAACGCGACATGGTGTCCGATCTCAATTCCAGCCAAAAAAGTCAAATGGCGCTGCTTCCCTTCCGAGCTCTGCCATGCGCCCAAATAGTCGTTTACCCCCACATATGGGGTATCAGCGTACTCAGGACAAATTGCACAATAACTTTTGAGGTCATGTTACCCATGGGAAAATAAAAATTGGGGGTGAAAAGATCATTTTTGTGGAAAAAATATGATTTTTTAATTGTACGGCTATACGTTATAAACTTCTGTGAAGCCCTTGGGGGTTCAAAGTTCTCACCACATATCTAGATAAGTTCCTTGGGGGGTCTAGTTTCCAAAATGGGGTCACTTGTGGGGGGTTTCCACTGTTTTGGCACATCAGGCGCTCTCCAAACGTGACATGGCGTCCGATCTGAATTCCAGCCAATTTTGCAGTGAAAAAGTCGAATGGCGCTTGTTCCCTTCCGAGCTCTGCCATGCACCGAAACAGTGGTCCCCCCCCCACAGATATCAGCGTACTCAAGACAAATTGCACAATAACTTTTGCAGTCCAATTTCTCCTGTTTACCCTTGGTAAAATAAAAAAAAATTGGACCTGAAGTAATTTTTTTGTGAAAAAAAGTTAAATGTTCATTTTTTTTAAACATTCAAAAAATTCCTGTGAAGCACCTGAAGGGTTAATAAACTTCTTGAATGTGGTTTTGATCCCCTTGGGGGGTGCAGTTTTTAGAATGGTGTCACTTTTGGGTATTTTCTATGATATATACCCCTCAAAGTGACTTCAAATGTGATGTGGTCCCTAAAAATAAAATGATGTTGTAAAAATGAGAAATCGCTGGTCAACTTTTAACCCTTATAACTTCCTAAAGAAAAAAAAGTTTGGTTCCAAAATTGTGCCGATGTAAAGTAAACATGTGGTAAATGTTATTTATTAAGTTTTTTTGTGTGCCATATCTCTGTGATTTAAGGGTATAAAAATTCAAAGTTGAAAAATTGCGAAATTTTCAAAATTTTCGCTAAATTTCTGTGTTTTTCACAAATAAATGCAAGCTATGACAATGAAATTTTACCACTAACATGAAGTACAATATGTCTCAAGAAAACAATGTCAGAATCACCGGGATCCATGGAAGCGGTCCAGAGTTATTACCTCATAAAGGGACAGTGGTCAGAATTGTAAAAATTGGCCCGGTCATGAACGTGCAAACCAACCTCGGGGATAAAGGGGTTAAAACAACCTCTTTAAGTTGTCAGCCATTAAGCCAACAGGATGTCATTATGCAGCAAGGCTTTAGGTTTCAAATATCACTAGTTCAAAACTGGAAACTTTGGAATGAAAGGGTTATTCTCATTTTATTAAGATGTTGAGCGCTATATTCGGCTATTTATTTGCCGGTCCCTCATAGAATGAATGAAGTGGTGGCACGCATGCCCTGCCATGGCTGCATTTAGATGGGGCATTTCAGTGCTCCATTCTTGGGATCAATGGGTTCCCACCGATAAGCAAGTTATCACCTATCCTATGGATAGGTAAAGTCTAAAGATGGGAATAATCCTTATAAAAGAGATCTTTTGAGTTACCCGAGATGAGTCCTGGACTCTTTCAGAGCATTGTGAAGATTAGTCAGAGGACAGTACACATTGGAAACTTAAAAAAACGTGAATGGTTTAAGGCCCACAACTAAATGAAAGGGTCATTTTAGCCAGAATATCTTTTCTCTGTGATTGGAGCCTTTCATCAAAATAATGGCTCCCCAAATCACTACTTTAAGGTACCCACAAAGGATCAAAAAACACATAACCACCAACAATTTATTAAAATATTAATATATAATTAAATATAAACAAACATAAAAAAGACTCAAACATCTTCATAAGTCTTTACTCTACTTTTCTTATATGTTTATAAATCCCAAGAAAATTTGTACAAGTCAGTACTTTAAAGTCACCTTAAAATGGAAAATCCAAAGGTCTTGCCATAGTTCCTGGCGTTACTAAAAATGTATCACTCCTCAGAAACGCTAAAAAATGAATTTTCCAGTCTATGGATGCCAGTGACATTCTGGTAAGGTCACGTCTCATTTGACCCTAACATTGACTTTAAGCAGAACATTTCCAGTAATAGGAAAGAACAGAGTCAATGTTATCACTTTCCTTTTTCAGCAGAATGTTCCAGGTTGCGTCATGCAGGTTTTTTTTCAATTAAGACTTTATTGTGCAATCTTCCCTATTGCAGACTAGCATTTACTGACAGTAAGACACAGACAGAAACTGGACTTTGCACTTAGGGAATTATTCAGGATTTACAGCTGTTTCCTACTTTGAAGTACTTTCAGTAATTTTGCCAATGTAGTCTAGCACTAACTGGTATTAAATAGTGATGTTCAGGCTCATGTGTGTGCCTTGTGTATATCTGTGCTATTTCTGAATTGACTGCAAAATAGATTATTTTTTCACCTCTGATATAGTCTAATGCAGACTTCATTACCTATAGTGCCTCAGGATTTGCATAGTGGCACAGTATCACTACATTGCACCTTTTCTGCTTTAAGTCATATGTAATGGCAGCAGTGTTAGATCAGTGACATGGAATTGCAGTCTCCTGATTGCAGAGTTTCAATATATTGTATGAGATGCAGGTTTAGCCTGTTTCCCTTGCCTCCTGCTTGTGATAGATTGCTCACTGTCAGCTCTTACAAGCAGGAAACAGGGAAAGCAGTGTGAAGCTGCATCTCTTAGGACACACTGGAGATTTTGCACACAGCACTCTCGGGTAATATTTGGTATTGAGTATGCTATTTTTGTATGGAATCATCTACTATAAAACTGCTTACTTATATTAATCAGAAATAATATCTTCAGCTGCATGTAAGACACACAGAGAAATAAGCCTGGATCTTGGCTGAAGTGATTATGTCATTTTACCATTCACAGGAAGTCAGAGAATGTCTTCCTCTCTACACTGGAGAACATGTACTGGACTGGTGGTCAAACTGAAGATCACATGGCACAACTGCCCATTTTATAGAGGTTCACCTTGAAGACAGATGAAAACATGGATGATGAATTTTGGATAGGCTGGCCATATTAAGTGCATAACGAAAAGTATAGTGGCAGCTATGTGTACAGGCTGCCATCTGAGTATACATCTCAGCAATCAGGCTGACATCTTTGGCTATACATCCCAGCAGTCAGACCCCACCAATCATATATTTATGGCTTATGCTACAGATGTCTCTAGTGTGTCTATAAGACATTACTATATGTAAATGTGACCCTGTGCTTTTTTCTATTACAGATAAGGGGTGTGACAAGCAAGTGTCGTCTGTGGAGCATCCATAATGTCTAAATGTTACAGGTGCCTTACCTCTCTACAGACTGGAACCAAACTGCTATTTCTCGAGTTAGTGTGGCCTCTTCCCTCTCTTATCTCTTTGCAGCATTTCAGCCATCCACGAGTCAATAACCCTGCTGCAGAGATCAGACAATCCTGTATATTTATGTGATATAGTCAGCTTTTGCAAAGCAATAAACTCTATAACTTAACACTTGTGCATTATAATCACTGTACAGACCTGCGCAAATGAAATATTTTTTTTTCAAAAGGAGCCTAATGGTATTTGTAATAAATATTCAACCTCAAATATTCGAGACAAAATCTGGTATAGATCATCTGGTAAATCTAAAATTGTATGGCAGTATACTACTTACAAGGCAATTTCCTAATCGTACATTTACAATATAGAGGCATTCTTAAAGGGGTTGTTTGGTTTCCAAGATCCACTATTAAAGGGTATCTGTCAGCATTTTTTTGCAGTATAATCTGAGTGCAGGTCAATATAGGGCAAGTGAGTCTGATTCCAGGGATGTGTCACTTACTGGGCAGCTTGGTGTAGTTTTCATAGAATATCTGTTTTGTCTGATGTAGGCACAGCAGACCTAAGTCTTCTGCTCTTTGTATAACCCCGTCCACACCCTCTGATTGGCTGCTTCCTGTGTACACTGCCCAGTGGGAGCAAGCTGCCAATCAGTGGTGGGGGCGGGGTTACACAGATTAGCCTGACTGCTGGTCACGTGAGCTGTAGTCCTGGCTGTATTAAGCTCCTACTGATAAAACACTGTTTGTATTGAAACTACAAAACACAGCCCAATAAGTGACCTATCCCTGGAAACAGTATCTCGTCCCCTACATCTTGGTACTCTTACATTAAATGACAAAAACATGCTGACAGATTCCTCTAAGGAATTGGTTCTCCTGTTAAGTATCCTCATTTATTAAGACAAGAACTTCTACAAGGAGCATCTGTCTGCAGGATTTAGGGTATTTGCACAAATTATGCATTTGCTGAATTTTTATCGTGTGTGTTTTTTCCAGACAAACCCTTAAACAAGCTGACCATTTCATAGACAACCCGTTGTGACCTGCATATTGTTTCATTTTATCTGCAGTAGAATTGAACAATTGCTCTCAGTTTCCAACACAATTTACAGCTGGACACTAGGGACTTCTTGTGATCTACTAAAGAGGGTATTTTCGTCTCAAACTTTTATGGCATATGCACAAGATACCCCATAAATGTCTCATAGAGGAGGTTCCTACCTCTGGGACTAACACTTATCTTGAGACAAATATAATTAACTGGAAACTGTCATCAAGTAGACATTATAGAAACTGTAAACAAGCAGGATATCTCGCTCTGCTTTTTCCATAAGCAGCCAACTCTCCATTTGGCTTATACCTGGATGCTCAGCCACAAGTCTGATGCAGAGTCACTACTCACGGACAAGCTGTGAGACAGGGTAGTTAAGAGGTTCGGGGTCAGATGCCAAAAGAGCTTGTCATAGACAAAGGGGTAAGACAAAGGCATAGTCAGGTCATGGTACGAGGTCAGAAAGCCATGAAAGTAAGCGGATCAATACAAAGGGGATAGGCAGACAAGTGGTCAATGACAAGGTCCAAGGTCAAGTAGCAAAAGATCAGAAACGGATCACTGGATAACAAAGCAAATATAGGCCACCCAGCTAAAGCTGGCAATAATTAGACACTAACAGCTGGCTAAAGAGCCAAGTAATAACCCAGAAAGACACCTGGAAGAAACTCGGCATGCCCCTGTCTTGATTGGTGGCTAGACTGTCACTCACAATACTATCAGCTCAGCATGCCCCTGCTTCAGATTGGACGACTTAGCTGTCACTCAAAATAATGACAGCTCAGCACAACCCTGATCCTACAGGGCGGCTGAGCTGTCACTCACAGCATCCAGGACACAGTAAGTAGTGGAATCATGATACTATCCATAGTAAAGATATAATGTGTTATTATAAAGCTAAGAAGAAAATACCCACCAGTGCTGATTTCATTTCCACGTTGGAAGCATCACTGGAAATAACAATGACAGGTTAGATTTCTATACTTCCATCTAATATAATGTCTCTAACCAAACCACCATATTCAGGACTGACCTTGCTGTAATCAGTTAGATCTTTGGATGGCGCGCAGACATACCTGCTGCACACAAAATGCACTCTGACAACATCCCTATGTACGGAGTAGCAATATATACACGTATACAGTACATTATATAGGTACGTACACACAAATACTGTATATGTACAATGCATGACGTGGTTTTGCACTGCATATGTATCTTTAATATAGGAGTTGAGTCCTTAATCTTTATGCCAATGAGCTGGCACTATATGTGGCACGGGCAGTCTAACTGGATACATCTCAGCTTTGGTGTTTGCTCTGGCATCTATGACTCGCCTGGAGCATTAAGTACACACAGCAGGTTATATTAGGTTTTCCATTAAAAGTTGCCTGGGGGGGGGATAAAGGTGGAGTAATGTGTGTATACGTGTCCCCCTGTGACTGTTTATTTCCTGTGTACTCCGTCTGTGTTGGTGACACTATTTAGGCTGTGTTAACACTGATGTTCACACCTCGCTCACACATTAAAGTATCTGAGAACTGCACGTGCTGCTCCGGTTGTAAACTAATTGAATGAAACATTTTAGTTGTAAGGTGGTGTTTACTATAGCTGGATGTAATTATGGGACAACATGCAGGTTACATACAAAAACGGATGTAAGAAAAAAATGTATTTATTTTACTTATATAGTGCCAGTAATTCCACAGCGCTCCATAGACATCATCACTGTCCCCATTGGGGCTCACAATCTAAAACCCCTATCAGTATGTCTCTGGAGTGCGGAAGGAAAACAGAGTACCCACATCAAACCCCCGCAAATACTTCCAAACTCCATGCAGATGTTGTCCTTGGTGGGATTTGAAGTCAGGACCCCAGCGCTGCAAGGCCAATGTGCTGCCTCATAATAAGTATTAATGCACCTGACACTTACAGGGACTAAGCCTCATAATCTAGCCAGTGCAAGGTATAAGAGGATCAATTCCCACAGCAACCAAACAGAACATTTCATTCATGTTCTAAGCTGGCATACATTAACATTATTGTCTGTCAGTGATAGGGCTCGTGCACCAACCATTTAAATTGGGCTATTGCTATCCGTAGTTTTCACGGATGGCACTCGAACCCATGTTATTCTATAGGGACATGCACATATCCGTTCTTTTTCTTGAACCGAGTGGTACAAGGAAAAAAATTGCAGCATGCACGATTTGCCTCTGAGAATCGGACACTTGCCCATTCAAGTCTATGGGTCCGGGAAAAAAATCGGACCGCACTCAGATGACATCTGATTTTCACGGACTGACATAATGGAGAAGGTGGAGAAACTTTTTCTGTCTCAACTTCTGAAGAAATCGGATCCCACAGTGATCAAGCACTGATCAAACTCTAATCAGAGTCTGATTAGCATAATCGGACCGTTTTTCTAGGATGGAGAGAAAACGTTTGTTTGACCATAGCCTAAAAGTGACAGCCAGTCTTTTAGCTTTTGGTACGCCAAATAGACATTTGAAGCCTGGGGGCATTTGTTAGCCCTGTTGCTGCCATGACAAACAACTGCTGCCGTACAATAGTGTCGCGGCCCTCAGAGCGTAGTTTGGTGACAGATGGCGCCTCCTCCTTCTGTCCAACAATCTAGATGTTGCAGTTACTATTGACTGCGGTATCTAAGGGTATAAATGCTAGATTTGGAGGTAATGACCCACGACCATGGCAGCAGGATGTTAACTGTGTCAATAGTATCTGTGCCATTTCATGGATGTAACTGTATGCCCAGTTGCAGTAAAGTATAGCTAAAATAACATTTACGTCCATTTGGGTGAAAGGTTAAGCCACTATCAATGCAGCCCCCAAATCTAAGAAACATCATTGTCAGAAGCTCCCTGTCCTCTCCAACAGCTGCAGGAACCTTTCCTTGCAACCAGAAAAAATGTAAAACCTGTCCATTTATAATGACCACGGACACGATAAAGATCCCCAATTCACATGAGGACTACAAGATCCCAGATACTTTCAGCTGCATTACATCTAATGTGGTGTACTTTGTACTAAATGTCCAACTGGGGGTCTGTATGTGGGGAGACAGGGCAAAAGCTTAGAACAAGGATGATTGCTCATCGTCACACAATAAGAGAAAAAAGAATGGATCTACCTGTGGCAAAACATTTTTGTATGCCTGATCACAACAACACCATGGATATGAAATTACTGGTATTGAAAAGTAACTTCACATCTCAGAGAGACAGGAGGGTCTGGGAGTATAAATTTATGACAACCTTTGACACTCTCAGTGCTGGAATGAATGTGTCGCAAGGATTTATATCTTTTTACATCAATTAAGGAATTTGCTCCTAAGACCTTGTAGGGCATCACAACACATTAGAAGACCCTAATCAGAGGACAATAAAACATCCAGACTCCTTATCTATGAACTGGTCCAATATTTATGTTTCTCCCTATCCCATAATGATAATTCTGCTTCACGTCACTTGTTTTATCTATTGCATTTTTTCTGTGCTGTGTTGTGCATATGTATGTGATTCTTCAGATGTTGTACTAGTCAATGCCTGATGAAGAGACCTGAGTAGTCTCGAAAGCTTGCAATGTGTTACCATCTTTTCAGTTAGCCATTAAAAGGTAGCAACCACTGAGGACTCTCAATTATGAATATTTTTCTATCTACTGGCTAACACAGTGCAAAGATATACATCATTCCTGTATCATTGCAATCTAACTCCACAAAAAAAATACTAACAAATAATACAGGTCACCCATCTACAGGCGGAAATCCATGTAATCACCTCCAAGATATTTTCATTGTGGTACTCAGAATCGCTCAAGTGAGTCAAAAATGGGAAAAACATGACCAATTAACACATTCAGTCTTGACACGTGGCAGATTATCAAGTATTGTGGATTATTGGATATCCATAAAAAAGAGCTCTTTTTATGAGTGCTTCCTTGTGTAGGAGGAGGAGGAGTCCCCGCTGTGTGTCCGGGCCAGAACAAAGGGGGCCGTCACTAAGGTTCCTAGGGGGACTGTTTCCGGGGGACAGAATTAGGAGACGGACCGCAGAGACTTCTAGAAAGGTCGAGGGAGGAGCTAATATAAAAGGGGCTGGGGACACCAGCAGCAGCCAATCAACGACGGAGCAGGAAAGAAGAGGCACAGGAGCTAGAGGGCACCAGGGACCCAGAGTAAGGACCTTCGCCAGAGACCAGAGCAACGACAGGAGAGACGGAAGGGAGACAGTGACTTCTGTTATGAGCTCATTTTCTGCTCCACCAGCTGGGAGTTCTCCTTCCGTTCTCCCTCTGGTAGTGACAGGAGGTAGTGAGGTTAGTTTAATTGGTAATGGTCTGCCACCTGATGAGGAGGATAGTGATTGGATCTCTGGAGTATCAGACTGGATATAAGACAGCCAATGCCCTATCCTGTTGCTGGTGATTCAGTCTGTTTCTCAGGTCTTGGACTTCATCTCTGCTCCAGTCATCTCAAGTTAAGTTTGTTTTTTGCTAATGTTCACACTTGCTCTTGTTGGTCAACTCAGTTTTTGTGTGGTCAGCCAGCCCGGCTGGGCTGTGCTGAATTTCCACTCTTATTTATCTGTATTTGCCAATTTGTCTTTTTGTCCTTTATTAGATTGGCCTCTTTTTGCTCTTTCTCAGAATATTCCAGAGTGCTGATATAGTGGGAGAAGTCAAGTGACTTCAGGGTTAATTTTGTTATCAGAAGCGTTGGACATTATTTTTGGTAGGGTTTTTTGGCAGATTGCAGACAGTATCTTTCCTTTCCTGTCCTTTCAAGTTAGTTTGGCCCCATCGTTTGCTCAGCCTATTTTTCTGCCTTTGTTTGTGTTTTCATCTTGCTTCACCGTCAATACATGTGGGGGGCTGTCTTTCGTTTGGGGTCTGATTTGAGGAGTTAATTTTCCTCTTTTCTTACTTTAGGCTTATTTAGCTCTCCGGTTGTGACGAGGCGTCCAGGACCACCGTAGGCACGCTCCACGACTGCTTCTAGTTGTGTGTTAAGATCAGGGCTCTGCAGTCTGCATAGTTACCAACCTCTCTGGTTTTCTGAGACTTAGCGTGTGTTGCTTTTTTCCTCCTCGGTGACCCATTCATAACAGACGTCCATCCGCGGATCTGAACTGCAGTAGGGACAGCACCCCGAGAAACCCCGAGACCCTTTACCCCTATACAGAGATCTGGAATTGTAGCAAGGCCCAGGGGGTGGCTGTCTGGTGGAGCAGTGCGCCAGACCAGGACAGTCGCCAATAGGGACGAAGGCAGGGAACCAAAAACGTAGTCAGAAACCGGGAGAGCAGCGGAGGTACAGAAACAGCAGGCAGTGGCAGAGTCGACATTCCAGGCCAAGGTCACAAAATGGGAGCACGGCAAGGTACAAAAACGGCAGGCAGTAGCAGAGTCGAATATCCAGGCCACAAACCGGGAGAATAGCAGAGGTACAAAATCGTCAGGCAGTAGAGGGGTCAGAAATCCAGGCTGAGGTCAGAGTCAAACAATAGCAAATCACACAGTAGCACATAGGGGAGTCAAGAATATATCCGGCGGCTTGCAAGACCAGTCCCAAGGTATTTGAGGGATCAGGTCATCCCTCACAGGCTCCCGGACTGATGATGTCATCAGGACCGGCCCCAGGACCAGGCCAGATGGTGATGTACCAACCCCTTCATGACTGACAGAGGAGCGGAGCCTGCGTCCATCAGATGCCTGCGCAGGAGCCCCTTCTCTGTCACCGCCATCACTCGGAGGCGAACCACGGCGCCTCCCAGTGTCCGAGGCAGGAACAGCAGGCCCCGAGTCTAACGGCAATGTGACAGTCCGGTGCCTCCTAGTGGCCGAGGCCGGGACAGTAGGCCCCGAGTCTGAAGGCGATGTGACAGTCCGGCGCCTCCTAGTGGCCGAGGCTGGGACAGCAGGCCCCGAGTCTGACGGCGACATGACAGTACCCCCCCTCAAAACCCGGTTTGTCAGGGTGAAGGAGATGAAATCTCCTAATTAATGCTTTGGCATGGATGTTCCTCGCGGGGACCCAGGACCTTTCCTCCTGGCCGTAGCCCTTCCAGTGTACAAGATACTGTACGGAGTCTCTCACAAGGCGGGAGTCAAGGATACCCTGGACTTCATACTCCAAGGTACCCCTGACCGAAACAGGAGGAGGAGGGGACTGGACAGGGTGAATTGGGGAGCGATACAGCTTGAGCAGAGACTTGTGGAACACGTTGGGCAACTTAAATGACTGAGGAAGTTTTAAACGGAAGGCTACCGGGCTAATCACCTCTATAATTTCGTATGGGCCAATAAATCTGGGACCCTGTTTGGCAGACGGCACTTTAAGCTTGATGTTTTTGGTAGAGAGCCAAACCTTGTCTCCAACTCCCAGGTGCAGCCCCTTAGATCACCGTCTGTTCGCAGCCGAAGCCTGTCTAACCTGGGCCCCTTTCAAGTTCGAGTTTACCTCAGACCAAATCGTTTTTAAGCGATGTATATTTTTCTCTACCCCAGGGAGCTCCGACATCCTGGCCGAGAATGAACCAAAGCGCGGATGCAGTCCATGGTTGCAGAAAAAGGGGGTAGTCTTAATGGAGTCCTGGTATCGATTATTTAGGGCAAACTCAGCTAATGGCAGATGTTCCACCCAATCGGACTGATGTTCTGACACATAACAGCGGAGGTATTGCTCCAGAGCCTGGTTAGTATGCTCGTTTTGACCATTGGTTTCGGGGTGGTAGGCAGAGGAGAAGGACAACTCAATACCAATGCGTTTGCAGAACGCCCTCCAGAATTTTGAGACGAACTCTGTACCTCTGTCGGACACAATATTCACCGGAGCACCGTGAAGATGTACAACATGCACAATGAACAGTTTACTCAAGGTTTCGGAGTTAGGTAACCCAGACAGGGGGACAAAATGACATTGTTTGCTGAACCTGTCCACCACCACCCAGATACACGTTTTTCCATCTGAGGGCGGCAGGTCCGTAATGAAGTCCATGGAGATGTGGGTCCATGGACTCTCAGGGGTGGGCAAGGACTGGAGCCAGCCGGCAGGGCGATTATGGGGGGACTTGGCGGGGGCACAGACTTCACACGCTAAAACATAGTCTTTACAGTCCTTAACCACCGTCGGCCAGCAAAAGTTCCTAGTTACCAATCTGGTGGTATTATTGAAATGAGGATGGCCTGCCAGAACAAAGTCATGCGATTCTTTAAGAACTTGTAGGCGAAACGTAGCCGGGACAAACAATTTTTTGGGGGGCGTAGTGTCAGGAGCTTGTTCTGGGAACCTACGGATCTCCTCCAGAAGGTCCAAAGACACTGTCGACACAACGATCCCATTGGCCAATTACGGGACTGGCTCACAGTCCTCAGCTTGTGAGGGGCAAAAACTGCGAGAGAGGGCATCGGCCCTTACATTTTTAGTACCAGGGCAAAAAGTGATTAAAAAAAATCAAACCTAGAGAAGATCAAGGCCCACCTTGCCTGTCTAGGATTTAGTCTTTTAGCTGACTCCAGGTAGGTCAGGTTCTTGTGATCAGTAATTACAGTGATCTTATGTTTAGCGCCTTCGAGGAAGTGGCGCCATTCCTCGAAGGCCCATTTGATTGCCAGTAATTCCCGATTACCTATATCATAGTTTTTCTCACTGGCAGAGAATTTGCGGGGAAAAAAAGCACATGGGCGAAGCTGAGTGAGGGATGCAGTGCCTTGCGATACCACTGCTCCCACTCCGACTTCAGAGGCATCTACTTCTACAATAAATGGGTAGTCCAGATCAGGCTGAACCAAAACCGGGTTGGCCACAAAGCACTCCTTTAGTGTAGAAAATGCCTGAATTGCCTAAGGGTTCCAATTGGCCACGTCTGCCCCTTTCCGGGTCAAATCCGTGAGTGGTTTGGCAATTTCTGAGAAACCCCTGATGAACTTGCGGTAGTAATTAGCAAACCCTAAAAATCGCTGCAGCGCTTTTAGCAATTTGGGTTGTACCCAAGCTTTAATAGGTTGGATCTTGGCAGGATCCATGCGGAACCCTTTGCCTGAGACCATGTACCCTAAAAACTGTACCTCCTCAACAAAAAAAACACATTTCTCCAGTTTAGCAAACAAGGAGTGTTCTCGCAGTCTCTGCAGCACAGAACAGACGTGTTGAGCGTGTGTCACAGGGTCAGCAGAGTAAATCAAAATGTCATCTAAATACACGACGACATACTCCCCACAAATGTCTCTGAAAATATCATTAACAAAGTTCTGAAATACGGCAGGTGCGTTACTGAGTCCGAGCGGCATTACAAGGTACTCAAAGTGGCCAAGAGGTGTATTAAAGCGGTTTTCCACTCATCGCCGTCTCTTATGCGGACCAGATTATATGCCCCCCGGAGGTCAAGTTTATTAAACCAACAGGCTCCCATTAGCTGATTAAAAAGATCAGGGATGAGTGGAAGCGGATACTGGTTCTTTATAGTGATTGCGTTTAATTCCCGCCGGTAATCAATGCAGGGTCTGAGACCACCATCTTTCTTCTCTACAAAGAAGAATCCGGCCCCAACTGGTGAAATGGATGGTCTAATAAACCCTTTTTTAAGCTGTCTGCTATATAGTCATTCAAGGCCTGACGCTCTGGTCTGGACCGGAAAGATTAAATATTCTCCCTTTTGGGAGACGGGTATCCGGAATCAGATCTATAGGGCAATCATACTCTCTGTGTGGGGGTAATTGATTCTACAATAGAAAAAACATCCTCATAGTCTCTGAAAGCAAACGGTATGAAGGGGGTTTTAACCTTAACTTGGTTTACTGCTAATGATATGCAATTATCCTGACACTGCGAACTCCAGCGTACATCAGCCAGGTGCCAGTCAATTACAGGATTGTGCTGGCGTAACCACGGCATTCCCAAAATAACTGCAGAAGATAAATTATCCATCACAAAAAATGACATAAGCTCGGTATGTAATGCTCCCACAGACATGGCAATTTTGTCAGTAACAAATTTAACCCCCTCCTGAATAATAGATGTGCCATTAATAGCCGTGGTTTTAATAGGGGCATTAAGTCTTAGTAGTGGTTCACCAAGATTCCTAGCAGCCAAAGAATCCATAAAATTTCCTTCAGATCCACTATCCACATAAGTTTTTAAATACAGAGATTTCTGACCAAATGAAAGAGAGATAGGTAATAAAACTTTAGCCGCATCTGCGGGCAGTACCTGAGCCCCTGGGCAACCATGGCCGGAGCTGCCCAAGGGCCGATGTCCCAGGGTGAGGATCTCTGACGTTCAGCTTTCTCCCTGAAGTCTCTAGACTGCAGCATGTTTATGCAGGAAGATGAGAGTGATCCTCCAGACTGTGCACTGAAGGAAGTAACAGGTGTTCAGGCCAAAAATCAGCTCAGGCAGGAGAAAGAAAAAAAAAAGTTCAGGGAGACTGCTTTTGTATATCTTGGATATATACACAAGAAGCAGTTTTTTTTTAGGCCGGATATAATGTGACATCCGTCCGCTGATCTGGACTGCAGTAGGGACAGCACCACGAGAAACCCAGAGACCCTTAACCCCTATACAGGGATCTGGAATTGTAGCAAGGCCCAGGGGGTGGCTGTCTGGTGGAGCAGAGCACCAGAGCAGGACGGTCGCCAATAGGGAAGAACGCAGGGAACCAAAAACGTAGTCAGAAACCGGGAGAGCAGGGGAGGTACAGAAACGGCAGGCAGTGGCAGAGTCGAATAGGCAGTAGAGGGGTCAGAAATCCAGGCTGAGGTCAGAGTCAAACAATAGCAAATCACACAGTAGCACATAGGGGAACCAAGAATATATCCAGCGGCTTGCAAGACCAGTCCCAAGGTATTTGAGGGATCAGGTCATCCCTCACAGGCACCCGGACTGATGATGTCATCAGGACCGCCCCCAGGACCAGGCCAGATGGTGATGCACCAACCCCTTCATGACTGACAGAGGAGCGGAGCCTGCGTCCATCAGATGCCTGCGCAGGAGCCCCTTCTCTGTCGCCGCCATCACTCGGGGGGCGAACCATGGAGCCTCCCAGTGGCCGAGGCAGGAACAGCAGGTTCCGAGTCTGACTGCGATGTGACAGTCCGTTGCCTCCTAGTGGCCGAGGCCGGGACAGCAGGCCCCGAGTCTGACGGCGACGTGACAGAGACTCACTGAGGGCAGAAGGAGGATGGCACCGAGCCGTCCAGTAGAGGAACACCGACCGTCCGCCCGCATTCCGAGCGGCTGCCACCGCTCCACTCCAGCCCGCAGTGGCGGACCTCCCGCTACCGCCCGTGGCAGTCGCCGCCTCGCTCCAGCCCGCAGCTGCGGCCTGTCTGTTGCCGCCCGCGGTCCCCATAACACAGCTCTGGGCTGCAACTGCTGCTTGCCTGCAGCCACTCGAGGCTGTCGCCGCCCGTTCCCATCTTGGGGCTGCGGCCTCCATTTTCCAGCCCCTGGGCGACACCGTACTGCCTCCGCCGGGGGGTCGCTACACCGTGGAACTGTCCTGGGGCCTGCTGTGCCCCATCTCGCCTGGGCCTAGGATCGCCCGAAGTCTTCACCAGGGCCCAGCGGCTGAAACACCGAAACATCGCCGACCAGTACTCTGCTGGACGTCAGAGAGGATAAGTGACACGTTGTAATTAAGGACCCGCAGTCGGCCATACTGCGGCCCTATAGTGACCGGTCTTTGCCAGGTTAGTCTTGTTTGCATTACTAGTATATTCTTGTGTTGATCCCTGCGAGGACAATTATTGTTAGCTTGTTTGATTGCTCAAGATAGCCCCTATAGGCATCTATATATATAAAAGGTTACACTTTAAAGTTCAAACCGCCTTGCGTCTCGTCACTGCATCCGGCGTACCTGCGAGTACTACATTTGGTGTAGTCGGCAGGATGCAGTCTCCGAGCGTGGACGGAGGTGCCACAGGCCAAAGCGGGTCATGGATTCGACAGGCAATGAAGGCCCAGGTTCTCCGGCATGCTGTGGAACTGGACTGAGCGGATGCTAGGGCTCTTTTGAATGCATCCGATGACCCCCGACTTAGAAGCAAAAGTGGCCCTTATGGCATTGGACGGGGAGGCTCGGGATTCAGTAATGTTGAGCCCCCCGGCCATCGCAATACCTTCATAAGGGTCTTACAGATATTGGAGGAGACCCATGGGGATCCAACGAATGTGGGGGAGCTGAGAACCCGGTTGTTCAGTCGTATGCAAGAGGAGGGGAAGACGGTCACCCAGTACATGAACATCCTTCAGGAATTATACACGGCCATCGAGCGGAAGGACGGCGTAGGAGTAGGACCCATCGACATCACCCTACAAGACCTATTAGTGACCGGACTCCGAGACCCTCTAACAGCAGGCATTACGAGAGCAAGTCCGGGTAAATCCACGTATGGCTTTCTCCGAGGTGGGGAGCCAGGCGCACGAGAGCAGGAGCAGGGCCTGACGGTCCCCGTGGGAAAGGTCCGGAGCACGGAGGTCTCCGTGAATGCCATTGGAGAGCCCCAATGGGTGGAAGAAATGAAACAGGAATTGAAAAGCATCCGGGGCGAGTTGGCCGAGGTGAAGAGGCGGGCCGAGGCCACAAGTGAGCGGCCTGCAAGCCAGAGCCCCTGGGCGCCCCGGGGGTGCCATGAATGCGGAGAACCTGGCCATTTTGCCCGAGAGTGTCCGCGGCGTGGGAGATACCCACCCCGACGGCCATTAAACTAGAGGGCTCTGAGCCGGGGGACGCCGCTCGGAGCCAGAAACCACGAGATGGGGTGGTGGAAGTCCCGAAGATCTGATCGCGAAGTGTCCTGTGATATGGGCAGAGGTCGAAGGTTGTGCCGTACGATGCCTAGTGGACACGGGCTCGCAAGTAACGACCATGCCAGAGACGTATTTTCGGCAGCATTTCCCGGAGGCAGTGAGGCCCCAGTGGGGGCCCGTGATAAAGTTGGTAGCTGCCAACCAGCTACCGGTTCCTGTCGTCGGTGTAGTCTGGATGCAGATTTCACTATGTGGCAAATCCCTCGGTCGCCGGGGGGTGATCCTAACCCGGGGAGACACAAACGACGAACATCCGGTCACCCTGGGTATGAACATACTGCGGGAGTTCGGCAATCTACTCCTCAACTACTCCACGCAACAGTCTCTGAACCAGTGGTGCTCCCGCACGCTCCAAGGAGGGCGAGGTACTGGGGAAGGTGATTGCGCCGGCAGCTCCTCCACTCACGCTGCCGCGCAGACAGACTGTAGTAGCCTTACCTGGCCGGGCCTCGGTGCCCCTGGAGGGAGTAGAGATGCAGGTGGAGCCGTGCTTCTCGGAGCGCCTACCCCCTGGAGTCCTGGTGGCCCGCACCCTGGCCACTGTGCAGAAGGGGACCGTCCTGGTGTGCTGCGTCAACCTAGACGAGCAAGACATCGTACTGAAGCCACGGGCCAAAATGGCGAAGCGGGTGAGGCCTCTGAAAGAGGTGCTACCGGCTCCTGCATTCCAACTAATAGTGCAGGCAGGGGACCCTTGGGCGGTGTCTATTTGGTCTCTTCAGTCCACCGGGCCCTCGACCGTAGAAAAGGGCCGAGTCATCCTGGAGAGAATGCGAGCCGAACTCTCTGGCCTTACCATTAAAGATTCATACCCGCTGCCCCGCATAGAGGAGTCCCTATCCGCCCTGGGAAAAGCAACATACTTCTCGACTTTAAATCTGGCCAGCGGGTACTGGCAGGTGCCAATGTCAGAAGAAAACCGTGCCAAGACCACGTTCATTCTCCCCATGGGACTGTTCTAATTCAATCGTATGCTGTTCGGGCTGGCCAACGCCCCCTGGACCTTTCAACGGCTGATGGAGTGGTGTCTGGGAGATCTCAATTTCGAGGCCACACTGATATACCTGGACGACATCATCATCTATGCCACCACATTCGAGGACCATCTGCGGCAGTCGGGGCAGGTGCTCGGGCGGCTGCAGAAGTACGGGTTGAATGTAAAGCCCCAGAAATGCCACCTATTTCGTACACAGATCGAATACCTGGGGCATACTGTCTCCGCCGAAGGCGTTAGACCGTCCATGGAAAAGGTGGCCGCGATCCAAGGATGGCCTACTCCCGAGACGGTAAAAGATGTACAAGCCTTCCTGGGGCTGGTCGGATATTACCGTCGCTTCGTAAAGAACTTTGCACGGCAAGCTTGAGCCCTGCAAGACCTGCTGAAGGGAAGATGGATGGAAGATTCAGTGGCAAGAACCGCAGGAAGAGGCCTTACGAGATCTCAAAGCCGCACTCTCGGACGCCCCGGTGTTAGCTTATGCGGATTTTTCGCAGCCGTTCATCCTGCACACTGACGGGAGCCTTCACGAGCTAGGGGCTGTATTGTCACAAGTCCAAGATGGCTAGGAGAAAGTGATCGCTTACGGCAGTCGATCACTCCACGACTCCGAACGTAATCCCGACAATTACAGCTCCTTTAAGCTCAAGCTCCTTACAGTAGTGTGGGCCATGACGGAGCGGTTCGCAGAGTACCTGGCGGTCTCCGAGGTGGCGGTACGGACTGAGAACAACCCGCTATCCCACCTCAAAAATGCCAAGTTAGGAGCTCTGGAGCAACGATGGGTGGCCGGATGGCCAAGTTCAAGTACAAGATCATCTACAAAAGGGGAGCGAAGAATGTACATGCTGACGCCCTCTCCAGGATCCGGCGCACAATCCCAGGGCAAAGCCGAGACGACGAACTGGAAGGAGAGGAGACACCGTTTGCTCTGGCCCACGCCGGACTCACAGCCACCATGCAAGAACAATCCCATATAGGACCCCCACAGGGCATGCTAGAACAACCCAGTGATAAATGTATCCAGCAACAGCAAGAAGATGGAGAGATTGGACCCCTACGCCAATGGGTAGCCACCGGCAAAATACCCAGCGACTCCCAGAGGCAGACCTTGACTCAGGACACGTTGTTAATGCTACGCCAATGGAAGAAATTAGTCATCAGGAAGGGACTGTTCTACCGCAAGACAGTATCATGGACAACCTCAGCTACAGCTTGGCAAGTCGTCGTACCCGGAGCCCAACTTAGTGAACTAGCTCGAGAAGCCCATGAAAAAGGGGCTCATTTTGGGGCTCAAAAGACTTTTCAGTGGTTACAGCAAATGGCTTACCATCCTCGTTTGCAAACCGCAGTGGAAGAGGCTTGCCGGACATGCCGCCTATGCGAGCTAGCTAAACCACCACCACAACTGGCCCTAGTACAAACAATAGTAACATCAGCACCCCTCGATCTTTTGATGATTGACTATTTGACTAATGGCCCCGCACACCAGGGGTATGAACATTGTCTCGTCATGGTGGACCATTTCACCAAATTCGCCTTGGTAACGCCGACCCAAGATCAAACTGCGGAGTCAGCCGCCTACGCGATTTGCAAGAACTTTATACAAGTACAGTTAGGTCCATATATATTTGGACAGAGACAACATTTTTCTAATTTTGGTTCTAGACATTACCACAATGAATTTTAAACAAAACAATTCAGATGCAGTTGAAGTTCAGACTTTCAGCTTTCATTTGAGGGTATCCACATTAAAATTGGATGAAGGGTTTAGGAGTTTCAGCTCCTTAACATGTGCCACCCTGTTTTTAAAGGGACCAAAAGTAATTGGACAATTGACTCCAAGGCTATTTCATGGACAGGTGTGGGCAATCCCTTCGTTATGTCATTCTCAATTAAGAAGATAAAAGGCCTGGAGTTGATTTGAGGTGTGGTGCTTGCATTTGGAAGGTTTTGCTGTGAAGGAAACAAGCGGTCAAAGGAGCTCTCCATGCAAGTGAAACAAGCCATCTTTAAGCTGCAAAAACAGAAAAAACCCATCCGAGAAATTGCTACAACATTAGGAGTGGCAAAATCTACAGTTTGGTACATCCTGAGAAAGAAAAAAAGCACTGGTGAACTCATCAATGCATAAAGACCTGGGCGCCCACGGAAGACAACAGTGGTGGATGATCACAGAATAATCTCCATGGTGAAGAGAAACTCCTTCACAACAGCCAACCAAGTGAACAACACTCTCCAGGAGGTAGGCGTATCAATATCCAAATCTACCATAAAGAGAAGACTGCATGAAAGTAAATACAGAGGGTTCACTGCACGGTGCAAGCCACTCATAAGCATCAAGAATCAAAAGGCTAGACTGGACTTTGCTAAAAAACATCTAAAAAAGCCAGCACAGTTCTGGAAGAAAATTCTTTGGACAGATGAAACCAAGATCAACCTCTACCAGAATGATGGAAAGAGAAAAGTATGGTGAAGGCGTGGTACAGCTCATGATCCAAAGCATACCACATCATTTGTAAAACACGGCGGAGGCAGTGTGATGGCTTGGGCATGCATGGCTGCCAGTGGCACTGGGTCACTAGTGTTTATTGATGATGTGACAAAGGACAGAAGCAGCTGAATGAATTCTGAGGTATTCAGAGCCATACCCAATTGAGCATGCATTTCACTTGTTAAAGACTAAACTTCAGACAGAAAGGCCCACAAACAAACAGCAACTGAAAACCACCACCGTGAAGGCCTGGCAGAGCATCAAAAAGGAGGAAACACAGCGTCTGGTGATGTCCATGAGTTCAAGACTTCAGGCAGTCATTGCCAACAAAGGGTTTTCAACCAAGTACTAGAAATGAACATTTTATTTACAATTATTTAATCTGTCCAATTACTTTTGGTCCCTTTAAAAACAGGGTGGCACATGTTAAGGAGCTGAAACTCCTAAACCCTTCATCCAATTTTAATGTGGATACCCTCAAATGAAAGCTGAAAGTCTGAACTTCAACTGCATCTGAATTGCTTTGTTTAAAATTCATTGTGGTAATGTCTAGAACCAAAATTAGAAAAATGCTGTCTCTGTCCAAATATATATGGACCTAACTGTGCACGGCTGCCCCCAACGGATACATTCAGGTCAGAGGGCGTGTTTCCTGGGAAAAGTCATGGAAGAACTACACCGTCTCTATGGTATTAATAAGTCCCGGACCACTCCGTACCACCCACAGGGGAACGGGGCCTGCGGACGATTCAATCGGACACTAATCCAAAAGTTACGCACCTTGGAGAGCGACTGGAAGGCCCGTTGGCCTGAGTACATTCCTGAACTAGTGTGGGTTTATAACAACCGCCGGTTACACCGAGTCACCGACTACACCCCCTACTCGCTGCTATTCGGCCGGGAAGGTAAGGGAATCACGGAGGTGGAACTGAATCCGGAAGAACAGCAATCATGGACGGGAGTTTCATCGTGGGTCCGGAACCACCGGCATTGGCTACAGACCCTACACCGAATCGTCCATACAAAACTCCAGGACCTGGAGCATCCAGGGAGGACTCTGCCTCGGCCTATTAATCTCCAGGCCGGGGATCGGGTACTCGTACAAGATCAGCGCCCGCAGAACAAGCTGGAGCCCCGCTGGGAAGAGAGTCCATATCGAGTGTTGCGCCGAGTAAACCCCAATGGGCCAGTGTACGAAATACAACCTGAAAAAGACGGAGGTCTCCCTACCCATACCGTGTACCGTAATATGTTACGACTCTGTACTTCCACCGACCCTATGCGACCCAAGCCCACTCCTCAGGTCTCGGAACCTCTGCCAGCAATCTGGGATGAGGACGACGAAGAAGACCTCCCAGTAGTGCAAACGGACACTTCAAGGAATAATATCCCAGCGGACCCAGTCGACCTGCCAGGTCCGACTGATCCGCCAACTTCCACCGCCCCAGAAGACTCCACCACAGTCGAACCCAGATGCTCCGAGCGGTCAACAGCTGACAAATCCCCTGAATGCTACGAATAGGATCAGTTCATATGGCAGAGGAAGCTTTCGTCTCAAAAAGCCGACCCAGGCCTCCCCAAGCCCTCGCCTGAGGACTGGCGAGCATACAGGATGGGGGAGTGTAGGAGGAGGAGTCCCCGCTGTGTGTCCGGGCCGGAACCAAGGGGGCCGTCACTAAGGTTCCTAGGGGGACTGTTTCCAGGGGACAGAATTAGGAGACGGACCGCAGGTCAGGGGAGGAGCTAATATAAAAGGGGCTGGGGACGCCAGCAGCAGCCAGTCAATGACGGAGCAGGAGAGAAGAGGCACAGGAGCTAGAGGGCGCCAGGGACCCAGAGCAAGGACCTTTGCCAGAGAGCAGAGCAATGACAGGAGAGACAGAAGGGAGACTCACCGTGGGCAGAAGGAGGACAGCACCGAGCCGTCCAGCAGAGTAACACCGACCGTCCGCCTGCATTCCGAGCGGCCGCCACCGCTTCACTCTAGCCCGCGGTTGCGACCTGTCCGCTGCCGCCCGCGGCCGTCACCGCCCCACTCCAGCCCGCGGTTGTGGCCTGCCCGTTACCGCCCGTGGCAGTCACCGCCTCGCTCCAGCCCGCAGCTGTGGCCTGTCTGTTGCCACCCGCGGTCCCCATAACGCAGCTCTGGGCTGCGACTGCTGCTTGCCTGCAGCCACTCGAGACCGCCGCCGCCCTTTCCCATCTTGGGGCTGTGGCCTTCATTCTCCAGCCCCCGGGCGACACCATACTGCCTCCGCCAGGGGGGCGCTACACCGCGGAAGTCTCCAGGGGCCTGCTGCGATCCCATCTCGCCTGGGCCTAGGAGCGCCCGAAGTCTTCGCCAGATCCTCATCGGCTGGGCCTAGCGGCTGAAACACCGAAGCATCGCCGACCAGTACTCTGCCAGACGTCAGAGAGGATAAGTCACACGTTGTAATTAAGGACCCGCAGTCGGCCATACTGCGGCCCTATAGTGACCGGTCTTTGCCAGGTTAGTCTTGTTTGCATTACTAGTATATTCTTGTGTTGATCCCTGCGAGGACAATTATTGTTAGCTTGTTTGGTTGCTCAAGATAGCCCCTATAGGCATCTATATATATAAAGGTTACACTTTAAAGTTCAAACCGCCTCGCGTCTCGTCACTGCATCCGGCGTACCTGCGAGTACTACACTTGCCTCCTGTCACCCCTACAATCATAAATAGAGCAAACGTATAACAAGAAGATGGTCTTTCTTATCCTTTTTTATTACTTTTTGTGCCACCTGGCATATTAGTTAATCAGACCAGTCCGAGGGTCTGACCACTGGAACTTCACCTATTGCCATGTACGTGGCTGTTTACAACTGTCCCATAAACTTTCAATGGATCATGGTAAACCCTCATCTGCTGTTCCATTTAAACTGCTCCTAGTTACAGTCTTGCAGCAGGGGAGATGCGGGGCTCCCAATTTTGGCAATTGCTGGTGGTTCTAGTTGTCAGATCCCCAATGATATAGCAATTATCACCTACCCAAGGGTTTTTCTCCATTGGTAAGAAAATGCATGTGCTATTGTACTGTATATGGTGGTTTTGGTGGTGTTTTGACATTGCAACTCATGATTTTAACAGGAATTCTGGAATCACACGATCTATGAATCACATGATTTGTAACGTTAAAAATGCAACAAAAACTCAGGTCTCAAAAAACATGGATATTAAATAAAAAAAATATTAAAAAATAATACCAAAAAGGTGTGTGTTTGAAAGTATTCTAATGCTGTGTTCCCTCAATGAGCTTTTGGTGAGTGTCTGATATATGTTGCAGATTTTCTGCACTCTTTACGTAAATTAGGTAATTTCTTCATTGCGTTTTCCTGCTTGTTTTTCTAACAAGCGTTTTTATCGACTTTTTCTCGCTGCAGTTGTTGTCTCTGGTATCTCATGCTTTGTTTTGCTTTGACAAAACTTTATTGATATACTTAGATGCAAATTAGATGCGATTTTTCTGCATTTCCGCCGTTAAAACACGTGCGTCTTTACCTGCGGATTTTCCGCATCTAAGGCTAATTTCACACTTGCTTTTTTTTGCAGCGCGTTTTTCCCGCAAAAAACACATTGAAAAAACGCATACAAACGCATACAAATGCTGCGTTTTTTTCAAGCATTTTTATGAGCATGCATGAAAAAAACGCAGCCTTTTTATGCGTTTGTATGCGTTTTTAGTGCGTTTTTACCGCGTTTGCGTTTTTTTCCAACATTAGGTGGCCCCTCACATTAACCCAAACCATGACTTTACTAACCCTAACCCTGACCCTAACCCTAACCCTAACCCTGACCCTGACCCTAACCCTAACCCTGACCCTAACCCTAACCCTAACCCTGACCCTGACCCTAACCCTAACCCTTAACCAAACCATACTAACCCTAACCCTGACCCTAACCCTTAACCAAACCATACTAACCCTAACCCTAACCCTGACTCTAAACCATAGCTAACCCTAACCCTAGCCCTAAACCCCCTTAACTAACCCTAACTCTAACCCAAACCCCTAAATTCCATTGTCCAACTAATGGTAAAAAAAAAAACGCATGCGCAAAAAAACGCATACATAAGCATGCCAATGCGCACATATGCGCACCCATAGACTTATAATGGGTGTCTTGCTGTAAAAAAACGCATTGCGCGCGCATGCATTTTTTTGAGGCAAGTCGGACGCCCAAAAAATGCAACAGGATGCATTTTGTGCACCCGAGCGCATACCGCAAAAAAACGCATGCGCGGAAAAACGCATACAAACGCATGTGTATGCGCACATAAGCGCATCCCATGCAAAGTATAGGGGAAAAAAACGCATGCGTTTTTTAGCGCTAAAATCCCGCGAAAAAAAACGCAAGTGTGAAACCAATACAAGTCTTTTACACTGAGTAAAAAACAAGTACATTGGGCATGAGAATTCTATAAATCCCATCCACTCTGCTGGAACTGTAAGAAACTGCATTTATAACACAGCAAAAATACATAGCGTCAACAACTCACAAAAAAAGTTCATTCTGGGCACTCAGCCTAAAAAGCTAAGTGTGCACATAGCCACTTTCCACTCCAAACGCTCAGCAAAATGACTCAGTTTTCACATACCCACAGTGTAGTTTTACACAGTTTTACACAGCTATTTTTTTTCTAAGGCCGTAATCACACATGCGAGAAACTCGGAAGAGTCTCGCATCTTAATACCCAGAACTGCCACCTGCACTCGGATCGGAGAGTGCGGTTGCATAGAAATACATGCAGCCACATGCTCCGCTTCCGAGTGCCAGCGGCAGCGCCGGGTATTATGATGTGAGACTCTTCTGAGTTTCTCGCAAGTCTGACCTTGGCCTAAAGGAGATAAAAAAACGCTTTAAAGGGATTCTGTACTACTTGGACAACTCCTTCTCAATCTTACTGTTTAAAATAAAAACACTTCTACTCACACAAGGGTGCGACGTCGCGCAATTCCTGCTCCCATTCAGCATTGGCTTCACTGACCCCACCTTCGGACATATTGAATAGCAACAGGAAGTCAAGGCTATGGCTGCTCGCTGACTTCCTGTTAATGTTTGATTTGTCTGAAGACGGAGACAGTGAAGCCGGCACTGATTGGGCGCAGGGCACGCGTGATGTCACAACCTGATGTGAGCCCTGGGTGAGTGCCGACACCGCTTAGATACAGAATCAATCATTTTTTTCTCACCATTTACTCAATACAGTGGAAAAAATAGCGATAGTCATGCCTGAAACTAATAAAGCGTAACTATAATTGGGGCTGTTTGGCTTCACTTAAGGTGTCCAGCATTTGGAAAATACCCTAGTGGAAAATAAACTGACCCCCATTGTAAATATAGGGATACATCTAATGGTTGCACAAAACTAATGGTGGTTCTGAATGAACTAGGGTCACAACCATTATGAGACTTGTAGTGCCGGGGTATAGTTTTCAATTGGGAGACGTCAGAGACATCGGCTGCCGCCATGATGTCCCGGACGTGCTCCCTAGCGCGCACCCTCAGCTGACGGGACGTTAGGCCGATATATACTTTAGGGCACCCACAGGTGGCATAATAGACCACCTGAATGGTACTGCAGGTAATATGCTGGCGGATAGAAAAAGTACGCGTACCATCAGCTGATTGGAAAGTAGACGTCCGCAAAATATTTTTGCAGGCCACACAGTGACCACAGAGGAAACACCCCTGTGGTGGGCCAAGAGACTCAAAAAAGTTTTTTTGATGGGGCACATAGTGGGACTGCACCAACAGATCTCCCAAATTGGGACTCCTACAATAGGTCATGAGGGGGCGCCCTGACAATACTTTATTTAAACCTGGTTCCGTTCGCAAGACGTCCCAATGTCTATTGAGGCACTCCCTCATTGTGTCCCACTCTCCATTAAAAGTAGAGATTAATCTCACCAGGTCCCGGGAATCCCTCCTCTTCGGTGGAGGATGCAGAAGGGCCGAGCGTCTAGATTTTTTAGCACGATTATAACCCCTTTTTATGCTACGATGGCTGTAGCCTCTCACAAGGAATCGTTCTCTTAGGTCGTCTGCCTGTTGCTGGAATCTCTGTTCAGAGGAACATATGCGACGCATACGCAAAAATTGCCCAACTGGGATGGCCCGAATTGTTGCATAAGGATGGCAGGAGTCAGCATGAAGAAGAGAATTTACAGAGGTGGGTTTTCTATAGACATCTGTTTGTAAATGTAACTGTTGATCGACCAAAATTTTGATGTCCAATAAATCCACCTCCGTCTGACTATAACTATATGTCAATTTGATGTTAAATCTATTAGAATTAAGTTCTTCCATAAAAAGTTGGAGTTGATGCTGCGACCCCTGCCAGATGATGAAAACATCATCAACATACCGTAGCCAGCACTGCACATGGGCAGCAGCCCGCACCCCCTCTTCCCCAAAGACCTCCCTTTCCCAAAACCCCAAAAAGAGGCCGGCGAAAGAGGGCGCACAGGCCGCGCCCATGGCAGTGCCGCATTGCTGTAAATAAAAATAATTTTTAAAGATGAAAAAATTATGAGTCAAAATGTATTCCAATAACTCCAAAATTAATTCACAAATAGGGCCATCGCAGTTGCTGCCCCTCAAGAAATACCTACAGGCTTCAATGCCATCCTCGTGGCGAATGCAGGTATACAGAGACTCTATATCGGCCGTGACCAATATCATGTCCAATTCAAGGGAAACTCCATCAATCCTCCCCAGGATGTCCAATGTGTCACGAGCAAAGGAAGGTAAAGCTTCAACCAAAGGTTGAAGGTAATGGTCAATGAATTTACATACTGGTTCACATAAACCTCCAATGCCGGACACAATTGGACCCCCCGGAGGATTAGATGGATCCTTGTGAATCTTTGGCAAGAAGTATATAGTCGGAATCTTGGGAAATTTTGTTAGCAAACCATCAAAAATCTTCTTAGGAATGATCCCCCTATCCAAAGCAGCAGAGAGGATATCCTCCAAATCATTATTTGGAGGATACCGCGAAACGAACGTCGGGCCTCTCCTGATCAGTGTGCTTCTGGTGATTATAATGATGGGTATGTTTTAACCTTCTCCTTTCTTAAATGGGCTATGTGCAATAGTTTTATCTGTTCCTTCCACCCCACTCCATTACGTTCAAGGATTGTATGTCCAGGGTATGGTTATTGAAAGGGGATTGGAGGGTCCAGTATGTTTTGTTTTATTTATATCAATTTTGCCCGCTCACTATGAGGGAATCCATCACCTTTACCCCCATTCACCATGAATCACATTGCTCAGGGTTTTCTTTGTATCCGGTGACTATGATATTTTTCCATCTGATCTTTTAATGCCTGTTTGTGTCTTGTTCCCTTCGTCTTTCACAATAAAAGTTGTTATTTCATAGTAGCTTTGGACTCTTTTTCTCCTCTTTTCTCTATCTCCTTCAGGTACGCTACCCGATATTCCAGAAGCATGCGGCGGTTCCCAATGCTTTCCACCGAGCCAACCACAATGACTGGAACCATGTCATCTTCAACAGCAACTTGGATTTCCCCAGAAGGTGGGATCTTCACTCTCTTCACACTGGATCGATTTACCATCTCCTGCATCACCTTTCCAAGTCTGCCAACGACGTTCCACGCCAGATTTCTGGGTACCGGAATTATGTCTTCCACAAAGCCCATCCGACTTTGAGCTCCCCTCGCAAGCTCCAGACGTCGAGCGGCTTTCCTATTACGCAATACGAGCATCTGTTTCGTGCGGAGACATTGTAGGTGCATCTCCTTCAGGACAGCCACCCTCTTCTCTGTGTCTTCCGTTTCTGCAAGTATCACTAACTGGTCTGTCTCTGGTGCCCAGTTCACACTATATGCCTTTACTGCCTTTTTAAAGGTCTCATGCACACCCTCGCTGGCACATGCTTCTCGCACGTCTTCCAGTACCTCCATCACGCACTTGAAAGTCATGGACTTGTTCTCATCCTGGACAAACGGCTCTGCGTTCTCCACGGACACTTCCCTTAATACTGTTGACCTGACCGGTGGAATATCTTTTTCAGCTTTCCGCTCCAAATCTTCAAGAGATTTTACCTCTTTGAGGCCCCTTGCCAAGATGGGTACTGGCAGTTTCGTCTTTTCCTCACTCTGGTCGGGCCGCTGTAAATTTTCGTCCACCAACTTCTTCTCCCGCATAAGACCTCTTACAGTTTCTTTGAGCACTTCCACATCTTCTCTTAAGGTGTTGTTCACGCTGTGCCATGTTGACAGGTGACCTCTGAGCTTCAAGACTTCTTTCTCAAGCTCCTCCACTCTGTGCTCGGCCGTTTGCCTCAGGGCCTTGATTGCTGAGAGCTCGGACTCTAGGTGGCACAGCCGCTCCACCTGCACGGAGTTGGCGACTTCCATACTCGCCACCTTCAGACACTCCCTCACCAGGTGTTGACGTATCTCTTCGCGCCCTTGCTCCAAGTATTGTAGGTGCGCTTCTACCTGGTGACAACTGTCAACCCGCTCTTTCCACATGTATACCTTCTTGGTCAGGTTGTCAACTTGACCCTCTAGCTGTCGGGTGATAGCGGTCAAACTGGAGTCACTACTCATCCTGTCATCCAAGAACAGCAAGCCCCCTGTCAGTATTCCGGGTTTTCTAAATCACCTTGTGAATGAATTTTCCCTTTGTTAAGATGGAGGTTGCTGTTTTTGTGTGCCCTACTTCCTGTTCATGTGTATAAAACCGGCTCAGGTGCTACCTTTCCTTGCTGGAGTATTCTGCTTCCTTCAGCTGTGCTGCTGGTTTCTGAGTGTGCTTCTGCTGTGGCTCTGGACATTCCCTGTTCTCTGTAGGAAAGCTGCACTCATCTTTGGAACTTAACCCTTGGTTCACGGTATCTGGTAAGAACTGTGTTCCTGAACTATGTGTGGTTCTTAACCCTTCACTCTTCCCCAATGAGAGCAGTGGGAACTGTCACCTACCGTATGCCTTAATGTGAACCTGTTTCTGGACTCACCTGTGTTCATGCCGCTCCAGGGATCAACTTGTGAATCAGCTTTTGGACTTTCCTGTGCTCTTGCTGCGTCTGGGATTTACCTATAGACTTGTTCTGGACTTCCCTGTGCTTGCTACATACTTGATTGGACTCTCTCTGCTTCACTACGTTGTGAACTGCGCCACATCACCTGAGTGTTACACTCACCTTGGATCACATGTTTATGAGGACTCTGTTTTAGGAACTTTACTGAATTGCTATATAGCTTTAGGACTTGTCTCATTTCAGGTTATGAGCATGTTGTTTTTGGGTGTCACTGTTGTTATAAAAATACACTATTTGCACTAAAGTAACCCGCTTCTATCTGTTCATTGCCCCACGCTATCAGAATCCTCGAGTTCCTACAATAGTATTACACCCCCATTCACACAGGTGTCGGACCCCTTTTCTGGAAGTACCCCATCTCCCATGGTCACAAGTTTGGTCACCCCAGCCAAATCCCTGAGTTGGTCAGACCCACACTTTCTCTCGCTCACCCCGAGCTTGGAGGATCGACCTTGGGTGGTACTACCTCCTCCTTTGACCCACCCCACACATCATCAAACAAGACAAAGTCCCGGCCCCTCTCAAAGGGATGCACTAAGTTTGGTGGCATACTACCACCTTGGCACTCAACCCCCTTTGTCATCTCAATCATGACTCTGTCCACCATATAGTTCACAATGACCCCATGGTCGCAGCGAACCCTGACGTTTCTCTCGGTCAGAGATAAAGCGAGAGGAGTTCCTGTCAGTCACCTAACTGTTTGAGTCCAGCCTACCAGAGACTCCTTCCCGATGCAGCATCATGGTACACACCTGTGGCCCGTCGTTATCTGGAAAATACATGCCGCACTCCTCAAAAGACATACACACACACTGCGGTTCCGCAGACATGTCCACTGAGGTTCCCAGTGCTACCCCTTTTGAAAACTCGGCCCCTTTCTGGACCACCATCCCAATTTGGGCCACCGCCTCCCTCTGGGACTTCACTCCTTTTGGGTTACCATCTCAATTTGGATCACCACCCCCTCTGGGACTCCACCCCTTTTTGGGCCACCACCCCTATTTTGGCCACCGCCCCCTTTCGGGATTTCCCCATGTCCGTTCTGCAGGACTTCTTATGCCACAGTTCACACAGTACAGTTTATGTCCTTTTTGGGTTGGTACTGGCCCTTTAAGCACGACACCACACCAGTTTCTTCTGGCACCGCCCACTAGCAACTGCTGGTGTCACTGCAGCTCCTGCTGCGCCGTTTTCGTGGACCCGTCGATCCACCGCAATCTTCGTAACCCCGCCGAGTTACCGCTAGCCGCTTGTCACCTTTGTGACCCCACTGAGCCACAGCAAGCTACCTTGAAAAACTTCGTGACCCCACTGAGTCACAGCAACACCTTCAGCTTTACAGGAAAGAGAAGAGAAAAAAAAACAAAAATAAAAAACAACACATGCACAGTCTCTCACTGACCTTGGTCAGTATAACACGGATTCCTGTCCGCTACATAGAATCATAGAATCATAGAAATTACCTGCTGGTGTCAGCCACACAGGTTCCCGGACGCCTCTTCTCCTCAGAGGTATCCCACAAATATCAATACAGTCACTTTCTCTGACCCTGGTCAGTATTACTCACGGTTTTCAAGACCGTCTGCTCTCTTGGCTCAGAGCCGCCAGTACGGCAACATGTGCTTCTTGGAACCGCTGCCCGCAGTCTGTCACCAATTGTAGGGATTTGACTTGCTCAAGAGCAACGGGAGTCAATCAGGAGGCACGTTCCTTTAAAAGTTCATAGGGTTTATTGCTTCATAACCCATAAAGCAGCACATAACACAAGGAATAGCCTTTAGTTCAGGCAAAAGCAAGCATAAATGTCCATTATTTCAGGCTCAGTCCTGGAGCCTCAGCAAAACACAGGAGGCTTATCCCTCCCCACATACAGCCAATATGCATAGGCCTCACCAGGTCAGCAGCCTCAGCACGTGGTTTTCAGGAAGGTAGCACACCTTTCTCTACCTAGGCTTGCCGGGACCTTCCACATGGCCCAATCAGATCCATGCGCTCTCTCATGTGACCTACTCTGGTTACCTTATATGGTCTGTAGCCACGCCCACCGGATCACATGGCTATGACCTCATTGCAGGTCCTATATCAGATTCACACCCATTCACACACATACAGCTTAGTATGGGCGTTTTTAGATACAGAACCTCAGCAGTATCACTGCTGATCAATACATAAACAAGTCTTCATCCCAAGGCCACCCACCTTGGGATACATAATGGTCATTTGCCATCCTATACCCATTACCACAATGGATATTACTGTAGGCCCGTCCTGGGACACCAACACAGCACCCCCTAGTGGACATAGTGGTCACTGCACCACAACGTATAATTACTGCATGGCGATCGTGCACGCACATAGCTGACACAGCAATCGCCGCCGTGTGTCAGTTGATTCTGACAACTCTCACCCAGCACTAAGTGCCAGGAGCAATCGCAGGTCACCAGAGCTAGGAAACTTGCTTGACCATGCGCACTGCATGATCAGCAACTTTCTCTGTCAGTGCAGAGCTGACAGTTTGCGTAGCACAGGGATGCTGCTACATCCTCATGCTTTACAAGGGATCAGCCTGCAAAAATGATAAGTAAAGAAGTTTTTAAAAATGTTTAAAAAATTTTAAATCATTGTTAAAATTTAAAAAAAATAAAAACATAATAATAAAAAAATCAAAAGATATTGTATCCATAAATAAATATTTGTATGAAACAAAATATAAACAATAAAAGAAACATATTTGGTATTGCCTCCAGAAGACCCAACCTGTAAAACTGTCCCACTAGTTAACC
Source organism: Dendrobates tinctorius (assembly GCF_039654945.1). Lineage (NCBI taxonomy): Eukaryota > Metazoa > Chordata > Amphibia > Anura > Dendrobatidae > Dendrobates > Dendrobates tinctorius. Next base: position 20,382,984 of record NW_027361700.1, read on the forward strand.
CCTTTAGTGAACACAATAAAATAAAAAAAGAAGGCAAAAAACCAATGCTTTATCATCATTCCGTTGAAGAATAAAGTGGAATAAAACGCAATCAAAAATAATTCCCTCCAATTTTTGGAAAAATGCTGCGTAGTAGCTTTTGCAGATTTATTTGGGCAAGTGGGTGTCCAGGTATTCGTATTGAAGTCCTGATCAGACACAAACAAAAGGGGGGCCTAAGCCTTCCAGATTGTAGAAGGTATTACATGGCAACAATTGCACACTAGAGTCCTGGAATTCTTTCATCATTTGGAGGGGACATTATGGGTCAAACTAGCTCAATCCATTTTCGTTTGTTCTAAAGCTCTTACCACTCTCCCATGGTGCGCTCATTTAACTGTTCCCTCTCCTGTCCTCATGTCATATAGTACTTATGCCACTGTTCTTGCTTTGAGATCCCATAAAAAAGCCTATCCTTACTTAGCTCCCGATTTCAGATAATCTGGATTTCCCACCAGGCCTATCTGCGGTTCAAACAAATCCCATCCGATATTCTTTTCTCATCTCCAATACTTTGTTGCTCCCCCTCCGTGACTTGCTACAGGGAAGAGCTGCTTCCCCGAAGGTCAATTATGAATATAGTCAGTTACAACACTTCTATTAAACTATGAAGAAGCGTGGACATCTTCATTAAGATCTCACAAAGTTTGAAAAACTGTGCTTATCATTGTTACCCCCTACACACTCCATCTCCCTACTTTATAATCTCCTCATTGCCCAGGTAACTGACAGTAGGCCAGCATTTTGTGATGCATGGGAAAGGGAACTGGGGAAGTCCTTCTCTGACTCACAATGGGATAAGTGTTTCTTCCTAATACATAAAACCTCAACATGGTCCAAAGCTCAGGAAACCTTCAAAATTATCTCTAGATGGTACCGGTTACCTGCGGTCCTTCATAGATCGTACCCAGTGGTCTCAGACAGATGTTGTAGGTGTGGGGAGGGGACAATGTCACAGATATGGTGGGAGTGCCCTATAATAAATACATTTTAGGCAAAGGTGGTTCCCTTGAGAAAATAACTGGTCTGATTACTCCCAATACGCTAGAAGCCCTCCTCTTACGAATGTCACCAATAAGTAAACACATGTATAAAAGGTCTTCAATAGACTACCTAATACAGGCGGCTTAAGAATGTCATTCCGTGACATTGGAAAGGCACTACTACTAAGAGTGCCCCGTCTGGTCAGCCATTGGTCCCAAGGTGCTTCCGGGTCAGGGCACAGCTGGAGCATAAGAAGCAGGAAGGAGGCGCAGCTGTGGCCTATGGCGCATGCGCATAGCGTGCAGGGAAGGCATCGGTCGCAAGCCCGTCTCAGGTGACCACCACAGCCGTCGGGTGGAGAGAGGCTGCGGCGTGGGAGCGGAGGCCGACTGTGGCGTGGGAGCGGAGGCCGGGTGAGTATGGCGGAGCGGTGTAACAGTACCCCCCCTAAGCCGCCCCCCCGAAGGTTAGCAAGAAACCTCTAGAGGATACGGGGAGCATTGATATTCTCCCGAGGCTCCAAAGATCTCTCCTCAGGACCAAAGCCCTTCCAATCAACAAGAAAGAAAGTCCTACCTCTAACCCTTTTCACCGCGAGAATGTCCTGCACTTCAAAAACGTCGTTGGCACCCACCGGCTGAGGACCAGGATCAAGCGAGGAATGGAAACGATTCAGCACCACAGGCTTCAGGAGAGAAACGTGAAAGGTGTTCGGGATCCGGAGCGAAGCAGGCAACCTCAATTTGTAGGTGACTTCGTTAATACGTCCCAGAATTTCAAACGGACCGATGTAGTGTGGGCCCAATTTGTAGGAGGGCAGTTTTAATCGGATGAATTTGGAGGAGAGCCAGACCTTGTCGCCAACACGATACGGAGGAGAAACCCACCTCTTTTTGTCTGCATAGTTCTTCATCTGATCAGCGGATCTCTTGAGTGATGTGTTGGTCTCAGCCCAAATCTTAGAAAATTCCGAGGACAAGACGTTGGCCGCGGGTACCTCGGAGGCAGGAGTTATCGGAAGAGGAACGCCAGGATGACTGCCAAAAACAATGAAAAACGGAGACTTGGCCGAAGACTCACCAGCATGGTTGTTATAAGCGAACTCTGCCCAGGGGAGTACGTTGACCCAATCGTTCTGGTGGGTGTTAGAGAAGTGACGTAAGTATCCCGTAAGCGTCTGGTTGGTACGCTCTACCTGTCCATTGGACTGTGGATGGTAGGCCGAGGAGAAGTCAAGGGAAACGTTCATGAGCTTACAAAGCGAACACCAGAACTTGGAGGTAAACTAAACCCCTCGGTCAGACACAATGCGTCGAGGTAGTCCGTGAAGTCTGAAGATTTGACAAATGAAGATTTTGGCCAGCTCCGGTGGTGAGGGAAGACCGGGCAGAGGGATGAAGTGAGCCATCTTGGAAAAACGATCCACCACCACCAGGATGACTGTGCAGCCCGCAGAGCAGGGTAGGTTGGTGATGAAATCCATGGCGAGGTTTTCCCAAGGAACCGTAGGGACAGGCAACGGAAGCAACAAGCCGGACAGAGATCTCTGTGGCACTTTGTTTTTTGCACAGGATAGACAAGAAGCCACAAAGTCGAGTACATCTTGGCGAAGCGTGGGCCACCAGTAGTGACGCGTGATAAGGTCAAGGGTCTTCTTAGTTCCGGCATGGCTGACCAGTTTGGAGGAGTGCCCCCATAGAAGAACCTTTCGCTTGAGATTCTCTGGCACAAGCATCTTGCCAGGTGGGGGAGTAAGCCAGTTCACCGGAGCCACGGTGATGATCCTAGTGGGATCAATGATATGCGAAGGTTCCTCCGTGGATTCGTGTGGCTGGAAGACCCTGGACAGGGCGTCGGCTTTGGAATTCTTGTTGCCTGGATGGAATCGGAGCTCGAAATCAAATCAGGCGAAAAATAAGGACCATCTGGCCTGGCGAGGGTTAAGTCTCTGGGCAGACTGGAGATAGGCCAGATTCTTGTGGTCCGAGAAGATGACAAAAGGATGGACAGCTCCTTCCAAGAGGTGGTGCCATTCCTCCAAGGCTAACTTGATGGCCAAAAGTTCCTGGTCGCCGATCGAGTAGTTACACACGGATGGAGAAAAGGCCTTCGAGAAGAAGCCACAAGGGTGCAGGTGACCGGAGGCAGTTCTCTGGGACAGTACCGCCCCGGCACCCGTCGAGGAAGCGTCCACCTCGAGTACAAAAAGTCGATCGCTCTCAGGGCGATGCAGGACCGGAGCCGTGGAGAAAGCCCATTTTAGGGTCAGAAAGGCCTCCTCTGCCTCAGGAGACCAATCCTTGGAAGTAAACCCTTTATGGGTGAGCGCAGAAATGGGTCTTGTGATCGCGGAGAAGTGGGAGACAAATTGCCGGTAATAGTTGGCGAACCCGAGGAATCGTATCGCATTTAATCCGACGGGCGAGGCCATTTGAGGATGGCAGACAACTTCTCAGGATCCATCCTTAGACCAGCGTCGGAGATAATGTATCCCAGGAATGGCAGAGAGGTCTGTTCGAAGAGACATTTCTCAATCTTCGCATACAGGCGGTTCTCCCGAAGACGCTGAAGCACCAGGCGGACACTCTTTCTGTGGGACGAGAGTTCCGGCGAGAAGACGAGGATGTGGTCTAAGTACACGACCATACAGGAGTACAAGAGATCCCGGAAGATCTCATTGACGAACTCTTGAAAGACTGCAGGAGCATTGCAAAGACCGAAGGGCATGACCAGGTACTTGTAATGGCCATCTCGAGTGTTGAAAGCGGTCTTCCACTCGTCACCTGCACGGATACGGACCAGATTGTAGGCTCCTCTGAGGTCCAGCTTGGAAAAGACCCGAGCCCCTCTGAGACGGTCAAACAGCTCCTGAATTAGTGGAAGAGGGTACCTGTTCTTGATGGTAATCTCATTCAAGCCCTTATAGTCAATGCACGGCCGTATAGTTCCGTCCTTCTTTTTGATGAAGAAGAACCCGGCTCCCGGGGGCGAAGAGGATTTCCATATAAAGCCTTTGGCGAGGTTCTCTCGGACGTACTCGGACATGGCGGTGGTCTCTGCGGGAGACAGAGGGTAGATTCTGCCCCTTGGAGGGGTTGAACCGGGAACAAGTTCAATTGGGCAGTCAAACAGCCGGTGTGGAGGGAGGACCTCCACTTCCTTCTTATCAAAAACATCGGCGTAGGAGCTGTAAGCTGGAGGAAGACCCGGGAGGTCTGGAGGAGACCGAGGAGTGGCCGCCAGGCGGACAGGAGTCAGACAGCGAGCTTGGCATGGGTGCCCCCAGCGGAGTATCTCCCCAGAAGACTAGTCGAGAACAGACTGATGAGTCCTTAACCATGGAAGACCGAGTAGAATGGCGTGAGAGAGCTTAGGTAAAACGTAAAAGGCTATCTTCTCTCGATGTAAGGCTCCGACTTGCAACTCCACCTCTTCAGTGACCAAGGTGATGGTCACCTGTAGCGGTTTGCCATCCACGGTGGCAATCTGAAGTTACCCGCTGAGCCCGAATCCACGTAGGCCACCTCGGAACCACGCCTCCCTCCTGAAACCAAAAGCACAGAAATCGTAAGGGGTTGAGAGGAATCATCATCATCACCTAGGAAGGCCTCTCTTACCTGACCTAGGTGGAGTCGTTTCGTTGTCTCTTAGGACAGGTGCGGATATAGTGTGACGAATCACCTCAATAGAGGCACAGACCTTGTGCCCGTCTCTCTCTCTGAAGCAACTCGGCCAACCTGAGACGATCTATCTGCATGGGCTCACCCGAAGAGAAGGAAGAGGACCCGACTGAATGGGAGCTGGCAGACCGGGTGAAAGGAGAAACTGACCTGGAGGACCGCCTGTCTCTCGCTGACTCCTGAGCGCGCTCCAGGAAGCGCAGGTCAATGCGGGTAGCCAGTGAGATAAGGTCCTCTAAGGTGGATGGGGTATCTCGACCTGCAAGTTCATCCTTTATTCTACTAGAAAGACCGCACCAGAATGCCCCAACAAAGCCGCGTTATTCCAGCCAAGCTCGGAGGAGATAGTACGAAAGCGAATAGCGTACTGTCCGACCGTGAGAGAGCCCTGGTGTAAGTTAAAGAGTGACTCAGTGAGAGAGGCTAACCGACCCGGCTCATCGAAAACCTTACGAAACGTATCCAGGAAAACCGGGGGACTCGAGACGACCGGGTCGTCACGTTCCCAGAGCGGGTTTACCCAAGACAGGGCCTCTCCCTCCAGATGGGACATGATGAAGGCCACTTTGGCCCGATCAGAGGGATATTGCTGCGGCAGCCATTCAAAGTGGAGACTACACTGATTTAAGAACCCCCTACAGAGCTTGGGATCCCCGGTGAAATGAGGCGGCTTGGCGAGGCGGGGCGTCGGGAGAGCAGTAGACGCAGGAGGAGGAGTCGGCACTGCAGTGGCAGCCTGGAGGGCCGACAAGCGACTATCAAAGGAGGCCATGTAGGACAAAATGTGGTCTTGAGTATCTTGGTGCTGACCCAGCTCCTGTTGGAGACTGGCCAGCTGAGTGGCATTTCCAGGATCGGCCACCTGTAAGGCCGACAAACGGGTGTCCATCGACTTCATGACTGACATAATGCGCCCCTGATTCTCCCGTAGGAATAGCCACTCTTTCTGGGTAGCAGCTGTAGTACCGGCGGAGTCCATGGCCTGATCGTACTGTTAGCATGGGTGGTCTGGAGCAGGAAACTCCGGGAGTGGACCCTCTGGACCGTGGCACCGAGGGACCCCGGGCGAGCTGCCAGGTGGAACCGACCCCTATACAGGGACCGTTAGGAGCAGGCCCAGGGGTTCGAGTACCACGGTAGCCGGTACCGAGAGGGGCGGCTCAGGATGGACCGGAGTAAGACTGAGACTGGAGTAGGACGGCAGGAACACTGAAGGCAGGACTGGAGTAGGACAGCAGGAACACTGAAGGCAGGACTGGAGCAGGATGGCAGGAACACTGGAGGCTGGACTGGAGTAGGACAGCAGGAACACTGAAGGCAGGACTGGAGTAGGACGGCAGGAACACTGGAGGCTGGACTGGAGCAGGACGGCAAGAGCACTGGAGGCAGGACTGGAGTAGGACGACAGGAACACTGAAGGCAGGACTGGAGTAGGACGGCAGGAACACTGAAGGCAGGACTGGAGTAGGACGGCAGGAACACTGAAGGCAGGACTGGAGCAGGACGGCAGGAACACTGGAGACAGAACTGCGGAAGAGAGCAAGGAACACGGGTAGCAGGACTGAGAAGCTGCTGCGAGGAGCAGCCGAGACTGGAACTGCAGGAGCAGAGTGCACATGATGAAGCGAGGCCAGAGTGTTAGGAAACACAACGATCAGGCGCCTCCCTCAGGGGGAAGCGGCCTGATATGGCCCTATCTGGTCAGCCATTGGTCCCAAGGTGCTTCCGGGTCAGGGCACAGCCGGAGCATAAGAAGCAGGAAGGAGGCGCGGCCGCGGCCTATGGCGCATGCGCATAGCATGCAGGGAAGGCATCGGTCGCGAGCCCGTCTCAGGTGACCGCCTCGGCCATCGGGTGGAGAGAGGCTGCGGCGTGGGAGCGGAGGCCGACTGCGGCGTGGGAGCGGAGGCTGGGTGAGTATGGCGGAGCAGTGTAACAAATGGTTTGTGGAGATTTCTCTTTTTAATAGGATGGATCATCTGATTGTCCTCTCACAGGCTGATGTTGATAGATATTGTGTGATTTGGAGGGATTGGATAGATTTCCAAAACTTTGACGCCTACCATCTTGCCCCCAACTAAGATTATCCGGCATATCGTCACAACAATGTTCATAATCACACTCTATTGATTGATGGTCTGCCGTGGTCCACTCCCTCTCTCTCTTTAAATTTCATATGGAAAAATACATGCTTGATCGGGATATTGATGGAAAATCCTCCCTATACCCTATGTTCTGTAGTCATGCATAGATTTATAGTTATATTTTAACCACTGTACTATTTGTATTGTATTTTCTAAGTACAAAAATAAAAACTTGAATTTGAAAAAAAAGATTGATTTAAATAAACATGGTATCACTGAAAACGTCACCTTGTCCCGCAAAAAAACAAGCCGCAATACAGCTCCATCAGTGGAAAAATAAAAAAGTTATAGCTCTCAGAATAAAGCGATGCAAAAATAATAATTTTTTTCCATAAAATAGTTTTTATTGTGTAAAACCACCAAAACATAAAAAAATATAAATTTGGCATCACTGTAATCATACTGACCCGAAGAATAAAGCTGCCTTATCAATTTTACCACACGCAGAACGACATAAACCCCCCCCCAAAAAAAAAAATTCCTGAATTGCTGGTTTTTGTTCATTCTGCCTCCCAAACATCTGAATAAATGCGATCAAAAAATGTTGTGCCTGAAAATGGTACCAATAAAAACGTCAACTTGTCCCACAAAAAAACAAGCCATCACATCACTCTGTGGGCCAAAATATGGAAAAATTATAAAAGTGTCTTTTAGTGTGTAACACCAGCCAAACATAAAAACACGAATATAAATAAACATGGTACCCCTGAAAACATTACCTTGTCCCGCAACAAAATAAAGCGATGCGAAAATAATTATTTTTGCTATAAAATAGCTTTTATTGTATAAAAGTGCCAAAACATAAAAGATATAAATATGGTAATGCTGTAATCGCACCAACCCGAAGAATAAAGTCGCCTAATCACTTATACCGCACGAAGAACGGCGTAAAAAATAAATAAAACCAATACTTCACCTGCTATTGATTTTTTCATTCTGCCTCCCAAAGATCGCAGTAAGAGTTGGCACACATTTATCCTGCGCTCTGCACTGAACGCTTGCATTGGTGTTTCCATGTAAATCTATGAAATACGTGATTCAGACGGAACCTCTGGCTGAAGATTCCCTGTATTGAGATAAATGTGGAAGCCGTCTGATCTGTGATCCGGTGGTGTCCGTCTTTTTAGGATTGCATAAAAGTGCAGTTGACCACAGTTTTGTGCACTTCTGAAAAGAAAGACACCACTGAACAGAGGCCAGACGGACTCCAGAGTAACTCTGCTGCCTCATTATAGTGAATGGATCCATCAGGAGTTTAATCTCAATCACGTCACTCAGAGAGTTAGCTGGAAAACCCCAATGTAAGTGCTCAGCGTAGAGCGCCAGATAAATGTGATCCCAAACGTTATGTAAAATGTTCCCAATAAAAGCTTCAACTCAATCCACAAAAAAAAACAAGTCCCCACTCAGGTTTGTCATCTGTTAACAGAAATGTAAGGGGCTTCCACATTATTGGTAGTACCAAAGGCTCCGGAAAAGCGAAATGGCTCCTCACCTGCCACAAGAAATTCAGCAAATTCTCCGCTTCCAAATCCAAATGCCCCCTCCCTTCTGATCCCCACAATGTACCTAAACCAAATATAGAATCCACATGTTTTGCATTTCTAAAGCAATAAGAGCCCGCCTAACTTACGGGTGCATGTCTCCAGAAGCACGGGCTGGGCTTAATGTACTGGTGACTGCAATGTACTGGTCACTACAGCGTACGGGTCACTACAACGGCAGCTTGCAAATTTCACTCGGCAACATTTATTGCTGCTTGTTTCTGGAAAATACCCATGGAGTCAAAATCGTCTCTACAACAGTAGTTAAATTCCCAAAGGGGTATAATTTCCAAAATGGTGTCTCTTGAGTGGGGATTGTGCTCTTCTAGCATTTAGGGGCTCCTGGAGTCAAATAGCTCTCTGTTCCTCCCGAGTCTCTCTGTAAGGCTAAGTAGTACTGTACAGCCACATATGGGATATTCCCACATTCAGCAGAAATTATGGAGCCATTTTTACCCACTTCTTGTGTGAAAATATAAAATCTTGGACTAAAACAAAATTTTGGTGGTAAAAATGTAGTTATTTTTTGTTTACTGCCCAATGGTATAAAATTCTGTGACACACCCTTGGTACCAATATGATCACTGCACCCCTAAATTAATTCATTGAGAGGTGTAGTTTCTAAAATGGGGTCACTTATGGAGGGTTCTGCTGTTCTAGTACCTATGGACTCTCCCAGTGGGTCATGGCAGAACAGTAAAATCTGGCGCTCCTTGCCTTCTGAGCTTTGCACTGTGCCTGAAAAATATTTCCCAATTACATGTAGGGTATTGGCGCAATCAGGAAAAAATGGACCTCAGTATGTTGTAAAAAAATTTCCCATTAACCCTTAGAAAAATTAAAAACTTGGGGCTAAAACAACATTTTAGTGGTAAAAATGTAATTGATTCTTTCTTCACCGCTCAATGATATAAAATTCTGTGAGGCACATGTGGTGTTAATATGATCACTGCACCCTCTAGATGAAGTCATTGGGAGTGTAGTTTGTAAAATGAGTTAACATATAAGGGGTATATGTTGTTCTGGCACCTCAAGGGCTCTGCCAATGTGACATGGCACTCTCAAACCATTCCAGCAAAATCTGAACTCCAATATGGCGCCTTTTCCCTTCTGAGCTTTGCACTGTGCCTCAAAAGTAGTATTCCCCCATATATTTGGTATCGGCGTACTCAGGAAAAATTGCGCAACAAATTGTATAGTGCAACTTCTCCTCTTACCCTTATGAAAATGCAAAATTTGGGGCCAAAATAACATTTGTGCGGAAAATGTGATTTTATTATTTTCATGACTCAACATTATAAATTTCTGTGAAGCACCCAGGGGTTCAAGATGCTCACCACACATCTAAATGCATTCCTTGAGGGGTCTAGTTTCCAAAATGGCATCCCATGTGGGGAGTTTCCACTGTTTCGGCACATCAGGGGATCTCCAAATGGTATATTACGCCCACTAATTAATCCAGGAAATGTTACATTCAAAAAGTCAAATGATGCTCCTTCCCTGCCGAGACCTGCCATGCACACAAACAGTAGTTTTCTCCCTCATATGAGGTAACGGCGTACTCATGAGAAATTGCACTACAAATTGTATGGTGTAATTTCTCCTGTTACCCTTATGAAAATGCAACATTTGGGGCTAAAAACATATTTGTGGGGAAAATGTGATTTTTTTATTTTCACGGCTCAAAGTTATAAACTTCTGTGAATCACCTAAGGGTTAAATGTGCTCACCAGACATCTAGATCAGTTCCTTGAGGGGTCTAGTTTCCTAAATGGTGTCACTTGTGAGGGATTTTCACTTTTTAGACACATCAGAGGCTCTCCAAACGTGACATGGTGTTTGTCAATTGTTCCAGCAAATTTTGCATTCAAAAAGTCAAATGGCACTCCTTCTGCCGTGCTCCCAAACAGTGGTTTTCTCTCTCATATCAGCATGCTCAGAAGACATTACACAACAAATTTTGGGGTACATTTTTTCCTGTTACCCTTGTCAAAATAAAAAAATTTGGATGTGAAGTAAATTTTTTGTAAAAAAAAAAGTTAAATGTTCATTTTTTTCCACATTCCAACAATTCCTGTGAAGCACCTGAAAGGTTAATAAACTTATTGAATGTGCTTTTGAGCACCGTTAGGGGTGCAGTTTTTAGAATCATGTCACCTTTGGGTATTATATCATATAGACCCCTCAAAGAGACTTCAAATGTGATGTGGTCCCTAAAAAAAATGGTTTTGTAAATTTTGTTGGAAAATTGAAAAATTGTTTGTCAACTTTTAACCAATATAAGTTCCTAACAAAAAAAATGTTTGTTCAAAAATAGTGCTTATGTAGATATGTGGCATATGTTATTTATTTGCAATTTTGTGGGACATATCTCTCTGATTTAAGGGTAGATGAATTCAAAATTTGAAAATTGACAAATTTTTGACAAATTTCCGTTTTTTTTCACAAATAAATGCAAGTCATATCGAAGACATTTCATTTTACCACTATCATGAAGTACAATATGTCACAAAAAACAGTCTCAGAATCACAAGGATCTGTTAAAGTGTTCCAGAGTTATTACCTCATAAAGTGACAGTGGTCAGAATTGTAAATATTGGCCTGGTCATCAACGTGCAAAGCACCTTTGTGGGTAAAGGGGTTAAATGTTTCATATCACCAAGAAAATTTAAATATTAGACAAAGAATACACAAGTAAACACAAAATGCAGTTTTTAAATGAAAGTCTTTATAACTAAGGGAAAAATAAATCCAAACTTACAGAGCCCTGTGTGAAAAAGTGATTGCCCCCTCCCTTTGATGCATAAATTAACTGTAGTTTATCACATCTTTGGGAAGCTAAGTTCAAATTTCCTTAGCTATACACAGGTCTGATTACGGCCATACCATTTCTCAATCAAGAACTCACTTAAATAGGACCTGTCTGACAAAGTGAAGTAGACAATAATATCCTCAAACGCTAAACATCATGCCGTGATCCAAATAAATCCTGGAACAAATGAGAAACAAAGTAATTGAGATCTCTTAGTCTGGAAAAGGTTATAAAGCCATTTCTCAAGCTTTGTGACGCCAGCGAACCACAGTTAGATCCATAGTCCACAAATGGCAAAAACATGGAACAGTGGCGAACATTCTCAGGAGTGGCCAACCAACCAAAATTACACCAAGAGCGCAGCAACGACTCATCCAAGAAGTCACAAAAGACACCACAGCAACATCCAAAGAACTGCAGGCCTCACCTCAGTTAAGATCAGTGTTCAAGAGAACACCATAAGAAAGAGAATGGGCAAAAATGACCTGCATGGCAGAGTTCCAAGACGAAAACCACTGCTGAGCAATAAGAAAATAAAGACTTGCCTCAGTTTTGCCAGAAAACATCCTGATGATCCCCAAGACTTTTTTTGAGAATACTCTGTGGACTGACAAGAGAAAAATTTAACTTTTTAGTAGGTGTAGTATGTCCCACTACAACTGGCGTAGAAGTAACACAGAAAAGGAGCATCATACCAGCAGTAAAATATGGTGGTGGTACTATGATGGTCTGGGGCTGTTTTACTGATTCAGGACCTGGAAGACTTGCTGTGGTAAATGGAACCATTAATTCTGCTGTCTAACAAAAAATCTTGAAGGAGAATGTCCAGCCATCTGTTAGTGATCTCAAGCTGCAGCAAACTTGGGTAATGCAGCAGGACAATGATCCAAAACACACCAGCAAGTCCACCTCTGAATGGCCAAAGAAAAACAAAATTAAGACTTTGGAGTGGCTTAGTCAAAGTCCTGACCTTAATCCGATTGAGATGCTGTGGCATGACCTTAACCCCTTTCTTACGTTGGGTACGCCTACGTCGGACTCCCTGTTTGGTGCAGGCTACGGAGCTGAGCCCGCGCCTTTCCGGGCACATGTATCTATACAGCTGACATGTGCCCGCAACAACGATCCACCCGTGGCGGTTAGCGATCCACCCGCCACTGTTAACTAGCTAAATGCCACTGTCAACCTCAGACAGATCTCTTAGCAGAAGCGCGTTGATAATCCTGCCCATCGTGATCCCGTCACATGATCACGGGTTACCGATGGGTTGACATGATGACCAGAGGTCTTCAGCAGACAATTACGACTGTTGGTCGGAACTCATAGCAAGTGAGCATTTCTGCTACACACAAGTGATCGGCTCATCGTCTGTGTGTAGCAGAGGAGATCAGAGTATTGCGGCTTCTAGTCTCCTATGGAGACTATTGAAGCATACAAAAAGTAAAAAAAAAGTTTTTAAAAATATTAAAAAAGTATAAAACTTCAAATCACCCCTCTTTCGCCCCATTCAAAATAAAACAATAAAAAAACAAATATACACATATTTGGTATCGCCGCATTCAGAATCGCCCGATCTATCAATATAAAGAATTAACCCGATCGCTCAACGGCGTAAGGAGAAAAAAAATGAAAACGCCAGAATTGCGCTATTTTGGTCACCGCAACATTGTATTAAAATGCAATAACTGGCCATCAAAAGAACGTATCTGCACCAAAATAGTATCATTAAAAACGTCAGCTCGGTATGCATAAAATAAGCCAACACCCAACCCCAGATCACGAAAAATGGAGACGCTACGGGTATCGGAAAATGACGCAATTTTTTTTCACCACTTAAATAAAAAAGAACGTATACATGTTTGGTGTCTGTGAACTCATAATGACCTAGTGAATCATAATGGCAGGTATGTTTTAGCATCCAGTATGAGATTCAATGGCTAGCACACGATAGGTACGGGGGTATGGTGCTAGTGAAGGAGGCTCATGAGTCCCACATAAATGTCTATTAGAATCACTGCACACATACACTTAAGAAGTATTTGCTTATTAGTGAAATTTATTGAAAGCAAGTGCTCTTATAGTGATTGCGAACAGAATGACGTTTCGGTCATTCAAGACCTTGATCACATACACTCACTGGCCACTTTATTAGGTACACCTGTCCAACTGTGTGTTAAGACTTAATTTCTAATCAGCCAATCACATGGCGGCAACTCAGTGCATTTAGGCATGTAGACATGGTCAAGACAATCTCCTGCACTTCAAACCGAGCATCAGTATGGGGGAGAAAGGTGATTTGAGTGCCTTTGAACGTGGCATGATTGTTGGTGCCAGAAGGGCTGGTCTGAGAATTTCAGAAACTGCTGATCTACTGGGATTTTCACGCACAACCATCTCTAGGGTTTACAGAGAATGGTCCGAAAAAGAAAAAAAATCCAGTGAGCGGCAGTTCTGTGGCCGGAAATGCCTTGTTGATGCCAGAGGTCAGAGGAGAATGGGCAGACTGGTTCGAGCTGATAGAAAGGCAACAGTGACTCAAATTGCCACCCGTTACAACCAAGGTGGCCAGAAGAGCATCTCTGAACGCACAGTGCGTCGAACTTTGAGGCAGATGGGCTACAGCAGCAGAAGACCACACTGGGTACCACTCCTCTCAGCTAAGAACAGGAAACTGAGGCTACAATTTGCACAAGCTCATCGAAATTGGACAGTAGAAGATTGGAAAAACGTTGCCTGGTCTGATGAGTCTCGATTTCTGCTGCGACATTCGGATGGTAGGGTCAGAATTTGGCGTAAACAACATGAAAGCAAGGATCCATCCTGCCTTGTATCAACGGTTCAGGCTGGTGGTGGTGGTGTCATGGTGTGGGGAATTTTTTCTGGGCACTCTTTGGGCCCCTTGGTACCAATTGAGCATCGTTGCAACGCCACAGCCTACCTGAGTATTGTTGCTGACCATGTCCATCCCTTTATGACCACAATGTACCCAACATCTGATGGCTACTTTCAGCAGGATAATGCGCCATGTCATAAAGCTCGAATCATCTCAGATTGGTTTCTTGAACATGACAATGAGTTTACTGTACTCAAATGGCCTCCTCAGTCACCAGATCTCAATCCAATAGAGCATCTTTGGGATGTGGTGGAACGGGAGATTCGCATCAGGGATGTGCAGCCGACAAATCTGCGCCAACTGTGTGATGCCATCATGTCAATATGGTCCAAAATCTCTGAGGAATGCTTCCAGCACCTTGTTGAATCTCTGCCACGAAGAATTGAGGCAGTTCTGAAGGCAAAAGGGGGTCCAACCCGTTACTAGCATGGTGTACCTAATAAAGTGGCCAGTGAGTGTAAGTCGATATACAGAAAACGTTTGACCTCTGTCATTGCCAACAAAGGATATATCACAAAGTATTGAGATGAAACTTTGTTTCTGACCAAATACTTATTTTCCACCATAATATGCAAATAAAATGAAAAAAAAAACAGACAATGTGATTTTCTGGATTTTTTTTTCTCAGTTTGTCTCCCATAGTTGAGGTCTACCTATGATGTAAATTACAGACGCCTCTCATCTTTTTAAGTGGTGGAACTTGCACTATTGCTGACTGACTAAATACTTTTTTTCCCCACTGTATTACATATTTACATTATGTTTACAACATAATATATATGTCTAGTATATCCATGTCTGACATCTGGTGATGCTCATAGGAGGAATGCCAAGACTATGGTAAATGTGAAAGTATTAACATATAAGTACTGAGAGAGAGATCGGAGGGCACAGATAATTGCATCATTATACAAAGTCAATAGACATGTGTGGAAAAAATATTGAAGCATAAAATAACAAGAGGACATGCATACCCTTGAACAATGTAGTGGTTCATGAAGGATGTGGTCCTTATGATCAAAAATAGGGACAGCGAGTATGCCTGGATAGAGGGATTTGTATGTTTAAATTAGAATGAATGGTTACTTATAATGCCTGGTGATAAAAATTTTTGCTAAATATAAGTGACTAATAGCATGGTTGTATTTAAAACCCTGTGGTGTCATAGAACCGTCTAGAGAAATCTAGTATCATCCCCATTGGTGAAAATGGTATAGTGATAAGGTTATAAATATTTACCCGTAGTAGTTCTGAACTAAGGGCTGTCCTGAATTAGGTAATGGTCACTTATGCCTTTAGGTTAGCCAGGGTCAGAGCGGTCGCTCTATGTGGCTGTGGAGGTAAGTTGCATAAACATTAGCCTGTGTAAATAGGTGGAAAAAAATGTACTTAACTTAATTGACTGGGTCATCATGGTTCACTCACGGTGGTGGCGAGACGGTGGAGTGTGTTAACACTCAGTTGTAGCAAGGAGGAGTGACTAGGAGCGATGTTCATAGCTGCTTTTAAACATGTTTTGTCCATGTGACAGGAAATGACAGTTGCTGGTCTCAGGACAGGATGTGACATCACCGCACATGCTCAGATGAAGTGTGAGGCTCATGGTGGCGGCCATGTTTTTGGTTGAAAAAGTCATGTGATCGCAACGGGTCACATGACTATGTGATGATAAAAAACTTATTTTATCATAGTAAATAGTGTGGGACAATGGTTCAACAACATTGAACCAGTGTTATGGTCAATACATTATGTATCGGCCATAAAGATGTTACTGGGTATGGATGCTAGTATGCCGAAGGTCTGATGATATATATGATATATGTTGAGTACAGTGTATATGATGATAGACATTATGATCATAATACATCAGAAAACAAGTAGGAATCCAAACTTAAGGTTAAAGGAAAGCAATCAAAGAAAGGGAAAGGAAACTTATGGCCAAAATACTAATGGTATGCTTAATCTTACCAGAGGGTTTTGTCGTGCCCTGTTATTTGTACATATTAGGTGACCTAGGAAAGAATGTCAATTGTTAGTTATGCCACTCTATTTCACGATTAAGACCCCTAGGAGCAAGGGTGTCGAGTGTGTATATCCAATAAGTTTCACGCTCTTTCAAGAGTTTGATGTGGTTACCCCCTCTTCTGGGTCTGTGTACTTTTTCTAACACTTGGAAGCGTAATTGTGAGATGTTATGTCTGGCTTCTTTGAAATGGGCCGGTAGGGGTAGCCAGGTGTATTCACATCTGATTGCAGATTTATGGCTAGAAATCCTCCTCCTAATTGCCTGGGTTGTTTCCCCTACATATAACAGTCCACAAGGGCACTTAATCACGTAAACAACAAAGTTGGAATCACAAGTGTAGAAGTCCTTTATGGGGTAGGATTTGCCTGTCCGGGGATGTGTGACTACATTGCCTCTGGTGACATTTGAACATGACATACAGCTAAGACAGGGATAAGTACCTGTCCTCCTTTGACCAGTGAGGGCAAGCAAATGGATGGTTTCCTTAGTCCCTATGTCCGCTCGTTCCAGTCTGTCCCGTATGTTTGGGGGTCTCCACAGACACATCAAGGGGGGGTTTTTGAATGACTCAACCCTGGGGTATGATCTTGTCAATAGTGGCCAGTGTTTGCGGATCAAATTATGTACCCTTAGTATGGAGGGATGGTGGTAATGGACAAAGGGAAGCCTCACAGGTTTTGTCATGTCACTGGGCGATGCAATGTCAGTGCGGGCTCTATGTAGTTCATCAGTGAGTAATTTTTTCGGGTAATTTCGGCTGGCAAATTTATTGGACATTTCGATTAAATGTGTGTCTCTAATTGTGGGGTCGGAGACAATTCTATTGACTCTCTTAAATTGTGATCTTGGCAAGCTCTTTCTAGTTGCTTGTGGGTGACAGCTGTCATATAGGAGGAGACTATTGACATCTGTAGGCTTTGAAATAATGTCTGTAGTTAAATATCCCTGGTCATCTTTTATTACTCTTGTGTCCAGAAAGCTGATGTTATTGGCGTCATGGGATAGTGTGAATTTGAGTTCAGGTCTAATTTGATTGATGGAGTTAAAGAAGTCAAGGAGGCTGTCCTGGGGGCCGTGCCATATGCAGAAGATATCATCGATGTATCTTAACCATACGAGAGCCTGTTGCTGAAAGGTGGGATTGGTGTATATATGGTCTCTCTCAAACCTATCCATATAAAGATTTGCGTATGCGGGGGCTACATTCGAGCCCATCGCAGTACCTCGTATCTGTACATAAAAGTCATCTTCAAAGAGAAAGTAATTTTCACGTAGTACCAGGTTTAGTAGATCAATACATAGGTTTCTTTGTTTGGTATCGGTGTTAGCCTCCTGGAGGGTAAGGGAAACTGCCTCTATACCTTTGTCATGTTCAATGGAGGTGTATAAGCTGTTATCATCCAATGTACACAAGATACTATTAGGTGGAATGGGTCCCAGATCCTTCAATTTTTTAAGAAAGGAGCTAGTGTCTAGAAGGAATGATCTGGTCATGTTGAGTTAACAGCTTTTCTAAAAATACAGACAGTGGACTTAAGACCGAGTCAGTGGAGACCACAATAGGGCGTCCTGGTGGATTATGGAGGTCCTTGTGGATTTTGGGGAGTATGTATATGATGGGGGTGATTGGATGTATGTTGGATAGGAAGGTTTTGGTCTTGGTATCAATCGTCCCATTTCTTATGTATTCGTTTGTGATGTTGTCTATTTTCCTACGTATGGAAAATGTGGGGTCAATCTGGACTCGTTTATAGGTCAAGGTATCGGTCAGCTGTCTCCTAATCTCCTGGATGTACTGAGTTTTATTCATAACCACGATTGCTCCACCCTTATCCGCTGGTTTAATAATGATATTTTTGTTAGTAATTGCCTGTTTATGAAGTGGTGATAAATTATGGCTGACAGGGAGTAAGCCAATACGATGGTCATGGATAATCTCCTTGATATCTGTTACGGTTAGAGAAAAATAAAGATGTACCTGAAAGTGGACCCTCTGGGTCACGGCTCCAGAGCCCCCGGGGGCGAGTGCCCAGGTGAGGACCACCCCCTATACAGGGAGTGTTAGGGACAGGCCACCAGGGGATAGAGCCGCAACAGCCGGAACCAAAGGGACGACTGAGGCAAATAGAAGGAAGGTACTGACGTGGACAATAAGCGAGGCACCGGGTAATGCAGGGACCCAGTGGGGTACAGGACTGGAGAGCCAGGGGAGCACAGGACCGGAGGCTGAAAGGTAAGGAGCACAGAGGAATAAGGAGAAGGACGGCAGGTAACCGAAACGGGAAGGAGAAACGCAGGGAGCTGGACAGAGGGAAGAAAGCCTCAGGGAGACTGGGAGGGCAGAGCACTGGAAAGAAAGACCGGGGAAGGCAGGCAGCGAACAGCACTAACATACACAGACAGAGAACGAGAGGGGGCCTGAGACAGTGAGCACCGCAGCAGACAGCGTCACCGTATATGATAATCAGGCGTCTTACCTGAGCCGGCGCCGGGCATATGTAGCGGTGGGCGCCGCCATCTTGGGGGCGGAGCTAGCGTGTCACATGATTCAGGAGGCCTGTCTCCGCCATCTTGGGGGCGGAGCTAGCGCGTCACATGATTCAGGAGGCCGCGCGCTGTGTGCTGGTACCCGTCGCCGAGGGAGCCGGAGGCCAGGTGCGGGGACGCGCTGAAGAGCAGGAGCGCACCGGACCGAGCGCGCAGCAAGGTAAGCAGGAGCAGGGACTGGCGCCGTGACAATATCTCTATCAACCAGATTGATGAATGCTTCAGCTGCATGATGAGTTTTAGGTGGGATGAAGGTGCTAGGATTCCTCAAGCCCAAGTTGTCTATAGTGAATTGATTAGTAATCCTCTGGTTAGCTGTAAGGTTAAGTCTGTGGTCCCCAGTTGAAGGGTTCCCTTCGAAGTGTACTTTGAGTCTGATGTTACGATAGAACATTTGGAGATCCTTCTCAAGTTGGAAGGAGTCCCATTTAGGAGTGGGGCAGAAAGATAACCCTTTGTTTAAGACTTCTAGTTCTAGTGGTGAAAGAGAGTAGTCAGAGATATTGACGACTATGTTTGGACTCCTACCTGTGAGCGCAGAAGCATCCGGTCTGGATCTCTTCCCCCTCCTGGTCCTCCGGCTGGACGTGGTGATGGTGGGTCTAAAAAACCAGCTGGTCTGGGAATAGGATATCCGCCAGTGTCGCTGCCGGATCCTGGAGTAGAACCGCCCGAAGGAGTCGAACCTCCAGAAGGGGGGTTCCCCCTTGGAGGTCTGTTTGGTCTTGGTCGTGGTGGACGTCTTGGTGCTGGTTCGTCCCATCTGTATATTCTGTTTGTTAAGTAGTCCTCAGTATCTCATTGGAATTTACTTCTTTTACTTTCTTCAATGGTTTTGCGATGGATAGCTAGAGTTGTTTCGATCTTGGTCTTAAGTGAAGTTAATTCGGTAGAACTAAGAGTGGAAGTGAGTTGTGTCTCAATCGCCGTCACTTTAGCCTCAGAACTACTACGGGTAAATATTTATAACCTTATCACTATACCATTTTCACCAATGGGGATGATACTAGATTTCTCTAGACGGTTCTATGACACCACAGGGTTTTAAATACAACCATGCTATTAGTCACTTATATTTAGCAAAAATTTTTTATCACCAGGCATTATAAGTAACCATTCATTCTAATTTAAACATACAAATCCCTCTATCCAGGCATACTCGCTGTCCCTATTTTTGATCATAAGGACCACATCCTTCATGAACCACTACATTGTTCAAGGGTATGCATGTCCTCTTGTTATTTTATGCTTCAATATTTTTTCCACGCATGTCTATTGACTTTGTATAATGATGCAATTATCTGTGCCCTCCGATCTCTCTCTCAGTACTTATATGTTAATACTTTCACATTTACCATAGTCTTGGCATTCCTCCTATGAGCATCACCAGATGTCAGACATGGATATACTAGACATATATATTATGTTGTAAATATAATGTAAATATGTAATAAATGTAACACCAACACCTGATTGTATATATCTCCGTTTTTTTTCAGCGACTTATGTGATCAAGGTCTTGAATGACCGAAACGTCATTCTGTCGCAATCACTATAAGAGCACTTGCTTTCAATAAATTTCACTAATAAGCAAATACTCCTTAAGTGTATGTGTGCAGTTATTCTAATAGACATGTTTTAGCATCCAGTGAACATGGTAAAAAAAGAAAAAAAAGCAACTATGGAATTGCACTTTTTTTCGCAATTTCACCACAACTGGAATTTTTTTTCCATTTTCCACTACATGATATGTTAAAAGCAGTGGTGTCGTTCAAAATTACAACTTGTCCCGCAAAAAACAAGCCATGACATGGCCATAATGACCAAAAAATAAAAAAAATTATGGCTCTGGGAAAGGGAGCAAAAAACGAAAATGTAAAAACTTAAATACCCCTGGTCGCTAAGGGGTTAAAAAGGTGGTTCATATTTGGAAACTTTCCAAGGTGGCTGAATTACAACAATTCTGCATAGATGAGTAGGCAAAAATTCTTCCAGAGCGTTGTAAAAAACTCATTGCCAGTTATCGCAAACGCTTGATTGCATTTGTTTCTTCTAAGGGTGGCCCAAACAGTTATTAGGTTTAGGGGCATTCACTTTTTCACACAGTGCCTGGTAGGTTTGGATTTCTTTTTCCATTAATAATAGACCTTCATTTAAAATGTGCATTTTATGTTTACTTGTGTTGTCTTTGTCTAATATTTTAATTTGGTGATCTGAAACATTTAAGGCTAGTTTCACACTAGCGTTTATGAGCGCAGCGACGGCCTGCGCACGACCGCCGCTAAGCCCCGCCCCCTACCGCACCCCCGCCGGTAGCTCCGCCCACCGGCGCATGATGCTGCATGCGCCCTGCGTCCCCTATCTTTATCACAGGGGGCGCAGGCCGTGCGTAGTATGCGTTTGGCGGCGCATGCGTCCTTTTGACGGTGCGCCGACCTGCGCCAAACGCAACCTGCTGCAGTTTGGTTGCGTCGGCGCACCGTCAAAAAGGCGCATGCACCGCCAAACGCATACTGCGCACGGCCTGCGCCCCCTGTGATAAAGATAGGGGACGCAGGGCGCATGCAGCCCCATGCGCCGGTGGGCGGAGCTACCGGCGGAGGCGCGGCAGGGGCGGGGCTTAGCGGCGGCCGTGCGCAGGCCGTCGCTGCGCTCATAAACGCTAGTGTGAAACTAGCCTAAGTGTGACAAACATGCAATAGAATAGGAAATCAGGAAGGGGGCAAACACTTTATCACACAACTGCATTCATGTAGTGATGTTTGTGCCGGTGTTGCATTCATGAAGTGATGATGATTCTGGTGATATATTCAGGTGATATACTCATCACCAGAACCATCATCAGTACATGAATATGAAGCCAAAATCATTATCAGTACATAATTAGAGCACCACAGCCATCAATAGTACATGAATATGGCACCAGAAACATAATAAGTAAAAAAATAAATACATCATAGGAATCACCATCAGTATATGAACGTCACCAGAATCCCCATCAGTACATGAATAAATCACCAGAATCCCTATCAGTACATGAAGGCATCACTGGATTCACCATCTGTACATGAATACATCAACAGAACCACCATGAGTAAATTAATATGATACCAGAACCTACATCAGTACATGAGTATGTCCCCAGAACTACCATAAGTACATGAATGCATGACTAGAACCAAGTTGTACTCGTATACAAGAACCAAGCTTAGTACAACAATCAATTGTAATATCAAGTCAGCCCCATAAATAATTGTATCGCATAAACCTACAAAACTACAACTCCCAGTATGTCCTTAACAATGGTAAGGAGATACTGAGAGTTATTATTAACAGCCATCATCAGACTATGGATCATACAGAAACCACAGTGCTGATAAAAATTAGTCAGAATCACAAATAAACATTTACATCCAGGTACATTATAGATTACATCTTAGGCTAGTTTCACACCAGCGTATGGCAGAGCTGCGGAGGGATGCGGACTTCCTCCGTGAAGCTCTGCCAACTGCCGCGCCTCCTCCGTTCAGCTCTACCTACATCGGCATGCAGCCTGTATACCCTATCTTTAGCCTTGGGTACGCAGGCCATGCCAATGTATGCGGATACCTCGGCATGCGTCATTTTGATGGTGCGGCAACCACAACAAAATCCAACACGTTACGTTCGGCGCAGGTCGCCGCACCCTCAAAACGATGCATGCAGAGGAATCCGCATGCATTGGCATGGCCTGCATATCCAATGCTGAAGATAGGGTACGCAGGCCGCATGCCGACGTAGGCGGAGCTGAATGGAGGAGGTGCGGCAGTGGGCGGAGCTTCACGGAGGAAGTCCGCATCCCTCTGCAGCTCTGCCATACGCTAGTGTGAAACTAGCCTTACATCTCCACCTTGTCTAGATGCCATGATGACTTTTCACATCCACAGCTGTTTTTAGCAGACCTCCCTCTTCTCCGGTCTTTTGCAGCACATCTCAACACAGTGCCCTTAAATACAAGAGTGTTATTAAAATGCCCTCTGCATAAAAAATATCTGTCCATATTATGACCCTAAATAAGCCTCCTATTGTATATGACCTCCACCCTCTCTACCATTATCAGCTATAAGCACCACACCGTCCACCCTTATGAACCACAGCCTATACCATGTCTGTCCCCTCTATAATTTTCCATTACACTTTCTATATCTTCACACTGTCCCCCCACCATACTAACCCCTCTCCATATTGTGCCTCCATTTCACGCTGTCCCATCTCCATGTCCATTCTGTACCCCTTTTTACACTATGCTGTCATACTGCCCACCGCGCTGCTCTCTTCGAACTGTAACCATTCCTCATACTGTCTCCTACACACTATGATGGTCACGAAAATATGGTTACCATCACAGCCCTAACATATAATATGATGTCCACCACATACCCCCATAAATAATATGGTGTCCAAAACAGCCCCCATGTATACTATGATGATCCCCACTACAACACATACAGTATTATGGCCCACAAACAACAATCCCAAACTAAATGATATTCACCATAGCCCCATATCCAGTATGGTTACCATAGCCCCCAGTATATTGACCTCCACAACTCTATATACAGTATGATCACCACAGCTCCACATATACTTTGCTATTCCCCCTTCACAGCCCCTCATTTTATGCCCCCCACACTGCCTCTCATTTCATGCCCCTTTGAACAAGCCCTCATTTTATTCCTCCCTCTGCACAGACCATCAGTTTATTCCCCCATCTGTACAGCCCCTCAGCTTATTCCCACCATCTGCACAGCCTGTCAGTTTATCCCCGCCATCCGCACAGCCCCTATGTTTATTCACCTCATCTGCACAGGACCTCATTTTATTCTGCCATCTGCACAGCCACTCAGCTTATTCCCCCCCTGCACAGACCCTCATTTTACCCCCACACAAAATGACAGGTCTTCAGCTTATTCCTCATCTGCACAGTCCATCATTTTATTCTGCAATCTGCACAGCCCCTCAGTTTATTCCCACAATCTGATCAGCCCCTCAGTTTAATCTCCCCCATCTGCCAGCCCCTCAGTTTTTCCCCCATCTGCACACCCCCTCACTTTATTCCCCCCATCTGCACAGCCCCTTAACTTATTCAGCCCATCTGCACAGCCCGTCAGTTTATTCCCCCATCTGCACAGCCCCTGTTTATTCACGTCTGCACAGCCTCATTTTATTCCCACCATGTGCACAGCCCCTCATTTTATTCCCCCTCTGCACAGTCCCTCATTTTACCCCTTCTGCACAGCCTCTCAGCTTATTCCCTCCCATCTGCGCAGTCCCTCAGCTTATTCCCCCTATCTGCACAGTCCCTTTTCGAGCACCCTTTTGACACTGAGCACAGATAACACCTTATCTGAGCACATTCGCTCATTACTAGTTAACACTTATTCCCACTCCTGTAGCAGCTGTGTGGTGCCCCTGAGGGTTCAGTCACCACAGAGGTACTGCACCTCCTCCTGAGGTGTAGTATCCCACTACCCAGGTAAGATGGTAATACCTGACCAGACTCCAGCACCTACATCTAGTACAGACACCTTAGAACAGCAGAGCACCCTTTATGGCAGCTGCTTTGGTTCATGAAGGGTGCTGGGTGGTGGGTGCTTAGAAACACTAGAGGGGAAAGCTGACAGGAAGTTAGGTCAGACTCCCCTACGGGGGAAGGAGGGAAGGTGTCATGCCCGCCATGTCCGTTATGCCTGTCATGCCCGCCATGTCTGTTATACCGCATGACCCCTGGAGCAGTGTGCACGTGCACCGAGCTATCATGCCTGCCATGTCTGGTATGCCGCATGACTCCTGGAGCGGTGTGCACGTGCACTGAATTCTCATGCTCGTTATGTCTCGTGCTGCAGAATGCCTGGAGCAGTGTGCATGCGCACCTTACCTCATGGCTACACGCCGTTGCTAGGTAACCATCCGTCTCTGCTTTGATTCAGCAATCCTCTGTATTCCTGGAACCCCTGATCATGTGACCGTTCCTATGTTCCAGCACTGTCTGATTCTGCAATCCTCTATGTATTCATGGAACCCCTGATCATGTGACCTTCACTATGGTTCAGCCCAGTCTGATCTAGCAACGCTCTCTATGATCCTGGAGGGTCTGAACCGGAAGTCCTTCCCAGATCCTCACCTGGAAGTGCAGGTGCTATGGTGCTATATCAGACCGCCCCTTCCTATGGTCGGGGCCTGAGTACCGTGTCGCTTCCCTGAATGGCTGCTTGGTCTGCTCGGTTGCTCCTTGTATTCTGTGCCCCTGCACTCTGCCCTGTCGTGCGTTTCTGCACACGCACTGTGCTTGTATTCTGTCTCTTGTCTCGTGCCATGTCTTGTGTTGTCTCTCGTGCCATATTTGTCCTTGCCTTGCTTTGCCTTGTAGTACTTCTGCTGTTCTCTGCCTTAGCCTGTTTCGCTATGTCTTGCCTAAGCTCTTCCTTGCCTTGTTGTTCATCCTATGTTCCGTGACTAGTCTCAAGGCTCCGCCTTGACCCGGCTCTGGGCTTCAGCCTACGCTCCGCTGCTAGACTCTGTCCTATCGTGCTCTCTTGCACATTTCCACGCTAGTTTCAAGGTTCTTCCTTGACCCGGCTCTGGGCTTCGGCCTACGCTCTGCTGCTAGCTCTGTATTCTGCCTTGCTTTGTGGTGCCTCCTGGCACACTCTCCTTTCCTGTACTCTCTCTGACCCCACGCTGTGCTTCTGCCTAGGTTCCGCTCCTTGCTTCGTCTTTTACTTGCCCTGTCTGGTTTTCCCTTGCCCTTGTCCTGTTGTTTCAGTACCGACCTGTTGGTCGCGTCACACAGGACAGTGTCACGTGTCAGTCTTGTTGTTTTAGTTACCGGCCTTCAGGTCGTGTCACACAGGACAGGCGTACGTGACAGATTGCCCCTTGCCCGCCTCCTGTGCCTTAGTCGTGCCTCTTGCTTATGTCTCAGCCATGTGCACTGGCCAGTGAGGCGTGTCTCCTGCCTTGAACCCTGGCGTGGCTCCTAGCACGCACCCTGCCTTGAACCTTGGCGTGGCTCCTAGCACGCACCCTGCCTCGAACCCTGACCCTGGCGTGCCCTCTGCACGCGCAGGACTCTGCCTCGAACCCTGACCCTGGCATGCCCTCTGCATGCACAGGACTCTGCCTTGAACCCTGACCCTGGCATGTCTCTTTGCACGCGCAGGACTCTGCCTTGTACCTTGTGCCTTGGCGTGTCTCCACACATGTACCCTGTCTTGTTTGTTGAACTTTGAACCCTGGCGTGTCCCCTACACACGCACCTTGCCTTGCACCTTACCCTGGACCCTGGAGTGCCCCTTAGCATGCACCCTGCCTGGAATCCTGCCTTGGACTCGGCGTGTTCCCTAACATGCACCATGCCTGGAGATCTGTCGTGCCTCCTTGCCTGAACCCTGGTTTGCCTGCCGGATGCCCGGAACCTGCCAATCGCTGCCAGAGATCGTAAGCCTGATGACTGCGGCCTGATGTCCGGAGCTGATGTCCGCAGCCTGATGCCCTGATCATGTTGATCGTTGCCAGCTGTCTGGAGTCCGATGCCATTGTGCCTTTGCCTGTGGCGTGCCTCCTGGCACGTACCATGCTATGGACCTTGGCATGCCCACGCACTCACCTTGCCGTGTTTGCTTGTTCTCATGTTTGCACTGAATGTTATCCTGAAGTTGTCTTAATGAAGATACGTTGAACTTACGGCTTGTCTTGTCTTGCTTCCTGCTCGTCCTTGTCGTCAGACACTCACATATAGTGTCCCCCTGAGCCGGCCGTCTGGTCCCACAGTCGTGGTGGCTCACCCCCTTGGTCTTGCCCTTGACACTCCCTGTATAGGGGGTGGTTTCTCACAAGGTCAGCTCGCCCTCGATGAGTGGGTGCCACGACCCAGAGAGTCCACTAAAAAAATCAGCTCAGCAGAAGCTGAGTCCGTCACAGAAGGACATAGATGCAGCAGCCTCCTGTGAGCTGGAGCTGCTTGCAAGGAAAGAGAAAGAAAGAAGGATCAGTTGTTCAAAAGGAAGATAGATAAGGACGGAACGTGAGGAGAGAGACTGGGGACTAGGGCTAGTGCAGAGCCCTTTCCTAAGTTCAATGTGCCAAGGGCGGGCGCCAGTATCCGAGGCTGTGTGTGATACTAATGGTCCTACAGCAGAAACCAGAGGAATAGAAGTTGTGACCACTTTATTCCCCCCTAAGACTCGAAGACGCAGCAGCAACGTGTGTGAGCCAGGACAAGATTGTATGGAGTCCCCGAAGCAGGCTACAGCTGCCCATCATACGAGTGGAGTTATAAGTAACATCAAGAAGGAGGAACTTGGGTGTAATTCAGAATTACAAGTACTTCAGATTAGCGCTAGAAAGGAGACGTTCAGAACAGGCACACAAAAGGGAGCGCTGGAAGGGTTAACTCCATCTGCCTGGGAGTTGGCTGAGTCCCTGACCCGGAGACTGTGGCACAGAATCAAGCACCTGTCTGTGCCAGAAACGTGAGTAAAAGAATTGGAACTGCACTCAGCTGTGTCATTGCCTTCTTCCTGCGCCAACCCACTCAGCACTGTTACATCTCTGTGCCTAACACTGCACTATCTACCTCAACACAAACTACTACTACTGCCCTGGGACTACAGCTCTACCTGTGGAGAGCTATTCCATCTTTGCTGCCTTATACCATCTGTCCCAGAGGATCTGCACCACAGCGTCGGCTTAACACCTTCATTGCCGAGTACCACAGGTGGCGTCACGAATCATCTACCTATAAACTTTATTCAGCTACATTTCACCCATTTTACATGGACGCCCAGGCCCACGGACTGGGTCACCGCCACCGCGACCTATCCCTTTGAGACACCGGCCCGGTACCGGTATGATGGGCACATCAGGAGGCATTTTATCATTAGTTGTGCTATACAATAATTTTTAAGCACAGGAGCTCATACTCCCGGCCATAATGTGAGCCGCACGTGGTGACACGGACGCTGAACATTTATAAAGAATACTCCACCCCCTCTCTCATTCACTCTAGCCAATCACAGATTCCCTATGTCATGATCCAGGTAGGGGTTTACTTTCTGCTTGGTCAGGCGAGGGTTGATCTTCTCTGCTTGACTTCTGACCTGCTAATCTGTCTTCGTTCCTGTTTTGGATTATTCTGTCTGGCTCTGACCTTTGACGTGTTTCTGGCCGTGCTTTCGACTTGTCCTCTTGTTACCGTGCTCCCGACCGGCTTTTTGACCTTTGGCTTGCTTCAGACTTTACTCCTGCCTTCCCCTCTGACACTGCCCTCCTGGCTGTTGCTGACTTGGTTTGTATGACCTCTCTACTGCCCCCTAACGGTGTTTGCTCAGCTCTACAGGAATTCGCTTGAGGTGAGCTCCTGTTACCTCTCTTCCTCGCCCTCTGATGGTTGTCCCTGTATTGCACGACATTATCAATGACCGATATTTAACCTAGTGGAAGTCTATTTTTTTTCTGTGGTATGGATCCACTGACAGGATCAAGTAGCCAGTCTTACACAAATGATGCAGAATTTGTGTTCAGAGCATAGGGCCTTGGCTACATCCCACCATCATGTACAGAGAGAGCTGGCTGAGACAGTTAAGACTGCCCGAGGTGCCGCCTCAACGTCTGTCAGTAAGGATGGTGATGTTACTGACGTTTTCTTGCATTCCCCTGAACCTTCTGTTAAACTCCCTGACACCTTCTCCGGTGAGAAGGAAAAGTTCCGTGTGTTCAGGGAAAGTTGTAAGTTGCTGTTTTCCCTTAGACCCCGATCTTCGGGGGATGAGAGTCAGAGGGTGAAAATTATCATATCTTTATTCAGGGAAGGTCTGCAGTCTTGGGCCTTTTCTTTATCCCCGACCGCCCCAGAGAGAGTGTCTGTGGATAGTTTTTTTGACGCGCTAGGACTAATGTATGATGAACCTGACCAGATCAGATTGGCAGAGGACACGATCATGGGAAGCTCTCTGCCGTGTGGTACTGCTCAGAATTTAAGTGGTGGTCCTCCGAGGTGTCCTGGAACGATTTATTGCTCAGGTGCCAATTTCGGAGGGGACTATCTGATCATCTAAAGGATGCTCTGGCCCTTCATCCACCGCCCAGTTCCCTGGAGGAGGCAATGACGCAGGCTGTCTGTGTGGATTGGCGACTACAGGAGAGAGGAGTCATGCAATGGAAGGCCCCGTTGCTTCTGGGCAAGCCAGAGTTGGTGCCTCAAGCTGAACCCATTGAGGTGGGTGCCACCACCTTCAAGGAGAGGGAGAGGAGATGGTGACAGGAAGGCAAGCTCTGCTTTTACTGTGGTGCTCCGGGACATTGGAATGACTGTCCCTCTTGTCCTTCGACTTCCAAGGTGTCGAGAAACGCCTAAGTATGGGTAACTGTCGAGGAGGTTACCCAAACTCTTAGGCACATTTTTCCTCATTTCTTAAAGTACTGCTTAAAGTGGTGTTAGGAACTGTTTTATGCCCACTTCGGCTTTTGTGGACTGTGGGTCGTCGGTGAACCTGATTGACTCAAAATTGGTGGCCTGTTGTGAATTCTCTTGATCTGACTTCTGAGTCGGGGCTCCCTCTGGTGGTTACTGCGGGTAGTGGAGCTGGCCGGGTTGACAGAAGTCTGCCACCTGACGACGATGATTGGAAGTCAGGGGTTACTGACTGGGAGGATATAAGTGAGCAGGCTTCCCTCAATTGCTGCTGGTGATTTGGTTTCTTCCTGTGCATTTTGAAGTCGGCTGTCTCCTACCTGATCCTGCATTTTTCAGTTAAGTTGTTCTTTTGCTAATCCTTTGCATCTGATCTGGTTTTTCCTCACCGACAATATATATTTGGAGGCTATCTATTTCTTTGGGGTTCTACTCCAGGGCAGTTTAGATTTCACCTTTCTTGCTTTAGGCTTAATTAGTTCTCCGGCTGTGCCGAGGCGTCTAGGGAATCGTAGGTACGCCCCACAGCTACTGCTAGTTGTGTTGTTAGGATTAGGGGTCTGCAATCCGCTAAGTTACCAACCTTTCTGG
Source organism: Dendrobates tinctorius (assembly GCF_039654945.1). Lineage (NCBI taxonomy): Eukaryota > Metazoa > Chordata > Amphibia > Anura > Dendrobatidae > Dendrobates > Dendrobates tinctorius. The sequence goes on from NW_027361700.1 coordinate 20,412,697, forward strand.
TTTCCTGGTGGCCTAGCCTATTCCTGCCAACCTCCTCGGTGACCTATTTATAACAGTGGCCAATTGTAAGTTAGGGACAGTTAGGTTGGAAACCCCCATAAATGTTGTGGCCATTGATTCTACACCCCTCACTAAGGACGGTATCCATTTTGTCTCTGAAGAATTTATTCTCAAGGTGGGGGCCGTACACCAGGAGCGCATTTCATGTTTTATTTTGGACAATCTTCCTGTGGCGCTGGTGTTGGGGTTTCCCTGGTTGCAACTACACAACCCGGGTATTGATAGGGAGTCCCGATATTGTGAAATGGGGACCTAACTGTTCCAATCATTGCTGTGCTTCTGTATCATCTGTCAGTCTGGAGGGTATTCCAGAGTACCTGAAGGACATCGAGGATGTTTTCTCCGAAAAAGAGGCTGAGGTTTTACCACCACACTGCCCCTTTGATTGTATTATTGACCTTGTTCCTAATGCTAAATTGCGCAAGGCCCGTTTATACATTCTCTCTGGTCCAGAGCGAGTTGCCATGGAAGAATATATCTCCGAGAGTCTTCGTAAAGGACACATTTGCCCTTCTGTTTCTCCCTTGGCGGCGGGGTTTATTTTTTGTAAAGAAAAAGGGCGGTTGTTATGAATGGGTCACCGAGGAGAAAAACAACACATGCTAAGTCTCAGAAAACCAGAGAGGTTGGTAACTATGCAGATTGCAGATCCCCTGATCTTAACACACAACTAGCAGCAGTTGTGGAGCGTGCCTACGATGGTCCTGGACACCTCATCACAACCGGAGAACTAAATAAGCCTAAAGTAAGAAAAGGGAAAACTAACTCCCCCAGAGCAGACCCCAAAGGAAAGACAGCCCCCACATGTATTGACGGTGAAGCAAGATGAAAACACAAACAAAGGCAGAAAAATAGGCTGAGCAAACGATGGGGCCAAACTAACTTGAAAGGACAGGAAAAGAAAGATACTGTCTGCAATCTGCCAAAAAAACCCTACCCAAAATAATGTCCAACACTTCTGATAACAAAATTAACCCTGAAGTCACTAGACTTCTCCCACTATATCAGCACTCTGAAATATTCTGAGACAGACCAAAAAAGAGGCCAATCTAATAAAAGGCAAATTGGCAAATACAGATAAATAAGAGTGGAGATTCAGCACAGCCCAGCCGGGCTGGCTGACCACACAAAAACTGAGCTGACCAACAAGAGCATGTGTGAACATTAGCAAAAAACAAACTTAACTTGAGAAGAATGGAGCAGAGCTGAAGTCCAAGACCTGAGAAGCAGACTGAATCACCAGCAACAGGATAGGGCGTCGGCTGTCTTATATCCAGTCTGATACTCCAGAGATCCAATCATTATCCTCCTCGTCAGGTGGCAGACCAATACCAATTAAACTAACCTCACCACCTCCTGTCACCACCAGAGGGAGAATGGAAAAACTCCCAGCTGGTGGAGCAGAAAATGAGCTCATAACAGACGGTGGTTTGCGCCCATGCCTCAATTTTCGAGAGTTAAATAAGATAACTGTGAGGAATACGTACCCTTTCCTGTCACGTGGACCCATCCTGTGTGACACGACCTGCAGGCCGGTAACTAAAACAACAAGACACGGGGGAAGGGGAAACAGTTACAATGGTGGGCCGTTATGAATGGGTCACCGAGGAGGAACAGCAAAAAGCTAAGTCGCAGAAAACCAGAGAGGTTGGTCACTATGCAGATTGCAGATCCCTGATCTTAACCACACATCTAACAGTAGCAGTGGAGGATTCCTACGTTGTTCCTAGACGCCTCGTCACCGCCGGAGGACTACATAAACCAAAAGCAAGAAAAGGGAAAACTAACTGCCCCAGAGCAGACCCCAAAGGAAAAGACAGCCTCCACACATGTATTGACGGTGAAGCAAGATGAAAACACAAACACAAGCAGGAAAATAGGCTGAGCAAATAATGGTGCCCGACTAACTAGAAAGGACAGGAAAGGAAAGCCACTGTCTGCAATCTGCCAAAAAACCCTACCAAAAATAATGTCCAACACGTCTGATAGCAAAATTAACCCTGAAGTCACTAGTCTTCTCCCACTATATCAGCACCCTGAAACATTCTGAAACAGAGCAACAAGAGGCCAATCTAAAAAGGGACAAAAAGGCAAATTGGCAAATACCGATAAATAGGAGTGGAAGTTCAGCATAGCCCCAGCAGGGGCAAGCTGACGACACAAGAAACTGAATTGACCAACAAGCGCAAGTGTGAACATTAGCAAAAAACAAACTTAACTTAAGAAGACTGGAAGAGAGCTGAAGTCCAAGACCTGAGAAGCAGACTGAATCACTAGCAGCAGGATAGGGCGTCGGCTGTCTTATATCCAGTCTGATACTCCAGAGATCCAATCGTTATCCTTCTCATCAGGTGGCAGATCACTACCACTTAAACCAACCTCACTACCTCCTGTCACCACTAGAGGGAGAATGGAAGGAGAACTCTCAACTGGAGGAGCAGTAAATGAGCTCATAACAGTGGGCCCTGCGATAGGGAACTGGGACGTTGAGACCTTCTGCACTTCCCTGAGTCAGTGTCCCTCACCCTCCTAACGTTCCCTATACAGGCTCCTCACCTGTCACCAAGCCGGAACCTGTCACCCTAGCACACCCTACACCTATCCCTTGCTAGGGAGCTGGGTGGTGCAGGCACTGGCCCCACCACTGTACTAATACACACCAGGGAAAAATACAAACAGGGATAACACCACTTAGCTTTGCTCTGTTGCTAATGCTCCCAGCAACAGAGTCCACCACCAGATTACAGCTTTCCTCCTGAATAGCTGCTACATCACCCAGCGTTGCCAGAGCTGCAAGGAACTCTCTGTAGCTCCTTCCACACCAGGGCTCTGACTGTGCTGCAAGGAACTCTCTCTAGCTCCTTCCTCCACAAAGGATGGTTGGAAATGCCCAATATCACCAACACCTGCTCATAGACCATGTGACCCTATATAGGAAAAGGAAATGGTCAAATGATCAGGGGCCAAAAGCTGCAATAATCCCAGTGACCACCGGGGCAAAAGGCAAAGCAAAGAAAACATCAAGTGCAATGACCCTAACGGCCACCTGGGGCAAAACTAGAACTGAAACCACCAGCTTAAGGAAAAAAAAAGGTTACTAGTGCTTTTATCTGCCATAATCCAGCATGGATCATGACACTTTCCCATTTATTCCCGATTTATACAAACAACTGACTGGGGCCAAATGGTTTTCCAAGTTAGATCTCCGGGGGGCATATAACCATATCCAGATATTTGAGGGGGATGAGTGGAAAACTGCGTTTCTCACATCTGAGGGACTCTTTAGAATTTAGTTATGCCTTTCGGTCTGACTAATGCGCCGGCAGTTTTCCAGAACTTTATTAACCATGTTTTTGCTGACTTTATTGGGCATTTTATGGTGGTTTATCTGGATGATATTATAATCTACTTGCCGGAAACAGACTCATATGGGTCACTTTCGTGCGGTTCTCCAGAGGCTCGGGGAGAACTCTCTATTTGCTAAACAAGAAAAGTGTTCATTTTTTGTTCAGGAACTATCTTTTCTGGGGTTCATTCTGCATGGACCCTAGGAAGGTTCAGGCCATTGTTGATTGGGTTCAACCCAGAGATCTGAAAGGTCTGCAATGCCTCCTAGGGTTTGCCAATTATTATCGGAAGTTCATAAGTGGGTTCTTCCAGGTGGTCAAGCCCCTCACTGATTTAACTAAGAAAGGGGCTGATATCAAGAGTTGGTCATCCTCAACCGTTGCGGCGTACTGTTTGTTAAAGAAATGTTTTATGTCCGCCCCTGTATTGATTCAGCCAGATCTGTCTGAACCGTATATTGTTGAGGTGGCGCCTCAGAGGTGGGGGTGGGGGGTGTTGACTCACCACTTTAACCAATTTAAGACCTTGTGCCTTCTTTTCTTAGAAGTTCTCGCCTGTAGAAAGAAATTATGATGTGGGGACCCGGAGCTGCTGGCCATTAAATTGGCGTTTGAGGAATGGAGGCATTTTTTGGAGGGGGCGGTTCACCAAATCACTGTAATTACGGACCACAAAAATTTGGCTTACATTAAGTCTGCTAAGAGGTTGACTCCTAGGCAGGCAAGAAGGTCACTTTTTTACATGATTCCAATTCTCTATTACCTTTCGGCTGGGTTCTAAAAATGTCAAGGCGGATGCCTTATCTCCTAGTCTGGACCCAATATCTCCTCCCGAACCTCCTTCCTCCATTCTTCAACATGGGGTGGTTGTGGCTGGGATTTCCGCTGTGTTGGGGCAGGAGATTCGTGAAGCTCAGTCTCTGACTCCTCCATCTAGGCCTGTTAATAAGCTTTTTGTGCCTGTTCAGTTTCGTCTCAGGGTGCTCCAGGAGTTCCATGACTTGGCCCTGAGTGAGCATCCTGGGATCTGGGCCACCCATAAAACTATCGCTAGGTTGTTTTGGGGTCGTCTTTGTCCTCGGTTGTTGTGAGGTTTGTGTCTGTCTGTGAGGTATGTGCTCGTGCCAAAAACTCCCATAACCGGCCGGCCGGGGAATTGGTGCCTTTACCGATTCCAGATAGACTATGGACTCATCTGTCCATGGATTTTATCACCGATCTTCCTCCTTCTAATGGTAATACTGGCGTCTGGGTGGTTGTGAACAGATTTAGTAAGCAGGCTCATTTTGTGCCATTAACAGCCTTGCCCACTGCTGAATCTTTATCTAGATTGTTTGTGGAACATGTGATACAGTTGCATGGTGTGCCTTTGAGTGTGGTATCGGATAGGGGGATAACAGTTTGTGTCCAAGTTTTGGAGGACGTTTTGTAAAAGGTTGGGTATTTGACTTTTTCGTCTGCTTACCATCCGGAGACTAATCAGTCTCTGGAACAAATTTTGAGATGTCTGACCACTGCCCGGCAGGATAATTGGTTCTCTTCTTTACCTTTAGCGGAATTTGCTTTTAACAACCGCATTAATCAGTCCGCGGGCACCACCCCTTTTTTCTGCAATTAAGATTTTCACCCTCATTTTGGGGAATTTTCTCGATTCGTTTCGGGATGTCCCGGGCCAGATTTGGCTATCTGGCAGTTGGGGGAGGTGTGGAAGGAGGTCCAGAAGAATATTGGGGAGGCTCAGGGCAAATATAAATTTTTTGCAAAGAAGAGACGGTCTGTGGGGCCTGTATTCCGGGCAGGGGAAAAGGTTTGGTTATCTACCAGGAATATTAGACTTAAGGTTACTGCCTATTGCTAAATTGGGGCCTAAGTTCATTGGTCCTTATGAGTTTATGGAAGTGGTCAATCCTGTGGCTTTCCATTTGCATCTTCCACCGTCTCTATGGATCCCCAACGTATTCCATAAAGCCCTTTTGAAACCGTTGGGGTCTTCATTTGAGGGGTCTCCATCTTCCCCGCCACCAGTCTTGCTGGATGGCCAAGATGAGTATGAGGTGGAACGGATTGTGGACTCTCGGATGGTCCGTCGTTCTCTTCAATATCTTGTTCATTGGAAGAGTTATGGTCCTGAGGACTGATCATGAGTTCCGGCGCAATTGGTCCATGCGGATCGGTTGGTCCGGACCTTTCATGCCAGATATCCTGGGAAGCCTGGGGGTCCAGTGGCACCCCGTTGAGAGGAGGGTACTGTCATAATCCAGGTCGGGGTTTACTTTCTGCTTTCTGACCTGGTCAGGCAGGGGTTAATCTTCTCTGCCTCTCTCTGGTGTGTGGGTGGCTATTTCCCTGCGCTGTGGCTGGCAACTGATGTCAGTGATAGTTCATGTCTTTGGTGAGAGCAGCTGACCTAGCGTACCCTGAGTCTGTCCTTTGCTTCCTGTCTGCCCGTATTTGTATTTGCCCCATTCCCTACCTCTGACTTAGTGTTTTCTGTTACTGTTCCCCGCAGTGTATGGCCCGGCTTGACTTCTGACCTGCTCATTCGTCTTCCGTTCCTGTTTTGGATTGTTCTGTCTGGCTCTGACCTTTGGCGTGTTTCTGGCTGTGCTCTCGTCTCGTGCTCCCGACTGGCTTTTTGACCTCTGGCTTGCTTCAGACCTTGCTCCTGTCTTCGCCTCTGACACTGTGTTCCTGGCTGTTGCTGACTTGGCTTGTATGACCTCTCTACTGCCCCCTAGCGGTGTTTGCTCAGCTCTACAGGTATTCACTTGAGGTGAGCTCCTGTTACCTCCCTTCCTCGCCCTCTGATGGTTGTCCCTGTATTGCACGACACCCTACCTCGCAACCAATGATAGAGGACCACGTAATACGTGAATGCCATTGCGACAGCCGGTATGCGGCGATATCCAAGATATGGTGAAACAACAGGAAAGCTACAAAGGAAGTTAACCGCTTCTTATCCAGTAATCTATCCCTCTTACAGTTTTAATGTTATCAGATTGAAACAAATTAATTCTTATGGGGAAGGAAGACAAAATTGCACATATAGTGAGCTCTAGTTTCTTTTCATTCAACTTCCAGGACACGGGTAGGTATAGATGCCACTTTTGAGATATAGGTATGGTTAATAATAGGGATACCCCACATTTTTACTATATACAGTACATACTTCCATAGATTAATTAGCAAAAATTCTCTACATAACCTATATGGGACAACCTACGGTATATACATTTTCTATCGATATTAATACTGCTCTTGACCGGTTAGCATATTTATTGGTGAAGATTTTCCACAGCCTCACCCATGAGGACCATTCTATATACTGTACATATTTCTAAATTCAACAATCATTTCTAGTGTCATAGTGACCTAACCCATTGTGTCCCATAGTATTACCTCCTTGCTAACTATTTAAATATCTATATTTAAAATAAAAAATTTAAATATAGATATTTAAATATCTTCATTATTCCTTATTTTATTGTGCAACTGTACATATTATCTCTTCAGATGATTTATCAAACCTTCTAATTATATATACTGTATAAAGGGGGTGTAATGCAACTGCGAAGCAGTTGCACGCAACCTCCACCAGAGGGCGCTGGAAAAAGGGTTGCACTCATCGTGTAGCACCGCAGTGCAGATGTGCAGGCCAACACTAGGAGGCGGCTGAATAGTCAGACAGGCCGGGTCAGCAACAAACAGGAAGACGAGGTGCCAGAGGTCACAGCAATGCACATAGTCAGGGACAAACCAGAAGTCAAAGCCAGACAGGAACGCGGTATCTAAGACGTGAGATGGGGAGGGGAGTCAGGGTACCAGCCAGTGAGTCATAAGCCAGTCAGTAACGTGGTATCAGAGACAGAAAAACAGGAAGCGGGTTCAGAGTTCAAGCCGAGTCATATACGGTAGGGAAGCCACCAAACGTACACAAAGTCAGTGATAGGGAATGGGTCAGACACTAATATGGGAAGTCAGAGACAGAAGGATCACTAGGGTATATGGGTCAGCTGCTCTAGTGTTGTGAGTTCATTCTCCCCTTCATCACTGAGGCTCGAGGAACTCCCTCTTCTGGTTAGGAGAGGTAGTGAGTCTGATTATCAGACACCTGAGATTAATGATGATGACTGGCTGAGTGGAGTCACAGACTGGATATAAGGCTGCCTACGCCCATTCTCCCTGCGGGTGATTTCTCTGTGGTATCCTTGGAGTCCAGTCTGAATTCCTGCTCTGCTAAAGCTAAGTTTTCTTCCTTGCTTTTTGCATTTGTGCCTTGCTTTGTTTTTTACCTGGATTTCAGCCATTCCCTGGTGGGGTGAGCTGAACTCCTTAGCTCTTTCTCCTGAAAACACCAGTGTGCTGATTTAGTTTTGAAGCTTAGTTGCTTCAGGGTCTTTTTCCTTTTCAGCTTGCTGGCCTTTGTTTTTGATAGGGTTTTTTGCTGATTGCAGACAGCAGCTTTCCTTTCCTTTCCTGTTTAGATTAGATTGGGCCCCAACGTTTGCTCAGCCTATCGTTCTATCTGTTTCAGTGTTTTTTCATCTTGCTTCACCGTCATTATATGTTGGGGCTGCCTTTTACTTTGGGGTCTGCTCTGGGGCAGTTTAGATTTCCCTTTCTATCTTTAGGCTATATAGTCCTCCGGCTGTGTCCGAGGGGTCTAGGGCACCGTAGGTACCCCCCACGGCTACTGCTAGTTGTGTTGATAGGTTCAGGGGTCTGCAATCGGATAGTTGCCAGCTCCTCTGGTTTTCTGGACGTAGCTTCTATTTTTGTGTCTGCCTCCTACGGTCACTCAATCATAACAGAATCACCCGCCTGACCGCAGATCCTAGGGTACTCAATAGCAGGAAAGAATTGCAAAAAAAAAAAGTGTGTATATTTTTTCCTCTATATCTCTGAGGCCGTAGGGGGAATCTTTTTTTCTCTCAATGGAGATAAAGCAATTGTCTGATCGTGTGGAGCAGCTCGCTGCAGAAGTGCGGGGAATTTCCGCCTACCTTGCTCATTCACATGCTGCTGAACCAAAGATTCCTACACCTGATGTATTTTGTGGTGATCGGTCTAAATTTTTGAATTTCAAAAATAATTGTAAATTATTTTTTGCCTTGAAGCCTAACTCGTCAGGGAGCTCCGCGCAGCAGGTTAAAATTATCATCTCTTTGCTGCGTGGCGATCCCCAGGATTGGGCGTTTTCTTTGAAACCAGATGATCCTATTCTGACTAATGTGAACGCATTTTTTCAAGCCTTGGGCTTGTTGTATGACGAACCTAATGCCATTGATCAGGCTGAAAAGACCCTGCTGGCATTGAAACAGGGTCGAGATTCTGCAGAATTGTACTGTCAAAAATTCCGAAAGCGGGCGGTACTTACTACTTGGAATGATAATGCCTTGGCTGCTCTCTTTCGGAAGGGTTTGTCAGAAGCCGTAAAGGATACTATGGTGGGATTTCCTGTTCCCTCTGGTCTTGACGATTCTATGTCATTAGCCATTCAGGTTGATCGGCGTTTGCGCGAACGCAAAACTGCACGAGAGGTGTTGCCACCTGTTGAACAAATGACTGAACCTATGCAATGTGATAGAGTTTTCTCCAGAGAGCAGCGTCAGGAGTTCAGAAGGCGTAATAAGTTGTGTTTTTTCTGTGGAGATGCCTCGCATATTATTTCTGTCTGTCCTAAACGAGAGAAACGCTTTGCACACACGTTTTCTGTTGGTGGTGTTCAACCTAAATTTCTTCTGGCTATTACTCTGATCTGCTCCCTGTCCACATTTTCCGCCAAGGCATTTGTGGATTCGGGTGCAGCTCTAAACCTAATGGACTTGGATTTTGCTAAACGTTGTGGATTTCCTATGACACCTCTGCGGACGCCTATCCCTTTGAGGGGGATTGATGCTACTCCTTTGGCTAAAGATAAACCTCAGTTTTGGACCCAGGTGGTGATGCGGGTCGCCCCAGACCATCAGGAAAATTGCAGATTTTTGGTGTTGCATAATCTGCATGATACCATTGTTCTGGGGTTTCCCTGGTTACAAATCCATAATCCAGTTCTGGATTGGAAATCTTTGTCTGTGGTGAGTTGGGGTTGTCGGTGTGCCCTTAGTGATGCTCCTGTTTTCTCCACCTCTCCCCAGTCACATGATGTTCCTGACTATTTGGCTGACTTTTATGATGTATTTAGTGAGAATGAGTCTGCGTCTTTGCCTCCTCATAGGAGTTATGACTGTGCTATTGAGCTGAACCCGGGGTGTAAATTCCCCAAGGGTCGGCTTTTCAATTTATCTGTACCCGAGCACGAGGCTATGCGATTAGAGTTGAGCGACTTTTGGTTTTCTAGGGTCGAGTTTCGTTTCGTGAAACCCGACTTTTCCAAAAGTCGGGTCGAGCAAGATCGTCCGATTATAGGGAAAAGTCGGGGTCGTCCCGAAACACGAAACCCAATGTAAGTCAATGGGGAATAAAAGTCGGCAGTGAGAGGAGGACAGGAAACACACCTACAGTGCCCATTTGAATGCCAAAAGCATCAATTCTTCTTACTTAAGCTTGTCAACCTTAATTATCTTCATAATACAAGTTACGCACTGAAAAATGGGGGTTATTTAGCTAAAGTTGTGGGGGGGGGCTGGCTCCAGGTTTTCATGTGCCCTGGGCGAAAGAGCGCCCCTTTAACACATACCACAACTCATCATGCTCCGATACGGCAGAGAAATAGCGGTATAGTACAATGAAAAATACTTCACTTTTTACATCTCATGACAAGGCCCATCTATTTCTCCATACAGAATCATTGGTCCCATATAATGTTTGAAACAGTATATGATGAGCTCCACATAATGCTACAGTATATGTTGGTCCCCATGGATGAAGCTCCACTGTCTTATGGGCCCAAATAATGCTCCAAACATAATGGACCCCATTTCTAATGCTCTAATGTATAATGGGCCCTGTAAATGCTGCTCCAGTGTCTGATGTCCACCTTTGGAATGTTCCAGTGTATGGTGGGCCCCATCTATCATTCTCCAGAGTATAGTGCTCCCCAAAAATTGCTGTCCCAACATTGAAAACAATCAAATAAGTCTCCTCGCTAGGGAATCCCTGTACTAGTCTGGACTCCTCGTCGTCCCCATCTTCCATCTCACTGCACAGTATTTCAACCTTGCAAGTGCTGTGATCCTGAGTAAGCAGGGGGGGCCCACTCGTTGGCGACGGCACTGGCACAGGGCCTCTGATAGTACGGTGGTGTGTCTGATGGCGGGTGGGCCGAACCTGCACTTTCATCTGCAGCTTCCTCTTTGTCACCGTGTAAGATGGAACTGTATATGGGAAGGGTAACCTGAGTTTCATCAGGGTCAGATTCAGGCCGTGTAGCGTGCGAGGGGAATGTAGTGGTCTGGGTCAATGTACCAGCAGATTCATCGAGCAGTGGCTGGGCATCAGTGCACTTGTGTCGCCCCCAGGAGTACGGTCGCCACAGTGGCATTACCTTCTTCCTAGGGAGTGTGATGTCATGCTTGGGAGCAACGAAGGATCTCTCTAGCAGGTTAACTGATTGGGTGGCGTTATTCCCACGAGTCATGACCCTCCAAACAGCGTTCATGAAGGCAAAGTGTTTGTTTTACGTGGGCAGTATGGTTGCAAAGCTGAACCTTAAAGGAATGTCCAGAAGGGCACCACCAGGAGTGGAGCCTACGGTTAAATTCGACTCCACCTGGGAAACCTCAACCATGCCAGCTACAGAACAGATGCACACATTGCAAGCTTAATTCCGTTAACGAACGAGACTCCGTCATGCCCCGCGGTCCGAGTCCGGCTTACTAGAGGGACACGTGAGGCTCTGGCACATGAGATTGGCCAATAACTGGTGTGTCATGCCCTTACATGTCCGTGGCTGCATGTGCGCTACACTGAAAAGGCCAGCGTTTGTCGCTTACAGGTGCAGATAACCCGCTGAACAACGTTAGTGATGGGGATCACTGATTACAATTATTACCCGCGAACAATGATTTCCCAGTAAGTGCAGGTCAACCGCAGTTCCGGAATTAGGCCTAACCGTCATTCCTGAAAAAATGAAAAACTTACGTGTGCAAACCACAGGTGCTGTAGCTTGCTTAACAGCTCGCCAGCCGTTCTCACGCCCAGTATGGATTACACGTGATTGCACAAAGGTTAGAAAGGGTACCGTATCCCCGGATAACATGTATGGATAGCGTACACATTCAAAATATATGTCTCAGGAGGCAGGCTCAGACGGTGTTAGGCCCAGTATGGATTGCACGTGATCGCACAAAGGTTAGAAAGGGTACCGTATCCCCAGATAACATGTATGGATAGCGTACACATTCAAAATATATGTCTATACATCAGGAGGCAGGCTCAGACGGTGTCAGGCCCAGTATGGATTGCACGTGATTGCACAAAGGTTAGAAAGGGTACCGTTTCCCCGGATAACATGTATGGATAGCGTACACATTCAAAATATATGTCTCAGGAGGCAGGCTCAGACGGTGTTAGGCCCAGTATGGATTGCACGTGATTGCACAAAGGTTAGAAAGGGTACCGTATCCCCGGATAACATGTATGGATAGCGTACACATTCAAAATATATGTCTATACATCAGGAGGCAGGCTCAGACGGTGTCAGGCCCAGTATGGATTGCACGTGATTGCACAAAGGTTAGAAAGGGTACCGTATCCCCGGATAACATGTATGGATAGCGTACACATTCAAAATATATGTCTCAGGAGGCAGGCTCAGACGGTGTTAGGCCCAGTATGGATTGCACGTGATTGCACAAAGGTTAGAAAGGGTACCGTATCCCCAGATAACATGTATGGATAGCGTACACATTCAAAATATATGTCTATACATCAGGAGGCAGGCTCAGACGGTGTCAGGCCCAGTATGGATTGCACGTGATTGCACAAAGGTTAGAAAGGGTACCGTTTCCCCGGATAACATGTATGGATAGCGTACACATTCAAAATATATGTCTCAGGAGGCAGGCTCAGACGGTGTTAGGCCCAGTATGGATTGCACGTGATTGCACAAAGGTTAGAAAGGGTACCGTATCCCCGGATAACATGTATGGATAGCGTACACATTCAAAATATATGTCTATACATCAGGAGGCAGGCTCAGACGGTGTCAGGCCCAGTATGGATTGCACGTGATTGCACAAAGGTTAGAAAGGGTACCGTATCCCCGGATAACATGTATGGATAGCGTACACATTCAAAATATATGTCTATACATCAGGAGGCAGGCTCAGACGGTGTCAGGCCCAGTATGGATTGCACGTGATTGCACAAAGGTTAGAAAGGGTACCGTATCCCCGGATAACATGTATGGATAGCGTACACATTCAAAATATATGTCTATACATCAGGAGGCAGGCTCAGACGGTGTTAGGCCCAGTATGGATTGCACGTGATTGCACAAAGGTTAGAAAGGGTACCGTTTCCCCGGATAACATGTATGGATAGCGAACACATTCAAAATATATGTCTCAGGAAGCAGGCTCAGACGGTGTTAGGCCCAGTATGGATCGCACGTGATTGCACAAAGGTTAGAAAGGGTACCGTATCCCCAGATAACATGTATGGATAGCGTACACATTCAAAATATATGTCTATACATCAGGAGGCAGGCTCAGACGGTGTCAGGCACAGTATGGATTGCACGTGATTGCACAAAGGTTAGAAAGGGTACCGTATCCCTGGATAACAAGTATGGATAGCGTACACATTCAAAATATATGTCTCAGGAGGCAGGCTCAGACGGTGTTAGGCCCAGTATGGATTGCACGTGATTTCACAAAGGTTAGAAAGGGTACCGTATCCCTGGATAACAAGTATGGATAGCATACACATTCAAAATATATGTCTCAGGAGGCAGGCTCAGACGGTGTTGGGCCCAGTATGGATTGCACGTGATTGCACAAAGGTTAGAAAGGGTACCGTATCCCTGGATAACAAGTATGGATAGCGTACACATTCAAAATATATGTCTATACATCAGGAGGCAGGCTCAGACGGTGTCAGGCACAGTATGGATTGCACGTGATTGCACAAAGGTTAGAAAGGGTACCGTATCCCTGGATAACAAGTATGGATAGCGTACACATTCAAAATATATGTCTCAGGAGGCAGGCTCAGACGGTGTTAGGCCCAGTATGGATTGCACGTGATTGCACAAAGGTTAGAAAGGGTACCGTATCCCCAGATAACATGTATGGATAGCGTACACATTCAAAATATATGTCTATACATCAGGAGGCAGGCTCAGAAGGTGTTAGGCCCAGTATGGATTGCACGTGATTGCACAAAGGTTAGAAAGGGTACCGTTTCCCCGGATAACATGTATGGATAGCGTACACATTCAAAATATATGTCTCAGGAGGCAGGCTCAGACGGTGTTAGGCCCAGTATGGATCGCACGTGATTGCACAAAGGTTAGAAAGGGTACCGTATCACTGGATAACATGTATGGATAGCGTACACATTCAAAATATATGTCTATACATCAGGAGGCAGGCTCAGACGGTGTCAGGCACAGTATGGATTGCACGTGATTGCACAAAGGTTAGAAAGGGTACCGTATCCCTGGATAACAAGTATGGATAGCGTACACATTCAAAATATATGTCTCAGGAGGCAGGCTCAGATGGTGTTAGGCCCAGTATGGATTGCACGTGATTGCACAAAGGTTAGAAAGGGTACCGTATCCCCAGATAACATGTATGGATAGCGTACACATTCAAAATATATGTCTATACATCAGGAGGCAGGCTCAGAAGGTGTTAGGCCCAGTATGGATTGCACGTGATTGCACAAAGGTTAGAAAGGGTACCGTTTCCCCGGATAACATGTATGGATAGCGTACACATTCAAAATATATGTCTCAGGAGGCAGGCTCAGACGGTGTTAGGCCCAGTATGGATCGCACGTGATTGCACAAAGGTTAGAAAGGGTACCGTATCCCTGGATAACATGTATGGATAGCGTACACATTCAAAATATATGTCTATACATCAGGAGGCAGGCTCAGACGGTGTCAGGCACAGTATGGATTTGACGGCCCAGATTACACAGCGGAGGAGCAGGGAGAGGTAAAGATTGCAAATGCTGGGGCCCTGCCCAAGCAAGGGGGGCCCACTCGTGGGCGTCGGTACTGGCACTGGGCCCCTCATAGTACAGCGGTGTGTCTGACGGCGGGTGTGCACCACCACCGTCAGAGACACTTGATTGCACTATGAGGGACCCTGTGCCAGTGCCCGCGCCCAAGAGTCGGCCTACCCACCTGTCCAGGGCAACGGCACTCGCACGGTGTCGTGCGCTAGGTGGTGACCCCGGCCATGGGGGGGAGGCAGCACAGTTAGGGAGTTTTAGAAAGTGGCATATGTTGATGTTGGACATTCAGCTGATGCAAAAGGCGAAATAGGTGAAGTCCCAGGAAGAGGTGGACCAAAGCAAGCCATTTTTCTGTCACCCTATGTGTCATCAGGGGAAGGTGGGACAAAATCCTTGGAAACCCATGCATGGTTCATTTTAATGAAGGTTAGATCATCCACATTTTGGGTTGACAGACGGGTCCTTTTTTCTGTCAGGATTGATCCAGCTGCACTGAAGACTCTTTCCGATAGCACACTTGCAGCTGGGCAAGCGAGCTCCTGTAAGGCATATTGGGCCAATTCAGGCCAGGTGTCCAGTTTAGCGGCCCAATAGTCAAAGGGGAATGACCTGTGTGGGAGAACATCAATATGGGAGGAAAAGTAGTTTGTAACCATAGTTGACAACTGCTGTCTCCTGTCACTTTCCATCGATGCAGTATTACCAGTTGTGTGAGCGGTATTTGAAAAATCAGTCCACAACATTGTCATGAAACCCCTGTCTCCAATGCCACTTCTGCTGTGTGCACCACGAACACCTCTGCCAAGCTGCCCCTGGCCCGTACGGCTCGTGTGAGAACCATCACCGCTGCTGTGTGCTGGGAATGCCTCAAGCAACCGATTTACCAGAGTTGCTTGTTTATTAGCCAATATTAGGTCAAGATTCTCCTGTGGCATGATGTTTTGTAATTTGCCTTTATAGCGTGGATCCAGGATGCTGGCCAACCAGTAGTCGTCATCGTTCATCATTTTGGCAATGCGGGGGTCCCTTTTTAGGATCCGCAAGGCATAATCTGACATGTGGGCCAATGTTCCCGGTGTCAATGATGCACTGCGAGTGCTGGGTGGAGGAGCACTTTCTGGCAAATCCACATCCCTCCAGTCACGCACAAACCCTGTACCAGACCTTGCCACGCCAACATTTTCACTTGCCCCACGAGATGCATCCTCCTCCCCTAAGTAATCATCCCCATCATCATCCTCCTCCTCCTCTTCTTCCTCCACCTCGTCCAGGAGAGGTCCCTGAGCAGACAATGGCTGAATGTCATCAAGGATTCCCTCCTCCTCTTCCTCCTCATCAACATTGGCTGCAGACGCCTGCTCCTTAAGGTGCGTCAAAGTTTGCATGAGCAGACGCATAAGTGGGATGCTCATGCTTAGGATGGCGTCGTCTGCGCTTACCAGCTGTGTGCATTCCTCAAAACACTGAAGGACTTTACAGAGGTCTTTCAGCTTCGACCACTGCACACCTGTCAACTCCATGTCTGCTCTCAAAGTGCCTGGCCGTGTATCCTCCCACAAATGCATTATGGCCTGCCTCTGCTCGCACAGCCGCTCCACCATGTGCAGGGTGGAGTTCCACCTTGTTGCAATGTCGATAATGAGGCGGTGGTTGGGAAGGTGGAGCAATCGCTGCAGCTTCTGCATACGAACGGAGTGTACAGGCGACCGGCGGATGTGCGCGCACAGTCTTCGCACCTTCTGGAGCAGGGCTGTTAACTCCGGATAATTTTTGAGGAAGCACTGCACCACCAGGTTCAAGGTGTGAGCCAAGCAAGGTATGTGGCTGAGTTTTGAAAGGGCTATGGCTGCCACAAAATTACGGCCGTTATCACTAACTACCTTGCCTGCCTCAAGATGTACACTGCCCAGCCATGACTCAGTTTGTCGCTTCAAGTACTCGGCCAGCACCTCGGCGGTGTGTCTGTCGCCCAAACACATCATCTGCAACACAGCCTGCTGACGCTTTCCACTAGCTGCTCGATAGGGGGACACATCGTGTGCAACAGTGGCAGCTGCAGATGGAGTGCTCGTATGACTGCGCTCTGTGGACGAGCTTTCGCTTCTGGAGGAGGAGGAGGAGGGTCGAACGCCTACAGCCAACTGTTTCCTATACCGTGGGCTAGGCAGCACTGTCCCACCACCGCTGTCCCCTGTGGACCCTGCATCCACCACATTAACCCAGTGCGCAGTGATGGACACGTAACGGCCCTGGCCATGCCGACTGGACCATGCATCAGTTGTGAGGTGCACCTTTCCGCTCACTGACTGCTTGAGTGCAATGCGGTCTTTCACATGATGGTGGAGGCATCATGGGATGGGATGGCTTTGCGAGAGAAGAAGTGGCGACTGGGTAGGTCATAGCGTGGTACTGCATAGGCCATGAGTTCGCGGAAAGCTGTGCTTTCCACCAACCGAAAGGGCATCATCTCAAACGAGATTAGTTTGGCAATGTGGGCGTTCAAACCCAGTGTACGCGGATGAGAGACTGAGTACTTTCTTGAACTACTCATAGTGTCTGGGAGGGTGAGCTGGACTTGAGAGCTGCATATGGTGGAAGTAGCGGTGGACAGGGCGGACTGAGAGAGGGTTGATGATGGTGATGGAGTTGGTATTCTTTCTGATGGCCTAGAATCAGTCTTTCGTTGATATAACAGTGGGATTCCCTGACTGCTGTGGCCTTGCAACGACACCTCAACATTTGCTGCTGTGCTAACCGGTGGGCTTACAGTGGGGGAAACAATGTAGCGTTGCTGACTACCTTCGTTGTGATCAGTTGCATATGTGGCACTTGAGGTTTGGTGTTGTGTCCACGCTTGCAAGTGCATGCTGGTTAATTGTCTAAGCATGCAACTGGTATTCAAATTTTTCAGATTTTTCCCTCGGCTAAAGGTCTTTGCGCACTTCTTACAGATAACCTTGGCCTGATCATGAGGATTTTGTTCAAAAAAGTGCCACACTGCACTCTTCCTACTTTGGCAGACATTTTGCGGCCTAGCACACTGTGATCTTTTGACCCTCTGGACAAGCTGTCCAGCAACTATTTTGATGTTTGGAACCTGTCTTTGGAGTGCTACGGGCCTGCCAGATAACAGCTGTTGCGATGTCGATGTCTGCTGTGGATGCTCCTCATCTGAGCTATTGGAAGCAGCACCCTCTTGCCCCAATGGATGCCAATCTGGGTCAACAACTGGGTAATCCATCACCTCCTCTTCTATGTCATGTGCACCTTCCTCTGTGTCACCGTGTATGGTGGTATACTGTGCGGGAAGGGGCACCTGAGTCTCATCAGGGTCAGAATCTGGCTCTGTACACTGCGAGGACAATGTAGTGCTCTGAGTGAATGTACCAGCAGAATCATCCATCAGCGGCTGTGCATCAGTGCACTCCATGTCAGATTCATCTTGGCCTGGGTAATTCACCATTTGACTTGATAATCCAGGCATGGTATGTGAAAACAGCTCCATGGAGTAATCTGTATTATGGCCTGCGTCATCCTTCAATCTTGGTTGGGGTGAAGGACACAAGGAAAGGTGTGGTTCATGAACATGAGCCTCCAATGACGCTGGAGGCTGAGTCAGCAATGTAAGACAAAACTTTTTCCTGATGCTCTGGCTTTAAAAGCGGTTTGCCAACTCCTAGAAAGCTAAGTGTTCGAGGCCTTATGTAGCCAGACGATGACGACGCAGGCTCAACACCTCCTGCATTCGGTCCTATTTTGCTCTTGCCACTACCATCAGATCCACCACCAACACC
This sequence comes from Dendrobates tinctorius, assembly GCF_039654945.1. Taxonomy (NCBI): domain Eukaryota; kingdom Metazoa; phylum Chordata; class Amphibia; order Anura; family Dendrobatidae; genus Dendrobates; species Dendrobates tinctorius. The sequence continues at coordinate 20,431,031 of NW_027361700.1, forward strand.
ATCATTACCAGCTGCCAACCCCCGCCCAATTCCACGGCCTCTTCCACCAGCCTTCCTCATTTTTGGTAGAAATGTAGACAAAATCCAACAAACTATATAGTAATGTAAAACAAGGTACAAGGTGTCTATAGGACAGGGGAGATTTTGAATTTCTGCAGACACTTGTGGACACTGGACACTTTTGGATTGTGTGAGGCCCACTGATATCTGAGCGCTATGTGACAGGCTCGATGGCACAGCTGTGACCAAAGTGACTAGAGGATAAGGGAGATTTTGAATCTCTGCACACACTTTTGGACACTGGACACTTTTGGATTGTGTGAGGCCCACTGATATCTGAGCGCTATGTGACAGGCTCGATGGCACAGCTGTGAACAAAGTGACTAGAGGATAAGGGAGATTTTGAATCTCTGCACACACTTTTGGACACTGGACACTTTTGGATTGTGTGAGGCCCAATGAATATCTGAGCGCTATGTGACAGGCTCGATGGCACAGCTGTGACCAAAGTGACTAGAGGATAAGGGAAATTTTGAATCTCTGCACACACTTTTGGACACTGGACACTTTTGGATTGTGTGAGGCCCACTGATATCTGAGCGCTATGTCACAGGCTCGATGGCACAGCTGTGACCAAAGTGACTAGAGGATAAGTGAGATTTTAAATTTCTGCAGACACTTTTGGACACTGGACACTTTTGGATTGTGTGAGGCCCAATGAATATCTGAGCGCTATGTGACAGGCTCGATGGCACAGCTGTGACCAAAGTGACTAGAGGATAAGGGAGATTTTGAATCTCTGCACACACTTTTGGACACTGGACACTTTTGGATTGTGTGAGGCCCAATGAATATCTGAGCGCTATGTGACAGGCTCGATGGCACAGCTGTGACCAAAGTGACTAGAGGATAAGGGAGATTTTGAATCTCTGCACACACTTTTGGACACTGGACACTTTTGGATTGTGTGAGGCCCACTGATATCTGAGCGCTATGTGACAGGCTCGATGGCACAGCTGTGACCAAAGTAACTAGAGGATAAGGGAGATTTTGAATCTCTGCACACACTTTTGGACACTGGACACTTTTGGATTGTGTGAGGCCCAATGAATATCTGAGCGCTATGTGACAGGCTCGATGGCACAGCTGTGACCAAAGTGACTAGAGGATAAGGGAAATTTTGAATCTCTGCACACACTTTTGGACACTGGACACTTTTGGATTGTGTGAGGCCCACTGATATCTGAGCGCTATGTCACAGGCTCGATGGCACAGCTGTGACCAAAGTGACTAGAGGATAAGGGAGATTTTGAATTTCTGCAGACACTTTTGGACACTGGACACTTTTGGATTGTGTGAGGCCCAATGAATATCTGAGCGCTATGTGACAGGCTCGATGGCACAGCTGTGACCAAAGTGACTAGAGGATAAGGGAGATTTTGAATCTCTGCACACACTTTTGGACACTGGACACTTTTGGATTGTGTGAGGCCCAATGAATATCTGAGCGCTATGTGACAGGCTCGATGGCACAGCTGTGACCAAAGTGACTAGAGGATAAGGGAGATTTTGAATCTCTGCACACACTTTTGGACACTGGACACTTTTGGATTGTGTGAGGCCCACTGATATCTGAGCGCTATGTCACTGGCTCGATGGCACAGCTGTGACCAAAGTGACTAGAGGATAAGGGAGATTTTGAATCTCTGCACACACTTTTGGACACTGGACACTTTTGGATTGTGTGAGGCCCAATGAATATCTGAGCGCTATGTGACAGGCTCGATGGCACAGCTGTGACCAAAGTGACTAGAGGATAAGGGAGATTTTGAATTTCTGCAGACAATTTTGGACACTGGACACTTTTGGATTGTGTGAGGCCCAATGAATATCTGAGCGCTATGTGACAGGCTCGATGGCACAGCTGTGACCAAAGTGACTAGAGGATAAGGGAGATTTTGAATCTCTGCACATACTTTTGGACACTGGACACTTTTGGATTGTGTGAGGCCCACTGATATCTGAGCGCTATGTGACAGGCTCGATGGCACAGCTGTGACCAAAGTGACTAGAGGATAAGGGAGATTTTGAATTTCTGCAGACACTTTTGGACACTGGACACTTTTGGATTGTGTGAGGCCCAATGAATATCTGAGCGCTATGTGACAGGCTCGATGGCACAGCTGTGACCAAAGTGACTAGAGGATAAGGGAGATTTTGAATCTCTGCACACACTTTTGGACACTGGACACTTTTGGATTGTGTGAGGCCCAATGAATATCTGAGCGCTATGTGACAGGCTCGATGGCACAGCTGTGACCAAAGTGACTAGAGGATAAGGGAGATTTTGAATCTCTGCACACACTTTTGGACACTGGACACTTTTGGATTGTGTGAGGCCCACTGATATCTGAGCGCTATGTGAAAGGCTCGATGGCACAGCTGTGACCAAAGTGACTAGAGGATAAGGGAGATTTTGAATTTCTGCACACACTTTTGGACACTGGACACTTTTGGATTGTGTGAGGCCCACTGATATCTGAGCGCTATGTCACAGGCTCGATGGCACAGCTGTGACCAAAGTGACTAGAGGATAAGGGAGATTTTGAATTTCTGCAGACACTTTTGGACACTGGACACTTTTGGATTGTGTGAGGCCCAATGAATATCTGAGCGCTATGTGACAGGCTCGATGGCACAGCTGTGACCAAAGTGACTAGAGGATAAGGGAGATTTTGAATCTCTGCACACACTTTTGGACACTGGACACTTTTGGATTGTGTGAGGCCCAATGAATATCTGAGCGCTATGTGACAGGCTCGATGGCACAGCTGTGACCAAAGTGACTAGAGGATAAGGGAGATTTTGAATCTCTGCACACACTTTTGGACACTGGACACTTTTGGATTGTGTGAGGCCCACTGATATCTGAGCGCTATGTCACAGGCTCGATGGCACAGCTGTGACCAAAGTGACTAGATGATAAGGGAGATTTTGAATCTCTGCACACACTTTTGGACACTGGACACTTTTGGATTGTGTGAGGCCCAATGAATATCTGAGCGCTATGTGACAGGCTCGATGGCACAGCTGTGACCAAAGTGACTAGAGGATAAGGGAGATTTTGAATCTCTGCACACACTTTTGGACACTGGACACTTTTGGATTGTGTGAGGCCCACTGATATCTGAGCGCTATGTCACAGGCTCGATGGCACAGCTGTGACCAAAGTGACTAGAGGATAAGGGAGATTTTGAATCTCTGCACACACTTTTGGACACTGGACACTTTTGGATTGTGTGAGGCCCAATGAATATCTGAGCGCTATGTGACAGGCTCGATGGCACAGCTGTGACCAAAGTGACTAGAGGATAAGGGAGATTTTGAATATCTGCACACACTTTTGGACACTGGACACTTTTGGATTGTGTGAGGCCCACTGATATCTGAGCGCTATGTGACAGGCTCGATGGCACAGCTGTGACCAAAGTGACTAGAGGATAAGGGAGATTTTGAATTTCTGCAGACACTTTTGGACACTGGACACTTTTGGATTGTGTGAGGCCCAATGAATATCTGAGCGCTATGTGAAAGGCTCGATGGCACAGCTGTGACCAAAGTGACTAGAGGATAAGGGAGATTTTGAATCTCTGCACACACTTTTGGACACTGGACACTTTTGGATTGTGTGAGGCCCACTGATATCTGAGCGCTATGTCACAGGCTCGATGGCACAGCTGTGACCAAAGTGACTAGAGGATAAGGGAGATTTTGAATTTCTGCAGACACTTTTGGACACTGGACACTTTTGGATTGTGTGAGGCCCAGTGAATATCTGAGCGCTATGTGACAGGCTCGATGGCACAGCTGTGACCAAAGTGACTAGAGGATAAGGGAGATTTTGAATCTCTGCACACACTTTTGGACACTGGACACTTTTGGATTGTGTGAGGCCCAATGAATATCTAAGCGCTATGTGACAGGCTCGATGGCACAGCTGTGACCAAAGTGACTAGAGGATAAGGGAGATTTTGAATTTCTGCAGACACTTGTGGACACTGGACACTTTTGGATTGTGTGAGGCCCAATGAATATCTGAGCGCTATGTGACAGGCTCGATGGCACAGCTGAGACCAAAGTGACTAGAGGATAAGGGAGATTGGATTGCTTTTAAAAAAGCAGTTTGCGGAGCAGTGGGTAAACAGCAATGCCAGCCTGTCAGGAAGCCTTAGAAGGCAGCCCAACAACCAACACCACTGATACACCACTATATAGTCTCCCCTTGCACTGCACACACAGTGACTGGTGTGTTGTGCAGGCCAAATCGCTAGCAGCAGAAGCAGTTTTTTTGTCTTCTTCCCTGCCTAACGCTCTCCCTACAGAATCAGCAGCAACCTCTCCCTATGCTAAGATCGGCAGAAGTAAGATGGCGGTCGGCGTGCACGCCCTTTTATACCCCCTGTGACGCCCACCAAAGCAAGCCAATCACTTGCATGCCCTTCTGAAAGATGGTGGTGACCCCTGCCTATGTCATCACGTTGCCCACAGTGTCCGTGGATCCTGATTGGCTGAAAAAGAGCGCAAAACAAACTTTTGAAACGCGACTTTGGCGCGTAAGTCGCCGACCTCGTGGCCGACCTCATCCTAGGGTCGGGTTTCGTTTCATGAAACCCGACTTTGCCAAAAGTCGGCGACTTTTGAAATTTTTCGACCCGTTTCGCTCAACTCTATATGCGATCCTATATTAAGGAGGCATTGGAGAAGGGTCATATTAGACCATCCTCTTCACCCTTAGGTGCTGGGGTTTTTCTTGTAGCCAAAAAGGATGGATCATTAAGACCTTGTATTGATTATCGTGCCCTCAACAAGATTACTGTTAAATATCAGTATCCGTTACCCCTGATTTCGGATCTATTCTCTAGAGTTAAAGGTGCTTGCTGGTTTACCAAGCTTGACCTCAGGGGGGCGTATAATCTTATTCGCATTAAGCATGGGGATGAATGGAAGACGGCGTTTAATACTCCGGAGGGACATTTTGAGTACCTGGTGATGCCTTTTGGGCTCACTAATGCCCCTTCTGTCTTCCAGTGCTTCATGAACGATATTTTCCGAGATTTTGTGGATAAATTTTTGATTATCTATCTGGATGATATTTTGATCTTCTCCAAGGATTGGGATTCTTATGTGGAACATGTTCGGACTGTGTTCCGGATCTTGAGGGAGAATTCCCTGTATGTCAAGGGATCTAAATGCCTTTTTGGGGTACAGAGGATTTCATTTTTGGGATTTATTTTGTCTCCGTCAACTATTGAAATGGATCCAGCCAAGGTACAGGCCATTTATGATTGGGTTCAGCCCACTTCTTTGAAGGCCCTCCAGAAGTTTTTGGGTTTTGCTAATTTTTATCGGAAATTTATAGCAAAATTTTCTAGTATTGCCAAGCCATTGACTGATTTGACTAAGAAGGGTGCTGATGTGTTAAATTGGTCTCCGGAGGCTGTTTCTTCCTTTCAGGAGTTGAAGCGAAGATTCACCTCCGCCCCGGTTTTGCGGCAACCTGATGTCTCACTTCCGTTCCAGGTAGAGGTGGATGCTTCTGAGATTGGTGCAGGAGCTGTTTTGTCCCAAAAGGATCCTGTAACATCTAAAATGAATCCCTGCGCTTTCTTTTCCCGAAAGCTCTCTCCATCTGAACGTAACTATGATGTGGGGAATCGGGAACTGTTGGCCATGAAATGGGCATTTGAGGAGTGGAGACATTGGTTGGAGGGAGCTAAGCATCAAGTCGTGGTCCTCACCGACCACAAGAATTTGATTTATCTAGAGTCGGCTAAGCGCTTGAACCCTAGACAGGCTAGGTGGGCCTTGTTTTTTACACGTTTTGATTTTGTGGTTTCTTTTCTTCCTGGAACTAAGAATGTCAAGGCAGACGCACTCTCTAGGAGTTTCTTTGCTGATTCTCCTGTGGTGACCAAACTTGCTACCATCTTAGGCGAAGGGGTAGTTCTTTCTGCCATCTCGCCCGATTTGAGACGTGCTCTGGAAGAGTTCCAGAGAGACAAGCCTGAGCGTTGTCCCAGTGGAAAGTTGTATGTTCCTGACCAGTGGAAGAAGAGAGTGATGTCTGAAGTTCATTGCTCTGCGTTGGCTGGTCATCCAGGTATTTTTGGTACTAGAGATCTTGTGAGTCGGTCTTTTTGGTGGCCCTCCTTGTCTCGTGATGTCAGGAATTTTGTGCAGTCCTGTGGGACTTGCTCCCGGTCTAAACCTTGTTCTCGCTCTAGTGGGTTGTTGATGCCTTTGCCTGTCCCCAAGAGGCCATGGACCCATATTTCAATGGATTTCATCTCTGATATGCCTGTCTCTCAAAGGATGACTGTTATTTGGGTGATTTGTGATAGGTTCTCTAAGATGGTTCATCTTGTACCGCTCCCTAAGTTGCCGTCTTCCTCTGAGTTGGTGCCCCTGAGTCATATTTGAGATGTTTTATTTCCGCTGATCAGGATGATTGGGTTTCATTTTTACCCTTGGCCGAATTTGCTTTAAATAATAGAGCTAGTTCTGCCACTTTGATGTCACCTTTTTTTTTGTAACTTTGGGTTTCATCCTCGATTTTCTTCAGGGCAGGTGGAGCCGTCTGCCTGCCCAGGTGTTGACACTGTGGTGGAGAGAATGCACCAAATCTGGGACCAAGTGGTGGATAAATTATCTCTCTCCCAGGAAAAGGCCCAGCGGTTTTCCAACCGACATAGGACCATTGGTCCCCAGTTTAAGGTTGGTGATATGGTGTGGTTATCATCAAAAAATATTGCTATGAAGGTGGCTTCTCCTAAGTTTAAGCCTAGATTTATTGGACCTTACAAGATTTTGGAGATTATTAATCCGGTCTCTTTTCGTTTGGCTCTTCCGGTCACATTTAAAATCCATAATGTGTTTCATAAGTCTTTGTTGAAGAGGTTTGTTGAACCTGTTGTTCCGGGAGTGGCACCTCCAGACCCTGTATTGGTTGAAGGTAACATTGAATATGAGGTAGAGAAAGTACTGGATTCTCGTCTGGCTAGACGGAGACTCCAGTATTTGGTTAAGTGGAAGGGTTATGGTCAGGAGGATAATTCCTGGGTCTCTGCCTCTGATGTTCATGCCAAAAGATTGGTGCGTGCCTTTCATCGGGCACACCCTGATCGCCCTGGTGGCGTGGTTGAGGGTTCGGTGACCCCTCCTCAAGGGGGGGTACTGTTGTGAGTTCATTCTCCCCTTCATCACTGAGGCTCGAGGAACTCCCTCTTCTGGTTAGGAGAGGTAGTGAGTCTGATTATCAGACACCTGAGATTAATGATGATGACTGGCTGAGTGGAGTCACAGACTGGATATAAGGCTGCCTACGCCCATTCTCCCTGCGGGTGATTTCTCTGTGGTATCCTTGGAGTCCAGTCTGAATTCCTGCTCTGCTAAAGCTAAGTTTTCTTCCTTGCTTTTTGCATTTGTGCCTTGCTTTGTTTTTTACCTGGATTTCAGCCATTCCCTGCTGGGGTGAGCTGAACTCCTTAGCTCTTTCTCCTGAAAACACCAGTGTGCTGATTTAGTTTTGAAGCTTAGTTGCTTCAGGGTCTTTTTCCTTTTCAGCTTGCTGGCCTTTGTTTTTGATAGGGTTTTTTGCCGATTGCAGACAGCAGTTTTCCTTTCCTTTCCTGTTTAGATTAGATTGGGCCCCAACGTTTGCTCAGCCTATCTTTCTATCTGTGTCAATGTTTTTTCATCTTGCTTCACCGTCATTATATGTTGGGGGCTGCCTTTTACTTTGGGGTCTGCTCTGGGGCAGTTTAGATTTCCCTTTCTATCTTTAGGCTATATAGTCCTCCGGCTGTGTCCGAGGGGTCTAGGGCACCGTAGGTACCCCCCACGGCTACTGCTAGTTGTGTTGATAGGTTCAGGGGTCTGCAATCGGATAGTTGCCAGCTCCTCTGGTTTTCTGGACGTAGCTTCTATTTTTGTGTCTGCCTCCTACGGTCACTCAATCATAACACTCTAGCCTGGAAGCATGAACTATCACTGACGTCGCCTACAGGCCGCAGCGAACTGAAATAGCATAAACAGATCCAAAACGAGGCAGAGGGGATTAATACCCGCATGACCAGTCCAGGGAGAGGATAGCAGAAAACAAACCTCGGATTGGATCATGACAGGAGGTATAGGAGATACATTAATTTAAGCCTAGTGGTTAACAGTTTTTAACCTAAATATCCATTGCGATTCCTTTCTCAATATCCTATTGTCATGAGCCCCTCCTCTAAGGGAAGTCTTGACCTTCTCAATCCTCTGAAAGCTTATTGCTTTCGTATCTCCATCATGAGCCACCCATATATGTTTTGAAATAGGAGTATCCTCCTTTGTTCAAATATCCCCTATATGGTCCAAAATTCTTTTTCTAAATTGACAACTTGTTTTGCCAACATAGCTTTTCGGACACTTACATTCTGCTAAATATACGATATCTTTCTTTTAGTCAATTTATGAAGTCTATTGTGATACTTTCCCTGTTGTGTCACTTGTGAATGATGTTCTTTTCACTATAAATTCACACGTCTTACAGGATCCGCATCTGTATGTTCTTGTAACCTTTGTCTGATTCAGACATGTTAGATTAGTTACATTAAGTTGTAGAAGGACAAATCGGTCCTTTAAATTTCGGCCACTCCGATAGGTCACTGATGCTCTTCATGTTACTGTATCCTTCAAATGGGAAGCCAATTTAAGAACATCCCAATAAATTCTGAAAACCTCCATTACTTCTTTTGATCTATCAAAAGTCCCTATAAGACATATTAGGCCATCATTCATTTCCTTCTCTGGATTTTGGGATCAGTGGCTGCCCATGCATGATGGTATGCCAGTTCCAGTACATTCTCAGGGTAACCTTGCTTGATGAACCTATCTTCCAACTCTTTTGCTCCCCTTTCAAAATCACCAAGAGAGGATCATTTTTGCCTCAGTCTCAAGAATTTGGATTTTCTGTTTTTGCCCTTTCATTTTTTTGCTCCTCTTCTTCCCGAAGCCATAACTTTTTTATTTTTCTGTCAATATGGTTGAGTGAGGGTTTTTCTTGCGGGACAAGTTGTACTTTTAAACAACACCATTGATTTTACCATATGGTGTACTCGAAAACGGGAAAAAATTCCTAGTGTGGTGAAATTGCAAAAAAAAGTGCAATTCTACAACTGTTTTTGTTTTTTTACCGTATTCACTAAATGCTAAAACTGACCTTCCCTTATGATTTTTCAGGTCATTACAAGTTCACATATACCAAACATGTATAGATTCTTTTTTATTTCAGTGGTGTAAAAGAAAATATAGATACACGTGTTTTATCATAGCAATGCATTTAAACCCCATATTTCCAGGTTCCATTCTAACACAGATCATGATTAAGACTGCACAGTCGAAATACGTTGGCCGTTAGTCCTTCCTGATTCTTCAGGGTACTTTTGATATACTTTTTTAATGGGTCATAAATAAGTGTGAAGTTTTACTTATAACTCGCTGAAGAAATTTGTTTCTAAAAAAAAAAAATGGCGCCATTACCTCTCCCTAAGTTGGTTTGTGTCCTTTCACTGTCAGAAGTGTCATATTCGGAGGATGAGATAACGGCCTTCTCTTCTTTCTAAAACTCTGAATCAGTCAAAAATCTCATTGTCTGTTCTATCATCTCCTTGAGGATCTTTCCTCTTTGCTCTAAAATGTTCTGTTTCTCCACCAATAATATCCAAGAAGTATAATTTCTCCTTGCGGAGAATGACATGCTAAGCATGTCGAGATGAGGAGACTTAAAGCCGCAATGCTCCTCTGGGAAATATGCTAATTATGCAATTTGCAAATTGAGATTCTGGCTTGGCTTTTATCCTACATCATGTAACAAGGCTCGTTAAAGGGTCGACATTGACTTTTAGGATTCCTACTTCCAATAGGTGGCACTAGAGTTCTAGTCCTCTTCCTCTCTGAAGAGACAATTTCCACCAATAATATAAATATAAATTTTAAGGAGGTTTGCACAGCTTCCTTTTCTCACTTTGCCACCAAAGCAGCTGATCTTACTCTCTTATTTGGCACAATGGGAATCCTCAAATCTCTAGGGACAATCAAGCCGTGAGACAGGATAGTGGGGATTTCAAGGTCAAAAGCCAGGAATGTACATCAGAAACACAAGGAAGAGACAAAGGCGTAGTCAGGTAATGTTCCAAGGTCAGAATTTCAGAAAGATAGCGGATAAGAGCAGAAGGGGTTAAAACAGACGGATAATCAGGACGAGTTCCAAGGTCAGGCAACGAAAGATCTACAAACAGAATGGAAGGCACAGAGAGACAAACCACACAGTATCTGAACGTACATCTGGCAGAGGTCTGGAATTAATAGCCCAGTTAAGTAGCCTGGCAATCACCTGGGACAATGAACACTCGGAGACAGCCAGAGCCTACCAGTCTCAGATTAGATGTTCGAGCTGTCAATCAACACACTGACAACTCAGCAAGCCCCTGCACCAGACTGAACTGAGCTGTCAATCAATGTAATGACAGCTTCAGCACGCCCCTGTACCAGATGGCTGAGCTTTCAGTCACTGCATCCCAGATACACATATGTTGTAAACAGTTTTGTAGTCCCTGGACGTCCTACCATGACCGCAGGTAACCTTTATATGCAAAGGTAAATGTTTGAAAGACAAATTTATTGACATGGGATGTGTATCAGTAGCTAAATCTCCATCTCTACAAGTGATTAGATGACTTAATTCTTTGGGTCTGTGCAATTACAGTGTGTGAGAAGGTCACGGAAGCTAAAATGCGGAACCTTTGGACTCATTCAATGCTCGGTGTGTCTGGAGAATAGAGCTCCAGAGTGGTGCTTGTGTTAACCCCTTCACCCCCAAGGGTGGTTTGCACGTTCATGACCGGGCCAATTTTTACAATTCTGACCACTGAACCTTTATGAGGTCATAACTCTGGAACGCTTCCATAGATCCCGGTGATTCTGACATTGTTTTCTCGTGACATATTGTACTTCATGTTAGTGGTAAAATTTCATTCAAATAACTTGCGTTTATTTGTGAAAAAAACGGAAATTTGGCAAAAATTTTGAAAATTTCGCAATTTTCCAAATTTGAATTTTTATGCCCTTAAATCATAGAGATACGGCACACAAAAAACTTGATAAGTAACATTTCCCACATGTTTACTTTACATCAGCACAATTTTGGAACCAAAATTTTTTTTTGTTAGGAAGTTATAAGGGTTAAAAGTTGACCAGCGATTTCTCATTTTTACAACACCATTTTATTTTTAGGACCACATCACATTTGAAGCCACTTTGAGGGGTCTATATGATAGAAAATACCCAAAAGTGACACCATTCTAAAAACTGAACCCCTTAAGGTGCTCAAAACCACATTCAAGAAGTTTATTAACCCATTAGGTGCATCACAGGAATTTTTTTGAATATTTAAAAAGAAATGAACATCTAACTTTTTTTCACAAAAAAAATAATTCAGGTTCAATTTTTTTATTTTACCAAGGGTAACAGGAGAAATTGGACTGCAAAAGTTATTGTGCAATTTGTCCTGAGTACGCTGATACCTGATTTGTGGGGGGGGAACGACTGTTTCGGCGCATGGCAGAGCTCAGAATGGAAGGAGCGCCGTTTGACTTTTTCAATGCAAAATTGGCTGGAATTCAGATCGGACGCCATGTCACGTTTGGAGAGTCCCTGATGTACCTAAACAGTGGAAACCCCCTACAAGTGACCCCATTTTGGAAACTAGACCCCCCAAGGAACTTATCTAGATATGTGGTGAGAACTTTGAACCCACAAGGGCTTTACAGAAGTTTATAACGTACAGCGGTACAATTAAAAAATCATATTTTTTCCACAAAAATGATCTTTTCACCCCAATTTTTATTTTCCCAAGGGTAACAGGACCCTAAAAGTTATTGTGCAATTTGTCCTGAGTATGCTGATACCCCACATGTGGGGGTAAACCACTATTTGGGCGCATGGCAGAGCTCGGAAGGGAAGCAGCGCCATTTGACGTTTTTGGCTGGAATTGAGATCGGACATCATGTCGCGATTGGAAAACCCCTGATGTACCAAAACAGTGGAAACCCCCCACAAATGACACCATTTTGGAAACTAGACCCATAAGGAACTTATCTAGATGTGTGGTGAGAACTTTGAACCCCCCAAGGGCTTCACAGAAGTTTATAACATAAAGCCATACAATTAAAAAATCATATTTTTTCCACAAAAATGATCTTTTCACCCTCAATTCTTATTTTTCCAAGGGTAACAGCACCCTAAAAGTTATTGTGCAATTTGTCCTGAGTACGCTGATACCCCACATGTGGGGGTAAACCACTATTTGGGCGCATGGCAGAGCTCGGAAGGGAAGCAGCGCCATTTGACGTTTTTGGCTGGAATTGAGATCGGACACCATGTCGCGATTGGAAAACCCCTGATGTACCTAAACAGTGGAAACCCCCCACAAATGACACCATTTTGTAAACTAGACCCCCCAAGGAACTTATCTAGATGTGTGGTGAGCACTTTGAACCCCCCAGTGCTTCACAGAAGTTTATAACGCCCGGGCGTGAAAATAAAAAATTCGTATTTTTTCCACAAACATGATCTTTTAGTCACCATTTTTTTTATTTTCCCAAGGGTAACAGGAGAAATTGAACCCCAAAAGTTGTTGTCCAATTTGTCCTGAGTACGCTGACACCCCATATGTGGGAGAAAACTACTGTATGGACACACGTCAGGGCTCGGAAGGGAAGTAGTGATGTTTTGGAATGCAGACATTGATGGAATGGTCTGCGGGTGTCATGTTGCCTTTGGAGAGCCCCTAATGTACCTAAACAGTGGAAACCCCCTACAAATGACCCCATTTTGAAAACTAGACCCCCTAAGGAACTTATCTAGATGTGAGGTGAGCACTTTGAACCCCCAAGGGCTTTACAGAAGTTTATAATGCCAGGGCATGAAAATAAAAAAATCGTATTTTTTCCACAAACATGATCAATTAGTCCCCAATTTTTTTATTTTCCCAAGGGTAACAGGAGAAATTGAACCCCAAAAGTTGTTGTCCAATTTGTCCTGAGTACGCTGACACCCCATATGTGGGAGAAAACTACTGTATGGACACACGTCAGGGCTCGGAAGGGAAGTAGTGACGTTTTGGAATGCAGACTTTGATGGAATGGTCTGCGGGTGTCATGTTGCCTTTGGAGAGCCCCTAATGTACCTAAACAGTGGAAACACCCATAAATGACCCCATTTTGGAAACGAGAACCCCTAAGGAACTTATCTAGATCTGTGGTGAGCACTTTGAACCCCCAAGGGCTTCACAGAAGTTTATAATGCCCGGGCATGAAAATAAAAAAATCGTATTTTTTCCACAAACATGATCAATTAGTCCCCAATTTTTTCATTTTCCCAAGGGTAACAGGAGAAATTGGACCTAAAAGTTGTTGTCCAATTTGTCCTGAGTACGCTGACACCCCATATGTGGGAGAAAACTACTGTATGGACACACGTCGGGGCTCGGAAGGGAAGCAGTGACGTTTTGGAATGCAGACTTTGATGGAATGGTCTGCGGGTGTCATGTGCGTTTGGAGAGCCCCTGATGTACCTAAACTATTGAAACTCCCCACAAGTGACCCCATTTTGGACACTAGACCCCCTCACGGAACTTATCTAGATGTGTGGTGAGCACTTTGAACCCCCAAGTGCTTCACAGAAGTTTATAACGCTCGGACGTGAAAATAAAAAAATCATTTTTTTCCACAAAAATGATATTTTTGCCCCCAATTTTTATTTTCCTAAGGGTAGCAGGAGAAATTGGACCCCAAAAATTGTTTTGCAATTTGTCCTGAGTAGGCTGATACCCTACATGTGGGGGTAAAACACTGTTTGGGCGCATGGCAGAGCTTGGAAGGGAAGGAGCACCATATGACTTTTTCAACTCAGAATTGGCTGAAATTGAGATCAGACGCAATGTTGCATTTGGAGAGCCCCTGATGTGCCCAAACAGTGGAAACCCCCAATTCTAACTCCAACCCGAACCCCAACACACCCCTAACCCTAATCTCAGCCCTAACCCAAGCCCTAACCCTAGCCCTAACCCTAACCCTAACCCTAGCTCTAACCCTAGCCCTATCCCTAACCCTAGCCCTAACCCTAACCCTAGCCCTAATGGAAAAATGGAAATAAATACATTTTTTTTTATTTTATTATTTTTCCCTAACTAAGGGGGTGATAACGGGGGGTTTGATTTACTATTTATGGCAGTTTTTATGTTTGGCAGCTGTCGCACGCTAAAAGACGCTTTTTATTGTAAAAATAGTTTTTGCATCACCACATATTGAGAGCTATAATTTTTCCGTATTTTGACCCACCAAGTCATTTGAGGTCTTATTTTTTGCGAGACGAGTTGACGTTTTTATCGGTACCATTTTCGGGCATGTGACATTTTTTGATCGCTTTTTATTCCGATTTTTGGGACGCAGAATGAACAAAAACCAGCGTTTCATGAATTTCTTTTGGGGGGGGTGCGTTTACACCATTCCGCGTGCGGTAAAATTAATAAAGCGGTTTTATTCTTTGGGTCAGTACGGTTACAGCGATACCTCATTTAGGTCGTTTTTTTATGTTTTGTCGGTTTTATGCAATGAAAACTATTTTATATAAAAAATAATTATTTTTGCATCGCTTTATTCTGCGAGCTATAACTTTTCTATTTTTTCGCTAATGATGCTGTGTGGCGGCTCGTTTTTTGCGGGACAAGATGACGTTTTCAGCGGTACCATGGATATTTATATGCGTCTTTTTGATCGCGCGTTATTACACTTTTTGTTTGGCGGTATGATAATAAATCATTATTTTCTGCTTCGTTTTTTATTTTTATTTTTTAAGGGGTTCACTAAAGGGGTTAACTAATGGGACAGTTTTATAGGGCAGGTCGTTACGGACGCGGCGATACCTAATATGTGTACTTTTATTGTTTTTTTTTATTATATTATTTTCAAAAAATGAATTTATTGGGGAATATTTTTTTTTTTTTTACTAATTTATTTGGCGATTTTTTTTTTATTTATTTTTACATTTTTTTTAATTTTTTTTTTACTTTATTACATAGTTCCAGGTGGGACATCACTGTCCTGTGACAGATTGCTGATCTGTCACATCACAGATCACTGTGACAGATCAGCGATCTGTCACAGGCAGTGCCGAAGGCTTCCTCATGCCTGCGCTTTGCAGGCACTGAGGAAGCCAGCTTCCTCAGGCCCCCGAAGGCCCCCGTCGCCATCTTGGATTCGGGGGCCTGGAGGAAAGGAGCCCCCCGCAGCAGCGCTGCACATTGCGCTGCCGTGGGGGGCTCAGGGAAGCACGGAGGGAGCCCCCTCCCTGCCGATGCTTCCCTTTAACTCCCGGTACACCGCGATCATATTTGATCGCGGTGTGCAAGGGGTTAACGTGTCGGGGGCAGTCCGTGACCGCCCCTGACACATTGTGCCGGGAGTCAGCTGTGATAATCAGCTGACACCCGGCCGCGATCAGCGGCGCTCACCACGTGGGCGCCGCTGATCGCGGTAGACGTACTATCCCGTCCACGGTCATACGGGCCCGGGTACCGTGGACGGGATAGTACGTCGGATGTCAGGAAGGGGTTAAAGACTGAACCGTTTTTTTTCCCTGGGTGGGAGGTAGTTTATGCAGTACCTTTAAAATAAATCAGTTGAAAACTTGAAAGAAAAGTGTTCCTGTGATTACCTCCTGGAACAGCTGAGTGAGCCAATCTACCACAGTTGGTGCTAGAAGTGCGGGCAGCGTTCCCAGCAAACATGTGTAACTGCTACAGATGTACTGCATGTCCTGGGTGAAGACGGCCGTAAGCCAGCAAGCAACGTCAAACAACATGGAGGACCTGATTAAACACCTGGTGCAAGCCCAGCAGCAGCAACAACTGACACATCAGGAGACAAGTAAGCTGCATATGCAACAGATACAGCAGCAGCACCAAAAGCAGCTCCAGCAACAGCAGCATCAGCAACAGTCCAGTAGCGACAATAGCAGCAGATTTGAATTGCTCACAGAGGCAGTTCGTGGCACGGCGACAGCTCCGACTCCAAAGTCAGCTGATTTTTCCATCCAAAAGATGAGCCCTGCAGAAAATAAGCGTGGGTGACGGCACAGAGGCCTTTTTGACTGTTTTTGAGAGGGTCACCTAGAGGGAGAAACTCTCGCCAGGTCAATGGGCAGAAGTCCAGGCATCATAATTAATGGGAGAGCCACAGAAAACCTATTATTACTTGGCCTTACAATATGCCAAAGAATATGTGAAACTGAAAACTGAAATTTTGTCACACTTGGGGGTGACAACGACTGTCAGAATACAATGAGTCCATCGCTGGGCGTATCACCGTGACAAACCCCTTGCTCTCAAATGTTTGACCTACCGAAACATGCAAAAATGATTGCAGCCAGAATCCTCTACCCCTGCGCATATGGTAGAGTGTGTGGTGATGGATGCAGATGATAGATCGTGTGGTGATGGACTGGTTTGTGCACTTCCTTCCGAGGCCAATGTGGACTTGTCAAAGGATATCAGGGGGTCAAGGGTTCCTTGGGTAGGCAACCCACTCCATACTGGGGATCCCAACAGGGTGTGGAGGCCCAAAAGGGGTAGGGGCATCCAAGGTCCAATGGGGCTGAGGAGGTAATACTGAAGGTCCCTGCTGGTGATAATATATGCAGGAAATGTCACAACCCAGGCCATATAGCTTCCCATTGTCCCATGACCTCCGAGCAGATGGACTGTAGCCTAGAACGCCGCTGTTCATACTATGCATATCCAGCCTGCAGTGTGAACTGTTCACTCAACGAGGGGCCATAAGCTTGCCACGTAAAGGTGAATGGTCTGAAAGTGACTGGACTGCTAGACTCAGCGAGTTTGGTGACCCTCGCAAGGGACCACACTTCCTCTCCAGGTGATCCTTGGGAAGAGAGTTGGCATCTGTTGCATCCCCAGGGATGCTAAAGACTATCCAGTGGCCAGATTGGACATTGAAACGGCCCAAGGTACTTAATCCCACGAGGTCAGGACTTATTGCACTCCAATATCATAGACCGGGACTTTTGTTTGTTTTGGGACTTGTGGGGCAACGACACAGGACTCGGTTACTCGGATAAGAGACAGGTCGCCCCCAGAGAAGAGTCATCATACCTAGAGGCTGACATGTTTCCCTTCTGTGTACTTGTGGGGGATGAGGAGGTAATGCCCCCTGAGGTTGACATTCCTGAATTGGGGTGACAGGCGAAAATATTGGGTCCGCCCAACATAAGGACCTAACTCTGAAGGAGGCATTCAATATTGTAAGTATCCTAAAAGGTACAGCGCAGCAGCCGGGGTCTGACATCAGATTTCCCTATTTTATGTTGAGTAGGGATTTATTGCACCAGGTTACTAAGGTGAGAGAGGAGACAGTGGAACAATTGTTGGTACCTGGACCATATAGACGGAGGGTGTTAGACATGGCCCTTTCACATGCCTTGGGGGGCATCTGGCTGGTGGATAAAACTTAAGAACGGGTCATGCAATGGTTTTATTGGCCCAGATTTCACAGGTAAATCTTAAAGTATTGCCGATTATGTTCCACCTGTCAGCTAACCGCTCCCACCTTCCATTTATACGCAGGTCGTCGAACACGAAACACTGACGGAACCACATGTACCACTAACTAAAGTCAAATCAACCTGCTGCGAGGTGATTTTGAAGGAGGTTAAGAGAATGCTGTTGCTGGACGTTATTGAAGTGTCAAAGAGCGGCTGGTCCAGCCTCATTGTCCTTGTATTGAAGCCCGATGGAGATTGGTGCTTTTGTAATGATTATAGGAAGCTAAATAAGGTATCCAAGTTTAATGTGTATCCAATGCCACAAGTCAATTACCTCATTGAGAGGCTAAGGTCAGCCAGATACATCACCACCCTTATCCTAACGAAGACAGCCTTTTCTACACCTGACGGTTGCCTCCATTACACCAGAATGCCTTTTGGGCTGCAGGGAGCCCCAGCCACCAGAGCAGGGCCGGCGTCAGCACCCGGCGCACCCGGGCAAGTGCCGGGGCCCTGACGAAACGGGAGGGCCCACTCACGCTGTCTGGGATACCCGCCGGCCGCCGCCACGCCCCCCATATACTGACCCCATCCTGCACCCTCCGCGAGGGACCCACGCAATCCCTTACAACCAGCAATGATCATCGCTTCCTTCGGCTGTAATCTTGTGTGCGGCACAGGACCTGTGATGAGGTCACAGGAGGGAAGAAGTCAGGGGTCACATGATCAGGGTGGCTGCAGGACTCTGTTGTGCTGGTCGCTCGTCATTATGGTGCTAGTCTGGATGAGGTAAAGTTTATGTGTGGGACAGTGGGGTCAGGACCCAGGAGAGGTTTACAAGGTGGATTTAGCAGAGCCGTGTGTGTACTTGTGTGGGGTCAGGAGGGGTTTACAAGGTGGATGTAGCAGAGCCGTGTGTACTTATGTGTGGGGTCAGGAGGGGTTTACAAGGTGGATGTAGCAGAGCCGTGTGTGTACTTGTGTGTGGTCAGGAGGGGTTTACAAGGTGGATGTAGCAGAGCCGTGTGTGTGCTTATGTGTGGGTCAGGAGGGGTTTACAAGGTGGATGCAGCAGAGCCGTGTGTGTACTTATGTGTGGGGTCAGGAGGGGTTTACAAGGTGGATGTAGCAGAGCCGTGTGTGTACGAGGTGTACAGAGCAGAGCCGTGTGTGTACGAGATGTACAGAGTGGAACCGCGTGTGTACGAGGTGTACGGAGCGGAGCCGTGTGTGTACGAGGTGTACAGCGCGGAGCCGCGTGTGTACGAGGTGTACGGAGCGGAGCCGCATGTGTACGAGGTGTACGGAGCGGAGCCGCATGTGTACGAGGTGTACGGAGTGGAGCCGCATGTGTACGAGGTGTAAGGAGCGGAGCCGCGTGTGTACGAGGTGCATGGAGCGAAGCCATGTGTGCACGTGGTGTACGGAGCGAAGCCATGTGTGTACGAAGTGTACAGAGTGGAGCCATGTGTGTACGAGGTGAGCGGAGCCATGTGTGTACGAGGTGTACGGGGCAGAGCCATGTGTGTATGAGGTGTGCAGAGCCGCATGTGTACATGGTGTACGGAACGGAGCCCTGTGTGTACGGAGCTGAGCCGTGTGATTATGGAGCGGAGCAGAGCCGGGGGTGTACGGAGTGAAGCCGTGTGTGTACAAGGTGTATGGAGCGGAGCCGTGTACGAGGCATACAAAGCGGAGCCGTGCGTGTACGAGGTGTATGGTGGGGAGCATTTATACCTCCCAAGTCCCAACCGTCCTGGATCCAGCGAGACAGTCCCGATTTTGAGAGAGAGACTGCCCCAGCCGGGAGATTACTTTTCCCGCGGACACAGGAGTACACAGCGGAGCCCCAAGGGGCAATTTAAAACTCGCACGTAACATTCTACTGGAAGTGACGTGCTGGAAGCTGACCAGAAATGAGGTAATTTCTGGAGGAGATTGTGACGGAACCATGGAGGCACTTCAGGGAATGCTTCAGATCCATCATCGTGTCCTCCTCTGACAGAGCAGACAGCGGGATCACCTTGGAATCGGGGATGTCAGCCATGTGAGCGGATCATGATATGTTCTGCACCAGGAGGCTCAGGTGGGCACTACAATGGGAGCTGGGCTGCTATGGTATCTTTATAGAATTTTTCTTTCTCTCTCACTGTTCTTTCTCTCTAATCTTTTTTTTCTCTCTCTCTCTATTCTTTCTTTCTCTCTCTCTGTTCTCTTTCTTTCCCCTCTTTTTTCCTTTCTTTCTTTCTGTCTCTGTTCTTTCACTCTTTCTGTCTGTTCTCTCTTTCCTCTCTTTCTTTCTCTCTCTGTTCTTTCTCTTTCTTTCTTTCCCCTCTGTCTTTCTTTCTTCCCCTCTTTCTTTCTTTCTTTCTCTCTGTTCTTTCCCCTCTTTCTTTTTCTCTCTACCTCTCTGTTCTTTCTTTCTTTCCCCTCCTTCTTTTTTTCTCTCTCTCCCTGTTCTTTTTTCTGTCCATTCTTTTTCTCTCTCTGTTCTTTCTTTCTCCGTTCTTTCTTCCCCTCTTTTTTCTCTCTCGCTCTCTGTTCTTTTTTCCCTTCTTTCTTTCTTTCTTTCTTTCTCTCTCTGTTCTTTTTTCTGTCCACTCTTTCTTTCTCTCTGTTCTTTTTCTTTCTTTCTTTTTTCTTTCTCTCTGTTTTTTCTTTCCCCTCTTTCTTTCTCTCTCTGTTCTTTCTTTCCCCTTTCTTTCTTTCTCTCTCTGTTCTTTCTTTCTTTACCCTCTTTCTTTCTTTCCTTCTGTTCTTTTCTTTCTCTTTCGCTCTCTGTTCTTCCTTTCTTTCTCTCTGTTCTTTATTTCCCCTCTTTCTTTCTGTTCTTTCTTTCTTTCTCTCTCCCTCTCTCTGTTTCTTTCTCTCTCTGTTTTTCCTTTCTTTCTCTCTTCTCTTTCTTTCTCTGTTCTTTATTTCCCCTCTTTCTTTCTCTCTGTTCTTGCTTTCACTTTCTGTTCTCTCTTTCTCTGTTCTTTCTCTCTCTCTCTTCTTTCTTTCATGCGTACACTACTAATCAGTAGCCTCCTTCACATGAACGTCTTTTGCCACAGAGCGAGTGTCCGTGTGGATCACATGCGTGTCCATGTGATCCACACGGAGACAAGTCCATTTTTGGCCGTCACCACGGATGTCACACGGCAAGAATCGTGGTATGTGTTAAGGGGGGGGTCCACTGAGACTCTTTCGCCCGGGGCCCTCAAAAACCTGGAGCCGGCCCTGCACCAGAGGACCATGGAACAGATCCTAGACCCTCACAATAAGTATGCCACAGCTTACCTGGATATTGTGATCTTCGGACCGGATTGGGTAAGTCAGGTTGTGCTGAGGAAGGCGGGGTTTACCATAAACCCAAAGAAGTGCCCCATGCAGAAGGAGGAGGCCAAATACTTAGGCTATATTGTCATGAGGGGCAAAATAAAGCCACATGTGAACAAAGTAATGGTAATCCAAAATTGGCCGTAACCAGTCTCCAAAAAACAGGTTAGGGCATTTCTTGGAATTTTGGGATTCTATCTGCAGTTTATCCCAAATTTCACCATGATAGCCACACCCCTGACCAACTTTCTTAAGGGCACAAAGAAGTCAATGGCCAAGTGGTCATGCAAAGAGGAGACAGCATTCCAAGGGTTGCAGCTTGCCCTGTGTAAACAGCCAGTCTTGGTTGCACCTGACTTCAGTAAGGAGTTCATGGTCCAGTCGGATGCTTCAGAAGTTGGGTTGGGAGCCGTGTTGTCCCAGGAAATGAATGGTGAGAAACGTCCAATCATATACAGTACCTTGTCACGCCGCGCTCGCCTGGAGGCAGGACCTTCACGCCGCGCTCATCTGGAGCCGGGACTTTGGTCCCGATGTCATCTCTTCCGGAGCCGTGGTCGCTCCAGGGGTCCCGTTGGGTGCGCACGCGCACTTCTCGTACCCAGGCTCCCACCTCCTCCATGTTGGTTATGCGCTTGCACGCTCTTGTCAGTTCAGTCTCCAGGTCCGTCCTCTCTATGGTAATGGAGGCCTTGACCCAGAAGCTTTAGTGGTTATGTGCTATATCAGGCTACCTCCCCCTAGGGGAGGTGCCTGATTATTGTTGTGCTTGCTGGCTTGGTCTGGTGTGTCCCTGCCTGGCTGTGCGCTGTATTCAGGCCCTGTCCTATACTCAGCCGTGCCTCTCGGTACTCGCTCTGAACCTGCACTCTGTCTTGGACTCTATCGTGCCTCTTGGCACACGCTCTGAATCCGCTTTCTGCTTTGTACTCAGTTGTGCCTCCTGGCACACACTCTGTCCCTGTACTCTGTTACACCTCCTGGCACACATGCTGCCCCACTCAGTACTCTGACGCGCTCCTCGCACGCGTTCTGTTTGGCTCACCCCCGGATGTACTAGTCGCTGCACGCCATACGTGCTGTCGTGTACCCATCTTGCACTATCCTGTATCTAGCGCACTCCCGTGTACACACCCTGTGTTCCCGAGTACACCCTGCACCTCCCTGCAGACACACTCACGCGTGTCTCCTGTGAGCCGGCCGCCTGGTGCCAGCAGTCTTGGTACCTTATCCCCTGGGGCTTGCTCCTGACACTTTCTGTATAGGGGTGGTCCTCACTAGGCCAGCTCGCCCTGGGAGGGTTGGTGCCACGACCCAAGGGTCCACTCCAGGAGTCGTCACATACCTAAGTAGGTAACTCTACTCTTGTGAAAAGAATTATGCTATAGTAGAAAAAGAATACTTGGCCATCAAATATGGAACAAATGGAAATGGAGGACAGATGGTGAAGTGAACATTCGTTTAATTAAATTTTCGTGGAACCACAGGACCACTGTGCAGGGGGCTCCGAAGGGGGCGTGACTAAGCAAACCCCAGACCCCCGTAGCAAGAACCCTCAAACAGGGCCAGGTTGGAATGCCCAAGGGACGCAAGGAGCTACTGTTAGGACGGCGGAACGCACCAAATATAAAATAACAGGAGGTGCGTTCGCCGCCCGGAGTCCACAGTGCGGTAGGTGACAAGACCGCTGCTGAACAATGGCAGATGCACCTAATCAATGAGGTACTGCGCTCGGGTTAACGTCACCCGAACGCTAAAAACAGCTCTGTTCTGGCACAGAGTCGCAAGAGGCAATGTGATGCCGAGACGCGGCTCTGTTAATGTCACAGAGGCCTGCGTGTGGCGTCGCAACAGCGACCAAGAGTAGCTGCGGTTAGTGCAGCGCAGCGGCAGGTAAAGCCGCAGACGTCGGAGCTGAGACACAGGCGCCGACGGACGTTAGTGTAGGCGAGGATCACGTGGCGTGTAGCTTGCCACAAGCTGAGACTGACTATCCAACTCTCTGTCACCATTCGTAATATCCGAGGGAAGGGGTTTCATAATGCGTCAGTCACCAGTCCACACATCCGTCACCATACACACACAGCATATTATGCTACACTAGCGCATCGCCGAGCCGCCATGCGGGCTTTTTATAGCGATGCGCTTCTGGGACCTTCCATTAGCTTGGGAAGGACCAATCAGATCCGACGTAGGACCTGATCATGTGACCCCTGCTCTCCAGTGAGAGGTCAAGTTGCGGGCATGCCCAGTAGCACGGCATGAGGACTTAGCCTCAGGAGCAGTTCCCTGCAGAGCAGGTTGCGCTGCTATTACTACACCAGAGGTGGCAGCAACATCCAGGCTGTCAGAGCGAGTCTGAGCAGCAAGCCTGGCTCGCCATGTTTGCTGAGCAACACCTGGAGCAGTCGAGGAAGAATGGGAGACCGCAGGATGTCTGGCTCTGGACTCCCGCTGTGCAGTGCCAGGAATCCGACGCCTAACATTACCCCCCCTAGGGTCCCCTCCCCTCTGAGCCTCACTGCGCTCAAAAGCTGCGACCAGGAGCGGTGCATGAATATTCTCCACCGGCTCCCAGGTCCGAGCCTCGGGACCATGACCCTTCCAGTCCACCAAATAGAACTTTTTGCCACGGACAAACCTGCGCCCCACGATGGCGTTAACCTCATACTCGTCAGCAATTTATTTTATCTGTAACTGAAATTTTGTTAAAAAACAACTACTTTATGTTTAAAAGGAAAAGCAATTTGTTCCTTCAATTACAAGGATGTGCGATGGGGGCGAAATTTTCCCCATCGTTTGCAAATATATTTGTTACTTGGTGGGAGGAAGAAAAAATTTATGGTCAGGAAAATATTTTTATGGATCATATAGAATTTTTTGGAAGATTCATTGATGATCTGATAATAATATGGAAGGGTGATCCAGATAATATAAAAGAATTCATAAAATTCCTTAATACTAATAATCATAATCTCAAATTTACATATCATATGAATAAAGAACGAATTGCTTTTCTTGACATGATGTTGATTGGAAATGAAGCAGATTTTAGGGTTGAAGTATGTTTATATAGAAAACCGCAATCAGGTAATTCTTTGCTGCATGCTAGCAGCAACCATCCCAAACATGTCATTAATAATCTCCCAGTAGGTGAATTTGTGCGTGCCAAGAGGTGCTGCACAACTGATTCATTTTACAGACAGGAATGTGAAGTAATTGATGAACGATTAAAGACTAGAGGTTATCGCAAGCATCAAATTAATAGGGGTAAAATTGTAGCAGAAAGAAAAACAAGAGATGATTATTTGGAAATAAAATCAAAATTTAGTAATTTTGAGGAGAAACCAGTTTTTATTACTAAATATAGTGATCAATTTAATCAAATAACGGAAATTATTAAATCAAATCTACCTATTTTACGGGTGGATCCAACTTTGAGAACTATATTGGATAAAGGCTGCAATTTTATTCCTAAAAAAGGAACTACAATTGCGAATATTTTGTCCCCCAGTGATCACACTTTGCGTTTTTCATCAGAAAATAATTCAAGCTGGTTATCTGTCTCTGGTAGCTATCGTTGTGGAATAAGATCATGCGGTTTATGTAAATTCATGTATAATACGTCTACATTTAAATCCACAGTTACAAAAAATGAATATGTCATAAATATGTTTGCCAACTGTAGTTCCACATATGTTATTTATTTAATAACATGTGAAACATGCTGCATTCAATATGTGGGCAACACCACACGTCCTCTTCGCAAAAGGATTTCTGAACATCTTTATGATTCATGTAATAAAACTACAAGGAGTCCCTCGGGAGCCTTTCAGCATTTTATTTCTGTACATGGAGGAGATGTCAGTACTTGTAGGGTTAATATAATAGAAACTGTCCCAAACCCCAAGAGGGGAGGTGATAGAAAAAAGGAATTGCAGCGCAAAGAAGCAATGTGGATTTTTAAGTTAAAAACACGATATCCCGCAGGCATGAATTTAAAATCTGATCTTTTATATATATATGATTAACATGATGTGGTGATTTCCTCCATGTTCAGATACTATGCCTTTTTTTTTTTTTTTCTTTTTTTTTTTTGAGAAAATCCTCCCTTCCTGCTATTGTGGACCTCCGCCCATTTTGTTTCCCTCCCACTTTACTTCAGCCAGCAAGTGTATATAGGTATATGCTTATTTGTAAGATGTTAAGCTATGAGTAAGGACCCTCTAGTCCGAAACGCGTAAGCGTCTGTCACATTGGTGAACCATATGTTTTTTATGCATCTATTCTGTTTTTAATCATTTTTTTGGAATAAAGTCTTTTGATTTTAACCAACCTTTGGTCGAAGTTGCTGGAACATCTCCCAAGTATTGTGCCTACAAGATTTTCCGGAATCCAAGTTCCCTGCACCGCCCAGGATTGATTGCATTCCTCCAGACTTCGCATTTGCTATGGTTTGGTGAGCTGACAAAAAAACTTTTTCCTTCGTCAGACGATAAGTCTGATGACCCGGTGGATGGCTCAGAAAACCGGACCATGTGAACTGGTTTGAGGAGGGACACATGAAACACGTCCGATATGGCCAAATGAGGAGGAAGAGCCAGGTGGTAGACCACTGAGCTAAGTCGCTCGAGGACCTTGAACGGTCCAATGTATCGTGGTGCAAACTTGGGAGACTCGACCCGCAATTTAATGTTCCGAGTGGAGAGCCACACCATGTCGCCAGGGGAGAAGCTTGGCGCGGGTCGCCGGTGCGTGTCGGTGGACGCCCTCATCCTTTCTGTAGATGCCCGGATAGCATCCTGAGTGCGATCCCAAATGTCCCAGGCCTCCACTGCCCAGTCTGCCACCCTGGAGTCAGTGGAGGACACCGGCACTGGGACAGGGACGCGTGGATGTTGACCATAATTTAGGAGAAAGGGCGTCTGACCAGTAGAATCGGCCACCGCATTGTTTAGGGCAAATTCAGCCCAAGGCAGCAAGGATGCCCAGTCATCCTGCCTGGCAGAGACAAAATGTCGTAGATAGGTGACCAAGGTCTGATTGGCCCTTTCGACCAAGCCATTCGTCTCGGGATGGTAGGCGGAGGACAGATTTAGCTCGATGCTGTGTAAGCTGCAGAGCTCCCTCCAAAAACGAGACGCAAACTGGGGACCTCGGTCACTTACGATTTTGTCCGGCATACCATGTAAACGGAATACATGCTTAATGAACAGGACGGCCAGACCTCGGGCGGAAGGTAGGCGTGCGAGTGGCACCAGATGTACCATTTTGGAAAAATGGTCGGTAACCACCCAGATGACCGTACTGCCACTGGACTTGGGCAGGCCAACTATAAAGTCCATGCCCACCATTTCCCATGGTCTATCCGCTACTGGCAGGGGAAACAAGAGCCCCGCCGGCCTCTGTCTAGAGGGCCTGTTCCGGGCACACGAGACGCATGCTTTCACGTATGCCTTGACGTCTCGAGCCATATGTGGCCACCAGTATGACCTTGCCAGGAGTTCGGTGGTCCGTTTATTACCAAAATGACCACCTAGCCTGGATTCTTTAGAGTAAATTCATGGACTTCAGTGCGCTGCTAGACAAATTCACTGAGTACAGACTGTGTCTCCTCCCCTCTTCAAACAGCAGGAGCTCGACCCCAGGTACAGCAGGAGCTCGACCCCGGTACAGGTGGGGGGTCCCTCCAGAATTAATTAAAGACCTTTGATTAAGCAACGGATAAGGACTAGAGGATCAAGAGGGAAAGAGGAGAGAGGTGGGGAATTGTATGTATGTATATGCCTATTTGGGGGTCAAGCTCCTGCTGTTTGAAGAGGGGAGGAGACACAGTCTGTACTCAGTGAATTTGTCTAGCAGCGCACTGAAGTCCATGAATTTACTCTAAAGAATCTGAAGTTTTACGGTCACAGAGCTGACCTTTGGACGTGCAGCAAGCTGACTATGGATCTTATATGCCTGAACCTCTCCTGAAAAGGGTGAGTAGATTTTAATTTATTCTTCTAATAATAACCCGGATAAGACCCTATTGCGCTTTTTGTTCCTTTAGTTTGATTGCACCTAGCCTGGAGGCATGTGCCCAGGCAAGAACCTCCGGCCGTAGCCGAGAGGGCACCAAGGTCTTGCCTGGCGGTACCAACTCGAGAGCGATAGGAGCCACGGTCGTAAAACTCTCCGAAGGGAGAATTAACCGGGGCTCAGCCTCTCCTTCTTCCGCTGAGACCACCGAGCACGAGAGGGCATCTGCTCGGATGTTCTTCTCCCCGGAGAGGTAGTGCAGGGTGAAGCGGAAGCGAGAGAAGAAGAGCGACCACCTGGTCTGACGGAAATTCAGGCGTTGGGCCGTCTGAAGATAGACCAGGTTTTTGTGGTCTGTGAACACCTGAGAGGGGAACCGGGCTCCCTCCAGGAGATGTCTCCACTTGGAGAAAGCCAATTTCATGGCCAGCAGCTCCCTGTTGCCGATGGAGTAATTTTTCTCCGCCGGTGAAAAGGTCTTAGAATAGAAGAAGCAAGGATGCTTCCGACCTTGAGCATCCTTTTGGTAAAGGACTGCTCCTGCACCGACGGAAGAAGCGTCTACCTCAAGAATAAACGGCTTATCCACATCGGGACGGTGTAAAATGGGAGCGCCTGCAAAGTGGGACTTTATGGAGGAATAAAGCCTTAGAACCTGTTCGGTCCACGCCTTAGGATTAGCTCCTTTTTTCGTGAGAGCATCCAAAGGAGCTACCAGAGTGGAGAAGTGGGGTATAAACTGACGGTAATAATTAACGAACCCCAAAAAGCGCTGCACCGCTTTAAGAGAATGGGGTTCCTGCCAGTCCATAACCGCTTGCAGTTTGGCCGGATCCATAGCCAACCCCTGGGCCGAGATGACGTAGCCCAGAAATGGCAAGGACTCCTGCTCAAACTGACACTTCTCCAGCTTGGCGAACAGGGAATTCACCCGCAGGAGGTTGAATACCCTGCAGACATCTTTCCAGTGGGTGGGCAAATCTGGCGAAAAGATGAGGATGTCATCCAGATAGACCACCACCGAGGTAGAAAGCATGTCACGGAAGACGTCGTTGACGAAGTCCTGGAAGGCAGCGGGCACATTACAAAGGCAGAAGGGCATGACCAGATATTCATAATGGCCATCCCGAGTATTAAAAGCTGTCTTCCATTCGTCTCCCTCGCGAATACGGATCAGGTTGTATGCCCCTCGTAGGTCTAGCTTTGTAAATAGCCGCGCCCCACGCAACCTGTCGAACAACTCGGAGATCAACGGGAGAGGGTACTTATTCTTTACCGTGATGTGTTATGAATGAGTCACCGTAGGAGGCAGACACAAAAATAGAAGCTACGTCCAGAAAACCAGAGAAGTTGGCAACTATCAGATTGCAGACCCCTGAACCTATCAACACAACTAGCAGTAGCTGTGGGGGGTTCCTACGGTGCCCTAGACCCCTCGATCACAGCCGGAGAGCTAAATAGCCTAAAGACAGAAAAGGAAATCTAAACTGCTCCAGAGCAGACCCCAAAGTAAAAGGCAGCCCCCAACATATAATGACGGTGACGCAAGATGAAAAAACACTCACACAGACAGAAAGATAGGCTGAGCAAACGATGGGGCCCAAGCTAAACTAAACAGGACAGGAAAGGAAGGTTGCTGTCTGCAATCTGCCAAAACCCTATCAAAGACATAAGCCAACAGCTGATATGGAAAAAGACCCTGAAGCAGCTAGGCTTCAAAAACTATACCAGCACTCAGGTATCTTCAGAAGACAGAGCTAAAGGAATTGTTACACCGCTCGGCCATACTCACCCGGCCTCCGCTCCCACGCCGCAGTCGCCCTCCGGTCCCACGCCGCAGCCTCTCTCCACCCGACGGCCGCGGCGGTCACCTGAGACAGGCCCGCGACCGATGCCTTCCCTGCATGCTATGCGCATGCGCCATAGGCCGCGGCCGCGCCTCCTTCCTGCTTCTTATGCTCCGGCTGTGCCCTGACCCGGAAGCACCTTTGGACCAATGGCTGACCAGACGGGGCCATATCAGGCCGCTTCCCCCTGAGGGAGGCGCCTGATCGTTGTGTTTCCTGACACTCTGGCCTCGCTCCATCGTGCACACTCTGCTCCTGCAGTTCCTGTCTCGGCTGCTCCTCACAGCAGCTTCTCAGTCCTGCTACCCGTGTTCCTGGTTACCTACTCCAGTCCTGCCTTGTGTTCCTGCCGTCCTACTCCAGTCCTGCCTTCAGTGTTCCTGTCGTCCTACTCCAGTCCTGCCTTGTGTTCCTGCCGTCCTACTCCAGTCCTGCCTTCAGTGTTCCTGCCGTCCTACTCCAGTCCTGCCTTGTGTTCCTGCCGTCCTACTCCAGTCCTGCCTTCAGTGTTCCTGTCGTCCTACGCCAGTCCTGCCTTGTGTTCCTGCCGTCCTACTCCAGTCCTGCCTTCAGTGTTCCTGCCGTCCTACTCCAGTCCTGCCTTCAGTGTTCCTGCCGTCCTACTCCAGTCCTGCCTTGTGTTCCTGCCGTCCTACTCCAGTCCTGTCTTCAGTGCTCCTGCCGTCCTACTCCAGTCTCAGTCTTACTCCGGTCCATCCTGAGCCGCCCCTCTCGGTACCGGCTACCGTGGTACTCGAACCCCTGGGCCTGCTCCTAACGGTCCCTGTATAGGGGTCGGTTCCACCTGGCAGCTCACCCGGGGCCCCTCGGTGCCACGGTCCAGAGGGTCCACTCTCGGAGTTCCCGCTCCTGACCACCCGCGCTAACAGTACGATCAGGCCATGGACTCCGCCGGTACTACGGCTGCTACCCAGAAAGAGTTGCTATTCCTACGGGAGAATCAGGGGCGCATTATGTCAATCATGAAGTCGATGGACACCCGTTTGTCGGCCTTACAGGTGGCCGATTCTGGAAATGCCACTCAGCTGGCCAGTCTCCAACAGGAGCTGGGTCAGCAGCAAGATGCTCAAACCCACATTTTGTCCTACATGGCCTCCTTTGATAGTCGCTTGTCAGCCCTCCAGGCTGCCGCTGCAGTGCCGACTCCTCCCCCTGCGTCTACTGCTCCTCCGACGCCCCGCCTCGCCAAGCCGCCTCGTTTCACCGGGGATCCCAAGCTCTGTAGGGGGTTCTTAAATCAGTGTAGTCTCCACTTTGAATGGCTGCTGCAGCAATATCCCTCGGACCGGGCCAAAGTGGCCTTCATCATGTCCCATCTGGAGGGAGAGGCCCTTGCTTGGGTAAACCCGCTCTGGGAACGTGACGACCCGGTCGTTTCGAGTCTCCCGGTTTTCCTGGATACGTTTCGTAAGGTTTTCGATGAGCCGGGCCGGTTAGCCTCTCTCACTGAGTCACTCTTTAACTTACACCAGGGCTCTCTCACGGTCGGACAGTACGCTATTCGCTTTCGCACTATTTCCTCCGAGCTCGGCTGGAATAACGCAGCTTTGGTGGGGGCATTCTGGCGCGGTCTTTCTAGTAAAATAAAGGATGAACTCGCAGGTCGAGATACCCCGTCCACCTTAGAGGACCTTATCTCGCTGGCTACCCGCATTGACCTGCGCTTCCTGGAGCGCGCTCGGGAGTCAGTGAGAGACAGGCGCTCCTCCAGGTCAGTTTCTCCTTTCACTCAGTCGGCCAGCTCACGTTCAGTCGGATCTTCTTCCCTCTCTTCGGGTGAGCCCATGCAGATAGATCATCTCAGGTTGGCCGAGTTACGTCAGAGAGAGAGACGGGCACAAGGTCTGTGCCTCTATTGCGGTCATTCGTCACACTATATCCGCACCTGTCCTAAGAGACAGGGAAACGACTCCACCTAGGTCAGGTAAGAGAGGCCTTCCTAGGTGATGATGATGATTCCTCTCAACCCCTTACGATTTCTGTGCTTTTGGTATCAGGAGGGAGGCGTGGTTCCGAGGTGGCCTACGTGGATTCGGGCTCAGCGGGTAACTTCATTCGGACGGAAGAGGTAGACAAATACCAAATTCCTGTAGTCACTCTATCTAACCCAATTCAGATTGCCACCGTGGATGGCAAACCGCTACAGGTGACCGTCACCTTGGTCACTGAAGAGGTGGAATTGCAAATCGGAGCCTTACATCGAGAGAAGATAGCCTTTTACGTTTTACCTAAGCTCTCTCACGCCATTCTACTCGGTCTTCCATGGTTAAGGACTCATCAGTCTGTTCTCGACTAGTCTTCTGGGGAGATACTCCGCTGGGGGCACCCGTGCCAAGCTCGCTGTCTGACTCCTGTCCGCCTGGCGGCCGCTCCTCGGTCACCTCCAGACCTCCCGGGTCTTCCTCCAGCTTACAGCTCCTACGCCGATGTTTTTGATAAGAAGGAAGCGGAGGTCCTCCCTCCACACCGGCCGTTTGACTGCCCAATTGAACTTGTTTCTGGTTCAACCCCCCCAAGGGGCAGAATCTACCCTCTGTCTCCCGCGGAGACCACCGCCATGTCTGAGTACGTCCGAGAGAACCTCGCCAAAGGCTTTATACGGAAATCCTCTTCGCCCGCGGGAGCCGGGTTCTTCTTCGTCAAAAAGAAGGTCGGGACTCTACGGCCATGCATTGACTATAGGGGCTTGAATGAGATTACCATCAAGAACAGGTACCCTCTTCCACTCATTCCAGAACTGTTTGACCGTCTCAGAGGGGCTCGGGTCTTTACCAAGCTGGACCTCAGAGGAGCCTACAACCTGGTCCGTATCCGTGCAGGTGACGAGTGGAAGACCGCTTTCAACACTCGAGATGGCCATTACGAGTACCTGGTCATGCCCTTCGGTCTTTGCAATGCTCCTGCAGTCTTTCAAGAGTTCGTCAATGAGATCTTCCGGGATCTCTTGTACTCCTGTGTGGTCGTGTACTTAGACGACATCCTCGTCTTCTCGCCGGACCTCTCGTCCCACAGAAAGAGTGTCCGCCTGGTGCTTCAGCGGCTTCGGGAGAACCGTCTGTATGCAAAGATCGAGAAATGTCTCTTCGAACAGACCTCTCTGCCATTTCTGGGATACATTATCTCTGACGCTGGTCTAAGGATGGATCCCGAGAAGTTGTCTGCCATCCTCAAATGGCCTCGCCCCGTCGGATTAAAGGCGATACAACGATTCCTCGGGTTCGCCAACTATTACCGGCAATTTGTCTCCCACTTCTCCGCGATCACAAGACCCATTTCTGTGCTCACCCGTAAAGGGTCTACTTCCAAGGATTGGTCTCCTGAGGCAGAGGAGGCCTTTCTTACCCTAAAACGGGCTTTCTCCACGGCTCCGGTCCTGCATCGCCCTGAGAGCGATCGACCTTTTGTACTCGAGGTGGACGCTTCCTCGACTGGTGCCGGGGCGGTGCTGTCCCAGAGAACCGCCTCCGGTCGCCTGCACCCTTGCGGCTTCTTCTCGAAGGCCTTTTCTCCATCCGAGTGTAACTACTCGATCGGTGACCGGGAACTTTTGGCCATCAAGTTGGCCTTGGAGGAATGGCGCCACCTCCTGGAAGGAGCTGTCCATCCTTTTGTCATCTTCTCGGACCACAAGAATCTGGCCTATCTCCAGTCTGCCCAGAGACTAAACCCTCGCCAGGCCAGATGGTCTTTATTTTTCGCCCGATTTGATTTCGAGCTCCGATTCCGTCCCGGCAACAAGAATTCCAAAGCCGACGCCCTGTCCAGGGTCTTCCAACCACACGAATCCACGGAGGAACCGTCACATATCATTGATCCCACTAGGATCATCACCGTGGCTCCAGTGAACTGGCTTACTCCTCCGCCTGGCAAGACGCTTGTGCCAGAGAATCTCAAGCAAAAGGTTCTTCTATGGGGGCACTCCTCCAAACTGGCCGGCCATGCCGGAACTAAGAAGACCCTTGACCTTATCAAACGTCACTACTGGTGGCCCTCACTTCGCCAAGATGTACTTGACTTTGTGGCTTCTTGTCCATCCTGTGCAAAAAAACAAGGTGCCACGGAGATCTCCGTCCGGCTTGTTGCTTCCGTTGCCTGTCCCTACGGTTCCTTGGGAGAACATCGCCATGGATTTCATCACCGACCTACCCTGCTCTGCGGGCTGCACAGTCATCCTGGTGGTGGTGGATCGTTTTTCCAAGATGGCTCACTTCATCCCTCTGCCCGGTCTTCCCTCAGCGCCAGAGCTGGCCGAAATCTTCATTCATCAAGTCTTCAGGCTTCATGGACTACCTCGACGCATTGTGTCTGATCGAGGGGTTCAGTTTACCTCCAAGTTCAGGTGTTCGCTTTGTAAGCTCATGAACGTTTCCCTCGACTTCTCCTCGGCCTACCATCCACAGTCCAACGGACAAATAGAGCGTACCAACCAGACGCTTACGGGATACTTACGCCACTTCTCTAACGCCCACCAGAACGATTGGGTCAACTTAGTCCCCTGGGCAGAGTTCGCTTATAACAACCATGCTGGTGAGTCTTCGGCCAAATCTCCGTTTTTCATTGTTTTTGGCAGACATCCTGGTATTCCTCTTCCGATAACCCCTGCCTCTGAGGTACCCGCGGCCAATGCCTTGTCCTCGGAATTTTCTAAGATTTGGGCTGAGACCAACACATCACTCAAGAGATCCGCTGATCAGATGAAGAACTATGCAGACAAAAAGAGGTTGGATTCTCCTCCGTATCGTGTTGGCGACAAGGTCTGGCTCTCCTCCAAATTCGTCCGACTAAAACTGCCCTCCTACAAGTTGGGTCCACGCTACATTGGTCCGTTTGAAATTCTGGGACGTATTAACGAAGTTGCCTACAAATTGAGGTTGCCTGCTTCGCTCCGGATCCCGAACACCTTTCACGTCTCTCTCCTGAAGCCTGTGGTACTGAATCGTTTCCATTCCTCGCTTGATCTTTGTCCTCAGCCGGTGGGTGCTGACAACATTTTTGAAGTGCAGGACATCCTCGCTGTGAAAAGGGTTAGAGGTAGGACTTTCTTTCTCGTTGAATGGAAGGGCTTTGGTCCTGAGGAGAGATCCTGGGAGCCTCGGGAGAATATTAATGCTCCCCGTATCCTCAAGAGGTTTCTTGTTAACCTCCGGGGGGGGCGGCTTAGGGGAGGGGGTACTGTTACACCGCTCCGCCATACTCACCCGGCCTCCGCTCCCACGCCGCAGTCGCCCTCCGCTCCCACGCCGCAGCCTCTCTCCACCCGACGGCCGCGGCGGTCACCTGAGACAGGCCCGCGACCGATGCCTTCCCTGCATGTGCGCATGCGCCATAGGCCGCGGCCGCGCCTCCTTCCTGCTTCTTATGCTCCGGCTGTGCCCTGACCCGGAAGCACCTTTGGACCAATGGCTGACCAGTCGGGGCCATATCAGGCCGCTTCCCCCTGAGGGAGGCGCCTGATCGTTGTGTTTCCTGACACTCTGGCCTCGCTCCATCGTGCACACTCTGCTCCTGCAGTTCCTGTCTCGGCTGCTCCTCACAGCAGCTTCTCAGTCCTGCTACCCGTGTTCCTGGTTACCTACTCCAGTCCTGCCTTTTGTTCCTGCCGTCCTACTCCAGTCCTGCCTTCAGTGTTCCTGTCGTCCTACTCCAGTCCTGCCTTGTGTTCCTGCCGTCCTACTCCAGTCCTGCCTTCAGTGTTCCTGCCGTCCTACTCCAGTCCTGCCTTGTGTTCCTGCCGTCCTACTCCAGTCCTGCCTTCAGTGTTCCTGTCGTCCTACGCCAGTCCTGCCTTGTGTTCCTGCCGTCCTACTCCAGTCCTGCCTTCAGTGTTCCTGCCGTCCTACTCCAGTCCTGCCTTCAGTGTTCCTGCCGTCCTACTCCAGTCCTGCCTTGTGTTCCTGCCGTCCTACTCCAGTCCTGTCTTCAGTGCTCCTGCCGTCCTACTCCAGTCTCAGTCTTACTCCGGTCCATCCTGAGCCGCCCCTCTCGGTACCGGCTACCGTGGTACTCGAACCCCTGGGCCTGCTCCTAACGGTCCCTGTATAGGGGTCGGTTCCACCTGGCAGCTCGCCCGGGGCCCCTCGGTGCCACGGTCCAGAGGGTCCACTCTCGGAGTTCCCGCTCCTGACCACCCGCGCTAACAGGAATTCTGCTCACCCCAGCAGGGAATGGCAGAAGTCCAGAAAAACAAAGCAAACAAAGTCAAAGCACAAATGCAAAAAGCAGACCAGAAAAACTTAGCTTTAGAAGAGCAGGAATTCAGACTGGTCTCCAAGGATCCCACAGAGAAATCACCCGCAGGGCAGAAGGGCGTCGGCAGCCTTATATCCAGTCCGTAACTCCACTCAGCCAGTCATCATCATTAGGCTCAGGTGGCAGATAATCAGGCTCATTACCTTTCCTTACCAGAAGAGGGAGTTCATCAGGCCTCAGTAGTGAAGGGGAAAATGAACTCACAACAGTGATGGCATTGAGACCCTGGTAGTCGATACAGGGACGTAACTCCCCGGTCTTCTTCTGAACGAAGAAGAAGCCTGCCCCAGCCGGTGACACCGACTTCCTGATAAAGCCCCGCGCCAGGTTCTCCCGGATATATTGGGACATTGCCTCTGTCTCCGGAAGAGACAATGGGTAGACACATCCTCGAGGAGGTTCTGTGCCCGGCAGGAGGTCAATCGGGCAATCATAGGGACGGTGCGGCGGGAGTGTCTCCGCAGACTTCTTAGAGAAGACGTCCGCATACTGATGGTAAGGTTCAGGAAGCGTGGAGAGATCTGTAGGCAGCTCCGTAGACGCTACCCGAAGACTGTCCCTTAGACACCTTCCCTCGCAGTCCTTGCTCCAGCCCAGTATTCTCCCCGACGCCCAATCAATGTGAGGGGAGTGACAACGAAGCCAGGGAACCCCGAGGAGTACCTGATCGATACCATGAAGCATAATAAGCAAGGACAGGGTCTCCCGATGTGAGGGGGACATGGCGAGACCGAGTGGGACCGTCTGATGGGTCACTTGAGACGGCAATGGTGCCCCATCCACCACCCTGATGGTCAGAGCTTGTGGGAGTAATACCAGGGGGATAGAGTGATTCTGGGCAAAACTCGAGGACATAAAGTTCCCCTCGGCCCCGGAGTCCAGAGTAACCTCTGCCTCCCAGGTGGAGGAACCATTATCCAGAGTACCCCGGAATACCGGCTTAGGCGAAAAGGGCTCCATCTGGGACTGGCCACCACCTACAACCATGGAACGGGGTCGTCCCTTTGGCCGCTGAGGACATGTGCCAGCCGAGTGGCCAAAGTTTCGGCAGTGATAACAGCACACAGAGCCCCGCACCTGACGTGGCTTAGTACCGGTGCGAGATACCTCCTTGGGCTCGATGGAGGGAGGCTCCTGAGCTGAATGGCTCAGCGGTTCGGTAAAGGTGGGAGCCAGATTAATCTTACGTCTGGATTGAGTCCTCTCCAGCCCGCGCTCCGTGAACCGGAGATCAATACGGGTGGAGACGGAGATCAATTCCTCCAGAGTTGTGGGAATATCTCGGGTGGCTAGAGCATCCTTGACGTGCTCAGCTAGGCTTCTCCAGAACACTGGGACTGACACTTTGTCCGGCCACTCCAGTTCGGAAGCCAATGTCCGAAACCGGACAGCATAATGGCTAACCGATTGTGACCCTTGTGTTAACGCTAACAGTTGGAGAGCCGTATCGTGTGTGACCCGTGGTCCCAAGAAGACCTGCTTCAGAGCCGCCAGGAACTGAGCAGGCCCCTAAACCATGGGATCATCACGTTCCCACAACGGTGTGGCCCACTGCAATGCCCGGCCAGCTAACAAGGAGACAATAAAGCCCACCTTGGCCCGCTCTGTAGGGAACCGTGCAGCCAGCAACTCCAGGTGAATGGAGCACTGACTGACGAATCCCCTACAGGTGGCGCTTTCACCCGAAAACTTATCGGGGAGTGGGAGAAAAGAGATTGTTGGCGAGGGCAAAAGTGTGGGCACACGTGAGACGGCCTCAGCGACCGTCTGGGCGGCAGCTAACACAGCATTCGCAGCTGAGTTGGTGCTCTCGATAGCCGCCAACCTGCTCTCCAGCTGCCGAATGTAGCGCTGCAGCTGCTGCACGTCTGCCATTGTCAGCCAGACCCTGGCGCTAGTGTAATGTTAGGATGGCGGAACGCACCAAATATAAAATAACAGGAGGTGCGTTCGCCGCCCGGAGTCCACCGTGCGGTAGGTGACAAGACCGCTGCTGAACAATGGCAGATGCACCTAATCAATGAGGTACTGCGCTCGGGTTAACGTCACCCGAACGCTAAAAACGGCTCTGTTCTGGCACAGAGTCGCAAGAGGCAATGTGATGCCGAGACGCGGCTCTGTTAATGTCACAGAGGCCTGCGTGTGGCGTCGCAACAGCGACCAAGAGTAGCTGCGGTTAGTGCAGCGCAGCGGCAGGTAAAGCCGCAGACGTCGGCGCTGAGACACAGGCTCCGACGGACGCTAGTGTAGGCGAGGATCACGTGGCGTGTAGCTTGCCACAAGCTGAGACTGACTATCCAGCTCTCTGTCACCATTCGTAATATCCGAGGGAAGGGGTTTCATAATGCGTCAGTCACCAGTCCACACATCCGTCACCATACACACACAGCATATTATGCTACACTAGCGCATCACCGAGCCGCCATGTGGGCTTTTTATAGCGATGCGCTTCCGGGACCTTCCATTAGCTTGGGAAGGACCAATCAGATCCGACGTAGGACCTGAGCATGTGACCCCTGCTCTCCAGTGAGAGGTCAAGTTGCGGGCATGCCCAGTAGCACGGCATGAGGACTTAGCCTCAGGAGCAGTTCTCTGCAGATCAGGTTGCGCTGCTATTGCTGCACCAGAGGTGGCAGCAACATCCAGGCTGTCAGAGCGAGTCTGAGTAGCAAGCCTGGCTCGCCGTGTTTGCTGAGCAACACCCGGAGCGGTCGAGGAAGAATAGGAGACCGCAGGATGTCTGGCTCTGGACTCCCGCTGTGCAGTGCCAGGAATCCGACGCCTAACAGCTACCTCCAGTTAGACCCCGAACAAGTGGAAGCTGACTCAACTGGACAGGCAGGCTGGCAGGAGCTGCAGGCGGAGTGGAACTAAGCACATGGCAGAAGGTGGGAGTGAACAACAGGCAACCGCTGGCAGGGACTGGTGCAGGAGGTACTGGCGTAGTTTGAAGAAGTGTGGTGAGACTCGGCAGACACTCTTGTGGAGACAAACCGGAGTTTAGCAAGATGCTTGCAGAGTACTGGCATGCTGATACAGGAACCTGAGAATAGAATCGGGAATCACTTGTTGCTCAGGTACCTACCTAAGGGCAGAGGTGCCTGAAATAGTGCAAGATACTCACCCATTGGTTAAGACCTAATCCAGGAAATAGTGTGATGTCTCTTTAAGAGACCGGGAGTGCACGTGCACGCCCTTAGAACCGTGCCCGGAGACCTGCAGGCTGCACGCTGGGACCAAGAAGCGGTAGCAGAAGAAGACAGCGTGGGACATGGGACGGAGGCCTCCGGGGAATGGGACCGGGAGGTAAACCTAGGCGCGGTGCTACAAAACGGTCAATTAACAGTCTGAGGTACTACCTGCTAGACTGAAAGCTCAGCCTAGTGTCAGACCATGCGCACCTGAGATGGATGAGAGAAAGGAAAAGGACGAATGCCTGGTGACTAGGTGGTTTTTATTACTCCAGGACTTCAGCTTCCATGTGGAACATAGGCTGGGAAACTACACGGTAATCCAGATGCCCTGTCTAAACTTGTTTAGTGACTGAAGGTGCCAAAAACCCCAACTTTGGGCAAAAAGAAGGGATATGTAAGAAGGTCACTGGTAAAATACTGCAGGGGAGAAATGTGTCACAGCGGATGTTAGCCTCAGTGATGTGAACCTGGAAAAATGCTCCAGCATATAGTGCTGGCAGGGGTTAATTGGCTATGTTAAGGGATAGGTTTAGTGAACAGCTGAAGAGTGGGTGGGAGGCTGTTCACCTTATCTCCATCTTGGTGAGGTTCAGAAGCTAAATGTGGATCCTTTAGACTCATTCACTGTCTGTGTCTGGAGATGAGAGAGAACTGAACCGTGTGGTTTTTTTCCTGAGAGGGCAGATCCCCGCAGCCACACAGACTGTACTGTATGTTATTTTGTTCTTCCCATTATGCCAGAAGGGTAGTGTTTATTTACTTAACTTTGCACTGGTTTATGCAGTACGTTTTTAATAAGCCAGTTGAAAACTTAAATGAAAAGTGTTCCTGTGACTATCTATGGTAGCATCTGAGTGAGCCGATCTACCACAAGCGATACTA
The DNA here is from genome assembly GCF_039654945.1 of Dendrobates tinctorius. Classification (NCBI taxonomy): domain Eukaryota; kingdom Metazoa; phylum Chordata; class Amphibia; order Anura; family Dendrobatidae; genus Dendrobates; species Dendrobates tinctorius. The sequence continues at coordinate 20,470,221 of NW_027361700.1, forward strand.
GATTTATATTGGATTTTTATGTTTAGCAGCTGTCACACACGAAAAGATGCTTTCTTAAAAAAAAAAAAGAGTTTTTACATCCCCATATTTTTAGAGCTATAATTTTTCCACATTTCTGCTGACAAAGTCATGTATGGGCTTATTTTTTGCTGGTTGATGTTTTTATTGGTACCATTTTTGAGCATATGACATTTTTTGATTCCTTTCTATTCTATTCGGATTTTTGGGAGGCAAAGTGAACAAAGACCAGCAATACAGGAATTGTATTTGTCTTTTTTTTTATGTTATTCGCATGTGGTAAAATTGATAAGGCAGCTTTATTCTTCTAGTCAGTACGATCTTACTGACTTGCTAGTCCTGGTGACCCGGATGTTGTCACAACGATATCGGGTCACCGTGGCAATGATTTGCCCCTCAAGATGACATCGCTGGGGCGCCGTTCAGAGGGCCGAGGGAGCCAAGAGTAGTGCGGGCGGAATAGGGCTAAGCAACAGCACATGTGAAAAAGACTTGGGTATACTAATAGATCATAAACTGAACACGAGTTAAACGTGTGATCACGTGAAGTCATTATTGTTAGGCGCCAGGTTTCTGCGTCTTCTCTGCAGGAATCCAGAGCCTCACATTCTGCCATCTCCTGCTGTCTATCTACTGCAGAGAAGATAACTTTGCAGCAGACCGCTCCAGAGACTAAGTTCCTCTGTGCTCATACTGTGCATGCTCATGAGACGATCTCCCATTGGAGATCGGGAGTCATGTGCCCAGGTCCTGCTCCAGATCTCATTGGTCCATCTTGGAGAGCTGGAAGGTCCCGCACGGCTATAAAAAACGCGCATGGCCGTTTGGCCATGAGCTAGTATAGACTATACTTGCTATGTGTGAATGGTGACAGATGTATGATTCTGGTGACTGACTTATTAAGAAACCCCTTCCCTCTGATATTACACATGTGGATAGGGAATTAGTTCAGCAGTCAGCTCCAGTCAGTGGCAAGCCTTAGGCCACTGTGCACACCGCACCTCTGTGCTAGCATCTGACATTGCGCCTGCTTTGTAGCTGTGTCGTCCTGCGGCAGTGTCCTACGCCGTGCTGCAGTTGCAGCCCTTCTTGGCGCTCGCAGTAGGGACGCCGCACACACGGTAGGTCTAGACGGACGCAGCTCCTCTGTCTTAGGTCCTGCTCCTGTGACCTGATACCGTGTGTGCATATTAACTGAACTCTGTGACACTAACAGGTTCAGTGTTCTTTGTGTCTTTGTGTTGCGGCATCTGTGTGTGTGAACAAAGCCCGCTCTGCGCACTATGGGTGAAGTTAAACCCGTGCGCATTATACCGCCATATTGCTCCTGCCATCACTCAGCAGCGGTTGTAACACCTACTTCACGGTGAACCCCGTGCGGCGAACGCACTTTATTATCATTTTTATTTAGTGCGTTCCGCCGTTCCTAACAAAGGGGGAGGAACAACATGGGCCTATGTGCTTTCAAATGCCAGGGCTGAATATCATTCCCAGTCGATTCCGGCTAATAAGCGTACAATTATATTGAGAACTAAACCATTAGATCAATCAAGTACATGGAAATATTTTGGATTACGTGCACATGATATTATCAGTCAGTCACTTAAAGCATTACTAAAAGCTCATGGGCCCAGTCCAAAATCTTCAACGGGGCCTTCAGCTATCTCTGGTATTCAGTAGGATCAACGTGTCGACTAAATACCCTGTATTTGTTATCCAGCACTTGCTGATTACTGACATTTTTTATTGCAGGGTATTTTTGCAAATCTGTCATTCTGTGTTTTCTTGTTGTATCTCGGTTAGTGGGTGGTGTGAGCATTGTCTGATCGACGTGTTCACATTTGTGCATGTCACATGTGTTTTTGGTCCATTTTTTTCCTTGCTTAGCATGGTTTGAGAGACCCCAACTCTCTCTTGTGTGACGTGCACATAAGAGCTGTCTCAGACCACAAGCCCATACTTGGGAGCAGCCTGTCTGAATCCTGTTCATATTAGACACTGTTCACATGTTCAGGTTTTTAATACATTAGATAGGGACTGCTTCAATAGGGGTTACCTTGACGTGGTGGAGCGACTTGGTGTACATTTTTTTGCGCAAAGGAATGTGTCGACTAAATACCCTGTATTTGTTATCCAGCACTTGCTGATTACTGCCATTTTTTATTGCAGAGTATTTTTGCAAATCTGTCATTCTGTGTTTTCTTGTTGTATCTCGGTTAGTGGGTGGTGTGAGCATTGTCTGATCGACGTGTTCACATTTGTGCATGTCACATGTGTGTTTTTGGTCTGATACCGTGTGTGCATTTACCTGAGGCCTGTGATACTAACAGGCTCAGTGTTTTTGTATGTTTATGTTGCGGCGCCTCTGTGTGTGAACAGAGCCCGCTTTGCGCACTTTGGGTGAAGTCTAACCCGTGCGCGTTATACCGCCATATTGCTTGTCTGTCATTACCTAGCAGCGGTGTAACATCTACTGCACGGTGGACCCCGAGCAGCGAACGCACTTTATTATTTATTTTTATTTAGTGCGTTCCGCCGTTCCTAACAAGTATTACCCCCTACTGCTCTTTGGTCAGACCTTATCTGGAATACTGTGTCCAGTTTTGGGCACCACATTTAAAAAAAGACATCAACAAACTGAAGCAAGTTCAGAGAAGAACGACCAGAATGGTGACCGGTCTGCAAACCATGTTCTATGAAGAACGGTTACGGGATTTGGGAATGTTTAGCTTGCAAAAAAGAAGACTGAGAGGAGACTTAATAGCTGTCTACAAATATCTCAAGGGCTGTCACATTGTAGATGCATCATCTTTATTCTCATTTGCGCAAGGGAAGACTAGAAGCAATGGGATGAAACTGAATGGGAGGAGACACAGATTAGATATTAGAAAACACTTTTTGACAATTAGGGTGATCAATGAGTTGAACAGGCTGCCACGGGAGGTGGTGAGTTCTCCTTCTGGGTCGCCCTCCCAGGGCAGCGGGGGTTACTCGGTACCGGGCCGGTGTCAGGGGGATGTGTCACAGCGGCGGTGACCCGGTCCGTGGCCCTGGGCGCCCAAATCAATGGTGGTTTTTAATGTAGTTTATGAGAATAGTTCGTGACGCCACCTGTGGTGTTCGGCAAGGGAGATGTTAAGCCGACGCTGCATGCAGATCCGCTGGGACTGATGGTGTGGTGCAGCAAAGATGGTGTAGCTCCCCACAGGTGGAGCTGTAGTCCCAGGACAGTGTAGGCGCTATGGATCAGGAGAGGCGCAGGATGGTAGGGATGCTGGTACCCAGATGTAGCGGTACTGAAGGTGTTAGCGCACAAATAAATGGAGGACACCAGAGCTTGCAGTTTCAAAGCTTTACTCACAGTTCGTGGTACACACTGGTGCCTGCCTCTGCGCCGTGTCCTCCGGGGTAAAGACTCAACCAACCTCCCGGGCAAGTCAGGGCTCTCCTCTCCAACACTCCGCCAACATGTACCTTCCTGAACGACTCCGCCAATGCGCCTTGTAGTGTGAAGCACTCCAGTACTTAGTAACCCTGGAATGCCTCCTAAGAGATGTTCCTAGAACTCTACTTGCACGGCAGACAGCTGTAGCCTGCTTCGGAGACGCCTCACACCCGGCTCTCTATCTGTGTTGCTGCTGTGCCTCAAGTCTTGGATGGGAGTAATGCATTTACAGCCAACTACTCCACCAATGTCTGCTGCAAATCCATAAGTGTCCATACAACCTCGGGGACTGGGCCCCGGCCTTGCGCTGAGAACCTATAGGCAGGGTTCCTCTTCCAACCCACGTCTCCTCTCTGTTCTCTACTCCTTCATTCCGTACTTGACTCTCTTTCTTATGGAAACTTAGGTTACAGTTCTACGTCTTTCTCCTTTCTCTCCTTTCCCGTGCCAGCTGGCTCAGGTCACTGAGGCAGCTGCAGCACTGCTTCCTCCATCCCTTCTTCCAGGGATCCCCACTCCTCTCCGAGTGGGTTCCTCCCTCAGACTCCCCGTCTGACTGACCTCCTGTCAGACTGAACTGTAATTCTAAACCTTCCCAGTCTTTTAAGTATTCTAACTCCACCCACCTCCCAGCACGTCCAGTGTTCCAAGCAGGGAACCACCAAAGGTGCTCTGCTACTCTCTAAGTACAGAGCCGCTTGTGGCTGTGCAGAACTACCCTGTGTGTGTGGGGTGCGAGCGAGTGTTGGAGCGTGGAAAGGAGCTCCCAACTTACCCAGACGGTGGGGCACTACACCTTAGGAGAAGGTGCAGTACCTCTGTGGCGACTGAGCCTCAGGGGCGCCCCACTTCCATGGAAGTCTTCAAACAGAGGCTGGACAGACATCTGTCTGGGATGATTTAATGAATCCTGCTTTGAGCAGGGGGTTGGACCAGATGACCCAGGAGGTCCTTTCCAACACTACCATTCTAAGATTCTATGATTCTATGACTGAGTGATTAGTACTTACTTTGATTGAGGTGTAAGAAGTTGAAAGTGTTTCCCACGTTTTCCCTTGAAGACATGAGTATTGCTATAATGCGTTATGATGTTTGTGGGTTTAACTACAGTATTTGCATTGCTATGTGCTGAGGTTGCATTATGCCCAGCAGCAGGGATTTAATAGGGAAAGATAGGGATAATAGTTAGGACTAACCCAGAGTGGGAGAGGCTAAACTGACGATACAGGAGAGAGGTTCCTGTTAAGGGTCAGATAAGGATGAGCCTGCAGTAGTAGCAGACCACAGATCTGATTGAGGAGCTGAACCATGTGCAGTGGGTGTCCTGTGGCAATAGAGAAATGACTAAGCGGATAGTATAATCCTACAGAGAAGGGAGTCGCAGTCTGAAGTTGGTTCAGAGTAAAAGGGAGGAAAGAAGTATTGGGCAGGAACCCTAGCGGGATGGTATGTAGTTGTTTGTCATTTGGGTAACGGGACAGAGAAGGAAGGACAAGCGGCACAAAATGGAAAAGCCCTGTGTTGTGGTCCAGAGGTGTCAATACAGGAAGAAGCTAAGTAGCAGCCATATTGGCATAGAAAACTCTCCTAAGGGGAGTAAGGCGCTGAACCGTGGGTGAAAGCATAGGACTCCTGCTTGGTGGACTGTATTGGTGCCGTTATTGGGGGACGGGGAGACTCCCAGGTAGTGTTTTGAGCTGTGTTGAGACAGAAGAGCTAAGAGAAGCGGAAATATAGAGTGACTCCAGGAAAAGAGAGGAAGAATGTGTGATACTGTGCCACATCATTCCTCAGAAGTCATTTTTCATAAAAATATGTTTCTTTATGGACCATGGCCTCTCTCACTGAACTCTGTAACCCCTGGTGCTGGTTGGCCAAAAACAAAGGCCCCATCCACACCCAGCCAGGATCCCCATTATTACATAGCGTGCAGGGGCATAACACACAAGTACCTCGCCCATGGCTGCCAGGAGGGTACATGGGCAACACTAGCACTGGAGCAGCGGGGGATCGTAAAGTATCATTTCTTTATATCAGTCTCAGACCTTTACCAAAAATGTTGTGGTGCTGGATCGTCCCTTTAAATGCCCAGTGGGTCACTATGATTGTTCTTCATATAATCTGCGACTGAAATCTGTGAATAAACCTGTGATTCCTGCCTCAGAGCTGTTGCTTGATTACAGCATGGATGATCCGTGGTTTTTCCGTGGAGTGTTTATACACATGTTCTCATCACATCATAAAGCGCTCACTTCTCCCAGTGCAGCGGAGTCTCCGCGGGCTCAGGATTAGGTAGAATCCTATGTACACATCTGCAGTCAACTGGAGGCAAAAAATGGGGCATTATTTAGGGCATTATTATTATGATGTGATATGTCTGCCAGCTGCCCCCACCAACCATCAGGCCCTGGCTATACCTCCTGCCACTGAGATCCTGGCACTAACCCCATACACACCCACTACTCAGTATAAGGGGACATCGTGAGCCTGATCCGTTCTACTCACATGGTAAACTCCCGTAACACTTGTCTATTCCAACTCAGAGCAAACACATATACAGCTCTGGCAAAAATTAAGAGACCACTGCACAGTTTTAAAAAAAATCAGCTTCCCTACATGTCTGACAGCCGTTCCATTGCATTGTCAGTTGAATTCCAACCAGAGTACACCTCATTCTACTTAAAGGGAATCTGTCACCTGGTTTTGGCAGGCTATTTAAATGAGGTCTGTGTGGTCCGATGGGCGGTGTTTCGGATCTTTGCCTCCTCCCCATCCTTGGCTGCCGTCTGCAGTTTTTTCATGAATAGGAGTAGGTGTCCGCCATCTTTCGCGCGTGCGCTAAGCATCCTTGGCTCGTGCATGCGAAGTATGCTTTGCCCAACTGCGGGCAAAGCCGAAAAGCCTTACTGCGCATGCGCCGGTTAACTAAGCCCCGAAAGTATTTTGCGGTGTTCCGGGGCCTTCTTATTTAACGAAGGAAAGTATAAAAAACCCTGCTGTGGTGTTCACAATCCTCTTGCAATAGGACAAGCTGGATGGCAAAACAAGTGCTAGTAACATTCCAAAAGTAATAGGAATGAAAAAATAACTTTTAACCATGCCAAATGAGTTGGAAAGAAAAGTCTTGAATGAGGAAAAGAAGGGCTCAATTCTGGCTTTACTAGCAGAGGGATATAGTGAGTGTGCAACATTCCTTAAAATTTCTAAGAAGGCAGTCCATTACAAGTTCAAGCAGCAGACATTGGGGAAAACAAAGCTACAGACCAGCAGAGGGTGAAAACGATTCCACTGACCGGGATGACCATCACCTTATTCGAATGTCACTCAGCAACCGCAGGATGACATCAAGTCACCTACAAAAGGAATGGCAAATGGCAACTGGGGTGAAGTGCATGGCACTAACAGTTTGTAACAGGCTCCTAGAGACAGGGCTCAAGTCATGTAAAGCTAGAAAAAAGCCTTTCATCAATGAGAAGCAAAGGAGAGCCAGGCTGAGGTTTGCCAAAGACCATAAGGATTGGACCATAGAGGACTGGAGTAAGGTAATCTTCTCTGTTGAGTCTAATTTTCAGCTTTGCCAAACAACTGGTCGTCTAATGGTTAGACGGAGACCTGGAGAGGCGTACAAGCCACAGTGTCTTGTACCCATTGTGAAATTTGGTGGAGGATCGGTGATGATCTGAGGATGCTTCAGCACAGCTGGAATTGGGCAGGTTAATCTTTGCGAAGGACGCATGAATCAAGCTACATACAAGGTTATCCTGGAAAAACAGTTGATTCCTTCTGCTCAGGCAATGTTCTCCAACTCTGGGGACTGGTTTTTCCAGCAGGACAATGCGCCATGCCACACAGCTAGGTCAATCAATGTGTGGATGAAGGACCACCACATCAAATCCCTGTCATGGTCAGCCCAATCTCCAGACCTGAACCCCACTGAAAACCTCTGGAATGTAATCAAGAGGAAGATGGATAGTCACAAGCCATCAAACAAATAACTGCTTAAATTTTTGTACCAGGAATGGCATAAGGTCACCCAAAAGCAGTGTGAAAGACTGATGGAAAGCATGCCAAGACGCATGAAAGCTGTGATTAAAAATCAAGGTTATTCCACAAAATATTGATTTCTGAACTCTTCATGAGGTAAAACATTAGTATTGTTGTTTCTAAATGATTATGAACTTGTTTTCTTAGCATTATTTGAGGTCTGCATTTTTGTTATTTTGATCATTTCTCATTTTCTGAAAATACAAAATTTATTGCTTTGCAATTCAGACATGTCAGTAGTTTATAGAATAAAAGAACAATTTATATTTTACTCAAAAATATACCTATAAAGAGAAAAATCAGACAAACTGAAAATGTTGCATACATATATAGCAATACCAGCAGCTATCAGCTGGAGGCGCCATTTACACGGTATGCACCAAAAAAGCCAGACCCCCAAACGTCACCATCACCACTTAGCCTTTCCTATTGGAAGGCGGAGCCACCGCCACTGCACAAAGACGACGAAAGGAGGGAGGAGCCAGATAAAATTCACCCAGTAAGCCACACTCAGCAGGGGCGGGGCTACTGACAGGTCATGTGACATTCCTGGAGTTTCCGCCTCCTGTTACTTCCGGGTTGTTGTTGTGCGCCGCGGCTGGTGGAAGATACAAAGTAATGGAGCGGTAGAACGTATGTATGGGAGAAACCACTGAGCGCTCACTGAGGGGGGTTCTCTGCTTCTTACGTATTAGGACGGAAAGCGCTAGTGTCGTTGTATGCGGGGAGTCCTCGCTCATTGATATGAATGGTTTGCACCGGCGATAGAGGGTTCTAGTCGTCACGCTGAGCCATAGTGATAGGAGCCGCTGTGTCGGGTCATACAGTGAACAGTCCATATTTGCTGTCTGTAAGGACAGTGTGGGGTCACAGCGCTGCTTGCTGTCAGTGAATGCAGCTGCTGCGGTGTCATGTGACGGTCACACCAGGCTCAGCGCGGCTGTGTGTGGTCACATGACCGGGACAGGTTCTCATTCACTGCCAGCAAGCAGAGCCCTGCAGAATGTGTCAGTGAGGTGAGAGGAGGGCGGGCATTGTGCTCACAGCTTTCCAGAGAGTCCTGGTGCTCCAGTGATATGCGGACATGATTACAGAGCCTGGTGACGTGAACATGTAGAGACCTGTCCAGTCGGCGGACCGGACATTACTGTTAAGGCCCCGTCTCACTAATCAATCTCGGTAGCGAGATCGCTGCTGAGTCACAACTTTTGTGACGTAACAGCGATCTCACCAGCAAGATCGCCGTGTGTGACAGCGATCAGCGAGCGGCCCCCCTGCCGGTATCGCTGATCGCTGCAAGAAATCTCTGGACATTTCTTTGGTCGCTGGTCTCCCGCTGGCCAGCACGCATCGCTGTGTGTAACAGGCGAGAGACCAGCGATCAGGTGTAAAAAATATAGTTATTCTCACCTTCCGATGTCCCGTTCAGCCATCCCGCCTCTCTCCACGCTCCGGTCCCAGTGATCCTTTGCACGAATGACCGCGAGACTTTGTTATCCCGCGAGACTGTGACATCTCGCGGTCATTCGTGCACAGGATCACTGGGACCGGAGCGTGGAGAGAGGCGGGATGGCTGAACAGGACGTCGGAAGGTGAGAATAACTATATTTTTTATTTTGATTCTATTTGTTACAGGGATGGCCAGCGATGCCGGGCGCTGGGCGTCGCTGTGCTGATCGCTGGTGAAGCTGTCTGTGTGACAGCTCACCAGCGATCACATAGCGATTTACCAGCGATCCTGACACCTTCATATCGGTGTCGGGATCGCTGGTAAGTCGCTTAGTGTGACGGGGCCTTAAGACTTACATATGGGCTTTAGTGACTTTATTAGGGCTGGTACAGACACCTGTTCTCTCTCCATCCAAGAAACGCATCCTGATCAGAGCAGCATCAGGGTTCCTACATCCTGTCAGTTTGGGAGAGTCGGACCGGGCCGAGACGTCGTCGTCGGTTTGGGAGAGTCGGACCGGGCCGAGACGTCGTCGTCGGTTTGGGAGAGTCGGACCGGGCCGAGACGTCGTCGTCGGTTTGGGAGAGTCGGACCGGGCCGAGACGTCGTCGTCGGTTTGGGAGAGTCGGACCGGGCCGAGACGTCGTCGTCGGTTTGGGAGAGTCGGACCGGGCCGAGACGTCGTCGTCGGTTTGGGAGAGTCGGACCGGGCCGAGACGTCGTCGTCGGTTTGGGAGAGTCGGACCGGGCCGAGACGTCGTCGTCGGTTTGGGAGAGTCGGACCGGGCCGAGACGTCGTCTGAATGTGGTCCCATGTTTTTCAAGGACCCATAGACTCACTTTGCTGACTTTGATCTGACACTCGGACCATTCACACATGTGTACAGCCCCATAAAATATCATAGCTGTGAGTGTGATCCGTGAAAACCACAGAACTCGTCCGAGAAAATGGGTCTTGTGGCTGAGCCCTCAGTGCTCAGGCTGTGGAGGAGGGAGCACTTAGCACACACGGTGTCAGTTTTCCCTGCTTGTCCCAATCTGCCTTTTCGTGTTTCCTCTATATATGAGTCATGCTCTGTCCACATTTGCTATAGGGGTCTGTCCAGCGCCCCCCTCACAGCACGGCGTGTGATGCCATATTATCCAGTAATAGACGTACGCCACAATGGAGACCCAACGACACCCTACTACATGACGTGCTGACAAGTGTCAGGTGTAATGGATGATATGCGTGACAATATGGTCCTGATACCATACCGTGTAGGTTTCTTTTGCACACTGAGTCGAGCGAGCATGCGGATGGGGATGGCTGCTATCTGTATGGAGACCTTTGTGGTCACGTTCTTCGCACTGCAGACGAGCCGTTCTTGCCGCTGCAGATATTGGTGACTGCAAGGCGACATTCACACTTCCATTTGTTTCTGTTTTGAGGAACAGCCACACAGAATTTGTCCAAAACGGATCCGTTGAGAAGTGACGCAAGATATAATTATTTTGTGGACCATCTGAGGTCAGGTTTCTTTTAGTTTTCATTCTAAAATCTCTGCACAATACAGCTGTCCTTCTGTACTAAATGCAGACACACATCAGACCCTCCTCACCCCTCTGCTCCCACTTGTATCAGTTATACAATGGTTCTGTTTTGGACATACATGTTGTTTGTTTCTCTCTGTACGGCAGTGTGAAGAAAGCCGAATTCCACAGATCCCTTTTGCATTGACGGATGAATTTCGCCCTGGCGTACACGGATACGTTGGCAAGATGTAATTAGAAATCCTGTTTTTGCTGCATGTGTTTTTGCCTCGTTTGTATGGAGATTTCTTAAATCCCTGTTTGTCCCGAAAAATGTACTGATTTGTTTTTCCTGTGGAAAATCAGGACCGAGAATCCTCTATGTTTACTATGAAGCCAATTCCGTAGAATCGCTATAGCATAAGCAGTTGTCCGGGAACAATCTGACTGTTCACACGCAGCTGGTTTTATTTCTGCTTTTTTTTTCTGTAGAAGCTTTGTTTTACAAGATCAGCAAAAGCGATGAAATTACACAAATCTCGTGCACTTGTTTTATTTTCTGACTGAATTTGAGAACTGCTGCGTTTTTGAAACCTGCAACGTGTCACTTCTTTCAGTGTTTTTGCAGCATTATTTCGCCTATAGGAAGAATGAGAGCAAAAATTTTTCGTTGCATTTTTCTTCTCTATAACTACCTTTTTTATTAAACATGTACTGTAGACAAATCACACATTTAATCCGCACGAAAAAAGTAGCAAAACCTGCATTTAGAACAGCGTGAATAGAGCAGGTTTAGGCTGCCAAAAAAAAACCCTGTGACATGTGAACATAGCCTTAGCGGGCTGCATCCGCGCTCCGTGATGTGTTGCGGAGGATTTCGGATAGTGTCTGGTAGTAATTATCCTGTTATCCAGTGCTGATCTGCTGGACAGATGATATCAGGTCCCTGCTGCTTGTGGTAAACTGACATTAATATAACTGTCATTGGAACGAATCTCTTATTATCACATCATTATACTTTTCAGCAGCACATTATTTGTTTTGCTCCCTGAGATACAGTAGCTATTATACTAACTGTAGGGTTTAGGTCAGTCTTCTAATTGTAGACTTGGGATTGGCTGATCCGCACCTGATATGACATTGATAGATAAAATATTCAATTAACCAGTTATTTTTTTTGCCTTTGGGTGATTGGCACTGTAAAATCTTTGTAATTCCCTACCGTACTGTTGAGTATGATAGAATGCTTTCACATCGCTGGGTAGGATGGTATTGTGCACATGGTGTCTTTTAGTCACCAGCGGAAACATATAGTTTTCCAAGTAAAAAAAGCATTTCAGGAAAACGCAGGCAGCCGTGTCCCTGAAGCATCCTCGCCAGTGTTTTTTCATTAATTTTTGCGGCCAACTTAGCTCTGTACTTTCAGGCAAAGACTGAACATGTTACTACTTTTAGCCTCTCCAAAGCTTCCAAACTCTTAAGCAGTTAAAAGTGACCAGGGCTGTGGGGTCTGCAAGCCAAACCTCCAACTCCGCAATATTCCTGACTCCAACTCCACAGCTCTGGTCACTGCTGAGCATGTACATAAATTGCAGCCAGGGCCGGATTTGGCATTCATGCTGCCCTCTGCACTTTTAAGTGGTCACGCCCCCTATTGGTAAGTCAAAGGCCCCATGCAGGTGTCTGTGTTACATGTACAGATTAAATCCGTATTTTTCACGGCTACAACAGGTAACCATTATAGTCTATTAGGCCGTTCACGTATCTGTGATTATTTTCAGACATTGTGCCCATGCAAAACCTACAGAGAGATGTCCGGTTTTTTACAGTACAACATATGAACAGTGTTAATGCAAGTCTATGGGTCCAGAAAAAACAAATATAGCACACAGTATCAGTATACAGTCTGTGCCATCCGTGTGCTGTCTGGTCAATATTGCAAAGTATAGGAGAATCTTTTTCATTTATCTATCTGTGAAAACCACTGCTGATGACTGATGGCAAAAATGGGCGCACGGCCCGTATGCTGGTGGCATCGGAACAATTTTGCACGCATGTGTTTAAACACAAACGTGACTGATGGCTGCGAGTTTGATCATTCCCTTTAGATAGCAGTTAAGGTCCCCATACACATTAGACTAAGGTCGGCAAAACCTGCTGATATCGCCGTGCTCGGCCAACAATCTGATGCTAGATTCACACATCTGTGTGTTACAATCTGAGAGAAACACTGATTTTTATTTTCTCAGTTGACATCCTGGTTGCTTCTTTCATTTATATATTTTTCTTTCCTTCACTGAAGAGGTGCTCACCTCCAGCCAATACAAAACCCTTGGAAGGCCACGTTCACTAAGCAACAAATGCAATCAATTAAATTTTATTGAGAGAAGCTTAATACACGTAGTCGGCATGTGACTGCAAATATGTACATTGCATGCACGCGGTGACATTGCGTCCTGCTCTCACCACTAGTATTCGAGAATCCTGACTGCGCGCCATGCACATGCTGTGGAGATTCAGGAGTCTGCAGTCACAGGCTATTAAATGGCTGCCAATCGGCTTCATATAACCGGTCGACGGTCGTTTATATACAGCGATTGTCCAGTCTTTCAGAGTGACAGCAGCCAAACATAAAAACCCAATATAAATCTGCTATCTCTGTAATCACTCTGACCCAAAGAATAAAGTCATCTAATCGCATTACAAGGGACGGCGTAAGAAAGAAAACAATTTTTTACTTACTGTTCATGCTGCCTCTCAAAGATCGCAGCAAGGCTCGGCACACATTTATCCTACGCTCTACGCTGAGCACTTACATCTTCGTTTCCGTGTAAATCTCTGAAATATATGACTCAGATGGAGCCCATGACATACAGTGGGGCAAAAAAGTATTTAGTCAGTCAGCAATAGTGCAAGTTCCACCACTTAAAAAGATGAGAGGCGTCTGTAATTTACATCATAGGTAGACCTCAACTATGGGAGACAAACTGAGAAAAAAAAATCCAGAAAATCACATTCTGTTTTTTTTTCATTTTATTTGCATATTATGGTGTAAAATAAGTATTTGGTCAGAAACAAAATTTCATCTCAATACTTTGTGATATATCCTTTGTTGGCAATGACAGAGGTCAAACGTTTTCTGTAAGTCTTCACAAGGTTGCCACACACTGTTGTTGGTATGTTGGCCCATTCCTCCATGCAGATCTCCTCTAGAGCAGTGATGTTTTTGGCTTTTCGCTTGGCAACACGGACTTTCAACTCCCTCCAAAGGTTTTCTATAGGGTTGAGATCTGGAGACTGGCTAGGCCACTCCAGGACCTTGAAATGCTTCTTACGAAGCCACTCCTTCATTGCCCTGGCGGTGTGCTTTGGTTCATTGTCATGTTGAAAGACCCAGCCACGTTTCATCTTCAATGCCCTTGCTGATGGAAGGAGGTTTGCACTCAAAATCTCACGATACATGGCCCCATTCATTATTTCATGTACCCGGATCAGTCGTCCTGGCCCCTTTGCAGAGAAACAGCCCCAAAGCATGATCTTTCCACCACCATGCTTTACAGTAGGTATGGTGTTTGATGGATGCAACTCAGTATTCTTTTTCCTCCAAACACGACAAGTTGTGTTTCTACCAAACAGTTCCAGTTTGGTTTCATCAGACCATAGGACATTCTCCCAAAACTCCTCTGGATCATCCAAATGCTCTCTAGCAAACTTCAGACGGGCCCGGACATGTACAGGCTTAAGCAGTGGGACACGTCTGGCACTGCAGGATCTGAGTCCATGGTGGCGTAGTGTGTTACTTATGGTAGGCCTTGTTACATTGGTCCCAGCTCTCTGCAGTTCATTCACTAGGTCCCCCCGCGTGGTTCTGGGATTTTTGCTCACCGTTCTTGTGATCATTCTGACCCCACGGGGTGGGATTTTGCGTGGAGCACCAGATCGAGGGAGATTATCAGTGGTCTTGTATGTCTTCCATTTTCTAATTATTGCTCCCACAGTTGATTTCTTCACTCCAAGCTGTTTGGCTATTGCAGATTCAGTCTTCCCAGCCTGGTGCAGGGCTACAATTTTGTTTCTGGTGTCCTTTGACAGCTCTTTGGTCTTCACCATAGTGGAGTTTGGAGTCAGACTGTTTGAGGGTGTGCACAGGTGTCTTTTTATACTGATAAGTTTAAACAGGTGCCATTACTACAGGTAATGAGTGGAGGAAAGAGGAGACTCTTAAAGAAGAAGTTACAGGTCTGTGAGAGCCAGAAATCTTGATTGCTTGTTTCTGACCAAATACTTATTTTCCACCATAATATGCAAATAAAATGAAAAAAAAAACAGACAATGTGATTTTCTGGATTTTTTTTTTTCTCAGTTTGTCTCCCATAGTTGAGGTCTACCTATGATGTAAATTACAGACGCCTCTCATCTTTTTAAGTGGTGGAACTTGCACTATTGCTGACTGACTAAATACCTTTTTTGCCCCACTGTATATAGGGTGCTTCAACATTACAGTAGTACAAAGGCATTGGATAAGCGCTATGGCTCCTTACCCCTTAAAAGAAATTCAGCAATTTCTCTGCTCCTAAATCCAAATGCCCCCCTCCTTTCTGAAACCCACAGTGTGCCTAAATCACATCTGGCGCCCACATGTTTTGCATTTCTGTAGTGATGATGACCCACCTAATTTACAGGTTCATGTCTCCAGAAGCATGAGCTGGGCACTACAATGTAGTGGTCACTAAACCTTTCTGAGCACTACAACGTACAGGGGACTACAACGTACTATTCACTATATTGATAGTTTGAAATTTTTCTGCTGCCCATGACAGCAGCAAGGAGAGTGGGGATCCGCCCTTCAACATAAGGGCAGCTCCTCTCTCTGCATCAGTGGTTTCCTGTCCTTGACGGGCGATCCTTTAGTCCTGCATGGCAACAGAAAGAAGACAAGTCCCCAGACCTGGTCCAGTTGGTTAGGGCAGGGCATTGGCGGAAGCCGGCACTGGGAGTGCTGAAAGCACCGTGGGAGGCCCGATGGGGTCTCGTTCGTTGGACGGGTGAAGGTCTGCGGCGCCATCACCGCATGGTAAGCCAGCAGCCACACGTCCTGGTGGGTCACAGAGCGCGGCCAGAAACCAGAAGTCGTGCTCTGATACGGCCAGGACCTTTTGCCTGGACTACTTCCTGGGTGGGTACCGGAAGCTGCAGATCCCTTGGAGTATGATACTTAAGGGTGGATCAGGGGCACGTGTGTAGACATGGATGCACAGCAACCCTCTCCACAGTGGCAGCATCATATGGCATTGCAGCTACTGCAGCACTTGGAGCCAAAGCAGCCACAGCGTCTCCAACCCCGGTGTCAGAAGTGTCCTCCGAAGGAGCGGCCACACCAGGATAGGAGTGTCGGATGCTCAAGTGGGAGTACACAAGTCCAAGGACTCCAGGACAAGTCAGCCCAGTTTAAGTAGAATGGAAGATTCCGTGGTCTCTAGAGGAGACATTTCTAAGATAAGATAATCCTTTAATCGTCCCACCATGGGGAAATTCAGAGCATTACAGCAGCAAGGCAGGAACAAGTACAGATACAGATGCATAAAGGCATTACTTTAACAGTAGGTAGGTACATATACGGAAAAAAAATATATATATATATATATATAACCGGACTATCACAACTTTGGATCTATCTATTCTGCCTCCTGTTCCGGTACCCTTCATTTGCTCTGAGTGGCGAGTGAGCTACGAGAATATTATTTTAATAATGAAAGTCTCTTTCTCCTTCTCACTCTGTCCCCTTACTTCTCTGGCTCTGAACCCCCTAGAAAATGTGCAGAAAAAACAAAATGCAGGTCTTGTGCTCTGTGCGGTCAGGGATTATCTAGAGTATGGCACAATTTTTTGGGACAAGCATGCATCAATGATACGATAGCAAATGAGACTCTGGATTTCTCCTCCAACTTAAAGACCTCTAGGACAGAGGTAGAGAACTCGCTAAGATCCCTACCCAGTTAGAGGAAGCACCCCACAGAGACAGGGCTTCATGTCCTTCAAACAGTCCTTTCGGAGGAAAAAGTTCAGCGGAAGGAGACCGGCTGCGCAACACAATAGGTGGGACGATCGGCCCAGGAAAGGCAAGGGATTCTTGTTCGGTTTTCCATCCCAGGATAATAGAAAACCCCCTAAATGACATTGTTCCCCAGGTGGAAGGAAGACTCTTATCTTTTCCTTCCAGCCTGGGAGAAGATTTCCTCCAGCACTTGGATTCTCAGTCTGGTAAAATCAGGATTGAGGTTGGAGTTCCTAAAAATCTCCACCAGAGAGGTTTCTCATAACTGCACCACGAGTGTCCATCTCGAAACAGAGGTACTGCTGCCGGCACTCGGGACCAGAGTGTGCGGCTGCATGTATTTCTATGCAGTTGAACGTTCCGGTCCTGAAAGCCGGCGGCTGTGCCGGGTATTGAGGCGAGAGACTTGAGCGGGTTTCTCTTGCATTGCAGTTGCAAGTGTGACCCTGGCCAAAAGTGTTTTATTCTGCCCTGTTTCTGATAAAGAATCCAGGTGGCTCATACAGGACAATTATCAACCTGAAAGGCTTGAACAAGTTTCCTGGTTGTTATATGGCCATCCTATACCTAAGAGACGCATATCACCACATGCCAATACACGCAACATTCCAAAAATTTCTCAGGGTCGCAGTAACAATAGGGGGCATCAGAAGGCACTTTCAATACAGAGTCCTCCCCTTTGGCCTGGCACCAGCTTCTTGTATGTTCCCGAAACTAATAGCAGAAGTTACGGCGCACTTCAGGGAAGAAAACAGGCTGGTCATCCCATACTTAGACGATTTCCTAATAGTTGGACGTTCGTTCAGTCATTACCAGAGGCAGGTGGAAGTGAGAGAGCCACCATCTTAAACTTAGGTTAGTGTTTAAGCCTGGAAAAATCAAGGTTAGACCCACGAAGCACACAGATCTTTGAGTCTCTTGCTGGACTCGTACTGACGACTGACGGGAATGTCTCCTACAGGATCAGAAGAAGTTAATCAGTCTCCTCTCTACATTAATACAGGATCGATCTGGTAATGTCCCTCTGGAAAGCTATGCCCCTTCTGGGTTCCCTCACCTTCTGTATCCCGGCAAGAAAATGGGCCCAGATCCACTCGAGGGAGTTACAGTGGCATGTATTAGAAAGCCAACATTCCTTGCCTGGTTATCTGGAAGGTACTTCCTTAGGAAGTAATACACTTACTCCATTGGAGATTAAGGATAGAATCCCTCCGGGAGGGGGTCCCTTGGGTTCCTAACATCTCCAGGGTAGTTGCCACAGATGCCAGTCCCAGGGGATGGGGAGCTAATCTGGGCAACCATCTGGTCCAAGGAACATGGTCAGGAGTAGAAAGAGAAGGGCTCCTCAAACATGTGGGAGCTTCTTTCAGTAGACAATGCCCTGTACAGTCTTCTACCCTTCCTATGAAGACACCATGTAAAGTGTAGTGCAGCAGTAGTACACTTATGCAGTGAGAAGGCAGTGACCCAACAGCGTTTCAACACAAAGTCTCTTTAATGCGGTTACTTCACAGCATTAATATTCAGTTCACACAAGTATATATCATTAAAGTCCAATTCACAGCACTTCATAATACACAGTATCCTCCGGATCGCTGCCGGGCACTAGACAGTCCACCTCTGAGACTGTTGCCGTGGGCGACTGCACCACCGTGTTAAATGTCTCTTTATTCACAGCTTTTCACAGTACATGATATCCTTCAATTGACAGTCACTAAGCTCGCCAATCCTCTGACCGTTACCGTGGGTGACTGCACCGCTGTGGATGCCAGGCGTCTCGGCTCCCCTGGCTGCTTGGCTCTGTTTGCCTGTGTTTCCTCACACAGGAGCTCTGCAGAGCCGATTGCTCTTCCCTCTAGCATACACCAGACGGTTATTGACTCTGACCCTGGACCTGACACACCCAAACACTTTCCTGCAGGGCTTTTAACAAAGAAACTTGTGGCCTTCAGCCACATGGAAAACCCAGGCCTGGAATGAAACAAACTGCACGACTACTATCCTGCAGTCTGTTTCACAACAGAACATCCCAGAGCAGGTTTTCCCTGTACGTCCAAGACTAGCTCTCTTTTATTATTTCTAGTCTGCATTGCAGCCACCGCTACACTTGTGACTGCCATGCACTCCTATGGCCTTCATAAGCCTCCCTGCACAACCTGGGGAGAACACACAGTGACCCCTACCTGTGACATCAGTCACTGCTTCACCATTGCAATCACAGCTACACCTTCGACTGCAATGCCTCCTCATGACCTCAATACACTTTCGTGCTCATCCTGAGGAGCACAAACAGGGACCCCTACCTATGACACCAGTCACTGCCTCTCAAAATGTTTTCTCGGACAACCAGGTCACAGTCGCTTACTTAAATAATCTGAACCATAATGCAGATTACAAAGCGCCTTTTCAGCCTTGTAGAGGCTAACATTTTATCATTATCTGCTCTTCATATCTGATGGAAGTACAGCATCAGGGCAGATTTTCTGAGCCGCAAACTGTTGCTACAGGGCGAGTGGTCCCTCAAGAACACGGTGTTCAGACAGATCGTGGCCATGTGGGGTTAACTGCAGATCGACCTTTTTGCAATCTGGCAGAATAGCAAGTTAAAGTTGTTTTTCTTGGACCCAAAAGAAAACCCTCAAACAGTGGACGCTTTTCTGATCAAATGGGACTTCTCTCTTGCCTACACCTTTCCCCCGATTTCTGATTCCAGCTGTACTAAGGAAGGTTAGATAGGATGGGGCGAGGGTGGTTTTCATAGCTCCCTGCTAGCCCAAGAGACCTTGGATCTTTTGGCTGAGGATCACGTTGGTCACAGACCATTGGGTCTTCCAGAGATCCCGGACCTTCTGGCCCATATTCCATCCTCAGGTGACTGGACTGTACTTAACAGCCCGGAACTGAAACATAAGTGCTAGAAAATAAAGGGTTCTCTCCCAACCTGGTCTCTACCTTACTCAGTAGTAGGAAACCAATCACTATGAAGATTTATGGTAGGACTTGGAAAAAGTTCCTGTCATCCACAGGGTGTACTTTGGGGGGAAGGGTGCCCCTAAAAGAAATTCTGGAGTTCCTTCCGAGGGGGCTTGAGCAAGATCTGGTAGTTAGCATTTTAAACAGGGCTGTGGAGTCGGTAAGCCAAACCTGCGACTCCGACTCCTCAATTTCCCTTACACCGACTCCAACTCCGTCTCCACGACTCCGACTCCGACTCCCACACATATTGCTTATATTTAAGTGAAAAATTTATTGTAGTACAATGTGAACCTCAGACATTTAATCATTTTTATGATCCAATAATCAAGATATTTAGATAGAACAGAATATATATTGGTGTACTACCCGGTTTTCATTCTTTTTGGTACAGATACGATATGGATAGACAGATATGGATAAATGGATAGATATAGCAGATTTCTAATCTGTTTTTGCTATTGAAAACATTATCTATGAGCTCAAAAACCTTTCAGGTGATGCAGTTTTTTAAAAAGATGATCAACTTTTGCAGCTGAAAAACGTATCCTCAAAAAACACAGGAAAAACGCTGTGTGTGAATGTAGCCTTAGATCAGGAATATAACAGCCATTTATAGGACATTTCATAACTTTCCCAAACTCCTATGAAAAAATATTCAGCACATCCTGCATTGAACTACTGTGCCCAATTTATTATATATTTTAGGAGTCGGTCCATTTTATACCGACTCCAACTCCGACTCCGACTCCACCAAAATGAGCTCCGACTCCGACTCCACAGCCCTGATTTTAAAAGACCAAATTTCTGCCCTAGGTGCGTCTTGCGTGTAATCAGTGGGTGGTTAGGTTTTTTAAAGCTTGTGTTTGATCCAGACCAGTCCCGGTAGCTAAAACCCCTCCATGGGATTTAAATTTTCTTCGAAATGCTTTAATAGAAGCCCCCTTTTAACCTGTGAGTTCAGGGTCTATAAAATTGATCACTCCTTAGACTATACTGTTGGTAGCCCTAACATCAGCCCGCAGGGTGAGTGATATTCAAGCTTTGTCTGCAGACCCTCCCTTTACCCTGTTTATGGATGATAGAATAGTCTTAAGACATGACCCAGCTTATCTGTCTAAAGTAATATCCAAATTCCATAGGTCACAGGAGATAGCTCTGCCGTCCTTCTACCCTGACCCCAAGAATAGTAAAGAAGTTTCACACTTTAGATATTAGGAGGTGCCTTCTTCACTATTTAACAGCGACAAAGCCTTGGAGGAAGGATGGGGTTCTTTTTCTCCTTTCAGGGCTCTAGGAAGAGAGTCTCATAAGGTAACCTATCCAGGTGGATAAGAGAGGCCATCAAGTTGGTCTATGCAGGCGCAGGAAGACCAGCTGCGGACAACCGGAAGGACCAGTCTACGAGAGCAATGGCAGTGTCTTGTGCAGAAAGAGCAAACCTGTGCATTGAGCAGATCTGTACAGCAGCTATGTGGTCATCACCCTCTACTGTTTATAGCCACTATAGACTAGATCTATCTGCCTCTTCTGATCTCACCCTTGCGAAAAGGGTTCTAAAGGCTGTGGTCACTCCCTAATATGAGTATGAGTAATTCTCTGTAAGTCTCTCGTTGGTGCTGTGATAAGTGACAGAAAAACACGTATGTTACTTACCAGTAATGTGGTTTTTTGGAACCCATGACAGGACCTTTATATTTCCTCCCTATACTAAGTTCATCACCTTCCGATTGGTGGGGTTTTTTTTTATATCTTGCACCACTTACGGTTGTTAGAAATAGTTTGTATATGTGTATAGATGTGTGTACACTAACTCGGAGGTCCTCTCATGCCCTGTAATCTGATGATGCGGAGATAGGCGCTGGCCTTTTTATCTTGAAGGTTTCCTGTCCTTGAAGGAAACATTTTAAGGCTGTGTGCCCACGTAGCGATTTTTAAGCGTTTTTGCCACGATTTTCGGCACGAAAACGTTTAAAAATCGTGTACAGAACGCCCCCCATGCATTCCTATGGCATTCCGCACATGCTGTGCTAATGCTGCGCTTTTTTCCGCGGTGGAATCGCATCGCGGAAAAAAGCGCAGCATACTCATTCTTTTGTGCGGAATCGCAAAGAATTGCCGCGATTCCGCACCCATAGGAATGCATGAGAATAGCTTACTTCCCGCATGTGGCTATGCCCACCATGCGGGAAGTTGAGCGTCTCATGTGCGGTTGGTACCCACGGTGTGGAGGAGAGGAGACTGTCCTCCAGGCCCTGGGTACCATACCCCTGTAAAAAAAAGAATAAAAAATCGGGGTATATTTACCTTCCGGCGTCCTGCGCTGCATTCCCGGGCCACAGCGTTCCCAGTAATGCCTTGCGGCAAGGCCCTGTAATGACGTAGTGTCGCATGACTCTAGCGGTCTCTCGAGATCGCTATAGCAACGTGAGACTACGTCATCACAGGTCTCGCAAGGCATTACTGGGAACGCTGTGGCCCGGGAATGCAGCGCGGGACGCCGGAAGGTAAATATACCCAGATTTTTTTTTTTTTTTTTTTTTTTTATTTTTTTTATTTTTTTTTTAGCATTTTAACATCCTATCTTTTACTATTGTTGCTGCATAGGCGGCCTCAATAGTAAAAACCTGGTCACACTTGTCAAACACTATGTTTGACGAGTGTGACCAACCTGTCAATCACTTTCCAAGCGATGCTTCAAATCGCTTGGAAAGTGCTTGAATATCGCACGCGAAAATCGCGGCAAAATCGCGATCATAATCGCGGTGAAATCGCGCAGAAAAAAACGCGCGATTTCTGGGAAGGAGTCCGGTTTTTAGTGAGCGTTTTAAAACGCTACGTAGGCACATAGCCTAAAGGATAAAAATCAACAGCCACAATTATAAATAATAGTGAAACCGAGTGGTATTTTACTGTTGGGAGCCTGAATGGACCAGTGGGTATTAACTACTAGGACAGTCGAAAACTACTGAAAAAGGCTAAAACAAAAAAACACAAATCGACCAGAAAGTCCCAGATAAAATTATAAATTTTATTAACCCCTTACCTACAATGGACGTAATATTCCGTCCATGTGACCCTGGACCTAATTACCATGGACGGAATATTACGTCCCAGTGATCAGCGGCGCCCACGTGGTGAGCGCCGCTGATCGCGGCGGGGTGTCAGCTGATTATCACAGCTGACACCCGGCACAATGTGTCAGGGGCGATCACGGACCGCCCCCGACACGTTAACCCCTTGTACACCGCGATCAAACGCGATTGCGGTGTACCGGGGGTTAAAGGGAAGCATCGGCAGGGAGGGGGCTCCCTCCGTGCTTCCCTGAGCCCCCCACAGCAGCGCAATGTGCAGCGCTGCTGCGGGGGTCTCTCCCTACAGGCCCCCGGATCCAAGATGGCGACGGGGGCCTGTAGGGAGCTGACTTCCTCACTGCCTGCAAAGCGCAGGCATGAGGAAGTCTGCAGAACTGCCTGTGACAGATTGCTGATCTGTCACAGTGATCTGTAATGTGACAGATCAGCGATCTGTCACAGGACAGTGATGTCCCACCTGGGACAAGGTAATAAAGTTAAAAAAAAAAAAAAAGTGTTAAAAATAATTTTAAAAAAATCGCTAAATAAATTAGTAAAAAAAAAAAAAAAATATTCCCCAATAAATCCATTTTTTCAAAATAAAAAAAAACAATAAAAGTACACATATTTGGTATCGACGCGTCCGTAGCGACCCGCCCTATAAAACAGTCCCATTAGTTAACCCCTTTAGCGAACTCCTTAAAAAATAAAAATAAAAAACGAAACAAAAAATGATTTATCATACCACCGAACAAAAAGTGCAATAACGCGCGATCAAAAAGACGCATATAAATATCCATGGTACCGCTGAAAACGTCATCTTGTCCCGCAAAAAACGAGCCGCCATACAGCATCATCCGCAAAAAAATAAAAAAGTTATAGCTCGCAGAATAAAGCGATACAAAAATAATTATTTTTTGTATAAAATTGTTTTCATTGCAAAAAAACCGACAAAACATAAAAAAACGACCTAAATGAGGTATCGCTGTAACCGTACTGACCCGAAGAATAAAACCGCTTTATCAATTTTACCGCACACGGAACGGTGTAAACGCAACCCCCAAAAGAAATTCATGAAACGCTGGTTTTTGTTCATTCTGCGTCCCAAAAATCGGAATAAAAAGCGATCAAAAAATGTCACGTGCCCGAAAATGGTACCAATGAAAACGTCAACTCGTCCCGCAAAAAATAAGACCTCACATGACTCGGTGGGTCAAAATACGGAAAAATTATAGCTCTCAATATGTGGTGATGCAAAAACTATTTTTACAAAAAAAAGCGTCTTTTAGCGTCTGACAGCCGCCAAACATAAAAACCGCCATAAATAGTAAATCAAACCCCCCGTTATCACCCCCTAAGTTAGGGAAAAATAATAAAACTAAAAGAAAATGTATTTATTTCCATTTTCCCATTAGGGTTAGGGCTAGGGTTAGGGCTAGGGCTCAGATTAGGGTTAGGGGTGTGTTGGGGTTCGGGTTGGAGTTAGAATTGGGGGTTTCCACTGTTTGAGCACATCAGGGGCTCTCCAAAGGCAACATGGCGTCTGATCTCAATTCCAGCCAATTCTGCGTTGAAAAAGTCAAATGGTGCTCCTTCACTTCCAAGCTCTGCCATGCGCCCAAACAGTGTTTTACCCCCACATGTAGGGTATCGGCCTACTCAGGACAAATTACAAAACAACTTTTGGGGTCCAATTTCTCCAGTTACCCTTAGGAAAATAAAAAATTGGGGGCAAAAATATAATTTTTGCGGAAAAAAAATGATTTTTTTATTTTCACGCCCGGACGTTATAAACTTCTGTGAAGCACTGGGGGGTTCAAAGTGCTAACGACACATCTAGATAAGTTCATTAGGGGGTCTAGTTTCCAAAATGGGGTCACTTGTGGGGGATTTCCACTGTTTAGGTACATCAGGGGCTCTCCAAAAGCAACATGACTCCCGCAGACCAATCTATCAAAGTCTGCATTCCAAAACGTCACTACTTCCCTTCCGAGCCCCGATGTGTGCCCATACAGTAGTTTTCTCCCATATATGAGGTATCAGCGTACTCGGGACAAATTGGACAACAACTTTTCGGATCCAATTTCTCCTGTTACCCTTGGGAAAATAAAAAAAATGGGGACTAAAAGATGAGGTTTGTGGAAAAAATACGATTTTTTTATTTTCACGCCCGGGCGTTATAAACTTCTGTGAAGCACTGGGGGGTTCAAAGTGCTCACCACACATCTAGATAAGTTGCTTGGGGGGTCTAGTTTCCAAAATGGTGTCATTTGTGGGGGGTTTCTACTGTTTTGGTACATCAGGGGCTTTCCAATCGCGACATGGTGTCCGATCTCAATTCTAGCCAAAAACGTCAAATGGCGCTGCTTCCCTTCCGAGCTCTGCTATGCGCCCAAATAGTCATTTACACCCACATATGGGGTATCAGCGTACTCAGGACAAATTGCACAATAACTTTTAGGGTCCTGTTACCCTTGGAAAAATAAAAATTGGGGGTGAAAAGATCATTTTTGTGGAAAAAATATGATTTTTTAATTGTACCGCTGTACGTTATAAACTTCTGTGAAGCCCTTGTGGGTTCAAAGTTCTCACCACATATCCAGATAAGTTCCTTGGGGGGTCTAGTTTCCAAAATGGGGTCACTTGGAGGGGTTTCCACTGTTTAGGTACATCAGGGGCTCTCCAAACGCGACATGGCGTCCGATCTGAATTCCAGCCAATTTTGCATTGAAAAAGTCAAACGGCACTCCTTCCATTCTGAGCTCTGCCATGTGCCGAAACAGTGGTTCCCCCCCACATATCAGGTATCAGCGTACTCAGGACAAATTGCACAATAACTTTTGCAGTCCAATTTCTCCTGTTACCCTTGGTAAAATAAAGAAAATTGAATTTGAAGTATTTTTTTTTGTGAAAAAAAGTTAAATGCTATTTTTTTTTTTAAATATTCAAAAAATTCCTGTGACGCACCTAAAGGGTTAATAAACTTCTTGAATGTGGTTTTAAGCACCTTAAGGGGTGCAGTTTTTAGAATGGTGTCACTTTTGGGTATTTTCTATCATATAGACCCCTCAAAGTGGCTTCAAATGTGATGTGGTCCCTAAAAATAAAATGGTGTTGCAAAAATGAGAAATCGCTGGTCAATTTTTAACCCTTATAACTTCCTAACAAAAAAAAAGTTTGGTTCCAAAATTGTGCTGATGTAAAGTAAACATGTGGGAAATGTTATTTATTAAGTTTTTTGTGTGCCGTATCGCTGTGATTTAAGGGCATAAAAATTCAAAGTTGGAAAATTGCGAAATTTTCAAAATTTTCGCCAAATTTCCGTTTTTTTCACAAATAAACGCAAGTTATTTGAATGCAATTTTACCACTAACATGAAGTACAATATGTCACGAGAAAACATTGTCAGAATCACCGGGATCCATGGAAGCGTTTCAGAGTTATGACCTCATAAAGGTCAGAATTGTAAAAATTGGCCCGGGAGTTAACGTGCAAACCACCCTTGGTAGTGAAAGGGTTAATATAGTAGGAATATAATAGAGAAAAGCATCATTGTACAGATTAAAAAAAATTTTTTTGTATATGTTAAAAAAAAATTGGGGCAATACTATCCTGATTATAGGGGCGTACCAATACAACAAATGGTGCTAATAAATAATTACCTACCACTGTGTAGTGACTTAAAAATTTAAAGATAAAAATAAAAACCGCATCAATGTGAACTAGATGGGCATTTCCTGAAGGAAGTACATCTTGCTTGAACTGCGCTGCCAGCTTTACAGCAGTATATCAGGCGTCGACTGTAAGAAAGTAAAGTTAGAATATGAATGCATTACACATCCCCGTTCTAGTGATTTGGGCTGTTTCTAAGTAATTTTTTTACACAGTCAGCCTTTGGGGGGTGCCCTGATCCTAATGCACACACTTAAAATGAAATCTGTGATGAAAAAGTCACTCAGACCCCGTTTTTCGGGGTATTTTTTCGTCGCAGTCGAATGTTAATGTGTGCAGTAGCATCAGCTAAGGATTCCTCAGATTTTCCCGCAAAAAACGCATGCGATATTTGAAAACCGCATGCGTTTTTAAAAAAATCTGATGCTACTGCACACATGAAAATTGCACTGCGATGCCAAAATACCCCGTAAACCGGGGGCAGAGTGACCTTTTCTTCACAATCACCTCTGAGAACCTGCCCCCAGGCTCTTCCAGCCTCTGAGAACCTGCCCCCAGGCTCTTCCAGCCTCTGAGAACCTGCCCCCAGGCTCTTCCAGCCTCTGAGAACCTGCCCCCAGGCTCTTCCAGCCTCTGAGAACCTGCCCCCAGGCTCTTCCAGCCTCTGAGAACCTGCCCCCAGGCTCTTCCAGCCTCTGAGAACCTGCCCCCAGGCTCTTCCAGCCTCTGACAACCTGCCCCCAGGCTCTTCCAGCCTCTGACAACCTGCCCCCAGGCTCTTCCAGCCTCTGACAACCTGCCCCCAGGCTCTTCCAGCCTCTGACAACCTGCCCCCAGGCTCTTCCAGCCTCTGACAACCTGCCCCCAGGCTCTTCCAGCCTCTGACAACCTGCCCCCAGGCTCTGACAACCTTCCCCCAGGCTCTGACAACCTTCCCCCAGGCTCTGACAACCTTCCCCCAGGCTCTGACAACCTTCCCCCAGGCTCTGACAACCTGCCCCCAAGCTGCATTTGCATAGCTGCCATCTTTGTAAGGTCACTGCACCTGCGCTGTGGCTTCAATCCATGTCAGTTGCGGGTCATGGAAAGGTCGCCATTAATTCCTATGGGAACATTTTGCTTAAAATGAGATTTATTTCTTTTTTTCTACAAATCGGATCATAGCACACCTGTCCCCACTGAGGGCTTCGAAAAGCCGCCTGAACGGGGTCTCTGCACCAAGCGGTTCAGGCCGCATTAAGTGCAGAAAACGTGGAGAAGAAGTAGTAGAATAAACCAGATGTGTATTTCCTGAAGGAAGTACAGATAGTGCTTTGAAATAGTGCCTGGGCTGGCCCTTTAAGAGAGAATTGCCTGCTGCCCCTGCAAGACTTTCAACTCAGGATCCGTTTTAACTGTGGGTGCCTCTCAGGGGCCACTTTGGCCTCAGGGTCTGATTTGGTGGGTGGGGCCCCTCAGGATCCGATTATGTGGCCTGGGCCCCTCGGGGTGCGATTTTGTGGCCGGGGCCCCTCGGGGTGCGATTTTGTGGCCGGGGCCCCTCGGGGTGCGATTTTGTGGCCGGGGCCCCTCGGGGTGCGATTTTGTGGCCGGGGCCCCTCGGGGTGCGATTTTGTGGCCGGGGCCCCTCGGGGTGCGATTTGGCACGCCGGCCCTTTAAGAATCACTTTGGCGCCTCAGCCCTTTAAGAGCCAGTTTGGCTCACTGGGCTTCTAAATCCACTTTGGCACACATTCTCTCTCAGGGGCATGCGTCATGTGATGAAGCTAGATTTGCATTTGTGCTGTGGGTTTCGCTTTAAGAGCTGATATTATCTGCCAGAAACTGTGTCCTGGGGGGGTCATGTGACGTTCGTAGGCGTTGGCATAGTAACTGGGTCTGCCTGCGCATATCAATGAGCTTAACTGCCATTTGAATCGCCTCAGGGCATGTTTTCCCTGTGGCAACATTTTCCCATTGAAATGCATTGAGGAAAATGTTTTTTCAAACGCAAATTGCGCAAAAACTACAAATCCGATCGACACAAAAATTACTTAGCACACCACTTGTGGACGCTGGCTTCGAAATGACACCTCAACGGAGTCTGTGCGTGTAGCGGTTCGGGCCGCGTTAATTGCGGAAAATCAACTGAATAATAATAAGAAGCAGAAAAAGAAGAATAAGTTAGCAGCGTTCGGATTACATGATAGTGCTTTCTTTAAACCACTATAAATATAAGAAATCAGATTACAATATGTTGCTTGAACCTAGAGGTTCAAGCACCATAATTATACATTAATAATCTGCATAACTGCCTACTATTGTACATTGACTTAAAAAATAAAAACAGCAGCAAATTGAAACATACATTAATAATGTGCATGAAAATATATAGTATTTATAGGGTTAAAGTGCAACAAATAAGTGCAGTGCAAATACAAAAAGCACCAGTAGGTGTCAGTATAAGATATGCCTCATTAGAGATTTAGCCTATTACTTAGACACCAAAGGGTGTACTAGTGTATATAGACCAGGAAAACAATAATAATAAAGGTACAGTTGTAAAATAGAGGTTAATAGTGACTCACAATATGTATAGCTCCTGGATAGACGTCCTCCCCAACGCGCGTTTCGGCATGTTGCCTTCCTGTTGCCTGGGACTTTTTGGTCGATTTGTGGTTCTTTCTGTTTTAGGCTTTTTCTGTCCTTGAAGGGCGGATCACCTGTCTTTTTGATGCTGTTATGGGTTCCGAAAAAAACACATTACCTGTAAGTAATATACATGTAATATACATGTTTTCACTTGACCTCATCCACTACTACTTGTTTCCTGAAAACACCCATGGAGTCAAATCTTCACTTAAGGCGGAGTCAAACAGCTGACATCACCACCGGAGCCCACCTCAAAGCAGGGGATACTGACCGCTGACATACTATCCTGTCAGCGATCAGTAAGGGGTTAGTTCCTAACAAGGCACAATTTTTGAAACATCTACTTTTATGTAAAGTAGACATTTGGCAAATGTTATTTATTAACGCTGACATAACTCTCTGATTTAAGTGTATATAAATTAAAAGTTTGAAAATTGCTAAATATTTAAATTTTCAAAAAATTTCCGTTATTTTCACAAACACAAGTCATATTGAACAAATTTTTACCTTTTCACATGAAGTACAATATGTCCTGAAAAACATTCTTAGAATCAGTAGGATCCGTTGAAGCGTTCCAGAGCTATTACCACATAAAGTGACACTGGTCCAAATTGAAAAAATTGGTCATTAAGGTGAAGACAGGCTCGGGGGGTGAAGGGGTTAAAGCACCACTGGAGTGGAGTGGTGAACCCTGCCCACGCTGCAGTTGTGCTTTAAGAGTGTAAGGCTATGTGCACACGTTGCGGATAGTAAGCGTTTTTCCGCGTTTTTTGCCGCAAAATCACATACAAAATGCAACCCATTGAATTCAATGGCATTCCACAATGCTGTGCTAATGCTGCGTATTTTTCCAGGGCGGAATCACATCGCGGAAAAATACGCAGGATGCTCATTCTTTGCGGTATTGCCTCAGAAATTTCCGCCGCAATTCCGAACGAGTGCACATAGCCTAAGAGATTGTTCACATGCTTCATTTTTGTCATGTTAAGAAATGCAGTTTGTTACAGTACCATCTGAGTGAATGACACATCTTTAAAGGGAATCTGTCACCCCATTTTAGCCCTATCAGCTGCGGCCACCGCCATCAGGGGCTTATCTACAGCATTCTGTAGATAAGTCTCCGATGTTACCTGAAAGAGAAGAAAAAAAGAGTTAGATTATACTCACCCCGGCATCCGGTCCGATGGGTGTTGCTGTTCCGTCCGGTGCCCCCATCTTCATACGATGACGTCCTCCTTCTTGCTTCTCCCTCGGCTCCTGCGCAGGCGTGCTTTAGGGCAAAAATGTTGAGGGCAGAGTTAAGTACTGCAGTGCGTAGGCGCTGAACCTCTCTGATCTTTCCCGGCGCCTGCGCACTGCAGTACTTTACTCTGCCCTCAACAGGGCAGATAAAGTACACCTGCGCAGGAGCCGAGGGAGAAGCAAGAAGGACATCATTGTATGAAGAGAGGAGGCGCCGGACTGCGACACCCACCGCACCCGACTCCGCCCCCCGGTGAGTATAATATAACTCGTTTTTCTTCTCTTTCAGGTTACATCTGCTGTAGATAAGCCCCTGATGGCGGTGCCTGCAGATGATAGGGCTATAATGGGGTGACAGATTCCCTTTAAATGTCATGCACACACTGCTTATTTTTTCATTACAGATTTGAACCATCGAAACGTTTTTTGTTTTTTTTTCAGATTTGCAGAATTCCATTCTTCCAGTGTTTTTTGCAGCATTTTTCAACCACTCAAATGGATGGGGGGGGGAAATGCTCCAAAAACACATTAAAAACGGACATATTTTATGCAGTGTTTTGGTTACAGAAAAATCTGCTGCAAATACTCAACATGTGCACTCAGCCTGATTGGGATCTGTAGTGCAGTAAGTTCTGGTCATTACCTCCATTTTACAGCTACAAATGGTGGCTAAACTGCTGCCGTGTCCAGCAATCCTGAATAGGGACCCGAGATGTCTGTCAACAAGATTGTTGACTGTTTCCATTGAAGACAAGCAATATTTTCGAAAGATGGCAGCTGTTTCTTTTTTAATCACTCTTGATGTAATCTTCTTTTCTCTGCCCCTGACAGATGGACCACCACTTCTGATACTGAAGGCCTCTCTCATTGCCAAGATGAGTAAATTCCCAGAAGATTTCAGATCTGACTTGGAGAGGAGTCTACCAGCGATCGCCTCCATCAACTCTTCCTTGAGTCAGAGTTTCTCACCGCAATTCTACCTCCCCCCGGAGCAGCGCCGGGCGATCTCGGATGTGCGCCGTACATTCTGCCTTTTTGTCACATTTGATCTGCTCTTCATATCTCTCTTGTGGATCATTGAGCTGAATGTGAGTACAATATACTTCAGATAGCACACTCGGGCTTTCGTAGTTCGCTACTGATGTGACCGCTGAATTTGTCATTGTAAGAGGCATCATTATAATATAACTTGTGATCTGTGTTGTTTTTACATGGGACTGCAGGAAAACATTCTACACATTATTTTTAAAGGAGTTTTCCACTGCTTTATTACTATAAATGGGCTCAGGGTGGGGCTTACATAAAAAAAAAGTGTGCTTGCTTATCAGACCTGGGACAATCCTCTGTACTTATGTCAGTGTCCCTGGTGTCCTCCTGGCATCCTCTTCCAGGCAGAACATTGGGTGACTCAATCACAATCTGGTAGGGCCTTAAAGAAACCATCTCCTAACTCATTCTGCCAGCACGGACAGTCTATAATCGCTGCAGCTAATCAGTGGCTGCTGGCAGGGAGCAGCGGTCACTGACACCCCTTCGGAAGAGTTGGAAAAAGGTCAGCAGGGGTCACTGTCAGCAGTATGGAGGAGCTGCAAGGGTCTTCTGGACAAGTAGGGATTTTTATTTGTATGTTTCCACCACCATAAGCATTTGCAAACCAAGTTAAAACAGTGGACAACTTTTAATACAGAGTTTTCACAATCTAAAAACACCTCAACAAACACATTTGGCTCTGTGTGTAGTCTCCTGGTTTTACTATACATTGTTTTAACTTGGAAATAAGTATTTAAAAAATAAAAGGGATTTTCCACTTTCAGGAAAGTGGACCCTCAAAAGCTCTATAATAAAAAACAGAACAGGTACTCGCCCTCCCCGCTCCCATTTTCCAGTCAGTACTGGGTTTCGTTGTTTTTACTGAAGGCATGACGTCACGTTGATCACCGCTGTAGCCAATCACTCAGCTTAGTGGCTTGTGGCATCTACCACCGCACAGCCACTGAGCTCTGAGATTTGCTTTTTAATACCAGTAATTTCATGTTCATGGTGCTGTGATCAGGCATACAAAAATGTCTGGCCATAGGTAGATCTATTCCTTTTTCTTTCATTGTGTCGCAATGAGAATGCATCCTTGTTCTAAGCTTTTGCCCTCTCCCTTCCACTAAGCTTTTGCCCTGTCACCCCCACTTGGACATTTAGTACAAATAATTAAGTACACTATATTAGATGTGATGCAGCTGAAAGTACCAGGGATCGTGTAATCCTGATGTGAGTTGAAGATCTTTATCTTGTCCATGGTCATTGTCAATGGACATGTTTTACAATTTATTTTAAAATGACTTCAAATCTCAGAGAGACAGAGGAGTCTGGGTGTACAAACTTATGACAACCTTTGGCACACTTCATGCAGGAATGAATGTGTCTCATGTATTTGTCTTTCTATATCCACTACAGAATTTGCTCCTCAGACCTTGTGGGGGCATCACAACACAGAACCAGACCCCAATCAGAGGACAATAAAACATTCACACTCCTTATCTATGAAGTGCTCCAATATTTACAGCCACAACTGTAAATCCCTCTCCCATAATGATAGTTCTGCTTCCCTTTCACTTGTCTTATCTATTGCATTATTTCTGTGCTGTGTTGTGTATAAATGTGATTCTTCAGATTGTGTTATTCTATGCCTAATGAAGAGACCTGAGTAGTCACGAAAGCTTGCTACTGTTACCTTTAATGGCTAACTGGAAAGATGGTATTAGCCACTGAGGACTCTCAAATCTTAATACTTTATGCCCCTAATAAACGCCAACATTCATCTTGTTTAAGGGTTCATGTTATTTTTAGTAGAGAGATAACGGGCTGCCAAAACCTACTGGTTTCACTTATCAGGGAACAGGAAGGAGTCAAGAGGTTAATATGAAGTCAGTCCAACCATTGTGTACCCTGACTGCACATGCCAGAGGTATACTGTAGCTGCTGTATCCTCTCACACACACAGATAATTCTGCTGCCATCATCCAGTGTATGTAATGTGCAGAACCAGCTAATGGGATTAGGGCTCACTCACACTGCCGTATACATCAGACAATTGCTATTCAATTTTTTATTTTTAAATTCTAATTGGATAGCACTCGGACCAATCTTAAGGCCCTTTTACATTTAGCGATGCACCAGCGATCCGACGAGCGATCCGACCCGGTCAGGATCGTTGGTGCATCGCTAAATGATCGCTAGTGAGCTTTCACACAGAAAGACCTCACAGCGATGCAGCAGCGACGCAGCGCACGATACTCACCTTTCACACACAGCGATCCTGGCGTCCTCCCGCCCGGCTCCACGCGTCGCTCGTCGTCACAGCAGGAAGCTGACGACGAGAAAAGGAGCCGGACATTCTCGCGCGATCAGCGATGGACAGCGGGGGAGCCGGTCGGAGGTAAATATCACACATAGCGATATCGCTAGCAATATCGCTATAATGTCACAAAACCGGTGACGTTTTAGCGATATTGCTTAGTGTAAAACCCCCTTTACTCAATGAGACAGCGCTGATGACCAATTTTTTTCCACTTTACAGAATCTGTTAGTGAGAAAAATCACAGCATGCTGCAATTTCACTTTGAAATTAGATCATGCACAGCTATCAGAGTCTATGGGTGCTTGGAAAACATCGGCCTGCACTCAGGTGACATCTGAGTGCAGTCAGCTTTCCGCGCACTGACACAATGGAAACATTATGTTCTCCATCTTCTCACAGTGTACTGCAATTCTCTTATCTGAGCGAATCAAATCGCACTATATTGACAGGTCAAAGATTAATCAGAGTCATTGGCATAATCGACCCGATTCTCTCGTGTGACCCTGCCCTTAGAAAAAAAATGGCTGCATTCTTCTGGAAAAAGCAGCACACTGGTTGTTTGGTTGCGTCTGGAACCGCAGCACACCTCTATTGATGTAAATGATGCGGAGCTGTAATACCAGAGTCAACCTGAGAAGAAAGAAGGCAGACACATTTTTCCAGACCTCTCTATTATCTCCCAATATATGAGCAGTGTTCTAGCATCAATAAATAACCTTGTCGAGTAATTCTGCCCTTTGGAGCTTGCAATCCACAGAGGCCATCCAGGTTATTGTTTTACAGGTGACTTTGACAAATGAGCTTCACGTTTCTGCTTCTAGCTTTCCCCTGATAAGGTCATTTATCAGTATGAAATGTGGAAATTGGGATTTTATGTGCAGCAGGCATAGTGCCCATCCATCTATCACTGGCTAATAGGGCAGGTAACACAGTTAGTATTGACTCTGCCTCCTGCTGGGACTTATGGTAACGGCAGTCACATTTCCACTAAGAAAATATCTTCGTGCTATTTTCTCCTTGACTTACAAAGCGATTGTATTTAGAACATAAATTGGTACCGAGTGCCCCATGATTATCTCGCATACAAAAAACCCTTTCATCAAAGCCAAGTATTTCTTGAAACTCGTTACAAAATAACCCTGTTACACAAAGTATTAACGGGGCATGAGAACCAAACTATAGACAATAGATATATCCAAAAGCCAAGTGGGTAAAAGTGGTCCCCGGGGGCTTGTGTACCTATATACCAACGCGTACTGATCGAATGCACTGTGTATGTACCAGGCAGGCAGTTTAAATGAGCGCTTACGTCGCCTGCCCTGCCTCACCCTGGAGGGTCACTTAAAGGAACTCTGCCCTCCTTTTCGTGCAGTAGAAAAAGATGATTTATTTGTGAGCAATCCAAAAACACAGTCATGGCCGAAAGTGTTCCAGAAAATGGAAGTATTTCTCACAAAAAATTATTGCAATTTTTATATATTTTGTTATGAACATGTTTATTACATTTGTGTGTATTGGAAATTGGAAAAATACAAAAAAACAGAAAAAAAGGAAAATTGCGCACAGTTTCACACAAAAGCCCCAAAGTCGGTGGGACAAAATTGTTGGCACCTTTCAAAAATTTTAAGCAAACTATTTTGTTTCAAGCATGTGCTGCACATTCAAACTCACCTACAGCAAGTAACAGGTGTGGGCAACATAGAAATCACACCTGAGACCAGATAAAAAGGGGAGAAGTTGACTCAATCTTTTAATTGTGTGTTTGTGTGCACCACACTAAGCATGGTGAACAGAAAGAGAAGAGAATTTTCTGACCACTTGAGAACCAAAATTGTTGCAAAATATCAACAATCTCAAGGTTGCAAGTCCATCTTTAGAGACCTTCATGTTCTTTTGTCTACAGTGTGCAACATAATCAAGAAGTTTACAACCCATGGCACTGTAGCTGATCTCCCTTGACATGGACGGCAGATAAAAATTGCTGAAATGTTGCAATGAAGGATAGTCCGGATGGTGGATAAGCAGACCTAATCAAGCTTTACTTCAGGCACAGAGTGCATTAGTGTCAGCGCGAACATCTGTCAACATTTTAATGAAATTAAATGCAATGGCAGGAGATCTAAGAGGACCACATTGCTGACACAGAGACCTAAAAAAGCTTGTCTGCATTTTGCCAAAATGTACGTTAGTAAGCCAAAATCCTTCTGGGAAAGCGTCTTGTGGACAGTTTAGACCAAGATGGAGCTTTTTGGTAAAACATATTCTACTATTTAACAAATACTGATGAGGCCTACAAAGAAAAGAACACAGTACCTACAGTCAAATATGGTGAAGGTTCAAATATTTTTGGGGTTGTTTTGCTGCCTATGGCACTGGGTGCCTTCACTGTGTGCAAACCATCATGAAATCTGAAGATTACCAATGGATTTTAGGCCGCTATGTAGTGCCTAGTGTCAGAAAGCTGGGTTTGTGTCCTAGGTCATGGGTCTTCCAGCAGGATAATGACCCCAAACATACATCAAGAAGCACCCAGAAATGGATGGAAACAAAGTGCTGGAGATGTCGGAGTAGCTATTGAGGGAGGGCTAAATTAACCCTTCACGGTTGAGCCAGTGATGTCCAAATTATTCCACAGAGTGTTGCTAGCAACTCAAATGACCACACGGAGTTGCTAGCAACTCAAATGACCACACGGAGACGGGGGTCTCTGTACGGGAGGATCGAGACAGATCACCAGTCCCCTTTATTTTAGTCACTTCTTTTATAATCTTTGCTTAATTATGCGAAGTTCTCAACTACCAATAGCATCATTTCACTTTATAAGCCAATAATATTGCAAGAAAACTGGAAACTACATATATGTCCGTATCCAAATAGAAACTAGTATAATGGCATATTCTTCAGAGTTCTACACCCCCGGTTCCCTTATCTTGCATCTGATGGGAACACTCTGGTTTCATGACAGCCCATCCCAATTACAAAAATTTATCTTACAGCAACAAAAATGGAGAAACGAAACCTTCAGAGAATGGATACAACGAAACTTCAGCTTTGATTTTAGTTTTAACCCTTCACAATCCCCCCTAGATAAAAAATTTTTTAACACATGCAGCATCAGAGGTGCTATCCCAAGCTAACAGCATGAGGGGTACTGGTCTTCACATGACTGATGCCGTGTTACCAGTTATGGCTGTCGCGACGCACCCATCCCCCTGTATACTGCAGTTCATGAATAACAATTTTTGATGACGGTGGTGGAGATCTCTTGTAGGTTGCCATGTGCTTGGCTTCAACATCTTCATCAAGTAACTTTTTGAGATCGATGTAGAGAAGAGCAGGGGTGACAGCGTCTTTGGTATCATCATTAGCTGTCTTAGTGCAGAATTTCCTAATACATACAGAAATACACCAAAGAACAAGTTTTAGTATCACATATGCAACAAGGATACAGGCAGCAATGTGGCAGCTTTGCAAAAGATCCCAGCTACCCAGCTCTCAATTCCCTTAAATCAATTGGCTGGATTGAGTAAAGAGAAAGTGTCTGACCACCAACTGTCCTTATTACGATCATTATCTTTATCGTATTGATCTCTGAGTCTTTGAATATCTTCTAACTTTAACTTTTAACTTCTACCAATAATAATATGGAAAATGCGAAAAACCAAAACATTATGCCCCTTTATTTGCTATTGGCTGGTTGGGTAATGAGGAGAACTTGATAGGGACCGTCATACAAGGGTTCTAGTCCGTGCTTCCTGACATGCCTTTTCACGACTACCAAATCACCAGGCTTCAGGTTATAACAGGTATCGGTTTCTGCTGAATCTGGAAAAGAAGAGGAAACTAGAGCATAGGTGTTAGCAAGATTTTTACTAAGCTGAATAACATATTGAACAGCACGGTCAGTTTCTTCTGATAACTGCTGAGGCTGGAAATTTGCAACTGGGGGCCTACTACCAAACAATATCTCATATGGGGACAGGCCATATTTTGTAATAGGGGTAGTACGAATATGGTATAGTACAATGGGTAGGAGCTCTGGCCATGGAGCCATAGTCTCCTGCATCATTTTGGTCAATTGTCCCTTCAGTGTGCCGTTCAACCTCTCAACTTTCCCACTGGATTGTGGGTGGTACGGAGTATGGAGGGCTACAGTGGATCCAAGCATTGTCAGAACTTTTTGGTACACATGAGAAGAAAGGGCCGGGCCTTGATCACTTTCAACAACTTCTGGAACCCCATATCTGCATATGACTTTCATCACCAGTTTCTTCGCTGTGGTCTTCGCAGTCATGTTGGTAACAGGGAATGCTTCCGGCCAACTGGAGAACCGGGGCCCAGTAGAATTTTTGCACCAGGGCGAGGGCCTGATTCTTTCCTCGATGTGTAGGTCCATGTGCCCATGTGGCAATAGCAGGGTACATCCGCTTAGGGAGACACACGAGTTGGTCCTTTTTCCAGAGACCATTATCCATTCATGCCCCGTCAGTCTTTCATTGCTTCACCTCTTCCTTTGGAGACATTCTCTGCGTTGTCATTAAGCGGTCTCGCAGGGTCCGACAGAAAACTTCAGTCTGTTGTAGATCATCAGGTTCTTATAGGGTCAATGCTTCTTGTAACTGTTTACGCTGAGAGCGTGTGGTCACCATAGTTGGTATGGTTGGTTCAACAGGTAAGAGAGCGGCGGCTTTTGCTTGCATATCCGCAAATGCGTTGCCAACAGTCTGTGGTCTGGTCCTAGGACCGTGCGCCTGAACTTTGATAATGGCCACCTGAATAGGTAATTTGATCGAGTCCATGAGGGTTTTAACAGCTTCAGCATTTTTCACTGGGGTTCCGGCAGTAATAATAAACCCTCGATTGGCCCATAGAGCCCCAAAATCGTGAGCAATACCAAATGCATACCGTGAGTCCGTGTATATATTAGCCCGTCTGTTCTTGGCCAAAGTACATGCAGTAGACAGAGCCTGGAGTTCTTCTTGTGCTGACTGTGAGGGCGCCAGATCAGGATTTGGGAGTGAATTCTCACTGACATTTGGTGGAGTAGCTGTTTCTTCAGTCAGAAGTTGGGAACAATCATGTTGGAGATAATCCTCATCACTGCCATCTTTCCTTATAGTTCATTATACCATCTTTCAAGGCATTGTAAAGGGTTGGATTATGCGGGATGCATCCGGTATCCACTGACAACAAGTGCATAGTCCAAGAAAACGCTGGAGTTCAGTTTCATCTCGTTTCATCTTTTGGGAAAGAAAGGGAGCTGACAGCTATTTTTCTTTCTTCTCCGAAGTGTCTGGCACCCTGAAGGAGACAGTAACCCAAGAATATCACTTGACCAAGGCAGAACTGAAGTCTCGAGGCCGAAAACCGACAGTTCAGTGCTGCCAGATGCTTGAGGAGGCTAACAGTGGCAACAATGGCAAAAGACACCTGCTCATATATATATATTTTTTTTTTTTTTTTCAAACTGGTTGGGACTGTTTTGGGCCCCTTGTGGAATCTGTGGGAAAGGCATGCAAAATACAGATTTTCTCACTGTTTTCATCAACATAGGGATTATATAACATAAGAACCATCTGACCATCATCTTGGAATTGTATTCTGGAGCGGAACTGTGATCATAAATCTGCCCCTAGTAAATTTACTGGACATGTGGGTAGTAACATCGGGGAAAGGTCCCACAGGGATGGGGTTTATAAAAGTATATTAATTGGGTCTGCCATCTACTCCAATTAAAACAGCGGCCTGTATGACAATCTGTCTGAAAGTGTCCGAATTGGGCACAGCGCCAGAATTGCAGACAAGAATTAGCAGGGAGGGGCTGGGGTTTGCGGTGTGTGAACGAGCTGCGGTGGGGGCGATGTGGGAGGGGGAGCTGGGATTGGAGGGAGAACTGGAGCAGCTGCAGTTGCTAGCTTGCTTTCTTTATTATTTTTTTTTTTCTTTCCCTGCTGATACAGAGCTGGTTAAAGTCTTCTGAAAACTTTTTTTTTTTTTTCTGGATCTGGAAGGGGGTGGATACTCATAACCACTAGCAATATTAGGCATAATAGGGACTGAGGCTGGCGGCGGGGGCTGATAATAGATACCGTGAGCGTTTAACAAAGAAAAGGTGAGGGCTGCGACTCTCGGTTTCCTTGTACAATTGTCATCTAGCAGGAAGACCTCTTCTTTCAAATCATTCTTAACTATTTATCTGCCTGACACATTAGTCTCGATATCAGTTTCTTCTTTAATCACTTCCTCAATTCTCACACCACAATCACTTTCTTGAACCACAATACATCCAGTCCCTGTCATAATAATAGACAATTTTTCCTTCTTCAACATAGCAGTAACAGAAACAATCAGAATTCACTTCCTCTGTTCTTCCTAACACCTTTTGTCACACAATTCATGTGCCAAGCCACAAAATTCTTCTTTTCCTTCCACGGATTCTCTCATTTAGAGCTAAATATCTTTACTTCAGTTGTGCACTGATCTGGAGCGGCCGTATCAGTCTGTTCCACAGGGTCAATAATCCCCCTCTGGGATTGCCCAAGATTCAACGCGGTACTCAGTGAAAGGAGGAGGGTGTCTCAGATTAGCCCTCCGGACACCTCTATTTATATTTATCTACCTATATATACCTGAGTTACGTATCCTACCCAGTCTTCGATCACATCACCACGCCTGACTCTAACAGTGAATTCAGGATTTCAGGATATTTTGACTATAAAGAGAATCGCAATCACTGGTCAATCCAAGGTGTCCGTCCCTTATGAGGTACGGTTCGAGCACTGGGCCCCCAATGGGACTGCACCTCTATATGATTCCACCCATGAATCACCCCACCACGGGGACAAACCTCAGATCCTCTTTGCAGCAACAAGCACAGGAAAACCACACCAACGGTCAGTCTGAACAGTATAACTGCCAACTTACCGTGGTTGTTGTGGGGGATGATCAGTCCCAATTTTCCAGCACCTGTGTCCGCTCCGAGGGTCCTTTGTCTTGTTGTCCTCCGGGGGCAGAGGCGTCCCTATTTGGGGGCCCCACGTTGGGTGCCAGCTGTCGGGGTAGCTATTGAGGGAGGGCTAAATTAACCCTTCACGGTTGAGCCAGTGATGTCCAAATTATTCCACAGAGTGTTGCTAGCAACTCAAATGACCACACGGAGACGGGGGTCTCTGTACGGGAGGATCGAGACAGATCACCAGTCCCCTTTATTTTAGTCACTTCTTTTATAATCTTTCGCTTAATTATGCAAAGTTCTCAACTACCAATAGCATCATTTCACTTTATAAGCCAATAATATTGCAAGAAAACTGGAAACTACATATATGTCCGTATCCAAATAGAAAATAGTATAATGGCATATTCTTCAGAGTTCTACACCCCCCGGTTCCCTTATCTCGCACCTGATGGGAACAGTCTGGTTTCATGACAGCCCATCCCAATTACAAACATTTATCTTACAGCAACAAAAATGGAGAAGCGAAACCTTCAGAGAATGGATAAAACGAAACTTCAGCTTTGATTTTAGTTTTAACCCTTCACAGAGAGTTCTGAATTGACCAGCAATGAGTCTGATCTAAATCCCATTGAACACCTGTGGAAAGATCTTAAAATTGCTGTTGGGAAAAGGCACCTTTCAAATATGAGAAACCTTGAGTAGTTTGCAAAAGAGGAATGGTCCAAACTTCTAGTTGAGAGGTGTAAGAAGCTTGTTGATGGTTATAGGAAGCAAATAATCGCAGTTATTTGTTCAAAAGGGTGTGCAACCAAATATTAAGTTGATGGTGTCAACAATTTTGTCCAGCCCATTTTTGGGGTTTTGTTTAAAATTATGTCCAGTTTGCTCTATTTTCCCTGCTTTTTTGTGCTGTTCCAATATACAGACAGAGGAAATAAACTTGTATATAGCAAAACAATACTTGCAGTAATTTTCTGGGATAAATACTTCATTTACTAGAACAATTTCACGGGTTCCAACACTTTCGGCCATGACTGTAGTTACATGTGACTTTTCGGTCAACAATCCGGAACATCATAACACAGGACAGATCACAAAGTTACTAGTGATGAGTGAGTATGCTCATGGCTCGGGTTTCCCCGAGCATGCTTGTGTGATCTGAGTCTTTTGGCGTGCTCGGAGATTTAGTTTCTGTCCCCGCAGCTGCATGATTTGCGGCTACTTGACAGCCTGAATACATGTGGGGGTTGCCTGTTAGGGAATCTCCACATGTAAGGGCTGTCTAGCAGCTGCAAATTATGCAGCTGCGGGGACAGAAACTAAATCTCGGAGCAACAAGCATACTCGCTCATCACTAAAAGTTACTAGTAGCAAGAAGGCACGTCGGTAGTGCTGAAGGCAGTGACATCTCTCGCCATGAGACAGGTGCTAGTCCATGGAGATTGGCACCCTAAATATGATGATGTTATGGTGCCCCCCCCTCCTCATAGGCTCACCCTTCGTGATATGCGCTTGCTCAATTCTCAAATCTAGCGGAATACAGATGCTTCAGGTGTTGTGGTCCCTATATGATGTTGGATTTCATATGCCTCTTTTCGGCGCATTTCATTTTTGTGTTGGTATTGTGTTTTACCCAGGAATGCTTACTGTACTTTTCCTATTGGCCCTCCTGGAGACCCTCAACGCATTTCATTATACCCACATTTGTGTCCTGACATAAACCACCGGAGGCAGCACGTTATCAGATTAACTTCCAGCAAAATGGCGCCTCTGGCGGTGCATGCGCAGATCGAGATCTCGGAGGGGTTATTGCACCAAAACATATAAAGTGAATGAAACAAGAACCAGGCTATGGATTTTTTCACTATAGAGATCAGTAAAATATGTACAGTATAACGGGGCCATTATGGCCATACCTTTTACTTTTAACAGGTTAAATTCTGATGACAGGTTCTCTTTAACAGATTTTTGATACCTTGATAAAAGATGATTGTTTAAAGGCCTGAATTGCCTTGGATGTCACATGTTAGAATGGGGAGCTACGTACAAGATCCTTTTCTATGAGCTATATAGCGGATTTCTACAAAGTATGAGGTGATAGAACATGTTTTTACTCCAGAATTAGTGATCCCTGCTAGCGATGATCTTCGGCGTACTTGAATGCATTGTTCGAGTCCCTATGGCTGCACATCTTGTGGCTGTTCAACAATCGTAACACATGCAGGGATTGGCTAACAAGCAAGCAATCCATGCATGTGTTGAAGCTGTTGAACAGCCGTGAGACGTGCAACCATAGGGACTCGAACATCGGATTCAAGCACACTGAAAATACTCTATTAGCACATGAGCATGCTCGCTCATCACTAATCCCTACCTCTTACCAATGATCTCCATTGTTGGGGAAAATTCACAAGAAATAGATCTCCTGATAGGTCCCATCTTCTGCCAGGAATACCAGTAGTCAGCTGTGATCTGTGGGGAAACTTAACTGGTGTTTTAATTTCCCTGCATTTCTCCCACAAGAGAAATAAAGAATGACTCAGTTCTCATTGAAATCAATAGTCTGGCTTCTGCAGATGTGTGTCTGGTCCTCCAGGCTAGAAGTGTTGTCACTTTTCTACTCTCTGGCTAATGTATGAGGTCCTAGCCCCAACTAATCATCAACACAGAATTTCCTAATTCCATACAACTGACTTATGTACTTTCTCTTTCTGTCTTTCAGACTAATAATGGGATTGAGAAGAACTTGGAAAAAGAGATTTTGGATTACCAGTTTAGTACCTCGTTTTTTGACATCTTTGTAAGTTATTACGCTCTCCGCTGTACTGGACACCATGTTCTTAGCTTAGGAGATCCACGTAGATCTAGCTGTGTGTAGTATGCAGTGCCTGTGCACATGACTGTCCATATAAAACTTTACTTGTACCCATGGATCTGAGTCGCACAATATTTATATTGTTTCCAGATTTTCCCTCCCAAATAATGATTAATTCTACTATAAGAAGTCTCACATACACAATAGACTATCAGCCGAATCTGCATATATCGACTGTGTATGTTGCTCCCGGAGGACTGATTGATTCCTCCCGGAGGACTGATCGGGCATGTCCAATATCGGACTGCCGATAGCGTTGTTCTCCCAGAGATGAGCCATTGTCAGTCCTGTCTAGCGACGGCTCTCTCATAGAGTACACTGGAGCGCTGGGCTGAGTGAGTGCTGCTGTGTATGGGAGAGCCGGAACCATCATTCTACTGACAGCCAACTCGTGTGTATGGCGGGCTCGGTACTGCCAAACCTCTTTGCCTTTTCTCTGATCTTAGTTTAGTTCCAGTTGCACTCTGAGCTGAAGACCCAAATGATCTACAGCAGTATAGATACTAGAGATCCTGCTAGAAATCCATTGAAAACTAATTTTTTTTCTCTGTTGGACAGGATTTATCCATTTGGCTCGGAGCTGGCGGCAAGTGGTGGCTTTGTGCTAGCTGATCAGTGTCAGCAGTAGTAATGTTCTGTCTTCTGTGCTTTTAATCAAATCATTGTGAAAAAACATTTAGGTGGAGAATTTCCCTAAAGGGTCTGTAGGCAGGGCTTAAGGAAGTGGTACATGAGATATGCATTATTTTTACTATTTATGGAATAGCTGTGTCTTGTACCGTACCCTTAGAACCAGGTTTAAAGGGATTATCCGAATTCCGTAAAACTTAGGCATGCTAATGCTTTACATTACCAGTGTATGTCCCGGCGCTTTACCAGTGTATGCCCCTGCAGCTCCAGTGCTGCTTCCTGATT
This sequence comes from Dendrobates tinctorius, assembly GCF_039654945.1. NCBI lineage: Eukaryota > Metazoa > Chordata > Amphibia > Anura > Dendrobatidae > Dendrobates > Dendrobates tinctorius. The sequence goes on from NW_027361700.1 coordinate 20,514,434, forward strand.
GGTCGACGTTTACAGGGCTGCAGTAGTGATATCTTGTCTGCATCACGTGATTGCTGCAACCAATCATTGGGTTTGGTGGGCTTGTGTTGTCTACCATTGTTGAGACTAGTAATTGGTAGCTTCAGTAACGTGTTGTAGACATAATGACCCAGAGCCATTTTCAGGTGAGCTTATTCATTTGCTTAGTAGGAGACAGTGGGACACGTTGCAGAATAGGTTTTATCTAGAGCAAGGTTGGGAAATCACTTTTCCCAAGGAGACACATGAGACTGTGACTGTTGCGTAGGTTTTAACCAACCTTCTGCTCATTATTACTGTTTTATATCACATTTTAGCACTTACCGTAATATTGAGCTGAATTAAGTTGGTGACTAGCTGCTAAATCTGATATGGTATCAAAGGGTTTATATAACGTGTATTTGTACTTGTAGCAGCTAATCAAAACCATATAATTTACTGCTTTTTATAAACTTTTTATACAAAGCAATAATTCATACTGTTCCTGTTATTCAGCCCTTTTTACAACAATCAACAGCTCATGACACAGTATGATGTCCTTGCATAGCCTCTCAAATAGTATGATGTCCCAGCACAGCCCTCCATGCAGTATGATCTCCTCACACAGCCTCCCTTACATAGTATTATATCCCCACACAGTCCCTCACATGGGCCCTTTGGGGCACAGCACTTTGATTCCCACAATATACTGTTAGGGAGGGAAATAAACCACAGCTACTTGTGTACCCCTGTTCCCCCCGCTCCTCCGGTCTGCGCTGTGTACTGCGATGCAGCTCACACAATGTTATGACGTCAATTCTCAGATGCACGGGCCCAACGATGAAAGAGGGAGCTGATCGTTTCCTGTTCTGTCATTGTGCTCACTGATATCTGTATCCCGAGGATGCAGATACCAGTGAAAGTGAGACGCCCACATGGTGCAAGCTACAAATCCACGAAGCCCTTTGGCTGACCTGGTCTATGAGCCGCATCTGAACAGCAAAAGAGCTGTACCGTGCCCAGGTCTGATCTATAAGGATCTGTGGCTTAGTCTTGTTTATTTGCTGGAATGCCAACGCAGTATTCACATTAAATAGATTTATTGTCCTCTGTGTTGTAGCCTTAACATTGTATGTTTCATATTCTCAGATCCTGGCAGTCTTCCGGTTCTCTGTTCTGCTGCTAGGATATGCGATCCTCCGACTTCGACATTGGTGGGCTATTGCTGTAAGTCCTTCTGGAAATAAGTATAAGTACTAAATTAGAATATCATTAAAAAGTTAACTTATTTCAGTTTTTCCATACAAAAAGTGAAACTCATATATAGAGTCATTACAAGCAGAGTGATCTTTCTCGTTCGCCTTATTGGGGGACACAGAGACCATGGGTGTATGCTTTGCTGCCACTAGGAGGCTGACACTATGCACAAAAAAATGTTAGCTCCTCCTCCGCAGTATACACCCCACCGACCGGCACCAATTTCCTCAGTTTAGCTTAGTGTCAGTAGGAGGTGGACACGGGTCTTTCATTAGACCCATATCTACCTCGTCGTGCGTCGTTCCTTTGCAGGTTCTACGGAGGGATACAGAGTGAAAAGTTACACCTGTACTCCCACATGGAGTCTGCGAGTACGGCGTGTACTGCCACCCCGTATCCTTGCAGTTCTCCGCGGCAGGACCAGCCAGACGGACGCCGACACCAAGACGTGCCAGCGACTCCAGGGGTCCTTGTCGCCAGTCTCCCTCCCACTCGCCTACCAGAGCCTGTCGGTTGGATGAGACGCAGGACTTCTTCAGACCCAGGTAACGGATCGGGGATGGGTGAGTATAAATTTTTTTTTTTTTTTTTTTTAATTTTTATTACCTGGCTGCTCATTCCCGACGGACAGGGGGCCTCTTCAATGGCACAGGGACGCGGGCGCTGCGGTCGCTCGCAGTCGCCCTACATCTATAGGCACACCATGCTCTTTTTTTTTTTTTTTTTTGCTGGCCCTGCATTCCCCCCTTCTCCTCCCCCTTTCTGGGGACAGGGAGCACAGGGCCTTTCCTTTCCTCCCCTTGAGAGCGGCTTGCGGCTGCGGCGTCACCTTCTTCCGACCTCCGCGCCGACCCCCTGCTGACAGGCTGCCGCCGCAACTATTTTAGGCCCCGGCTTCAGTTCGGGCCTACCGCTGCGTCGCGGCCACGCCCCCCGCCCCTTTCTTCTAAGCGGGCTTCTCTCCCGCTCTTCCCAGGCCCTCCCACCGCCTGTCCTTCACCTGCCCAGCCTGCTATTGGCTAGAGGCCAGTAAATTTTAACCCTGCGATGTGCTCCGCCCTCCCTCCTCTCCTGGACGCGCGCTCTTTCTCAGGCAGGCGCCATTTTACCAGCCTGTTAGCCGGACACCAGCTCGTTCCCGGATCATCTGCCAGCTGTTTTTTTTTCCGTTCAGGAGGTCTATCGGCCGGATTTCGCTCTGACCTGCATCCACTGACAGGTCGCAGAGCATCGCTTCTGGGGACACCGGACCGTGAGTAGCTCTGCACTGCAGACTGACCCTTCTCCGCCATCTGTCCCCCAACCTTCCAGCATTACCTCAGCTTTTCACTATGTCTACCTCTAAGTCTGATCGTACCCGCTCTACTGCCCCCCCCTGCACTTTAGTCAAGTTCTTTGCATGTTCTTCGTGCAATCGCAAACTTCCCTCAGGCCAGTCCACTCCCCTCTGCCTGGATTGTAGCAACCCAATTCAGCCTGATGCTGTCCAGGAGCCATCTACGGCTCCAGGTGAGAGTGAACCCCCCCCCCCCATGCCTGGCTGGGCCTTCTTGCTATCTCAATCAGTGGCAGACCTCACCAAGGTGTCTCAGTCCCTGGTGGCCGTTCTTGATAAGTTGCCCCTGGACTCTTCAGCAGGGCCAAGCAGGTCCCAAATTGTTCCATCTGAGTCAGCCAGCGTTAGTCGCAAAAGACCCAGGCAAGATGCCCAGCCGGATTCCTCTCCTAGTCCCATCTCACCGCGTAGCCCTTCTCAGCAGCCTCCCTCTCGGGCCTCCTCTCCCGAGTCAGGTGAAGCGCTTTCGGACAGGTCATCTGAGGGGATTTTAGAGCTGGATTCAGACCAGGATGCAAACATGAAGGTCACAGTGCAGAACCTCATTGCAGCGATCCATCATACTTTCGATATTGCTGACTCCCCTGCGAAATCCTCAGATCAGGAGGTTTCGTTCAGACGGGCAGAAACTCCCTCCAGGGTTTTTCCTTTCCATTCCGAGTTTGGGAAGATTTTTACCAAGGAAATAGAGGATCCGACCAGACGCTTTCAAAGAGGAAAACGTCTAGGCGTACTCTACCCATTTGCTAAGGAGCTCACAGACAACTGGTCGGCCTCTCCCTCGGTGGATCCGCCCGTGTCCAGGCTTTCCAATAACACGGTTCTCGCGCTTTCAGGCGTGGCGTCCCTAAAGGATTCTAATGACAGGATTATAGAATCCCTGGCGAAGTCTGCCTTTGAAGCGGCTTCAGCGGCTGTGTGCCCAATCTTTGCTTCATCCTGGGCAGCAAAGGCCATAGCCACATGGGCAGACGACCTTCGTCAAGGCGTCTTAGATAAGGCGCAACCGGAGCGTTTGGCCGATCCCGCCAATCAGATCTCCCATGCTGGGGACTATCTTCTTTCCGCTTCACTGGATGCCGCATCCTGTGCTGTTCAGGCGTCAAGCAACGTAGTTGCAATTCGACGTACAGTTTGGCTGAAGGCCTGGCAAGCGGACTTGTCTTCTAAAAAGTCCCTCACTAACCTGGCTTTTCAGGGGGTGCACCTCTTTGGGTCCCAATTGGACCAGATTATTAAGGACGCCACCGGAGGCACGAGTTCACTCCTCCCTCAGTCCAATCCTCGCAGACCTCCTCTAAGGCGTCAATTTCGACCCTTTCGGACTTTCCGCCGTTTCAATACGGCGGACAACTCCAGCCAACAGAGACCGCAGGCTCGCCAGGAGAGAAAGTTTCCTTCAGACCCACTCCTTCCTGGCGATCCCACTCTTCCCAGGGCAGACCGTCCAGATCTGGACGGTCTACTTCAGCATGACTATCGTTGGACACGCGAGGGGCCTTTCCAATTGGGAGGCCGACTTCCTTCCTTCAGGGACGTTTGGCTGGCCTCCGTAGAGGACGCTTGGGTCAGGGAGGTCGTATCCTCAGGATACAAGATACAGTTCGTCTCTCTCCCACGGGATCGTTTCTTCTAATCCCGGCCTCCAAAGGATCCAGCCTTGATCCCGGGGTTCTCTACGGCTATCGCCTCTCTCCTCAGACAGCACCACTACCAGCTCGTCGCACTGCCCTTCGGTCTTGCCACCGCTCCCAGACTCTTCGCGAAGATCGTGGCTGCGTTGATGGCTTTGTTGAGAGTCAGAGGTCTCGTTCTTTTCCCGTACCTAGACGATATTCTGATCAGGGCTCCCTCATTTCAGCAGGCTCACCAAAGTTTGTCAATCGTCCTGGACACTCTTTCTGATTTCGGGTGGATCGTCAACAGGAAAAAGTCCTGTCTGGTTCCTACCCAACGCCTGGTCTTTCTTGGCCTTCTGTTCGACACTCGTCGGTCAAGGGTCTTTCTCCCACAAGAGAAGATTCTCTCTCTGCAGCAGGAAGTACGATCGCTGCAGATCTCACGATTCCCGTCCCTCCGTGCAGCCAGGAGGGTCCCGGGAAAGATGGTGGCGGCGATAGAGGCAGTTCCCTTTGCCCAATTTCACGCCAGACCTCTCCAGCAGGATTCTTCCTTCCCATTCGCTGGCAGATAGTAACCACAGATGCCAGTCTCCTCGGTTGGGGCGCAGTGTTCCGCAACCACACTGTTCAGGGTTGATGGTCGGATCGGGAATCAGTACCAATCAACATTCTGGAGATTCGAGCTATCCATCTTGCTCTCGTTCACTGGGAAAGGCTCCTCAAGGGACTGCCGGTACGGATTCAGACAGACATCGCCACAGCGGTGGCATATGTCTACCGCCAAGGGGGAACACGGAGTGTCTCAGCCCTGGCGGAGGGGTCCAAGATTCTTCGTTGGGCGGAGATTTCCGTTCGACAATTTCCGCGGTGCGCATTCCCGGCGTAGACAACTGGGCCGACGATTTTCTCAGCCGCAAGGGTCTCGCGGCGGGAGAGTGGTCCCTCCATCCGGAGGTGTTTCATCTGCTCTGCCTTCGGTGGGGAACCCCGGATGTAGACCTCATGGCGTCTCGCCTCAACAGGAAAGTCCCACAATTCGTGTCCAGGTCTTGGGACCCTCTGGCAGTGGGCGCCGCCGCCCTGGCCGTTCCTTGGTCCCAGTTCGACCTTCCCTACCTGTTCCCTCCTCTGCCTCTTCTTCCCAACCTGTTGAAAAAGATCAAGGCAGAAGGAATTCCAGTCATTCTCATCGCCCCGAATTGGCCCAGAAGGTCTTGGTTCGCGGACATTGTCAACCTTCTCGCGGATGCCCCCTGGAAGCTTCCAGACAGAACAGATCTGCTGTCTCAGGGACCAATTTGCCACCCCAATTCTCGGCCGCTCAATTTAACGGCGTGGCTGTTGAGACCGAGGTTCTGAAACGGGCAGGATTTTCCGACCAGGTAGTTCAGACCATGATCCGAGCCAGAAAGCCATCATCTTCCAAGATCTACTACCGTACTTGGAAGGCCTATTTCACTTGGTGTGAGACCAATGACATCGCGCCCATGTCCTTTTCGCTCCCTTCAGTCATAGCGTTTCTTCAGGCGGGATTGGATGCGGGCCTTGCCCTCAGTTCCCTGAAGGGTCAAGTTTCGGCGCTGTCCATTCTATTTCAGAAAACATTGGCTTCCTGTCCTCAGGTTAAGACCTTTCTTCAGGGCGTGGCTCACACGGTTCCGCCGTACCGGACGCCCGTGGATCCATGGGATCTTAATCTGGTTCTTGGGGTTCTGCAAGGTCCTCCCTTTGAACCCAGCAGGGATAATTCCCTTTCTCTCCTTTCTTGGAAGGTAGCCTTTCTGGTGGCCATCACCTCCGTCCGGCTCGTGTCGGAATTGGCAGCTCTTTCGTGCCGCTCCCCTTTTCTGGTGCTCCACCAGGATAAGGTAGTTCTGCGGCCTCCGCCCTCTTTCCTGCCGAAGGTGGTGTCCTCGTTTCACCTCAACGAGGATATCGTGCTACCATCCTTTTGTCCGTATCCAACTCATCCCCGAGAGCGGTCCTTGAACAAGCTGGACCTGGTTAGGGCGATAAGAGTCTATCTGTCTAGGACGACTTCCTTGCGAAAGACAGAGTCTCTTTTCATTATCCCTGATGGGGCGCGGAAAGGTCACTCGGCGTCAAAGGCCACTATTGCTCGCTGGATCAGACCGGCAATTTTGGAAGCCTACCGAGTTAAGCGTCGCGGAGCCCCTCCGGGGATCAGGGCCCACTCTACTCGGGCAGTGGGTGCCTCCTGGGCGGTGCACCACAGAGCTTCCGCGCTGCAGCTTTGCAAAGCTGCAACATGGTCATCGGTTCACACGTTTGTGAAATTCTACAGAGTCCACACCTACGCTTCGGCGGACGCCAGCCTAGGTAGACGGATTCTGCAGGCCGCGGTGGTGAGTCCGCTGGCCTGATGGAAATTTGTTTCCCACCCCAGGGACTGCTTTGGGACGTCCCATGGTCTCTGTGTCCCCCAATAAGGCGAACGAGAAAACAGGATTTTTTGGGTTGCTTACCGTAAAATCTGTTTCTCGGAGCCTTCATTGGGGGACACAGCACCCTCCCATGTTTTACAACTCCTGTTCTTATGTTTGTCAGTTGGTTACAGTTGAGTTGTCTGTTCTGTTTTCATTCTGTTTTGTTACTTCTCCTACTGCTTTCTCACTAACTGAGGAAATTGGTGCCGGTCGGTGGGGTGTATACTGCGGAGGAGGAGCTAACATTTTTTTGTGCATAGTGTCAGCCTCCTAGTGGCAGCAAAGCATACACCCATGGTCTCTGTGTCCCCCAATGAAGGCTCTGAGAAACAGATTTTACGGTAAGCAACCCAAAAAATCCTGTTATTTCAAGTTTATTTCTGTTAATGTTGATTATGGCTTACAGCCAATGAAAACCCAAAAGTCATTATCTCAGTAAATTAGAATACTTTATAACACCAGCTTGAAAAATGAATTTAAAATCTGAAATCTTGGCCTACTGAAATGTATGTTCAGTAAATGCACTTAATACTTGGTCAGGGCTCCTTTTGCATCTATTACTGCATCAATGCGGCGTGGCATGGAGGTGATCAGCCTGTGGCACTGCTGAGGTGTTATGGAAGCCCAGGTTGCTTTGATAGCAGTCTTCAGCTCGTCTGCATTGTGGGGTCTGGTGTCTCTCATCTTCCTGCTGACAATACCCCATAAATTCTCTATGGGGTTAACCCCTTAACGACCCATGACGCCTACGTAGGCGTCATGAAAAGTCATGCCCAAACGACCTATGACGCCTACGTAGGCGTCATGCTATAAATAGCCCCCCTGCGGGTCGGGTGACCGGGGTCACTGAAAGGTCACCCGACCCGCACACAAAGGACACTCTACAGTTAATCCCTGGGGGCGTGGCTTAGCCCCCACGTGCCTACGATCGCTCTGATTGGCTGTTAAAAGTGAAACAGCCAATCAGAGCGATTTGTAATATTTCACCAATGAAATTTGGTGAAATATTACAATCCAGCCATGGCCGATGCTGCAATAGCATCGGACATGGCTGGACACCGACCCCCCCCCACACACGGGCTGGCGGGGCCGATCGGCCCCCGCCACCGATGGACGGCGGCGATCGTTCGCCGCCGTCATCATCTGCTCCCCCTCCCCTGTCTATTGCTCCCTCCCACCTTCAGATCCCCCCAGGACCTCCGATCGTGCTCCCGGTGTCCCGCCGTGGCTCCCGGCGTCCGGATCATGGGCGCCGCCATCTGGCAAAATGGCGGGCGCATGCGCAGTGCGCCTGCCATTGTCCAAGATGGCGGCGCCCATGAATTTGCCGGTTGCCCATTCATTTTTCATTTTGATCACTGTGATACACTCTCACAGTGATCAAAATGAAAAAAAAAGTAAATACACCCCCCTTTTATCACCCCCATAGCCAGGCGCAAATAATAAAATAAAAAAAATATTTTTTTTTCCATTTAGGGTTCGAACTAGGGTTAGGGTTGGAATAAGGGTTACAGATAGGGTTAGGGTTAGAAATAGGGTTAGGGCTAGAATTAGGGTTAGGGTTGGAATTAGGGTTAAAATTAGGGTTAGGGTTAAAATTAGGGTTAGGGTTGGAATTAGGGTTAGGGCTAGAATTAGGGTTGGAATTAGGGTTAGGGCTGGAATTAGGGTTAGGGCTGGAATTAGGGTTGGGGTGGGTTGGGATTAGGGTTAGGCTTGTAGTTAGGGTTAGAGTTGGGATTAGGGTTAGGGGTGTGTTGGCGTTAGGGCTGTGGTTAGGGTTATTATTAGGGTTGGGCTAGGGTTAGGGGTGTGTTGGGGTTAGGGTTGGAGTTAGAATTGAGGGGTTTCCACTGTTTAGGCACATCACGGGGTCTCCGAACGCGACATGACGCCACGATTTATTCCAGCCAATTTTGCGTTCAAAATTTCAAACAGCACTCTCTCCATTCCGAGCCCCGACGTGTGCCCAAACAGTGGTTTACCCCCACATATGGGGTATCAGCGTACTCAGGAAAAATTGCACAACAACTTTGGGGGTCTAATTTCTCCTGTTGCCCTTGGGAAAATAAAAATTTGGGGGCTAAAAAAATGATTTTTGTGAAAAAAATTGTTTTTTTTTTTGTTTTCACGGCTCTGAGTTATAAACTTCGGTGAAGCACTTGGGGGTTCAAAGTGCTCATCAAACATCTAGATAAGTTCCTTGGGGGGTCTAGTTTCCAAAATGGGGTCACTTGTGGGGGGTTTCCACTGTTTAGGCACATCAGGGGCTCTGCAAACGTAACATGACGCCCGCAGACCATTCCATTAAGTCGGTATTTCAAAACGTCACTACTTCCCTTCCGAGCCCCGACGTGTGCCCAAACAGTGGTCCCCCCCACATATTGGGTACCAGCGTACTCAGGACAAACTGGACAACAACTTTTGGGGTCCAATTTCTCCTGTTACTATTGTGAAAATAAAAAATAGCGGGCTAAAAAAAATCATTTTTTGAGGAAAAAAAAATATTTTTATTTTCACAGCTCTGCGTTATACACTTCTGTAAAGCACCTGGGGGTTCAAAGTGCTCACTATGCATCTAGATAACTTCCTTAGGGGGTCTAGTTTCCAAAATGGGGTGATATGTGGGGGAGCTCCAAATTGTAGGCAGACAGGGCCTCTCTAAACACGACATGGTGTCCGCTAACGATTGGAGCTAATTTTCCATTCAAAAAGTCAAATGGCGCTCCTTCCCTTCTGAGCCCTGCCGTGCGCCCAAACAGTGGTTCCCTCCCACATATGGGGTGCCACCGTACTCAGGACAAACTGAACAGCAACTTTAGGGGTCCAATTTATCCTGTTACCCTTGTGAAAATAAAAAATAGCGGGCTAAAAAATCATTTTTGAGGAAAAAAAAAAGATTTTTTATTTTCATGGCTCTGCGTTTATAAACTTCTGTGAAGCACTTGGGGGTTCAAAGTGCTCACTACACATCTAGATAAGCTCCTTGGGGGGTCTAGTTTCAAAAATGGGGTCACTTGTGGGGGGTTTCTACTGTTTAGGCACATCAGGGGCTCTGCAAACGCAACATGATGCCCGCAGAACATCCCATCAGTCTGCATTCCAAAATTGCGCTCCTTCCCTTCTGAGCTCTCCCATGCGCCCAAACAGTGGTTTCCCCTGACATATGGGGTATCGGTGTACTCAGGACAAATTACACAACAACTTTTGTGGTCCAATTTCTCCTGTTAGCCTTGTGAAAATAAAAAATAGCGGGCTAAAAAATCATTTTTGAGGAAAAAAAATTATTTTTTTATTTTCACTTTTCTGCATCATAAACTTCTGTGAAGCACTTGTGGGTTCAAAGTCCTCACCACACATCTAGAAAAGTTCCTTGGGTGGTCTAGTTTCCAAAATGGGGTCACTTGTGGGGGAGCTCTAATGTTTAGGCACACAGGGGCTCTCCAAACACGACAAGGTGTCCACTAATGATTGGAGCTAATTTTCCATTCAAAAAGTCAAATGGTGCTCCTTCCCTTCGGGACCCTGCCGTGTGCCCAAACAGTGGTTTATGACCACATATGAGGTATCTGTGCACTCAGGAGAAATTGCCCAACAAATTTTAGGATCCATTTTATCCCATTGCCCATGTGAAAATGAAAAAACTGAGGCTAAAAGAAAATTTTTGTGAAAAAAAAAAAGTCCTTTTTTTTTTATGGATCAATTTGTGAAACACCTGGCGGTTCAAAGTGCTCACTATGCATCTAAATAAGTTCCTTGAAGAGTCTAGTTTCCAAAATGGGGTCACTTGTGGGGGAGCTCCAATGTTTAGGCGCACAGGGACTCTCCAAACGCGACATGGCAACCGCTAAATATTCCAGCATATTTTCCATTCAAAAAGTCAAATGACGCTCCTTCCCTTCTGAGCCCTGCCATGCGCCCAAACAGTGGTTTATGACCACATATGAGGTATCGGTGTACTCAGGAGAAATTGCCGAACAAATTTTAGGATCCATTTTATCCTGTTGCCCATGTGAAAATGAAAAAATTGATGCTAAAAGAAATTTTTTATTGGAAAAATTAAAATGTTTATTTTTTCCTTCCACATTGCTTTAGTTGCTGTGAAGCACCTCAAGGGTTAATAATCTTTTTGAATATAGTTTTGAGTAGCTTGAGGGGTGCAGTTTTTAGAATGGTTTCACTTTGGGGTATTTTCTGCCATATAGACCCCTCAAAGTGACTTCAAATGTGAGGTGGTCCCTAAAAAAAAAATGGTTTTGTAAATTTTGTTGTAAAAATGAGAAATCGCTGGTCAACTTTTAACCCTTATAACTTCCCAACAAAAAAAAAATTTTGTTTCCAAAATTGTGCTGATGTAAAGTAGACATGTGGGAAATGTTATTTATTAACTATTTTGTGTCACATAACTCTCTGGTTTAACGGAATAAAAATTAAAAATGTGAAAATTGCGACATTTTCAAAATTTTCGCCAAATTTCCGTTTTTTTCACAAATAAATGAAAACATTATTGACCTAAGTTTACCACTAACATGAAGCCAAATATGTCACGAAAAAACAATCTCAGAATCGCTAGGATCCGTTGAAGCGTTCCTGAGTTATTACCTCATAAAGAGACACTGGTCAATATTGCCAAAAATGGCCAGGTCATTAAGGTCAAAATAGGCTGGGTCATGAAGGGGTTAAGGTCAGGTGAGTTTGCTGGCCAATCAAGCACAGTGATCACGTGAAGTCATTATTTCACTCTACTCCTCTTTGGTCAGACCTCATCTGGAATATTGTGTCCAGTTTTGGGCACCACATTTTAAAAAAGACATCAACAAACTGGAGCAAGTTCAGAAAAGAGCGACCAGAATGGTGACCGGTCTGCAAACCCTGTCTTATGAGGAAAGGTTGCAGGATTTGGGAATGTTTAGTTTGCAAAAGAGAAGACTGAGAGGAGACTTAATAGCTGTCTACAAATATCTAAAGGGCTGTCACATTGTAGAAGGATCAACTTTATTCTCATTTGCACAAGGAAAGACTAGAAGCAATGGGATGAAACTGAATGGGAGGAGACACAGATTAGATATTAGAAAAAACTTTTTGACAGAGTGATCAATGAGTGGAACAGGCTGCCACGAGAAGTGGTGAGTTCTCCTTCAATGGAAGTCTTCAAACAGAGGCTGGACAGACATCTGACTGGGATGATTTAGCGAATCCTGCCTTGAGCAGGGGGTTAGACCAGATGGCCCAGGAGGTCCCTTCCAACTCTACGATTCTATGATTCTATGATACTGTTGTTTGTAAACCAGGTATTGGTACTTTTGGCAGTGTGGACAGGTGCCAAGTCCTGCTGGAGAATGAAATTTCCTCCAAAAAGCTTGTCAGAGGGAAGCATGAAGTGCTCTAAAATTTCCTGGTAGACGGCTGCGCTGAATTTGGTCTTGATAAAACACAGTGGACCTACACCAGCAGATGACATGGCTCCCCAAACCATCATTGATTGTGGAAACTTCACACTAGACCTCGAGCAGCTCAGCTTTCCATTAATATGGATACAGCACTCTGTGAACAGCCGGCTTCTTTAGCAATGACCTTTTGTGGCTTACCCTCCTTGTGGAGTGTGTCAATGATTGCCTTCTGGACATCTGTCAAGTCAGCAGTCTTCCCCATGATTGTGGAACCTACTGAAACAGACTAAGGGACCTTTTTAAACGCTTAGGAAGACTTTACAGGTGTTTTTTGTTAATTATTCTAATTTACTGAGATAATGACGTTTGGGCTTTCATTGGCTGTAAGCCATAATCATCAACATTAACAGAAATAAACACATAAAATAGATCACTCTGTCTGTAATGACTCTTTATAATTTGAGTTTCACTTTTTGTATTGAAGAACTGAAGTTAACTTTTTGATATTCTAATTTAGTGAGAAGCATTTGTATTTCCTTATATAATAATTCAGTAACGTAGATGACGTCTGAAATGACATGGATGACAGTTGTAAAATTTAAAGAATAACTAAACTTCCTTCATGTTTTGTTCTTATTTAGCAGGCACTAAAATTGCCTGCAGATTAGTGAGGGATCCGGATTCTGAGATAAGTGGAGTGCGGCTCGTCACATATGCTCAGTTGTTCTCCCCACAGTCAGGTCATTGTATAGTGATCGTAATCACCAAATAGCTATAATAAGCAGGGGAGAGAGCATTCAATATCACAGTCTCCTGCTTGGAGTTGAGCTATGTTCACACTGTGTTTTTACAGCTCCTTTTTTTCTGCAGCACAGAACTTGCTTTTTACAGTAATGGCGAGAACTATGAGGGGGGAATTTCTGACTGAATTTCAGCATTGCATCATTTTTTTAAATCTGCAGCATGTAAATTCTCTCAGCGTTTTTGCAGGATTTTTTTTCACCCAAATAAAGCAGTGAGTGCAAAAAAAACCACAAAAAAGGTTTTACAGTGTTTTATGTTGCATTCTTGGTGATTAAAGCAATCTTGTATTCAACATGTGCTGTAAGCAAATCACACACGCAATCTGAACCCAGAAAATGCTGCATGTGAACATAGCCTTGGAGTTCTGAGAGCTGCCAGGAAGGCAGCCATTCACTTCAATGCAAAGCGTGTAATACTCCTTCACTTCCTTGATGGGCACATAATTATTTTTTTATATAACCCGCTATGACATTACAGATCCTTGATGCATCATTATACAATTCGCAACCTCTCCACAGCAATGTATTATGGATCTGACCCAGTTAGCAGGCATTGCACCCTCGTGCCCCCTACTCACTGTAGTAAGCAAGATACAGATTTTTAGCTGAGAAACTAGCAATCTTGTTTCTTTTATCAGATTACAACCCTGGTGACCAGCGCCTTTCTCATTGTTAAAGTCATTATGTCACAAGTAAGTAGTCCACAGTTCCAGACCTTGTATGAGAGAATTAAAGTCAAATGTTAAAGTGGTCTCATCTTCTTAAATGGGTAAAATTGCAAAGTCCCTGTAAAATCAAACAACTTTTCTATTTACCTTTTATTAAATATCTTTCCTTTCTCAAGAACGAAGGCATTTTTAATTCTATAATTTACTGCGCGTTGCCTAGGTTACGGCCACCTCTGCATTCTGATTTTCTAGAGAAGCATAATTATGCCTACAAATATCCACCTTTGCTATAGCGCTTGTAAGGTCTGCTCTGAAGCTGGTGGGACCGGTGGATTCGGCCAGCTTCAGTGCCCATGCCAGAATACAACAGTTAGTTTTCTTATATTGCATTACTATATGTCTTAAAAGTTAAATTACCAGACTATGTACAGATATTAATTCGACACAAAATTCCTAGAGATTTCAGCTCTGAGTTGTTAACGCAGCTCTGGACTGTGACACAGATAGTAATTCATTATCACTGCAAGATAAGTATTGCACAATATTTACAAGTAACTCAACATTTTGTACCGATTTATTAATTCTACACATATGAACTTCAAAACCTTTGTTTTTATTTCTCATTCTCAGCTTTTATCCAAAGGGGCTTTTGGGTATCTTTTGCCTATTATTTCTTTTGTATTGGCTTGGCTGGAAACATGGTTCCTGGACTTCAAGGTTTTGACTCAAGAAGCAGAGGAAGAGCGATGTGAGTGACTGCCACTATAAAGGTCTTAATAAGGGTCGATATCCATAGCCAAAAATGAAATGTGACCAGGCTAATAATGGGATTACGACAAATAGTTCTGCTTATGATGGTGGTATATTTCTCCTCTCATGGTAATCATCTGTATTGTCTTATTCAGGGTATCTGGCTGCACAAGCTGCCGCTCTTCGGCCCTCACTCTTGTTCCCAGGCGCTCCCTCAGAAGGGCCGTTTTACTCCCCACCAGAGTCCTTTGCAGGTCAGGGTTTCCCTATTGTTCTGCACCTTGCATGTTGTGACATATGCCTTTACTTCCTGCCATTGGCATCCTTAATCTATAATTCCTAGACATTGTCCCTGAGGCTTGATCAGTGACAGATTACATTTGCCTCCTCTGTCACCATAGGGTCAGATAATGAGTTTGATGACGACGATGAAGCTGTGGGCCGGAAGGCTGTTACCCTTCAAGAACGAGAGTATGTAAGGAAGGGAAAGGAGGCAATGGAGATCGTAGAGCAGATATTGGCGCAGGAAGTCAGCTGGAATTTTGAAAAGAGCAATGTGAGTATCCTGCGTCCTCCTCTTTTATAACCACAAGTTTGATTGTGGCCTTGCAGTTTGACTTTAAAAGGTCATTCCCACTCGGCAATCCCATAGACAATAAATAAAGCCAAGGCTATGTGCGCGCACCTCTTCTTTATTCAGGATGGCTGCAGAGCCCTGTTCTTTGGTTTCTAAAGTCCCAATCTCAGGTTCCTAGTGGTTATAGGTAGTATAAGGTGTGATGATTATCACAGGGAATCGGACAGCTGTGATCATCAGCAATCTGCTGCAAAGTGCGATGACCCAGCAGCAAGTGTTCAATCCTCTGTTGGGGAAATATGGCTTTACATGTAATGCCGGGATCCTACCTAGTTAGAGACGTTCTGGCTAAAGGGCTGTTTACATGGACCGACCAGCGGCATAATACGACTGCCGATCAGTAAATTTTACCAATCGGTGGTTATTTAAATGCCATTTAACCCAGGCAGACCAAAGTAAATGATGCGCTCTCATACTCGATCGCTCAGTGCGCGTAGGTTGCCCTTGTCCTCAGCAGCCCGAGTCAACTTTGCACAGGACGATGCGTTGCCGAGAATGGCGATCTTTAGCAATGCACAAGATCATTTCACCCGATGAATGAGCGATTTTCTTGTTCATCTGGTGATCTGCAGCCTGTTTATCCTGCAGGAAACAAGCGTTTTTAACACCCGTTCTTGATAATCTTGCAATGTAAATGCCTCTTAAGAGCTGAGGTTTCATATGGTGGATCCTCACTTCTAAGGGTCCCGTTTCACATAGCGACGCACCAGCGATCCCGACAATGATACAACCTGGTAGGGATCGCTGGTGTGTCGCTACATGGTCGCTAGTAAGCTGCCAAACAGGCAGATCTCTTCAACGACGCACCAGCAATCCCGACAACGATACGACCTGGTAAGGATCGCTGGTGCGTTGTCACACAGCAGCTATTCTGAACGATTCCAGCCTGCGTCCCTGAGATCTGCGTCGCCAACGAGGTCGCTAGTCGGCGTCAAACACAGCGATGCATGCTGGCCAGCGGGACGCCGACGATGAAAAAATGGCCCAGGACATTCAAGCACGATCAGCGATATCCAGTGGGGGGGCCGGTCGCCGCTATGTGTCACATGTAGCGAGATCGCTGTTGCGTCACAAAATCTGTGACACATCAGCGATCTTGCTAGCAATCTCGCTATGTGAGACGGAGCCTTAAGCATATTGGTTTTATGCTGCGTCTGATAATTGGATTTCTAGATCAGACCAACCACTTAACATCTCTGCATTTTAGGATGTTGGAGACGTTGTGTACACATTAGACGTGCCTTTCCATGGAAGATCGTTCATCCTAAAGGTAGGGTTCGAGGATCCATTCCGACTTTATTACATCTGTATGATGTATGTTAATATGATCACACTCTGGTTTGGTTCTCAGGCTCTGATTCAGTGCCCTGCAGAGGTCGTGTACCAGGAGGTCATCCTACAACCTGAAAAGATGGTCTTATGGAACCGAACAGTGGCTGTTTGTCAGGTCAGCTATTACTTTTGTAGTGCTGGAGAATTTAATGAGGGCTTTAGGAGAAATATTAAATGGCCCCGTCTTTCCCCACAGACTATTTTTTTAGACTCTTGCTATATCCCATATTAACAAATGGCATAATCTTTCCAGTTCGATTCTAGAAATGTATTGCTTCCCATGTGTTCTGTTTGTCAGATCTTACAGCGTGTGGATGATAACACCCTTGTATCGTACGACGTCTCTGCGGGGGCAGCCGGCGGAGTAGTGTCACCCAGGTTAGTATCTATTTGTTTCTGTTTCCTAATTTTGATATAGGCTCTTACAAATACCCTATTACATTGTAGAGATTTCGTTAATATACGAAGAATCGAGAGAAGAAAAGATCGCTACTTGTCAGCTGGCATTGCAGGGACGCACCATACGAGACCTCCACTGACAAAATATGTCCGGTGAGCCTCTTGCATGTTCATTATAACGTGCACCTGTAAAGAGCAAAATGTATTATTTATGAAGTCAGTGCCAAAACCACAACCACCAGCAAGCTGGAGAGCCCATAGATGAAGACGACTGATCTAAATCAGTGCTATCTGATCCATAGCTTTGTAGATTTCAGATATTTTTCATATGTGCCCACTAGGGGCTGCTGCACATCCTTAAAGACTAGAGGTGGGGAGCAAAAGGCTTGTCTGGGGGAATAATGGCCAGATTTTGGAATATAAAGCAAGTAATTAATTTCTCTATAATGTATCAAACTGGTTATACATTATTCCTGCCCCCTCCACCTGTAAGTTATGTCCTATCACAATAATGTGCAATAACTTGCCAATTGATGTGGGTCTGACTCCTTGAACTTCAACCCGTACACAATATCTTATAAGTATCACTTTCTTTCAGAGGAGAAAATGGACCAGGAGGTTTTGTAGTGCTTAAAAGTTCTCGAAATCCCTCTGTCTGCACTTTTGTATGGATTCTTAACACTGATTTGAAGGTAGGCCTGTCCGGCTCAATTGATCTGAAATTCTGCTGGGAGATAGTATGTATTTTGTGAGTTGTATAGAGCTTGCGAGACTAAAGAAAATGTCTTTCAGAGGGGATGTTAACATGTTTGGTTTTTTTCAGGGGTTCCATGCCAAAATCCCTGTTTTAATCATATGAGATCTACTGTGCATCCTATATATGTGAAATGAGGTTTCTGTAGCCTAGTTTATTTGCATTGAAAAATATCTGGGTCGAAAAAATTCCCGCCATGGAAATAAGTGGTATTTCACTTATTTCAGTCCGTAAAGGAGGAGGATTAGTCCCACCACATTCATGGCAGAAATGCAAGGGAACAACCTCTGATTACTATCGCACAATTGCCGAACTTGCACTATAACTTCCCTCTATAGGTGGAGAACCTTCTTTTCTTACAAATGCAAGCCATCATTACAGTATAGAAAATCCACCTTTCATTGTTTTTGAAACACAGGACTATCCTCCTCTGGGAATTGTATGGCTGTGTCATTAAAGAGTAATCCCAGGTACAATTAGCTTAGCTAGTCCTGACACCATCAGTATTGTGGGAATTGTTGCTTAGGGGTAAATGGAGACCTTATTATTGGGAATGTGTCAGTAGGATCAGCTCTCCTAAGCAGTCTATATGGGCATGTAGGTCATAGGAAGCTGAAATCCATATTTTTCCCTTATATGTAAATGAGCTGTTGAAGGCTATGGGGAGGACACTGATCTGCATGAGAATCTGTCCCCAGAGTTTATTTTAAGTGAAAGGAGAAGTTACCAGTGTAAGACAAGTAACAAACACAGTACAGTAGAACTGAACCTTGTCTCCTTACAAACACGTTTTCTTCAGCTCTCACAGCTCTGCTGTATAGTAACACTAGCTGCCTGTGAGATGGAAAGTGAAGCACTCAGAGGAGTCTGCAGATGTCAGGTATAATCACACACAGCTCTGCAGTGAGATCAGGAGAGCAGCCATTACATGTCACACTGGTAACTCCCCCAAATGTAAAATAATCCCTGAAGGCAAATTCTCAGGGAGATCTATGTCTGGCCCACATAGATTAACAAGTCATTTTAGCATTGAGAAAATTGTGGATTTCTCTGGAATAAAACATTGGATTGCAGATATCAAGATATAATATTAGTCAGCTTCCTATGACCTGCATGACCATATAGATGGTTTAGGTGAGTTCATTCCTACTGATAGATTTCCTTTAATGATGACATTTAACCCCTTTCTGACATGACATACTATCCCATCCATGTGCCTTTGGCTGGTTATCACAGCTGACAGCCGGCACGAAGTGCCAGGAGCGGTCATGGACCGCTCCCGGCGCTCTAACCCCTGGCACACTGCGATCATATGATTGCAGCATTCTGGTGGCATAGAGAAGCATCGCGCAGGGAGGGGGATCCCTGCGTGCTTCCCTGAGACCCTAAGAGCAACGCGATGTGATAGCGTTGTTCTGAAGTTCTCCCTGCCTGCAAACCCCCAGATCCAAGATGTCTGCGGGGTCCTTCCGGGTCCTGCAGGGAGGTGGTTTCTCAGTTCCTGCTGAGAGCAGGACCTGAGAAACCTCCTTCCCTGCCTGTCAGATCGCTGATCTGACACAGTGCTGTGCAAAGTGTCAGATCAGCGATCTGACTTTGTCCCAGGTTGGGACATCACTGTATAATGTAAAAAAAAAAAAAATTATACTGTGTAGAAATATTTTTTTTAAAAATTCTAAATAAAGAAAAAATAAATATTTTCCCTATAAATACATTTCTTTATGTAAATAATAAAAAAAAAAACAATGAAAGTACAAATATTTAGTATCGCTGCGTCCGTAACATGACCTATAAAACTGTCCCACTAGTTAACCCCTTCAGTGAACACCGTAAAAAAAGCGATGCAAAAATAATTATTTTTTTTATTGTATAAAAGCACCAAAACAAAAAAATTATATAAATGAGGTATTGCTGTAATCGTATTAACACACAGAATAAAACCGCTTTATCAATTTTACCACGCGCGGAACAATGTAAACGCTCCACCCAAAAGAAATTCATGAACTGCTGGTTTTTGTTCATTCTGCCTCCCAAAAATCGTAATGTAAAGTGATCAAAAAATGTCACGTGCCCGAAAATGGTACCACTAAAAATGTGAACTCGTCCCGCAAAAAACAAGACCTTACATGACTCTGTGGGCCAAAATATGGAAAAATTATAGCTCTCAAAATGTGATGCAAAAACTATTTTTTGCAATAAAAAGCGACTTTTAACTTGTGACAGCTGCCAAACATAAAAACCCGCTATAAATGGTAAATCAAACCTCCCCGTTATCACCCCCTTAGTTAGAGAAAAATAATAAAATAAAAAAAAGTATTTCCATTTTCCCGTTAGGGTTAGTGCTGAGAATAGGGTTGGGGTTGGAGTTAGAATTGGGGGATTTCCACTGTTTAGGCACATCAGGGGCTCTCCAAACGCGACATGGCATCCGATCTCAATTTCAGCCAATTCTGCGTTGAAAAAGTCAAACTGTCCTCCTTCCCTTCCGAGCTCTGCTGTGCGCCCAAACAGTGATTTATCCCCACATATAGGGTATCTGCGTACTCAGGTCAAATTGGACAACTTTCGGGGTCCAATTTCTCCTGTTACCCTTGTGAAAATAAAAAATTGGGGGCGAAAAGATCATTTTTGTGAACAAAATGATATTTTTACGGCTCTACATTATAAACTTCTGTGTGGCACTTGGAGGTTTAAAGAGCTCACCACACATCTAGATATGTTCCTTAGGGGATCTAGTTTCCAAAATGGGGTCACTTGTGGGGGGGTTTCCACTGTTTAGGCACATCAGGGGCTCTCCAAGAGCAGCATGGCGTCCGATCTCCATTCCAGCCAATTTTAGTTTGGAAAAAGTCAAACGGCGCTCCTTCCCTACCGAGCTCTGCCATGCGCCCAAACAGTGGTTCCCCCCCACATATGGGGTATCTGCGTACTCGGGACAAATTGGACAACAACTTTTGGGGTCCAATTTCTCCTGTTACCCTAAGGGATTAACCCTGCTGTTATGTTCGGTCAAAAATGACCGTTGTTGAACTTTGATATTTTTTAAAAAATCCATTATGCGGTTCTGAAACTTGTGGTTACTTCTATTTTCCTAATTTGAGGGGTTCTTTCTTAGGGTACTTTTTTTTTTTTTTTTTGGTTTAGTTTTTGCGCCACATTTTTTCTTACACTTGTACTGTTCCAGTCAATAATGACCGAATAGCATTTTATGCTAATTTCAGCCATTTTTTGAGTAAAACAAATGAGTTATAATTTCTTTTGAGACTACTTATTGCATCTACTATTGTTTATGAAGTAAACAGTTGCTTTAGGTGCAGATTTACACATGCTTTCAGTACAAACCATACGCATTGGCTTTCAGTACAGCTCTGTGCAATTTTCTTTCTCTGTATGTTATTTACCCTGCTTTTTACCCTGATTTACTGAAAAAAAAACTGATTTTTTTTTTTATTTTTACTATTTTTTTTCAAAATGTTTGCACGCATTTTATACTATAGTTAATTTTAGTTATAGTTAGGTATAGTTGTTATAGTAGTAGTAGTAGTAGTGTAGTTGTGTTAGTTAGTTAAGCTCAAATTTGTAATTTCTGTGCAGAATTCAATAAGCCCTTGTAACCTTTATAAACACAAAATAAATAAAAAAAATTGAGTGTTTTTTTTACGTATTTTTTTTTTTTTATAATGACCAACCATGTTCACATACAGTATAATAATGCAACAGGTATTCAAAAAAAAATTTTTAAGTAGCTAAAACAGCATTTTAATAGGTCCGGTCAAAAATGACCGGAGCAGTACAAGTGTATAGTGGAAACGATCAGAACAGCAGGGTTAATAAACTTCTTGAATGTGGTTTTGAGCACCTTCAGGGGTGCAGTTTTTAGAATGGTGTCACTTTTGGGTATTTTCTATCACATAGACCCCTCAAAGTGACTTCAAATGTGATGTGGTCCCTATAAAAAAAAAAAAAAGTTTTGTAAATTTTGTTGTAAAAATGAGAAATCTCTGGTCAAATTTTAACCCTTATAACTTCCAAACAAAAAAAAATTTTGGTTCCAAAATTGTGCTGATGTAAAGTAAACATGTGGGAAATGTTGTTTATTAACTATTTTGTGTGACATATTTCTCTGTTTTAAGGGCATAAAAATTCAAAGTTTGAAAATTGCGACATTTTTCACATTTTAGCCAAATTTCCTTTTTTTACACAAACGCAAGTTATATCAAAGAAATTTTGCCATTAACGTGAAGTACAATATGTCACGAAAAAACAATCTCGGAATCACCAAGATCTGTTCAAGCGTTCCAGAGTTATTACCTCATAAAGGAACAGTGGTCAGAATTGTAAAAATTGGCCTGGTCATTAACGTGTAAACCACGCTTGGGGGTAAAGGGGTTAAAGTGTACCTTTCTTTTTAAATTTAGTAGAGTTATTAGTAGGCCATATCCAGGGTATTACCAAGCTGCTTGCCTGACATTGTATACATAATGTGTGTGCATATATGACGCCGTGATTTGCTCTTCTCTCAAAAGGGTCGCCTTCCCCGCTACCTCATCAACCAGAGCCTGGCCGCCACCATGTTTGAATTCTGCAGCTTCCTTCGGAAGAGAGTCAGCGACGTTTACAGTGGATTATCATAGTTATACTATATGCTCCCTGACGCTACAGCACTGGCTTCATGCTGTTGTATGCACACTATCCCTTCCTTCCTTGCGCTTATATTTTTTGCCTTTTTTGGAACGTTCTTGGGGGAAGAACCGTCCCACACAAGACTCTATCCCCTAGGTCTAATGACAAGTCTTGCCAATGCATTTCATGATGAACATTAAGAAAGATGATGACTTGTGTAAGCTGGTCATGGCATCATTGATGAAGGTACTGAACAGAGTGGAAGCATCTGAGCCACTTAGCAAGTTTCCTTTTTTTTTTTTTTTTTGTTTTTGTTTTTGTTTTAATGCAACTGAATGACTGACAGGGCTTCCCGTTTGGGAGGAGTGACATTTACCCCGTGCTGGGCATGTAGGGTTATCTTCTCCCAAATCTCGTAATTTTCATGGATTCCAGAGGTCCAGTTTACAAATGACTGATGTTTAATTTCCCTTGTTCTGTAGCTGTGATGAGCTAGGAGGGGGATGGGTGTCCGCCCCTGAGAAGTAAGTAGGGAGATGCACTGAATCGTACAGAAAGTGTGTGCACTAAATTATTGTTATTATTTGGATGCCTTCTGTGCCAGTGGTCGACATTGCGATAACTTTAACACGTCTTAATGTTTTTCTCTCACAATGTAATAATTTTTCACTTGGTTTTATTTCATAATCTTGTTTTATATGAACACCGACCAGTGCCTATCAGCCCTCATTTACGTTTTATGGTTGAACCTCCTGCAGCTTCGATCTCGACTGGAAGGGAGTGGTAGGTCACTGCGGGACAAACGCAGGCCGCTGATAACTGGCCATAGACATGATATCTTTTTCAGAGACCACCCCCCTCCTCATTGGCATTTATTAGATTAGACAAGTTGTATTTCAAATAATGGGTGGCGTTTGGCGACCACTCATCTCTGCTCCCCCAGTATATACCCATAGCATTCATTCATTGTTAACAAGTCATGTTTGATGGTGTTGGAGAAGAGATCTGGTGGCCGGGCAATTTTAGCATGTCTATGACCAGCCTAAAGGAATAATCCAATCAACTGGAACATGGTCTTATGTTAAATGCACGATTATAGGAGCAAAGGAGGACACAGATTCTCATTTTTGGGTTCTTTGACTCACTGTATCATTCAGTGTCCTCTCCAGTCCTCCTTGACATATAAGTGTTAAGTTTGTTCAAACTATTCCTTTTACAAGACCGGGACTGTTCTCTTGACATGTTATATTATGAGGAATAGCATTTATGTATTATAACTGTCAATTCTGAAACATTTTTCCTTGGAACGCTACAATGTGCCCGTCCTGTTACTTCTCTTGGAAATGTAGCACTCGGTTGACATTACCATTCCGTTTACAGGTTGTGTGTTGCTTACAGCCAGACATGGTCTACTCGGTGCCGATACTTTGACACGAAGATCAGTAATTGCCTGTTATCAATTTCCAGGAAGAATATCCGGAACAACACAATGTAGTGCTTTAAGAAATGGTGCTCTTACCTTGAAACCCCATGAAAGAACAAGGTATTTGCCATGTCAGGAGAGCTGATAAGCCTGTGTTAACATTTTGTGTACTGACAAGCATGTCAAAGGGGTATCATGCAAGTGGTTGGTCCTCCAGTGGTGTTTATTCCTTAATTACAGATTCCTGTAAACTGATGCAGATTTGAAATGGTTTTTTTTCTAATGACTAATTTTTTTTTTTTCTGACTAAATTTAACAAAAATCGATAAACATGTTAAAATAAATTTGTGTTTATTTAATTTTGTAGGGAGGGAGGAGAGGTATGAGCATGAGGTGCCTTAGTATGGATTAGAATCCCTTCCATGCACTTGCATTTCCATTGTACACACAGATTTCTGACCGAACTTACAGATGATGAAATTGAAATCCAACTTGAAGGGGTTGTCTCCTTTTAAGATAATACTGCTCGTCCCTGCCTGCAGTTAAAAATAAGAAACCAAGCTATACTTGCCTTGTCCCGGGACACCGGTGAGCTTCCGCTGCTGCTCCCATGGTCTGGCATTTGCTAAAGCGTCAACATTCTATCAACAGCGTATCAGCCGATTGGCTCCACGGTTCTGAAGGGGGGGGGGTGTTCCATTTACCCTGAACACAGTGATTGGCTGTCGACATGAAATCCGCACTGAATAGAGATTGTTTATTTGTTTGGGGTTTTTTAAACAAACCTTCAGCCGGTGCCGAACATTACCTAAAAATTATCAACTCCTATAAATGTCCCCAAACAAGCTTCCGTACAAAAAAAATATACTGGATGCACTTTTGCGAAACAAGGAATAAACCAAGGTGGATTTTGCACTTTACACAATACAGTTCTTTGTAACTGTGAGCCTTTTATGTATTACGAAGTTTGTCATCGGAATGACTTAAAGGTGAGCGGATCTTTTGAAATTCAAATTCGCCAAATTTTCCCCAAAAATTAAATTTGAGTGAATCTCAATAATGGAAAGCTTGTAAGTGCTCAGAAAATACACGTGGAGAGAGAGGACTCTAACCAGAAGAGCTTACATTCTACAGGAGAGACATAGGACCCTGCTCACCAGAAGAGCTTACATTCTACAGTAGAGAGAGCATGAGGACCCTGCTCGCCAGAAGAGCTTAGATTATATAGGGGAGAGAGAGCATGAGGACCCTGCTCGCCAGAGGAGCTTACATTCTACAGGAGAGAGCGTACAGACCCTGTTTGCGAGAAGAACTTACATTATACAGGAGAGAGAGGACCCTGCTGAGCAGAAGAGCTTAAAGGGGACAACCCCATCTTAATCTAAATGTTTGGCGCTGATAAAATATAAAAAAAAGTTATACTCGCCTCCCGTGCCATCGCTGTTCCAGCAGTGTTGGCACTCACATTCCCATGGCTCTCATGCGGTTGTTATGACACATGAGCCCAGCGCCCAATTAGCGCTGACATCATTGACCCCGCCTTCAGACAAATCGAATATTAAGAGGCAGTAAGAGAGCAGATGCAGCCCTGACTTCCTCTTGATATTCCATTTGTTTGAAGGCCGGGACAATGATGCCAGAGCTAATCATGCACTGGGTTCACATATCAACAATCACACGAGCGTACCGGGAACGTGAATGCCGACACCACTAAAACGGTGCTGGCACATCGGGTGAGTATAAGCTTTTTTTAATTTTATCAGGACCAAACGCAGGATCTGAGAGGGGGTTGTCCAAGTAGTGGACAACGTCTTTAAACTCTCCAGGGGGGAGGGAGGAGGGTTAAATTCTTGAGATGCTGCTGCCTAGGAAAAAAATTTGAATGCAGAAAAAATTTGCATACATAAAAATTACTCTAAAAAAAAAAAGTAATGACTTTTTTTTATATGTACATAGAATTTTTTTGCCAGAAAAATTTTAATTAAAAAAACAAACCGTGAGCATACTCTAAAGTTGTGGTACTTTCCAAACCTTCTCTCCGTGCATGGAACTAAAACATGGCACCACTGCACAGCATAATGCCAGATACAGGAAGTAAACTACTGTCCAATTCAGCTGTTGTCTGGTGGTCATATTCAGGAGAGGGGGTCTTTTTTTTTTCCTCCTATTAATGGAGTGACAAGATGGAACAGGTGCAGCTTTACGGTAATTCCCTTGCTGCTAATCTGAACATTTGTCTGCTGGCAGCTATATAGTGGAGAATTTCAATCACTCCAGTTTTCAGATGATTATGTGAACGTAGCCCTATGTGTCATGTATGAACTTTGCGCGCCTTCAACCCTGGGTCATATTTAGTCACAAACATTGCGGATTTTTTTTTATGTATTTGTTCTAAAAACATTAAACTTTGATGTTAAATTTCATAAGTCTATGGGTGGCATATTCATAATGTGGCATGTATCCACTTTTAGATTAGAATGGGGTTTAATGTTGTTGGGTTTTTTTTATGATATAATTTAGGTTTATTTGTAGATGTTAAGTATGAAAATAGTTCTGAAATACTTTACAGCATAATGGTTTAAACAGATTTCCCAATACAAAACCGCATACATTACTGAATAGCGCTCGAAGACCTGATGAGGCTGGTGTACATACCTTTTAAAAACTCATGTCACAATTGCTGTGTAAGTCTTCCTGAAAGTATAACACAATCTTTGCCCACCTATCCTGATTTACAGCCAGTGTCCCTCCTCCCTGCTGAATTCTCACATTACTCAGAACACGCTGAGATTGAAAACACCTGGACTCATGTTTCTCTCTATTACTGGTTTCCTAAAATGTTAATCTTAATATTAGTTACACCAATTTGTCATTGATTTTCAAAGTAAATACACCAGTGTTATCAGATTTACAAGATTTATCTAATGTTTGTATTTTGTCTCTTATCGTAAACGTATCGAAGTTGTCGGCAGTTGCCATCTAGTCTTGGCATGCTATAGTGTAAGCCTAGTTTGAGGCGGCATACTGTAGGTTTAGGTCACATATCAGTCCTCGGAGCCCACGGCCAAGTAATCACCCACAAACCATATGGCATTGCTGCCTTCCTGGTAGCTGAGCCCCTTTTCGTCAGATAGCAGACATTCATCTACCACATTCTACTAGGAGCTAGTGATGTCACGAAGATACTTGAGAGATCGGCTGCATTCTCTGGAGTCCATATCCAACTGACATCATGGTGTCTGCTGCTCTGTAAATAAATGTTGACCTGGGGTCTTGTCATACGATAATGTAGCGGATCAGGCTGACTGTGATGTGTTTACATGGCTTGAGAACCAATTGTTACATTATTATTCTACAGTAGGGGTATATTCCCATGTACTGTAGCACGAAGATGAAAGCAAGCAATGTATAGACTTATTTGTTTATGCTTGGAATTCAGGCTCCGAAAAAGTGTTCCCTTACCAACTACATATTGGGTTCCCATACGAATAACCTAGTGGGTCAAAAACTTGGGCGGGATTGGAAGGGGGACTTTTCCTCCTCACGTGCCCGTCACATGTACAAGTCTGTATAATGAGTGACCACTATTTATTTTACTCTTATTATAGAGTATAATTCCACAGCGCTTTACAGACATTATCGGCACTGTCCCCGATGGGGCTCCCTATCTAAATTCCCAATCAGTATGTCTTTATACCGCAAGTTGTTTTCCGGTCCTAATAAAAAATTGGCTGGCTGTATCGAGGATGTGCTGGGATGGTAGGAAGGGAGCTTTAAAAAGGGCTCTAAATCATAATAGTGGAGGTTTGGGCACTTTCGTTTAATATCTGTTGAATATAGTGCAATGAATCGGTTTTTAGGAGAAGAGAAAAAGCTGGTATACACAGGGCCTTAATCTAATACTTTACTGTAGCGTTCGCTGTTTCAGCACAACGCAAGCTGAATGCTGTACAATCATGAGGACTGAAATTTCTAGTAAGTATGTAGCAAGCTTGGTTCTGTTAAGGTATTTTTGTATATGCATTTGGTTCCGTGACTGTATCAATGTATAGAGCAAGCTTGTTTCTGTCACCAAATCTATGGTATGTTGCAAACATCATTTTGTAATGTTCTGTCGGCAAGAGGCAGGGTTCTGTTACTGTATGTAATGAGCTTTGTTCTGTTATTGTATGTAGTGAGTTTGGTATTAACAGTTCAATGACGTGTTTGTGGTTGCACAGGGACATGCAATTCCAACATAACAATAGCCCCAGCTACATCTTTAGCGCTGGCCAGATTTAACCATGCTTACATCTGCTGTCGTCCAGAAGGCAGACTCATGGCTCTTCTTGGGTCATTTTACTTACCTACAGGCTAAAAGCTGGCCATACACATTAGTTCAACCAACTGCTATCCATTACTTGGCCGCTGGCCATTGCTCTCATCCCTGGCATACATAGAAATGCTAACCTTGCCTGAGCCCTCCTGGGTTGTTTTGAGACCTGCTACAATCTCTGGATTATAAGCATGTGGTTGTCTTTCTAAACTATTGAAGCAGAAACAAGAATGTATGTGTTCTAACAGATGAGACCTTGCACAACCCAAAGGCCATTGATTGTGTACCCCTTGTATCAAGCAGTCTAATTTCTGCTTGTCCAAGATGACCAACTAATGGGCATACCTGTTTTCTTTATATATTGGCAGAAATACCCAATAAGACCTCTTCACAAGGGCACCTTATACACTGCTCAAAAAATAAAGGGAACACTAAAATACCATATCCTAGATATCACTGAAATATTCCAGTTGCAAATCTTTATTCATTACATAGTGGAGAATTTGTTGAGAACAATAAAACATAAAAATGTTCATTGTAAACCAAAATTAATATCCCATGGAGGTCTGGATTTGGAATGATTCTCAAAATAAAAGTGGAAAATTAAAGGATGATCCAACTTCAGTGGAATTGCCTCAAGACAAGGAAATGTTGCTCAGTAGTGTGTGGTGCCTCCACGCCTGAGCATGCTCTTGATGAGGCAGCAGGTGTTCTCTTGAGGGATCTCCTCCCAGGCCTGGATTAAAGCATCAGTCATCTCCCGGACAGTCTGTGGTGCAATGTGGTGTTGGTGGATGAAACGAGACCTGATGTGCTTGATTGGATTCAGGTTTGGGGAACGGGGAGACCAGTCCATTGCATCAATGCCTTCATCATGCAGGAACAACTGACAGTTCAGTCATATGAGGCCTAGCATTTTAAGGCATCAGAAGGACCCAGGGCCCACTGCACCTGAATATGGTATCACAATGGGTCTGAGGATCTCATCCTGGTACCTAATGGTAGTCAGGGTACCTCTGGCTAGCACATGGAGGGCTGTGCGACCCTACAAAAATGCTTTTCCACACCATTACTGACCCACTGCTAAACCAGTTATGCTGGAGGATGTTGAAGGCAGAATGTTCTCCACAGCGGCTCCAGACTGTCACGTCTGTTACATGTATTCAGTGTGAACCTGCGCCAATATCGAATCTGCAAATCTTGGTGTTCTCTGGCAAATGTCAACCGCCCTGCAGGTTTTGTGCTGACATCCCAAAACCATATTTGTGGACTTCTGGCCCTTATCCCACCCTCATAGTCTGTTTCTGACAGTTTGAGCAGACACATGGATGTTAGTGGCCTGCTGAAGGTCATTTTGCTCCTCCTGTTCCTCCTTGCACAAAGGAGGAGGTAGTGGTCCTGCTGCTGGGTTATTGCCCTCCTAAGGCCCCCTCCACGTCTCCTGTTGTACTGGTCTTTCTCCTGGTATTTGCTCCAAGCTCTGGACACTGCTGACAGACACAGCTACCCTTCTTGCCATAGTGCGCATTGATGTGCCATCTTGGATGAGCTGCACTACCTGAGCAACTTCTGTGGGTTGTAGACACTGCCTCATGCTGCTGTACAGTACCTCTAGGGGTGAGAGCAATGACAAAATGCAAAAGTGACTAAAACAGCCAAAATGGATGAGAACAGAAAAATGGTCTGTGGTCGCTCTGATTGGCTATTTCACTTTTAACAGCCAATCAGAGCGATAGTAATATTTCATCAATGAAATTTGATGAAATATTACAATCCAGCCATGGCCGATGCTGCAGTAGCATCGGACATGGTTGGAGACCGCGATCAGACCCCCCCCCCACCGATTGACGGGGCGATCGGCCACCGACTGACGGTGGCTATCTGCAGCCGCCATCACCATCTGCTCCCCCTTTCCCCCGCTCCCCCCGCCTTCCGATCCCTCCACCCCCCCGGTACCTCCTGAGTCCCCATATCGCACCCGGTGTCCCGCCATCCCTGATCATGGGCGCCACCATCAAATGGCGGGCACATGCGCAGTTCGCCTGCTGAATCTGCAAAGCTGCAGATTCCATTTATTCATTTTTATCACTTTGATAGATCCTATCAAAGTGATCAGAATTAAAAAAGTAGTAAATCACCCCCATAGGTAGGGACAAATAATAAAATAAAGAAAATATTTTTATTTTTCTTTTAGGGTTAAGATTAGGGTTTGGGGTGTGTTGGGGTTAGGGTTGGGATTAGGTTTAGGATTGTGGTTAGGGATGTTTTGGAGATAGCGTTGTTAGGGTTAGGGGTGTGTTGGGGTTAAGGTTGAGTTAGAATTGAGGGGTTTCCACTATTTAGGCACATCAGGGGGTCTCCAAACATGACATGGCGCCACAATTGATTCCGGACAATTTTGCGTTCAAAAAGTCAAACCGTGCTCTCTCTTCCTTCTGCGCGCTGCCATGCACCCAAACAGTTGCTTACCCACACATTTGGGGTATCAGCATACTTAGGACAAACTGGACAACTTTTGGGGTCCAATTTCTCCTGTTACCCTTGTGAAAATAAAGATTGTGGGCTAAAATATAACTTTTTGAGGGAAAAAAAGATTTTTTATTTTCACGACTGCGTTATAAACTTTTGTGAAGCACTTGGAGGTTTAAAGTGCTCACCACACATCTAGATGAGTTCCTTGGGGGGGGCCTAGTTTCCAAAATGGGGTCACTTGTGGGGGGTTTCTACTGTTTAGGCACATCAGGGGCTCTACAAACGTAACACGACGCCCCCAGACCATTCCATCAAAGTTGGCATTTCAAATCGTCACTACTTCCATTCCAAGCCCCCGACGTGTGCCCAAACAGTGGTTCCCCCCCACATATGGAGTACCAGTGTACTCAGGACAAACTGGACAACAAGTTTTGGGGTCCAATTTCTTCTGTTACCCTTGTGAAAATAAAAAATTCCGGGATAAAAAATCATTTTTTGAGGAAAAAAAACTTCTGTGAAGCACTTGGTGGTTCAAAGTGCTCACCACACATCTAGATGAGTTCCTTTGGGGATCTAGTTTCCAAACGGGGTCACTTGTGGGGGAGCTCCCATGTTGAGGCACACAGGGTCTCTCCATACGCGACATGGTGTCCGCTATCGATTGGAGCTAATTATCCATTCAAAAAGTTAAATGGCGCTCCTTCCCTTCCGGGCCCTACTGTGCCCCCAAACAGTGGTTTATGACCACATATGAGGTATCAATCTACTCAGAAGAAATTGCCTAACAAATTTTAGGATCCATTTTATCCTGGTGCCCATGTGAAAAAGAAAAAATTGAGGCTAAAAGAATATTTTTGTGAAAAAAAAAAAGTACTTTTTTATTTTTACGGATCAATTTGTGAAGCACCTGAGGGTTTAAAGTGCTCACTATGCATCTAGATAAGTTCCTTGAGGGGTCTAGTTTCCAAAATGGGGTCACTTGTGGGGGAGCTCCAATGTTTAGGCACACAGGCTCTCCAAACGCGACATGGCAACCTCTAAATATTCCAGCATATTTTCCATTCAAAAAGTCAAACGACGCTCCTTCCCTTCTGAGCCCTGCCGTGCACCCAAACAGTGGTTTATGACCACATATGAGGTATCGGTGTACTCAAGAGAAATTGCCCAAGAAATTTTAGGATCCATTTTATCCTGTTGCTAATGTGAAAATGAAAAAATTGATGCTTAAAGAAAAATTTTGTTGGAAAAATTAAAATGACTTTTTTTCCCTTCCACTTTGCTTTAGTTCCTGTGAAGCACCTGAAGGGTTAATAATCTTCTTGAATGTAGTTTGAGTAGCTTGAGGGGTGCAGTTTTTTAGAATAGTGTCACTTTTGGGTTATTTCTGCCATATAGACTCCTCAAAGTGACTTCAAATGTGAGATGGTCCCTAAAAAAATGATTTTGTTTTAAAAATGAGAAATCACTGGTCAACTTTTAACCCTTATAACTTCCTAACAACTAAAAAAAAATTTTGTAGATATGTGGGAAATGTTATCTAGTAACTATTTTGTGTCACATAACTCTCTGATTTAACAGAACAAAAATTTGAAAATTGCAAAACTTTCAACATTTTCGCCAAATTTCCAATTTTTTTCACAAATAAACGCAAAAATTATCGACCTAAATGTACCACTAACATGAAGCCCAATATGTCATGAAAAAACAGTCTCAGAATTGCTAGGCTCCGTTGAAGCGTTCCAGAGTTATTACCTCATAAAGGGACACTGGTCAGAATTGCAAAAAATGGCCTGGTCATTAAGGTCAAAATAGGCTTGGTCATGAAGGGGTTAATAAGATGTGTAGTTGAGGGGTTACAAGGACACCAAACACAAAGGAAACGGGAGACGTTTATTAGCATCCTGATTAGAACCTGTGCACAATATATACCGTATGGGAATAAACATGCTAGAAATAGGAGGAAACCACTATGGCTAAATAGAGCTTATGGGGCGCAATAAGTGACAAAAATAAAGCATTTAGAGAATTAAAGCAAGTAGGTAGTGATGAGACATTAAATAAATACAGAAAATTAAATACATTCTGTAAAAAGCAAATCAAGGCAGCAAAGATTGAGACAGAGAGACTCATTGCCAGAGAAAGTAAAAATAATCCCAAAATATTCTTTAACTACATAAAGAGTAAGAAA
Source organism: Dendrobates tinctorius (assembly GCF_039654945.1). NCBI lineage: Eukaryota > Metazoa > Chordata > Amphibia > Anura > Dendrobatidae > Dendrobates > Dendrobates tinctorius. The sequence goes on from NW_027361700.1 coordinate 20,546,847, forward strand.
CTAAAAAATGATAGTGTTGGCCCCCTTAAAAATAGTCTGGGTGAAATGGTGGATGAGGAGGAAAAAGCCAATATGCTAAATGACTTTTTTTCAATAGTGTTTACACAAGAAAATCCCATGACGGATAACATGATCAGTGATAAAAATTCTCCATTAAATGTCACCTGTTTAACCCAGCAGGAAGTACGTTGGCATCTAAAAATCACTAAAATTGACAAATCCCTGGGCCCGGATGGGATACACCCCCGAGTACTGCAGGAATTAAGTACAGTCATTGGTATTATTTTTAATCTTTAAAGATTCCATGATAACAGGGTCTGTACCACAGGACTGGTGTATGGCAAATGTGGTGCCAATATTCAAAATGGGGACAAAAACTGAACTTGGAAATTATAGGCCATTAAGCTTAACCTCTACTGTGGGTAAAATCCTGGATGGTTTTCTAAGAGATATGATACTGGAGTATCTGAAGAAGAATAACCTCATGACACAATATCAACACGAGTTTACGAGGGACCATTCCTGTCAGACTAATCTGATAAGCTTTTATAAAGAGGTAAGTTCTGAACTGGACCAAGGAAATGCAGTGGACATTGTGTACATGGACTTTTCCAAAGCTTTTGATGGTGCCACACAAAAGGTTGATACATAAAATGAGAACAATGGGGATAGGGGAAAATGTGTAAGTGGGTTAAGAGCTGGCTCAGGGATGGTTATTAACAAAGGGTGGTTATTAATGGAGCACACTCAGACTGGGTCACCCACTCAGACTGGGGTACCACAGGGGTCAGTATTGGGCCCGATTCTTTTTAACATATTTATTAATGACCTTGTAGGGGGCATAGAGAGTAGAATTTCAATATTTGCAGATGACACTAAACTCTGCAGGGTAAGCAATACAGAGGAGGACAATTTTATATTACAGGAGGATTTATGTAAACTAGAAGCTTGGGCTGATAAATGGCAAATGAGCTTTAATAAGGATAAATGTAAGGTCATGCACTTGGGTAGAATGAACAAGATGTATAATTATGTGCTTAATTGTAAAACTCTGGGCAAAACTGTCACTGAAAAAGACCTGGGTGTATGGGTGGACGACAAACTCACATTTAGCGGCCAGTGTCAGGCAGCTGCAGCAAAGGCAAATAAAATAATGGGATGCATTAAAAGAGGCATAGATGCTCATAAGGAGAACATAATTTTATCTCTATATAAGTCACTAGTGCGACCACACTTAGAATACTGTGTACAGTTCTGGTCTCCGGTGTATAAGAAAGACATAGCTGAACTGGAGCGGGTGCAGAGAAGAGCGACCAAGGTTATTAGGGAACTAGGGGGTCTGCAATACCAAGACAGGTCATTACACTTGGGTTTATTTCGTTTGGAAAAACGAAGGCTTAGGGGTGATCTTATTACAATGTATAAATATGAGGGGACAGTACAAAGACCTTTCTAATGATCTTTTTACTCTTAGACCTGTGACGGGGACAAGGGGGCATCCTCTACATCTGGAGGAAAGAAGGTTTAAGCATTCTCACAGATGGGGATTCTTTACTGTAAGAGCAGTGAGACTATGGAACTCTCTGCCATATGATGTTGTAATGAGTGATTCCCTACTAAAATTTAAGAAGGGACTGGATGCCTTTCTTGAAAAGTATAATATTACAGGGTATATACACTAGTTTCCTTAATATTGCGTTGATCCAGGGAGCTAGTCTGATTGCCGTATGTGGAGTCGGGAAGGAATTTTTTCCCCCAATGTGAAGCTTACTGTTTGCCACATGGGTTTTTTTTTGCCTTCCTCTGGATCAACATGTTAGGGCAAGTTAGGATAGGATATGGGTTGAACTAGATGGACTTAAAGTCTCCCTTCAACCTTAATAACTTACTATGATTTCACAGAAGTGTGATTGACTTGGAGTTACATTGTGCTGTTTACATGTTCCCTTTATTTTTTTTGAGCAGTGTAGTTAGTGTTATTTATTCTAAGTGGCATTATAGCAGATCTCGGCTTTCTGTAGATTTAAGGGATTCGAAAATTAAGATTGTACTCCTATAATGACTCCCTCAACCTCACAGATTAACCCCTCTATAGTCTTCAAAACGAAATATTCCTCTACTTTTCATCTTCACACCGGGAAATGATAGGACATGTCTAGAAAACCCATACTTATCACGCTTCTTAGCTGGAGGCTTATAGTTGTGCTGATGCCCATGTGACTCTCTTGTTCTTTCATTCCAATTACAGTGAATTTTTTGTATATTAACAACACCACCCATGCTAAGACCCCCATCCTACCATTCCTATGCCGTGCAGTACTGACCCCCAGTATGGCAGTGCGGAGGACCTTTTATCGCTTCCTTTGCTGCTGCTATCATGATGAGGCTCCAGAGCAGATCCCTTTAATCAGGTAACTTATGATTAGGCAGTATTTCTGATTTTGTATAGTCCATACCTATAGTGATATATATCTATATATGCTGCTTCTACAGTGTCTTGTATGATACCATATATGTTTTACTAAGGATTACTCTAATATTACAAGTACCCAACATATCAAATTCAGTCTGCGTAGTTGATGGTGTACTACAAATCAGTTTCCTGGCACTCCGGCTCTTTTCAAGGCATCATAATTCCATTATGTACTGACATTTCCAGGGTATGACGATGTCAGCTACATTTATACTAGGGCAATTGGGTATATCCTTTACTTGCCCATGACCAAAATGTATAGAGATTTTCCAAGATTATGAAAATTGGGTCTGTTTTTCCTCCAATAAAACAGCAGCACCCCTAGTCTACGTGTGGTTTCCAACTAACAATAATTTATTTCTATAGCTCCGACACATTCCGCAGCACTTTACATTTCAGAGGGGACTTGTACAGATAGATGATAGACATTACAGCATAACAATAACCATATAGATCAAAACAGATACCAAGAGGAATGAGGGCCCTGCTCGCAAGCTTACAATCGAAGGTATTTATAGAGATGAAAATGTGTATGAGTGGGTGTGATCCTGGAAGTTCCATTGTTTGCCTCATCTTGGAAAAATGGTGCTCTTATGAAGTTGTGATCACCTGAATTGCAGGAGAAATAGGTTTATGATATGATGGAAGACCAAATACCCGAAGCAGACACCACTAATTGCCTCCAAAGAGCAACGAATCTGGTGGTTTGGAGCTAAGACGCACCCCCATTCAGCACTCTGAATCTGTAGATTGTTAGGGAACCAGTACTCCAATTGTTTTTTTTCCAGCAGTACAATAGACAAAGGAGCAGTGATGAACTTACACAGCTATCGCTCCAGCCAACGGCTATTGTAGTGCCAGTCCATGGGATTGCTGGTGGGGTAGGGTGTGCAGGAGTCGGACACCCATCAGTCCGCAACTTGTCTATCCACCAGATAGCTGATCAGTTGCAATGTTGGGAATAACCTTTTATATAGGAAAAACCCAAGTACAAGAAAGCATATACCTTTGACCAAGCTTATCGGGGTAGTTACGGACAGAGGGATTGGGGCCCCAATTCATGTTGATACTGACCACATTTTAATAGGCGATGGAACCTATGTAAGGATGTGGTCACCCATTGTGCTGCCATGTTGGCATACAGAAATGGTAGAAGTGAGCTTGATTCATGAAGATAAGATGGGGGCCAAGAACCTCCTGTGGGTGGTTATGAGAGTAGTGGAGTCAAGCCACAGTCTGATAGAAGCCTACTTTTTTATCTTTGTAATGGAGACCCTTAATCCTCCATGTAGGCCACAGCCATAATGCACAATGTGTCAGATAGGTAGCAATATATCCTAGTCTTGTTTTGGGCACACTCTCAAAGAATTGGATGGCACCACCAATTGACACCGTTAACATGGCTCATACATGTACTGTAGAGTGTTTATTCCCTGTTCCTGCAAGTAGTAATATTGCTGCTCTGGGATCTTTTGCGCTCATTGTAAAGTTAGGGTCCCTCTTTTCTTCCTTTCCATCTCACAATATTTTTGTATATTTTCTTTACCGCTTTCACAATAGTGCTGTCTACTGTCAGTATGTATGACCTGTTACTGTATGGTCAGGCCATGATAGTCCGAGTCACACTGATAGCTCAATGAGTTAGTATTGTAATAAAAATATATACATATATTATAAATATAAATTAGCCTAAACAAAACTGATGCTTATGAACAGTTAACTATATAAAGAAAGGCTAGAAGTTGCCCATATATCCTCATTGAATAGTGAAAATTGCCATGAGCATACTGTGATACTCACCTTTGCACCAAACCCTATATCCTACTTTTTTGCTGGAACAAGAAGATTTGAAAATTAAACTGTCATGTATGGGCCTGAGTATACCTAGACCTCTCCACTAACAATAAGGCATGTTGGACACGCAACAACACAATCTGCCTCAAAATGTACCACCTAACTGGCAGAGAAGACCAAGGGTGATGGACTTTATTCATTTTTTACACTGCTCTGGTCAAATCAGAGCTGAGGTCTGATTAGATGCTATCAAAGAAAATTTCACTCTGATGAATAAGATTTGAAAAACATTATCCTGTTCAATGAACCTAAGGGAAACCGAGATCTTTTTTGTATTATGACCCACCATGCAATTTGGTATTTGCAGAATTGACCTCACCATGGGAATCACTGCATACCCCCCCCCCATTGTCGTAATGATAATTAGAAAAATATTTCATATAAATTGCCTGTGGGGGCAATAGGATGAATTTATTATTGCCAGGTTTAATATTCGCTCTTGTCAATTTTAACACAACAGTAGGAAAATCAATTTACCAATTATATTTCATGGACTGACAAACTGGAGTGCTTACCTAGGGTGGCACTGTGCCAGCGACCGCAGTGCAACTAATTCATAGAGTGACAGTCCCTGTTCTTGAACCTTCACCATCAGTACAAAGTGGGCACCAATTCTGATTTTACTCTTCTATTAATACAACAGTAATGTATTTTCGCAAGAGAATCCACAAAACAGACTTACAGAAAATAATTCCCCAAAAGGATTAATTTTTTTATTAAATATTAATTAAGAGTATACAAGACACATATAATGCTAAACACAAATGCAGAAGGCAGTTGTCTCAAGGTTATAAGGCAATAGGAATGATAATAACCAGATTCTTACTATGTCCCTATACATAATCCTGCCGAGCAGCGAAGGTTGGCACCCTCAGAATAAACCATGCGAGATTGGCGCCACCACTCAGCATTGTCTTTCCCTGATGAAAAATTGTGCCCTAGAATGATATGCAGGTACAAAAAAAGAGACATGATATGAATGAAAAACATACAAACTTCTAGTTAATCTACCAACAAGATATGTGTACTAAACATAGCCATGGAATACAAAAGGACAAATGGCTTCCAGGGACCGGACATAAGGTGCATCCTAGATGACTATGTATATTTCCTAGGACTATTGTTCTACCCTAGTGTCCACAAAAAACACTTAAACCAAGGTACATCACCAGCACAGATAAATCTAAATTATTAGTCCTGTAATGATGATAATCCCTAGAAAAGGAATGTGTCTCGTCCCTTTAACCAGACGTACATTCCCCATTATTACCAGTCCCATGTCCCAAATGTTGGTTCTTGATATAAATCTATTGTAATGTGTCTTACTAGTTTAAACAGAGGTACATTCGCCATTGTTACCAATACCAAGATACTGTCACAGTTAACAAAGTGGAAACATTGTTTCGCCTCAATGCGTTTCCCCTTATAGATGCCGGTTCATCAGGAGGCTAGGGGGAATTAAGAGTGTTCCCTATGATGCCTGGATAACAGCTTTTAGTACTGCCCCTCTTGTGATTTGTAGTATATAGAGTGTACCGCTAACAGTTGTTACTATTGACTTAGTGACCGTAACATGAATGAGCTAAGTCCATGGTACAGCTGCTAGAAGATGTACTGGCTCGGGGCTATGTATAACTCATGTCCTGACATATGTATGTAGAATGTGTTGTATTGGTGAAGTTTCCAAGTGACCTAAAGTTTGGGTACAAACAACCTCTTCAGGAAAAGCAGATGCTTGTCAAATGTCACCCTGCATGAGGGAATCTTTGTCGTAACTTGGGACAGTTTGTATTCAGGGATCTGTTTGTATTGTAGCGATACCCTCTTTTACTTTGACCGGGAGGTGAAACGTCGAAGAGCAGAAGAAGCAAACTTGTGGAATGAGCCCCAAGATGTGTCTCATACAGAAAGAGACGACGATCGAGAGCTGTACAATTTACTGCAGAAGCGATTATGGACCCGGAGGGGCTCAGAGGTCAGTAAGTGACTGGAAATCGTGAATGTCACAAGCTGATTGAATAAAGAAAATGTACAAAGATGTATGGAACTGGAATAACTGTATAGTTCCATACTTACCAACACTGATATTTGTCAAATAAAGATGTTTAAATTCTGGTTTGGGAACAGCAAAATAGATTGCAAATTTTGGGGGTAAGGGCAAACGAAAACCTTGTTTCACTAAATTTGCCAAGATTGTTTCCAGAAAATTGGGACAGCAAATTTAGATGTAATTTTAGTGGTCAAACATCAACAGCCAAGTTAACTGTGGGGTATACACAAATCCATACAAAAAGAAAAAATATGGAGAAACCTTTACAAAAAGACCACCCTTTTTAATATACATATTTTTCAATTTCTTTGAGAAGACCCCACTGCATCACTATTTTTCAGTGCTATTTCCATGCAGGAGATTTGGCCCTCTATGCCAGAAAAATTGAGCTTTGGCCTTTTATGTACAGCAGAGCTACTCTGAACAGAATGTTGCATCTGAAAATGATAGTAAAATGCAAACATCTGCTTTCCGCCATGTTGCGGAAATAAGTAATAATAGGTCTTAAAGAGTACCTGTTGCCAGGTCAAGGAAAAATAGTTTTACCAGTTTTGTTGTTTTTTGTTTGTTTTTTTTTAAATCTGCTACACCGTTCCTTTTTGCATTGTGCAAATTTTATGGTTTTTACAAGAGGGTGTAATAATGCAGAGCACTTTAAAGACATGCCTCCAGAAAATCTGGCATGCACCACCCCCTTGTAAAGACTGTAAAAATAATCATCAAATAGAAATATCTCTCTAGTAACCGTATGGCGGATTTACAAAGAATAAAAAAAATGGAATACTCACTGGAGCAGTGGGCATAAAATCAGAGCAAAAATTTGTTTGCCTTTTTAGCAAAGTATTTATTGTTCACGATCGTAAAAAAGACCTTTCAACAGGTCAAAAGTAGAACAAAACTTTAGTCCCAATTGTACTGGCAGTTTTTGGGCTGATCATTGAATATAATTGGGAATTTAATATATTCTTCAGATTTTCAATATTAAGGTCACTGTGAAAATCACTGGAAATACAATGAAGGATTAAAGGCTAAGAATACAGACCTAAGATGACAGAAAGAGATGCATGAGCTTTGAAGTCAGTAATGGCCAGCATGCTCAGGAAGACAGGTGAAGAAGAACAGCGTTGTATCTTTGTATGAGATGCTTGTGATTTTCCATCTCTTACTCAGGGTTACAGCCGACTGAGTTTTGATATCAGCGCCCACAGACAGATACGTAAAGATGTGAAGGATCGTTGGAGATCTCTTCTGGAAAATCTAGGTGAGCCAATGATTAACAAATATGTTCACAAGGTTTATCCTGTAAACCTGACATGGCAAATAAAGCCTTATGCTGGGATCACACATGCGAGGAATACGGCCGAGTCGCGCATGTTAATACCCGGCACTGCCTCCAGCACTCAGGAGCGTGCCCACAGACAGATACGTAAAGATGTGAAGGATCGTTGGAGATCTCTTCTGGAAAATCTAGGTGAGCCAATGATTAACAAATATTTTCACAAGGTTTATCCTGTAAACCTGACATGGCAAATAAAGCCTTATGCTGGGATCACACATGCGAGGAATACGGCCGAGTCGCGCATGTTAATACCCGGCACTGCCTCCAGCACTCAGGAGCTATGTATTGCTATGTATTGCTATGTGCTATGTATTGCTATGTGGCCGCATGCTCTGATCTGAGTGCCGGGTATTAACTTGCGAGACTCTGCCAAATTCCTCACGTGTGATCCCGGCCTTAGACATTGCCTGTAGAATCTGAGGGCTGTCTAGATTGTTGCAGATTGTTTTTGAAAATTTCTGGTGGATTGTTCCAATTGAGTTCAATGTGGGGATGCGTAGGAGTCAAAATCTCTGACAAATATCAATTTTGGTTGTTTCTGTTGCAAAATATGTACCATACATCCAGATGAGTTAAAAATAAGAAAAGTTGTAAACTTCTCCTGATGGTCCTGTGACAAACATCTCCTTGTCCCCCTCCAGTATCTGTACTCCCAGCCTGTAGTGATCACTTGTGATCAGATATCTGTGCTGGTCGCCAAAAAATGTAGGGACCAGAGAAGTGTCAACAACTGCCAGGGAAGGTGAATGCAGTGCTTTTATATTGCAGATGCTTTGCTGTTTTCCACAGGAAAATTCAAAAAATAGATCACATCCAAAGTTTGCACAATGCAATAAGGCTGCAAATTTTCCTTTCATTTTCTATGCATTTGTGTGAATATACCCTTATTTTTCCAGTCTCTCAGATTCTTTCTTTCACACTCAGGTTTTCATAATGAAGCCGATTCTTTGCTCACTGTGACCTCCAACCACTCCTATAATAGTATGCGGGACCCCACAGAGGCTCGTCGTCTGCTCAACCAGTTGGCCCAAGAGACCAGCATATTTGAACAGCACAACCTTCCACCTCCTGAGAGGTACCTTTTCGTTCTGGTAAGTCAAGTGGAAGACTAAAGATTTAGAAATACTCCCTTGTATCCTATGACATCATTTAAGCTGACCATATCTGTTCTATAGCTGTTAAGCCATCTTGGGCATTCCCGTATACAGGATTGCTCGTTCTATGAGAAAGCCGCTGACAGACATATCTGCTGGTGGCTTATCTCTGGGATAACAATGTGATCGGCGGTCTGAAATCGGACATGCCTCATCAACATTTTCCCTGAAGATCAGTTGGCTGGTGACCTCTTACACATTAAATTGTTTTCCAAACCCATCAATATCGGCGGGTGCAGCTGACATTGATTTAATGTGTATGGAAGACCTTTAGACATGTATTACATTAGTACATATCAAAAAAGTTGTGTAAAATAGGAAAAACCTTGACTGTGGTTCAAAAAACAGTGCCACACTTGTCTACAGATTGTGTGAGATTTTGCAACTCGACCACATTTACATAAATGGACCTGAGTTCATTACAACAAGATACAACCATTGTGAGCAACAACCATCTATATATATAAACGCCTTATCGTGTCTGTCTGTAACCGAAATCGCGGGCCGCTGACTGATCGCGGCCGCCAGGCCTCCGCCAGGTTGCAACCAACCAGCGACAGGCGCAGCTGTTTGTAACTGTAAGCTGCGCCTGCCGCTGATTGTTCGTGGCCTGGCGGCCGCAACCTATCAGCGGCAGGCACAGGCCGTAATCTTTAAAAAAAGAGACTTAAAATTAAAAAAAAAAAGTTATTTTCACCTTCCAACGGCCTCCTGTCTTCTTTCCACGTGCCCGGCCTCGCGTTCCCAGTAATGCTTTGCGGCTTAGACCGCTGATGACGTCACTCTCGCAAGAAAGAAGACCGACGTCACTCTCACGAGAGCGAGAAAGAAGACCGACGTCATCAGCGGTCTAAGCCGCAAAGCATTACTGGGAACGCGAGGCTGGGTGCATGGAAAGAAGACAGGAGGCCGTCGGAAGGTGAGAATAACTTTTTTTCATTTTTTAATATTATTTTTGTACCGGGCCGCGGCAGTGATTGGTCGCGGACAGAGGGCCGCGACGCTGATCGGTCGCGGCTACACGGAAAGGGGGGTGAGGGGACCATGCATACCAGGAAAGGGGGTGAGGGGACCATGCATACCAGGAAAGGGGGGTGAGGGGACCATGCATACCAGGATTGGGGGCTGAGGGGACCATGCATACCAGGAATGGGGGGCGAGAGGACCATGCATACCAGGACTGGGGGGTGAGGGGACCATGCATACCCCAAAAGGGGGGTAAGAAGACCATGCATACCAGGATTGGGGGGTGAGGGGACCATGCATATCAGGAAAGGGGGTGAGGGGACCATGCATACCAGGAAAGGGGAGTGAGGATACCATGCATACCAGGATTAGGGGGTGAGGGGACCATACATACCAGGAAAGGGGGGTGACGGTGAGCATACATACCAGGATTGGGGTGTGAGAGGACCATGCATACCAGGATAGGGGGGTGAGGGGACCATGCATACCAGGATTGGGGGGGTGAGAGGACCATGCATACTAGGACTGGGGGGGTGAGGGGACCATGAATACCTCGAAAGGGGGGTAAGAGGACCATGCATACCAGGATTGGAGGGTGAGGGGACCATTCATATCAGGAAAGGGGGGTGAGGGGACCATGCATACCAGGAAAGGGGGTGAGGATACCGTGCATACCAGGATTGGGGGGTGAGGGGACCATACATACCAGGAAAGGGGGTGACTGTGAGCATACATACCAGGATTGGGGTATGAGAGGACCATGCATACCAACAAAGGGGGGTGAGGGGACCATGCATACCAAGAAAGGGGGGTGAGGGGACCATGCATACCATGATAGGGGGGTGAGGGGACCATGCATACCAGGATTGGGGGGTGAGAGGACCATGCATACCCGGATTGGGGGGGTGAGGGGACCATGCATACCCCGAAAGGGGGGGGTAAGAGGACCATGCATACCAGGAAAGAGGGGTGAGAGGACCATGCATACCAGGATTGGGGGGTGAGGTGACCATGCATATCAGGAAAGGGGGGTAAGGGGACCATGCATACCAGGATAGGGGGTGAGGGGACCATGCATACCAGGAAAGGGGGTGAGGATACCGTGCATACCAGGATTGGGGGGTGAGGGGACCATACATACCAGGAAAGGGGGGTGACGGTGAGCATACATACCAGGATTGGGTTGTGAGAGGACCATGCATACCAGCAAAGGGGGGTGAGGGGACCATGCATACCAAGAAAGGGGGGTGAGGGGACCATGCATACCATGATAGGGTGGTGAGGGGACCATGCATGCCAGGATTGGGGGGTGAGAGGACCATGCATACCAGGATTGGGGGGGTGAGGGGACCATGCATACCCCGGAAGGGGGGGTAAGAGGACCATGCATACCAGAAAAGAGGGGTGAGAGGACCATGCATACCAGAAAAGAGGGGTGAGAGGACCATGCATACCAGAAAAGAGGGGTGAGAGGACCATGCATACCAGAAAAGAGGGGTGAGAGGACCATGCATACCAGGATTGGGGGGTGAGGGGACCATGCATACCAGGATTGGGGGGTGAGGGGACCATGCATACCAGGATTGGGGGTGAGGGGACCATGCATACCCCGAAAGGGGGGTGAGAGGACCATGCATACCAGGAAAGAGGGGTGAGAGGACCATGCATATCAGGATTTGGGGGTGAGGGGACCATGCATACCAAGAAAGGGGGGGTGAGGGGACCATGCATACCAGGATTGGGGGTGATAGGACCATGCATACCAGGATTGGGGGGTGAGGGGACTATGCATACCCCGAAAGGGGGGTAAGAGGACCATGCATACCAGGAAAGAGGGGTGAGAGGACCATGCATACCAGGATTGGGGGGTGAGGGGACCATGCATACCCCGAAAGGGGAGTAAGAAGACCATGCATACCAGGAAAGAGGTGAGAGGACCATGCATACCAGGATTGGGGGGTGAGAGGACCATGCATTCCAGGATTGGGGGGTCAGGGGACCATGCATTCCCGGATAGGGGGTTGAGGGGTAGCATGCATATCAGGATTGGGGGTGGCGAGAACCATACATATCAAGATTGGGGGTGAGAGAACCATACATATCAAGATTGGGGGGTGCATTATTATTAAATCTTCAAAAATAAGCTGCATATATATTCTAGAATACCCGATGCGTTAGAATCGGGCCACCATCTAGTCTACTATATAATCGTCTAATTCTGTCTGTCTGTAACGGAAATCCCGCGGCGCTGATTGGTCGCACCCGGCCGGCCGCGAACAATCAGCACATTCGAACGACGCACGCCTCCGTCGGGAGATCTGCAACGCGGAGAGACAGATTCTAGAATACCCGATGCATTAGAATCCAGCCACCATCTAGTGTTTTTATAATCCTGCACAACCCTTTAAAGGGAATCTGTCACCCCTTTTTTGAGATATCATATAATGATATAATTCAGTTGTGTGTCACATAAGGATTCTCTTAGTACTTTTGCTTCCCCCTGAGCCCGCAACTTTCATGCATAAATGCCTTGTTTAGGCTGGTTTCACATTCGCGCTTTTTAAGCGCACGCACGGCCGGGGGTAGCTCCGCCCCCGAGCCGGCTCTCTGCCCGGCGTGCCCGCCCCTTCCTTGTAGCGCCGCCTCCTAGCGCACAGCGGCGCCTGCGATCGGCGCACCCTATCTTTAGCATAGGGTGCGCAGATCGTGCGCAGGCCGTGCGCTAGTTGCGCTTTGACCTGCACTGCGCACTTTTGACGGTGCGCCGTGCGCGCCAAAATCAAACTTTTCGGATTTTGGCGCGCACGGCGCACCGTCAAAAGTGCGCAGCGCAGGTCAAAGCGCAACTAGCGCACGGCCTGCGCACGATCTGCGCACCCTATGCTAAAGATAGGGTGCGCCGATCGCAGGCGCCGCTGTGCGCTAGGAGGCGGCGCTACAAGGAAGGGGCGGGCACGCCGGGCAGAGAGTCGGCTCGGGGGCGGAGCTACCCCCGGCCGTGCGTGCGCTTAAAAAGCGCGAATGGAAACCAGCCTTATATCGGTTCAGATGTATGTAAACTGCCGCTGTCCGGTCCGCTGGGCGGGGCTTATTCACCTGCTCCCCCCTCCCTTTCTTGCTCTACGCATTTCTTCTTGAGTAGAGCAAGACAGGGAGGGGGGAGCAGGTGAATAAGCCCCGCCCATCGGACCGGACCATGGCAGTTTACATACATCTGAACCGATATAAAAACGGTATTTATGCATGAAAGGTGCGGGGTCAGGGGGAAGCAAAAGTACTAAGAGAATCCTTATGTGATACGCAATTGAATGATATCATTATATGATATCTCAAAAAAGGGGTAACAGATTCCCTTTAAGAGCACATACAAGACCATCGTGTTATATAGCTCATTTATACTCACACGAAATTCAAAGCCAAGAAAAAAAGGAAAGTCCACTGACTCCACCAGGTAATCAGATATCAGGTGGGAGCCATACAACTTCAGTTTGTCTAACAGAAGATGTGGCTTTCTAAAGCCCCCGTCACACAGAGACACAAGTTTTGTGATGCAACAACGATTTCACCAGCGAGATCGCTGTGTGTGACACCGTGCCGGTATCGCTGATCGTTGTTGGAAAGCCCTGGACATTTTTTTGATCGCTGTTCTCCCGCTGGCCAGCACGCATCGCTGCGCGTGACAGGCGGGAGACCAGCGATCAGCGCGCTGGTAAGTAAGGTAAACGCAGGGTTTCTAAGCAGCGCGCTGTGCTTAGAAACCCAATGTGTACCTTAGTTACCAGCTCCCTGCATCAGCGCGATAGTAACTAACATACACAGCGACACCGCGCACTCTGCGTCACTGGTGCTGATCGCTGGTGAAGCTGCCTGTTTGACAGCTCACCAGCGATCATGTAGCGACTCACCAGCGATCCTGACAAGTTGATATCGTTGTCGGGATCGCTGGTGAGTCGCTATGTGTGACGGGGCCCTTAGTTTTGCAATAGTATTATTAATTTAATTTAGAACTTCCTCTTTCAAATACTGTCCAGTCCCTATTAATCGGGTTCTAAACAAATTATAGATTAATTTAAGGGAACCTATAATAAAACTAAATCCATATATTTGATATTGCTTAGAGCTATGTCCTTCTAGTTGGTATTTTATCGGTTCATGCCAATATGACCTCTTTGCTCTTGCCCCTGTGGCACGCTCCTCATATCTTACCACCACACATAGTTTACTGTAGAAGACCTGCAGAAAGGTGATGTTCAGTGGCCCTTCCAGGGATTTATATATTTTAAATGTTCTGTATCGGGGCATTTGAAGAAGGGAAGAATAATATATGTTGTATTTTTTAAGCATACCATTTAATATGCTATATATGAATCATATCAGTTTCTGATAATTAGAACTCATGTAAGATTTGTGTAGCACATCATAAAACATCTCCATATCTATGATGGCAACAATATCTGACCCTGGCTCTCCTTCTGAAGATTAACTTTTCATCCAAGGCTTTTGAACAGTATGTACAGTAATAGAATATCCATATTTGACATGGTGAGTCTCTGTAGTGCAGGAGGAGATGGATTTATGGTCTTCATTGAAAGGTCCCTCCATCGCCCCCCTCCCCCACCATCTTCCCTCAGGCTTGTCACACAATGTTCTGGATTGTGTGATTTGCAGTAAGTGGTGACAGAACAGACACTAATAACAAGTGTTAAATGTCAGCTCTGTAGTGTTTCATTCCACAGAGATCTGTTAGCGCTGATGATGAGGATGAGGAAGCCCTTATGGTTTTTGTTATGGAGAGTGTAACACTATAGAGAACAGAGATGAGTCCATAAAGGTGATACCATTTATTTATGTGACCAATGACCTTTTGACAGCAAAACGTAACGGTGACCACTCTCTGCTCATTCTTCTCAACCTATCTGCAGCTTTCGACACTGTTGACCACCATCTCCTACTCTCTAGGCTCCAGTCACTAGACATTAAGGACACTGCTCTCTCCTGGTTCTCTTCCTATCTTTCTGACTGCTCCTTCAGTGTTTTGTTCTCTGGCTCCACGTCATCTCCTCTTCCTTTCGCTGTCGGGTACCTCAGGGCTCAGTCCTTGGCCCCCTTCTCTTCTCTGTCTACACAGCCCCAATTGGACAGACCATAAGCAGATTTGGCTTTCAGTACCATCTTTATGCTGATGACACACAACTATATACATCATTCCCCGACCTTACCCCTGCTGCACTACAGAACACCAGTGACTGTCTGTCCGCAGTCTCCAACATCATGTCCGCTCTCTATCTGAAACTCAACCTCTCCAAAACTAAACTTCTTCTGCTCCCGCCGTCTACTAACCTGCCTAAATCTGACATTTCCCTCTCTGTGGGTGGCACCACAATAACAACCCGGCAGCAGGCGCACTGTCTGGGTGTTATGTTTGACACCAATCTCTCCTTCACATCCCATATACAATCTCTTGCTCGCTCTTGCCACTTACACCTAAAGAACATCTCTAAAATCCACCCTTTTCTCACCATGGAAACAACAAAAACCCTCACTGTAGCATTGATCCACTCCCGCCTGGATTACTGCAACACTCTATTAATTGGCCTCCCCGTTACTTGACTATCCCCTCTCCAGTCCATACTTAGATCACCCTGGCTGCTGCATTATCTGGCTAATCGGTACTCGGACACGTCCGCTCTTTGCCAGTCCTTACATTGGCTGCCCATTCAATATAGGATCCAATTCAAAGTACTTGTTCTCAGCCACAAAGCTCTCCAAAGTGCAGCACCCCCCTACATCTCCTCCCTCATTTCTGACTATCTGCCTAACTGACTGCTGTGCTCTGCAGACGACTTTCGACTAACCTCTGCACTAATCCGTACCTCGCACTCCTGACTCCAAGACTTCTCCCATGCTGCGCCAATCCTATGGAGTGCTCTACCCCAAGAAATTAGGACTATCCACAATTTGCATAGTTTCAGGCGCTCCCTCAAAACACCTTTGTTTAGAGCGGCCTATCACGTTCACTAATCAGTCATTCTATGTGTAAGTGTGCATGTGTAGCCCACTCACTATCTCCATCCATCCATCCATCCATCCCTCACTCCCTCAAGATGGCTGGACCATCATTGTAAATGCACCATTGTAAATACACACCTGTACTTTGTTTCTCCCCCACCTCATTGTAGATTGCTTTCACGAGCAGGGTCGTCTAATTTTGCTTTAATTATTGTATTAACGTTGTTACTTATGACTTGTGTTTTGAAACTGTTAAACTATAAAGCTATAAAACTATATATGTTGGCGCTATATAAATAAAAATGATGATGATTATTATTATTATTATTATTATTATTATTATTATTATTATTATTATTATTATTATTATCTAATGTTTTTCAGGACCGGCTTATCGTTCTCGATACGGGAACAGAGTTTGTATCTATTGCAAGACAATTTTACCCCCCTGAGACCTTGGACAGCAATGAGAAGGAGAGTGTTGGGCTTGGCACTGCTGTCCTGGTTAGCCCGGGCCAGCAAAAAGTGGAAAATGGTGAAGACAAGGAGGAAGAAGAATGTGTTGAGGTGGACGAAGAAAGTTTTCTGGTCAATCTTACCGAATGATAATGACCAATATTGGCCTCCATCTTTTAACTATTATCCTCAGCTTTCTGTTCTCCTCCACTCTATAGCCCACCATGCCACTACACTGCTCATCCTCTGCCAACCATGCCCACTTCCTCCTATACAATCATGATATAAATATAGATGTTTTCATCATTCAAATAGAATCTTTCTCCTGCCGCAGGGGTTAGCAACCGCCAGAACAACAGCTTTTGTGATACTACAGCTCACAGCATACCCTGATTGTGAGAAGGCTGAATCCTGTTTTACATTAAGATCCGAACATATGTTTATTTTAATAACAATTTTTTAGGTCAAAATACTTCCAAAAGTGACTGTTCTTTTTAAAGAGTCTGTCTTGTTTCAAGTTATTATATGTTTTATGTAACAGTTTTTCATTAATATCCCACTCTAGAGAAATATTATTTATTTTACTCATTTATATAGCGCCATTAATTCCACAGCGCTTTATAGACATTATAATCACTGTCCCCGATGGGGCTCACAATCTAAATGTTACAATTAATATGGTAGTCCGATCCTAAGGGTTGATTTAGCTTGTTTTGGTAAGTGGTATTACGTCAGGATCCCAGGAAAGGACAATGGTGACAAACCCTGTGGGAGAACTTGGGGTGGCTGTAGTGGATGCTACTAAGCTTTATCAGAAAAGAGAGATACCTAAAAATGTTCAGTGAGATTTGCTGTGTAAGCAAAAGATAGGCTGTCGATGAAGTTAAAAATAAATCTAGGATTTCTGATGATCAGAATCTAGAGCTCCACAGAGTGCTACAGCACATGCTCACATTTTTCCTACACAGTGCCATCCCTTTCCAAATACTTCAACTCAGCTAGGCTCTTCGGTGGGATTTCCACATTCATTACTCATCTCCTTTGTGTTTGTCTGAATCAACACTTCAGTAACGTAATAAACAGAATTATTCCTTGTCATAGTCGAGATTAGAGTGAATCTGCCTGCAACCCACAGGAGTAGAAACAATCTAAGAAAATCCATGCTCTGCCTAGAATATTCTGACTCCGTTGTGTCTTCAGACTGTGATATTACAGTTATAGAGGTAGACAATGAGGCCTAGAGCCTTAGAGCAGACAGGGCAAGGGCTCATGCAGAAGTCCATGAAGCTCGGTCCGAATTCGGATCGCAATGCACGGACTCTCCTTGAGTCTCCTGACTCAAACTCATACATGCCTATAAGGGAGTTGCGCTCAGGCCACTGGACAGTCTGTGCATTGCGATCCGTGCTCTGACCAAGGTTCATGGACATCTGCAATACCCCATAGCCTGAACTACTTCTCCTGATTCCCAAGACACCGTTTACCTACAACCTTTACTATGGAGATATGAACAGCAGAAGTCGGTGACCTCTAAGCAATGTATTAGGCTACTCTGTCCTGCCTTGCAGATCACTTACATCTGTCTACTGCCAGAGCAGATTGCAGCTGATCAGTGTGTATGGCAAGTGATGGAGAGCCACTACAATAAGTGCTGAGCTGTGCTGAGCAGTCTAAACAAGGAAGGGATGCAGCGCTCTCTTGTCGTTTGGTCCAAGTACAGAAGAAAAATGGGATGAGACGCCTGAGGTGCCGCTTTAGGGCTCGTTCTCATCTGCATATAAATCGGATGACTGCAATCCAATAAAAAATCGTATTGCACTCTGATGTTATTCAGTGCTCAACTGTGAGGTTTTTTTTTTTCTCCGCTCAGATTGGACTGAGAAAAAAAATCACAGTGTGCTGCGAGTGCCTGCGTATGTTGGATGAGACTCACCAATGCAAATCAATGGATGCGAGAAAAAAATTGCACAGCACACAGACCATGCTTTTGCGGTCAGATTTTTACACAGACATCTCAATGGAAACTCGATATTTCTTCAATCAAGTACACTAAATTCCCAGCTCGAACTGTCAGAATAGATATATAGATAGAAAGAAGTCAGTGAGATTTATAATTAGTGCTTTGTGTGTGTAGTTTCCTGTTCTAGCACATGACGTACTATCCTGTCCAGGTGACCCAGGCCCGTATGACCATTGACGGGATAGTACGTCATACCGATCAGCTGCGCTCACGGGGGAGTGCGGCTGATCGCGGCCGGGTGTCAGCTGATACTCACAGCTGACACCCGGCACTAAGTACCAGGAGCGGTCATGGACCGCTCCCGGCACTTTAACCCCCGGAACACTGCATTGCAGCATTCCGGGAGCAGGCAGAGAGGCTGTCAGGGGGGTCCCAATCGCTCCCATGGTAACCCGATGTCGTCATGATGACATCTGGTTTACCGGAGCTCAGAGACATCCTGTCATGCGCAGAGCATGTCAGGAAGTCTCGGAGGCCAGTGCACAGAAACTGCAGCACTGACAGCTTATATGGCATGCTGCTCTGCATGCCATATGGGCGATAAGCCTGCACAAAATGAATGTCCCATAGTGGGACAAGGTTTAAAAGTTAGAATGAAATAAAAAAAAATTTCTTTAAATAATTGTAAAAATATAAAAAAAAAATCAATATTTATTCCATCATTAAATCAATATTTGAATAAAATCTAAACCATAGAAGTACACATATTTAGTGCTGACGCGTCTGTAACGACCCAACCTATAAAACTGTCCCACTAGTTAAGGTTAGTTTCACACTAGCATATGGAGGAGCTGCGCAGGGATGTGGACTTCCACTGTGAAGCTCCGCCCACTGCCGCGCCTCCTCCGTTCACCTCCGCCTACATTGGCATGTGGCCTGCGTACCCTATCTTTAGCATCAGCATGGCCTGCGTACCCAATGGTAAAGCTAGTGTGATACTAGCATAACCCCTTTAGTGAACATTTAAAAAAAGCAAAAAAATAATGCTTTATCATCATACCGCCAAGCAAAAAGTTGAATAACACGCGATCAAAAAGACAAATATAAATAAACGTGATACAGCTGAAAAGGTCATCTTGTCCTGCAAAAAACAAGCCACCATATAGCTCCATCACCAGAAAAATAAAGATATAGCTCTCAGAACAAAGCGATGCTAAAACATAAAAAATTTATATAAATGAGGTATTGCTGTCATCGTACTGACCCGAATAATGAAACTGCTTTATCAATTTTACCACACGTGGAATGGTATAAACGCCCTCCCCCAAAGAAGAAATTCATGAATTTCTGGTTTTTGCTCATTCTGCCTCCTAAAAATCGTAATAAAAAGCGATCAAAAAATGTCATGCGCCTAAAAATGGTACCAATAAAAACGTCAACTCGTCCTGCAAAAAACAAGACCTCACATGACTCTGTGGGCCAAAATATGGAAAAATTATAGCTCTCAAAATATGGTGATGCAAATACTATTTTTTGCAATAAAAAGCATCTTTTAGTGTGTGACAGCTGACAAACATAAAAACCCGCTATAAATACCCGCTATAAATAGTAAATCAAACCCCCTTTATCACCCGTTTAGTTAGGGAAAAATAATCAAATAAAAAAAGTGTAGTTATTTCCATTTTCCGGTTAGGGTTGGGGTTAAAGTTAGGGTTAGGGGTGTGTTAGGGTTAGATTTGGAGTTAGAATTGGGGGGTTTCCACTGTTTAGGCACATCAGGGGCTCTCCAAACATGACATTACGTCCGATCTCAATTCCAGCCAATTTTGCATTGAAAAGTCAAATGGCGCTCCTTCCCTTCCGAGCTCTGCCGTGTGCCCAAACAGTGGTTTACCAGGATATATGTGGTATCAGCCTACTCAGGGCAAATTGGACAACAACTTTTGTGGTCCAATTCCTCCTGTTACCCTTGATAGAATAAAACAAATTGGATCTGAAGTAAATTTTTGTGAAAAAAGTTAAATGTTCATTTTTTTTAATCATTCCAAAAATTCCTGTGAAGCACCTGAAGGGTTATTAAACTTCTTGAATGTGGTTTTGAGCACCTTGAGGGGGGCAGTTTTAGAATGGTGTCACTTTGGGGTATTTTCTTTTATATAGACCCCTCAAAGTGACTTCAAATGTGATGTGGTTCCTAAAAAAAATAGTGTTGTAAAAATGAGAAATCGCTGGTCGAATTTTAACCCTTATAACTTCCTAACAAAAAAAATGTGTGTTCAAAAATTGTGCTGATGTAAAGTAGACATGTGGGAACTGTGATTTATTAACTATTTTGTGTGACATATTTCTCTGTTTTAAGGGCATGAAAATTCAAGGTTGGAAAATTGCAAATTGCATGTTCATTGGCCCCTTCCCAAGCTAATAACACCAGCCCTCAGCTACCTCAAAATTCGCACATCCATTAGATGCACCAATTCTGACGCTTGTCCTTGTGACCTTGAATCTTCCCAATTGCCCTGGTGCGGTGGTAATCGGGGTAATGGTTTTGGGGGGGTTGATGTCAACTATGTAATGTCTTCTGACATCAAGCCCAGGGGTTAGTAATGGAGAGGTGTGTCACCCCTATTACTAACCCTGTATTCAAAAGAAAGAAACATACACACATACAAAAGTCCTTCAGTGTGTTCCAACAGCTGTTGTGAGCAGTCATGTTACTGATGTCACTGCTCATCAAAGTAGGACATCCATATTATGGATTTACAACAGACCCTGTGGATTTTTTTTTTTACTAATAAATGGATAAAAGAGGGTAATTGTTAGGGAGTGCTTTTTTTTTTTACAATGAAAGGACTTTTGTACATTTTTCTGTCTTTTGATTATGGCATTGGTAATGAGGGTGACAGACTGACACACCTCTCCATTACTAACTCCTGGGCTTGATGTCGGTGAACATTACACAGCTGACATCAACCCCCAAAGCGTTAACCTGATTGCCACAGCACGAGGGCAATCGGGATGAGCTGAGGCGAAGTGTCAGAATTGGTGCATCTAATGGATGTGCTAGTTCTGGGGTTCGTATTATTAGTCTAGGAAGGGGCCAATATCCATGGCCCTTTCCCAGTTTATTAAGATAGCCTGAAGCTGCTTAGACTTTGCTGGTTATTAAAAATTGGGGGGTACCAATGTCATTTTTTTCGTGTTTTTTCCTTTTTACTAACCAGTAATGACTACGCAGACAGCTGTGAACTGTTATTAATAAGCTGTGAAGGTCCATGGATGTTGACCCCTTCCCTAAATAATAACACCAGCTCAAAGCTGTCTGCATTCCCTTAGCTGGTTATTAAAAAAGTGGGTTCCCACACCATTTTTTTTTTATTATTTATTTAATAGTGTTAATAAGACTTAACACCCTTTAGAACTACTTGAAAGGCACTAAAGTGTGCTAGTTTATTATATATAAGGGGATTGTGACATTAAATATCTACAGGACATATCCTGTTTATTCTATCTATATATCTATTTATTGGATCTATATCTGTATATAAGATTACTTTTAGTTTGTAAACTAGCTTTAACCCCTTATGACCGCCGATATGCCTTTTAACAGCAGCAGTTAAGAATTTTTCCTGTTGGTTCATTTTGATCACTGTCATAGACCCTATCACAGGTTTCAAAATATTAATATAAAAAAAAGTAAATCAAGCCCCCTTTCTTCACCCCCTTAGTTAAGTATAAATAATAAAATAAAAAAAATGCATTTATTTCCATTAGGGCTAGGGTTGGGGCTAGGGTTAGGGTTGGACTAGGGTAAGGTTGTGGTAATGGTTGGGATTAGGGTTGTGGCTAGGGGTGTGTTGAGGTTAGGCTTGGAGTTAGAATTGGGGGGTTCCACTGTTTAGGTAAATCAGGGGGTCTTCAAACGCGCCATGGCGCCGCCATTGATTCCAGCCAATTTTGCGTTCAAAGGGTCAAACAGGTTATCCCTCCCTTCTGAGCCATGTCATGCGCCCAAACAGTGGCTTTCCCTCACATATGGGGTATTGGCCGACTCGGGATAAATTGCACAACAAATTTTGTGGTCCATTTTCTCCTGATACCCTTGTGAAAATGAAAAAAAATGGTTCCAACGTAGATTTTTTTTTTTTGTCAAAAAAGTAAAATGTTCATTTTTTCCTTCCACATTGCTTTAGTTCTCGTGAAGCACCTGAAGGGTTAGTAAAGTTGTTGAATGTGGTTTTGTGCACCTTGAGGGGTGCAGTTTTAATAATGGTGTCACTTTTGGGTATTTTCTATCATATAGACCCCTCAAAGTGACTTCAAATGTGATGTGGTCCCTAAAAAAAAAATAGTGTTGTAAAAATGAGAAATCGCTTGTCAACTTTTAACCCTTATATCGTCCTAACAAAAAAAAATTGTTTCCAAAATTGTGCTGATGTAAAGTTGACATGTGAGAAATGTTATTCATTAACTATTTTGTGCGATATGACTGATTTAAGGGTACAAAAATTAAAAGTTTGTAAATTTTTCATAAATAAACGCGTCATAGCGTAGAAATTTTACTAGGCCGGAGTCACACTACCATAGAATAAGGATGAGTGCTATGCGAAAAAAAAATTGCATAGCACTCGGACCAATGTTAATCCATGGGGCAGCTCCCATCATTCGTTTTTTTTCTCGCCCGTATTATACATGCGAGAGAAATCGCAGCATGCTGCGATTTGCACTGTATTACGGCCGAGACTCACCAATGCAAGTCTATGGGTACGAGAAAAAAAATAGATTACACACGGACATGCGTGTGACTTGCGAGAAATATGCACCGGTGTCCTTTTAGAAAAGCCAGCAATTCAAGGCGCTGTAATGTAATTGCATATCAGTTATATTTATATATGTCAGTCACTAATAATCTTAGTAGTGTCTGTGTGTAAAATTTTGCAGCTGTAGGTTTTTAATAAAAGCATTTTTTCACGGAAATAAATGGTGTGGGCTCCCGTGCAATTTTCTCTGTCAGAGAGGGAAAGCCAGTGACTGAGAGCAGATATTAATAGCCTAGAGAGGGACCATGGTTATTGCCACCCCAGAAAAGGCGCATCTGTAAGATGCACCAATTCCGGCACTTAGCCTCTCTCTTCCCATTGCCCTGTAGCGGGTGTCATATGGGGTAATAAGGGGTTAATGTCAGTATAATATATATATGCTATGTGTATACATGTGTTCTATCTATTCTATTTTAATCTGTCAGTGTGATTTTACAGTATAGCACACTGAATTGACGGCTTTTCTAAGGGCTGGGATCCATTATATATCCATTTTTCAAGTCGGCGAGAAAATCTTGCCATACGGATGTCACACGGATGCTTAGATGAGAGAAAATCGCATCCTCGCATTGCACACGGATTACATACAGATCACTGTTCAGGGAACATTTCTGCGATTCTCGTCCGTGAAAAACGGACCGTTTTTTTTTTTTTATATGTTGTTTGTGACTCCAGCCTAACAGTGAAGTACAATATATCATGAAAAAACAGTCTCAGAATCAGTGGGATATGTTGAAGCGTTCCAGAGCTATAACCTCATAAAGTGACAGTGACCAGAATTGTAAAAATTGGCCTGGTCATTAAGTAGCAATTGGCTCTGTCACTAAGTGGTTATCACAGAATTACAATTAAAAATGGATTGCATATGCATGTCATATACTGTAGATGCTATGTGAGAAAAATTGCATTGTACTCGCCTGCTACTCATCCTACTTTTCTTGCTCAACACTGGAGTGAATTTTTTTTTTCCGCAGATTAGGGCGAGCCGTTAGTCAATAGCTGCAGAGCAGGAGGTGATTGGGTGAAGGTCACATCGTTTTGGCAACTACTTCAGCACAGTCTTGTAACATTCAGCAATAGTGATTATGGCCTGTGGTACTAAAGGGCTGCTGATATTGGATCTTGGATCATCCCTTTAACAATCTTGTTATAATGCATCAACTTAGTAGCTTAATTTTGTTTATACAGACAGACCAGGGGCTACATTTGTTTGGACACAGCAACGCTGTAAGATCAGGTTCTTGTAATACTTTATGCAGCGGCATCACCTGTCAATTATGACCATCTGCCAAGATGCTTTTCCAACATGTTGGGGAATCATTTGCACAGACATCTGCTAATGTGATTGGTTATCACCTATGAAATCATTACTGAATGGTACCATACATGTCAGTCTTAAAGCCGGTAACGTTGGGCACCTGGCTATATGGTCTCTCCAAAGTACCAGCCATAGCCAAACTAACATGCATTTGCTAGAAAACAAGTCTGATTTTTTTCATAAGAAAGCAACGCACAGATTCCTAACAAAAATAATTAGTAGCGGATTAAGTCGCTTTTTATCCCTCCAACAGAAGCAAGATAAGTGCTGGTGCCAGCAAAGTGGGTACAGGCTTTAAAATAACTTTCTCAGATTGCATATTGGCATGAAATCAGACATGGAGATTAATGGTGCTGAGCTTGTTGATTTCATAGAGGAGAATTGTGAAGGTCACATTGACATTGAAAAGCAGCCAGTTGATACTACCCGAATAAAGTGAGACAGCTGCACTAATAATGGAAGGAATGTTTATTAATCTTTAGATTAATAAAAAAAAAAAATGAAGAGATTAAGGATGCACCTCAATGACCCGAGAACGAGAAAACTGTGGAGAACGAGCCTATCGTAACGGGTGGAGGCAATGGATCCTTCTTATTTACTTGCAGTTTGCTATGAGCAGTTACAGACCCAGTCTTTAATCTCAGCATATGGACGACATCACTGGAGAAATGTTCAGGCAACATCATCAATCCTGTGACTGGAGGTACAAAAAAGTCACCAAACTGTAAATTAACGGCCAGAGTTCTATGAACAATTTCTTTCAATCCTCCCTCTCTGCTGCAGGGAAAACATGTTGTAAACCACCTGTCTTCCTTTAGCTGTGATTAACAGGTTACTCTTTTCCCTTTCTAAAATCAACAGGTTATCACCTGCCCTCCCACCACTGCCCAAGGACACAATTTTACCAGTAACCCATCCTTTCCACCACAGCTACCAGGTTACCTACATCTCCCTTGCTGAAAAGAGGGGAAAAATTACTTATACTACCATTCATATACATCTTGCGGTGGTCTCGTCTGGGCACGCCGGAAATGGCCACAAAAACCCACTCGGTTATAATCAACAGTGGTTTCATCCTGCCCAGCCAGCAATGTGTGATACTACCCTGATAATCTATAGTCAGGAGATTAATGTACATTATATAGAGATCCAGCACTGTGTGATCCTGTCCTGATAATCTATAGTCAGGAGATCACTGTACATTATATAAAGATCCAGCACTGTGTGATCCTGTCCTGATACTCTATAGTCAGGAGATCACTGCACATTATATAGAGATCCAGCACTGTGTGATCCTGTCCTGATAATCTACAGTCAGGAGATCACTGTACATTATGTAGAGATCCAACACTCTGTGATCCTGTCCTGATAATCTACTGTCAGGAGATCACTGGACATTATATAGAGATCTAGCAGTGTGATCCTCTCCTGATACTCTATAGTCAGGAGATCACTGTACATTATATAGGGATCCAGCACTGTGATCCTGTCCTGATAATCTATAGTCAGGAGATCACTGTATATTATATAGAGATCCAGCACTGTGTGATCCTCTTCTGATAATCTATAGTCAGGAGATCACTGTACATTATATAGAGATCCAGCACTGTGTGATCCTGTCCTGATAATCTACAGTCAGGAGATCACTGTACATTATATAGAGATCTAGCACTGTGTGATCCTGTCCTGATACTCTATAGTCAGGAGATCACTGTACATTATATAGGGATCCAGCACTGTGTGATCCTGTCCTAATAATCTACAGTCAGCAAATCACTTTACATTATATAGAGATTCAGCACTGAGTGATCCTGTCCTGATAAAGTACAGTCAGGAGATCACTGTACATTATATAGATAACCAGCACTGTGTGATCCTGTCCTGATAATCTACAGTCATCAAATCACAGCCCTGTGTGATCCTGTCCTAATAATCTACAGTCAGGAGATCACTGTACATTATATAGAGATCCAGCCCTGTGTGATCCTGTCCTGATAATCTACAGTCATCAAATCACAGCCCTGTGTGATCCTGTCCTAATAATCTACAGTCAGGAGATCACTGTACATTATATAGAGATCCAGCCCTGTGTGATCCTGTCCTGATAATCTACAGTCAGGAGATCACTGTACACTATATAGAGATCCAGCACTGTGTGATCCTGTCCTAATAATCTACAGTCAGCAAATCACTGTATATTAGAGATCCAGTACGGTGTGATCCTGTCCTAATAATCTACAGTCAGGAGATCACTATACATTATATAGAGATCCAGCACTGTGTGATCCTGTCCTGATACTCTATTGTGAGAAGATCACTGTACATTATATAGAGATCCAGCACTGTGTGATCCTATCCTGATAATCTACAGTCAGGAGATTACGGTACATTATATAGAGATCCAGCCCTGTGTGATCCTGTCCTGATTATCTACAGTCAGGAGATCACTGTACATTACAGAGATCCAGCACTGTGCGATCCTGTCCTAATAATCTACAGTCAGCAAATCACTTTACATTATATAGAGATTCAGCACTGTGTGATCGTGTCCTAATAATCTACAGTCAGGAGATCTCTGTACATTATATAGAGATACAGCACTGTGTGATCCTGTCCTGATAATCTATAGTCAGGATATCACTGTATATTATATAGAGATCCAGCACTGTGTGATCCTCTTCTGATAATCTATAGTCAGGAGATCACTGTACATTATATAAAGATCCAGCACTGTGTGATCCTGTCCTGATAATCTACAGTCAGGAGATCACTGTACATTATATAGAGATACAGCACTGTGTGATCCTGTCCTGATAATCTATAGTCAGGATATCACTGTATATTATATAGAGATCCAGCACTGTGTGATCCTCTTCTGATAATCTATAGTCAGGAGATCACTGTACATTATATAAAGATCCAGCACTGTGTGATCCTGTCCTGATAATCTACAGTCAGGAGATCACTGTACATTATATAGAGATCCAACACTCTGTGATCCTGTCCTGATAATCTACTGTCAGGAGATCACTGGACATTATATAGAGATCTAGCACTGTGTGATCCTGTCCTGATACTCTATAGTCAGGAGATCACTGTACATTATATAGGGATCCAGCACTGTGTGATCCTGTCCTGATAATGTACAGTCAGGAGATCACTGTACATTATATAGAGATACAGCACTGTGTGATCCTGTCCTGATAATCTATAGTCAGGAGATCACTGTATATTATATAGAGATCCAGCACTATGTGATCCTCTTCTGATAATCTATAGTCAGGAGATCACTGTACATTATATAAAGATCCAACACTGTGTGATCCTGTCCTGATACTCTATAGTCAGGAGATCACTGCACATTATATAGAGATCCAGCATTGTGTAATCCTGTCCTGATAATCTACAGTCAGGAGATCACTGTACATTATATAGAGATCCAACACTGTGTGATCCTGTCCTGATAATCTACTGTCAGAAGATCACTGGACATTGTATAGAGATCTAGCACTGTGTGATCCTGTCCTGATACTCTATAGTCAGGAGATCACTGTACATTATATAGATAACCAGCACTGTGTGATCCTGTCCTGATAATCTACAGTCAGCAAATCACAGCCCTGTGTGATCCTGTCCTAATAATCTACAGTCAGGAGATCACTGTACATTATATAGAGATCCAGCCCTGTGTGATCCTGTCCTGATAATCTACAGTCATGAGATCACTGTATATTAGAGATCCAGTACGGTGTGATCCTGTCCTAATAATCTACAGTCAGGAGATCACTATACATTATATAGAGATCCAGCACTGTGTGATCCTGTCCTGATACTCTATTGTGAGAAGATCACTGTACATTATATAGAGATCCAGCTCTGTGTGATCCTACCCTGATAATCTACAGTCAGGAGATTACTGTACATTATATAGAGATCCAGCACTGTGCGATCCTGTCCTAATAATCTACAGTCAGCAAATCACTTTACATTATATAGAGATTCAGCACTATGTGATCGTGTCCTAATAATCTACAGTCAGGAGATCTCTGTACATTATATAGAGATCCAGCACTGTATGATCCTGTCCTGGTAGTCTACAGTTAGGAGATCACTGTACATTATATAGAGATCCAGCACTGTGTGATCCTGTCCTAATAATCTACAGTCAGGAGATCTCTGTACATTATATAGAGATCCAGCACTGTATGATCCTGTCCTGGTAGTCTACAGTTAGGAGATCACTGTACATTATATAGAGATCCAGCACTGTGTGATCCTGTCCTAATAATCTACAGTCAGGAGATCTCTGTACATTATATAGAGATCCAGCACTGTGTGATCCTGTCCTGATAATCTACAGTCAGCAAATCATTGTACATTATATAGAGATCCAGCACTGTGTGATCCTGTCCTAATAATCTACAGTCAGGAGATCTCTGTACATTATATAGAGATCCAGCACTGTGTGATCCTGTCCTAATAATCTACAGTCAGCAGATCACTGTACATTATATAGAGATCCAGCACTGTATGATCCTGTCCTAATGATCTACAGTCAGGAGATCACTGTACATTATATAGAGATCCAGCACTGTATGATCCTGTCCTGGTAATCTACAGTCAGGAAATCACTGTACATTATATAGAGATCCAGCACTGTGTGATCCTTTCCTGATAATCGACAGTCAGAAGATCACTGTACATTATATAGAGATCCAGCACTGGGTGATCCTATCCTAATAATCTAGTCACCAAATAACTGTAAATTACATAGAGATCCAGCCCTGTGTGATCCTATCCTAATAATAATAATCTTTATTTATATAGTGCCAACATATTCCGCAGCGCTTTACAGTTTAACAGTTTCAAAACACAAGTCAACGTTAACAATGCAATAATTAAAGCAAAATAAGACGACCCTGCTCATGAGAGCTTACAATCTACAATGAGGTGGGGGAGATACAAAGTACAGGTGTGTGTTTACAATGATGGTCCAGCCATCTTGAGGGATGGATGGAGATAGTGAATGGGCTACACATGCACACTTACACATAGAATGACTGATTAGTGAACGTGATAGGCCGCTCTGAACAAATGTGTTTTGAGGGAGCGCCTGAAACTATGCAAATTGCGGATAGTCCTAATTTCTTGGGGTAGAGCATTTCAGAGGATTGGCGCAGTACGGGAGAAGTCTTGGAGTCGGTAGTGGAAGGTACGGATTAGTGCAAAGGTTAGTCGAAAGTCGTATGCAGAGCGCAGTGGTCGGTTAGGTCGATAGACAGAAATGAGGGAGGAGATGTAGGGGGGTGCCGCAATGTGGAGAGCTTTGTGGGTGAGAACAAGTACTTTGAATTGGATCCTATAATGAATGGGCAGCCAATGTAAGGACTGGCGAAGAGCGGACATTTCCGAGTACCGATTAGCCAGATAGATGACCCTGGCTGCTGCATTAAGTATGGACTGGAGAGGGGATAGTCGAGTGACGGGGAGGCCAATTAATAGAGCATTGCAGTAATCCAGGCGGGAGTGGATCAATGCTACAGTGAGGGTTTTTGTTGTTTCCATGGTGAGAAAAGGGCAGATTTTAGAGATGTTCTTTAGGTGTAAGTGGCAAGAGCGGGCAAGAGATTGTATATGGGATGTGAAGGAGAGATTGGTATCAAACATAACACCCAGACAGCGCGCCTGCTGCCGGGGTTTTATTTTGATGCCACATACGGAGAGGGAAATGTCAGATTTAGGGAGGTTAGTAGACGGCGGGAGCAGAAGAAGTTTAGTTTTGGAGAGGTTGAGTTTCAGATAGAGAGCGGACATGATGTTGGAGACTGCGGATAGACAGTCACTGGCGTTCTGTAGTACAGCGGAGGTAAGGTCGGGGAATGACATATAGTTGTGTGTCATCAGCATAAAGATGATACTGAAAGCCAAATCTGCTAATGGTCTGTCTAATTGGGGCTGTGTAGAGAGAGAAGAGAAGGGGGCCAAGGACTGAGCCCTGAGGTACCCCGACAGCGAGAGGAAGAGGAGATCACGTGGAGCCAGAGAACAAAACACTGAAGGAGTGGTCAGAAAGATAGGAAGAAAACCAGGAGAGAGCAGTGTCCTTAATGCCTAGTGACTGGAGCCTAGAGAGTAGGAGATGGTGGTCAACAGTGTCGAAAGCTGCAGATAGGTTGAGACGAATGAGCAGAGAGTGGTCACCGTTACGTTTTGCTGTCAGAAGGTCATTGGTCACTTTGATGAGTGCAGTTTCAGTCGAATGTAGGGAGCGGAGGCCGGACTGTGAAGGGTCTAGAAGGGAGTGAGTCGAGAGGTAACGGGTAAGGCGGGAGTAAACTAGGCGCTCCAAAAGTTTAGAGATGAAGGGGAGATTGGAGACTGGTCTGTAGTTGTTTGTGCAGGATGGGTCGAGAGCGGGTTTCTTTAGTAATGGAGTAACGATGGCGTGTTTGAAGGAGGATAAGAAAATGACCGAGGAGAGGGAGAGATTAAAGATTGCAGTTAGGTGAGTTGTGATGACTGGAGAGAGAGACTGGAGGAGATGTGAGGGAATGGGGTCGGTAGTGCAGGTGGTCGGACGAGAGGAAGAGAGTAGTCTGGAGACTTCTTCTGTGATGGGATCAAATGTGGAGAGTGAGCCAGGGGAGATGCAGGAAAGGATGGAAGTCACAGTACTTGGTGGTTGGGAGCAGATTTCCTGACGGATATTATCTATTTTTTTCTGTAAAGTGGGAGGCCAGGTTATCAGTACAAATGTCTGTGATAGGGGCTTGTGCTTTCGGCCTGAGAAGGGAGTGAAAGGTGTCAAAAAGTTTCTTGGGGTTGTTGACTAGTGAGATCAGGGTGGTGAAGTAGGTCTGTTTGGCGAGGTGAAGGGCAGCATTATAGGTTCTTAACATAAATTTGAAATGGATGAAGTCTTCTGGTGTGTGGGTTTTTCTCCATAGGCGTTCAGCACTCCTATAGAATCGCTGGAGAAGTTGAGTTTGCGATGTGAGCCAGGGCTGTTTTACTTTGTGCTTGGAGGTTCTGAGGGTGAGGAGAGCTACTTGGTCAAGGGTGCTTTTAAGAGTGTGGTTGTTGTGATGAACAGCCAGATCAGGACAGGAAAAAGAGGAGATTGGGGACAGTGATGAGTGTAGGGAATCTGAAAGTGTCTGAGGGTTAATGGCTTGTAGATTTCTGACTGTGTGGTAGGTAGGAGTGAGTTGGGGTGGGCGAGGATTTGTGAGCGTGAAGGAGAGAATGTTGTGGTCAGAGAGTGGAAGTGGTGAGTTATTTAGGTGGGAGATTGAACAGAGCCGGACAAAGAATAGATCAAGGATGTTACCGTCCTTGTGTGTCTCAGAGGTTGAAAGCTGCGAAAGGCCTAGAGAGGTGGTTAGTGAAAGAAGCTGGGATGCAGATGTGGAAGTAGGGCTGTTAATGGGGATGTTGAAGTCTCCCAGGATAAGAGTTGTTGTTCTGAGGACATGAAGTGCGGCAGCCAGGCTGAAAAGTGGTCAAGGAAGTGGGTGGGTGAGCCTGGGGGCCGGTATATGACCGCTACTCTGAGAGAGAGGGGACGGAAGAGCCTGATGGTTTGGACCTCAAAAGAAGGGAATATGAGGGATGGAACTGAAGAGAGTTTTTCAGAAAGTAGTTGTGCAGGGAAGGAAGCTTGTTACAAACAGAGCGTGCATTCCAGAGGGCACAATTAAAAGATGGAGATGAGGGAGTGCAAGTAATATTAATAAGATTATTATGGTTTCAATATGAGGTAGGGTAGGGATTGAGGTTGGGGGATCGTTGACCAGGGTTGGGGGAGATGTCCCCTGAAATCAGTAGGAGTAGCAAGATAAAGAGCAAATAGTTGTTTGAATTGTAAGTAGTTTTTTCTGCAATGTGTTTGGGCAAGATGGGCTGAGGTTTCTCTGGAAGGTGAGGAGTCCATGGGAGCTGTACATGGGAGAGGGAAGTATAGAGGGGTTGATGTGTATGAGTCGTGATGGAGGGGGATGGGGTGGTGAATATGTGTTAGACTGGCGGAATGCACCAAATAATAAAATGATAATGAGGTGTGTTCGCAGCCTGGGGTCCACCGTGCAGAGATGGAATACTGCTGTTAAGTAATGGCAGATACTATATGGCAGTGTAATAAGCGAACACACGCGGGTTAACGTCAACCGGTGTGTACGAGGCGGACTCTGTTGCCTCACAGAGCCGCACTACCGACATATATAATCGCCGAAGCCTGTTAAGCTCACAGAGCTCGCCAAAGTGAGCGCTGGTGTAAAGTCACAGGACTCTGCCCCAAGACACAGGGTCGGAGTCTCTCTAGACTCACCAGCACTCGGCGCCGCCGTAGATGAGGCACTTATGTGCCTTGCGCTGGATGGCACAATATGGCACTGGATGGCACAATATGGTGCTATGTGAGGTTCTGACCTGGAGCACTGTGGCCTAAAGCCTAGCCACTGACAGGTGCTGACTCTAACTACTAAACCCTAACAACAGGCACAACCAAGGGTAGGGGTATAAAATGAGTCAGTCACCAGATACATGCATCCATCATCATACACAACTTTAGCATAAGAGTCTATATTAGTGCATGGCTGAGCGGCCATGCAACTCTTTTATAGTGGCGTCCCTCCGGGACCTTCCCAGTGGTGGACCAATCCGAGCAGCCAGCTGCCAGCGATCTTGTCACATAGTAACGCTGCTCCTCCTCTGATCTCCTGTCAGTACGAGATCAGAGGAGAAGTGGCGTTACTATGAGTCAGGTCGCAGGGATCAGAAGAGAATCTGTGACAAGCACTGCTGGCAACAGCTGCACCAGGAAGCGATCTTGTCACAAAAAAAAGTAAAGAAAAAAAAATAAGCAGGTACGCAGGTTAGGGTTAGGGCTAGGGTTAGGGGTGTGTTGGGGTTAGGGTTGTGGTTAGGGTTATGGTTGGGATTAGGGTTAGGGGTGTGTTGGTGTTAAGGTTAGAATTAGAATTGGGAGTTTCCACTGTTTAGGCACATTAGGGGCTCTGCAAACGCAACATGATGCCCGCAGATCATTACATCAAAGTCTGCATTCCAGAACGTCACTTCTTCCCTTCCGAGCCGCACCGTGTGCCCAAACAGTAGTATTCTCCCACATATGGGGTACCAGCGTACTCAGGACAAAATGGACAACAACTTTTGGGGTCCAATTTCTCCTGTTACTCTTGTGAAAATAAAAAATTGGGGCTAAAAGATCATTTTTGCGGAAAAAAAATGATTTTTTTATTTTCAAGGCTCTACATTATAAACTTTAGTGAAACACTTGGGGGTTCAAAGTGCTCACCACACATCTAGATAAGTTCCTTGGGGGGTCTAGTTTCCAAAATGGGGTCACTTGTGGGGGGTTTCTACTGTTAAGGCTCATCAAGGGCTCTGAAAACGCAACGTGACGCTCGCAGGCCATTCCATCAAAGTCTGCATTCCAGAACGTCACTACTTCCCTACCAAGCTCCACCGTGTGCCCAACCAGTAGTTTTCTCCCACATATGGGGTACCAGCACACTCAGGACAAATTGGACAACAACTTTTGGGGTCCAATTTCTCCTGTTACCCTTGGGAAAATAAAAATTATGGGGCGAAAAGATCATTTTTGTGGAAAAAAAATGATTTTTTTATTTTCATGGCTCTACGTTATAAGCTTCTGTGAAGCATAGGGGTTCAAAGTGCTCACCACACATCTAGATAAGTTCCCTAAGGGGTCTAGTTTCCAAAATGGGGTCACTTGTGGGGGGGTTTCCACTGTTCATGCACATCAGGGGCTCTCCAAATGCGACATGGCGTCCGATCTCAATTCCATCCAATTCTGCATTGAAAAAGTCAAACGGCACTCCTTCCTTTCTGACCTCTGTCGTGTGCCCAAACAGTGATGTAGCCCCACATACGGTGTATCGGCGTATTTGGGAGAAATTGCACAAAACACTTTGTGGTTCATTTTCTCTTTTTACACTTATGAAAATAAAAAAAATTGGTCCTGAAGTAAAATGTTTGTGAAAAAAAGTTAAATGTTTATTTTTTCCTTCCACATTCTATTCATTCATGTGATGCACCTGAAGGGTTAATAAACTTCTTGAATGTGGTTTTGAGTACATTGAGGGGTGAAGTTTTTATAATGGTGTCACTTTTGGGTATTTTCTGTCATATTGACCCCCCAAACTCACTTCAAATGTGAGGTGGTCCCTAAAAAAATGGTTTTGTAAATTTTGTTGTAAAAATGAGAAATCGCTGGTCAACTTTTAACTCTTATACTATCCTAACAAAAAAAATGATGTTTCCAAAACTGTGCAGATGTAAATTAGACATGTGGGAAATTTTATTTATTAACTATTTTGTGCGATATGACTCAGAATCAGCAGGATCCGTTGAAGCGTTCTAGAGTTATGACCTCATAAAGTGACACTGGTCAGAATTGAAAAAATTGGCCCGGTCACGAAGGTAAAAACAGGCTCTGCTGCGAAAGGGTTAAATACAGTGCAACAAATGAATTATACCAAAGCTTTAGCAGGCACATTAAAATGTCGCAAAATGGTAAAGCGGCAGAAATGACAGCCAGCAGAGGTGGGGAGTTGTACCATTCAGGCTGCTTGCTAACAGTGAATGGAGTGAATACATGCAGGGTGGATCAGTCCTAATAATTTACAGTCATTTTATATATATACCCAGCTCAGTGTGATCCAGTCCCGATAGGATATAGTCAGGCGACCACTGCAAAAATTTTGTTGACAGATTCTTTGAGTTAAGAACCCCAGTAGTAGTTGGTAACAAATGACATAATGAGCACAACCTGTGCTGGGAATGTGTAACTTTGATCTGATGACAAAATGAATAGCAATGCTCGCATCTTGCTGTAGTGAGCATGTTCCCATAAACAGTGACATCTGGGCACAGTTCCATATCTGTCCTGTGTGTCTGTCAGTGGTCACTGTGTGGGCGTGAGGGGTTAGAGGGGGATGAGGATGAGTCTGTGGATAGATATAGATTGTTACAAAGCAGAATGAAAATAGACGCAGCCAAGTGTATATAAACCCAGAACACAACACTGTAGGGGAGAACAAGCCTCCAGAGGAAACACACAGCAAAAACTACTGTAACCTGTTAACACACACTTATCCCAAGATGGTGGGGAAGTCAGAGACACATGAAGAGGGTAGCACTATGGCTGAGCTGAGCTGTCAAGTGAAGGAAGACAACATGTCCCGACATGAGCACTATTCCGCAGAATGGCTGGATACATCAGTCTTCAGTAGACCCGAGGAAAGGTGAGACAATTGATCCAATTAAATTGTAACTAGTAGACCTATAGATGATGTGCCATGCCTCGCAGCCCCTGACTTTGGCACTGTGTTGAAAAGTTGCATTTTATTGAAGACTAGGGATGAACAGACCAGTGGAAGTTCTAGTTTTGGTACCCAACAAAACTTTAGTCCAAAGAACTTAACTTGAATTTGAACTAGAACCC
This sequence comes from Dendrobates tinctorius, assembly GCF_039654945.1. NCBI lineage: Eukaryota > Metazoa > Chordata > Amphibia > Anura > Dendrobatidae > Dendrobates > Dendrobates tinctorius. Next base: position 20,582,728 of record NW_027361700.1, read on the forward strand.
GTACCCAATTTAAATCAATGGGGACCCAAACTTTGCAGCTGGAAAAGCTGGTAGAAAAAAATCTCTCTCGATCGGGTTGGGCTCATAGCTCTCTCTCAGTTAAGTTCAGGTTCGCTCATCTCAACTGAAGACCAATATATGGCACTGAAATCTAGAGTACAGACAAGGAAAAAGTACAATTTAATCTAACATGTAATATTACATAGAAGATGTGATTGACTCCCATTTCTTTGTCATTCAGCTGCAATGCTCGTGATGCCAATGTTTGGAGAAGAGAAAGCTTCAGACAGCAGGGCAAGACACATTTCCTGGTCCAACGTTCTCCAGCTCAGGTTATGAAAATGGGTCGGCTTGGTCACCGCCTTACTCAATATCAATTGCCCTACATGAGGACATTGCCACTGCCTATCTTCAAGCCAGCAGACCTCTCCTCCAAGATGGATCGCATGGCAACACCTCCACAGCTTCGTAGCATGATTGAGTTTGAGAGAGCCCTCAGCAATCCAGGCACTGATGGGTTGTGCCAAGACAAGGTACCCGTCTCTCAAATCACCAAAGAGTTGCCTCCAGTCATGCAGCCAGCACGTATGGAATTCTCTAAACCCGGCCTGGCATCTTCCTTCACCAGATCTATGTCTCAGGAGGTTCAGAGAGGCTAAAGGACTATGATGGACAGTGGCATGGGGAGTGTACCATCTGAAACATGTATTAGTCATAGGAAGGCCAGGTTTGAATGCAGTTTGTGTCTGCATTGTGTTTGCACTAGAATCTCAGTTACTGAGTTCATGCCCAGAAGCAAAATGTCCATTAGCAAATTAATTTATAGACAAATTGCTCAGATTGTGGTAGGAATATTGCAGAAGAAAGTAATATTTGTATCTGGAAGCCATTATGTTACATTAATGTACTGGATCATCATTTTACAGTGCTCAACTTCAGATCCTTTGTTATCCGCTACAAGTTTTAGAAGTCAATTAACCCAAAGTCTTGTTGGTTAGAACATCGGCTTTGCAGTGAGAGGTGGAACGTTCACTCATCTCTTCATTATTTTTAAGAAGGTTCTTAATGTCATGTGTAGAAATTAGTGGTTCAGAGGAAGATAGGTTTGTGGTACTTGCATTTTCTCATGTCCATGAACAATAAGTCATTGGACATTGGATACAGGTATAGATGAAGTGCAAAATGAATTGGTATTAGAAAGTATGAGGCATTGATTGGCCATGGAAGAGAAAGCTGGAGGATAAGAAGTTATAACTGTTCCAGAGGGATAGAATATTAAAACTGATCCTAAAGGATAAAATGTTATAACCAGAGGAACTTGTTCCTGAGGGATAGGACCTTATTGCTGAAAGGTTTTTTCACGGTCTGTTTTTTTGTAGATTGCCTGTGAATTTATGAGCTGCATCCTATTTGTATCTTTCATTTCAATAAATAAGCTACATGCAGCAGATTTAGGGTTCAAAGGTGCGAAAGAAAGATCTGAAGACTTTGGGGTCACTAGATGGGTGTTTAGTCAATTCTGTATACAGCTGGGGCCTATCTGTCAAAATTAATTATAAGCTACTGAATGCGAATTCTCCTGGCCTTTAATGGGGTCAATCCTGTGTAGTAATGAACACAGATTATATGTTGCTTTGGATTACAAATACTTTGCACAGTTGTAAATGTAGATATGTAATAAAGTCTATTTTTCTGTATTATATGTGTGTGTTACTAATGATTGCAATATTTATTATGATATAATAAATTGGTTATATAGTTACTTCTTGTCAGTCTTCATTCATATCAGATTAATTACATTAATTGCACAAGTTACAAACGCCCGACAATTATTTTGCATCCTCCGTCTAACCCCTGAATAGTTGGCACTCCCAGAATCCCTTCCACCAACCCAGTGCTGAACTCGCTGTATGGCAAGCACATATTGACTGTTGTAATTGGAGACAAATATTCATGTCATTAAGTCTGCACTTTGACTTTCTAGTTTCTTTTTCCTAAGATCAGAGCGAAAATTTTACAAATGTTTAAAAAAACATACAAATTTTGATTACATTTCTTTTTCATGTAACAATATAATTACCCTAGCTCTAACCCAATCCATGACCCTATCCCTAATTCTACCCTTAGCCCTAAGTCTAACCCTATACCAATCCCTAGCTGTAATCCTAGTTAGGGTTACAGAAGTGTAAAACTGTAAAAGCAGCTCTTAGTAATTAATGGAGGCATCATTGAATTGTCCTGCACCTTCATTCATTAGCGGCTCATCTTCTGTCATTTTGGTCACCACTTATGCAGAGTTGAGATGAGTTTGTCATAAGCTGCTGCACTCTGTATAGGCAGAGACAAAGAAGACATAGCTTACGTCTTGAGTCTCATTAGTATTTTCCACAAGCAAGAAAAACAAACCAATTATTTTGATCAGACTTTGATCAGAGTGTGGTCCGAGGGTCATCAGTTTTCTTCATACGAGAAAAAAAAAATTCTCCACTTCCTCCTTTCTGACAGTCTGTGAAAATTGGACTATATTTAGATGTCATCCAAGTGTGGCCCGATTTTTTTTCACGGACCTATAGACTTGGTCTGATCTGTCATTCAAGCACTGCGCAGTCTACGAATAAACCTGGACATGAGAAAGGCCCCATAGACTACCACAGGTACGAGTGCTGTACTTAAAAACCTTTGTAATTTCAGTTCCTGTCTATGCAGAGTGGAGTAGAAAAAGGCAAATTAATCTTGCCTGCTGTGTTCTGATTAATGTGAACCTGACAGCTGATCAATGCAGTCCAATATACAGCCAGCGTGTATAAGGCACTGGCCGTATGATCTCCACCAGGCATGTTTGACTCTGCAGGTTGCGGTGTTTCACAGAAAAACACACTTTAAGAGCCACCAGGGACCAAGCCATGCTGGAGACTAGTCCGGACAGACAGGTCTCCAGCAGCTTCTCCCTGCCCGCTACCCTTCAGTGTCTCCCTGTAAGTGCATGCACGCGCACCCAGCTTAAGTGTGTTCTCCAAAACATCTTTGTGAAACATGTAATCCCTATAAAACTAATATTGTATTAAAATTTATTAAAACACGAAAAAAAAGGGCAACATAAGTAAAAAAAAATAGACAACACAAGATATTCAGTCTGGTGGACCTAAAATATAGTGTTGTAGTTCAATAGATAATGCATATGGATAGATCCACCTGCAAAAGTATAAGTACTGTATATACCAGGCAACACCAAGCAACCTGTGAATCCCTGCTCTGATCACTTAAACTGGTACTGCCTAGCTGAGGAAGTTGGCACCTGATATAGGACAAGATGTGGCGCCCCTGCTCAATGGTGGCTCTCCCCAACTCTCCCTACTGTAACAGAATAATCAAACTTACGATAAAAGATAGATACAGCAGTGATGCAGGACGTGTGCTGATTACCGGGAGCCTACAGTTACTAAAGAATGATTATAGACAGAAGGATAATAACTTATCATTCATTGCTTGTGCCTCAACACGTTTTACAATTTTTTAGGTTCATCAGGAGGCTTGATGTATTCAAGAGTAGAAAATGAAGGTCACAGGTTCGTTCTGGTATGTCTGATCCTGATTCAACTAGGCTTTAAATATGTCTCCATAGTTAGGGCTTTGTTGGTTTCTCCCCACATGTTAAACTCCCCATTCAATATTGTAGATCTCCCCTGTCCCCACAAACGAAAGCGGGCATGCGCAAAAAGGAGTAGACATTATGCTAAACTGTAGAGTTCACATTGTTGGTCTCCCATCGCATGCGTGGTGACGTAATCAGGAGATCAATGCATATATATAGGGTGCCAACTTCCTCGGCTAGGCAGTACCAGTTTAAGCAATCAGAGCAGTGATTCACAGGTTGCTTGGTGTTGCCTGGTATATACTTATACTTTTGCACATGGATCTATTGATATCCATTACCTACTGAACTACAACACTATATGTTAGGTCCACCAGACTGAATATCTTGTGTTGTCTATCTTTTTGTCTAATATTGCATGATTTTTAGGTGGTTTTAATTTATTTAATAAGATATTAGTTTTATGGGGATGACATCACTACTTGCCAAGAGCACTCCGTACCTCTGGAGTCTCGCCTTATGGATAAGCAGTACTGTACAACCACATATGGGGTATTTCTACAGTCAGCAAAAATTGTGGGACAAATTTTGGTGCCATTTTTAGACTAAAATCACACTAGCGTTCGGGGGCTCTGCGGAGGGCTGCGTACTTCCTCAATTAAGCTCCGCCTACTTCCTGCATACCTATATTTAACATTAGGTACGCAGGATATGCGGATGTATGTGAATGCGTTGTTTTGACACACCTACCGACCGCACGGGAATGCAACAAGTTGCATTTTGTGCAGACAGCGGGCGCGTCAAAACGACACATGCGCAGGCATCCGCATACATCCGCATGTCCCGCATACCCAATGTTAAAGATAGGTACGCAGGATGCATGCAGAAGTAGGCAGAGCTTTAACGGAAGAAGTACGCAGCCCTCCGCAAAGCCCCCGAATGCTAATGTGAACCCGGCCTTACCCATTTCCCAGTGTGAAAATGTAAAGTTTAAGGAGAAAACAAAATTTTGGTAGTAAAAATTTTATTATTTTTTTTCTTCATTGGCCAATGGTATAAAATTCTGTGACCCACCTATGGTGTCAATATGATCACTGCACCCCTATGTGAATTCATTGAGAGATGTAGTTTGTAAAATGGGGTCTCTTGTGTGGGGTTCTGCTGCTCTGGCACCTCAGGGGCTCTGCCAATGTGCTAAAACCAGTCCAGCAAAATGTTAACTCTAATATGGCATTTATTCCCTTCTGAGCTTTGCATTATGCCTCCAAAAGTAGTTTTGACCACATATGGGGCATTGGCATTCTCAGGAGAAATTGCACAGCAAATTTTGGGGTATATTTTCTCCTGCTATCCTTGTGAAATTAAAATATAACATTTTTGTGGGAAAAAATGTGATTTGTTTATTTTCATGGCTCTACATTATTAACTTCTGTTCAAGGTGCTCACCACACATCTAGAAACATTCTTTGAGGGGACTAGCTTCCAAAATGGTGTCACTTGTGGGGGTTTTTCACTGTTTATCAGGGGCTCTCCAAATTAGACATGAGACTGGCAAACCATTTCATCAAAGTCTGCTTTCTAAAATGTCACTCCTTTTTTGTTAAATCTCTCATTTATTGAGTTTTGTATTTTAAATTACAGAAGGTACAATAATCATATACAATAAGTACCGTTAGCACTATAAGTACCTTTAAGGGTATAGACAAGCCAAACATTAAATGTTCATATTTAAAGAAATATGATATACAACTAGTAAAAGTATAAAGAAGAAGCATTACATTACATCGTACCACTTCAAGATCCTCTTTTTCATATTGACATGACCCTTCTGTGTTTCTATTAATGTTAATACTAGTAGCCATATATTTGTTCTTGTTTTTGTGAACCACATAAATGGATAAGCATATCTAGTATATTTACTATTAGTAAGCTTATAGAATAGAATAGGTATTGAACTTCTCTTGTAATCTAGACAAGCGGGTCCAGAAATACCTATCTTACCTATATTTGATAGTATAGAAACAATATATATAAGAAAGGAAGGAAAAAGAAGAAAAAAGGTTGGTATAAGAAAAGTTAGAATTGACGAAAGAAGGAGAAAAGAGAAAATTGGAGGAATAAGGGAAGGGGGAAGAGAAAGGGGGGACGAAAGAGAGAGTGGATGGGGGGGTGGGGATGGGATCGGGGCAAGGGGAAATCCCACACCACCTTTTAACCTGTGTGGCTTCAAATGAACAACCTCTTGAAGTTAGGGGAATTACGGAATACAATCCATTCACACCAAGTCACATTGAATTTATCTTGTGTGTTAAAGCATTCAGCTGCCAGCTCTTCCATACGAAAGATCATAGATATTTCCTCATACCAATCTCGTATAGATGGTTGTTCTGTCGTTTTCCTGAGCCTCGGGATAACTGCACGAGCCGCGGCTACGCAAAACCTTAAGATGTCTTTTTTAATGTGGTTCGGAGAACCTGGGAGCATAGGCAGTAGCGCCACTTCAGGGGTCCCCACAATAGTTATACCTGTAATCAACGTATAATTTCTGAAAACTTTATCCCAGAAACCGCGTATCTTCCCGTAATCCCACCAGATATGTAGCATGGTTCCTGTCTCTGCGTCGCAGCGCCAACACTTATCAGAATATGAAGAGGAAATTTTGCTAAGCTGGCTTGGACAATAATACCACCTTGTTAGGACTTTATAATTTCTTTCCTGCGCTACACATGGGGATGACATGAAGTGAGTACAAAAGAAGCTCCCCTTCCAGTCCTCCTCTGTATATTCTCTACCCAACTCTCTCTCCCAAGCTAGTTGGTAAGAAATTTTTTTCCTTTTTTGTTTCTAAAATCATATTCTGATAGAGCACGGATATTGCGTGTGTCAGCGGCGAGCTAGCAAGGAACAACCTTTCAAGCGAGCAAGGAGTAGAGCGAACTCTGCATGGATAAGTTGCCGATGAAAGAAACGATCTAAGTTGTGCAAACTCAAGCCAATTCACCCTGTAAGAAAGGCGCCCTCTGACGAAGCTCGGTAAGGGTAGGGATATTCCCATCTGATAGTATCTGTCCCAATCGGATCCCCTCCACACTCATCCAGCCCAGGAACGCCCGCCTGTTCATGCCCGGTGGAAAGTCAGGATTACAAAAAAGAGGCGCTAATGGGCTAAGAGTGCCCTTAGGTATGTAAGTGAGTCTGAAAGTATGCCAAGTCCTTAAGGTAGCTAAAGTGATCTCCGCTTCTGGTCCCAGCTTTCCAGTAGTTATTGGATCAATCCAGGGAAGGTGATGCAAAGGTATCCCCAAGTCCTCCTGCTCGACCCCCACCCATTTTTTAACATTTGATCTGAACTGCCAATCAAGCAGTCGGACAAACGCTGTAGCCCGGAAGTAGGTCTTAAAATCAGGCAAACCCGCACCTCCATTTCTCCTTGGTGCCATCAAAATCTTCAATTTTATTCTTGGTCTCAGTCCACCCCACACAAACCTAGTTATAACTGCGTTAAGTTTCGTAAAGAAGCTCCCAGGAAGATGAACAGGGGCTGTTTGGAATACGTATAGGAACTGTGGAAGGATATCCATACGTACTACATTGATTCTCCCCCACCATGACAATTTTAATGACTTATAGGAAGCCAACTGCTCCTCTACCTGTGAAAGTAGCACAAAGTGGTTGTAGGAGCTAAGCTTTGCCAAATCAGTTGGGATACAAATCCCTAGATATTTAATGAAATCCTCCTTCCACCGAAAAGGGAAGTTAGATTTAAGCTGGTGTACCTCTCCTGAGGAGAGAGATATGTTCATGGCCTCTGACTTTGAATAATTGACTTTAAAATTGCTTAAGGCACCAAATTTCTCAAATTCCCTCAAAATACTTGGAAAGGAAGTGTGGGGTCTGGACACATACATTAATAAGTCATCAGCAAATAGTGCCGTTTTATGTTGCGTTTTGCCTATTTGAATACCATGTATATCACTGTTATGCCGTATGGCCACTGCTAGATGCTCCATTACGATGACATATAAGAGCGGGGATAGTGGACACCCCTGCCTTGTCCCGTTACCAATACTGAAGGAGTCTGATAACACCCCATTGACCCTGACTCTTGCAGAAGGTTTTGAATACAAAGTAAAGACTTTAGACATGAATCGCGGACCCATTCCGATCTGTCGCAGCGCCTCCCTCATAAATCCCCAATGAACTCTGTCAAATGCTTTTTCGGCATCGACTGACAACAGGCAGACCGGTAATTTCCCGTTTTTGGCTTTATGCATCAGAAGTAATGTTTTGATTGTATTGTCTCTGGCCTCTCTATTTTTAACAAAGCCCACTTGATCAAGATTGATGATAGAAGGAAGGAACTGCGACAACCGGTTCGCTGAAACTTTTGAGTAAATCTTCACGTCCACGTTCAATAAGGAAATAGGTCGATAATTGGGGGCCATGGTTGGATCTTTTCCCGGTTTGGGAATTATGCTAATGTGAGCTTCTAGGGACTGTGGTGTCAAGTCCACACCTTCCTCTATAGAATTTAAAGTACTAAGCATGTGAGGTGTTAGTACCTCCCATAGGGTTTTATAAAAGGCTGGCGTAAAGCCATCTGGCCCCGGACACTTTGAAAGTGGCATTGTTTTAATAGCCTCCACTAGTTCCTCCTCAGTGAAGTCCGCCTCTAAGGTCATAATCATATCGTCTGATAAAGTAGGAAGTGCAGTGGACCATACATAATCCCTAACTTTCTTAATCAATTCATCTGGCTTCATGTCTACAAATTTGCCTTTAATATTGTACAAGTTATGGTAATAATTCCTAAATACTTCAAGTATCTCGGAGGGCTTATGAGTCATCTGATCCTTCCCCGTTCTAATTTTAGGGATATGGGTACAGTTTGTTCTGGGTGGAGCATGCGAGCAAGGGGGCGTCCACATTTGTTGGCGAATTTATAAAAATAATTCTTAGATTTCTCTAATTGTTGTGCATATTTTTGGTCCAGCAGTTTTTTGAGCTCCATTCGTTTCTGTACAAGGTCCGTTTTAACCATCTGTGACAGCGTCTGTTTATGTGTCGTCTCTAATTTATGGATCTGGGTATATAGATCCCGTATCTAAAATGTCACTCCTTTTTTGAACACTGCCGTGAGCCCAAACAGTGGTTTACTCCCACATATGGGATATCTCCATACTCAGGAGAAATTGCACAACAAATTGTATGGTCCATTTTCTCCTGTTACCCTTGCAAAAATGAAAAATTTGCAGCTAAAGCTACTCTTTTGTGGAGAAAAATTTATTTTTTCATTTTCGCAGCTCAATAATATAAAATTCTGTGCAGCACATGTGGGTTCAAGGTGCTCACCACGCCTCTAGATGCATTCATTGAGGGGTGTAGTTTCCAGAATGGATTCACTTGTGGGGGGTTTCCACTGTTTAGGCACATCAGGGGCTCTCCAAACGCGACATGACGTTCGCTAATTATTCCAACAAATTTTGTATTCAAAAAGTCTTCTGAGCTCTGCCATGTGCCCAAACAATAGTTTTCCACCACATATGAGTTACCAGCATACTCAAGGGCAATTGCACAACAACTTGTATAGTGCAAGTTTTCCTGTTACCCTTGTGAAAATGCAAACTTTTGGGCTAAAAAACATTTTTGTGGGGAAAATTTGATTTTTTTATTTTTGCTCAATGTTATAAACTTCTGTGAAGCACCTGGGAGTTTACGGTGCTCACAACACATCTAAATCACTTCCTTGAGGGGTCTAGTTTCCAAAATGTTGATACTTGTGGGGGGGGGTCTACAGTTTAGGCACATCAGGGGCTCTCGAATTGCAACATGGGATCTGCTAATTATTCCAGCAGAATTCACATTCAAAAAGTCAAATGGCGCTCCTTTCCTTCCAAGCCCTGTCATGTGCTCAAACAGTGGTTTTCCCCTACGTATAGGGTATTGGTACGCTCAAAATAAATTGCACAACAAATGTTGGGGTCCATTTTTTCCTGTTAGCCTTGCAAAAATAAAAAAATTGGGGTCTAAAGTAAAAATCTGTGACAAAAAGTTAAATGTTGATTTTTTCTTTCCACATTCCTGAAGGGTTAATAAACGTCTTGAATGTGGTTTTGTGCACCTTCAGGGGTGCAATTTTTAGAATGGAATCACTTTTGGGTATTTTCTGTCATATAGACCCCTCAAAGTCACTTCAAATGGGATGTTGTCCCTAAAAAATTGTTTTGTAAATTTTGTTGTAAAAATTAGAAATTACTGCTCAACTTTTAACCATTATAACTTCCGAACAAAACAAAAAAAAATGTTTAAAAAATGGGTCTGATGTAAAGTTGACATGTAGGAAATGTTATCTACTAACTGATTAGTGTGATATAACTCTGATTTAAGGACATAAAAAATAAAAGTTTGAAAATTGCAACATTTTTGCCAAATTTATTATTTTTTTTTTACAAATAAATGCAACTCATATAGAAGAAAGTTTACCAATACCATGAAGTGCAATATGTTACTAAAAAAACAGTCTCAGAATCACTCAGATCTGTTGAAGTGTTCCAGAGATATTACCTCTTAGGGCTCATACTCACTTGCGAGAGACTCGCACTATTCTCGTGCGAGTCTCTCGCATGAAAACCTGGCACTGCCGCCGGCACTCGGACCGGAGCGTGCGGCTACATAGAAATACATGTAGCTGCACGCTCTGGTCTGAGTGCCGGCGGCAGTGCCAGGTTTTCATGCGAGACACTCGCACGAGTATCGTGCAAGTCTCTCGCAAGTGAGTATGAGCCCATAAAGTGACAGTGGTCAAAATTTAAAAAATTGGCCTGGTCATTAACATGTAAACAGCCTTGGGGTGTAAAGGGGTTAATAATTATTCCATCACCTGTGCAATGCTAAGGATATTTTGGAAACATGACATGGAGTTTCAGAAACACTGGTCTGAATGATGGCAACAGATGGTTTTCCACAAAAAAAAGAGTGAAGAAACCTGGTGCCATCTGATGTATTTTTTGCAGCATTTTTGGCATCAGTTCAGACGCAAAATCTTAGCATTATGTGAACCCAGCCTTAAATAAGCCTCTCAACCATCTAAAGTGGCTGATAACAGGGAACAATATGGCTTAGTCATTACTAGAATACCTAGATACATAACACTTGTCCTTCCAAAATATAGCATAAAGCACAGGACTAGGGACTGGCTCTGTGCTATAGCAATAACACTTGTAGAGGTTGCAAATTACCCTCTCTGGAGTCCGCAGATCCCAGCACATAAAAGAGCAGCAGTGATATCACATATCATACTAATTGCAGTATGAGAATAAATGATCTATTATGTACTGTATGAAAAGATAACAGTGGGGGGAGGAGAGTGTTATATTTAATACCACTGTTTATGTGTTGTCCCAGTGGTTGCCGGAAAGTTGGCCGCTGTTAGGAATTCACACCTAGTGGAATGTCCTCTGCCGAGAGAGGGATTTAACAGGCTCTTTATTAGAAACCACATGTTAGAGGGGAAAATAGATGTTTAAAGAGATATTAACTCTTTAAGTACGATGGGGACATTGTTGATGTTTATATAAAAAGGTGCTATATATCTTTTATTTTATTGGTATTTTAGGAGTGGTATGATGTCGTAAATGGGTGGTCTTCATCCTATGCACTGGTTACGAATGCACTGACAACAGCCTGTTATTTTTGCATACTTACAATTATAGATTCCCAACATTTGGGGCTCCACAGTTTACAGACCACAAGTAAAGGCTAGCTATAACTGTATCACGAAGGTAGCCGTACATCTTAATGTGCCCAGATTAGCTCATTCAGCGCCCGACAGGTGTCTCTTCTGACTCCCCATTCCTGTGCTCTATATGGGGAGAGCAAACTAAGTGCTCACTTAGGATGCTAAACATGAGGAGCCTTCCTAGGCACTCTCGATTACTGATTATTGGCCTGTCTAAGCAAGACAGCAATCATGTGACAAATGAGTAGAATGCTTGTTTGTTGGGCGTGATGATTTTAAACAAAAGTAAAAATCATTGTTTTTGGAAGCATGTCACCACATGTGAGCAAGTTAAAACAGTTGAGTCGCCCTCCCAGGGCCGTGGGATACTCGGTACCGGGCCGGTGTCGGCGGGATGTGTCACAGCAGCGGTGACCCGGTCCGTGGCCCTGGGCGCCCAATTAACAGGGGAAGATTGAATGGTGGAATGTAGTTAATGGAATAGTTTGTGACGCTACCTGTGGTGTTCGGCAAGTGAGATGTTAAGCCGACGCTGCATGCAGATCCTCTGGGGCTGGTGGTGTGTTGCAGCCAAGATGGTGAAGCTCCCCACAGGTGAAGCTGTAGCCCCAGGGCAGTGTAGATGTAGGGGTAGAGGAGAGGCACAAGTGGTGTAGTAGCTGGTACCCAGATGTAGCAGTGCTGGGTGTGTTGGCGCAAGAATCAATGAAGGACACTAGGGCTTGTAGTTCCAAAGCTTTACTCACAGTCTGTAGTACACACAGGTGCCTGCCTCTGTACTGTGTCCTCCAGGTCAGAGGCCCAATCAACCTCCAGGTCTGATGGTATGCTCCCTTCCAACGCTCCGCCAACATGTACCTTTTTGAATGTCTCCTCTTATAGCGCCTTTAAGTGTGAAGTACTCCCAGTACTGAGTTACACTGGCGTGCCTCCTGACAGATGTTCCCAAGAACTCTACTTGTACGGCAGACAGCTGTAGCCTGCTTCGGGGACTCCTTACTCTTGAGTCCCGGCTCACTATCCAAGTTGCTGTTGTGTCCCCAAGTCTTAGATGGGAGTAGTGCATTTACAGCCCACTACTCAACCGGTGTCTGCTGCAGGACCATTAGCATCCATACAACCTCGGGGACCAGGCCCCGGCCTTGCGCTTAGAACTTCTAGGCAGGGTTCTCCTCTAACCCACGTCCTCTGTTCCCTTTTACTCCTTCGTTCCGTACTAGTCTCTCCTTCTCATGGAAGATCAGGTTTCAGCTCAATGTCTTTCTCCTTCTTTCCTTTCCCGTGCCAGCAGACCCAGGTCACTGAGGTCTGCTGCATCACCTCCTTCCTCCATCCCTCTCCCAGGGATCTTCTGTCCTCACTCATCTCTGAGTGACTCTCCGACTCCCTCTGCTCACTCACTGACTGACTGACTGTCTGACTGAAAACCTAAACCTTCCCTCTCTTTTATGTATTCTAACTCCACCCGCCTCCTAGCACGTTTCGTGTTCCAAGCAGGGAGCCACCAAAGGTGCTCTGCTACACTCCAAGCAGGGAGCCGCAATGTGGCTTTGCTGAACTACTGTGTTGTGTGGGATGCAGATGTTAGAGCGTGGTCAGGAGCCTCCAACTTACCTGGATGGTGAGGCACCACACCTCAGGAGGAGGTGCAGTACCTCTGTGGTGACTGAGCCTCAGGGGCGCCACACAATCGTACAATGAAAGTGCTGTCGGCCCATCTTTACAGGCTTTTAAACAAATGCCAAGTAGCTTGCATATAGGGGTCATCTAGCGGCCACTGTAGGCCTTTCTAAATGGGTCCTAACCCCCAACAAATCTCATTAGCTTATCTGCTTGCAGAACAAAAGCAGTAAATTCAAACCACGGATAATTATCACCACCAAAAGATGATATTGGGGGTCCCCCATACACATTAGAGGGTCTGCAAAGGCTCAGACTTGGATCATTTTCATCTAATATGTATGGGTGCATTTGAGCTGTTGGGTTTTGGTTATCTCAGATATATTAACAGCTCTACCTTATAAATCTACTCAAGAAGGCCTGATACTTTCATTGCTCTCAACATTTTGAAGAAGTTTTGTAACCTCTGAAAAAAAGAATTGAAAAATTATAGGGGAGGGCATTGGGATAAAAGAAGTAGTTCTTACCCCAATGATTCACTCCACGCTCAATCGTTCGTGCCCAGATAATTTCCACTGGACCATTAGTGATGATCCCTGACCACCAATCTCCTGACCGTACACCGATCAGTGGCGTCAGGAGACTGGTGTTTGATGTCATTACTAGCGGTCTGACAAAAAGAGACAACTCTGAAGAGTACTCCAAGGTTAAGATGAATTTCTATTCTTATTTGATCCCGATGATTTTCGCCTCTCATTTTTAAGAAAAAAAAAATGGAAAAACCCTTTAAATAGAAACGTACATTATTGAATATAATAACCTATACATATAAGATCATACACCATATACTGCAAATAAAAGCAACACATAACTCCATACCCATACATGCAGAAGAAACCTAAACCAGTCAGACACATAACTAGGATATCTCTTAGATAAGACAAATCCCATCTGAGGAATATGAAAATGTGCTAGACAAGGTAATCAAAAACCCCACAGCTACTCATGTATCCATTGCGATCGCAAATAAAGTGACTTTCAGCAAAAGACTCGACCACTGAGAATGTCAGATATAGAAATGCCAGAAGTCTCACATATGAGTTAAGCCTTGAGACGAGATTACTCTGCAGTCTACACAGGTTACGGCACATATATCTCATACACTACATACATGGAACAACTTGCATTTAAACATGCTGCTCTTGAAAAGACTCCGCATCACATCAACCTGGAGTCAGTCCAAGACACCACGTAAGTGACAACTCGGAGCGTATCAAGTAGATGTGCTGGACCCCATATCTGACCTTCAGATTTGGGGAAAATCCCTGAACATAGAAATGTATTATTCTACAGGCCTTGGACACAGGGATATCAACCATCCAAAAATTCCAGAACAGTCTGTAAAAATAGGTCATTTTTTGCCCAGACCATAAAAAAGATGTAAGGCATTGGTGATTTTTTTGAAGCTGAAGAAACTAATACAGATTATTTTGACTGTAATGATCATTTTTACAGTTTACAGTGAATGCAACTGATGGCTTCAGATGGGAATTACTGTATGTTCTGTAGACATGGATCATTTATAATCATAATGATTTATTATAGTTTTCCAATGTCTCCATAAAATATTGTCATCCCATGATTTATTGATAAGTTGTCCAAAAAAAATGTAAAAGTCAAGTTGGCAACCCTGCTTGGACGATACTATAACGAGTTATGTGAGCCTTTATACATTGATGCCACCTTGCAAGTAAATGGAGTATTGTCTTGCTTCTCAGAATAGGTGCCATAACATTATGAAATTATAGTATTCCTTTACAGTATATTAAACCTAATATATTAGATTAATAAAAGAGGATCCCGATTTCAGAGGACTCTGCTGATAATCTAAAGTGTATAGGGATATTCTGATTTTACTTTTGACTTGAAACTTCTTGGCTCCACTGGTGACATATACTATGACACTGGCTCCACCATATACTATGACCTTATTCTGTTGAGACTGCATATACACAATAAAACTAATGTGTCTCTTAAGACCCCGTCACACACAGCGACTCACCAGCGATCCCGACAACGATAGCAACGTGTCATTATCGCTGGTGAATCGCTGGTAAACTGTCAAACAGACAGCTTCACCAGCGATCAGGACCTGCGACGCCGAACGCGCGGCGTCGCCGTGTTCGTTAGCTACCAGCGCGCTCATGCAGGTCCCTTAGATACCCGATATGTACGTTAGTTACCAGCTCCCTGCATCAGCGCGCTGGTAACTAACGTACACATCGGGTATCCAAGGGATGCACGTCACTTAGATACCCGATGTGTACATTAGTTACCAGCTGATCGCTGGTCTCCCGCCTGTCACACGCAGCGATGCATGCTGGCCAGCGGGAGACCAGCGATCAAAGAAATGTCCTGGGCTTTCCAAAAGCGATCAGCGATACCGGCAAGGGGGCCGGTCGCTGATCGCTGTCACACACAGCGATCTAGCTGGTGAGATCGCTGTTGTGTCACAAAACTTGTGACTCAGCAGCGATCTCGCTAGCGAGATCGCTATGTGTGACGGGGCCCTTAGTCTTTAGAGAGAGCTCTATCTGGCACAAGTCCATCATTATGTAATTTACATAATGTGTTTTGACATCATCTTTTTGTAGTGGAGAAGGCCCTGCAAGCCTCACAGGTATAAATCTCAAATGAGATTTCATCCTAAACACTGACCTGTAATTTGCCTTAAATATGTAATTTATTTTAACTTGCTCTAAATCCTCTTGTTCCTTTGAGTCTGGCATTTTGTTTTCTTCCTGCACTTCTTTGTTCCTGAGGCATAGGGTCCTCTTCCCTTTTTCAGAAGTCTGGTCTTCTTACCCAACTGTTCTCTGGGTATCTTCCTGATGATCATGCCCTCTTGTTAGCAAAATTGTTCAGTCTTTGAAGTACTGTAATGATCTTGAATATTTAACATTCTAAGGTCTTTAGCGTCTGAGCTGTAGCTCTTTGGTTTTTGCAATCTCTCTGAGCAATGCATGGTCTGATCTTCGGATGAATTTAGTGGAACTTCAACTCCTGGAAAGATTGTCAACTGTCTTGAATGTTTTCTAATAACCTTTCTAACTATAGAATGATGGACTCCAAATAGTTTGTAAACTACCTTATAACCCTTCCCAGATTGATCAGCAGCAATATTTGCTTCTCAATGATCATTGCAGTTATTGTTCTTCCTTGGCAGTGTGTAATCACATGTCAGAATGTTACAGGTCAGCAAACCTGCAAAACTTCAGCTTTTATATTGATTGCCACACTTGGTGATTATCAATTAATAAGGGGTATTTGATTAGAAGCACCTGGCTGTGACTTACCTTCTTAAATCCCATAGCAGCATTAAGGGTGTACATAATTTCTCACACTCTACTTCTGCATTTAGGCCTAGTTTTTGTTAAATAGTGATATGGTTGAATTTGTCATGTGTTGATGTTCATCTGAGGTTGCAATTACCTAATTTTCATACTTTCTAACGACAAGTTTTTTTTTTTATTATGTTCTGATATATAAAACCATAGGATTCAAAGAGGGTGATTTTAGATTTTCTCAAGACTGTAGTTCAGTGTTACAGAGTCTAAACCAACAGATAGAGCTTGCGCCAAACAAATCCTCCCTAAAGTTACGTGCTGTACCCAGGAATATGCCTGGAGCAGACAGTACAGCTCGTCCCATCACACATGCAGCTGTCAGACTGGGATTCAAGGATTAACACAACATGTAATATTATATCACACGATTCATCAAGGGAGAAGAAATGGGGGAGTCTGGAGACGGAGAAGAACTGAGTAATGTTCATCTATAGAAACTGAAGAAAACCATGCCATTAGCTCTAAGGCTATAAAATGGACAATGGCATGTTAAACGGAATGCCAGAATTGTTTTTTTTACTTAAATGACCTAATAATATAATTCTCAAAAAATAATAAAAAAAGCCTCTTAATTTAAGCTATGGGAGGATTTGTGTTTTTTTGTGTGTCCCCAGCTTCCCTTTTTACTAACACCATTTTGGGGTAGATTCGATGTCCTGATAGCTTTTTTAATGCATAATTTGCAGTATTTCGGCATTCGAAAAACTGAAATTCTGGCATTTTGTTTTTTTTTTCTCTTTACGTCGTTTACCAGTTGGGTTGATTCATTTTATATTCTGAAAGATTGGACTCTTTACTGCATTTGTTAGTCCCCTTAGGAGACATGAACCTGCTTCTACTATATACAGTAATAACACAGTGAGTGTTGCTGTATAAAGCAAAAATGTTCGTTCTATAAAGCCCAGCCCAGTTAATATACCATGAACTGAACTTTAATTATCTTCCTTTGTAAAATTATAGCACTGTTATTCTGCACTGTGCTCATCAAAGACCTTACAAAACTGACACTCTGTAAGCAGTCCGGCTGCCTTACTTAATACCCCAGCGTAGACAATGAGCTGTTATTAGCGAGCCAGCCATTAGCTACGCCAGTAAGGCTGACACAGGAGTTGTTACTATTTAGGGAACTTATATACAAGTACAAGATATAACTGCACTGTGCTAATTATAAGATTGGATTATGTACATGTTTAAAGAGATGTAAAGAAATAATAGTTGTGAAGGTTGTGTGCTGGGACCTCCACATAGAGACCGGACCTCCTTCAAAACAGTTCTTTTGTTCTCTAGTGTAGAATAGGAACATTTGGACTTTGTGGATAAAATGCTCTGAACCCATTATAGTTTTAAAACAGTCCAGATTGGAACCATCCAAAAAAGGCATCTGAAAAACAGTAAACTTCATTTTCTTCTAATAAATGAATAAGGTTACGAGTAAAGGTACTGTCACACTAAGAGATATCGCTAGCAATATCGCTATAACTTGTGACATTATAGCGATATTGCTAGTGATATCGCTGTGTCTGATACTTACCTACAACCCGCTCCCCCGCTGGTTATCGCTGATCGCGCGAGAACGTTCAGGACCGCTTCTCGTCGTCAGCTTCTTGCAGCGCTTCCAGCTGTGACGACGAGCGTAGAGCCGGGCGGGAGGACGCAGGATCGCCTAGTGTGACAGGTAAGTATCGACCCCCGTCCCCAGCGATGTCGCTGGTGAGATCTGCCTGTGTGGCAGCTCACTAGCGACCACTTAGCGATGTACCAGCGATCCTGACCGCGTCATATCGCTGGTCGGGATCGCTGGTGCATCGCTAAGTGTGACAGTACCTTAAGAAATGCTATGTTTTGAAACGCGTCAACTAGTATGTTTTCCTGAGGGACTTTTTATTTTTTGGATTTTTGACATCATGCTTGTATTACTATTTTGTTGGAAGAAAATAAAGTTTACAGTTTTGCAGATTTGCTGGATCTGCCTTTTTTGGACTGTTCTAATATCTTGATTTAAGATCCTTTGTACTCATTAACCCTCCATCAGGGACAATATCTTTACTAACGAGTTAGGGAATAATGTGCTTGTCAGGCGCAGGCTAGAAAAATACCTATAATATCTAATTTTTGCAATTTCAGTGCTCTAAAAGTGATCAGTGACCTTCATAGGGATGTAATAAAAGAGACTACACATAATCAGGTGCAAAAAAAGACCATTTACTTAACATAAAAGTAATAACTCTGAAATACAAACATTTCAAAACTCCCGCCAAATAGCCCCCAGTTTGAAGCTGACAAATAACTCTATAAAGAAAATTTAGGGAAACAAACTTAATTTTAAGGTACCTAAAGTAATATTACACACATTCATTCAGAATTAGATCCTGAAGTTTCCTCAGAAAAAAAAACCCATTTGCAGAGCAAAGAGCAAGAATTACACATCATTTTTGCATGTGACAGGCAGATTGCATTATGAGATCTTTTGAGCTGAACTTGAAGGCGAGAGGGGATACCGATAGTTTTCATACTTCTCCTGCGTAGCTCTCCAAGCACTAGTTCATGGGCCAATTTTTTCAGATAGACTCGTCTGCAGAGTGGTTCAAGCTGATTTTCAAGGTAAATGACTTGTGAATTTATACCACCCAAATTTAACATAGTGAAAAATATGACCATTGGCCAGCGCTTGGTGTTTCTGCTGACGCTGAAAGTTGAGCACATCTGATCAGCTGTATCAACACCCCCTTTGGTTTCATTATAAAATGTAATTATCTCCGTTTTTTTTGTGCCTCAGACCCAGGATCGATGGCACCATCATTATTAAGTGTTGAGAGAAGTACATTTTTTTTCCGCGTGGTACATAGGAAACCAAAACCTTTCCATTATGGAATGCAAACATACTGCTGTACTGTTTTCTCCCTTTCACACTTACAAACTGTGCAGGCAATTCTTTATTTTTTCTTACTTTCTTACAGTTCCGACATATGAAAGCTTCTGCACTTTCAGATAATCAGATCACGATTTGAAAACCAATTGTCAGCTGTTATATTGCGACCCGATCCAAATAAGGGCTCAGCCATTCTTTTTACAACATCACTGGGTTTGTTGCTGACACAGTAAGGACCTTCTGGTTGTTTTCCTGCATAAATTTCAAGGTTGTATGTGTAGGTCTTACTGGCATCAACAAGGGCATACATTTTTATTCCGTATTTGCTAGGTTTTGATGGAATGTATTGATGAAATGCACATCTACCACGAAAACCAGGGAGCATTTTGTCAATAGTGAGATTCGCCCCAGGGCAATAGCTTTTCTTACAGTTTTCCACAAATTTTTGGAATAAATCGCGAATTGGAGCAAGTCGGTCATATGTTTTACGTTCGGTTCGGGTAGTTCTGTCATCAAACTGAAGGCAATGAATTAGAACCTTGAATCTTTTTAGAGACATAACAAGGCCAAATTTTTCAATTCTATCACCATCTTTACCCCAAAGTTCCTCCAAACTTTGTCAATTTGCCCTATAAGCTCCTGCAGGGTATAACAATCCAAAAAAAGCACGCAGTTCCATTTCATCTGTGGCCTTGATGATTCTGTTGCAGATGAACTTGTCCTTTGTAATGTCTATATATTGGTTTGTGTATGTGACAATAGAGTCCACAATGTCATCTGTGAAAAAACTATTCCAGCATTCAGCTGCAGTTTTTGCATTACTTGCTGTTCCTATAACTGCAGGAAAGTTGAGTGATGTTTTGAGGTTCCCTCTCCGTTTTTTCATGGGTGGCTTCTTGTTCCATTTTTTTTTTTATCTTTTCCCATATAATATGATTCTACATCTTCTTCATCCTCATCACTATCACCATCTTGCTCTGTTTCAGAATCAATGTCACATACTTCCACCTCATCATGAGAATCAATCTCACTTTCTTCTCCTAAATCGTCATTCAGTGTGGGATCTGCATCATCATCATCATCTAACAGCATGTTTCTCACTTCCTCAACATGAAGGGGTTTTGATAAATTATACATTTTACTCTCCATTTCAGCAGATAATCTGAAGCAAGAGAAAGAGAGAAAGAATATGTGTTAGGGAACAATGTGCCTGAGAAGCACACGTTCATTTGCCTTATTTCTATGAAATATCCACACACTTTGCACTATCCATTCATAAAACAAGCTAAATAAACAATTGTGATTACTAAAAACATAAAATAGCGTGACGTGTTCGGGAACAATGAGCCTGAGAAGCCAGCACAGTTATATCTGCCCTCCTTGCACAAGCGGCCTGTAGTAAATGCCTACAATGGTGTCCTTTCCATTGTTCTGTCCTTGTATTCTTACCCAAACAGTTTCCACAGAACTCCCAGTCTCTGAAGCTTCAATCTCTGTGCAGATATACGCGTTTCTAACATACAATGCAACACCTCCTCCTCGTTTATCAAGTCTGTTTCTTGCAAATAAGTTGTATCCTTCTAGCCTTGTATTCCAATCATGTGTATCGTTCCACCAAGTTTCAGTGATTCCAATGACATCATATTTCTTTTCCTGCGTTAGTAGTTCCACTTCTCCTTGCTTGTTGCCCATGCTTTGTGCATTAGTATAGAAACATTTTAGTTTGTGATTGGTTTCTCCTTCTCCAATATTTTTATTATTTAGATTTTTTTGTATTTGTTCTTTCCTCCCATTTCTAATAGCAGAGTTCTCAATAGCATTTGTCAGGTGTATGGCTTTTTCTGGCCTTTTGCTTCCCTTCACCCATTGTTCTAGTTTAAAGCTCTCCTTATAAGTGTAGCAAGGCGACTTCCAAATACATGTTTTCCAGTCTTCGTAAGGTGCACCCTATCTCTAGCAAGTAGTCCATCGTAGAGGTAATTCACTCCGTGATCCAGAAATCCAAATCCTCGCTGACAGCACCATCGACGTAGCCAGTTGTTCACCTGCAGAATCTTATTCCACCTCCTTGTTCCATGGCCATCCACTGGGAGGATGGAAGAGAAGACCACCTGCGCTCCCAGTTCTTTCACTTTCTTACCTAAGTTTTCAAAGTCACTGCAGATGGTTTCCAGGTCATTTCTTGCTGTGTCATTTTTCCCCACATGTATTAGCAGGAATGGGTAGTCATTAGCCAAGCAAGAAAGCGTCATCGCAAGAAGATAGGAGGTGCCAGACCCAGACTAGCGACACCCATCAAACTCGACCGCCCCTCGGGTGAGTATAATAAAAGTTATTTTCTTCTCTTGCAGGTTGGATTGGAGACTAATCTACAGCATTATAGAAGGCTGTAGATAAGCCCTGAAAGGCGATGACCACATCGTATATCGGCCAAACCTGGTGACAGGTTCCCTTTAAGGCTGAGGCATTATAAAAATAAGAGATAATAGAGTAGAGAAAGGAGATAGATAAATGGCAGGACTATATTTCTTGTTTAATGATGTTCAATGATGTAATGTTTTCACAGGATTCTGTCTAGAGGCCCTAGGCATCAACCTGCACTCTTTCTGCCTTTGACAGATCACTAATCACGGCTTTTATACTGTTGCCTCCAGACCTCATGCTACTGACTGTCCGGTAATGTAGCGTTTAGGAAATAAAGTCTGTCAATCGTAATGGATGAATACAGTGGCTTGCAAATATATTCATCCTCCCCTTGTGTTTTTATCTATTTTGTTACATTACAAGCTGTGTTTAGTATTCCGATTTGTGTGTGATGCATCAGCACTAAATAGTTTAAGTTGGTGAAGTGAGAAAAATATAGGCATAAATTTATGGGATGAAATAACTAAAAATTGTTATGTGCATATGTATTCACCTCACCTGTGTGCTATCTAAGTGTCACATGGCCTGTCAGTCTATGCACACCTTTTATGAAAGGCCATGGAGCCTGC
This sequence comes from Dendrobates tinctorius, assembly GCF_039654945.1. Lineage (NCBI taxonomy): Eukaryota > Metazoa > Chordata > Amphibia > Anura > Dendrobatidae > Dendrobates > Dendrobates tinctorius. The sequence goes on from NW_027361700.1 coordinate 20,604,947, forward strand.
AACATCATTAACCCCTTAGTGACAGAGCCAATTTGATACTTAATGACCAAGCCAATTATTACAATTCTGACCACTGTCACTTTATGAGTTTATAACTCTGGAACACTTCAACGGATCCCACTCATTCTGAGTTTGTTTTTTTGCGACATATTTTACTTCATATGTTAGAGGTAAAATTTCTTTAATATGACTTATTTATGAAAAAAACGGAACTATGTCAAAAATTTTGAACATTTTGCAATTTTCAAACTTTGAATCTTTATGCCCTTAAATCAGAGGGATGTCGCATAAAATACTTAATAAATAACATTTCCCACATGTCTACTTTACATCAGCACAATTTTGGAAACACTTTTTTTTTCTTAGGAAGTTATAAGGGTTAAAAGTTGACCAGTGATTTATCATTTTTACAACAAAATTTACAAAACCATTTTTTTAAGAGACCACGTCACATTTGAAGTCACTTTGAGGGGTTTACATGACAGAAAATACCCAAAAGTGACACCACTGAGAACTGCACCCCTCAAGGTGCTCAAGACCACATTCAAGAAGTTTATTACCCTTTATGTGCTTCACAGGAACTGAAGCAACGTGGAAGGAAAAAATGAACATTTAACTTTTTTGACAGACATTTTACTTCAGAACCATTTCTTTTTATTCTTTTTTTTTTTTTTTTAATTTTCACAAGTGTAAATGAACTACAAAATTTGTTGTGCAATTTCTCCTGAATATGCAGATACCCCATATGTGGGGAAAAAACACTGTTTAGGCGCACAAAAGAAATCGGAAGGGAAGGAGCGTCCTTTCACTTTTTCAGCGCAGCATTGGCTGGAATTGAGATCGGACGCCATGTCGCGTTTGGAGAGCCCCTGATGTGCCTAAACAGTGGAAACCCCCCACAAGTGACACCATTTTGGAAACTAGACTCATCACGGAACTTATCTAGATGTGTGGTGAGCACCTTGAACCCCCAATTGCTTCACAGAAGTTTATAACAGAACCGTGAAAATAAAAAATCATATTTTTTCCACAAAAATGATCTTTTTGCCCCCAATTTTTTATTTTCCCAAGGGTAACAGGAGAAGTTGGACCACAAAAGTTGTTGTGCAATTTGCCCAGAGTACGCTGATACCCCATATGTGGGGGTAAACCGCTGTTTGTGTGCATGGCAGAGCTTGGTAGGGAAGGAGCACCGTTTGACTTTTTAATCTCAAAATTGTGAGCATGAATTCCATGTCGGGTTTGGAGATGTGCCTAAACAGCAGAAACCCCCCACAACCGACACCATTTTGGAAAATACACCCCTCAAAGATTTTATCCAGGGGTATATTGAGTAATTTGAACCCACAGGTAGGACACAGAATTTGATAACAGTAGGTCGTCATATTGAAAAAGTTCATTTTTTCTCAAAAATCTTGTTTTAGACCTGAATTTCTCACTTTTATCAGAGATTACACCAAAATGTGGACCCCAAAATTTGTTACCCACTTTCTTATGAGCGCATCGATATCCCATATGTAGTCGTCAAAAAGTTCTGTTTAGACAAACGGCAGGGCTCAGACAGGAGGGGCGCAATGTGACAAATTTGGTGTTATTTGAAATATATTGTAATATTTGCAGAGCCTGTGTGGTTCAAGAGCAACAGAAATCCCCCATAAATGTCTTTTTTATAACTTGTACCCTCTAATCTATTTATCTAGGGAGGTAGTGATTAGTTTGATACCACCATTTTTATGCAGTTGATGCAACACAAGTTTGAAAATTTACAATTTGCATTTTTTTCACTGTCTCTTCTTTTTTGTGCGGTCTGAGGAACACTCTGTAGTGAAATATGTATATGTATGAATATATGACCAGCAGTAATTAACATCTGTTCTAGGCTGCAGGTCTCACAAAGGTGATAGCATATGTGTCCAGGCTGCAGCTCTTCACAAAGGTCACAACCTATGTTATCCTGAGAACACAATTTTCCTGGTTCCTGACCCCCAAGGGGGCCTTCCTGAGAACACACACACAGAATTGGAAACATTTCACACCTAGTGTCTTTGATGGAGAGATGCCAAATTGCAGCCTGACACTATCTATTTACTATGAGAAAGAAAAGTTATACAAACAGTGTTCAGAGAAAAATAATGTATTCATTGGTAGAGTCACCATGATTTAGTCACAAACCAGTAATTAGAATATTAACATGAGAGACTTGTCTAGAAATCTGATCTCCAGGTTAAATCTATAAATTAGGCCTTTACACAAAGAAAGATGTTCACAGACTGAGGGACAACCGAGCCGGTGTGAGACATTCCATATTCATCCCCCCCCTCAGGGAGCAGAATGACAGACTGCAAAGTTTAGATATTTCTGTAAGTTTTCACTTTTATTTTACCACTGTTTTTGCATATTTATATGTCACTGTTTATTTCCATATTTTTATATCCTTTTATTGCAAGCACTGTACCTTTTATATTAAAGCTTAAAACTTTAATTAAAGTTTTAACCTTGTATGCTCTAAATAATCCATAGTCTTAGAGTATATGATCCTGGTGATTGGCGGATAGCAGTAGTAGTAATATTTCCGGGACTCATGGCCCGTGTGTTCGGTGAGTGGTGGCAATGTGTATGAGCGGGGTGCGTGGTCTTTGTCGGGGTGTGGTTTATGCTCCTATTGCAGCATAGGACAGAGGTGGAATGCTGGACTGAGTGAGAGGAGATAGATTAATCCTTGCAGGCACAACCCCAAGTCATGTGCTGAGAAGCGGGAACGTGACACACACCTCAAATTTGATTGCACTAGTTTTTACGTGTTCAGAAATTATTCCAACTAGCTAGGAACCCATTCTATGCCCAGGTGTCGAGCATTTTTATTGGTATATGGTCTCCCATCCTGGTATTTGCTGCCCCCCTCCTATCCTGGTATGCATGGCACCCCTTCATCCCTATCCTGCTATGCATGGCCCCTTCATCCCTATAATGGTATGCATGGCACCCCTTCATCCCTATCCTGCTATGCATGGCCCCCTCATCCCTATCCTGGTATGCATGGTACCCCTTTAACCCTATCTTGCTATGCATGGCCCCCTCATCCCTATCCTGGTATGCATGGTACCCCCTTCATCCCTATCCTGCTATGCATGGCCCCCTCATCCCTATTCTGGTATGTATGGTCCCCTCACCCCCCCCAATCCTGGTATGCATGGCACCCCATTCTTCTTCCTGTTATGCATAGTCCCCTCACCACCTAATCCTGGTATGCATGATATCCCCTCATCCCTATCCTGGTATGCATGATACCACCTCATCCCTATCCTGGTATGTATGGTCCCCTCACCCCCCAATCCTGGACTGCCTGGTCACCTCACCCCCCCCAATCCTGGACTGCATGGTCCCCTCACCCCCCAATCCTGGTATGCATGGTCCCTTCACCCCCCAATCCTGGTTTGCCTGGTCCCCTCACCCCCCAATCTTGGTATGCATGGTCCTATCACCCCCCAATCCTGGTATGCATGGTCCCCTCACTTCCAATCCTGGTATGCATGGTCCTATCACCCCCCAATCCTGGACTGCATGGTCCCTTTGCCCCCCAATCCTGGTATGCATGGTCCCCTCACCCCCCCAATCCTGGTATGCATGGTCCCCTCACCCCCCAATTCTAGTATGCATGGTCCCATCACCCCCCAATCCTGGAGTGCATGGTCCCCTCACCCCCAAATCCTGGCTGGACTGCATGGTCCCTTCACCCCCCAATCCTGGTTTGCATGGTTCCCTCACCCCCCCAATCCTTGTATGCATGGTCCCCTCACCCCCTATCCTGGTATGCATGGTCCCATCACCCCCAATCCTAGTATGCATGGTCCCCTCACCCCCCAATCCTGGTGTGCATGATCTCCTCACCCCCCAATCCTGGTATGCATGGTCCCCCCTCATCCCGATTGTAGGATGTATGGTACCCCCTCACCCCACAATCCTGGTATACATGGCACCCCTTACCTTCCAATTCTGGTATGCATGGTCCCCTCATACCCAATCCTGATATGCATGTTCCCATCACCCCCTATCCTGGTATGCATGGTCCCCTCATCCCCAATCCTGGTATACATGGCACCCCTCACCCCCCCTTTCCTGGTATGCATGGTCCCCTCACCCGATTCCGGCGCCACAACCCACCCTCTCCTGACATCACGGCGAGACCCCTAGTCAATACCTGATCATTAAGTTGTTGTGCCGTCTTGTCTGGAGAGGGCGTGTTGTGGTGCCGGACTCGCTTTCTGGTGCCATTTTCTTGAAGACACACTGTAGTCTTCTACAACATGGTGGCAGAAAGCGAGGACTGCACAGGCGCCGAGCCCGGCACCACAACACGCCCTGTCCAGACATCATGGCCCAACAATGTAATGATCGGGTACTGATGCGGGGTCTCACCATGATGTCAGGAGAGGGCGGGTTGTGGGGCCGGACTCAGCGCCTGTGCAGTCCTCGCTTTCCGGCGCCATTTTCTTGGAGACACACTGTAGAGTGAAGACACTGCAGTGTGTCTTCTACAAAATGGCGGCGGAAAGCGCGGACTGCGCATGTGCCGACTCTGGCGCCACAACCAGCCCTCTCCTGACATCACAGCAAGACGCAAGACCCTGTGGCAACAGTAACACCGGATCGGTAAGGTGTTGTGCCGGAGATCGCGGTATGCGTTCAGTGCTTACGCATACCGCAATCTCCTGGGGGGATGAGTCACTCTGTCTGGAGCCAGACTGCGCAGGTGTGTTGCGCTTGCGCAGTCTATAAAGGCTTCAGACAGAGTGACGCTTACAGCGTTATATTATAGATATGGCACCAATGTGAGTACTGGACACACGGCTTTGCCTATAATGATAGATGGCACACCATTTGGTCTTTAGGGTAAAATTGAACAAGTTCCAGGACCCATTCAAAGCTTCTAGAGCCATTGAGCAAATTAGAAAATCCCTCCAGGAATTATTACTCACAGAGGAAGGCATGATCCTAAAAACATATTGGTTGATTATAAAACTTGGTCTAGCTAACAAAACAGTTGTCCCGCGCATTTGCGTATATTGTAGCAGGAAGAATAAACTATACTGGAATGAAGGTGAAAATGTGGAGAAAAATGCAACCAACTATGTGGCAAAGCTGAGTTTGTTCCAAAGATAAAAGAACACCAGCAGGGCTAGAATGGCAGTCACTTTCAGAGACTGGTTGTGCAACGTCCGTTTGCTCCATCAATCCCTATATGAGAGATGAATGTGCCAATAGACGTGGTACACCATAGCAAGCTCCCACCCACCAAGGTAGCAACCGCTTATATGCACAAAATAACCAATTCTCTACAGAAACCATAAAATATTGTCTGGTACCAGAGGTACAGCAAGAACCATAAAGTAGAGCCCATAATGTATAAGTATGGAACTTTCTCATTATTAGAGACACTCCAATAAAATGATCACTCCCATATCACCAACGTAAACATAAGTAATATAAATGGAAGACAAAGTTTTGTGTGGCAAGACAGTCGTAAAAACAGTTAGATAAATGATCAAAAATGTTTGGGAGTAATGAAGTGTGAGAATTTTCAGATGACCTGACTTTTCAAGAACATTTGTTGGGTCCACACTTTGGAGTGTACAGACGTGGGTACGTGGATGAGAATTTGTTGGAATAGTAGTTTAGTATGTGATTGATCAAGTCCTGGAATTAATTGTGAAATAGGGTAAAATGGGATCTACTGATGAAAATATTCTCTATTACTTCTTCCATAAAAATTACTCTACTGGGAACACTAAGCAGAAAAGTCTAGTTACTTACAGGTTAACGGTATTTTTCGGAATCCGTGACAACACCACCTGAGAGAGGGGATCCGCCCTTCAGGAACAGGAAACCTACAGATACAAAAGGGCGGCACCTCTCCCACGCATCAGTTGGATTACAGAGCACAAGAGGACCACCAAGGTTAATGGCATGATTTATGTACAATAATATTACTACTTAACTATTTATCACCTGTGTACATATAAGAGGAAGAAATGCACACCCAAACTAAATAAAAGGGAGGGTATCTACAGATGCTGTCATGGACTCCGAAAAATACTGTTAACCGGTAAGTAACTAGACTTTATTCAATCGTCCATGACAGCACCACCTGAGAGAACTACAGAGAGTAATAATTACTTAGGGAGGGACTACAGCCTGCAGCACCCTTACACCAAAGGAGAGGTCTAAGGAAGCACCCAGGTCTAGCCTATAATGATTGTAAAAGGTGCTCGGAGAGGACCAAGTAGCTGCCTTACATATTTGGTCAATGGAGACTTCCGGCCTTTCGGCCCACGAGGTCGCCATGGCTCTGGTGGAATGAGCTCTCAGCTTCCCAGGTGCCAATCTGCCCTTTGAGGTGTATGCTAGTGAAATAGCCTCTCTAATCCACCTGGCTAGTGTGTTTGATGCCCTAAAGCTCTTCCTAGCACCTTGATGGGAGACAAACAGGGCATTATCCTTTTTCCAGGGATCAGTAACTGCCAGGTATTCTAGGAGACATCTCCTAACATCTAGGGTGTGTAGTTTCTTTTCCTTCTTGTTAACTGGATTAGGGAGGAAGGATGGAAGGACTATTTCCTGTGTCCTATGGAAACTGGAAGCTACCTTAGGTAACTATGCTGGATCCGGCCTAAGTATTACTCTATCATCCCTGAATTGTATATAAGGAGGAAGCCTAGATAACGCCTGGATGTCACTTTATGAGCTGACGTCCGTGCTACCAGGAAGGCTACTTTGAGGGACAGGTTTTTTATGGAGGCTGATGAAATAGGTTCAAACGGAGCCTCAGTCATGGCCATGAGGACTAGGTTCAAATCCCATGGCATGAACCTATCTTTCTCTACTGGTCTGGACCTACTCGCCGCCTTAATAAACCTACTGACCCAGTTATTACCGGCGATGTTGCAGCTAAAAAGGGCCCCTAAGGCTGATATTTGGGTACTGGTGGAAAGCCCCATGTCCAGTCCTGTTTGTACAAATTCTAGGACTTGAATTATTGGAGCTGATTGTCCAGCTACTGTCCCTCAGTCCTGTAGGAATCTCTTCCACATTCTAATGTAAATTTTGGTTGTAATCATTTTTCTGCTTCTAAATATGGTCTTCCGGATGGATGCTCTCGAGGCTCCATCTTTCAGCTGAGATTCAAGCTGGTCCAGCCAGATCATCATGGATCTGGCTGTGCAGGTAGCAGCTACTGCTGGTCTTAAAGTGCCAGCTGACATCTCCCATGTCCCTTTTAGAAATGAATCCGCTTCTTATCCAGCAGATCTTTTAAGGAGGCCATGTCATCAAAGGGTATGGAGGATTTCTTGGAAGCTTTGGCTACCGCTGCGTCAAGCTTAGGGGCCTTGTCCCATTGGTTTACCAATGGATCATCGAAGGGGTATCGGCGCTTGAAGGCCGGTGGTATGGTGCCTCTTTTTTTTAGGCTTCTTCCATTCTCTGTCTATCAGGCTCTGGACCTTGTTATTTAGTGGAAAGGCCTTGCGCTTCTTTGGATCTAGGCCGCCGAACATCAGATCTTGCGCTGAGAGTTCCGGTTTTGTGCCCGCTACCCCCATGGTGGACCTTACTGCTTTGACTAGCCTGTCCATCTGGTCTAGGGAGAAGCAAAAACAGCTGGAGTCTTCCTCTGAAGAACAAGAAGAAGAAGCAGAGGGCTCTGAGGAATCTTCACCCTTCCTAGGGCAGCCGTGGAATCCGAACCCGAAAAACTTGCTTCTCTTCTCCTAGAAGATTCCCCTTGTGATAGGGACTTTAGGGAGTCTTTCACCTCTGTCCTAATTATTTCCCTCAGGCTTGCGGTGAAGTCGGGGGTTTCTTCTGCTACCTGCATAAACAGGGGAGAGTTAAGGAACTGCAAGTCTAACCATGGACTACCGCTCCCTTTTTGAACACTACCGTCTGTCGCAAGCACGGCTGACAACTTTTTAGGGTAGGCATCTGGCAAGGGACAACTACAGAGGGCACATTCCCTATGTTTCTGTCTACCAGAGCACTTCTTCCCCTATGGAAAAAACATAAGAGAACACTGCATCAGGGTACTTTCATGATGATCTGTTATCTGAGCAGTAGAAACAGGTACCGGATCACGGAGGGAGGCGGCTGAATCTTTCAGCCTGGAGGAACTTTTGCGGTTCTGCCCACTTGTCCGTCCTCGATTTTTCAGCTGGGGGCTCGTACGAGGCCTCTCTGAGGCCTGTCCATGTGGGTGCTCCTGCACTTCCTCCTGCTGATTTATGAGAGCTTCCGACGCATCCATTCCTGGAATGGGCCGGAAGCACCCTAGCAGCGTCCCAGCCCCTTTTTATAGTGAGCCTCCCCCGGAAATCCGGGTCAGCAGGGTTATGGCCATGGGCACGTCCCACCCAGGACCCTCCATATAGCTCCCCCTCTGTGCTCTGCCCCTCACTCTTCCCCGGCCGCTGCACCTGACCCCATAACAGCTGCAATCCGTCGGCGCACATGAGAAAAGCTGGCTGGCAGACTTCCGGTTTCGGCGTTCCCGGCCCGCCCCCGCTGCGTCACTTCCGCCGCTCAAAGGAGCCCTCGGGAACATGCGAGAGGACGCAGACATGGTGCCCCCGGCCCGGCATGCTCCAGGCTCCTGCGCACCGCCACCCAACACAGACCGGGTCCACATGCAGGACCGGGGTTGCTAAGATGACCGGGCACTGGAGGGGTACGAGGAAGGACCCGGGGGGATACTTACCAACCGGCACTGGCACTTAGGAGACGGCCATCCTCCGGACCCCGCTCCCACCTGCTCCGTACACCGTCGTGGAGTCCTGCCTGGACCCATAGTGGCGCTTCCAGGGACCCCGCACTGACCGAGGTATGAGACCCCCTCGCTACCTGGTTCGGTCAGCCGGCCTGGGAATTCCTGACATTCCATAACAAGATGATCTGTAGGGAACCCTGTCCTCCACAAACAGGAAACCAACTGATGCGTGGGAGAGGTGCTTTGTATCTGTAGGTTTCCTGATCCTGAAAGGTGGATCCCCTCTCTCAGATGGTGCTGTCATGGATGATGGAATAAATATAAATTATTGAAAAAAAAAATTGTAAGAGGTGTGATAAATCTCAAAACAGGGGGAGATACAAAGGCCTGGTAGGGATGGGCACATGGGGCAATAGTAATGGGAATCACTCCGTCTACCATGCTTCCTACAAACCCGGCATCTTTTTTTGAGGATACTTTCGGGTGGGAGTGTCAGGGAGGGGAAAATGGCGCTCTGCAAGTCTCCAGGCATCCTCAGACTCGAAGGCTTCCCCTTGTGCCATCGACTCAAACATGAGGTCCTCAACAAATTTTTCCTGAAACTGAAGAAAATTAAGCGGTTCTTGGGACTTTTTATACAGGACAAAACTGTTGTATGTGGCAATTTGTATAAGGTAGATTGCCTCCTTTTTGTACCAGGGCCTGGTCTTCCGCTTCACCAGGTATGATTTCAAAACCTGGTCTGACAGGTCAACGCCACCCATAAAATTTGTTATGATCTGTGACACAGATTGTTTTTTTGTCCCTGGTGGCGCCTCTGACCATCACAGTGGTGTCCACATGCAGTGTGGTCAGCATGTAGATGTCCTTCCTGTCATTCCACTTCACTTGCAAGAAGTTGGTCACTTGCGAGTGAGAATGATGCCCCCTTCTCCAATCATCTGGAAACCAACTGTGACGGAAACCCCACTCAGTTTTTCCTGACTGTCCCACAGGCGCTTGTATTTGCAGAATGGAGGGATTTATATAGGGGGATGCTTGTGTAATAGTTGTCCATATACACATGGTACGCTTGATGTAGAAAGGGCGTCATTAGCTCCCAATTTTGCCTGGGATGCCAATAGTCTTGGGGGCAGTTTGGGGGGTTGACTTGGCGGTCCCTACATGATAAAGTAGGAAGGTGGTATGTGTACCCTGATGAGCGCTCATACGTTTTGTACAGTTTGATGCCGTATTTGGCTCGCTTGGAGGGGATAACTTGGCAGAATGACAGAAGGCCTTTGTAGCTCATCAAGGACTTGTCGAATGCCACATTTTTCTCTGGGATATAGGAATTTAGAAATGAATTTTGTAGGAGGGAAATTAGGGGTCTCAATTTATTTAGCTGATCATAGTTGGGGTCACTTCTTGGAGGGGCTTGGGAATTGTCACTGAAGTGGAGGAATTGCATCAGGGCTTCATAAAGGACTCGGGGCATGACGGCTGCAAATACAGGGGTGCTGTGGACAGCTTTAGTTGCCCAGTAGGAGCGGAGTGTGTTTTTTTTTTTTTTACTAATCCAATATTCAGAGTAAGGCCCCCAATTTTTTTTTATTTTGGGGGATCCAAAAACAGGAATGAAAGGCAGTCGGTTTTTGGGAGATGTATTGTCGGGCATATAAGTGTATTTAGTGAGCGATCAATTGTAGGACTTCTGGGCTAATGAAAATTTGGAAAAAATCAATGGGGTAAAATTCATGACATCTAATTTTATTCCAGGGGCTGCAGAAAAAGGGGGAAAATGAAGTGTCAGTATACTACAGAGGTGGGAGGACTGCGGTACTCGGTGCTGCCTCTGAAGCTTCAGCAGTGACTTACATTGATCATTTTAAGTTTTATTGTTCTCAACGAATTCCACTATGTAATGAATAAAGATTTGCAATTGGAATATTTCAGTCAGTGATATCTAGGATGTGGTATTTTAGTGTTCCCATTATTTTTTTGAGCAGGGTATATTATACGGCATCCTTCATTTTACAGACACCAAACATGCCAGTCTTCCTCTGACTAGTTCCCCTGGGTGTCTATGCACCGTATCCAAGACTCTATTCACACAGCATTACATGTTGCAGGCACTACACACGCTAGTCCTCCTCTGACTGGTTCCTGTGGGTGTCTTGCACCGACACATCACAGTCTCTTTACTCATACAGCCGTACACAGTCCAGGATATCCTCCAGATCGCAGCCGGGCACCATATCCACCTGTTTTGCAATCGTTACACATGCCAGTCTTCTTTCGGGTACAGGACACCCACCTCCGGGCACAGGACTGTCCACATCTGAGACCAGTCACCGTGGACGACTTGCATCCCTGTGTACACTGCGGGTTCCCAGGCCTCACTCTGGCTCTGACACTCACTAAGCACTTTTATCACAGAAACCTTTCAGCCACATGGAAAACCTGGGTCCGGAATGGAACAGACTGCACAATCTACTATCCGGCAGTCTGCTTCAAACACAACATCCAGAGCAGGTTTTACGTACCTCTGTCTTGGACACTAACATGTCCAAGACTAACACTTACTTTTATTATCAGTCTGCATTGCAGTTACAGCTATGAAGGAGGGGGGCTGGGCAATCGGGAGATAACTGATCCGGTATAAAAGGTACTGTGGAGGGCTCGAGGGACCCCATTTCTCATCACATCAGAGGAGAGAGAAATTAAATGGAAAATCAGACTTTTTTTTTTCTGTGGTCACCGTTATTCCGTGACCGACCCAAGTCATGTTATCTAGGGTCTCGGTAGCTGAGACCCCGGAGAAATTCCAACTCTGGGGGGCACTATAACCTTATTCCTCAGTGCCGTTAAAAAGTGGCGCTGAGGTGTAAGTACCCTTAACTGTTTCTGTTAAAAGGCGTATCGGTGGTCGTTAAGGGGTTGATTCACCACTAAACAAACACCATGGAGACCAAGGAGATCTCCAAACATGTCAGGTACTAAGTTGTTGAGAAGTACAAGTCAGGGCAGGGCTATAGAAAAAAAATCCCAATCTCTGATAATTCCCAGGGGCAACATCAAATCCATTATCATCAAATGGAAAGAATATGGTACCACAACAAATCTGCCATGACAGGGCTCCCCACCAAAACCCTCAGCCTGGGCAAGGACGGTGTTAATCAGAGATGCAGCACAGAGAACAAAGGTAACCCTGAAAGAGCTGCAGAATTCCCAAGCAGACTGGAGTATCTGTAAATACTACCACAATAAGCCGTACACTCCAGAGAGGTGGCCTTTATGGAAGAGTGGGCAGAATAAAGCCTTTACTTACACAACAAAATTGTAAGGCTCATTTTGAGTTTTCCAAAAGACATGTGGAAGGCTCCACAAATGTATGGAGGAAGGTGCTGGGGTCAGATGAGACCAAAATTGAATTTTTTGTCCTCCAAGGTAAACACTATGTCTGGTGCCAAACCAACACAGCTCATCAACCCAAGAACACCATCCCCACAGTGAAACACGGTGGTGGCACCATCATGCTGTGGGGATATTTTTTGACAAGAGGGACAGGGAAAATGGTCCAGGTCGAGGGGAAGATGGATGGTGCGAAATACAGGGATATTCTTGAGCAAAACCAGTGTCAGTGATGAGACTGGGATGGAGGTTCACCTTCAAACAAGGCAATTACCCAAAGCATACTGCTAAAGCAACACTCAAGTAGTTTAACCCCTTAACCCCAGAGGTATTTTCATTTTTGCATTTTCGTTTTTCGCTTCCCTTCTTCGCAGAGCCATAACGTTTTTTAATTTTCTGTCAATATGGCCGCTTGAGGGCTTGTTTATTGGGGGACGAGTTGTACTTCTGAATGACACCATTGGTTTTACCATGTCATGTACTAGAAAACGGGGAAAAAATTCCAAGTGCGGTGAAATTGAAAAAAAAAATAAAAAAAAATTACGCAATTTTCTGATACCCGTAGCGTCTCCATTTTTCGTGATCTCAGGTTGGTGAGGGTTTATTTTTTGCACACTGAGCTGATGTTTTTATTTATACCATTTTGATGTAGATACGATCTTATGATCACCCGTTATTGCATGCTAATGCAATGTCACGACGACAAAAAAACGTAATTCTGGCGTTTTTACTTATTTTCTCACTACGCTGTTTAGCGATCAGGTTAATCCTTTATTTTATTGATAGATCGGGCAATTTCTGAATGCGGCGATACCAAATATATGTTTTTTTATCGTTTTATTTTGAATGGGGCAAAAGGGGGTGATTTGAACTTTTATTTTCTTATATTTTAAAAAACACTTTTTTTTACTTTTGGCATGCTTTAATAGTCTCTAGAGACTAGAAGCTGCCATAACCCGATCGTCTCTGCTATATACAGGCGATGATCAGTTCGCCTCTATGTAGTAGAATTACTCATTTGCTATGAACACCGACCACTGGGTGGCGGGCACAGCAAGCTGGCAGTGACAACCCTAAAGGTCTCCAGGAGACCTCCGGTTATCATGCCAACACACCGGTGACCCGCAGTCACCGGTGGGCAATTTTCTGGCGCGATTGCTGGAAGCGCTTGCTAAATGCCACTGTCAACGTTTCACAGCCCCACAGCCGCAGGTGGTTCGCGATTCCACCTGCGGCTATTCCGGGCACATATCAGATGTTCAAAACAGCTGACATGTCCCGGGAAAGATGTGGGCTCACCGCCGGAGCCGACATCAAAGAGAAGGAATATGCAAATATGTTTAATTTTTATGCGTCATTCTAGTGCTTATATGTCCTTTTCTGTAGTTAGGCACCGTGTTTGTTAATTTTTGGAATAATTGGTTCATTTTATAAAACAATATTTATGTCAATAAAGGATGATTTTTTAACGGACCTTTTGCTATTTGGTTCATTGGTGGTGTATTGGACTTTTTCATGTCTATAATTACACCGGTGGTTTTCTATATGTTATTAACTGAACATCAAAGGGAAGAAGTCCGACATCAGCGTAAATGTACGCCTGATGTCTGAAAAGGGTTAAGGGGAAACGTGTAAATGTTTTGGAGTGGCCTAGTCAAAGCTCAAACCTTAATCCAATTGAGAATCTGTGCTCAGACTTCGAGATTGCTGTTTACAAGAGGAAGCCATCTAACTTGAAACAGGAGCAGTTTTGCCTTGAGGAATGGGCAAAAATCCCAGTGGCAAGATGTGGAAAGCTAATAGAGGCTTATCCAAAGCGACTTGCAGCTGTAATTGCCGCAAAAAAAGGCTCTACAAAGTACTGACTTTAGGGGGTGAATAGTTATGCACACTGAAGCTTTCCGTTTTGTCCTATTTGTTTTTTGCTTCACAATATATAGAAAACAAAATGTTCACAGTTGTAGGCATGTTCTTTACATGAACTTATGCAAACTTTAAAAAAAAACAACTGTGAAATTCCTAGTTGTGAGGTAGCAAAACACAAAATACCAAGGGGGATGAATACTTTCATAAGTTGCCGAAACTATTAGTCCTAGTTGTGAAGTCACCACTGCAATTGGTAAACAAACATTGGAGAAGCAGAGGGGACATGACACTAGAAATGGAGAAGGTGAGTAACTGCTCAATTTGTTACTTTCACACAGCACAACCCAATGATCAGAAAAAAATTATTCATGGAAAACCCCTTTAAGGCTGTGTGCCCACGTAAGCATTTTTGAAGCGTTTGTCCCCGTCAAAACGCTTCAAAAATGCAAAAAAAAAGCATCCCATTCATTTTAAATGAATTCCGCACTTTTTGTGCACATTGATGCGTTTTTTTCAGCGCAAAAAACGCTTAGCGGTAAAAAATGCAGCATGCTCATTAATTTTGTGGAAACGTCCGCAATTTTAGCTATTTTCAATGAGTCAGAAGACCTTTGCAAAAAAACGCATCAAAAATGTGCGTTTTTTCCGCAAAAAAATGTGCGGAAAACGCGCGTAAATAAAACATGCGTTTTCTGGGAAGGAGTCCGGTTTTGAAACAGAAATTTTCTGCATACGTGGGCACATAGCCTAAAAAGGTCAGTACTCAACCGCTCAGCCCCTTATAGTTGTCCTCAGGCTGCTGCCTACATGTTTTACAGCTATTGGTTTCTGGCTTCTAATGGCCAGCCCAGGGGAAAACTAATAAAATCGGATGTCACTTACCCTTCTAAGTCCAGCATTGTCTCTGCACCCTGCTCCGTTCCCAGTTTACTGGCTGCATCTTTGACGGATCAACTATAGCGCACATCACTTCGGCAGTCAATATCACTGAGCTCAGTGATTGGCTGTAGTGATGATGCACGCTGTAGTCGTGACTTCACCACTGCAGCCAGTAATAAAGACTGGAGCATCCGACGGGAGGCCAAAAACCCATAACCTCAAAAACTGAACTTCTTCTGCTCCCGCCGTCTACTAACCTCCCTAAATCTGACATTTCCCTCTCCGTGGGTGGCACCATAATAACACCCCGGCAGCAGGCGCGCTGTCTGGGTGTTATGTTTGACTCCTTCACATCCCATATACAATCTCTTGCCCGCTCTTGCAGCTTACACCTAAAGAACATATCTAGAATCCGCTCTTTTCTCACCATGGAAACAAAAACCCTCACTGTAGCATTAATCCACTCCCGCCTGGACTACTGCAATGCTCTATTAATTGGCCTCCCCGTTACTCGACTATCCCCTCTCCAGTCCATCCTTAATGCAGCAGCCAGGGTCATCCATCTGGCTAATCGGTACTCGGACGCGTCCGCTCTTCGACAGTCCTTACATTGGCTGCCCATTCATTATAGGATCCAATTCAAAGTACTTGTTCTCACCCACAAAGCTCTCCACAGTCAAGCACCCCCCTACATCTCCTCCCTCATTTCTGTCTATCGGCCTAACCGACTGCTGCGCTCTGCAAACGACTTTCGACTAACCTCTGCTCTAATCCGTACCTCCCACTCCCGACTCCAAGACTTCTCCCGCGCTGCGCCAATCCTTTGCAATGCTCTACCCCAAGAAATTAGGAATATCCACAATTTGCACAGTTTCAGGCGTTCCCTCATAACACATTTGTTCAGAGCGGCCTATCACGTTCACTAATCAAAGTCATTCTATGTGTAGTGTGCGTGTGTAGCCCATTCACTATCTCCATCCATCCCTCAAGATGGCTGGACCATCACTGTAAATACATCATTGTAAATACACACCTGTACTCTGCATCTCCCCCACCTCATTGTAGATTGTAAGCTCTCAGGAGCAGGGTCGTCTTATTTTGCTTTAATTATTGTATTGTTAACATTGTTACTTATGACTTGTGTTTTGAAACTGTTAAACTGTAAAGCGCTGCAGAATAAGTTGGCGCTATATAAATAAAGATTATTATTATTATTATAACCAGGCAACATCTTTAAATTTAAATCTCGATCTGAATTTTTGGTGCCAATAAAATAAAATCACCAGTACTCACCTCCCATTGCCAGCGTCATCATTCCAGCGACATCAGGACTCGCGTCCTTGGGGCTCTTGTGCCCTGCCTTCAGACAAATCAAACTTCAAAAGGAAGTCAGATCAGCTGCAGCCCTGGCTTCCTGTTGATGTTCGATTTGTCTGCACCTTTCGGCCATTGTGATCCTTGTGTCATCATTTTTTTATTGCAGGAGCGACAATGAAAACAGGGCTCAAAGATCTTGAACAGTGCAGAGTGGGTTTATGTGGTATGATGCACTGTATAATTGCTGTTTGTGTCAACTTTTAGTAAAAGATATTTTGATTTAGTGACATCAGAGGTGTATCTAGGCTTTTTGGCACCCGGGGCAAGAATTTGGTTCGGCGCCCCCCTGCACACATGCAATTTGCACACTTAGTCATGTACCCACAAGCTTCTCTTCCTTATGCTCTCAATGTTCAGTAAAAAACAGAGAAGCAGGAAGAGAAGCTCGTTGTCACTGGACCATAAGTATGAAAGTCTCATATGAGCGAAGTGTCCATGTGATGACTACTGGAACCTGCAGAGCTGAATCCTGACATTGCAGCTTCTGAATTCTCACAACTAATGCACTGCACACATTTAGGATTCTCCCGTACCGGTGGCAAGAGTACACGGTCATGTCAGCATAAGCATGTGATTTATATACACTGTGTTCCAAATTATTATGCAAATTGGATTTAAGTGTCCTAAAGATGTAATTTTTTGTTTTTCAAATAAACTCATAGATGGTATTGTGTATCAGGGCTCTTTGGATCACTGAAATCAATCTCAAAAGCCTGTGATAATTAGTTTACAAGATGAGCTCAATTAAAGGAAAACTACTTAAGAATGATGTTCCACATTATTAAGCAGGGCACAGGTTTCAAGGAATTTAGGAAAGAAAAAGGATCTCTCTGCTGCTGAAAAGCATCAAATAGTGCAATGCCTTGGTCAAGAGATGAAAACATTAGATATTTCCCAAAAACTTAAACGTGATCATCGTACTGTTAAGAGATTTGTGGTTGATTCTGAGCACAGACATGTTGTGCTGATAAAGGCAGAATGAGGAAGGTTTCTGCCAGGCAAATTCATCGGATTAAGAGAGTGGCTGCTAAAAAACCATTACAAACCAGCAATCAGATATTTGAAGCTGCTGGTGCCTCTGGAGTCCCTCGAACCTCAAGGTGTAGGATCCTTCAAAGGCTTGCTGTGGTGCATAAATCTACTATTCGGCCACCTCTAAACAGTGTTCACAAGCAGAAATGGTTGCAGTGGGCCCAGACATACTTGAAGACTAATTTTCAAACAGTCTTGTTTACTGATGAGTGTCGAGCAACCCTGGATGGTCCAGATGGATGGAGTAGTGGATGGTTGGTGGATGGCCACTATGTCCCAACAAGGCTGCGATGTCAGCAAGGAGGTGGAGGAGTCATGTTTTGGGCCGGAATCATGGGGAAACAGCTGGTAGGGCTCTTTAAGGTTCCTGAAGGTGTGAAAATGACCTCTGCAAAGTATATAGAGTTTCTGACTGACAGCTGTCTTCCATGGTATAAAAAGCAGAACCGTGCCTTCAGGAACAAAATCATCTTCATGCAAGACAATGCACCATCTCAGGCTGCAAAGAATACCTCTGAGTCATTGACTGCTATGGGCAAAAAAGGAGATAAACTCATGGTGTGGCCACCATCTTCCCCTGACCTCAACCCTATGGAGAACCTTTGGAGTATCATCAAGCAAAAGATCTATGAGGGTGGGAGGCCATTCACATCAGAACAGCAGCTCTGGGAGGCTATTCTGACTTCATGCAAAGAAATACAAGCAGAAACTCTCCAAAAACTCACAATTTCAATGGATGCAAGAATTGTGAAGGTGATATCAAAGAAGGGTTCCTATGTTAACATGTAACTTGGCCTGTTAGGAATGTTTTGAAGTTAAATAGCTTTTTTGTTCAGTGAATGTGACCTCCTAATGCTGCAAATTCCACAAATGAGCATTTTCAGTTCTTTAAAACATATCAAATGTTTAGAAATTCTAATGTGCCTAATAATTTGGAACAGTGCAATTTGAGTTTTTATTCATTTTGGAGATTATACTGTTATCATTGGGAGGTTTCTTCTATAAAATTTGATGTATACTCTAACCGGTGATGACCTTTATTAGACTGACTGTCATTTGTACCGACTATTTAGGAAAATCAGAGAAAAATATCATTTGCTTAATAATTTGGAACACAGTGTACTTCTAGCCACATTCCGACTAGACGTGCCCGGCCTCGCTCCGTTCATTTTCATGGAGTGAGGCCACACATGTCTAGTCAGCATGTGACCGCATGTATGTAAATTACCGGCACGAGAGAATCCTAACAGCGTCCAGTGAGCACTGTGAGAATTCAGAAGTCTGCAGTTACATAGAATGAAAAGAGGAGGATGAATGACCTCATGGAGATCAACATCCGACACTGCGGAGACACCATCACGTGTTTCTCAACGCAGTGATTCTAGAGCACTGCTCCCATCCCTCCATGAGGTCATTCATCCTCCTCTTTTCATGGTCTGTTACTAGGCATTGCTCCCACTAGCCAGTTTCCTCCTCCACACTGATGAGGGGCAATACCCCGAAACAGCTGTCTGTGGATGGATACCATGATTTGGCATAGGTGGTTTCCTTCATTGGAGACTGCCCTTCCCGTGGTTGTTCCTTCCCGGTGAAAGGCCTGGCAAGTCACTGCCTGCGTTGAGAAACATGTGATGGTATCTCCGCGGCTTATATATTTGCATGTTTTACATATTTCCCATAAGGGATGGGAGCAGTGCTCTAGAATCACTGCGTTGAGAAACACGTGATGGTGTCTCCGCAGTGTCGGATGTTGATCTCCATGAGGTCATTCATCCTCCTCTTTTCATGGTCTGTTACTAGGCATTGCTCCCACTAGCCAGTTTCCTACTCCACACTGATGAGGGGCAATACCCCGAAACAGCTGTCTGTGGATGGATACCATGATTTGGCATAGGTGGTTTCCTTCATTGGAGACTGCCCTTCCCGTGGTTGTTCCTTCCCGGTGAAAGACCTGGCTAGTCACTGCCTGCGTTGAGAAACATGTGATGGTATCTCCGCGGCTTATATATTTGCATGTTTTACATATTTCCCATAAGGGATGGGAGCAGTGCTCTAGAATCACTGCGTTGAGAAACACGTGATGGTGTCTCCGCAGTGTCGGATGTTGATCTCCATGAGGTCATTCATCCTCCTCTTTTCATGGTCTGTTACTAAGCATTGCTCCCACTAGCCAGTTTCCTACTCCACACTGATGAGGGGCAATACCCCGAAACAGCTGTCTGTGGATGGATACCATGTTTTGGCATAGGTGGTTTCCTTCATTGGAGACTGCCCTTCCCGTGTTTGTTCCTTCCCGGTGAAAGACCTGGCTAGTCACTGCCTGCGTTGAGAAACATGTGATGGTGTCTCCGCGGCTTATATATTTGCATGCAGTTACATAGAATGACTGCACTCAGCACAAACATGGACAACCCCTTTAATGCTCCTAACAAATAAAAACATGAGAATTAGTCAGTATCACAAATAGCATTTACATCCAGGTACCTTGTAGATGACGTCATCTCTGGAGTTGGTCTCCTTTTCTTCATTTTGTCCAGACCCCATGATGAGTTTTCTCATCCACGGCCGTCTCTGCAGACATCCATCTTCTCCGGTCTTCTGCAGCAAATCTTAACACGATCCCCTTAAAGATAGAAGTCATTATAATGCTCCTGAATAAGAATATCTGCAATATACTGTCACCTCACACTATTCCCCTCCCTCCTCATACTGTCTCCTCTAACATCCCCCTTGATCACCATACTGTCTCCTCATTTATTTATCCCTCACTCTCTATACTATCTAATCACACATACCCGACTCCCCATACTCTGTCTGCACACATCCCATCACACTCACTCCCAATACTGTGTCCACATACATTTAACCGTTCGCTCCCCATACTGTCTGCGCCCATCCCCATTCACCACATTGGGGGATGGGTGCAGATACATACTGTTTCCTCATACATACATACTCTTCATTTTGTGTCCTTAAATCTCCCGACACATTAAATCCCCTCCATCTCCACTCCAAATCCCCCCACACACATTAAGTATCCCCATCCCCACTCCAAATCTCCCCAAATATTAAGGACCCCATCCCCACTCCAAATCCCCCCACACATTATGCACCCCCCACTTCAAATCCCCCCACATTAACCCCCATCCCCACTCATTAACCCCCGTCCGCACTCCAAATCCCCCTACACATTAACCCCCACACATTAAACCCCATCCCCACTGCAAATCCCCCCACATTAAACCCCATTCCCACTGCAAATCCCCCCACACATTAACTCCCTTCCCCACTGCAAATCCCCCCACACATTAACCCCCATCCCCATTGCAAATCCCCCCACACAATAACCCCCATCCCCATTCCAAATCACCACATTAACCCCCATCCCCACTCATTAACTCAAATCCCCTCTCCATATCCCCCCCCATCTTCGGTGGTTCTTCAGCTCCAGAGTAGAGCACACTTACCATCAGCGTTCGCTCTGGCACCGGGGAGTGACGTCAGCAATGTGATCACATGACCTGGTCACGTTGCTGGCATCGCTGTGACCCGGCGGTCAGAGCTTCAATTGTACTGCTGGCGTCTATACAGATGCCAGTACAATTGATCCCTGGGAGCCGGCGGGCGGGAGCTTCTCTGCGCCGACTGTCAGCTGTGACAGCCGACACAGGGAACGGCCGACTCCCAGGAGACACTGCGGACTGCCGCATTAGGCGGCCCGACTGCGCCCCCCAGATACACCTCTGAGTGACGTGGATCCATGCATTCCACAGATTCACACGGCACATGTGCATGAGGCCTACAAATCTTTTAACCTGATCCAATGATATTTGAGCCATTTCATGAGGAATTAACATGTTTAAATGGTTACTTATCATGATCTAGCATTTATTTACTGGTCGCAGGGATTCATCATGTCTGCTCAAGCAGTGAGGGGTCTATTCTCTCAGTGTGCTGCACATGTGGCGAGGGGTGTATGTCTTGTTGTGCTGCTTAGGCAGTGCGGGAGTGTAGACTTTTGGTGTGATCAGGCATTTCGGGGTGTATTCTTTTAGTGTGCTGCTCAGGCAGAGCAAGATGTATGGTCTTGATGTGCTGCTCAGGGAGAAGGGTGTGAATTATCTTGGTGTGAATTATCTTGGTGTGCTGCTCAGGTGCGGAGAGGTGTATTCTCTTGATGTGCTTCTCGGGCAGTGTGGGGAATATTCTCTTGGTGTGGTGCTCAGGCAGTGTGGGGAGTATTCTCTTGGTGTGCTGCTCAGGCAGTGTCAGGTGTATTCTCTTAGTGTGCTTCTCAGGCAGTGCGGGGTGTATTCTCTTGGTGTGCTGCTCAGGCAGTGTCAGGTGTATTGTCTTGGTGTGCTTCTCGGGCAGTGTGAGGTGTAGTCTTTTAGTGTGCTGCTCAGGTGCAGGGAGGTGCATTCTCTTGGTGTGCATCTTGGGCAATGTGAGGTGCATTCTCTTGGTGTGCTGCTCAGGCAGTGCGGGGTGTATTCTCTTGGTGTGCTGTTCAGGTGCATTCTCTTGGTGTGCTGCTCAGGCATTGTGGGGTGTATTCTCTTGGTGTGCTGCTCAGGCAGTGTGGGGTGTATTCTCTTGGTGTGCTGCTCAGGCAGTGTTGGGTGTATTCTCTTGGTGTGCTGCTCAGGCCGTATGGGGTGCATTCTCTTAGTGTGCTTCTCAGGCAGTGTGGGGTGTATTCTCCTGGTGTGCTTCTCGGGCAGTGCGGGGTTTATTCTCCTGGTGTGCTTCTCAGGCAGTGCTGGGTGTATTCTCTTGGTGTGCTGCAGTCAGTGCAGGGTGTATTCTCTTGGTGAGCTTCAAAGGCAGTGAAAGGAATATTCTCTTGGTGTGCTGTTCAGGTCGTGCATCTGGGAACAGTGATCAAGCACACACTGACGTTGCCAGAAAGGCACAGACTGTGAGGAGCACCCACAGAAAGACACGGACCATGTGCATCTTATCAACGTCTCCATGCAAGTTCAGGTGCATTACTGTAGCATCTGATTTCCATCCCTTTGACTGTGGGCCGAACAGGGACAGCCAAAGGGCCGGGTGTGGTCTGCAGTCTGAAATTTGCCAAGGTCTGCTATAGACTAATTGAACAACATGGTAGCATATGCTATAGGACAGTGGTCACCAACCTTTCTGACCTTGAGAGCCACCTTCAGATTAGAGAGAGGGTTGCGAGCCACATTCAGAGCTGAGAGAGGGTCGTGAGCCACGTCCAGCTCCCACCCCCTTCAAAATAGTGTCAACCAAAGCACCCATTACAGGTATAATGATAACCAAAGCTTTTCCATAGAAATCACTCCAAAGCAGTACACTGAGATCCAGGGGTTCCCACAATACCCCAATTCAGTATTCTCCCATCAAGGACTGAAGAGAAAAAGCAGGACCAGTTGGAGAAATGCACACCACTAATATATGTAATAAAAGGAAAAAAGCTTTTATTAACAACAATGTCAATTTAAAAACAAGTAAAAACAAGAACAATCATATTCCCACTGTTAACCCTGATCCATGCAAAAAATATAGTCTCATACATATAACGTAAGTATGTCAATGTACACAAATTGATAAATGGGTAGAGTATCCACTATCAGGTGTATACACAAAGATACATGTGGTCATAATCACTATACCATGCACAAAAAATGTAATACTGATACAATCACCCCTTAATATAGACTCATGAATAAAAAACACCTTTAGGTAGGATATCGCAATAGACAATATGTCTGTCACAATAACCACATGAAGCACTCCCTTGGAGATTTGACAATGCATGGGACAAGGACAAAAATGGAGCCTGTCCCAAATCAAAGCACTAATTGTGCAACCATATGACCCAAAATAACATAATTCCACATGCCACGTGGAGACTATGAATGTCAAAAGTCACACAAGGAGGGCAACAAAAGATGGTGTCCCAAATAAGGATACTCATAGCACACCAGTGCATAGAGTGATAGAGCCATCCAATTGCAAGGGGCAAAGGATCACATGTGGATCAAAATATGATAAAATGCATGTGAAGGATCCATACCACGGCGTCAGTACAATCAGGGTAAGAGAGTGAAAAGCCTGCTTGTACTGACGCCATCTTTTGTTGCCCTCCTTGTGTGACTTTTGACGTTCATAGTCTCCACGTGGCATGTGGAATTATGTTATTTTGGGTCATATGGTTGCACAATTAGTGCTTTGATTTGGGACAGGCTCCATTTTTGTCCTTGTCCCATGCATTGTCAAATCTCCAAGGGAGTGCTTCATGTGGTTATTGTGACAGACATATTGTCTATTGCGATATCCTACCTAAAGGTGATTTTTTTATTCATGAGTCTATATTAAGGGGTGATTGTATCAGTATTACATTTTTTGTGCATGGTATAATGATATGACCACATGTATCTTTGTGTATACACCTGATAGTGGGTACTCTCCCCATTTATCAATTCATGTACATTGACATACTTATGTTATATGTATGAGACGCTATCTATATTTTTTGCACGGATCAGGGTTAACAGTGGGAATATGATTGTTCTTGTTTTTAAATTGACATTGTTGTTAATAAAAGCTTTTTTCCTTGTATTACATATATTGGTGGTGTGCATTTCTCCTTCTGGTCCTGCTTTTTCTCTTCAGTCTTTAGCATTATTTCATGTGACCATGGATTTGCACCCCCACCATCTTATATGTATCTTAATATGAGCAGTGCGCCCTACCTTTTCATTTTCAATTCTCCCATCAAGGACACCCAACACACTGTCTCATCCAGCTTTGAGCACCTCCTCTAACAGGTAGTACCATCCTCCAGCGTACCATACCTAAAAGATCTCTACACCCCTAAGACCAGTATATGTCCATCCAGATCTGCACATCTGTGCAGGACTACTCACAAAATTCACCATTTTGAGATGTGCTCTTCATACCTGTTTGCTAGACTTGGACCTAATGCACCAACCTGGCACGTGAGCCACAATTCATTGGACCGCGAACCACATGTGGCTCCCGAGCTACTGGTTGGGGACCCCCTAGGATATAAAACTTACAAGAGACAAAATGAGCAAAAACCCTGCTGTAACTAAATAAGTAAAAAACAAAAGTGCATTTAAATAATACAGTTCTTAGTAATAGTGTTTTTGATCAAAAATAGCATAAAAGCTATCTCACCGTCAACAAGGTGACTCTGATCTGAGGTCAACTATGACACATGGTAAGGTTTTTAATGTGTAGGACCGCCCCGATCAGAGTCACCTTGTTGACGGTGGGACGGCTTTTATGCTATTTGTGATCAAAAACAGTATTACTAAGAACTCTGTGTTATTTAAATGCACTTTTTTCTTTTTACTTATTTAGTTACAGCAGGGATATGGCTCATTTTGTCTTTTGTAGGTTTTGTATGCTTTATGGCCAATGTGAACATGCATTTATGTGCTGCATGTATACCAACTCAAACCAAGCTCAATTTTTGTGTTTTTGCTATAGGATATAGTATATACAACTGGAACAAATGTATGTCATATTAGACAAAAGTCATCCCATCCATGTACATTTGGCACAGAGCCTAATATGTACGGAAAGCCAAGGGCAATCTGGATGTATGTGCTTCAGCTGTGGTGGCTGGCATCTGGCAGATAAAGTAATGACATTTCTAGATACCCTTGTGCTGCTGTATAACCCTAGGGGAAGACTGAAAAGTGAATCAATGTGGGAGATGCTATCACAGACTAAGGGAGGATACAGTTGTAATGGAGAGTGATGGGAGGTGTACCTGTAATGCAGACTAATGATAGGATGGGATGATACCTCCAGCTTATAAAGGTGAGAGAACTGAGGGCTGTATTATCTGTATCTTCCAACATGAGCAGCATTCAGGCAGTCGCTGAGTCCTACCAGCTATTCAACCCCAGAGCATACTTGCAGAATAACTATGTGCCCCCTCGGGCGGACTTCTCAAGCGAGGACAGTGTCATGTGTTGGAAGCTGCGGCGACTTCATGAGGCTTGTACCAAAGGTGAGCTCTCCGGTTTAGATAAGTCATGTATTTTTAGTTGAGAGTGTGTGTGCGGAGATCCTACTATGTCAACAAAAAAGGTTTTTTCTTTTTCTTACATTATTTTCTTCTTTTACATTATTTTCTTCAAGATGGCTTGTAATATTCTTTGGTAAAACATTGTGATACATACAACTCTTAAGTAACTTTACTTTTATTTTTAATGTTCACTTTGCATACTTCACTGTATAGCTTGTCTGCAAAAAGTATCCCCATGGAATGTTACTGGCCATGTAGTGTTCTGTTTTACGGATGCAACACTAAGCCCTTACAAGGCATAAGCTCCATACCACCCTCATCCAATATAAGAGTACAGTATCTAAACGATTATAGTTTGTCTTCTGACCGACTAATATGGGTGGGAGGATGCAGGGTATGGGAACACAGTTTGCTTTTTTTCAAGGTGGTCAAAAGTAAGAATCTTCTAGTTACACTTTAGGAAAAGGTCCATCTTTTGGGGAGTTATGGGGGGAATTTTGTTTCCTGATGTGGTTTTGAATAATTCTTGCCATATTTTGATATGGACAGTGCCTAGTTTGGAGCAGAATACAAAAGGTGACAAATGCAAAAATTCCCCCCTTCCCTACCAGGAGTTTTTCAAAAAGTGGGCAGAAAAACCCCTCAAAAGATTGAACATATGAACAGCAGAGCGGCCCTTTCATTACAAATGTATTTAAGGTCTTTCAAGTAATTTAAAAGCAGTTTTTGGATTTTTTTTTTATTCTCAGCAAACTTGTTCTGACAAACTGGTTAAAAGTCAGAGCTAGTGTGTCAGTGTCCCAGCATATGATGGGCCAATAACTGAGATGGGTGATTGCAAGAACATGCTTTCCCGATTATCAACCAGTCTCAATAAGCCAGAAACCACCTAATGAACTAGAAAGACGCTCAAACATCAAGAGCATTGCCTTTAAAGCGAGCTTAAAAATCGTTATCATAATACACAAATAAATGCTATGCACAAAGTCAATGTAAAGCAATTACAATCACAAATTGCCAAAAGGCAAGAAATCCCTATCTAAAGACAGTTAAAAAATAACTAAGTATAAGAATGGGACACTAAATCTAAAAGTGAATACAATGATATAAATGAAAGAAATGGATATCGCACCAGAGTGTCCTAAAACACATACTGATTAATGCTAATTTTATATTATTCCTCTTAAATAATTACATAAAAGTTATTTTTTAACAGGCTTTAGATAGAGGTTTTTTTTTGCCTTTTGGCAAGTTGTGATTGATGAAAATCATTATCAGCACGGTGTCCTGTTGATGATATGGTCTAAATGCAAAGATCATAGTACCCACCATTCTGTGAGCATAGCATTGTCTAAACAGGTGTTTACTCAACTACGGATCATTTATATATCTATAGCCGATCAGCGGTCCTTTAATGGCTGTGGTCAGCTTTGTGTGTCTGTATATATGAGACCTTTAGTAAAGGCAATTGCTCCTTGAATTGCTTTCCTAGGACAACTAATTCCATTTGTTAAACTGAATTATCACCATACTGCAAACCTACTGTAACTTTTGCTTTTAATAACTTCACATAAAGAACGACAATCTCCACTCCTTTTGTATTCCTAGGTGGGATTAAAGGGCACACCTTGGTTGATATTGGCTCAGGTCCAACGATATACCAGTTGTTGAGTGCCTTTGAGCACTTTCAGGAGACTATTTTGGCAGAATACTTGGAGGTGAATCGTCGAGAACTGAAGATGTGGCTGTGCGATGAACCAGGGGCCTTCGACTGGAGTCCCTACTTTAAACATGTTTGCAAGTTAGAGGGAAAAGGGTGAGTAATCAAAGGTCTTTGTCCAGATCCAGGAATAATGAATGCCACACAATGTCCCATATACCAGATCAATATCCAATTGTGACATTTATTGGGGTATGTGCACAAGTTAAGTACTTGGTGCAGAAATTTCTGCATCTCTGGGCAGGAAGATGTAGTGTAAAATAGGCAAGTTTTTGGTGCAGATTTTTCCCACTCATTAGGCTGCTTTTACACTTACCGTGTTTTTGCGGGCCAATTTTGCGGCCCCATTAAATTTCAGTGGGGCCGCAAAATCGGCCCGCAAAATTTCCACGGTGCGCCGTATGCCGTATGGCTGTATTTGTGGCCGTGATAAAAGATCGAGCTTGCTCGATCTTTTATACGGCGTACAGACACGGCCCCCATTGCAAATCAATGGGGCCGCAAAAACAAACGGAAGTGACTTCTGGTTTTGCAGAACGGCTTTTTTTTTCCAATACTATTTCAATAGTATTGGAAAAATAAAACGGTGATCCGCAAGCTTTTTTGCGGCCCGTTATTGGGGCGGACCATAAAAATTGCGGAGATACGGCCCGCAAAAACAGCGATAAGTGTAAAAGTAGCCTTAGGATGAGTGAAACGTACAGCAAAAAACACTGAAAGAATTTATTTAAATCTGCAAGTCAAAAATAAGCACCATGTGCATGAGACTTCAGGATTCTCATTCACTTTGCTGTTACTAGGAAATCATTCAGGTTTTGTGACAAATCTGTAAGAATTTCCAAACAGCTGCACTCTCATTATGTTTACAAAAACGTATATAATTGAAAGATATCACAAATATAGAACAATTTCAAAATGCAAGGCAGAAGAATAAAAAAAAGCGTGTGATGTTTCGACCATTATTGGGCTTTCTCTAACGACGCTGAAAAACATAATAGACGTGTATAAGTTATGTGATAAATACAAAATTACAAATACACTGAAATTATTCAAATAAACAGGCAATGGAAAAAGAAAAAAATGAAAAATATAGCTGTAGACAAATATACAAAGCCAATAAAAAAAAATTGTAGATTAATTCACAACTGAAACAATAACAATGAACCGAGGGGGAGACTGGAGCTTGCAAAGGAAAGGTAAAAGGACATGAAAAAGCAGTAGCCAAAAATGTAGCAAAAAAAATGGGAGTAGAAAGAGAAGAGGGTAGGCACAGATAAAGTCAGAAATGGAGTAACATGATATAGCCAAAATTGGAGTGACCAAGGGTACTGACCTAGCAGTGATTCAATATGGCCTGAGGAAATTAGGGAAAATGCTGTAAAAACATACCGTAATAGTTCTGGATTAGTATAGAATGGTCTAATGCTGCATAGTTATAGGGACAGCCGTAGTGTCAAAATGCCATAAATACTAACCATTGGTGTTCAGTGTCCAGGAGAGCGCATTTCAGCGCTATGTATGGCGGTGTGCCAGGGAGCGTGTTTCAGCGGTATTGCGGCTGTGTACGCTCATTAACCCCTTCCTGACATCCGACGTACTATCCCGTCCACGGTACCCGGGCCCGTATGACCGTGGACGGGATAGTACGTCTACCGCGATCAGCGGCGCCCACATGGTGAGCGCCGCTGATCGCGGCCGGGTGTCAGCTGATTATGACAGCTGACACCCGGCACTATGTGTCAGGGGCGGTCACGGACCGCCCCCGACACGTTAACCCCTTGCACACCGCGATCAAACATGATCGCGGTGTACCGGGAGTTAAAGGGAAGCATCGGCAGGGAGGGGGCTCCCTCCGTGCTTCCCTGAGCCCCCCACGGCAGCGCAATGTGCAGCGCTGCTGCGGTGGGCTCCTATCCTCCAGGCCCCCGAATCCAAGATGGCGACGGGGGCCTTCGGGGACCTGAGGAAGCTGGCTTCCTCAGTGCCTGCAAAGCGCAGGCAAGAGGAAGTCTGCTTCAATGCCTGTGACAGATTGCTGATCTGTCACAGTGATCTGTGATGTGACAGATCAGCGATCTGTCACAGGACAGTGATGTCCCACCTGGGACTATGTAATAAAGTAAAAAAAAAAAAATTAAAAAAAAATGTAAAAATAAATTAAAAATCGCCAAATAAATTAGTAAAAAAAAAAAAAATATTCCCCAATAAATTCATTTTTTGAAAATAATAAAAAAAACAAACAATAAAACTACACATATTAGGTATCGCCGCGTCCGTAATGACCCGCCCTATAAAACTGTCCCATTAGTTAACCCTTTTAGCGAACCCCTTAAAAAATAAAAAAACGAAGCAAAAAATAATGATTTATTATCATACCGCCAAACAAAAAGTGTAATAACGCGCGATCAAAAAGACGCATATAAATATCCATGGTACCGCTGAAAACGTCATCTTGTCCCGCAAAAAACGAGCCGCCACACAGCATCATCAGCGAAAAAATAAAAAAGTTATAGCTCACAGAATAAAGCGATGCAAAAATAATTATTTTTTATATAAAATAGTTTTCATTGCATAAAACCGACAAAAACATAAAAAAACGACCTAAATGAGGTATCGCTGTAACCGTACTGACCCGAAGAATAAAACCGCTTTATCAATTTTACCGCACGCGGAACGGTGTAAACGCACCCCCCCAAAAGAAATTCATGAAACGCTGGTTTTTGTTCATTCTGCATCCCAAAAATAGGAATAAAAGGCGATCAAAAAATGTCACGTGCCCGAAAATGGTACCAATAAAAACGTCAACTCGTCCCGCAAAAAATAAGACCTCACATGACTCAGTGGGTCAAAATACTGAAAAATTATAGCTCTCAAAATGTGGTGACGCAAAAACTATTTTACAATAAAAAGCGTCTTTTAGCGTGTGACAGCCGCCAAACATAAAAACCGCCATAAATAGTAAGTCAAACCCCCCGTTATCACCCCCTTAGTTAGGGAAAAATAATAAAACTAAAAAAAAAGTATTTATCTCCATTTTCCCGTTAGGGTAAGGCTGTGTGCACACGCTGCGGATTAGGTGCGGATTCATCCGCGCGGATTTTGTAAAATCCGCAGGTGAAACCGCAGGTCAAAAGACCTGCGGTTTTACCTGCAGATTGCTCTGCGGTTTTGTCCTGCGGTTTTTCATCTCCTCAATAGAGGAGATGGCAAACCGCAGGAGAATCCGCAGAAAGAATTGACATGTCAATTCTTTCTGCGGATTGAAAACCGCAGAAAATTCCGCTTCGTCTGCACTGCGGTTTTTGATTCCCATAGGGAATCATGGTACTGGGGTCCGCAGCAGCCAAAACCGCTGCGGAACCGCAGCAAAATCCGCAGCGTGTGCACACAGCCTTAGGGTTAGGGCTAGGGTTAGGGCTAGGGTTAGGGCTAGGGCTCAGATTAGGGTTAGGGGTGTGTTGGGGTTAGGGTTGGAGTTATAATTGGGGGTTTCCACTGTTTGGGCACATCAGGGGCTCTCCAAATGCAACATGGCGTCTGATCTCAATTCCAGCCAATTCTGAGTTGAAAAAGTCAAATGGTGCTCCTTCCCTTCCAAGCTCTGCCATGCGCCCAAACAGTGTTTTACCCCCACATGTAGGGTATCAGCCTACTCAGGACAAATTGCAAAACAATTTTTGGGGTCCAATTTCTCCTGTTACCCTTAGGAAAATAAAAAATTGGGGGCAAAAATATCATTTTTGTGGAAAAAAATGATTTTTTTATTTTCACGTCCGAGTGTTATAAACTTCTGTGAAGCACTTGGGGGTTCAAAGTGCTCACCACACATCTAGATAAGTTCCGTGGGGGGGTCTAGTGTCCAAAATGGGGTCACTTGTGGGGAGTTTCAATAGTATAGGTACATCAGAGGCTCTCCAAACGCACATGACACCCGCAGACCATTCCATCAAAGTCTGTATTCCAAAACGTCACTGCTTCCCTTCCGAGCCCCGACGTGTGTCCATACAGTAGTTTTCTCCCACATATGGGGTGTCAGCGTACTCAGGCCAAATTGGACAACAACTTTTGGGGTCCAATTTCTCCTGTTACCCTTGGGAAAATGAGAAAATTGGGGACTAATTGATCATGTTTCTGGAAAAAATACGATTTTTTTATTTTCAAGCCCTGGCATTATAAACTTCTGTGAAGCCCTTGGGGGTTCAAAGTGCTCACCTCACATCTAGATAAGTTCCTTAGTGGGTCTAGTTTTCAAAATGGGGTCATTTGTGGGGGGTTTCCACTGTTTAGGTACATTAGGGGCTCTCCAAAGGCAACATGACACCCGCAGACCATTCCATCAAAGTCTGCATACCAAAACGTCACTACTTCCCTTCCAAGCCCCGACGTGTGCCCATACAGTAGTTTTCTCCCACATATGGGGTATCAGCATACTCAGGACAAATTGGACAACAACTTTTGGGGTCCAATTTCTCCTGGTACCCTTGGGAAAATAAAAAAATGGTGACTAAAAGATCATGTTTGTGGAAAAAATACGAATTATTTATTTTCACGCCCGGGCATTATAAACTTCTGTGAAGCACTGGGGGTGGTCAAAGTGCTCACCACACATCTAGATAAGTTCCTTAGGGGGTCTAGTTTCCAAAATGGTGTCATTTGTGGGGGGTTTCCACTGTTTTGGTACATCAGGAGTTTTCCAAACGCGACATGGTGTCCGATCTCAATTCCAGCCAAAAACGTCAAATGGCGCTGCTTCCCTTCCGAGCTCTGCCATGCGCCCAAATAGTGGTTTACCCCCACATGTGGGGTATCAGCGTACTCAGAACAAATTGCACAATAACTTTTACGGTCCTGTTACCCTTGGAAAAATAAGAATTGAGGGTGAAAAGATCATTTTTGTGGAAAAAATATGATTTTTTAATTGTATGGCTTTATGTTATAAACTTCTGTGAAGCCCATGGGGGTTCAAAGTTCTCACCACACATCTAGATAAGTTCCTTAGGGGGTCTAGTTTCCAAAATGGTGTCATTTGTGGGGGGTTTCCACTGTTTTGGTACATCAGGAGTTTTCCAAACGCGACATGGTGTCCGATCTCAATTCCAGCCAAAAACGTCAAATGGCGCTGCTTCCCTTCCGAGCTCTGCCATGCGCCCAAATAGTGGTTTACCCCCACATGTGGGGTATCAGCGTACTCAGAACAAATTGCACAATAACTTTTACGGTCCTGTTACCCTTGGAAAAATAAGAATTGAGGGTGAAAAGATCATTTTTGTGGAAAAAATATGATTTTTTAATTGTATGGCTTTATGTTATAAACTTCTGTGAAGCCCATGGGGGTTCAAAGTTCTCACCACACATCTAGATAAGTTCCTTAGGGGGTCTAGTTTCCAAAATGGTGTCATTTGTGGGGGATTTCCACTGTTTTGGTACATCAGGGGTTTTCCAAACGCGACATGGTGTCCGATCTCAGTTCCAGCCAAAAACGTCAAATGGCATTGCTTCCCTTCCGAGCTCTGCCATGCGCCCAAATAGTGGTTTACCCCCACATGTGGGGTATCAGCGTACTCAGGACAAATTGCACAATAACTTTTAGGGTCCTGTTACCCTTGGGAAAATAAAAATTGGGGTGAAAAGATCATGTTTGTGGAAAAAATGATTTTTTAATTGTACCGCTGTACGTTATAAACTTCTGTAAAGCCCTTGTGGGTTCAAAGTTCTCACCACATATCTAGATAAGTTCCTTGGGGGGTCTAGTTTCCAAAATGGGGTCACTTGTAGGGGGTTTCCACTGTTTAGGTACATCAGGGACTCTCCAAACGTGACATGGCGTCCGATCTGAATTCCAGCCAATTTTGCATTGAAAAAGTTAAACGGCGCTCCTTCCATTCTGAGCTCTGCCATGCGCCGAAACAGTCGTTCCCCCCCACAAATCAGGTATCAGCGTACTCAGGACAAATTGCACAATAACTTTTGCAGTCCAATTTCTCCTGTTACCCTTGGTAAAATAAAAAAAATTGAACCTGAAGTATTTTTTTTGTGAAAAAAAGTTAGATGTTCATTTCTTTTTAAATATTCAAAAAAATTCCTGTGACGCACCTAATGGGTTAATAAACTTCTTGAATGTGGTTTTGAGCACCTTAAGGGGTTCAGTTTTTAGAATGGTGTCACTTTTGGGTATTTTCTATCATATAGACCCCTCAAAGTGGCTTCAAATGTGATGTGGTCCTAAAAATAAAATGGTGTTGTAAAAATGAGAAATCGCTGGTCAACTTTTAACCCTTATAACTTCCTAACAAAAATAAATTTTGGTTCCAAAATTGTGCTGATGTAAAGTAAACATGTGGGAAATGTTACTTATCAAGTTTTTTGTGTGCCGTATCTCTGTGATTTAAGGGCATAAAAATTCAAAGTTGGAAAATTGCGAAATTTTCAAAATTTTTGCCAAATTTCCATTTTTTTCACAAATAAACGCAAGTTATTTGAATGAAATTTTACCACTAACATGAAGTACAATATGTCACAAGAAAACAATGTCAGAATCACCGGGATCAATGGAAGCGTTCCAGAGTTATGACCTCATAAAGGTACAGTGGTCAGAATTGTAAAAATTGGCCCGGTCATGAACGTGCAAACCACCCTTGGGGGTGAAGGGGTTAATGGCAGTGGAGCCATATAAATGGAACCCAGGTAGTATACTTCCGGTACCCGTGATCCAGAAGTGGCTGTGGTTGTATGAGAAAGTGACAAATCTGTGCAGAAAAAAACCTGAGACAAATCTGCAATGTGTGCACAGGCCCTTATATGTTATGGAATTTTTGTTGTTAGTGTGTTCACACAGATTTTTTTTTTCCTTTTTGCTGAGTTCTTGAAGCAGAACCAAAAAACACGAGTTTTCAATGGAGAATCTCTGCTCTGAAAACTCGGCAAAAAAAAATCAGGCCATTATTCATTAAGAATGGTGTTTTGTATTACAGCCTTAAGCGGCATGAGTCACTTAACGAACGGAAGGGAATTCTATCAGTGGCTATGCCTCCCACAAAACATTGCTCTAGTCCGGGACTAGCGTAAGATTTCTGGAATGAAAACCCCTGGGCCAGCTCATTAAAAATACTAAAAAAAAATAAAAAAAATAAATAAAATTTATGAACAGACAATATTTCTTTTTTTAAAGACGTAAAAAGGCCATAATGAATCATTATGATTAGTGAGACCCTTCTGCAGCCCATAATTCATTTAAGATACTAGCTGCATTAAATGTAAACTGTAAAATGATAATTGCAGTCAAAAAAAATTCTGTATTAGTTTCCTCAGCTTTAAAAAAAAAACAAAACAAAAAAAACAAAATCAGAAACACCTTAATTTTTTTTTACACGGACAGGGCAAAAAAAGTGTCCATTTTACCTTCTGTTCTGGCATTTCTGGACAGTTGGCAAACCTGCTCTGCCCCAGCTAAGGATGAACGGACAGCTTGAAATTCGGGATCTGGTACCTGACCTTTAGTCTAAAGGCCCCGTCACACTAAGCGACTTACCAGCGATCCCGACACCAATATGAAGGTGTCAGGATCGCTGGTAAATCGCTATGTGATCGCTGGTGAGCTGTCACACAGACAGCTTCACCAGCGATCAGCACAGCGATGCCGAGCGCCCGGCATCGCTGGCCATCCTGTAAAAAATAGAATCAAAATAAAAAATATAGTTATTCTCACCTTCCGATGTCGCGTTCAGCCATCCCGCCTCTCTCCACGCTCCGGTCCCAGTGATCCTTTGCGAGAATGACCGCGAGATGTCACAGTCTCGCGGGATAAAGTCTCGCGGTCATTCGTGCAAAGGATCACTGGGACCGGAGCGTGGAGAGAGGCGGGATGGCTGAACGCGACGTCGGAAGGTGAGAATAACTATATTTTTTATTTTTTTAATTATTTTTTACACCTGATCGCTGGTCTCCCGCCTGTCACACGCAGCGATGCGTGCTGGCCAGCGGGAGACCAGCGACCAAAGAAATGTCCAGAGATTTCTTCCAGCGATCAGCGATACCGGCAGGGGGGCCGCTCGCTGTCACACACAGCGATCTCGCTGGTGAGATCGCTGTTATGTCACAAAATTTGTGACTCAGCAGCGATCTCGCTACCGAGATTGCTTAGTGAGACGGGGCCTTAATGTTCGGTTACCAGAACTGTTCCCGGACTTTACCCAGAACCCCATTTAAACCAATGGAGACGCAAACTTTGGTGTTCTCTCTTTCATTACTCCAGGTTTTCACTTCTTAGTCAAGGTAATAGTACTGGGAAAAAATGTTCATTGGCTACATTTCCGGCCACCTCAGAAACACAGGTTTCAAGGGAAGGAGCAGGCGCTTGCCAGCTCTTTGCTATACTGGTTATAAGCTCCGGTCTGAACATGGTTGCATCAGCATGTGTACTGCTATCCTATCAAGCTGCAGAGGCAATGCTGTCTGTGCTTGCAGCGTTACAGAGTGGACCAAAACTATAACCATGCCACTGGTCTGAACCTTCAAGTTTCAGGATTGCAACTTCCCACAACAAGCAGGAATCTGTGAGGCAGGGGAGCGTTGTGCTCCTGAAGAAAGATGATACAATCTCTTTAAAGAAACCATTCTCATAAGTGCAGAGTTGGCCAAACAAATAGATAGCAGGACAATCCAACTATCTTATGTGATGTGAATGAGAACCTAAATTCTGTATTGGCCTCTGTAGAATAAATGTTTCATGCCACTTGATTAAACTGCTGTGTTATCTATACTAATCCTTTTTTTTTTTCCTTTTCCCAATCAGAGAGTCCTGGAAAAATAAGCAGAAACGACTTCGGGAACACGTGTCCCGGGTGATTCCAGTTGATGTCCATCAGCCCAGTCCATTAGGAGGAGAGCTGGTCAGTGGTTCTGTGGACTGTCTGGTATCATCATTCTGCCTTGAGGCTTGCAGTCCTAACCTTGAGGCCTTTCAGAAAGCACTTAAAAATGTTGTTGGGCTCCTGAAACCAAATGGGCACTTTTTATGGATTGGAGCTTTAGAGGAGTCCTACTACTTGGCTGGAGAAGCAAGGCTGAATGTGGTGCCAGTCACTGAAGACATAGTAAAGAAGGCACTGGTTACTGCAAACTGTGTTATAAGGGAATTTTCCAGCTATTCTATGACTCCTAGTATGAAAGTTGGTGTAGATGATGTTAGTGGGATATTTTTTGTTTGGGCTCAAAAAGAAGCTCCAAAGTGAAATCCACTTCACCTGGATCACACAATCTATCCAGTACATTGGTTAACACATGGGTCTGACGGGGAAGTAAAATCTAACGTAGCATCTGTGTATATATGCCATAAAAAATTAAACTGAAACAAATAAAACATATTCTAATAAGAATATTTGCAACTGCATATGACTGACAATGTTGACCTTGATATATAAGGACTTTCACGTAGGCTGTCATGGTTCTCGGCAGCACAAGTACTGTTTACGCAGGACAATGCACCGCCAAGAATTATATTTTGCCCTGGACAAAAGATCATTTCACCTGATGAATGAGTGTCTTGCTTATTATTCTAGTGATCGGCAGCCTGTTCACACTGCAAGATAATTGTGAAACCAGCGTGATTAACAACACTCATTCACAATTATCTTTAAGAGAACTCTGCAAACAGGATGAATCTAATCTGGATAAACATCAGCTATGGTGGAGGAAAAGAATTCATTCTTATGACTGACGTGACAAATCAATCCAATTGGCCACCTTTTAAGCAGTCACTGCGTTCACTTTGTGCTGGCTGACTGCTTTCACTGCACTCACTTTTTCTGCTGGTTGACAGAGTTCACTTCTTGTGCTGCCTGACTTCGATAACTACATTCACCATTTATACACTGACTGCAATCACCGTTTGTACAAGCTGACTGTGTTCATGGTCTGTACTGTTCATGCTGACAAAAATGGCACCTGCTCCTTGTGTGATTATGCATATTGGCATTGGCTACATTGTTCTTCTGCGCACACACTGGTGAGTGACTCACCTGTGCAGAACAACGGTGAACACACAGCCCATAAAAGGGTGGAAAAAGGTACGCATAATCACGCGAGTGCAGGGTGCAGTATTCCAGAGCCATAACGGTACGTCACATGGTACTGCAACGTTCATGGGGCAGTTTTCTTCCAGGTACCGCACGCCCCGAAGCCTGGAAAAAATTAATTAATATAAAAGATTAAAATTCTGTTCCTCAGCAACACAAACACAATTATGAAGCATACATGTAGGACTATTTTAACAATTCCATGACCTGTTAGGCGTCGAGTTTCTCCCACTGCACAGGGGGAGTCTCGAGCCATGTCCTCTGCAGTCTCCCATTCTTCTGCAGCCACAGAGGTTCCTGCTCCAGCAGACACGTCGGTCCCAGCGTCTTGCTCAGGCTAATGCTAGGCGTCTGGTTGCTCCTCCAGGCTCAGCTATTCTACCATGCATGAGTCAGCAGAAAGCAGACGCTCCTGGGACTAAGTCCTGCTTTTCTCCTACTGAGCATGCCCATGGGACAACCTCTCATTGGAGGTCAGAGGTCACATGCTCAGGTCCTGTTGCTGCTCCAATTGGACCACCAGGAAGGTCCTGGAAGCCTGCAACTATAAAAGCTTAGCATGGCCGCCCGGCCACGCACTAATATAGAGAAAGATATAGACCATGTGGAGTGATTGGTGAACGCATGTATGAATGCCTCTGGTGAATAACTCATTATGAAACCCGTACCCTTGGTACGCATGTGTTGTGTAGCCTAGCCTGCTAGAGCCCAGTCTGAGGTCCAGGTAGAGTCAGAGTCAGAGACTAGCATCAGCATTCACCGGTGGCTTTGTCTGTACGCCACGGTGCACCTAGTCTGCACTCCTCGGTGGTCAGCGTTTATTAGAGGCTTCTGCAGGTGCGACGCCGCACACTCAGTAGGTCTAGAGGGGCTCAGACCTCGTGTCCTTGGGCCGAGTTCTGTGACCATATACTGTGCTGTCCCATCTAAGGTTATGATTGTATGCTTATGTAGTTGTGTTACGTTACCTTTCTTTGTATTCAGTTTTGCATTTGGTCTGCTGCCACCTGCTGTCCTTTTTCTGTATAGCAGACTGCAGATAATTATTCTAGTACATGCCTCCCACTTCCAGGTCAGTGACTCCTCCTCTTCCTGCTGGTGGCCATTACTAGTTTCATCTTCACCCGGGAGAGACACGCTTACCAGGCCGTGAAAGGCATCAGTTTTTTGACCACACACACATACAAATCCGATGCGCATCTTGCTGTACCACCTGGGTTGTTACATCTGCATTTCTGGAGAAGTACTGCATTATCAATCATACACTGTATGTCCAGATTTCCAATAAACAAGTCTGGACTTCACAATATCTGGTGTGTATCATCTCTCCGGACGCATGAACAGCAAAACAGCAACCATGGTCCTGTCTGCTCTGCATTGAGGAAATGGAAGGTAGGAATCTCTCCCAGCCCCAATCAACTACACCTCCATTCGCCTCACGTGGGGACAGAACAGTCAAAAAACTGCCTTGAAGCCCAGCAAAAAATCACCCTTATATCCTAACCCGTCTGCCCGCTCACATACTGCAGCCCTGCTCTGCTAAG
Source organism: Dendrobates tinctorius (assembly GCF_039654945.1). Taxonomy (NCBI): domain Eukaryota; kingdom Metazoa; phylum Chordata; class Amphibia; order Anura; family Dendrobatidae; genus Dendrobates; species Dendrobates tinctorius. The sequence continues at coordinate 20,643,627 of NW_027361700.1, forward strand.
AAACTCTGCGTCACCCAGACCGCTTTGTGCATAGAGACTGTCTGTACATTATACAACATTGCTGCAGATTGTCGGACTGCAAAACCCCACAATTCTCTAAAAACACATTGGGGATCTCGTCAGGACATCTTAAATAAGCTGCACCGCGATTTCCAGTCCCCAATTCGAAAGTTCAGTTTCTTAAAGAGACAGTGCAGCTTAAATCAAAATGGCCAAAAAAGACCCTGCACAGTCTCCCACTGCTGAAACAGAGCAACTACTACCTGATACTGTCCATTATGAAGAGGGGGAAACAGAGCCAGCTTCAGAAACAGAGCAAGACTCACGACCAAGACGCTCTGTCAAACCAACCATAAAGGTCGTCGAAAACTATCACAGTACAAAGGATGAGTTTAATGACAACCTGGACGACCTAAGGAAACGAGTCACCTCCCTCATGTCAAGCATCCAACGCCACAAAAATGATGCAGCGAGTCTACAGGACACTATAAAACGGCTAGACACGGCCCACGGAAGATACAAGAGACTGTCCGCAAGGTACGTTGCCTTCCTAAAAGACTAATATTGATGAAGCCTCATCAGAATTAAGCAAAGTGGATTCCACAGAAAGAGAAAGGGACGCCGCTGTGCAAGATGCCAAAGATAAAGCGGAGCTCCGTATCGCTTATCTGCAAGAAGCTGGATCTCACAGGTCAGGCTCATCCAGACACTCTGATCAGTCATACAAATCATCCTGCTCAAGAACTTCAGCCCTCAGCGACAGAATCCTAGAGGCCTGTTTAAATGCAGAGCGATCCAAACTAAGATGTTCCTTTACAGAAAAGAAAGCAGAAGCAGAAGCCAAGAAAGCCGAAGCAGAGGCAGAAGCCAAGAAAGCTGAAGCACAGGCAGATGCCAAGAAAGCAGAGGCTCAAGCAAAGATCCTTCAAACAGAAGCAGAGGCTCAGGCAAAGATTCTTCAAACAGAAATGGGGGAAGAAATCGCGATAGCCGAAGTAAAAATACTTGAGCAAGCATTGAAGCAAAACCTCGACCCGATTTGCCTACCACCACTGGAAGAAGAGGACCCAGCTGTCCGTACCAGTGATTATGTGCAGAAACACATCTGCAGCACACACCTTCTCCAGCAACGTTCAACCCACCAATGTGGAAACAGCCAAGTCAGCCCAACTTACGGTGCCAGTGTTACCCACAGCATCTGCAGAGATCCAAGACCAACGCCATAATGTTTCGCATCAGGTGCAGCAATCACAAGACGACCACAAGATGCACTCCAGTCCATCTCCACAGTTCAAGCCGCAGTCATCGAAATCTCCAGAGGTTAAACCACAGCTCAACCCTGCAGCAACATCATTCTACCCGGGAACAATTCACCCTTCCACGCCACACAGCTTATAAGCCCGAGAGGCAACACAAGCTAACATGGTAACAAGGAGTGAAGGATCGGATATGCCCGAGTTAGCAAGGTTTATGGTGAGCAAAGATCTAATCAGCACCAGCCTCTCAAAGTTTGACGACTGTGCAGAGAACTACAGAGCCTGGAAAGCAACCTTCAAGGCCACCATTGCTGACCTCAACCTATCTGCAGAACGGGAGCTCGACCTCATGGTAAAATGGTTGGGTCCTGACTCCACAAACCTTATCAAGATTCTTCGGACCGTCTACGTGGGGCAAGCTGAAGCAGGTCTCGCTGCGGCCTGGCAGAGACTCGAAAGAACCTATGGCAGTGCTGATGCCATAGAAAAGTCCCTACTTAAGAGACTGCAGAACATTCCAAGGATCAACCTTAAGGAAGCCCACAACCTTCTGGACTTAAGCGACCTGCTTATGGAGCTGGATCTTGCAAAAGGAGACCCTCGTCTGTCTGGATTATGCTACCTGGACACTGCCCATGGGGTGAACCCAATCGTCTCAAAGCTGCCATATAGTCTGCAAGAAAAGTGGGCAGTATGCATTTCCAGGTACAAAAGATCACATGATGTCACCTTTCCTCCGTTCAATCACCTCTGCAAGTTTGTCGACGAACAGGCCCAAATGAGGAACGACCCTAGCCTAGACTTCGTGGAGTCTAACACTACAGCTCCAGCAACTCAGTCATCAAGGTATGAAAGCGTCTCACATAGACGCAAGGAATTGAGGAGCAGTATAAGTGTCAGAAAGACTAACCTGCCACCACCTGCACTAACTGCCGATAAACAGTACACTATTCCATCGAGAGATAAGTCTTTCAATCGTGAGTGTCCCATTCACAAAAAACCACACATTGAACAAATGTAGAGGCTTCAGGTCCAAAACCATGCAGGAGCGCAAGAAAATCCTCAGCGGACTTGGGGTATGTTTCAAGTGCTGCGCCTCATTACACATGGCCAAGGACTGTAAATCTGCCATTAAGTGTTTAGAGTGTCATAGTGACAAACACCCATCAGCTTTGTATCCAACCTCAGCCACCAGCGATCCAGCAGTCGCAGTTACCTCTAGTCCGTCTACAAGCCATGGCGGGGAGCCACAGAATAACGCCAATTCTACCACGGCTGTCTCCTGCTCATGCTCAGAGGTATGTGGGGAGTGCAAAAGTGATAAATGCTGTGCCAGGATATGCCTAATCACAGTTTATCCAGAAGGGCAACCAGACAAGGCAGTAAAAATGTATGCCATCATTGACGATCAGAGCAATTGATCCCTAGCTGGACCTAAGTTCTTTGAAGCTTTTGGAATCAAGGGACCAGTAACGCCCTATACTCTGAACACTTGCTCAAGCATTGAGACTAGCGGCAGGAGGGCACAAGGTTTCATTGCTTCTCCTGTCAACGGAGGCGTAGAAATTCCCTTACCTACGCTAATCGAATGCGATCAAATACCTGACCAAAGGGATGAGATTCCTACCCCAGAAGCTGCGTTCCACCAATCACACCTAAGGCACCTATTCAGCATTATCCCACCTATGGACACGGATGCTGAAATCCTACTTCTGCTCAGCAGAGAATTTAAGGATACATAAGGTCCACCAACAGTGCAATGGTCCTGACTACACCCCCTATGCACAGAGACTTGACTTGGGGTGGGTAGTCATGGGAAATGTGTGCTTGGACCGAACAAGAGTCGATTCCCTTAAGACTTATGTACGCAGAGACGGACGAGCTACTTTCTGCAAACCATGCCCTCATCACTACAATGTGAAAGAGAAGCCTCCAGATCCCGCACAGCTGCCTGATGTCATTCCTTCTCCCTATGCAGACAACTTGGGAAGATCGGTGTTTCAAACACCTAAGGATGACAACGATGTAGCCCCGTCAATGGAAGACAAGGAATTTGTCAGGATAAGGGACAATGAGTTCCTTAAGGACAAGACCAATCACTGGGTTTTTCCCCTACCCTTCCGAGCTACCAGGGTAAGACTCCCGAACAATCGTGAACAAGCCTTGTCCAGAATCAACTCTCTCCAGCGCACACTTAGCAACAAACCGGAGATGAAAGAACACATTGTCACCTTTATGAGCATATATTCCGGAATAACCATGCGGAGACAGCGCCTCCCTTAAAGGAAAACGAGGAGTGCTGGTACCTACCCTCATTCGGAGTATATCACCCACAGAAACCTAAGCAAATTAGAGTAGTCTGATTCAAGCGCCAAACAGCAAGGTATATCTCTCAACGATGTCCTCCTCACGGGTCCTAACCTTACAAACAACCTAGTAGGAGTGTTGATGAGGTTCCGGAAAGAGCCCATTGCCATTACCGCCGACATTGAACAGATGTTCCACTGTTTCATAGTCAGAGAGGACCATAGGAATTTCCTCAGGTTCCTGTGGTACAAGGACAATGACCCCAGCAAAGAGATGGTGGAGTATCGCATGAGGGTGTACGCATTCGGGAACAGCCCTGGCAACCTATGGCCTGCGGAGAACCGCACAAGAAGGAGAGGCCAAATATGGAACAGATGCCAAAGACTTCGTAGAGAAAGACTGCTATGTAGATGATGGACTAAAATCTCTACCCACAGAAGAAGCGGCTATCGATCTACTCAAGAGGACCCAAGGTATGCTGTACCAAGCTAAGCTTAGATTGCACAAAATTGCTTCAAACAGCCAGGCTGTCATGAGAGCCTTTGATTCAAGTGACCACGCACCAGGATTCAAGGACATAGACCTGGGACCAGACTGTACGCCTGTGCAGAGAAGCTTAGGCTTGAGGTGGAACCTGTCAGTCGACACCTTCAGTTTCCAAATCAACTGTGCAGACAAACCATTCACTAAACGTGGTGTCCTGTCAGTGGTGAATAGCTTATTCGACCCACCCACTGGGATTTGTAGCACCAATTACCATACAAGGTAAATCCTTCTGAGACAGCTTTCCAAAACCGTCAAGGACAGGGATGCCCCACTTCCTCCTGAGAAGGAGGCCTTCGCAGCAGTTGCCTATCTGAAGGTGACGGGACCCGACAATCAAGATCACGTTGGATTCACCTTTGGCAAGGCTAAGTTGGCTCCCAAGCCTGACCACACTATTCCCAGGCTTGAACTCTGTGCGACCGTGCTTGCAGTAGAACTCGCAGACTTTATACAGCACGAGCTGGACACCAACATAGATGATGTGCAATACTACAGTGACAGTAAGGTTGTCTTAGGTTACATCTACAACCAAACAAGGCGCTTCTACGTGTACGTCAGTAACCGCTTCGAGAGAATAAGGTCTTCCAAGCCTGAACAATGGCACTATATCCCATCTGAACTTAATCCAGCTGACCATGCCACTAGACCTATGTCTATAAGGTCCTTTGCTAACTCTTCTTGGCTTTCAGGCCCTAAGTTTCTGTTGGAACAGAAGGGAAGCGAATGTGTCCAGGAAGTCTTCAGCATCCAGGATCCAGATGGCGATCCAAAAGTACGCTCCGAGGTCAGTGCTTTGGCGATGAACACTAAACCAACCTCCAGCCCCGGTTGCCAGCGCTTCGAACGCTTCTCCAATTGGATGAGACTTGTCAGGACTATCGCAAGGTTAGTCCACACTGCGAGATCGTATCACAACTCACTTGGAGACAAAGACTGTCACGGCTGGCCAGTCTGCCGTAAATCACTCTCTGCCGAGGACATTTCTCACTGTCCCTTATAATACGTTACGTCCAGCAGAGCGTATTCAGTATTGAATGGGAATGCTTTCACCACAAACAGCAGATCCCTCTGAAAAGCCCCATTGCCCATTTGAATCCAGTAATGGACAGCTTTGGTTTGCTGAGAGTCGGTGGTCGTTTAAATCAAGCCAAGATTGTGGCTTCAGAGCAACATCCTTGCATCATTCCCAGTAAACATCATATCACCGATCTACTGATCCGGCACTTTCATGAAAAAACCGAGCACCAAGGCAGGCAGATCACAGAAGGCAAGTTACGGTCTGCAGGGCTTTGGATCATAGGTATGAAAAGACGTGTAGCAGGATCACTACATCGTTGTGTGCAATGTCAGAAAACCAGCGGAAAACAGGTACATCAACAAATGGCCGACCTGCCCTCTGACAGATTGAGTGCCGAGCCGCCTTTCACCTACGTTGGCCTAGATGTCTTTGGGCCATGGATGGTATCTGCACACAGAACTCGAAGTGGCCATGCCAACAGCAAACGATGAGCCGTACTATTCACTTGCATGAGTGTCCGTGCCGTCCACATAGAGGTAATAGAGTCTATGGACACATCCAGCCTGATCAACGCCCTCCGGCGGTTTCTAGCAAACAGAGGACCGGTGAAACAGTTGAGGTCCGACCGTGGAAGCAACTTCATCGGTGCATGTCAAGAGCTGGATATTGACATAATAATAATAATCTTTATTTATATAGCGCCAACATATTCCGCAGCGCTTTACAGTTTAACAGTTTCAAAACACAAATCATGAGTAACAACGTTAACAATACAGTAATTAAAGTAAAATAAGACGACCCTGTTCGTGAGAGCTTACAATCTACAATGAGGTGGGGGAGATACAAAGTACAAGTGTGTATTTACAATGAAGGTCCAGCCATCTTGAGACGTTGGGGGGGTCAGAGATAGTGAATGCGCTACATACTCACACTTGCACATAAAATGACTGATTAGTGAACGTGATAGGCTGCTCTGAATAGATGTGTTTTGAGAGAGTGCCTAAAACTGTGCAAGTTTTGGATAGTCCTAATTTCTTGGGGTAGAGCATTCCAGAGGATTGGCGCAGCGCGGGAGAAGTCTTGGAGTCGAGAGTGGGAGGTGCGGATTAGTGCAGAGGTTAGTCAAAAGTCTTTTACAGAGCGCAGCGGTCGGCTAGGCCGATAGACAGAAATGAGGGAGGAGATGTAGGGGGGTGCTGCACTGTGGAGAGCTTTCTGGGTGAGAACAAGTACTTTGAATTGGACCCTATAATGAATGGGCAGCCAATGTAAGGACTGGCGAAGAGCGGACGCGTCCAAATACCGATTAGCCAGATAGATGACCCTGGCTGCTGCATTAAGTATGGACTGGAGAGGGGAAAGTCGAGTAGCGGGGAGGCCAATTAATAGAGCATTGCAGTGGTCCAGGCGGGAGTGGATCAATGCGACAGTGAGGGTGTTTGTTGATTCCATGGTGAGAAAAGGGCGAATTCTGGAGATTTTCTTTAGGTGTAGGCGGCAAGAGCGGGAAAGACATTGTATATGGGATGTGAAGGAGAGGTTGGTGTCAAACATAACACCCAGACAGCTGCTGGGGTGTTATTATGGTGCCACCCACGGAGAGGGAAATGTCAGATTTAGGGAGGTTATGGCCTCGTCACACACAGCGATCTCGCTAGCGAGATCGCTGCTGAGTCACAAGTTTTGTGACAACAGCGATCTCACCAGTGAGATCGCTGTGTGTGACAGCGATCAGCCGCCCCTGCCGGTATCGCTGATCGCTGCAAGAAACCTCTGGACATTTTTTTCGTCGCTGATCTCCCGCTGGCCAGCACACATCGCTGCGTGTGACAGGCGGGAGACTAGCGATCAGCTGGTAACTAACGTACACATCGGGTATCCAAGGGACGCGCGTCCCTTGGATACCCGATGTGTACGTTAGTTACCAGCGAGTTACAGGTGCCGCCGCCTCACGCTGGGGACCAGGAGCCCGCGGATTGTGTCCCTTAAGTTTGCCGCCGCATGCTGGGGACCAGGAGGTAGCAGGATGCCGCCAGGAGAGGCCGGGGATGCAGGCGCGCCCTCTGCTGGTGGAGGACTGGAATAGCAGGCACACTTGTCCACTGCTCCCGGGCTCGCTCCTCACCTCGGCGTGCTGATTGCTGGTGAAGCTGTCTGTGTGACAGCTCACCAGCGATCACATAGCGACTTACCAGCGATCCTGACACGTTGATATCGTTGTCGGGATCACTGGTAAGTCGCTATGTGTGACTTCAGCTTTAGTAGATGGCGGGAGCAGAAGTTCAGTTTTTGAGAGGTTAAGTTTCAGATAGAGAGCGGACATAACGTTGGAGACTGCGGACAGACAGTCACTGGCGTTCAGTAGTACAGCGGGGGTAAGGTCAGGGGATGACGTCCTAACACCTGTATGTACATAGTAAAAGCATCCCAGATAGTGACAGATTCCTTTAAAACCAGAGTTATATCACACAAAATAGTTAATAACATTTCAAAATGTCTACTTAACAGGAATTTATGCAATGTGTAAGAAAAAAAAATTAACTTTTTTTCCACAAAAATCTGAATTTAGTGCCAAATTTGTTGTTTTCACAAGGGTAACAGCAGAAAATGAACCTCAAAATGTGTTGTGCAATTTCTTCTGAGTACGCCGATACCCCATATGTGGGGGAAAACTACTGTTTGGGTGAATGGCAGGGTACGGAAGGGAAGGAGCACCATTTAACTTTTTGAACTCAAAAATAGCTGGAAATGAGAGCGAATGTCATGTCGTGTTAGGAAAACCCCTGATGTGCCTAAACAGTGGAAACCCCCACAAAGTGACCCCATTTTGGAAACTAAACCGGCCAAGGAATGGATCTAGATGAGTACTGATCACCTTGAATTCCCAGGTGCTTCACAGAAGTTTATAACAGAGCCGTTAAAAAAAAAAAAAAAAAAAAAAAAAAAAAAAAAAATCACATTTTTCACACAAAAATGTTTTTAGCCCCGAATCTTTTATTTTCACAAGGTTAACAGGAGAAATAGGGATTTTTGTGTACTCACCGTAAAATCCTTTTCTCCGAGCCAGTCATTGGGGGACACAGACAGTGGGTGCTATGCTGCTTGCCACTAGGAGGACTGCTGTGAATTCACTTTCTGGCCTACCTCTGGTTACTAGTGAAGGTAGTGGAGCTGGTTATATTGACAGAGGGGTCGCAAGTTCTCTTTCTGGGCTCCTTCTGGTGGTTACTGGAGTTAATGGAACTGATCTGATTAACAGAGGCTTGCCACCTGATAATGAGGACGATTGGAGATCTGGAGTTTCTGACTGGATTTAAGACAGCCGACTCCCTCTATCCCTGCTGGTGATTTTTTCCTGCCTCCTGAGGTCTTAATTTCCAGCTCAATCCCTGCATGCTCAGCTAAGTGTTCTTTTACTATTATTCACATTTGATCTGGTTTTGTTTATTTCAGTTTTGTGTGGTCAGCCAGCTCCGGCTGGGGCTGTGCTGAATCTCCGTCCATGTTACTGCTTGTGCCAGTTTGTTTTTGTCCCTTATTAGATTGGCCTCTTTTTGCTCTGCTTTCAGAATATACCAGAGTGCTGATATAGTGGGCGAAGTCGCGCGAATTCAGTATTTTACTAGCAGACGTGTTGGACATTTTTTGCAGGGTTTTTTGCGTGATTGCAGACAGTGTCTTTCCTGTCTAGTTAGTGTGGGCCCCATCGTTTTCTCAGTCTATTTTCCTACCTGCGTTTGTGTTTTCATCTTGTCTCACCGGCAATATATGTTTAGGGGCTATCTATTCCTTTGGGGTCTGCTCTGGGGCAGTTTAGATTTCCCCTTTCTTGCTTTAGGCTTATTTAGCTCTCCGGCTGTTGAGGCGTCTAGAATCATCGTAGGTACGCTCCACGGCTACTGCTAGTTGTGAGGATAGGATCAGGGGTCTGCAATCCGCTTAGTTACCAACCTCTCTAGTTTTCTGTGGCTTAGCTTTGTCTTGCTCTCCTCCTCGGTGACCCAATCATAACAGAGGATACTAAGTAAACCAGAAAAACAGTTAACTCCTTCCCTGCAGTATACACCCTCTCGCTGGATGAGATTTCTCCAGTTCGGTGAAAAAAGCAGTAGGAGCATAAACAGTCAACAAAAACCATAACTATGTCAAAACCTAAGGATGCTACAGTGAGCCAATAGGCTAAACAGGGTGGGTGCTGTGTCTCCCAATGATTGGCTCGAAGTTACGGTGAGTACACAAAAATCCCTATTTCTCCTACGCCTCATTGGGGGACACAGACAGTGGGACGTCCTAAAGCAGTCCCTGCGTGGGGAGCATACATCTGCTAATACTCCATGTACCACTGACTTAACGCTGTGGTACTGCCGATTGCAGGATGCGTCTGCTGAGACCTGCATCCGCAGAGGCCTGAGAATGAATTTGGTAGTTTTGTAAAAGTATGCAGACTGGACCAAGTCGCAGCCTTGCAGACCTGTTCTGCCGAGGTCTGGTGCCAGAATGGCCCAAGAGGTGCCCACTGAGAGGGTAGAGTGTGCCTTAATCGCTACTGGGACAGACGCATTCCTGACAAGCGAATCCACCTGGCTAGCGTTGCTTTTGAAGCGGCTAGACCCTTCCTATGCCCCTCTGGAAGTATGAACAGGGCATCTGACATGCGGAAGGGAGCCGTCCGCGAGATGTACCGTCTCAAAGCCCTAACCACATCCAGGGTGTGGATGGCCTTCTCAATGCGATGGACTGGTGTCGGACAAAAGGAAGGCAAAACAATTTCCTCATTGAGATGGAAAGAGGATACGACACGGCTTGAGACACAGGGCAGGCGGGCACGGCTTGAGACACAGGGCAGGCGGGCACGGCTTGAGACACAGGGCAGGCGGGCACGGCTTGAGACAGGGCAGGCAGGCACGGCTTGAGACACAGGGCAGGCAGGCACGGCTTGAGACACAGGGCAGGCAGGCACGGCTTGAGACACAGGGCAGGCAGGCACGGCTTGAGACACAGGGCAGGCAGGTGTGGTGTGCAAAGGAACAGGTAGGGTCCTGTTCACACAGCAGGAGCGGGTACTGGCTGGAAGGAATGGAAAATGGAGGAACAGGTAGGGTCCTGTTCAAATAGGAGGTGCAGGTACGGGTACGGATAGGAGAGAGTGGAATGACAAAAGCAAGAGCGCGCGGCGTAGGCGGAGCCTGCAAGAGCGCGCGGCGTAGGCGGAGCCTGCAAGAGCGCGCGGCGTAGGCGGAGCCTGCAAGAGCGCGCGGCGTAGGCGGAGCCTGCAAGAGCGCGCGGCGTAGGCGGAGCCTGCAAGAGCGCGCGGCGTAGGCGGAGCCTGCAAGAGCGCGCGGCGTAGGCGGAGCCTGCAAGAGCGCGCGGCGTAGGCGGAGCCTGCAAGAGCGCGCGGCGTAGGCGGAGCCTGCAAGAGCGCGCGGCGTAGGCGGAGCCTGCAAGAGCGCGCGGCGTAGGCGGAGCCTGCAAGAGCGCGCGGCGTAGGCGGAGCCTGCAAGAGCGCGCGGCGTAGGCGGAGCCTGCAAGAGCGCGCGGCGTAGGCGGAGCCTGCAAGAGCGCGCGGCGTAGGCGGAGCCTGCAAGAGCGCGCGGCGTAGGCGGAGCCTGCAAGAGCGCGCGGCGTAGGCGGAGCCTGCAAGAGCGCGCGGCGTAGGCGGAGCCTGCAAGAGCGCGCGGCGTAGGCGGAGCCTGCAAGAGCGCGCGGCGTAGGCGGAGCCTGCAAGAGCGCGCGGCGTAGGCGGAGCCTGCAAGAGCGCGCGGCGTAGGCGGAGCCTGCAAGAGCGCGCGGCGTAGGCGGAGCCTGCAAGAGCGCGCGGCGTAGGCGGAGCCTGCAAGAGCGCGCGGCGTAGGCGGAGCCTGCAAGAGCGCGCGGCGTAGGCGGAGCCTGCAAGAGCGCGCGGCACAGACAGGGAGGACACAGGAAAAGACACAGCAGGGAAAGGAACCACAGACAAGGATACTGACAGACAGACAGATTTTACTGTTATGGTTTGCACAACCTACTGGTGGAGCCCCTGAGGTGCCAGAATAGCAGAATTCTCCATAAGCGACCACATTTTACAAACTACACCTCTCAATGAATTCATCTAGGCGTGCAGTGATCATATTGACACCACGGGTGTGTCACAAAATTTTATGCCACTAGGCAGTAAAGAAAAAATAATTACATTTCTACCACAAAAATTTCATTTCAGCCTCATATTTTATATTTTCACTAGGGTAAATGGGTTAAAATGGCACCAAAATTTGTCGAACAATTTCTACTGAACATGGCAATACCTCATATGTAGCTTTACAGTACTGTTTAGCCATACGACGAGACTCAGGAGGGACGGAAAACACGGTCTCCTGGAGCATAGATTTTCCTAGAATAGTTGCAGACTCCATATACACAGCCACTAATTGCCAGAAGATCAGAATACCCCCTCATCCCAAGTGACCTCATTTTGGAAATTATAGCCCTACCAAACATTAAGACGCCAAATGTGGTTTAGGCACACTGTGGGGCTCAGAAGAAAGCGGGTGGAATATTGTATTTGCGAGTGCAGAATTCACCTTTTTTTTTTTGGGGGGGGGGGGGGGGGGGGGGCCTTAGCACTTTTCCAAAGCCTTGTACTACCAATAACGTGTGAGCCCCCTGTATTTCAGTTAACAGATCCGAGTGGGGACTTGCTTTTTTTGCACACGGAGTTAAAGCTATTTGTTATTTTTTACATAAAAATGTGTATTTATTGGTATAAAATATTTCTAAATTTGTTTTTTTTATTTTAACAATTTTTTTTACTTTTTTACTTATGTCTCTCTATGGGACTTTCACTTTTTTCACTTTGATCACAGGTACAATGCCATGTAATACACCAATATTGCAATGAATTATAAATGTACAGAAAGCTTCTTAGCATGCTCTGAGCATGGTCTAAGCAGCTTTCCGTAGCTTGGTGAACTTGCGGTCGTCATGACTACTCCGGGTCACCATGGCAATGATCAGGCCACTGTCATGACAATGCAGGGGTGCCGAACTGAAGGCAGAGGAAGCTCCTTCTGCCTGCTTCCTAAAATATTGTGATCGCTCTTGATCGCAGCTTTTAGGGGGTTAAACAGCCAGGGGCTGTGCTGGCAATGTCCCTGGCTGTTTCAGGAGCTTAGCCACTAACAGCGTGGAGCTCCTGCTGTGATGAGGCAGGAGGTGCTGATATTTAATGCTATATCGATCACAGTGCCCCGAGTGCAGGGACAGACTCCATGAGTCCCCATACCTCTTCCCGTGCCACTCTGCTTTTACTGACAGCTGTCGGCACAAATGTCACTCCCTGTTTATACGCAGTGCCAGTATAAAGTCATGATGGGCATTGGACGTCATGGTGCGGGAACTGACACCCGCTCATGATGTGCCATGTCCATCATTGGGCATTACAGAGTTAAGTCTGCAGGTTAGGCCTCTTTCACACTTCCGTTTTTGACCAGTCAAGATCGGCCAATTTTGAAAAAAAAACGGATCCGCCATTTTTCTTTGCGGATCCGTTTTTTTCCCCATTGACTTTCATTATTGGCGGATCCTGACTGATCGCCATCCGTTGCATCCGTTTTTTTGAGGATCCGCCATAATCTTAGTGTCCGTCAACATCCTCAAAGATTTCCAAACGGAGCTTGCAACGTTTTTTTTTTTTGCCGGCGGATCCTCCAGACACTGAATTAACCACAAATTCTGTCTTGGTGCCGGACAAAAAAATTTTTTCTCTCTCTCTCTCGGCCAGCGGTTCCTTTAAATTTCCTCATTTTCAGGATCCGTCTAAAAACGGATCCTGTGCCATCCGTTCACTCAGTTGAGAACGGATCCGCTTCTCTGCCTTTTTGGCGGATTATAACTGATGCAAATAACTGAAGTGTGAAAGAGGCCTTAGACAAACTAATAATATGCATGGTCATCTTTAGCAATAAAGGGCCTTTCACACATAGCGATATCGCTAAAGCATCACCGATTTTGTGACGCAACAGCGATATCGCTACATGTGATACTTACCTCCGATCGGCCCCCCCGCTGGATATCGCTGATAGCGCAAGATCGTCCTGGTCCATTTCTCGTCGTCAGCTTCCTGCTGGCGCCGACGAGCGACTCATGGACGCGGGAGGAAGACTGTCATCATCGCTGCGTCTGACAGGTGAGTAATGACCGCCGAGCGTCGCTGCTGAGATCTGCCTGTTTGGCAGCTCGCTAGCGACCATTTAGCGAGGCACCAGCGATCCTGGCCGGGTCGTATCGTTGTCGGGATCGCTGGTGCATCGCTAAATTTAACGGGGCCTTAATGTGTAAGGGCTCATTCAGATATCTGTTTTTCATGGATAGATTAAAATCTATACATTTTCTATGAGGCAGTTTTTTTGCAGCCTGTGTGTCCGGCAAAAATCATGGAGACATGTCCACTTTTTACTGGCATCATGCAGATAAAGTATCATTACAAGTCTATGGGTCCGTGAAAGTTACAGACCTCACACAGAGGGCATCAGTGTGCTATCTGTCATTAACATAGTAATGGATAAAAGATTTAATTTATTTCACCGTAGAAAAAAAAACAAAAAACAACTAGTGGTAAAAACTGACACTTGTACTTTTTTGGGGCATACAGGAATAAACACAGAGGTCTGATTAAGGCTTCGGCGAGTGAACAAGAATTCCATTTCTTTCTTCCTAGGGTGTGACAAGGAATATGTGGGTTTATGGTAACTAAAGCAATTTATACAATACACACTACATTAGGCCTCATTCACATGTCTGTATTTAACCAAGTACTTGTAAAAATGGTACTGGTGCGCCAATATAAGGTCCGTTTTCACCAAAGGTTTTTTTTACTGATTGATAAATTACAAAGCTTCTCCTATCCTTTGTAATGTTAAGTACCTGCAGCACGCTGATACCATCCGTGCGCTGTATGCATTTTTTCATAGACCCATAGACTGATCTCCTGAGATCTTGGTGCCGATATCTCCATCTGCGCATGCGCCGCCCCCAGCAGCCATTCTCTCGAAGTTCACCGCATAGAAAACTATGGAACTGCAGGGGCTCTGGCCTTTCACAAAATGTCGGCAGAGCCCCCGCAGCAACGGAGACACCCGTCGGCAACACTGTAGACACCCGCAGCAGTGTGCTGCACATCCAAACACCCCCTCATCATTCCAGCCTGTGGCCTGCAGCACATCTCCACTCTTGCCTCCTCCAGCAGTGGCCCTGGGACCCCGCTTCACCGCAGCCACCACCCCGGTAAGCAATGACACGCATGGATTATCAGAAGCACCACCATTTTATTAAAAAAGTTTTTTTCCTATTTTTCTCATTATTTATAAGTAAAATACAACGATTATTGAATCAAAAAACAAAACAAACACACAGAAATCCACAAACAACCGTGTCCCCTATATAGGCCCTAAAACGGGGCCCTGATAACAGCTACCTACTAGCGGAGGTTGGCACCCTAAACACAATCGAGATTGGCGCCCCCGCTCCACGATGGCTGACCCTGTTACTCCTAGATAACCCTGGACTGGTGCAACACACAATCACCATTTAACCAGGAAAGGAGTGTAAAGGTGTCGCCGGTAAGGGTAGGTTTAGGCAACAAATAGAAAAGGTGCAAAAAAAGGGCTGTAAACACGACACATAAAGTGACAAGTGCAAACAAATGAGTACCTGACTATATTGTTCCCTGTGACTGAACACCTTCCTGTCAGTGGAGGTTGGCACCCTACTTGTCAGCGGAATGGCGCCCCCGCTCCACGACGGCTATCCCTGATATAACTGATAAATTAAACAAGGATAGCAAAAGCTAGATAGCCAGAAGGTGCATTTAACCCATAAGGCCAATATTGGCCCACAAGAGAGAAAGATACTAATGATAAATAATTAAATCATGTTGATAACAATAAAAGGGTACTCAAAGTTGGTGGTTGATCACTCCATCAACCACCAACTTTGAGTACCCTTTTATTGTTATCAACATGATTTAATTATTTATCATTAGTATCTTTCTCTCTTGTGGGCCAATATTGGCCTTATGGGTTAAATGCACCTATCTAGCTTTTGCTATCCTTGTTTAATTTATCAGCTATATCAGGGACTTCAGGGATAGCCGTCGTGGAGCGGGGCGCAATTCCGTTGACAAGTAGGGTGCCAACCTCCGCTGACAGGAAGGTGTTCAGTCACAGGGAACAATATAGTCAGGTACTCATTTGTTTGCACTTGTCACTTTATGTCTCGTGTTTACAGCACTTTTTTTGCACCTTTTCTATTTGTTGCCTAAACCTACCCTTACTGGCGACACCTTTACACTCCTTTCCTGGTTAAATGGTGATTGTGTGTTGCACCAGTCCAGGGTTATCTAGGAGTAACAGAGTCAGCCATCGTTGAGCGGGGGCGCCAATCTCGATTGTGTTTAGGGTGCCAACCTCCGCTGGTAGGTAGCTGTTATCAGGGCCCGTTTTAGGGCCTATATAGGTGACACGGTTGTTTGTGGATTTCTCTGTGTTTGTTTTGTTTTTTGATTCAATAAAGGTTGTATTTTACTTATAAATAATTAGTAATGCTCCCCTCATACTCCAAATTGAATTTTTGAGCTTACGTTTCCAATTCTGATATAATAATTTCCTATTTTTCTCCTCAAAATTTGGGATGCATCTTATAATCTGGAACGTGTTATAATCCGCAAAGTACGGTTAGTACATTTGCCTCATCAGTCCAATATCTATTTAATAATAGATGTAGTTGGTATTATAAAATCTGCTGACAGAACGTCTTTGAACAGTTTCTCATGCACCACTTCCACATCACAACATGAGCGGCAGCAATGATGTCTCATCCACAGGTGCCTACCAGGATAGGAATAGAGGCAACCCTCTCAATGATTAGGCTTTTTGTTTTCCCCCGCCCGCTCAAATTATCCTTTGAATAGGGCTTTTACACTTTCCTGTACAGTGGGTAGACTGGAAAAGCCAAATAAATGCAATCACTTCATACCTGGGAATAGTGGGAGTTTCGGAGGCTGGACCCCTGCAAGATTTTTAACAAAGAGATCGCTCATGGAAAAACAAAAGACATTGCTCTCAGAACAAATGTGTACATGTCATCACAATTTATTTGTCATTATATACCATTAAATAAAAGTTATTTAAGATGTAGATTGTTTTGTTTACTCACAATAAGCAGTCCTATAATACACAGCAGCATGAATAATGATTGGTTGACAAGACAGTAAGGCACACATGCATTTCCCACCCTTCTACAGAGCGACAACCTAAAACATTCCAGAATATTTACATTACATATTTCATAGAAAATACAGATTCCCAAATTTATATATATATATATATATATATATATATATATATATATATATCCAGACTTCAGAGAAGCTCCCAACAAGACAGGCGCAGACCACCAACTGGAACCCAGTGCAATAGCCTGATAAAAGAATACATTTAGTGCAAAAATATTGTTTCCTAACCCATGGAAGATTGACGTAAAATGTAAATAGAGTGTGTATATACACCCCCCCCCCCCCCCCAGGGAATGTAATGGGTACATAACATTTATCTGTAGATTGTATTCAGAGCTGTAGCTCTCACACCAATGCAACAGCAACCCAATTGTGTAGGGCTGGACAGTAGAATGGCTGCTTTATGTAATAAAAGGCAATCATCAGGTAGGTGGCCAGAAACCTGGGCGGCCAAGCACCTACAATCTAGGAGAAAACAAATAAATGAAGAGGAAGGTGCTCGAGATCTTCTGCACATATAGGTGCTGTATGAAAGCAATCCCTGTCTCACCCTAACAGCACTCTTAGGGCTCGCTCACACGAGCATATAACAAGGCAGAGTGCTATCCACCGTTTTATGGGGCAGTGCAAACTAGCGCTTTTTTTCTCATGCCGATTCAGACTGAGAAATAAAAATCGCGGCATGAGGTGAGTGCATCCAATCGGACCATGCGCACCCATACAAGTCTATGAATGCATGTAAAACATCGGACTGCACTCAGAGAAGATGGAGAAATTGTTCCATCTCCTCCACACCTGTGATGCGATTCTCGCACGCGAGAGAATTGCATGACAACAAGATGACACTCGGCTCAAACTCTAACCACAGTTTCAGCCAAATGTCATTAACATAATAGCCCGATTCCCTTGCATAAAAGAACATAGGGCCGTCTGACTGCTGGCTTAGACAAAAGTCTGCCAATTCGGACAATGATCTCATGTCTATGGTGGCCCCTGGACTTGCTCTTGACAGATTATGTCAGGGGACAAAAGGATTAAGTGGCTGGAATTCAGTCACCCGATCCTTTTGTTCGGGGTGGAGATAAACAGCTGCCAGATGATGCTGACAGCGGTTTTCACAGAGCACAAAATCAATAGGGCGAGCCAACAGTTCTTGTGCATGGGGAAGTTAGGAGACTATTTGGCCAACAGCTATCTACTGGATATGGCCCACTTTAGATCAGGCAGAAATTTAGACCTGACCTGTCCTAATAGCAAACGGGATTGACTGAAATCTCAGTGCTTGTAAATGATGCACACATTAAGTGGAATGGTTCATCCAACTGATCTTGGTGCAGCTCCCAATTAAAATATTCTCTTTACTCCCCAATAAGAAATTGTTTCCAAATTCTCCAAAGTAAGTGGAATACTTCAAGAATTAACATTGTCTGAAAACATAATTAGATCATATGGGTCTTGCAATTTCCAGAATTATTTAAAGGGGTAATCTCATCAAACACTACCTATCTCAATCCCCAATGCCAGATAATGTTTGCACGCATACATGGCTCTCTCCATTAACTGCTATGGGAGTTCTGAATACAGCCAAACACTTGCACACGCGTGGCCATCGCTCCGGTCACAGAAGCCGCAGCGCTAGTAAGCATCGGTGAACCCCTGTTCTGGACATAGGTAGAGGACATGAATTCTTGTGGTTATGCCATAAACATTTGTGATGAAACATTTCCATCAACAAAAATAAAAAGCTGCCATTTTCACGACAGGTTACAACTGTATTTCAAGTTGTTCTCAGATTTTGTCCACCCAAAATTAGATTCATTTCTTCATAATGAACTCAAACACTGATACCACGGACAGGGGTGGGGCATTTTTCTAATCTTGGAAAAAACACAATTTAATTTGTTCTATGTAATGAAATTTAAATGCAAAAATGTAGGAGGAAACTAAAATTGCTTTCTTTGACCTCCATTGGCACAAGTGATCAGCTAAAGCTGAAATAAAAGGTACACTAGGTGAAAAATGAGGCTTTACCTTAGAGATCAAATCCTGGAATGTCAGGGTGAAGGAATGGAAGACAGACAATAAAATAACAAGACCGCCACCAGTCAGAAATTAGCCATACAGCAATCTACCAAATGCCCATTACGAATGAACTAAACAATAAAAAAAAAAAATTGAGAAGGGTCATTAACTGGAATAACGGTACATTTGTTTACAACTGGTGGCAAATCACAATTTGTATGGGTACCTTAAGGCACTCTACATCCAATGGCACAATGACAACTTTTAAGATGTTGGAATAAACTGCATTAAGCATCTTCAGATTATATTAGGCAGCCTGAACCAATATAACATACACAAGATTAAGTATGCAAAAGGAAAAGAAGAAACAAGAAAAGGAACAGATATTGGACCCTCTTGGCTCTATCATTCCAATCTCATAACATCCTGTGCATAAGACATCATAAAGAGGGGCCATGAGCATGGAACTCCTCTTTATGACATCTTATGCAAGCTCTACGAGTCAAAGAAAAATAAAACAACCCTATTAGGGTATATTCACATGCAGGAGAGTTGCGGTAATAATATATGCGACTGTCACATCAATCTGAACAAGGCAGAGAAATCCATACACGTGCTACTTAAATGACCTTATTCAGACTGAACACATTTTCAGTGGCAGAAACCTCTGCAACAAAATGACAGCATGTTATTCTATCCTCAAAGGATTATTCTGGTAAAAGGTAGACATTTATCCACCTCTTTAAAGAAAATGGCAGCAGCCATATACATGATCACTAGAATATATAATCAAGAATTACTGATTCTGTTTCCCCAACACTTAATACAATCCTGCTTTTAATGACTACCAAGCAGAAATATTTGCTCACCTATTTTCCAAGCAGAAATATGTACAAGTTTTGGCTAGTTTCACATTTGCGTTTCAGGGCGCAGCGACGGCCTGCGCACGGCCGCCGCTAAGCCCCACCCCCTCCGATAGCTCCGCCTCCGGGCGCATGACGCTGCATGCGTCCCCTATCTTTATCACTGAGGACGCAGGGCGTGCGCAGTATGCGTTTTGGCGGTGCCTGCGTCCTTTTGATGGTGCGCCGACTAGCGCCAAACGCAACCTGTTGCAATTTGGTTGCGCTCGGCACACCGTCAAAAGGACGCAGAGGCCGCCAAACGCATACTGCGCACGGCCTGCGTCCTCAGTGATAAAGATAGGGGATGCGTGACGCATGCAGCGTCATGCGCCCGGAGGCGGAGCTATCGGAGGGGCGGGGCTTAGCTGCGGCCATGCGCAGGCCGTCGCTGCACCCTGAAACGCAAATGTGAAACTAGCCTAATGTGGTGCGAGACTACCCCATAGTAAAAGAATTTAAAAGGGTTTTCTCCAATAGAGTTTCATCATTTCCCCATAACACTGGATAAATCTTATTACATCAGTGGGGGTCCAAGCCTAGGACCTCCATAAATCCTGAGAATGTCCTAGGTGGTCCTATTCCCTATAATCAGGTCAGAGATGTATAAAGTGATGACTATACATATGAGCAACACAGTCAATTATACGTTCTAGAGAAGAAGCTGGAACTAGCTCTGCTTCATGCCAGATTAGAGTAGACAAGGGGAAGAGGATGCAAGATCAGCTGGGGACCGTAGACCACTATTGACCCAACATTTATCACCAAATCATATAGGTATGTGTGTAAGGTTCAATGGTAAAACACTTTTAAGGCTGGAAAATGAATAGTCCGACAAAACAATCACATTTTTAAACAAAGATAAGTACAGGGTAATTAAAATCCATCAGTTTTTCACTTTCTTTGGGCCACCAACATGCTGTGCTCAGGAACTGATGTCTGTATAATTATAGGAGTCTTGCAGTAATAAGTTAATCGCTTATCGAGTGGACAGGTGTTAACTGTTAGATTGGTGGGATATGAGACCACCAAATGGGGATCATGTACTCTGTCTGAGCAGAGCAGAGATCACACATATGTACTGTTGTTCTAAAACATATGGAATTGGCAAAAATGGCTGTGCCCTATACTTGGCTATACCCGACAGTTGCATGGAGGCTGATGAGCAAATAAACAGGGGACAAGACACCCACTCTGAGGGTCAGTGGGTTCTCAACAGTCAGATCCCAAAAATGTAGCAGTTATCGCTTATCCCTTAAAGATATGGTCTCTATATGTTTTCGACTACAAGTAGAGCAAAAATGACAATGACAAGCTCTACGTTTGCCATCCTACCCACAGGGTATGGGGGCCTATCTAGAGTTCCTGTTGGGGTACAGTCAGACCGCCGTATAACACGGATGACGATTGCATTGTCGAACTGGCCGGCAGCTCTCTTGACCAGAGCATGGCAGCATGTATTTCTTTGCAGATGTCATGCTTAAGTCAGGAGAGCCACGGACCATTCCAAGCAATGCAATTAGCATCTGACTGCTTCCTAAGACTGGTTTGCAGTCTAACGGTTACAGCAGTGTGCAAAATATACATCAATGTCAGATGCAGGATAAGCATTACATGGAAAATGGATACTGACTGCACTGGGTACCAGACTCGTGTCACAGTCACTTTCACAATAGCAATAAGGCACTTTAGAGACTCCCACTTTCCAAGAGGGAAATACAATGGTACATCATGGCCACTTCAACGTCCAATACTGCAGACAAGGTAAGCCAGTGTAGGACCCACATTCAGGAATCTCTCCCAGTCTATTCCAGTTTCTGTACAGAGTTCACCTTCAGAAGATATAAGCTGTCGTCCTTCAAGAAACTAGATGGGAGAGAAATAACAGCTGTAAATCAGTGAGAAGCCCAGAGCCTATCTAACATCCAAAACACAATTTCACCATCTCCTGGCAGAATGGTGGTACAGCAAAGCAGGAGGACTGTATGGTAAAATTAAAGGATTCCAAAATAAAAAAAAATCAACTTAGATCTTAATAAGAGCTGCAAACACGTGTACCTCCATAGTTACAGGCTACAGAGGAGTCCGGTTTATGAAGAACAAACTATTTAGATGTCGAATATTTAATGGCTAATTGTTTGTGCAGTCCTAGGTGTTAACACAAACCATAATTAAAATGAAGCCGTATCATTTCTGCTTGTTGATGGTTTCCTTGTAGCAACAGAAATTTAGTTTGCACTGAACACAAGGAAAAACTGATACTGAAAAACAAAATCTCATGCACATGACAAAAGGCACCTGGGGACACATTTCCTACAGTATCTTCTTGCTTTATTGACGGTTTGGAGTGACTGAACTGCTTGGCCGAACTGTTCACTTGCCGATGCTGCACAGAGACGCAATTTTGCATCGGAGGCGCGCGGGGGGGTACAAATCTGTAGCAAACAGCTTATAAGAGCTGCACTCCTTGCCTTGGAGACCAGCCTCTCTAGGCAACAAGCAGTAAACTATAGGATTAAAAATCCCTCCAATCTTGAGAACACAAATGATCAATTGGAAAGTCACTTGTTTTTACAAGTACATTGCAATTTTATCCATTTATCATGATGATAAATCCCCTTTAAGACCAGTTCTTCAAATCCAGGTCACCACTGGTTAAAATGTCCCTAAACATTTGTAAACCATTCAGAATTTTCCAAACATGCATAACTTTGACCTAAAACTACATCAGATTTTCAAGGTCCTAAAATAATACTGTTTAGTAGAGGGAGGAGGCTGCGTGGGGCTCACGCAGCAGAGGGGAGGAGGCTGCGTGGGGCTCACGCAGCAGAGGGGAGGAGGCTGCGTGGGGCTCACGCAGCAGAGGGGAGGAGGCTGCGTGGGGCTCACGCAGCAGAGGGGAGGAGGCTGCGTGGGGCTCACGCAGCAGAGGGGAGGAGGCTGCGTGGGGCTCACGCAGCAGAGGGGAGGAGGCTGCGTGGGGCTCACGCAGCAGAGGGGAGGAGGCTGCGTGGGGCTCACGCAGCAGAGGGGAGGAGGCTGCGTGGGGCTCACGCAGCAGAGGGGAGGAGGCTGCGTGGGGCTCACGCAGCAGAGGGGAGGAGGCTGCGTGGGGCTCACGCAGCAGAGGGGAGGAGGCTGCGTGGGGCTCACGCAGCAGAGGGGAGGAGGCTGCGTGGGGCTCACGCAGCAGAGGGGAGGAGGCTGCGTGGGGCTCACGCAGCAGAGGGGAGGAGGCTGCGTGGGGCTCACGCAGCAGAGGGGAGGAGGCTGCGTGGGGCTCACGCAGCAGAGGGGAGGAGGCTGCGTGGGGCTCACGCAGCAGAGGGGAGGAGGCTGCGTGGGGCTCACGCAGCAGAGGGGAGGAGGCTGCGTGGGGCTCACGCAGCAGAGGGGAGGAGGCTGCGTGGGGCTCACGCAGCAGAGGGGAGGAGGCTGCGTGGGGCTCACGCAGCAGAGGGGAGGAGGCTGCGTGGGGCTCACGCAGCAGAGGGGAGGAGGCTGCGTGGGGCTCACGCAGCAGAGGGGAGGAGGCTGCGTGGGGCTCACGCAGCAGAGGGGAGGAGGCTGCGTGGGGCTCACGCAGCAGAGGGGAGGAGGCTGCGTGGGGCTCACGCAGCAGAGGGGAGGAGGCTGCGTGGGGCTCACGCAGCAGAGGGGAGGAGGCTGCGTGGGGCTCACGCAGCAGAGGGGAGGAGGCTGCGTGGGGCTCACGCAGCAGAGGGGAGGAGGCTGCGTGGGGCTCACGCAGCAGAGGGGAGGAGGCTGCGTGGGGCTCACGCAGCAGAGGGGGAGGCTGCGTGGGGCTCACGCAGCAGAGGGGAGGAGGCTGCGTGGGGCTCACGCAGCAGAGGGGAGGAGGCTGCGTGGGGCTCACGCAGCAGAGGGAGGAGGCTGCGTGGGGCTCACGCAGCAGAGGGAGGAGGCTGCGTGGGTCTCACGCAGCAGAGGGAGGAGGCTGCGTGGGTCTCACGCAGCAGAGGGAGGAGGCTGCGTGGGTCTCACGCAGCAGAGGGAGGAGGCTGCGTGGGTCTCACGCAGCAGAGGGAGGAGGCTGCGTGGGGCTCACGCAGCAGAGGGAGGAGGCTGCGTGGGGCTCACGCAGCAGAGGGAGGAGGCTGCGTGGGGCTCACGCAGCAGAGGGAGGAGGCTGCGTGGGGCTCACGCAGCAGAGGGAGGAGGCTGCGTGGGGCTCATACGATATACAGAAGGGGCTGTAATCGGGTTCAAACAATATATATATGGGTGTCAGCATAGTTAACTCTGTCCAATATTAAGTGATACAATTAATATATATCAATATTTATAATATATCAATATTAATATTGAGTTGAATTTTGTGCCTATTGGTTCGGTCCTCCACAAAAGTCACGGTCTCTCATGAGGCCCCTTGAGAAAATTGACACCCCTGTTCTATTGTGTTATTTATCATGGATTTATATAAAATTTGTAAGAAAAAACTATTCAAATTAAAGACACCGTAGTACTTTTTTTTTTTTCATTCTCCATACACGTCAGTAAAGACAATTACTTTGCCTCCTCATAGACTTTAGATTTTACAACCCCACTCCTTAATAACAGAGGTGCCTGGTGTTTTCATCTGGGTTAACCTTCCAGTCCCACTGTGATATCACTATGCTCTTCTGGGAGAGCTACATGTATTAGGTGAAGGATTAGTAGTGAAATTCATGGCTTGATCTGTTAGCATTATAGTAAAAAAAAAATACAATAAAAAAAAAAAAAAGGTATAAAATGTAAAAAATTATCCCGACTAATTTCAAATGACAATGATACATGACAAGCTGCAGACTATGATGAGAAAGTTACCTGTTTATCTAAGGGTTAATGCAGACAGGCTGAGAACTCAGTGTGCTGCTGTGCAGGATCAGTCTGTGCTGTATCTATAGATAAATTCTCCCCAACAGGCACATCGTGTAGGAAAACATACCTCTGCAAATATGAACTATGATCAGACACACCACAAAGTTTTTCAATATGCCTTTGTGAAAAATTGGCATTGGACACAGAGTAATCTTCATTACATCTAGAGGGTGTATAAAGCCGTGATGTGCCCATGTGTGTGATCCCTATGTTGTATTTACATTTTTTTATGATTTTCAGTAAATCACTGCAAGTGATACAGTTATATTTATATGTTTTTTTTAAATTATTTTTTCCTTCAAACCAGAGCTACACTAAACCACTAGTTAGATGAACACAATACACTGAACTGAGCTTATTAAGTGTATAATAGACCTATTGAGATCCATCACCAGGTTGACAAGGTCAGGAGCTGGAATTGTGCCTATACCTGAGGGCATTTAGACAAAGCGTGTTATCCCAGACACCTGGTATTCGCTTTTGTTTTGTTAATAATCCAATTGAAAAGCAAAAAAAAAAGTTTTTGTTTTTTTTTAAATACAGGCAATTTGTCAGCATATTTTAGCTATGTAATCTTGAGAGCAGCATGATTTAGGGGCAGAGACACGGCTTACAGTACTACGTCACTTATTGGGCTGCTTGTTGTAGTTTCAATAAAATCAGTGCTAGATTAGCAGATGATTAATCACTAGAGGACTAGATGTCTTGTACCATGTAGTCCTCCTGCTTTGTATAACTGTGCCCCCACCAACAGAAAGATGCCAATCAGTTGTGGGGGTGGGGTTATGTAGAGCTCAGCATTCAGAGAACTGCTGGATCTGCTGCAGAGAAATAAAAGTGACTATATCACAATTGCAAAAAACAGCCTAGTAAGGGATACATGACTGGAATCAGGGTCTCTATCCTTACATCAGAGTGACATATTCCCCTTTAACCTGTTCCTGACCACCAATGGTAAATTAACATACACCTTCGGTCTCGGACAGCTCATAGAATCTCACGGCTTTCAGTATCACCTCTATGCTGATGACACACAGATCTACATCTCTGGACCAGATATCACCTCCCTTCTAAACAGAATCTCTCAATGTCTGTCCACTAGTTCATCCTTCTTCTCCGCTAGACTTCTAAAACTTAATATGGACAAAATAGAATTCATCATCTTTCTCCCATCTCACTCGACCCCCCCAGCGGACCTATCCATTAAAGTAAATGGCTGCCCACTCTCCCCAGTCCTACAAGCTCATAGACTCAGGGTAATCCTTGACACTGATCTCGCTTTCAACCCACATATCCAAGCCCTTTCCACTTCCTGCCGACTTTAACTCAAAAATATTTAATGGATCCGTACATTCCTCAACCAAGAATCTGTAAAACCCTAGTCAATGCCCTCATCTCCCGCCTTGACTACTGCAACCTCCTGCTCTGTGGCCTCCCCTTTAACACTCTTGCACTCTTATACCACCTAATTTTTTTGTACACCTCTTCAGATATTTCCCTTTGGTACAAAAAATAAATTGAAGTGACCAAATGAATTCATATAAAACATAGAAATTTTTATTAATTCATTAAAAAAAAATTAAAATTCAGGAACAAAGGTAACTGGAAAAAATGGAGGCTAATCTAAAATATTTCCATCTTATTGTTTATATGGCATGAAACATTAGATATTGTCCCAAAGATCTAACTCTTGCACCCCTCCAATCTATTCTAACTCTGCTGCTCGACTAATCCACCTGTCCCACCAGTAATTCTCCGGCCTCTCGCCTCTGTCAATCCCTGCACTGGCTTCCCATTACCCAAAGACTCCAGTTCAAAACCCTAACCATGACATACAAAGCCATCCACAGCCTGTCCCCTCCATACATCGGTGACCTCGTCTCCAGATAATTACCTACCCGCAATCTCCGATCCTCACAAAATTTCTCCGTCGCATCCGCCCTAATCTGGAACTCTCTACCACAACATATCAGACTCTTAGTCAACCATGGAAACCTTCAAAAGGAACCTGAAGACCTACTTTCTCCGACAAGCCTACAACTTGCAGTAACCACCGATCCACCAAGCCACTGCACGACAAGCTCTACTCTCACCTACTATATCCTCACCCACCCCTTGTAGATTGTGAGCCCTCGCGGGCAGGGTCCTCTCTCCTCCTGTACCAGCCGTTTCTGGTATTGTTTACGATTACTTTACTAGTTTTTATTATGTATACCCCTCCTCACATGTAAAGCGCCATGGATTAAATGGCGCTATAATAATAAATAATAATGCCGACGTTTCTTTATGGTAAGAAGTCTGGCAGATACCAAGAGTCGTGCAAGCACAAGGATTCAGGCGCAGAACACTAGCTCTGACTGGCATCATTGGGACCTGTTTGTTTCAGTTTCCGACCTTATCTCTTTCTAATCTTCTAGATGTTGCGATCAATAGCTATTGCTCGAATACTGCCATGTAAATGTTGGCTTATTGCCGCTGCCGGGTTGCAGTCATGTGACCGCTCCCCATATGACACAATTGGTATTAGCTCTGTGATTGGATGTCACCCATAAATGTGCATTGCGCCTTTATGGTCAGTGGACCTGTCATTGGGTAACAGTGGTCCTGACAACATAGACGCTTTCTTCTGACTCGAGGCTGAGCGACACACCTTTGATTGGACTTTGTTTGCATAGGCACTGTGTGCTTCTATGGCCAAATGCTCTTGGATTGGGTGAAAGTGACCTTGGTAACGCTGATGCTTTCTAATTGGAGGATCAGCGTATTTCTTTCCTCATCTCTTGAACATACAGTACAGACCAAAAGTTTGGACACACCTTCTCATTCAAAGAGTTTTCTTTATTTTCATGACTATGAAAATTGTAGATTCACTCTGAAGGCATCAAAACTATGAATTAACACCTGTGGAATTATATAATTAACAAAAAAGTGTGAAACAACTGAAAAAGCCGGATTACTTACCGGTAATGCTCTTTTAAAGAGTCCACGACAGCACCCACTTGGAGAGAGGGATCCGCCCATAGGAACAGGAAACCTACAGAGATAAAAGAGGGCGGTCCGCCTCTCCCCCTCAGTTGGATTTCAGAGTACCAGGAGGACCGCCAATTATTAGGCCATTATATTATCCAATATTCTAAATTTATTAACTTTACAACTAAGAAGGTGTATATACATTATGTTAACTTCTAGGGAGGGTTAGTGAACGGGTGCTGTCGTTGGCTCATTAAAAGAGCATTACCGGTAAGTAATCCGGCTTTTTACTCTTCGCCACGACAGCACCCACTTGGAGAGACTTTCAGAGACCTTCACCTGGGAGGGACCACCGTGCCGAGAACCGCTCTACCAAATTCTAGGTCCGATGAGCCTGATAAATCAAGCCTATAGTGATTATAAAAGGTAGAGGGTGTAGACCAGGTTGCCGCCTTACATATAGACTCGATTGCGACGTCTCCCCTCTCTGCCCAAGAGGAAGCCATAGCTCTGGCGGCATGTGCTCTGATACCCTCCGGAGGATTTTCATTGCTCTCGGAGTATGCCAGCCCAATCGCGTCTCTGATCCACCGAGACAAAGTACCCCTTGTGACTTCATATCCCTTCTTTAGGCCCTGGAAGGAAACAAATAGAGCCCTACTCTTCCTCCAGCTGCTAGACCTCTCGATGTATTGTAATTCAGCTCTTCTAACGTCTAGTGTATGGAACTTTTCTTCCTCTGGAGTAGAAGGGTTACTAAAAAATGAAGGGAGGTGGATCTCTTGTGATCGGTGAAACTTCCCTGCTACCTTTGGTAAGTATGAGGGATCTGGTTTTAGTATTAGCTGATCCTGGAATGTCAACAGAAAAGGGGGTTCTATTGAAAGTGCTTGTATGTCGCTAACTCTTCTGGCTGAGGTTAGTGCAACTAGCAGTACTGTTTTGAAGGATAGGTGTTTAAGGGATATTGAATCTAAAGGTTCAAAAGGAGGACGTGTTAGAGCCTCCAGAACCAGGTTTAAGTCCCAAGGAGGAACACTAGGTATGTGCACCGGCTCACTCCGCTCACAGGCCGAGATGAATCTTCTTATCCATCTATTGCCTGCCACGTTATAGCTATAGAGGGCCCCTAGAGCCGACACCTGGACTTTTAGTGTGTTAACAGATAGCCCTAATTCCTTCCCTTTCTGTAGGAACTCTAGGATCGCTGTAATCGGAATTTCTCTAGAATCCGGGCCTGTGTGGGACTCTAGGAATTTTCTCCATACTCTGGTGTAAATTTTTGTAGTTGTCACTTTCAGACTTTGTAGGAGTGTATTGGCTAATCCCTCCGAGAATCCTCTTGATCTCAACATTTCCCTTTCAAGTTCCAAGCCGTCAAGTGGAGATTGTCCACTTGAGGATGGAAGAATGGCCCCTGTGAGAGGAGCCTGGGGGTTGAAGGAAGCACCCACGGGTCTGTCACTGACATTGCTTGCAGGCAAGAAAACCAAGGCCTCCTGGGCCAGAATGGTGCTATTAAGATTATCCGTGCTTCCTCTGCTCTGATTTTCCTGATCACCTGCGGTAGTAGTATGATTGGGGGAAATGCATATGCCAGTTTGAATTGCCACGGGGCCTGGAGGGCATCCAAAATTTCCGGATTGTCTGTCATATTTAGAGAGGCGAACCTTCGCACCTGTCTGTTTTCTCTGGTGGCGAAGAGATCCATTTGGGGACGACCCCATAGTGCCACGATGCGTGTGAATATCTCCCGGCTTAGACACCACTCTCCTTGTCGCAGTGTATGGCGGCTTAGAAAACCTGCCTCCAAATTGTCTCTTCCCCTTATGTGGAGGGCTGAGAGAGACAACAAATGTTTTTCTGCTAGGGATAAAATCCTTCTTGCGGAAGACATTAAGGTGACTGATCGAGTTCCGCCTTGTCTGTTCAGATATGCGACTACTGTGGTGTTGTCCGAAAGGATTCTCACGTTTTCCCCTTGTAACTGTGGAAGAAAATGACATAATGCATATTAGACTGCCTTTAGTTCTTTTAAATTTGACGAATCCTGATCTTCGCCTATATCCCATAGGCCTTGGGCAAAAATATTCCCCATATGGGCTCCCCATCCTGTGGGGCTCGCGTCCGTGATAATTATACGGGAGGGTGTTATAACCCAAGGTACTCCTCCCGCTAAGTTATCATCCCTTAGCCACCATGCAAGGGAGGTTAGGACCTCCTGGGATAGCGTGATTTTCTTTGTCAGATTCCCCCGGTCACGGGATTCCTCTAAGAGAATTTGGTGTTGTAGCTACCTCGTGTGGAACTGGGCCCACCGAACTGCCGGAATGCAGGCAGTAAGGGATCCCAGGAGGGACATTGCTTCCCTTAAAGATATGTGTGGCCGATCTATTGCTATCCTAACCTTTTTAATTGCTGAAATTTTTACCTGAGACAGCAAACATTTTTGGTATATGGAGTCTAGCTCGAGACCTAGGAAGGACTGAACAGACTGCGGCTCGATTCTGGACTTCTTGAAGTTTATTATCCACCCTAGGGCCTGTAGGGACAAGACTGTATCAGCAACTCGCTCATTACATTGCCAAATTGAATTCCCTATTATCAAAAAATCATCCAGATAGGGTACTATTAGTGTGTCCTTCTGGCGTAAAAAAGCCATCACTTCCAACATCACCTTTGTAAATACTCGTGGTGCGATGGAAATGCCGAATGGCATGGCTGTGAACTGGAGATGCTGTATCTTGCCATCGAGGAGGACCGCCACTCTGAGGTATCTCTGATATCTGAAATGGATGGGAATATGATAATAAGCATCCTTCAGATCCAAGCCTGCCATCATACAATTGGGGAAGAGGAGCTTAATCGTGGATCTTATGGATTCCATCTTAAATTTATGATTTATTATAAATGAATTTAATTTCTTCAAGTTGATTATCGTCCGGAATGATCCGTCTGGTTTAGGTATCAGAAAGAGAGGGGAGTAAAAACCCTCTCCCTTCCTGCCCTTTAGGCACATGGACCAAAACTTTTTTGTCCAGTAGGCTCCAAATCTCAGCCTCCAGGGCCTGTTGTTGGATTGGTGAGCTGAAGGATGTTATGATTAATGAATTACGGGGTACATGATGGAATTCTATCTTTAACCCTTCTTTAATAATGCCCAGAACCCAAGGGCTAACCGTAATTTTCTCCCATTCTCGAAAAAATTTTTTTAGCCTCCCTCCTACTGGAGGGACTGGCTCCTCAGTTCCTCGTCCCTGCGGAAGGAGGATCCTCTGAACATGGCACCTTTGCCCTTTCCTTCCTTTGTAGCCCAGCGGTTTTGATTTTCTGCTGGTCTTCCCCGGCCAAATGGTCTTCTCCTAAACGCCCTCCTATAAAATGGGAGAGGAGGGTTAGGGAATCCTTTTTTCCTTTCTTTTGCCTTCGTAAGGATTTCATCTAAGGCTTTCCCAAATAAGAACTTACCCTCGCAAGGAATGGTACAAAGCTTTGCTTTGGATTGGGTGTCACCTCTCCAGCTTTTAAGCCATAGGCTACATCTGGCGTTATTAGCCAACCCTGCTGTTCTGGCTGCCATGCGTAAAGAATCAGCAGAAGCATCTGCTATATATGCTGCTGCGCCACGGATTAGAGGTATGGCGGCTCGTAGCTTGTCTCTGGAGATCTTCTGGTCTATTTGCTGGTCTAGTTGATCGATAATAATAATAATAATCTTTATTTTTATATAGTAATAATAATAATCTTTATTTTTATATAGCGCTAACATATTCCGCAGCGCTTTACAGTTTGCACACATTTTCATCACTGTCCCCGATGGGGCTCACAATCTAAATTCCCTATCAGTATGTCTTTGGAGTGTGGGAGGAAACCGGAGTGCCCGGAGGAAACCCACGCAAACACGGGGAGAACATACAAACTCCTTGCAGATGTTGTCCTAGGTGGGATTCGAACCCAGGACTCCAGCGCTGCAAGGCTGCAGCGCTAACCACTGAGCCACCGTGCTCACCTGGATCGATCCAGACCAGCATAGAGCGAGCTGTGCATGTACTAGCTATTGCCGGTTTAAACGTGCCGGTAGCTGCCTCCCATGCCCTCTTTAATGAGGCGTCAGCTTTGCGGTCAAGAGGGTCTTTTAGAACCCCTGTGTCCTCCACTGGTAAGATTGTTTGCTTTGAGGCAGAGGCCACTGCCGCGTCTACCTTCGGGACCTTAACCCATGTCGACAACTCTTCGTCGTTAAAGGGGTACCTTCTCTTTGAGGTTGAGGGAATATACTCTCTCTGGTCCTGTCTCTCCCATTCCTTCTTAACTAGAGCTTTTATCGCTGGAATAACCGGAAAAACTCTCCTCTTTCTGTGTCAGACCTGCAAACAATCTCTTGAGTCGTTTGTGGCTCCTTTGTGTCTGTGCATCCCATTGTATTCCTCACGGATTTAACTAAATTGTCCATATGATCTAAAGGAAAACAGCAACGGCCCTCCATATCGGAGGAGGATGCTGATGTGGATGCACTGGAACTATCCGAGGCTACTTCGCCCTCATCGGTGTCTACGGCCCCTGCTGGCTTAGTAGTTTCGATATTAGTAGGCCTGCTAGACTGGCTTAGGGCCTGTAGTTCTTCCCTAATTATAGCCCTTATATCTGCGGCTGATGTTGATGCCTGTTTTGCCGTTTCGTTAATGCATCTTTTGCACAGCCTTTTTGTGTAAGAGTCCGGTAGCGGACTTGTACACAGGGCACATTTTTTATTTTTTGATTTTTCCTTCCTCTTAGTCTGAGATAGAGACATCATGACGGAGGGGAGAGAGAGAGAGAGAGAGAGACATTTTATCAGCTTGATAGGCAGAGCGTTGTCCACTCACCCAGAGAAGCTGTAGGTACCGGCTCAGGAGGCTGAGAAGGAGGCTTGTTGGCGTGGCTTCTGTGGCTACGATCCAAGGAACCTCGTCTTGCGTGGTCCTTGGCTGCTGCTGCATCGCCTGCCTGGGGATGCGTGTCCTGCCTTGGTGAAGACATGATTGCACGCCATATCCCTGTGCCCCAGGCCTTTTGTAAGCCCCTTCATACCTGGTACCTCCCCCTCCAGGTGCGCCTATTTGCGGCTCATTAGTATGCGCTTCAGCGCTGACACTAGCCGCCCGCGCTCTGCAGGTTGAATCGCCCTTTTTTTTTTTTCTTTCCTTCTGGAGGGGGCGGGGAGCGCCTCTGCCTGTGGTGCCGCCCAGCCGCGCGTGCGCTCTGAGCCGAGGAACCTCCGGTAACCCGGAAGTTCCTCCTTACCACTTCCTGCTGCGCTGCATGTGCGTCCTCCTGGACGCTGAAGCCCTTTAGGAACGCCGGAGGCTGCCGTTTTCTCCGGTTCCTGCGCCCCCACATGGACCGTAATGGATCCTCCTGCCCGGTGTCATGTCATCATCAGAGGAACACCTGGTCGGCGCCACCCGGTACCGGTGTTTCTGCCCGTCCGTCCATACCAGCCGAGGAGGGAGCCGGATTCCAGCACTCCCCCGTCGCTGCCTCTGGACCGGAACCCCTGCCGTTCTCGCAGACACTGCACAGGCGGTTCCTTGGCCCAGGTAAGACTGTAGCGTATCCTGCGGTTCCCCTTAGGAACAGGAAACCAACTGAGGGGGAGAGGCGGACCGCCCTCTTTTATCTCTGTAGGTTTCCTGTTCCTATGGGCGGATCCCTCTCTCCAAGTGGGTGCTGTCGTGGCGAAGAGTAAAATATGTCTTATATTCTAGGTTCTTCAAAGTAGCCACCTTTTGCTTTGATTACTGCTTTGTACACTCTTGGCATTCTCTTGATGAGCTTCAAGAGGTAGTCACCGGAAATGGTTTTCACTTTAAAGGTGTGCCCTGTCAGGTTTAATAAGTGGGATTTCTTGCCTTATAAATGGGGTTGGGACCATCAGTTGTGTTGTGCAGAAGTCTGGTGGATACACAGCTGATAGTCCAACTGAATAGACTGTTAGAATTTGTATTATGGCAAGAAAAAAGCAGCTAAGAAAAACGAGTGGCCATCATTACTTTCAGAAATGAAGGTCAGTCCGTCCGAAAAATTGTGAAAACTTTGAAAGTGTCCCCAAGTGCAGTGGCAAAAACCATCAAGCGCTACAAAGAAACTGGCTCACATGAGGACCGCCCCAGGAAAGGAAGACCAAGAGTCACCTCTGCTGCGGAGGATAAGTTCATCCAAGTCACCAGCCTCAGAAATCGCAGGTTAACAGCAGCTCAGATTAGAGACCAGGTCAATGCCACACAGAGTTCTAGCAGCAGACACATCTCTACAACAACTGTTAAGAGCAGACTTCGTGCAGCAGGCCTTCATGGTAAAATATCTGCTAGGAAACCACTGCTAAGGACAGGCAACAAGCAGAAGAGACTTGTTTGGGCTAAAGAACACAAGGAATGGACATTAGACCAGTGGAAATCTGTGCTTTGGTCTGATGAGTCCAAATTTGAGATCTTTGGTTCCAACCACCATGTCTTTGTGCGACGCAGAAAAGATGAACGGATGGACTCTACATGCCTGGTTCCCACCGGAAAGCATGGAGGAGGTGGTGTGATGGTGTGGGGGTGCTTTGCTGCTGACACTGTTGGGGATTTATTCAAAATTGAAGGCATACTGAACCAGCATGGCTACCACAGTATCTTGCAGCGGCATGCTATTCCATCCGGTTTGCGTTTAGTTGGACCATCATTTATTTTTCAACAGGACAAT
Source organism: Dendrobates tinctorius (assembly GCF_039654945.1). Lineage (NCBI taxonomy): Eukaryota > Metazoa > Chordata > Amphibia > Anura > Dendrobatidae > Dendrobates > Dendrobates tinctorius. The sequence continues at coordinate 20,677,521 of NW_027361700.1, forward strand.
GACCCCAAGCACACCTCCAGGCTGTGTAAGGGCTATTTGACCAAGAAGGAGAGTGAAGGGGTGCTACGCCAGATGACCTGGCCTCCACAGTCACCAGACCTGAACCCAATCGACATGGTTTGGGGTGAGCTGGACCGCAGAGTGAAGGCAGAAGGGCCAACAAGTGCTAAGCATCTCTGGGAAAAAGATTAAAATTGATGGTGTCGGCCCTTTAAAGAACAAGGAGGGTGAAATCATAGAGAGCGATGTGGGAAAAGCAAATGTTTTAAAAAATTTCTCAACAGTGTTCACACAGGAAAAGGATTTGCCAGGGGAAACGCAGAGTAATAATGTAAACTCCCCATTAAGTATTACCTGCCTAACCCAGGAAGAAGTGCAGAACCGCCTTAGTAAGATTAAAATTGACAAATCACCAGGCCCTGATGGCATTCACCCTCGGGTATTAAGGGAGTTAAGTAATGTGATAGATAGGCCTCTATTCCTTATATTTAAAGACTCTATAGAAACAGGGTCTGTTCCTTTTGATTGGCGGCAAGCAAATGTGGTACCAATATTCAAAAAGGGGTGTAAAAGGGAACCTGGAAACTATAGGTCGGTAAGCTTAACATCTGTTATGGGTAAAATTTTTGAAGGGTTTTTAAGGGATACCATACCATTATGGAATATCTCAATGTTCATAAATGTTTAACTCCATATCAACATGGATTTATGAAGGATCGCTCCGGTCAAACTAACCTGATCAGCTTCTATGAGGATGTAAGCTCTCAAATGGACCAAGGAGAATCATTGGATGTCATTTATCTCGACTTCTCTAAAGCATTTGACACTGTCCCACATAAAAGATTGGTAAGTAAGATGAGAAAGCTTGGGCTAGGGGAAAATGTGTGCAGATGGGTAGGTATCTGGCTTAGTGATAGAAAACAAAGAGTGGTTATTAATGGTGCATACTCAGATTGGGCCAGGGTTACTAGTGGGGTACCACAGGGTTCTGTATTGGGCCCCCAACTATTTAATATATTTATTAATGATCTAGTGGATGGCTTACACAGTAAAATATCAGTATTTGCAGATGATACAAAACTATGTAAGGTAGTTAACACAAAGGAGGACAGATTGCAACTACAGACAGGAGTAAATTGGAGAATTGGGCTGAAAAATGGCAAATGAGGTTTAACACAGATAAGTGTAAGGTTATGCACATGGGAAGGAGAAACAGATGCTACAATTACTTACTAAATGGGAAACTGCTGGGGAAATCAGACATTGAAAAAGACTTAGGCATCATAGTCAATAAGAAGCTAAATTGGAGTGCCCAGTGTCAGGCAGCTGCCACCAAAGCAAATAGGGTCATGGGATGCATTAGAAGAGGTCTGTGGACACGAGATGAAAACATAATTCTCCCTCTGTACAAATCACTCGTCAGACCACACTTGGAGTATTGTGTGCAATTTTGGACGCCGGTGCTCAAGAGAGACATTACTGAACTTGAAAGGGTTCAAAGGCGGGCTACTAAAATGATAAATGGAGTTGGTTCACTACAATACCCAGAAAGGTTATCAAAATTAGGTCTATTTACTCTAGAAAAGAGAAGACTTAGGGGAGACCTAATATATATGTACAAGTATATCAGAGGGCAATACAGAGATCTCTCCAATGAACTGTTTGTACCAAGGACTGTGACAAGAACAAGGGGGCATTCTCTTCGTTTGGAGGAAAGACAATTTCTGCACCAGCATAGAAGAGGGTTCTTCACGGTTAGAGCAGTGAGGCTCTGGAATTCTCTTCCTGAGGAAGTGGTGATGGCCAACTCACTGAATGAATTTAAGAAAGGAATGGATGCTTTTCTTGTGAGTAACAGTATAGAAGGTTACGAATAACAGATTATAGGTAGATGGTTGACCCAGCTTAGGGGAAGGAATTTTTTTCCCTATGGAGAAAATTGGCTTCTACTCTGTGGGTTTTTTGCCTTCCCCAGGATCAACAATGCAGAACAGCTGCACTAAAAATAGGCTGAACTAGATGGACATAAGGTCTTCCTTCAGCCTTCAAAACTATGTTACTATGTAAGACTGTTGGAAGACCATTTCCGGTGACTACCTCTTGAAGCTCATCAAGAGAATGCCAAGAGTGTGCAAAGCAGTAATCAAAGCAAAAGGTGGCTACTTTTTAGAACCTAGAATATAAGATATATTTTCAGTTGTTGCACACTTTTTTGTTAATTACCGTATTTTTCGGACTATAAGACGCACCGGACCATAAGACGCACCCCAATTTTCAGAAGGAAAATAGGGAAAAAAATAATAATGTGTCAAATGGGGGTCCGTCTTACAGTCCGAATTCAGCTTACCTGGGAAGGGATCCGGCACAGGTGGAGAAGTAGTCACAGGGGTCATTCAGTGGTCCAGGCTCGTGCGGTGGCGGCTCTGTGCTGGGGCAGGTTGGTTGTGCGGTGGTGGCAGCGGGCGGCTCTGTGCTGGGGCAGGTTGGTTGTGCTCGGGCAGCTGGGCTGGGGTAGGGGCAGCTGGGCTGGGGTAGGGGCAGCTGGGCTGGGGTAGGGGCAGCTGGGCTGGGGCAGGTGGGCTCTGCGGTGGAGGCAGCGGGCGGCCCTCTGCGGTGCAGTGGTGGCAGCGGGCAGTGCTCCGGTGCAGGGGCGGCGGCTCCGCCGGCATTTCTTCGCACCCCGGAGGCCCCCGCACATCCTTTGCTGGCCGCCGCCATGTTGCGGTGGCCTCCGGGAGCATGGACGCTGGAAAGATGGCCGCCGGTCCGGGGACGGCGCATGCGCGGCTTCAGATCTCGTCCCGAGATCTCGGGGGACGAGATTCAAATCTCGGCAACGAGATCTCGTCTCCCGAGATCTCGGGACGAGATCTGAAGCCGCGCATGCGCCGTCCCCGGACCGGCGGCCATCTTTCCGGCGTCCATGCTCCCGGAGGCCACCGCAACATGGCGGCGGCCAGCAAAGGATGTGCGGGGGTCTCCGGGGTGCGAAGAAATGCCGGCGGAGCCGCCGCCCCTGCACCGGAGCACTGCCCACTGCCACCACCGCACCGCAGAGGGCCGCCCGCTGCCACCACCGCACCGCAGAGCCCCGCCCGCTGCCACCAGCTAGGTTAGTTTCTTGTATTGCGACCATAAGACGCACCCCCCACTTTCCCCCAAAATTTTGGGGGAAAAAAAGTGCGTCTTATGGTCGGAAAAATACGGTATATAATTCCATGTGTTAATTCATAGTTTTGATGCCTTCAGAGTTAATCTACAATTTTCATAGTCATGAAAATAAAGAAAACTCTTTGGACACACTTTCTCATTCAAACTTTTGGTATGTACTGTATTTGGGGATAGTTTACCTATATATTTGGATTATGCTACATAGGCACATTGTCTTATGGGGTTGTGTATTTTTTTATATATGCTGATGCTTATTAAATGTTTAATTTTTTTAATTTATGTGAGTGGGTTGGGTCATTGCAGTGATTGGTGTAAGTTTGTGAGCCACCCTATATAAGCCCACCTCACTGCTCCATGTTCGTGCTTTAAAAAAAAAGTGTCTTTTAGTGTGTCACAGCAGCTAAACATAAAAAAAAATCTTCCATACATGCACCAGTATAAGCCTATGCATCTAATTTTGCCACGAAAAACTGGAAAACACATTGACTAGAGTATAAGCCAGGTATGCATTGTCCCCTCATCATCACTATCCTTGTATGCATGACACCCTCATCCCCATCCTGGTATGCATGGTTCCCATAAAAAAAAAGAGCATAAAAAAAAACAAACAAAAAGTATTAAGTTACGTACCGGTAACGGTATTTTTCGGAAGCCCATGACAGCACCACGAGAGAGGGGATCCGCCCTATAGGAACAGGAAACCTACAGATACAAAAAGGGCGGCACCTCTCCCACGCATCAGTTGGATTACAGAGCTTGAGAGGCTACCATGGTTAGTACACAACATATGATATATACAACCTATCTACCCTATTTACCAGAATTATTTTATACCATCTCCCACATAAGGTGATTTTATGAACAATCTTCTAAAGGAGTGCACCCCTATATGTGAACAAGGGAGGGAACTAAGGGTGCTGTCATGGGCTTCTGAAAAATACCGTTACCGGTACGTAACTTAATACTTTATTCGGACTTCCATGACAGCACCACAAGAGAATTACAGAGATGTAAACTAACTTAGGGAGGGACTACAGCCTGCAGCACCCTTAGCCCGAAGGTGAGGTCTGAGGAGGCACCCATGTCTAACCGATAGTGGTTAAAAAAGGTGGAAGGAGATGACCAGGTGGCCGCCTTACATATTTGATCAATAGATACTCGAGCTCTTTCCGCCCAGGATGATGCCATGGCCCGAGTGGAATGTGCCCTCAGATTCTGTGGAGCTGGGCCGCCACCTGCTGTGTAGGCAAGAGAGATAGCCTCCCTAATCCACCTTGCTAATGTGCGTTTTGATACTCTGTATCCTTTCCTGGGACCTTGGAAGGATAGGAATAATGCGTTCTCCTTCTTCCAAGGATCCGTGGCTGCTAAATATGTCAGTAAGCATCTCCTAATATCTAACGCCTGGAGTTTCTGCTCTTTAGGGTTGGTTGGATTAGGGAGGAAGGAAGGCAGAACTATCTCCTGTGTCCTGTGGAATTGTGTTGCTACCTTGGGAAGGTATGCTGGATCTGGCCTTAGGATTACCCTATCCTGTAAGAACTCTGTAAGGGGGCAATCTGGAAAGTGCCTGTATATCGCTCACCCTACGTGCGGATGTTATTGCTACCAGAAATGCTGTCTTAAGAGATATAATCTTTAGTGAGGCGGAATCTAAAGGTTCAAACGGACTTTCCGTCATGGCTGTAAGGACTAGGTTTAAGTCCCACGGCACGCATCTGTTTTTGTGTATAGGTCTCGATCTGGCCGCTGCTCTGATGAACCTTGCTACCCAATAATCTTTTGCAATATCACCTGCAAACAGGGCCCCTAAGGCTGAAACTTGTACTTTTAGCGTACTTGTGGAGAGACCCAATTCGAAACCTTTCTGGAGAAATTCCAGAATATGTTTCGTGGGAATTCCGTCTCTGATGTCAAAGTGAAAGGTGGACAGGAAGCGTTTCCAGGTCCTAGCATAGATATTAGTGGTAGTTAATTTTCTGCTTTTTAGGAGGGTGTCAATTAAGTTCTTGGAGAACCCTCTATCTTTTAATAGTGACCTTTCTAATACCACGCCGTCAAATGAAGTCCCGCTACTTGTGGGTGGCTGACTGGCCCCTGGTAGAGGAGATCCGGAAGGTTCGGCAGTACCCAGGGATCGCCTACCGACATGGTCCTCAACCACGCGAACCAGGTCCTCCTGTGCCAAAAGGGGGCAATCAGTATGACTTTTGCCCGATCCTCTCTGATCTTCCTGACTACCAGAGGAAGAAGATTCAATGGTGGGAAGGCGTATGCCAGAGAAAAGTCCCATCTTATCAGGAGGGCATCCACCGCCAGGGGATTTTCCCTGGGGTTCAGAGAGCAGAACAATCTTTCTTTTCTGTTTTTTCTGGTGGCAAAGAGGTCTACCTCTGGCTGACCCCATCTGCGGACAATCTGGTGGTAAATATCTTTGTTCAAAGCCCATTCTCCTTGTCTTAGAGCCTTGCGGCTTAAAAAGTCTGCTCTTACGTTGTCCTTTCCGCTGATGTGGAGCGCGGTTAAAGATAGACAATTTTTCTCTGCTATCTGGAGGAGCCGTTCTGTTATCTGCATCAGAGCGCTGGAGCGGGTCCCACCTTGGTGGTTGACATATGCTACCGCTACCTGGTTGTCCGAGTGTATCCTCACATGATGGCCCTGTAGGTAGATAATGAGTTTCTTGACTGCCCGTTCTATCGCCAATAGCTCTCTCTGGTTGGATGAGATATCAGAATCCCACTGTCCCTGTAACACTATGTCCCCCATATGGGCTCCCCAACCGAAGGAACTTGCGTCTGTGGTTATAATACGGGTTATCTGTGTTATCCAGGGCACCCCTGATGCTAGGTTCTCGCTATCAAGCCACCATCTCAGTGATGTAACAGTTGAGGGGCTTAGCCACATCCGACCTTGTAAGGAGCCTCCAAGGGCCCTGCTATTAACCAAGACGTCGTTTTGAAGGGGTCTGGTATGGAACTGTGCCCACCTTACTGCTGGGATGCACGACGTTAGAGAGCCTAACAGGGACATGGCCTGTCTGAGGGTCATAGATGGATTATCAATTGCCCGAAGAACCTGCTCCTGTATCTTTTGTAATTTATCTAGTGGCAGCAGGCACCGCTGAGTCTCTGAATTTAGTACTAACCCTAAAAATTTCTGTATTTTTAAGGGCTGGAGTCGGGATTTCTCGTAGTTTAAAATCCATCCCAGGTTTTCTAACCTGGATCTAGCTTTTTTCTATCTGGGATTTACAATCACCCACCGATTTTCCTACAATCAAGAAATCGTCTAAATATGGAATGATTAAGACGTCAACCTCCCGTAAGTGAGCCATAACTTCGGCCACTATCTTTGTAAAAACCCTGGGTGCTGCTGAGAGACCAAAGGGAAGGGCTCTATACTGAAAATGACACACTGTGCCCTCTACTGAAACTGCCACCCTCAGGAACTGCTGGAAGTCTGTATGGATAGGTACATGAAAGTACGCGTCTTTCAAATCTATGACTGCCATAAAACAACCTTTAAACAATATTTTTATTGTTGTATTAATGGACTCCATTTTGAATGTATGATTAATCAAAAACTCGTTAAGGGAACGAAGGTTTATAATCGTTCTGAATGTGTTATCAGGTTTCTGGATTAGAAACAGGGGAGAATAAAACCCTCTTCCCCTTTCAGCTTCTGGAACCTCTACCAGGACATTTTTCTGGCATAGGCTCCAGACTTCCGCTTCTAAAGCCGCTTGTTCGAGATGAGAAGATCTTAAGGGGGTTAGTTTAAAGGTGTCCCGTGGGATCTGGGTAAATTCCAACCTAAGCCCGGTGGATATTACCTTACGCACCCAGTCACTATTCGTAATCTGTGACCATGCCGGGAAGAAGGATGACAGTCTACCCCCCACGGGAACTGCTAGTCATTGATTTGGTCTCTTTTGATCTCTCGACGAGCGTGTGAACATATAGCCCGTACCTCGTCTCCTTCTGTCTTCCCATCTGGGCCGATCTCTAACAGGCGAAGAGTTGCGCCTTCTCCCCTGGCCAAATCTCCTTCTTCCAAATGGACGACGGTAGGACGCTGACGAAAGGTTTGGGAATCTTTTCTTGTCGTCCCCCGCCTTCTCAAGCAGCTCGTCTAGGACAGTTCCAAACAAATATTCGCCCTCACATGGAATCGCACAGAGCTTTGCTCTGGACTGGATGTCTCCCTGCCAGCACTTTAGCCACAGGGCTCTGCGAGCTGCATTAGAGAGACCTGCTGCTCTGGCGGCCATTCTCACTGCATCCGCTGAGGCATCTGCTAGGAAGGTTACTCCCTCCTGGATGGTCGGTAGGGCCCCAAGAATTGTCTGTCTTGATGTACCCTGTTTTAGTTGTGACTCCAACTGGTCCAACCAGACCATCATGGACCTGGCCGTGCACGTTGAAGCCACTGCTGGTCTTAAGGACCCGGCCGCCATCTCCCAGGTGTTTTTCAGGAAAGTATCAGCCTTCCTGTCTAGGGGATCTTTAAGGGATCCCATGTCCTCAAAGGGGAGCGAGGATTTTTTTGATGCCTTTGCAATGGCTGCGTCTAATTTGGGGGCTCTGTCCCAAGAACTTACTGTCGGATCGTCGAAGGGGTATCTTCGTTTGAGGGCTGGTGGTAGCGACCCTCTTTTGTCCGGTTTTTTCCACTCTCTGTGGATCAGATCCTGTATCTTTTGATTTAACGGAAAGACTCTCCGCTTCCTCTGTTCCAGCCCACAGAACATGACATCCTGCATGGACAAATGGGGCTTAGGCTCCTCTACCTCCATTGTCCCTCTGACTGCTTTGACCAGCTTGTCTACCCGGTCAAGAGGCAGACAAAATCGCCCCGAGTCCTCTTCTCCTGAGGAGGACGAGGGAGATGAAGCCTGGGAGTCTCTGCTTTTTCTCCACTCTACCGAGGAATCAGACTCCACCGGGACCTCGCCCTTTAGACTTTGCGGCTGGGACAAGGACTTTAGGGTTTCCCTCATTTCTGCCCTGACAATGTCCCTTAAACTCGCCGCTACTGCGGGCGACTCTTCTGCCACCGTCTGCTGAATACAGGGGGGGCACAATCTTTTGAGGCACGCGTCCGGTAATGGGCATGCACAGAGTGCGCATTCCCTATGTTTATTTTTACTTGTAGCTTTTTTCCCCTAGAAAAAAACACAGAAGGGGGGTCCCGTCACTGAGTGAACTTTCACGAAGATCACTTACCAGTGCCACACTCAAGTACCGGAGAACGAGGGGGATTTCTTTCGGTCGATGCTCCTGTCTGCCTGGAGGAGCTCTTACGAGTGGACTGGTCACTTCGTCCCGTATTACTGTCACGGGACACTTTCTTTTTCTGTTTGACCTGCCGAAGGTCATCCAGGGGCGGCAGTGATGTTTGCCGCTGCTGTCGCCCTTGCTTCTGCCGCTGCTGTTGCTGCTCTCGATCACTCTCCATTACCACTGCTGCTGCTGTACACTGCTGCATGTAGTAATGTGGCCAAGGCAAGGTACCCTGCCAGGGTCCCGCCTAAATACCCCTCCTCCGGTCAGCAGTATCCATGCCGTGCCCCTCCCCACCCTTAACGGGGCTCCCTACCCCAGCTGGCGCCGGACCCGGCGCCATCGGTGTTTCCGATGGGCGCCGCCATTTTGGAATCCTCGCGCATGCGCAGTGGCGCGCTAACCCTGAAGCGCATCCTCCGCCCGCCCCCTGACGTCACCGCTACCCCGGGAAACACCGGAAGTCACGTGGGACGCCCGGGAGCCCCGGAAGCAGCGCCACCCGGACGCCGCCCCCTGCACAGCGCTGCCGTCGTACCTGCGCTGCCGGAGCCGGGAACCCCCTGGGGGAATATACTTACCGGCGGCGGCCTAATTCCGGAGACGGACATCCTCCGGACGCCGCTCCCTGCTGCACACGCCACCGCCGTGACACCCATCCTGGGCCACTGTGGCGTCCTCCAGGAGATCCGCACCAGGCCGAGGTAGGAGACCCCCTTGCTACCGGTATCGGCTGGCCGGCCTGGGATCCGGTTCTTCTGTAGGATCCTATCCCCTCAGGAACAGGAAACCAATTGATGCGTGGGAGAGGTGCCGCCCTTTTTGTATCTGTAGGTTTCCTGTTCCTATAGGGCGGATCCCCTCTCTCGTGGTGCTGTCATGGGAGTCCGAATAAAACATCCTACTTACCCTTCTTTTGCTCGTCTTGTTACGGAGCCAGCAGCTGCTTTATGCTTATAAGCAGTGCATGGCCGGGACATCATGTGCTGATTACAAGCACAGCACAGCTGCCAGAATACTCATTGCTTTCCACGCCGGGACTATGTGCGCGGAAGGCAGAGAGTATCCATTGCAATTAAGTAGCGAGCACCGTACGGCGGCTGTGGCTGACACTGTCATATATCCACACTACTTAAAGGAATGAATATTCACCTCTCTCCAAACCTATGGAGTGGCGAAGGGTGAATATTAATTTCTCTCAAGTAGCGGGCACACGTGACCGTATGGCCGCTGCGGGAAGTCGACGGCTGCGGATGACACTATGCGCACTATTACAGAGAAATGAATATTCACTGCACGCACAGTGAATATTAATTTCTCTTTAGCAGCGGCCACAGGCTTTAGCTGCAGCAGCCGGCTCCTGCCTCTGCAGCTCCCCCTCCATCTTCTGGGGGACAATGACTCGAGTATAAGCCAAGGGGGGCATTTTCAGCCAAAAAAAGAAGCCTGTGCTGAAAAAAAAAACCTCGGCTTATACGGTATATAAATCTGATAAATATATATATATATATATATATATATATGCGCTGCTCCATAGAATATGCCCCCATATGCTGCCCCATAGAATATGCCCCCATATGCTGCCCCATAGAATATGCCCCCATATGCTGCCCCATAGACTATGCCCCCATATGCTGCAAAAAAAAAAAAAAAGCCATGCTCACCTCTCCTGGGTCCATCGCCGCTGTCTGCCGCTTCTTGTGTCAATGACTGTTTAGCCAGCAGAGGGGCGGGGCGCACTAACCACGTCACCGCGCCCCCTGCTGCCTAAACGTCACTGACACAGGATGCAGCAGAGACAGCGGTGAGCAGCGATGGACTGGGGGACAGGTGAATATCGCTATACTCACCCATCCTGCCGCGGTCTCTGCAGCCTCACTTCTCCACTGTCTCCCTTCCTGTCTCCAGCGGTCACGTTGTGCTGCTCACTACACTCATGAATATGCGCATATTCATGAGTGGTAATGAGTGGTACCACGTGACCGCTGAAGACAGGAAGGGAGACAGTGAAGAAGCGAGCAAGGCTGCAGAGACCACAGCAGGACAGGTAAGTATGATCTCTGACACCCCCGCTCCCCCTCCGACCCCCAGGGATATGACCCATGTATAAGCCGAGAGGGGGATTTTCAGCCCCAAAAAATGGGCTGAAAATCTCAGCTTATACATGGGTATAATAATATATATATCTATCTATCTATATATATTATACATACACTAAACTAAAATCCAGACAATCCATTGAATAAATTAGCATTTTGCAGTGAGAAATAAGTATTTGATCCCTCTGGCAAACAAGATTTAATACTTGGTGGCAAGACCCTTGTTGGCAAACACAGCAGTCAGATATTTTTTTGTAGTTGAGTTTTGCGCACATGTCAGGAGGAATTTTGGGCCACTCCTCTTTGCAGATCATCTCTACATCATTAAGATTTTGAGGCTGTAGCTTGGTAACTCAGAGCTTCAACTCAGGGATTAAGGTCTGGAGACTGGCTAGGTCACTCCATGACCTTAATGTGCTTCTTTTTGAGCCACTCCTTTGTTGCCTTGGCTGTATGTTTTGGGTCATTGTCTTGCTGGAAGACCCAGTCACGACCCATTGTTAATGACCCCTCGGTGTGCCTAAACAGGGAAAACTCCCCACAATTGCCCCATTTTGGAAACTAGAACCCTCAAGGAATGTATCTAGATGTGTGGTGAGCACTTTGAACCCCCCCCCCCCCCCAGTGCTTCACAGAAGTTTATGTAGAGCCGTGAAAAGAAAATCAAATTTTTCCCACAAATGTTATTTTAGCCCCAAATTTGTTTATTTTCATTACGTAACAGGAGAAAATGGAGCCCATAAGTTGTTGTGCAATTTCTCCTGAGTATGCACAACTCACAAGGGAAGAAGTGCCATATTGGAGATCAGATTTTGTTGGACTGGTTTGAGGGTGCCAACAGGAGTTTATAAAGTTGCCATGTGAAAATGAAGAAAAAAAAAAAATTATTTTTCAAGAGGGTAATATGAGCAAAATGGACAATATAATTTGTAGTGCTATTTCTCATCATCACAAGGGCCTGATCTTTGCTCAGAGCATGGTCTAGCTTGTGTGTTTACATAAATAATTGTTTCTATGTAAAACAAAAAAAGAATACATATTTGGCATTGCCGCGTCCGGAAAAGACCCAACCTATCAAACTGTCACACTAGTTAATCACAGGCCGCATGGCCCATGATCCAGTAATGTGCTTCTTTATAAGCGTGCATAAAAGCTCAGTCCGCCACAGTTTTGTGCACCTCTGAAAAGGACAACGCTGTACAGAGGCCAGACGGGGTCAAGAGTAACTCTGCTGCCTCATCATAATGATTACCGTACTTTACGGATTATAAAACGCACTTTTTTCCCCCAAATTTGGGGGGGAAATGGGGGTGCATCTTGTAATGCGTATATACCTTACCGATACTGTTGCTGCAGGCCGCAGGCTGGGATGAGGGGTGCCTGGTGGTACTGCGGGGCCTCTGCCGACATTCTGTGAAAGGACAGAGGCCCCGCAGTTCCATGGTTTCCTGTGCCGTGGACTCCAGGAAAGTGGCTGCCGGGGGGCGGCGCATGAGCAGATGGAGATCTCAGCATCAAGATCTCGGGAGATGAGATTTCAGCTATGAAATAAAAAGGCAACACTCACTTCAGAGACAGAAAAGTGAATTATTCCAAGCCAAAGTATGCAACATTCCAACCCCAGCAATGAGCCCTTTTTAAGTGAAAACTAAGGGGCTTCAGTAGGGGCACTATTTCTGTGTATTTGCCACAATAAAAATCCATCTCCCTGTCTTTAAACCCTTCACGACAGGGCCAATTTTCATTTCAGTTTTCTCCACCCCTTTTTCCCCCAGAGATACAGCATTTTTCAGATTATAAGATGCACTTTTCTCCCTAAATTTTGGGAGGAAAATGCGAGTGCATTTTATATTCTAACTGTAGATTAAAAGGGAGGGTCGATGGCGGTGGAGCAGGGTCACAGGATGCAGGGTCGCTGCTTCAGAAGGCTGACGGCAGCAGGAGTGGGGCGATGCTGCCTATTTTCCTCTCCAAAATGTGGGTGTGTCTTACAGTTTCTCTTTCTGGAACTTGAAGTTGAGATCGTCTGATCCTTTGTGCTTTACACAGCGATCCCACAGTATTGCTAGTTATAGCAGAAATCACGGTCTCCTTTGAAGCCTGGCCACATGCTCTGCTTCAAAGGAACACCGTAATGACAAGCACGGAGGTCTTTAGTAGACAGCAACCCATCGACGACCTGCAATCACGTCACGGGCGCACCACTGGGTTCAGGGAATGCCGCGTGGACATGCCGGGCGCATGTTAAATGCCGCTGAGATTGACAGTGGCATTTACCAGGTCAGCAATCGCGAGCAGAGCTCTGCACCACCCATGATTGTTAGAGGCAAGTCCAGGTTGTAATACATCACCCCGTGAGCACGCTCCATACACTCGCTTACAACTTGCGCTGTGCATGTACAGTGGATGTTGTGAAGGGGCTAAGTGTTGGGAGATGTGCCCTGCAAATGCACCTATGGGCAAATTTTTTTTTTTTTTTATTGGTGACTTGGAGCTGGGGGCAATTACAAGTTTAGTATTAGGGCCCTGGTACAAATATGAAAAACAAAAATGCACATAAACACATGCATATCCCTAATGTAGTATGATATATACAGTATGTGTGTATTTGTGTGTATATAACACTCTAGGACCGCGTTCGCCACACGGTTTTATATAACATAATATTTACTGTGTTACTATAAACGTGAGCTTTTATACACGGCCGCTCTCATGTAAACTCATGTTACCAGAGAGTAAGCTGATATGGGTAAGACATGCTGGTGCTTTACACTGTAGACTCAGGTGCTGTTTAGCAACCAACCTGGATCTGGGGCGTCTCATTAGAACAACACGTGCTGAGCTGCCAAGCTCAAGATGGCCGCTCCCATGAATGCGATGCTAACGTAATTCTTCTATTCACAGTCATTTTTTTTCCAATGGTGATTTGTTCCATGTTTATCTATACATACAGTCTCCTTACTATGATATATGCTAATACGAGTGAAGGTGATAGATCATCTTTAACGTGAGGGAAAACAGTGATTGAGAAGGGGCTTGTCCAAGTAGTGGACAGTCCCTTTAATTTTATAGCTTACTGCTCTTTGCCTACATTACATAGGTGGCCAGTTTCCAAGGCTAAGAGCACATGGCTTACAAGTGCTTTTTTTTTTTATAGAGCTTGTATGCCCTGCTCTTAAGCTGACCCGATTGTTGGATCCGTCCCGTTTCAGTGCCCCAGTATTCCGCCAATGCTGCATCTGCTTGCACGACTATGCCACTCGTCCACAATGTCAATTAAGAGCACACTGCCCATGACAAGCAGCAAGATGGAGACAGGGGAGCAGGTGCTCCACAGACGAGCAAGAGGAGGCAACCCTTATAAGTATGGACTGGAAGATAAAACATACACACATCCTGATCAGCTTTGAAAACATCTGCTATAGTCACTCACCTGTAGAAAAGGATATTTAGAGGGATGGTGCTGAAGTGCCAGAGAGCATGGGCATCCAGTACCCACAGCACAGGGGGGAAATCTAGTAACTCCAGAAGTGCCAGGCTTTGTAATAGAACAACCACCAGAACACATTTCCAGAGGTAGGGCTGATGAGAGTGTCTCCTCAAGCACCACATAAGCCACCATATAAGGTTAATCATGCCTGTTCAAAAAGAATGACATACGTGATCCAGTGCCCAATACAAGTGTAAAAATCACAAATATATAAATCACAAGATGTATATAACAAATCTCAACTCACCAAAGCTAGCATTTGCTAGCATATTATAACTATAGTCAAATCGCCCAAGGGTCAAGTAAGACACATGGCACCCGAACAAAAGGACCAGGAGAGCACCAAAAACACTGGCAACAGAAGGATATCGAAGACCCAGAGTCCTGGGAGGAGATATATAATTACAATCGATTCAGGATAAACCCTCTCCATACTCAAAGTGGCCATGAAGGTTTATTATAGGTGCAATGTGGCCTAGAGAGCAGCAAATGAGGAAGGATGGGCAACTTAGGCAGGGGCGGGGCAAGAGGACAGAAGACATAGGCAGGGGCATGGCAAGAGGACGGCAGCATAGGCAGAAGGCAGGGCAAGAGGACTGCAGCATAAGGAGGTAGTAGGGCAAAAGAACAGCCGCTTAGGTAGGTCGTGAAATTAGAGGAAAGCAGGTTAGGCAAGTAGTGATGCAAGAAGACAGCAGCTTAAGCAGATAATGGGAAAAAGAAGAACGGCAGGTAGTGGGGCAAGAGGAAAGCAGTTTAGGCAGGTCGAGGGTGAAGGAGACAACAGGTTCAGCAGTTTATGGAGCAAAAGGAAACAGCAGGTTTGGCAGGTTGTGGGGTAAAACAGCAAGTCAGGCAGGTAAGGGTGAAATAAGCCGTGGGGTAAGAGAACAGCAGCTTAGGCAGGCTATGGGGCAAGAGGACAGCAACTTGGCATGTCATGGGGCAAGAGGAAGGCAGCTTAAGAATATAGTGGAAATAAATGACAGCAGTTTAGGCAGATTATGGAGCAAGAGGACAGCAGGTTAGGCAGGTCATGGAACAAGAAGACAGCAGGTTGAGCAGGTTGTGGAACAAGAGGACAGCAGGATAGGCAGGTTGTTGGACAAGAGAAGATTAGGCAAGGAATGATGTTGGTGCAAGACGTTGGTGAAAACGTAATAAATCATGAGGGTGGAAGACAAAAAGATTAAAAAAAAAAAAAAAAAAAAAAAGAAGAAGGGGATAGCAAAGGAGATGGAGTGTGAGCAAGCGGAAATTAGCAGAGAGAAGCATTTCACAACAGAAGAAAGCTATTGCCATGAGAAGGCCATTGCAAAAGGCAGCACACCTTAAGGAAAATTATCCAATAGAATCAATATGAGCAAGGAGGAAATAGCTAAGATGCGCAATTCACACCAGGAAAAAACATTGCAGTGAACACTACATAAGAAAGAGGAAGACAGCTCAAATACTGTGAGGAAGACAAGGCAATTTTTAATGTTTTCACCACTTCCTGGACTCACCTCATACAGCAAAGGTAGATGGAGTGCAGAATGACTGCCGAGGCACAGAAGTAGTCCATTTTCTGTGGGGACA
The DNA here is from genome assembly GCF_039654945.1 of Dendrobates tinctorius. Lineage (NCBI taxonomy): Eukaryota > Metazoa > Chordata > Amphibia > Anura > Dendrobatidae > Dendrobates > Dendrobates tinctorius. The sequence goes on from NW_027361700.1 coordinate 20,693,144, forward strand.
GACAGTGAATGTGGCAGAGGGTATACTGACAGATGGACACTGTATGCATGCATGAGCATATTTGGGCAAGCAACCGTTTCTGTACAGCACAAATCTCATTTCCTTCCACCGTTTACCTCAGTAATAGCAGTGTCTCTGGTGTGGAAAACTGTGGACCAGAACCAGGCATTTATGGAAACCTGTGGAGAAATCAAACGTCCATTAGCTTGGCTGTAATGCTATATAGCTCTGATGACGCCCATCTGGTACTTACGATGGCAAAATTTAGGCAAGTTTGGTACATTGGGCACGAAACAGGTACAGAGGACCGGTAACGTTTTAGCATCACAAGGTTTGCAAAGCCATTAAGAAAGGAGGCCAGGGCTGAAGCTGGCTCCTGGAAGAACAGGAATCGGGAGAATGGCCACTGCAAATGATCAAAAAAAGTATATGATAATCTTAAACGATTAAAGGGATTAAAGTGTCTCTACCTTTATCAACAGTATATGCTTTAGGCCGTGATCACACATGCGAGGAATACAGCCAAGTCTTGCATGTTAATACCCGGTACTGCCGCCGGCACTCAGGAGCAGAGTGTGCGGCTCTATGTATTGCTCTGCGGCCGCACGCTCTGCTCTTGAGTGCCAGTGGCAGTGCCGAGTATTAACATGCGAGACTTAGCCGTATTCCTCGCATGTGTGATCCCAGCCTTACAAGGTGTATTCATCAATGGCAAATGAAAAACTATATTATAGAAGGGAAAATGGTTCAAAGAAATTATCTGTGGACAACTCATTGAATGATGGTTCATGTTTCATGATATAATGAAATTTACAGCTGAATTTATACTTAATTGCTTTCCTGGATTTTCAATTATATAAGCCATCAATGTATAATCCATAGGAGCCTCCCCCTGGTACCACACTGGTCAGCAGAATGAGGGAGTTGTGGTGCAGTAAGCAGCACATAAAGCCACTTGTAAACTAAAAAAGAAGTAGCAGCAGACATCTGGAAGCTCATATAAAGACGTCACATAGGACAATTCAAATGATGACAATCAACTTCGGACTTATTAATGGTTTAAATGTAAATCTGCAAGCTTTTGGTCCGGGAGATGCATGTCTGATAGCAATGGTTAGCATCCCAACAACATAATTAAAACACCTTGTTGTGGCTGGTGAATTTGCCTATTTGTACACCAAGTACCTTATTTATTTAGGTACATTCTTTATAGCAGTAATATTGTTTAAATTTGACATATTCAATGTTTGCATAAATCTGGGCACACACAGTGACTGCTGCACTCTTTGGTTTGTATATTATAGTCACAGAAGCCTGCATCTGTTCACTTTTGCTTCATTTTTTAGGAGGTGGTCAGTTTTTTTTGCCTTCCAAATAGTTTAGCCTGCAAAACTCCAATAAAACCAGGCTCTGCATTAAATGCAGATAGAATCTCCTTCCTGCTAACAAACTAATAGATATTAAAGAGCTGCAAAATACTACAAGGCTTCTATATATAATTACAGAACTGCAGACTACTGCTTTAGTTATTAATCCCTTAGTGACCGACCGGAGCTTTTTCTCCTTCGTCTCATTGGGGGACACAGAGACTGTGGGTGTGTGCTTCTGCCGTCTGGAGGCTGACACTAAGTATACAAAAAAAGAGTTAGCTCCTCCTCCGCCGCATACACCCTCGCCCCCAGACCGGGCGTAACTCAGTTTTTTGCTTAGTGTCTGATGGAGGCACACGCAGTCTGGAGCTCCAGACTAGGTTTTTTTTTTTTTTTTCCCTTTCTTTGAAGATAAGACAGGGGCGACGGATCCTATAGAGAGGGTCCGATCTCCCCAAATCACCAACGGGCGACCACGTGTGAGTAGTCCTCCACGTGTTTTCTCTCCCGCACCGAGGGACACATCTGGGACTTTTCCCCAGACAACCATTTTTCTTTTTTATTTTGTAAAGAGGGGCAACGCATCCTGATGAGAGGATTCGATTTCCCCATGAGCTACAACGGGCGAGCACGTGTGAGCGATGGGCGATCCCCAACGGACTCCACGTTTTGTTCCTCTCCTGCAACGCGGGATTTCAGGTTGGCCCCTTCCACCCCTAGGTAGTGACACCAGGGGTGCAGTTGGAGGCGCAGGTGAGCCAGGGGATCGAAGCCGGAAGCCCCGCCCACTGACTTCCGGCGGCACGGGGAGCGCGGCGGGCACGCACAGTGACCAGAGGCTCCCGCCCCCCTCCCCCTCCTCGCATTTCCTCGGTGCGGTCGGAAACCCCGCCGCCTCTCTCCAAAGTGCACCGCAGTGCCCCCGGCGAGTAACGGCACGTGAAGCAGCTCGTCCACGTCTCAGGGTTTTCGCTGCGTCCAGAGGACCCCGTGGAAGAGGGGGGACGTTACCGGTGGGTGAGTGCAACCCCGTTTCGAGTGCCGCACTGGTTGTCAAGGAAGGGGTTACCCTCCTCCTCCTACCCTACCCTGCAATATGTCTGGCAAAGGGAAAGCTCACTCTTTCCTATACGCTGTTTGCGTTTCCTGTGGGGTCAGGCTGCCTAAGGCGCAGCCGGGTAAATTTTGTGAAGCCTGTGAGTTGGAGCGAGCCCAGGAGCCCCCCATTGTTGCAGAGCCCAGGGGTCAGGACCCCCCAGAATGGGCAGTGTCTTTATCGCATTCTATGATGTCCCTTACGAAGGCAATTGAGTCCCTTCGGGGCCCGGGCAGGGTCAAGGATGGTGGTCTGCCAGCGGAAGACAGCTCGTCCACGTCTCAGGACCCTTCGTCCGTTAGGGGCCGCTCCAGCACCAGACAAGCTCATGGTAAGAGAGCTCGTTCTCCGTCGGCCGGGCCCTCTGGGGAGTCGGCGGCGATTTTTAGGGCATCTCGTTCCCTGTCACCAAGCTCAGGAAGCGATCAGGACGAGGGCGAGGAGGAGGAAGAGGAAGCCTGGAATCCAGAAAGCCTGGGATACCAGGACTCGGTGGACAGCCTCATTGAGGCGGTCAACCAGACTTTAGAGATCGAGGATGATGTGTCCACGGCCTCAGGTCACAAGGTCTCCTTCAAGAAAACCAGGCGTCCGCATAGAAGGTTTGCCACGCATCCGGAGTTCGAGGAGCTAGTCCAGAAACATAGGGAACACCCGGATAAGCGCTTTGCAATGCAAAAGGCGCTGCAAGCAAAATATCCGTTCCCTCCTGAACTCCATAAAGGGTGGGTGGAGTCGCCAGTAGTGGACCCACCGGTGTCACGTTTAGCATCAAGATCGCTATTGTCGATACCCAGCGGTTCTTCTATTAAGGACCCAACTGATCGCCTCATAGAGGGGCTTGCCCGCTCAGTGTATGAGGCAGCAGGGTCGGCTCTGGCCCCCTCCTTTGCGGCTACCTGGGTGGCTAAGGCCATGGTTTCATGGGCAGACACTCTGCATAGGGCCCTCCAAGACAGGGATCTGCCCGCGGAAATCTTGGAGGTGACAAATCAGATATCAGGAGCGAGTGATTATCTCGTCGGCGCCGCTCTGGATGCGGCCGAGTGTTCTGCTGTGGCAGCAGCAAATGCGATCGCCGTAAGGCGAGCATTATGGCTGAGATTATGGAAAGCGGATTCTATCTCTAAAAAATCCTTGACCTCATTGCCTTTTCAAGGCAATCGATTGTTCGGTGAAAAGCTTGATAAACTTATCTCAGAAGCCACAGGGGGGAAGAGTAGTTTTCTACCGCAGCAGAAGAGTTGGCCGGCATTCAGGCAGACGCAGAGGCGTTTTCGGCCCTTTCGTAGCTCCTGGAGGTGGACTTCGGCCAGGGCATCCACCTCCGCAAATGATGGTCAGATTAGAGAAAGGCAAGTTTCTTACAGGGCCAATCCGCTGGGTAGAGGCCGGGGCCGTTTGCCCAGAGCGAGGGGGGCCAGATCACAAAAGCCTCCAGCAAAATGACTCGAGGCACTTCGTACCTACGGACGACAGAGTGGGCGGACGCCTACTAAGGTTCAGCCACGTTTGGGTCGCAGTGGCACGCGACGCTTGGGTGGCCGAACTGATATCGTCCGGGTACAAGATAGAGTTTGTCGGACTCCCGCCACGGCGTTTCTTCCGTTCCCGGCTCTCCGGAACAGAATCGCAGGCGGAAGGTCTGTTGCAGGCTATAATGACGCTACAGCGCAACGGGGTCATTGTCCCAGTGCCGAAAAGCGAAGAGACGCAAGGTTTTTACTCCAACCTGTTTTCAGTCCCCAAAAAGGACGGGACAGTAAGGCCAGTACTGGATTTAAAGATCCTGAACAAGTTTATCAGGGTCAGGCGATTCCGGATGGAATCCCTCCGTTCGGTCATTTCAGCCATGGATCCAGGGGAATTCCTGGCCTCGATCGATGTGCAGGATGCATATCTACACATCCCGATTTTTCCTCCACACCAGAGGTTCCTGCGTTTTGCGATCGGAGGGCGACATTTCCAATTTGTTGCTCTGCCCTTCGGTGTGGCCACTGCCCCCAGAGTCTTTACAAAGATAATGGCGGTGGTTATGGCCATCCTGCATGCTCGGGGCATAACGGTACTACCCTACCTGGACGACCTTTTGGTAAAGGGGCCGTCGTTTCAGGCGTGCCAGGAGAATGTCGGTATCACTCTGGATACCCTGGCCCGCCTAGGTTGGCTGATCAATCGGAACAAGTCGTCCTTGGTTCCGGCTCAGAGAATCGTATTTCTAGGCATGGTTTTCGACACCTCCCAGGGGCTGGTGATCCTCCCTCAGGACAAGGCGCAGAGGATCAAACAGGGGGTACGGAACCTTCTTCAGCCGGGCTCCAGATCCATCCGGTACGGCATGAGTGTGTTGGGCAGAATGGTGGCGGCGATGGAGGCAATCCCGTTTGCCCAGTTCCATCTCCGTCCGCTTCAACATGCGCTCTTGTCAGCATGGGACCGAAGGCTGCTTTCCCTCAATCATCGGTGCAGTTTGTCTCCACCGGTCCGACGGTCACTCCGGTGGTGGACTCGCGACTCGTCTCTGGTTCAGGGGAAACCCTTTCCCCCGGAACAGTGGTTGGTGGTGACGACCGATGCAAGCCTGCAGGGTTGGGGTGCAGTTTTCCAGAGTCACACAGCCCAGGGGCGGTGGTCCTTTCGGGAGGTAATTCTCCCGATCAACATTCTGGAGATACGGGCAATACGATTGGCCCTGCAACATTTTCAGCGTTGGCTGACAAACCGGCCGGTGCGCGTTCAGTCGGACAATGCTACAGCGGTAGCGTATGTGAACCATCAGGGGGGCACGCGCAGCCAGGCAGCCATGCGCGAGGTCGGGCTGGTACTGCGTTGGGCCGAGAAAAACCACGTGGTAATTTCAGCGGTGCACATTCCGGGAATCGAAAACTGGGCGGCGGATTTTCTCAGCCGACAGGGGGTCGCGGCAGGGGAGTGGTCCCTGCACCCCGAGGTTTTTCAACAGATCTGCCAACGGTGGGGGACACCAGACGTGGACCTTATGGCATCCAGAGAGAACGCCAAGATTCAAAGATTCGTCGCTCGATCCCTCGACCCGCAGGCAATCGCAGCAGACGCTCTGGTGCTTCCGTGGAGCCAGTTTCGGCTCCCGTACTTGTTCCCCCCGCTACCTCTGCTTCCAAGAGTCATCAGAAAGATAAGGAGAGAGAGGGTTCCAGCAATTCTGCTGGCCCCAGACTGGCCTCGGCGGGCCTGGTATGCAGATCTGGTTCAACTAGTGGTGGACGTACCCTGGCGTCTCCCAGATCGGCCGGACTTACTGTCCCAGGGGCCGATCTGCCATCCGAACTTAGGGGCCCTGTGTTTGACGGCGTGGCCATTGAATCTTGGCTGTTAACACAGGCAGGATTCAGGCGCGATGTGGTGGCCACGATGGTGAGTGCCCGAAAGCCTTCCTCGGCGAAGGTATATCATCGGACTTGGGAAGTGTTTTTCCGTTGGTGTAGGGATCACGGAGTGGCTCCTCTGGTTTTTTCGATCCCCAACGTACTGGCTTTTCTGCAGGCAGGGCTGGACGCGGGATTGGCTCCGAGTTCACTCAGAACGCAAGTCTCGGCCCTGTCGGTGCTTTTCCAACGAAAGGTCGCTTCGGTCTGGCAGGTTAGGACGTTTATGCAAGGGGTCGCACATTTAGTACCCCCCTATAAGGCACCGATGGAATCATGGGACCTGAACTTAGTGCTCAGGGCCCTTCAGGAACCTCCCTTCGAACCGTTACAAGAAGTCTCCTTACCTTACCTGTCCAGGAAGGTCGTTTTTCTGGTAGCGATAACATCTATTAGGCGGGTTTCGGAACTGGCGGCTTTATCTTATAAACCGCCGTTCCTGACTTTTTATAAGGATAAAGTAGTTTTAAGGCCAGCTCCCCCCTTCTTGCCGAAGGTTGTCTCTGCATTCCATATCAACGAAGACATTGTCTTACCCTCGTTTTGCCCGGCACCGGTGCATAGGGTAGAAAAGGCATTGCACACCCTGGATCTGGTAAGAGCCCTTAGGAGATATGTGACAAGGACAGCGCCATTCCGCCAGACAGACTCTCTATTCGTGATTCCAGAAGGGCGGCGGAAGGGACTCGCTGCGTCCAGAGCGACTTTGGCCAGATGGGTTCGACTGACAGTCCAAGAATCATATCAAATCAGTGGCACGCCGGTTCCGGCAGGGATCAGGGCACACTCGGCTCGAGCAGTGGGTGCCTCATGGGCACTGCGACACCAGGCTTCAGCGGAACAGGTGTGCAAAGCAGCTACCTGGTCCAGTTTGCATACGTTTGTCAAACATTATAACGTACATACCCAGGCATCCTCGGATGCAAGCCTGGGAAGAAAGATTCTCCAGGCAGCAGTTGCGCACCTCTAATCAGGGGCGCAAAATAGCATGGATTGGGTGAGCTAAGATCCCGCCCAGGGACTGCTTTAGAACGTCCCACAGTCTCTGTGTCCCCCAATGAGACGAAGGAGAAACATGGATTTTTGTGAGTACTCACCGTAAAATCCTTTTCTCCGAGACGCTCATTGGGGGACACAGCACCCACCCTATTAGCCAGTTGGCATCTGTTTATTTTGAATTATACAAATCCTTATGTAAGGATCAGGGTGGTCCCTTTTTCAGACGTATAATTTCTTGCCTGAGTTTAAGGCGCGTTCTCCTACTGCTTATGCACTAAACTGAGTTACGCCCGGTCTGGGGGCGAGGGTGTATGCGGCGGAGGAGGAGCTAACTCTTTTTTTGTATACTTAGTGTCAGCCTCCAGACGGCAGAAGCACACACCCACAGTCTCTGTGTCCCCCAATGAGCGTCTCGGAGAAAAGGATTTTACAGTGAGTACTCACAAAAATCCATGTTTTCGGTTTTGCGTTTTAGTTTTTCGCTCCCCTTCTTCCCAGAGCCATAACTTTTTATTTTTCCATCAATATGGCCATGTGATGGCTTATTTTTTGCAGGACGAGTTGTACTTTTGAACAACATCATTGGATTTAGCATGTCATGTACCCGAAAACGGGAAAAAAATTCCAAGGGCAGTGAAATTGCAAAAAAAAGTGGAATCCCACACTAGTTTTTTGCTTGGCTTTCTTGCTAGGTTCACTAAATGCTAAGACTGACCTGCCGTTATGATTCTCCAGGTCATTACGAGTTCATAGACACCAAAAAAGTCTAGGTTCTTTTTTTTCTGAGTGATGAAAAAAAATTCCCAACTTTGCTAAAAAAAAAAAAAAATTGCGCCATTTTCCAATACCCATAGCGTCTCCATTTTTCATGATCTGGGGTTTGGGTGAGGGCTTATTTTTTGCGTGCCCGACTGACGTTTTTAAGGATACCATTTATGTGCAGATACGATCTTTTGATCGCCCATTACTGCATTTTAATGCAATTTCGTGGCGACCAAAAAAATGTAATTCTGGCGTTTCAATTTTAGCGATTGGGTTAATACTTTTTTTTATTGATAGATTGGGAGATTCTGAATGCGGCGATACCTAATATGTGTACGTGTGATTTTTTTATTGTTTTATTTTGAATGGGGCGAAAGGGAGGTGATTTAAACTTTTACTCTTTTTAATATATATTTTTTAAAACTTTTTTTTTTTTTTTTTTTTTTAATTTTGGCATGCTTCTATAGCCTGCATGGGAGGCTAGAAGCATCCACAACTTGATCGGCTCTGCTACATATAGGCGATGAGCAGTTCGCCTATATGTAGCAAAATTACAGCGTTTGACAGCAGGATTTAACTAGTTAATAGGTGCAGGCGGTTTGCGATTCCGCTCGCGCCTATTGCGGGCACGTCAGCTGTTGAAAACAGCTGACATGTCGCGACTTTGAGGTGGGCTCACCGCCGGAGCCCACCTCAAAGCGGGGGATACTGACCGCAGACGTACTTTCCCGTCAGCTGTCAGTAAGGGGTTAAAAACATACTCCCACCAAACTTTTACTGTCTAAACCCATGTAAAGGCATATGTTGTGTGCTTTAAGTGCAGTAATACACACTCACTGTCTTCCCTGGTTTCAAGCGCTTCTCTGGTCCTTTACTGGTTGCGGGATGGCTGTTCTGACGATCTGGATCACAACGGGATCTATGTGTGAGCCACAATTTGCTTTTACAATGTAAGTGTATGGATTGTCAGAACGAGGCAGCAAAGACTTACATTATAAAAGTGGCTTCCGGCTCACACACATACTTTAGTGTGATCTGGTGAGTAGGAATAGCCATCACATGACCCAGAAGAGGACCGAAGCGATGCAGGAAGTTGGCGATTGCTGAGTATATGCCCAAACTTACAGTACACTACACACATTTACATAGTTTTAGACATTAAAAATGTTGTACTTTTAAGTTCAGCATTATTGGCGACGTATTCTATTGTGGTCAAGATATTTCACATCTGTATATTTATGAAGAATATAGAGGGGCTTCATGGATCTAGTTATGTTCTGTAAAACAGGCAAAATCATGAACAAAAGTCATTAAATCACCTTAGTAAATGAAGGAATATGACTTCACAGAGCATCAGATGTACTCAATGGTTTAATAGAACGTTGCAGAATCACTAAATAACTACATACACTTACTAAAGTGTTATTTTTCTAAAATTTCAGAGGCATTTTGCCTCATGAGTAGTGATGAGCACAATTGCTCGTTACTCGAGTTTGCACCGAGTATCATGGATGCTCGAGTGACATGTTGGAGTTCCCACACCGTGAGGACTCAAACATGTCACTCAAGCACCCATGATACTAGGTACACACCCTAGGCAAACTCGAGTAACCAGCAGCTACGCTCATCAATAATCACGAAACAACCGCTGTGACAGCGGTGGTAATAAATACTTATTTTAGATAGAAAGTAGATTAAACTTGACAATGTTGGCTGGCATAGTCATTAGACTATCCAATGTGTATAGCGGTATCTTGACCATCCTACTAATGCAAATATTTTGACCAGCTTACGTTTATGGGAGCCCCTTGATTCTTCACTGACAGCACATGTCAGGGGGGAGAGATTGGGCATGGTTAATTTAAACATGTCGGATTCTCTGTTCCAGTCTAGCACATAAATTACATTTCAAACTTGTCGTAGAACTTACCTTGCCATGAAATTGTGGCACAGCATACCCTTCTTTGAGATACAGGGACACTGTGTCCCACATACACTCATACCTGCAATCATCCAAGCAAGCCCATCCTGTAGAAAAAGAGAGATTGATTCACTTTTGTTTCTCTATCTACATAGAACACCACTAAAATGTATGTAAAAAGGTCATTTTACAAAAAATTTCTATCACATGACAACATTCCACCTTACTATGGGTATAGATTAGTAATGAGCGAACTTGCTCAGATAATGGGTTATCTGAGCACGCTCTGGTGTTAGCAGAGTATCTTGGGTGTGCTTGAATAATATGTTTGAGTCCCCGCAACTGCATATTTTGCGGCTGTTAGACAGCTGCAAGGCATGCGGGGATTGCATGCTTGTTAGGCAATCCCCGCATGTGTTACAGCTGTCTAACTGCCGCAAAACTTGCAGCAGCAGGGACTCGAACATATTATTTGAGAACTCCAAAGACACTTCCGGTTAGCATTCGAGCATGCTCGGATAACACGCTATCCGAGCACGTTCACTCATCGCTAATATAGATATTTTAGGCATTAAAGGGGTTATCCAGGCTTAAAAAAAAAAAAAAAAAAAAAAAAAAGCGTGGACGTGTTTCAATTGAAAAAAAATTACTCTTACTAATTATTAGAATAGAACAATGTTCAGATTTCTGCACCGATCTCAGCTCCACTTCAGCATTGGTTTCAACACCATAGACAGCTTTCACATGTGTGTTAAGAGACAAGATGAAAGGGGCTAGCTGACTGGCTCACATCAATAGCTAAGCAAGTCTCCTTTGTCTCTACATCAGCTGTGATGGAAAAGGGGCCTGGCTTAGCTAATTAAAAGAGCCTGTGAGCAAGTACCCTTCATTGCATTATGAACACAGAATGGTACGGGAGCTACTTTAGTGATGAAAGCAAAGTAGACATTTAGCGGGCTTAGCCACAGATTGCTCTAATTGTTTCCACTTAAAACATGTCATAGGAAATGTTGGAGAATTTATTTTACTTGCTTATATAGCTCCATTAATATCCAAAGCGCTTTACAAACATCATCACTGTCCCCATTGGGGCTCACAATATAAAGTTCCTATCAGTATGTCTTTGGAGCGTGAGAAGAAATCGGAGTACCAGGAGGAACCCAAGGCAAACATGGAGAGAACATACTCTTTTCAGATATTGTCCATGCAGAGATTTGAACCCAGCACTACAAAGCTACAGTGCTAACCACTGATCCACTGTGCTGCCCAAACAGCACCGCCACCTGTCATTGGTTCACATTCATCACCTGACAAGCATATTAATATAATAAAGAGGCTAAATCGCAGTAAAATTAGCAACAAAGCTGACATAGTAAGAGAATATGTCTTAAAAAAACATATCTTGAACTGAAAAATAAAAATGCTTCTGTTTTGTGGTTACCGCACGCCCATCTCAATGAACAGAGCTTTCCATCATATATTATAAAGCTCTCAATTACAGCTGCTGCCCCCCAGCATGGCTTTCACTTACTGCCTCCTGAAGCTGTCACCATGCCTACTGCTGTTACTTCCACCTTGCCTGTGTGTGTGTCACTCCTGTCACTTTAGAACAGACCAGTTGACTATATTATAAGCTGAAGATAGACATCAAGATTAAACCTGAAGTAGACAAAGCTTTCTGTGGCATGGGGCCGCAACTCCATGGCATAGGGCAGAGCGCAGCACCTCCGTGGCACGGGGGAACAGGTGGTTGCCAATGGTATAAAGCTCCGACAAGGCATTAATCTCTATTATACAATAGAGAAACCTTCAAGAAGAACCTGAAGACCCACCTGTTCCGACAAGCCTACATCCTGCAATGATCCTCGGTCTACACAACCACCGCACGACCTGCTCTACCCTCTCCTACTGTATCCTCGCTCATCCCTGTAGACTGTGAGCCCTCGCGGGCAGGGTCCCCTCTCCTTATGTACTTGTGTGTCCCTTGTCTTACACTTGTTTATATTTCCACTTTTCACTTGTAAAGTGCCATGGAATAAATGGCGCTATATAAATGCATACTAATAATAATTATACAGGGCTCTGTGGCTAGCACTTCACCCTCTCACTGATGTAATGGGGCACTGACTGTGGCTAGCATTGTAGCACATAAAGCAGCCAGCCTCCTCTGCAGCTGCCCCCTCGCCTCCTGGAGATGTCACTAGAGCTCCTCTCACCAGTCAGCCTCATGTACAGGGGCTGCTCCGCCCGGAAATCCTGCAGTCGGGCCCCGGTGCAATTCCTTTGCTCGCAGGTAGACACGCATTCCCGGTACGCAGGCTCCCGGTCACCCCGAGAAGCAAGTGCCACCCCGGCCAGGAGCAATACAAGCAACGGGGCCATGACCGGGGAACCGGCACTTCCGCCTCTGAAGCCACTTCCGTTATGTGTCCTGCAGTCAGAAGTGTCCCCCGGAAACAGATTCCCGCGCGAAGGTGCCGGCAGCACAGAGCGCACTGCGGCCTCCACCGCCACAGCTCCACTGGCTCTAATATTAATGTCAGCACAGCAAGCACTCTAATAATATGTGTAATAATTATGTGATAGTTCATGTCAGAGGAATAAGTACAGTCATGTAATAAACATACAAGCACACCTTTATAAACACTACCAGTCATAAATATAGAATTATTAGCAATTAATAATCATAAAAGAATTTTCTTCCCCAGAATTTAGTGTTACAATGGGCAGCTTGCCCTCAACGATGATGAAGGCACAAAAGAGGTTCTAGTACGCAGTCGGCTCTCAAAGACATCCAATATTATATCCATTCACAGGGGGCGGCCGAAAACCACAGCAGCCACTGCGATATTTTAACTCCTTACACAATCACTTCATTTTACAGAGAACCAGCTGCAGCGTGTGATCACAGTCTAAGAGGTTTCCTCCCGCTACTAATGTACCTATACTCGACATTGCCATTTCCATGTGTGGTTCCACTATTACTCCCCAGCAACATGCCCGCTGTCTTGGGGGTCATACTTGACTCCGAGCTTTCCTTTGCCCCCCACATTCGATCACTGGCTCGCTCTTGTTATCTACATCTCAAAAACATTTCTAGAATTCGACCTTTTCTTACTTTTGACTCCGCAAAAACTCTTACTGTTTCTCTTATTCATTCTCGTCTCGACTATTGTAACTCCCTTCTAATCGGTCTCCCTCTTACCAAACTCTCCCCTCTCCAATCTGTCTTGAATGCTGCAGCCAGGATCATATTCCTCACCAATCGTTACACCGATGCCTCTACCTTGTGCCAGTCATTACACTGGCTACCCATCCACTCCAGAATTCAGTATAAACTTATTACCCTCACCCACAAAGCTCTCCATGGCTCAGCACCACCCTACATCGCCTCCCTTGTTTCAGTATACCACCCTACCCGCGGCCTCCGTTCTGCTGATGACCTGAGGTTAGCATCCTCAATAATCAGAGCCTCCCACTCCCGTCTACAAGACTTTACACGTGCTGCGCCAATTCTTTGGAATGCACTTCCCAGGTCAATACGATTAGTCCCCAATCCCTACAATTTTAAGAGTGCCCTGAAAACGCATTTATTCAGATTGGCCTACCGCCTCAACGCATTAACCTAATCTAACCCTGTGTGGCACAGCCAAAAGTTTTACCATAACCAGGTTCCCCGCATCATGTTCCCACATGCTTTATGCATCCATTAGCCCTCTGTGTCTGTACTGTTACACACTTAACATTATGGCTGGTCCATACAATCAGGGCAATTGTTACCACCCACTTTTCGTGTCTACCTCTTTTCTCATAGACTGCAAGCTTGCGAGCAGGGCCCTCACTCCTCTTGGTATCTGTTATGATCTATGTGATTATTGTTATGCTGTAACAGGATATGATTTCTTTAGGAGGGATCGTAAAAAAAGGAAAGGGGGTGGAATCTGTCTATATATAAAGTCCACTTTAAAGCCCACACTAAGAGAAGATATACAAGAGGGAAATGAAGAGGTGGAGTCTCTATGGGTGGAGATACAAGGAGGGAAAAGTAATAAACTCCTCATAGGGGTTTGTTATAAGCCACCAAATATAACAGAAACCACTGAAAATGTATTATTGAAACAAATAGACAAAGCAGCAAATCACAATGAGGTGATTATTATGGGGGACTTCAACTACCCCAACATAGACTGGGAAACTGAAACCTGCGTATCTCAGAAAGGAAACCAATTTCTGTCAGTGACCAAGGATAATTATCTGTCACAACTTGTGCAGGGCCCAACTAGAGGGACAGCCCTTCTGGACTTAATTTTAAGCAACAGGCCAGATAGAATAACAGAAGTACGAGTCGATGGGCACCTAGGGAACAGTGACCACAGTATAATACAATTCCACTTGTCCTTCAGTAAGGTTCCCTGGAAGGGGGTTACAAAAACGCTGAATTTCAGGAAAGCAAAGTTTGATCAGCTTAGAGAGGACCTTCGCCGAATTGATTGGGACAATGTCCTCAAAAGTAGGAGCACAGAAAATAAATGGGAAATATTTAAATCAGTTTTACACACCCACTGCGAGCTAGCCATACTGCACAGAAATAAAAGGGCTAGGAACAGGAGAACACCAATGTGGCTAAATAAGGATGTAGAAAGGGCAATAAATAACAAGAACAAGGCATTTAAGAAGCTAAAACAAGAAGGCAATGAAGAAGCATTAAAAAGTTATAGAGAAAAAAATAAAATGTGTAAAAAACAAATACATTTAGCAAAAGTGGACTCATTGCTAAGGAAAGTAAAACAAACCCCAAACTATTCTTTAATTATATAAACAGTAAAATGATTAAAATTGATGGCGTCGGCCCTTTAAAGAACAATGAGGGTGAAATCATAGAGAGCGATGTTGGAAAAGCAAATGTTTTAAATACTTTTTTCTCAACAGTGACTGTTCACACAGGAAAAGGATTTCCCAGGGGAAATGCAGAGTGATAATGTAAACTCCCCATTAAGTATTACCTGCCTAAAGCCCCCGTTACACACTGCGATATCGCTAGCAATATCGCTGTAAAGTCACCGATTTTGTGACGTTGCAGCGATATTGCTAGCGATATCGCTGTGTCTGATACTTACTTCTGACCGGCTCCCCTGCTGGTTATCGCTGATCGCGCGAGAAGCTCCTGGATCATTCCTCGTCGGGCACTTCCTGCGGCGCTTCCTGCTGTGACGACGAGCGACGCGTGGAGCCGGGCGGGAGGACGCAGGATAGCCGGGTCTGACAGGTAAGTAGCGATCCCCAACCCTTGCGATGTCGCTAGTGAGATCTGCCTGTGTGGCGGCTCACTAGCGACCACCTAGCGATGTACCAGCGATCCTGACCGCGTCATATCGCTGGTCGGGATCGCTGGTGAGTCGCTAGGTGTAACGGTACCCTTACCCAGGAAGAAGTGCAGAACCGCCTTAGTAAGATTAAAATTGACAAATCACCAGGCCCTGATGGCATTCACCCTCGGGTATTAAGGGAGTTAAGTAATGTGATAGATAGGCCTCTATTCCTTATATTTAAAGACTCTATAGAAACAGGGTCTGTTCCTTTTGATTGGCGGCAAGCAAATGTGGTACCAATATTCAAAAAGGGGTGTAAAAGGGAACCTGGAAACTATAGGCCGGTAAGCTTAACATCTGTTGTGGGTAAAATTTTTGAAGGGTTTCTAAGGCATACCATTATGGAATATCTCAATGTTAATAAATGTTTAACTCCATATTAACATGGATTTATGAAGGATCGCTCCTGTCAAACTAACCTGATCAGCTTCTATGAGGATGTAAGCTCTCAAATGGACCAAGGAGAATCATTGGATGTCATTTATCTCGACTTCTCTAAAGCATTTGACACTGTCCCACATAAAAGATTGGTAAGTAAGATGAGAAAGCTTGGGCTAGGGGAAAATGTGTGTAGATGGGTAGGTAGCTGGCTTAGTGATAGAAAAATGGTTATTAATGGGGCATACTCAGATTGGGCCAGGGTTACTAGTGGGGTACCACAGGGTTCTGTATTGGGCCTCCAACTATTTAATATATTTATTAATGATCTAGTGGATGGCTTACACAGTAAAAGATCAGTATTTGCAGATGATACAAAACTATGTAAGGTAGTTAACACAATTGAGGACAGTTTGCAACTACAGACAGATTTGAGTAAATTGGAGAATTGGGCTGAACAATGGAAAATGAAGTTTAACACAGATAAGTGTAAGGTTATGCACATGGGAAGGAAAAACAGATGCTACAATTACTTACTAAATGGGAAACTGCTGGGGAAATCAGACATGGAAAAAGACTTAGGCATCTTAGTCAATAAGAAGCTAAATTGGAGTGCCCAGTGTCAGGCAGCTGCCACAAAAGCAAATAGGGTCATGGGATGCATTAGAAGAGGTCTGGGGACACGAGATGAAAACTTAATTCTCCCTCTGTACAAATCACTCGTCAGACCACACTTGGAGTATTGTGTGCAATTTTGGACGCCGGTGCTCAAGAAAGACATTACTGAACTTGAAAGGGTTCAAAGGCGGGCTACTAAAATGATAAATGGAGTTGGTTCCCCACAATACCCAGAAAGGTTATCAAAATTAGGTCTATTTACTCTAGAAAAGAGAAGACTTAGGGGAGACCTAATATATATGTACAAGTATATCAGAGTGCAATACAGAGATCTCTCCAATGAACTGTTTGTACCAAGGACTGTGACAAGAACAAGGGGGCATTCTCTTCGTTTGGAGGAAAGACAATTTCTGCACCAGCATAGAAGAGGGTTCTTCACGGTAAGAGCAGTGAGGCTCTGGAATTCTCTTTCTGAGGAAGTGGTGATGGCCAACTCACTGAATGAATTTAAGAAAGGAATGGATGCTTTTCTTGTGAGTAACAGTATAGAAGGTTACGAATAACAGAATATCATAGGCAGATGGTTGACCCAGCTTAGGGGAAGGAATTTTTTTCCCTATGGAGAAAATTGGCTTCTACTCTGTGGGTTTTTTGCCTTCCCCAGCATCAACAATGCAGAACAGCTGCACTAAAAATAGGCTGAACTAGATGGACATAAGGTCTTCCTTCAGCCTTCAAAACTATGTTACTATGTCTATTGTCTGTACAAGTCCCCTCTGAAATGTAAAGTGCTGCGGAATATGTCGGCGCTATAGAAATAAAATGTATTATTATTATTATTATTAATCGCATAATACTAATAGGAAAACTGGCACCAGCCAATCATGTTGTGTGTGTGGAGGCCTACGTAATCTTCAAGAGAAGGATCAGACATGTTGAATTACTTCACTGAAGCCTGTTTCCCCAGAAGATGACTACCAGTGGCTCACTCCTCACTGCCCATTGAAAACACATGCACAGGCAATCTGAGCATGCATGTGGCAGGTGTATAGTAGAGTTGGGGGAATAACCATCATCTGAACAAGCGTTTGGCCAACTACCATTTAGATGCATTGGCACCATTATAATAAGTCAGCCAGAGGTTGTGGTCGGATGAATCCAAGTTCAATCTGGTAGTGATCGCAAGCACTATATATACCATACCTCCCAACTTTTGAAGAAGGGAAAGAGGGACAAAGGCTGCGGCGCGCACAGCGCGCCACGGCAAAATTTAGGCTACACCCCGACCCCACCCATTTCACAACTATTCACACCCATGTCCACGCTCCAACCGCACCCATTTAGCACTGCTGATCACACTGACTGGTACCGAGGGCACAGTGGCTAGCATTATGGGTACAGTGGCTGGCATTATGGGCACAGTGGCTGGTACTGTTGGAACACTGACTGGTACTGAGGAAAAGAAAGAACAGAGAGAGAGAAAAAAGAAAACAGAGAGAGAAAGAACAGAGAGGGAAAGAAAGAAGGGAAAAAAAGAACAGAGAGAGAAAAAAAGAAAGAAAGAAAGAAAGAAAGAAAGAAAGAAAGGGGAAAGAAAGCGAGAACAGAGAAAGAAAGAGGGGAAAAAAGAAGAAAGAAAGAGAGAGAAAGAAAGAAAAGAGAGAGAGAGAAAGAAAGAGGGGACAGAAAAAAGAACAGAGAGAGAAAGAAAGAGAAAGAAAGAACAGAGAGAAAGAAAGAAAGAGGGGAAAGAAAGAGAACAGAGAGAAAGAAAGAACAGAGAAAAAGAAAGGAAGAACAGAGAGAGAAAGAAAGAACAGAGCAAAGGAAAGAACAGAGAGAAAGAGAAAGAAAGAAAGAGGGGAAAGAGAACAGAGAGAGAGAAAGAAAGAAAGAAAGAAAGAAAGAGGGGAAAGAAAGACATAGAGAGAGAGAGAAAGAACAGAGAGAAAGAAAGAGGGGACAGAAAAAAAGAACAGAGAGAGGAAAAAAGAAATAGGGGAAAGAAAGAAAGAAAGAACAGAGAGGGAGAGAGAAAGAAAGAGGGGAAAGAAAGACCAGAGAGAGAGAAAGAAAGAGAAAGAAAGAGGGGAAAGAAATAAAGAACAGAGAGAGAAAGAAAGAGAGAGGGGAAATAAAGAGAACATAGAGGGAAAGAAAGAAAGAACAGAGAAAGAAAGGCAGAACAGAGAGAGAACAAAAGAACAGAGAGAGAAAGAAAGAAAGATTAGATAGAGAAAGAAAGAGGGGAAAGAAACAGAAAGGACAGAGCAAAAGAAAGAACAGAGAGAAAGCGAAAGAAAGAGGGGAAAGAAAGAACAGAGAGAGAAAGAAAGAGAGAAAGAAAGAAAGTGTTAGGAGTCGGATTTCTGCGTTTACTCAGCAGGGATCCAGATCCTCACATTCTGCACTCTCCTATTTATCCACTGCAGAGGAGATTTCAGAGGAGATTCCCTTGCAGCAAATCTCTCCTGAGGCTAAGTCCTTCTGTCCTCTTACTGGGCATGCTCATGGGACGATCTCCCATTGGAGACCGGGAGTCATGTGCTCAGGTCCCGCTCCAGTTCTCATTGGTCCATCTCAGAGATCTGGAAGCGTGCAGAAGGACCCGGCTGCTATAAAAGGCGCGCATGGCTGCTCCGCCATGTGCTAGTATAGACTTACTTGCTGCTGTGTGTATGAGGAAGGACGCATGATTCTGGTGACTTACTCATTTGAAATCCCTTCCCTCTGATATTACGCATGTGGATAGGGACTGAGTTAGTATCAGCACCAGCGGTCCTCTGCTGCAACATCCACAGCTGCTAGTGTCCGACATTGCGCTTGGGCCTTGTCTTTGTCGTTTAGCGGCAGTGTCCACGCCGCACTGCAGTAGCAGCCTCCTTTGTGTTCGTAGTTGCAACGCCGCACACACGGTAGGTCTAGACGGACGTAGTGCCGCCGTCTTGGGCTACTCCTGTGACCTTATATCGTGTGTGCGTTTTTTACTGAGTACTGTGACTACAACAGGCTCAGTCTTTTGTGTTTGTATTTTTTGGCATCTCTGTGAGTTAACTGAGATTGCTCTGCGCACCTGGATGAAGTTTAACCCTGTGCACGTTCCCGCCATAGTTGGGTCGCCCTCCCAGGGCTGTGGGGGTACTCGGTACCGGGCCCAATGAGCTTTAATGGGAGATGTCATGGCAGCTGGGACCCGGCCCGTGGCCCTGGGCGCCCATTGTAAAAGGGGTTGTTGCAGTGTGCGGCGCCCATTGTAAAAGGGGTTGTTGCAGTGTGCTTAGGGTGATGAAAGTTTATAAGTGATTCGTGACGCCACCTGTGGTGTTCGGCAATGAAGATGTAAGCCGACGCTGCAGACAGATCCTCTGGGACAGATGGTGTGGTGCAGCAATGATGTTATAGCCCTCCACAGGCAGGGCTGTAGTCCCAGGGCAGAGTAGGTGAAATGACACTTAGATGGTGTAGTGCCGGGCGCAAGGGATGTAGCAGTGCTGGGCGGGTTGGTGCAGGAATAAGTGGAGGACACCAGGGCATGTAGTTCCAAAACTTTACTCACAGTCTGTTGCAAGTACAGGTGCCTGCATCCATGCCGTGTCCTCCGTGTCAGGAGCTCAGCCAACTTCCAGGCAAGATGAAGTACTCCTTTCCAACACTCCGCCAACATATGTGCCTTTTCTGAACTTCTCCCTCTTAGCGCCTTTGAATGAAGTACTCACAGTACTGAGTTACACTGGAGTTCCTCCTATCAGATGTTCCTATGAAATCTACTTGTACAGCAGACAGCTGTAGCCTGCTTCGGGGACTCCTTACTACTAAGTCCCGGCTCTCTCGTATGTTGCTGCTGTGCCCCCAAATCTTGTGTGGGAATAAAGTGATGACAACTTCTATTCCTCCGGTGTCTGCTGCAGGACCATTAGTATCCGTACAACCTCGGGTACCGGACCCCGGCCTTGCGCTTAGAACTTGAGAAGGGTTCTCCTCTAACCCTAGTCCTTGTTCTCTTATTCTCCTCACGTTCCGTGCTAATCCTTCTTCCCAATGGAGAATCAAGCTTCCTTTCTCTGTCTCTTTCCTGTGCCAGCAGACCCAGATCACTGTGGCCTGCTGCAGCACTTCCTTCTGCCATCCCTCTAATGGGGATCTTCTCTGTTTCACTCTCTGTCCTTCTACATCCTCACTCATTGACTGAAATGAATGACTGAACGACTGACTCAACTCTTCCCACTCTTTTATGTAAACTAAACTCCACCCACCTCCCAGCACGTTTCGTGTTCCAAGCAGGGAGCCGCCAAAGGTGCTTTGCTACACTACTTTGTGGTGTGGGGTGCAGGTGTTGGAGTGTGGTCAGGTGTCTCCACCTTACCTGGATGGTGGGGCACCATACCTCAGGAGGAGGTGCAGTACCTCTGTGGCGACTGAACCCTCAGGGGTGCCACATATTGCTCCTGCCACCACTTAGCAGCGGTTATATCACCTACTGCACGGTGGACCCTGAGCGGCGAACGCACTTTATTATTATTTTTATTTAGTGCGTTCCGCCGTTCCTAACATTATGCTAGCGCCAGGGTCTGGTTAGTGATGGCAGAACAGCAGCAACTCTTACAGTGTATTCGGCTACTTGAGGGCCTGCTGGCCACTCTTGAGAGGGCTCTCTCAGCTGCACAATCCAACGAAGCTGCTGTAAAGGCAATCACAGACGTGGTTTCCCGTATGTCCACGTCCTCCCCGCGCCGACAGTTACCCGCCTCCCGTTGCCCAATAAATTTTCTGGCGATGGCGCCTCCTGTTGGGGTTTCATCAGCCAGTGCTCCATTCAGCTGGAGTTACTGGCTGCGCGATTCCCTACGGAATGGGCCAAGGTGGGGTTTATTGTTTCCCTTCTGTCGGGCAAAGCGTTGGAGTGGGCTACACCACTATGGGAGCGTGGTGACCCAGAGGTCCGGACCGCAGCTCACTTTCTAACAGCTATTAAGCAGGTCTTCCTCGGTCTACGGGTCACGCACGATACCTCTCTTCAGCTTCTTGCTTTGACTCAGGGTGCTCTCTCGGTTAGTCAGTATGCCGTCCGTTTTCGGACACTGGCTTCCGAGTTGGAGTAGTCCAATAAAGCCCTCATCCCTGTGTTTTGGAGAGGTTTGGCGGAGCACGTTAAAGATGCTCTCTCTGGGTCATCCTCGCACACCCAGGGCAGCGGGGTACTCGGTAACGGGCCGGTGTCGAGGCGGGAAAGTGTCACAGCAGCGGTGACCTGGTCCGTGGCCCTGGGCGCCCAATATCAATGGCGGTGATGTAGTTAATGGTGTTAAAGTTTATATGAATAGTTTGTGACGCCACCCGTGGTGTTTGGCAAGTAAGATGTTGAGCCAACGCTGCATGCAGATCCACTGGGACTGATGGTGTGGTGCAGCAAAGATGGTGTAGCTCCCCAAAGGTGGAGCTGTAGTCCCAGGGCAGTGTAGGTGCAATGGATGAGGAGAGGCGCAGGATGGTATAGATGCTGGTACGCAGGTGTAGTGGTGCGGGAATAACTGGAGGACTCCAGAGTATGCGGTTCCAAAGCTTTACTCAATGTTTTCAGTTCACTCAACTGCCTGCCTCCGTACTGTGTTCTCCAGGTTAGGGCTCCAGCCAACCTCCAGGCAGGATAGGATTCTCCCTTCCACACTCCGCCAACATGTACCTTACTGAACGACACCTCCAATGCGCCTTTAGGTGCGAAGCACTCCAGTACTTAGTTACCCTGGAATGCCTCTCTCTAGGTGTTCCTAGTCTTTACTTGTATGACAGACAGCTGTAGCCTGCTTCGGGGACTCCTCACTGCGTCCCGGCTCTCTATTCAGTTGCTGTTGCGTCCCAAGTCTATGATGGGAGCAAGGCGTTAGCGGCTCACTACTCCTCCGGTGTCTGTTGCCGGACATAAAGATCCAATCAACCTCGGGGACCAGGCCCCGGCCTTTGCGCTCTCTGGACTGGAAGGGTTATCTCTCTTTCTCAACCTGCTTCCCACCGTCCTTCTATTCTCCTTCATTCCGATCTGTTCTATCTCTCTTATGGAAGGTTAGGTTATCAATCTTATCAGTCTCTTTCTCTGGTCTTTCTCGTGCCAGCAGCCCAGATCACTGGGACCTGCTGCAGCACATCCCTCAGACACCCATCTTCTCTCTTCTCTCTCCTCTTAACCAACTAACCACTAACTCTCACTCTTCCCACTCTTTTATATCTAACTCCACCCGCCTCCCCAGCACCTCTCGTGTTACGAAGCCAGGGACCACAAAAGGCACCCTATGACCTTTCCAGCATAAAGCATGGATGGGTCCCTGCTGAACTATCCTGTGTGTGGGATGCAGGTGTTGGAATGCGGAAAGGAGTTCCCAGCCTACCTGGATGGTGGGGCACTACACCTTAGGAGAAGGTGCAGTACCTCTGTGGCGACTGAAGCCTCAGGGGCGCCACATCTCCACTAGAGAGGTTCATGCCAGTTTGGAAGAGCTGATTGCCATTTCAACCCGCATTGACCTCCATTTTTCGGAGCGCGGTATCCAAACGGAAGGTTACTCCGGCTCCTAATTTTTTTGAGCCTCTGGAACTACCCGAGCCAGAGGTTCCACCCCCAGAGCCCATGGAGGTGTCTCGCGCCGTTCTCCAGGCGTGTCCGGCACAAGACTCCAGTTGCGGTCATATTTGTCAACACGCGGTGTCTCAGAACAACAGTGCCCCGCAACGGCCAAATGCTGTATCGCCGGTTAAGACCCTTGTTCCTCCCCACCTTCGGCCGAAGGTTCTTGCCTGGGCACACACGTCCAGGAGGGGTGGTCACTGTGGCTATATGCAGACCACAAAACTCCTGGCAGGGTCTTACTGGTGGCGGCACAGGGCTCAGGATCTTAAAAAATATATTCGGGCCTGCACCTTTTGTGCTCGGAATAGCCTCCTTAAGCGAAGAGCGGAGACGCCTGCCGACACACGGTGGCATTCCACTTTAACTTCTGCTCCCGCTGTCTCCCACGGGTCCCTTCTCAAACCTGGCGATCTTGCCACCCCTGAGGTCTTCCACGTGTCCCGAGTCTCTCTGTCACCTACTGGGACATCAGACTTGCCTGCGGATGAGTCTGAGGCCTATACCTCTTATGGGCACAAGTAGGTGCTTTGCTACACTACTATGTTGTGTGGGATGCAGGTGTTGGAGTGTGGTCAGGTGTCTCCACCTTACCTCGATGGTGGGGTACCACACCTCAGGAGGAGGTGCAGTACCTCTGTGGCGACTAAACCCTCAGGGGCGCCACACATGCTCATGGGACAATCTCCCATTGGAGATCGGGAGTCATGTGCTCAGGTCCCGCTCCAGTTCTCATTGGTCCATCTCAGAGATCTGGAAGTGTGCAGAAGGTCCCGGCTGCTATAAAAGGCGCGCATGGCTGTTCCGCCATGCACTAGTATAGACTTACTTGCTGCTGTGTGTATGAGGACGGATGCATTATTCTGTTGACTGACTCATTTGAAACCCCTTCCCTCTGATATTACGCATGTGGATAGGGACTGAGTTAGTATCAGCGCCAGCGCTCCTCTGCTGCAAAATCCACAGCTGCTAGCGTCCGACATTGCGCTTGCGCCTTGCCTTTGTCGTTTAGCGGCAGTGTCTATGCCGCGCTGCAGTAGCAGCCTCCTTTGTGTTCGCAGTTGCAATGCCGCGCACACGGTAGGTCTAGACGGACGTAGCGCCGCCGTCTTGGGCTACTCCTGTGACCTTATACCGTGTGTGCGTTTTTTACTGAGTACTGTGACTACAACAGGCTCAGTCTTTTGTGTTTGTACTTTTTGGCATCTCTGTGAGTTAACTGAGATTGCTCTGCGCACCTGGGTGAAGTTTAACCCTGTGCGCATTTCCGCCATATTGCTCCTGCCACCACTTAGCAGCGGTTATATCACCTACTGCACGGTGGACCCCGAGCGGCGAACGCACTTTATTATTATTTTTATTTAGTGCGTTCCGCCGTTCCTAACAGAAAGAAACAATAGAGAGAAAGAATGAGGGGACAGAAAAAAACAACAGAGAGTGAAAAAAAGAAAGAGGGGAAAGACAGAACACACAGAGAAAGAAAGAACAGAGAGAGAAAAAGAACAGAGAGAGAGGAAATAAAGAATAGATAGAGAAAGAAAGAGGGGAAAGAAAGAGAACAGAGAGAAAGAAAGAACAGAAAGAGAGAAAGGAAGAGGGGAAAGAAAGAAAGAAGAGAGAGAGAAAGAAACAGAGAGAGAAAGAAAAAAAGATTCTATAAAGATACTATAGCAGCCCGGCTCACATTGTAGTGCCCACCTGAGCCTCCCGGTGTAGGACATATCATGATCCGCTCACATGGCCAACATCCCGAGTCCAAGGCGATCCCGCTGTCCGCGCTGTCAGAGGAGGACACGGTGATGGATCTGAAGCATTCCCTGAAGTGCCTCCATGGTTTCGTCACAAACTCCTCCTGAAATTACCTAATTTCCGGTCAATTTCCAGCACGTCATTTCCGGTGGAACGTCACGTGCAAATTTTAAAGTGCTCCTCGGGGCTCCGCCATGTACTCCTGTGTCCACTTGAAAAGTAACCTCCCGGCCAGGGCAGTGGGGCAGACTCAAAATCGGGACTGTCCTGCTGTATCCGGGACGTTTGGGAGGTATAAATGCTCCCCACACCTTGTACACGCATGGCTCTGCACATCTCATGCACACACGGCTCCGCTCCGTACACCTCGCACGCACACGGCTCCACTCAGTACCCACATGGCTCCACTACGTAAACTGTTATGAATGGGTCACCAAGGAGGATAGCAGGACCAGGCTAAGCCACAGAAAACCAGAGAGGTTGGTTACTAAGTGGATGTAGACCCCTGATTCTGTCCACACAACTAGCAGTAGCCGTGGAGCATACCTACGATGATCCTAGATGTCTCGGCACAGCCGGAGAGCTAACTAAGCCTAAAGCAAGAAAGGGGAAATTTAAGCTGCCCCGGAGCAGACTCCAAAGGAATAGATAGCCCCCAAACATATATTGTCGGTGAGACAAGATGAAAGCACAAATGCAGGCAGAAAAATAGACTGAGCAATCGATGGAGCCCACACTGACTAGACAGGACAGGAAAGGAAAGACACTGTCTGCAATCACGCAAAAAACCCTGCTAAAGTCCAACACGTCTGATGCAAAAAACACTGAAGTCACACGACTTCGCCCCCCACTATATCAGCACCCTGGTATATTCTGAAAGCAAAGCAAAAAGAGACCAATATAAAAGGGGACAAAACAAACTAGCACATGCAGTAACATATGGGCAGTGATTCAGCACAGCCCCAGCCGGAGCTAGCTGACCTGCACAAAGCAGAGATAAACAAAACCAGATCAAATGCAAACAGAATAGCAAATGAACCACTTAGCTGAACATGCAGGGAAAGAGCAGGAGACATTAGGCCTCAGGTGGCACAGGAAAAAAAAATCACCAGCAGGGATAGAGGGAGTCAACTGTCTTAAATCCCAATCAGAAACCCCAGATCTCCAATCGTCTTCCTCATTATCAGGTGGCAAGCCTCTGTCAATCAGATCAGCACCACTACCTCCAGTAACCACCAGAGAGAGCCCAGAAAGAGAACTCTCAATCTGACCAGCTCCACTATCTTCAGTAATCACCAGAGGGAAGCCAGAGAGAGAATTCACAACAGTACCCCCCCTTTAGGAGGGGTCACCGAACCCTCATCCACGCCACCAGGCCGGTCAGGATGGTCCCGGTGAAAAGCACGAACCAATCTTTCGGCATGAATGTCAGAAGAAGAGACCTAAGAATTATCCTCCTGGCCATAACCCTTCCATTTTACCAGGTACTGGAGTCTCCGTCTAGCCAAACGAGAATCCAATATTTTCTCTACCTCATACTCCAAATTACCTTTAACCAATACAGGGTCTGGAGGTGCCGCCATGGGAACTATTGGCTCTACAAACCTCTTCAACAAGGATTTATGGAACACGTTATGAATCTTAAACGTAACTGGAAGAGCCAAACGGAAAGAAACGTGATTAAGGATTTCCAAAATCTTATAAGGTCCAATGAATCTTGGCTTGAATTTTGGAGACGCAACCTTCATAGGAATATTCTATGAAGACAACCAAACCATATCACCCACTTTAAATCGGGGACCCATGGTCCTCTGCCGGTTCGAAAACCGTTGGGCGTTTTCCTGAGAGTGGGACAACTTTGAGGATGAAATGCAGAGGAGAAAGATAACTGAGGTTTGGAACAAAAAGCTCTCCAAAATCTGGAAACAAACTGGACTCCTCTGTCCGACACAATGTTCTCAGGAATCTCGTGCAACCGAACCACCTGTTGTAAAAACAAGGGCACCAACTCAGAAGAAGATGGCAACTTTGGGAGTGGCACAAGATGGACCATCTTAGAAAATATATCACAGATCACCAAGATAACAGTCATTCTCTGAGAGACAGGAAGATCAGAAATAATATCCATTGAGATATGAGTCTGTTGAGGTAGGGCTAAATTAACCCTTCACGGTTGAGCCAGTGATTTCCAAATTAATTTACAGGGCGTTGCTAGCAACTGGGAATGACCACACGGAGATGGGGGTCTCTGTGAATCTCACATTACATAGCATTCTGCTTAATTATGCAAAGTATACAGCTACCAATAGAATCGTAATACATTTAAGCCAATAGTATTGTAAGAAAATCAGAATATGTCCCCAGCTGCATGACGTAGAATATAGAACAACAGCACATTCTTTTAGGGTCTCATCTCATATCTCATATCTTGTACAAGCTAGAACAGTCTGGTTTCATAACAGCCGTGAACTTTCATCTAGTTAAGTTACAAAATTTAACTCGTAAACAACAAAATGGCGTTGCAAGCACAAAAATGGATCCCGAAGAACAAGATGTCCCGTACATCTGAATACTGTACTTCACAATTCCCCCCTAGATAAATTTTGATAACACATATGCAGCATCAGAGGTGCTATTCCAAGCCATAAGCTCGAGGGGTACTGGTCTTCACATGACTGATGCCGAGTTACCCGTCATGGCTGTCGCGGCGCACCCGTCCCCCCTGTATACTGCAGTTCACGAATAACAATTTTTGATGATGGTGGTGGAGATCTTTTGTAGGTAGGCATGTGCTTGGCTTCAACATCTTCATCAAGTAGCCTTTTAAGATCGGTGCAGAGAAGAGCAGGGGCAACGACACCTTTGGTATCATCATTAGCCGTCTTAGTGCAGAATTTCCTAATACATACAGAAATACACCAAAGAACAAGTTTTAGTATCACATATACAACAAGGATACAGGTAGCAATGTGTAGCAAGCTCTGTAAGATCCCAGCTATCCAACCCCCAATTCCCTTAAACCAATTGGCTGGATTGAGAAAGGAGAAAGTGTCTGACCACCAACTGTCCTTATTACGATCATTGTCTTTATCGTATTGATCTCTGAGTCTTTGAATATCTTCTAACTTTAACTTTAACTTCATAGTACTGTTAGGATCTATATAATGACAGCAAGCGGGTCCAATGACCTGACACATACCACCTTGTGCTGCAGTTAAATAGTCCAGCACTATAGTATGTTGATTAGTGACTATAATAAGTTGATTTTGGACAGCAACAGTAGTGTTAAGTATATCCAATATATCCCAAACTTGATCATCTAGATAGTCTGTGGCCCTAACCAATTTATCCCACATTTGTGTAATCATAGGGTAAATGAAAATAGAACTGACAATTTTATTGGCCACACTCATCTGCACTATATGTGGTCTCCCTGAAGGGCGGGGTGAATTGTCCGCAGCTCTTTTGTATAATGTATGTTTGGGTATAGCCTGTGTATCCAACTGTTTGTTCGGAATAACAAAGGTGGCCGGGGTCAAGCGACCCAGAGTACAAGTACCTCTTACCCCTACTGGCACCTATTTATAAGCATTGTCTCCACATACCCAGAACATGTCATCAGGTAAATCCCATAGGGCTGAATGTTGCAGTACCAATCTATGAGTTAAGTCTATGAATGCAGATGCATTCTGAAGCATACACCAAGCTGGAGATTGTCCTAAAGGACTACGATAACCTACATCAGGATTTCCACAAGTGGGGGTTCCTGGCACATATTCAGAGGACTCATTACAAGATATATTGCCAGGGATACTGGCACAGCTTTCGTTGGAACCCTGGGGAAACAAATTAGAATATTCCCATGACGTGTTATGTAACCTTCTTTCTAGCAACATTGGTTTGAAAGCATCAGTAGAGTGTGAAGTTACATTGAAACTGACTTGTAGACCATACATTGGAACTTGCCCCAGATTGGTTAAACTAGTCTTATTCTTAGGGACCCAAGCCCCTCCTTTGTAGGCCAAATATTGAAGTTGTGTATTACTTCCTGAAAAGTTACCTTGCCACCAGGGGTATCCCACCCATCCCACAATAGGTATACCAACAGTTAAATTCCATAACTTAACATTATCTGTGGCATTATTAGCGAGTGTGTCAGAACAGTCAGTCCAAGCAAATAACTCCTCGGGTGGAACAGGGATAGCCAAAAAGGGGATGCTTGTGGCTGACACTGGTGAATACGTGCAAATCCAACAGTCTGCCAGAGACTGGGAATTGTCCAACAAATCTCTCAGTAATTTTTCATGATGTTGTATAACCTTATTATTCAAGGACGTTGGGGAATTTAGGCTGTCCCATGCAGTTACCAATAATGTGAAAAATGCGAAAAACCAAAACATTATGTCCCTTCATTTGCTATTGGCTTGTTGGGTGATGAGGAGGACTTCATAGGGACCGTCATACAAGGGTTCTAGTCCGTGCTTCCTGACATGCCTTTTCACGACTGCCAAATCACCAGGCTTCAGGTTATAGCAGGTGTCGGTTTCTGCTGAATCTGGAAAAGAAGAGGAAACTAGAACATGGGTGTTAGCAAGATTTTTACTAAGCTGAATAACACATTGAACAGCACCGTCAGTCTCTTCTGATAACTGCTGAAGCTGGAAATTTGCAACTGGGGGCCTAGCACCAAACAATATCTCATATGGGGACAGGCCATATTTTACAATAGGGGTAGTACGAATGTGGTATAGTACAATGGGTAGGAGCTCTGGCCATGGAGCCGTAGTTTCCTGCATCATTTTGGTCAATTGTCCCTTCAATGTGCCGTTCAGCCTCTCAACTTCCCCACTGGATTGTGGGTGATACGGAGTATGGAGGGCTACAGTGGATCCAAGCATTGTCAGAACTTCTTGGTACACATGAGAAGAAAAGGCCGGACCTTGATATCAACAACTTCTGGAACCCCATATCTGCATATAACTTCCATTACCAGTTTCTTCGCTGTGGTTTTTGCAGTCATATTGGTAACAGGGAATGCTTCCGGCCAACTGGAGAACCGGGGCCCAGTAGAATTTTTGCACCAGTGCAAGGGCCTGATTCTTTCCTCGATGTGTAGGCCCATGTGCCCATGTGGCAATAGCAGGGTACATCCGCTTAGGAAGACACACGAGTTGGTCCTTTTTCCAGAGACCATTATCCATACGTGCCTCATCAGTCTTCCATTGCTTCACCTCTTCCTTTGGAGACATTCTCTGCATCGTCATTAAGCGGTCTCGCAGGGTCCGACAGAAAACTTCAGTCTGTTGTAGATCATCAGGTTCTTGTAGGGTCAATGCTTCTTGTAACTGTTTACGCTGAGAGCGTGTGGTCACCATAGTTGGTTCAACGGGTAAGAGAGCGGCGGCTTTTGCTTGCATATCCGCAAATGCGTTGCCAACAGTCTGTGGACTGTTCCTAGGACCGTGCGCCTTAACTTTGATAATGGCCACCTGAGTAGGTAATTTGATTGAGTCCATGAGGGTTTTAACAGCTTCAGCATTTTTCACTGGGGTTCCAACAGTAGTAATAAACCCTCGATTGGCCCATAGAGCCCCAAAATCGTGAGCAGTACCAAATGCATACCATGAGTCCGTGTATATATTAGCCCGTCTGTTCTTGGCCAAAGTACATGCAGTAGACAGAGCCTGGAGTTCTGCTTCTTGTGCGGACTGTGAGGGCGGGAGTGCAGCTGCGTGCACTACAGTGTCTTCTGTGGTAACAGCATATCCCGTGTGGAATCTACCAAACTCGTCAGCATATCTTGAACCATCCGATCAGGATTTGGGAGTGGATTCTCACTGACATTTGGTGGAGTAGCTGTTTCTTCAGTCAGAAGTTGGGAACAATCATATTGGAGGTAATCCTCATCACTGCCATCTTCCCTTATAGTTCATTATACCGTCTTTCAAGGCGTTGTAAAGGGGTTGCATTATGCGGGATGCATCCGGTATCCACTGACGACAATAAGTGCATAAGAAAACGCTGGAGTTCAGTTTCATCTTTTGGGAAAGGAAGGGAGCTGACAGCTATTTTTCTTTCTTCTGCGAGGTGTCTGGCACCCTGAAGGAGACAGTGACCCAAGAACATCACTTGACCAAGGCCGAACTGAAGTCTCGAGGCCGAAACCCGACAGTTCAGTGCTGCCGGATACTTAAGGAGGCTAACAATGGCAGAAATGGCTAAAGACACCTGCTCATATTTTTTTTTTTTTGCAAACTGGTTGGGACTGTTTTGGGCCCCTTGTGACATAACTGTCCATGTTAACTGTTGTCCCTGCTAAGTGAATGCAAATAGAAACTGGCAATCATTGTGTAACGGAATGCTAAAGAAGGAATTGGTAAGATCAATAACTGTAAACCAAGCAGCATCCTGGGGTATTTGGGACAAAAGAGTATGAGGATTAGGCACCAGGTTTTAGAAACACTTTTACTGGTTCTAAAGGCATTTTCCCTATATCATTTGGCCATCATCTTGGAATTGTATTCTGGAGCGGAACTGTGATAATTAATCTGCCCCTAGTAAATTTACTGGACATGTGGGAGAGATTACGAACTGAACAGTAACATTGGGAAAAGGTCCCACAGAAATAGGGTTTATGAAAGAATATTAATTGGGTCTACCATCTACTCCGATTAAAATAGCAGGGGAATGACAATCTCTGAAAATGTTCGAGTCTGGCACAGCGCCATAATTAGCAGGGAGGGGCTGAGGAGTAAGGTTCTCAGTAGCTGAAGACTGGGAGGGGGACAGAGTTTGCTGTGTGGGCTGAAGGGCACACTGTGTGCTCGCAGCTGCGGTGGGGGCTGGAGGCTGCTGTTTGCTTTTGTTTTTTTTCTCTGTACGCTGAACAGACGGGTTAAATTCTTCTGAAAACTTTATTTATTTATTTTTTTTTTTAGCGGGGACTGAGGCTGGCAGCGGTGGCTTATAAGAGATACTGTGAGCGTTTAACAAAGAAAAGGTGGGGGCTGCGACTCTCGGTCTCCTTGTACAATTCTCATCTAGCAGGGAGACCTCTTCTTTCAAATCATCACTTTTAACTATTTCCCTGACACATTAATATCAATCTTAGTTCCTTTGTAACCACATTCTCACAGCACAGTCACTTTCTTGAACCACATTACATTCCGTCTTTGCCATAATTATAGACAATTTTTCCTTCTTCAACATAGCAGTAACAGAAACAATCAGAATTCACTTTCTCTGTTCTTCCTAACACCTTCGTCACACAATTCATGTGCCAAGCCACAAAATTCTTCTTTTCCTTCCACAGATTCTCTCATTTAGAGCTAAATATCCTTACTTCAGTTGTGCACAATACTGGAGCAGCCGTCTCAGTCTGTCCCACAGGGTCAATAATCCCCCTCTGGGATTGCCCAAAATTCGCGGTACTCAGTGAAAGGAGGAGGGCGTCTCAGACTATCCCTCCGGACACCTCTGTTTATATATATATATATATCTATATATACCTGAGTTACATATCCTACCCATCTTCGATCACTGACCACGCCTGACTACTAAGAGTGAATTCAGGATTTCAGGATATTTTGACTATAAAGAGAGTCACAATCACTGGTCAATCCGGGGTGTCCGTCCCTTATGAGGTACGGTTCGAGCACTGGGCCCCCAACGGGACTACACCTCTATATGATTCCACCCATGAATCACCCCACCACGGGGACAAACCTCAGATCCTCTTTGCAGCAACAAGCACAGGAAAACCACACCAACGGTCAGTCTGAACAGTATAACTGCCAACTTACCGCGGCTGTGGGGGGTGATCAGTCCCAATTTTCCAACACCTGTGTCCGCTCCGAGGGTCCTTTGTCTTGTTGTCCTCCGGGGGCAGGGGCGTCCCTATTCGGGGGCCGCACGTTGGGCGCCAAAACTGTTGAGGTAGGGCTAAATTAACCCTTCACGGTTGAGCCAGTGATTTCCAAATTAATTTACAGGGCGTTGCTAGCAACTGGGAATGACCACACGGAGACGGGGGTCTCTGTACGGGAGGATCGAGGCAGATCACTGAGCCCCTTTACTGAATCTCACATTACATAGCATTCTGCTTAATTATGCCAAGTATACAGCTACCAATAGAATCGTAATACATTTAAGCCATTAGTATTGTAAGAAAATCAGAATATGTTCCCAGCTGCATGACGTAGAATATAGAACAATAGCACATTCTTTTAGGGTCTCATCTCATATCTCATATCTTGTACAAGCTAGAACAGTCTGGTTTCATAACAGCCGTGAACTTTCATCTAGTTAAGTTACAAAATTTAACTCGTAAACAACAAAATGGCGTTGCAAGCACAAAAATGGATCCCAAAGAACAAGATGTCCCGTACATCTGAATACTGTACTTCACAAGTCCATGGCCTCCTGGCCACTGGCAGGGGCATTAACAACCCACTAGAACAAGAACAGGACTTGGACCGAGAACAAGTCCCACAGGACTGCACAAAATTCCTGACATCACGAGATAAGGCAGGCCACCAAAAAGACCGACTCACCAAATCTCTGGTACCAAAAATACCTGGATAACCAGCCAACGCGGAGCAATGAATTTCAGACATTACTCTTTTCCTCCACTGGTCAGGGACATACAATTTTCCTATAGGGCAACGTTCAGGTATGTCCTCCTGAAATTCCTCCAGGGCACGTCTCAAATCGGGTGAGATGGCGGAAAGAACTACACCCTCATTTAGAATGGTAGTAGGCTCGGTCACATCAAGAGAATCCGCAAAGAAACTCCTAGAAAGGGCGTCCGCCTTAACATTCTTTGTGCCAAGAAGAATAGAGACCACAAAATTAAAATGCGTGAAAAACAAGGCCCACCTAGCCTGTCTAGGATTCAAGCGTTTGGCTGATTCAAGATAAATCAAATTCTTGTGGTCGGTGAGGACCACAACTTGATGTCTAGCTCCCTCTAACCAATGTCTCCAGTCTTCAAATGCCCATTTCATGGCCAACAATTCCCGATTCCCTACGTCATACTTACGTTCAGATGGGGAGAATTTTCGAGAAAAGAAGGCACAGGGATTCATCTTAGAAGTCACCGGATCTCTTTGGGACAAAACGGCTCCTGCACCAATCTCAGAAGCATCTACCTCCACCTGAAATGTGAGTGAGGCATCAGGTTGCCGTAGAACCAGAGCCGAAGTGAATCTCCGCTTAAGCTCCTGAAATGCCGAAACTGCCTCTGGAGACCAATTCACCACATCAGCGCCCTTTTTAGTCAAATCAGTCAGTGGTTTACCAATACTAGAAAAATTACTTATAAATTTACGGTAGAAATTAGCAAAACCCGAAAACTTCTGGAGAGCCTTCAAAGAAGTGGGCTGAACCCAATCATAAATGGCCTGTATCTTGGCCGGGTCTATTTCAATAGCCGACAGGGACAAAATGAATCCCAAAAATGAAATCCTCTGTACACCAAAGAGGCACTTCGATCCCTTAACATACAGAGAATTTTCCCTCAAAATCCGGAACACAGTCCGGACATGTTCCACATGAGAATCCCAGTCACTGGAAAAGATCAAAATATCATCCAGATAAATTATCAAAACCTTATCCACAAAGTCCCGGAAAATATCGTTCATAAAAGACTGGAAGACAGAAGGGGCATTATTGAGCCCAAAAGGCATCACCAGGTACTCAAAATGTCCCTCCGGAGTATTAAACGCCGTCTTCCATTCATCCCCATGCTTGATGCGAATAAGATTATACGCCCCCCGAGGTCAAGCTTGGTAAACCAACAGGCACTTTTAACTCTGGAAAATAAATCAGAAATCAGGGGTAATGGGTACTGATATTTAACAGTGATTTTGTTAAGGAAACG
This sequence comes from Dendrobates tinctorius, assembly GCF_039654945.1. Lineage (NCBI taxonomy): Eukaryota > Metazoa > Chordata > Amphibia > Anura > Dendrobatidae > Dendrobates > Dendrobates tinctorius. The sequence goes on from NW_027361700.1 coordinate 20,727,306, forward strand.
ATAGTCAATACATGGCCTTAATGAACCATCTTTCTTGGCCACAAAAAAAAACCAGCACCAAAGGTGAAGAGGATGGTCTAATATGACCCTTCTCCAACAACTCCTTGATATAAGATCGCATAGCATCATGTTCGGGTACCGATAAGTTGAAAAGCCGACCCTTGGGAAATTTACACTTGGGCATTAACTCAATTGCACAGTCATAACTCCTATGAGGAGGCAAAGACGCAGACTTACTCTCACTGAATACATCAGAAAAATCAGCCAAATAGTCAGGAATATCATGAGACTGGGGAGAGGTGGAGAAAACAGGAGTGTCACTAAGAACACATTAACAACCCCAACTCACCACAGACACAGATTTCCAATCTAAAACAGGATTATGAGTTTGCAACCAAGGGAAACCCAGAACAATAGTATCATGCAAATTGTGCAACACCAAAAATTTACAATTTTCTTGGTGGTCCGGGGCGACCCGCATTATCACCTGGGTCCAAAACTGGGGTTTATTCTCCGCCAAGGGAGTAGCATCAATACCCCTCAAAGGGATAGGAGTCCGCAGGGGTATCATGGGAAAACCACAACGTTTAGCAAAGTCCAAATCAGGCCTCAGGCGGCACAGGAAACAAATCACCAGCAGGGATAGAGGGAGTCAGCTGTCTTAAATCGCAATCAGAAACCCAAGATCTCCAATCGTCTTCCTCATTATCAGGTGGCAAGCCTCTGTCAATCAGATCAGCTCCACTACCTCCAGTAACCACCAGAGGGAACCCAGAAAGAGAACTCTCAATCTGACCAGCTCCACTATCTTCAGTAATCACTAGAGGGAAGCCAGAGAGAGAATTCACAACAGTAAACCCCGTACACATGCGGCTCTGCTCCGTACACCTTGTACACATGCGGCCACGCTCTGTACACCTTGTACACATATGGCTCCACTCCGTAAACCTTGAACACATGCGGCTTTGCTCCATACACCTCGTACACACGCGGTTCCACTCTGTATACCTCGTACACACGCGGCTCCGCTCCATACACACGCGGTTCCACTCTGTACACCCCATACACACACGGCTCTGCTCCTCTCCGTACACACACGGCTCAGCTCCGTACACTTCGTACACACAGGGTTCCGTTTCGTACGCCCCGCACACACGCGTCTCCGCTCCATACAACCCGTACACACATGGCTCCGCTCCATACACACGCGGCTCCACTCGATACACCCTGTACACACACGGCTCGGCTCGGCTCCGTAAACACACGGCTCAGCTCCGTACACTTTGTACACACAGGGCTCCATTCCGTACACCTCGTACACATGCAGCTCCACTCCGTACACATCGTACACACGCGGCTCCGCTCCGTACACCTCCTACACACGCGGCTCCGCTCCGTACACCCTGTACACACGCGGCTCTGCTCCGTACGCATCTCTGCTCCGTACACCTCTTACACACGCGGCTCCGCTCCGTAAACACACGGCTCCACTCCATACACACACTGCTCCGCTCCATACACACACGGCTCCGCTCCATACACACACGGCTCCTCTCTGTACTCCTCGTACACACGCGGTTCCGCTCCATATGCATCTCTGCTCTGTACACCTCTTACAAACGCGGCTCCGCTCCGTACACATGGCTCCACTCCATACACACACGGTTCCGCTCTGTACACCTCGTACACACATGCCTCCACTCCATACACACATGGTTCCGCTCCATACACACACACACAGCACCGCTCCATACACACACGGCTCCACTCCATACACACATAGCTCCGCTCCATACACACATGGCTGCGCTCCGTACACATCGTACACCAGGGCCGCCATCAGGGCATGACAGCCCTTACAAGTGTATGGGGCCCGATGATTAGGGGGGCCCAACCATGCTGGCAGCCCGGTCCGCAATAGGGCCCCCCTACATTTTATTCAGGATTCTCCAGCTTTATATTAAATGAAAGCCCAGCGCATGCCGGGCCCCCCCCCCCCCCCCCCCGGGCCCCCCGGGCAGGCCCCCCCCCGCACCATGGTCCAGCCAGCGCCGCAATCCCCCCCGTGCACAATGGGCCAGCGTCAGCGCCGCCCCCTCATGTGACGTTACATGCTGCTCTGCTCCACTTCCTCGTTCCGGAGCAGAGAGCAGCATGCTGTGGTGTGCCATGTGGGACTGAGAGGCAGTTGGAGGCTGCAGTCGGACTCGCAGAAGACGGTGGACGTGGACGGCGGCAGGGTAGGGTAAGTAGTCTGTTAGTGTCTCTGCGGGGGAATGCTTTAACCCTATGTGCGGTCATCCTCTAGGTCAGTGATACTCAGCCTGTGGCTTTGAAGCCGCCGGAATACTACAAGTCCCAGCATGCCCGGTCATCCATAGTCTGTAGGTCTTCACATTATACTGCCCACTGCACGGATCCTGGCACCATCCTCACCGCGATCCACCACCAGTCACCCTGTTGTCAAACTCCACTTGCTGGCTGTGCCCAGCCCTCCATATTCTCCTCCATGGGCATCTCCACCCACAGTGCTGGCATCGCCGGTCTATGCCTCCTCTTCAATGTTTACTGCTCTGAGCCCACTATCCGGGACCAGAAGTCAGGACACCCTATCTGACAGTGCAGGAGCCATTGTACCAAGTCTAAGGAAGGAAAGCCACTGGTTTCTTTTATCAGGGACCCCCATGTCCTGGGGGAGACCCCATACCCTAGGGGGACAAAAGAGACCCTTGTCCTACGAAAGACAGCTGGGACCCCTATATCCTGCTATATCCTGAGGGGGCAAAGGCTGTATATCTAGCAGGGGGTGGAAGGAACCCCTATATCAGGCAGGGGGGCAGGAACACTTTATCCTAAGGGGCAGAGATCCCTATACCCGCAGGGGGGGTAGATACTCCTATATCCAGGGGTGGGTGCCACAGACCCCTATTTCTGTGGAGGGGTGGGAGGGCAGAGACCCCTATATCCAGGGGTGGGGGGAGTGTACCCTATATTCAGGGGTGCAGGGGCAGATTCTCCTATATCCAGGGGTGGGGTCCGCAGACCCCTATTTCCAGGGAGGGCAGAGACCCCTATATCCAGGGGTGGGGGGAGTGAGCCCTATATTCAAGGGTGGGGGGGCAGATACTCCTATATCCAGGGGTGGGGCCCGCAGACCCCTATTTCCAGGGTGGGGGTGCAGATACTCCAATATATAGGCGTAGGGGGGCAGAGTTCCCTTTTTCCAGTGGGGCGGTTATATCCAGGGGTGGGGGACAGAGACCCCTATATCCAGGGTTGGGGGAAGGGACCCCTATATACACGAGGGGCAGGAACCCTGTATCCTAAGCGGGGCAGGGGGATGGCACAGGGAAGCAATATATACTGGGTACATACTGTGTGGGGGCTTGAGCCCCTATATATAGAGGAATGGGGGGCATGAACCCCCATCGGAACACAAAGTCAGAACTACAACTCCCAATATTCTCCTGCCCTACAGCTGCCTCACAGCCTAGTTTGGGTGCAGCTGCTGCAGAAGCTCTTGTGCGGCTCCACTGACAGATGCAGGTGCACAGTTCGGAGTTTGGGTGGGAACTGTCACTCACACAGGAGGTTCTGCAGCAGCTGCATTCTGTGTTGTCAATCTGCTGAACTACAAGTCCAAGACTATCTCCTGAAACTTTGCACCTGCCGTCACCTCCTCGCATATTGGTCACTGAAGGTGGTGAGCTCTGCAGTCACTAACAGGAGGTTCTGCAGTGGCTGCGTCCTCATTTTGTGGGGCGGTCAGTCACATCCAGACAGGTCACAGTGTCTCAGTCTGTCCCTCTCTCCGACGTCTCCGGTGGCGTGGGCCCGGGCTCATGATGGATGGGGCGGGAGTGGGGCTGTGCGGGACAAATCTCCAGCGTCCATAGGCATGCCGCACGTTGACTGTTTCCACTCCACCTGCAGCTCAGCCTTTTAGTCAGCAGCACAGACTGTGCTGCATAGTACCAGCATGCTGCTGACTGTCTCCACCGTGGCACCTGCAGCTCAGCCATTGTCCTTTCCTTTTAGTCAGCAGTGCTGACTAAAAGGATAGGACAACGGCTGAGCTGCAAGTGGAGACAGTCAACATGCTGGTACTGTGCAGCACAGTCTGTGCTGACTAAAAGGATAGGACAACATCTGAGCTGCAGGTGGAGACAGTGAACATGCTGGTACTGTGCAGCACAGTCTGTGCTGACCAAAAGGATAGGACAACGGCTGAGCTGCAGGTGGAGACAGTCAACATGCTGGTACTGTGCAGCACATTCTGTGCTGGCTAAAAGGATAGGACAACGGCTGAGCTGCAGGTGGAGACAGTCAACATGCTGGTACTATGCTGCACAGTACCAGCATGTTGACTGTCTCCACCGGCAGCTCAGCTGTTTTTCCAAGAAAGGGCGGAGGGATTTTGGAAGGTTTGCGTGGTGGAGGAGGAGCTAGGGTGGAGGCGGAACTGGGGTGGAGCCTGGGTGGAGTCTCAAGGGGGCCCATAAATTTTGCCAGTATGGGGCCCCAGAAATTCCTAGTGGCAGCCCTGTCGTACACACACGGCTCCGCTCCATAAACACACGGCTCCGCTCCATACACCTTGTAAACCCCTTCTGACCCCACACATAAACTTCCCTCATCCAGCACCATGATAACCAGCACAGCAGAGAGAGTCCTGCATACACGGAGGCTCCTGATCACTGCAGCCCCTCACAGCCTGCAATGACGTCGTTAGGCTGTAGTTCTCTTCTCTGTGTGCACAGGACCTGTGATGAGGTCACAGGAGGAGAGGAGTCAGGAGTCACATGATGATCATGTGACTCCTGACTCCTCCCCTCCTGTGACCTCATCACAGGTCCTGTGCACACAAAAGAGAACTACAGCCTAGTGACATCATTGCAGGCTGTGAGTGGCTGCGGTGGGTCTCTGGGAGGGCGAGGATGGGGTGCATGGGGGGGGCGTGTGACTTATCTCCCTGCAGTGAATCTCCCGTTCCAATTCAGACGAGACCTCTGCTATCACAACCCCAAACTGAAGAATGGAGGACGGTGGCTAAGGGGGCGACACCGGCTGAAAACTGCGCGATAAGGCGTCAGCCTTGACATTCTTAGACCCTGGACGAAATGTAATCGTAAACTGAAAACGGGAAAAAAAAAGTGACCAAAGGGCCTGTCTGGGCATTAGTCTTTTAGCAGACTCAATGTATGACAAATTTTTGTGATCCGTGATCACCATAACCGGGTGACTGGCCCCCTCCAAAAAGTGCCTCCATTCTTCAAACGCCAATTTGACCGCAAGAATCTCTCTATTGCCTACGTCGTAATTTTTTTCCGCAGCAGAGAACTTCTTGTAAAAGAAAGCACGTGGCCTGAGGTTGGATAGAGTGGCAGGCCCTTGGGACAACACTGCCCTCACCCCCACCTCAGAGGCGTCCACTTCCATGACGAATGGTTTGGACGGATCTGGTTGTACTAACACGGGAGCAGACATAAAGCTTCTTTTCAGGGTTGCAAAGCCCTCTTTTGCGAGCGAGGACCAGTTTCTCACATCCGCAGCTTTACAAGTAAGGTCTGTGAGTGGTTTGACCACCTGTGAAAACCCCCGAATAAATTTGCGGAAATAATTGGCGAACCCCAAGAAGCGCTGAAGACCCTTAAGGTCTCGGAGTTGCACCCAATCCGCAAAGGCCTGCACCTTCTTGGGGTCCATGCGAAAACCCTCACAGGACACAATTAATCCCAAAAAAGACAATTCTTGAACAAAAAACACATTTCTCCAATTTGGCATACAGATGATTTTCCCTCAGTTTTTGGAGAACGGTTCGTACATGATTCAGATGTGATTGACTGTCGGGAGAGTATATCAGAATATCGTCTAAGTAAATAACAACAAAACGACCAATGAGATCTGAGAATACCACGTTGATGAAATTCTTAAATATGCCTGGGGCATTGGTAAGACCAAATGGCATGACTAAATTTTCAAACAGTCCCTCGGTCGTGAGTAACGCGGTTTTCCATTCATCCCCCTCCCGGACCCTTATCAAATTATATGCCCCCCGAAGATCCAGTTTGGAGAACCATTTTGCCCCTGAAAGTTGGTTACACAAATCGGGACTCAACGGAAGGGGGTACGTATTTTGTACAGTAATCTTGTTGAGCTCACAAAAATCAAGGTAGGGACGTAAACCACCATCTTTTTTATTTACAAAAAAAACCCCTGCCGCCACAGGTGAGACTGAGGGACGTATGTGTCCTTTGCAAAGACTCTCAGCAATGTAATCTTTCATGGCCAAGCACTCAGGGCCAGATAAATTAAAGAGACGGGCTTTAGGCAATTTACCCCCCGGGACTAACTCGATAGCGCAGTCAAAGGGTCTATGTGGCGGCAACGCCTCGGCCTCGCTTTCAGAGAACACATCTTCGAATTCGTTCAGGTACTCCGGAATACCTTCCAGCTCGACAGATGACACAGATACAGATTTAACAGGTTCAACCAATAGTGCAGACTTCTCACATAACATCAAATCATTAAACCCCCACTGAACAATCTCCCCCGTTTTCCAGTTAATGATTGGGTTATGGCGTTGTAACCAGGGCATGCCCAACACCAATCCTGCTGGTAGATTGTCCAGAACCAAACAACTTAATTTTTCCACATGGGTAGTGCCCACCTTGAGCGAAAATAAGTCAGACATAAAGAGAATTCCCTCTTTAGTGAGGGGGAGGAGTCAATGGCCACCACTTTGATCGGAACCTTAAGTCTAACTGTCCCTATCTTACAGCGTATGACCAATTGGGAGTCAATGAGATTGATGGATGATCCGCAGTCCATGAAAGCTGTAGAGGGAAAACAACAATCGTCCACTAACAGTTCCACATGAAGCAACACCTTAGAAAACGAGGAAAAGGGTACCTGAGGGTCTGAGTAGTCTCCCCGCTGACTACACAGACCTAGTCGTTTCCCGTCGACCGGGTTGAGGATGGACAATCAGGACACTCCCTTTTCCAATGTCCCGTTTTACCACAGTAGAAGCATAACTGCTTTTCTCTCTGGCGTTGTCTCTCCTTTTCCTTCAGGGAGAGAGCCCCTACGTCCATGGGCACAGAAACAGTCTCTTTTCCATTAGGGAACAATGGAGTCTCCGCCTGCATCACCCCCCTGGCCCGCAGCCTGCGGTCCATCCGGACGGCCTGGGTCATGGCGTCCTCGAGTGAGTTAGGTGGGGGATGTAATGTCAAGGCATCCTGTAACCGCTCGGATAAGCATCTGCGAAAGAGTCCTCGGAGTGCGGTGTCATCCCAAGAGACCTCTGCGGCCCAGCGGCGGAATTCTGTACAAAACCACTCAGCCGAGTGTTTCCCCTGACAGACACTCATCACCATGTCCTCTGCCAATCGCACTCGGTCTGGCTCATCATATATGTGCCCGAGGGCCTCAAAAAACGCATTCACAGACACTCTCTCAGGAGCATCGGGAGGAAGGGAGAAAGCCCAAGCTTGTGGGGACCCTCTTAACAGAGACATAATGACCCCAACCTTCTGACTTTCGTCCCCAGAGGAACGTGGCCTCAAACTAAAGAAGAGTTTGCACCCCTCCATGAAGACCCTGAACTCCTTTTTGTTCCCAGAAAAGAAATCAGGCAGTTTAACGGGTGGTTCTGGGGACAGGGGCGTATTCAGAGGGGGGCAACCGGGGCATTTGCCCCGGGCGCAGCCGACAGGGGGCGCCATCGGGCTGCCTGATGCGGCGGTCCAAGGAGGAGACTCCCCGTCGGCGGCATTGTGCCGCCCCCCACACTCAGACTCTCCCGTTCTCTGAGCCGGCTGTCAAACTGACAGCTGGTGCAGAGAAAGTGCTGCGCGTCTGTGTACCAGCGTCTTCAGATGCTAGTACACATACACACTGTCTGACAGACTCTGTCTCTGACTCACTTGTTGCGAAGGTGTAAGCGCCGCTGCGCCCGTGCACCGCCACTGCCAGCAGCGTGATCATGCTGCGACGTCACAAGCCGGCTCTTCAGAGGCGAGCTGAGGCAGCGTTGCGGTTGGTGCGGTAAGTGCTCCAGTCGGGTAATGGAGCTGAAGACACCACCGACGACTGTGCAAGGGAAGATAGGGGGATGGCTGCCTGCAGAGTCCCATGGTATGGATAGGGAGGGAGCAGGGGGAGTTAATTTACTGAGGACAGTGTGTGAGGAGGACTCGGAGCAAGGCCAGGCCCAGGGTGCAGACATATTAATGTGATTTGGTGGAGAAAGATTGAGGAACATATGGGGGGTGGAGGGGGAAACCTGAGGACATTATGGGGGAAACCTGAGGACATTATGGGGGGATCATAATGTGTGGGGGGATTTGGAGTAGGAATATTTAATGTGTGGGAGGATTTGGAGTGGGGATGGGGGATACTTATGTGTGTGGGGAGATTTGAGGACACAAATGAAGAGTGTATGTATGAGGGCATGTATGAGGAAACAGAATGGGGGATGGGTGCAGACACAGTATGGTGAGTGGGGGATGGGTACAGAGAGTATGGGGAGCCAAATGGGTAAATGTATGTGGACACAGTATGAGTAGCGATGGAAAAAATCTACGTGGACACAATATGGGGAGTGAGGGTGATGGGATGTGTGCAGACACAGTATGGGGAGTCAGAGGGTATGTGTGAGCAGGCAGTATAGAGAGTGAGGGGGTAATAATATGAGGAGACAGTATGGTGAACAGGTGGGATGTTAGAGGAGACAGTATGAGGAGGGAGGGGAATAGTGTGAGGTGACAGTATATTGCAGATATTTTTATTTAGGAGCATTATAATGACACTTCTATCTTTAAGGGCATCGTGTGGAGATTTGCTGCAGAAGACCGGAGAATATGGAAGTCTGCAGAGACGGCTGTGGATGAGAAAACTCATCAAGGGGTCTAGACAAGAAGAAAAGAAGGAGAATGACTCCAGAGACGACATCATCTATAAGGTACCTGGATGTAAATATTATTTGTGATACTGACTAATTCTTATATTTCTATTTATGTCAGGAGCATTACAGGGGTTGTCCAGGTTTGTGCTGAGTCTGCAGTCATTCTATGTGACTGCAGACTTCTGAATTCTCACAGAGCTGACTGAATGCTGTTAGGATTCTCTCATGCCGGTAATTTACATACATGCGGTCACATGCTGACTAGACATGTGTGGCCTCACTCAGTGAAAATGAACGGAGCAAGGCCTGGCACGTCTAGTTGGAATGTGGCCAGAAGTATATAAATCACATGCTTGTGCTGACATGACCGTGTACTCTTGCCATCTTGCCACCGGTACGGGAGAATCCTAAGTGTGCAGGGCATTTGTTGTGAGAATTCAGAAGCTGCAATGTCAGGATTCAGCTCTGCAGGTTCCAGTAATCATCACATGGACACTTCACTCATATGCGATTTTCATACTTATGGTCTTGTGACAACGAGCTTCTCTTCCTGCTTCTCTCAGTTTTTCATTGAACATTGAGATCATTAGGGAGAACAGCTCGTCAGTACATGACTAAGTTTGGAAATCGCATAAGTACTGGGAGGGGGGCACCGAACCGACTTCTTGCCCCGTGTGCCAGAAAGCCTAGATACACCTCTGTCTGGGGACAACAAAACAACATCACTGGCCCCAGCCCCCAGAGACCCAGCAGCTAAAGCCCCCCGCACTGTCTCAGAAACCTGCTGCTGAGAACGAGCCAGAGCTTGCTGCTCCAGAGATAAACCCTGAAACATCTGACTCAGATTTTTCATTTGCTCAGCAAGAGATTGTATGGAATCCATATTTCTCAGCAGAGAAAGAAAAAAAAACTTAACGGTCAGTTATAATGTCAGGATCCTCTCAGCGCCGGCGTGCAGCCTCCGCTGAGCAGGGACTCACCCGCACTGTAGGGGGGCCCGGGGTCAGGTACAGCCGGAAAGTACAGATATACAGGACCTGTGGACGCTGATGTTTAGCAAGCAGTCACAGGACCTACGGTCATGTGACTGCAAGGGGGCGGGGTTTAACGTCCTGCTTTCAGAGATGGCAGGACACTATACAGAAATACTCAGAGTCAGGCAAAACGGAGGTTATACACAGAGATATCAGTAAAGTACCAGGGATGAGACAGAACGGATAGTCAGGGCCAAGCAGAAGTCAAAACCAAACAGATATAGAAGGTACCAAGCAGAATCCAAAGCAATATCCAGAGAACAGACCGAGTCGTACACAGAGAATCAAGCAACCAGAACACAGCACAAACACACTCAGGGGTCACCACACAATGCCAATGGCGAAAGTATAACTGACGGGGATGGGAGCATCCTGAGGCTATAAGAAGCCTCTCCCAGAACCAGGGAGAGGCCACAATCATAGCCCCAGGTGTGCAGGTAAGCCTGCACTGGGATCACAACCTTTAACCCCAGAAATGCCAGTCATCAGCTCTGGTTCCAGACATTAACCCCACATGTGCGAGTCAAACCTGCACTGAGATCATGACAGTTTGGGGCTGCTTTTCTGCACCAGCAGTTGACACTCTGCATAGAATTGATAGAAATATGAATTCTACCATGTACAAGGATATACTGGAGAATGTAATGCTGCCACATGGTAAAACCAAAGTAGTCTAAGGCTGGAAATTCCAGCAAGACAATGATCCTAAGCACACATCCAATTTAGTAATAAACTGGTTAGCAAAGAAAAATGTTCACCTGCTGCAATGGCCGAGCCAGTCACCTGATTTACACCCTACAGAGCACCATTGGGATGAGTTGGGGCCAGGGCCACCATCAGGGCATTACTGCCCTGACTAGCGTATGGTGCCCGGTGGGCAGAGGGGGCACGCATCGAGCCCCATCTCATCTGCTCACCGGGCCCTACCGGCAGGCTAAACCAAGCCCTAGCGGCAGTTCAACTCTATTGACGTGCGGGCCCGGGCCCACACATCAATAGTTAATATCCGCCAGCCAATCGGAGGCTGGCAGCTGACATCAACCGCAGCGCGCACGTCGCCAGCGTCTGACGTCATTGTCATTCGCCGACAAGTGCATGCTTCTGCTGCATGGAGGGAGCTTCGCCGCGGGAGCGCGTCAAGGTAAGGAGAATGTGTTTTTATTTATTTTTTATTGAAAGCGGCAAGCCGCGGGCAGAATGGACATGGGGCAGAATGTGAGACACGGGGGCAGAATGTGAGACATGGGGGCAGAATGTGAGACACGGGGGCAGAATGTGAGACACGGGGGCAGAATGTGAGACATGGGGGCAGAATGTGAGACATGGGGGCAGAATGGACATGGGGCAGAATGTGAGACACGGGGGCAGAATTGGTATGGGGCAGAATGTGAGACACGGGGGCAGAATGTGACAGGGAGACATGGGGGCAGAATGTGAGACATGGGGGGCAGAGAATGTGAGACACGGGGCAGAGAATATGAGACACGGGGCCAGAATGTGACAGTGAGACACAGGAGGGAGCAGAATGGACACGGGACAGAATGTGAGACACAGGAGGGGGCAGAATGTGACAGTGAGACACAGGAAGGGGCAGAATGTGAGACACAGGAGGGGGCAGGATGCGACACACAGGGGGCAGAATGGGAGACACATTGTGTAGGTTCATGGGGCAGGATGGATACGATGTAGACAGATGGGGCAGGATCGGGAGATCATATGGGGGCAGAAAGGACACTCTTGAGGGCAGGATGAGAGAACAAATGGCTGGAGCCAGGAATGAGAAGCACGGGGGCCAGAATGGGGGATATTATTACCATAGGGGCTGAATAAGGGATATTATTACTGCAGTGATGTATTTATCTTGTTTTTTTAGGATACTGTTTTAAATGGGGGGAGGTCCTGTTACTGTGTACAGAGACACTATGTCGCCTTTTTTCTTCATCTGGTGTAGTGTAGAAGTTGGGAAAAAATTAAGTAATGTGTTAAGCAAGTGGAGCTCTAGAAAACTGTGTTATTTCCTGCAGAGACTAGCCCTGGCTGGAAGACATGATGGGGGTCTGTGTTGGATTAAAGATGAAAAGCGAAGCTGAAGGACATCACCTAGAGACATCATTGGTGAGTCAGTGTGTTACCTGTACACTGACACTATACACTATAAACAGAGTGCCTTTGAACAATGTCACCAGTGATCACTGTTACCTGTGCACTGACACTATACACTATATATAGAGTTCCAGTGTACAATGTCACCAGTGATCACTGTATTACCTGTACACTGGCACTATATACAGTACAGAGGTCCTGTGCATAATGTCACTGGTGATCACTGTATTACCTGTACACTGACATTATATACAGATCTCCTGTGTATAATGGCTCTTATGGTGATAGTATTGTTTTTTTTTATTAATGATCAGTATTGTAGTGTTCAGTCATCATGTGGTGGTAATATGTGGGCTGGGCATGGTGTGATGGTATTTGTCCCTTCGGATGTGATATAATTGGTCATTTTAAAAATTGAAAAATAAATTAAAAATATACCTAAATTGTATTGGATATATATTTTTTTTTTTGAACATCTTTTTTATTGGATTTTTGACAAATACAGCATATTGACCAATGTATACAGTGCCATAGGATAAAGGACACATTATACAATCTAAGCGTATATATAAGATTAGGTCAATCAAAAACAATATTGCTCACACAACAATAACTTAACCCCATATGTCCACAAATCTACTCGCTCAAAGTGGCTATACTCTGACCAGCCAATTTCTGTATCTATCCTTTCTGATATATTTACTAAATGACACATTTAAGTTTACCCAAATTACCACTTAAATCTTCTAACATGTACAAATCTGAGTTAATAAAAGACACCATTATCTCCTGTATTTCTCCAGTAGACAGAAACGATTCCATGAACACTCTCCACTTTTTGAAAAACTTTTCCGTCATTTTATCTTTCTGTCTTTCTGCCTCTTTTTTTTCCAAATTCAAGACAGAATGCAGCCCTGCCCCTATCTCCTTCATCCCTGGAAGTGTTTTGGCAAGCCAATTTTGCAAAATTAAACGTTTTGTTACTATTTACACCGTGACGGTGTGAAACAAATCATGCAATTTTCCACCTCTTGTTTTGCCTGTCGTATAGTGGAACAACCAGCTCAGTGGGTCGATGTCCACGCAAATCCCACACATCTTAAAATACATGTCTTGAGTCTTTACCCAAAGTTCTTGTGTTTTAGGGCACGACCATATTCCATGTTCCATGTCTGTTTTAGGTGTGCTACATTTAGGGCAACTCGTTTGCCTGTCAGGTTTTTGTGAAGTTGGCTGTATATTAAATACGCATATTATTTTGTGCATTATCCTGAATTGGCTGTCCCTCCACTGTTCATTGATGATATGTTTCCTTACCAGTTCCAAACCTTGCAGTATTTTATGTTCAAGATCTACATCTTGTATGTGTTTTTCCCATTTGTGAAAAACTCTGTCTGTTCCTGATGGACACAGTGTGTCCCTCAGTTCCCCATATAGTGAGGAGATTGATACATCCCCGATGTCCCTGGCAACCATGTCGCCCCATACCTCAGAGTCGATCTCCCTCGTATTGGATATTTTAATAAATGTTTAATAGGTTAGAGTAGAGTAGGGCCCGGCCAAAAGAGTCTACCTTGTCATGATGGCAGATTTAAAAAATCTTTTGGCCAAAACAAGAGCTGCTGGCTATGTGTGTGATCTGGAGATGGGAACTGGTAATGTGTGATTGGTGAGAAGTGGAGTTTTTCCAAGAGAGAGCGGTGGGACTGTGGACAGTTCAAGGGGTGGAGGGCGGGGCTGGGGTGGAGCTTGGGCGGAGGCTCAAGAGGGCCCCAAAAATTTTGCCAATATAGGGCCCCAAAATTCCTAGTGGCAGCCCCGGTTGGGGCAACGGGTTAGGGCCCGTACCCATAGCAATAAAGATTAATTGTTTTCAGATTTGCAAATGGAATGGAGCAAGATCTCTCGGGATGTGCTGAATACCCTAGTGGCTTCAATGCCCCGTCGATGCGGTGCAGTAATTAAAGCAAGAGGTTATGCTACAAAATACTAAGTTATAGCATTGTAAGCAATTAATTACTCTCTATGTTGTGATCAATAAATAGTACACGTAAAACTTTTGGAAGTCAGTTCTCTTTAATCAAATGACCACACCTATTTTCTAAAGTGTTTTGGTTAAAATTAATGTCTTGCATAATGACAATTTCACGCACTTTCAATTAATCACCAGGAAAATTGCATCACAACAATCAGACAGAAGTAACCACATTTAAAAAAAAACACAAAACTTTTTGTTGCCACTGTATATATTTATGTATATATATATAACTATGGCAAAAATTAAGAGACCACCACATCAAAACCCTGTCATGGGCAGCTCATTCTCCAGACCTGAACCCCATTGAAAACCTCTGGAATGTAATCGAGACTATGATGGATAGTCACAAGCCATCAAACAAAGAAGAACTGCTTACATTTTTACGAAAGAAGCAGTGTGAAAGACTGGTGGAAAGCATGCCAAGACGCATGAAAGCTGTGATTAAAAATCATGGTTATTCCACAAAATATTGTTTTCTGAACTCTTCCTGAGGTAAAACATTAGTATTGTTGTTTCTAAATGAATATGAACTTGTTTTCTTTGCATTATTTGAGGTCTAAAAGCACTGCCTTTTTTTTATTTTTTATTTTGACCATTTCTCCTTTTCAGAAAAAAAACCAAAACAAAATTTATTGCTTGGAAATTCTGAGACATGTTGTTAGAAGTTTGTAGACTAAAAGAACAATTTACATTTTACTCAAAAATATACCTATAAAGAGAAAAATCAGACAATCTGAACATTTGGAAGTGGTCTCTTAATTTATGTTATAGCTATATATATATATATATATATATATTGTAAGGATTCTACTCACTTAGGTGCGACGGGAGACAGTCAGGAGGCTGGTTCCCTCAAAGTTCATGCGGTTTATTACATCATAAACCAAACAGCACGTCACCAAAATAAACAGCCTTCAGTTCAGGAGACAAAGTAACATCACATGTCCTTTCCTTCAGGCTCAGTCCCCGAGCCTCAGCGCACACAGGAAGTATATACCCCTCACATACGGCTGCATGGTTCAAGAGCAGGCCACATTAAGAGGGTGTAGCCACACCCACGAACCCAGCAGCTGACTGGTCACATGACTGTGACCTCACCACAGGTCCTTCAAAACAATAATAATACAGCAATATTTGTTATGCCTTACATTATGGAGACAAGCCATTTATGAGACACATATCTCCCATTGATTACACGACCCTTAGCCCTGCCACAATATATATATATATATATATATATATATATATACACACACACACACACCTTAAGAATATTGGATTCCTAATAATATTTTTTTAATAATATATTTTATATTTTAATACCCAATTATATAACATCCTATAATACATATAACAGAGTGGAGGGTCAGCCATTATAAGCACATTGTCACTCTCACATGTGATGTCATACTGACATAGAATTGTGACGTCCGTCCGCGGATCTGGACTGCAGTAGGGACAGCACCCCGAGAAACCCCGAGACCCTTAACCCCTATACAGGGATCTGGAATTGTAGCAAGGCCCAGGGGGTGGCTGTCTGGTGGAGCAGTGCGCCAGAGCAGGACGGTCGCCAATAGGGAAGAAGGTGGGGAACCAAAAACATAGTCAGAAACCGGGAGAGCAGCGGGGATACAGAAACGGCAGGCAGTGGCAGAGTCAACAGTCCAGGCCAAGGTCACAAAATGGGAGAGCGGCAAGGTACAAAAACGGCAGGCAGTAGCAGAGTCGAATATCCAGGCCAAGGTCACAAACCGGGAGAATGACAGAGGTACAAAGTCGTCAGGCAGTAGAGGGGTCAGAAATCCGGGCTGAGGTCAGAGTCAAACAATAGCAAATCACACAGTAGCACATAGGGGAACCAAGAATATATCCGGCGGCTTGCAAGACCAGTCCCAAGGTATTTGAGGGATCAGGTCATCCCTCACAGGCTCCCGGACTGATGATGTCATCAGGACGGCCCCCAGGACCAGGCCAGATGGTGATGCACCAACCCCTTCATGATTGACAGAGGAGCGGAGCCTGTGTCCATCAGATGCCTGCGCAGGAGCCCCTTCTCTGTCGCCGCCATCACTCGGGGGTGAACCACGGTACCTCCTAGTGGCCGAGGTAGGAACAGCAGGCCCCAAGTCTGACGGCGATGTGACAGTCCGGCGCCTCCTAGAGGCAGAGGCCGAGACAGCAGGCCCCGAGGCTGACGGCGATGTGACAGTCCGGCGCCTCCTAGTGGCCGAGGTTGGGACAGCAGGCCCCGAGTCTGACGGCAACGTGACAGTACCCCCCCCTCTAAGATGGGCCTCCGGACCCTCAAAACCCGGTTTGTCAGGGTGAAGGAGATGAAATCTCCTAATTAATGCTTTGGCATGGACATTCCCCGCCGGGACCCAGGACCTTTTCTCCGGGCCGTAGCCCTTCCAGTGTACAAGATACTGTATGGAGCCTCTCACAAGGTGGGAGTCAAGGATACCCTGGACTTCATACTCCAAGGTACCCCTGACCGAAACAGGAGGAGGAGGGGACTGGACAGGGTGAATTGGGGAGCGATACAGCTTGATGAGAGACTTGTGGGACAAGTTGGGCAACTTAAATGACTGAGGAAATTTTAAACGGAAGGCTACCGGGTTAATCACCTCTATAATTTCGTATGGGCCAATAAATCTGGGACCCAGTTTGTCAGACGGCACTTTAAGTTTGATGTTTTTGGTAGAGAGCCAAACCTTGTCTCCAACTCCCAGGTGCGACCCCTTAGATCGCCGTCTGTTCGCAGCCGAAGCCTGTCTAACCTGGGCCCCTTTCAAGTTCGAGTTTACCTCAGACCAAATCGTTTTTAAGCGATGTATATTTTTCTCTACCCCAGGGAGCTCCGACATCCTGGCCGAGAATGAACCAAAGCACGGATGCAGCCCATGGTTACAGAAAAAGGGAGTAGTCTTAATGGAGTCTTGGCATCGATTATTTAGGGCAAACTCAGCTAATGGCAGATGTTCCACCCAATCGGACTGATGTTCTGACACATAACAGCGGAGGTATTGCTCCAGAGCCTGGTTGGCACGCTCGGTTTGACCATAGGTTTCGGGGTGGTAGGCAGAGGAGAAGGACAACTCAATACCAATGCGTTTGCAGAACGCCCTCCAGAATTTTGAGACGAACTGGGTACCTCTGTCGGACACAATATTCACCGGAACACTATGAAGACGTACAACATGCACAATGAACAGTTTACTCAAGGTTTCGGAGTTAGGTAACCCAGACAGGGGGACAAAATGACATTGTTTGCTGAACCTGTCCACCACCACCCAGATACACGTTTCTCCATCTGAGGGCGGCAGGTCCGTAATGAAGTCCATGGAGATGTGGGTCCATGGACTCTCAGGGGTGGGCAAGGACTGGAGCCAGCCGGCAGGGCTATTATGGGGGGACTTGGCGCGGGCACAGACTTCACACGCTAAAACATAGTCTTTACAGTCCTTAACCACCGTCGGCCACCAAAAGTTACTAGTTACCAATCTGGTGGTATTATTGAGACCAGGATGGCCTGCCAGAACAGAGTCATGTGATTCTTTAAGAACTTGTGGGCGAAACGTAGCCGGGATGAACAATTTTTTGGGGGGCTTAGTGTCAGGAGCTTGTTCTGGGGACCTACGGATCTCCTCCAGAAGGTCCAAAGACACTGCCGACACAACGATCCCATTGGCCAATATCGGGACTGGCTCACAGTCCTCGGCTTGTGAGGGGCAAAAGCTGCGAGAGAGGGCATTGGCCCTCACATTTTTAGTACCAGGGCGAAAGGTGATTAAAAAATCAAGCCTAGAGAACAACAAGGCCCACCTTGCCTGTCTAGGATTTAGTCTTTTAGCTGACTCCAGGTAGGTCAGGTTCTTGTGATCAGTAATTACAGTGATCTTATGTTTGGCACCTTCGAGGAAGTGGCGCCATTCCTTGAAGGCCCATTTGATTGCCAATAATTCCCGATTACCTATATCATAGTTTTTCTCAGTGGCAGAGAATTTGCGGGAAAAAAAGCACATGGGCGAAGCTGAGTGAGGGATGCAGTGCCTTGCGATAGCACTGCTCCCACTCCGACTTCAGAGGCATCTACTTCTACAATAAATGGGCAGTCCAGATCAGGCTGAACCAAAACCGGGTTGGCCACAAAGCACTCCTTTAGCATAGAAAATGCCTGAATTGCCTCAGGGTTCCAATTGGCCACATCTGCCCCTTTCCGGGTCAAATCCGTGAGTGGTTTGGCAATTTCTTAGAAACCCCTGATGAACTTGCGGTAGTAATTAGCAAATCCTAAAAATCGCTGCAGCGCTTTTAGCGATTTGCGTTGTACCCAAGCTTTAATAGGTTGGATCTTGGCAGGATCCATGCGGAACCCTTTGCCTGAGACCATGTACCCTAAAAACTGTACCTCCTCAACAAAAAAAACACATTTCTCCAGTTTAGCAAACAAGGAGTGTTCTCGCAGTCTCTGCAGCACAGAACAGACGTGTTGAGCGTGTGTCACAGGGTCAGCAGAGTAAATCAAAATGTCATCTAAATACACGAAGACATACACCCTACAAATGTCTCTGAAAATATCATTGACAAAGTTCTGAAATACGGCAGGTGCGTTACTGAGTCCGAACGGCATTACAAGGTACTCAAAGTGGCCAAGAGGTGTATTAAACGCGGTTTTTCACTCATCGCCGTCTCTTATGCGGACCAGATTATATGCCCCCCGGAGGTCAAGTTTAGTAAACCAACTGGCTCCCATTAGCTGATTAAAAAGATCAGGGATGAGTGGAAGCGGATACTGGTTCTTTATAGTGATTGAGTTCAATTCCCGGTAGTCAATGCAGGGTCTGAGACCACCATCTTTCTTCTCTACAAAGAAGAATCCGGCCCCAACTGGTGAAATGGATGGTCTAATAAACCCTTTTTTTAAGCTGTCTGCTATATAGTCATTCATGGCCTGACGCTCTGGACCGGAGAGATTAAATAGTCTCCATTTTGGGAGCCGAGCATCCGGAATCAGATCTATAGGGCAATCATACTCTCTGTGTGGGGGTAATTTCTCAGATTCTACAATAGAAAAAACATCCTCATAGTCTCTGAAAGCAAACGGTATGAAGGGGGTTTTTAACCTTAAATTGGTTTACTGCTAATGATATGCAGTTATCCTGACACTGCGAACTCCAGTGTACAACATCAACCAGGTGCCAGTCAATTAAAGGATTGTGCTGGCGTAACCACGGCATTCCCAAAATAACTGCAGAAGATAAATTATCCATCACAAAAAATGACATAAGCTCGGTATGTAATGCTCGCACAGACATAGAAATTTTGTCAGTAACAAATTTAACCGTCTCCTGAGTAATGGATGTGCCATTAATAGCCGTGGTTTTAATAGGGGCATTAAGTCCGAGTAGCGGTACACCAAGATCCCTAGCCGCCAAAGAATCCATAAAATTTCCTTCAGATCCACTATCCACATAAGCTTTTAAACACAGAGATTTCTGACCAATTGAAAGAGAGATAGGTAATAAAACTTTAGCCGCATCTGTACCTGAGCCCCTGGGCAACCCTGTCCAGAGTTGCCCAGGGGCCGATGTCCCAGGAGTGTGGATCTCTGACGTTCAGCTTTCTCCCTGAAGTCTCTAGACTGCAGCATGTTTATGCAGGAAGATGAGAGTGATCCTCCAGACTGAAGCACTGAAGCGAGTAACAGGTGTTCAGGCCAAAAATCAGCTCAGGCAGGAGAAGGAGAAGAAAAAAAAGTTCAGGGAGACTGCATTTGTATATGTTGGATATAAACACAAGAAGCAGGGTTTTTTTTATGGCCGGATTTGATGTGACGTCCGTCCGTGGATCTGGACTGCAGTAGGGACAGCACCCCGAGAAACCCCGAGACCCTTAACCCCTATACAGGGATCTGGAATTGTAGCAAGGCCCAGGGGGTGGCTGTCTGGTGGAGCAGTGCGCCAGAGCAGGACGGTCGCCAATAGGGAAGAAGGCGGGGAAACAAAAACGTAGTCAGAAACCGGGAGAGCAGCGAGGGTACAGAAACGGCAGGCAGTGGCAGAGTCGACAGTCCAGGCTAAGGTCACAAACCGGGAGGGTGGCAAGGTACAAAAACGGCAGGCAGTAGCAGAGTCGAATATCCAGGCCAAGGTCACAAACCGGTAGAATGGCAGAGGTACAAAGTCGTCAGGCAGTAGAGGGGTCAGAAATCCAGGCTGAGGTCAGAGTCAAACAATAGCAAATCACACAGTAGCACATAGGGAAACCAAGAATATATCCAGCGGCTTGCAAGACCAGTCCCAAGGTATTTGAGGGATCAGGTCATCCCTCACAGGCTCCAGGACTGATGATGTCATCAGGACCGCCCCCAGGACCAGGCAAGATGGTGATGCACCAACCCCGGCGCCTCCCAGATGACAAGGCAGGAACAGCAGGCCCTGAGTCTGACGGCGATGTGACAGTCCGGCGCCTCCTAGTGGCCGAGGCCGGGACAGCAGGCCCCAAGGCTGACGGCGATGTGACAGTCCGGCGCCTCCTAGTGGCCGAGGCCGGGACAGCAGGCCCCGAGTCTGACGGCAACGTGACAAGAATGTTGTGAGGTTATACAATCTCTGCGCATAGTGACATCAGCGCCATTTTCAGAGTTGAAGCTTTCGTTGAGACTCCACTTTGGTCTTGGAAGTGCAAGCTAGTTTGTGTCATACATATAGTGCTTTACTTCTACAGCTTTATATTGATATTTGGGCACCATAACATCTGTGCCATTAGAGAACTTAGTTCTCGTTTTTTAATCTTTCCACCGACTCAGCCACGGAAAACTAAGCCATGACTTCCCGGGAGCTGCATCCGCCAATTGCTGACAACGAGGCATGGATGAGCCGACCAGAAAATCAGGGTATGTGAGAGAATATTCCCACCTTATAAAAGGTTTTTTGGGAGGTGATTTCCCTGGGGTAAGCAGCTTTAGGAAACTCAGTGCATCCTCCGCTTTGCCATTCGTAATCATTGGGGGCGTTGCTAGTTGCAGTCTTGTCCCACCTCTGCTTTGTGGTGCTGCAGGGAAGTGATGTATTTAGCTCAAATACTAATCCATTTTTGCTTCTCTCCCTAAACCCCAAAGCAACAGCAGGTTCTATCCATTTAGCCCAAAAGTGTTTTTTTTTATCAAATGTTGCATAATTATATTAAATGTTATTTCTTTATAGGTCAGGCTATGCTTATCCATCAATTGAGATCTTCTCAATGTGACCAGAGATGACCAATTACTATTGGCGGACACCAATCAGATATCACTGCTGTCACTGTGAGAGGGAGACAGGCCAGAACTCCTCTGCGGCAAAGAGGACTAAAGAGCAGGGAAAGAAGCTGCTCTCCACATAGACCGGTACCTGTGGATCGCCCCATGCCAGGGCTGGTGGGGTACTCGGAGCCGGGCCCGTTGGTTTCAATGGGAGTTGTCACAGTGGCCGTGACCCGGTGCGTGGCCCTGGGCGTCCATTGTAAAAGGGGAATGTCAAGCTTGTGGGTGATGATTAAAGTTTATGAGTGAATGATTCGTGATGCCACCTGTGGTGTTCGGCAATGAAGATGTTAAGCCGACGCTGCAGACAGATCCTCTGGGACAGATGGCGTGGTGCAGCAATGATGTTGTGGCCCTCCACAGGTAGGCAAGTAGTCCCAGGGCAGTGTAGATGAAGAGACGGTGAGGGGAGACGTGGATGGTGCACTGTTAGGCACAAAGATGTAGCCGTGCTGAGTGTGTTGGCGCAGGAATAAGTGGCGGACACCAGGGCATGCAGTTCCAAAGCTTTACTCACAGTCTGTTGTGCGTACAGGTGCTCGCATCCATGCCGTGTCCTCCAGGTCAGGAGCTCAGCCAACTTCCAGGCAAGATGAAGTACTCATTTCCAACACTCTGCCAACATATGCCTTTTCTGAACGTCTCCCTTTTTGCGCCTATAATGAAGTACTCTCAGTACTGAGTTACACTGGAGTTCCTCCTGTCAGATGTTCCTATGAACTCTACTTGTACGGCAGACAGCTGTAGCCTGCTTCGGGGACTCCTTACTACCTAGGCCCTGCTCACTCACATTGCTGTTGTGCCCCCAAGTCTTGTGTGGGAATAAAGTGGTGACAACTTCTATTCCTCCGGTGTCTGCTGCAGGGCCATTAGTATCCATACAACCTCGGGGACCGGACCCCGGCCTTGCGCTGTGAACTTGGGAAGGGTTCTGCTCTAACCCTAATCCTTATTCCTCCTCTCCTTATGTTCCGTACTAGTCCTTCTTTCTTATGGAGAGAGTCAGGCTTTCCATCAATGTCCCTTTCCTGTGCCAGCAGACCCAGGTCACTGAGGTCGGCTGCAGCACTTCCTTCATCCATCCCACTCAGGGGATCCTCTCTTCTCCTCTGACTCTGTCAGACTGACTAAATCCTAAACTCTTCCCGCTCTTATGGTGCCAACTAAACTCCACCCACCTCCCAGCATACTTCGTGTTCCAAGCAGGGAGCCACCAAAGGGTGCTTTGCTACACTACTGTGTTGTGTGGGATGCAGGTGTTGGAGCGTGGTCAGGTGTCTCCATCTTACCCGGATGGTGGGGTACCACACCTCAGGAGGAGGTGCAGTACCTCTGTGGCGACTGAACCCTCAGGGGCGCCACACCTACAGAGACCTCCAAAGAAACATCACAGAGTGGAAGGGATGACAGTGGATCCTCAAACACCACCACTGAGTTTGAGTTCAGACGGCCATTTCCCGTTACACCCATTCGCAGACCCAGGGAGTTTCCAGCTGCAGGTGGATTTCCTGTACAATTACAGCAGGCAAACCGTATATTTAACATCATCTTTCAGCAGCAGGGGATGGGAATGATGACGCCTCCGCCACAGATGCGGCCACCATCACCACCTGCACAATATCATCTGCTGCAGGAAAGGCAGCAGACATGCGAGCGCAGCAAATTAGGGGTCTCCCAACAAGAGCTGTAACAACTCAGGAGGAGGCAGAGTCGTGTGTCATCTGCATGACGGAGTATGAGACCGGAGAGGACGTCACATTGCTGCCATGCCACCATTGTTTCCATCAGGGTTGCATCTCTACCTGGCTCAGCTCCAACCTTCGGTGCCCCCTGTGTCGCAAACACTGCTTCCTTCTAAAATTCAAAGGAGCATCTTAAAGCTTCAAGGAAGGAGCTAAGAGTTTGTCAGTGAGTCCATCTTGTAATTCAGCCCAGGTAAGAGAGAACTTGCAGGTTATAACTGTATTATTTTCAGATGCTAAAAAAATAATTCCCCTTTACTTCTATTCTGTCTTTTCTTTAGTTTACTATCAGCTTTGGGTAACATCGCACCAAGCATAAAGGGCTACTACCACCGACAGTCACAGAGAATACCCGTTTTCTGTCACACAGTTCTCAGATGAGGAGCGATGAACAGCGGTCTTCTGTCTATGACTTTGAGACCCCGATAGTCTATGCTTCGTCTCAGAGACCCATCTTTATTTTTATGAAGAAGAAACCTGCTCCTATACATGGAGATTTTTGTATGAACCCCCTTCTCTCTCTTCTGTGAGGAGATTCTGAGGAGAAATTGAAAGTCAGAAGTTTATTACAAGAATCATCAGGAAACGTCTGTGTGCAATGGGCCAACGTTTCCATCACGTCACCTTGTTCATGGCCTACAATATATATCATAAAGAGCGTTCTACCAATCATACTGATTTTGTGTCTTCCAGCTTATTTGGATGGTATGCATATTGGAAACGCCATACCACAGTGCACAAAGCAGGTGATAGATGATAAATGTCTATTGAGAAAGTAGAAGTAAAAACAGCAGAAAGAATTAAATATCTAGTGAGAAGTGACCAGGCCCGGATTGGCAATATAACCAACCGGGCATTTTCCCTCTGGGCCGCTGTCACGTGGGCCGCGGGCGGCAGCGCCCGATCATCTGGCCGCTTGCCAGCGGCTGCGGCCACTGTTGCTCCTGCCGCCGGCCCTCTGCGGGCACGGCAGTGATAGTTTCAAGTTCCTCCCTCACTGCAGGGAGATAAGCCGCCACGCACCCCATCCTCGCCGTAGCATGAGACCTCCTCCCCCCCCGCAGCCACTCACAGCATCGCACTTGCTTGCCTGCTCGCTCTGTTCGCAGGACCTGTGATGAGGTCACAGGAGGGGAGGAGTCAGGGGGGTCACATGATCAGGAGCCTTTGTCCAGACCCCCGACATGTCACCCCTGACTCCGCCCCTCCTGTGACCTCATCACAGGTCCTGTGCGCTCAGCCTTGCCTCTACCGTCTGCAAGACTCTGCTTTGCTGTTGTCATGGTGCTGGTTGAGGTAAGTATGTGTGGGGTCAGGATTTACAGTGTAGATGTAGCAGAGCCGTGTGTGTACGAGGTGTACGGAGCGGAGCCGTGTGTGTACGAGGTGTACGGAGCGGAGCCGTGTGTGTACGAGGTGTACGGAGCGGAGCCGTGTGTGTACGAGGTGTACGGAACGGAGCCGCGTGTACGAGGTGTACGGAGCGGAGCCGCGTGTACGAGGTGTACGGAGAGGAGCCGCGCGTACGAGGTGTACGGAGCGGAGCCGCGTGTACGAGGTGTACGGAGCGGAGCTGTGTGTACGAGGTGTACGGAGCGGAGCCGTGGGTGTACGAGGTGTACGGAGCGGAGCCGTGTGTGTACGAGGTGTACGGAACAGAGCCGCGTGTACGAGGTGTACGGAGCGGAGCCGTGTATACGAGGTGTACGGAGCGGAGCCGTGGGTGTACGAGGTGTACGGAGCGGAGCCGTGTGTACGAGGTGTACGGAGCGGAGCCGTGGGTGTACGAGGTGTACGGAGCGGAGCCGTGGGTGTACGAGGTGTACGGAGCGGAGCCGTGTGTACGAGGTGTACGGAGCGGAGCCGTGTGTACGAGGTGTACGGAGCGGAGCCGCGCGTGTACGAGGTGTACGGAGAGGAGCCGTGTGTGTATGAGGTGTACGGAGCAGAGCCGTGTGTGTATGAGGTGTATGGAGCGGAGCCGTTTGTACGAGGTGTACGGAGCGGAGCCGTGTGTGTACGAGGTGTACGGAGAGGAGCCGTGTGTGTATGAGGTGTACGGAGCGGAGCCGTGTGTGTATGAGGTGTACGGAGCGGAGCCGTTTGTACGAGGTGTACGGAGAGGAGCCGTGTGTGTACGAGGTGTATGGAGCGGAGCCGTGTGTATGAGGTGTACGGAGCGGAGCCACGCGTGTACGGAGCGGAGCCGTGTGTACGAGGTGTACGGAGCGGAGCCGCGCGTGTACGAGGTGTACGGAGAGGAGCCACGCGTGTACGAGGTGGACGGAGTGGAGCCGTGTGTGTATGGAGTGGAGCCATATGTGTACGGGATGTACGGAGCGGAGCCAAGTGTGTACAAAGCATACAAAGCGGGCTTTTCCCACGGACACAGGAGTACACGGCGGAGCCCAGAGGAGCATTTTAAAACACACACATGACGTTCCACCTGAAGTGATGTGCTGAAAGCTGACCGGAAATGAGATAATTTCTTGAGGAGATTGTGACGGAACCAGGAATGCTTCAGATCCATCACCGTGTCCTCCTCCGACAGCGCAGACAGCAGGATCGCCTTGGAATCGGGGATGCCGGCCAGGTGAGCGGATCATGATATGTCCTGCATCGGGAGGCTCAGGTGGGCACTACAATGGGAGCCGGGCTGCTATAGTATCTTTGTAGAATCTTTCTTTATTTCTTTCTCTCTTTTTCTTTCTTTCTCTGTTCTTTCATTCTCTGTTCTGTCTTTCCCTCATTTTCTTTCTCTCTGTTCTTTCTTTCTCTCTCTAATCTTTCTTTTTTCTCTCTCTGTTCTTTCTTTCTTTTTCTTTCCTCTCTTTCTCTCTGTTCTTTCTTTCTTTTCTTTACTTCTTTCTTTCTCTCTCTGTTCTTTCTCTGTCTCTCTCTGTTCTTTCTTTCTTTCCCCTCTTTCTTTCTCTCTCTGTTCTCTCTCTGTCTCTCACTGTTCTTTCTTTGTCTCTCACTGTTGTTTCTTTCTTTCCACTTTCTTTCTCGCTCTCTCTGTTTTCTTTTTTCTCTCTCTCTCTGTTTTCTCTCTTCCTTAGTGCCAGTCAGTGTGCCCATAATGCCAGCCACTGTGCCCTCAGTACCAGTCAGTGTGATCAGCAGTGCTAAATGGGTGCGATTAGGTGTGGACATGGGTGTGACTAGTTGTGAAATGGGTGTGGCTGGGCGTGGCCACAGTCTTTGTCCATCTTTCCCTTCTTCAAAAGTTGGGAGGTATGATAGGGGCGGCTATGACCAGGGAGTCTGGTTGCCCAATAGAGAGCAGTTCTGCCAGGAATTCTGTAATCATGCATACAAAAGGGGATAGAGATTTGGGAGGAGTACTGTACCTAAAAGCAATAAATAGGACTGAGCTGAAATACTGGGCACAGCTGTGACTACATGTTATATAGTCGTGTTAATCTCCTCTCACTTCTTGTAAACTACAAGTGTACAAAGATATTATATAGTCACCATGTGACTAGTGGGCCTGTGTAACTTCAAATGCCAGGGCTGAATTTTGGTCCCAGTCCGGCCCTGGAAGTGACCATGACTTGCTGCACATATCATCCGTCTTTTGTGCCTTCTCCTGACCTCTTCTGGCTTTACAAGCTGTGAAGTGGATAGGATGGTCTGTTCTTTTAGCAGCTTCCGCTTGGAGCCGCCACTATTTTATAGATATTTTTATATATTTTTAATGTAATTTGGGATGTGACAAAAGACATTTCAAGTAAAACCCCTCCAGAGCTTTCCTGAAGTGCTTTTGTGGCACCCCTGAGGCTCAGTCGCCACAGAGGTACTGCACCTTCTCCTAAGGTGTGGTGCCCCACCATCCAGGTAAGTTGGGGGCTCCTGACCACGCTCCAACACTCGCACCCCACACAATAGAGTAGTTCAGCAAAGCCACATTGCGGCTCTTTTCCTAAAGAGAGGCAGAGCACCTTTGGTGGTTCCCTGCTTGGAACACTAAACGTGCTGGGAGGTGGGTGGAGTTTAGAGCACATAAAAGAGCGGGATGGTTTAGGATTACAGGTCAGTCGGTCAGTCAGTCAGTGAGTGAGGCTGAGCGAGGAAGCCATTCGGAGAGGAGTGGGGATCCCTGGAAGAGGGATGAAGGAAGGAGTGCTGCAGCTGCCTCAGTGATCTGAGCCAGCTGGCACAGGAAAGGAAAGAAGGAGAAAGACATTGAACTGAAGCCTGAGCTTCCATAGGAGAGAAAGACAAGTACGGAACGTAGGAGTAAAAGGGAACACAGAGGACGTGGGTAAGAGGAAGAACCCTGCCTAGAAGTTCTAAGCGCAAGGCCGGGGCCTGGTCCCCGAGGTTGTATGGACACTAATGGTTCTGCAGCAGACACCGGTGAAGTAGTGGGCTGTAAATGCACTACTCCCATCTAAGACTTGAGGGCACAACAGCAACACGGATATAGAGCCGGGACTTAGGAGTAGAGAGTCCCCGAAGAAGGCTACAGCTATCTGCCGTGCAAGTAGAGTTCTTGGGAACATCTGTCAGGAGGAACTCCAGTGTAACTCAGTGCTAGGAGTACTTCACACTTAAAGGCGCTATAGAGGAGACGTTCAGAAAAGGCACATAAGTTGGCGGAGCGTGGAAGGGAGCATTCCATCTTGCCTGGAGGTTGACTGAGTCCCTGACCCGGAGGACACGGCACAGAAGCGGGCACTACAGACTGTGAGTAAAGCTTTGGAACTACATGCCCTGGTGTCCTCCATTCCTTCCTGCGTCTGTCCGCCTGGCACTGCTACATCCCCTACGCCGGACACTACACCATCTAAGTGTCTCTTCACCTATCCTGCCCTGGGACAACAGCCCTGCCTGTGGAGGGCTATAACATCATTGCTGCACCACACCATCTGTCCCAGAGGATCTGTCTGCAGCGTCGGCTTAACACCTCCCTTGCCGAACATGACAGGTGGCGTCACGAACTATTCATCTAACTACATTCCACCATTCACAACATCTTCCTATTCATTGGGCGCCCAGGGCCACGGTTCGGGTCACCGTTGCTGTGACACGTCCCGCCGATACCGGCCCGGTACCGAGTACCCCGCGGCCCTGGGAGGGCGACCCACTTTCCTACAGCATAAACTCTGCAGATATGCCGAGATGTAACAGCCGCCATGTGCACACACCTCACAGCGAGCTGTTATGAGGTCGGGGATACAAGGACTTGGGCTGGAGTTGCACTAAGTGGTTTGTGCAGAGACACCACAATCCTCCAATACATCTAGTAGTGAGTCCTCCATAACGCCACACATGATATACAGTGGGTATGGAAAGTATTCAGACCCCTTTACATTTTTCACTCCTTGTTTCATTGCAGCCATTTGGTAAAATCAAAAAAGTTCATTTTTTTCTCATTAAAGCACATTCTGCACCCCATCTTGACTAAAACAAACAGAAATGTAGACATTTTTGCAAATTTATTAAAAAAGAAAAACTGAAAGATCACAGGGTCATAAGTATTCAGACCCTTTTCTCAGTATTGATTAAAAGCACCCTTTTGAGCTAGTACAGCCATGAGTCTTCTTGGGAATGATGCAACAAGTTTTTCACACCTGGATTTGGGGATCCTCTGCCATTCTTCCTTGCAGACCTTCTCCAGTTCCGTCAGGTTGGATGGGAACGTTGGTGGACAGCCATTTTCAGGTCTCTCCAGAGATGCTCAATTGGGTATAGGTCAGGACTCTGGCGGGGCCAGTCAAGAATGGTCACAGAGTTGTTCTGAAGCCACTCCTTTGTTATTTTAGCTGTGCACTTAGGGTCATTGTCTTGTTGGAAGGTGAACCTTTCGCCAAGTCTGAGGTCCAGAGCACTCTGAAAGACGTTTTCATCCAGGATATCTCTATACTTGGCCGCATTCATGTTTCCTTCAATTGCAACCTGTCAGCCTGTCCCTGCATCTGAAAAACACCCCCATAGCATGATGCTGCCACCACCATGTTTCACTGTTGGGATTGTATTGTGCAGGTGATGAGCAGTGCCTGGTTTTCTCCACCCATACCACTTAGAATTATCACCAAAATGTTCTAGCTTCGTCTCATCAGACCAGAGAATCTTATTTGTCATAGTCTGGGAGTCCTTCATGTGTTTTTTCGCAAACTCGATGCGAGCTTTCATATGTCTTGCACTGAGAAGAGTTTTCAGTAGGGCCACTCTGCCATAAAGGCCCGACTGGTGGAGGGCTGCAATGATAG
The DNA here is from genome assembly GCF_039654945.1 of Dendrobates tinctorius. Taxonomy (NCBI): domain Eukaryota; kingdom Metazoa; phylum Chordata; class Amphibia; order Anura; family Dendrobatidae; genus Dendrobates; species Dendrobates tinctorius. Next base: position 20,756,652 of record NW_027361700.1, read on the forward strand.
TTGACTTTGTCTAACTTTCCCCCATCTCCCTACTGCATCTGTGGAGCTCAGCCACAGTGATCTTGTGGCTCTTTACCTCTCTCACCAAGGATCTTCTCTCACGATTGGTCAGTTTGGCTGGATGACCAGGTTTAGGAAGATTTTTGGGGGTCCAAAATTTCTTCCATTTAAGGATTATGGAGGCCACTGTGCTCTTAGGAACCTTGAGTACTGCAGAAATTCTTTTGCAACCATGGCCAGATCTGTTCCTTGCCACAAATCTGTCTCTGAGCTCTTTGACCAGTTCCTTTGACCTCATGATTCTCATCTGGTCTGACATGCACAGTGAGCTGTGAGGTCTTATATAGACAGGCGTGTGCCTTTACATTCGAATAAGATGACGGTCATCCCGGTCAGTGGAGAGTCATTTTCGCCCTCTTCCGGTCTGTAGGTTTGTTGTCCCCAATGTCTGCTGCTTGACCTTGTTGTAATGGACTGTTATCTTAGAAATTTTAAGGATGGAGGCAACATGACACTCACTGTATCCCTCTGCTAGTAAAGCCAGAATTGAGCCCTTCTTTTCCTCACTCAAGACTTTTCTTTTCAACTCCTTTGGCATGGTTAAAAGTTATTTTTTCATTCCGATTCCTTTTGGGATATTACTAGCACTTGTTTTGCCATCCAGCTTGTCCTATTGCAAGAGGATTGTGAACACCACAGCAGGATTTTTTATGCTTTCCTTCGTTAAATAAGATTTGGTTCAGGTGATCACCTAATCAGAAGCACATGAAGTAGAATGAGGTGTACTCAGGTTGAAATTCAACTGACACTGGAATGGAATGGCTGTCAGACATGTATAGAAGCTGATTTTTATAAAACTGTGCAGTGGTCTCTTAATTTTTGCCAGAGCTACATAGGAACTGTGGGGTGGAGGGGACAATTATACTATATAGGAGGCTGTGAAGTGGACCAACATACTATATAGGGGCTGTGGGATGGACCATCATACTATATAAGAGGCTGTGAGGTGCACAATCATACTATACCAGATGCTGTGGGGTTGACCATCATACTATATAAGGGGCTGTGAGGTGCACAATCATACTATACAAGATGCTGTGGGGTGGACCATCATACTATATAAGGGGCAGTGAGGTGCACAGTCATACTATACAAGATGCTGTGGGGTTCGCTATCATACTATATAAAGGGCTGTGAGCTGCACGGTCATACTATACAAGATTCTGTGGGGTTGGCTATCATACTATATAAGGGGCTGTGGGGTGGACCATCATACCGTATAAGGAACTGTGAGGTGGCCCATCATGCTATAGAGGAGGTTGGGAGGTAGACCATCATAACATATAGGGGGCTGGGTTGGGTAGCTGTGGTAGATGTTATACTGCATAAGGTAGCTGTGGTAGACATTATACTGTGTGGGGTGGCTGTGGAGGTGATCATACTATGTGGAGGTTTTTATTGGCCATTATACTGTGAAGGGAGCTATGGTGACCATCATGCTGTATTGGGTGGTTATGGGGGACATCATACTGTATGGGGGGGTTTTGATAGATATCATACTTTATATAGGGGCCTGTGGTGGACATCATGCTGTATATTTTGGCTGTGGTGAATACCATGACCTATAGCCCATGTAGGGGCATCTTACTGTGTGTGGTCATCATACTCTATACGAGTCATGAAAGGGGTATCCTAGTGGGTGAGACCACTTAGGGGCTTCAGTAGGGGCAAAATAATTCTGCAAGTGCTGCAATACATATCCCTCACCATGACTTAAATAAGCCCTAATCCCATAAAATTTTTATTCTCTTAATATATTGTAATCATATTATACAGCACAGTGTACTTACAACTCCTCTTTTTTATCCAGTTAATTCTTCTTGTTTCTCTCCTCTATGTAGAAACAGGAAGTCTCTTGCCCTGCATTTATCATTCCCCTCTTCATCTCCCCCTGCCAGGGACTTTTGTAGTGACTTATGACTCATACAGGGAAAATTGACCTCCTGTTTCTACATAGAGCTTAGAAGGATTCAGCTAGTCAGTTTTCAATTGCTGTATTTTGCAGATTATAAGACACACTGGATTATAAGATGCACCCCAAGTTTTGAGGAGAAAAATAGGAAAAAAAAACTTTTTATAATAAAATGGTGGTGGTGCCTCTTATAATCCAAGTGTCTTATTGCTTACTGGGGGGTGGTGGCTACGGTGAAGCGGGGTCCCAGGGTCGTTGCTGGAGGAGGTAAGAGTGGCGCGTTGCCGAGATCTCAATCTGAACATGCACCGCCCCGGCAGCCATTTTCCTGGAGGCCACTACATCGCAGTAATGGATATGCAGGGGGCTCCGGGCTTTCACAAAATGCTGGCGGAAACCCCCGCACCATAGAGCACCGCAGCCATTTTCACCCGTAGCGGCGCACATCGGAACACCCCCTCATCCCAGCCTGCGTCCTGCAGCAACGCACCACTCTTGTCTCCTCCAGCAGCGACCCTGGGACCCCGATCCACCGCGGCCAGTAAGGTGCATCTGCATTATACGATGCACCCCCATTTTCCAACCCCAAATTTAGGGGAAGAAAGTGCATCTTATAATCCGAAAAATACGGTATGTGATGTCATATCTGGGTAGAAAGGCAAAATGAGCAATTGTGAGTATAATGCTATATAATATGATGTCTGCAATATATTAAGGGGATACAAATTTTGATGGGAGGAGTGGTTCTTTAGAAAGTTGAGAGGTATGCCTTTCAGTGACTGTGACATTTGATATGGGGCACCTGTTATATATATATACGCCCCTGCCCTGGGGCATTATTAGAATAAAGAGGTATGGAGTGTCATTATTAAAAGGAAGCACAATGGGGAGGTATTGTTATAAAAAAGACACATTGGAGGATCGTTGCAAAAATGGAAGGCAAGAATATAGAACCTTGCGATTCAAAAACGATTTTCATTAATATCAACGCCTTTCTCAAGGTATAATAACCAAGTGAGTCGTTATCATTATAAGGGAATCATAGGAGGAATAATAATATTATTTTAACGCCTTAATGACCATCAATACATCTTTTAACTGACATGAGATATAAGAGACTAGCATCCCCATACAAGTAACAATCCAGCAGCTGTCAGCTGTACACTATAGCTGACAACTTGCTGCATCAGCCACGATCAGTGTTGTCACCGTCCATATCTGTTTAACCCCTTAGAGGCTGCTGCCAATACAGACAACTTCATATAAATGTTTAAAAGAGTGTGGCTTCTCCCTCTTTATCCCTATTGGCACCCTGAGATCATGATTGTGTGGTCCTGATGTTTGCCATGTCAATTCACTAGCAAATAGTGGCCTTAGAGTCTGCTGGCTATAGTAACATGTACAAAAGTCAGTGACAATTAGGTGGTGAAAATCAACTTTTTCATTCCTGACATGCCACTTTGTATTAATTCCTGAAAAGCACCTGAAGGGTTAATAAACTGTCTGATAGCAGTTTTCAGTATGTCACAAGGTGTTGTTTTTAAAACAGTATAACTTTGGGGGATTTCCCAATATATAGGACCCCTAAAGTAACTTCAAATCTGGATAGGTCCCTAAAAACAATAATTTTGCAAATTTCCTTGAAAAAATGAAAAATTGCTGCTACATTTTTAAACTTCCTAAAATGCTAACAAAATAAAGTACAATTTTACAAATGGCGCTGATGTAGAGCAGACATGTGGGAATTATTATTTATTAATTTTTTGCTATGGCATGACTATCTGAGTTAAAGGGATAATAATTCAAAGTTTGAAAATTGCTATTTTTTACAATTTTTGTCAAATTTCTGATATTTTTTTATAAATAAACACAAAACATATCAACCTAAATTTACCATTATCATAAAGTATAATGTGTCACGAAAAAGCATTCTCAAAATCACTGGAAGTTGTTGAAGCGTCCCAGAGTTATTACCACATAAAGTCACACTGGTCAGATTTTTATAATTTGGCTCTGTCACTAAGGGGTTAATTGTTATAATTATTATTATTATTATTATTATTATTATTATTATTACTAATAAAGCAGCACAGGGGTGTTTTTATTATTATAAAGTGGTAGAGGGTCATTATTATAAGGGTTCAAGGGAAAGTTTCATTAAATGAGGCACAGGGGAATGATTATAAGGCAACACAAGGACATTATTCCTGTGTGGTGCTGTATAGCTGTAAGGATGCACAGGGGAGCATTAATGTGAGGGGGCACAGGGGGCTGTTATTTCTATAGGGTGCTGTATAACTGTAAGGAGGCAAAGCATTATTACTATGAGGAAGTACAGAGGGAACATTATTAGTGTGTAGGGGTACGCACTGTTATTGCGTGGGGCACAATAGGAGGGTACAATTACTACTGTAAATGGGGCAAAGAAGGGGCATTATCACTATCTACAGCATTGTTAATTAGCACTATATAGTTTGTGTAGAATTTGAGGAAGGTCCTGCAAAGGCAGTAAATCAAGGATGTGTGTGTGTTATATTTTAAAGGGACGAATTATGGATGGAAGAAGAGGTCATGCCGGTCTAGGCCAAATGGGAAAGAAAAGGGAAAATTAATGGCGATAATCAGTGACAACATTACTAGTAACAGCAGTGTGTACAGTACCCACATAAATGGTCTGCAGAGCCCAGGTGCTGAACTGATCACTGTATGGTGGTGATAATAGTGCTAGTACAGTGATTTTGGTGAAAGCTTCTCCAGGCTTGAAGTCTGTAGTCACTCTATGTGCAGTATTATTATTCAATCTTATATAACGATATTATTAAAAATATTAGTCTTTTAGTAAATATTGATGTTCCCCAGGTAGAGTAATATTAGTAATACATCTCCATCTGATGCTTTGGGACGGGGACACCATGGGCCTGTGTGCTTTCAAATGCCAGGGCTGCATTTCAGTCCCAGTCCGTCCATGTCCACCTTCGTGTGCAGCCGAGTGAGCCTATCTACTGTACCACACTGCGTACAGGTGCAGAAGTCTCATTGAATGTTGCCGAAATTCTTTGTTGCAGTGATTATCTCAATCAATTGTGCAACAAAATATTGCTATGGGTACCATCATTCTTGTCCAAGCAATTTTCCTTAATTTGTTTTGTCATTTTATTTTTCATTTGTACCACAATAAAAAGCAATGTCAGATTTTCATTTGCTGACATTCAGTAAATTTAAACTAAAGATTACTTTTGCAGATTCCAGAGATTTCAGTGACCATTGTAGGTTTTTCTTACCTTAAAGGGAATCTGTCACCTCCTTTTTCCGATATGAGCTGCTGCCACCGCCATCAGGGGCTTATCTTCAGCATTCTGTAATGCTGTAGATAAGCCCCGGATGTAACTTGAAAGATAAGAAAAACAAGTTAGATTATACTCACCCTGGGGTCCGGTCCATTCCGGTCCGATGGGTGTCGCCGTCCGGTCTGGGTCCTCCCATCTTCTAGCGATGATGTCCTCCTCCTTCCTTCTGCCGCGGCTCCTGGCCAGGCGTACTTTATCTGCCCTGTTGATGGCAGAGTAAAGTACTGCAGTGCGCAGGCGCTGGACCTCTCTGACCTTTCCCAGCTCCTGTGCACTGCAGTACTCTGCTCTGCCCTCAACAGGGCAGATAAAGTACGCCTGGCCAGGAGCCGCGGCAGAAGTACGGAGGAGGACATCATCGCTAGAAGATGGGAGGCACCAGACCTTGACACCCATCGGAACGGACCAGACCCCGAGGTGAGTATAATCTAACTCGTTTTTCTTATCTTTCAGGTTACATCAGGGGCTTATCTACAGTATTACAGAATGCTGTAGATAAGCCCCTGATGGCTGTGGCAGCATCTCATATCAGAAAAATGAGGTGACAGATTCCCTTTAAACAGAAGGGTACCAACAACTTTGTCCACGTCTGTAAATTATTGAAATCCAGGCTATTTCTCAGCATTGCCAAAGCTGGAAACAACTGTATGCGCTGCTTAGCTAAGAGCAGAACTGGGAACACTTGAGATTGTTGTATCTGGATGTAAACTAGACTATTCTCATTCAATAACAGCAGCAAATGTAAAACACCTAGAGTTACTGAAATACAAACTAGGAGAAAGTTGTAGAACTTTTCATTCATTTCGTAATTAAACTTTATTTACAAAAAAAGGGAAAAAGCTTTTTAATGATCATGTCCACAGAATGTAATTCAGGAACAAAGTCAATCAGCAACATCCTTCTGGCAACTATACTATCTCCTTAGGGCAGAGGTGGGCAGACAGCGGCACTCAGTTCAGGAAACCATGACTGATGAGGGGGCTTTGTCTGTGCTCATCAGTGGAGTAGACTCATCTCATCTTAGTATAATAGTGACATGCTTCATTCATCTAAATCTCCTGTCCTGGCAGACAGACTAGGATCTTGATCACAGCAGGGGCACCAAGCAATTGGGCTATTGCCAAACATTAGTGATATGACCAATGAAGATCCTTATGAAAACAAAAGTTATATTTGGACCTTGTATAAAATATGTTTGGGGATAGCACAAATCTAATAAGGGTTCATGTATTCTCCATTGTCATTAGGAATTATTTCATTAGGTAATGATGAGCTATGAGCAGCTATACAAAGATTACTGCTAAGAAAGACTATAACCATATTATGTTTAGTAAATAGTTGCTATCAGTGGGCATTGTTAGGTTACTTCAAGGTAACAACATTTCAGTTACAGAGTAACTAGCAGACAATTCAGTAGTTACATATTAGCTATTTATGATGCCTGGCATTATGGCTGCAGGGCACGGTCTATGTTTTTATACAAACATCTTTATTTCTTTTCTTGGAATCATAGGCATGCATCATACAACATGATCTGCCATAATAAAGGCAATAGAGGGGCACAGATGATGCATTTATGATGTTTCGTTTTAACAAAAGTAGAGGATAGTGCATGTCAGGGATGATGTCCAAAAATGGATCTAAGGCACAATATAATGGAACTTGACAGGCCCCCAAAACCGCCACCATTTATTTACCTGTGGGCATGAAAAACATGATTTGCAAGTGTAGCGTCATAGCTTTTTACAATTCTCTGCCTCCCTGACAATCCCAGTAATCCAGGCGTACGCTTCATGTCTTAGGATGGTTTCAAATTTGCGTATATGTGCGCAGAGTTTGATCCGCATAGATCCGCATGCGTCATGCGTACATATATTTAACATGGTGTACGCAGTGACATGCGTTTGCATGCGTTCGCATGCTTTTGCATATGCATGCGTCGCTTCGCGGTGTGCAGCGGGGCGAACGCAACATGTTGCATTTTTTGAGGCGTCAAATATGCGCAGGCATGCGCATGCGGATGAGTGCGTAAAAAACATGCATCACTGTCTATGGGAACGCATTGGTACACGAGGACATGTGTACGCATGTGTTCGATACGCATGCGTTCTTCAAAATGTAAATAGAAATCCTATGAGACACAACCATTTTTGTCTGATGTCATAGATATCGAACGCATGCGCATAAACAGCGCAACCGCATGCAAAACGCATACAAATGCAGCGTTTTTGCCGTCATGTGTAAGATGATGCGTTTTGCATGCGTTTGCGCATACAGATGATACGCTGCGGACTCAAACGCTAATGTGAACCCAGCCTTAATTGACAGACTGCGCATAGCCAGGGAGGCAGCGGTGATGTAAAACATTGCCAGTCTCGAGAGCCAGTGGTAACTGCTGCTAAGTTCTGCGTCACTGTCGCCTCCCTAAACATGCGCAATGTTCCGATGAAGCTGGGGCGCATACACCTGACTTAATGTGCATTGTCAGGGAGGCAGCGGTGATGTAAAACATTGCCAGTCTCGAGAGCCAGTGGTAACTGCTGCTAAGTTCTGCGTCACTGTCGCCTCCCTAAACATGCGCAATGTTCCGATGAAGCTGGGGCGCATACACCTGACTTACTGTGCATTGTCAGGGAGGCAGCGGTGATGCAGGACTTCGTGAGCATTTACCCCAAGCTATTGCTGCTGTCTGTGTCTTATGTCTCTGCTTACTCTTTGGACATGCACAGTGTGCCTCTGAAATCAGGGGTGCTCTTGTAAATTATGTTACTCAAGACCATCTACCACAGAGGCATGATAACATGATGACTAGTCTGGGGAAAGCAACAACCCTACAATCACCCACAAATTAGCATATCGCCACTGCACTTATAAAAAATGTTTTAGCATATGTAGTAAAGTAATAAAAAGGGCTTGTTAGGAGGGGTATAAAGATAGCAATAACTACATGATGGTGGTTTAGGGGCATGGTGAAGCTGTCAGGTTCCCCTTAAATGTGTGCAACAATTCCTATCTTCTGACATGCCATAAAAACAATCTATAGCCAGATAGTGTCTTTCTTGGGTAAGACAGAGTAAAGCCTGAGGGGGCTCTAGGAGATTTTGGTGTTTATATTAGTTATGAGGATATCCTTCATTGTATGGTATAATATATGACATGTCCTCATGCACCCTTCCAGAGAGGTATGCAGGAGAGCAGTGGTAGAAGAATGGCCAACATAGGCAAGAATTATTTGAAGGGTTCGAGCTAATACTAATCTTGGGACGTAACATCCGCAGTGCTCCTAGCAAGACTGCAGCTTACGCAGATGATCATTAGCAACCCAGCTGTTTCTTTGCTGAGTCTGATGGCAGAATTCCATTTATACAATGGCTTATCTAATTCAAAATTAATTTCTCCAAGTCGGAAGTCATGAATATTATTATCCCCTCATCTACGGTAGCACCCTTGAAAGAAACACTTAACCTTATGTGGGCTAATTCAGTGTAAAATATTTGGGAATCTTCCTACCCAGAGACATAGATTTTATATATTTGCTTAATTTCGCTAAATTACTTTAATCGGTGAGGGAGAACTGCACAAGATGGACGAGAAACGCCTTTACATGGTTGGGGAGAAGTGCAATTTTCAAAATGAACATTTTACCTCGAATTTTATATGTCACACAAGCTCTCCCTATTAGGCCTCTTTCACACTTCAGTTTTTTTGCATCAGTTCAAATCCGCCAAAAAGTCATTCAAGCGGATCCGTTGTAAACTGATGTGAACGGATGGAACAGGATCCGTTTTTAGACGGATCCAGAAAATGCGGAAATTTAAAGGAAATGCTGGCTGGGGAGAGAGAGAGAGAGAGAGAGAGAGAGTCCCCTGTCCTTCTTCAGAATTTAGCATCAGTACAAACCAAGTAAATTTGGCCCGGCAAATTAGAAGATCTATGTTACAGTGCTCCAAACCTTCAGGGGGTATAGCGCTGTTCAAATTCAGATCTTAACTATATTGCCTCCCACCTGTCTAGAATATTGGACAGGTGTATTAATGGCCCCGGAAAAGCATGGGTCGGGAATGAGCAAAGATTTACAAATATCCATCTCATATTGGCCCCCTGGTTTGACTCTTTGATGGTCAAAGCACTTAAAACACATCCCACAATTGGGGTTACTCTGGCTTGCTGTTCCTTTCCTGTAGTGCATGACCATATCATACCTCAATACTCTTACATGTTTCCCATTTTTGGCGATCCATTTTTCCCCTCGATGATAGTGTTTTCCGAGTTTGGATAAAGAGGGGCCATTTCAGAGTTCGTCATTTTGGAGCAGGACACCTTTGGCGTTTTAAAGGATCATCTCCTTGATATTTCTTCACCATCCACCCTAGATGAATGGACAGTAGGTCAACTATTGCATTTTTTTTCAGTCACTCCCTCCTAGAGCCTTCTATAATAGTGAGAAAATGATTTTCGAGACTGATTGCACAAGTGCAGGACCTCTGAGGCACACCTTGTAATTTACATACTCGCTACTGATTAACCCAGCAGACCTCCCGGTTGACAGCTTTCAGACACAGTGGGAAAGTAATTTAGGCTTCTCTTTATCAAAAGATAAGAGGAGGCAAATTTTTACTTTAACGCATAAAGTCTCGATTTGTACTCATTTCCATGAGGCCCGTTATAAATTGCTGTCTCGATAGTATAGAGTCCCATCTCGACTATATTTTCCCTGAGACTAGTCCAAAGTGTTGGCGATGTGGCAGTGAGGAAGAGGATCCTCTACACATTTTTTGGTAATACAAACTAATCACTCCTTTTTGGGACAAAGTACAATCAGCGATAGGAAGGCTCACTGACCTTGTGACTGACCTGACTCCAGCTCTTGTCCTCCATAACTGCAAGATCCAGCTAAAACATACAAGCATATATTGAGGCATCTAATTGTGAAGGCTTGGGCATCCATCCCCCTGCTCTGGAAAAAAGATACCCTTCTGACAATCGCCCATTGATTTTCTAAAATTAATGAAGTGATGTTGATGGATGAATTGACCTCTACAACAACTCCTATAACCGTTTTTATAAAACTTGGTTTTATTGGCTTAAGTTTTAATTTTTTGCTGAGTACCGGGCATACATTAATAATAATCTTTATATAGCGCTAACAAATTCCGCAGCGCTTTACAGTTTTGCACACATTATCATCGCTGTCCCTGAAGGCTCACAATCTAAATTCCCTATCAGTATGTCTTTGGAAGGAAACCGGAGTGCCCGGAGGAAACCCACGCAAACACAGGGAGAACATACAAACATCTTGCAGATGTTGTCCTTGGTGGGATTTGAACCCAGGACCCCAGCGCTGCAACGCTAACCACTGAGCCACCGTGCTGCCCATACATTGAGGATCATCGAACACAGGACCTGTAGTCTAATAACCCCCCATTCTTCCCTTTCTTTCTTCCGCTGTGCTTTCTCTACTGCTTTCTTTCTTTCTTTCTTTCTTTCTTTCTTTCTTTCTTTCTCTTTATCTGCTTTTCTATTACCTGACATTTTATATTTTGTGGATGTTATAAAGAAACTTCATATTAGGTTGTTTTATAGTATAACTGTTACTAAAGGCCCCGTCACACTAAACGATGTCCCAGCAATCCCACCAACGATCCAACATGATGGGATCGCTGGGACATCATTAGGCTGATCGCTGGTGAGCTGTCACATAGACAGCCCAGCGATCAGGACCAGCGACTCTGGACGCTGGTTTCCAAGGTAAACGTCGGGTATCCAGGAGCCGCGCGACTCCTGGATACCCGCTGTTTAGCTTGGAAACCGGCGTACACGCTGGTTTCCAAGGTAAACATCGGGTATCTAGGAGCCGCGCGACTCCTGGATACCCGACGTTTACCTTGGAAACCAGCGTGTACGCCAGTTTCCAAGGTAAACAGCGGGTATCCAGGAGCCGCGGCTCCTGGATACCCGAAGTTTACATTAGTAACCAGCGTCGCTGATTGCTGGTCTCTCGCTGCCACACGCAGCGATGCGCACTGGGCAGCGGGAGACCAACGATCGAAAACGGCCCAGGCCTCTCGAGCACGATCAGCGATAACCGGCAGGGGGGCCGGTTACTGATCCCCGTCACACACAGCGATCTCGCTGGCGAGATCGCTGATGTGTCACAAAATCAGAGATCTCGCTAGCGAGATCGCTTAGTGTGACGGGGCCTTAAGAATTTAGTATGACTAATAATCACCTCATTATCAAGATGTTATGTTATATTTGTTAAGATCACCTATATGGACATTGTAATAAGTTACTCCACTGATCTACGAATGTGGCACACTCAGTGCCTCAGGATTTGGTTGTTTTTTTTATGAAAATTAATAAACTGAAATACATTTAAAAAAATAGGTAAGAATGTTGCAAACTTTATTATATTATAGTTTTAGGCCCACACGATATGCATAACCTCAATAACAGTACTAAAAACTAAACATAACTAGGTTGAATTGTCTAACAATAATTATTATTATTATGTATCATTATAGCGCCATTTATTCCAGAACGCTTTACATGTGAGGAGGGGTATACATAATAAAAAACAAGTACAGTAATCTTAAACAATACAAGTCACGACTGGTACAGGAGGAGAGAGGACCCTGCCCGCGAGGGCTCACAATCTACAAGGGCTGGGTGAGGATACAATAGGCAAAGTCAATTAATCAAGCTTATAATGGCTGCATCTTGGCTGACAGTGCTTTGGGGTTGAAGGTGGATGATCTATTTTTCTCTGTTGTGGCACTGTATTAAGTTTTCATACAGATCTGGCAAAAAAGTTAAGAGACAACTTTCAAATGTTCAATTTGTATGATTTTTCTCTTTATAGGTCTACTAGCTGAAGAGCCCGTCGTTGCCTGGGCATAGTAGCTAACTCTGGTTAGTTATAACAAATTATAATGATTATACTGCAAATAAAAACATTTCACATCATATATTCAACACTACAGATTTTCAACACAAATTAACTAAACGATTACCCAAGTATTGATAGTATTTTATCTTCAACTCATTCAAGAGCCTTTTGATAAACAACATTTTTGGTTTTTCTTTTCGGTTCAAAGATGAACAGATTTTTGGCAGTTGCAACTCTTGAACAGGCCACGTAAAGTTGACCATGAGAAAAGCATGGAGATTGCAAATTGATCCCTACTACTTTCAAGGACTGTCCCTGAGCCTTGTTAATGGACATTGCAAATGCCAGTCGAAGTGGAAACTGGAGGCGTTTAAAATCAAAAAGCAAATCAGATGGAATTAGGCTGTGTGCACACGCTGCGGATTTTGCTGCGGTTCCGCAGCGGTTTTGGCCGCTGCGGACCCGCAGCAGTTTCTGCTGCGGTGTACAGTACAATGATTCCCTATGGGAATCAAAAACCGCAGTGCAGACGGTGCGGAATTTTCCGCGCGGATTATCTGCGGTTTTCAATCCGCAGAAAGAATTGACATGTCAATTCTTTCTGCGGATTCTCCTGCGGTTTGCCATCTCCTCCATTGAGGAGATGAAAAACCGCAGGGCAAAACCGCAGAGCAATCCGCAGGTAAAACCGCAGGTCTTTTGACCTGCGGTTTCACCTGCGGATTGTACAAAATCCGCGCGGATGAATCCGCACCTTTTCCGCAGCGTGTGCACACAGCCTAAGTGGAATTCTTGGAATGAAAATGTCCTCTCCTTTGGCACATCCTGTTGCTGAGCTGTGTATCTAATCCTATTCTATGTGATACCGTCTGCTGAGCTGTGTATCTAATTCTGTCCTGTGTGATACTGTTTGCTGAGCTGTGTATCTAATCCTATCCTGTGTGTTACTGTCTGCTGAGCCGTGTATGTAATCCTATCCTGTGTGATACAGTCTGCTGAGCTTTTTATCTAATCCTGTCCTTTGTGACACTGTCTGCTGAGCTGTGTATCTAATCCTATCCTGTGTTACTGTCTGCTGAGCAGTGTATCTAACCCTGTACTGTGTGACACTGTCTGCTGAGCTGTGTATGTAATACTATCCTGTGTGTTACTGCCTGCTGAGCCGTGTATCTAATCCTATCCTGTGTGATACTGTGTGCTGAGCCATGTGTCTAATCCTATCCTGTGTGATACTGTCTGCTGAGCTGTGTATCTAATCCTATCCTGTGTGATACTGACTGCTGAGCCGTGTATTTAATCCTATCTTGTGATACTGTCTGCTGAGCCGTGTATCTAATACTATTCTGTGTGATACTGACTGCTGAGCTGTGTATCTAATCCTATGCTGTGTGATACTGTCTGCTGATGTGTACAGTATCTAATCCTATCCTATGTGATACCGTGTGCTGAGCCGTGTGTCTAATCCTATCCTGTGTGATGCTGGGCTCCCCCTGCAGTCTGTGTCAGAGGGTGTTTTGTGTTGGCACGGTAATAAATTGTGTTATTTCCAGCTTTACAGAATAGCAATAACACCATAGAAATGATAAGAATAATAGTCCTCAGTTACCACAACTGTTTTCAAGGAAATCTGTTGCTCATAGCAACCAATCACAGCTCAGCTTCTTTTAAACAGCTCTGGTGAAATGAAAGATGCTTAGTGATTGGTTGCTATATGGAATGGGCCTGGCTGATACACATACACACACATACACACACACACTCACACACACATACATACAGTCATTTTTATATATATAGATTTTTGAGTAAAATGTAAATTGTTCTTTTAATCTATAAACGTCTGCCAACATGTCTCCGAATTTCCAAGCAATACATTTTGTATTTTTTTCTGACAAAGAAAAATGGTCAAAATTAAAAAACAAACAAACAGTGCTTTCAGTCCTCAAATACTGCAAAGAAAACAAGTTCATAATCATTTTGAAACAATACTAATGTTTTAACTTGGGAAGAGTTCTGAAATCAATATTTTGTGGAATAACCATGATTTTTAATCGCCGCTTTCATGCGTCTTGACATGCTTTCCTCAAGTCTATCACACTGATTTTGAGTGACCTTATGCCACTCCTGGTACAAAAATTTAAGCAGGTCTTCTTTGATGGCTTGTGACTATCCATCTTCCTCTTGATTACATTCCAGAGATTTTCAATGGGGTTCAGGTCTGCAGATTGGGCTGACCATGACAGGGTTTTGATGTGTCACAGAATCTGTCACCACTTTTTTTGGGATATCATGTAAAAAATATCATTCAATTTAGTGTCACCTCTGCATTATACAAGTACTTTTGATACCCCTTGACTCCCCACCAATGATACATAAATACCGTTTTTATTCCTCCTGCGGTGTATGTAAATATGCTCAGTCTGGTCTGATGGGGCTTATTGTCCGTCTCTCCCCCCTCCTGGCTTGTTCTATGCATTCCTTTTGGGTAATTCCTGTGTTCGCGTAGAGTTACCGTGCGTGCGCATTCAAATGGTCTCTCGCGTGTGCGCTGTATGCTTTGCCCAACTCTGGGCAAATCTGAAAAACAGTATTGCGCATGCACCGGCATACGCGATTGCGTTCTATGGCCTGGAAGTATACTTGTACACTGCGGGAGGAATAAAAACGGTATTTATGTGTCATTGGTGGGGAGTCAAGGGGTATCAAAAGTACTTATATAATGCAGAGGTGACACTAAATTGAATGATGTTTTTACAAGAGATCCCAAAAAAGTGTTGACAGATTCCGTTTAATTTTTGCCAGAGCTGTGCATTTCTATTTTTTTTGCATATTTTCAGCACTGACCTTTTGCAATGTTTAGTTTTAAATTTGTAATTCAGAAAAAAATCCTCAGCAGAAGTTATCCGCCATATCTGAATTTAGCCTTAGGATAATTGCACACAAGGCGATGCTGCACGCATGAACATTGAATTTATATAGATCTGTATTACAGACCCATGAACATGCTACTTTCTACCATATTGTGCTTCCTTAATACAGCATGCGATAAAGCACAAAGAAAACAGTATCATTAAGTCGTCTTAATAACAATGCATTGTACAGCATAGCACTTCTATAGGACATGACAACACCAAATACTGTGCTGGGAATATGATCACACACAACTGAAGAGAGATATGTTATAATCTTAAAAAATGCAATGTATTAATAAATATAAAAAACGTGCAGGTAACAAAACAGGTAATACCTCATGCTTGAGGGACACTAAAATACCTGAACTAGATACAAGGTGTACATAAGACCTGAGGCATAACTGTGAAGGGGTATAACTCAATGTCAGGGCCAAGAAATGAGGAAAACTCCCTACCCACAGTATGTATATGGCTATGTCCACTGGAGGGCACAGACAGAAAAAGGCCCCGGTGCAAGAACATATGGGCCCTTTGCAGCCCAAGAGCTCCTAAAATGATAAATTGCACCTGCTTTGGAGGTAGAAATGTGCCCCTTTACTTCTTGGGCCCCTGGGCGGCCGCACATAAGCACCAATGATAGGTCCGTCCCTGGCTTTGTCTCCATATACTCAATGTAACCTCAGGCAGCATAGTAAATCTTGTATAAAGTATCTATACCTTCAGTAGTAAAGTCACTGCTATAGAGGATACATCAAGCTCAGTGTCCCTCCACCCAGATGCGCATTTCACCTCTTTTCTTACAGGGGGTGTGATATATATCTTGTCAACATTAAGGTGGTGTCACGACTCAGCTGTCGGGTGACCCGGCACCAGTAGCTCCTTCCTTGTCCCTACCACTAGGGGGCACCCTGGCTCGCCTTATTCCCTGGGATACTTCTGAAGGTGACGATGCCAGGGCTGCCACCCTTGCCTTATCTCCTGAATAAGCCCTCCATCTGTTCACTTCCCCCACCCAGGGAAGAGCGGCACTACTGTGCACTGTAGTACACCAACCCGACGAACAAGGCAACACAAACAAGGGTATACTGACATACCAAGCATACAAATATTCACTCACATATAACATAGGAATGCATCGGGGAGTGGAGGAAGGGGAATAACCAAAGTAAGAGAAGGGAAGAGAATTATCACACTTGCAAACCATGCAACAGTCACAGATACAGATAACTCCTCCAAGACTCCTTCTCATATTAATACCTCTACTCCAAGCCATGCAGCAAAAGTGAAAAGTAGCTCTGACATGGGTTTGAATCAGGACTCAGAATATAAAGGGGATGGAATTGGCTAGCCAAGCTCAGCTGAGAGCTCAAAATCCCAGAGTTTCCAACATGGCTGATTAATGCCTGTTCTGCCAAAAGAAATAAACACTATTTAAAAAGAAGTGCTCCTTTTCAGCGCAGGAGTAGGAATAATCAGCTGCGGCCTTCCGGCTCCTCTCTGTTGCGGTAATCCAGTCACAGGTGGTTTATAGTGTATAAAAAAGTCAACAACAATCCCTAAAAACTCCTTTCATTGAACAACTACAAAAGTATAAACATCAAGTTCTTGTGATAAGATTTTCTCGGATGAGGAGAAGATGGAAAAAAAATTCTCCATTCTGTCAGTCCATGAAAACGGGACTGCACTCAGATGTCATCCCAGTGTGGTCCGATGGTTTCCACAGACTAATTGATGCATGGCAGAGTGCGATCGAAATATCGGATGCAAATCGATCATGCTATGAATGTTTTCCTTGGACAAATATTTTCTGAGATAAAAAATCAGACACGTTCACGGCCCCATAAAAAAGCATTGGTCCAAGAGCAATCTGATGCTTTGTCAAATTGCACTCGGACAAACATAGTCTTCTGCACGAGCCCTAAGCAAAACCCATTATCTAAAGAGGTACAGCATATACAAAAGCGGTCAAGAAAAATAGATCATTCAAGGGTGGGGGAGGGCTGATTTCTACATGTTTTTATGTTTTATATGCACTTTTTAGTTTTTTTGTAATTTTTGTTTATTACCTATTTTCATTCTTTCTGTTGTATTTGTTCCTTTTTGCTGTCTTATAATGGTCATGTTTTTGCTATATTTTTTAATGTAAACTTGATTGTTATTTCTGTAAAGCATTGGCCTGGGGTGTACTTGGTCTTACAACGAGATACCAGATGAGGCGCCATATGTACACACAGTTTTCTAACATGCTTGGCTTCTTTGACACTTGCGTTTTTTTGTGGTGCATTTTTTGCGCACACAAACGCATGAAAGAACGCATACAAACGCTGCGTTTTTTTCAAGCATTTTTATACGTATGCAGGAAAAAAAACGCAGCGTTTGTATGCGTTTTTAGTGCGTTTGCGTTTTTTTGCTCATTGTTTGTCCTCACCCAAAAAAAATCTAGATGACAATCTTGCAACACACACGACCAATGGCACGTCAGTGGTGGTGTGGTATGTTAATATATAGACCCTGTCTACAGTATTCTTCACATTTGCTTGATTTTTCTCGTGTCAACATGGATCTGCGCTGGAAGAGTTTTCACTTCAACTTGGATTTGGACATCGCGATGGCTAGGGCATATGCAGTTGCTTGCCATGAACAAAGGAAGAGAGAGAGACAGCGAAGACGGCAGCGGCGGCGTATGTGGATACATCCGATTGTTGAACTCCGGGAGAGCCGTTGGGCGTACCACACCCTCTACAGTGAGCTACAGGCAAACCCGGAGAAATTTACAGATTATATCCGGATGTCCCAAGAAAGCTTCAGGGATTTGCTTGCTCGTGTCCAAGAATCCATCCGGAGACACGACACACAGCTCTGTCGTGCGATTCCTCCTGAGGAACGGCTCCTGGTGACATTACGGTACGTAATATTTAAAAACCAAGGGGTTGGGTGATGGTTTTTTTTTTGCATGTACTATTCAAAACGTGGGCTAATTATTTTTCGTGAATGTACTAATTTTTTATTTTATAGTTTTAAAAAACCATATACAGAAATATTAAGTTTACTTCTTTCTCTGTTTCGCAGATTCCTGGCGACTGGAGGGACCCTATCTTCACTACACTTCCAGTACCGTATTGGAATCTCTACCTTGTCTGGAATTGTTGCAGACACCTGCCGGGCTCTCTGGAACGTTCTTTGTCCCGAATTTCTGCCCCTGCCCACCCCTGAAAAGTGGATAGAAATTGCTGACAAATTCTGGACAGTCTGCAATTTCCCCAACTGTTTGGGAGCTGTTGATGGTAAACACATACGGATCATCAAACCCAAAAGAACTGGATCTGAGTACTATAATTACAAAAAGTACTTTTCAATAGTACTCATGGCCATTGCGGATGCCGGATGTATGTTTGTAGCAGTGGACATTGGAGCATTTGGTCGTGGTAATGACTCCCAGGCTTTTAAAAACTCGGACATGGGCTGGAGGTCGTATGGCAACCAATTTAATTTCCCTATGCCAGGGCCTCTTCCCCACACCGAAGCTCCGCCACTGCCCTTTGTAATAGTTGGGGATGAGGCTTTACAAATGTGCGCAAACCTACTGAAACCCTACTCCAGCCGTGACTTGGAACACACGAAAAAAATCTTTAATTACAGGCTGACCAGGGCCAGAAGAACTGTAGAGTGTGCTTTTGGGATTCTTGTCTCCAGATGGCGAATTCTCGGCACAGCCATTAATCTTAAACTTGAAACAGTGGATGATGTGGTGAAGGCCTGTGTGGTTCTACATAATTTTGTGATGGCTAAAGAGCACCCGTTCCTTTGAACTCGATGCTGCTGCTCCTAACCCATTGCCTGAATTCACTCAGCACCCTCTCAGGTCATCCGTTGAAGTTGGCCAAATGAGGGACCAATTTGCGGCCTACTTTATCTCTGATGTAGGACGGGTGCACTGGCAAGATGAAATGGTGTAAAAAATGTTTTCGTGTGTGTATGTTAATAAAAAACCTGTTTTGATACCAGTACCGAGTGCACTATGTTTTTAACACTCCAATAAAATAAAAAACTTCCCATGTATACCTGTGAATTCATGATGTTCTCACACCTCGGCAGGTAAATACACATATGAGTTAAACTGCAGCATCGCTAGTCTGCATGAAATATATTGGTACGTAAGCAGCGCTGCAGGTTAAATATGATATGTGTATTAACCAGGCCATGATTGATAAATAGTTATGATTAGAGTTGAGCGACTTTGGTAGAATCGGGTTTCATGAAACCAAATTCGTTTCAAATGAAACTGGTCCGACTAGTGGAAAAAAAGTTGGAGTTTCGTTCAAAACCCGACCCCAATGCAAGTCAATGGGGAATAAAAGTCTGCATTGAGTGGATGAATGTAATCCGCTCAATGCCGACTTTTATTTCCCATTAACTAACATTGTGGTAGGGTTTTGAACGAAGCTCGACTTTTTTTTGCCCGAGTTTCACCTGTTTGTGTTTCATGAAACCAGATCCTAGTCGGTCAACTCTAGTTAGTATACTAGGCCTTGGTATTTAACATATGACGTGTATTTTACCCATCAGTGGATTCAACACACACATAATAAGAGTATGTTGTTAATTACAAGGTATATCAATAATCCCCCTTGCCTAGTATCACAATAAGTGAAATGAGGATGGTAAAAACAGCCAATCCTCAAAACACTTTTTATGACACCTTGCAAAGTTTAAGGCGCATTGTGTGTACGGCGCAGTGTGTGTAGGCGGTGCCAAAAACATTAATCAAACTTTGTTATGGTGAACCAGAAGTTTAAATTTATTTTTAACCAAAAAAATTATAAAAAAAGTTTATTTTTTTCTGCGTTTGGGGTCAGATGGTTGCAAGTTGGGGGTGTACAGTGAAGATGAACAGCTTATAGTCGATGAAGGTGTTCTAGGGGAAGGGGCAATAAAACTTGTGGGGGAAGGGAGTCTAGTTATGGGAATGGAACTAGACACACTAGGAGGAGAGGACAGAGGTTCAGCTACAGTGGTCCTAACTGTTTATCTCCTTAAACTGGCCTGCCTGGACCTACTTGGGCCCAATGCCCGCCTTGATTGTTGGCGCCGCCTGGAACTTTGGGCAAATAAGGAATGTGGGTCCCCCGTCTGCTGCTGTGGCTGTTGCTGTGCAAGCTGCTGCTGCTGTGGCTGCTGCTGATGCTCTGTGGTGGCGGTGGCAGTGCTCGTCCTTGCAGGAGGACTAGTGGCGGCAGTGATGGTCCAGGTTTGCGGAGTGGTGGTGGCAGGGCTACTACATGTAGTAGTGTTTGCGGCAGGGCTGTTCCACGTTTGAGGAGTGGTTACTGTGGCTGTGATCCAAGCATGCATGGGGGTGGCGGTGGTGCTCCACACAGGAGCAGCGCTTGCCATGGTGGTGTCGGTGAAGTGACCAGCAGCACTCAGACTTGTGGTGGTGTAATGGTGGGTGTCCTGGCTTTGAATAGAGGTGTCCGTGCAGTGGTATGCAGCACAAGTCGGTAGAGAGGTGATGCGAGTTAATGGTGGCACAGTTGGAAATTACACCACTGACTGCTGCCCGTACCGATTATGCTGCATAGCCTGCAAGAAAGCATTGTTGCAGGCCTGCAGCACACTCAGCTGTTGCTCAGGACTAAGGTGTTCCGCCATGCCCTTTTCAATCTTACTAAAAAAATGGTGCGCTGGTCTGTTGAGGTCGGCCTCCAGACGGTCAAGGCGCTGTTCGACAGAATGGAAGCGGTGTTCCATGTGGTTAAAACCACGTTCCATGAGTGAAAAACCGCTTTTCACTCTGTCTGACAGCGACTTGAGGCTGGCATTAAAGGCCTCGCTCAAGTGCATAAACTTGGGCAAGACATTCTTATCCAAGGCCCTCTGCCGCTGGCGGGTAGTGCCCGCATAACCAGTGGCAGAGACCTGGGACAGGGGAACACCTGATGGACCAGCTTCCTGGTCACCAGCTGTCTGTGTGGCTGACTTGCAAGTTGCTTCCTGGCTGTCAGATGGCTGGGACAGATCAGAAGACGTCCGATGAAGGACCGCTCCAGGGCCAGGTTGCAGGGTGCTGCTCCAGGTGCTGTGGAAGAAAGGAAAATCATTACTATCATGCCTTTACAAGAAGCATCAGCTGTGGATTAGAAAAACACAGATTAATAAAAAAAAAAAAAAAAATTATAATACTTATGATCTGGTGGCAAGGACCGGTCTTAGGAACTGCAACGCTTGATAGTACCGGTATCTTGTTCTTGTCCTTGACGCTGAACCACTGCGAGCCTGGCCCTCAGCACGAACATCACTGTTGAAGCGGTTCTTGATCGAGCGCCAACGTGTTCGGACTTTGTCCACTGTTGGAAAAACAAACAACATTTAACAATTGTGTTTGATGCACGACATATGCTATCACTAAACCCAACAGTGCCATCACGAACAAGAGTCAATGCTGCACAATATAGCAATACAATACCCAAAGTCACTGTTGAGCCAGATGACACCGTTGGGTTTCCTGCTAGAATATATCTAGCACGAAACCCAACAGTGCCATCAAGGACAATAGTCACTGTGGCAAAATATAGCAATACAATACCCAAAGCAGTCACTGTTGAGCCAGATGACACTGTTGGGTTTCCTGCTGGAATATATCTAGCAGGAAACCCAACAGTGCCATCAAGGACAATAGTCACTGCGGCATAACAGAGCAGGGAAATACTTACTAAACTCCTTTTTGGAGGATGCAGTGGCGCTGTCCCAGCCATCCATCAACGCT
Source organism: Dendrobates tinctorius (assembly GCF_039654945.1). Classification (NCBI taxonomy): domain Eukaryota; kingdom Metazoa; phylum Chordata; class Amphibia; order Anura; family Dendrobatidae; genus Dendrobates; species Dendrobates tinctorius. Next base: position 20,778,538 of record NW_027361700.1, read on the forward strand.
GCGGCCACCTCATTCCAAAGCCGCTGGGTCACCACACTGTCCTTGTACAGCCGGTCACGGCTGTCCCACAACGGGGCACACTCCTGGACCAGGCGGATAAGGTGCTCATTATCCAGGTAGACGACTTCATCCCGTTGTGGAACCTAGACAAAACACATTCATTAGAATATTCGAATTTTGTGTGAATAAAAAGTTACAAAAAAGATCCAGAAAAGAGGAAATATAGAAGATAAAAAATAAAGAACATTACAAATCATTTGATACTTACATTCCGTATCACCACCGGGACTTGGCTTGGCTGCTTATGCCGTTCGCCCTCACTAGTCGCGTCCGCTGAAGATGACGATGTCTGAAAAAAAACAACAAACGTTAGAGATTTTGAGAAGCAGCAGATATACTTACCAAACGCACGAAAATAATCACCTCACGGTCTGCTTTCGCCAGTTCCTGCCGGGATGGTGAATATTCCGATTCCGAAGACATACTGCATGTAAAAATAATACAAAGCATTAGTACATATACAATTTAAAAGGACAGGCATACATTTTTTAGATGTAATAATACTCACATTCTTGCCGCTGAAGCTGGAATTGAAAATGGGGTCTTCTTTTGCAGTCTTTCTGCTCTCCAGGCTGTCTCTATAGTTATGGTACAGTGCTGGCAGACACCTCCTTTTATATAGACATGAAGTTTTTTAGGTGGGGATTTTTATAACTAGTCTAACCAATGGACACCAAAAAAACGCATACATGCGCATGCCAATGCGCAAAACGTGCGCATACGTGCACTTGCGTTTTTTTTTAAGCGGTTGGGCGGACCAAAAAATGCAACATGTAGCGTCTGGAAAGTAAGGACGCACACCATAAAAAACGCAGCGCATGAAAAACGCATACGTGCGCATGCCAGCGCGCATGTATGCGCACCCATGTTAAATATAGGGAAAACTGCATGCGCATGTATGCGCAAAAACGCAGCGCAAAAAAACGCAAATGTGAAACCAGCTTTACAGTTTAGTCACAGGAGACAATGGCCGATAATCTAACTGACCCAACCAGTCAGGGAGCATAATTACCCTTCCATTTTGTAATGTGCCTCAGCAAATCCTACTCTCCTGCATACATCACACTGCCACGCCTGCTTTAATATTCTCCACACAAGAAGCACTTAAGTATTATTCAACTTAACATACAGAACGTTTCCTGGAATAGTAAAAAATACGGAGAGATAAAAAAAAAATTCAAGATGTACCAGAAATAATGTTTCCTACAATTTGATATCAACCGGTCAAAAACCATTGATTGTTTTTTTATAGGGGTACGCTGCGTATATCAAGTTGTCATCTAATGTATTGATGGGGGTCCAACCTGAATTCGTCCTGTGTCTCTCTCATTCAAATGCGCACGTCCCTCCATTCAAAGTGTAATAGCCTGACGAATATGGCCAAATCTTGTACTCGGCTACCTCCATCACTCCTTGTTCCTCTTTTGCCCCTGCCTACTATTTAAAAGGGTGGCCTAGGAAATGAATATAAGTGACAAAAGGACTCCATTCTGCTTAACATGGGGTGGTCCCAGCAGTCGGAACCCCCGCCAATCTAAAAGTCGTGACCTATCCTATAGATAATTGATAATGTTATACCCTTTATCTTGGCAGTCGTTTAAGTAGGGATGGGCAATACCAGACACAACCCTATAGACAACAGTGGCGCTGTTCGATGGAGAAAAAAACACAAAAAAACTTTTTATTCAAATCCTGGAAATCCCTTAAAAGATATGTTCCAAATAAAAGTGACACACTGTGATATTCCTTGGTGTGAAGCCTGAGGGGGTGATGTATGATGCAGAGACTTGGTCTTTGAATTCCTGTGTTATGAAACACTTCTTGGGTGTTGCACTCAACATGACTGTATGTTGTTTCCATACAATGAATGTATTATCACCAAGAGATTATCACTGTCCAGACCACGGCGAACATGAGCACTGGTCTGACCACGCCCCTTCTTCTGATTAGCAGCTTACTGTTAATAGACAATGTGCACAAAAAGCTATAGTGTGGGAGGGGGCAGCTTTCTAAAAACTCCAATTGTGTCACAGCTGCTGCACCCCATAAACTAAGTGATACATCGTTGCAATCGGGGTCTCTACCCCTGCATTATGCTGCTCTCAGATGAGGCAGAAACCTGGTGACAAGGCAAAACAGTCAAAATGGATAAAGATTTCAGACTATTGGAGCTTTTTGGTGATACAATGTCACACATACCACAGCCTTCTCTTGAAGAAATACATGGGGAGATCCACATGAAAAAGCGAAAAACATAACCAGGAATACTACTTTCAATAAACCTAATAATAAAAGAAATATTAAGCCATGATACAAATAGTCCTAATGTTGACCTACCGGAGGGTGCAGTCATGTGATGCAGGTGACAGTTGAGTGGTCTTTATCTGACACCAGGGTCCATCATGCATGGTGCCTTGGAGAGTAGCTAGTTGCCACAACAAATTATTGCAATGTACCGATATAAATAGAAGCAGCGTCCTTATCTGACGACCTCAGATATCAAGAGCCAGCTCCTGACAGTCCCAGGAATATTTAACCCAATATATCTTGGAGAAAAAGATTAATATACTATATTGCTCCAGAAAGTGGTCAATTCGGATTAATATTACAGTAGAAACATATTACGTATAATAATCCAATTTTCATGAACCTAACATTTCTAAAATCAGATTATTTTTGTAGTGGTGCATAAATAGAAAAGCATAAAAAAATATTTTTTCACATAGCAAATCAAAAGTGTGTACCTTTGGCCACCAAGAAAGTAAGCATGCCACCAAGTTCTCAAGCTGGGTTCCCACGAGAGTATAAAAAAAAAATCGTCCGAGTTTGGCCAAATTCACACCTTCAGCATTTGGTCAGTATTTTACCTCAGTATTTGTATCCAAAACCAGGAGTGGAACAATCAGAGGAAAAGTATAATAGAAACACGTCACCACTTCTGGATTTATCACCCACTCCTGGTTTGGCTTACAAATACTGAGGTAAAAAACTCACCAAATACTGAATGTGTGCATGTGGCCTTTCTCATTTTGTCATAAGTGCTGAAAAAGTTATAAAAATATAAAAGATTAAAGAGGATGTCCACTACTTTAACATTGATGATCAATCCTTAGGATAGGTCCTCGGTGTCTGATTGGTGGGGGTGCGACACCCGGGCATCCTTGCTAATCAGCTGTTCTCGGTGACGGTGGCCGCCAGAAGTGCTCATTTACGGATACGGAGCCTCTACGTCTACTGATCGTGGCCGTGGCGGGTACTGCACCTTCGCCCCTATTCATTTGATTAGGGGGGTGGATGTGCAGTACCTGGCCGCTGCCACTATCAGTAGACGGAGCTGCTCTGTAACTAAGCGCTTTCGGACACTGCTGGCATCTAGAACAGCTGATTGGCACGGATGCCGGCTATCACACCCCCACCTACCAGACATTGATGGCCTATCCTTAGAATAGGTCATCTATGTAAAAGTAGTGGACTGCCTCTTTAAATACCGTTTCCTATGTTAAAGAATTGTAATGTATCCGTAAAAATCTGATCCTACATAGTGGCTCTGTCTGGAATCTGATTTTTTTGTTTTATACATACATACAGTAGACTTGAATGGGCAAGTTTCATCCGATGCACAGAGGAAACTAGTACATGCTGCGACTTCTGTACTGCCCCATGGAATAAAATTAGTCTGTGTGCTAGTTTGGGGATCAGCTTATATTGTTTGCACGAGGTGCTACCAGAATTGATACTCTGCCTGCCCTAGCACCTATTGTGCTGTACAAAACCCTCAGAAAGAACAGATTAGGAAACTGTATGAATAACAATTCCATCATTTATTATGTTACGGTCAGCACATTTAATCATAGATACAGAATTCTCTTGTGTGATGTTTTGGGGATCAGTTTATATTGTTTGCAGGAGGCGATGTCAGAATTGCTACTCTGCCTGCCCTAGCACCTATTGTACTGTACAGACCTCAGAAAGAACAGATTAGTAAACTGCATGAATAACAAATCCCTAATGTAATGTTACTGTCAGCACATTTAATCGTAGATACAGAATTCTGTGTGATATTTTGGGGATCAGCTTGTATAGTTTGCAGGAGGCGATGTCAGAATTGCTTCTCTGCCTGCCCTAGCACCTATTGTACTGTACAGACCTCAGTAAGAACAGATTAGGAAACTGCATGAATAACAATGTAATGTAATGTTGCTGTCAGCAATCCTAGATACAGAACTCTGTGTGATATTTTGGGGATCAGCTTGTATAGTTTGCAGGAGGTGATGTCAGAACTGCTACTCTGCCTGCCCTAGCACCTAGTGTACTGTACAGACCTCAGAAAGAACAGATTAGTAAACTGCATGAATAACAAATCCCTAATGCAATGTTACTGTCAGCACATTTAATCGTAGATGCAGAATTCTGTGTGATATTTTGGGGATCAGCTTGTATAGTTTGCAGGAGGTGATGTCAGAACTGCTACTCTGCCTGCCCTAGCACCTATTGTACTGTACAGACCTCAGAAAGAACAGATTAGTAAACTGCATGAATAACAAATCCCTAATGCAATGTTACTGTCAGCACATTTAATCGTAGATGCAGAATTCTGTGTGATATTTTGGGGATCAGCTTGTATAGTTTGCAGGAGGTGATGTCAGAACTGCTACTCTGCCTGCCCTAGCACCTAGTGTACTGTACAGACCTCAGAAAGAACAGATTAGTAAACTGCATGAATAACAAATCCCTAATGCAATGTTACTGTCAGCACATTTAATCGTAGATGCAGAATTCTGTGTGATATTTTGGGGATCAGCTTGTATAGTTTGCAGGAGGTGATGTCAGAATTGCTTCTCTGCCTGCCCTAGCACCTAGTGTACTGTACAGACCTCAGAAAGAGCAGATTAGGAAACTGCATGAATAACAATGTAATGTAATGTTGCTGTCAGCAATCCTAGATACAGAACTCTGTGTGATGTTTTGGGGATCAGCCTGTATAGTTTGCAGGAGGTGATGTCAGAACTGCTACTCTGCCTGCCCTAGCACCTAGTGTACTGTACAGACCTCAGAAAGAACAGATTAGTAAACTGCATGAATAACAAATCCCTAATGTAATGTTACTGTCAGCACATTTAATCGTAGATACAGAATTCTGTGTGATATTTTGGGGATCAGCTTGTATAGTTTGCAGGAGGCGATGTCAGAATTGCTTCTCTGCCTGCCCTAGCACCTATTGTACTGTACAGACCTCAGTAAGAACAGATTAGGAAACTGCATGAATAACAATGTAATGTAATGTTGCTGTCAGCAATCCTAGATACAGAATTCTGTGTGATGTTTTGGGGATCAGTTTATATTGTTTGCAGGAGGCGATGTCAGAATTGCTACTCTGCCTGCCCTAGCACCTATTGTACTGTACAGACCTCAGAAAGAACAGATTAGTAAACTGCATGAATAACAAATCCCTAATGTAATGTTACTGTCAGCACATTTAATCGTAGATACAGAATTCTGTGTGATATTTTGGGGATCAGCTTGTATAGTTTGCAGGAGGTGATGTCAGAATTGCTTCTCTGCCTGCCCTAGCACCTAGTGTACTGTACAGACCTCAGAAAGAGCAGATTAGGAAACTGCATGAATAACAATGTAATGTAATGTTGCTGTCAGCAATCCTAGATACAGAACTCTGTGTGATATTTTGGGGATCAGCTTGTATAGTTTGCAGGAGGTGATGTCAGAATTGCTTCTCTGCCTGCCCTAGCACCTATTGTACTGTACAGACCTCAGAAAGAGCAGATTAGTAAACTGCATGAATAACAATGTAATGTAATGTTGCTGTCAGCAATCCTAGATACAGAACTCTGTGTGATATTTTGGGGATCAGCTTGTATAGTTTGCAGGAGGTGATGTCAGAATTGCTTCTCTGCCTGCCCTAGCACCTAGTGTACTGTACAGACCTCAGAAAGAGCAGATTAGGAAACTGCATGAATAACAATGTAATGTAATGTTGCTGTCAGCAATCCTAGATACAGAACTCTGTGTGATATTTTGGGGATCAGCTTGTATAGTTTGCAGGAGGTGATGTCAGAATTGCTTCTCTGCCTGCCCTAGCACCTATTGTACTGTACAGACCTCAGAAAGAGCAGATTAGTAAACTGCATGAATAACAATGTAATGTAATGTTGCTGTCAGCAATCCTAGATACAGAACTCTGTGTGATATTTTGGGGATCAGCTTGTATTGTTTGCAGGAGGTGATGTCAGAATTGCTTCTCTGCCTGCCCTAGCACCTAGTGTACTGTACAGACCTCAGAAAGAGCAGATTAGGAAACTGCATGAATAACAATGTAATGTAATGTTGCTGTCAGCAATCCTAGATACAGAACTCTGTGTGATGTTTTGGGGATCAGTTTATATAGTTTGCAGGAGGTGATGTCAGAACTGCTTCTCTGCCTGCCCTAGCACCTAGTGTACTGTACAGACCTCAGAAAGAGCAGATTAGGAAACTGCATGAATAACAAATCCCTAATGTAATGTTACTGTCAGCACATTTAATCGTAGATACAGAATTCTGTGTGATATTTTGGGGATCAGCTTGTATAGTTTGCAGGAGGTGATGTCAGAATTGCTTCTCTGCCTGCCCTAGCACCTATTGTACTGTACAGACCTCAGAAAGAACAGATTAGTAAACTGCATGAATAACAAATCCCTAATGTAATGTTACTGTCAGCACATTTAATCGTAGATACAGAATTCTGTGTGATATTTTGGGGATCAGCTTGTATAGTTTGCAGGAGGTGATGTCAGAATTGCTACTCTGCCTGCCCTAGCACCTAGTGTACTGTACAGACCTCAGAAAGAACAGATTAGGAAACTGCATGAATAACAAATCCCTAATGTAATGTTACTGTCAGCACATTTAATCGTAGATACAGAATTCTGTGTGATATTTTGGGGATCAGCTTGTATAGTTTGCAGGAGGTGATGTCAGAACTGCTACTCTGCCTGCCCTAGCACCTATTGTACTGTACAGACCTCAGAAAGAACAGATTAGGAAACTGCATGAATAACAAATCCCTAATGTAATGTTACTGTCAGCACATTTAATCGTAGATACAGAATTCTGTGTGATATTTTGGGGATCAGCTTGTATAGTTTGCAGGAGGCGATGTCAGAACTGCTACTCTGCCTGCCCTAGCACCTAGTGTACTGTACAGACCTCAGAAAGAGCAGATTAGGAAACTGCATGAATAACAATGTAATGTAATGTTGCTGTCAGCAATCCTAGATACAGAATTCTGTGTGATATTTTGGGGATCAGTTTATATTGTTTGCAGGAGGTGATGTCAGAATTGCTACTCTGCCTGCCCTAGCACCTATTGTACTGTACAGACCTCAGAAAGAACAGATTAGTAAACTGCATGAATAACAAATCCCTAATGTAATGTTACTGTCAGCACATTTAATCGTAGATACAGAATTCTGTGTGATATTTTGGGGATCAGCTTGTATAGTTTGCAGGAGGCGATGTCAGAATTGCTTCTCTGCCTGCCCTAGCACCTATTGTACTGTACAGACCTCAGTAAGAACAAATTAGGAAACTGCATGAATAACAATGTAATGTAATGTTGCTGTCAGCAATCCTAGATACAGAATTCTGTGTGATATTTTGGGGATCAGTTTATATTGTTTGCAGGAGGCGATGTCAGAATTGCTTCTCTGCCTGCCCTAGCACCTATTGTACTGTACAGACCTCAGAAAGAACAGATTAGTAAACTGCATGAATAACAAATCCCTAATGTAATGTTACTGTCAGCACATTTAATCGTAGATACAGAATTCTGTGTGATATTTTGGGGATCAGCTTGTATAGTTTGCAGGAGGTGATGTCAGAACTGCTTCTCTGCCTGCCCTAGCACCTAGTGTACTGTACAGACCTCAGAAAGAACAGATTAGGAAACTGCATGAATAACAATGTAATGTAATGTTGCTGTCAGCAATCCTAGATACAGAACTCTGTGTGATATTTTGGGGATCAGCTTGTATAGTTTGCAGGAGGTGATGTCAGAACTGCTTCTCTGCCTGCCCTAGCACCTAGTGTACTGTACAGACCTCAGAAAGAGCAGATTAGGAAACTGCATGAATAACAATGTAATGTAATGTTGCTGTCAGCAATCCTAGATACAGAACTCTGTGTGATATTTTGGGGATCAGCTTGTATAGTTTGCAGGAGGCGATGTCAGAACTGCTACTCTGCCTGCCCTAGCACCTAGTGTACTGTACAGACCTCAGAAAGAGCAGAGAAACTGCATGAATAACAAATCCCTAATGTCATGTCAGCAATCCTAGATATAGAATTCCTTGTGCTTGTCCTCCATCTGTAGGGAAACTAGCTGTTTGCATCTCCACCACTGTTCAGTAGTAGTCATTGGGTAACTGCTCTTTGTGCAGTACTCTTATAAATGGAATGTGCAGTGCACATGTATGATCCCAGCTTCCATGCTGTCGGAGCTGCCTGCAGTGAGTGCAGCCTCCTGTGTGCTGGGCTCCAGTGCCACTCCTATGTAGGGCATGTGTAATGGCCCCCGCCTCTCCCCTCCCTGCTGCAGGAAGTCTTGTGGAGGAATGAAGTAGTAGAGCCGATCGTCAACTTGCTGGAAGTTTTACTGCTACAGAATCAAGGACGACAACCGAAGAAAAGTGCCAGGACTAAGGGAAGGCTGAGCAGTATGGTGCTGCCTGCAGGGCACTGAGGGATGGCCCTGCACCCCGGGCTCCTGGGGCTCTGCGCCCTGCTCCTGCAGGGGGGTCTCTGTAGAGAAGGTGAGCCATGTATCTAGGGTGTCCTGGCTCTGGGTTAGGCCGGGTGCTGCTTGTGGATCTGTCTGGATTTGCTGTGATTTGTTATTTTCGCTGATGAGATCTAAAAAGGCAGAAAGAGGATCTGTAATGTAAATATTGATAGAGGAAAGGAGGCTGTAGATCCGATGGTCTGCAGTCTGGAGGAGACAACCCCTTCCAAGGAAGTCCTGCAATGAAGTTTTTATTCTAGGTGTATTACAAGGAAGTGACTGATACATGTGGCTGGTGGGGTGGTCCTCCTACAGTCTGGGGTAAATGTGTCCATCGGGGGTGTTGGTTGTGATGATCTCAGTAAATACAACCCAAAAGTGGTGGCAGTTGTGAATTCGGAGAACTGGGAATACAGATGTTCTCCCTCCATGAGATGACCCAAGCTCCCGATATCTGTATTAGGCTAGGGGATATATAGATGACATTTGTTATTATTTTGCTGCACGCAACAATATAACATTGTTATTCTTATGGGAAATCATAAACGTAAGATGCCGCATGTTTTACGACGGCTTCGTGTCTCTGTGTCCAGAGTCGCGTTGTGGTTGCGCCACCAGTGGCCCTTGGAGGACGTCTGCTCAGCTGCTAAAATACAAAATAGTATTCGCTGCATGAGGCATTGAAATAAGTTATCCACTGTCTGTCGGCTGAAGATCCCTACATCTCATATGTGTGAGTTTTAAACAAATGTAAAAAGGGGCACAAAATTGTTTTTGTTGGGGGGGTGGATGTTATTAGGGGAATGCAGCAGAGCAGGATCTATGGCTCCATAATATCTCTGAAACCCAGAGACAATGTATAGTACTATATCTAAACACCCTCACTAAGGAATACACGGACTGCCTAGCCTTCAACCTTCCTCCAGCTGCACCTCTGGTTTTTGGGTAGACCACCCAAAATCGTTGTCTCTAGTGATGTCAGTCTAGTATGGTTCCTGGGGGAGACAGAACGCAGATATCTGTGTGCATGAAGGAGGTGAGAGGTTGGAATCCTAGATCTGTATTAAGTGAAGGCCAAGTGTGCTGGTGTCGGTGCATTAGGGTAACGTTGGGGTTTTCGGTGCGTTGTTCATATATTTCTGCTTTTTGCATCCCAAGTGATTGCCCTTTCTGATTTTACACCCTAAACGTGCTCACAAACTTCCTGTGCACACTGAAAGTAAATCATGGAGGACCCACCTCCACCCCAGCTCAGTTTACAGGCTGTGTGGACATAGCAGACATAAACACATCAGGCTCTCCCTGCTGCACGCACACTGTCACCCTGGAGTTCTAGCCCAAGCCTGTTACGTATGCACGTTCCATCATTAGGACATCAGTGTAAAGCTGCTCATACTCCTACAATAGGTATGGTGACCCACAGCTAGGACGGAGTACCCGATCCTAGCAGCTGGTGGACATCTGCCTTGGGAAACAGAATTGGATAGCATAAAATCCAAATTGACTGGTCCTTCTTTTTGATACATGGGTCTATACAAGTTTGATGGGATTTTAAGATCTCCCAAGTAGGGTCTATATACAGTACATTAGATATTCAATACATTCCACAAAGAACAATGAAATGTGGTTAGTTTCAATATATTAATTCCATGTACAATAAATGTCTACGCTGTGGCTCCATGAGATCTTGACATAATTTGGTCAATTTTCCTGTATTTATTTATATACTCCTATTAATTAATTAATTTATTTTACCCACTTATATAGCCCCATTAATTCCACAGCACTTTACAGACAACATTATCATCACTGTCCCCATTGGGGCTCACATTCTAATTCCCTATCAGTATGTCTTTGGAGTGTGGGAGGAAACCGGAGTACCCGGAGGAAACCCACGCAAACACGGGGAGAACATACAAACTCATTGCAGATATTGTCCTTGGTGGGATTTGGACCCAGGGCCCCAGCGCTGCAAGGCTGCAGTGCTAATCACTGAGACACTGTACCGCCCATCCACCAAATTCCTACTATGCTATTGTTATAAGTAACATATAACCGGTATAAGATTGATTAGCTTTTTTTATAAATTATATTAAGATCCCGGTTAAATGACCAATCACAGGTAACATAAATCCAATGTCCTCATCACATTGTAGAAAGAATTGCATTCTGTAAATCCAGCCAAGGTGTTTTTAGTGTGGGAGCAGAAAATAATGTCCAGCAGGGACAATCATATACTCTTAAGGCCCCATTCATAAATTCGATTCTCACGTACGTTTGCTTTCTGTTTTTTAACTAAACATGTTTTTTTTGTTGCTGAATTATGATTAACAAAAAAACTAACAAAGACGTGTCCGAGATTGCTCAGATTTCGGCATTACGCTTGCTCATTCAGGTTATTGAACATCGATGACTGATCTGTATGGAGAAATGTTGAGCATTACTTATCCCAGCATCTTTGCTGAATCAATAGATAGTAATCAATCACTGTTTCCTTGTTTTTGATGTAATTAATCATTCAGCTGATCTGCGTTTACTGTGCATAGGCAGAATTCTTGTTTGAAATCAATCAGGGTTCATGTAAAAGGCCTTTTGCACGGTGCTGATGCAAACTGTCCTGGTAATACAATCGTTCTGGCCCATGCAGTTTGCATATTGTCGGCAGCTCGTTCTCTGTTTTCGTGGGAAGATGCTCTTCTGACAAATGATCACTTTAAGCCCCCGTTAGACACGGCGAGATCGCTAGCGATATCGCTAAAGCGACAACGATGCGACATCGCTAGCGATCTCGCTAAGTGTGACACGCGGAAACGACCGGCTCCCTGCTGCGATGTCGCTGATCGTGCGCGAACGTTCAGGATCATTTTTTGATTGCTGGCGTCACGCTGACCAGCATGCATCGCTGTGTTTGACGCCCCTTATCAAAGACGAGCGGCCTCGTTGGCGACTCCGAACTCATATAGATAGTGCTGAAGGACGCCTATTCAAAGTCTGAATCGCTATTATAGACAGTGTGTGACGCGGTACCAGCGATCGCCGTGGTCGTTAGTGACATCGCTGATTGCTGATGCGTCATTATGAAGATCGGCCTGTATGACTGCTTACTAGCGATGCACAAACGATCTTAGCCAGATCGTATCGTTGTCGGAATCGTTGGTGTGTCGCTACGTGTAATGGTACCCTTATTCGTAGCCGTAGATTACTGAAAAGATGTTGGAATTATTTTTGTTCATTTGTCTGCTGATCGGTGCCATATGTGTACACGGACCGATGATTGGGAACAATCGCTCTAACAGATACTGGATTGTTTGCTGATCGGCCCACGTGAATGGGCCTTTATGTCTTCTAACAGATAAACAGAATAGTGGGGAAACCTCACTGTTTCTAGGTAATCACACACGCAGAGGGTAGCAACCTAAATCTATGTTCAAATGCAGAAAAGCCTAGCTATGACATTGTTCTTATGCCACACATTTTGGGCAAAGCTGCAGGAATGTTCAAAACTGAATCATCCCTTAAAGAAGCCCTCCTCCCATCAAAATGTTTTTCGTCTTAATATATTGCAATCATCATACTATATAGCATTGTGTACTTACAATTGCTCATTTTGACTTTCTCCCCAGCTAATTCTTATCTTTTCCATTAGATCTATGACATCACGTGATTAGAAACTGACTTGCTGAATCCTTCTAAGCTCCATGTAGAAACAGGAGGAGAATTTTCCTGTATGACTCATGAGTCATTACAAAATTCCCAGACGGGTGAGGAGTTGAAGAGGGGGATGACAAATGCAGGGCAAGAGACTTCCTTTTCCTACGTAGTAAAGAGAAGAATTAGCAGGGTAGAAGGACAAAATGAGCAATTGTGTGTACAAAGTGCTATATAATATAATGAGTGCAATATATTAAGTGGATAAAAACTGATGGGAGGAGGAGATTCTTTAAATTTTTCCATTTTGCCTTTTGCTCTTGCCATCCTGGGATGAGCTTCTGAATAAAGTCTGGACTCCAGCAACACTGGTGTATTGCAGCTGAAAACGAATTATATTGCTATTTCATCTCACCAACCATAACCTGTGATGATTCTGACATGACCCTTCTGCGGCTCTATGTGGACTCTTCAGAGCGGAGACATAAGTGAGAGGAAGACGCAGATTAGCAATGGGTTCATCCATATGTACTGGAAAGAGTTTTGATACTGTAAACCTCTCGTTATACACCCACAAAATGTAGACGTGACAGAGGCTACTAATCTCTGCAGCAGCTGCTCCTGTCTGCACTGACCGTGACTAAGACATCAGATGCAGTCACTACACTGTATGCATGATTCCCATGTACCTGACAGTCTGTAATTACAGGTACTGCCAGTGTATGGCCTGAAAATGTAATTTGTGCCTTTTATATAATTCTGCCCACTACCCAGTTCAACCCACAGCACCAATAGTAATATGTAAGTAAGCTTTAACATTAGATTTGGGAAGTTTATTATTACCGTATGTGTTTGGTGGGACATTACTTATCTAATTAGGTTTTACAGTTCAACTTTAATATATTATTATTGGAGTCCTACCTTTTGATGGCAATTGCACATTGTAACAATTTTCTTATTCTCATGATATTCCTCAACAGTGTGTCCAAAATACCCCCACAACGACGGCCATAATACCCTCATAACATCCACAATGTTTCTATGCCTATTACAGAGACCATGCCCCCGTGCCAGTCCTAATTCCGTAATATGAGGATGGCAAGGCCTCAAATGTCAGCTGTAATCTCCCCAAACAATGACAGCCGCAATACCCCAAATGTCAGCTCTATTGCCCTCAAATAATGACAGCCACAGTGCCCCAAATGTCATCTGTAATGCCCCCAAACAATGACAGCGACAGTGCCCAAAATGTCAGCTGTAATGCCCCCAAACAATGACAACGACAGTGCCCAAAATGTCAGCTGTAATGCCCCAAACAATGGCAGCCACAAGGCCCAAAATGTCAGCTGTAATGCCCCCAAACAATGGCAGCCACAATGCCCCAAATGTCAGCTGTAATGCCCCAAAACAATGGCAGCCACAAGGCCCCAAATGTCAGCTGTAATGCCCCCAAACAATGACAGCCACAATGCCCCAAATGTCAGCTGTAATGCCCCCAAACAATGGCAGCCACAATGCCCCAAATGTCAGCTGTAATGCCCCCAAACAATGGCAGCCACAATGCCCCAAATGTCATCTGTAATGCCCCCAAACAATGGCAGCCACAAGGCCCCAAAAGTCAGCTGTAATGCCCCCAAACAATGACAGCCACAATGCCCCAAATGTCAGCTGTAATGCCCCCAAACAATGGCAGCCACAATGCCCCAAATGTCAGCTGTAATGCCCCCAAACAATGGCAGCCACAATGCCCCAAATGTCAGCTGTAATGCCCCCCAAACAATGGCAGCCACAATGTCCCAAATGTCATCTGTAATGCCCCCAAACAATGACAGCCACAATGCCCCAAATGTCAGCTGTAATGCACCCAAACAATGACAGCCACAAGGCCCCAAATGTCATCTGTAATGCCCCCAAACACTGGCAGCCACAAGACCCAAAATGTCATCTGTAATGCACCCAAACAATGGCAGCCACAAGGCCCCAAATGTCAGCTGTAATGCCCCCAGACAATGACAGCCACAATGCCCCATATGTCATCTGTAATGCCCCCATACAATGACAGCCACAATGCCCCAAATGTCATCTGTAATGCATCCAAACAATGGCACCCACAAGGCCCCAAATGTCATCGGTAATGCACCCAAACAATGGCAGCCACAAGGCCCCAAATGTCATCTGTAATGCACCCAAACAATGACAGCCACAAGGCCAAAAATGTCAGGACTCAACACAGTAGTAGCCACAATCCCCTAGTGTCACCACTCAAAACAATGGCTGCAACAAAGCCCCAATGTCAGCTGTAGTCCCTCCTTAATAGTTAAAGCCACAATGCCCCAAGTGTCAGATATTTTGCCTCAAAATAATACGCCCCAATGGAACGTGTAATTACTCCAAGACAAGAAGAGCCATAATTCCCTCAGTTTTGTTTGAATTCCTCCATAGCTATGACAGTCACAGTGCATCCAGTACTAGCCACATTGCCTCAGTCATAGCCACCCTGCAATCTGCAACACAACCACTGTGCCCTCAGTGTTAGCCACACTGCCTGCAGCAGTCACACACAAGGCTCTCACAGTATTCGGAGGAGATGGATTGCTGAACAGTATGGATCTGCCCTACAGACAATTCCACCAGGCCGGATTACAGATTACAGAGATTTCTGCTCTTGTGAAAATCGTCATAATTAGATGGATCTGCAGCAATTGAATGCTTGATGCTGTGACTAGATAAAGCCAGTATTTCATAGTCTTCAGCAACGTAGGAGTGATTTTTCCTTCAGGTGACAAATGTATTACCATGTGCTACTTTCAATTTAAGAGAATCCAGAAAAACTACTTTAGGAAGAAAATTTTCTAGAACAATGGCTGTTTGCAAACCATGGCTGCCAAGCTCCCCACCCCCACCAGAACTAGAAACCGGAAAGCACCTTTAACAGGGTATTCAACTTTTAGAAAACGATTAGATACTAGATAAAAAAGACAGTAGTTCTCACCCTCCCCTGGTCTGTTGCCGGATCCCCATTGCTGCATCCATCTCTGTGTTTTGTCTACAGCGGTGATGGTCACGGCAGCAATGCTCGCCACTGCTGTAGCCAGTCACTTAGCTCAGCGACTCTGCCAATGTAGACGGTGAAAGCC
This sequence comes from Dendrobates tinctorius, assembly GCF_039654945.1. Classification (NCBI taxonomy): domain Eukaryota; kingdom Metazoa; phylum Chordata; class Amphibia; order Anura; family Dendrobatidae; genus Dendrobates; species Dendrobates tinctorius. The sequence goes on from NW_027361700.1 coordinate 20,794,159, forward strand.
TCCAAATTTGGCATTCGACTACCATGGTGATGTGTGCTATCTATGCATTGTCACCACTGTAGCCAACAAAGTCGGGAGTATCCTGCAGGAAGGTGACACTGAACCCGAGGAGGTTGAGAACTAACTGTATTTTTCAACTAGTATCTGATTGATTGAAGACTACTTTTCTCAAAATGGAAAACCCCTTAAATTAAAAGGATTGTCCACAGGACAGATAATAAATGCATGATTGCTGGGGTCCTCCACCCCTTCTCTGATATTTAGAACAAGAAGCCCAAAGTCTCCTGTGTAAATGGAACACATGCAGCCACCAGTTTTATAGTCTTTGGAGCCATGATTGACACTGTTCCCAGCCGTTGAACCCCCAGGAATAATACATTTATCACCCATCCTGTGTATATGTCTTATATGTTGCTTATGGAATTACCCAATTAAATTGAACCGGCCTGGTAAGATTGCCTCCCACCGCTTCATGATTGACAGTGGAGAGCAGAGATGACTTTGTGCACCATAACGACTGTTAATCAAGCGAGTTCAGCACCGGCGGGGAGAAGCAATGTGGACCCAATGACCGCGATTACAGTGATACTCATCAGCGCACTTGCAAGCCTAATTTACATATGAGTTCAAACTGGTTTTGGAGAAATGGAGCACCAAATGATGACAGAGTATTTGTCTTTGGAAATCTTTTGCCTTGCCCTTTCCTGCATTACCTCAGGTTTCCTACACAATCTGCCCATTTGTCGTACATATTTTAGGAATATTTCTAAATGTGTGCCCCAGGACTTAGAATAAACCATCAATTTTAGATTGAGCCCTGTGTTCATTATTAATTACATAGGTACAGCAGTTCTCTGGCACAGGCAAATGTACCTGGCACTGCACCTCTCAATTGTATGGGACGGGATGCATAATGGAGCAGGTTAGTGCTGCTGCACCCCTTATTGCTAATTAAAGGTGGCTGTAAAAGTCATAATCCCACTGGTATAAAGCTTCAATTTTTTAAGCAATACAGAATCCCTTTAACGGTCAGTATCATGACCATAAGGGTATGCTATTGTTATTACTTGTATAATGCCAGCAGACAGATGTCAGCTCTCCAGGTTGACATCAAGGTATCAGTCAGGAGTAATGCCCCCTTTTAGAGTAGCCCTTTAATATTCATTCCCTGCCTCTTTATCCCTGTGATTCACCCCTCCGTGCTTCTTTACAGTACCCTCCATGCCTTAATCCCTGCCGGGTGTCCACGATCCAGAACTAGCAGCGCTTTGGACGCAGTGTATGTTCGCTGCCAAAGCACTGCCATCTATTGAACACAGGTAAATCCGCATGTGATCACTCAACCATGCGGATTTACAACTTCAAATACATTTCTATTGGTGAAATTTCTCTTGTGAAGCGTCTCCGCAAAATAAATTGACATGCTGCAGTCTGGGAAGACGTGTCACATGTCCATCATTTCTTGAAATCCCATCCACTATGCTGTAACATCTGACCGCTGTGGGTTTGCCGCTGCATAAATATGCAGTGTCAAACCCGCAGCAACTCTGGATCATGGGTACGTACCCAAAAAAAGGTCACAAGAAAACTCAGGAATTGCTCATTTCCAAAAGGATTTGTCAGGACCTAGGGAATTTGCCATCTTTTCCAGGTCTCCCTATATTTTATACAAGCTTCCTGAATGTTCCAGGACAGTTGGCGAGTAGGCAACGTGACAACAAGCCGGGCTGGTACTGACAGGACGCGAATCTAGGCTCATACTAATAAAATCAAGTGAAGTCCTGCACCGAATTGGATTAAAAGATTTTTATTTAGAGCTCAATAAAGAAAAATACAGAACAAGCAGGCTTCATGTAATATCTGACGCGTTTCAGACAGAACCCATGTCCTGAATCAGAGGCTGATGCCAAGACCCACTAGGCTACAGAGACCTAATGGAGATTTTTAGAAAGTGGGATAGGCATTGATCCCACTCTGTCAGCTGTGCTGATGCCAAGTTAGGTACCAAGGGCCCTATAATAAAGATAAATATTGGGCCCCTTTCAGGAGACCACGGTACTGTGCAGGTTCTTAACGCCAACTGAAATGGGAGTAATACGAAACTAGATACCAGCCATCCCATCGCTGGCTCCATGACAGTCACATAGTCTGCTTTTCTGGTACATTTACCTTTACCTAAGACCTTTATCAATGTTTCATAGGTCAATGACGGTACGAAAGATCCATCTGAGGAGTAGAAATCCTAAAAAAAATGTAGCGTCTCCACCCTTTTTTTTTTACGTGAGTAGTCTTATTCCATGAAATCTTAGTTTTCTGAACCTCCAAGAAAGTGTTTTGAGACTTCTACATGCTTTGCAAGAAACTCCAGAGCTCCAGTAACTCTTTCGATAATGTAAACCTCTGCTCCTCTGCAAATTCCTACATGTTTCTCCATAAAATTAGGCATTTAGGGAGTAATCTAGTAACGCTGGTGTATACAGAGCTGTGTTCCTCACTGATTTACAATATGTTGATACTGTTTGTGACAGACGTTGTGGGTTGCATTGATTATGTTTGCTGTTATTTGTAGGTTGGTAGAATTTGAACACTATATGGTGTTAATTGGTTGTTCTGTCTGTGGCACTGCTACTTGGGGCTCTGTACAGGACAGTACCCTTGCTTTGTGTGGAGGTTGGTGGCACTGTTATTATTTCATAGGGTCTTCTGTATTGGAGTGTTTTGAAGATGTGAAGGAACTCAACTTGTCCTAAAAAGGGTTGTCTGACCATCTAAGATTGATAACCTATCATCTATATTAGATCAGTGGTGGTCCGGCAAGAGCAGCAGCTGCAATACTTTGAACGCGGCTCTCCTTTTTCAGCTGCATTCTTTGGTTACCATGTTTTCCGTATTTACACCCAGAGATAACGACAGCTGATCCAGGTGTTGGATCCGAAAAGATCTGATATTGATGACCTACCCTAAGCATAGACACAAATGAAGAACTTGACACTCCAAGGTAGATGCAAAAATTGGATTTTTTTTTTTCAGAAAAGCAATCCACTACATACATCGATAATGTTTTAGCCTTTATTCAGGCTGCATCTTCAGTATGTGTATGTCTATATCCTAACGCTGTAACCATTATTCTTTTAAGAATAGACTTCTGTATTGTACCGCGCAATCCATTTCTGATGAAGGCCTGATTAAAGGTCGAAACGTTATCTTTGTATACGGTGGATTTCTTTCCTAAAATAAACATTTCCAATTTTTGTTGAAGTGCGAAGTTCTTCATATGTCTTATTTGGAGTGGAATCTTACTTGAGCACTCACGCATCAGGTGTGCCATGCAGCTGTATGTCTACCCTAAGCATAGGTCATCAATATTAAATTACAACCCCTTTAAAACTAATGGATAAAGACACTTTAAAAATGAATAAAGAAAAACCTTTAAAGTTAAGACAGCATATTTACTACTACTGGAATCGATCCTTTGCTTAAGGTCTTCCAATTTGATGGTCTTCACTAGAACGGAAGTGATAACATGACGACCTTCAGTGACCTGACCACTTAGGCCCCTGACTGGCTGCAGGGTCGGGTGACTAGTGGTACATCAATGCTTTTGGTTCAGTGGAGACCGTCATATTTGCATTGGTGGAGCAGAAGTGGATTCCGGTTGTAAGCATGTCTTTTTTTTTTTTTCTGTCATAAGAATTATTTCCCTATATTAATTTAAAAAAAATCTGAAAATTAATTTAAAATCCGGCACAAAACAACAATGGTCTAAATTTAATATCAGATTAGTGAGGTCCAACTCCAAAGACACCCATAGATCAGGTGATTGATTGCTAAGAGTCAGACTATCACCAATCCGATATTGATTGCCTAAGGAGAACATGGTGAACCTGGTAAATGGATATTTCGGACTCCTATAAAAGTTGTAACCCCCCTAGTAATGTTATGACTATTATACTGCTTTTTGTTTAGCTGTAGTATACAAGGTTACTCATATTTCTGTGCTGTAGGTATCATCCTGGTAGACTTTGAGCGCAGATACCAGTTCCTGGAAATGTCTGGACAACGATTACCGTGTATCAGTAACTGTCAGATTTATTGCAGTTAAACAAGTCTCTGTAAATAAAGCTAAATTACCGAATTATGAAAAGTTGTTTGCTTTAAGTGGCTAGATGTCCAAAAGGGTTTTTCATCATTTTCCAACTGATGATAATGTCTGTAAAGCGCTGTGGAATTATTGGTGCTATACAGTATATAAGTGAGTAAAATAAATAAATAAATAAACTGGCAATACTTCCCTGGTTCCACATAGGGCGCTGTTCACATGCCTTTTCGGACATTCCCTTTGTCTATTCTGTTTTAGGAACAGGCAAACCGAATAAGTTATCCATGGCATCAGTTATGCAAAAGGAAGCGGAGGGGCCCCGTTATTATGGAGTTTGTTTAGTGTCCATTTTTTTATGCCAACAAAAAAAAAAAGTTTTGTAGAACTTTTTCTTTTGTTCTATACAATGAAACCTACATGGACCCCATAATAATCAATGGCGCCTTTCTGCTTTCACTTGCATAAGTGATGCAGATGATCAATTTTATACGTTCTTGTGCCTAAAACAGAGCAGACAAACAGATTTCGGAATGAACATGTGAACAGAAGCCGCAGCAAGGGTTGTTTTCTTCCCAAAACAATACCACCCTACCCACATATTGCTTACAGCAGGGCCGGACTGGCCATCTGGCAATTCTGGCAAATGCCAGAAGGGCCTGTCTGGTCATGGGCTGCCTTGTGTGCTACGTTGTTAACTGAATAGGTGTTCTCAAGACACCCATACTGCTAAGAGTTGTGATGGAGCACAAAGTCGCTGACTCCGTCACTTACTCCAGCAGGCCACGGGAATCATTAGAAATATTGGTCTTGTAGTAAATCTTGCTCTCCTCCATCCAGGGTAATATTAGTAATATATCCCATCTGGTGCTTGGAGATGGGGACAACATGGGCCTGTGTGATTTCAAATGCCAGGGTTGGATTTCAGCCCCAGTCCGTACCTGGCTTACAGTATTTCAACTTCGCTCTAATCACTTCAATAGCGCCAAGCTGCAATACCAGACAAAACCAATGAACCGGTGTGGTGCTGTGAAAAAAGCAGCCATATTTCTCTACTGCTTTCCAACCTGCCTTGATCCTTTCTGCCTATGGAGATGCATTGTTGGTCACAAGAGATAGCTCCGATACTCCTTTTAAGATGATGGTCTTCTACTAGAGGTATAGGACATATGTTTACAGGTAAACACGATAATTATAGCTTATAGACAAGCCTTTATTCTTTTCTGGTGTTTGTCCCCAACAGAAATAACCTTATTTTATGTCCCGAAATGGGAGGGTATAATACAAGGCTTGATCATTCAGCCATCACATATTTGTTACGACCTTTTTATGGGCTAGGCGCAACACGGATGAACTAAAATAGATCAATGTGTGGTACCGCTCTAATCTCCGTGGGTGGATACAGTGACATACCAGCTCCTCATGGCAGTTTCATGCCACCATAATAACAACATGGCACAGTTCTCCGGTGAGTCAGCATTACGCTTAGTGTGGAGGCATTGTGAGGACAGGTGAGGCAGCTGTGACCTCCTGTGCATCCTACATCCACCCTGCAGGCCACTTTATTAATAAGTTTACATGAATCGGATATATAATAAGTGTTATATTGGTTCTTGGCTTTTCAATATATGACTGTTGTACAGTATGAAGGGTTAGTGGCTCTTTAATTCTGTTTTCCCGCGCTGAAATATGCGCTTAGTACAATGTGGTGAGCCTGCAGTTAGCTATTAACCAGAGATCACCAGTAACAATAATATACTTGGTTGGGCGATAGCGTGTATTAATGGCAGAGATCCAACATGCTGTGGATCATCCATGTGAAGGTTGTGTGCACACCAACATGTCTTCCCATCTACAGGTTTTGTACAAGATCTCAATTTTAGTGCTTATTTTACAGCCTATAAGGCCCCTTTCACACGTCAGTTTTTTGGTATCAGTTGCAATGCGTCGAATTTTGAAAAAACGGATCCTGCGGCTGATGCTGCTGGATCCGTTTTTTTCTCATTGACTTGTATTAGCGACGGATTGCGACGGATGGCCGCACGCTTCATCCGTCGAAAATTGTCCGCCGTTGTTTGTCCGTCGGCCGGAGACAACGGACATAACAACGTTTTTTGTCTACGTCGAAAAATCGTACAGCGACGGATCCATCCCTGTCCGTCATTTGCTAGAATGGAAGCCTATGGGCGACTGATCCATCGTAATCCGTCAAATGACGGAATCCTGCGACGGATTCCATTTTTTTTAACTGAGCCTGCTCCGACAATTGAGTCGGGCACTTCCGCAGCAAAACCGCAGATGTAAAAAAGATCTGCGGTTTTGCGGCGGATGTGGGTGTGAGAAACGCTGTGGACCGGGAGGAGGGAAGTGTATGGGCGGTGACTGCGTGTCTGTGTGTGCCTGTGTGTGTGTCTGTGTGTGTGCATGTGTGTGTCCCTGTGTGTGTGTCTGTGTAGGCAGCCATTGTCTGATGGGACTACTGCTCCCATCTGGCAATGAATGCTCACAATGACAGCATTGCCGCTGATGGGAAAGTAGTCCCATCAGACAAAGGCAGTGATCTGTAGTAGAAAAATAAAAAATACATACAGAACATACATGACATACATATAACATACAGAACATACACATAACATACAACACATAACATAGAGTACATGCCAAACACCTAGTCCACGAAGCCCTCGTCTCCTTTAATAAAAATAAAATAAAAAAACAACCTATACTTACCTTTCCGCCGTAGTCCAGATAATAACGAGTGTCCCACAATGATCTCCCGTGTAGAACACTGACATCAGGTGATGTCAGTGCTCTACACGGCTTCCGGCATGCACTGACAGCGGAGGAAACCCTCCGCGGTGTATATCCCTCCGCCGCTGCCTGGAGAGAGGTCACTTCAGTTCATTCTCTCACTGGCAATACTGGGTGAGAAAATTCCCACGCAGCATTGCCAGAAAGTGAGAAAATGAACTCACTTGACGTCTTCAGTGATGCACTGCAGGAAGATTATCTCCTGTCAGTGCATCAATGGGAGGCACTGTAGAGCAGTGACATGTCACTGTTCTATAGGGGAAATCGTCGTGGGACGCTCGTTATTAATTGGACTGCATCGGAACAGGGAGTATACGATTGGTTTATTTTAAATTTTGTTGCAGGAGATTGAGGGCGTCGCATGGATTTTAGGCGTGCAATAAAGATTGAAAACCGTGTTGTGTTTTATTTCATTAAAATACTTTATTCTTATGTGTGTTTGTTTTATTAACCCTTTGATACTATAAGATTAATAATGGATAGGCGTCTTATTGACGCCTCTCCATTATTAACCGGGCTTATTGTCACTTTACAATACAAAGGTGACATTATTACCCCATAGTCCACCGCTACACAGCATTGGGAAGAGAGAGGCTAAGTGCCAGAATTGGCGCATCGTACAGATGCTCCATTTCTGGGGCTACTGTGGGCTGGTATTGGTAGCCAGGGCGGCCAATATCCATGGCCCCTTCCTAGGCTATGACTATCAGCCTGCAGCTGTCTGCGTAGTCTTTCTGACTATAAAATGTAGGGGGACCCCACGTCATTTTTTGGGGGTCCCTCTATTTTAATAGCCTGTAAAGGCTATGCAGACAGCTGCGGGCTGATATTCATAGCCTGGGAAGGGGCCATGGTTATTACCCCCTTCCCAGGCTACAAAGATTGGCCCCCGGCCATCGACTTTCCCTCTCTGGCGCAGAAAATTGCACGGGAGGCCACGCCATTTTTTTCCCGTCTTTTTTTTTTTTCAAATTTAAACATATTGTTCATTAATAAACATCGGCCTTGCTATTATTTATCTATCTATATCTATCCATAGATCTATCAAAAGATAGATATATCTATGGATTCTGTCTATCTTTCTATAGATAGATATGGGATAGATAAATAGATAGATCTATACATAGATCGATAGATATTATCTATCTATCTATCTATCCATCCCATATCTATCTATCCCATGATCCGTCGAAAAACAGAAGAAACGGATGAATAAACTGATGCGACGGATCCGTTTTTTTTACGGATCCGCTAGTCGGATCTGTCGAAAAAACGGATCTGTCGCATCAGTTTTTCACAATCTGCGATGGATCTGTCGAGCCAACGGATTGTGACTGACAGCAAAAAACTGATGTGTGAAAGGGGCTTAAGGATATGTTCACACAGAGGTTTCCTGCAGATTCCACTGAAGTTCGCTCACAAATCACCTTCTGTTGCTGTGAATCCAAAATACGCTTTGCCAATCATACAATAGTAGGTTTTTCCGACGACGATTTGAAAAAATGCTGCTTATTTGTAGAGGCTTTGGCATGGAAAATGCGTCGGAAAGCCAGTAGGTAAAATGCCTCTCTGCGGCAAATATCGGAAGGTCAGCATTCAATTTCTGCCACAAATTCCACTTCAGATACTTGGCCTGTGAACATACTGGCATGGAGCTCACTGTGTGTCACCATGGCTATGTTCACATGTTTTTTTTTTTATGCAGATCTGTGTTTTGCAGTACCAGCAAAAGCTATGAGATTTTTGGAAACTGCAGCATGTCACTTCCTTCAGCGTTTTTGCAGCGTTTTTTTCACCCATAGAAAGCAATGAGTAAGGGCAAAAAACAGGGGTATCAGGTTTTGCTGTGTTTTTGGTGCAGAAAACTCAGAAAATTGCATCATGTATTTTTTTTTGGGAGGGCGCTATATCAGCATGCACAAGAGACAAATGTACCTGAAAAAAATGCAGCAAAACCGGCTTTTGTAAGCAGCTTCTTTACTGCCCAGAGAGCAGGTTTTGCCTGCAGAAGAAAAAACGCAGCAAATATCGCAACGTGTGAACATAGCCTGTTATGAATGGGTCACCGAGGAGAAAAAAGCAAAACAAGCTAAGTCACAGAAAACCAGAGAGGTTGGTAACTATGCAGATTGCAGATCCCTGATCCTACCACACAACTAGCGGCAGCCGTGGAGCGTAACTGCGATGATCCTAGACGCCTCGTCACGGCTGGAGGACTAAATAAGCCTAAAGCAAGAAAAGGGGAAAACTAACTGCCCCAGAGCAGATCCCAAAGGAAAGACAGCCCCCACACATGTATTGACGGTGAAACAAGATGAAAGCACAAACACAGGCAGGAAAATAGGCTGAGCAAACGATGGGGCCCAAACTAACTAGAAAGGAAAGGAAAGACACTGTCTGCAACCTGCAAAAAACCCTACAAAAATAATGTCCAACACTTCTGATAGCAAAATTAACCCTCAAGTCACTAGACTTCTCCCACTATATCAGCATTCTGAAATATTCTGAGACTGAGCAAAAAGAGGCCAAACAAGTAAGGGACAAAAAGCAAATTGACAAATACAGATAAATAAGAGTGGAAATTCAGCACGGCCCCCAGCCGGGGCTGGCTGACCACACAAAAAACTGAACAGACCAACAAAATCAAGTGTGAACATTAGCAGAAAAACTTAGCTTTAGATGACTGGAACAGAGCTGAAAACGAGCTGACAAGCGAGAAGGAATCACCAGCAACAGAATAGGGTGACGGCTGTCTTAAATCCAATCTGAGACTCCTGAGGTCCAATCGTCATCCTCATTCCCAAGTGGCAGATCTCCACCGATCAAATCAGCCTCACTACCTCCTGTCACCACCAGAGGGAGTCTGGAAGGAGAACTCACAACTGGTGAACCAGAGAATCAACTCACAACAATAGCCTATATGTGTGGATTCCATGTGAAACTAAAAACTTGGCATCCTCTACCTCATGCCATATAACACATGTGAAGAAAGCAAAGCACCTAGGGGAGATTATTCTGCCTCACAAAGGTACCAAAAGTCCTGTACACACTTTTTGTGTCTCCATACAGCACCCCGTGCACTCTACTCTTCCTTACCATGTACTTGACCACTTGTTTCAGCCATTTCATATGACTAGATACTATATATGCTGATTTCTTCTTCACATGTAGAACTTTCCTGATGACACTTTTCAGATGGAGGTCCATGTAATACTTGAATGGTTGTTCATTACTACAGTGCTGTGCAAATTAATTGGGACAAAGCATTTTTTGAAGTAAAATTGTAAGTTGGTTACCAGTCAGTGATTCAAACCAGTTTTAACTGCTTTGAACAGGTGTGAGTGCGTGTTCAAAGCAGTTAAAACTGGTTTGAATCACTGACTGGTAACCACGATTTTACTTAAAAAAATGCTTTGCCCCAATTAATTTGCACAGCACTGTACATGGATGCATATTCATCTGAAAAGGTAAACCTGGGTAAAGCTCTGTTATCTGGCTCATCGATGTGGTCTGATAGGGCAACTAAAAGTGCTGTCCTTCTAGGTTCTTCAGGCCTTCACTCTATAGAGAACAATCCAATGTATATAGGTTTTGGATAAATCTTGCCTAATTTTAAGGTCTCCTGAATCTAACTTTGGTTTCAATAACTGGATCATCATAGGTGCTAGTTGTACAAGGAGTGGTTGTATGTGCAATTTTAATATATAATTAATGTTAAAGGGGTTGTCCGGTCCAAATCTATAAGTCACTCTTTGTGACTGCAGACTTATGAATCCCCCGAGCTCACGGGACCGGAGGGTATGTATGAGTTATACGTGCCGTCGGCCAGTGGGCGCTGCCTCGTTCTCTATACACTTGTATGGAGCGAGGCCGCATCCTGTAATCAGGCATGCCTACTGGCTGGCCGCGTAGGCACGGCCTCAGCTCAGTACAAGTGTATGGAGTGAGGCTGCTCCAACTGGCCGGAGGTATGTATAACTCATACCCTGTGGTCCCAGGTCGGAAACTGGTGAATGCCCCGCAGTACACACTGTGTGCTGGGGGAATTCATAAGTCTGCAGTCACAGAGAGTGACTGCAGAATATTGATTTGGACCTGACAACCCCCTTTAACGGGAGGCAAGATTAGTAAAAAATGTTGTCAAATTTTCTCTGGGACTGTAAGTTTGGCTAAATTTTTTCTGGTCCATCATGCACAGGTACCCTTGGCTCGGCTAAGCGTGCTTTGTCCTATGTAGGAAGAGGGGGGTATACGGCCACTGACAAACTCCTCTCGCAATGGCTTATTTAACTGAGAACAAAAGGTTTGGGCAGTTGAAAGCCACCTGCATGATCCATATGCTGCCCTGACATCTGCCATCCGGTGACAATCCAGATGTCGCCATACACATTAGATGGCTAGTTGCGCCAAAATCAATTTAGCTTAACTCTTAGACCCTCAATAATCAGTATTAGTGGACATAACTATTAGACCTTTATGCATTCTCGTTTGTTCTTTTTTAATATATACACGTCTTCAGACTTTTTCGCAATTCTATATTTTTGTCGGGGTTTCACTGAAAACTTTTTGCTGTCTCCGAGTTAATAGATGGAGATAAAGACTCACATTTTAGTGGGGGTCTGTATTTGGCTGTACACTTTTCTGTGTCCCCAGGGCAGCCACTTGCGCAGACACTGTGTGGCATATTGCCATCCATTCAAGTGTGCCAACCAAATTCTGATGTCTGAAGCATTTGGGAGGGGGGTTGGTATAGAGTTGACATTGAAAGGACCAGTAAGTAACAAGAACTAAATTTGTTACATCAAAGTACATTTCTATTCCCAAACCCAGCAGAGAAAAGGCAAATTGACACCTATAACCACACAACAGCTGATGAGATGAGACTATTTGGGGAAGTGTTTTTAATAGTTAACAAATCCAGAAAATAATGTGTTTTTTTTTTTTTTTGCCATTATCTTAACTTGATAAAGTAATGAATTAAATGTTCTCATTCATCCACTCGGTGACAACACTGGCTCTAGTTCGACTATCGAAATATTTTTCTTTTAATGTGCTCATCATTTTTATTATGCTTTGCCTATAGAGCGCTATAATATTTTGCAGCGCTTTACAGACATTATCATCACTGTCCCCATTGGGGCTCACAATCTAACTTCCCTATCGGTATGTCTTTGGAATGTGGGAGGAAAAGGGAGAATCTGGAGGAAACCCACGCAAACACTGGGAGAACATACAAACTCCTAGCAGATGTTGTCCTTTGGGATTTGAACCCAAGACCCAAGTGCTGCAATAAAACAGTGCTAACCACTGAGCTGCCGTGCTGTCTTATATCAGAGTCAATCTTCAGACCAGGATGTACCTAGGTGGGGTTGCTGAGGCGTTTCCAAAATACACACTGCCAAGAGTGGAGCCAACATCCACCAAGTCCTGCAAAGTCAAGAAAAGTCAGCAGGTCAATTGTTTTGGGGATGTATGGTGTAATACAGAGGTACTATTCATCCTAATACATGACATTACAGCAAAATGAGTAGATGGAAGATCAGGTACCCTTGCCCTTTGCCTATATCAGGGCATGTACCCTCATATAGTTACATAGGTTGAAAAAGAGACACAGGTCCATCAAGTTCAACCTTCCTCCACCGGGAAGCCATTTATTGTGAGAAAAGCATTGTTATAGTATCTGTTATAACAACCTTTTGTTGTAGAGCACAACCCCCATCTGTGGACGTCGGGCACTCAGACCATCCTCATGGAGTTGGTTTCTAACCGTTTGTGCCTGCTGGAGGTCATTTTGCAGGGTTCTGGAATTTCTCCTCCTGTTCTTCCTTGCACAAAGGCTGAGGTAGCGGTCCTGCTGCTGGGTTGTTGCCCTCCTACGGCCCCCTACACGTCTCCTGGTGTACTGGCCTGTCTCCTGGTAGCGCCTCCAGCCTCTGCAGACTATATGTTGACAGACATAGCAAATCTTCTTGCCACAGCTCACATTGATGTGCCATCCTGGATGAGCTGCCCTACTTGAGCCACTTGTGTGGGTTGTAGAGTCCGTCTCATGCTACCACGAGTGTGAAAGCACAACCAACATTCAAAAGTGACCAAAACATCAGCCAGAAAGCATTGGTACTGAGATGTGGTCTGTGGTCCCCACCTGCAGAACCACTTCTTTATTGAGGGTGTCTTGATAATTGCCAATAATTTCCATCTGTTGTCTATTCCGTTTGCACAACAGCATGTGAAATGGATTGTCAATCAGTGTTGCTTCCTAAGTGGACAGTTTGATTTCACAAAAGTTTGATTTACTTGGAGTTATATTCTGTTGTTTAAGTGTTCCCTTTATTTTTTGAGCAGTGTATTTTAAGAGAATCTTTCACCATTTTGAGGATGTTAAACTGGCCACATCATGGAATAGTGACTGCACAGCTCCGTAAGACATAGGATTTGTTTTTATTTCTATTCTCTGTCTCATAGATATTAGCTTTTAAAGTTTAGGTTATAATTTGTTATGTTTCAACTGCGTGTTTCCATGAAATGGTGTCTGGATATGTGTACTCACTTCCCTGCATGAGGTTGACTAGAATCATGCAGGGGAGAAGAGAGCACACGCTTCTCTCCTCACTAATCTCTGTGTAGCTACTTCGTAGAGATACAAGAGAGCAGAGGTATTTATTATTACAAACTTTCCCATAACTCATCTCACAGTGCTGTCAACTCTTTCCCTTCCCGCATACTGACTGCTGTGACATGAGATCTGGAAGTGTTTGTATTGATAAATAATTAAGCTCTGCTGTATCTCTTCACAACAGCTGCAGAGTAGAGGGCCAGATCTTTTCTTCCTTAAGGCCCTTTTACATTTAGCGATGCACCAGCGATCCGACCAGCGATCCGACCCGGTCAGGATCGCTGGTGCATCGCTAAATGATCGCTAGTGAGCTTTCACACAGAAAGATCTCACAGCGATGCAGCAGCGACGCAGCGCACGATACTCACCTTTCACACACAGCGATCCAGACGTCCTCCGCCCGCCTCCACGCGTCGCTCGTCGTCACAGCAGGAAGCCCAGCAGGAAGCTGACGACGAGAAATGGAGCCGGACATTCTCGCGTGATCAGCGATGGACAGCGGGGGAGCCGGTCGCTGGTAAGTATCACACATAGCGATATCGCTAGCAATATCGCTATAACGTCACAAAACCGGTGACGTTTTAGCGATATTGCTAGCGATATCGCTTAGTGTAAAACCCCCTTTACTTGATGCCTATTTATGGTTGGTTAATCTCATGAAGGAGAAGTACACTGCCCCAGAGGCAAATCTCTGGTAACACCCAGTTGAACTATGACATCAATTATAGTTTAGGGTATGTGCAAGTTAGAGGAAATCTGACATTAGAATCAAACCTCCTAAGCGTTTCTATCAGCATGCAGTTTATAGAAAATTCAATAAAATGACAGTTTAATATCTGTAATCTGAATTATTCCAGAGAAATCCATGTTTTTCTTATCTTCAAACGATCTGTTAAGAACTATGTGACTTATACTAATCTGCAGAGCTTTTTTTTAATAAAAGGGGTACTTACAAGTGTGACATGTAATGGCTGCTCTCTGCTCGCCTGATCTCACTGCGGAGCTGTGTGTGATTATACCCGACACATCTGCAGGTTCATCTCAGCTTCCAGCTCACAGGCAGAAAATGTTGCAATAATTCTACAATACGGCAGAGCTGTGAGAGCTGCAGCAAATGTGTTTGTAAGATGTCAAATTTAATTTCTCCTGTTTTGTGCTAGTTACATGCCTCATTGATATTGCCCAATTTCTCCAAAAAAAAAGACATCAGATCACAGATACCAATGCATCACTTTATTCAGCTTCCTATGACCTGCATGCCCATATAGACAGCTTAAAGGGAACCTGTCACCCCCCCCCTGGGCGTTTTTCACTAAAAGAGCCATCTTCAGCAGCACTAAGGCTGCATTCTGTGAAGGAGGCTCTTCTGTTTCTGACCCCCATTAATGCCAGAGGAGCCACCTTCACAGAAAAACGCCCTGGGGGGATGACAGGTTCCCTTTAAGAGGGTTGATCCTACTGACAGATTCCCTTTAAGTATTTGCAGCAGAAATTTCTGCACCAAGACTGCTGGATCAAAATGCTGCAGTTTTCAGTACCAGCAAAATGAATGAGATTTCTGAAATCTTAAACACGTGACTTATTTTTCCAGGTTTGAAGCAGTTTCAAATCTGCAACATGTCAATTTTTTTTCAGCATTTTGACTCAATCAGATGAATAAGGAAAAAAAACAAGCAAAAAAAAAAACATTAAAAACTTGTGAATTTTATGCAGCTCGTCTCCAGAAAAAATATGTGGTTTTTGGCACAGAAATGTAAATGTGTACACATACCCTTAAACAGAGTGATCGGTAATAATAAATAATAAATGCGCCCTGTTTCTCAGAATGTTGCTGCACTATTATACATATGTGACATCTAGAGCAGTCGCAATGTAAAAAATATGTGCATTGCTGTACTGTAAATCCGATTCTTATGAGCCCAGCAATGTAGTTTCCAGTGAAGGGGTGAGAAGAGTCCTTGCCCACTCCTCATTCAGGACAAGGCTACTATTGTGTGCTCCTGTTCCTCCCTTCCCTATCTCCCCCCCACAACCTCCTCACCACAATTTTCAGTACTAGAAAAATGCAGCAACAAATCTAGCAATGCCTTCTGGATCTGAAATGAATTCTGTGGAATGTACGCTACTACAAATTCACTTTTTAGATTTTTTTTTTTTGGAATGAATTGTCTGTCTCATTAATCCAGCCATTGTACTGGGTGTCTTATAGAGAATTCCAAAATACGGTCACATATGCAAGTATCTAGTATGATATTAAAGCTAAATTATGACTTAATGGTTTCACCCCCTATATTTTTGATTGGCATCCTAACAATCAAAACTCAGATGGTCAGACCCTGATAAAACATCAAACCTAAAGAAAATCACATAAGAAAATTGGTGCATACGGAAAAAGCTGTGTTAAAATATACCTTTATACACATTATAATACAGTGTCCCTTTACGTAATTGAATAGTAGTACAAAGATTATAGTTGGGTAAATAAAAAAATAATATAGTAAGGCAGCTAGGTAATCAAAATGCAAATCAAAGTAGGACAGTTGTCCATATGTGATGAACTAAAATGACTACAGTGTACACTTATATAACATATTTAAGCCTAGAGACGTAATTATGTGACCACTGAATATTGTAAAACGTTTTAAAATGTTTCAAATGTAGCAAAATAGAGAAGAAGTAAAAATGGTAATGCAGGAATTCTGTATCTCTACAAGTATCGCCGTCTTTGCAGCTTCATCTGGGGAAAAATGGTAAAATATCAGAACCACAGTCCCTTTATTAAAGGGCTGAATAAACCTGTGTGTCATAACTTGAAACATAATTTAGCATAATATATAATTTTAGCGTAATTTAAAATGTTATTATTACCCAAAGTAACTTGCAACTTTGGAATTTACCTCCTATTAAAACTTCTCTCTGTTCTCAAGAGCGGATTGATTTTTCATTCTATAGTTTGTAGCTGGCTACCAAGGGTATGGCCACCTCTGCAGTCTTTCATGGGTGGCCAGTTTCCTAGGCATAGAGTGAGTGCACATGCTTGCAAGCTGTTTGCTATACAGCTTGTAAGCGCTGCTCTGGCAGGATCCAGTCAGCTTTAGTGTCGCTGCGTTCCTCCAACGCTGCAGAGGCAAAGCTTCCTCTTCTGCTAGCATCAAATGTATTTATGCTACTTATTATTTACGGTATATAGCGCTATCATATTCCACAGCGCTTTACAGACATCATCCCTGTCCCTATTTGGACTCACAAACTAAATTCCCTATCAGTATGTCTTTGGAGTATGGGAGGAGACTGGAGGACCCAGAGAAAACCCACACAAACACGGGGAGAACATACACTCCTTGCAGATGTAGTCCTTGGTGGGAAAATTCAGATCATTCTTGTATTGTATATGTAGCTCTTGTTTCTTATCTGTAATATTCATTGCTCTTTTTCCCTCCCACCTCTTTCAACATGTGGTGTTATAATTACAGGGTTATTCGTAAAAATACTAGTTACCGTACCTTCTGTCAGCATGATAGGTGATAACTTGATTGCTGGATGTCCAACCACTGAGAACGAGGTTCTGGAATCACAAGAATGGGTCTGTGTGTCATGCTCGCCATGTCTGTCATGTCCGCCATGTCTGTTTTGCCTCGAGAACCCCTGGAGTACTGTGCACACTCACCTCATGTCTGTTGAGCTGCAGGATGCCTGCGTTTCTGCTCTGCCTTCTGTGATCATCTCGTCATGTCTAGAGTCCCTGATCATGTGTCCTTCCTATGTTCCAGCATGGGCTGGTTCTGCATTCGTCTCATCATGTCTAGAAACCCTGATCATGTGACCTTTCCTAGGATCCTGCACTGTCCGGTTCTGCAATCATCCCTGCATGTCTGGAATCCTGATCATGTGACTGCGCTCTGTGATCCTAGAGGATCTGAACTGGAAGCTCTTCCCTGGTTCTGACACGGAAGTGGTGGTGCAATGCCCTATATCAGACCGCCCCTTTCTATGCTCAGGGCCTGAGTGTTCTGTTGCTTCTCTGCATGGCTGCTTGGTCTGTAGGGTTGCTCCCTCTATTCTGTGCCCTTGCACTCTGCTCTGTCGTGCGTCTCTGCACACGCTCCGTGCTCGTATTCCGTCTCTTGTCTTGTGCTTTGTCTCGTGTTGTCCTCCGTGCTCTGTTTGTCCTTGCTATGTTTCCTTGTTATGTTTTGCGCTGTCCCTGTCCCTGACGTGCCTCCCCACACGTGCAGGCTCCGCTCTGTACACTGTCTAGTCCCAAGGTTCTCCCTTGGCCCGGCTCTGGGCTTCGGCCTACGCTCCGCTGCTAGACTCTGTCCCTGTTCCTGACGTGTCTGTCTACATGTGCAGGTTTCCATTCTGTACCCAGTCCCTGACATGTCTGTCTACACATGCATGCCTCCCCTCTGTACCCTGTCTAGTCCCAAGGTTCTCCCTTGGCCCGACTCTGGGCTTCGGCCTACGCTCCACTGCTAGACTCTGTCAATGTCCCTGACGTGTCTGTCTACACATGCAGGCCTCCGTTCTGTGCTCTGTCCCTGGCGTGCCCCTCAGTACGCGCAGGCCTCGCATTGTACTTTGCCCCTGGCATGTCCTTTGCATGCGCAGGGTCCTGTCTACTACTCTATGCCTTGTCTCTGATACTTCGTACGCTCTTGCACTTTTCGTACTAGGCTTTGCCGTGCTGTCTGCACGCTTCTCTGTCCTGTATCTTTGCCTAGCCCTGCCTTTTGGCTCTGTGCCTCCGTGCACGTGCCTGGTCGCCTGTGCCTGCCTGGTGTGCCTCAGCCGTGCCGCCTCTAGCCATGCTCGCCTGTATGCCTCAGCCGTGCCCGCTGTCCAGTGCTATAGTGGTCTCCGGCTGCGTGGCCGCAGCGGTGCCGCCTCTAGTTGTGCCCGCTTGCTTATGCCATCGTCGGTACCACCTGCCGGTGCTCCCAGCTGTGGTTTCCGTGCTCCCTTGCACGCACGCTGGTTCTCGCACTGTGCCTTTTCGTGCTACTCTTGCACAAAGCCTTTTGCCTCTTTTGCTCTGCTCTGAACCCTAGTTTGCCTGCCGGATTCCGTAACCTGCCGACCGCTGCCAGAGGTCCGGACCTAGATGACTGCGGCCTGATGTCCGGAGCTGATGTCCGTAGCCTGCTTCCTGGACCATGTCGGTCGATGCCAGCACCCCGGATTCCGATGCCATTGAACCCGTCCCTGGCGTGCCCTCGCACGCGCAGGTCTCCGTCCTTGTACCCGTCCCTGGCATGCCCCTTGGCATGCGCAGGCCTCCGTCCTGTGAACCCGAACCTGGCGTGTCCGTTGACACGCATCATGTCGTTAACCCTATCTTGTTTCCTTGCATGGAACCCTGGCTGAGTTTCGGATGTCCGGATCCTGATTGCCTACAGAGCTTCAGAACCTGATGTTTCGGTTGATCTTCGCTTGCTGTCCGGAGTCTGATGTCATCGTGCCTCCGCCTACCATCTGCACGTACCATGCTTGGACTTTGGCGTGCCCTTGCACGCACTTTGCTATGTTGTCCCTGTTCTGGTTATGTTTGTACCTGATGTTATCCCTGAAGCCTTCCTTAAATGAAGTTTACTTGAACTAATGCCTTGTCTCGTCTTGCTTCCTGAGCCGGCCGTCTGGTCCAGCAGCCGTGGTGGCTCACCCCCTTGGTCCTGCCTCTGACTCTCCCTGTATAGGGGGTGGCTCCTCACTAGGTCAGCTCGCCCTAGGTGGGTGGTGCCACGGCCCAGAGGGTCCACTCATTCAAGAAAAACGACTCAGTGTAAGCTGACGCTCGTCACACTGTGCAGCCCCAACAGAATTTTGCAGAGGTTCACATACTCAACAACTGCTCCAATCATTGTCCTTTCATTGTCTATGGGTATGCTGGAGAATCGCTCTTCTTGGCTTTCTCCAGGACTTTCATTGTCAATGAATGAAGAAGAGGCAAAACATGCCACCTCTGCTTCATTCAAAACAGGACTGCAGAGGCCTCATGTTGGCACTGTTGGAGGTCACAGCTGTTGGAACCCCCAGCGATCAGCAAGTTATCCCCTATCCCATGGACAGGTGATACCTTCTATTTTTAGGAATAACCCTTTAACTGTGGATCTCATGGCAAAATTTGGAAATGTACCTCATTTTAGTCGTCAATAGTGATTGTATTCAGGACTTCAAAAATGTTTGAAGGTTTTGGACTCCGCTCTAGTCTATTTCTTACTTCTTCCGGTGGCCTGCATTTTAATTTTACCTGGCTCATTTTAAGACAGCTCAAGTTATGAGTGTTGCCACATCTCCCATCCTATGTGACATCCGGAAATTCATCTTTGAAAGCTGGTTTTACTTGTCACTTTTTTAAACATCTGACGGGAGTCTTTCAGGGGAATATTTTGTTTTTATACATCTGCAGAAGTTATTGAACAGTCAACTCTTCCAGCGGTGTCTCCTAAGGTTACTCTTATAAAAGGAGATGGGGCCATGCTAATACCTGGAACTTCATCCTCCCTTTCCTTCTTCTATGGTGAATATTAACTGAACATCAGTTCTGATTGGAGATGACACCCTCCAGTCACTAGAACCCACTGGAGCCTCTTTGCCTCCTACTTTTAAAGTTAGCTCAATCTTTTTAGTTGTCGGCCATACCATTTTCTACCTCCAGCATCTACTGTAACCCAGCACATGCACCTTTACTTTTACTATACCCTTCCTTTTCTCCTTCACCAGCCTCTTCACTAATTTCTTGCCTGATCCCTATTTCAACTACTTTCTAGAACGTTTCTGTATATTCTCTTCTCCCTACGTCCATCTACATCCCTTTCTTCTTATACCTTTCGCCACCATTTCCTCCATACTTTGCCTACACACTATTGACATCTTCTGTTTGTCAAACTCCAGTGGTATCTGCCATACAACAGATCCGGCACAAGATACTGGTAGATTTGTATACGACTAACAGACTAACACCTTCCATATTTGATGGACCCTAATGCTATAGTCCATTGGGTTCTGTTCTGCTGTCTGTCATTTTGATGTGAACAATAACCCATTAGATCTGATGACCTTTGCTATGTAGACTCTTAGATTCCAACACAAATGTGAACAGAAACAGAGCCTGGAATAACTTCTATTATCTGAGGCTAGAATTGGACACTATGGACCCTGCATGCAGAGTGGAAAAAGGATTTACAAAGTAATCACAGTCTACACTTGTCTCCAGCATAGTATTCCATGAAGACATGAAACTTTAGAATCACACTGAAATCTGCAGCCTTAAGAAAAAAAAAAGTAAGTTCAAAGAATGCTAAGTTAAAAAACAGATTTACTTTTTCAAATCATACTTCCTGTGCTTTCAGTTTAAGTAATACCGTCTAAACGAGTTTTCAAGGTCCAAAAAGATGGATTTATATTATAACCAGGAAGACCATGTCGCTATGTCTTTTGCAGAGTAAAGCTGCCACAGTCAAAAAAGCCCAAGGTTAATTTGAGTATGTAATTATACATATGAAATTTGACCTTTTCTGTTGACTTTTAAAGTGGCTTAAAGAGAGGAAGACAAAGTATCTCAATGGGCACAGAATTTTTCTGTAATGCCAGATTTGACCTCTGGCAGAACATGGTGGACTAGCCATGGGAACCAAGATGATGGGGTAAGATAAGAGGCAGAGGTCCTTTTTATTCATATCGTAGTCAAGTGACTAGTACTCATTATAGGAGTTGATTAACATTTAAAAACTCTGGTGCCACTGTAAGGGGGTGGCGTTGCTATGGACCGTAGAGACAAGCTGACACTTTAAGAGACATTCTGCGCTTCCCTGCTGTAAAGACTGTTTTGGTCTCTTCTGCCAGCACTGGAGAGGGGCGGGGCTGCTATTCTGTGTGTGAGGAGAGAGCCGAGATTTCTGCAGGAACGGACACGTGCCTGAGCTGTGAAGGAAAAACTTTGTAAACTATTCTGGGGATAACAAGGTGGCTTTCTTGTGTTGCCTTGAGAAGCCACGAAGAAAAGACAAGAAAGGAATCCAGAGGAGAGAATCCACCGTTTCTAGGAGCATCACTGGACCTGCACACAAGGAAAAGACCATGTTGCACAGGTCTTCCAGGAAGAAGTGCGCACCATCTTGCAAAGCTGCAGGCCCCCAGGAATGAACTGATATACCAACGCTATAGAGAGTGTTAACCTCTTCTGTGCACATGCTAGGGTTTAGGATAGGCTGCAATAGATAAAGCACGGCAGCCATGTGGCCGATGTAGCAAAGGCCAGATAGGTTATAGTTAGTGTAGCATCATACATTACTTCACTGTGTTGTCTTGTTAGTTGGATAAATACACTGAGCTGTGATAGTTGGTGCTCCGAGCTGTTTGACGGCCCAGCGAGAGAATATTATCCTTGTAAATTGTTTCCATAGCATACCCCTGTTCTGCATTTCCTATACACAGCATTCCTTGCCTGTAAATAAATTAACCCTTTGTTGCTTGCACCTCATCTTGTGTACCGTAGTCTCCCTGCATTGTGGTGGTCCCCCGGCCATCGCTTCACCACCATGGTGCAAAGTAAGCCACAAATGTCATATGAAACCTGTATTGCCAATTTGCCCATTTATTGGCAACTGTCTAGATTACATGGTGCAAAGCTCTGAGGTTATCAAGAGTCAAATTTAATTTCTATTCATCTGTCAGTCAATTATTATACAAACTGTCTGTTGTGTGTTTTTGGAGTTCAAAGAAGATATGTGGTTATGATTCATTAGTGTTTCTCCGAAGAAGGGTTCATCTGAGACTCGTTTCTGATGAGTGAAGAAGTTGACTAATTGTGGAATTAGTCACAGACTTTCTATAGAGTTCTTTAGCCAAACAGTTAATGTAGAATTCATGGTAAATGTCTAGACCTCTTAAACATCAATGTGCGAGATTGTAACCATTCAGTGCAAAGATATTGCTGTTTGCTAGCAAAGAATTTCAAGTTGCACCTCCTTAGACCCGAAGCCTAAGGGTCCCCAAAATGTTGAGAGTAACTAGTACTTTAACCCCTTCACGATATATGACATGTCTTCCCCTTTGATTCGGGCTCCAGCGCTGAGCTCGCATCTTTTCTGGCACATGACAGCTGATTGGATCAGCTGTCATGTGCCCTTAACAGCAAAAGGTGGAATCGCGATCCACCCCAGCTGTTAACATTTTATATGCAGCTGTCAATCTCTGACAGCATCATTTAACATGAGAAGTACGTCAATAACACCGCCCATCAGCTCCCCTGTTACATGTTCACGGGGTGCGTATGAGTTGACATGATAACAGGGGTCTGCAGTAGACCCCTGTGGTTTTCATTGCTGATCTTCTATGAGCGCTGCCCTATGACTGGCGTTCATAGCGGATGAGCATTTCTGCTACACACAGCAGGGCTGGAGCCCTGCTATGTATAGCAGAAGTGATCAGAAGATCGCAGCTTCAAGTCTCCTAAGGAGACTATAGAAGCAAGTAAAAAGTGTAAAAAAAAAAGGTTTTAAAAATATTGCCCCATTCAAGATAAAAAATAAAAAATATATAACATAATACACATATTTGGTATCACCGTGTTCAGAAATGTAAAGTGCTCGCCGGCATTTCAGACAGCATAAGTCCGAGTTGCCATTGTCTAATCTGTGGTTGGGGCTATCTCAGCTCACGCAGGAACCACTAGGGACTGCAGAGTCGGGAACTCTAGTCTGTACAGGAACCGACAGGGTAAGTTGCAGTTTTTAGTGTTTTACCTATTTCCCCAAGTGATTTGCTTATCTATCATAACAGCAGCTCTCCATTGCTAATGTCAGTCATATACTTTTTACAGGTGCTCTTCCCAAAATTTGAAAATCATCCAAAAAATAATTTATTTAAGTTCTTCAATACAAAAAGTGAAACTCCTATATATTATATAGAGTCATTACAAACATAGTAATCTATTTCATGTGTTTATTTCTGTTAATGTTGATTTTTATGGCTTAAGGGGGCTTCACACATAGCGATATCGCTAGCAATATCGCTAAAGCGTCACCGATTTTGTGACGCAGTAGCGATATTGCTAGCGATATTGCTACATGTGACACTTACCTCTGACCGGCTCCTCCCGCTGGCTATCGCTGATCGCGCGAGAACGTCCTGGGCCGTTTCTTGTCGGCGGCTTCTTGCTGGGCTTCCTGCTGGCGCCGACAAGGGACGCGTGGACCCGGGCGGGAGGACGTCTTCATCGCCGCGTCTGACAGGTAAGTAACGACCGGCGACCGCTGCTACGTCGCTGGTGAGATCTGCCTGTTTGGCAGCTCACTAGTGACCATTTAGTGATGCACCAGCGATCCTGACCGGGTTGTGTCGTGGTCGGGATCGCTGGTGCATTTGCTAAATGTGACGGGACCCTTACAACCAATGAAAACCCAAAAGTCATTATCTCAGTAAGTTAGAATAATTTAAACACCAGCTTGAAAAATGATTTTAAAATCCGAAATTGTGGCCTACTGAAATGTATTTTCAATAAATGCACTCAATACTGGGTCAGGGCTCTTTTTTTTCATCAATTACTGCATCAATGCAGCGTGGCATGGAGGCGATCAGCCTGTGGCACTGCTGAGGTGTTATGGAAGCCCAGGTTGCTTTGATATCAACATTCAGCTCATCCTCATTGTTGGGTCTGGTGTCTCTCATCTTCCTCTTGACAATACTCTGTAGATTCTGTATGGGGTTAAGGTCAGGTGAATTTGCTGGCCAATCAATCACAGTGATACTGTTGTTTTTAAACCAGGTATTGGTACTTTTGACAGTGTGGACAGGTGCCAAGTCCTGCTGGAGAATGAAATTTCCATCTGCAAAATGCTTGTCGGCAGAAGGAAACATGAAGTGCCCTAAGAATTCCTTCATAAAACATAGTTGACTTACCCTAGCAGATGACGTGGCTCCCGAAGCCATCATTGATTGTGGAAACTTCACACTAGACCTCAAGCAGCTTGGATTTTGTACCTCTACACTCTTCCTCCAGACTCTGGGACCTTGAATTACAAATGAAATGCAAAATTTACTTTCATATGAAAAAAATACCTTGCACCACCGAGCAACAGTCCAGTTCTTTTCCTCCTTGGCCCAGGTAAGACGCTTCTGGCGTTGTCTATTGGTCATGCATTGCTTGACACAAGGAAAGCGACACTTGTAGCCCATGTCCTGGATATGTCTGTGTGTGGTGGCTCTTGAAGCAATGACTACAGCAGCAGTCCACTCTTTGTGAATCTATCCCAAATTTTTGACTGGCCTTTTCTTAGCAATCCTTTTAAGGCTGCTGTTATCCCAGTTGCTTATGCACCTTTTTTCTACAACACTTTCCATTTTCTATCAACTTTCCATTAATATGCTTGGATACAGCACTCTGTGAACAGCCAGCTTCTTTAGCACTGATCTTTTGTGGCTTACCCTCCTTGAGGAGTGTGTCAATGACTGCCTTCTGGACATCTGTCAAGTCAACAGTCTTCCCCATGATTGTGGAGCCTACTGAAACAGACTAAAGGACCTTTGTAAACGCTTAGGAAGCCTTTGCAGGTGTTTTTTTGGTAATTATTCTAATTTACTGAGATAATGAATTTTGGGTTTTCATTGGCTGTAAGTCATGATCATCAACAGTAACAGAAATAAACACTTGAAATAGATCACTCTGTTTGTAATAACTCTATTTAATATATGAGTTTCGCTTTTTGTATTGAAGAACTGAAATAAATGAACTTTTTGATGATATTCTAATTTTGTGAAAAGCACGTATGTAATGAGCACCTGTGTAATGGGCCCCATATGATTCTCCAGTATATTATGGGATCCATATATTGCTCCAAACAAAAAAAGAACAAAACAAAAATGAAATACTCACCTCTCCTCGCTGGCCGCTGATTTGCTCCGGAGTCCTCAGTGTCGCCGTCTTCTGACTTTCTGCACTGTGACTGTTCAGAGCAGAGGGCACACACTAGTGATATAATTGCACCCTCTGACCTGAAATGTCACTGTCAGAAGACCCCGTAGCGGAGGAGCGTGGAGAGAAGAGAATTTTGTGAGAAGCCCCTGTATTTTTTCTGTATTCCTAGACAATACCTTTTGCAAGTAACCTATATATAAATCTATAGCTCCATAACTCCTTTGTAACTGCAGAAATCTTTACAATAGGTTAGCTTACATTCCAATTACATAGAGCAGAACTCACATGTACACAGCTTAGGTTACATTCCAACCAGTTAACCAACCTTTGATCGACTCTGACACTTGTTTTTATTGTATATCATTACCTGAAAGACACGAGAAAGTGCCATTTATGCTATTTTATTGTTCTCTGTCTGACAAGAGTACACACTGTATCCACCAAGACAGACTGACAGTTTCTGGTGTATTTTACAATAAAGGTCATGCACAATTATTTTCGCGCTGAATATTAGTAGGTGTGCACTACCATTACAGGTTTAGAAATTCTTATATTTAAAGTGAGACTGAAACTGATACTCTGATGTCAGAACCAGACAGAGATACAGAGATGATCTCTACTAGTCAGGTGCTGCAGTTCACTTTTGCAGGTATTTGATTATATTGTGACCCTGTCACGAAGCTGGATGCAAAACACTCTTTGGGTGTGTTCTCCTTGATTGATGCGGTTCTTTATATGTCACTGTGCATCTTTACTTATTGTGGTGTAGTAACCACTGTGTCCGCTAGGGGGCACTGTGTGGATGTCCCAAGAGAGTGGATGAGTGGCAGAATCCTGAAGGATGGTTATGTATCTCAAAGTGGGTGGCTTTGAGATGGAGACTTGTCTATGTGTGATCAGCAATATCATTGCTGAGTTGTTGTTTCAAAGTGTAAGGGAGAAGTCTCCAGGTAACTAGAGAGATGGATGGGTTCTGGTTACCTACAAACCCACCCGGGGTGTGTCTGAAAACGCCTGTATTAAAAGGCTATGTGAGTGTGTGAAGGACCTGTGATGAGGTCATAGTCACGTGACCCGGTGGGCGTGGCTATAGACCATATAATGTGGCCAGGGTAGGTCACATGTGGTGAATGCAGGGACCTGGTTGGTCCAGAGCGGGAGGTCCCATGCGCAGGAGTGTCTCCTGGCTAACAGCCTGTGTGTAATGGCTGCCAGAGCCTGAAAGTTACCTGGAGGGAATGGATGCATGCCGCATGGAGGAACAGCCTTGAGAGAACCCCGACGTGGGTGAGATAATTAGGAAGTCTGAAGAACCTGTGTATGCTGGATATTGCTAACAGAGGGAAACTGTGTAATGGACGCTATGCTGGTAATGCTGTTAAGTGAACTTTCTGTTGCCACTGTGGTTTATGAGGCATGAATAAACCGCATGGACTGTTTTGATTTAATGAAAATCCTGTGCCGGATGTGATTTTTGTGGCTGCAAGCGAGTATCCGCTAACTAGATGACAGCGCTACCTCACATTATATACACCATCTTTTTCCATGTATTGCATTTTTTTGGTACATTTACCATTTTGGACTAATTATTGTATATACTCGTGTATACACTCAGCCACCAAAAACTGGGAAAACATATTGACTCGAGTATAAGCAGAGTATGCATTGTCCCCTCATCCCTATCCTGGTATGCATGGTTCCTCAGCCCTATCCTGAAATAGATCGTTCCTCATCCCCATCATTGTCTGCATGGTTTCTTATCACCATCATTCTATGCATGGCTCCTCAGCCCTATCCTGAAATGCACGGTTCCTTATATCCATCCTTGTCTGCATGGCTCCTTGTCCCCATTCTTGAATGCATGGCTCCTTATCCCCATCCTTGTATGTATGGCTCCTTATCCCTATCCTTGTATGCATGGTCCCCAGAAAAGCACTTTAAAAAAAAAAATCCTACTTACTTTCCCTGCGTGCCCTCGCTGCATCTTGTTGCGGTGCCAGCAGTGGCCGGGCGATTAGGTATCCCCACTCATTAAGGTTATGAATATTCACTCCACTCCTATGGGATTGGAGAGAGGTGAATATTCATAACTTTTAAGTAGCGCACATCTGTGATAGCCCGGCAGCTGCTGGAAGCCAGTGGCTGCGGCTGACACTCTGTGCCCTATAAGAGAAATTAATATTCACAGCCAGTGCAGTGAATATTCATTTCTGTTTAGCAGCAGGCACAGGCTTTAGCTGCAGCCACCGGCTCCTGCCTCCTGTGACCCGCTGCTCCTCCTCCCCCGCCGTCTTATGGGACAATGACTCGCGTATAAGGCCTCTTTCACACTTCAGTCTTTTGACGTCAGTTGAAATCCGCCGTTTTTATTTAGCGGAATCCATTTTTTTTTCCCATAGACTTATATTAGTGACGGATTGCAACGGATGGTTGTCCGCTACATCCGTTTTTTGACGGATCCGTCATAATTTTGGCGTCCGCTGTCCGGAGTGGATGGACATTCAGACGTTTTTTGTCTGCGTTGAAACAGCGGATAGCAACGGATCTGTCGCTGTCCGCCATGTGCTATAATGGATGCCTATGGGTGATGGATCTGTTGCAAACCGTCAATTTACGGAATCCGCCAACAGATTCCGCTTTTTTATACTGAGTATGCCCAGAAGAGCTTCTATTCATGTAATTTAACCCCAGAAGCCGTTCGGGCACCGAAAAATTCTCTCTCTCTCCTTTTTCCAGAGTTCTGTTTCTTTAAATTTCATGCACTGGCGGCTGCAGCGGATCCGTTGCATCCGTTTTTTGCAGAGCGGAAACGGATCCGTTTTTTCACACTTTGGCGGATTTCAACTGACGTCAAAAGACTGAAGTGTGAAAGAGGCTTAAGCCAAGGGGGGGCGTTTTCAGCACAAAAAAATGTGCTGAAAAACTTGGCATATACTCTAGTATATACGGTATTCCATGGAAGTATCCGTCCCCAATAGAGATGAGCAAAACCAAACTGTAAAGTTCAAAGTTCTGGTACCTGAACTTTGAACTAAAGTTCAGTCGAACTCGGAAAACAAGAACATTCACGGGCCAGCTTATCCCTAGTTTTCAATACTGAGACTATATACTGTGTGTATTTTTCATGTTCTTTATCTGATATATTATGCACTTGCTTTTGAGCAGATGATGACAATAATCATCCAGCTTTAGTACTTTCAATGATCTAAAAAGGGTATTCTCATCTCCAAGGTGTAGTAATAATAATAGTATTAGCAAATACTTAAAATTAGAAATGTAGTGTAGTTCTTCTGATAAGCTATATCGCTTACCCCATGTGGCGAGCATTGTAGAAGCTTAGGTATCCATGGTACCGTAATTACAATTACCCCTTTAACTTTGTATGTGTAATCATTGTGGATTATATTTTGGATTTTTATAGCTGATTTTCTGTGAATTTTACCCTATGTATTACAATGGATAAAATCCCAGGAAGGAATTTAAGTGCTGTGGATTTATAATGTCATTTTACATGTGGAAAGTATTTGCAGTGTGTGGATGAGATTTGATAAAGTGTGAACACAAGCTACGGACATGTAACAATTATTCTATTAAAAAAAAAAGATTCTTCTTTAAAAGATGTTCTTTAGCAGCAAAATATGTGACAATTCCCCTTTGGTCCCGTACTAAGTCCTGTGTCTTCTGTCATGGCGCCCCCCACCCCCAAGAAAAAGCGATATTGTGAACTTTGTCAGGATTCAGCCAGGCCTGTCTTTTCAGCCATACTGCGTAGGCCCGATCTCAGAAGGCCGTTGCTAGGAGACCCCTCCACAGACATGCAGGAAATGTCTGCTCGCAGCAGCTGCATTAAGCCCCCCATACCTACTAACATGTACTCAATGCCTTGAGGGGCTTAAACTCCACAAGAGGGTGTGGGAAGGTTAGAGATCCCTGTGGGAGACCGATGTGGGGGTCACACGTCTATTTCTGATCTTTTACGTTTTCAAAGGACCTAAAGTATTGTTTAATTCCTATTATGCCGTTCCACCTAAAAATAAACAAAGCCATGTTCTATGGCTATAAAATCTTTGTAGAAAAGGTGACTGCCTGCTAAAAACTGCTTTGTGGTTCCATTTTCTACACAATATGCTATTAAAATTCACCAGAAATGTCGGTGTGATGGCTGCTACCCGCAGGCAAGTTTGGCCAACAGTACCCGAACGTTCATGGCACTCAGAAGCGGACCTTCCAACTCTTGAAGAACAGAAAGACGGACAGATCATGCCCCTGGCCGCACCTCAGTCCACACACATTTACCGTTTCTTTCTCCCCCGGCAGGAGGAGTTGTCAGAGGGGCGGTGGTAGTGAGGAAAAGTAAGCATACACCTGAGACTGCAGGGTGCAGACCCAAATCCGGGATGTCCACTGAATCCGGGACAGTTGGGACTAGAGATGAGCGGATCGATTCACGGGAATCTGGTTCAGCATCCTAATGAGTGCTGCCTGGCGGCTGGACTGGAGGCTGCAAATCACCTACCATCTGGCATACCCGGCGCAGCTTTTGATTAACCAGGGCTGGTGCCGTCATCTGTGCCTCTCTAGTTTGGACCTGTGGATTTATTTTTTGTTCTTTCATTCACAGTCGGAGCAGCCACAGCTTTTTCATCTTTGTGTAGCTCCACTATATGACTTGGTGTCTGTAAGGCCGTGTTCACACATTGTATAAATACTCTTGTTTTTTTGTTTTCTGCAGATGTCCATACCAAACTACATAATAAGAATCTTCTCTGATTTTTGCTGCATTTTTTTAGGCCTTTTCCTCCTTTTTTGATAGTACAGAAAATTTTAATTTTGCACTTAAATTATTTATTTATTATGATTTACTTATATAATATAATAATCTTTATTTTTATAATAATAATCTTTATTTTCATATAGCGCTAACATATTCTGCAGCGCTTTACAGTTTGCACACATTTTCATCACTGTCCCCGTTGGGGCTCACAATCTAAATTCCCTATCAGCATGTCTTTGGAGTGTGGGAGGAAACCGGAGTGCCCGGAGGAAACCCACGCAAACACGGGGAGAACATACAAACTCCTTGCAGATGTTGTCCTAGGTGGGATTCGAACCCAGGACTCCAGCGCTGCAAGGCTGCAGTGCTATCCACTGAGCCACCGTGCTGCCCTTATATAGCGCCATCTTATTCCGCAGCGCCTTACATTGCATTATTAAAACATTGGACTGCTTTCGGATGTCATACATGTGCAGTCAGACACAGACAATGGAGGAGAAAGTCCAATTAAGTTCTCCGTCTTCTCCAGACATGTGATATGATTTTTTCATGCTAGAGAATTGGATGACAGTAAACTGACACCCTGATCAGAGTTTGAGCCTGGTATCATTGCCATAATCGATCCGATTCTCTCGGAAGTGAGTATCATCGCTCTTGTGAACGAACCCTATAGCTGCCTCCTGGCTCACTTTATATCTAGGGGAAATAAGGGTTGGATTTTAATTGTCCTACACTTTTGTTCTCGGGGAGATAAGTAACTTTGGTAGTGGCTTTCTCGTCGCTACCAAATGTGAACACATGCACGCTCGCAAAAGTCAAGCTTGCATGTGTATGGAACTCGAAGATATAGCTCTCAACTAAAGGTATTTTATGTGTATGGTCAACCTTCCTAAGTCGGGGCATCTTTTCAAGATCTTACCACCCAGTAGCAAAATGGATGGGATCAGTTTAAATTCCCCCCTCACCCCTCTGCAAGAGTTCCATAGCAGCATGTATAATCTAAACACCGTAATATCCAGTATATGGAAAATTAGTATCACAGTTTTCAGTTAATGGTGCAATCAATCCCTCCTAGGGCAGTAGCCAAGAAAGTCCTCGGAGTATACAGGAGAGCAAAAATAGCGACAGCATCCAAGAAAGATGTGGCGTTTTATCCACCCATCTAGGCGCAACGTTTCAGCTTCCCAACTGCAGCCTTTTCAATTAATAAACCATATTTGTGCCCAATGGGGCTGATTTTTAATATTAACACAACATTAGGGAATTGCTTTAATTCCTATGTAAGTAGTTCCTTAATATTGTCATTAAAGTACCCAAAAAGTGGGACTTTTCGAATGATCTAAAACGCAACGTAGTGACTCGGATACCTGTATTATAAACAGTCCAGTACCCAATTGTGCGGACGCGTTCAGCTTGTGTGGATACAACTCTGGAAGAGATGTCAATTAGTCGGCCGCTTGGGTAATTATTAATAGCAGATTTCTGCGTGGTAATGTCGCTCCTGGTCTGCTGTTATTGTAAGTTTGGCATTTAACAGCAAGGTGATTTCAGGGCGGCCTTGGGTTGTTGTGGATCCAGGGCGTGGACCCTGCCAGCTTACTACTGTTGGGCAGTGCTGTGTGTGGCACCATTGCTGGCACTCTCTCCCCTTACGTACAGTCGTCTGCACCTAGAAGGAAGTGAGTAAACCTTCCATCGAATTAGGGAGCGGCTCAGCCTTTTAAACTTGTAAACCGGTTTTACCAATATAATGTGACAGGTAACGCAGACTCTCAATTATAACCATGAGCTCACACACGTCCTAATTTCCTGATGCTGCCGCCAGCTCCCTGACAACATTACAATAGGAGAAAGGACATTTTGGTGTAGACGCTGCTTTCATTTTGCTATTTCAACACTGTCGTATAATGAATTTAAATGTCTATTGAATTCCATAACAGTAGTGTCCTATTGTATAAGTATCGTAAGCCATATGGGGTGACACTAGTATTAGAGATTTTTTCATGTTTTCAAATATTAGGCCCAGTTCATACATGTTTTTTTGTTTTTTTCGGAGTTCAAAAAGGATGAGTCTTTCAAGCATCTTCTTGAAGGATTGGGGCCCAGAAATTATAGTTCTGGTGAGAGCTTGTCATCGGATGATATAAAGCACCACTCTAGCAAAATTTCAGTGCTGCAATGGTGTACCGTAATTTCCCTGACACGAACATCTTCAGCTCGTCCCGGTTAAACTTCGGTCCTGCGCCGCCTTGTTGTGACCGCAACTTCTCACTGACCGTAAGTCGGAGGTAACGTGTCACAAGCCCTCAGTCTGTGAGAGCCTTGTTCTGCTCTCGTAGACTTACATTGAGTTGTGACTCCCGGATCACCCAGGAAACACTGCCGCGATCCAGCAGGTCACAACCTGCAGAAGACCTACCGGAGCGGCAGTGATAAAAGATGAAGACAATGGCTGGTAAGTATAAGACTAGGGGCAGGGGACTTAGATTAGTAGCACCACTTCAACGCTGCAATAAATAAACCCGCCAGAGTGATGCTTTAAATATTAGAGCCCTTATTTAATCTATGTGATACTATGCAGAAAGCCAAGCTTGTGATACTCGGGGCGTGATGAAACTTTTAGAGTGAGGATTGTAGAATAGAGTGACGTAGGGTAAAAGGAATCTTGTTTTGCACCCTCCAAATATTTGTTCACTCAAGAGTGGAATAAGCTGTTTGGTTAAAAATTGAAAGAGACCCATGCAAGTAAGAGTTGTGACAAGGGTCGGGCTGACCAGGGCCCACAGGTGGAATTTACTCCAGGGGCCCAACCTACTTCTACTGTACATGTTCACATTTGAGCCTTGTGTTAGTGAGAATGATATCAGACAATACAATGGGCAACACAACAGCTTTTTCCACTTCACTACATTAAAGTGCGTTTTTCCTTAAAGGGGTTATGGTAAGTTTGGAAGTTATCTCTTATTAACTCCCCAATCCCTTGAGATGCGCAGGCCCAACCCCTGCTCTATTCAGACCCTCGAGGTTCTTTAAAGCCCTGGTCATATGAAATTCAATCCCGAAGAGGAAATGAGGAGGGGGACATAGGGAATGGTCCCAGTGAACAGCAGTCCAGTAGGTGAGTTGATCATTATTATTATTTCTTTCTATTTCAGACCACGGGCCACTCTTTAAAAGGGATGTAAACATTTTGAACTGAACAGCAAAGCGCAGCAGAATTGTATACATAAATGGACACCTGCCCTTTCCTCAATGTGTTCCTGTCAGCCTTGATTGGACAGTGTCTGTGTATGTTGCCCCCGACTAGTAACATCCGGCTG
The DNA here is from genome assembly GCF_039654945.1 of Dendrobates tinctorius. Taxonomy (NCBI): domain Eukaryota; kingdom Metazoa; phylum Chordata; class Amphibia; order Anura; family Dendrobatidae; genus Dendrobates; species Dendrobates tinctorius. The sequence continues at coordinate 20,827,693 of NW_027361700.1, forward strand.
TCAGAGTATTCATACATTTCTAGAAGGAATAACAGAACAGCACAAAGAGCTCTAAGAAAAGATGGATTTACTAAAACAAGCATAATTAGGAGCCAACAGGTCATTATTAACTAATTAGGGTCATAATCAGTGTTGAGGCTCATTCAGACGTCTGATGTTCTTGTATGAGTGCTCTTCGTAGTTTTCACAGATAGCGATCGTACCTGTGATAGTCTTTGGGGGCCATACACATGTCCCTGATCATTTTGTGGACCGGGTGACCATTGTTGATAACAAAAAACAACAGGTGCAAAAACAATGAGAAATCAGGGCCTTACAATAAAGTACGCTGAAGTAGCTGCCCAGGCACATCATATTGGAGACCTTTCCACAGGGATTAGTCGTCATATCAGATCAATGGGTGTCTGACAATCTGCGCGCCCACTGATCAGCTGTTTTTTGCTCCAGAGGCAGCCAGATGTAACCACTGAATGAAGCTACAATGGGCAATACTTTTCAAAGGGTAGCAACTGCTGCCGGGTACTGCAGAACAGCTCCTGTTCTTTTGAATAGAAGCTGACCTGCAGGACTCGGCATAGGCTGCTGAACATCGAATGGGGGCTCTGCTTTGCTGCTCCTTCCAAAATGTTTACATCCCTTTTTAAAAAGTGGGCCATGGTGGAATGAAATTAAAGAATAGCCAGAGGTCTGTACATGGAATCAGCAGTATAATCTTGGATGAAGCAGAAGATGAAAGGAGAGCTTGACTAAAGACTGTAAGGTCAATAATCTTGCAAGGAAAGAAGTGCAATGCCAGTTTATATAGGGTGTTCAGTCAGGAGATTTACAAGGTGGAATCAATTGGGAATTACACAGGTACTAGTATCTGGGTTACCAAAGTACTGTCCAGTGAGTTGAAATAGCTCAAAGGGAAGAGCTACTGTCTGGTGCACCAGAGGTGCTGGGTTTGAGTCCTGAGGATGGACTCTGGACATCTCAGGCGCTGGCTTCTCTGGATGCCTCTGATGAAAGCCTGGGTGCAAGAATGTTGCACTCTGGTTCCCATGAATTATACTCTGGTCTGTAATCCCTCCATTGCACCACATATTGAAATCTTCTATAGCCCGGAATGTTTTCCATAATGTACTCATCTTCACCATTGACTTTTTTCTGGTGGAGAAGGTGGCTGAGTTATTCCTCGAAACGCGTTCTCACTGAAAGGTTTCAGTAAGGATACAGGATTGAATATTCAGGTTGTTGGGAAGTTTTAAATAGAAAGCAGCTTGATTAACTTGTGCAAAAATTTGAAAAGGTCCTAAGAATTTTTGACCCAATTTAGAAGATGGTGCGTTCGTTTTCAGATTTTTTGTATAGCCAAACCTTGTCACCGACCTGAAGGGTAGGAATGGCTTTGTGATGTTTATCTGCTTTTTTTTTTATAATCTTCTTGGGCCTTTTGTAACGTCTTGATTAGTTCTTTCTGAGCTTTCTACAATTTTTTAAGTCTGTCAGTAACTGCAGGAACCAAAGTATTAAATGGAAGATTAGGAATAAATACTGGATGCCAGCCACAATTATCAAAAAGTGGACTTTGGGATGTAGAACTGTTTATTATAGGCAAATTCTGCTGTTGGTAAATAGTCCACCCAATCATTCTGCAGGTAAGAAATGAAACAGCGCAGATATTGTTCGAGAGTTTGGTTAGTTCTTTCAGTCTGGCCGTTGGATTGGAAGGCAGTAGACAAATTGACAGTAACTCCTAACGCTGTACAGAAGCTTTTCCAAAATGTTCATGTAAACATTAACTCTGGGTTTGTTGAGTGATAGGAATCCCTTTATTTGGAATAAAATGGGCTATCTTTGTGAGCCGAACCACCACAACCAGGATAACAGTCATTTTTTTAGATGGAGGTAGTTCCACGATAAAATCCATTGAATCCTACGTTGAAGATTGTGGCGTTTTGTTCCGTGCACATGTTACACAGTAGAAAACATATTTCTCACATCCTTCTACAGTTAGACCACCAAAAAGAACAAAACACTAGTTCTTGAGTTTTCATGACTTCAGGGTGTCCAACAAGATTAGAATCATGGACAAGTTTAAGGACCTCAAGTCGAGCAGATTCGGGGACATATATTTTGTGGTTCTGCATCCAAAATCTCTCCTTAAAAGAAAGATCAACATCTTTAGATGGATGGTTAAGAAAAAAGTCAGTTTGGTATCCATCTTTAATCTTTGTTAAAAAATCTTTAGTATCCAGTATCGCTAAGAAATTTTTGGGGCGTAGAATGGTACAGTCAACGTTGGACCTCTCCTGAAGTTCAGTAAATATCCTGGACAGAGCATCAGCCTTGCCGTTTCTTGAACCAGGCCAATAAGAAATGCTAAAATTAAACCCGGAGAAAAATAAGGCCCAACGTGCTTGTCTTATGAGAAATATCGAATTATTGAATTTGAAGACAGATAAATTAGCATGGTAATTGTTCTTACAGTACTCAGAGGGAAAGGTAATGGTCCATGTAAAGAAAACACACAGGAGAGAGAGCCAGGGGGATACGGATATCACCCCTCCGTCACCGTTCTGTGATAGAGCTTACACAGTCATAGCTCTCTGGTGCACCCTCAGGTCAGGCAGGGAACACCACCTAGGATAAATAGTTGCCAGAGAGGCTTCCCTGTCATGTACTGGTTATTGGGGCACTCTGCAGTGAGGGCAGTATATATATCACCAGTCCCAGGCCGGGAATATATATAAAAACCTCCAGTCCGTCACTGCCAGGATCCCCCAATAACACCAGAACAGTATGCTGCCACCAGTTCCTCGTTAAATATAAGCCCAATCCGTTAACAAGCTTATATCGGGCCACAAACCAACCCCAGGTAGTGTATAAGTACTAGCCGAACTCACGGATGTGATGACTCCTGGAGTGGACCCTCTGGGTCGTGGCACCAACCCGCCCAAGCGAGCTGACCTAGTGAGGACCACCCCCTATACAGGGAGTGTCAGGGGCAAGCCCCAGGGGGTTAGGTACCACGACTGCTGGCACTGGGTGTCTCACAGGAGACACGAGTGAGTGTGTCTGCAGGAACGTGCAAAGCGGGATGCGTGCAAAGGAGCACGCCAGAATACAGAGCTAGACAGCAGGTGTGCCAGGAGGCACAATAGAGTACTGGAACGGAGCACAGTATAGAGCGAGTGCCAGGAGGCACAACAGAGTACCAGGCAGAGTGCAGGATCAGAGCGTGTGCCAGGAGGCACAATGGAGTACAAGGCGGAGTGCAGGATCAGAGCGTGTGCCAGGAGGTACAACAGAGTACAAGGCAGAGTGCAGGTTCAGAGAGTGTGTGCCAAGAGGCACAATAGAGTACAAGGTAGAGGACCCGAATACAGTGCACAGCCAGGCAGGGACATGGCAGACCAAGCCAGGAAGTACAGCAATAATCAGGCCCCTCCCATAGGAAGAGGTAGCCTGATATAGCACCTGAGTCCTAGAACTTCTGGGTCAAGTCCTCCAGTATCATAGAGAGGACAAGACCAAAGACAGAGCTGGGCAGAGCGTGCGTGCACACTGGAACATAGCGCAACCATGGAGCTGGGAGCGAGAGGTGCGCGTGTGCACCCGATGGGACCCTCGGAGCGGCCACGGCACCGGAGGCGGTGACGACGAACCCGAGGTCCCGCCCCCAGGTGGGAGCAGCGTGACAGGCGGCGTGACAGTACCCCCCCCCTTTACGCCCCCTCTTTCTAAGGCTGGAAAGAAACTTAGACAAAATCAGAGGAACATGGATATTCTCTCTAGGTTCCCATGACCTTTCTTCAGGACCAAAACCCTTCTAATCAATTAAGAAAAGAGTTCTCCCTCTTACCCTCTTCATGGCCAGAATGTCGTTTACCGCAAACTCGTCCCCCATGCCAACAGGCTGGGGAGTGTGGCCAGTAGAACGATGGAACCGGTATAGTACCACAGGTTTGAGGAGTGACACATGGAAGGAATTAGGAATACGGAGCGAAGGGGGTAATTTCAGTTTGTACGCAACATCATTAATGCGCCTGATGACCTCAAAAGGACCAATGTAACGGGGATCCAGTTTTTAAGATGGTACCTTAAGGCGAATGTATCTGGAGGAAAGCCACACCTTGTCACCAGGAAGATATGGGGGAATGTCCAGGCGCCTCTTGTCAGCATGTTGTTTCATCCTGTCACGGGCTTTCTCAAGAGCGGTTTTGGTCTCCTGCCATACCCTGGAGAACTCCACGGATAGAGAGTCAGCCGCAGGTACCCCCGAGACAGGAAATACTGGAAGAGGCACACTGGGATGCTGTCCGAAAACGATGAAGAAGGGAGACTTGGTGGACGATTCGCTGGAGTGGTTATTATATGCAAATTCGGCCCAAGGAAGTAGACCAACCAAGTCGTTTTGATGAGCATTAGTAAAGTGCCGGAGATAGGATGTAAGGATCTGGTTTGTGCGTTCCACTCACCCATTGGTTTGAGGGTGATAGGCGGAAGAGAAGTCCAATGTCATCTTCATGAGTCCACAAAGAGCTCTCCAAAACCGGGACGTGAATTGAAACCCTCTGTCAGATACGATGTGCAGCGGGAAACCGTGGATTCTGAAGACATGGGAAATAAAGATCTTCACCAATTCAGGAGCCGAGGGTAGGCCGGGAAGAGGAACGAAATGAGCCATCTTCGAGAATCGGTCTGCAACCACCAGAACCACCGTGCAACCGGAGGAGCGAGGCAAATCGGTAATAAAATCCATGGCTATGTGCTGCCATGGAACCGAAGGTACAGGAAGCGGAAGCAGAAGACCGGAGGGTGGCTGTCTGGGTACTTTGTTCTGAGCGCAAGAAGGACAAGAGGCCACAAAGTCTTTGACATCCTGGGAAAGGGATGGCCACCAATAGTAATGGGAAATCAAGGAAAGAGTCTTCTTGACACCAACGTGGCCGGCAATCTTGGATGAATGTCCCCAGTTCAACACTCTCTTCTGGTTGTTCTCAGCCACAAAGGTTCTTCCCGGAGGTAACGTGGTCAACCTGGTAGGAGCCACGGTAATCACATTAGACTAGTCGATGATGTGGGAAGGCTCTTCCTCAGCCTCAGTCGACTGGAAAGACCTACACAACGCATCCGCTTTAACGTTTTTATCGCCGTGCCGAAAATGAAGTTCAAAGTCAAAGCGGGCGAAGAACAGGGATCACCTAGCTTGCCGGGGGTTGAGTCTCTGAGCGGACTGGATGTACGCCAGGTTCTTATGGTCCGTATAGATCTTGAATGGATGTATGGTGCCTTCCAGGAAGTATCTCCATTCTTCCAAATCCATTTTAATGGCCAACAGATTTTTGTTGCTGATGGAGTAGTTTCGCTCAGACGGGGAGAAAATTTTAGAAATGAAGCCACAGGTGACTAGGTGTCCGGAAGACGACCTCTGCAGAAGGACTGCGCCGACCCCGGCAGAAGATGCGTCCACCTCGAATGTGAAAGGTCTATTAACCTTAGGACGATGAAGCGCTGGAGCCGAGGCAAAGGCTCGTTTCAAGGCCTGGAAAGCTTCTGCTGTCTCTGAGGACAAAGCATTCGGGTTAGCCCCTTTGCGGATTAGGGAAGAGATAGGACGAACCAACGAAGAAAAATGGGGGACGAACTGCCGATAGTAGTTCGCAAAGCCGAGGAAACGTTGGATTGCCTTCACTCCATGGGGCTGTGGCCAATCGAGAACGGCAGACACTTTCGTCGGAACCATTCGTAGACCGGAGTCTGAAATAATGTACCCCAGGAATGGCAAGGACGTTTGTTCGAAGACACATTTTTTGAGCTTGGCGTAAAGGCGGTTCTCCCTTAAGCGCAAGAGGACTTGGCGCACGTTTTTTCTGTGAGCAGACAGATCAGCGGAAAACACAAGAATATCATCTAAGTAGACTACCATGCAGGAGTACAGCATATCCCGGAAGACGTCATTCACGAACTCCTGCAATACCGCTGGGGCGTTGCAAAGGCTGAAGGGCATGACCAAGTACTCATAGTGACCATCTCGGGTGTTAAAGGCGGTCTTCCACTCGCCACCGGAGCGAATGCGGACTAGGTTGTAGGCCCCACGAAGATCCAACTTGGTAAAAATTTGTGCTCTTAGTCGGTCGAAGAGCTCCGGGATTAGTGGTAGTGGGTACTTATTCTTGACTGTGATATCGTTCAGCCCTCGATAGTCTATGCAGGGACTGAGGGATCCATCCTTCTTTTTGACAAAGAAGAATCCCGCTCCTGCGGGTGAAGAGGACTTGCGGATGAAACGCCTGGCTAGATCCTCTTGGATATAATCTGACATAGATTGGGTTTCCGCAGGCGAAAGCGGGTAAATTCTGCCCCTGGGTGGGGTAGCGCCAGGAACTAGGTCAATCGGGCAGTCACATGGACGATGAGGAGGCAGAGTCTCAGCCTCCTTTTTGTCGAAGACATCCGTGAAAGACCAATAAGCCGACGGCTGACCTGCAGGTGCCGAGGTCGGACAGGTAAAGTTCATGGGATGGACGGACGACAAGCACTTCTCCTGACAAGATGGCCCCCAGCGGAGTATGTCACCCGACCGCCAGTCCAGGGTTGGCTCATGAGTCCGTAACCAAGGGAGACCAAGAAGCAGTCCGTGGGACATAGTCAACAGGACATGAAAGGAAATCTCCCGGTGCAGAGCTCCAATCTGCATCTCAATCTCCTCGGTGATATGGGTAACGGTCTCCTGCAAGAGTTTACCATCGACCGAAGCAATTAACCGAGGAGTCTCCAGGGATCTGACAGGAATCCGGTATTTTTCAACCGCCTCGAGCCTAATAAAGTTCCCTGCCGCTCCTGAGTCTAAGAACGCCTCTTCAGAATAGCGCTTAGAGTCCACATGCAACAGAACAGACACGATCAAGGGGGGTGAGGAGTCACGTATACCCAGGGAGGCCTCTCCTACCAATCCTAGTCGGAGAAGTTTCCCGGCTTCTTGGGACAGGAGCGAGGGAGGTGAGAAGGCCTTATCTCTCTGGCTGATTCACGGGCACGCTCTTGGAACCGCAGGTCTATGCGTGTCGCCAGAGAGATCAGATCGTCTAAAGAGGTGGGGGTATCCCGACCTGCCAGTTCATCTTTGATCCGACCAGACAGACCACGCCAAAAGACCCATACAAGGGCCTCGTTGTTCCAACCGAGTTCGGAGGACCCTGATGGAGGTTAAAGAGGGACTCGGTGGTGGAAGCCAGATGGCCCGGTTCGTCGAACACCTTGCGGAAGGTGTCCAAAAAGGTGGAAAGCTGAGAGACAAGTGGATCATTACGCTCCCAGAGGGGATTCACCCATGCTAACGCCTCCCCCTCCCCCTCTAAGTGATAAACAATAAAGGCTATCTTAGCGCGCTCGGTTGGATAGTGCTGCGGCAAAAGCTCAATGTAACTGGCATTGGTTCAAAAATCCACGACAAAACTTAGGATCACCACTATCAAATCAAATCAAATCAATCAAATCAAATCAAATTTATTATCGCCAAGTACATATTACATATATACAAGGAATTCTTTGTGGCAAAGAGGCAACATAATACAGTCATATGTAAAAGTTTGGGCACCCCTATTAATGTTAACCTTTTTTCTTTATAACAATTTTGGTTTTTGCAACAGGTATTTCAGTTTCATATATCTAATAACTGATGGACTCAGTTATATTTCTGGATTCAAATGAGGTTTATTGTACTAACAGAAAATGTGCAATCTGCATTTAAACAAAATTTCACCGGTGCAAAAGTATGGGCACCCTTATCATTTTCTTGATTTGAACACTCCTAACTACTTTTTACTGACTTCCTGAAGCACTAAATTGGTTTTGTAACCTCATTGAGCTTTGATCTTCATAGCCAGGTGTATCAAATCATGAGAAAAGGTATTTAAGGTGGCCACTTGCAAGTAGTTCTCCTATTTGATTCTCCTATGAAGAGTGGCATCATGGGCTCCTCAAAACAACTCTCAAATGATCTGAAAACAAAGATTATTCAACATAGCTTTTCAGGGGAAGGATACAAAAAGTTGTCTCAGAGATTTAACCTGTCAGTTTCCACTGTGAGGAACATAGTAAGGAAATGGAAGAACACAGGTACAGTTCTTGTTAAGCCCAGAAGCGGCAGGCCAAGAAAAATATCAGAAAGGCAGAGAAGAAGAATGGTGAGAACAGTCAAGGACAATCCACAGACCACCTCCAAAGACCTGCAGCATCATCTTGCTGCAGATGGTGTCACTGTGCATCGGTCAACAATACAGCGCACTTTGCACAAGGAGAAGCTGTATCGGAGAGTGATGCGAAAGAAGCCGTTTCTGCAAGCACGCCACAAACAGAGTCGCCTGAAGTATGCAAAAGCACATTTGGACAAGCCAGTTACATTTTGGAAGAAGGTCCTGTGGACTGATGAAACAAAGATTGAGTTGTTTGGTCATACAAAAAGGCGTTATGCATGCGCTGTATTGTTGACCGATGCACAGTGACACCATCTGCAGCAAGATGATGCTGCAGGTCTTTGGAGGTGGTCTGTGGATTGTCCTTCACTGTTCTCACCATTCTTTTTCTCTGCCTTTCTGATATTTTTCTTGGCCTGCCACTTCTGGGCTTAACAAGAACTGTACCTGTGTTCTTCCATTTCCTTACTATGTTCCTCACAGTGGAAACTGACAGGTTAAACCTCTGAGACTTTTTGTATCCTTCCCCTGAAAAGCTATGTTGAATAATCTTTGTTTTCAGATCATTTGAGAGTTGTTTTGAGGAGCCCATGATGCCACTCTTCATAGGAGAATCAAATAGGAGAACTACTTGCAAGTGGCCACTTTAAATACCTTTTCTCATGATTTGATACACCTGGCTATGAAGTTCAAAGCTCAATGAGGTTACAAAACCAATTTAGTGCTTCAGGAAGTCAGTAAAAAGTAGTTAGGAGTGTTCAAATCAAGAAAATGATAAGGGTGCCCATACTTTTGCACCGGTCAAATTTTGTTTAAATGCAGATTGCACATTTTCGGTTAGTACAATAAACCTCATTTGAATCCAGAAATATAACTGAGTCCATCAGTTATTAGATATATAAAACTGAAATAGCTGTTGCAAAAACCAAAATTGTTATAAAGAAAAAAGGTTAACATTAATAGGGGTGCCCAAACTTTTACATATGACTGTATATAACAACAGATACAACAAGTAACATCTAACAAGACAGATACAGTATATAGTCTACACATGACGATTTAATTGTTGAACACAGAGTGGATAGAAGCTGTTCATATGGCGGTTGGTGCTGCATTTGGGGACTCTGAAGCGACGTCCTGAAGGGAGTAGTTGGAATGAGGAGTGTCCCGGGTGAGAGGGATCGGATGAAATTTTCAATGCGTGGGATCGAATACTCTTATCATAAAGATCCTGGATTTTAGGCAGGGGGGAACCTATAATTCTCTCTGCTGTTCTGAAAGTCCTTTGTAAGCGGAGTTTGTCATGCGCAGTGGCTCCCCCATACCAGACTATAAGAGAGGAACAAATCAGATCTGATGACAGCATTAAAGAATAAGATCAGCAGATTCTTAGACAAACCATATCTTTTCAGCTGACGCAGGAAGAACATCCTCTGTTGTGCTTTTCTTATAACAGCATCCACGTTTTTCCCCCATTTAAGATCATGGGAGATGATAACACCAAGGAATTTGGTCTCTGTGACCCTAAGAACCACTTCGTCATGGATGTAGATTGGAAGTATCTCATGTTGATCTTTCCTAAAATCCACAACCATCATAGCAGTTTTTTTAGTGTTGAGTACAAGATTATTGGCTTTACACCAGTCACATATTCTTTCCACCTCACTCCGATACAAGTCTTCAGCATTTCCCCTGATGAGACCAATCAGTGTCATATCATCGGCAAATTTCAAGATTTTTACTGAGTCTGCTGAAGAGATGCAATCATTCGTATAGAGAGAAAACAGTAACGGGGACAAAACACACCCCTGAGGTGCCCCGATGTTTGTGACCAAGGTGTCCGAAGTGAATGGTACAACTTTTACACTCTGTATCCTGGCTGTCAGGAAGTTATAAATCCACAAGCATAAGTTGAGAGGGACTCCACGAGCTACCATTTCCTTATGAAGTAAATTCGGATCAATGGTATTGAACGCTGAGCTAAAGTCCATGAAAAGAATCCGGACATATGAGTGCAGTTCATCTGTATGATCCAAAATGTACTTCAGTGCCAGATTGACAGTGTCGTTTGCCGGGGTGACTGGCATAAACGCGGCAGCGGGTGCGGGGCCGAGGACAGTGTAGAAACGGATTGTATGGAAAGGAGCCGATTCTCTACCGACGCCATATAGTTGAGAATATGGACCTGGGTGTCGCGTTGCCCCGTGAGTTCTTGCTGGAGGCTGGCCAACTGGGAATTATTCCCAGGGTCAGAGGACTGAATGGTCAACAAACGGGACTCCATAGATTTCAGAGAGGACACGATCCTAGTCTGACTCTCCCGGAGGGACACCAGTTCCTTTTGGACAGGTGCTGCGGTACCAGCGGAGTCCATGGCCTGATTATACTGTGATGACTCCTGGAGTGGACCCTCTGGGTCGTGGCACCAACCCGCCCAGGGCGAGCTGACCTAGTGAGGACCACCCCCTATACAGGGAGTGTCAGGGGCAAGCCCCAGGGGGTTAGGTACCACGACTGCTGGCACCGGGTGGCCGGCTCACAGGAGACACGAGTGTGTCTGCAGGAACGTGCAAAGCGGGATGCGTGCAAAGGAGCACGCCAGAATACAGAGCTAGACAGCAGGTGTGCCAGGAGGCACAATAGAGTACTGGAACGGAGTACAGGATAGAGCGAGTGCCAGGAGGCACAACAGAGTACCAGGCAGAGTGCAGGATCAGAGCGTGTGCCAGGAGGCACAATGGAGTATAAGGCGCAGTGCAGGATCAGAGCGTGTGCCAGGAGGTACAACAGAGTACAAGGCAGAGTGCAGGTTCAGAGCGTGTGTCAAGAGGCACAATAGAATACAAGGCAGAGTGCAGGTTCAGAGCGTGTGTCAAGAGGCACAATAGAGTACAAGGCAGAGTGCAGGTTCAGAGCGTGGGCCAAGAGGCACAATAGAGTACAAGGCAGACGACCCGAAAACAGAGCACAGCCAGGCAGGGACATGGCAGACCAAGCCAGGAAGTACAACAATAATCAGGCCCCTCCCATAGGAAGAGATAGCCTGATATAGCACCTGAGTCCTAGAACTTCCGGGTCAAGTCCTCCAGTATCATAGAGAGGACAAGACCAAAGACAGCTGGGCAGAGCGCGCGTGCACACTGGAACATAGCGCAACTACAGAGCTAGGAGCGAGAGGTGCGCGTGCGCACCCGACGGGACTCTCGGAGCGGCCGTGGCACCGGAGGTGGTGACGACGAACCCGAGGTCCCGCCCCCAGGTGGGAGCGGCATGACAGGCGGTGTGACAACGGACCTGGGAAATCAGGTTTTGAGATAAAAGAGCAGCCCAAAATTAATTGATATTTGAATTGCCGAAAGGCGCTCTAGATGCTACAAATATATACAGAATAATATACAGAGGTTACAGACAGATGTACAGATAAAAGTAAGGTACAGGTTGGGGATAGCAGTTAGCTGAATGTGTCACGTTACCGTATCTTATCACTTGTGGATGAGGGGAAGCTCTCGTCTCCACAGGCACCTTCTTAGTTTCTGGTCCGTCTTCACACGTGACATGACGTTGCTTCCATGGCAGAGCAAAGACGAAGGCTAAAGGTATGTAGCTAGCTTTTAACCCCTAGCTCGCCCCCTCCCATATTTGTCACCGTCCCTTTGGGTTGGATTGAATTCTCCCTTGATCTCCTAGCTGAAATAATTCCCAATATCTAGGATGGGTCAAAACTTCCTAGCGGGAGGTCCAAACGGGATGACTGATATCTCAACAGGTTCGTTGGGGCTGGACCTAGCTGGAGAGTCCAAACTTGGGTCGGCTAAGTGGTTCTGGAGGGCCAGTCTCGGTAGCTCGGTATCCGGGACAGCTAGAGAAATATGAGATGCAGGGGTACGTGCGGAGGGCTCCCAGGGTTCTGATGTTATATTGGACTTATCTCTGAGATTCACGGTTCTCTCGTAATTCATCTCTGGATGTCGGTGCCCAAGTGCCTAGAGCTTCCTTTGATGCTAGCTGCCTTGCACAAAAGACCGCAGGGGGGTCCTAGCTCTGCCTCTCCTCACCTTCATTAGCACATGGCCTCTAAAGCCCCTGTTACACACTGCGATATCGCTAGCAATATCGCTGTAGAGTCACCGATTTTGTGACGTTGCAGCGATATTGCTAGCGATATCGCTGCATGTGATACTTACCGCCGACCGGCTCCCCCGCTGGTTATCGCTGATCGCGCGAGAAGCTCCTGGACCATTCCTCATCCGTCACTTCCTGCGGCGCCGACGAGCGACGTGTGGATGCGGGCGGGAGGACGCAGGATCGCCGCGTTTGACAGGTAAGTAGCGATTCCCCGACCCCAGCGATGTCGCTGGTGAGATCTGCCTGTGTGGCACTAGCGACCACCTAGCGATGCACCAGCGATCCTGACCGCGTCATATCGCTGGTCGGGATCGCTGGTGCATCGCTAGGTGTAACGGTACCCTAATTCTCTGGCCATTTGGCAAAAGTTCTGTTCTTTAGGGGATTTGTGTACTTCTCCCAAGGGTGGGGGCCAATTCAGGAGTGGAGGAAGATCTCTGGACAATATATTGGGCCTGATTTAATAAATCCAAAATGGAGTCTCCCTCATCCCTCAGAGTCCTCAATGCCCAGTTGATAGACAGGTTATGGATTAAAAAACAGGTAATTCTTAGAATAACTGGAAATTTTGGAAAGGAAAAAAGATGAAAACTAATGGCTTCATGATGATTTGGTTCAATACAGATTTCAAGCTCAATTGACTTGTAAGTAACAGGTCCAGAAGATAAAATTGATCCATCCTTAGTTTTCATATCGGTTGGCATGGATTTAGTCCTACTTGCAATTTTATTATCAAGTGCAAATTGTAAGTCCATGAAATTCCTTCCAGCTCCAGAATCTAACATGGCAGAGCATTGTATTTTTTGGCTTCCAATTATGACTTATATGGGAACGAAAATATCAGAAGATGGAGATTGTTCTTTGACCTTATCCTGCCCTGCATTACAGATGAGATGGTCTGCATAACCAAATCTAGCCATTCAAAAACGTCTAACTTGCTTGCAGTTTTGGCATTTCTGAAGGCTATTGTTCTTTTTATTAGGACAGTTAATGGCAGAATGACCAGAGCCCCCACAATAGAGACATACATTTTCTGTACCTCACATCTCCTCTTCTGCAGAGAGAGGTTTTCGGATTACATCAATTTGCATAGGTTCAGGCACACAGTCAATTTCTTGTTGTTTTTTTAATGCTGATTGAGTAAATGAGTAGTTAGGGTTGTTTTCAAATACTTGATGTCTTTCCTTTCTTCGTTCGGTGAGACTCTGATCAATTCGGATGCACAATTGAATAAAGTCCTCTAAATTATCGGGGGTCTCAACCCTTGCAAGTTCATCTTTTATTAGTTCTGATAATCCTCATCGAAATTGACTCCTCTGGGCAGCTAATTTCCAGGTGGTGTCTGCCACCCAGCAGTGGAATTCGGAGTTACGAGCTACAGAGAGCCCTTGACTTGGCATCAGCTGTGGCACAACGATTTGGGTCATCAAACACTTGATCCATAACTGTCATGAAGCAAATAAAGGGCCCCGTCACACATAGCGACGCACCAGCAATCCCGACAACGATATTACCTTGTCAGGATCTCTGGTGTGTCGCTACATGATCGCTGGTGAGCTGCCAAACAGGCAGCTTCACCAGTGATCAGCACCAGCGACACGGGGGTAACAAGCGACGCACGTCGCTTAGTTACCCACTGTGTACCTTAGTTACCAGCGCGCTGGTGCAGGGAGCTGGTAACCAAGGTACACATCGGGTTTCTAAGCAGCGCGCGGCACTTAGAAACCCGATGTGTATCTTGGTTACCAGCTCCCTGCACCAGCGCGCTGGTAACTAAGGTACACATCGGGTTTCTAAGCGCTGCGTGCCGCTTAGAAACCCTGCGTTTACCTTACTTACCTTACTTACCAGCGCGCTGATCGCTGGTCTCCCGCCTGTCACACGCAGCGATGCGTGCTGGCCAGCGGGAGACCAGCGATCAAAAAAATGCCCTGGCCATCTCAGGACGATCAGCGATAACCGGCAGGGGGGCCGGTCGCTGGTCAGTGTCACACACAGCGATCTTGCTGGTGAGATCGCTGTTGCGTCACAAAACTTGTGACTCAGCAGCGATCTCGCTAGCGAGATCGCTATGTGTGACGGGGGTGTGACGGGGGCTTAAGTCATTAAGGACATCACAATTCTTTTCCATATAAGGTGAGGTCCAGGTAAGAGCCTCATCTGATTATCAGGCACCTGAGCCTATTGAGGATGACTGGCTGAGTGGAGTCACGGACTGGATATAAGGCTGCCGACGCCCTTCTGCCCTGCGGGTGATTTCTCTGTGGACTTCTAGGACACCAGTCTGATTCCTGCTCCTCTAAAGCTAAGTTTTCTGTTTTGCCTGTTAGCATTTTTTGTTTTGTTTTTTTTTTCCTTGCTTTTCTGTATTCTGCCATTCCCTGCTGGGGTGAGCTGAATCTCCTTTTGCCTGTAGCTCTGTCTTCAGAATATTCCTGAGTACTGACATAGTTTTTTTGAATCCTAGAGTCTTCAGGGCCTTTTTCACTGTCAGTCTGTTGGCTCTTATTTTCTTAGGGTTTTTCACGGATTGCAGACAGCAGCCTTCCTGTCCTTTTCTATCTAGTTAGCTTGGGCCCCGTCTTTGCTCAGTCTATCTTTCTGTCTGTGTTGGTGTTTTCATCTTGCTTCACCGTCATTATATGTTGGGGGCTGCCTATTGCTTTGGGGTCTGCTCTGGGGCAGTTTAGATTTCCCCTTTCTTTCTTTAGGCCTATTTAATTCTCCGGCTGTGATCGAGGGGTCTGGGGCATCGCGGGAACCCCCCACGGCTACTGCTAGTTGTGTTGATAGGTTCAGGGGTCTGCAATCCGATAGCTGCCAACTTCTCTGTTTTTCTGGACTTAGCTAGCATTTCTGTTTTTGCCTCCTACGGTGACTCAATCATAGCAAAATCACCCGCCATACCGTAGATCCTAGGGTACTCAATAGCAGGAAAGAATTGTGTTTAAAAAAAAAAAAAAAGGTGTGTGTATATTCTTTCCTCTATATCTCTGAGGCCGTAGGGGGAATTTTTTTTTTCTCTCTCAATGGAGATAAAGCAATTGTCTGATTGTGTGGAGCAGCTCGCTGCGGAAGTGTGGGGAATTTCCGCCTACTTTGCTCATTCGCATGCTGTTGAACCAAAGATCCCTACACCTGATGTATTTTTTGGGGATCGATTTAAATTTTTGAGTTTCAAAAATAATTGTAAATTATTTTTTGCCTTGAAGCCTAACTCGTCAGGGAGCTCCGCGCAGCAGGTTAAAATTGTCATCTCTTTGCTGCGTGGCGATCCCCAGGATTGGGCGTTTTCTTTGAAACCAGATGATCCTATTCTGACTAATGTGAACGCATTCTTTCAAGCTTTGGGGTTGTTGTATGACGAACCTAATGCTATTGATCAGGCTGAAAAGACCCTGTTGGCATTGAATCAGGGTCGAGATTCTGCAGAGTTGTACTGTCAAAAGTTCCGAAAGTGGGCAGTCCTTACTACCTGGAATGATAATGCCTTGGCTGCTCTCTTTTGGAAGGGTTTGTCAGAAGCCGTAAAAGATACTATGGTGGGATTTCCTGTTCCCTCTGGTCTGGACGATTCTATGTCATTAGCCATTCAGGTTGATCGGCGTTTACGTGAACGCAGGATTGCACGAGAGGTGTTGCCACCGGTTGAACAGACGTCTGAACCTATGCAATGTGATAGAGTTTTGTCTAAGGCGCAACGTCAGGCGTTCAGAAGGCGTAATAAGCTGTGTTTTTTCTGTGGAGATGCCTCGCATATTATTTCTGTTTGTCCTAAACGAGAGAAACGCTTTGCACACACGTTTTCTGTTGGTGGTGTTCAACCTAAGTTTCTTCTGGCAATTACTCTGATCTGCTCCCTGTCCACATTTTCCGCCAAGGCTTTTGTGGATTTGGGAGCAGCGCTAAACCTAATGGACTTGGATTTTGCTAAACGTTGTGGATTTCCGATGACACCTCTACAGACGCCTATCCCTTTGAGGAGGATTGATGCTACTCCTTTGGCTAAAAATAAACCTCAGTTTTGGACCCAGGTGGTCATGCGGGTCGCCCCAGACCATCAAGAAAATTGCAGATTTTTGGTATTGCATGGTCTGCATGATGCCGTTGTTCTGGGGTTTCCCTGGTTGCAAATTCATAATCCAGTTTTGGATTGGAAATCTGTGTCTGTGGTGAGTTGGGGTTGTCGGTGTGCCTTTAGTGAGGCTCCGGTTTTTTCCACCTCTCCTCAGTCGCATGATGTTCCTGACTATTTGGCGGACTTTTATGATGTATTTAGTGAGAATGAGTCTGCGTCCTTGCCTCCTCATATGAGTTATGACTGTGCAATTGAACTAAGCCCGGGGTGTAAATTTCCCAAGGGTCGGCTCTTCAATTTATCTGTACCCGAGCACGAGGCTGTGCGATCCTATATTAAGGAGGCGTTGGAGAAGGGTCATATTAGACCATCCTCTTCACCCTTAGGTGCCGTTTTTTTTTTGTGACCAAAAAGGATGGTTCTTTAAGGCCTTGTATTGATTATCGTGCCCTCAATGAAATTACTATTAAATATCAGTATCCGTTACCCCTGATTTCGGATCTATTCTCCAGAGTTAGAGGTGCTTGCTGGTTTACCAAGCTTGACCTCAGGGGGGCGTATAATCTTATCCGCATTAAGCAGGGGGATGAATGGAAGACGGCGTTTAATACTCCGGAGGGACATTTTGAGTACCTGGTGATGCCTTTTGGGCTCACTAATGCCCCTTCTGTCTTCCAGTGCTTCATGAACGATATTTTCCGAGACTTTGTCGATAAATTTTTGATTATCTATCTGGATGATATTTTGATCTTCTCCAAAGATTGGGATTCTCATGTGGAACATATTCGGACTGTGTTCCGGATCTTGAGGGAGAATTCCCTGTATGTCAAAGGATCGAAATGCCTTTTTGGAGTACAGAGGATTTCATTTTTGGGATTTATTTTGTCTCCGTCAGCTATTGAAATGATCCCGGCCAAGGTACAGGCCATTTATGATTGGGTTCAGCCCACTTCTTTGAAGGCCCTCCAGAAGTTTTTGGGTTTTGCTAATTTTTATCGGAAATTTATAGCAAAATTTTCTAGTATTGCCAAGCCATTGACTGATCTGACTAAGAAGGGTGCTGATGTGTTGAATTGGTCTCCTGAGGCTGTTGCTTCCTTTCAGGAGCTGAAGCAAAGATTTACCTCCGCCCCGGTTTTGCGGCAACCTGATGTCTCACTCCCGTTCCAGGTAGAGGTGGATGCTTCTGAGATTGGTGCAGGAGCTGTTTTGTCCCAAAAGGATCCTGTAACATCTAAAATGAATCCCTGTGCTTTCTTTTCCCGAAAGTTCTCTCCATCTGAACGTAACTATGATGTGGGGAATCGGGAACTGTTGGCCATGAAATGGGCATTTGAGGAGTGGAGACATTGGTTGGAGGGAGCTAAACATCAAGTTGTGGTCCTCACTGACCACAAGAATTTGATTTACCTAGAGTCGGCTAAACGCTTGAACCCTAGACAGGCTAGGTGGGCCTTGTTTTTTACACGTTTTGATTTTGTGGTCTCTTTTCTTCCTGGAACTAAGAATGTCAAGGCAGACGCCCTCTCTAGGAGTTTCTTTGCTGATTCTCCTGTGGTGACCCAGCCTGCTACCATCCTAGGTGAAGGGGTAGTTCTTTCTGCCATCTCGCCCGATTTGAGACTTGCTCTGCAAGAGTTCCAGGAGGACAAACCTGAGCGTTGTCCCAGTGGAAAGTTGTATGTTCCTGACCAGTGGAAGAAGAGAGTGATGTCTGAAGTTCATTGCTCTGCATTGGCTGGTCATCCAGGTATTTTTGGTACTAGAGATCTGGTGAGTCGCTCTTTTTGTTGGCCCACCTTGTCTCATGATGTCAGGAATTTTGTGCAGTCCTGTGGGACTTGCTCCCAGTCTAAATCTTGTTCTCGCTCTAGTGGGTTGTTGATGCCTTTGCCGGTCCCCAGGAGGCCATGGACCCATATTTCAATGGATTTCATCTCTGATATGCCGGTCTCTCAACGAATGACTGTTATTTGGGTGATTTGTGATAGGTTCTCTAAGATGGTTCATCTTGTACCACTCCCTAAGTTGCCATCTTCCTCTGAGTTGGTGCCCCTGTTTTTGCAACAGGTGGTTCGCTTACACGGGATTCCTGAGAACATTGTATCTGACAGAGGAGTTCAGTTTGTGTCTAGATTTTGGAGGACTTTCTGTTCCAAGCTGGGAATTCAGTTGTCCTTCTCCTCTGCTTTTCATCCTCAGACCAATGGGCAGACAGAGAGAACAAACCAGACCTTGGAGTCGTATTTGAGATGTTTTATTTCCGCTGATCAGGATGATTGGGTTTCATTTTTGCCCTTGGCCGAATTTGCTTTAAATAATAGAGCTAGTTCTGCCACTTTGATGTCACCTTTTTTTTGTAACTTTGGGTTTCATCCTCGATTTTCTTCAGGGCAGGTGGAGCCTTCTGCCTGCCCAGGTGTTGACACTGTGGTGGAGAGAATGCACCAGATCTGGGACCAAGTGGTGGATAAGTTATCTCTCTCCCAGGAAAAGGCCCAGCGGTTTTCCAATCGACATAGGACCATTGGTCCCCAGTTTAAGATTGGTGATATGGTGTGGTTATCATCAAAAAATATTGCTATGAAGGTGGCTTCTCCTAAGTTTAAGCCTAGATTTATTGGACCTTACAAGATTTTGGAGATTATTAATCCAGTCTCTTCGTTTGGCTCTTCCTGTCACATTTAAAATCCATAATGTGTTCCATAAGTCCTTGTTGAAGAGGTTTGTTGAACCAGTTGTTCCTGGGGTGGCACCTCCAGACCCTGTATTGGTTGAAGGTAACATGGAATATGAGGTATGAGGTAGAGAAAATACTGGATTCCCGTCTGGCTAGACGGAGACTCCAGTATTTGGTTAAGTGGAAGGGTTATGGTCAGGAGGATAATTCCTGGGTCTCTGCCTCTGATATTCATGCCAAAAGATTGGTGCGTGCATTTCATCGGGCTCACCCTGATCGCCCTGGTGGCATGGCTGAGGGTTCGGTGACCCCTCCTCAAGGGGGAGGTACTGTTGTGAGTTCATTTTCCCCTTCGTCACTGAGGTCTGGTGAACTCCCTATTCTGGTAAAGGAAGGTAATGAGCCTGATTATCAGGCACCTGAGCCTATTGAGGATGACTGGCTGAGTGGAGTCACGGACTGGATAAAAGGCTGCCGACGCCCTTCTGCCCTGCGGGTGATTTCTCTGTGGACTTCTAGGACACCAGTCTGATTCCTGCTCCTCTAAAGCTAAGTTTTCTCTTTTGCCTGTTAGCATTTTTTTTTTTTTTTTTTTCCTTGCTTTTCTGTATTCTGCCATTCCCTGCTGGGGTGAGCTGAATCTCCTTTTGCCTGTAGCTCTGTCTTCAGAATATTCCTGAGTACTGACATAGTTTTTTTTGAAGCCTAGCGTCTTCAGGGCCTTTTTCACTGTCAGTCTGTTGGCTCTTATTTTCTTAGGGTTTTTCACGGATTGCAGACAGCAGCCTTCCTGTCCTTTTCTATCTAGTTAGCTTGGGCCCCGTCTTTGCTCAGTCTATCTTTCTGTCTGTGTTGGTGTTTTCATCTTGCTTCACCGTCATTATATGTTGGGGGCTGCCTATTGCTTTGGGGTCTGCTCTGGGGCAGTTTAGATTTCCCCTTTCTTTCTTTAGGCCTATTTAATTCTCCGACTGTGATCGAGGGGTCTGGGGCATCGTGGGAACCCCCCACGGCTACTGCTAGTTGTGTTGATAGGTTCAGGGGTCTGCAATCCGATAGCTGCCAACTTCTCTGGTTTTCTGGACTTAGCTAGCATTTCTGTTTTTGCCTCCTACGGTGACTCAATCATAACACTCATCAATCAGGAGATTAATGATGAACAAAACCTTTTTCCTCTGACTCGTAAAGGGAGAAGGTTGCATCTGAAAATAGATACGACATTGAGCACCATTTGACTTTTTGAATGTAAAATTTGCTGGAATAATTAGTGGTCACCATGTCACGTTTGGAGAGCCCTGGATGTGCCTAAACAGTGGAAACCCCAGACAAGTGACACACTTTTGGAAACTAGACCCCTCAGGGAACTTATCTAGATGTATCTTTAGCACCTTGAACCCACAGGTGCTTCTAGAGCCGTGAAAATAAAAAAAATCACATTTTTCCCAGAAAGTTAATTTTTTTTAGTCCCAAATTTTGTATTTTCACAAGGGTAACAGGAGAAAATGGATGCCAAAATTTGTAGTGCAATATCTCTTGAGTTCACCAATACCCTATATGTGATCAGAAACAACTTCTGAGGCACAGTGCAAAGCTCAACATGGAAGGAGCGCCATATTACAGTGCATATTTTACTGCACTGGTTTGAGTCACATTGGCAGAACTCCCCATAAGTGACCCCATTTTGCAAACTACACCTCTCAATGAATTCATCTAGGGTTGCAGTGATTATATTGGGGGTCGCATTGTATATTAGAAACGCGTATATCTGCACAGAGATTGAAGCTTCAGAGACTGGGAGTTCTGTGGAAACTGTTTGGGTAAGAATACAAGGACAGAACAATGGAAAGGACACCATTGTAGGCATTTACTACAGGCCGCCTGTGCAAGCTGAAGATATGGATGAACTCTTTATGCATCAAATGGCCAAGTTCTCCAAAAAATATGACATAGTTGTCATGGGAGATTTCAACTATCCAGATATTTGTTGGGAATCTCTCTCAGGCAAAACTAACAGGTCAAGGAAATTCTTATCCTCTCTTGCTGACAACTTTATCTTCCAAAAGGTAAGGGAGAAAACAAGGGGAACTGCTACCTTGGATCTAATCCTTATAAACAGGGAGGAAATGGTTGAGGAGGTAAAAGTGGCTGGGACCCTAGGAGGTAGCGACCATGCTATTTTAGAATTTTGGATAACTAGAGGCGGAAGACCTGTGAAGACTCAGACGTCAAGGTTAGATTTCAGAAAGGCAGATTTTAAGGGATTCAGAAAGAGAATTGGAGGGATCCAATGGCTGGATATCCTTAAAGACAAAAATGTCCAGGAAGGATGGGAAATCTTGAAAAATGAAATTCTCAAAGCACAGTTGTTAACAATTCCGAAAAGAGGGAAGAATAGGAAGCATTTAAAGAAACCAGGATGGATGAACACAGAACTTAAGCACATGCTAAAAAGGAAGAAAAAAATGTTTATAAAATGGAAAGAGGGAGGCATATCTAAAGAAGAATATAATGCTGTCTGCAGAACCTGCAGGGCACAAATCAGATTATCTAAAGCTGAAAATGAATTGAGGCTTGCAAGAGATGTCAAAAGCAATAATAAAGGATTTTGGGGATATGTCAAAAGTAAAAGAAAAGTCAAAGATGCTATAGGGTTTTTACAGGATGAAAATGATGAAATGGTAAGACAGGATGTTGAGAAGGCTGAACTTTTAAATTCCTATTTTGCATCTGTTTTCTCTCAGAAAGGAAATATAACATCAACTGTTATTCACTGTCCTATTAAGGGAATAGAAGAATCCAGGATATCTATAAACAGAAAGATAGTGAGGAAACACTTAGCTAACCTAAATGAATTCAAGTCTCCAGGTCCAGATGAATTACACCCCAGAGTACTGAAGGAGATAGCAGAAGAAATTTTTGAACCCCTCTCCATAATCTTTGAAAATTCTTGGAGAACAGGAGAAGTGCCAGAAGACTGGAGAAGAGCAAATGTTGTTCCTATCTTCAAAAAGGGGAAGAAGGTGGACCCAGGCAACTATAGGCCGGTGAGTCTGACTTCTATACCAGGAAAGATCTTTGAACAAATTATTAAACAACATGTATGTCAATACCTGGATAAGAATGAAGTGATTAAACAGAGTCAGCATGGGTTTGTAACTAATAAGTCATGTCAGACTAACTTAATTTCCTTCTATGACGGAATCACTGATTGGGTGGATCAAGGAAATGCTGTAGATATAGTATATCTTGACTTCAGCAAAGCATTTGACAAAGTCTCTCATACAATCCTTATTGAAAAAATGACTAAATATGGAATGGACAAGGCAACTGTTAGGTGGATTCATAACTGGCTTAGTGATCGGACCCAAAGAGTGGTCGTAAATGGCTGCACATCCAGTTGGAAGAATGTCTCAAGTGGGGTACCACAGGGCTCTGTCCTGGGCCCTGTATTGTTCAACATCTTTATCAACGATTTAGATGAAGGAATTGAGGGTAAACTGATTAAATTTGCTGATGACACAAAGCTAGGAGGGATAGCTAATACTAGAGAAGAGAGAGAGAGGATTCAAAAAGATTTAAATAAACTGGAGAAGTGGGCAGCAACTAACAGAATGGTTTTTAACAGGGAGAAATGCAAAGTACTACATCTGGGCAATAAAAATGAAAAAAGCATATATAGAATGGGAGGAATAGGGCTAAGTGACAGCACATGTGAAAAAGACTTGCGTATACTAATAGATCACAGACTGAATATGAGTCAACAGTGTGATGCAGCAGCAAAAAAGGCAAATGCAATTCTAGGATGTATTAACAGAAGCATACAGTCTAGATCACGTGAAGTCATTATTTCCCTCTACTCCTCTTTGGTCAGACCTCATCTGGAATATTGTGTCCAGTTTTGGGCACCACATTTTAAAAAAGACATCAACAAACTGGAGCAAGTTCAGGAAAGAGCGACCAGAATGGTGACCGGTCTGCAAACCCTGTCTTATGAGGAAAGGTTGCAGGATTTGGGAATGTTTAGTTTGCAAAAGAGAAGACTGAGAGGAGACTTAATAGCTGTCTACAAATATCTCAAGGGCTGTCACATTGTAGAAGGATCAACTTTATTCTCATTTGCACAAGGAAAGACTAGAAGCAATGGGATGAAACTGAATGGGAGGAGACACAGATTAGATATTAGAAAAAACTTTTTGACAGTTAGAGTGATCAATGAGTGGAACAGGCTGCCACGAGAAGTGGTGAGTTCTCCTTCAATGGAAGTCTTCAAACAGAGGCTGGACAGACATCTGACTGGGATGATTTAGCGAATCCTGCTTTGAGCAGGGGGTTGGACCAGATGGCCCAGGAGGTCCCTTCCAACTCTACGATTCTATGATTCTATTGACATCTCAAGGATGTCACAGAATTTTATACCATTGGGCAGTGAAGAAAAATAATATATATTTTTACCACCAAGATTGTGTATTAGCCCCAAATTTTCCACTTTCACACTGGAAAATAAATACAAATGGCACCAAAATTTGTCCCACAATTTCTGCTGAATGTAAAAATACCCTATATATGGCTGTACAGTACTGCTTAGCCACATGTGGAGACTCGGGAGGAATGGAGCACTATTTGTCTCCTGAAGTGCAGATTTTCCTAGAATAGCTTGTGGACATCCATATACAGAGTCCCTAAGTGCTAGAAGAGTAGAATCCCCCTTCAAGTGACCCCATTTTGGAAATTATACCCCTTTGGGTATTTATCTTCAGATGTGATGATTTTGACTCCATGGGTGTTTTCCAGAAACAAGCAGGATGTTACTGAATGAATATTGCAAACTGCCATTGTAGTGACCAGTATGTTGAAGTGACTAGTATGTTATAGTGACCAGTACCTTATAGTGACCAGTACATTACGCACAGCTCATGCTTCTGCAGACACAAACCCATAAATTAGGCAGGATCTTGTCTTTATAGAAATGCTAAACATGTGGGCACTAAATGTGGTTTAGACACACTGGGGCTCAAGAGTTGGGGAGGGGCATTTGGATTTGGGAGCGCAGAATTTGCTGAATTTCTTTTGAGGGGCGAGGAGCCATTTAGCTTTTCCAAAGCCTTTGTGCTACCAGTATTGTAGAAACCCCCTATATTTCCGTTAATAGATGACAGACCTGAGTGGGGACTTGCTTTTTTGTGCATTGAGTTGAAACTTTTATTGGGAACATTTTGCATTACATTTTAGGATCATATTTATCGCAGCCTCATCTTATGGACAACTCTCCACTGCCATGTCATCTGATACCGATCTCTCCTGATGAACCCCTCCAGGGGGAAATGCGTTGAGAGTCAGTTTATTCTATGTGGAAATCGATCATCCATCTTGTTTTACATCACCTATGTGCATTACTAACTGTGGACAGATAAGTACCAGGGCATCTTTAGGACAACTTTTTTGACCTTGTGATTTATCTATTAATACCTCTTGTGGTATATTAGTTTGTACTATAGGTATAGCTGGTCATGTGAAATACCATATGTGGACAGATTATGATTATATTTTTGGATGATTTTTTTGTCCTTGTGATCTATTCTTTCTGACATATTGTGGAACATAGGTGTGCATCATGGTTTTACATTTGAGAGTTTATCAATCCCTATTAGCATAAAAAATCCCATATACATCATATTGAGGATTTCTATATATACATTTGCATTGGGTCCATTGTGGAGATTTTGATATCAACAACTTGTGTCCCTCAATTACTACCAGTTTATATTGATTTATTATTTTCCTGGCAGTTTGCTGTGATAAATTGTGTTTGCAGTTGATTGTACTATTTCTTTTTCTCACATAATTGCCTACTTTTATAACTCATTTTAGCTCTCATCCATGACTATTAGATACATCTGCAACAGTGTATACAGGCCATCTGGCTTTCTGTTTCAAACTATTGTCTTATAGGATAAGATAGGAGAGGAGGGACAGCCGTCGGACGAGCGGGGGCACCATTCTCGTTTTTCTTAGGGTGCCAACCTCCGCGTCTAGGTAGGCCATCAGAAAGGATTATATTCAGGGACAGATCACCTTTACTACACCTCGGCTGAGTGTGAATGATGTTCTCCTTAGCACGCCATAGGACACTTTTTGCTTAGGGATTTTTTGTTTGAGGCCTTTTTTTCTGGAGGGCTTACCTCTGCAGTTTTGTTAATGTAGCAGAGGTATTTGACCAGTTGTTTTTGTGCTGGCAACTAGATTAGGCTTATGGGTGTTTTTTACCCCTAGCCAGAATTTTTATAGCCCCGATACATATAGATCTTTTGCATCCAGACATTCCAGTTATGGGTTATCTACTTTCTATTTTATTGTACTTAATAAAAGTTATTTTTTCATAGGGTTTTTTCTATGTTAGCCTGATAATTACCCTGGGATTTTTTATAAGATACAGTTTTGTGGAAACCCTTTATGTTTCCACAAAACTGTATCTTACAAAAAAACAATCAAAAATCCCAGGGTAATCACTTGCTTTACATCTACATCTCTGAGTGACATGACATATGAAACCCCCGAGGGATCTATTCACTATAATGAGGCCTCAGAGTTACTCTTGACTCCTTCTGGCCTCTGTTCAGCATTGTCTTTCTTTTCAGAAGTGCACAAAACTGTGGTCAACCGTGCTTTAATACTCACTCAAAAAGACGGGCACCGCTGGATCACAGGTTGCCAGGGATTCCGTCTAAATCACATACGGTATTTCAGAGATTTACATGGAAACCCCGATGTAAGAGTCTTTGGGAGGCAGAATGAACAAATTTACAGCAGCTGCAGAATTGGTTTTATTTATTTTTTACGTCGATCTTTGTGCGGTATAAGTGATTAGACAACTTTATTCTTGGGGTTGGTGCGATTTATATTGGGTTTTTATGTTTGGCTGCTGTCACATACTAAAAGACCCTTTTTATTGCAACATCTAGTTTTTCTTCCCCATATTTAGACAGCCATAATTTTTCCATATTTCGGCCGACAGAGTCATGTGCCAGCTTCTTTTTTTGTGGGATGAGTTAATATTGTTATGGGTACTATTTTCTGCCACATGACATTTTTTGATTACTTTCTATTCTGATTTTTGCAAGGTAGAATTAACAAAAACCAGCAATTCAGCAATTGTTTTTTTTTTCTTTTCATACCATTCAACGTGTGGTAAAATTGATAAGGCAGCTTTATACTTTGGGTCAGTACAATTAGAGTGATACCCCACTTATATCTTTTTTAGTGTTTTGGCTCTTTTCCATAATAAAAACTTTTTTTTATAGAAGAAATAATTTTTTTTGCATCACTTTATTCTGAAAGCTATAGCTTTTTTTATTTTATCGCTGACGGAGCAGTACCATTTTTGTTTACATTTGTCTTTTTAATCGCGCTTTATTGTATTTTTTGTTTGGTGGTATGATGATAAAGCTTAGTTTTTTGACTTGTTTTTATTTATTTTTTATATTGTTTACTGTAGGGATTAACTAATGGGACAGTTTTAAAGAGTGGGTTGTTCCGGATGCGGAGATACCAAATATGTGTAAAAGTTTTTTTTTTCCCTAAATAAATGTATTTATTGGAATAATATTTTTTTTCTTTATTTGGGGATTTTTACAAAATAATTTTAGACTTTTTAATCATTTCTTTTTTTTTATTTTGTACATTTACATTGTCCCACTATGGGACATCATCCTTTCACTGACAGATCCCTAATCTGATACTCTGCGATGTTTCTGCACTGCAGGGCATCACAGCAGTGTCTGACAGGCAGGGGAGGATTCGTGTCAGCACCTGGCTCCTACTTTTAGCAGGCGCTCACAAGCCACCTTCCCTGCAGCACCCTGGAGGACCCCATGGCCTTCTTTCAGCCGGGGGTCACCATGGAAACCATCAGCACAATGTGATCACATTGTGTTGTGCTCATGGAAGCAGACAGGGAGCTCACTCACTGTGCGATGCCACTCGATGTCGCTGTCACTATTGACAGCGGCATCAGACGGGTTAAACATCCACGATCAGTGCTAGCACCGATTGTGGGTATTGCTTAAATATAGAGCCGGTCCCCCGCTCAGCTTGAGCCCGCGTGATTGCGGTGCCGTACACTGTGGTTTGTGAGAATGCAGCACCGTATATGTACGGCACATGTCGGGAAAGGATTAAAGGGGGTTGCCCCAAGAACAAAACTTAATTTTATTCACTAGATCTTGGAATAATAATAACACTGATCACTGCTAAAATGAACGTGCACAGGTTGGAGGTGGAGCCCACCAGAAGACCCACCAATCTTTCGCTAGGCAAGTTCGAGCCTGGATGTGACACATACACATTGTAGTGCCTAGTAGCATACAAGTCAGTGACCCATGTAGGAAAAATAGAGTTTATAGTGCTCCCTGTTTTGCTGTAGCACTATATACAAAACATAATATAAATGCCTCAAATTATGAGTAATAACTAATAACATGCCTATGCGTATGTGAGAGGAGACTTGTGTCTGAACACATTTGACAGTCCCTCTAATATTCACAAACAGCGTGTGAAATAAGTATTGAACATGTCACCAATTTTCTAAGTACACTGTGTTCCAAATTATTATGCAAAAAATATGTCCTCATATTTTCTCTAAATTCCTTATATGAATTGCAGTCATTGCTATTTTCCAGTCATCTAATATTCTAGTATAATTGCAATGTTTTTGAGCAAACTGCCTATGAAAACAGTATATTTTTAAAAATAAGAAACACTCAAAATGCATGTTCCAAATTATTATGCACAGCAGAGTTTTCAACCTTTTAATTTTTATTTTGAACAAAAAAATGGTCAATTGTGAAATTATAAGCATTATCAGCTTATTACAAAATGAAATCAAACAGTTTTCAAGTCAAAACGTTATTCTAAGTGATGTTACATTTACACATAGGACCCCTTGTTCGAAAGAAGCTTCTTAACTCTCTCGTCCATTGAATTTGTCAGTTTTTGGATGGTTTGTGCTTCAATTGTTTTGCATGTGGACAGAATACCCTCCCAGAGCTGTTGCTTAGATGTGAACTGCCTCCCGCCATCATAGACACTCCTTTTGATGATGGTCCAGAGGTTCTCAATGGGGTTGAGGTCAGGGGAAGATGGTGGCCACACCATAAGTTTATCCTCTTTTATGCCCATAGCAGCCAGAGATGCAGATGTGTTATTTGCAGCATGAGACGGTGCATTATCATGCATGAAAATCTTGCTGCGGAAAGCACGGTTCTTTCTCTTGAACCATGGCAGGAAGTGCTGTTTTAGAAACTCCACATAGATTATGGAGTTCATCTTTACCCCTTCAGGGATTCTAAAGGGGCCGACAATCTCTCTCCCCATGATTCCAGCCCAAAACATTACTCCACCTCCTCCTTGTTGGCGCCTTAGCCGTTTTTTCATGGGGTGTCCATCAACCAGCCATCCTCCACTCCATCCATCTAGACCATCGAGCGTTGCACGGCACTCATCGGTGAACAAAACAGTTTGGAAGTCAGTCTTCATGTATCGTTTGGCCCACTGGAGCCGTTTCTGCTTGTGTGCAGTGGATAGAGGTGGTTGACAGGATGGCTTACGCACAGCTGCAAGCCTCTGAAGGACCCTGCATCTTGTTGTTCGGGGGACGTTGGAGGCACCAGCAGCTTCAAAAACTTGTCTGCTGCTATGACAAGGCATTTTTGCAGCTGCTCTTTTAACCTGACGCAATTGCCTGTTGGAAAGAGTCCTCAATTTTTCCTTATCAGCACGCACACGTGTGTGCTGGGAATCAGCTACATACTTCTTGATTGTGCGATGATCACGATGAAGTGTCTTGGCAATGTTGATTGTAGTCATGCCTTGACCTAAATACTCCACAATTTGTTGCTTCTCAGCAGCCGACACATCCTTTTTCTTTCCCATTTTGGCAAAAAATGTAGGCTACTTAATAATGTGGAACAGCCTTCTTAAGTAGTCTTGCCTTTATTTGGACACACCTGCCAAACTAATTTGCACAGGTATCTGCAATTGCTTTCAGTGATATAAAGAGCCCTGACACACATCACCATCAATGAGTTTAAATGACAAACAAAAAAATTCTAACCTTATCACTCCTAAACTCTTTTTGCATAATAATTTGGAACACAGTTTAAATGTATACTTTTTAACCCCTGAAAACCTCAAAAGTCGGGGGTCGTCTTATACGCCGGGTGTTGTCTTAAAGGGTGGGTGCGGAGCAATCTGCGTTGGCCGTATTTGTTGGGGGGAGCGGTCCTGATGACGAGGTGAGGGGGCGCCTCACCGTGAAGGTGTAAGTGAAGCAAGCTGCAGGCGTCCGGGACACCCGAGGTATGGAAAAAAGAGAGAGAGCAGCGCTGTGCCCAGAAAAACACACCTCTGTCACTAGTCTGGCCCGCCGTTGTTCCTTCTCTACTTCTCAGATTTTGCACATGCGCGCCTGCACCGCTTCACTGCAGTCCTCGGGAGTGAGATCTTAGAGGCAGAGAAGGCGATAATAGGATACAAGGTCGCGCCAGATGAGTGAAAGAGGTGTGTTTTTCTGGGCACAGCGCCGCTCACTCTTTTTTTTTTTTCCATACCCTGGGCGCCTGCAGTTTGCTTCACTCACCTCGTCATCGTTACCGCTCCCCCCACCATATACAGCGAGCTCAGATTGCGCTGCACCCACCCTATAAGATGACACGCAGCGTATAAGACAACCCCCGACTTTTGAGAAGATTTTATATTTTAACTGGAAAAGCTAGGGGGTCGTCTTATACGCCGGAAAATACGGTACTTTATACAAAAGCCTTTGTTGGTGATGACAGCTTCATGGCGCCTCTAGTATGGAGAAACTAGTCACAGGTTCTATGAACTCTGAGCTTTAGTTTCTTCCATAAATTTTCTGTTTGGTTCAGGTAAAGTGATTGGCTGGGCCTTTCTCTAACAGCTTTGTTAGATTGCCCAAAGTGGACCATCTTTTAAAGAAGCTGTGTCACCAGGTCAAAAAGGGACAGTTTTTGCTGATATGTTATTCCTGCTGCTTGTAAGTATTCTATTTATGTATTTTTATGTTTTTCTGTTTTATCCTCCATACTTTTCCAGTAATATAATTTTATGTTCTTTACCAGCAGAGCATGGCACACAGGGAAGTTATGCAGAGCAGCCTAAAGACATGCCCCCAGGGAATCCTGGGAGCAATGCCCCCACTTTAAAGACCACAAAAATTAGGACTGAATTTAAAAGTTCCATAGCTCTAGAACCTTATGGTGAATTTAACAAAAAAGCAAATAAAGAAAAGAGCAAAAGTAGCGGGAATTAAAAAATAGCAAAACTGGGCACTTTAGACTTGGTGACAGGTTCACTCTAAGAATCCTAAGCGTCCTATACTAATATGGAGACTGTCTGTCTGCAGGACAAGTTTGTGCCTCTCTCCATGGATCACTTATTTGTTCAGTACATGAAGTTATAATCAGATTTACTCATTTTATGCTTTCAGTCCATCTGGCTCATGTTTGTTGTTCATCCTGTTCAGGATAAGTCTCTGAGATCATTTCTATAAACTAATTTCTGGCACAGATAGTGGCCATTCAGGTTTGCAATGGAGAGGGTCCGAGATCCCTAGAGAAACATTATGCTGGTGACTTGGCAGTAATACAGGAAGCCAGCGGGAAGTTGTTGGGGACACAGTGAAGCAGATGTCATATAGGTCACTAAAGATATTTCCGGGAGAGAGCCACAGAGTTTCCTGACAGTGTGCTGGACACGAGGAAGAGGACAGATTTGATTAACCCCCTACAGAAACCGCAGCCTTAGAAATTCTTCCCAATTGTATTAAAATATATACATACCATTGTCATAGAAGTATAATCATGTAATCCAGTTCAACTCTATAAGACTAGAGGTATCATGCTTCCCTGAAAATAAGACAGGGCCTTATATATTTTTTTTGCTCTGAGAGATGGATTTGGGCTTATTTTTGGGGGGGGTTGTCTTATTTTTTTCATGAACCACAATCTACATTTATTCTTGAACCAAAAAAAAATCTACATGTCAGGAACGCCGCACTGCACTTGCTCACTGAGCCAGTGCGTGTGTCCTGAGTAAGACAAACTGTGCTCAAAGATACTTGTGGAGCAGGGCAGCAGTGGTGAAGATGCGTGCTTCAGACAAACAGGACCTGAAGCACGTGACTGCCAAGGGGCGGAGCCGGGCACAGGTTTCTCAGAGGAAGCAGGAGCAGAGAGAGATTGCTTCAGGCCAGAGAGGACCTGAAGCACCTGACTGCTGGGAGTGTGGCCTAAGCTCAAGAGAGCTAGGAGCTGAAGGAAAACTCCTAGAAGGGTAACTACGGGACAAATTACCAAGGGGCAAATACAGAGACGTAATCCAGATCAGGCCAGGGTCAAAACACGAGATAGCACGACAGTACCAAAGAATTAGACAGAATGGATAGTCAGGACGTAGCAAGAGATCAGTAAACCAGAACGGGCAAATACACAGTACCAAGACAGTAGACAAACTCACAACGAAGAGACGGACCGGGTCAAAACCAAACAAGCAATGAGATATCAGGCACAAGGCACAGGCACGCAAGGGGTCAACTATCTCAGCCGAGGTCAGGAGTATAACTGACACCAGACCCAGGTCAATTGGCAACTAAATAGCCACCCTCTGCCAGAGAGAGGCAGAAATAATTAACCCCTGTCTGACCAGGACAGGAAAAAGACAAAACCCCTTCCTGGATCATGACACTACATTTATTCAAATATAGTCATGTCATCACACATGTACACACACACACTGTGTCACGCCGTCTCTGCATACTCACCCGGCCATCGCTCCCACGCCGCAGCCCCTCGCCGCCCGACAGCCATGGCGGTCACCTCTGACAGGCGCGCGGCCGATGGCGTCTTTGCATGCAATGCGCATGCGCCATAAGCTGCAGCTGCGCCTCCCTTCTGCTTCTTGTCCTCTGGCTATGCCCTGACCTGGAAGCACCCCCTGACCAATGGCAGACCAGACAGGGGCATATCAGGCCGCTTCCCCCTTAGGGAGGCGCCTGATCGTTGTGTTTCCTAGCACACTGGGCCTTGCTTCTTCGTGTGCTCTCTGCAGTCTCACAGTCCCGTTCTCGTGTGCTCCCTGCAGCAGCCTCGCAGTCCAGCTATCCATGTTCCCTGCTGTACTCCAGTCCTGCCTCCGGTGTTCCTGTTCCGTCCTGCTCCAGTCTTGCCGTCCTACTCCAGTCCTGCCTCCGATGTTCCTGTTCCATCCTGCTCCAGTCCTGCCGTCCTACTCCAGTCCTGCCTCACGTGTTCCTGTTCCATCCTGCTCCAGTCCTGCCGTCCTACTTCAGTCTTGCCTCTGGTGTTCCTGTTCCATCCTGCTCCAGTCCTGCCGTCCTACTTCAGTCCTGCCTCTGGTGTTCCTGTTCCATCCTGCTCCAGTCCTGCCTCAGGTGTTCCTGTTCCATCCTGCTCCAGTCCTTCCGTCCTACTCCAGTTCTGCCTCCGGTGTTCCTGTTCCATCCTGCTCCAGTCCTTCCGTCCTACTCCATTCCTGCCTCCGGTGTTCCAGTTCCATCCTGCTCCAGTCCTTTCGTCCTCCTCTAATCCTGTCTCCTGTGTTCCTGCTCCAGCCATCCCTCCACGTTCCAGTCTGCTGTCTTACTCCATTCCTGTCTCCTGTGTTCCAGCTCTGTCCTGTCATCTACACTTCAGTCCCTCCACGTTCCAGTCTACAGTCTTACTCCACTCCTGTCTCCTGTGTTCCAGCTCTGTTCTGTCATCTACACTTCAGTCCCACAGTCCTACTCCAGTCCATCCTGAGCCGCCCCTCTCGGTACCAGCTACCGTGGTACTCGAACCCCTGGGCCTGCTCCTAACGGTCCCTGTATAGGGGTCTGTTCCACCTGGCAGCTCGCCCGGTGCCATGGCCCAGAGGGTCCACTCCTGGAGATTCCGGCTCCAGACCAGCCACGCTAACAGTACGATCAGGCCATGGATTCCGCTGGTACTACTACTGCTACCCAGAAAGATTCTTCCTGCGGGAGAATCAGGAACGCATTATGTCTGTCATGAAGTCTATGGACACCCGTTTGTCGGCCCTGCAGGTGGCCGATCCTGGAACTGCCAATCTACTGGCAAGTCTTCAACAGGAGCTGGGCCAGCAACAAGATACTCAAGCCAATATTTTGTCTTACATGGCCTCCTTTGATAGCCGCTTGTCGGTCCTCCAGTCTGCCGCCGCAACTCCTCCCTCCGCTCCTACAGCTCTCCCGACGCCCCGCCTCGCCAAACTGCCTCGCTTCACTGGGGATCCCAAGCTCTGCTGGGGGTTCTTCAATTAGTGTAGCCTCCACTTTGAATGGTTGCTGCAGCAATATCCCTCTGACCGGGCCAAAGTAGCCTTTATTATGTCCTATCTGGAGGGAGAGACCCTGTCCTGGTTGAATCCTCTCTGGGAACGTGACGATCCCGTTGTCTCAAGTCTTCCGGTTTTCTTGGATACATTTCACAGGGTCTTCGATGAGCCGGATTGGTTAGCCGCTCTCACCGAGTCACTCTTTAACCTACATCAGGGTTCTCTCACGGTCGGACAGTATGCTATCCGCTTTAGCACTATCTCCTCCGAGCTCGGCTGGAATAACACGGCTCTGGTAGGGGCGTTCTGGCGCGGTCTTTCAGGCAGAATAAAAGATGAATTCGCAGGTCGAGATACCCCGCCCACCTTAGAGGACCTTATCTCGCTGACTACCCGCATTGACCTACGCTTCCAGGAGCACGCTCGGGAGTCAGCGAGAGACAGGAGGTCCACCAGGCCAGCTCCCCTTCTCACCCGTTCTGCCAGTCCTCGTTCGGCCGGGTCCCCTTCTTCCTCCTCGGTCGAGTCCATGCAGATAGACCGCCTCAGGTTGGCCGAGTTGCGTCAGCAAGAGAGGCGGGCACAAGGTCTGTGCCTTTATTGCGGAGGTTCATCACACTATATCCGCACCTTTCCTAAGAGACAGGGAAACTCCTCCGCCTAGGTCAGGTAAGAGAGGCCTCCCTAGGTGATGATGATCCCTCTCAACCTCTTACTATATCTGTTCTGCTTTCAGGGGAGAGACGTGGGTCCGAGGTGGCCTACGTGGATTCGGGCTCGGCAGGCAACTTCATTCAGCCTGAAGAAGTGGATAAATACCAAATTCCCGTGGTTGCTCTATCTAACCCACTCCAGATTGCCGCGGTGGAGGGTACACCGCTACAGGTGACAGTCACCTTGGTCACTGAAGAGATGGAGTTGCAAGTCGGTGCCTTACATCGAGAGAAGATAGCCTTTTACGTTTTGCCTAAGCTCTCCCACGCCATTCTACTCGGTCTCCCATGGTTAAGGACTCATCAGCCTGTTCTCGACTGGTCTTCTGGGGAGATATTCCGCTGGGGGCACCCGTACCAAGCTCGCTGTCTGACTCCTGTCCGTCTGGTGGCCGCTCCTCGGCCACACCCAGACCTTCCGGGTCTCTCTCCAGCCTACAGTTCCTACGCCAATGTCTTTGATAAGAAGGAAGCGGAGGTCCTTCCTCCACACCGGCCTTTTGACTGCCCAATTGAACTTGTTGCCGGTTCAACCCCCCAAGGGACAGAATCTACCCCTTGTCTCCTGCTGAGACCACAGCCATGTCCGAGTACGTCCGGGAGAACCTCGCTAAAGGCTTTATACGAAAATCCTCGTCGCCCGCGGGAGCCGGGTTTTTCTTCGTCAAAAAGAAGGACGGAACTCTACGGCTGTGCATTGACTATAGGGGCTTGAATGAGATTACCATCAAGAACAGGTTCCCTCTTCCACTCATTCCGGAGCTGTTTGTGTCATGATACCAGTGCTGGTGGACCGGCACTTCTGGGGTTAATGGTTTGATCTCAGTGCAGACTCTTACCTGCACACCTGGGACTTATTATGGTGGCCTCTCATTGGTTCTGGGAAAGCTTCTTATTGCCACAGGAAGCTCCCATCCCCCGTCAGTTATACTTTCACCCTTGGCATTGTGTGGTGACCCCTGAGTGTGTTTGTGCTGTGTTCTGGTTGCTTGATACTCTGTGTACGACTCGGTCTGTTCTCTGTATACTGCTTGTTGGATTCTGCTTGGTACCTTCTATGTCTGTTTGGTTTTGACCCCTGCTTGGCCCCGATTATCCGTTCTGTCTCATCCCTGGTACTTTACTGCTATCTCTGTGTATGTTCGCCTTTTTGCCTGACTCTGAGTATTTCTGTATAGTGTCCTGCCATCTCTAAAAGCAGGATGCTAAGCCCCGCCCCCTCGCAGTCACATGACCGTAGGTCCTTCACTGCTTGCTAAACTTCAGCGTCCACAGGTCCTGTGTATCTGTACTTTCCGGCTGTACCTGACCCCGGGCCCCCCTACAGTGCAGGTGAGTCCTTGCTCAGCGGAGGCTGCACGCCGGCGCTGGCAGGATCCTGACAGTTTGACCGTCTCAGAGGGGCTTGGGTCTTCTCTAAGCTGGACCTCAGAGGAGCCTATAATCTGGTCTGTATCCGCGCTGGAGACGAGTGGAAGACGGCTTTCAACACTCTAGACGGCCATTACGAGTACCTGGTCATGCCCTTTGGTCTCTGCAATGCTCCTGCGGTGTTTCAAGAGTTTGTCAACGAGATCTTCCGGGACCTCTTGTACTCCTGTGTGGTCGTGTACTTGGTAGACATCCTCGTCTTCTCGCCGGATCTCTCGTCCCATAGAAAGAGTGTCCGCTTGGTGTTACAGCGTCTTCGGGAGAACCGCCTGTATGCGAAGATAGAGAAATGTCTCTTCGAACAGACCTCTCTGCCGTTTCTGGGATACATTATCTTCGACGCTGGACTGCGGATGGACCCCGAGAAGTTGTCTGCCATTCTCAAACGGCCTCGCCCCGTCGGAGTAAGGGCGATATAACGATTTCTCGAATTCACCAATTATTACCGGTAATTCATCTCTCACTTTTCCGCAATCACAAGACCTAATTCTGCTCTCACCCGTAAAGGGACTACTCCCAAGGATTGGCCTCCGGAGGCTGAAGAGGCCTTTCTGACCCTAAAACGGGCTTTCTCCATGGCTCCGGTCCTGCATCGCCCGGAGAGCAACCGACCTTTTGTACTCGATGTGGACGCTTCCTCGACAGGTCCCGGGGCAGTATTGTCCCAGAGATCCACCTCCGGTCGTCTGCACCCTTGTGGCTTCTTCTCGAAGGCCTTTTCTCCATCCGAGTGTAACTACTCAATTGGCGACCGGGAACTTCTGGCCATCAAGTTGGCCTTGGAGGAGTGGCGTCACCTCCTGGAAGGAGCTGTCCATCCCTTTGTCATCTTCTCGGATCACAAGAATCTGGCCTATCTCCAGCCTGCCCAGAGACTCAACCCTCGTCAGGCCAGATGGTCCTTGTTTTTCGCCCGATTTGACTTCGAGCTCCGTTTCCGTCCCGGCAACAAAAATACCAAAGCCAGCACTCTGTCCAGGGTCTTCCAGCCACACAAAACCACGGAGGAACCCTCGCATATCATTGACCCCACTAGGATCATCACAGTGGCTCCAGTGAACTGGCTTGCTCCTCCTGGCAAAACGCTTGTGCCTGAGAACCTCAAGCGAAAAGTCCTCCTATGGGGGCACTCCTCCAAACTGGCCGGCCATGCTGGGACTAAGAAGACCCTGGATCTTATCGCGCGTCACTACTGGTGGCCCACGCTTCGCCAAGATGTAATTGATTTTGTGGCTTCTTGTCCATCCTGTACAAAAAACAAAGTGCCACGAAGACCTCCGTCCGGCTTGTTGCTGCTGTTGCCCGTCCCTGCGGTTCCATGGGAAAACATCGCCATGGATTTCGTCACCGACCTACCCTGTTCTTCTGGCTGCACAGTCATCTTGGTGGTGGTGGATCATTTTTCCAAGATGGCCCACTTCGTCCTTCTGCCCGGTCTCCCCTTGGCTCCGAAGCTGGCCTAAGTCTTCATCCACCAAATCTTCAGACTCCATGGACTACCTCAACGCATTGTGTCGGACCGAGGGGTTCAGTTCACCTCCAAGTTCTGGCGATCACTTTGTAAGCTTATGAGCGTTTCCCTTGACTTCTCCTCGGCCTACCATCCACAGTCCAACGGGCAGGTGGAGCGTACCAACCAGACGTTGACTGGGTACCTACGTCATTTGCTGGCGAGTCCTCGACCAAGTCTCTATTTTTCATTGTGTTCGGCAGACATCCTGATGTTCCCCTTCCGA
This sequence comes from Dendrobates tinctorius, assembly GCF_039654945.1. Lineage (NCBI taxonomy): Eukaryota > Metazoa > Chordata > Amphibia > Anura > Dendrobatidae > Dendrobates > Dendrobates tinctorius. Next base: position 20,865,009 of record NW_027361700.1, read on the forward strand.
TAACCCTTGCCTCCGAGGTACCCGCGGCCAACGCTTTGTCCTCCGAATTTTCCAAGATTTGGGCCGAGACCAACACGTCTCTCAAGAAGTCCGCTGATCGGATGAAGAATTATGCCGACAAGAAGAGATTGGATCCTCCACCCTATCGTGTCGGGGACAAGGTCTGGCTCTCGTCCAAATTCATCCGGTTGAAACTGCCTTCCTACAAGTTGAGGCCACGCTACATCGGTCCATTTGAAATTCTTGGACGTATCAATGAAGTCGCCTAAAAATTGAGATTGCCTGCTTCGCTCCGGGTCCCGAACACCTTCCACGTCTCTCTCCTGAAACCTGTGGTGCTGAATCGCTTCCATTCCTTGCCTGATTCCAGTACTCAGCCGGTGAGGGCCGATGATGTCTTACATTATCGCCATGAAGAAGGTTAGAGGTAGGACATTTTTTTCTTGTAACTGGAAGGGCTTTGGTCCTGAGGAGAGATCCTGGGAACAACGGGAGAATATCAGTGCTCCTCGTATCCTCAAGAGATTTCTTGCTAATCTCCGGGGAGGGCGGCTTAGGGGAGGGGGTACTGTCACTCCGTCTCTGCATATTCACCCGGCCATCGCTCCCACGCTGCAGTTCCATCCTGCTCCAGTCCTTCCGCCCTCCTCTAATCCTGTCTCCTGTGTTCCTGCTCCAGCCATCCCTCCACGTTCCAGTCTGCTGTCTTACTCCATTCCTGTCTCATGTGTTCCAGCTCTGTCCTGTCATCTACACTTCAGTCCCTCCACGTTCCAGTCTACAGTCTTACTCCACTCCTGTCTCCTGTGTTCCAGCTCTGTTCTGTCATCTACACTTCAGTCCCACAGTCCTACTCCAGTCCATCCTGAGCCGCCCCTCTCGGTACCAGCTACCGTGGTACTCGAACCCCTGGGCCTGCTCCTAACGGTCCCTGTATAGGGGTCTGTTCCACCTGGCAGCTCACCCGGGGTCCCTCGGTGCCATGGCCCAGAGGGTCCACTCCTGGAGATTCCGGCTCCAGACCAGCCACGCTAACACACTGCACATACACATACATGTATATACACACACTTCACATACAGCACATACCAGCCTGTCTCCTCTCCGGTTCCTCTAGACTCCCCCAGTTAAAAGCCCTTTGGTGATATCATGGTCACATGACCGTGATGTCACCAAAGGTCCTTAAGCAGTCTTAATCTCGTAAAAGAAATGCTGGGGGGTCCTAAGAGAGTGGGGCCCTAAGAAATTGCCCAGTTTGATCTCCCCTAACGCTGGCCCTGACTGTACCTAGTGCTTATTTTTTGAAGTTGGGTTTATTTTTCAGGCATACTCTAAAGATCCTGTAAACTCATGCAATGGCTTATTTTCTGGGTAGATATTTTTGGTGAAATATGGTAGATGGAAACTTATGCCACACATTAGTACCAAGCAGCAGTTGGCATAAAACCATTTGTAAATTTTTGTAAAATTTTGTAAATATATTGCATTATCCAACTTACACTGATTTTGTTTTACATCCTTCATTATAGTTAGGGCAAACCTGTCAGCAGGATTTTGCTAAGTAAATTACAGGCATTGTCAGGTTGGCAGTGTTAAACTGAGAAAGACAGCCTGTTTGTGCTCTGGGGCGGCCTGTGGGCAGGTCTCTCCTTGGTTTCTCTGGCTTAGAAATGGAAGCTAAGACTCTGCCTACAGTCCCAACCCTGAGCACAGGCATATCACTAGCTGAAAACTCCTAACACTGATTACTCAAGAACCACAAGACGGATTTCATCACCCCAGGTATCATTTTAATCAGTGTAACAGCGCCAACCTGACAATGCCAGTCGTTTACTTAGCAAAATCCTGCAGGTTTGCTTTAAGAGCTGCATTCACAATTCTGCAGACTCCAGAGTATTTCCCGCAATCTTAAGCTTTTTGCAGAAGATGTTCTGGTAATTTACATTCTGGGAAATGTACTTTTTACAACAGACACCATACAGTAATCTGGAGTAAAAACACAACTTTTCTGCTTTACTTTAGGGTTTAGCTAAGGTTTCCAATATACACCTTAAATAGCAGTCTTATGAACACACAATAAACCGAAAGCTACTGTTCCCCACTTGCCTGTAAACACACATGCCGGCCCCATCCATCTGTTCCTGGAATCATCTATTGTAGGAAACTCTGGGGGTACCCATACTCAATAGAGGATTGGCTTGTACCCCAGAAATCAGTGGGTACGCGATCATTTTCATAATGGGTATGGGGGCCTTTAGGGTTTTATCGGGCAGCTTCTATTGTTTCCAATAGCAATCTAACATAATTGTGTATGCAGCGTTGGACTTTAACATGTGGTGTAACTCAGGATCAGTACTAAAATCATGCAATGTATTTACAAAGTGACTCTAACCAACATATTATGTGCATGTACAGCTCAGCTTAATTACAGATGTGTCAGAGCAAGAGCTAACTCATAAAGTAAGGTCATGAGATATAAACATGGCTATAAACTTTTGGGTCAACAATTATCCACCACATTCGCAACCTTGAGACCGAACTTGAAAACTCATCTCTTCAAGATCTCTTACAGCCTGCAATGACCCCGCTGTCACCTCACTACCATCGGAGCTTCTGCAACCCCCCAACCTACTGTCTCCTCTCTACAAGAGCAGGGTCCTCTCGCCTTTGTACCAGTCTGTCATTGTTAATTTGTTCATTGTAATTTATATTTGTCTTTTGTATGTAACCCCTTTTCACTTATACAGCACCATGACATTAATAGAGCCCTAAAAATTAACAATAATAATTAGCTCTCCTTTCTTCTCTGTGTTAGTGTATACTTGCATTGTTAATTAAATTACAATCCTTGAGCATCTCTGTATTGTGCTGTAGCTCTTGCACAGGCGGACATAGACATCCTGTGGAAAAACAGTATATGGGCCTTTTCCAGTCCAATAATGCATCTGTGACAAGCTGTTTACTGATTTGGAGGTGATTTGGGGACACTTTACCTTTCGGGCGGTCTCTGTGGTTGCACCAGTATGTCCATTGCTGATGAGTTACCCCTACTAGAAATTTATGGAGGAATTGACAACTGGGAGTTACTAGCAGGGTGTGTGTCATTTCACAGCCTGACACTGTCCAATCAGTGTTGCACGTTTCAGATTGTGGAGAGACACGCCCTTTTCACAATAGAAAAAGAAAAGCCCAGTTGTTAAATTATTTGTAAGCTAATAGGAGAAATAACAGGGGAAGGGTACAACACAGCGTTATGAAAAAAGATACTCCTGAGTTGTTATTTCACGGAAAATACAAGGATTTAATAAAACAGTGATGTTTGGAGCAGTAACAGGTCCTCCTTAAAGGGGAACCTGACTCCCGATTCTGGACGTCTGTGCTGTCCATAGAGTCTGTACTCTCAGCAATATATTATACAGAGTCCAAATTTGGAATGTGCCTTCAAGACTTTGGAATGCTTTTGAGGCAACTTCAACCATGCTATCATAAGAAGGTCATGGAACTTTCCACCAAATTGCTAATTTTTCCATTTGCATCATGCCCTTGATCGGTTGGAGTTGTGTGGAATTTCTGTAGATGTCTATAGCAATGTGACTGTGGCATGGTCCTGCGCTAAACGAAAGCTTATGTCATTGGCAAATGTTGCTTGTTGTGTTTCAGTTTTAGATGTATATATGTCTCGCAAATAGATATATAAATATATATTTGTGTGTATACACACACACACACACACTATATATGTATATATTCACACAAGTGAAAGAGCAGTTTACAAAAAGTTGCAGCCATCTTGGCTGTCAGCCAGATTTCATTGTAGTCAGTAGGGGTGGGAAAGGGATGTGTAAGCTCTGACTATTATGTTTTCACACTGTGTTGATACATGTCCTGTGAACGCTACTCCTTTAGACCTCATTCAGACATCATTTCTTCACGTACTGTATATGTTCTGTCTATATTTTCCACAGATAAAACTTGTACCCATTTTTGTCTGTGCAGTTCACATGTCAGTGTTTTTTTTTTGCAGACCGTGTGTCAGCAAAAAAAATCACGGTGACATGTCAGTCTTTTATCAGCATCGTGCATTAAAATCACCCCTACAAGTCTGTGGGTCTGTGAAAATCGCATAGAGCACATGGATGGCATTGGTGTGCAGACCGTGTTGTAATGCACAAACATTGATGAAGCGCGGACGGAAAACATTGATTATTGTTTGTGAAAAGTCATGGATATCGAAGTGAGGCCTTATTGCATATTCATTCTCTAGGGGTACATCCCAGTATAATTTGCTGTACTCATACATAAAACAACCTGGTTTCTCATTCATTTTTTAGTTCCTAGCGGTGGTGTCCATAATTATTTACTGATGACAATTGTGCAGATGGAAAGGTGCCTGTACCCGTGCCTGTAAACACATCACTTCTTTGAAATAAATGGAGAGTAACTGCACTAAGAATGAGCGCTGTACCTGTGGTTACCTTTCTCGAGAATGCATCAAGGTTCTTACATAAAATGGCTTGAAAAATTGCATAATTCTCACTGACAATAGGTAGAGCTCAGATATGAAATATGACATTAGTTTCCTAATTGGTAATGCAGCAATATTAATTATTCCATCTCGCATCTTATTTCACAGTCTGCAGTGGAACGGACATGAAACTGCTTCGTCCTTACAGCTATCAGAATCATTACCAGACATTGCGGACTCTCTACCAGGATTGTCAGGTTATCCAGGGCAATTTAGAGATCACCTACCTAAACGAGAATGATGATGTGTCTTTTCTCAAGGTGAGATTTACTGTGCCTCAATAGTGCAACCATATATTCATTGCAGTCACTTGGGTTATTATATTTATGAAGTGAGAAACAAACTTAGGTCATGCTAAGAGACTCTTACATGCAGATATGTATCAAGGTCATGTTATAGGCTGTTACATACGAATGAGCTGTATGTCTATATGTGCACGCCTCTGGAAGAAGAAACGTCAAAACGCGTGTTGGGGTGGGAGACAGGGCAATTTTGGTTTTCTACCAAGGTAAAAAAACTTATTTGCACCTTTATTTCATCTGGTTTCCTCATGCTGCTAACCTGGGTTGCAATTTAGTTTACATGCACTTAGGCACTTTCTAGGATTATTTATTAGCGATTATTGTTTACATCCATTTCAGTACCTACCTGATATATACCTGTTCATTGCACTAGGGCACTTTATTTGTGTGAATTATTAATTATTTATATGTCTATTTACTGATAAAAGGTATATTTATGTGGTTTTGTAAATACATAATTAAGTAGCTGCTACTATTCAGCAAAACCAGCAAATCATGGAACCATTTAGATTTGGGCAATTTTACAATTAACTAAGAATGGTTGGCCTGTTCTCTGACATGAGGTATCTTTTTTACTGTTGTTGAATTGTTGTATGAATATAGAAGTATAAATAAAAGTAATGATTATCATACACATTCCTTTCCCTTCCTTTATTGTGGAGGGCCTGTTTCATGTAATATGTTGAAGAAGTGCCACTACAAGTGTACACAGTTAATGTCATATTGGCAAGCTGCTACTTTTTACATAATCTATGTTGTGATCAGGTCTACAGATTGGTACATGCCTCATATGTTAGTGTCATATTTACAGGCTGGTGCAAACATTGTACATATGTTGAGGATTTATGGTATGTACAGGTCATAAACTTCCAAATATATAAATAAGGGTCATGTTTATAGGCTGCTATACAGTGGATATAAAAATTTTACACCCTACTGTTAAAATACCAGGTTTTTCTCATGTACAAAAATCATACCAAAAAGGTAATGTCACGTGTAGCTGGATACACCGCCTCCAGCAGGGCGAATTTTGATAATTACACGTGTACCTGGATACAACTACTTCAGCAGGGCGAATTTACAGAGTAAAGGGGAACACCGTTACAGTGGTGGGCCCTGCAAAAGGGAACGGGGATGTGGAGACCTCCTGCACTCCCCTGAGGCAGTGTCCCTAAACTCCTACCGAACCGATCCCTATACAGGTTCCTCACCTGTCGCCGAGCTGGATACCTCAATCCCTAGCTCGCCCTGCACATATCCCTTACTATTGCATTGGACGGTGCAGAAACTAATCCCACCACTGCACTAATACACACACAAGGAAAAATATAACAAACAGGGAAAACACCACTTAGCTTTGCTCTGTTGCTATTGCTCCCAGCAACAGAGCATGACACCCGAATTCAGCTTCCACCTGAAGCTGCTACACCAGAGCTCTGACTGAGTTGCAAGGAACTCCTCTCTACAGTCAAGGCCAAAAGTTTTGAGAATGACACAAATATTAATTTTTACAAAGTCTACTGCTTCATTTTTTCTAATGGCAATTTGCATATACTCCAGAATGTTATAAAGAGTGATCAGCTTAACAGCAATTACTTGCAAAGTCAATATTTGCCTACAAAATGAACTTTATCCCCCAAAACACATTTTAACATCATTGCAGCCCTGCCTTAAAAGGACCAGCTAACATCGTTTCAGTGATTGCTCCATTAACACAGGTGTGGGTGTTGATGAGGACAGGGCTGGAGATCAGTCTGTCATGATTAAGTAAGAATCACACCACTGGACACTTTAAAAGGAGGCTGGTGCTTGGCATCATTGTTTCTCTTCTGTTAACCATGGTTATCTCTAAAGAAACACGTGCAGTCATCATTGCACTGCACAAAAATGGCCTAACAGGGAAGAGTATCGCAGCTAGAAAGATTGCACCTCAGTCAACAATCTATCGCATCATCAAGAACTTCAAGGAGAGAGGTTCCCTTGTTGCCAAAAAGGCTCCAGGGCGCCCAAGAAAGACCAGCAAGCGCCAGGACATCTCTTAAAAGTGTTTCAGCTGCGGGATCGGGCTACCAGCAGTGCAGAGCTTGCTCAGGAATGGCAGCAGGCAGGTGTGAGTGCATCTGCAGGCACTGTGAGGCGGAGACTCTTGGAGCAAGGCCTGGTCTCAAGGAGGGCAGCAAAGAAGCCACTTCTCTCCAGAAAAAGCATCATGGACAGACTGATATTCTGCAAGAGGTACAGGGAGTGGACTGCTGAGGACTGGGGTAAAGTCATTTTCTCTGATGAATCCCCTTTTCGATTGTTTGGGACATCTGGAAAACGGCTTATTCGGAGAAGATCAGGTGAGCGCTACCACCAGTCTTGTCTCATGCCAACTGTCAAGCATCCTGAAACCATTCATGTGTGGGGTTGCTTCTCAGCCAAGGGAATGGGCTCTCTCTCAGTCTTGCCTAAAAACACAGCCATGAATAAAGAATGGTACCAGAATGTCCTCCGAGAGCAACTTCTCCCAACCGTCCAAGAGCAGTTTGGCGACCAACAATGCCTTTTTCAACATGATGGAGCACCTTGCCATAAAGCAAAGGTGATAACTAAATGGCTCAGGGAACAAAACATAGAGATTTTGGGACCATGGCCTGGAAACTCCCCAGATCTTAATCCCATTGAGAACTTGTGGTCAATCATCAAGAGACGGGTGGACAAACAAAAACCTTCAAATTCAGACAAAATAAAAGCATTGATTTTGCAAGAATGGACTGCTATCAGTCAGGATTTGATCCTGAAGTTGATTGAGAGAATGCCAGGGAGAATTGCAGAGGTCCTGAAGAAGAAGGGTCAACACTGCAAATATTGACTTGCTGCATTAACTCATTCTAACTGCCAATATAACCTTTTGCTACTCATAATATGATTGCAATTATATTTCTGTATGTGATAAAAACATCTGACAAACACACATAAAAACCAGAGGGCAGCAGATCATGTGAAAATATAATATTTGTGTCATTCTCAAAACTTTTGGCCATGACTGTATACCTCCTTCCTTCACCAAACTTGGTTGGAAATGACCAATATCACCAACAGTGAATCAGACCACCTGGCACTCCTTTATAGGTAGGAGCCAGGTTAATCACCTGCGTGTAATGACCCTAACGGCCATCGGGGGCAAAACTATCTTTAAGCCAACAGCTTAAAGGAAAAAAAAGGTTATTTGTGCAAAATCTGTCACAATCCAATAAGTGAAGCATGGTGGAGACAGCAAAATGCTTTAGGGATGGTTTTTGGCCAGTGGAACTGGGACTTTAGTCAAGATGGAGGGAATTATTAACAGCTCTAAATATCAATTTTGCAACAAACTTTCAGTTCTTTGCTAAAAAGCTGAAGAAGAAGAGGAATTTCACCTTTCAGCACAACAACGCTAAGCATACCTCCAAATCAATGAAAGAATGGCATTGCAAGAAGATCAAAGTTTTGGAGTGGCTCATCCAGAGCCCAGATCTGCATTCAATTGAATCTGTGAGTTCACATGAAGAGGCCACTGTACAGTATTCGCTTGCAATTTGACAGATTTGGAACACTGCTGCAAGGAAGAGTGGTGAAAGAGGTTAATATCTCCCATAATCTGTACAATTTAATTGAAAAACACTCAAATCTTTTCGCGTGAAAAAAGAAAAATTGAGAACTAAAATAATGTGGTAGCATAAATATGCTCAACCTTAAAGGATGCTTCAACAATGTATTAATTCAAAGGGGCTAGGACAATCCCTTCTGATTCCCCATGTTTGGTAACGATAAAATAAAAAATCTTTTTCTCACCTCCTGTGCCGGTGTTGATCCAGTGATGTCGGCATTCGCGTTCCGAGGGCTCACGTTGTTTCTATGACACATGAGCTCAGTGCCCATTCAGCGTTGGCATCACTGTCTCCTCCTTTGCACGTAGACGTAATCAAGAGGAGGTGAGAGCTGCGGCTCGCCTCTCACTTTTACTTGATTACTTGATAAAGCGGCCCTTTTGCGCCGGGAAACGCTCATCGGGGATCACTTCCAGGCGCCCCCCCTCCTCCTCCTGCACCCTCTGGTAAGATTTGAACTGACATTTACTTTGGTTTTTTACTGGTGGTCGCCCTCTTCTGTGCTTAGACCTACTGCACCCTAAGGACATCATATGTCTGTCTCTCTCCCTTATCTGAGCCATGCTCGGGGAGCCTATTAGGATCAGATTGGACCACATGGCGTTTTAACTTTGTAGGGTGGCATTATTTTGGGGTTTCCATTTTTACAGGTATGATGTCTAGACTATATACATGAGGGTACTTTTTCCATCTTGGATGGATGAGGGGCTGGCTAGGTGTGTGTTCATCTGCTTTTGTATTGACACCTCATTATGAGACTTCGTGCACTTTTGGTTTTTTTTTTGTATGATATTTAATAAAAATTATTGATATTTTTGCAATCATCGTTTTGCTCCCTTTTTTTCTCCGGTTCTAAATTGACTGTAGGAGCAGATGTGGCTTGTGCCTAGGGTGAACAAATTGTTTTGGTATCATCCATAGGCATTTTAGCATTCTATATGGGATTTCTGTTGATATTGATTACTTATGTGCCCGAAGGAGAATACAGTGACACCAGCGGTGATTTGGCGCACGGCTCACATGTCATAACTGCACGTGAGCCCTGGGAACGCGAATGCTGACACCCCTGAATCAACACCGGCACAGGAGGTGAGAAAAAGCTTTTTTATTTTATCGGGGCCAAACAATGGGAATGAGCGGGGTTGTCCTATTAGTGGACAGCCCCTTTAAATTAATACATTGTTGAAGTATTCTTTAATGTTGAGCATATTTATACTATCACATTATTTTAGTTCTCTATTTTTCTTTTTTCACTCAAAAAGATTTGTGTTTTTCAATTGAATTGTACAGATTATGTTCAATATGTTTTTATTAATCAGTAGTTAAAACACAAAAAAACACAACATTGGACCAAATATATTATGATCAAATAAATCACGCTGGACTTAACAAAGCTTGTAAAGATAACAGTATTCATGTGGAAATATAAACAGGTCGGTCAACATTGCAGCTGCATTAAAAAAAGACTAAAATTTTCATATCAGCAAATGAAGAATTATTCTGAAAATTCCAACATTCCAACATAGAGGTTTGAAAGAGAAAGAGGGAAAAAACATATGTGGAAATCTATATCAGTATGGAACTATAAGTAGAAAGAAGGAAGGGAAAAACAGATTGTCGCCTCATTTTCTTCATCTTCCCCTCACTCCCTTTTTCCATACCCCTTCTCCCTGTTAACCCTCCTCCCTCTCATCCCTCTTCTCCCTTCTAACCCCCCCTCAATTGAGGGGAAGATGAAGAAAATGAGGCGACAATCTTGAGGTAAACACACAGCACCAACCCTGAAACACTTCATGTGAGAATAATGACAATAATAATAATGACAACCCAAAACATTCAAATGACCCAGAGCAAAAGTTTACATACCCCATTTCTTAATACCGTGTACTGCCCCATCTAACATCAATGACAGCTTGAAGTCTTTTGTGCTAGTTGTGTGTGAGGTTCTTTATTTTCTCAGATGGTAAAGCTGCCCACTCTTCTTGGCAAAAAGCCTCCAATTCCTGTAAATTCCTGGGCTGTCTAGCATAAACTGCGTGCTTGAGATCTCCCCAGAGTGGCTCAATGATATTGAGGTCAGGAGACTGAGATGGCCACTCCAGAACCTTAATAAATAAATAAATAATAATAATCTTTATTTTTATATAGCGCTAACATATTCCGCAGCGCTTTACAGTTTGCACACATTTTCATCACTGTCCCCGATGGGGCTCACAATCTAAATTCCCTATCAGTATGTCTTTGGAGTGTGGGAGGAAACCGGAGTGCCCGGAGGAAACCCACGCAAACACGGGGAGAACATACAAGCTCCTTCCAGATATTGTCCTAGGTGGGATTCGAACCCAGGACAACGAACCCAGGACAACACGGTGGCTAACCACTGAGCCACCGTGCTGCCTTGAACCTTCACTTTGTTCTGCCGTGACCAATGACAGGTCGACTTGGCCTTGTGTTTTGGATCGTTGTCATGTTGGAACGTCCAAGTATGTTTCATGTGCAGCAGTATTTGCTGATAACATGCCACATTCATCTTTCCTTCAACTTTGACCAAGTTTCCTGTGCCTTTGTAACTCGCACATCCCCAAAACATCAGCGATCCACCTCCGTGCTTTACAGTAAAAATGGTGTTCCTGTCATCATAATCCTTGTTGACCTCTCTCCAAATATAACGTTTATGGTTGTGGCCAAAAAGTAAAATTTTGGTCTCATCACTCCAAATTACCTTGTTTCAGAAGTTTTGAAACTTGTCTCTGTTCTGTTTTGCGTATTGTAGGCTAGATACTTTGTGGCATTTGCGCAGTAATGGCTTTCTTCTGGTGACTCGACCATACAGCCCATTTTTCTTCAAGTGCCTTCTTATTGTGCATCTTGAAACAACCACAGTGCTAGTTTTCAGACAGTCCAGTATTTCAGCTGATGTTATTCGGGGCTTTTCTTCTTTTCCCGAACAATTTTCCTGGCAGTTGTGGACAAAATTTTTGTTGGTCTACCTGACTGTGGTTTTGTTTTTACAGAGCACCTGATTTTCCATTTGTTAATCACAGTTTGAACGCTGATGACTGGCATTATCAATTCCTTGGATTTCTTTTTGTATCCCTTTCCTGTTTTACACAGTTCAACTACCTTTTCCCGTAGATCCGTTGACAATCTTTTTGCTTTCCGCATGACTCACAATCCAGAAACAATCCAGAAACGTCAGTGGCTGGATGAAATATGCCAGAGTGTGTCTGGATCCTAGAAGCTCACTCAGCTTTTATGCACACACACTGATTACAAGCAAACAGGTCACAGGTGAGGATGTTACCTTTAGTAGCCATTCAAACCCATTTGTGTCAACTTTTGTGCATGTTATCGGGCCAAAATCACCAGGGTATATGAACTTTTGTTCAGGGTAATTTGGATGTTTTGGGTTGTCATTATGATTTAAAAAGAGAAAACACAGTAGTTTGACAATAAATGGCTTCACCCAACCACTAACCATGAGTGGAGAAAAGGTTTTGGTGTTATCATTCATATTCTCTGAAAAAAGGCCAAGAAAGCAAAAATTCTGCCCGGGTATGTAAACTTTTGAGCACAACTGTAAGGGCATAAAAATTCAAAGTTTAGAAATGGCAAAATTTTCAAATTTTTTTTTAACTTTTTCAGTATTTTCATAAACACAAATCATATCGACCAAAATTTACGACTGACATGAAGTATGTGTCTCAAAAAACAGTCTCAGAATCACTGAAGCTTTCTAGAGTTATCACCTCATAAAGTAATGATGGTCAGGAAGGTGAAAATAGGCTCAGGGTGAAGGGGTTAAAGGTAGAAAAAGTTCTAAAATTCTTCTTCTTGATGTGATTTTTTTTATTTGAGAGAAACCTGTAACCTTGGCTGGGGTGCGCAGGATTTTTATACTCATTATGTACACATGTTGATGTCATCACATTACATGTGCTCATACAATAAGTTAAGTTCATGATTATAGATTATTGCATGTGTACATATGTTTAGGACATGTATATTAAGGATAGATTTCCATATGTTGATGTCATGTTTACAGGTTATTATATCTGTGCTTATGTTTGTAAAAAATGGAACCCTGGCCCTCCTGAAAATGTCTGAACTGAGATAATAAACCATATTTACTGTCTGCTAGTCCCAGACAAAGTCATTATCACAGTAATTCTGCTGACAGTTTACATCCTACCTGTATTTTCTGGGCTTGAACACAAGCACCATACAACAGCACCTCTCAGGTATTAAGGAGGTCTCCCGGAATCTGTATGGCCCATTGTACAGAGGTACAATGTGGACACCGAAGGCTAATACAAGTAATAGGCAGGCAGAAGACCCATGTAGTGCTCAGTGACAAGGCCATTGGGATTTTGATGCTATTTTATGGTTTTGATGATAAAGTGGAGAACCCCCTCCACTAAATTGCATCAGTATCATCATTTTGCAGCTGCTTAAGGGTGCCTACATTGGCCATACAAAAGCATGAGATCTTGGCGGTACAGTGTATGACAGGGGTCCCCAACCTGTAGCTCGGGAGCTACATGTGGCTCGCGGTCCCATGAATTGTGGCTCACGACTGTCTGCCAGCTTGGTGCATTAGGTCCAGGTCTAGTAAACAGGTATGAAGAGTACATCTCATAATGGTGAATTTTGTGAGTAGCCCTGCACAGAAGAGCAGATCTGGATGCACATATACTGTCATTGGGTTTAAAGATGGTTTAGGTGTGATTCGCTGGAGGATGGTACTACCTATTAGAGGAGGTGGTCAAAGCTGGATGTGACAGTGTGTTGGGAGAATGGGAACCCCTGGATCTCAGTGTACTGCTTTGGAGTGATTTCTGTGGAAAATCTTTGGATATCATTATACCTGTAATGGGGGCTTTGGTTGACACTACTTTGAAGGGGATGGGAGCTGGATGTGGCTCACGATCCTCTCTCAGTATTGAATGTGGCTCGCGACCCTCTCTCTAAGCTGAATGTGGCTCTCAAGGTCAGAAAGGTTGGGGACCACTGGTGTATGATATAACTACTGTTTGCCATTTTAGGACATTAAGGAAGTGCAAGGCTATGTTTTAATAGCCCATAATCTGATGAGTTATATTCCCTTGGAGAAACTACATATTATTCGTGGAACTCAACTCTATCAGGATCGCTATGCTTTAGCAGTGCTGTCCAACTCAGAATCCGGAGGTCCCGCTGGCTTTCGAGAGCTGCGGATGAGGAGTCTCACAGGTGAGCCATGTTTGTAGAGGACATTCAGACTTACGTAAGTGAGGTAATACCCAGCTGCTGTGGTATATACTATAGCTATAGATTTGCTGTAAAAGAGAAATAGTGCAATAGTGCATTATCCGGTGTGCAGATAACAATTGCAAGTAATACACTCACCAAATGGAGTTTTGTAACAGACAATGGAGGATTCGCTGCTGCAGAACCACAGATCCACAAGGGACCAACATAGAAGATTCAGAATAGGAAAAATGTGGCCAGACAATCCGCGCTGCGAATCACTAAAAACTCGGATTATTAATACAGTGGTCTTTATTCTACGCGTTTCAGAGTCTCACAGAACTCCTTCATCAGGAAAAAAATCACCTGAGGAAGGAGTTCTGTGAGACTCTGAAACGCGTAGAATAAAGACCACTGTATTAATAATCCGAGTTTTTAGTGATTCGCAGCGCGGATTGTCTGACCACATTTTTCCTATTCTGATAGCTATAGGTTTGTAATAGGTTAGTATGCACCTGAACTTAAATGGAGGCCTTTCAAATACCATAGTAACTAATATAATTGGGCCTACATGGTAACCAGATTTCCAAATTTTTCTGACGTAAGAGGGGCTTATTCAACCCCTCTTGCGTATGCATTTTGGGGAACATTAGAAAGGCACCAAGAATCTTGGGCTGGTTCCTTCTTCACTTGCTACCATCATGGTCCACAAGGTGAGGAGCAACAATGTTTTCAATAATCACAAATTTGCTAGACTGTCTGGATTTTTCTGGGTGGGACTGAGGACAGGACTTAAATGTCCCTATTTTGCCAATAATGTTGGTAAGTATGAAGAAGGTCCTCATACAAAAGTCTACACATGGTGGATTAAGTCACCGTGGCCTGTCTACAGGCACAGAGAGGGAAGGCATTATAGCTGGCTGTACTTGACCCCATGAGGCCCTTGGATGTAGTAGACATTTCTACTGCAGTTACCCTAACCTCACTGGTTCGCTCCAGTAGCTGTAGTTACTTTTTTCTCTGAAACTGGGAAAACATTTAAGAATAAAAGATTTAATTTGAAAAAGTATCTGCACGTTGTGAATGCAGCAGTTATAAAGGTGACTGCAGCGGTGGTCGGTCCCAAGCCAACGAGCTCTAAACAAAAGAAAAGTGTTAATGTGACGGACTCAGCTTCTGCTGAGCCGATTTTTTTTGAGTGGACCCTCTGGGTCGTGGCACCCACCCACCGAGGGCGAGCTGACCTTGTGAGGAACCACCCCCTATACAGGGAGTGTCAGGGGCAAGACCATGGGGGTGCGCCACCACGACTGCTGGGACCAGACGGCCGGCTCAGGGGGACACTAGTGTGTGTCTAACAACAGGAACGAGCAGGATGCAAAACATAAAGCGAGGTTACTGGGTTTCTTCAATAAACGTGGTTTCAAGCTTTAATCAGGTGCAAGGCATAAATAGTGAAACACAGCAAAGTGTGTGCAGGGGCATGCCAAATGTTCAAGGCATAACACGTGCTAGAAAACATACCAGGGTCCAAGGCAGGGTACGTCCTAGAAGACACACCAGGGTTTCAAGGCAGGAGGCCTGCTAGGAGATACATCAGAGTTCAAGAGAGGATGCGTGCTAGGGGACACGCCAGAGTTCAAGGCAGGGTGCGTGCTAGAAGACACGGTAGGGTCCAAGGCAGGGTGCGATGGCATCGGACTACTGGCAACGACCGACAGGATCCAGGCATCAGGCTGCGGAAATCAGCTCCGGACATTAGGCCGCAGTCATCTGCCAGGGTTCGAGGCAGGGTGCATGCTAGGAGCCACGCCAGGGTTCGAGGCAGGGTGCATGCTAGGAGCCATGCCAGGGTTCAAGGCAGGGTGCGTGCTAGGAGCCACGCCACGGTTCAAGACAGGGTGCGTGCTAGGAGCCACGCCAGGGTTCAAGGCAGGGTGCGTGCTAGGAGCCACGCCAGGATTCAAGGCAGGGTTCACTCACCTCACTGGCCAGCGCACACGGCTGAGGAACAAGCAGTGACACAACTGAGGCACAGACAGGCGAGCAAGGAGATCAGTGGGGTAACAAGGAAAGGCAAGGACAAAGCAAGGAGCGGAAACCTAGGCAGAAGCACAGAGCCGGGTCAAGGAAGAACCTTGAGACTAGCCTGGAAATGTGCTTGAGAAGCACCATAGGTCAGAGCAGGAATGGTGCGTGTGCCAGGAGGCACAACAGAGCACCAGGCAGAGAACAGGGCAAGCAGCTGAGCGTAGGCCGTAGCCCAGAGCCGGGTCAAGGAATATCCTTGAGACTAGCCTGGAAATGTGCTGGAGAAGCACCATAGGTCAGAGCAGGAATGGTGCGTGTGCCAGGAGGCACAACAGAGCACCAGGCAGAGAACAGGGCTAGCAGTGGAGCGTAGGCCTTAGTCCAGAGCCGGGTCAAGGAAGAACCTTGAGACTAGCCTGGAAATGTGCTTGAGAAGCACCATAGATCAGAGCAGGAATGGTGCGTGTGCCAGGAGGCAAAACAGAGCACCAAGCAGAGCAAAGGCAAAACATGGCAAAGCAGGCAAAGGCAGAGAACACAGGAAGGACTACAAGTCAAAGCATAGCAAAGGCAAGACAGGGCAAAGCAGGAAAAGGCAGAGAACACAGGAAAGGCTACAAGTCAAAGCATGGCAGAGACAAAACATGGCACAAAGGACAAGCACAAGAAATGGCACAGGACAAGAGGCAGAATACAAGCACAGAGCGTGTGCAGAGACGCACGACAGGGCAGAGTGCAGGGGCAAAGAATAGAGGGAGCGACCGAGCAGACCAAGCAGCCATGCAGGGAAGCAACACAATCAGGCCCCGACCATAGGAAGGGGCGGTCTGATATAGGGCATTAGCACCTGCATTTCCGGGTCAGGTCCAGGAGGGGACTTCCGGTTCAGATCCTCCAGGATCATAGAGAGCATTGCTAGATCAGACTGGGCCGGACCATAGAGAAGGTCACATGATCAGGGGTTCCAGAAACACTGAGAGGTTAGCTGGGTCAGACAATGCTGGAACACAGGAAAGGTCACATGATCAGGGGCTCCAGAAACACAGAGAGGACTGCTGCAGGCAGAGCAGAGACAGCTGGTCACACAGCCACGGCATGCAGCCACGAGATGAGGTCCCGCAGGGACCCGGCACTGGGCGCAAAGCGGCATGACAGGCATGGCAGGCGTGACAGTTAATATCTGTAGAATGGCTGCAGGTTTTAAAGGCAGTCTGTCAGCAGGTTTTGCTATGTGATCTGAGGACAGCATGACGTAGTGGCTAAAACACTGAATTCAATGATGTGTCACTTATCAGGCTGTGTACAGTTGTTTTATCACAAAGACATTATCAATGCTGTGACTAGCTTCCTCCTGCCAAGTCATCCGACAACGCCTCCTCCTCTGATAAGCAGCTCACTGTCAATAGACAATGTACATAGAGAGCCTGGTGTGGGCAGGGGCAGCTTTCTCAGCACTGCTTCATGCTACATCTTAGAATTTTGTCACAACTGCTGCACACGGTAAACTAAGTGATATATCCTTAGATTCGGGGTCTCTTTCTCTACATCATACTGCTCTCAGATGGGGCAGCAAAAACCTACTGACAGATTCCCTTCAATAAGTATTAAATTGTCAAAGTACTTTTGTATAAACAGTATCTGACAGTATCTGTTTATGATGATAGGAATAACCCTTTAATCTACTACAAAATGGAGCATTGACTTTTTTTGGTTGATTCATATATATACTTTACTACATTTATTTCTCTTATCTCTTCTGCAGAGATTCTAAATGGTGGGGTGCTCATGGAGAATAATACCCAACTTTGCTTTCATGAAAGCATCAAATGGCAGGATGTGCTGAGCCAGAGTAACGCTTTCCGTA
This sequence comes from Dendrobates tinctorius, assembly GCF_039654945.1. Taxonomy (NCBI): domain Eukaryota; kingdom Metazoa; phylum Chordata; class Amphibia; order Anura; family Dendrobatidae; genus Dendrobates; species Dendrobates tinctorius. The sequence continues at coordinate 20,882,592 of NW_027361700.1, forward strand.
AGGATGTGGTTCTACAGAGTGGAAGACGTCTATGTAAGCATTTTTTTGGGGGGTATCAGTAGTTTATGTGGTCCATCAATATAACAATATAGCATTAAAATAGTCTGTAGCCATCAGCTGGGTCTCATGATTATAAAACCAGCGCCATTGCTAGGGCTGTTTATTTGGGACAATCAGGATAGCATTAGTTTGCATATAACACTTGTATAACCTGAGACACTTTCCGGGTTCTGGGTGTAAGTTTGCGGACCATTGTTGCTTCTCAATGTATGGTTGAGGCTATGTTCAGACATATATTTCCATTCAGCGTGGTACCCGTGTGTGCAATGGAGTGCACACAAACAGCACACAGACAAGAGGACCTAAGCACTGTGTAGAACATATTGCAGCACGCGCAAGTCTTGTCCATTTTTTGGAGGTGACGGTTGCTCATTAAAATGCCAGGCAGCGATGCGGTGGGATAACATTGAGCATAGTCCCAGTCATGTCTGCAGACTTTGAACAATACTGGCACGAAAATTCCAAAGTTCATGTGAACAAACCCAAAATAAAGGGTCTTTACTCGATGCGTTGCGTAACAGTATAGCACATCCACTCCACTATTATTCCTTATGCAGATATTTCTGCCATACATACACCGTTTGGTTCCCTTATGTATGACAAAAAAAGATGAAATTAGTTGGTGACTATTTTTGCTGCTATTTTCTCTTCTAAGGTCCTCAGTGTTCAAGCAGTTGTGGCTCCTTACCCTCAAGAACAGCTGGGTCATGCTGGGGAGAGGGTCCCGAAAACTGTCAGATTCGTAAGTACCTGGCATGATCTGTATAATTATGCTGACACAGAGTGAAGAAACTCACGTAGTTACTGTAGTCATCAATCCAGGTCCCCCTTTCATAGTCCCCAAATTCCAGACCATGTTGCCAGCAGCGGGATGGTAGAATTCTTTCAGCAGCGGGATGGTAGGAGCTCTAGGATTGTAGAACTCTTTTAGTCAAATGCAGAATAGAGGACAATATTATAACGAAAATGGTAGATGGGGCACTCACCACTTTGCATATAATGTATTTCTTTTTTGATGTTTCCCATAGAAAACAGCAATTGCTGAGTCAAGCTTGGGTAACAGCCTTTTCGCATGGAGGTCACGCTTCCTCTGAGGCCGTTAGCCAAGTTAGTCTCAGCAATCCCTGTTTTCTATATGAAGCCACAAATAAAGAAATACATTTTTATGCAAAGTGTTGAGTGCCCAATCTACCTTTTTTTTTCCTTATATTTTAGTTGACTTTTTCCATGGTGAGGTCCGCCGGAGCAAATTATAGTGCTAAATCGAGCGTGTGGATTCCGAAATGGACATTCTTTGAGTGTGAATAGTGAGCAGTGACAGAGCCCTGGTTTTTACAATTTTAGAGATGTCAATATTACTGCCACTATTAAGGACAACTATATAAAAAAAAGGGGGCACTGTGTGTATTTATTCAGGGATTTTCATGCGTAATGTTTAAATTATTTAAAAAAACATTCTCAAGTGAATTAAGGTAAACTACCATGTGTTGAACGTATAGGTTGTCATGCCAGGCAGAGGAGAGGAAGAATTATATTTTCCCTATATCATTCTCGTGCCCATATTTGAAGTGTATATAAAAATAACAACATTTGTTTTATTGCATTATCCTCCAGGTAATGCAGAATTATGAATTTTTGTAATATACTTCATTAGCTTATTTTACTTCTTTATCTCCCTAACACTATTATGCTACAGTGCTATTTCATATATAAAACTATAGAGATTATCAGACCATATACTGAATATGAACATATATATTTTATTAAATATTACAAATAAAATACAAAAATACTATTCTTGTTATATAGCAACATGATGCTGAAAAAGAAGAAAAAAGGGAAACTCTTGATACAGTAGAAAAATGCCTAACATATAAGACGATGATGATAAAGTGCATAGCGTGAAAAAGGACACACACTAATGAAAAATAGATAAATTCTTATAGAGCACTTAGTACATACAGTATGTGTATCCATTATTAGCATGACAGCTTCAATAAGGGCACAAAATGTTAAAAAGGATGTCATTGTATAATGCAAGCTATAATAGAATGGAAGGCTATCAAGCATAGCACATTAAACAAATAGCCGCAAAACATACACAGCCTCCCAGCAATACCATGAGACATCCTGGTCAGTATGGGAGGCACACAGAAACCTTGACGCGCGTTTCACCCTTGGACTGCGGTTTTGTCAGGAGGTGCCAGCATCAGGAGCAAGTATGAGATATGCATAGTCCCGCCACATTCTAACTAAACGTGTCCAGCTTGGCTCTATACACTTTTATTGAGTGAGGTCTTGCCACACTAGTCTGCAGGTGACTACGTGTATGCAAATCACATAATTGCGGACGTGTTCTTGGTGGCGGCAATGGTGAATCCTCCCAGGGCGCAGTGTGCATGATGCAGTGGATTCTCAAGTCTGCAATTGCATAGTGTGACTGCAGACTTGTAGCCTAAGTCTGAACAACCCCTTTAAGGTTGATTACCTTGTGAACTGTCTTCAGTCAAACGTTGAGGAAAATTTTTATTTCACGCAAATAAAAATATACAAACGTGGTCAAAATTGTTGGTAACCCTCGTTTAATGACAGAAAAACCCACAATGGTGACAGAAATAACTTGAATCTGACAAAAGTAATAATAAATCAAAAATCTTTGAAAATGAACAAATAAAAGTCAGACATTGCTTTTGAACCATGCTTCCACAGAATTAAAAAAATAAATAAAATAAAACTCATGAAATAGGCCTGAACAAAAATGATGGTACCCCAGAAAGTACTGTGACAAAAGGGACATGTTAAATCAAGGTGTGTCCACTAATTAGCATCACAGGTGTCTACAATCTTGGAATCAGTGAGTTGGTCTATATATAGGGCTACAGATACTCACTGTGTTGTTTGGTGACATGGTGTGTATCACACTCAACATGGACCAGAGGAAGCGAAGGTAAGAATTGTCTCAGGAGATTAGAAAGAAAATTATAGACAAACATGTTAAAGGTAAAAGTTATAAGACCATCTGCAAGCAGCTTGATGTTCCTGTGACTACAGTTGCACATATTATTTGGAAATTTAAGCTCCATGGGACTGTAGCCAACCTCCCTGGACGTGGCCGCAGGAGGAAAATTGATGACAAATCAAAGAGACAGATAATACGAATGGTAACAAAAGAGCCCAGAAAAACTACTAAACAGATTAAAGGTGAACTTCAAGCTCAAGGACCGTCAGTGTCAGATCGCACCATCCGTCGTTGTATGAGCCAAAGTTGACTTCATGGGAGATGACCAAGGAGGACGCCATTGTTGAAAAAAAACAAAACATAAAAAAGCCAGACTGGAATTTGCCAAACTACATGTTGACAAACCACAAAGCTTCTGGGAGAATGTCATATTGACAGATGAGACAAAAATGGAACTTTTGGCAAGGCACATCAGCTCTATGTTCACAGATGGAAAAATGAAGCATATCAAGAACACTGTCCCTACTGTGAAAGATGGAGGAGGCTCTGTTAGTTTCTGGGGCTGCTTTGCTGCATCTGGCACAGGGTGTCTAGAATCTGTGCAGGGAACAATGAAATCTCAAGACTATCATGGCATTCTAGCGAGAAATGTGTTGCCCAGTGTCAGAAAGCTTGGTCTTAGTCGCAGGATAATGACCCAAAACTCACAGCTAAAAACACCCAAGAATGGCTAAGAGGAAAACATTGGAATATTCTGAAGTGGCCTTCTATGAGCCCTGATCTAAATCCTATAGAGCATCTTTGGAAAGAGCTGAAACATGCCGTCTGGAAAAGGCAATCTTCAAACACGAGACAACTGGAGCAGTTTACTCTTGAGGAGTGGGTCAAAATACCTGTCGAGAGGTACAGAAGTTACAGGAATCATTTGATTGCAGTGATTGCCTCAAAAGGTTGTGCAACAAAATATTAAAGGGAATCTGTAACCCTTTTTTTGGCCTTGCAGCTGCCGGCATAGACATCGGGGGCTTATCTACAGCATTCTGTAATGCTGTAGATAAGCCCCCGATGTAAACTGAAAGAGAAGAAAAACACTTTATATTATACTCACCAAGGTTGGCGGTCCGGTCCGATGGGTGTCGCCGTCCCATCTGGCGCCTCCCTTCTTCATGTGATGACGTCCTCTTCTCCCGTCCTGTAATGGCTCCAGCGCAGGTGCATTGCTCTGCCCTGTTGAGGGCAGAGCAGAATTCTGCAGTGCGCAGGCGCCAGACCTCTCCCGATGCCTGCGCACTGCAGGACTCTGCTCTGCCCTCAACAGGGCAGAGCAATGCACCTGCGCTGGAGCCATTACAGGACGGGAAAAGAGGACGTCATCGCATGAGTTAAGAGTACCATCATTTCTGTCCAGGCTTATTTCATGAGTTTTATTTTTTTTTAAATCTTGTTCATTTTCATAGATTTTTGATTTCTTATTACTTTTGTCAGATTCAAGTTATTTCTGTGACCATTGTGGGTTTTTCTGTCATGAAACGAGGGGTACCAACAATTTTGACCACGTGTGTATATCTTCCAAAATGTCAGCATTGTGATGTGAAATGCTGTAATGTCCCTTTTTTGTGACCTCCGGTTTGTTCTTTGCGCTAGTGACCAGCAGTATCTGCCAGAGCGGTTGCCAGAGGTGTAAAGGGAAATATTCCAGTGACTGTTGCCATGAGCAGTGCGCGGCCGGATGTACTGGGCCTAAGAACACCGACTGCCTGGTGAGAGCATGTAGCAGTTGTTACTTGTTGATATTCCCTTTCATTACTTTTGCATACATTGTTAAATTGTGCTTATATTGTAATTAAAAGTGCGCCAGGATAGGTGGTATGCATGATTCAGGGGATCCCACCACTGTACTCGATTATCTTTGTGAGTCCCTTAGACAATCAATAGAAAGACAGTTCTCATGTTTGACAACTATGACCTTTCAAACTAGGGGCACAGGATGATACGTAGGGGTTCTAGATGAATGTTGTTTATGGTCCAATCCCTTTGAAGCACCTTATTAATTTGCCTCTGCCTGGAGAAATGAAAGAGTCAATATGTACATTCATTTTTTTTTGTGGATAGCCTGTGATTAATTACATGTCTTCCTCTCAGCCTGGGGTGAACTGTAGTTACTGTATGTTTAGTTTAATTTTCGTGTCTTGATAAATAACACTTTGCAATCTGAACATCACCTTATGAATATTTCATAGACGATATTGTTTCAAGAGGTCCACATTAAAAAAACTTGCTGTGTCTTTAATTTGTCTTTTTTTTTACATGCAGGTGACCTAAATATTATTTATTTTCCTACAGGCATGTCTTAATTTTAATAACAGCGGCATTTGTGAGCTGCACTGTCCTCATCCCACCATATATAATACACAGACCTTCCAAACGATACCCAACCCCAACGCAAGATACACCTTTGGAGCAACTTGTGTCATCAAATGTCCTTGTAAGATGGCTTCTTTGGTTCTTACTATCATAGAATCACAGAATGGGAGAGTTGGAAGGGACCTCTGGGGTCATCGTATCCGAGCCCCTTCTCAATGCCGGATTCACTAAACCATCTCAGACAGGTGTCTCATAGAATCATAGATTTTTGGGGAAAGTATCAGCAGTACCTCTACTCTACAGCTTAATATTCCATTTGTAAAATGTGTTAGAATATGTGACCTGATGTGAAAAAGACGTCTTGGTAATTATTATAGCTCCTATTGGGAAACATATAAATGTATATTAACTCTGTAGTGTATTTTTTAAATCTGACCACTGTCACTTTATATGGAAATAACTTTGTAACGTTTCATCATCTCCCAGTGATTTTTGAGATTGTTTTTTCGTGGCACAATATATTTTATGCTAATGGTAAATTTAGGTCGATATGTTTTGCGTTTATTTATAAAAATGACAGAAATGTGCCCAAAATTTCTAAAAAAAAATAGCAATTTTCAAACTTTGAATGATTATCACTTTAATCCAGATAGTCATACCATGCAAAATACTTAAGAAATAACATTTCCCTCATGTCTGCTTTACATGAGCACCATCTGTAAAATGTTCTGTTATTTTCTTAGGATGTTAGAAGCTTTAAAACTGTAGTAGCGATTTTTCATTTTTTTTTTCAAGGAAATTTACACAACATATATTTTTAGGGACCTGTTCAAGTTTGAAGTGACTTTGGGGGACCTTTATATTGGAAAGTCCCCCAAAGTGATACCATTTTGCACCCCTGACAAAACTGCTGTCAAGTAGTTTATTAACCCTTCAGGTGCTTTTCAGAAATTAATGCAGAGTGGAATGACAGGAAAGGAAAATGTTATTTTTACCACCTAAATGTTACTATCTTTTCAACAGGTTACTATAGCCGGAAGACTGTAAGGCCATTATTTGGCTGAGAATTGCTATGACAACCATCAGAACCACACAATCATGATCTTAGGGTGCTGATGGGGTTAAAGAGGGAGCCGCCACACCACCTAATAGATGTGTTAGTCATTATTGACAGCAGCATCTAAGGGATTAAACGTCCTTGGTCGGTGCCAACACCGATCGCGACTGATGCAGCAGGGCGTTGGCTGTAGTGTAGTGCCGACAGCTGCGGCATTTTCACCCATCGGGGAATGCTGTTCTCTTATATCTCAGGTCAGTTTTATGTCGTAATGGTGGTCACTGAGGGGTTAATATGCAAAGCAACATAAAATTGCAGTTAGATTTTGGGGCATATGCTACAACATAACGTATTACTTCACTTTTGTTACTTAGACAACTACTTGGCCACAGACGTTGGTTCTTGCACTCTTTTTTGCCCACAAGAAACAGAAGAGACCAAAGTAGGAGATGTGCAGAAGTGCGAAAAATGTGACAAGTGTGCGAAAGGTGATTAATGTGTTTTCTTCTAAAATTCAGAAGCAAGTCCTTATGGACATTGCTGTATTACGGGGTTGTGCTGCATGGTACAGTGCTACATTGTATCTCTTTGTGCTTTTGATTGTTGTACCAAACGTATACATTTTCCCTATCAATAGAATAAAGGATCATTTATTCAAAGCTGAGAGTCTGACTGCTGGGACACTCACTGATCCCGAGGGAAGCGCTCTGCAGAGATAACCGAGTCCTTGGCCGTTTGCTACTTCCCTATAGCAAATGAGTGAAGAAGAGGCGCACATGGTTGATCTCTGCTCTGTCGGGATCATTGGGGGTCCCAGCAGTCAGACTCCCAGCAATAAATAACTTCTCCGCTATCTTATTAATGGGAAATAACAAATGCTTGATATTACCTTTTTTAGGGGAGCGAATGTTTTCAAATACATCTATAGCAAAAAACAAAATTGTAGAATTTGGTGTCCTCGGGGTCCTCACACATCCCATGTGCATAAACTCTAGCAATGATCTACTTTTATACCTATCCATAACTTTGTAGCTCATGTTTTACTAACTATATGCAATGCCAATATTTATGCAAACATAAAATGGTATGAATACGAATAACAGATTCCACAAAAAAAGTCAAAGTACCGATAACAAAAAAAAATGGCACTTCCAAATCAGAAAAGTGTTGTACAGGTGCAAACTAGGAGTGCTAAAGCATGTAAATATGAACTATATGAAATGTGAATTGCATTACTGCTCTAGATAATTAGAAAAAATGGAGATCCTTAGCACATAATTTGGCCAATTCATGCATGCCCATCAGCCAACGACAAGGCAGTCTCCGGTTTGCTGGGAACCTAAATGTCTAGTGTGCATACCTCTCTCAGGCTGAAGCCTGAATTTATGGGTAGGTAGGGTCCCCCTGCAATTAAAACCACTACAGGCTGGAGAGCGGAGTGCTCGGTCAGAGAGCTAATATTATTTTTCATTTGTACAGTATATTAGCCTTTTGACCAAGCACTCCGCCCACCAGGCTGTGATAGTTTTAATTGCAGCGGGATCCTTCCTACCCATAAATGCAGGCTTTAGCCTAAGAGAGGTATTCCCACTAGACACATAGGTTCCCAGCTAACCGGAGACTGCCTTGTCATTGGCTGCTGGGCATGCATGAATTAGCCAAATTATGTGCTAAGTATCTTCCTTTTTTCTTATTATCTAGAGCAGTATTGCAATTCACATTTCATATTTACATGCTTTAGCACTACAGAGTGCAACTTTATTTGTTAAAGTAACGTACCATGCTGTGGTACTTTGTCTGGCAAAATGACGGAATTTTAAGTCAGCCGGGTTTATTGGGCACCACCAATGTCCATGTAGCAGATCCGGCACTGCCATTAGTTTTATTATACTCTAGTGGAACTAAGAAACGTGGATGCGAAAGCCTGTACAAATACTCGGGACATCAAAGCTAAGTAGAGTCACTAGTCTGTACTCATGTAAATATGGCTGACCCAGGATGTGGATTAGGTTAATATACTTAAAGGGGATTTCCTACTATAGTATCTAGAATATTCTACCATCATATTCCTACATGGCAGAGGGCAACCGTGATGGGAGTCCAGTAACTGCAAATGCTTTGAATGTGTGGACATTGCCTCTTCTCCATCAGATAGACTTGCCATAAAAGCTTTAATAGGAAATATTTCTTAGATGTTCACCATGTTATCTTACTCTGTTATCCTTCAGTTTGCTATGGACTTGGAATGGACTTCTTGAAGACAACACAAGCCATTAATTCTACTAATATCCAGCATTTTCGAGGATGCAAGAAAATAGTCGGGAACCTAGTTTTCCTTTCTGAGTCCTTCCAGAGGTTTGTGAAAGCCTTTCCGATGACACATATAATAAGGCATACATATATATGATGGGGGATGCCAAACTATAGAAGAGCTAGGTTCCATAGATGTAAGGTGCACATGATGTAATAATGATGAAGCTACTAGCAGATACTAGTTATCTATACTTCATAGGAAGTCTATACATACATTTTGGTTCTAAAACTTGGGTTACAGTGAACAGGCTTCCTAATGTAGATAGGTTGAAGTGTAGCTGATAAATTAGACTATATACTTGTATGTGGCATCCATGGTGGCTCAACAATCATGTCTGGGTCTCGAATATATTGTGAAAGAGAAATCTCATCATGTTACTTTAGTAAAGTACCAGTCTTGTCCATAGATATTCATAATTCAGATTTAATGATCACCTTGGTGGATTCCTATAGATGCCCACTGTAAGTTGTTGGTGATGACATTGACATTGGGGTTCTGGGGTAATTTTGCTATGCAATCATAGCTCTGCTTTCAATTTTGACGATCTGTCCAGTAAGTTAATGCCTATTTTAATTAATTTAGTGCACTGATTTTACAGGGGTTCAGATAACAGTACCCAGCTGACTGTGGAAGACTTGGATGTGTTCAGATCCCTTGAAGAAATTACAGGTACCTGATTTTAATGTCTTCAAAACGAATCTGTCATCAGGACAGTATTAAGTAATGAAAGAAACCCTGATTATATTGTTGGGTCACTTTTTCGTGCAGTTCTCTTCATGAAAATATAATGCTACTGATAGTGTGGAGAGTATAACAAGTGTCTAACATTAACAAAGCCTCATCCAATTTAAAAAATATCCTTTTTTATACCTATTAAAAAGGAGAATGCCCTACAAATCCATGATCATAATAACAAATGCATATAGTGGCACTTTATATGTTGAGAGTTTTTATTAAGCCACATAGAAAAACAGGTGTAGTGGTAGTATTGGAACCATTGAGCCGTGGTCCAAGGAGAGCCTGATTGGGCATAACTAGGTGAACACATGACTCTTCACTAGAGCCCTGATGTTGGGGTTAGACTTGGCTCTAGCTGGACAGCAGGTGGTACAGCAAGACGGACCTCCGGCACACAGCAGTTGACCGCCAAGGGACAGGAAGCTAGAACAGTCAAGAAGGGAAGGCTCAGCTGGCACAGGCAGGCACAGCGGAAACCCAGGAGCAGCCGGTGCTGGCGGGCTCATTTAGTAGACAGGCAGGCACTGGCAGGTGCAGACAGGTACGCCTGGTATACAGATAGGCACAGGCAGATGCAGGCAAGCACATCTGGTGTACAGATGGGCACAGGCAGGTGCAGGCAAGCATGGCTTGTATACAGACTGGCACTGGCAGGTGCCGGCAGGAACGGCTGATGGACAGGCATGCGCAGGAAGGTACGTCTGGTATACAAGTGGGCACAGACAGCCTTAAATAATAAGTGTCAGAGTGAGTTGTAGTGTAAAACATGTAGGGAAAGCATTGAGGCCTATTACCTCTTCCCTATTACCCCCCCTCCTCCTCCATGACCCATTTAGTCAAAATTACGAGTGCCACTATATGTAATTGTTGTTATGATCAGGCATTTTTCATGAATTCTCCTTCTTAATAGTTATCGATAAAGTGTATTTTTTTTAATCGGATGAGAATTTGTTTATTTTCAATACTCTTCATATAATCATTGTATATTAGCTGCAGCGGCAGCCGAATTCTCCTATTCATGAGCGGTAAGCTAACCAGTGAGGTACAACCAATATAGGGAGGACTCAAGATCTCACTACAGCTAATAAATATATATTTCATAAAAATACTGCAAGGAAAAAGTAATTGATGGAGCAATGGAATCAGGGTCCTGTCACTACTTTATAGAGTCCTCGTATAGGGATGAATAAACCTGGAGACTTAGTTCAAGTGAAGAGAAATCTTAAATTCTTCAGAATACAAGATATATTGAACAATTGTAGCTCCCAACTTTGTGGGAACAGTTTGTAGAAGGCCTTTTATGTTCTAGCATGGCTGTGCCCCAGTTTACAAAGCAAGGTCCATAACCGTATGGTTGGCTGAACTCATTGAATTCTTAGGGATGAACTAAAATGAAGATCGCAAGCCGGATCCTCTCATACAACATCAATGTCTGACCTCACAAATGTTGTTCTATGTAACTAGGTGAAAATTCCCACAGATACAATCCAAAATCTTGTAGAAAGTCGTTAATAGCTGCAAAGGGTCCAACCCCATATTAATGCCCATGCATATAAAATGGGAGGTCTCAAAAGCTTCTGAAGGTGTAATGTTCAGGTGACCCAATACTTTCATCCACATAGTATATATCACTAACGTATGTCCTAAGATAAACATACAAAATGAAGGGAAACTGTAGCTTAAACTTTTTAAATAAATATGATAAATCTTTGCATGCATTGAACAAGGTTTGGTTCACAATAATAATTTCACTCATTATTATTTCTATTACGCGTGATAAGCAGTAGCCATCAAATGTTGTCAAGCTTTTCCTCCATTCCACTTCTTTATGCTGCAGGATATATCTACATCGACACATGGTCTGATGCACTGGATAGCCTACAAGTGTTTGAGAACTTGCGAGTAATTTGGGGAAGGCTGCAATATAAGTAAGTACACCACAATGACTTCTTTTATAAATGCGTGTTTGACCGAGTGGATCCAGCTTACTTTGGCACAATCACCCTCTTTCTAAAAACTTATGTGAACCTCTTCACCACCTCTCCTCTTGAAAGTACCACAGGTTTGACAAGGAAGGTGGAGGAGAGCTAGTTTGAGGGTCAGGTGTTCTTTAGGTTCTATATGGTTTGAGGAAGGAGGGCTAATAAATGTGGGTTGCCCTGTTCCAAGATTAATTTGTGGAGGGTGGTATTTTGATTTATGCTATGGATCGACCTCCCTCTATGTGTATATGCTAATGTTCTTGTTAGTAATAAGACCCGTATTTCTTTGCAGCGGAGCATATTCCTTGGTCATCCGAAATCTTTCCATCTCATCTCTCGGACTGCGCTCCTTGAAAGTGATCAGCAGTGGACTTGTTCTGATTGAGGGGAACTCTAAGCTATGCTTTTTAGACACCGTATCATGGTCAGACCTTTTTAGGAATTCGAGACAGATTATTTTGATGACTGGAAACAAACCACAGCCTACATGTGGTAAGTCTTTTACAGCCAAGAGGATCACTTATTCATTGCAGGGGACATAATACTATTATTATGGTGCTCATGGAACCATGTGGTTTCACACCACTGATGGGATGGAGTCAACAAATGCTAAGTAGTACAGTACTTCTGGCCTTGAGTGCCACCACATGTCCTTAAAAAATTCCTAGACCTTGATGTGTTGATGTAGTATTTCTTCGTACTTTCCAGAGGAAGATGGACATGTATGTTTTCATCTATGTGCCAATGCTGTCTGCTGGGGTAGTGAAGCATCCCAGTGTATCCAATGTAATGGCCTGCTTCGTGGGCTTGACTGTGTGGAGTCTTGCAATGTTGAGGAGGGGTAAGTGTTGCTATTCGAGATTACACTGAATGATATATATATGTATATAATAGTTTATTATATTAATTGTTTATCTCTGCAGGGAGCCAAGGGAAATGATCAATGGCAGCCGATGTATAGCATGTCACGCAGAATGCATGCCGCAAAATGGATCTAATACATGTTTTGGCCCAGTAAGCGCAACCTATTCTTCATATTACCAAGTTTTACAGCATAGTGACATTATTAGACATTTTAACTTGAGCTCTGACATTTTCTTTCAGGAAGCGGATCAGTGTGTGGAATGTGCACATTACAAAGATGGAGCCACTTGTGTTAACCAATGTCCAAGTGGGAAAAAAGTTGACTCCTTTGTGCCCATTTGGAAGTATGCAGATAAAGATGGCATCTGCCAGCTGTGTCCTGTTAACTGCTCCCATGCGTAAGTGAAGCATTTGTCTACATTCACAATTACCATAAAAAACTATTAATTCGTATTTGCATTTCTCCAATTTTCCTTTGCCCCAATTTTGATACACCTCCCATCAGGTCACTTTTGATACTATGACTTCATTTTTTTTGTTAGGTGTGATAACCTAGATGAGAAGGGGTGCCCCATCATTGTGAATAACAGGTGAGTTCCTTTATAGGGTATGATTTAGCAAATTCCCTTGGGTCGATATCTCCCATGCTCTTACCATATATTGCTTTCCTCCACAGTCAAACCTACATGATAGTGGCAGTGGTTGGCAGCATCTTACTTCTATTGACAGCTGCAGTCGTCTTTGTATTGGTGATAAGGCGAAGGAAACAGTTGAAGAAAAAACATACCTTAAAGCGCATACTCCAGGAACATGAGGTACCAGGGTTATGTCTCGATGTGGTCTGGAATAATGCTGATGCATGCTAACCATGGCCGACTTCTCACTCATTTTGCCTTTTGTCTAGCTGGTGGAACCTTTGACTCCCAGTGGAGCAATGCCGAACCAAGCTCAAATGAGGATCCTCAAGGAAACAGAGTTGAAGAAAATGAAGATTTTGGGCTCCGGTGCATTTGGCACAGTGTATAAGGTAGGGACATTTACATAGAAGGACATTTTTTACACCTTCTAGAAACAGATTTCTGAATGTGAAATTACAATTTTTTCAGGGCATATGGATACCAGATGGCGAGAATGTAAAAATCCAGGTGGCGATCAAGGTTTTACGAGAGAACACATCTCCAAAAGCTAACAAGGAAATCTTGGATGTGAGTACTAGTAACTTGTATACATGAATGGGAGTAGTTTTTTTTATTAATCTACTACACCTTATTTCCAGTCCCCATACTTTAAATTGGATAACACTCTACTGGATAGTGATAACTTGCTGGGTGTTGCACTGCTGGGACCAGAACCCATCGGCAATACAAGGAATTTCTGTCCCTGATGGACACTTTTATCCCTATGGCAAAATGGCGCCTGACTGCTGCTCCATCCTTCTCAGTGGATCAGCCAGAAAAAGCCAAATGTAGCACTGTCACTCCATTCTAACAGGGATAAAAGTTCTCCACTCTGTCAATTGGTACAGATTCCAGCACCATTGGACTCCCACCGATCAATTGGATACAGTGGCTTGCGAAAGTATTCACCTTTTTGGCTTTTTACCTATTTTGTTACATGACAACCTGTGTATAAATATTTTTGTAATCTGGTTTGTATGTGATGCATCAGAGCTAAATAGTTTAAGCTGGTGAAGTGAAAAAATGTAGACATAAATTAAATTTATGGGATCAAATACCTAAAAATTGGCATGTGCTATTGTATTCAACCCTTTTGCTATCAAGCACCTTAAAATTTCTGGTGCAAGCAATTACCTTCATAAGTCACATGCTTAGTGAAAGGAAGTCCACCTGTGTGAAATCTAAGTCACGTTGTCTGTCAGTATATACACACCTTTTCTGAAAGTTTACAGAGGCTGCAACAGCATTAAACAAGAAGCACCACTAACCAAACACCATGAAGACCAAGGAGATCTCCAAACAAGTCAGGGACAAAGTTGTTGAGAAGTACAAGTCAGGGTTGGGCTATAAAAAGAAATCCCAATCTCTGATGAAGCACCATCAAATCTATTATCATCAAATGGAAAGAACATGGAACCACAACAAACCTGCCAAGAGAGAAATGCCCACCAAAACTTTCAGCCCTGGCAAAGAGGGCATTAATCAGAGAGGCAGCACAGAGACCAAAGGTAACCCTGAAGGAGCTGCAGAGTTCCCAAGCAGAGACTGGAGTATCTGTCCATATGAGCACAATAAGCTGTACACTCCAGAGAGGTGGTCTTTATGGAAGAGTAGGCAGAAAAAAGCCTTTAATTACACACAAAAATTATAAGGCTCATTTTGAGTTAGCCAAAAAGTGAAATTCCAGATTGTGAGGTAGAAAAACGCGAAAAATGCTATGGGGGTCAATACTTTTGCAAGCAGCTGTAGGTGGATAAGTGATAACTTGTTTTTACTGGACAGCCTCTTTAAGTTAGCACTAAATCTAAGCATAAAGCTACTTTTAGACAGTGTACACTTCGAGTGCCCAATGGACTGCACATGAGCACACACTGACCAATGTAGGTCACTGTGTCAGCATGCACTACTGTGGAACACAAATTGGTGCTATTTTTATTGGCACGTAGCACTTGAACCTGCATATGCTACAGATGAACGTACCGGGCTGCACCAACCATAGTCAAAATTCCAGTAGGAAGATTATGGATTGCATCACAGCACAACTTAATTGTAGTGAAAGTTTTATTGATCTGTCAGCATGTTAAGGGTACCTTCCTTTACAAGACGTCCAACGTATCTGTGCTCCCGGACCTTGATCACAGCCTATTAGGAGCAGTGTGGAGGACGCTCAGTAGTGAGGCTGACAACATACTCAATTTGAGGACTGGACTGGCGCCTTTATTCCTCAGATCGAAGGGTTTGCTACAACCCAGCATAGATAACCCTCTGTAAGCTAAGTAGCCCCTAGAATGATACACATTATATAGCCTTTTGGATGTATTCTAATAGTCTGTCTCTGAAGCCAATCAGAGATTATGACATGTAGTCTGTTAGCACTAGACAGAAAAAGTTTGCAAAATTATATGACAATGTAAAAATAAACTTATCACAATTTCAGCCCAACTACATCTGTATATGCTAACATAATCTAGTAATAAATAAGTCATAAGATGTCTCTCATTTACCTGTTCCAGGAAGCTTACGTGATGGCGGGGGTGGCCAGCCCTTATGTGTGCCGCCTGCTGGGGATCTGTCTGACCACCACAGTACAACTGGTTACTCAGCTCATGCCATATGGCTGTCTGCTGGAATATGTACGGGAGAACAAGGATCATATTCACTCCAGAGATCTTCTCAACTGGTGTGTCCAAATTGCCAAGGTATGCTATAAAAAGCTTAAGCTAAAGCATAGCTGGGAATTACAGTTTTAATATGGCGTACTATCACACAAATGTGCCACTGACCTTATTACATTGCAAACACTTACGAATATTGCAGTTTTCACCATATTTAATATTCTAAGGCAAAAGGAATTATACCTACCCTATACAAAATATTACCATATACATGGAGAAAGTTGTATTGAAAAGGCAAATGGAAAGAAGACATGGGACGCAAAAATGAAGTCCAAAAATGTCATAAGTAGAGACAAAAATGTTCTCGCATATATTCATGTGGCACAGAGTACATAGGACTCAAGAGTTCCTCTACAAAATTGGAGTTTGTGATTCTCCCTGATATCTTCATTGGAAGACCTATTCTTCTGACTTAATTCACATGATGTGGCGATGTCCGAGTCTGGGGAAATCTTGGCCGAAGGTGCTAGATATTATTACTGAGTAATAAACTTTCAGTAGCCGGTATGCTAAAAATGGCCAGAAAACATAACAGTGGCTCAATGAAATCCCCAGTATATTTAGGAAATACATAGCCACGATACACTGGTTATTCTGGAAAAAAGTTAACAAAATAAAACACATGGAATACCCTAAATAAATATGAAAAGGCATGGGACGGCGGGCTGAATACTTCCAGTATGGCACCACTATGACCAATTATTAATTGGATTGGGTACTCCTAACAAACAGGCAATCCCCGCATGTGTTGTTGCTGTCTAAGGCTAGTTTCACACTAGCGTTACCTGGTGCAGGGCCGCCGCTAAGCCCCGCCCCCGCCGTGGGGACACGAACATAATATACGAGCATGCCGGGATATCCGAGCACGCTTGCTCATCACTAATAATAAGGCCTTGTGTGGTGTCTCTCTGCCATGTAACTCAACAGCTGATGGCTGTTCTTTAATGAATGTTTGACTCTTGCGAATAAAATGAACTAATAAACTTTGGATCTGAATATGTGATTGTTCCAGTTTCACAGTAATACTAAGTGATGTCTATACTTGTATGTGATGTGGAATATGATAAGTGTGATATAATATGATAGATACTACTATGTTGACTGAAATTCACTTATACTTTGATTTTTTAATACTTGTGTAAAAATACAAATTTAATGATAAGCTGGAAGGCTTAAAGAGGACCTGCCATTTGCTATAAATATATAATTTTCTGGTGTAAATGGCTCTTTTTTTCTGGTCTTATTTGTTTCTGTGCTTCTCCATTCCTGAGAGATGGCCTGTTCTCTGTATATAAGTCTTAACCCTTTCTTTTCATAGCTAAGTAAGTGTGGTTCTCAATAAGGTGTTCACAGAGAAGACACACCCACTTGTCTATAAAGACTAGGTATACATGTGTAGGGAAGAGAGGGCCATATTTCAGGAATGGAGAAGATCAGGAACAGAATTAAAATAGCCCCAGATTTAGGAGATCAGAGGCATACATGCCAAGTAAAAGAATACATGTATGGAAAGTGACACATTCTCTTTAAAGAGGTGGGAGGACATGGTTTCATTTTTTTACGTTTTCTTGTTGAAAATCAATAAAAATTACTTGATTAAAAAAATATATTTTTGCTCCTCACAGGGGATGACATATCTAGAAGACATCCGTTTAGTGCACAGGGATCTGGCTGCAAGGAATGTCTTGGTGAGGAACCCAACTCATGTGAAAATCACAGATTTTGGTCTTGCAAGGTTGCTGGATGTGGATGAAACGGAATATCACGCAGATGGAGGAAAGGTAACCTACTGTGATGTCTCATATCTTGATGAAATATGTTTTGAGAATTGGGCTTAGAGCACAGTCACCAAACAAAAACCACATGCTCCGGGATTAAAAATATTTATGAGAATATGATTGATCAACATACCCAGTAAATTAGGTATCAAAGGTCCCGTATCATGTGTTACATGGAGGTTTGGCTGCAGATTTTATTGCTTATTTGTGACATTTCACCCTCTTCCCATTGACAAGAGTGGCGCTGCTTCTAGAAGAAAGCTGTATTTCTAATTTCATACAAGAACTTTACCCTTTTGTATTCTATGCACATGGCTTGTTTTTGACTGTTCGTCACCCACTTTTCAATGTTAAAGTCACTGACTGCACCAGAGAATCCTGCATCAGAGAATATCAGGCACCAGAGAAAACCATCAATGGACTTATTTCTGTTTCTTTTGGTTCTCTAGGTTCCCATTAAATGGATGGCTTTGGAATCCATTCTGCATCGGCGGTTCACCCATCAGAGTGATGTATGGAGCTATGGTGAGTAGAGTCATCTTAATCAATATTCAGAAGCCTTACAAACAATGTTACAAGCACATCAACATCTATCTATTTTACATTATAGGGGTTACTGTGTGGGAGCTGATGACCTTTGGGGCTAAGCCTTATGATGGGATCCCAGCAAGAGAGATTCCAGATCTCCTAGAGAAAGGGGAAAGACTCCCTCAACCTCCTGTGTGTACCATAGATGTATATATGATCATGGTGAAGTGTAAGTTATGGTGGTCTCCAGCTTGTGAACTCTTCATTCCTAATAATACATATATAGAATATAATACCGTACAATATTCTATTCTCACACCCCATGTCCTTTTCTCACCAGGTTGGATGATTGACTCAGAGTCCCGACCCAAGTTTCGGGAGCTAGTCACAGAGTTTTCCCGCATGGCTCGAGATCCGAGCCGCTTTGTGGTCATTGAGGTATATACATAAGGATGTGCTTAAAATGATATATTGCAAGGTTACTCTATGTCAACTAGAGCCTTCTAACTTTTAAGTGACTTGCAGGATGAAGAACTCATGGCCCAGTCCAGCCCTTTGACTACTCAGTTCTACAGTAGTCTGTTGCAAGATGCGGCCATGGAGAATTTGGTGGATGCCGAGGAATATTTGGTTCCTCACCAGGGATTTTTTGGATGTGATGATGCAACAGTAGAACATCGCAGTCGAATATCTTCTACCCAGGTATGAGGGCACTTTTTAACCTACATTATATAAGTATGCAAATCCTTCTTTTCAGTGTAGAGTTCATCTACTGAAGAATTTACTGTGCAAACTGTAATAACCAAATAAAGATGGCTGTTAAAGTTGGTCAGTTTTGTGTGCTGGAGGCAGACTGAAAGAAGAATTGGCACATTGGACTTCAGCCTACCTTACATTTGCCTGTTAAAATAAACATGAGGTGAATGAATGCTCAGCTATCTAATGTTTGTCATTCCCATACACAAGAAAATTGAACATTTGTCCAGCAGTTCCCCAACTAACCCATAATAACCAAGCATTTATGTGTTTTAAGTGGGGAGAAGGGAGATCGCCCTTGCAGCAGCTCATTACCACTGAGAACAAAGGATTGAAAAATTAACTTTAAGCTGCTTGATCCTTCATCATCAGGAGACCCCCTTGCCTTGCACATCAGATGGTTATCTGTTCCCATTTAGGCAAATAAAGAGGTCTATAGAAACATGGGATAATAGATTATTGTTGGATAAAGGGCCTGTCACACTAAGCGATATCGCTAGCAATATCGCTATAACTTGTGACGTTCTAGCGATATTGCTAGCGATATTGCTGTGTCTGATACTTCCCTCGACCCGCTCCCCCGCTGGTTATCGCTGATTGCGCGAGAACGTCCTGGACCGTTTCTCGTCGTCAGCTTCCTGCGGCGCTTCCTGTGGCGAGACGAGCGTGGAGCCGGGCGGGAGGACGTCAGGATCGCCTAGTGTTACAGGTAAGTAGCGACCCCCGTCCCCAGCGATGCCGCTGGTGAGATCTGCCTGTGTTGTAGCTCACTAGCGACCACTTAGCGATGCACCAGCGATCCTGACCGCGTCATATCGCTGGTCGGGATCGCTGGTGCATCGCTAAGTCCGCTTTCACACTTCAGGCTTTCGGTATCCGGCATGGTGCAGCGAAAAACCGGACTGCCGGATCCGGCGCCTGTTACGACCAGATCCGGCTTTTTCCCCGTGCTGTTTCATTGCTGCCGCATTGCGCCGGATGGCAATGCGGCGCGTCCGTTTTTTTCCGGATCCGGAGAAAATAGCCGGTCCGGCGTCTGGAAAAAACGTTGCATGCAACGTTTTTTCCCAATGCAAGACCAGTTTTTCGCACTGCGCATGCCCGGAAACCTCTGCCAGGAATATATCCGGCAGAAAGAAGTTTCCGGTGTCCGCGTTTGCGGCCGGATCCAGTAGTCCGCTTTTTCGCCGCACCATGCCGGATACCGAAAGCCTGAAGTGTGAAAGCGGCCTAAGTGTGACAGTACCTTAGGTCTTAGCTGTAAACACCTTTCAATGACAAACACTGGAGGCATGTGATTTCAAAAGTTAATTCCAAAAGTTATCAAACTCTTTATACAGTGGATATGGAAAGTTTTCAGACCCCTTTAAATTTTTCACTCTGTTTCATTGCAGCCATTTGGTAAATTCAAAAAAGTTCGTTTTTTTCTCATTAATGTACACTCTGCAAATTTAACATAAAAGAAAAAACGAAATATCACATGGTCATAAGTATTCAGACCCTTTGCTCAAACACTTATATTTAAGTCACATGCTGTCCATTTCCTTGTGATTCTCCTTGAGATGGTTCTACTCCTTCATTGGAGTCCAGCTGTGTTTAATTAAATTGATAGGGCTTGATTTGTAAAGGCACACACCTGTCTATATAAGACCTCACAGTGCATGTCAGAACAAATGAGAATCATGAGGTCAAAGGAACTGGCCAAGGAGCTCAGAGACAGAATTGTGGCAAGGCACAGATCTGGCCAAGGTTACAAAAGAATTTCTGCTGTACTCAAGATTCCTAAGAGCACAATGGCCTCCATAGTCCTTAAATGGAAGAAGTTTGGGAAGTCTTCCTAGACCTAACTATCCAGCCAAACTGAGCAATATTGGGAGAAGAGCCTTGGTGACAGAGGTAAAGAAGAACCCCAATATCACTGTGGCTGAGCACCACAGATGCAGTAGGGAGATGAGAGAAAGTTCCATAAAGTCAACTATCACTGCAGCCCTCCACTAGTCGGGCCTTTATGGCAGAGTGGCCTGTCGGACGCCTCTCCTCAGTGCCAGACATATGAAAGTTTGCTAAAAAAAAAAAAAACACATGAAGGAATCCCAGACTATGAGAAATAAGATTCTCTGGTCTGATTACACGAAGATAGAATTTTTTGGTGATAATTCTGAGTGGTATGTGTGGAGAAAACCAGGCACTGCTCATCACCTGTCCTATACAATCCCAACAGTGAAACGTGGTGGCAGCATCATGCTGTGGGGGTGTGTTTCAGCTGCAGGGACAGGACAACTGGTTGCAATTGAAGGAAACATGAATGCAGCCATGTACAGAGATATCCTGGATGAAAATCTCTTCCAGAGTGCTCTGGACCTCAGACTTGGCCAACAAGATAATGACCCTAAGCACACAGCTAAAATAACAAAGGAGTGGCTTCAGAACAACTCTGTGACCATTTTTGATTGGCCCAGGTAAAGCCCTGACCTAACCCCAATTGAGCATCTCTGGAGAGACCTGAAAATGGCTGTCCACCAACGTTCACCATACAACCTGACGGAACTGGAGAGGATCTGCAAGGAAGAATGGCAGAGGATCCCCAAATCCAGATGTGAAAAACGTGGCATCATTCACAAGAAGACTCATGGCTGTACTAGCTCAAAAGGGTGCTTCTATTCAATACTGAGCAAAGGGTCTGAATACTTATGACCATGTGATATTTCAGTTTTTCTTTTTTAATAAATTTGCAAAAATCTCTACATTTGTTTTTTTTTTCGGTCAAGAGTGTACATTAATGAGAAAAAAATGAACTTTTTTGAATTTAACAAATGGCTGCAATGAAACAAAGAGTGAAAAATTTAAAGAGGTCTGATTACTTTCCATACCCACTGTATATACACTGCTCCAAAAAATAAAGGGAACACATAAACAACAGAATATAACTCCAAGTAGATCAAACTTCTGTGAAATCAAACTGTCCACTTAGGAAGCAACACTGACAATCAATTTCACATGCTGTTGCGCAAATGGAATAGACAACAGATGTCTTTATTATTTTTTTATATTTTAACAGATGGAAATTATATGCAATTATCAAGACACACTCAATAAAGGAGTGGTTCTGCAGGTGGGCATCACAGACCATCTCTCAGTACCAATGCTTTCTGGCTGATGTTTTGGTTACTTTTGAATGTTGGTTGTGCTTTCACACTCATGGTAGAATGAGACGACTTTACAACCCACCCAATGGCCCAGGTAGTGCAGCTCATCCAGGATGGCACATCAATGCGAGCTGTGGCAAGAAGGTTTGCTGTGTCTGTCAGCATAGTGTCCAGAGGCTGGAGGCTCTACTAGGAGACAGGCCAGTACACCAGGAGACGTGGAGGGGGCCGTGGGAGGTCAACAACCCAGCAGCAGGACCGCTACCTTAGCCTTTGTGCAAGGAGGAAGAGGAGGAGCACTGCCAGAGCCCTGCAAAATGACCTCCAGCAGGCCACAAATGTGCATGTGTCTGCACAAACGGTTAGAAACCGACTCCATGAGGATGGTCTGAGTGCCTGACGTCCACAGATGGGGGTTGTGCTCACAGCCGAACACCATGCAGGACGATTGGCATTTGCCAGAGAACACAGTGTTTGGCAGATTTGCCATTGACGCCCTGTGCTCTTCACAGATGAGAGCAGGTTCACACTGAGCACTTGTGATAGACATGATAGAGTCTGGAGACACCTCGGAGAATGTTCTGCTGCCTGCAACATCCTCCAGCATGACTGGTTTGGCAGTGGGTCAGTAATGGTGTGAGGAGGCATTTATTTGAAGGGCACCACAGCTGTCCATGTGCTAGCCAGAGATACTCAGACCCATTTTGAAACCACATGTAGGTGCACTGGGCTCCTTCTGATGCATGACAGTGCTAAACCTCATGTGGCTGAAGTGTGTCAGCAGTTCCTGCATGATGAAGGCATTGATGCTATGGACTGGCCTGCCCTTTTCCCAGACCTGAATCCAATGGAGCACATCTGGGACATCATGACTCGTTCCATCCACCAACGCCACTGAGCACCAGAGACTGTCCAGGAGTTGTCTGTTGCTTTAATCCAGGTCTGGGAGGAGATCCCTCTGGAAAACATCCACTGCCTCATCGGGACCATGCCCAGGCATTCAAAGGCAGTCGTAGAGGCATGTGGAGGCCACACACACTACTGAGCATCATTTCCTTGTCTTGAGGCATTTCCACTGAAGTTGGATCAGCCTGTAATTTGATTTTCCACTTTGATTTTGAGTATCATTCCAAATCCAGACCTCCATGGAATATTAATTTTGATTTACATTGATCATTTTTGAGTTTTATCATTCTCTATGCATTCCACTATGTAATGAATAAATATTTATAACTGGAATATTTCATCCAATGACATCTAGGATGTGGTATTTTAGTGTTCCCTTTATTTTTATGAGCAGTGTATATAGTGGTCAAAAGTCTTTTTAAAAAATCTGTTAACGAAATGCTGTGTCGGGTAAACGGAAGTTCTTCACTCTGTATTCTATCTTTTCTCACCAGAGTCAAGCAGAGACACAGATAGACCAGATATTGATGGATGAAACTGGCCATGCTGAAACTGTTTTGTCTCGAACTTTATCACACACGTCAGATGTCAGCGAGTCTGATGATCTGAGTGAAGGGGACTATGTGTTTGATCCTCCACACCCCAAAGAAAACAGCCTTAGACACAGGTATTGTGAAGACCCCACGTTTCTCGGAATAAGGGACACAGTGGATGGAAGGGGACTGGAGACAGATGGCCTCATCTCACCAGGATCTCCTGCATACCCTCCAGGTACTAGCTGTAAAGTAGTTATCAAATCTTGATAGTAACTTTCAGGGCTATTACCTCTGTAAATCATTTTTCAAGGCTCAGTATATGACCCAAATACTAAGGCAAACTGGTCTGTCCCAGATAAGGTAAAAAGCATCTGCTTTGTTTTCCAAGCAGGTTGTATTGTGCAATACCATATCCAGTCAATGAACAGAACTGGCACTTTTTTGGGAAAAAAAGCTGATTCTTTTCGTAAGCTTGACAACCCCACTTTAGGGGTTACATTTATATCAGCCATACATAATTGGTGGAGAATTCATTCGAAATCTAAGCAATAAGAGAGCTGCCATGACATAAAGATTTTCTGTTACTAGAACTAGGTTTAGATTAACCCACCAGAAAGCAGATGATTGAGAATCTGAGCTCACCAAACAATCTAATTATATAATAATAAATAATAATAAAATACCAAATAAACCCTGGTCAGATAAGGACAAAACCTTGGCCACAATACGGGCTCCTGTATCCTGAACAGATTAAGCTGGGTAAACCTAGGCCCACATTAATGCCTAATGACTTCAACATCCCTATTGACACTTCCACCCCAGCTGCCTCTAAACTCTTATTGCTCACTGCCTCCTTTAGCCTCACTCAATGGTCCTCCGCGGCCATTCACAAAGATGGTCACACGCTGGACCTTATCTTCACCCGCCTCTGTTCCCATACTAATCTCACTAACTCACCCCTCCCCCCTGTCTGACCATGACCAACTTACATTCTCTTCCCTCTCCTCTTCTAGTGCACAACCCCCTCTCCAGAAACTCACTTACCCTTGCAGAAATCTCAAACACCTCAATTTACCATCGCTCTCTGAGTCCCTCCTCCCTCTTACAGACATATATATCTTCACTTCATGACACAGATTCTGCTGCCACCTTTTATAACACAACAATAACAGCAGCACTTGATTCGGCTGCCCCCCTCACGCTTAGCAAAACTCGTACAATCAACAGGCAGCCCTAGCTGACCAGCCTCACCAAAGAACTGAGACGGGATTCCAGGGTTGCTGAGATGGAAGAAATCCCGCTCTGCCGAGCACTTAACCGCATACAAGCAGTCCCTCACCAGCTTCAAGTCCACGCTCACTGCTGCAAAACAAACTTACTTCTCATATCCTCCCTGTCTCACAACCCTAAACAGCTTTTCAACACTTTCAATTCTCTACTTCATCCCCCAGCACCTCCTTCTCCTATCATTACCGCTGAAGACCTTGCCTCTTTCTTTAAGCACAAAATTTATACGATCAGAGAAAGCTTTGGCCCACAGCCCCCAATGCCCCTCTTAGCTGCTCAACCCTGTTTCTCAAAAACCAACTTCTCCACCATGACAGAAGATCAGCTCTCCACCCTTCTATGAAGATCACACCTCACCACTTGCATGCTTGACCCGCTCCCATCCCACCTCATCCCTGACCTCGCCACAGTCTTCATCCCTACTCTAACACACCTCTTCAACCTCTCACTTATAAATGGTGTGTTCCCCTCATCCTTCAAACATGCCTCGATCACACCCATCCTCAAAAAGACCTCCCTTGACCCATCCTCTGTGTCTAGCTATCGCCCGATATCTCTTCTCCTTTATGCCTCAAACTACTGGAACAGCATGCCCATCTTGAACTGTCCTCCCACCTCTCCTCCTGCTCCCTCTTTGACCGCTTACAATCAGGCTTCCGACTGCATCACTCAACTGAAACTGCCCTAACTAAAGTCACCAACAACCTACTAACCGCCAAGAGCAAGCGACACTACTCTGTCCTCCTTCTCCTGGAACTGTCTTCTGCCTTCAACACTGTGGACCATTCCCTCCTGCTACAGATTATCTCTTGGCATCACAGGCTTGGCCCTATCCTGGATCTCATCATATCTAACAAACCGAACATTCAGTGTCTCCCTCTCCCACACCACCTCGTTCCTTGTCTGTCGGTGTTCCTCAAGGCTCAGTTCTAGGACCCCCACTCTTCTCCATCTACACCTTCAGCCTGGGACAGATCATAGAATCCCACGGTTTGCAGTATCATCTCTATGCCGATGACACGCAGATCTACCTATCTGGACCTGACCTCACCTCCTTACCAAAATCCCACAATGTCTGTCTACTATTTCAGCTTTCTTCTCTGCTCGCTTTCTAAAATTGAACATGGACAAAACAGAATTCATAATCTTTTCCCCATCTCACTCTACCCCTCCACCAGACCTATCCATCAATGTCAATGGCTGCTCACTTTCCCCAGTCCTGCATGCTTGGTGCCTCAGGGTGATCCTCGACGCTGCCCTCCCTTTCAAGCCACACATCCAAACCCTTGCCTCCTCCTGCCATCTCAAACTCAAAAATATTTCCCAGATCCGTGCATTCCTTGACCATGAAACCACAAAAACACTAGTACACGCCCTTATCTCCCACCTCGACTACTGCAACCTCCTACTCTCTGGCCTCCCCTCTAGCACTCTGGCACCACTCCAATCCTTCCTACATGCTGCTGCCCGACTAATCCACCTGTCTCCCTGTTATTCCCCAGCCTCTCCTCTCTGCCAAGCCCTTCATTGGCTTCCTATTGTCCAGAGGCTATAGTTCAAAACCCTAACTATGACATACAAAGCTATCCACATCCTGTTTCCTCCATACATCTTTGACATGGTCTCATGGTACTTACCCACATGCAACCTTCGATCCTCTCAAGATCTCGTTCTCTACTCCCCTCATCTCTTCTTCCCACAACCGTATACATGACACATGACTTCTCCCTTGCTTCCCCCATACTCTGGAACTCTCTACCCCAACACATCAGACTCTTGCCTACCATGTAAACCTTCAAAAAGAACCTGAAGACCCACCCCTTCCGACAAGCCTACAACCTGCAGTGATCCTCAGTCTACTGAACCGCCGCACGACCGGCTCTACTCTCTCCTAGTGTATCCTCACCCATCCCCTGTAGACTGAGCCCTTGCGGGCAGAGTCCTCTCTCCTTCTGTACTTGTGTGTGTCTTGTATTGCTCATGTTTATTGTACTTGTCCATACTTACCCCTTTTCACATGTAAAGCGCCATGGAATAAATAGCGCTATAAAAATGTATAATATTATTATTATTATGGATCCTAGACAGAAATTAGCAGGGCAAAAAGTTTCAAGTTCCATAGTGCTTAAATATGTGAATAAACAGTGTAGATCTCACCCATTTGAGCCTTCGGGATGTCACATTCAAAGAGATTTCATTGTTAGCCTTAGGCAGTTGGTCCAGTCTATCTGCCCTGTTGTGCCCTCTGCAATGTGCTCCTGCCCTAACAAGGGCAGTACCCTAGTGTAGCTATCATGATGTTTATCCTAGAAAAAATCCCTCCCAACATGTTTCTTTTCTCAATAATGAGATGTTATAAGGGGAGTGTACTTGTTAAGGGGAAAAAGATAAAAATAGTGAGGTTTATATTGCCACTGGTCAATAAAGCAAAGGGTGCCTCAGTGCCTATAAAATGCCTAGTGTTCAAAAAGAAAAAAAACAGACATCCCACAATGGGAATACACAGGAACCATTTCCATTTAAATGTCCATGCTGATTTATTGATGCTTCATAAACCATACCACAAGTAAAGGAAAATAAACGGCCTTCCAGTGCAGACAAAACTAAGTAAACAGTTCCAACAAAGTCACTTTTCAGCCAGCCCAGAACACACAGGCTGGATATCATCCAATATACTGGCTCACTCTGGAGACATCACACAAAAGGTCTTCTTACCTCCACACACACAGACCATAACAAACATACTCCATTTTATATTGTGAACCACGCCCAGGGGTGGGGTATGTTGGCTGCCAGACCCGTCCATATCTCAGGCTGCCCGTAAAACCAGGCCCGGATGTACAAAACAAGCCTCTTAGTACTATGTCCATTAGAGCAATACTCAAGGTTTACATCACAGAGGACAACCACCTTTGTGCTACATACCTCTCAACTATGTGTCCGGTAGCCACCTTGCAATATTTATAAATGAGTATAGGTAGACAGCAGATCCTCATTCATTTTCCCTGGTGGGCCCAAGGAATCTTAGTATATGTATATCCACAAACATTTATTCAAATAGGCACAGCCAGCTCAGGGACATGCATCTATATGTAACAGGAAGAAAGCCCTACTTATCTCATGGCAGTAAGCTGATTACAGTGTTCCCCTGCAGGTACCCCAGGGATCAGCAGCAGGCCTACAGTGATTCCGTAAGAGATATTAAGTATTACACAATATCCATCTAAATCAATGGGTGGTTTTCAATGTAATGTAGGATGGAACAGGTCCTCTAGAGTGAGGGATGCTTCTTGGATCCACACTATACTCAGATTAACACATGAGAATCATGATCTGATAACTCATCTATAATGTTTTTTAGTACATAAAATGAGTTTCTTAATCTGCACAATATCCTTTACTCTGCCTAAGCTTTAGCTCTGGTCTCATCTAAATTGTTTTTTTTCATTCAGAATATGTAAACCAAAAAGAACAAAGCAGAAGTCGCTCCCCTGTGAAGACACCAAGAACATCAGTGTCCACACTGGAGAGGCAGAAGGGACAGCTGTGCAGAAATGGTTTGATAAGAGATCCAAGGAGTCCGACAGCAATGGCTGCTGTGGAAAACCCAGATTATCTTCCACCTCCGGGAATGTACTTGCCAAACTCTTTCACTCAAGCCTTTGACAATCCTTATTACTGGAATCACGAACTCAAAGCAGAAAGTGAACCTAACCCTACACAGAATGGATTTACCACACCAACTGCAGAAAACCCAGAGTACCTGGGACTGGATGAGGCAATGATAAGGCCTCGGGATGTGACTGCATAAATGAGTTGGGTACCATGTTACCCAGATCAAGGCAGCTGTTTTTCAAAGAGACATCACACAAAATGATGTACAATACAACACCTGCTGTGGTCTACACAATCATGAATGACCTATGTGGATTGGGATGATATTTCACCAATGGATAGATTGGATTTAGGTAGATGAGAACATTGGGGCCATTTGTGGGTTGGTAAATCCCTGGTGTTGGCTTGTCTCTACAATCTAATAATCTGTACATTACATTACATATAGCACCTAATCTGGAGGTGGAACAGATATGGAAAGGTGTGTTTAATGATGGCAACTAAGAAATGAACTGTGAATGCACCAGAGACACTTACAAGATGAATGTATTGACATGAACTAAATCTGGTAGATGTTTAAGATGTTCACAACTCAGATGTAACTTGTTAAACATCTATGACAATTATTTTTTACTAATTCCTAATGTTGTATATTCATGTAAGAGCACTAATGGAAATAGCTCTGTAGCACGCCAATAGTTGTTAGCATGGACCATCCTTGTAAGTAGATACGCAAGCTGTTGTACAGCCTTGGTTAGCTAATTACACAGTATTTCTCATAGAATAATAGTCCAGAGCAGCATCTTATTTGGTGTCATGGACTAAACAGTGCCAGCTTGGGCCATCTGAACATTGTAGAGCACTGGGATCAATCTCAACATTACAGCCCTTAAGGTCATACATGCGCCATATTACGGATCCATGTATTCATTGTATAGTGCTCATAATAACCTGATATGGGCCTATAATGTACCTCTGTGGGCATGGAAGTCTAGTCTCACAACATAGCATTTAATGCAGAAAATGGCAAATGCTCCATA
Organism: Dendrobates tinctorius; assembly: GCF_039654945.1. Taxonomy (NCBI): domain Eukaryota; kingdom Metazoa; phylum Chordata; class Amphibia; order Anura; family Dendrobatidae; genus Dendrobates; species Dendrobates tinctorius. Next base: position 20,911,874 of record NW_027361700.1, read on the forward strand.
TGACAGAACGCAGGGTCCATAATAACACGGACCTGTAATGCTGTGCCCTTTAGAAATACAGAAAGGTTCACACTCACGCAAGAATGTTAGATCTGTGGTTTTTCCCCAAAGATCCAATCATTTAGTGATAACAAAAAATAAAATACAGAAGGTAAAACCTTGATCATATTGTGCGATCCTTCTACGGAAGGAGAGTGTTTAAAGGCAGCTGTGTATAATCACTGATACCAGTGATCTGTATATAGGGAAAGGCGGGGGTGACACCTTCTATACCCTTCTTGTCCCAGTATTTTCACGACAACCTGCTCCAATGGAGTCCTGTGTTGTACACTCCTGGTGCCAAGGAACTAATTATTTAAGTTTCTAGTCTCTGTACTGGAACTTCATGATCTGGGTGATGACATCTTTTTGAGAGGACGTCTATTAACAGGGGTATGAACTAATCTTCATTACGACAGTGAGTGTCTTACTAATTCTGCAGCACTCTTACGAAAAGTTGCTTGTTCTTCTACACTGGAAGACTACATGGCAAGATGAAAGCCAGCCACAACCAGCTGCCAATCTGACCTGCAATCCAGCACAGGATAAGTTTGTGTGTGCAGATTCGGCATTACACACGTGGTTCAGAATCATATATTGTTAATGTAAAGTATCATTTCTAATGCACAATGGTAACTATAGAAATCCTTGGAACAACTTTTAAAGATGATTTCTACCACTTTTTTTTTTGTTATATTTTTTTCTATATTTTTGTATAAAAACATCTGAATAATAAGGCAGGAAGAAAAAACTTGGGAGTTTGAACTGAGATATCAAACAAACTGCTAAGGATTGTAAAAGTTGTAGCATCGGTTGAGCTGTATCTCTAGCAGCCCATCTGTTTCAGACAGCCTTGCAGTATTAATCAGATTTTTCCAAACGTTAAGAACCTCTTATCAATTTTTTATTTGCACAGGTTAACCCTATACATGTTGCTGGCAGCCTTCTGTATAGAGCTAGTTTCACATGTATAGGACACACGGATCATGCTCAGATCAGAAGACCCAGCCAGACCCCGAGCCTGCTGACCAAACCTGCACTCACGGCTTCATATAAGTCCAGGGGTGCAGTTATCTCAGGTCAAGAGAGCCGGCCATCAAGCCAGATCTTCTGATTCGAGCACGGTCTGTGAACACGGACTGCGCCTAAGTGGCCTAAGATTTATGGATGTTATGTTTAGGTATGTTGTTAATAAGTAATAAGTAAAAAAGGGAGTATAGTTTAGTCAAATGTGATAACCGTTCTGGATTAAAGGGGCTGTCCAGGTGTAGAAAAACAGTGCTGCTTTTTTCACTTGAAAGCACCACACTTGTACATGGGTTATGTCTCATATTGCATCATCATTCTGTTAAAGAGGATTAGATAAGCCTCTCACATTTGCGTTTCAGGGTTGTGTGTGGACCTTAATTTCCCGATTGACTGCGGTTCTCCTGACTTAAACTACCAGCGTCATGGGAACATAGGAAACTTAGTTTAGGTCAGGAAACTCACGATGGGTCCAGAAATGGTTATCCGGACAATGACTATGAAATGTAGTAGTGTGAAGCCAGCCGTAGACAAAACTTTATTGCCACATTCAACGTCTAGCCAGGAGCGCCCTTTTTGGGAGAGCGCGGTCATTTTTTTTTCTGACCCTCTGCAACCCCATTAGTAGCCAAATATATATCAGTGGATTACATGAATTTGTTAAACAGGTACTACGCTATAAGCTTAATACCACAGTCATACTTGAGGACCAAGCTACATTATATTTTTTTTGCCAGAGTGAATTCCAAATTTAGGGAAGGTTTCCTATTGCTCCTGTAAGAATCCATCTCTCCAGGCTGTTGGCAAATATGTCCATGAATCCAGACCTCACAAACAGCTATGGAAATGATCTGCTAATATCATCATCAGTCATCGCCATCCTATTCTTGCCCTTCTCAATGACTCTGCCCGTTGCAGTATATAATTTGGGTCCAGCACCACCTTTACCCACAATCACTGTAAATTCAACCCTATTACAAAACACCACAAGATGTTTTCCAAATTTTTACTATGTGAAGTGTATTGTTTTGTATGAAGTTTGTATATTTTAGATTTTATATTTTGAGAATGTGTTTTATACGTCTGCCCTGCTTTGTAGAAAACTTCTGTTTTCCGCACCATGGTACATTTGTAGTTTCATGGAAGGCGACTACCACATCTTTAAATCTGTTTCTACTGAATTGTAAATGCTTTTAAAACACTAAAGAAACTTATACCTTAATGTTATGAAGGAATGGGATTTTTTCTGTTATAGTGGATGCACATTTCGTCAGATGATCTTAAAATGTACATAGCATTTTTTTTAAATCTTAGGATGGTCTAGATTCTGAGACCCTACGTATCTGCATTTTTGGCTCCTTTCAGAGCATTTTGTAAGCACACAACCTCTCGCGGTCCTGTCTCAAGTGTAGCTGAATAGCCTACACAAATAACTTGCTGCTGGTCGCCCTCACCCCACCCCAAGGCATTTCACTCTTGGCCAATAGCAGAGCACTAGTGCTACCCTCGATCCAGCCTAGAGTTACCGCGATAAGATAAGCTGTACAGAAAAAAAAACTGAAACGATAGAAGAAAACCAACCACAGTTTTGAAATCAGCAAGCCTATTTTGGTCTGAATCAGCAGAAAAATCAAAGTAAAAAATGTGTTCAAAATTGTTCCTCAGTGTTAGGCTGGTTTCACACTAGCAGTTTTTAGCGCTGCACTTCGTGCGCATGCGTCCTGTGCCCCTATCTTTAACATCGGGGCGCATGGTCTAGTGTATGCACGCGTTCGTATGCATTTTCGTGCGCATGCTTTTTTTTTTTGTAGTGTGCGCCTAGGCGCGCCGGACGCAACATGTTGCATTTTTGGTCCGTCCGACCTGTCTCAAAAAAAAAAAAAAAACACATGCGCACACTTGCGCTCGGAATGCGCAAAAAAAAAAAAATCACATTACAGTCTATGGTAATGCAGGCGTGCGCATGGACATGCGCACGCCTGCGTTTAAAATCGCATGCGTTTTAAGAGTTAACATGGCTAGAAACTGGTTAAAACGCATGCGCCTAAAAAAAAGCAAACGCATACAAAACGCATGATGTGTTTTTTTTCATGGGATTCTATTGCGCATGAAGGGCAGCGCTAAAAAACGCTAGTGTGAAACTAGCCTTAAGGCTGGGGTTCTTTAACCCATCTGTATTAAAAGGGATTTACAAATATAGTTACTTACTCATCGCTGGGAATCAGGCCACTGGTAAAGATCCTGGTCCGAATTGAAAGGAGGGATGAGCATATGTGTCATTATTGAATTCAATGTTTATGTGATTGCTGAAAAAAGCCGGAGCATTGAACTCGGTCATCTGTGACTGTCCCACAGACCATAAATGGAGTGAATGTGTACATGCTTGATCTTCACTCCGTTCAGTTGGGACTCTGCAGAGCCCTATTCTTGAGATCCTGAGGGTCCTAGCAGACCCACAACGACCAGTATCTTATCCCCTAAGCTATGGATATGAGAATCTACTATCTTGGAATAAAACCCCTTTAACGGCTCTGCATACCTTACCCGCCAATCTACCGCTGTCAACACTTTAATAGGGTCAAATCTGCTGCCAGATACCTTTAACAAGGTTTTCCACTGATCTGATATTGATGAGCAATCCATATTCCAATAAGCGCTTATCAGCTCTACCTGGCAGCGGCCATTAAACAGTGTGATGGAGCTGCAGAGTTCTGCTCCTAAGGTTAGGTCATCAATACCATTGCAGTGAAAAACTCCTTTAAGGATCTGTGACAATAAACTGCAATAAATATGTATTTCTCCATTCAATAGCAGTTCTCTTGTCATGCACTGGGATATGTCCATTCAGACACAATATTCCACTCTCAGCCCCCCCAAAAAGTAAATACAAAATAAAAAAAATCAAATATGTTTATTTGCTCCATTTATTGGCATAGACGTGTAACAAAGTGGGGACCTTCTACAAAGGGATCATATGAGAATAGAAGACAGTTATCTTCCTCCGGCTCCTCAATAAATAGCGCCTGTTCATAGGATGCATGTGCCATTGCAGCAAAGCCGTACTCTGGTACACGAGGCTGAGCTGCAATACCAGATGTGAACAAGAGGGGCACGGTTCTCAAATAAAACCCCTTTAAAAGTACATGCTATTTGCTATTGCAAATGAAACAGTAGTGTAACAGATGTGCTATTAGGGACACCCTAGCTCATGTACATAGATAACACTCCTTCCAGGTAAGTACACTTCACATTGCTACATATGAAATCCACATGTTCTGTTCTAAACATAACAAGCAGAAATTAGGACTTGCCATCTTGTACCCAGGTGATGTATTGGGTGCAGATAGGAGAACACAGGTCTGAGAACACTACTTCCTGGAAAATGCATTGAAATATATTAGCATGGTGCTCAGCATAGGAGCAGCCATTATTGTATTAGTACCTACTAGTAGTAAATTGTACTATTATTGGCACTGTGGTTATATAAACACTAATATTGGGCCCAATATGAATTAGAATGGTGCTCACACCCTAGAGAAGACAATCACAGTAAGGACATCTGCTTCGCTTCCTACAAGATGACACAAGGCGCACGGCTGTTGGTGATCTTCTCCACTTGTTCACCATTCATAGCTTTTCGGATGGCTTCTATCAACTAAACAAAGAGGAATATAGAGTTACTGCATGACTGACACAATAAAGGGGCTATCCTATGGATCAACATAATATTCTACCATTGGGACCCTCCAGATTACAAGAATTTGGTGTGTGTGTGTGTGTGTGTGTGTATCACCACCAATCCCATAGACATTGATGGGCATTCAGTGGGGAAATAAGTATTTGATACGCTGCCAATTTTGCAGTTTTTCCCACCTACAAAGAATGGAGAGGACTGTAATTTTTATTGTAGGTACACTTCAACTGTGAGACATAAAATCTGAAAAGAACAAAAAAGAAAATAACATTGTGTGATTTTTAAATAGTTCAAATGCTTATTTTATGCAATAAAATGCTATTTATCACCTACCAACCAGGAAGAATTCTTGCTCTCACACACCTGTTATTTTTTTTATTTTTTTTTTTTATTTTTTTTTTTTTAAGAAGCCCTCCTGCCCTGCACTCTCTACCTGTATTAATTGTACCTGTTTGCACTTGTTACCTGTATAAAAGACACCTAGCCACAACTCAATCACAATCCAACATCTCCACCATGGCCAAGATCAAAGAGCTGTCTAAGGACACCTGGGACAAAATTGTAGACCTGCATAAGGCTGGGATGAGCTACAGGACAATAGGCAAGAAGCTTGGCAAGAAAGCAACAACCGTGGGCACATTTATTAGAAAAATGGAAGAAACACAAGATGACTGTCAATCTTCCTCGGTCTGGGGCTCCATGCAAGATCTCGCCTCCTGAGGTAAGGAGGATTCTGAGAAAGGTCAGGAATCGGCCGAGAACTACACAGGAGGACCTAGTCAATGACCTGAAAAGATCTAGGAAAACAGTCTCAAACACTACGCCGTCATGGAATAAAATCCTTCAGGACATGCAAGGTCTGCTGCTCATGCCAGCACATATCCAGGCCCGTTTGACGTTCGCCAATGACCATCCGGATGATGCAGAGGCGGCCTGGGAGAAGGTCATGTGGTAAGATGAGACCAAAATAGAACTTTTTGGTATTCACTTCACTCACTGTTTGGAAGAGGAAAAAGAAGGACGAGTTCAACCCCCAGAACATTGTCCTAACCTTGAAGCATGGTGGGGAAAACCTACTTTGGGGATGCTTTTCTGCAAAGGGGACAGGACGACTGCACAGTATTGAAAGGAGGATGGATGGGGCCATGCATCACGAGATTTTGGCAAAACAACCTCCTTCCCTCAGTAAGAGCATTGAAGATGGGTCGTGGCTGAGTCTTCCAGCATGACAATGACCAGAAACACACAGCCAGGGCAACTAAGGAGTGGCTCCATAACAAGCATTACAGGGTCCTGGAGTGGCCTAGCCTATCTCCAGTCCTAAACCAAATAGAAAATCTTTGGACGGAGCTGAAACTCAATGTTAACCAGCGACAGCCTCAAAACCGGAAAGATCTGTAGAAGATCTGTATGGAGGAGTGGACCAAAATCCCTGCTGCAGTGTGTGCAAACTTGGTCAAGAACTACAGGAAACGTCTGACCTCTGTAATTGCAAACAAAGGTTTCTGTACCAAATATTAAGTTCTGTTTTTCTGTTGTTTTAAATACTTATTTCATGCAATAAAATGTTAATTAATTATGTAAAAATCATACAATGTGTTTGTTTTTTTTTTTAAGATTCTGTCTCTCACAGTTGAAGTGTACCTACAATAAAAATTACAGACCTCTCCACTCTTTGTAGTTGAGAAAATTTGCAAAGTAGGCAGAGAATCAAATACATAATTTTCCCCACTGTCGGTGCACTATAGCTTCATTCATATGGGAACATAAAACCCTCATTTGTGTGATCAATGGGGGAGCTCCACCATTCATACATGTTGGATAGGTGATAAAACTTGTTGGCTAGATAGTCCTTTTAAAAGGATTGTCTGTGACTGAAATATTGACGACCTAGCCATAAGATTGGTCATCAGTATGAGATTGGTGAGGGTTTGACACCAAGCACCCCCTAATCAATCTACTGAAAACTGTTCTGGCAGCAGCTGATATGAAGTGATGTATAGGGTGGAAAACAGCAGCCAAGTGCAGCTGTTTATCTCCTATGCAAGTGCACGGTGATGCTCCTCACTGATGTCCTAATAATGGCTTATCCTGCAGATAATGTCATGACCAGTTGGCTAGGGATAATCTGACTGACGGTTTTTGGCTACAATGAGATCACATTGCAATATCACGTCTAATGATTTCCTACAGTGTCACGTTGTGACCTAGGGCTACTCACTTGCCATACACTTCAATGCAAATTTCCCCCGACAGGCAACTTGTCTGCAATTTGGTGGTTTTATTTACAGCAAAATTTGGTTCCTAAGAAAGTTTCAGATAAGCAGCACAAATCGTTTTGGTTTGTGTGACTTATCCGAGAACCTTATTAAAAGAGGAGGGCCGGCCCTGCTGATAAACTAGGAGTAGGGCCACACGGTGACATGCCTCGCACGTTCTCAGATAAAGGAATAGTGTACATAAGGCATAGTAGCCCAAAAATAAGTGGGAGCATGGGAAAGTCTGCATGCAACAATCAGTGATACAGTTTATTAAATGATCATGGTGAACAAGGTATTAAAAATATTTATAAGAAAAAGGGAAAGTTTGTTTTTTCTTGCACAAAACAATACATCCTCCATATAGAAAATAATCATTTAATAAAATGTATCACTGATTTTCCATCCATGTCTCATACCCTCACTTACTTGGGGTCACCAGTGGCTTACGTACACCATTCCCTTATCTGAGAATTGCTGACGTGAGAGTCATGTCGCTGAGTAGCCCTACTCTGAAACTCCATTTTCCTCCATTCACTTCAGTCTATTTTTCTCTGTTGTCAGCCATTTCTGGCTGAGCATACCCCGGCTGTAGTGTTCTTCTATAGCTCTTAGTAATGAACCACTTACGTCCTTTTCATAGGGAAATCCGCCAAGTTCCAGCTTGGAGAAGACTAGTTTTCCATTTATTTCAATTTCAAATGCTCCTAAAAGCAAAAACCGATGAGATTAATAGAGACTTAAGACGTCATGACACAGTCCTGCGCAGTAATCTTCTCCATCCTGGGAATCTCCAGCTAGGAAAAACAACAACTCTCAGCATTTCCGGACTTGCTGGAAGTTGTCATTTTGCACCTGCTGGAGAGTCGCAGGTTTGGAACCACTGAGGTGAAGTAGAAATAAGTCCTTACCAGTGCCCCCAGGCCGGGAGTCAATGCTGACGTCAGGGAACTCCTCCAGCACGGCGCTGGCTAGCTCCTCATAGTGAGACTTAAAGCCACAGGGTTCACTAAACGGGACACAACAGATAATGCACGGACACGTAACTCTGCATAACGGATGATTGGGAGGAGAAAAACATGGCTGTTCTCAACCAGAAAGCCTTCCCCACCTAGCCACAGGTCATGTGTGGTACTGCAGCTCAGCCACATTCATGTCAATGAATCACCAGACACAACCTGAGGACAGATGTGGTGCTGTTTTAGGGGAAAAAACGTAGACTGCAACTTTTATCTTATACAGCCAAGCACAAAGCAGTGCCAGCTGTCACTTGTAGTTCAACAACTACCACGTGTAATAACTGCACAGTAGCCAATGCTCACCAGTACTCCACCACAATGCTCACAGACATCTCTTGCTTCCAGCCTTCAAAACAGGCTGTATACCTTGTCCACAATTCACTTCCGCCCTCACTGCAGATGACTTCCAGAACATGATTACCTACTTCCGCCCTCACTGCAGATAACTTCCGGTGACAGGATTATCTACTTCCGCCCTCACTGCAGGTGATTTCTGGAGACATGATTACCCACTTCCGCTCTCACTGCAGATGACTTCCAGAACATGATTACCTACTTCCGCCCTCACTGCAGATAACTTCCGGTGACAGGTTTATCTACTTCCGCCCTCACTGCAGGTGATTTCTGGAGATATGATTACCCACTTCCGCTCTCACTGCAGATGACTTCCAGAACATGATTACCTACTTCCGCCCTCACTGCAGATAACTTCCGGTGACAGGTTTATCTACTTCCGCCCTCACTGCAGGTGATTTCTGGAGATATGATTACCCACTTCCGCCCTCACTGCAGATGACTTCCGGTTGATGATTAGCTACTTCTTCCTTCACTACCTTGTGAAAAATGTTGACGCTGCTCCCCCTGCTGGCCATCCATATATTGCATGCTGCTGCTGGAAGTTTACAAGAAGCTCCTATACAATTGTAGTGAAGTCATTGATGTTATTATTGTCAGCTGCATGAGAACAAGAAGTCTTCATATTGTCGTAAAGTAGCATGTGACTGAAATTATGTGTAATAATAACAATAATAATAATATGTACCCAAACACCTGAATATTACATATCAGGGTGTGGTTATGGCTGGTGGCCACTAGTGGTGATTATACCTTAGGGTGGTCAGGTACTGGCACCATACATAAGCATGGTAACGCTACATGTGATCTAACCCATTAAGTTGCCTTTCAGGTGCTTTCTCACTTTGTCTATTGCATATGTGTTTTTCATGATTGTGCTTTTTCATTGGTTAATCTATGTGTATCTAATCCTATCCTGTGTGATACTGACTGCTGAGCCGTGTATCTAATACTACTCTGTGTGATACTGTGTGCTGAGCCGTGTATCTATTCCTATCCTGTGTGATACTGCTGAGCCGTGTATCTAATCCTCTCCTGTGTGATACTGACTGCTCAGCCGTGTATCTAATCCTATCCTGTGTGATACTGCTGAGCCGTGTATCTAATCCTCTCCTGTGTGATACTGACTGCTGAGCTGTGTATCTAATCCTATCCTGTGTGATACTGACTGCTGAGCTGTGTATCTAATCCTATCCTGTGTGATACTGACTGCTGAGCTGTGTATCTAATCCTATCCTGTGTGATACTGACTGCTGAGCCGTGTATCTAATACTACTCTGTGTGATACTGTGTGCTGAGCCGTGTATCTATTCCTATCCTGTGTGATACTGCTGAGCCGTGTATCTAATCCTCTCCTGTGTGATACTGACTGCTCAGCCGTGTATCTAATCCTATCCTGTGTGATACTGACTGCTGAGCTGTGTATCTAATCCTATCCTGTGTGATACTGACTGCTGAGCTGTGTATCTAATCCTATCCTGTGTGATACTGACTGCTGAGCTGTGTATCTAATCCTATCCTGTGTGATACTGACTGCTGAGCTGTGTATCTAATCCTATCGGCTCAGCAGGCAGTATCACACAGGATAGGATTAGATACACGGCTCAGCAGTTAGTATCACACAGGATAGGATTAGATACACGGCTCAGCAGACAGTATCACACAGGATAGGGTTAGATACACAGCTCAGCAGACTGTATCACACAGGAGAGGATTAGATACACGGCTCAGCAGACAGTATCACCCAGTATAGGGTTAGATACACAGCTCAGCAGACTGTATCACACAGGAGAGGAATAGATACACGGCTCAGCAGACAGTATCACACAGGAGAGGAATAGATACATAGCTCAGCAGGCAGTATCACACAGGAGAGGATTAGATACACGACTCAGCAGTCAATATCACACAGGAGAGGATTAGATACACGGCTCAGCAGTCAATATCACACAGGATAGGATTAGATACACGGCTCAGCAGTCAGTACCACACAGGATAGGATTAGATACACAGCTCAGCAGACAGTATCACACAGGATAGGATTAGACACACGGCTCAGCAGTCAGTATCACACAGGAGAGGATTAGATACATGGCTCAGCAGTCAGTATCATACAGGATAGGATTAGATACACGGCTCAACAGTCAGTATCACACAGGATAGGATTAGATACACGGCTCAGCAGACAGTATCACACAGGATAGGGTTAGATACACAGCTCAGCAGACAGTATCACACAGGATAGGATTAGATACACAGCTCAGCAGACAGTATCACACAGGAGAGGATTAGATACACTGCTCAGCAGACAGTATCACACAGGATAGGATTAGATACATGGCTCAGCAGTCAGTTTCACACAGAATAGGATTGGATACATGGCTCAGCAGTCAGTATCACAGGATAGGATTAGATACACGGCTCAGCAGTCAGTATCGCACAGGATAGGATTAGATACGCAGCTCAGCACACAGTAACACACAGGATAGGACTAGATACACGGCTCAGCACAGTATCACACAGAATAGGATTAGATACACGGCTCAGCAGTCTGTATCACACAGGATAGGATTAGATGCACAGTTTTTATGTGCAATATAATCATTATAATTTGTTATAACTAACCACAGTTGGTTACTATGCCCAGGCAACGCCGGGCTCTTCAGCTAGTAAATATATACACTAGATGGAGGCCCGATGCGGTACTGTCACGATGGGGGCAGGCTTTTCAGCGTTGAGAATCTCTCCCCTTCTTTGCTCACCCACCTAGCTTCTCTCTTTCCCCATGTGCTGATTTCTCCCCTCTGTGCTCTCTTCTTTGACCTGTCTACCCCATGTGCTATCCCCCTTGTCTGCTGTCTCTCTCCTTCCTGTGCTGTCCCCTTTGAGCTGTCTCCGCCATGTGCTCTGTCTCTCTCACCCCGGTGTCTGACCGTGTATAGAACATACCACAGCTCCTGGGCAGGGGAGGAAGCAAAAGACAATACTGATATTACTGCAGGAGGTCGCAGAGGATACATTTTGTGAGGTAAAATATTGTTTAAAAATAGTCAGTGAAATATTGTGGTATGCTCCGTACACGGTGAGACACAGACAATTTTTAAAATGAACTTTCGTTCGTGGGAAAACCCCTTTAATGTGACCGGCTTCCTCTGCCTGTAGACATGTCACGCATCTGACGCCGGGATCAGCCGAATGATTCACTGCACCTGCGCGAAATTCGCGCAGGCACAGTGCGACGGTGTTCCGCTGGTGGTACCGTGCAAGAGGCAGCGTGAGAGTGTGAATGTGAGTGTGGTGCGTACGGCGTATAGGGTGTGTGTGTGTGGTGTGACGGTGTTCCGCTGGTGGTATCGCACAACAGGTTATCACCAGCAGCAGTTTCCATATTGAGACACCCATCACTTGGGTGTCCCAATATGGCGATCGGTGAACTACCTCTGCTTGGAATTCTGTGATATGGTGACATCTGGACAGAACAGGAAATGAAAACATTACAAGGCAATTATATAAATAGATATATATACACTCACTGGCCACTTTATTAGGTACACCATGCTAGTAAGGGGTTGGACCCCCTTTTGCCTTCAGAACTGCCTCAATTCTTTGTGGCAGAGATTCAACAAGGTGCTGGAAGCATTCCTCAGAGATTTTGGACCATATTGACATGATGGCATCACACAGTTGGCGCAGATTTGTCGGCTGCACATCCCTGATGCGAATCTCCCGTTCCACCACATCCCAAAGATGCTCTATTGGATTGAGATCTGGTGACTGAGGAGGCCATTTGAGTACAGTGAACTCATTGTCATGTTCAAGAAACCAATCTGAGATGATTCGAGCTTTATGACATGGCGCATTATCCTGCTGAAAGTAGCCATCAGATGTTGGGTACATTGTGGTCATAAAGGGATGGACATGGTCAGCAACAATACTCAGGTAGGCTGTGGCGTTGCAACGATGCTCAATTGGTACCAAGGGGCCCAAAGAGTGCCCAGAAAAAATTCCCCACACCATGACACCACCACCACCAGCCTGAACCGTTGATACAAGGCAGGATGGATCCATGCTTTCATGTTGTTTACGCCAAATTCTGACCCTACCATCCGAATGTCGCAGCAGAAATCGAGACTCATCAGACCAGGCAACGTTTTTCCAATCTTCTACTGTCCAATTTCGATGAGCTTGTGCAAATTGTAGCCTCAGTTTCCTGTTCTTAGCTGAGAGGAGTGGTACCCAGTGTGGTCTTCTGCTGCTGTAGCCCATCTGCCTCAAAGTTCGACGCACTGTGCGTTCAGAGATGCTCTTCTGCCTACCTTGGTTGTAACGGGTGGCAATTTGAGTCACTGTTGCCTTTCTATCAGCTCGAACCAGTCTGCCCATTCTCCTCTGACCTCTGGCATCAACAAGGCATTTCCGGCCACAGAACTGCCGCTCACTGGATTTTTTTTCTTTTTCGGACCATTCTCTGTAAACCCTAGAGATGGTTGTGCGTGAAAATCCCAGTAGATCAGCAGTTTCTGAAATTCTCAGACCAGCCCTTCTGGCACCAACAATCATGCCACGTTCAAAGGCACTCAAATCACCTTTCTTCCCCATACTGATGCTCGGTTTGAACTGCAGGAGATTGTCTTGACCATGTCTACATGCCTAAATGCACTGAGTTGCCGCCATGTGATTGGCTGATTAGAAATTAAGTCTTAACACACAGTTGGACAGGTGTACCTAATAAAGTGGCCAGTGAGTGTATATACACTATATATATGAGAACAACAAGGAAATCCAGCAAGGACTCAGCAAACCAGGATTGGAGTAAAATAATACTTTTCTTTATTTCTTCAAAAAGGTTAAAGAAAAGTATTATTTTACTCCAATCCTGGTTTGCTGAGTCCTTGCTATTTTTCCTTGTTGTTCTCCTATTGAAGGATTTACTCATAATCCAGTCCGTGCAGGAACTTGATCACCAGGTGGGAAAGACCCATGAGTTTCATTGCTGCAGCTGGACACTGACATACATACATACACTATATATATATATATACACACTGCTCAAAAAAATAAAGGGAACACTCAAATAACACATCCTAGATCTGAATGAAAGAAATATTCTCATTGAATGCTTTGTTCTGTACAAAATTGAATGTGCTGACAACAAAATCACACAAAAATCATCAATGGAAATCAAATTTATTAACCAATGGAGACCTGGATTTGGAGTCACACAGAAAATTAAAGTGGAATGTAATGTCCTTAAAACAAGTCAAAATGAGGCTCAGTATTGTGTGTGGCCTCCAAGTGCCTGTATGACCTCCTTACTATACAATGCCTGGGCACGGTCCTGATGAGGCGGCGGATGATTTCCTGAGGGATCTCCTCCCAGACCTGGACTAAAGCATCCGCCAACTCCTGGACAGTCTGTGGTGCAACGTGACGGTGGATGGAGCGAAATATGATGTCTCATATGTCCTCAATCAGATTCAGGTCTGGGGAACGGGCGAGCCAGTCCATAGCTTCAGTCCCTTCATCTTGCAGGAACTGCTGACACACTCCAGCCACATGAGGTCTGGCATTGTCCTGCATTAGGAGGAACCCAGGGTCAACCACACCAGCATATGGTCTCACAAGGGGTCTGAGGATCTCATCTCGGTACCTTATGGCAGTCAGGCTACCTCTGGCGAGCACATGGAGGGCTGTGCGGCCCTCCAAAGAAATGCCACCCCACACCATTACTGACCCACTGCCAAATCGGTCATGCTGAAGGATGTTGCAGGCAGCAGATCACTCTCCACGGCTTCTCCAGACTCTGTCACATGTGCTCAGTGTGAACCTGCTTTCATCTGTGAAGAGCACAGGGCGCCAGTGAGCACAACCGCCATTTGTGGAAGTCGGGCCCCCAGACCATCCTCATGGAGTCGGTTTCTAACCGTTTGTGCAGACACATTCACATTTGTGGCCTGCTGGAGGTTATTTTGCAGGGCTCTGGCACTGCTCCTCCTGTTCCTCCTTACACAAAGACAGAGTACTGGTCCTGCTGCTGGGTTGTTGCCCTCCTACGCCCTCCTCCACGTCCCCTGGTGTACTGGCCTGTCTCCTGGTAGCGCCTCCAGGCTCTGCATCCTACGCTGACAGACACAGCAAACCTTCATGCCAGATCTGTCACAGGACAGTGATGTCCCCCCTGGGACAATGTAATAAAGTAAAAAAAAAAAATGTGCAAAAATATTTTTTAAAAAATCCCTAAATAAATAAATATTAAAAAAAAATATTCCCTAATAAATTCATTTATTGGAAATAATAAAAAAAAACATTAAAAGTACACATATTTGGCATCGCCGCGTCCGTAACGACCCGCCCTATAAAACTGTCCCATTAGTTAACCCCTTTAGTGAACCCCTTAAAAAATAAAAATAAGAAAAGAAGCAAAAAATAATGATTTATTATCATACCGCCAAACAAAAAGTGCAATAACGCGCGATCAAAAAGACGCATATAAATATGCATGGTACCGCTGAAAACAAAATCTTGTACCGCAAAAAAGGAGCTGCCATACAGCGTCATCAGCGAAAAAATAATAAAGTTATAGCTCGCAGAATAAAGCGATGCAAAAATAATTATTTTGTGTATAAAATTGTTTTCATTGCATAAAAGCGCCAAAACATATCAATTTTACCGCACGCGGAATGGTGTAAACGCACCCCCAAAAAGAAATTCATGAAACACTGGTTTTTGTTCATTCTTCGTCCCAAAAATCGGATTAAAAAGCAATCAAAAGATGTCAAGTGCCCAAAAATGACACCAATAAAAACGTCAACTCGTCCCGCAAAAAATAAGACCTCACATGACTAGGTGGGTCAAAATATGGAAAAATTATAGCTCTCAATATGTGGTGATGCAAAAACTATTTTTACAATAAAAAGCGTCTTTTAGCGTGTGACAGCTGCCAAACATAAAAACTGATATAAATAGTAAATCAAACCCCCGTTATCACCCCCTTAGTGAAAAATAATAAAATTAATAATATTTATTTATTTCCATTTTCCCATTAGGGTTAGGACTAGGGCTGAGATTAGGGTTAGGGGTGTGTTGGGGATAGGGTTGGAGTTAGAATTGGGGCGTTTCCACTGTTTGGGCACATCAGGTGCTCTCCAAATGCAACATGGCGTCTGATCTCAATTCCAGTCAATTCTGCATTGAAAAATTCAAATGGTGCTCCTTCCCTTCCAAGCTCTGCCATGCGCCCAAACAGTGTTTTACCCCCACATATGGGGTATCAGCCTACTCAGGACAAATTGCGAAACAACTTTTGGGGTCCAATTTCTCCTGTTACCCTTAGGAAAATAAAAAATTGGGGGAAAAAATATGATTTTTGTGGAAAAAAATATGATTTTTTTATTTTCACGCCCAGGCGTTATAAACTTCTGTGAAGCATTTGGGGGTTCAAAGTGCTCACCACACATCTAGATAAGTTCCGTGGGGGGTCTAGTTTCCAAAATGGGGTCACTTGTGGGGAGTTTCAATAGTTTAGGTACATCAGGGGCTCTCCAAACGCACATGACACCCGCAGACCATTCCATCAAAGTCTGCATTCCAAAACGTCACTACTTCCCTTTCGAGCCCCGACGTGTGCCCATACAGTAGTTTTCTCCCACATATGGGGTATCAGCGTACTCAGGACAAATTGTACAACAACTTTTGTGGTCCAATTTCTCCTGGTATCCTTGGGAAAATAAAAAAATGTAGACTAAATGATCATGTTTGTGGAAAAAATACGATTTTTTTGATTTTTACACCTGGGCGTTATAAATTTCTGTGAAGCACTGGGGGGGTTCAAAGTGCTCACCACACATGTAGATAAGTTCCTTAGGGGGTCTAGTTTCCAAAATGGGGTCACTTGTGGGGGGTTTCCACTGTTTAGGTGCATCAGGGGCTCTGCAAACGTGACATGGCGTCCGATCTGAATTCCAGCCAATTTTGCATTGAAAAAGTCAAACGGCGCTCCTTCCCTTCTGAGCTCTGCCATGCGCCGAAACAGTGGTTCCCCCCCCATATCAGGTATCAGCGTACTGAGGACAAATTGCACAATAACTTTTGCAGTCCAATTTCTCCTGTTACCCTTGGTAAAATAAAAAAATTGAACCTGAAGTATTTTTTTTGTGAAAAAAAGTTAAATGCTCATTTTTTTTTACAGGAAAGATGTATATCTTTGTACCGTGTTAGCCAGTAGATAGAAAAATATTCAGAATTGAGAGTCCTCAGTGGTTGATACCTTTTAATGGCTAACTGAGAAGATGGTAACACATTGCAAGCTTTCGAGACTACTCAGGTCTCTTCTTCAGGCTAGACTAATACAAAATCTGAAGAGTCACATATTTATGCACAGTACAACACAGAAAAAATGCAATGGATAAGACAAGTGACGTGAAGCAGAACTATCAGTATGGGAGAGGGAGAAACATAAATATTGGACCATAGAATCATAGAATCGTAGAGTTGGAAGGGACCTCCTGGGTCATCTGGTCCAACCCCCTGCTCAAAGCAGGATTTGCTAAATCATCCCAGTCAGATGTCTGTCCAGCCTCTGTTTGAAGACTTCCATTGAAGGAGAACTCACCACTTCTCGTGGCAGCTTGTTCCGCTCATTGATCACTCTGTCAAAAAGTTTTTTCTAATATCTAATCTGTGTCTTCTCCTATTCAGTTTCATCCCATTGCTTCTAGTCTTTCCTTGTGCAAATGAGAATAAAGTTGATCCTTCTACAATGTTACAGCCATTTAGATATTTGTAGACAGCTATTAAGTGTCCTCTCAGTCTTCTCTTTTGCAAACTAAACATTCCCAAATCCTGAAACCTTTCCTCATAAGACAGGGTTTGCAGACCGGTCACCATTCTGGTCGCTCTTTTCTGAACTTGCTCCAGTTTGTTGATGTCTTTTTTAAAACGTGGTGCCCAAAACTGGACACAATATTCCAGATGAGGTCTGACCAAAGAGGAGTAGAGTGAAATAATGACTTCACGTGATCTGGACTGTATGCTTCTGTTAATACATCCTAGAATTGCATTTGCCTTTTTTGCTGCTGCATCACACTGTTGACTCATATTCAGTCTGTGATCTATTAGTATACCCAAGTCTTTTTCACTTGTGCTGTTGCTTAGCCCTATTCCTCCCATTCTGTATATGGTTTTTTCATATAGTACCAGTTACAGTACATATAGTACCAGTTCCAGTACATAGATAAGGAGTCCGGATGTTTTATAGTCCTCTGATTGGGGTCTCCTAATGTGTTGTGATGTCCCCACCAGGTCTTGAAAGCAAATTACTTAATTGATATAAAAAGACATAAATCCATTTTTTTTTTAAATATTCAAAAAATTTCTGTGAAGCACCTGAAGGGTTAATAAACTTCTTGAATGTGGTTTTGAGCACCTTAAGGGGTGCAGTTTTTAGAATGGTGTCACTTTTGGGTATTTTCTATCATATACAGACCCCTCAAAGTGGCTTCAAATGTGATGTGGTCCGTAAAAATAAAATGGTGTTGCAAAAATGAGAAATCGCTGGTCAACTTTTAACCCTTATAACTTCCTAACAAAAAAAATGTTGGTTCCAAAATTGTGCTGATGTAAAGTAAACATGTGGGAAATATTACTTATGAAGTTTTTTGTGTGCCGTATCTCTGTGATTTAAGGGCATAAAAATTCAAAGTTGGAAAATTGCGAAATTTTCAAAAATTTCGCCAAATTTCCATTTTTTTCACAAATAAACGCAAGTTATTTGAATGAAATTTTACCACTAGCATGAAGTACAATATGTCATGAGAAAACAATGTCAGAATCACCAGGATCCATGGAAGCGTTCCAGAGTTATTACCTCATAAAGGGACAGTGGTCAGAATTGTAAAAATTGGCCCCGTCATTAACATGCAAACCACCCTTGGGGGTTAAGGGGTTAATACACAAATGGAAAAAATAAAATATCAGTCATATAACCATCATGTGCACATAGTACCAGTGCCTTATACATGTATGACGTGCATATTTCAAATCAATAACTGGACATCGAACCAACAAAACAAGCCTAAAACCATACACATAGGAAACTAAATAATGTTGAGGTAACCAATAAAAAACACATATTAGAAGAGGCCAAAACCCAAAGTAATGAAGGCCAAGGTAGTGCATAAGGGTACGTTCTGAGGAACTCACGTGTATCACTGTACACCAAAAGCTTCCTCTGGGGTAAAATGTGGAACTGGCTTTAGACATATCTTGGTGTTGATTACTACTGGGGGGCATACTGAAAGGGAATATGTCTTGTCGAGAAACTCTATTTACCTTCAGACATAGGGGTAATTTGCAGGTAAATAGTGTTTGCACCATGTAGTCATCTTACTGAAACAGTGAATGCTGGTAGAAAAAAAAAGTTATATCCTTATGAAGTCATCGGAGCCATACAGGGTAATCAGTCTCTGGCACATTGACAGTCTGCTCTGCACGCACACGCTGTACAGGCACGCTGCAGAGCAGGCTGTCAATGTGTAGCGCAGTGAACTGAACTGTATATTGAGCGGTGATGGGAAGCGAGCAGCTGCAGAGAGAATATAACTTCATTTTCTCCCTGTAGCCATGCTTCCCTCTGCTTTTCTCTGTAGAATGGCGGTGGTATGACCATTATCTTTGGTGCAAGATAGTGAATTTATACGCTAATATGCAGGTTTAAACTGGCACCATTGGCATGCACACATTGTCAGGAGCTCGCTCTAATGTCATTGCATTTTATATGGTGATTACTGTGGATGAAATATTATGTATCGAACAAATAATTGTTTCTGAATATTGGCATAGCAGCTGCCATGGTAGAAGTGTAAATCAAAGTGAAGATCTCCTCATGGTGAAGATATTGGGGGGGCAATTGTCCATTAAGCCATTCTACAATATCGCCTTGTGCACAGTCCTGCTGGCTGATGCCTTTTGCTGCTGACCTGGTCATGAATATACAGGAAGACGTTAAGGAGCATTGAGACTTTCTAATGGTAAAGTGCTACTTTCATGAGTGTGATCAGAAATTATCAGGTGGTTAGAAGTTTTAAGGGGGTTGATAGGAGTTTATGACTTTTGAGGCACCTGCTAAATTTATGCAGAAAACATCTCCATTATTGCACAAGTCAAAAGAAAAGTATTCAGAAATTTTTATTAGTTCTCATGACATCAGATTTACATCATATCAAATGTTTATTACATCTCCTGCAGATAATCTGCAATGCAAAGATACAAATGTAGCCCCCTGTATATAACCTGACTAGTCATTGCCCCATCGGCACGTTCCTCACATCTTGATTTGTTCCCGGGACAGACGCCAGTCATATGTCATGTCACCATTGCACCAACTAGATGACATACAAACTTATAAAGTTAATACAAAATGGTGCAGTATAAAGAGAATTAATACTCTGCGATGAAAAGGGCAGATATAGCAATCATAATAATGAAATGATCACTAATGAGATCTTGCTCAAATATCCATGATATTTAAAGGGCTATAGACACTTCAAATATTTATGGGGTATCTGCAGCTTGTTTAGTCATTTTCATATGTCCTCGTCATGCACCATTCGACTTCATTCCCCATACACAGCTACTACTAGCCTCCTTGACTTGAGGAAGGACCACTCTCCAGAACCATTCTCTGGCATCTGCCATTACACTAGGTGATGAGTATGCACCCTTGGTGTCACTGACAAGACCCCATTTGATTCTGCAGGTATTCTGGATGGGTGTTATGCTTTCCTGGTTTCTTTGGGCCTGTGATCACACCCTGCTGTTTGTACTAAACTCCTTTGGTGCTTCTCTATACCTTCCATTGCCTGCTCCCATGATGAGGTATTCAGGCTCGGCTACGTATATTAACCCAGCTGGTTCATTTCTGACCTGAATGTTAGTTTGGATCAGGACTTTGCCTATTGGCTAACACATTGGTTTTTCAGACTGGTTAATGGACTCTATACCTGGATCCTGACTTTTGTGAAGTCCTGACTACACTGATGCCTTACCCATTGGATACTCTCTTTGGCACTTGTGGTTCTTTTCTTGTATCTGAATACTGACTTTGACACCTAAGGTTATGTGCATACAATATCTTTTATAGCTAGGTACGCTCCACAACAAGCTTGAAAAAGCGTTAAAGAAACAATGAAAAGAATAAACAAATGCACTGCAATGTAAAAAAAAACTTGCTGTGAATATGTCCTGTCTTTGGACGTTTTTCAAAGACACAAACCAGTACAATAAACAGTAAAAAAAAAACAGTGCACATAACAGTACGTGAAAAAAAAACGCCGGTTGGAAAGATATCGCAAAAACGACTGAAAAGAGGCTTCAGGAAAAAATACACCAGTGTTTCCTGAAGCATCTTCTACTTGAAAAACTTAGGGGCATGTAAAAGATTTCATCTGACAATGATTCTGTCCTGTGGCCACACTCATGTCCTGTGCTCTATAATGGCCTGTGTATTGATGCCACTGCTGCATCCATCTGATAATTAGCGCATACTCTGGGGACTGCAACCTAAAGATACCCTGCAGCAAAGTCCATCTGCTTCCAGGATTAGTGGAGGAAACCAGAGCTGCCTTAATCTCTACACGCCAGTTTAGTCGGCGTAAAACCAGTTAAAGCCACAATGAAGAAATCTGAATATGCCATTAATGTCTGAAGTTGGAATACCCATCCAAATACATGAAGGGCAATTATTAATATATGTAAACAATAAAGCTCTCAATACAACTTATGAGGTAAAGGTACAGACCAATACTTAGGCTGTGTTCACACAGCACCCACCTGCATGGTGAATAAGCGCACAAGTTTTCACGTAGCTCTTCAGAGTCACAGCAATCTCATGCACCAAAGCCTGTGTACGGGTGGGCATAGCTGTCAGCCGCACGTTGAGATGCCAGTTATACAATCTTGTGCTATACAAAGACAATATATGCACCAGATATTACACCCTTTTTATGGTTCCTGTCTTAATGGAAGACTAAAGGTGTATTTACACTGGATGATTAGCTTCATGAATGAGTGTTGTTAAAAAATGTTTACGTAACTATCTTGCCATGTATACAGGCTGCAGATCACCCGATTAATGAGCAAAATGCTCGTTCACCAGGTGAAATGATCTTTTGTTTAGCAGAAAAGATCACCGTTATCAGCTGTGCATATCCTATGGAAAGAGGACTCACACCGGCGTGAGCAATGGCAGCCTATGCGTACGAGCGATTTACTATGGATTATTCAGTAGACATCTTTTACTTTGGTCTGCCTGTGCACACAGGTATTTAAACGACCATCAATTGGTAAGAGATTACCAATTGGTGGGCATAAAGAGCCGCCGTTTGTAAACGGATCCTTTCCATCCTACTGTAGTGTTAGAGCAAACACAGCAATATATTTATAAAGTTACTTAGATATTTGCAACTATTACATATAAATGCAGTGAGTTTGTTAGAGCTGTTGTCTATTAGTGGGTCTCCACCTTAGCTGATAGAGGGTGGTCCTCAGCTGGGGACCTCCACTATGGTGTCTATGTATTCTTATGGGGCATATGGACAGGAGCTGTCTCACAAAAATGCCCTTTAAAGGCATAGTCCCACTTCATAGATTTATGATATATCCACAGGATAGTCCACTTATGTAGCGTAGATATAGGTACAACCAATGGTACCCTTATCTGCCTTAAAAACGGAGCCCTGCCATACACTGCTGTCAGTGGAGAGGTGGTTGGAATTTGAATTCAGATGAGTAAGAATTCCAACCACCTCTCCACTGACATTGGGCACGCCTCAGAGACCTGTTCTTGAGGTAGAAGCAGGTCCTGGTGGTGGGACTCGCATCTATTGTACATTTATGGCTTATCCTGTGTATATTCCACAAATGAACAAGCAGGGAATAGCCTCGTAACAAGGACTTTTGGATTGAAAGCCTCTCATTTTGGACTAAAACTTAGTAAAGTTTGCAAAAAAAATTGTACCTATTAAAATGTTCGTCTATTAAGTAATGATTAAGTAATGATTATAATCATCATGTAGTAGCAGTGACCGTTCTAGAGATTTGTCCCTGACAATTTTTGTCCTTTTTCAATACTCCCAACAATTCAGGCAGACGTCTTATAACGCAGTGACTAAATGCTTGTTTCCACCTATTCTGCTTCCCTTTTTCTTTTCCTCCTACAAGGTCAGTGAGGAAACGTATGCGTTATATGGGTTCGTTCTTATTTATCTGGCACATCAGTTCTTGTGGTGAACCCTTCAAGGAGCCAGATCAAAAAACACTACATATTGCGTTTCTTGATCCTGATTGCCTATTTTTCAGTAGAAACTGGTGGAAAAGCCTGGTGACAATTGATGCTGCTTTTACATCGATTGTAGTAAGATGAGACAAAAGAAAACTTATCTGGATGGCACAGGTATATAGCAACTCAGCCTAGCAAAGGAATAGAGGGACCAAGTCTTCTTCCTTTACAGGAACCCCTGGACAGAAGAAGGGAAAAATTGTACCAGCAAAGGACCAACCAGACATCTCAGAAATCAACTCTGTTGTATCTGCATTATAAAAAGCTATGTGGCTTCTGAAAACATCCACAAATATCCCAATTCTCATTGGTGAGACCATAAGTTTAAGAATTGATAGGTTACATCCATAGTACAGATTGTTTTCTTGTTTACGGATCACTACAAATCCATGATCGTTGCTCAGAATATGAGGTCCCTTTAGTGGCACCGTGTTTTTCACAATACCAAGTATCCAGTTAGTTTTATGGCCAACATCCACCTCCCAGTAATGTTCACCACTCTGAAACCCAGGCATTCCTATTACATAAAGCCCGGGCTCAAAGAAAGCGTTGCTATATCTGGCCTGAAGAACGGATGTGTATCTGACCTGTTTAAGATTTTGTGATACAAAGAGATTTGGGTTAGCACAAATGGGATTGAAGAATAGTGTTTTTGACATTGGTTTTACAATATGCCGTATTCCTCTCCATTCCTGGACTTTGTATGGTGATATGTGAGTTATAGATGGTACACTGAATTTGGACATCTCCTTCAGTTGATCTTGGAGTTTCATCAAATGTTCTGTGGTCTCATTTAGCATTTCTTCTTTTTCCAATTTCATTAGAAAATCAGTAATGGTGGTGGACAAGCCCAATAATGAATGGACTTTGACCTCCAAATTCTTAACAGATGTTTCTACTGAATCCTCCTGTTTGGCAATACATGTTTCTTTTTCCTTTTCCAGATACTGGTGGAGGTGATGAAAGGATTTTGTAAGCCTTTCCCTATGGAGATTTGCAGTGAAACGTGTTGTGTGCAGTTTTTTTTCATAGTCTTGAAACAGTTTCCATGCTGCCTCCTGCAGGTATGTTTGTTTCTGGAAAACTTGGGTGTCTTCATCTTCTTGAAGGGCAAGGCATGATGGATTCTACGGAGAGAACATAAGTCATGTTCTTAGCTTATTTACCAGATGTTACCGCCACAATCAAGACACTATGGGCTTGTTCACCCCAGTCTTGAAGAAATGTGCTGAAGTTCCTTATTCATGAAGAGGAGCATGCTTTTTCATGAATCAGGTGTGTTGGATGAGTGGTGTTCACCTATGTGTGTCCTACAACTAATCCAACTTTAGTCCCTGCTGGAGTAAGGTATTTGGTTTAGCGAAAGCTGCCGCTCGTCATGCATTTTATTAACAGCGGTTGACATGCCCTCGTCCTGACACAGCTCAAACAAATTTGTTGGAGTTGGGGGAAAATAGAGGAGAACGCCAAGAGTAGCAAAATTTTAGCACAGCCTCAACTTGCACCAAAATTATGCAACTTTTCACAGCTTTGTATGCCAAATAATATCATAATATATAAATATAAATATCTTAGTGCCGTATATAACTTTTATATGTGAAGCTGAACACTTAAAGGGAATCTTTCACCCTTTTTTTCGACTATGAGCTGCCGCCACTGACATCAGGGGCTTATCTACAGCATTCTGTAATGCTGTAGATAAGCCCCTGATGTAACCTGAAAGATAAGAAATAAGAGTTAGATTATACTCACCCCGGCGTTCGGTCCGATGGGTGTTGCCGTCCAGTCCGGCGCCTCCCATCTTCATACGATGACGTCCTCTTCTTTCCTTCCCGTCGCGGCCCTCAACAGGGCAGAGCAGTGCGCCGGAGCCATGACAGGAAGGAAAGAAGAGGACGTCACCGTTAGAAGATGGGAGGCGCCGGACCGCAAGACCCATCGGACCAAGACCGGACCGCCCCCCCGGTGAGTATAATCTAACTCTTTTTTCTTATCTTTCAGGTTACATCGGGGACTTATCTACAGCATTACAGAATGCTGGAAAACACCAAAAACAGGCAGAGATGCTTACCTGTATGAACAGGCCTCAATACATCTGCACTAAACAGGGTGCAGAGGACCCAAGTAAAATGGCAACTGCACAGGTGCAAAATACCAAATGAGACAGCCAGCCTACAATCAGGGATTGGCCGTGTGGAACACCAGTGCAAAAAAATAATCCGTATGTGGCAGTGTTCACACAGGGAATGCAGAGCATCAGGTTTACAGCCTCTTAGTAACACCATATAGGGGGGCTGCCCAGTGCTAACTACAATGCATCCCGTGTGAACAGAGGCCACAGTTTACAGAACCATTTGGGCCCAACTGCATCCTGAAAAAGATATAAAGTGCATAAAAACATGCTGTAGATAAGCCCCTGATGTCAGTGGTGGCAGCTCATAGTCGAAAAAAAGGGTGACAGATTCCCTTTAACGAGTCCTGCTTCTAAACCCCATTAGTCCTCCCCTATGGCTCATAGCGGAGGTCCCAAACAAAGAAGCTCCCTCTACAATTTCCATATGCATTAATACAGAATATAAAAAGTGTTTTTCTTCATTGGAAAACCTTTTTAACTTCAACTTAAAAGAAATGTTGATCTTTCCAAGGAGAAGGGATTATCTCTGTATATGTGGATAATCAATCTGTTAAGAGGCAAAGCTCCATTTCCTTGACCAACTCTTGAACAATACATGTCATATATTTTTAACGATGATAATAAACAGTATTGGGAGATGTGATTCTTCTATCAAATAGATTTCGTAGTTAGCATGGTTAACATACAGTTGTGACCAAAAGTATTGACACCCCTGCAATTCTGTCAGATAATACTCAGTTTCTTCCTGAAAATGATTGCAAACACAAATTCTTTGGTATTATTATATTCATTTAATTTGTCTTAAATGAAAAAACACAAAAAGAATTGTCCTAAAGCCAAATTGGATATAATTCCACACCAAACATAAAAAAGAGTGTGGACAAAAGTATTGGCACTGGTCGAAAAATCATGTGATGCTTCTCTAATTTGTGTAATTAACAGCACCTGTAACTTACCTGTGGCACTTAACAGGTGTTGACAATAACTAAATCACACTTGCAGCCAGTTGACATGGATTAAAGTTGACTCAACCTCTGTCCTGTGTCCTTGTGTGTACCACATTGAGCATGGAGAAAAGAAAGAAGACCAAAGAACTGTCTGAGGACTTGAGAAACCAAATTGTGAGGAAGCATGAGCAATCTCAAGGCTACAAGTCCATCTCCAAAGACCAGAATGTTCCTGTGTCTACCGTGCGCAGTGTCATCAAGAAGTTTAAAGCCCATGGCACTGTGGCTAACCTCCCTAGATGTGGATGGAAAAGAAAAATTGACAAGAGATTTCAACGCAAGATTGTGTGGACGTTGGATAAAGACCCTCGACTAACATCCAAACAAGTTCAAGCTGCCCTGCAGTCCGAGGGTACAACAGTGTCAACCCGTACTATCCGTCGGCATCTGAATGAAAAGGGACTGTATGGTAGGAGACCCAGGAAGACCCCACTTCTTACCCCGAGACATAAAAAAGCCAGGCTGGAGTTTGCCAAAACTTACCTGAAAAAGCCTAAAACGTTTTGGAAGAATGTTCACTGGTCAGATGAGACAAAAGTAGAGCTTTTTCGGCAAAGGCATCAACATAGAGTTTACAGGAGAAAAAAAGAGGCATTTAAAGAAAAGAACACGGTCCCTACAGTCAAACATGGCGGAGGTTCCCTGATGTTTTAGGGTTGCTTTGCTGCCTCTGGCACTGGACTGCTTAACCGTCTGCATGGCATTCTGAAGTCTGAAGACTACCAACAAATTTTGCATCATAATGTAGGGCCCAGTGTGAGAAAGCTGGGTCTCCCTCAGAGGTCATGGGTCTTCCAGCAAGACAATGACCCAAAACACACTTCAAAAAGCACTAGAAAATGGCCTGAGAGAAAGCACTGGAGACTCCTAAGGTGGCCAGCAATGAGTCCAGACCTGAATCCCATAGAACACCTGTGGAGAGATCTAAAAATGGCAGTTTGGAGAAGGCACCCTTCAAATATCAGGGACCTGGAGCAGTTTGCCAAAGAAGAATGGTCTAAAATTCCAGCAGAGCATTGTAAGAAACGCATTGATGGTTACCGGAAGCGGTTGGTCGCAGTTATTTTGGCTAAAGGTTGTGCAACCAAGTATTAGGCTGAGGGTGCCAATACTTTTGTCTGGCCCATTTTTGGAGTTTTGTGTGAAATGATCAATGTTTTGCTTTTTGCTTCATTCTCTTTTGTGTTTTTTTCATTTAAGACAAATTAAATAAAGATAATAATACCAAAGAATTTGTGTTTGCAAACATTTTCAGGAAGAAACTGAGTATTATCTGACAGAATTGCAGGGGTGTCAACACTTTTTGCCACAACTGTATGCAGCAAATGATAATCAAAAGAGCTGTAACCCGAAGCTCCTGGGCCCCAATGAAAAAATCTGTAACAAGCCCCCCAACCTACTTCTACCATTTATAATACATGGAAGAGGTGTCTTTAGGCTTTCTTAGGCCACAAAGCACGAGTGCAACTTTTACCTCTCCATTCAATGTATCGTCACCCATGATACTAAGCAAGCTGTAGTAGCTGACAATACCATCTCTTTTTCCTCCTTTGGTGGATTATCTTGATGACTTGCAAGTGGTGCAACGCTTGCATCCTCTTCTCCATTTGCCATACTACATTCTATTGTGAAGTTGTTTTCTCCCTAAATTAAACACAAAGTTTTATACAAATTCATATCTGACCATTAAGATTTGTGGTACTTAATATATTAATTGAGAATAAATACATGTACATACATACACAAAACATATAAATAGAAAGTATAGCATAGTATATAAATAGTAAGGTGCATATATGGTTTGTTGATTAATATCATTCAAGAAAAAGGACAATGTATATTCATAGCCAGCTGATGTGTAAAAATATTAGAAAAAAAGGAATCACACATTTGAAAAATACCAATATGTGAATAAAGAGGAAAAATCATAGATTCAAATACATTGACAAGTCTATAGATATAAAATGTCACATGATTTAACAAGTATAGAAGTATTTCAAATGTCTAAGATGATCAGAGACAGGTATATACAGTTCTGGCAAAAAGTAAGAGACCACTGCACAGTTTTATAAAAAAGCTTCTCTACATGTCTGACAGCCATTCCATTCCAGTGTCCGTTGAATTCCAACCAGAGTACACCTCATTCCACTTAATGTGCTTCTGATTAGGTGATCACCTGAACCAAATCTTATTTAACCAAGGAAAGTATAAAAAACCCTGCTGTGGTGTTCAGAATCCTCTTGCAATAGGACAAGCTGGATGGCAAAACAAGTGCTAGTAATATCACAAAAGTAATAGGAATGAAAATATAACTTTAGACCATGCCAAAGGAGTTGAAAAGAAAAGTCTAGAGTGAGGAAAAGAAGGGCTCAATTGTGGCTGTACTAGAAGAGGGATACAGTGAGCGTCATGGTGCCTCCATCCTTAAAAGACGGCTGTCCATTACAACAAGGTCAAGCAGAAGATATTGGGGACAACGAAGCTACAGACCAGCAGAGGGCGAAAACAACTCCCCACTGACTGGGATGACCGTCATCTTATTTGAATGTCACTCAGCAACCGCACGATGACATCAAGTGACATACAAAAAGAATGGCAAATGGCAGCTGGGGTGAAGTGCACAGCAAGAACAGTTCATAACAGGCTCCTAGAGGCAGTGCTCAAGTCATGTAAGGGTAGAAAATAGCCTTTCATCAATGAGAAGCAAAGGAGAGCCAGGCTGAAGTTTACCAAAGACCATAAAGATTGGACCATAGAGGACTGGTGTAAGGTAATGTTCTCTGATGAGTGTAATTTTCAGCTTTGCTCAACACCTGATTGTCTAATTGTTAGACGGAGACATGGAGAGGCGTACAAGCCACAGTGTCTTGCACCCACTGTGAAATTTGGTGGAGGATCAGTAATGGTCTGGGAATGCTTCAGCAAGGATGGAATTGGGCAGATTAGTCTTTGTGAAGGATGTATGAATCAAGCCGCATACAAGGTTATCCTGAAAAAACAGTTAATTTCTTCTGCTCAGGCAATGTTCCCCAACTCTGAGTACTGTTTTTTCCAGCAGGACAATGCGCCATGCCACACAGCTAGGTCAATCAATGTGTGGATGAAGGACCACCACATCAAATCCCTGTCATGGCCAGCCCAATCTCCAGACCTGAACCCCATTGAAAACTGCTTAAATTTTTGTACCAGGAGTGGCATAAGGTCACCCAAAAGCAGTGTGAAAGACTGGTGGAAAGCATGCCAAGACGCATGAAAGCTGTGATTAAAAATCATGGTTATTCCACAAAATATTTTTTTCTGAACATTAGTATTGTTGTTTGTAAATGATTATGAACTTGTTTTCTTAGCATTATTTGAAGTCTGCAAGCACTGCATTTTTTTTGTTATTTTGACCATTTCTCATTTTCTGAAAATAAATACAAAATTTAGTGCTGGGAAATTCGAAGACATGTTGACATTACTTAATAGAATAACAGAGCAATTTGCATTTTGGTATACCTATGAAGAGGAAAATCAGACAAACTAAAAATTTTGCAGTGGCCTCTCAATCTCTTAATTTTTCCCAGAGCTATATATATATATATATACCGTATATATATAAATAATTATGTACATATATGCATACCATATGGTGGAGTTGAGATACATACTGTATATAGCAATGGAGTTGGCACATGTAAAAAAAGTAAAAAAATAAAACAGTTCACAGTGATATGTCCTGTAAATATACGCCATTGGCCAGTAAACCCATCAATGTATGGTAACATATAAGCATGCATATAAGAATTTTGTATAAGATAAGATATTCCTCCCCTATCAGATTCATTTAGAGAATCATGCAAAACCATTGCTGCTTGTCACGGGCATACTGTGCCATAGAGGGGTTAGAAGATCACGGCATCTGGCTACACGTGAACCTGCACTGGTTGGATTTTCTTTGCCTTAGGCTGTGTGCCCACGTAGCGATTTTTAAGCTTTTCCGCGGCGTTTTTTAACGTGCGATTCTGCCAAGGAAACGCTTAAAATAAGCGTTCCATGCATTTGTAATAGAAAACGCACATGGTGTGCCAATGGTGCGTTTTTTACCGCTGTGGAATCGCTTAGCGGTAAAAAACGCAGCATGTTCATTAATTTTGCGGAATCGCCCGCGATTCCGCATACCATCAATTATATGAGCAAAGATGCATGGGAAAACGCATGTCAAAACGCTTGACAATTGCGTCAAAAATGCGTGTCAAAAAGCGCATGCGATTTCCCTGGCAAGGGCATGCGTTTCTGCTCAGGAAAAAATCACATGAAAATCGCTACGTGGGCACATAGCCTTACAGTTAGCTGTACAGATTTCCCTTGCTCTGTTGTTGCAAGGGTTTAACAGTTCTGTTTGTCTCCTTGAGGTCTCCATCCTGAGTTATCTCAGCTGTTCTGATTTCTCCACTCCCCTCTGGTATAAATACTCACCATTTAGTTTGAGTAGTTGCCAGTGATAGCTTGATATAACCTGGTTTGGAGCTGGAGGTGTGAGCTGTGTGAAGA
Organism: Dendrobates tinctorius; assembly: GCF_039654945.1. Lineage (NCBI taxonomy): Eukaryota > Metazoa > Chordata > Amphibia > Anura > Dendrobatidae > Dendrobates > Dendrobates tinctorius. Next base: position 20,942,273 of record NW_027361700.1, read on the forward strand.
GAGGTCTAGAAGTAGTCTCTGGAAGTTTGAGTGTCTTCCTTTACCTTATTATCTCCTATTTGTTTTGTCTAACGTTTCCTTTACCCTATAAGTAGGCTGGGAGGGCATAGAGTTATTTCTGCTTCTTTAATCCATTTCTATTCCCCCTTGTGTCTTTATGATAGAGTAGGACTAGCATTCCTGACGCTCTACGCACTAGTCAGGGTCGTTCTCGGGATAGGAACGTGATCGCCGCACGGGATGAAATAACCCATCTAGGGACTCTATGGAGCTTAGGATTGTGCAGAGCAAGTGTCAGGGGTTCCCCTTTAATCTTTCCCTTGTGGCCATTATAATATTTGGAGGGCTATGTGGAACCCTTTATAATTTATGGAAGGATATGTGGGGGCCATTACACTGTATGCAAGCAATTATATAGTGTGAAGGTTTGTGTGGGGTTCATCAAACTGTGTGGAGGGCTGTGCAGGTTCCCTTATACTGTTTTGAGGGCTAGTGGGGCTATTATACAGTGTGGAGCCATTATACTGTATGTAAACCTATTATACTGCATGGAGGGCTGTGTGGGGGATCACACTGTGTTGGGGTCACCATACTTTGCTGGGAGAGTTGAGGTGGGGTACAGTAGGGTCAGCATACTGTGCATGTAAAGGGCACTGAGTAAGAATTCATTGTGGGAGTATCATACTGTGTTCAGGGGGCACTTTTGTTGGCATCATACTTTACAGGTTCAATGAAAAGGAATCTAGGCTTCAGTAGAAGGAAAATTACAGACAGCAAAGTTGTGATATGCTCTTCTGTGACTCCGCCGAATATTTTTTCCGCTGTTGGGGGTTGGGGCAACCAATTAAAACTTCTGCTATGGGGCCCTATCATTTCTATGTATACCCCTGCTAGTTAGTGTACAAAGATGACTGATCTGGAGATCTTCACTAGTTGTCTTGAAGCTCAATTAGCACCCTAAGTCACATCACAGAGGTGATGTTTGGGTAATGCAAGCAATACTCTCTTTGGCTAATAAAATGCTATGGTTGATATTGGTTGCAGCATATAGGGGTTTAACTATCTGGGATTGGAGTTATGTCTGATTCAGGTTTTTGCAGTGAGCGTCAGTTATATGAAGCTGTTATGTACTGATACTACTTCCAACCGTGGCATATATATTGTGGATGTTGGCAAGGGTTAATAACTACATGTAACTATTGCACACTCCTCTAGGGTAAAATATTACACAACTTCAATGGAATCCAACAATCTGTCCATGGACTACATGGAAATTTCTCTACAGATTACTTACACCCATGACCTACCATCACAGAGGGATGTCAACTATACCGAATTGTCTATGATTAATTTATATAAACTCTCCTAGCGCCTCCTGGATTTAGCTTGTTTGGAACATTGCCAGGGGAGTTATTTAAAACCAGATTTGGTGATCTGCCAAATCACAATGTGTGACATTCAATGTGAGACTGGGTACACACAGACTCTATTCATGAGAGACGCCTGAAACTGAATTATTTTTTAAAGAAAAGTGAGACAACTTTCTTATACAGTATACTTTTAGTTCCTTAATATATACAGTATATTTTTTAACTGTAAATTTTTATTAAAGTTTTTAAATTTTTAACAAATGGCCGCGAGTCCGAACAATCAACTACTGTACATTCAAAAACGACATACAGTAAATAATAAGGAGACGGTAGAAAGGCTACAAAGACAAAATAATGTGAGGTGGAGCAAAGGGAAAATCTACCTCTAGTGGTGTAACACCCAATTGTATAATGAAGCATTGAATACTAATTTTGAAATATACATAGGAACAATTATTCCCAAACTCTGTATTAACTAGATCCAGCAATCAGTATTCAGAAAATTAACATAGGAAAATTATATTGGATAATATAAAATGTACCTCACATGAAAGGAGAAAAGGACAAGACACACACATAGAGGGTAGGGGAAGGGGAAGATACAGCTTCCAAAATAGAAATAGAGTAAGAAAGGCCTAACCATTTCTCTGAGTCCAGTAATAATCCCAAGGGGCCCAAACAGCATTGAATCCATCCACTCTCGTCCCCATAAGAGCTGTCATGTATTCCATACTACGAATGTCTGCTATGCTATTTAATAAGTGCTGATGCCAAGGAGGGGAGGTCTATTTCCAGTGAAGGGCTATCAAACACCTTGCCGCTGTAAGGATATGTAGCAAAAGTTTGGTTGAATTTTTGCCTATCCCCATAGGGGAAACATTTAGTAAATATACTTTATAATCGGGTCAAGCCCCACCTCGAAATAAAGAACCCTACTAATTAAAACTCTCAATTCGTCACAAAAACTCATGATCTCGGGACAAGACAAAAAAATATGGTCTTGTGTGTCCACCTCAGAACCGCAATGCCAACACAGGTTTGAGAACTGAGGGATCAATCTGTGGAGGAGGTCAGGTGTATGGTACCAGAATATTAGTATTTTGTACTGATTTTGGCTGCTTTTTCCCAAATGATCTGCCTACACTGGGATAGACTCCCATCTGCTCATGTAGGAATGCTTTACTTGTTGCCCTTCCTGAGGAAAAAATAGAATCCTATATATGTTCCTTAATATTTTAAAGATCTCTACTTGTTGAATATGGACTGAACATTCTTGTTCACTTGAGGTTTTGTTATTTTTCCAGTGTAAGCAGTCCTCTGTGAGCTAAACACATTGGTTGATAGCAGTAGCGTAGCTGCCTGGGGGGAAGAGGGTACGGTCATTCCAGGCCCCTGATTTGGAGGTGCCCTGTCACTCTTAACTATATCGGCATGTGCAGCACGAAGATACAGTTAAAATCTGGGATAGATCAGGGACACACAGACTCCATGCACTATTGTTATGTAGGCCACAAGTCACTTTATGCCTGCGGCCTGCAGACTGGCAGGTTCCAGTTGAGCAACATGATTACGTCATCGAGCCGCGGCACACACAGGACGTCAGAGTCCCAATGCGATTACATCACCATGTTGGTGGGCCTGGGATATTCTGCTGGATTTGCTGCGGTTAAGTGAGTATGTGATGTTTATTTTTTTATCTTAATATTGACTGGGGGCTACTAAGGGGGATCCTCATACATAGTAGGGGCTACTAGGGTTGTCCTTATAGATAGTGAGGGCTACAAAGGAGGCCCTCATACATAGTAGGGGATAACAAGTGGGCTCTCCTACAGAATGGGGCCTAGTAAGGGGGCCCTCCTACAGAATGGGGACTACTAAAGGGGCCATCATGCAGAATGGGGGCAATTAAGGGGACATTATACAGTGTGGAGGCTATGATACAGCACAGGGGCTACTAAAGGGGCCATGATACAGTTTGAAGGCTACTAAGGGGACCATGATACAGAATGAGGGCTACAATGGAGACTATCATACACTGTGGGGATTACTGTGGGTGCCATCATACCGTGTGGGCACTACTCTGTGGGCATCATACCGTGTATAGGAATCTGTGGAGACATCATACTTCTAGAGGGGAGCTGTGGGCTCACCATATTGTGTATAAGGGAGCTGTAGGCCCATTATGTTGTGTATAGAGTAGCTATGGGGAAATAATACTGTATATAGGCTAGTTGTGGAAATGTCAAGCTGTGTACAGGTAGATGTGATTACATCATACTGTGTAGAGGGGAGCTGTGGGCCCATGATATAGGGGAACTCTAAGGATATCCTGTGTATAAGAGAGCTGTGAGCTCATCATATTGTGTATAGGGGAGCTGTACATAGGGGGACTCAGGGGACATGTTAAGTGAGTGACTCGCCCCCAGAGGCCATGGGGTACTCGGTGCCGGGGCCGTTGACTTCAATGGGAGATGTCACAGTGGCGGTGACCCGGTCCGTGGCCTCAGGCGGTCAATGTAAAAGGGGTAGAGTGATGGGAATAAAGTTGTTGAGATGATTCGTGATGCCACCTGTGATTTCTGGTCAGTTTGACCAGCGCTGCAGGGTTGCTTCTCTGGGACAGATGGTGTGGTGCAGCAATGATGTTCAAGCTCCCCACAGGTGGAGCTGTAGTCCCAGGGCAGTGTAGATGAGGTTGGCAAGTGGGGAGATGGTGTAAAGAAGTAGATGTAGCAGAGCTGGGGGTAAGGCGCAAGAATAAGTGGAGGACACAAGGGCATGTAGTTCCAAGGTTTTACTCACAGTCTGGTGCACACAGATGCCCGCTTCGGTGCCGTGTCCTCCAGGTCTGGGGCTCAGCCAACTCCCAGGCAAGGTAAAGTACACCTTTCCAGCACTCCTCCAACATGTGCCTTCTCTGAACATCTCCACACTAGCGCCTAATCTGAAGTACTTGTAGTTGCGTATTAAACTCAAGTTCCTCCTTCTTGATGTTATTTAGAACTATACTTGTACGGCAGACAGCTGTAGCCTGCTTCGGGGACTCCTTGCTATCATGTCCCGGCTCACCCACGTTGCTGTTGTGCCCCCAAGTCTTAGATGGGAATAAAGTGGTGATGACTTCTATTCCTCCGGTTTCTGCTGCAGGAACATCAGTATCCATACAACCTCTGGGACCGGACCCCGGCCATGCGCTTTAAATTTTTCACTCTGTTTCATTGCAGCCATTCGGTAAATTCAAAAAAATTCATTTTTTTCTCATTAATGTACACTCTGCACCCTGTCTTGACTGAAAAAAACCCCAGAAATGGAGACATTTTTGCAAATGTATTAAAAAAGAAAGACTGAAATATCACATGGTCATAAGTATTCAGACCCTTTGCTCAGTATTCAATAGAAACACCCCTTTGAGCTAGTACAGCCATGAGTCTTCTTGGGAATGATGCGAAAAGTTTTTCACACCTGGATTTGAGGATCCTCTGCAATTCTTCTCCAGTTCCATCAGGTTGGATGGTGAACATTGGTGGACAGCCATTTTCAGGTATCTCCAGAGATGCTCAATTTGGTTTAGGTCAGGGCTCTGGCTGGGCCAGTTAAGAAGTGTCACAGAGTTGTTCCGAAGCCACTCCTTTGTTATTTTAGCTGTGTGCTTAGGGTCATTGTCTTGTTGGAAGGTGAACCTTCTGCGAAGTCTGAGGTCCAGAGCACTCTGGAAGAGATTTTCATCCACGATATCTCTGTACTTGGCCGCATTCATGTTTCCTTCTGTTGCAACCAGTCGTTCTGTCCCTGCTGAAAAACACCCCATAGCATGATGCTGCCACCACCATGTTTCACTGTTGGGATTGTATTGGGCAGGTGAAGAGCAGTGCCTGGTTTTCTCCACACATACCGCTTAGAATTATCACCAGAAAGTTCTATTTTCATCTCATCAGACCAGAGAATCTTATTTCTCATAGTCTGGGATTCCTTCATGTGTTTTTTTTTTTTTTTTTAGCAAACTTTCATATGTCTTGCACTGAGGAGAGGCTTCAGTCAGGCCACTATACCATAAAGACTCAACTTGTGGAGGGCTGCAGTGATAGTTGACTTTGTGAAACTTTCTTCCATCTCCCTACAGCATCTGAGGAGCTCAGCTACAGTGATCTTGGGGTTCTTCTTTACCTCTCTCACCAAGGCTCTTCTCCCATGACTGCTCAGTTTGGCCAGGTCTAGGAAGACTTCTGGTGGCCCCAGACTTCTTCCATTTAAGGATTATGGAGGCCACTGTGCTCTTAGGGACCTTGAGTACTGCAGAAATTCTTTTGTAACCTTGGCTAGATCTGTGTCTTGCCACAATTCTGTCTCTGAGCTCCTTGGCCAGTTCCTTTGACCTCATGGTTTTCATTTGATCTGACATGCACTGTGAGCGGTGAGGTCTTATATTAGACAGGTGTGTGCCTTTACAAATCAAGTGCTATCAGTTTAATTAAACACAGCTAGATTCCAAATAAGGAGTAGAACCATCTCATGGAGCATAACAAGGAAAAGGACAGCATGTGACTTAAATATGAGTGTCTGAACAAAGGGTCTGAATACTTATGACCATGTGATATTTCAGTTTTTCATTTTTAATAAATTTGCAAAAATGTCTACATTTCTGTTTTTTTTCAGTCAAGATGGGGTGCAGAGTGTACATTAATTAGAAAAAAATGAACTTTTTTGAATTTACCAAATGGCTGCAATGAAACAAAGAGTGAAAAATTTAAAGGGGTCTGAAATCTTTCTGTACCCACTGTAGGGGCACGCAGGGTATTGTGAGTGTCAAAGGGGTACACTGGGAAATATTACTTTCTAGGGGGTAAATTGTGGCACTGTTTTCTAGGACTCTTGCACAGGGCATTAATATTTTGTAGAGGACAATTGGCAATTTTCCCACTTGATGGCACACAGAGGGCATTTTACTTTGTAATGGACACAGTAGTGGGCATAACTATGTGAGGCACTAAGAGGAGCACTTTTTTTGTTCCACACAGCAGGTGAAGTAATAGGAACACATAAGGCAGTAGCTCAGCATTGGGGTATCAGCAGGATGAAGAGTTTGTGCAGGTTGGGAATAGATGGGGACAGTACTGGAAATATGAGACGTCAAATAAACTTCATACTATCAGCTTGATACTTTTACATTTTCTCTTTTTTGTGTGCTTTTTTTCCCAGTACTCGTTTTATAAACCTGTGTATTTATAGGGTGTATTCACTAAGATTGTTCAGGGAACTGCTAACTTTAAATAGGACACTGCCCATCCCTCAATACTGCCGTTCAAAGGTCTTAGCAGCCATAAGTGGCTGATACAATGTGTAACAGTAATTTTCTATAACCACAGAAGAAATAAAATCGAGTCAGAGTGAAATTCCTTAGAGAATACATTTGTAAAAAAAACTGGATGGATTTACCTGTGTTCCTTGCAAAATTAATTATTGTATACGTCCTGCCAACACAAAGCTGACATGACTCATTTAAAGAGAACCATTCACTAGTTAGAGCATGGTAAACTGGCCACATCATGGAATAGTGGCTACAGAGCTGAGTAAAGCATAGTTTTCATTTTTAATTTCTCCTCTCCATTGTGGAGATATTAGCTTGTAAAATTCAGATTTTAACCATAGATTTTTCTCTGGGGGTGTGCACTTCTTCCTCTGCATGAGGTTGACCAATCAGAAGCAGGGGCAGCAACAAACTTGGGGAAAAAAAGAACACGCCCTTCTCTCCTCACCAATCCCTGCAGCTATTCCGATCTTTTATAAAACGATCAATGTCTGTAGCCACCACTAGGGGGAGCATAAAATCTTTTTGCATATTGGAGGTTAACAGTATGCAGAAAGTACTTAAAGGGAACCTGTCAGCTGTTTTGGCCGCTATAAGATGCGGTCACTGCCTTTCAGGGCTTATCTACAGCATTCTATAATTCTGTTGATAGGCCCCTGGTTCGACCTGAAAGATAAGAAAAATATGTTTAATTTTACTCACCCGGAGGTCGGTCCAGTCCGATGGGTGTTGCAGGTCCGGGTCCGGCACCTCCCATCTGTCACGGGGTTACCGTGACAGAACAGAGCCAGAAGACCGCAGCGTATGATGGCTCCTGCTTCGCTGCTGAGAAGTACCACTTCTCCGGCGTATTAAAGGTGTTTGTTTTCTTGCAGCAGGACAGGGGTTAATCGGCCACGAGGAAATCCCTGCTTGCAGCTGTGCTTGGTTAACCACTCCTCTTTCCTATAAAAGCCAGGTCTGCTGGCCAGGTCTTTGTCTGAGTTATCACTTTCTACAAAGATCTGGAGAGGGAGAAGCTGGTATTTGGAGCGCTGGAGGAGTTTATTGTTCGACTGTTGCTTGGTTTGTACGCTTGGAGATTCCTCATCCTTACCTGCTTTATATTCTCCCCCCATCCTTCACACCCTGGTGTATACCTCTGTTGTTTGTGAGAGTATTATTTTTGAGTGGAATTTTCTTTTACCCTTGTCTCGTTCCCCTGTCTGTTTGGTGTACTTCGGTACACGGTAGCGCCTCTCTTCCCTGGGTGGGGGAAGGTGTCAGACGCAGGGCTAAAGCTAGGGGACAGGGCTAGGGCGAAGGCCCCAGCATCCTCGCCATCTGAGGTATCCCAGGGAACATGGCGAGTTAGGTTGCCCCCTTGTGTCTGGGCCAGGAAAGGTGCCCCTAGTCCCAGTTTACTCGCCAGCCCAATCGTGACACCATCTTCTTGCGATACCGCCCTCCTGTTGCTTCATCGCTCCTCGGCATCGCGCTCCTGCGCAGGCGTACTTCTCTGCCTTGTTGAGGGAAGAGCACTGTACTCCAGTGCGCAGGCGCTGGGAAAGGTCAGAGAGGCCCAGTGCCTGCGCACTGCAGGAAACTGCTCTGCCCTCAACAGGACAGAGAAGTACACCTGAGCAGGAGCGCGATGCTGGGAAACGATGAACCAACAGGAGGGCGGCATCGCAAGAAAATGGAAGGCATTGGACCCAGACTTGCGACACCCATTGGACTGGACCACACCAGACCGCCCCCTGTAGGAGTATAATAAAACTTATTATTCTTATCTTGCAGGTCGGACCTGGGGCTTATCTACAGCATTATACAGGGTGGGCCATTTATATGGATACACCTAAATAAAATGGGAATGGTTAGTGATATCAACTTCCTGTTTGTGGGACATTAGTATATGGGAGGGGGGAAACTTTTCAAGATGAATGGTGACCATAGCAGCCATTTTGTAGTCAGCCATTTTGGATCTAACTTTATTTTTTCCAATGGGAAGAGGGTCATGTGACACATCAACCTTACTGAAAATTTCACAAGAAAAACAATGGTGTGCTTGGTTTTAACGTAACTTTATTCTTTCATGAGTTATTTTCAAGTTTATGACCATTTATACAATGGATTGGTGGATTGGTTGTCGTGAGCCAGTTGAATGGGGTCATCTTAAGGCAATTGTCTATGCTGTGAAGCTACGAGATGTGCAGCATCTGAAACAACGGATACTGGAAGCCTGTGCTAGCATTTCTTTTGCGGTGTTGCAATCAGTGTGTCAAGAGTGAGAAAAGAGGGTTGCATTGACAATCCAAAACAATGAGCAGCACTTTGAACACATTTTATAAGTGGTCATAAACTTGTAAATAACTCATGAAAGAACAAAGTTAGGCTAAAACCAAGCACACCATTGTTTTCCTTGTGAAATTCTCAAAAAGTTTTCACATGACCCTTTTCCCATTGAAAAAATAAAGTTGGATCCAAAATGGCTGCCATGGTCACCACCCATCTTAAAAAGTTTCCCCCCGCCCATATACTAATATGCCACAAACAGGAAGTTGATATCACCAACTATTCCCATTTTATTTAGGTGTATCCATATAGTAGAGCTCTCTCGATACGATGGATTGGTACTGGTCGGAATGAAGGCAAAATGATGTCCTCATGAAGATGAAAAGAGAAAAAACTTTTGGAAGAAAAGATGGCGACATCCTCAAAATTGCCTTGTCTTGGTCACAAAACACCAGGAACGAAGGTCGGCAGGATAGAGCCGCCAACTCAGAGACTCGTCTGATTGATGTAATTGCCACTAGGAGAAAACCACCTTCCAAGCAAGAAAGGTTAGAGGCACGTCCTGCAGTGATTCGAAAGGGGGTTAATGTAGAACTCCGAGGACCAAGTTAGGATACCATGATTCCAGCAGTATGTTATAGGGAGGTGCCACGCAGGAAACTACCTGAATGAACGTCTTTTCCTGGTGGAAATCTTGCGCTGGAATAGAACTGACAAGGCTGAAAACTGTTCTTTGAGCAAACTAAGTGCGAGACCCGACTCTAATTCAGATTGCAGGAATTCCAAGATGGAAGGAATGGAGAACACCAGAGGAGATCATATATGGGCCTTGCTCCATGAGAAGAAGGTTCTCCAGATGCGATGAGAAATGCACATGGACACGGGTTGCCTAGCACTAATCATGGTGGAGATTACAGAATGAGAGGATCCAGCTTGGGCTAAAAAAAACAAACAAACAAAAAAAAAACAGGATTCAACGGCCCTGCCATCAAAGACAGGACCCCAGAGTTCTGGTGATAACCCTGCAAAAGTAGAGCCATGCGATCTAGTAGACGGCAGGGAACATCGGCGACAAGTTGAACTAGTTCCGTGTACCATACCCGGTGCGGTCAGTCCGGCGCGACTAGGAACACTGGTACCCCACTTTGTTCCAGTGTTCTCGATAACCTTTAGGCGTAAAAGAAGAGGGGGAAATATGTACGGGACCCGAAACTGATGCCACGGCAGAACCAGAGTGGCTGCTCCGATGGCGCATGGATCTTGTGATCGGGCAATGCACAGGGGAACCTTGTTGTTTAGCCTCGACGCCATGAGATCCCCAACCGGAGACCCTCAGTGACAACAAATCTGCTGAAAGACTCCCGGATGAAGAGACCATCCTCCCGAGGCAAGGCTCTGGTGACTTAGAAAAGTCCGCCATCCAATTCACTACGCCCGGGATGTAAGTCGCCAGGATGGCCGAATGGTTGCTCTTGGCCCAATGGAGGATGTGACTCACTTTGAGCCTGGCCGCCAACTGCAGGTACGCCCTTAACAGTTGATATACACTTCAGCCGTGGCATTATCGAATTGGATCCTGGTGGGGTGACCTGCGAGGAGATGATGAAAACTGAGTAGGCCAGCCTGGTCGGCCGCATCTGCAAACTATTAATGTAGAGACACGACACTCGAATGGACCAACGCCCTTGTGCCCTGTGGTGGCGAAACACCTGCACCCCAGCCAAGAAGACTGGCATCGATGGTCCTCTAATCAACGCACTGGGAGAAATGACTTTCCTTGGTTCAAAGAGGAATTCAGCGTCCATCACCTGAGGGTCTGCCTGACCCACAGAGACAGATGGAACCGACGGTCGAGAACAGGTTCCTGAGCCGGTACTGGAGAAGACTGTTCAAGTTTATTTTTCCCAGCCCAGGCGATAAGGTGTATCCACCGTGATACTTACAGACCCACTGCAGGCTGGAAGGGACAGGCCCTTGATCAATGGGTCATCCACATGCGAATGTACCACCACTCCCCGAGCGAGAAGAATGGCTATGACAGCAGCCATGGCCCTGGTGAAGACTCTGGTGGTGGTGGCGAGGCCAAAGGGCAAAGCAATGAACTGAAGATGTCCTCCCGCGAACTGCAAAGCGTAGGAAACTGTTGGTTGGGAGGAGAGATTGGAATGTGAAGATAAACATCCTTGATGCTGATGGACGCCAGAAAAACTCCCCTTTTTCCATGGAGGCGGCGGAGAGATTCCATTCTGAAGTGCCGTACCTAGACAAATCGTGTCTAACAGCATTAGGTCCAGTATGGACCGCTGTCGGGGAAGAGGACGAAGGCTCTAGCTTGTATCTGGAGGACCCCAGCTGTCTGACCCACTCGTCGTGGACGACCGAGAGTAGGCATGACGGACGAAAGTAAACGGCCACCTAATTTGTCGGTGCCCGCCGGATGCCGCAACGAGTCCTTGTGTAGAGGATTTAAGGGATCTGGCTCCCTTAGTCCCAGACGTCCTTGCCCTGGATTTCCAGGTGCGGTTAGGGCTGTATGAGACCTGGGAACCTCTGTTTCCACGCGGAGACCACTAGGATTCAGAAGAGAAGGTTGTAGAGGACCGACTGGAATTGTTGATTCCGAAATGGCTATGCGGCCTTTGTTGAGGAAGGGATTTACTGTTCCCTTCGGTAGCGTAAGATATGAGCTGGTCCAGTTTCTCTCCAAATAAGCGATCTGTCTGGTAAGGCAGAGAGGTTAACGATCTCTTGGAAACAGAATCTGCTCGCCAATCTCGGAGCCATAGGGCCCTTCTGATGGAGATTGCATCTGCTTGTGCAGCGCAATAGACCACCTCTAAAGAAGCGTTAACTCCAAAGATTGCTATCCTGAATGGTTGTGTCCTCGGCCTGGTCAACACCTCTGCCCAAGAGACTATAGCCTTAGCCACCCACGTCACGGCAAAAGATGGAAAGAGTGCCGCTCCAGAAGCCTCAAGACTGAGCGAGCAAGGTAGTCAATTTGACGGTCAGTGGGGTTTCTGACTGAGGAACTGTCAGATAAGGATAGGAGCGTTTTGGATGCAAGACGCGATACAGTGAGTCACTGAAGGGGATTGTAGCCAATCCTACATTAGATCTGAGCAAAAGGATATTTAGCCTCAATAGGCTGTTGACCTGAGAATCTGGCCGATCCTTTTGTCTCCAGACAATGTCCTGAAACTCAGTATGACTGGCAACTCGCGATGACGTCGCGCGAATGACCGCGAGACTTCGCGATCCCGCGAGAACGGACGTCATCGCTCGCAAAGGCTTACTGGGACCAGGAGCGTGGAGAGAGGCGGGAAGGCTGTGCGGGACGTCGGAAGGTGAGAATAACAATATTTTTTATTTTAAATTCTATTTTTTACAGGGATATGGTACCCAAAGCCTGGAGGACAGTCTCCTCTCCTCCGGACCGTGGGTACCATCCGCAAATGTTCTGCTTACTTTTCGCATGGTGTGCACAGCCACATGCGGAACGTAAGCAGAACAATGCATTCCTATGGGTGCGGGATCGCTGCGATTCCGCAAAATTAATGAGCATGCTGCGTGTTTTACCGCGAAGCAATTCCGCCACGGTAAAAACCGCAGCATTAGCACAGCTTTGCGGAATCCCATAGGAATGCATGGGATGCTTATTTTTCGCGTTTTCGCTGCAAAATCGCGCGGTAAAAAACACCGCAAAAACACCACGTGTGAACTCAGCCTAAATCAGCTTTCAGTTCCACTGCCGCTGCAGTGCTTCCAATTTTCCTGCAGCAACGATGTCACTATTATATTTCATTTGACCACTGCAGCCAATCTCTGGCCTCAGAGGCCACATATGCCTGCTGAGGCCAGTGATTGGCTGCAGTGATCATTCGAACAATATACATGATGTCATTGCTACAGAACTAATGAGGGGTTTAAGAACAAGTTTTAGTATTTTTGATGGTATCGTTTTGCCTGCTGTTAGACAACATTCATAAATTTTGTACAGCATTATGTACATAGATTAGCATAGAAATTGAGACCTAAAAATAAGAAAGTGTTAAAAGTCAGACCTTCCCTTTAAACTAGCAGAGAAGAAGAAAACCGCAAGGCAGCCGACACATCGTGACATTTCTCATTCACCTGCCTTGTATTTATTTTTTAAAATCATATTTAGATTGAGAAAAATTGTACTAAGAGTCACAAGCCAGAAGAAAACATTTTATTGCCCACTTGGACATTATACGGACAACTATTTTAAAGCAGAAATAGGAGACAGTAAATAACAAGGATATCAGGTGGTTCATCATGAAGGGTCTGTGGATGTCTTCCCGTCCTGCTACTCAATGTGGTCAGACTCTGCTGTGGTTAGCCCTCCATACAGTTTAGATTAAGATTTGCCAAATCAAGGTCATTGGAGGGATCGGAAGACCAACTAGTGTGTATTAGGGCCTCTCTACTCTCCACCCGACATACTGTATAATAGAGATCACTTGTTCTACAAAAATAAGCTGTCAGAGTTGTTCAGGATCTATTTTCTCTGCTGTCTGTATTGAAAAGACATGAACGCTCTTCATTTATATGGTAGAGTCAGGAAAAATAGCTCTTTGCCAAATGAGAATTTAATCATCATATATTCATGACTAATTATAGTCAATAATCTAGAAATTTTAGGAATAACAGGTGCATGAAATGACAATTGATGCATATTTTCTTAGGCACAAATAGTTAGTGGGCACCAGTCATCCTCTGTCATAGGATAACCAGGGCAGAAAAAAGGAAACAGTGTCTCCTTACCAAAACAAAGAGACATTTGAAAAATTATATCTGTGGTATCGGCATCGTAAAAGATCATGTGGCTTCGAAACAAATCCAAGCAGACTCCAATCCTCGTAGGAGAAGAGTTGTATCTTAACGTCTCGCAAATGTTTCCGATGCCATAATATACATTTTCTCCTTGCTTACGTAAGATCCAATAGCCATTTGATGACTTCAAATCCCATAAGCCCTTGCGTTCCACTGACTCCTTGACAACACCTATCAGCCAATTACTTTTATTTCCTACATTTACTTCCCAGTAGTGCCGACCGGACTTAAATCCTGGAGTCCCCAAAACATATAACCCTGGCTCAAAACATTGTGAATTTACTTTTATCGTTTGGGGAGTTAGCGCAAATCTCACTTGTTTGAAGTCTGGGGACAAGGCAAGATTCGGATGAGCAGTTTGAGGATCCAAGAGAATTGGTTCTGGGACTGGTTTCACCATATGCATCATCTGTTTTGATGTTCGGAGGTGCAAAGGAGGCTCGGCTACATCTAGTTCTTCAGGTCTACCCAGAGTCTTCAACATATCTTCAAAGACACCGAGTTGGTCTTTTGCTTTTGTACTTTGAATATGTTCCATAAGGTGAACCAGTTGTAATGCTTTCTCCTCCAACCTCAGAATGGTTTGGTCTTCTTGTTTCTTACTTTCGGCCACCATCATCTCTTCCTCCATTTCCAGTAAGTGATGACAATCACGGATGATTTTACTAAGATTTGAGCAATATAGAACATGGTTCTTTTGCATCATGGTAATATTGTTGCGAATGTTACTGACTGTTTGCCACGACAACATCTGCATATGAGAAAGTTGGAGTTTGATATTGCTTATGCATTGCTTCGTCACCTCTGGTGTTGGCTGAATGACTTCACCGTTGATTCTGGTTGCAGTAACAAGTGCATCACTCTTTGTCTACACAGAGAAGGACATAATTTCCTGTTAGGAAGCTTCATTTTACCATATCAATCGAGAGTCTCTGATATATATATAATGTATTTATTAGTCCAAAATAATGTTGATGTAATTATGAGCTATAAAAGGAATTTCTCACCAGGTTTTTGCCCCATCTGAGAGCAAAATGATGTATGGGCAGAGAACATGAGTCCAGCTATGTATCGCTTATTGGGCTCCTTGCTGCAGTTTTGATAAAATCTTTATTTTATCTGATGCAGATCTGCTAGTTCTCTGAATTCTGAGATCTGTATAACCCCACCCACACCACTGATTGGAAGCTTTCTGTGTACACTGTGCATAGTCAGACAGCTGCCAATCAGTGGTGGGGGTGTGGTTATGCTAGATAATGTCACATCACGGTTTCGGTTTCTAGTTTAAAAACTGGTGACAGGTTCCTTTTAAGAGAGCAGTTATATTCTAAATTTCACCTAAAGTGTAACTACACCTCAAACGTGACCAATCTTCTCAACCCTAATATGTAGTAACTAGATGGAGGCCCAATGCTATCGCATCGCGATGGGGGCAGGCTTTGCAGCATTGAGAATCCCCCATGTGCTCACCCACCTATGCACTCTCTCTTTCCCCATGTGCTGACTTCTCCTGTCTGTGCTCTCTTCTTTGACCTTTCTACCCCATGTGCTATCCCCCTTGTCATGTTTCTGCGGTAACTTGGATAGCTGTCCTTTTCTTTGATGGTATATTCTTGGTATTTTTTTTATGTTGACGTTGATATTTGCTTTTTAAAGGTGGTTTTCCATGAACGAAAGTTCATTTTAAAAATTGTCTGTGTCTGACCGTGTACAGAACATACCACAGCTCCTGGGAAGGGGAGGTAGCAAAAGACAATACTGACATTACAGCAGGGGATCGCAGAGGATACATTTTGTGAGGTAAAATATTTTTTAAAACAGTCAGTGAAATATTTTACTTCACAAAATGAATCCACTGTGATCCCCTGCTGTAATGTCAGTATTGTCTTTTGCATCCTCACCTGCACAGGAGATGTGGTATGCTCCGTACATGGTCAGACACAGTCAATTTTTAAAATGAACTTTCATTCGTGGGAAAATCCCTTTAATGTGACCGTCTTCCCCTGCCTGTAGATACGTCGCGCATCTGCCGCCGGGATCAGCCAAATGATTCACTGCACCTGCGCGTAATTCGTGCAGGCGCAGTAAATCAGACCGCCGCCATCTTTGTGCAGACAGAAAGCGGTGGTCACATTAAAACTGCGCATGCGCTTCTCCTGTACAAAGATGGCGGCAGTCAGTGAATCATTCAGCTGCATGTTTGCAACGGTGTTCTGCTGGTGGTACCGCGCAAGAGGCTGCGTATGTGACTGAGTGTGAGAGTGTGAATGTGACTGTGTGTCTGGTGCGTACAGCTTATAGAGTGTGTGTCTGTGTGTATGTGGTGCGACGGCGTTCCGCTGGTGGTACCGCACAACAGGTTGGTACCAGCAGTAGTTTCCATATTGAGACACCCATCACTTGGGGGTCCCAATATGGCGGTCGGAGAACTTCCTCCGCTTGGAATTCTGGCATACGGTGACATCTGGACAGAACAGGAAATGAAAACATTACAAGGCAATTATATCAATAGATTGTGGGTAACCTCTTTGTTTTCTCGAGGTCTCTAGTTTCTGGGAAACAGCAAGTATCTGTCTGACATTAACTCCTGTCATCCATGAATTCTCTCTTGGGGCTGCCTTCAGTAGCTTATGGGCCCCAATGGAGAGTCTCCATCAGGAACCTCCCAAAACTCAGATCTTTAACCCCTTAATGACCGGCGATACACCTTTTAACGGTGTCAGTTAAGGGTACTTATTCCTCAGTGCCACTTTTTAACGGCGCTGAGAAACAAGGTTATAGTGCCCCACAGCGTCAGAAAATATCCAGGGTCTCGGCTACCATGGGTAGTCGAGACCCCAGAGAACTTGATTCGGGTCGGTTTTCTTAACGGCGAAAACAAAAAAAAGTCAGATTTTTCAATTTTTCTGTTAGGGTTAGGGTTGGGCTAGGGTGGGGTTTGAGTTAGGGTTGGGGCTAGGGTAGGGGTTAGGGTTGTGTTGAGGTTAGGGATGTGTTGGGGTTAAGGTTGTGTTGGGGTTAGGGTTGTGTTGGGGTTAGGGTTGTGGTGTTGGCGTTAGGGTGGTGTTGGCGTTAGGGTTATAGTTGGGATTAGTGTTAGGGGTGTGTTGGGGTTGGGGCTGTGTTAGGGTTGGAGTTAGAATTGGGGGGTTTCCACTGTTTAGGTACATCAGGGGTCTCCAAATGCGACATGGCAGCCATCATTGATTCCAACCAATTTTGCATTCAAAAAGTCAAACGGTGCTCCCTCCCTTCTGAGCCCTGCCATGCGCCCAAACAATGGCTTTCTCCCACATACGGGGTATCAGCGTACTCAGGAGAAATTGCATAACAAATTTTGTGGTCCATTTTCTCCTGATACCCTTGTGAAAATAAAAAAAAGTTTGGTTCCAAAGTAAATTTTTGGGGAAAAAAGTAATATTTTTTCCTTCCACATTGCTTTAGTTCTCATGAAGCACCTTAAAGATTAATAAATCTTGAATGTGGTTTTGCGCACCTTGAGCTGTGCAGTTTTTAGAATGGTGTTACTTTTCGTTATTTTCTGTTATATTGACCCCACAAACTCACTTCAAATGTGACGTGGTTCCTAAAAAAAAATGGTTTTGTAAATTTTGTTGTAAAAATGAGAAATCGCTGGTCAACGTTTAACCCCTACAAACCCTTAATGGGAATCTGTCACCTCATTTTCGCACTGTATGTAAATTAGTTGGGTCCGGTCTGATGGGCGGTGTTTTTGCTCCTTCCCTCCACCCCTCCTTGGCCGCTGTACGCAATATTTCAGGTCATTTCCGTAGTTCTCGTCCATATTTCGTGCGTGCGCATTGCAATCTCCACTTGCAAATGCCCAACTGCGGGCAAAGCCAGAAAAAAGTAGTTCGCATGCACTGGAAGTACTATGTCCCAGAAGTATTTCGCTGCCATTTCTGTGTTCCGGGACATAGTTCACCGGTGCATCTACGTTTTGCCAAATTTGCATTTTTTCATAAATAAACACAAGTCAAATCGAAGAAATTTTACTACTAACATGAAGTTCAATATGTCACAAAAAACAGTCTCAGAATCGGTGGGATCCGTTGAGGCATTCTAGAGCTATAACCTCATAAAGTGAAAGTGGTCAGAATTGTAAAAAGTGGCTTGGTCATTAAGTACCAAATTGTCTCAGTCACTAGGAGGTTAATAGCAATAGCCTTTTCATATGGGGCAAATGGACCCTTGGACTTCCCGGGTCTCTAGGGCTCAGGTGCGATTGTAACCCCTGTGCCTATTATAGTTACACCTCAGGATGCTTTATATCACCTGGTCACATAGAGGATCTCCCCGAGCGGTTTCTCAAGTGCAGCTGACATTAAGAAAACCCACCTCCTTCCATTCCTCTCATTGCACAGATAAGTGCTAGACTGAATCTCTATCTGTCTAGTACAGGAAAGATATATATCTTTGCACCTTGTTAGCCAGTAGATGGAAATATATTAATATTTGTCTGTCTAGTATGAAGCCTAATCTGGTATCAAGGACCAAATGTTTATTGGTTGATTAGGCTGGGGTCACACTGCGTTAATGCAGCCCGTTTAATGGATTGCGTTACACCGCAGCATAACGCGATGTAACGCAATCCGTTAACACTGACATTCACTCCCATTAGGAGCGCATTGCTAGCGCATGCCATAAATCGGCATGCGCTAGCGATGTGCCGTCATTCTGTGACGGACCCTCGGACTCGGGCTGCAGCGTCCGGGGGTCCGTCACTGCTAGCGCAGATGAAGCATCTACGCTAGCGCGCTCACATAACGTGATTGCGTTATGTGAGTACCGTTAATGCAGTCCGTCAACGCTATGCGTTGAGCGGACTTCATTAACGCTATGTGAACCTGGCCTTAGTGACATGTGCAACAGACCAAATTCTTAAACCTTATTCATTTTTTTTCTCTTTCAATTTTTATCCAAAATTTGAGAAAGAAAAAATGTGTAGTTCAGTGTGGGGTTGTCCCAATTTGTATGTTTAAAAGATATACGCAGGCTACAGTATGTCATAAATGTTCGATATTTGATAGGTCCATTATTGAGATGAGCATATACCTTCAGAACAGGGCCCCACGTTGCAGATAGCAAGGCATGTGCAGTGCGTTTCCTTTCATTTTTATGAGAGGTCATGCCGCCATGTAGTGATTAATTGTTGAGATAGATGGGACATGCATTTTTTAGAGATTTATGGCATAAATTTTCTCTTCAGACTTTCTGATGCAAATACAAGTAGGTATTTAATGTGTCATCAGGATTTTAAAACAGAACAGAAATCAGACAATTATGTCCATCTTCAACCTAGATGGAGCTTGGGTTTCGAGACACGAGAATGTTCATAGATTTTTTCTTAATACCTTTGATGATATACATAGGAGACACATACCCTTAACAGCTACTGTTCAGTTCTATAAATACATTCATTCCTATTTTCCAGCGTTTCCAAAATAGAAATTCATAAAAACTTATTTGCGTCTCCTAAATGCTGAAGTCAATACTAAAATACTAAATACTGAAGTGAAGTTATGATTCTTAGCCTACTGACATCTGTATCTAGGGCCTCCATCAGAGCATTACTGTCCTTACTGGTGTATTTGGACCAGTGAGCAGAAGCAAAGAGGGGGAAGGCAAGGATCCAGTCCAGGCCCCCCTCTTTTGCTTCTTCTCACTGGGCCCCAAGATATAATAGTGTATTATGCACACATCTCACTACAGGGAGCTTTCCTGGAGCTCCACGCCTGTCAAATCAGAATGGCAGCGTAGCTCCAAAGGAGCTCCTTCTGCCTCTTCTTTGACGTGCTGGTGAGGGTGCCTACGCGGTCATGCCATTGCATAGTCACCGGCATGTACGCATGCCTGGATACCAGAAGTGGAACTACAGGGGATTGTATAAGAGGTAAGTTTGAAAAACTTTCTTATTTTTATTTTAATAAAATGAATTACACGGGTGTGGAGAGGAGAAAATGATGATTTATCGAAGGTAGGGAACTGGGGACAGTCAATGATGTATTGAGGTGGGGGCACGAATAATGATGAATTGGGGTGGAGGAGAGCAAATGGTGTACTGAAGGTGGGGGTGGCTAGAGCAAATGATGATGAACTGAAGGTGGTGGAGACTAAATTATGTTGTATTGAAGGTGGGGGAGAGCAAATGATTATGATTTGGGACTGGGAGGGTGGGGAACAGCAAATGATGATGACTTGAGGGAGGGTGGATGGTTAAGAGTCAATAATGATGTATTGAGGGTGGAGAACAACAAATGTTAATGAATTGAGGGTGGGAAGAGTAAATGATGTATTGAGAGTGGGGGGATGGGGACAGTAAATGATAATGAATTGCAGGAGGAGGGTGGAGGACAGCGAATGATGATGAATTGGGGATACGTGGCAGCAGATAATGATAAATTGAGGGAGGGGGGAAGGAAAGTAAATGATGTACTGAATGTGGGAAAGAGCAAATGATGATAAATTGAGGATGGGGGTGGGAGAGAGAAAGAACATGACAATGAATTGGGGTGGAGGGGGGCATGTAAATATAATTAATCAGGGGAGCAGGAGGTACAGAGTGGGGTGCGTTGAGTATGCAGAAGTGTGACTGGTATTGTATTAAGGGACATGACAGTGGCTAATTTATATATTTGGTCGGGAAAAGTGTATATTGTTAGTGGGGGCACAGTGGTGGATTACAATTTATATTTGGAATGGTGGGTTGCATAATAACTAATTATATATTAATGGTGGTTGCACATCTATATTCAGCTGCGTAGTGTAGAAGTTGGGGAAAAAGTGGAGAATGTGCTCTGGAAGTGGTGCTCTAGATAATTGTGTGTTATTTTCTGCAGAGATGAGTCCTGTCCAGAAGAAGTGATGGCGGTCTGCACTGGATGAAGAAGAAAAGCGAAGATGAAGGGCTTCAACTAGAGTGGCCACTGGTGAGTCAGTGTGTAGCCGTACACTTACGCTATACACTACATACTATGTACAGAGCTCCTGTGTATAATGTCACTAGTGAGTCACTATATTACCTGTAGACTGACACTATATGCAGAGCTCCTGTGTATTATGTGACCCGTGATTCCTGTTTTACCTGTAGACCGACGCTATATAAAGAGCTCCTGTGTATAATGTCACTGGTAATCCCGGTATTACCTGGACACTGACACTGTCTACAGAGCGTCTGTGTATAATGTCATTGCTGCTCCCTGTATTACCTGTACACTGACACTATATACAGAGCTCCTGTGTGTAATGTCACTGGTGATCACTATATTACCTGTACACTATAGACAGAGCTCATGTGTATAATGTAACTGATGAGTCACTGTATTATCTGTACACTGATACTATATACTATGTATATAGCTCCTGTGTATAATGGCACTTATAGAAATATTAGTATCTTTTTTTATTAATGATCAGTATAGTAACATTCAGTCACTATGTGGTAGTAATATGCAATCTGGTCATGGTGCGACCGTTTTTGTTCCTTGTTTGTGGTATAATTCGGCCACTATGTGGTGGCAACATGTGGTCTGGTCCTGGTATGACAGTATTTAACCCTTGTATGTGTTATTATTTGGTCACTATGTGATCTAGTCATGGTGTGGCGGTATTTGTTCAGTGTATGTGGTATTATTCAGTTGCTATGTGGTGGTAATATGTGGTCTGATCGTGGTGTGGGAGTATTTGTTCCTTGTATGTGGTATTATTCGGTCACTATGTGGTAGTAATATGTGATCTGGTCATGGTATGGCGGTATTGGTTCCTTGTTTGTGGTATAATTCAGTAACTATGTGGTGGCAACATGTGGTCTGGTCCTGGTATGACAGTATTTAACCCTTGTATGTGGTATTATTTGGTCACTATGTGATCTAGTCATGGTGTGGCGGTATTTGCTCAGTGTATGTGTTATTATTCGGCCGCTGTGTGGTGGTAATATGTGGTCTGATCGTGGTGTGGCAGTATTTATTCCTTGTATGTGGTATTATTCGGTCACTATGTGGTAGTAATATGTGATCTGGTCATGGTGTGGCGGTATTTGTTCCTTGTTTGTGTTATAATTCGGTCACTATGTGGAGGCAACATGTGGTCTGGTCCTGGTGTGACAGTATTTAACCCTTGTATGTGGTATTATTTGGTCACTATGTGATCTAGTTATGGTGTGGCGCTATTTGTTCAGTGTATTTGTTATTATTCGGCTGCTGTGTGGTGGTAATATGTGGTCTGATCGTAGTGTGGCAGTATTTATTCCTTGTTTGTGGTATTATTCAGTCACTATGTGGTGGTAATATGTGGTCTGGTCATGGTATGTTGGTATTTGTCCCGTGCATGTGGTATTTTTGATCATTTTAAAAAATGTATGACACAAAGGAGGAAGAAAAAGACTGGGTTTTTCAATGCATCCGCGCTGACCACACAAGGACAGAAATATTCTTCATGACTTTATTGTGCTGATGCGTTTCATGGCAGAACTGCCACTTCCTCAGGACCAAAGAATTCCTTCCTCCTTTGTGACATTGGTATCTACGGGAGTCTGCAGTGACCACTGGTTCCTTTCACATTCTGCAAGGGGTTGTGACTGTTCACAACCTGTAAAAGGTGAGTGCACTAACCGTGTATTGTCACCCAAAAAAAATCACTTTTATCGCCCTATGTGCGCTCTCTTTCCTTAATTTCCTTAATTAAAAAATGTATGTGACACAATTCCCTTAAAGAAAAATAAATAAAAAAATATACCTAAAAAGATTATTGGGTATTTTAAGAAATTTTTTATAGCTTACAGTAGGACCCGGCCAAAAGAGTCTACCTTGTTGTGGTGGCTTACAAAATCTTTGGCCAAAACAAAAGCTGCCCACTATATATGTGATATGGTGTTCAATGGGAACTGTTAATGAGTCATTGATAAGGACGTGGTGCAGAAGTTGAGTTTTTCCAAGAGTGGAGTGCAGTTCACAGCAAACCAATAGGGAATGAATGGAGAGGTGGTCGACCATCTGCATCACTGCTCTGTTTTAGGCCTCCTTCACATGTCCATGTGGCATGTTTTTTTCACGGATGCTACACGTACCCATTATAATCTATGGTGCTGCACACATGTTCGTGTTTGCACGGACCGTGTGTCTGTGAAAACCACACGGAGACATGTCAGTTTTTAACTCACAGGACAGCTGACAAGGACCAATACAAGTCTATGGGTCGGTATACACGACGTACAGCACACACATGGCATCCGTGTGCTGTCTGTGTTTAACATTGCAAAGTATAGGAGAAGATTTGGAATTCCCGGGAAAAATGTATGTCACACTGATGACATGATGATACCGGTACTCTTTTTTTCTGGTACTGGTATTATACGGACGTGTGAAGGAGACCTTAAAGGGTATAAAAGTCCCCTTTTATAAAGGTTGGTGCAGGTCAAAGCAGTCGCACCCCTCCCAATCTATGAGATATCACCTATCTTGGGGATAGATGATAAACTTTTTTTCACTTGAGAAAAGGTTGCACAGAGGTTGTATAGTAGTGGAAAACCCTTTTAATTTTGATTTTACCTAAAATGGAAAAGGCTGCTTCATTAGTCTTTTGGTAGTCTTGTTTATGAACTTCAAATATTGTGTCACGGTCTCTGTTATTAGCCAGTCGTACCTACCTGACATGATTCTAACTTCCTACAGTATATATATATATACGATGAGGGCCTGCGGACGCCAGTGTCTATCTCAGCTGAAATTTGCCGAGGGCGCACATTCAGATTAAATTTATTGTCGCCCAGAGAAGCGCTGGGTCTCTGCACCACAATATACACCATAGGCCAGTCTGAGGCCATCAGCTTACGTCGGCCTGCCAGTCACATGCAACCAGAGCAGTGACGTCGCCCCATAGCAGTGACGTTGCCCATTGTAGACACGTCACAGTCAGCTGCTGTCTCCTGCGTCATCTACAGAAAGGGACGCCATATGTCATGGGAGCAGAGAGTGAGAAGAATGTTTTCTTTTAAGCGCTAGAGAAAAGTAGTGGAACTTGGAGAATTATTAAAAGATGGGGGGCACATTATTACTGGATGGGGAATGGGGACATTATATCAGGATGGAGGTCACTAGCACAGGATGTGGACATTACTACATGTATGTCTTTATAGGATTTAGAATGCTACAAAGGCCATTACATCTGACCAACATGCAGATGAGGGCCAGGGTCCAAATTTTGCATTGGGGACCATTGGACTCTAGTTACGTCACTGCTCTCTAATAAGTATTTTATCTCAACACCTGAGAATACAAATTCAATGGTTTTGTTGTATTAAATGGTAAGAGTTATTTTCTTTACACAGTATAGAAAGTACAATTTGATGTAGAATATTAGTAAATTGAGAACTGGTACCTGGTGATCCTCCTCTGAAATTTTGAGATGGGTGTCCACTGTAGAATCCATAATGCTTTTGGTTATCTGCTGTACTAAGGCAGCTTTGCCTTCTGTATCCTCTGAGAACAATATAAAACATGCCGTATGAGAAATATGATTCTATTTTCAGATCAGCAACGCCTCGAATTCTATTGGCAGTTGTACAAGAGCTTCTCCTTGACGTTTTCGCTAGACTTTGGCATTGGTAAACACCTGACGTGGTACCTAACAAAGGAACAGACTGCCTTCGAAATGCATAGTATTGTCCCGAAATAATACAGCTTCTACACGGACACGAGACGCCTACTCGGCGCTGTCACTGCAGTCGTACAAAAGAATTTGCATATAGTGCCTATGACCAACATCAACAGGTGACTTTTCAGGGTGTTGGCTGATGGAATAACCAGTTTATTACTAAATAAACTGTCAATGTTTTTTTCTAATCTAGTAACCTGCGATTTGTAGCTGCTGTGAAACTCTCCGTAAATCCCGGCCTGCATTAGGGCATGGCTATCTCAGCTCATTCAGATTGGCGGCTGGGTAACATCACTAACTCAACCGAAAAAACAAAATTGAAGAAAATTATATTGCAGAAAATATCTTTACATTTGTACTCAATGCAAGCATGTATATAAAAAGCCAATTGCATTTTTTAAGCAAGATTTCTCATCTAATATTGAACATACCACAAGTCCAGGCACTAGGTGATTCTTTCCTTCAGGATGTAAACCCTGTGCAAACTGCACATAGAAAGCAGTTCCAGGGCCGCCTCCCTAATGGCTGTATAGGCAAATCCCCAACACTGCTTTCCAATACAGAATACTTTCAGTTTTCATGATGTTGCTGTCTGCAAAGTTTCGTTTCTGCTTTGCTGCTCAAAGGTCTGATGAGGAGGAGGAGAGAAACACTTGTGTCAGTGTGTTAGCTCCCTCATCCACATAGTGGTCTACATGTGAGAAACAGGACTGCACATCATCACAGATGGCTCCATAGTTGTATATGACAGGGAGGAAACTGAGCTCAGGGACTATATCTAAGGCCATCACAAAAAAAGCTAGACCAGTGGTTAAAGGGAATCTGTCAGCAGATTTTTGCCATCTCATCTGAGAGCAACATAATGTAAACCTGGCATCGCTAGAGTCAAAGATTCGGTGCTCTGGCCATGCATCTCTGGCATCGAATTATGTCAGCATCAGCATGACGCAGAAAAAGTTCAATCCCATGATAGATCAGCGAGACACAAGATCCCTGCTCTATTACTATCTGTCTGCAAAGCTACAGACCTCTATAAGCCTGCTGTTTATAAAACGTAAGTGTACCCACACGAGCGGCTCGAATACGCAATTGCATCACGCTGCCTCTGTAGGCCAGCTATAGATGAGGAGATGGAGGCTGCAGTGGTGGGAATCAGGAATAGGTGTGTATAATCTTTTGTTTTTTAGATTATCAGGTAATAAATAATATATATATATTAGGCAATGGGGTCATCATACTATATATGTAAGGCCATCATACTATATATGGGGGCAGTGGGGCAATCATAGTATATAAGTGAGGCCATCATACTATATATGTGGGGCCATCATACCAGGGGCTGGCTGGCACTTTTCAGCCTGGGGGTAATCACAAGACAGTGGCCCTCCTTTTCGCTGCTTATCTCTGGCCATTGCTTTAAAGCAGCAGAGATAACAGGCCTTAAAACAGGCTGGTACATAGATATGGGAACAGTAAAGGCCCTGTCACACTTAGCGATGTACCAGCGATCCCGACCAGCGATATGACACGGTCAGGATCACTGGTACATCGCTAAGTGGTCGCTAGTGAGCTGCCACACAGGCAGATCTCACTAGCGACATCGCTGGGGACGGGGATCGCTACTTACCTGTCACACCAGGCGATCCTGTGTCCTCCCGCCCGGCTCCACGCGTCGCTCGTCGTCACAGCAGGAAGCGCCGCAGGAAGCTAACAGTCCTGGACGTTCTCGCGCGATCAGCGATAACCAGCGGGGGAGCGGGTTGTAGGTAAGTATCAGACACAGCGATATCGCTAGCAATATCGCTATAACGTCACTAGTTATAGCGATATTGCTAGCGATATCGCTTAGTGTGACATGCCCTTAAGGAGCTTGCTGCATTGCTGCATAGATATGGGAGCAGAACCAAGCTTACTCCAGAGATATGGGAGCAGAACTAAGCTTACTCCAGAGATATGGGAGCAGAATCGAGCTTACTACAGAGATATAGGAGCAGAACCGAGCTTACTACAGAGATGTGGGAGCAGAACAGAGCTTACTCCAGAAATATGGGAGCAGAACAGAGCTTACTCCAGAGATATGGGAGCAGAACAGAGCTTACTCCAAAGATTTGAGAGCAGAATGGAGCTTACTCCAGAGATTTGGGGACAGAACGGAGCCTATTCCAGAGACATGGGAGCAGAATGGAGTTTACTCCAGAGATATGGACGTAGAACCGAGCTTTCTACAGAAATATGGGAGCAGAACAGAGCTTACCACAGAGATAAGAGAGCAGGACCGAGCTTACTACAGAGATAATTGAGCAGAATCAAGCTTATAACTGAGATATGGGAGCAGAACCAAGCTTACTACAGAGATATAGATCAGAACGGAGAATACTCCAGAGATATGGGAGCAGAACCGAGCTTACTACAGAGATATGGGCGCAGAATTGAGCATACTACAGAGATATGGGAGCAGAACAGAGCTTACTCCAGAGATATAGGAGCAGAACAGAGCTTACTCCAGAGATATGGGGCAGAACTGAGCTTTCTACAGATATATCAGACCAGAACGGAGCTTACTACAGAGATATGGGAGCAGAACAGAGCTTACTTACGAGATTTGGGAGCAGAACAGAGCTTACTCCAGAGATATGGGAGCAGAACCGAGCTTACTACAGAGATATGGGAGCAGAATTGAGCTTAATACAGAGGTGTATGGGAGCAGAATTGAGCTTACTACAGAGGTATGGGAGCAGAACCGAGCTTACTACAGAGATATGGGAGCAGAATTGAGCTTACTACAGAGATATGGGAGCAGAACCGAGCTTACTACAGAGATATGGGAGCAGAACCGAGCTTACTCCAGAGATATGGGAGCAGAACCGAGCTTACTACAGAGATATGGGAGCAGAACCGAGCTTACTACACAAATATGGAAGCAGAACCGAGCTTAGTCTTCTCCCAGGCCAGGGCTTCCACTAGGAATTTTGGGGCCCCATACTGGCAAAATTTTCGGGTTCCCTTGAGACTCCGCCAGGTTCCACACCAGCTCCGCGTTCACCGTCCCACCGCTCACTCTTTGAAAAACTCAACTTCACCACCATATCCTCACCGATCAGATATTAACAGGTCCCATCAAACACCAGATCACATTCATAACCAGCAGCTTTTTGCTGGCCAAAATAATTTTTAAGCTGATACCACAACATGGTAGACTCTTTCGGCTGGGCCCTACTCTAAACTATTAAAAATAAATATATATTTATGTTTTTTTTCTTTAAGGGAATGAGTCACATACATTTACATTTTTTTTTTAAACAACCATTAATACCACATACAAGGGACAAATATTGTCACACCATGACCAGACCACATATCACCACCACATAGTGACTGAATACTACAATACTGATCATTAATTAAAAAAAAAACACAATACAAAGTGCCATTGTATACAGGAACTCTGTATTTACTGTCAGTGTACAGGTAATTCAGTGATCACTGTTGACATTATACACAGGAGCTCTGTATATAGTGTCTGTGTACAGGTAATACAGGGATCACCAGTGACATTATACACAGCTCTGTATATAGTGTCAGTGTATAGGCAATACAGTGATCACTGCCAGTGACATACACAGGAGCTCTGTATATAGTATACAGTGTATAGTGTCAGTGTACAGGTAACACACTGACTCAACAGTGACGTCTCTAGCTGAAGTCCTTCATCTTTGCTTTTCTTTTTCATCCAGCACAGACCGCCATCACTTCTTCCAGCCAGGACTCATCTCTGCATAAAATAACACAGCTACCTAGAGTACCACTTCCAGAGCACATTCTCCACGTTTTTCCCTTTCTTCCACATTACACATCTGAATACAGAAGTGCACCCACAATCAATATATAATTGGTTATAATTCAACCCACCATTCCAAATATAAATTATAATCCACCACTGTGCACCCACTAACTATAAATAGCCACTTTCTCCATTTAATATATAAATTAATTACCGTAGCACCTGTACTCTTTCCCCCAATTCATCTTGACTTCAGCAAAGCATTTGACAAAGTCTCTCATACAATCCTTATTGAAAAAATGACTAAGTATGGAATGGACAAGGCAACTGTTAGGTGGACTCATAACTGGCTTAGTGATTGGACCCAAAGAGTGGTCGTAAATGGCTGCACATCCAGTTGGAAGAATGTCTCAAGTGGAGTACCACAGGGCTCTGTCCTGGGCCCTGTATTGTTCAACATCTTTATCAACGATTTAGATGAAGGAATTGAGGGTAAACTGATTAAATTTGCTGATGACACAAAGCTAGGAGGGATAGCTAATACTAGAGAAGAGAGAGAGAGGATTCAAAAAGATTTAAATAAACTGGAGAAGTGGGCAGCAACTAACAGAATGGTTTTTAACAGGGAGAAATGCAAAGTACTACATCTGGGCAATAAAAATGAAAAAAGCATATATAGAATGGGAGGAATAGGGCTAAGTGACAGCACATGTGAAAAAGACTTGGGTATACTAATAGATCACAGACTGAATATGAGTCAACAGTGTGATGCAGCAGCAAAAAAGGCAAATGCAATTCTAGGATGTATTAACAGAAGCATACAGTCTAGATCACGTGAAGTCATTATTTCCCTCTACTCCTCTTTGGTCAGACCTCATCTGGAATATTGTGTCCAGTTTTGGGCACCACGTTTTAAAAAAGACATCAACAAACTGGAGCAAGTTCAGAAAAGAGCGACTAGAATGGTGACCGGTCTGCAAACCCTGTCTTATGAGGAAAGGTTGCAGGATTTGGGAATGTTTAGTTTGCAAAAGAGAAGACTGAGAGGAGACTTAATAGCTGTCTACAAATATCTAAAGGGCTGTCACATTGTAGAAGGATCAACTTTATTCTCATTTGCACAAGGAAAGACTAGAAGCAATGGGATGAAACTGAATGGGAGGAGACACAGATTAGATATTAGAAAAAACTTTTTGACAGTTAGAGTGATCAATGAGTGGAACAGGCTGCCACGAGAAGTGGTGAGTTCTCCTTCAATGGAAGTCTTCAAACAGAGGCTGGACAGACATCTGACTGGGATGATTTAGCGAATCCTGCTTTGAGCAGGGGGTTGGACCAGATGGCCCAGGAGGTCCCTTCCAACTCTACGATTCTATGATTCTATGATTCTATGATTCTATTACCAGTCACTTCATCCTCAACTCCTGATACTATGTACCTCCCGCTCTAACCCTAACCCCGATTCATTATATTTACATGCCCCTCCTGCCCCAATTCATTGTCATGTCTTTCTCTCCCACCCTCTATTCACTATCAACAGCTCTCCCTCCACATTCAGTATATCATTTACTCGCCCCCACCCTCAAAATTCATTATTTTTTTCTCCCTCTAGATCATCATTTGCACTCCTCACCCCCCACCTTCAATTAATCACTGGCTCTCCCCACCCCACCTTCAATTAAATTGGTGTGCCCCGTCACTCACACTGAATTCATCATTTGCAGTCCCCGTCCTCTCCCCCACATCATCATTTGCAGTCCCCCTCACTTTAATTTGAAGTCCCCTTACTTCATTCATTGCAGTCCCCTATCACCCCCTCACTTCATCTGCAGTGCCCCTTCATGATTTGCAGCCCCCTATCCCCCTTCCATTTCATCATGTGCAGTCCTCCTTACCCACCTATTTCATCATGTTCATTCCCCCTTACCCCCCACTTCATCATGTGCAGTCCCCCTTACCCCCACTTCATCATGTGCAGTCCCCCTTACCCCCAAATTCATGTGCAGTCCCCCTTACCCTCCAATTTATTATGTGCAGTCCCCCTTAGCCCCACTTCATGGGCAGTCCCTCTTACCCCCCAATTCATCATGTGCAGTCACCCTTACCCCCACTTTATCATGTGCAGCCCCACTCCCCCCACTTCATCATGTGCAGCCCCACTCCCCCCACTTCATCACGTGCAGCCCCACTACCCCTTCATAATGTGCCGTCTCCCTTATCTCCACTTCATGTGCACCCCCACTCTCCCTTCATCATGTACAGCCCCACTCCATCATGTGCAGCCCCACTCCATCATGTGGAGCCCCACTCCCCCCACTTCATCATGTGCAGCCCCACTCCCCCACTTCATCAAGTGCAGCTCCACTTCATCATGTGCAGCCCCACTCCATCATGTGCAGTCCCACTTACCCCCACTTCATCATGTGCACGCGCACAATTTACTGTGCGGCGCTGTACAGCTGCTGGAGAAGCAGCCTGGGGGGCATTTGCCTCTCTGCCACCTGGCCCAGCTAACCCTGAACTGAGCAGTGTGTTATACTATATGGAGGACTGAAGAGTGTATTTTAATATATGGAGGACTATAGGGAGTGTATTATACTATATGGAGGACTATGGGGAGTGTATTATACTATATGGAGGACTATGGGGAGTGTATTATACTATGTGGAGGACTATGGGGCACATTATATTATATGGAGGACTATAGGGTGTGCATCTTACAATATGGAGGACTGTGGTGCACATTATAATATATGAAGGTCTATGGGGTGTATTATACTAAACAAGCAAAATGCTACATATTCATCAAGTGATTGGCTTGTTTATGCCAGAACAAAAATCATTGTTCTCAGCAGCACATTGCCCGTTTAAAACTGCAGATATGCTGATAACATGATTGTTCTTTTCCCATCATTCTTTCTCAGTCGGTGTAAAGAGGCCAGGAAACAAGTGTTGAATGACTTCAATATTGTCGATCACACTTGTTTAGCGACCTGAACGCAGCGCATGTAACAACAACCGAAATGCTTCTGTGTCATGTGCAATATGTTAGCATTTGGGGCCCCATTTTAAACTTTTGCCTAGGGCCCCACTTTGCCTAAAACCGGCCCTGTGTGTAAACATGCCGTCCGTGTGCTGTACGTGTGCAGTCCGTGTTTTACATTGAAAATATGTGAGAAGCTTTCTAAATTCATTTCCAGTAACCTTACCGGAAAAACATGGATGGCACCTGGATGACACACTGATTGAAAACACTGGTGATACCGATATCGGTGTAACGCATACTTGTTTTACATGGACATGGACTAACAGTGTTGTTGGTGGAATATTTCAGGAATGGAGGCACCACTTTCAATTTTGTTCATGGCCCCAATTTGTCTAAAACCGGCCCTGTATATATGTACTGTATGTGTGTATGGCAATATATATATCTGTAGCTTTGTCGCCATAAAAGACTGGGGGCCCAGACACATTTCTTCAGCAGGGGCCTCAACTGTCAGTGTCCACACAAGCCCAGTCAGTTTTACCATATAGTGAACATGGTAAATAGAAAAAAACAAATGTGAAATTGCACTTTTTTTTGCACTTTCAACGCATTTGGATTTTTTTTCACCATTTTCCAGTGCGCTATCTGGTACAGTGAATGGTGTCATTGAAAAGTACCACTCCGCCCGCAAAAACAAGCATTCATATGGCTATATTGATGGAAAAATAATAAAGTTGTGGCTCTTCGAAGTAGGGGAGGAAAAAAGTAATGCTCTTGGTGATGTCACATCAGTGTTCTACTTAGAATGTTGATGTCACACAAGTTATGATGTCACAATATGAATAGCTGATGAAAGTTCCGCTCGCTGTCACAGGCTTTGAGGGTTTTTAGAGTTTGTGGAGTGAAGGTTTTGCTATTTCTGTTGAGCAAAATGTGTAAAAATATGCGCAAACGTCGCTTTATTATCGAGTCTGATATAGAGGATGGCGGCATTATTGACCAGATGAGTGGCGTCATCGATATGAAATGATTTAGTCTTAGTTTTTCCTCCTGGGTGTTCCTTTACCAGAGCCCATGCTGTGACACGTGTAATACCGCCCTGTGGTACATTTAGTAGTGCCCATATTTCAGTGCACAGCAGTAGTTCCAGGCCTGGAATTCTCAGTGATTGTGACTTATGGAAATTTCAAGTTATAGAAATATAGTTATATTTCTCTTTTCCTTTCCCAGTTACCGATTGATAAAAAATGTCGCAGAGTTTCTACGTCCGACGTACAGGATGGCAGCAGTGTTGAGAATCTCCGTCAGGTGAGCGCTCTCCAGCGCTGTCTGCGGCTCCGGGCGTCTGGCAGAGATTGGTGGACGCCGCATTCTGTGATTGTACCGCTATATCGCTGCGTCTCCCTCAGTCTCAATGTTTGGGTCTTTGTGTTTCTTTATTTCAGTATCGTCCACTTAATCCAAGGTCTCCAATTATCGTTGGATATGAAGATAGCGGCTGCGGCTCCCACCTGCTAAATACAGAGTCAGGTCTGTAATAAAGTGTCTTGAAGGATCATAAATTCCTTCCTGTGAAATAAGAAATGAGACTTTTTATTAATTAGGAAAACTGAACGACACATAAGTAAATGACGATATTTTTTCCTTTCTCCAGAGCACAATTCTCCCCGATCCAGCTTTGTAGAAGAGAAGACAGCGAGGTAATTATTCCTATATAACAATATTATCTGGGTCATGTTCATGTTATCTGGTTGCTAGGTGGTGCTGTTATTGGCATTTTCTCCCATAAATTGTCATCTGTGTGTCTGCAGGTCTTGTATGGCCTTAGTATATAATCAGTATTGATGTGTGATCCTCTCTGATGTTCTGTGACCAGGAGACAGGAGCGTCCCACCAATTACTGTTTCCTGAGAGATCTGTCTTCTCCCAAATCCATATATGTCACCAACTTTCATGAGAACAAAGAGAAGTTGATACGGCGTCTGTACAAGTTTTATAACAGGACCGTCTTTGAGGACAAGGTATTAAGTTATAACACACAGCCCAGAATAGGGAGATATAGGGATGAAGGGTTAGACCTAGGGTTAGTGTATCCAGTGTATATCGTATATACCTCTATATTCTATATTTTCTCCTTCTTTACTCTTTAGCTTCCTGCATATATGGACATAAGCTGGAATAAAAGGCTGTGTAAAACAGCCGGTCGCACCGGCTTCCGGGAGAATGATGGGCAGCGCTATGCCATCATCCAATTATCGGATAAAGTCTGCGATTCTGCAGGTAGGCTTCACATCAGGCACAATTTATAGATTTGCTTGTCTGACATCTTCTATACATCTTTACTCCTGATTGTAATTAAATGCTGCTTTGTCCTCAGAACGACTCCGAGACACAATGATCCATGAGATGTGTCATGCTGCATGCTGGGTCATCGGTGGCATTGGAGAATATGCCCATCACCAGCTATGGGAGCAATATTGTGGGAAGGCCGCACAGAACCACCCTGACCTCCCACCCATTACTGTACACCACAGTTGGGAGTACCACTACCCGGTGATATATCTATGCTCAAAGTGCCCGTACAGGTAAGATACAACTCACATAAACCACGGATAGACGGGAGCCTGATACTGGTCCTGGGGTGTATGTGTTAAGGCCCCGTCACACATGACGATTTACCAGCGATCCCGACAACGATATCAACGTGTCAGGATCGCTGGTGAGTTGCTACATGATCGCTGGTGAGCTGTCAAACAGGCAGCTTCACCAGCGATCAGCACAGCGATGCCGAGCGCGCGTCATCGCTGTGTTCTGTTAGTTACCAGCGCGCTGATGCAGGCAGCTGGTAACTAACTAACGATACCCAATGTGTACATTAGTTACCAGCTGATCGCTGGGCTGCCGCCGGTCAAACGCAGCGATGCGTGCTGGCCAGCGGGAGTCCAGCGACCAAAGAAATGTCCTGGGCTTTCCTGCAGCGATCAGCGATACCGGCAGGGGGGCCGGTCGCTGATCGCTTTCACACATAGCGATCTCGCTGGTCAGATCGCTGTTGTGTCACAAAACTTGTGACTCAGCAGTGATCTTGCTAGCGAGATCGCTGTGTGTGACTGGGCCTTTAGTTACTATCACTGCTTGCTTCACGGCTTCTGCAGGCAGACATGAAAGGTCTCTGTCATTGATGTTGGATGTGATTGCACATTTAGGGTCAGTCTTTAATGTAAGCTTTATCTCCTACCCCAGAGTCGGACGTTGGACTGATTCTCTCAACACCAAGAGGTTTTGGTGTGGCTACTGTAACAGCAAATTGGTTCTTGTAACCTGAGAAGATCCATCAGTGACCACCCAGCTCTATCATCAGTCCGACCATCAGCCCGGCCAAGATGGCAACACGTAGATCAAGTCATCCAGAAGACTGGTGGAAAGTCACATCTCAGTCTTCCACCATAATATCATGGGCGGCACGGTGGCTCATTGGTTAGCACTGGTGTCTGCAGTACTTAGGTCGTGGAAGCAAATCCGACCACGTACGTCTGCACGGAGTTTGTATGTTCTCCCCGTGTCTGCGTGGGTTTCCTCCGGGTTCTCCGGTTTTCTCCCACACTCCAAAAATGTACTGATAGGTTAATTGGCTTCTTTACAAATTGTCCCTAACATGAATGATGGGGAAACAAATCCATCATTAAATACAAATGTCTTACACAAAGAAGTTTCATGCTGTCAATCATTCAGTGTTCTGGACCATTTACAGAAACATTTTAGCTAATAGAAATGTGTTGGATCCAGCTTGAAGCCTAACTTTGAATGCAGCTCGTGATGTTAATGGAGCCTAATGCAAAATGTAGATTTTCCTTTCCTGAATCAAGAGCTTGTGCTTTCTCTGTCATCAGGGCAATATCTTAATACATTCCCCCATTCTATGAGGTATCCGTCTACAGAAGTACTTTGCGCTCCAGAGTCATATTCTCAGACTGGATTCAGATGAAGAAAAAAGCAATCTCTGCGGAGTTCTTCTGCTTTCCTAATGTCTTATGCAAAATCAATATTTCTGGAAAATGTCGCCATACCAGCATGAAATGACCTGTGCCTTTGGCCCATCTACGGGCTGTATGAAACTTCTGTCTTGGGTGCATATAGTAATCCATAGACTGCAGATATTGCACATCTATAATAAGTAGTGTTGAGCTTTCCGATACCGCAAGTATCGGGTATCGGCCGATATTTGCCGTATCGGAATTCCGATACCGAGTACCGATACTTTTTTCGTATCGGATACCGGAATCGGAAGTCCAAAATGCAATGAGCCACTTTTGTGGCTCTGATTGGCTGCCGAAATGACGTCATCATGATGCGCTGTCTGTGCGCATCATGATGCGCCGTCAGTTTGGGCCTTCGGGGGGGCTGTGCCGACTGTCCGGGGGTCTGTGCCGGCCTGCCGGTGGTCTGTGCAGGCTCCGGGGGTCTGTGCCGGCCTGCCGGTGGTCTGTGCAGGCTCCGGGGGTCTGTGCCGGCCTGCCGGTGGTCTGTGCAGGCTCTGGGGGTCTGTACCGGCCTGCCGGGGGGGCTGTGCCGGCCTGCCGGTGGTCTGTGCAGGCTCCGGGGGGCTGTGCCGGCCTGCCGGGGGGCTGTGCCGGCCTGCCGGTGGTCTGTGCAGGCTCCGGTGGTCTGTGCCGGCCTGCCGGTGGTCTGTGCAGGCTCCGGGGGTCTGTGCCGGCCTGCCGGTGGTCTGTGCAGGCTCTGGGGGTCTGTACCGGCCTGCCGGGGGGGCTGTGCCGGCCTGCCGGGGGAGCTGTGCAGGCTCCAGTGGTCTGTGCCGGCCTGCCGGGGGGCTGTGCCGGCCTGCCGGTGGTCTGTTCAGGCTCCGGGGGTCTGTGCAGGCATCGTCCGATGGGACTACAAGTCCCATCGGGCGATGCCTGCTACCATGACAGTGATTGACACATTAGCCAATGATGGGACAGTAGTAGTCCCATCATCCGGCTAATGTGTTGAATGTAAAAAAAAAAAAAAAAAAAAAAATTACATGCTACATACATGCTACATACATGCTACATACATACAACATGCATACTACATATATACTACATGTAACATACATACTACATGCAACATGCATACTACATACATGCTACATACTACATGCATGCTACATACATGCTACATACTACATACATACTACATACATAATACATATATACTACATGCATGCAACATACATACAACATATATACTACATGCATGTAACATGCATACAACATATATACTATATATACTACATGTAACATACATACTACATATATACTGCATGCTACATACATGCTACACACTACATACATGCTACATACTACATACATGCTACATACTACATACATAATACATATATACTACATGCATGCAACATACATACAACATGTATACTACATGCATACTACATATATACTATATATACTACATGTAACATACATACTACATATATACTACATGCTACATACATGCAACATACATACTACATACATGCTACATACATACTACATACATAATACATATATACTACATGCATGCAACATACATACAACATATATACTACATGCATGCAACATGCATACTACATATATACTATATATACTACATGTAACATACATACTACATATATACTACATGCTACATACATGGTACATACACACTACATGCTACATACATGCAACATACATACACACTACATGCTACATACATGCAACATACATGCTACATACTACATACATGCTACATACATACTACATATATACCACATGCATGCAACATGCATACTACATATATACTGCATATATACTACATGCATGCAACATACATATATACTACATACAATACATACATATAGACATACAGTACATATAACATAGAGGGAAATTCCCACGCAGCAATGGCATAAAGTGAGACTAGGGACTTTTTTTTTTTTTTTAAAGTGGTGGAGGAATACAGTGCGGAAGGATACCTACCTTCCGTCATTGTATTCCTGGAGCTGGTAGAGAATGGTAGCATCAGCTGATGCTGCTGTTCTCCACGCAAGATGGACGTGGGACCCTCGTGGACTTCTGCGGATCGGGGTAAGTATATTGGTGTTTTTTTATTTTGATATTTATTCCTCAAGGGGACAATGGCTTCGGGGATCAAAGTGACAAGTGACGGTGAGTATGTACTCTATGTTATATGTACTGTATGTCTATATGTATGTATTGTATGTAGTATATATGTATGTTGCATGCATGTAGTATATATGCAGTATATATGTAGTATGCATGTTGCATGCATGTGGTATATATGTAGTATGTATGTAGCATGTATGTAGTATGTATAAAACCAAGGGAAGAGTCTTGAGGAGATCATTTGCATATTCCCAGTGCCTTCTGGGATAAGTGAAGAGTCTCCGCGAGCTCAACGATCACTGGGTTTTGGCCGTTGCAGCTGAAAAGAGGAAATCGGAAAACCAGGGGAAGAGTCTTGAGATCATTTGCATATTCCCAGTGCCTTCTGGGATAAGTGAAGAGTCTCCGCGAGCTCAACGATCACTGGGTTTTGGCCGTTGCAGCTGAAAAGAGGAAATCGGAAAAACCGCGCGCCTATCGGCGTGCGAAATTTGGCTCATCTTTCATCGTTTTTAAGAAATCTCAAGATGGAAGAGGCCAGGAGCCATTTGGTGAGCTGCATTTCTTGCTACATGTTCACAGATTTACCAGTGGAAAAGCCAAACTTCACATGCCACAAATGCAAGCTTGTGTCCCTGTTGGAGGAAAAGTTGCAAAATCTCGAAGAGAGGTTAGCTACGTTGAAGATCATTAAGGAAGGTGAAGAGTTCTTGGACAGAGCAGAATTATCTCTTCATGTTACAGAAAGAGAAGAAATTCGAAGTGCACCTGAAGAAACAGAGGAATGGAGACATGTGACCCAGAGAAGCAGGAGGATCAGGAGGCAGTCAGCACCCATACTGCTCAGAAACCAGTACCAGGCTCTCACGCAGGAAAACGATGAAGAAATACATCAGGATAAGACTTTGCCAACAAACAGCAACCTTGTACGCCCTCAGAGTCCTCCTGGATGGAGAAAGAAAAATGATGTGAAGAAGAAACGGAGAGTGGTGGTCATGGGGGATTCCTTGCTGAGAGGAACAGAGGCCGCTATCTGCAGACCGGATATAACTACAAGAGAAATGTGCTGTCTTCCAGGTGCAAAAATTAAAGATGTGTCTGACAGGATATCAGGACTCTTCAGACCTACAGATGACTACCCATTCCTGCTACTACATGTGGGGACAAATGACACCGCAAGAAACGACCTGGAAATCATCTGCAGAGACTTTGAAGACTTAGGCAAGAAAGTGAAAGAACTGGGAGAGCAGGTGGTCTTCTCTTCCATCCTCCCAGTGGATGGCCATGGAACAAGGAGGTGGAATAAGATTCTGCAGGTGAACAACTGGCTACGTCGATGGTGCCGTCAGCAACGATTTGGATTTCTGGATCACGGAGTGAACTACTTATACGATGGACTACTTGCTAGAGATGGGGTGCACCTTACGAAGACTGGAAAGCATGTATTTGGAAGTCGCCTTGCTACACTTGTAAGGAGAGCTTTAAACTAGAACAACATGGGAAGGGAAGCAAAAGACCAGAAAAAGCCATACACCTGACAAATGCTATTGAGAACTCTGCTATTAGAAGTGGAAAGGAAGAACAAAGACGAAAGAATCTAATTAATAAAAATATTGGAGAAAGAGAAACCAATCACAAACTAAAATGTTTCTATACTAATGCACAATGCATGGGCAACAAACAAGGAGAATTGGAACTACTAACACAGGAAAAGAAATATGTCATTGGAATCACTGAAACTTGGTGGGACAATACACATGATTGGAATACAAGACTAGAAGGATACAACTTATTTGCAAGAAACAGACTTGATAAACGAGGAGGGGGTGTCGCATTGTATGTTCGAAACGCGTATATCTGCACAGAGATTGAAGCTTCAGAGACTGGGAGTTCTGTGGAAACTGTTTGGGTAAGAATACAAGGACAGAACAATGGAAAGGACACCATTGTAGGCATTTACTACAGGCCGCCTGTGCAAGCCGAAGATATAGATGAACTCTTTATGCATCAGATGGCCAAGTTCTCCAAAAAATATGACATAGTTGTCATGGGAGATTTCAACTATCCAGACATTTGTTGGGAATCTCTCTCAGGCAAAACTAACAGGTCAAGGAAATTCTTATCCTCTCTTGCTGACAACTTTATCTTCCAAAAGGTAAGGGAGAAAACAAGGGGAACTGCTACCTTGGATCTAATCCTTATAAACAGGGAGGAAATGGTTGAGGAGGTAAAAGTGGCTGGGACCCTAGGAGGTAGCGACCATGCTATTTTAGAATTTTGGATAACTAGAGGTGGAAGACCTATGAAGACTCAGACGTCAAGGTTAGATTTCAGAAAGGCAGATTTTAAGGGATTCAGAAAGAGAATTGGAGGGATCCAATGGCTGGATATCCTTAAAGACAAAAATGTCCAGGAAGGATGGGAAATCTTGAAAAATGAAATTCTCAAAGCACAGTTGTTAACAATTCCGAAAAGAGGGAAGAATAGGAAGCATTTAAGGAAACCAGGATGGATGAACACAGAACTTAAGCACATGCTAAAAAGGAAGAAAAAAATGTTTATAAAATGGAAAGAGGGAGGCATATCTAAAGAAGAATATAATGCTGTCTGCAGAACCTGCAGGGCACAAATCAGATTATCTAAAGCTGGCAATGAATTGAGGCTTGCAAGAGATGTCAAAAGCAATAATAAAGGATTTTGGGGATATGTCAAAAGTAAAAGAAAAGTCAAAGATGCTATAGGATTTTTACAGGATGAAAATGATGAAATGGTAAGACAGGATGTTGAGAAGGCTGAACTTTTAAATTCCTATTTTGCATCTGTTTTCTCTCAGAAAGGAAATGCAACATCAACTGTTATTCACTGTCCTATTAAGGGAATAGAAGAATCCAGGATATCTATAAACAGAAAGATAGTGAGGAAACACTTAGCTAACCTAAATGAATTCAAGTCTCCAGGTCCAGATGAATTACACCCCAGAGTACTGAAGGAGATAGCAGAAGAAATTTTTGAACCCCTCTCCATAATCTTTGAAAATTCTTGGAGAACAGGAGAAGTGCCAGAAGACTGGAGAAGAGCAAATGTTGTTCCTATCTTCAAAAAGGGGAAGAAGGTGGACCCAGGCAACTATAGGCCGGTGAGTCTGACTTCTAT
Source organism: Dendrobates tinctorius (assembly GCF_039654945.1). Classification (NCBI taxonomy): domain Eukaryota; kingdom Metazoa; phylum Chordata; class Amphibia; order Anura; family Dendrobatidae; genus Dendrobates; species Dendrobates tinctorius. The sequence continues at coordinate 20,982,813 of NW_027361700.1, forward strand.
ACCAGGAAAGATCTTTGAACAAATTATTTAACAACATGTATGTCAATACCTGGATAAGAATGAAGTGATTAAACAGAGTCAGCATGGGTTTGTAACTAATAAGTCATGTCAGACTAACTTAATTTCCTTCTATGACGGTATCACTGATTGGGTGGATCAAGGAAATGCTGTAGATATAGTATATCTTGACTTCAGCAAAGCATTTGACAAAGTCTCTCATACAATCCTTATTGAAAAAATGACTAAGTATGGAATGGACAAGGCAACTGTTAGGTGGATTCATAACTGGCTTAGTGATCGGACCCAAAGAGTGGTCGTAAATGGCTGCACATCCAGTTGGAAGAATGTCTCAAGTGGGGTACCACAGGGCTCTGTCCTGGGCCCTGTATTGTTCAACATCTTTATCAACGATTTAGATGAAGGAATTGAGGGTAAACTGATTAAATTTGCTGATGACACAAAGCTAGGAGGGATAGCTAATACTAGAGAAGAGAGAGAGAGGATTCAAAAAGATTTAAATAAACTGGAGAAGTGGGCAGCAACTAACAGAATGGTTTTTAACAGGGAGAAATGCAAAGTACTACATCTGGGCAATAAAAATGAAAAAAGCATATATAGAATGGGAGGAATAGGGCTAAGTGACAGCACATGTGAAAAAGACTTGGGTATACTAATAGATCACAGACTGAATATGAGTCAACAGTGTGATGCAGGAACAAAAAAGGCAAATGCAATTCTAGGATGTATTAACAGAAGCATACAGTCTAGATCACGTGAAGTCATTATTTCCCTCTACTCCTCTTTGGTCAGACCTCATCTGGAATATTGTGTCCAGTTTTGGGCACCACATTTTAAAAAAGACATCAACAAACTGGAGCAAGTTCAGAAAAGAGCGACCAGAATGGTGACCGGTCTGCAAACCCTGTCTTATGAGGAAAGGTTGCAGGATTTGGGAATGTTTAGTTTGCAAAAGAGAAGACTGAGAGGACACTTAATAGCTGTCTACAAATATCTAAAGGGCTGTCACATTGTAGAAGGATCAACTTTATTCTCATTTGCACAAGGAAAGACTAGAAGCAATGGGATGAAACTGAATGGGAAGAGACACAGATTAGATATTAGAAAAAACTTTTTGACAGTTAGAGTGATCAATGAGTGGAACAGGCTGCCACGAGAAGTGGTGAGTTCTCCTTCAATGGAAGTCTTCAAACAGAGGCTGGACAGACATCTGACTGGGATGATTTAGCGAATCCTGCTTTGAGCAGGGGGTTGGACCAGATGGCCCAGGAGGTCCCTTCCAACTCTACGATTCTATGATTCTATGATTCTATGTAGCATGTATGTAGTATGTATGTTGCATGTATGTAGCATGTAGTGTGTATGTATGTTGCATGTATGTAGCATGTAGTGTGTATGTAGCATGTATGTAGCATGTAGTATATATGTAGTATGTATGTTACATGTAGTATATATAGTATATATGTAGTATGCATGTTGCATGCATGTAGTATATATGTTGTATGTATGTTGCATGCATGTAGTATATATGTATTATGTATGTAGTATGTATGTAGCATGTATGTAGTATGTATGTTGCATGTATGTAGCATGTAGTATATATGTAGTATGTATGTTACATGTAGTATATATAGTATATATGTAGTATATATGTTGTATGTATGTTGCATGCATGTAGTATATATGTATTATGTATGTATTATGTATGTAGCATGTATGTAGCATGTAGTATATATGTAGTATGTATGTTACATGTAGTATATAGTATATATGTAGTATGCATGTTGCATGCATGTAGTATATATGTTGTATGTATGTTGCATGCATGTAGTATATATGTATTATGTATGTAGTATGTATGTAGCATGTATGTAGTATGTAGCATGCATGTAGCATGCATGTAGTATGTAGCATGTATGTAGTATGCATGTTGCATGTAGTATGTATGTTACATGTAGTATATATGTAGTATGCATGTTGTATGTATGTAGCATGTAAATTTTTTTTTTTTTTTACATTCAACACATTAGCCGGATGATGGGACTACTACTGTCCCATCATTGGCTAATGTGTCAATCACTGTCATGGTAGCAGGCATCGCCCGATGGGACTTGTAGTCCCATCGGACGATGCCTGCACAGACCCCCGGAGCCTGCACAGACCACCGGCAGGCCGGCACAGCCCCCCGGCAGTCCGGCACAGACCACCGGAGCCTGCACAGCTCCCCGGCAGGCCAGCACAGCTCCCCGGCAGGCCGGCACAGACCCCCGGAGCCTGCACAGACCACCGGCAGGCCGGCACAGCCCCCCCGGCAGGCCAGCACAGACCCCCGGCGCCTGCACAGACCACCGGCAGGCCGGCACAGCCCCCCGGCAGGCCTGCACAGACCACCGGAGCCTGCACAGACCGCCGGCACAGCCCCCCGGCAGGCCTGCACAGACCACCAGAGCCTGCACAGACCCCCCGGCAGGCCGGCACAGCCCCCCGAAAGGCCCGTACATACCCCAGAGAGGCTGTACAAGGCAAAAAATAGGGTTTTTCTTATTCCGATACCGGAAGTCCCATAGACTTGAATGGGACTTCCGGTATCGGAATCGGCGATACCCGATATTTTTTTTAGATCGGCCGATACCATCCGATACGATACTTTTAAGTATCGGACGGTATCGCTCAACACTAATAATAAGTAATATATCTGATATCAGCACCAAAGTGAGAGTCACAGAGGAGTCAAGGGCACCCGCTGGCATTCAGGGTTTTTTCCTGTTCATGATAACAAGCCAATACCTTTGTTGCATGAGCCAAAAACGCTGACCACACCTCTTCTATGGTGCCAAAAGCGGGCATATCAGAGGCACCGGGTGCCAAGATGCTACTCTGTTTTGGACAAGGTGTTTATATACAAGGCTTCGAAATCTAACTGAATGTTAACCAAAGCTAAGGAAACCCCACTGGTGCCACTGTAAGAATGGTGGACTGTACTATTGTGTTCCTGCTGCTGAAGTCACCAATCATGTGTGATATAGTGTGAATAATGTTATGCGTCTTTTACATATATTGTATCATGTTTACATATATTGTACATTAGTGAAATGTGAACTATGTCCTGAGGTTTTAGATTATATCATGGTATGGACAGTGGTAGTATGCATAGTGCTGGTACTGTACAGGATAGAGTAAGATATAGATTAGGATTTAGGACATAAGATAGAGTGTAATTTGCTTAGTACATGCAGTTATAAGATAATAGCTGTAGTTAGCTGAAACATAGAATAAGATACAGTTAATGTTTGGGACTAGCCCACAGTGGAAGTGAATAGTGCTAGTAAATGTGGACTGCTTCTCGGTAGGGTTCAGATAGAAATGTATAGTAACCAAGTTCAAGCGCAGTGGGCTGCTAGGGCCAGCATGCACCTATTGTTTAGAGCAGTGGGAGGCCTTACTGGAATCTCTTGTCAAGATTTCTGCAATGTCCAGAACTCAAAGCTCGATACAGGTAATATGAAGAGTGCCTTATCTTCTGGTGTACAGGGGACAATGTAGGAGGCATAGGACTGGCACCAATGAAGCCAGTAATACTCACAATTAAGGGCATACAAGAGAGGCAAGTGGTGCAAAACTCTTTTTTTTTTATATAAAGTGCAAAAGAGAGTGAATGTAAAAACATTTAAAAAGGTGGACAAATCAGGGGGAAACCACCGAGCCACCTACAGCAAATCCAAATCATGGTAAGAGATGGACATCAAGCAATCTCCGGCAAAAATCATCCAAGAACTAGAAGCAATCAAGCTGTAATGCAAAGCATAAATAAATAGCTGTTAGTACATGAAACAATTCAAGTCCACACATACATATGATGCTGCCCGAATTTATAAAGCCTTTCTCGCTTTAAGATCCCACTTGATCACTTTGCTGAGCTTTTCCCTTCAAGTTACCAGTCAGTTCCTTGATCTGACCTTTATCACTTCAGGTATTTATCTCCTGGGATAGCTTGGTCTCACTCCATCTCTGTGGGATGGAGCTGCCACTGGGCATTATATTATTCTTCATTAACATGTTATAACTTCGGGCAGTCATATGTATACGCAGACTTGAATTGTTCCATGTACTAACAGCTATTTATTTACACTTTGTATTACTGCTTGATTGCTTTTAGTTCTTGGATGCTTTTAGTGTGAGATTTCTTGATGTCCATCTGTTACCATGATATGGATTTATTGTAGGTGGTTCTGTGGTTTCACCCTGATTTATCCACCTTTTTAAATGCTTTTATGTCCCCTCTTTTTGCACTTTGTATACAATAAATATAGAGCTTTCCACCACTTGCCCCTCTTATATGTCCTTAATTGTGACTATTACTGTTTTTTTTTGTGCCAGTCGTATGCCTTCTTTGTTTATCCTCTCCATCTCTGGTATATGGCACACTGGCCCATTTATTTATTAGGTATTACTATTGCGATGCTGTTCCAAATCCCCCCTTTTTTTTAATATTACAGGGGACGATGGACGTGAAGGGAAGTTATCGGATCCCGGGTGTACTTCACGACTGGACAAGACATCCCTGGGGCTGACATAACCCGTAAATATTGGGATAGTCCAGGAGCAATGCCGAAGGTGCACTGTATTAATGGAACAAGAAGTAAGAAGTGTTGGTCCTGATACTGGGTGTTACAATCTGATGAACTTGAACTCTCAAGTAGTGATGAGTGAGCACTAAAATGCTCAGGTGCTCATTGCTCTTGTCGAGCAAATTGGAATACTCTGGTACTCAGACAGAACAACTAGCCCAATGTAAGTCTATGGGAGACCCGAGCATTTTTACCGCGATCCCTACAGGGTGGGCCATTTGTATGGATACACCTAAATAAAATGGGAATGTTTGGTGATATCAACTTACTGTTTGTGGCACATTAGTATATGGGAGGGGGGAAAGTTTTCAAGATGGATGGTTACCATGGTGGCCATTTTGAAGTTGGCCATTTTGGATCCATCTTTATTTTTTCCAATGGGAAGAGGGTCATGTGACACATCAAACTTTTTGAGAATGTCACAAGAAAAACAATGGTGTGCTTGGTTTTAACATAACTTTATTCTTTCATGAGTTATTTACAAGTTTATGACCACTTATATAAAATGTGTTCAAAGTGCTGCCCATTGTGTTGGATTGTCAATGCAACCCTCTTCTCCCACTCTTGATACACTGATAGCAACACTGCAGAAGAAATGCTAGCCCAGGCTTCCACTATCCACTGTTTCAGATGCTGCACATCTCGTACCTTCACAGCATAGACAATTGCCTTCAGTTGACCCCAAAGATAAAAGTCTAAGGGGGTCAGATTGGGAGACCTTGGTGGCCATTCAACTGGCCCTGACACGGGGCAGTAAGGGGAAAACAAGTGACGTGGAACCAGTGCCCCTGAACTGCCCCTCAGGCTAAGGGGGTGCCCTGACTTTCCTTAACTTTGGAGTACACTTAATGGTAGTGAGGCCCAAGTCCCGACCTGTCCCTATCTCCTGTTTAACCATGAGCTAAACCCCAACCCCCTCCCCAGTAGGTGAGACAGGAAATAAAGTAAACTGCACCAAAATCCAAGAAAAAGGTAATAAAGACACCTAGGGGTTAAATTAACTTAAAGACAAGAGTTAGCTTGCTCTGCTGCAAGGCTTCAGGACAGCAGAGTCAGCCACTTGAGAACAGGATACAACTGAAGCACCACAGAATTCTGTCAGCTCCTGAACTCCAGCTTGGTTGGTCTCCACAGAGGAACAATATCATCAACAGTTAGCCGGTGCACCTGGTGAGCTTATATAGGAAGGTGGGAGTGGTTTCCACCTGCATAGATAATTAACCCCCGATGGCCTGAAAGGAAAAAAGGTTATATATGAGGATCCAGATCTGACATCGATCCAAAAATGGATCGTGGCAGTAACTTCCTTACAATGCGGGGTGTTATGATTGGGTCACCGAGGAGGAAAACAAGACCAAGCTAAGCTACAGGAAACCAGAGAGGTTGGTAACTAAGTGGATTGCAGACCCCTGATCCTATCCACACAACTCGCAGTAGCCGTGGAGCGTGCCTACGATGATTCTAGACGCCTTGACACAGTCGGAGAACTAAATAAGCCTAAAGCAAGAAAAGGGGAAATCTAAACTGCCCAGAGCAGACCCCAAAGGAATAGACAGCCCCCAAACATATATTGTCGGTGAGACAAGATGAAAACACAGGTAGGAAAATAGGCTGAGCAAACGATGGGGCCCACACTAGCTAGAAAGGACAGGAAAGGAAAGACACTGTCTGCAATCATGCAAAAAACCCTGCAAAAATGTCCAACACTTCTGATAGCAAAAACTCTGAAGTCACTAGACTTCTCCCACTATATCAGCACTCTGGCATATTCTGAAAGCAGAGCAAAAAGAGGCCAATCTAATAAGGGACAAAAAACAAACTGACACAAACAGTAACATAAGGATGGAAATTCAGCACAGCCCCAGCCAGGGCTGGCTGACCACACAAAACTGAATAGACAAAACCAAATCAAATGTGAACAATAGCAAAGAAAACTTAGTTTGACCATGCAGGGACTGAACTGGAAACTAAGACCTCAGGAGGCAGGAAAAATCACCAGCAGGGATAGAGGGAGTCGGCTGTCTTAAATCCAGTCAGAGACTCCAGATGTCCAATCGTCGTCCTCATCAGGTGGCAGGCCTCTGTCAATTAGATCAGCTCCATTACCTCCTGTAACCACCAGAGGGAACCCGGAAAGAGAACTCACGACTCCTCTGTCAATACAACCAGCTCCACTACCTTCACCAGCAACCAGAGGAAGGCCAGAAAGTGAATTCAAAACAGAGGGGCCTCTGGACTCTCAACACTGCACCTCACCAGAAAACCTACAATGGGGCGCCTAGATCCACCAGAGTTCACCTCAGCAACTACCTGACTCACAGGTTTATGGAAAACGCGGCTATATATGTTCCCGAGGCAACACACATCTCCAGAGCGCCGACCTGGAGAACAAATTGTGTATGGGCATAACAGAGGGTAACTCCAGTTGGTAGGTTCCTGGGCCGAGAATGGCAGACACGCGATAGGGACCGATAACTTGTGAATTCCAAACTCCAGCAGCACACTTCCACCGAATGTGGTTAGTGGACACCCATACATACTCGTTTACACACAGGTCCGGACCTGAACGTTTATTGCCACTCACGTGTTTGCCACAAAATAGTGAACTCTTTGTAGGACTGACATCAGAGGCGTCCCCCTGTGTCACCACACTCACACTCCCACGATTTTCAGAGGAAATCACCACTCTCTGCCGATTCTTCCTCCTAAGAGGACTCCGATTAACAGGGTTGGCAAATGGTGAGGGTTGAGACTTGACACTACTCCCTGGCAGCACCTCCACTGCCCCCACTGGAGAAGAAGGGGATGGTTGAAGAATGACGGCAGAGACAGTAGCCCCGGGCGGCAGCCCTCACACGACTGACCCCAGCGGACTACTTCCCTGGACCGCCAATCTATAACCGGGTTGTGTTTTTCCAACCAAGGGAGGCCTAAAACTATAGGTGATGGCATACCCCCCAAGACGTAGCATGACAGGGACTCTTCATGCTGAGTCCCTATACGCAGATGAATATTTTCCACGACTTGGGTCAACCTCCCCTGGCTCAGCGGGACAGAATCAATGGCCTGAACGCTTAGGGGCTTGGCCAGCGTCCTACACTTCAGGCCATTAGTCTGGACAAAGTGAGCGTCCACCAAATTGACTCCCGCTCCACAGTCCACAAACACTGGTATGCTCTCAGGTACCCCGCCAACCACCACTTCAGCTGATAAAGTACACTGAGAGGGCAAAATGGAGGAAATATACACTCCCTGGTCGCCTCCCTCCACATGACCAGGGGGACGCGGCTTCTTAGGTTCTACCAAAGATTTGGCGCATGCTGGGCAGACTCCTATAAAATGGCCAGTATGCCCACAGTAAAATCATGCCCCCACACCACGGCGAATCGCAGGCAACCCCTTTTTGGAGTCTACCACTCCGATCTGCATGGGTTCCTCTGACTGTTCAGGTGTGTCCTCCTCCCTAGCAAGTACTATAGGGGACACATATGGTGTATGTCTCTCCCTGAGGCGTCTATCCACCTGAATGGCAAGGGACATGGCGGCCTCCAGCGACCTGGGGGCGGCGTACTACACAAGAGTATCCTGCAACCTTGGGGACAGACCCTGCACAAAATGACTCCTAAGGGCAGGGTCATTCCACTGAGTATCTGTGGCCCACCTCCAGAACTCAGAGCAGTACTCCTCAGCCAGCCTGCCCCCTGCTTGATTTTACAGAGTCTGGTTTCTGCTAGAGAGACGCCATCTGGATTGCAATACACCAGCACCAGAGCTGCAAAAAACCCGTCTACTGACCGTAAGGATGGCGAATCGGTGGGCAGGGAAAAAGCCCAGGATTGGGGATCCTGTTGTGAATTCACTTTCTGGCCTCCCTCTGGTTATTACTGAAGGTAGTGGAGCTGGTCAGATTGACAGAGGGGTTGCGAGTTCTCTTTCTGGGCTCCCTCTGGTGGTTACTGGAGGTAATGGAGCTAATCTGATTAACAGAGGCTTGCCACCTGATAATGAGGGCGACGATTGTAGATCTGGGGTTTCAGATTGGGATTTAAGACAGCCGACTCCCTCTATCCCTGCTGGTGATTTTCTTCTGCCTCCTGAGGTCTGATGTTTCCAGCTCAGTCCCTGCATGTTCGGCTAAGTGTTCATTTGCTATTCTGTTTGCATTTGATCTGGTTTTGTCTATCTCAGTTTTGTTTGGGTCAGCCAGCTCGGGCTGGGGCTGTGCTGAATCACCGTCCATATGTTACTGCTTGTGCCAGTTTGTTTTTGTCCCTTATTAGATTGGCCTCTTTTTGCTCTGCTTTCAGAATATACCAGAGTGCTGATATAGTGGGCGAAGTCGTGCGACTTCAGTGTTTTTTGCAGCAGACGTGTTGGACTTTTTGCAGGGCTTTTTGCATGATTGCAGACAGCATCTTTCCTGTCCTGTCTAGTAGTCAGTGTGGGCCCCATCATTAGCTCAGTCTATTTTCCTGCCTGATTTTGTGTTTTCACCTTGTCTCACCGACAATATATGTTTGGGGGCTATCTATTCCTTTGGGGTCTGCTCTGGGGCAGTTTAGATTTCCCCTTTCTTGCTTTAGGCTTAGTTGGCTCTCCGGCTGTGCCGAGGTGTCTAGGATCATTGTAGGTATGCTCCACGGCTACTGCTAGTTGTGTGGATAGGATCAGGGGTCTGCAATCCACTTAGTTGCCAACCTCTCTGGTTTTCTGTGGCTTAGCTTGGGCTTGCTCTCCTCCTCGGTGACCCATTCATAACAGAATCACCAGCCTAACTGTAGACTCTAGGGTACTCTAAAGTGGGAAAGAATTTTTTTTTTTTTTAAAAAAAGGGTGTCAGAATTTTTTTTTTCTTGTATATTTTTTCCTCTTTTTTTTTTCTGGGGCTGCAGGAGGAGATTTTTTTCCTTTTTCTAAATGAAGACTAAGTAATTGTCTGATCGTGTTAAGCAGCTCGCTGCTGAAGTGCGGGGAATTTCTGCCTATCTCGCTCAATCATCTGCTGTTGAACCAAAAATCCCTACTCCTGATGTGTTTTCTGGGGATCAGTCTAAATTTTAGAATTTTAAGAATAACTGTAAACAATTTTTTGCTTTGAAATCTAACTCATCGGGGAGCTCTGTGCAGCAGGTTAAAATGGTCATCTCCCTGCTGCGCGGCGATCCCCAGGATTGGGCCTTTTCTTTGATACCCGGAGATCCTATTCTGGCTAATGTGGATGCATTTTTTCAAGTCTTGGGGTTGTTGTATGATGAACCTAATGCTATTGATCAAGCTGAGAAAACCCTATTGCCATTGAACCAGGGTCAGGATTCTGCAGAGCTATACTGTCAAAAATTCCGAAAGTGGGCGGTCCTTACTAAATGGAATGACAATGCCCTAGCAGCTCTCTTTCGGAAGGGTGTGGCAGAAACCGTAAAAGAGTAAAAGATGTTATGGTGGGATTTCCTGTTCCCTCTGGTCTAGACAACTCTATGTCATTGGCCATTCAAGTTGATCGTTTACGTGAACGAAAAACTACACGAGAGGCGTTGCCGCCTTTCGAATGAACGTCTGAACCCATGCAATGTGATAGGGTTTTGTCTAGGGCGCAACGTCAGGAGTTTAGAAGGCGTAATAAGCTGTTTTTTTTCTGTGGGGACGCCTCTCATACTATTTCTGTCTGCCCTAAACAAGAAAAGCGTTTTGCTCACACATTTGCTGTGAGCAGTGTACAGCCTAAGTTCCTTTTGGCAATTACCCTGATCTGCTCCTTGTCTACATTTTCTGCTAAGGCTTTTGTAGATTCAGGAGCAGCTTTGAATCTGATGGATTTAGACTTTGCTAAACGTTTTGGTTTTCCTATGATACCCCTGCGGACTCTTATCCCTTTGAGGGGTATTGATGCTACTCCTTTGGCGGAGAATAAACCCCAGTTTTGGACCCAGGTGATAATACGGGTCACCCCGGACCACCAAGAAAATTGTAAATTTTTGGTGTTGCACAATTTGCATGATACTATTGTTCTGGGTTACCCTTGGTTGCAAACTCATAATCCTGCTTTAGATTGGAAATCTGTGTCTGTGGTGAGTTGGGGTTGTCAATGTGTTCTTAGTGACACTCCTGTTTTCTCCACCTCTCCCCAGTCTCATGATATTCCTGACTATTTGGCTGATTTTTCTGATGTATTTAGTGAGAATAAGTCTGCGTATTTGCCTCCTCATAGGAGTTATGACTGTGCAGTTGAGTTAATGCCCGGGTGGAAATTTCCCAAGGGTCGGCTTTTCAACTTATTGGTACCCGAACATGATGCTATGCGATCTTATATCAAGGAGTAGTTGGAGAAGGGTCATATTAGACCATCCTCTTCACCTTTAGGTGCTGTTTTTTTTGTGGCCAAGAAAGATGGTTCATTAAGGCCATGTATTGACTATCGTTCCCTTAAAAAAATCACTGTTTTAAATATCAGTATCCGTTACCCCTGATTTCAGATTTATTTTCCAGAGTTAAAAGTGCCTGTTGGTTTACCAAGCTTGATCTCAGGGGGGCATATAATCTTATTCGCATCAAGCACGGGGATGAATGGAAGGCGGCGTTTAATAGTCCGGAGGGACATTTTGAGTACCCGGTGATGCCTTTTGGGCTCACTAATGCCCCTTCTGTCTTCCAATCTTTTATGAACGATATTTTCCGGGACTTTGTGGATAAGTTTTTGATCATTTATCTGGATGATATTTTGATTTTTTCCAGTGATTGGGATTCTCATGTGGAACATGTCCGGACTGTGTTCCGGATTTTGAGGGAAAATTCTCTGTATGTTAAGGGATCAAAGTGCCTCTTTGGTGTACAGAGGATTTCATTTTTGGGATTCATTTTGTCCCCGTCTGCTATTGAAATGGACCCGGCCAAAATACAGGCCATATATGATTGGGTTCAGCCCACTTCTTTGAAGGCTCTCCAGAAGTTTTTTGGTTTTGCTAATTTCTACCGTAAATTTATAAGTACCGTATTTTCCGGCATATAAGACGACCAGGCATATAAGACGACCCCCCAACTTTTCCAGTTAAAATAGTAAATCTTCTTAAAAGTCAGGGGATCTTCTTATACGATTGTGTCATCTTATATGCCGGGTGCAGAGCAATCTTCATATGGCGGGGGAGTGGTCCCGATGAAGAAGGGAGGGTGTAAGTGGAGTTATGATCACCTTTTACCTCATTGGTGGCAGCGATGCTGCGGGTCTCTGTGCTGTGGGGATCGGCGGTTCCTCCATCTGCAGTGTGGCGGCTCTGTGCTGGGTGTCGGCGGCAGCAGCTCCTCTTTGTCCACCGTGATGGCGCTGTGCTGGGGGGCGGCTGCGGCGGCTTTCTGTCCAGCGTTGGGCTCTGGCATTTCCCCATAGCCCGGAGGCCCAAGCAGCTCCATTGCTGCGATGCGCTGGCCTCCGGGAAAATGGCCGCTGGAGCCCGCGCAAGCTCAGATTCAGATCTCGTCTCCCGAGATCTTGGGACAAGATCTGAATCTGAGCTCGCGTGGGCTCCGGCGGCCATTTTCCCGGAGGCCACCCCATCGCAACAATGGAGCTGCCTGGGCCTCCGGGCTATGGGGAAATGCCGGAGGAGCCCCGACGCGACGCTGGACAGAGAGCCGCCGCAGCCACCCCCCAGCACAGTGCCCCCATGCTGGACAAACAGGAGCCGCCGACCCCCAGCACAGAGCCTCCACACTGCTGAAGGAGGAGCCGCTGCACCGCTGCCACCAATGAGGTAAAAGGGGATGATAACACCACCTACACCCTCCCTTCTTCATCGGGACCACTCCCCCGCCATATGCACTCGGCGTATAAGACGACACCCGGCGTATAAGACGACCCCCGACTTTTAAGCAGATTTTCAGGGGTTAAAAAGTCGTTTTATACGCCGGAAAATATGGTAATTTTTCTGGTATTGTTAAACCACTGACTGATCTGACCAAAAAGGGCGCTGATGTGGTGAATTGGTCTCCAGAGACAGTCTCAGCATTTCAGGAGCTTAAGCGGAGATTCACTTCTGCTCCGGTTCTACGGCAACCTGATGTCTCACTCCCATTTCAGGTGGAGGTAGATGCTTCTGAGATTGGTGCAGGAGCCGTTTTGTCCCAAAAAGATCCTGTGACTTCTAAGATGAATCCCTGTGCCTTCTTTTCTCAAAAATTCACCCCATCTGAGCGTAACTATGATGTGGGGAATCGGGAATTGTTGGCCATGAAATGGGCATTTGAAGAGTGGAGATATTGGTTGGAGGGAGCTAGACATCAAGTTGTGGTCCTCACCGACCACAAGAATTTGATTTATCTAGAATCAGCCAAACGCTTGATTCCTAGACAGGCTAGGTGGGCCTTGTTTTTCACGCGTTTTAATTTTGTGGTCTCTTTTCTTCCGGGCACTATGAATGTTAAGGCGGACGCCCTTTCTAGGAGTTTCTTTGCAGATTCTCTTGATGTGACCGATCATACTACCATTCTAAATGAGGGTGTAGTTCTTTCAGCCATCTCACCCGATTTGAGACGTGCCCTGGAGGAATTTCAGGAGGACAAACCTGAATGTTGCCCTATGGGAAAACTGTATGTCCCTGACCAGTGGAGGAAGACAGTAATGTCTGAAATTCATTGCTCCGCGTTGGCTAGTCATCCAGGTATTTTTGGTACCAGAGATTTGGTGAGTCTGTCTTTTTGGTGGCCTCGTGATGTCAGGAATTTTGTGCAGTCCTGTGGGACTTGTTCTCGGTCCAAGCCCTGTTCTCGTTCTAGTGGGTTTTTGATGCCCCTGCCGGTGCCCAGGAGGCCATGGACCCATATCTCAATGGATTTTATTTCCGATCTTCCTGTCTCTCAGAGAATGACTGTTTGTCACGTGGACCCGTCCTGTGTGACACGACCTGCAGGTCGGTAACTAAAACAACAAGACACGGCACGTGTAACTGTTCTGTGTGACACGATCCGCAGGCTGGTAACTAAAACAACAAGACACGGGGGAAGGGGAAACAGTTACAACGGTGGGCCCTGCAATAGGGAACGGGGACGTGGAGACCTCCTGCACTCCCCTGAGTCAGTGTCCCTCACACTCCTAACGTTCCCTATACAGGCTCCTCACCTGTCGCCGAGCCGGAACCTGTCACCCTAGCACACCCTACACCTATCCCTTGCTAGGGAGCTGGGTGGTGCAGGCACTGGCCCCACCACTGTACTAATACACACCAGGGAAAAATACAAACAGGGATAACACCACTTAGCTTTGCTCTGTTGCTATTGCTCCCAGCAACAGAGTCCACCACCAGAATGCAGCTTTCCTCCAGAATAGCTGCTACTTCTCCAAGCTTTGTCAGAGCTGCAAGGAACACCTCTCTGTAATTCCTTCCTTCACCAGACTTTACATCAGAGCTCCCCTGAGCTGCTCTCTGTAGTTCCTTCCTTCACCAGTCTTGGTTGGAAATGAGCAATATCACCAACAGTGCATACAACCACCTGACACTCTTTTATAGGAAAGAGCCAGAGCAATCGCACCTGCTTCATAATCACGTACACTAAACTAAAGTAACCAGAGTGCAATGACCCTAACGGCCACCGGGGGCAAAACTAGAACTGAAACCACCACAGTGCAATGACCATAATGACCACCGGGGGCAAAACGAACTTTAAGCACACAGTTTAAGGAAAAAAAGGTTACTTGTGCATTTATCTGTCATAATCCAGCATGGATCATGACACTGTTATCTGGGTGATTTGTGATAGATTTTCTAAGATGATCCATCTTGTACCACTCCCAAAGATGCCATCTTCTTCTGAGTTGGTGCACTTGTTTTTACAACAGGTGGTTCGGTTGCACGGGATTCCTGAGAACATTTTGTCGGACAGAGGAGTTCAGTTTGTTTCCAGATTTTGGAGAGCTTTTTGTCCCAAACTGGGAATTCAGTTATCTTTCTCCTCTGCATTTCATCCTCAGACCAATGGGCAGACTGAGAGAACAAACTAGACTTTGGAATCCTATTTGAGATGTTTCATATCTGCTGATCAGGATGACTGGGTCTCATTTTTACCCTTGGCAGAATTCGCGCTAAACAATAGAGCTAGTTCTGCCACTTTGATGTCGCCCTTTTTCTGTAACTTTGGGTTTCATCCTCGATTTTCTTCAGGGCAGGTGGAATCTTCGACCTGCCCAAGTCTGGACACTGTGGTAGAGAGAATGCAGCAGATTTGGGACCAAGTGGTGGATAAGTTGTCCCACCCTCAGGAAAAAGCCCAACGGTTTTCCAACCGGCATAGGACCATTGGTCCCCGGTTTAAAGGGGGTGATAGGGTTTGGTTGTCTTCAAAGAATATTCCTATGAAGGTTGCATCTCCAAAATTCAAGCCAAGATTCATTGGACCTTATAAGATTTTGGAGATTCTTAATCCTGTTTCTTTCCGATTGGCTCTTCCAGTTACGTTTAAGATCCATAACGTGTTTCATAAATCTTTGTTGAAGAGGTTTGTGGAGCCAGTAGTTCCTATGGTGGCGCCTCTTGACCCTGTATTGGTTAAAGGCAATTTGGAATATGAGGTAGAGAAAATATTGGATTCTCGTTTGGCTAGACGGAGACTCCAGTACTTGGTCAAATGGAAGGGTTATGGCCAGGAGGATAATTCTTAGGTCTCTGCTTCTGACATTCATGCCGAAAGATTGGTTTGTGCTTTTCACAGGGCCCATCCGGCCTGGTGGCGTGGATGAGGGTTCAGTGACCCCTCCTCAAGGGGGGGTACTGTTGAGAATTCGCTTTCTGGCCTCCCTCTGGTTATTACTGAAGGTAGTGGAGCTGGTCAGATTGACAGAGGGGTTGCGATTTCTCTTTCTGGGCTCCCTCTGGTGGTTGCTGGAGGTAATGGAGCTGATCTGATTAACAGAGGCTTGCCACCTGATAATGAGGACGACGATTGGAGATCTGGGGTTTCAGATTGGGATTTAAGACAGCCGACTCCCGCTATCCCTGCTGGTGATTTTCTTCTGCCTCTTGAGGTCTGATGTTTCCAGCTCAGTCCCTGCATGTTCGGCTAAGTGTTCATTTGCTATTCTGTTGGCATTTGATCTGGTTTTGTCTATCTCAGGTTTGTTTGGGTCAGCCAGCTCGGGCTGGGGCTGTGCTGAATCACCGTCCATATGTTACTGCTTGTGCCAGTTTGTTTTTGTCCCTTATTAGATTGGCCTCTTTTTGCTCTGCTTTCAGAATATACCAGAGTGCTGATATAGTGGGCGAAGTTGTGCGACTTCAGTGTTTTTTGGGAAAAATAGTGTTTTTTTTGTTCTTTACAGATGCCCCGATGTATTGCAGGAGGTGTAAAAATTTCGGGCATACCCAGGATAGTTGCAAGGAGATGCCAACTTGCAGGAATTGAAATGCTTCTGGCCATATGGCAAAAGACTGCACAAATCCTGTTATGTGTAATGCTTGTGGTTAGGAGGGCCATAAGTATCGGGACTGTAAGGCCAGGATCAGTCCTAGGTCTTACGCTGAGGTCTCATGTGGGGCATCTGCGCCCCCTACTGCTGTTGTTGACATTCCACAGGTTTCAGACCTGGATCTTATTGAGGAACCTGAAATCATGGATGCACATGAGGAGGCCCTGCCCCAAACGGAGTCTCCCAGCCCAGAGGTGGCAGTTTTGGAAGTTACTGATTTTGAATGTGAGCTCCCTCATCATTCTGATGTCTGTGGGAAGGGGAAGTTGGAGAGTACTCTTGGCAATACCCCCAGTGGATCTTGGTTTGCTACTGAGGAGGAGTTGGCCAGTTGTGGAGATGAAGGTGACTTCACTCTTGTGAGGTCCTCTGAGGATGAGGAGCCTGGAACTTCCTGTAAGAAGCCCAGAACGGATTGGGCAGACCCCGGTGAAGTTGGTTTAAGTCCGGTGAGTGAACATAGTTACCCTCAGAATGTCTTCTCTCCTGACACCAATGCTTTTTTAGGCATTCCCGCAGACGTAAACAGATTCGAGGAGTTGCAGTTCCAGATGGAAGACGAAAACGGCTGAAGAGGAAGTGGCGTGTTTGTCGTCATGTAAATAACAGTCATTGTCAGAGACACCGCACTGCACTTGCTCATAGAGCCAGTGCACGTGTCCTGAGTACAGAAGCAGTGCTAGAAGATACCTGTAGAGACGGGCAGCAGAGGTGACCATGCGTGCTTCAGGCTAATAGTGTCAGGGTCCAGTCAGCGCTGGAAAGTAAAGAGGCATAGGACCTGCGGACACTGAAACTGAATAGTCTGCACGGGACGTATGGTCATGTGACTGCAAGGGGGCGGGGCTTAGCGTCCTGTATTCAGATAGGACAGGACACCATACAACAACTCAGAGTCAGGCAAAACAGAGGTCACAGCAGTGCGGGCAAACGAGGTACAGGAGGGACAAACAGACGGGTAGTCAGACAGAGCCAAAGGTCATACACAAGAGGGCGACGTGGTACCAAGTGGACGAGCAGAGAGGAGTCGGGTCACAAGCAGAGAGTCATACACGAGAGGTAGCGAAGTACAAGAGGGTCAGGCAGAACTCGTAACAGGGACAGAACCAGATCACAACCGAACAAGCAAGCAAGATATCAGGCACAAGGCACACGTATACAAGAGGTCACTTAACTCAGCCGAGGGCAGGAGTATAACTGACACCGGACCCAGGTCCAGTGAGCACTAAATAGCCTCCTGCTGCCAGAGAGAGGCAGCACAATTAACCCATAGTATAACCAGGACGGGTCAAAGCGAAATCCCGTCCTGGATCATGACAGTCATGTTATGGCTCCCCAATCTGGTTGGGGCATTGCGTCCCTGAATGTCAGGCAAATTAGATCCAAATTCAGGAGGGCAATCGTTCCAGATTATATTAAACAGATGAATGCTCACATCTTTTGTCTTCAGGAATTTGGGATTGTGGACGCTTCAAGCGATAAGGACTGGCCTTACGGACAGCATGTACGGTCTGGCTCATGTGTTAATAGGAATGATGGTGTAGGGATATTACTGGGTGACAGGGAGATTAGTTTAGATAGCTACACGGTGGTAGAGGTGGGTAGATGTATAATTGTACATGTCAGCTATAGGGGGTGGCGGACTAGAATTATTAATGTGTATTGTCTATCAGGACACGACAGGAAAAAGGAGCGTCTGGCTCTTTTGGAAAAATTAAGTGTTATCAGCTCATTTTCTGCTCCACCAGTTGAGAGTTCCCCTTCCGTTCTCCCTCTGGTGGTGACGGGAGGTGGTGAGGTTGGTTTGAGTGGTAGTGATCTGCCACCTGGTGAGGAAGATAGTGATTGGATTTCTGGAGTGTCAGACTGGATATAAGACAGCCGACGCCCTATCCTGTTGCTGGTGATTCAGTCTCTCAGGTCTAGGACTCAGCTCTGTTCCAGTCTTCTAAAGATAAGTTTGTTTTTTGCTAATGTTCACACTTGCTCTTATTGGTCTTTTCAGTTTTTTGTGTGATCAGCCAGCCCGGCTGGGCTGTGCTGAATTTCCACTCTTATTTGCCAAATTGCCTTTTTTGGTCCCTTTTAGATTGGCCTCTTATTGCTCTGTCTCAGAATATTTCAGAGTGCTGATATAGTGGGAGAAGTCTAGTGACTTCAGGGTTAATTTTGCTATCAGTTGTGTTGCACACTTTGTAGAGTTTTTTGGCAGACTGCAGACAGTGTCTTTCCTTTCCTTTCTAGTTAGTCTGGCCCCATCGTTTGCTCAGCCTATTTTCCTGCCTTTGTTTGTGTTTTCATCTTTTTTCACCGTCAATACATGTGGGGGACTGTCTCTCCTTTGGGGTCTGCTTTGGGGCAGTTAGTTTTCCCCTTTTCCTGCTTTAGGCTTATTTAGTTTCTCCGGTTGTGACGAGGCGTCTAGGACCACCGTAGGAATGCTCCATGACTGCTGCTAGTTGCGTGTTAAGATCAGGGGTCTGCAGTCTGCATAGTTACCAACCTCTTTGGTTTTCTGAGACTTAGCTTGTGTTGTTTTTATTTTCCTCCTCGGCTACCCTTTCATAACAATTAAGTTTGCTTCTTCCGGGCAAAATGCCTACACTTTTAGTTGGTTACTTTAATTGCATCACAAAAGGGAATTGTGACATAACTGGTAAAAAGTTATCCAATCTTATTTCTGATTTTTCCCTTCTAGATGCTGCTGCTCTGAAATTTGGCATCCCACCACCGCCAACGTACCATGCTGAAAGGGGTGGTATTGCATCCAGGATAGATAAAATGTTGTTTTCCAAAAATATGTTGTGTAGGAATTTTGAACAAAATGCTGTACCTTTTTCTGATCATGAGTGTTTGAGAGGTGTGTTTAGTGCGATTGATGACCGTGTGTAAGGGGGTGGGGTTTGGATGCTGAATGTAAGATTGTTAGAAGATAAGGATGTGATGAATGAATTAAAAATAAAGTATAAAGAGTGGAGAGTATGTAAGAGGGATTTTGCGTGTGTGCTGGAATGGTGGGACTGGGTTAAGGTGTGTTGCAAAAAATTCTTCAAAAAATGGGGCTATAAAAAAGCTGCTATTTATCGGAGTAGATTTAATGATTTAAACAGG
Source organism: Dendrobates tinctorius (assembly GCF_039654945.1). Classification (NCBI taxonomy): domain Eukaryota; kingdom Metazoa; phylum Chordata; class Amphibia; order Anura; family Dendrobatidae; genus Dendrobates; species Dendrobates tinctorius. Next base: position 21,002,016 of record NW_027361700.1, read on the forward strand.
CGTTTAGACTGGTTAAGGAAGTGTGGAGAAAGTGGGATGGATGTGTCTGATCTGCTGGCTGAGACAAAGAGTGAATTAAAGCGTGTTATGGATGAAAAAGGGAAAGAAATCATCTATCGCACCAAAATAGAACATCTTGAGGAAGATGAAAAGTGCACGAGGTTCTTTTTTAAGAAAATGAATGGGAGAAAGGTTGATATGGATAAAATCCTGGATAGGAACGGTTTGTGTGTGTCAGGTGAGAATGTGATAAAGGAGGTGAGTAGGTTCTATAGCAAGTTATATGATAAAAAATGGATTGATCCTGGTCTTGTTTCAGAAGTGCTGAATGGGTTAGAGAACAAGTTGGATAGTGGAGAATGTGATATTTTGAATGAGGATGTAATTATGGAAGAAGTAGAAAATGTGATGAAGAGTGCTAAAAAGAATAAGACACCAGGTAAAGACGGATTGCCGTAGAATTCTATGTGAAGGCGTGGGATTTTCTGGGTGCTGATTTGACTGAGATATGTAAGTATATGTGGGAGAGTGGTAAGTTGTGTGAATCAATGAAAGAGGGGGTGGTTGTGCTTGTGCATAAGAAACGTGGGAGAAAGTGTTTAGAGAATTGGAGACCTATAACATTGCTGAATGCAGATTGCAAAATCTATAGCAAATTGTTGGCGAATCGTACGCGTGAGGTGATTGGTAGTGTTGTGGATGAGGATCAAGTGTGTGCTGTGCCTGGAAGAAGTATGAGTGATAACTTATTGTTATTAAGGGACTTGATTGGAGACTGCATGGGAAGGAAACGGAAGTGTATGGTTCTGTCAATTGATTTTGAGAAAGCGTTTGATAGGGTCTCACATGTGTTTTTGTTTAAAGTTCTGGAGAGAATGGGATTTCCTAAAAAATTTGTGAATGGAATAATGTCTTTGTATGATTGTGTGTCAAGTGAGTTTCTTGTTAATGGGTGGTTGAGTGAGAAAGTGAATATTAAGTCTGGTGTAAGGCAGGGGTGTCCCATGTCCCCTGTCTTGTTTGTATGTGTGATTGAACCTCTGTTGTGCTTGGTGAGACGTGATAAAATGATGCAAGGTTTGTTGGTACCTGGGAGTGGTGGGAAGCATGTGAAAGTTCTTGGATATATGAATGATGTTGTTGCTGTGAGTGAAAGTGTTGCGTCTATGAGTAGGGTTAAGTTGCTTCTGGAGTTTTTCTGTGGTGCATCTGGCTTTAGAGTGAATTGGAATAAATGTAGTTTTAAATGTTTTGGGGATGACAGGGTTAAAATGGAGGGGGTAAAGTGTGAGGAGGGTGCTATCAAAGTGCTGGGAGTATTATTTAATAAGGACTTGGAAGGTAAGGAGAGCTGGGAGGAGTGTGGATTGCGCATAGAGCGTAAGTTAAATTTTTGGCGACTGAGAGACTTGACCTTGAGTGGTACGATTTTGGACATAAAAGCGGTGATTCTTCCGATTTTGCTTTTTATTGCGACAGTTTTTCCACCGTCGTGTAGGAAAATAAAAAGAGTGGAAAAGTTAGTTTTTACTTTTTTCTGGAGCAGTAAAATAGAGAAACTTAAGAGAGAAAGTCTTTTTAAGGCGTGTCACCATGGTGGCATGGCCTTTCCAAACATTGAGATTTTTCTGGGGCTTCAGTATTTCAAAACTGTTGTTATTTTGCTGAATAAAGGAAATAAGGGAGCGTATATGGCAAGCTATTCTGCTGGTTGGATGTTATATGGCTTATGTTGGAGAAAGAGGGATGCTAGAGTGCCTGTTGCTTTCCAGTGTCCGGTCTGGTATGAGGTGATTGAGAAGTTTGTGAGGAAGCATGATTTCCTGAGTGTACCGATGAATGATTTTAGAATGGCTAAGAATGTGATGAAAATAATACTTATTTGCATAACTGCCCAGATCTTGAAACAAATGCACTACAGGGTGCAGCCAGTCCATAAAGCAAGATGTCAGCAACACAGGTGCAAAATACCAGATCAACAGCCACTCTCCACCTACCCATGCCTGGAGGGGGTGACTGCCCAGCATACAATTGCACAATAAAGGCCCACATAGGGCGTTGTTCACACAAGGGTACTGCACTGTGTCTGGTCCACAGCCTATTAGTCACGCCCCTACTTTTCGATTAGGTGGCTGGCCAGCACACTCTCAATGCATAACAGTGTGAATCTACCGGAAACTCACCATTCTTCTGTAATTATACTCGTAGTTTTCATCCCCATTTTGGCGAAATTTCTAGGATTAGTTCTGAATGCCCTGGGGTGGAGGTCGACCTGCAGAAACTTGGGGATGTCTGGAGGGAGGTTCAAAAGAATATTGGGACTGCCCAGATTCACCAAAAACGAAAGGCCGATAGAAGATGGTCAGTGGGTCCTGTGTTATGAAAGGGTCACCGAGGAGGATAGCAGTCCCCGGCCAAGCCACAGAAAACCAGAGAGGTTGGTAACTAAGCAGATGCAGACCCCTGATCCTGTCCACACAACTAGCAGTAGCCGTGAAGCGTACTAATGATGATCCTAGATGCCTCGGCACAGCCGGAGAGCTAACTAAGCCTAAAGCAAGAAAGGGGAAATCTAAACTGCCCCGGAGCAGACCCCAAAGGAATAGCTAGCCCCCAAATATATTGTCGGTAAGACAAGTTGAAAACACAAACGCAGGCAGAAAAATAGACTGAGCAAATGATGGGGCCCACACTGACTAGACAGGACAGGAAAGGAAAGACACTGTCTGCAATCACGCAAAAAACCCTGCAAAAAGTCCAACACATCTGATGCACAAAAACACTGGTTGCACGACTTCAGCACTCTGGTATATTCTGAAAGCAAAGCAAAAAGAGACTAATATAAAAGGGGACAAAACAAACTGGCACATGCAGTAACATATGGGCGGCAATTCAGCACAGCCCCAGCCGGAGCTAGCTGACCTGCACAAAGCAGAGATAAACAAAACCAGATCAAATGCAAACAGAATAGCAAATGAACCACTTAGCTGAACATGCAGGGAAAGAGCAGGAGACATCAGACCTCAGGAGGCACTGGAAGAAAATCACCAGCAGGGATAGAGGGAGTCAGCTGTCTTAAATCCCAATCAGAAACTCCAGATCTCCAATCGTCTTCCTCATCATCAGGTGGCAAGCCAAATCAGCTCCACTACCTCCAGTAACCACCAGAGGGAGCCCAGAAACAGAACTCTCAATCTGACCAGCTCCACTATCTTCAGTAATCACCAGAGGGAAGCCAGAGAGAGAATTCACAACTGTCATGATCCAGTGTTGGATCTGGCGGTATTAAATGCATTAAGTGAACTTTTTTTCCTTTGGTTCCAAAGTGTGTCGTGATAGCCCCCGGTGGCCATTAGAATTATCACACGTGGTGTCGTTCATTCTAAGTTGCCCGGTGGTGGGGAATGGTATCGCACCTTAGGTTTAGGTTAATGTTCACTTAATTATGGATCAGGTGTGACACCCTATAAAGGTGTGCTCAGGGTGTTCACTCACTGCTGGTGATATTTCTTGCTTAGTTGTTGGAGAGCCTGGTGGAATGATGGAGCTGGATAGGAGTCCTGCGCAGTCAGCCAGAGAGAATGAGTGCCAGCTAATGGTGTCTGCAGGAAGGACTGGCATGGCTTGGTGGAGTCGCAGTTTATGGTGTCGGCGGGAAGTGCGGGCATGGCTTAGAGGAGTGGCGACTAGGAAGAGAGTTGCACTCAGCATGCTCTACTTGGTTGCTGAGAACTGGACTCGAGCATGCTTGGATTCTTGGCAGAGGCTGGACTCATCTTGGGACTCTGTGTACTGGACTGCTGCAAGTGGTGATGGACTCTGCTCCCAGGCTGCACGATGGTGTCGGATCCAGTTATGGTGATGGATCCAGGTGGAGGGGAAGATGCACGCAGGTGGTGGGCTCTGTTGCTAGGAGCGCACGCAACAGAGCAAAGCTAAGTGGTGTTCCCCCTGTATTGTCTCTTTCCTCATGTGTGTTATTTGGGCAGTGGTGGGATTAGTCTCCGCACCGACCCATTCCCTAGTGAGGGTTTAGGGTCAGGGTGAGCAAGGGCGTAAAGGTACGCGTGCGGCGACAGGTGCGGAGCCTGTTTAGGGAATGTAAGGAGTGCAGGGACACTGGCTCAGGGGAGCTTAGGAGGTCTCCATTTCCCCATTCCCTATCGCAGGGCCCACCATTGTTAAAGTTACCCAGGTTCCCCCCTTATTATTTAAATGCGCCTTACTGAAGGCGGTGTTTCCAGATATATGTATGCATGGCGTGTAATACCTAAATCCGCCAGGTGGAGGCGGCGTATCCACCTGCACGTTTTATTATTTAAATTCGCCCCACTGGAGGCGGTGTATCCAGGGTCACGTGTGTTATGGGTTCGCCTTGCGGTAACACCTGCGCCCAGACACACAGTGACCATGACAACAACAGTCCTGCTTTTAAGTTTGGGGATAAGGTTTGGGTGTCGTCTAGGAACATTAAACATACAGTGCCGTCAGAGAAGATGGGTCCAAAGTTTAATGGTCCATATGAGATCTGAGAGGTGGTCAATCCAGTGACATTTAGGTTAAAGCTTCCTCCATCCCTTCGCATTCCTAACGAATTCCATAAATCCCTATTAAACATGTCCCTTCTGCATTGTTTACCTCATCACCGCCTCCTCCGATTTTAGTAGATGGTGGCCTAGAATATGAGGTTCAGAGGATTGTGGCATCTCAGAGGGTCCGCCGTTCCCTCCAGTACCTCATCCACTGGAGGGGATACGGACCTGAGGAGAGATCCTAGGTCCCTGCTCGAGATATGAAGGCCAATTGGTTAGTCAGGGCGTTCCATATAAAATTTCCTAGGAAGCCTGGGTGTTCATTGGCCCTCCCCTAGAAGAGGGAGTACTGTCACGGTCCCACCCCTCAGGGTGTCTGGGATGCAGTTGCTGATGTCTCGGCCATCCAATCCGGTACAGGGGCTTGCTGAAGCTGTCAGTACTTTGATTGACAGCATGACCATCCGGTCCGGTTCAGGGGCATGCTGAACTGTCAGTGTGTTTATTGACAGCTCGACTAGCCAATCTGTGACTGAGAGGCGTCGGCAGTCTCCAGGTGTTCACTATCCTGGGTAAATGCCATGCCTGCATAACTGAGCAGCTTCTCCCAGACCACTGCTAGACGTACATTCATCTTGTGAGGTTTGTACTTTGTGCTCTCTTGTGCCTTGAGTTCTATATGCTTGATCTGTTGCCTGACCTTGGACTTTGTTCTGACTATCCACCTGTTTAACCCCTTCAGCTCTGATCTGTTATCCTCCCGGTACTCTGACCTCGGAACGTTACCTGACTACGCTTTTGTCTCTTCCTTTTGTTTATGACGTACCCTCCTAGCTTCTGACCTTGGACTCCTTGACCACTCTGACTCACGGCTTGGCCGTGAGAAGTGACTAGCATCACATCGTGACTGTCACACAGCTGTGGCACATGCAGCTGCGTGGCCAAACAGCTGATCAGCCAGAGTGATCCAGGAAGCCGAGTTCCCTCTGCAGCTTATTCAGTAAGCGCTATAGCTTGCTGAATAAGCCTTGACCCTCTCTAATTCGCTCATCTCTTGTTATGACCCATAAACGATTGATGCAGTCCAAAAATGTTTGCATTACAGTGATAATGTAAGGTATCCTCCCTGAAATGATCCCAACTTTGTCTTTTCAAAGTTCGGCCAATCACTAAGCACTTCAGCAACAAGTTTGCTGAGGTGTACAGCAGAATGTACAAAGAGACATCTGCATGAATGAGTCCCTAATCCATTTCAAATGGAGGCACAATTTCCATCAAAACATGTCATGGGGAGTGAGGGGGAATATTGTGTGGAATTTGGTGCACGCACTGATGGATCAAGATTATCACCTCTATGTAGATAATTTTTATACCATCATTCCACTCTTCAAGTCTCTCTCTGCGCGAGCTACCGCAGCATACGGTACTATCCGCAAAAATCCGGACGGCCTCCCTAAGACGCTAAATGGCTGCTATTCAGGAAGGGTGAGAGCAGAGCCCACTTCAGTATAGTGACATTATGGATGTAATATTATTGACTACCATACATAGTGATGCCAGCACCCTCACCACTGTACGAGGAACCTCTACTGTGCACCGCTCCACAAACCACACTGTGTACAGGGGTAGAACAAGAACATGGGGGGAGTTGATCTTTCTGATCAAATCCTTCAGCTGTACAGGGCCATGAGAAAAGTCAAGGTACAAGAAGCTGACTGTGCACACTGCAAAGATAACAATGTACAATGCTTGCGTGCTATCACAATGTGCAGGCCAGACCAGTGCGTCGTACCTTCAGTTCCAGGAGATAGCAAACAAGGCCCTAATCTTTAGAGATCAAGAAGGAGTGAGCCCCAGTACTTCCGGAACTGAAGGTTCTCATATCGTAGCAGGCCAACATTTCCCTGGGAAGGTCCCCTCAAGCACAAAGAAACGAAGGTCGCATAAGAGTATCCGAGTGTGTTACAGAAGGGGAATATGCATGGAAACCACTTATCAATGCAACACCTGTCCCAACAAACCTGGCCTCTGTATAAAAGAATGCTTCAAACTGTACCACACATCCAGGAACTACGAAATTCATTTCTGACTTACACAACTCACACATGCCAACCTGATGCACTCTGCACTATTCACGAATGTCACTACATTATAAAATTCACATACCAGCAAACAGTAGATCAGTTCCAAAATGGGGTCACTTGTGAGGGATTTTCATTGTTTAGGCATATCAGGGGCTCTCCAAACGTGACATGACGCTTCAGATCATTCCATCAAAATCTGCATTCCAAACATCACTCCTTCCCTTCGGAGCCCTGCCATGCGCCCAAACATTAGTTTTCCTCCACATATGCGGCATCAGCGTACTCAGGACAAATTGCAGAACAATTTTTGGAGTGCATTTTCTGCTGTTACCCTTGTGAAAATAAAAAATTGGGGGCCAAACTATCATTTTTATGGAAAAAAAATGTAATTTTTTATTTTCACAGATCAACGTTACAAAATTCTATGAAGCACCTGAGGGTTCAAAATGCTTTTCCCCCATTCATCAAGATACATTCCTTGAGCAGTCTAGTTTCCAAAATGGTGTCACCTGTGGGGGTTTCCACTGTTTATGCACATCAGGGGCAATCCAAACGCGACATGGTGTTTGCTCTTGATTCCAGCCAATTTTGCGTTCAAAAAGTCAAATAGTGCTTTTTCCCTTCAGAGCCCTGCCATGCGCCCAAACAGTGGTTTCCCCTCACATATGCAGTATCCATGTACTTGGGAGAATTTGCACAACAATTTTGCATTCTATTTTCTCCTGGAATTCTAAAAGATTATTTTTGCTGGAAAAATGTTTTTTCTATTATTTTCACAGCTCTACTTTATAAACATTTGTGAAGCACCTGGGGGTTCAAAGTGCTCAACACATATCTAGATAAATTCCTTGCGGGTCAAGTTTACAAAATGGGGTTACTTGGAGCGAGTGCAGAGCGCATGCGCGGGATTCCGGGGCCACAACCTCACCTCACAGGTCAGTCCTGTATGGAAGGGGGGTGATAGTATAGTGAAGAGCGGAGGCAGGGATTTCTTCCAGGCACAACATGCCCCGGAGCCTAGAAGAAATCATTAATATAATTAAATAAAAGTCTATTTCTCTACATCTAGACAGAAACTACGAGGCATACAGGTAAGACTAAAATAACATTTCTATTACCTGTATGCCCATAGTAGTAGCTGAAAAATGTCCCAGGGGCTGACAGATTCCCTACAAGACTGTTCCTGCCACCTGTAAATTTTCTTTAGAGGTTGGGCAACCCTTTTAAAAGACTGTTTAGTTTTTGTCCAAAATTACATTACTGTTCATTTTCTTCTTTCATTATAAGAGAGAGGATTATTCGACAATCCGATTAAATAAGACCTATTAGAAAAAGTTCCCTTTGATGTGAAACCATTTTTTATTGCCATATTTCCGTGCTTAGACATGATCGATTTACATTTGAGGCCCAAAATCTGAGGCTGCACTACAGAGACAGATCACATAACCTGCACTTGAAATACCTTTTGTTGTTTCCAGCTACCATTAAAGATGCCTATCTTGATTCAATATTGGTTTGTGTAGATTCACCATGATACAGCAGATTTGCTGATAGTGCAAATGTCACAAGCGCCTGAAACCCTGCAAAAGATGTTCTCAGAAATGGAAGATAATACAGTCTGATCGCTCTGTAATTTATACTGCACAATAGTGACATCTAGTGGTTATTTCTTGTTAAGCACGGATGACAGTATGCTTTATGCTATCATACATATGTTTCCATATAAAGACATATATCCAGAGGCGTCTATTGTAACTTTCCAGGGGTTGTCCACATTGATATAGATAAGGATAGATCATCAATGCCAGATCAGTGAGGTGGGGGACACCCAAAGATCTGATTTAACCATTTCTGTCAGTGGCTACATGTAACACATGTAAAAAGCCTATAGAGCTAGAACTCCATTGTTTCATAGGATGGTAAGTGACCTCTCCCACACACTTCAGCTCAACTGCTATTCAAGTCAATAGGAGCTAAATTCGAGTATCCTGGAGCTGCCAATTAAATATGTACAGAGCTGTGCTGTTCTGGCTCCATACAGTGTTCACATTCGTATGCTGCCTATGGCTACTTTCAGACTAGCATACTGAGGCGCAGCGCAGGGCCGCCGCTACACCCTGCCCCCAGCTGCGCCTCCTCCGGTCAGCTCCTCCTATGATCGCATGATGCTGCATGCGATCAGCGTACCCTATATTTAGCGTTGGGTACGCTGGCCATGCGCTGGTATGATTTTGCCGGCGCTTGCGCCCTTTTGGCGCTGCGACGAGTGCACAAAAACGCACTCTGCTGCATTTTTGTGCGCTCAGCGCAGCACCAAAAGGGCGCAAGCGCCGGTACGCTAGTCTGAAAGAAGCCTAACATAGGCTTCTCGGTGCAAACTCTTCTCCTAAAATATTCTTTAATGACATAAATCTTACACTAGATATTGTACCAGTCAAAAGTTTGGATACACCTGTTTTCCTTGTTCTTATGGGACTGTGCACATTGTAGATTCAGACTGAAAGACAGCATAAGCATGAAGGAAAAACATATGGAAACAAGGGGGAAAGAAATGTGTAAGGCTGGTTTCACATTAGCATTTTTTGCGCAGCGCATATGTGTCCATGCGCATGCGTCATGCGCACCTATGTTTAACATGGCATGCGCATGGTCTAGTGTTTGCACGCGTTCGTATACGTTTTCGAGCACATCCGGTTCTTTAAGGTGTGCGTCCAGGTGCGTAAGACGCAACCTGTTGCATTTTTGGGTCCATCCAGCGGCGTAAAAAAAAATGCATGCGCACACTTGCACATGGAATGCGACAAAAGAACGTATTACAGTCTATGGGAACGCAGGCGTGCGCGTGGATATGCGCACGTCTGCGTTACAAAACGCATGCGTTTTAAGAGTCAACATGGCTTGAAATTGGTTAAAACGCAAGAAAGCAAACGCATGATGCGGTTTTTGCATGCGTTTCTATTGCGCACGAAGTGCTGCGCTAAAAATCGCTAATGTGAAAGTAGCCTAAAACAAACCAGAAAATGTTAAACTTTAGATTTCTCAAAGTGCCCCTCTTTTACTCTGATGACAGCATTACATCCCATTGGCACCATCTCTAGCAATTTCACCATACCTCATCAACAGATCATTTGTGGTATCACAGGCATTCAAAAAATGTATGTGACCATCAGATAATGTTTTGCAGAGGCAGTGTTGGCACACAGCTCCAAACAGTGCTGAGTCCTATTCCACAATTGTTCTTAACCAGAATATGGCAAGAACCACTCAACGAAGTAAAGAGAAACAGTGCATCATTACTTTAAGACATGAAGATCAATTTGGAAAATTGCTAGAACCTTCAAGGTATCTTCAAGTTCAGTCCTGAAAACCATCAATTGCTATGGCGAACTTTCTCTCATGAGACCATCCCAGGAAAGAAAGACCAAAAATCATCTCTGCTGCAGAGGATAAGTTCATCAGAGTTTTCAGCCTGAGAAAATGCAAATTAACAACACATCAAATAACAAGCCTCATACATGATGCACAGACACAAAGAAGCAGGCACATCAACATCAACTGTCTAGAAGAGTCTGCAAGAAGGAGGCATTTCTTGTTGAATTGCTGCAAAGAAGCCACAACTGAGGACTCTAAGCAAACAGAAGAGACTTGTTTGGGCCAACCAACACAAGAACCGAACATCAGTTCAGTAGAAATATGTGCTGTGGAGTAATGAATTTTATTGTTGCTTATTGGTTTAATATATTTAATATTTGAGTAACTATTAATAAATACCACAGTCTTTTATCTGCACACCATGTGTCCTGTTTTCATTTTAGATTGTTAGTTCGGAAGGTGTTAATTGGTGGGGTGTTTGGTGCCTGCCCTTTCATTCACCGCACACTCTCTTTGGCAATGAAAGGTTCTTTATTTCATGAAGACAAACAAAATAAAAGGTGGCTGTGAAATATGCGACATAGTAAAGACGTTTCGACCCCACCAGGGTCTTTATCACAATGTCACTGCAAGAGAAGAAGATGGTATAAGTGAACATTATGATAGTCACAGGGCATACATCAACAGTATATATTAGTTATCCCGTAAATGTATAAATAATGTGCTGTACAGACGTATCATAAACACAGGCAAAAATAACAGTCAAAGCAAACAAAGTAAAAATTAATATGAAATAAGCAAACAGGGTGAAAAGTCAGAGACATCATGTGATGATAAGGCAATTAGCCTGAGGGTTCATAATGCAGTCATGTGCATATACACAACATTGCATATAGCTATAGCAATATTCAAGTATTTAAAAGCTTCAGGTTAAGGGATGATGCAACAAAAAATGAAGGTAACTATATGAAGATATGAAGAAGGCTTACTTTGGTAGTTGAAATAGAAGGGGTATGTTTGAAGAAGAAGGTTGCAGTTAATGGGAAGGAAGGACAATTTGTGGAGACACGCATCAAGTTTTTGGCATAGCAGCTAATACTCAAGCCGGCCTTCAGGATTTACCTGCGTTGTCCTGATTCCACGTGGCATTCCTGTGCCTATGTTTTCCTGCTGGGTGGTTGCCATCTGGGGCTGTATGGCCTGTTTAAATATCAACGTGTACCGCCGCGCCGGAAGTGCGTCATGGGGGGTGACGATCACCAGAAGTGAAGTCATCTGCGGTGATGCGGTGTGTGCGGCCTGACTGGATACATGTGTGTGCATGTTGCCATGGAGCATTTCATGGCTTTTCAGTTTCTTCCCTTTTTTTCGCTCCCCCCTCCCAACCCCACCATTTTTTTCCCCATCCATTTGTGTCCTCTCTATCGAGATGCAATTCACTTTTAGCCCTGAGCACCTTGGAAACATTTCTTTATAAATCATTCATTGTTTTTTGCTGCATCCTCCTATCCCATTACATCCTTAACCCCTTAACGCCCATTGACGGAAGCAGTCCGTCATGGCCGGGTGTAAGTTCCCGCACCATGACGGACTGTGTCCGTCATGCATTTAAACTACCACTGCATGTAAACATGAATATAAATAAAAATAGTATCACTGAAAGCGCCATTTCGTCCAGCAAAAAACAAGCCGTCATACAGCTCCATCACCGGAAAAATAAAAAAAGTTATCGCTCTCAAAATAAAGAAATGCTAAAATAATAATTTTTTCTATAAAAGATTTTATTGTGTAAAAACACCAAAACATAAAAAACGATATAAATGTGGCATCGTTGTAATCGTAGTGACCCAAAGAATAAAGCTGCCTTACCAATTTTACCACATGCGGAACATTGAAGAAAAAAATTCTGAATTGCTGGTTTTTGTTCATTCTGCCTCCACACAAGTCAGAATAGCAAGCGATCAAAAATTGTCATGTTCCCGAAAATGGTACCAATAAAAAAGTCAGCTTGTCCCTCAAAAAACAAGACCTCACATGACTCTGTAGGCCGAAATATGGAAAAATTATAGCTCTCAAAATATGGTGATGCAAAAACTTCTTACAAAAAAATGAGTCTTTTAGTGGTCACAGAACCTAAACATAAAAAAGGATATAAATCTGGTATCTCTGTAATTGCACCGACCCGAAGAATAACGTCGCCTAATCACTTACTGTATATCGAACAAGGAACGGCGTAAAAAATAAAACCAACTCTTCACCTTTTGTGAATTTGTTCATTCTGCCTCCCAAACATCGCAGTAAGGCGATCACAGCGGTTTTGGAGCGCCCATCAGGGCAAGTGGGGTACTCGGTACCGGGCAGCTTTCTTAAAGGGGCAGTGTCACAGCGGCGGTGACCCGGTCCATGGCCCTGAGCGTCCAATGAAAGGGGATTATTTACAAGGGATGATGAAGATAAGAGTTTGTGAAGCCATCTGTGGTATCTGGTCAGAAGGGACCAGCGCTGCAGTGCAGATCCACTGGGACAGATGGTGGGATGCAGCAGAGGTGGAATAGCTCTCCATAGGCAGAGCTGAGTCCCAGGGCAGATGAGAAAGATGTTGAGGAACAGATGGGGAAGTAGTAGGTGGCAAGAGAGGTAGCAGTACTGAGTAGGTGATGCAGGGAGAATTCAAAGGACACAACAGAGTGCAGTTTCTTTTTAGTCCAGTCAAAATACGAAAAAAAAAATCCTTTACCCTGAACAAATTCCAAGAAATCGTTTTATTGGTTTTTTTTTGGTAGTATTACATATAGGGAAAAACATACTAAAAGTTTACCCAGATAGGGTTACCACAAAGGGTCCAAATGTGACGTCAAAGAATATGGCCACCAAAGCTGTAAAATGTTAAATGCGACTCGCCTTTCAGTGTCTATCATATTTCTTTTACAATTACTACTATTATTAAATTTATTATTTAACGATTTATTTATCTTCTTTTACAGAGCTGAGAATGATGGAAAGTCATGAACCTTGCCCCTTATGCAGCCATGAAGTAGAAGATGACGGAAAAAGAGTGGTGATTCGTGCGAAAGGAGCTGAAGGGATCAATAAAGCCAGTATTGAGAGGGGCGTTAGCACTGTGGTAGCTGCTGGAGCAGTGGTGCACAAGAGATGTCGTATGAACTACTAAATAGACTTGCATAAGAAAGCTACTTCCGTTCATCGCTCACCGGCCAAGAGAGGTACATGGGTGTCTACTGGATCCTATGATAGCACGACGCAGTGTTTGTTCTGTGGACATGAAGTGGTGAAGACAAGATCTAGTAGTGATTTCGATGACTATAGCTTTGTTAAAACGGATGGATTTGTAAGGTCCATCTTGTCACATTGCAAACAGCGTAATGATGACTGGGCAATCACCATTCAAGGGAGAATCGCATACTTTGGGAAGGACTTACATGCTGCAGACTGTCTGTATCATCGTTCATGTGACATTAACTTTCGGACAAATTACGGAATTCCTATGCGTCATGGTGGTGGATCTACTACAAAGAAACCGCGGAAGGTAGGGAGGCCGATGAACATGGACCAAGAGCAAGCGTTCTTGAGAATGTGTGCATTTCTCGAGGACAACGATGAAGAGCAACTGACTGTCACAGATCTTGCAAAGAAAATGAGGGAGTATCTTGTAGAAGGAGACAGTGCTGCCTATAGTAATAAATGGCTGAGGTATAGGCTGGAGGAGAGGTATGGCGATTCGCTATTCATAGCAGAGTGTGAAGGGTTGCCTAACATTGTAACATTCTGTGAAAAGACCAGAATAATCCTGAGGGACTATTTCCGTAGTCATGAAACAGATGAAGAAGCCCAGAAGAGAGCCATCACAGAGACTGTGGCCAAACTAATCAAGAGCGATATCAAGTCTAAGATCCCATCTTCAACCGATGAATATCCGAAGACTTCTTTGCTTGAATGTCAGTCTGCCTTAGATTATCTCCCCCTGAGTTTGCTTTGCTTGCTTGAAACTCTCTTCGTTGGAAAGGACATTCACAGGAAGGTCGCAAGCATTGGACAATCAGTTGTTCAGGCTGTACGTCCCAGGGCTGTAGTAGCTCCATTGCAGCTTGGGTTAGCAGTCCAGCTCCATCATCATTTCAGGTCTCGATTTCCTGTAGACAGTCTCTCAGCCATGGGATATTGTTCGTCATATTCGGAAGTTCAGCGATTTGAGGAAAACGCTGCCGCTTCTGTTGGCCAGGATGTACTCAGTGGTACCATAGACAGACTGGATACGGCACTGCTGTTCGCTGCGGACAGCGTCGACCATAATATCATCACGTTAGATGGGAAGGGGACTTTCCACGGCATGGGGATGGTAGCTACTGTGACTCCAGGAGGAAGGTCAGTCGCACTGTTCTCAGACGGAAGACTGCGGACTTGGAGATAGTTGAACAAAGCAGAGTTGATGTAAGAGAATACCGTTTCGCAAAACACACTCGCCGAAACATAAAATTCAAGCCCTTGCCATTTTTCGACGCCATTGACCATCGTGTTGATGTATTGTGGGAGATGTCTTTACGCTTCAAACAGCCTGCACCGAGCTGGAATGGAATGATGCACATGCTACATAAAGACTGTGATCATCCGGGGTTGTCTTCGGTAATCTTCCTGCCCATCATTGACATGTATTCCGGAGACAAGTCATGCATCTTCTCTACTCTTGAGTATCTGTTCAACTTTGCTGATAAACACAGATCCGCTGCAGTTGTTACATTCGATCAGCCACTCTACTGGAAAGCGTCAGAAATTAAACACGAGGTGCCTGAAGACAGCCCGGTTCGAGATGTTGTCCTGATGCTCGGGAGCTTCCACACATTGATGAATCTTATGGGTGCCATAGGAACGTTGATGGATGGGAGTGGAATCAAAGAGATCTTGGGAACAATTTACGGTGACAATGCTGTGCAACACATCATGACTGGAAAGGCAGTTCAGAGTGCAGTTCGTGGCCATCTCCTCCTTGATCAGTGTCTTACTCAGCAAGTTGCAGACAAAGTACTTTGCGACCATCCCGGTTTTGTAGACCTGTTGCAAGAATTTGAGCAGTTGTATGCTCGGACACTGACAGGGGAGAGTGACTTGAATTCGGTCATCACTTCTACCTGTCTTAGTGAAATTGTCCACCTCTTGTCCACCAAAAGAAATGGATTATCCGCTCAGTCTCGCACCAGTAAACTATGGCTGAATTACCAACAGATGGTTGGAATTGCAAGGGAGCTTATCAAGGCCGATCGTACAGGATCCTGGCTGATGCACCTTCATGCTGTAGCCGAATGTTTGCCCATTCTTGCAGCTGCTGGGCATGGGAACTATGTGAAGGCTGCCTATCTTTACCTCCAGCCTATGACAACTCTGGAAGATGATATGCCATCAGTCTTCCATAGATTTATGAATGGCTTGCATGTTGTAAGGCAGACTGATCAGTACTGGGCAGGCCTGGGTTGCGACCTAGTCATCGAGCAAGCTCTGATGCGCTCCATAAAAACTGCAGGAGGACTCACCAGAGGAAGTGGAATGTCCGAACATCAGAGGGCCTTGTGGATGCTGTCTGTGCCAGTGTCCTCTTCCTACTGTGATGCAATGCAGGGTTTCACTCGCCAGAGCTTTGTCACCAGTGAACAACACAAGGAGGCAAGAACGTCAAGGATGAGAAGAGATCGTGAAGACCTGGAGAAAATTGCAGATAAACTTGAGACCTTTTCACCTTTCTCTGATGAATTGTCTCTTCGCAACATTATCACCGGTGTCAATTCAAATAAGGATGTGAATGTCCATAACCTGTTCACCATTGGCAGAGAAATAGTGTCAACAATGGAGGAGTGGGAGGAACGGCCCCCGTTGAGTGTCCGGCCCGGAACCAGAGGAGCCGTCATCTGAGTTCCGGGGGAAACTGTTCCCGGGGGACAGGATTCGAGGACGGACCGTTGTGACTGACAGATGGGCTGGGGGAGGGACCGGTATAAGGGAGGTGGGGAATTCCCCAGACGATGAGTCAGCAGACCGGGACAGACACAGCAGGAGAGCTTGGGAACGACTGCCAGCCAGAGCGACTCACCAGCGCCAGGGAGGACGCCGACTGAGGACTCCAGAGGGACGGTATCCAGAGTGCCGTCCGAGACTTGTTGCCCCTCTCCATCCCGTGGCCACTGAGGCCCCAGCACAGCCCGCGGCCGCTGTCGCCTCCCCTCTGCCCGCAGCTGCGGCCTACCTGCTGTCGCCCGCGGCCGCCTCCCCTGAGCTTGTGACCGCAGCCTGTTCCCTGCCACCCGCGGCCGCCCGGCTTTCAGCAGTGGCTGCGGCCAGCACCGCGCCGTCGGCGGCCACGACTGTCCCGCTCCGGTCCGCAGCAGGAGCCGGGCCTCTCTTGATCGTGGACTCCCGGTCGCAGCTGGTAGCTGCACAGGTGGCCTGTCACTCGCCACTATACGTTGCTGCCGCCTGCCCAGGTCTGGGCGCTGCGGCCCATCCGTCTAAGGACTCCGCCGGGGCCGGTGGGGCTCCAGTGTCCTCAGCGCGCCGGAGAGCGTGAAGCCTGCGTCAACACCTCAGCAACTGGGCCCAGCAACTATTTTGCCGAAAGACCACAAGCCCGAACGGCGAGGGACATCTAGACGGCTAAGTAGACTCTAGACTTAAGGACCCGTAGTTGGCCAAACCGTGGCCCTATAGTGACCGGCCGTTGCCAGGAGTAGTCGTGTGCTGTGTTACTGTGTTTGCTTGTTTAGAGGCCCTGCGTGGGCAACCTGTGTTACCACTGTTTCGGTGATCAGGCCGTGACTGAGGAAAGTCTCCTCAAGTCCCATAAACGTATTCTTAAAAAGCACTGTAGTTGTCTCGTGACTCGACACTGCATCCTGCGTACCTGCGAGCACCACAGAGGGTCAATCACTGTTTTCAGTTAAGTACAAGCGGTCAATGAAAGCCAAGACCCTGGCATCCAGTGAGGCTATAGACGTTGCTAAGGACAAAACAATAGACCCCGCTCTTTTGTTCCAAAGGTTTCTTGTGGTGTCTCAAACTGCTGATCTTTCCCTTGATGAGGTGATGGCCTATGAACTTTCAACATACCAACCATCCCTCTTTGAGGCAAAACATCTCTTACGCAAACCAAACAAAGCACAACTGATGGCTGCTATAAAAGAACAGAGTTCAGATGACGCAGTACTCAAGGATGTACCAGAAGTGGAACATTATGTTCTTGACGGAAGTTCTCTTCTCCACAGACTGAAGTGGTCCGAAGGAAAGACATATTGTTCAATCACTGAAGACTATGCATCTTTCACACTAAAGCACTATGGTAAGGCTATGATAGTATTTGAAGGTTACATTGGAGGACCAAACACTAAGGACATTACCCTTCAGCGACGGCGCAAAAAACGAACACGTAACAAAGTGAACATTGCTGAAGGAACGAAATTTGTCGGGAAAAAGGAGGACTTCCTTTTGAATGTGGAGAACAAACAGTCTCTTATCAATCTCGTTTCACAGAGCATGAATGACAGAGGTTGCCACGTAATACAATCAGAGGGGGATGCAGATGTGGAGATTGTTAAGGCAGCAGTGTCAATGTCATCCAACAAAAGTACTAGTCTCATTGGCGAAGATACAGATCTTTTGGTGTTGTTACTTCATCACGCGTCAACCAGCGATGGCAACAAGCTTAATTTCTACTCGGATACAGGGAGTCCTGCAACAGTATACGACATTAAGGTTATGAAGAAGTTCCTGGGAAACCATGTCTACAGCAGTCTTCTGTTCCTTCATGCATTCACCAGTTGCGATACCACTTCCGCGGTTTTTGGAATCGGAAAAAAACTCGGTCTACACAAGGTTTTGAAGGGAGACTCGGTCTTAAATAGCTGTGCTAACATTTTTTCCACACCTAACAAAAACAGAGCTGAGATTGAAGACGCTGAGTGTAAAGCGATGGTGGCATTGTCCGGGGGCAAACCTGGAGACAATTTGTCTGCAATGAGGTATTCTACTCTCTGCAAAAAAGTTGGTTCAGCCAAAATCTTTGTTACACCTGAACGACTGCCACCGACCTCCTCTGCAACAAAGTATCATGCCCTTCGGAGTTACCTCCAAGTGATGCTTTGGGTGGACAATGGTGAGGCCATGGAAACTACTGAATGGGGATGGGAATTGCAGAACAACAGTCTAGTTCCAGTGATGAGGGATACTTCACCCGCGCATGAAACACTTCTGAAAATAATTCACTGCAATTCTTCTCGTGGTTGTAGTACACTTCGGTGTACTTGCAAAAGACACGGACTTACCTGTTCACGGGTATGCAGACCATGTCAAGAAGAGCATTGTGACAATATGAGTGAGGAAGCAGTGTCTGATGATGAAAATAGTGACTATTGACCTGACACACTTATTCAGTGATGAAGTAGGTCTTAAAATGCACTGTGTATTAATTCTATAATTTCTAGAAATGTACATAAATGTCATGACATCATTGATGACGTCATGACCTCGCCTGTCCATGTAGTTAGTATAAAACTTTGTATAAAAATTGTTATATGAAAATATATAGTATACAAAATGCAAACTCTTCTGTAACCTAAAGCTACAGCTTTGAAATAGGGAAATATTCGTTATTTTTAGTGCGATGGCTGTCATCATAGAATCATAGAATCATAGAATCGTAGAGTTGGAAGGGACCTCCTGGGCCCTCTGGTCCAACCCCCTGCTCATCGTCTTATGACATCATAGTTAGGACCTTTGTGGTGATCAATTTTGGGAAAACTTTTAATATGTTGTTCCCTACATATAATAGTAATAAAAAAAATCATAAAACGCTTTCTTGGAATTTGTTCCGGTCAAACCGTATTTTGACTGGACTATTTACCTTTTACTGTGCTTTGTAGGTACAGTCCAGGATTCAGATTACAGATGGTACAGGAGTTGGTCAGCCTGGAAGCAATTTGGGAATCTCTCTATGCAGGTGGGTTGTGAGGTCTCCTTTTCTAGCGCTATTCGGAAGTACTTGCGGCTCTGAACTCCACTCAAGTTCCTCTTTCATTCTCTTACTTAGAACTCCACTCGCATGGCAGGAAGCTGTAGCCTCCTTCATGAACTGCCCTCAATGGCGTCTCTGGCTCACACGTTTCTACTGTGTCGTCGAGACTCAGTTGGGAACAGAGCATTTACAGCCTCTATTCCTTCGGTTTCTCCTGTGGCGACTTTAGTATCCACACAGCCTCGGACTCCGGCATTCGGTCACTGCGCTTCAGCTTAGGGGTGAGCTCTGCTGTAGCTCCAGTCCCCAGCTCGTCTCCCATGTCCTCTCTCTTCCCTCTCCACACTTCAACTCCCTAACTTCCTATTCCTGACCACAGAGAGCAGATCCACTGCAGTTAGGTTCAGAGCTCCCTCTGCTGGCCTGGAGTAGGAACTGTGCGGTGCACTGGAACTACCTGATAAAGAGATCCTTT
Organism: Dendrobates tinctorius; assembly: GCF_039654945.1. Lineage (NCBI taxonomy): Eukaryota > Metazoa > Chordata > Amphibia > Anura > Dendrobatidae > Dendrobates > Dendrobates tinctorius. The sequence continues at coordinate 21,021,489 of NW_027361700.1, forward strand.
CTTGCTCTCAGGCATGACATCACTTTCCCTAGGAGGGAGGTAAGATCACTGTGGCAACCGTACTCCTGGGGGCACCACAGTTTACCCCCACATATGGAGTATCAGCGTACTCAGGACAAATTGATCAACAACTTTTGGGGTCCAATTTCTCCTGTTACCCTTAGGAAAATAAAAAATTGGGGGCAAAAAGATCATTTCTGTGGAAAAAATATGATTTTTTATTTTCACGACTCTACATTATAAACTTCTGTGAAGCACTTGGGGGTTCAAAGTGCTCACCACACTTCTAGATAAGTTCCTCGGGGGGGGGTCTAGTTTCTAAAAGGGTGCCACTTGTGGGGGGTTTCCACTGTTTAGGCACATGAGGGGCTCTTCAAACGCAACATGGGGTCCGCTCTCGATTCCATCCAATTTTAGGTTCAAAACCTCAATTGGTGCTCCTTCCCTTCCGAGCCCTGCCGTGCGCCTAAAGAGTGGTCTTTCTCCACACATGGGGTATAGGTGTACTCAGGAGAAATTGCACAACAAATATTGTGGTTCATTTTCTCCTGATACCCTTGACAAAATAAAAAAATTTGTGTCCAAAGTAAAAGTTTTGTGAAAGAAAGTTAAATGTTCATTTTTTCCTTCCACATTGCTTCAATTCTTGTGAAGCACCTGAAGATGTAATAAACTTTTTGAATATGGTTTTGAGCACCTTGAGGGGTGCAGTTTTCAGAATGGTGTCAATTTTGGTTATTTTCTGTCATATTGACTCCTCAAAGTTACTTCAAATGTGAGGTGGTCCCTAAAAAAGTGGTTTTCTAAATTTTGTTGAACAAATGAAAAATCGCTGGTCAAATTTTAACCCTTATAACTTCCTAACAAAAAAAAAGTTTCAAAAATTGTGTTGATGTAAAGTAGACATGTGGGAAATGTTATTTATTAACTATTTTGTGTGGCAACTCTCTGTTTTAGGGGCATAAAAATTAAAATGTTGAAAATTGTGAAATTTTCAAAATTTTTGCCAAATTTACATTTTTTTCACAGATAAACACAAGAAATTTTGAAGAAATTTTACTACTATCATAAAGTACAATATGTCACAAAAAAAACATTCTCAGAATCAGTGGGATACGTTGAAGCGTTCCAGAGTTATAACCACATAAAGTGACAGTGGTCAGATTTCAAAATTAAGGCCTGGTCATTGACCTACAAAGTGGCTTGGTCCTTAAGGGGTTAAATTCCTAGCAGCTATACCACGGTCACACTCAGATGGTGTATTTACATATATAGGAGCGCTGTGGCTCTCATAGTATTGGCCATATACAGACCGGGCCTTAACATTTTTATTTTTCCATCAAAATGACCATGTGAGGGCTTGTTTTTTGTGGGACAAATTGTACTTTTGAAGAACACCATTAGTTTTAACATATCGTGTACTGGAAAATGGGAAAAATTCCAAGTGCAGTGAAATTGCCATGTTCACTAAATGCTAAAACTGACCTGCCATTATGATTCTCCATACAATTTCATAGACACCAAACATGTCTAGGTTCTTTATTATTTGAGTGGTGAAAACAATCCAAACCTTGGTAAAAAAAAAAAAAAAGAAGGCGTCTCCATTTTTCATGATTTGAGGCTGGTTGAGGGCTTATTTTTTGCATGCCGAGCTGTCATTTTTATTTGCTACCATTTTGGTTTAGATATGATCTTTTGATCGCCCGTTATTATTGTTATTATTATGCATTTATATAGCGCCATTTATTCCATGGCGCTTTACATGTGAAAAGGGGAAATATAGACAGGTACAATAAACATGTGTAAGACAAGGGACACACAAGTACATAAGGAGAGGGGACCCTGCCCGCGAGGGCTCACAGTCTACAGGGATGGATGAGGATATACTAGGAGAGGGTAGAGCAGGTCGTGCGGTGGTTCAGTAGACCGAGGATCATTGCAGGCTGTAGGCTTGTCGGAACAGGTGGGTCTACAGGTTCTTCTTGAAGGTTTCCGTTGATAGTGAGAGTCTGATGTGTTGCGGCAGAGAGTTCCAGAGTATGGGGGAAGCACGGGAGAAGTCTTGTATGCGGTTGTGGGAAGAAGAGATAAGGGGAGAGTAGAGAAGGAGATCTTGAGACGATCGAAGGTTGCGTGCGGGTAGGTACCTGGAGACCATGTCACAGATGTATGGAGTAGACAGGTTGTGGATGGCTTTGTATGTCATGGTTAGGGTTTTGAACTGGAGCTATATTGCACTTTATTGCAATATAGCGGCGACAAAAAAAACGTAATTCTGGCTTTTTGAATATTTTTTTCTCGTTAGGCCGTTTGCCGATCAGGTTAATTCTTTTTTATATTGATAGATCGGGCGATTCTGAAAACGACAATACCAAATATGTGTATGTTTGATTTAAAATTTTTTTAAATTGTTTTATTTGAATTGGGGTGAAAGGGGGTTGATTTGAACATATATATATATATATGTTAGGGCTGGCGGAACGCACCAAATTATAAAATGATGGTAGGTGCGTTTGCAGCCCGGGGTCCACCGTGCAGAGGTGGTACACTGCTGCTAAGTAATGGCGGAAGAATTAAGCAGTGTGAAACCAGTCACACGTGGGTTACGTCACCCAATCTGAACAGGGGCGAATTCTGTTAATGCACAGGGCCGCACAACCGCTGAACGTAGATGCCGGAGCCTGTTAAGCTCACAGAGCCCGGCCAAAAGAGCGTACAGTGTACGGCCACAGAACTCTACCCCAAGGACACGGGGTTAGAGTCCTTCTAGGCCCAATGAAGGCGGGGTGTCGCTGCCGTGAACGCCGCTATAGTGACCTGAGCCAGCTGGCACGGGAAAGGAACAGAAAGAGAAAGACGTAGAACTGCAACCTAAGCTTCCATAAGAGAGAGAAGGAACAGCGCGGAACGAAGGAGTAGGAGAACAGAGAGGAGTTGTGGGTTGGAAGAGGAACCCTGTCTATAGGTTCTCAGCGCAAGGCCGGGGCCCAGTCCCCGAGATTGTATGGACACTTATGGTTCTGCAGCAGACACCGGTGGAGTAGTTGGCTGTAAATGCACTACTCACATCTAAGACTTGGGGCACAACAGCAACTGAATAGAGAGCCAGGACTCTGGAGAAAGGAGTCCCCGAGAGAGGCTACAGCTGTCTGTCATACAAGTAGAGTTGTTAGGAACATCTGACAGGAGGAACTTCAGAGTACCACGGTACTGGAGTTCTTCACACTAAAAGGCGCAATAGAGGAGTCGTTCAGGGAAGGTACATGTTGGCGGAGTGTTGGAGAGGAGAAGCCTGACTTGCCCGGGAGGTTGATTGAGTCTCTGCCCCGGAGGACACGGCATGGAAACGGGCACCAGTGTGTACCACGAACTGTGAGTAAAGCTTTGGAACTACAAGCCCTGGTGTCTTCCATTCAATTGTGCGCCAACACCGCCAGCACCGCTACATCTGGGTACCAACTTTCCTCACATCCCCTGCGTCAGACACTCCACCATCAAAGTGTCCCCACATCTACACTGCCCTGGGGTTACAGCTTCACCTGTGGGGAGCAACACCATCTGTGCTGCAACACACCATCAGCCCCAGAGGATCTGCACGCAGCGTTGGCTTACCACCTTGCTTGCCAAACACCACAGGTGGCGTCACGAACTATCACATAAACTATATTACAAACCACCATTGATTTGGGCGTCCAGGGCCACGGACCGGGACACATCCCCCTGACACCGGCCCGGTACTGAGTACCCCACAGCCCTGGGACGGGGTGACCCAATTTTGGCGTCACGAACAGGATAACGAGACCCGATACCATCGGGTTCTGTGCGCCTGAAATTTGTGAGACTTTGTACTTTTGAAAATGTGCAGAAGACCTGATTTAATAGACTGTAAAATGGACATTGGAAATGGCTGCTGGCGTGGAGAAGAAGGGCGTGAAGAGATGGGAGGTCCTAGGAAAAGACCGCGAAGAGTATTGGGCCTTCCCTGCCTGAATTACTATGTGACAGCGACATGGCCCACCCCCCGAGGGGTTCGTATACTGGCTTGGTATGGAGGCGCTGGAAGAAGACGCCGCTCCCGGAAGGAGGGGCAGAAGAAGCCAGAGGCGGGAAAGGGGCCGAGGCAGGAAGAAGAATGCCATGATGAAAGAAGATGAGAAGTCAGAAGAACAGGAGGAGAAGAAGTCCCTCGCCCCTACGCCGCCCACGCGGAGGCTGCGACCACTGATACATCCTCAGCGGCGGCCACCACCGCCTTATAACCGATGTTGCCATTGGGTGAGTCCCGTCCGAAGGAGATATATGAGAGCTCTGGAGCAGAACGGAGGGCCGTGGCCACGTCCCCGCTTGGACCGGGCACGGCTGCACCGACCTCCACCGACAACCCCGACTGAGACCGGCCTGGCCTCGGCACGGATCCAACTGCGGCCCATCCCACCAGTCACCCCGGGAGTTGCGGCTGCTGCCATCTACCACCTGGTACTGGAGCCGGAACCGCGGCTGGAAATGCCAGGTATGAATCCTGCCCCGGGGTTGACCCTAGCTTTGGGAGCAGAACCTACGGATAGGAATGGCCCGATTGACCTCCGCCGACAACCCCCAACTGCAATGCCATTAGCTGAGGTCCCGATGGACACTGAAGAATCGGATTCTGAGGAATTAGCGGCAGCAGTGGCTGAGTCCCCAACAGCCACAGAAGCTCCATCGGGGGTAGCGGATATGCCGTCCCCGCAGGCAGTAGATGTTTCCATGGCCCTTTCAATTATCCCGTCAAGTCCCTATCTCACCCTGTGGGAGGCAGAGTATATGCGGCTAGCAAGTAGTCAGCAGGACGAAGATACCATGTCTGGTAGCAGTTCCAGTTCAGCTTCCAGGACCCCAGGAGGGGAACACAAGTAAAAATTTACAAATCTCGTTACCCAGGAGGGTTTATTTGCACCAGTTGTGCCTTTTGCTGTTTTTTTCTTTTGTTCATCATGTTTTTGTCTTTCTGATAGCACTTTTGTTGCCATGTTTTGATTGGCAGCGTTCTTCAATTTTGAACTAGCGATCATGAACTTGGAGTGATCCAAAAACTTTTATTGTAAATAGTTGCACCTCTTTAGGTGCCCTCTCTTGGTTTTACATATAGAGACACTTTGCGAAGATAATGTTTTTTGCATGGACACTTTTCAAAGATGATGTCTACCTCAAAGCACACTGCAAGAGATCCCGGCTGTGAGCGGTGTCCAGCACTTACAAGAATAACTGTTGAATGTTTTACTGTGAAGTATTTGATAATATGTTTTACAAGAGTATTAGTAACTGAGAAATGGCTTTTATAGAAGAATTAGGAATGTCTGATCTAGAGATGAGTGATGTGAATAAAGAATTGAAAGTAGACAGGTGACGAACCAGGTACTTGCGGTCAGTGTCTTGCGTCTAGAAGAGACAGTGAAAGTAGAAAAATAAATGTGTATAAAGAAAGGAAACAGAGAAAGAAAAATGTGTTACAGAGAATAGCACTTTGCATTTAGAGTTGCACTTAGAATTAAAAATTTTAGATAGAATTTAAGATAGAATTGTTTGTAACGTTCAAGATGAGTACCTCCTATACTAGGAAGATTAGTATAAGAAAAGTTTGTTATGCATTACAAAATTTTTGTATGTTTCTTTGCTGTCTACATTGTTGTCTTGCAGCCTGCGGACGTGCTGTGTTTAACGGGGGGGGGGGGGTATGTAGCGCCCCTGAGGCTCAGTCGCCACAGAGGTACTGCACCTTCTCCTAAGGTGTAGTGCCCCACAAACTAGGTAAGTTGGGAACTCCTTTCCACACTCCAGCACCTGCACCTCACACACAGGATAGTTCAGCACTGACCACATTTCGGCTCCATGCTTAGAGGGTAGCAGAGCACCTTTCGTGGTTCCTTGCTTCGTAACACGAGATGTGCTGGGAGGTGGGTGGAGTTGAGATATATAAAAGGTTTGGAAGGTTTAGAATGACAGTGGAGTCTGGAGGTCAGTCAGGAGAGTCTGAGGACGGATCCCTGGAAGAGGGATCGAGGAAGGAGTGCTGCAGCTGCCTCAGTGACCTGAGCCAGCTGGCACTGGAAAGGAACAGAAGGAGAAAGACGTAGAACTGTAACCTAAGCTTCCATAAGAGAGAGAAGGAACAGCGCTGAACGAAGGAGTAAGAGAACAGAGAGGAGTTGTGGGTTGGAAGAGGAACCCTACCTATAGGTTCTCAGCGCAAGGCCGGGGCCCGGTCCCCGAGGTTGTATGGACACTTATGGTTCTGCAGCAGATACCAGTGGAGTAGTTGGCTGTAAATGCACTACTCCCATCTAAGACTTGGGGCACAACAACAACTGAATAGAGAGCCAGGACTCTGGAGAAAGGAGTCCCCGAGAGAGGCTACAGCTGTCTGTCATACAAGTAGAGTTGTTGGGAACATCTGACAGGAGGAACTTCAGAGTACCACGGTACTGGAGTTCTTCACACTAAAAGGCGCAATAGAGGAGTCGTTCAGGGAAGGTACATGTTGGCGGAGTGTTGGAGAGGAGAAGCCTGACTTGCCCGAGAGGTTGATTGAGTCTCTGCCCCGGAGGACACGACATGGAAGCGGGCACCAGTGTGTACCACGAACTGTGAGTAAAGCTTTGGAACTACAAGCCCTGGTGTCTTCCATTCAATTGTGCGCCAACACCGCCAGCACCGCTACATCTGGGTACCAACTTTCCTCACATCCCCTGCGTCAGACACTACACCATCAAAGTGTCCCCACATCTACACTGCCCTGGGGTTACAGCTTCGCCTGTGGGGAGCTACACCATCTATGCTGCAACACACCATCAGCCCCAGAGGATCTGCACACAGCGTTGGCTTAACACCTTGCTTGTCAAACACCACAGGTGGCGTCACGAACTATCACATAAACTATATTACAAACCACCATTGATTTGGGCGCCCAGGGCCACGGACCAGGTCACAGCTGCCGTGACACATCTCCCTGACACCGGCCCGGTATCGAATACCCCACAGCCCTGGGACGGGGCAACCCACGGCCACCAGTACGTCCTCGCCAGGAGATCAGACGTTCGCTTGGTCCCAAAATGTCCCCCCACCCTGGACAAATGAGCCCAAGAGAGGATCTCCGGTCGCAGATGGGCAGGGACAAAAGTCTTGCCCGGAGGTACCGACTCGAGAGCAACCGGAGCTACGGTCCTCAGACTCTCCGATGGAACTATCAGCCGAGGCTCCTCCTCCTCTGATGACACCACAGAGCGAGAAAGAGCGTCGGCCCGGACGTTCTTCTCCCCGGAGAGAAAATGCAGGGTGAAATGGAATCGGGAGAAGAACAAGGACCATCTGGCCTGGCGAGAATTCAGCCGCTGGGCAGTCTGTAGATAGACCAAATTTTTGTGGTCAGTGAACACCTGGAAAGGATGGCGAGCCCCCTCCAGGAGGTGTCTACACTCTGAGAAGGCCAGCTTCTTTGCTAGCAACTCCCTGTCCCCGATGGAATAATTCCTCTCCTCCGGTGTGAAGGTCTTAGAGAAGAAGAAGCATGGGTGCTTTCCACCTTGCGAGTCCTTCTGGAACAGGACTGCTCCAGCACCGACGGAAGAGGCATCCACCTCCAGAATGAAGGGCTTATCTACATCGGGGCGATGTAGAATGGGAACGCTAGCGAAGTGGGATTTAATAGCGGCGAAGGCCTTGGAGACAGTTTCCGACCACAGTTTGGGGTTTGCACCCTTCTTGGTGAGGGCTACCAAGGGCGCTACCAAAGTTGAGAAATGGGGGATGAATTGGCGATAGTAATTTATGAACCCCATAAAGCGCTGCACCGCTTTGAGAGAATGGGGCTCCTGCCAATCCTTCACCGCCTGTAGTTTGGCAGGATCCATGGCCAACCCCTGGGACGAGATGATATAGCCCAGGAAAGGCAAGGACTCCTGCTCAAACACACATTTCTCCAACTTGGCGTAAAGGGAGTTTGCCCGCAGGAGATCGAAAACTTTGCAAACATCTCTCCGGCGGGAGTCAATATCTGGAGAGTAAATGAGAATATCGTCCAGATAGACTACTACCGAGGTGGTAAGCATATCCCGGAAGATATCGTTCACAAAGTCTTGGAAGACGGCTGGCACATTACATAGCCCGAAGGGCATCACCAGGTATTCATAGTGCCCATCTCTGGTGTTAAATGCCGTCTTCCATTCGTCCTTCTCACGGATGCGAATCAGGTTATAGGATCCTTGCAGATCAAGCTTAGTAAACACTCTCGCTCCCCGTAGCCTATCGAACAGTTCCGATATCAGGGGTAGAGGATACTTGTTCTAACAGTTATGGTGTTAAGGCCCCTGTAATTGATGCACGGACGTAATTCTCCATTCTTCTTTTGGACAAAGAAGAATCCCGCTCCTGCCGGAGACGCCGACTTCCTAATGAATCCTCTTGCCAGATTCTCCCTGATATACTGAGACATGGCTTCTGTCTCTGGGAGAGATAGGGGGTAGACTCGACCCCGGGGAGGCTCAGCACCGGGCAAGAGGTCAATAGGACAGTCGTAAGGGCGATGCGGCGGAAGGATCTCCGCCGCCTTCTTGGAGAAAACGTCTGCATACTGCTGGTAAGGCTTGGGAAGCGAGGAGAGATCTGCGGGAACCTCAGAGGTAGTGATCTGTACGCAGTCCCTCAAACACCTACCCTCGCAGGACTTGCTCCAACCGAGGATTTTTCCTGAGGACCACTCTATGTGAGGAGAGTGAGCTCGTAACCAGGGAACTCCTAGGAGGACCTGGTCGATACCTTCGGGCATGACCAGAAGAGACAGCATCTCCTGATGGGAAGGAGACAGTGAGAGTCTCAGTGGAGCCGTCTGGTGGGTGATTTGGGATGGAAGTGTCGCACCATTCACCACTCTGGTAGTGACTGGCTGAGGTAGCAGGACCAGGGGGATTGCGTGTTGTAGGGCGAAGGCAGATGACAAGAAATTGTCCTCCTCTCCAGAGTCCACTCAATCCTCCACCACCAGAGGGTAAGAATTAAATTCTAACGTCCCTTTAAACAGGAGCTTGGAGGAGAAAGTCGCTGTGTCTAGTAGGCCCCCTCCGATCATCACTAGACGGGAGCGTTTCCCGGGCGCTGTGGGCACTGGTTAGCTAGGTGCCCAGTTTGCCGACAACGGAAGCAAACTGAAGGTACCCGCGCGGACCGGGCCCTGGACCCCGTGCGAGACACCTCCATGGCCTCTGGAGGCTCAGGCGGCTGACTGAGGGGTTCCAGCGGCCTAACAAAGTTTGGAGCCAATCTATATTGTTGGCAGGACTTGGAGCGCTCCAGCCCTCGCTCAGTGAAGCGAATATTAATCCGGGTGGAGACCATAATGAGCTCCTCCAAGGTGGTGGGCACCTCCCTGGTGGCCAGGGCATCTTTTACATGATCAGCCAGGCCTCTCCAGAAAATGGGTATGAGATCCTTATCCAGCCACTCAAGCTCTGAGGCCAGAGTTCTGAAGAGGATGGCATACTGACTGACCAGAGACGAACCCTGGGTTAGGGCCAGCAACTGCAGTGCGGTGTCGTGCGTGACCCAAGGCCCCAGGAACACCTGCTTCAAAGTGACCAGAAAATGGGTGGCACTCTGTACCAGTTGATCCCCACGGTATGAAACCAGTCACACGTGGGTTACGTCACCCAATGTGAACAGGTGCGAACTCTGTTAATGCACAGGGCCGCACAACCTCTGAACATAGATGCCGGAGCCTGTTAAGCTCACAGAGCCCGGGAAAAAGAGCGCACCGTGTATGGCCACAGGACTCTACCCCAAGGACACGGGGTTAGAGTCCTTCTAGGCCTACTGAACGCGCGGCGTTGGTGCCGCGAATGCCGCTATAGACGCTGGCTATGGAGCACGTGCACTGAGGCGTGCCGAGTCCCTGGTGAGGACTGATGCCTGACTCAACCTCTGTCCTACCTACGCCTAAGCCTGGGCACTAGCAGGCTAGGCTGCACAACACATGCATACCAAAGGTAGGGGTTTCTTAATGAGTCATTCACCAGAGACATTCACGCGAGCGTCCGGGACCTTCCTGGCTTCTCTGATGGGCCAATCCGAACAGGAGCAGGACCTGAGCATGTGACCTTCGATCTCCAATGGAAGATCACTCCACGGGCATGCTCAGTGGCCCGACATGGGGACTTAGTCCCTGGAGAATCTCGCTGCTGAGCAGCATGTATTGTCATAGCTGCGCCAGAGGTGGCAGCAGCAAGCAAACCCATGGAGCTGGTCTGGGCAGAGCGCCTGGACTGACGAGTTTGCTGAGCAGCCTCCTCTGCGGCTGGAGAGGAATGAGAGACCGCTGGAAGTAAGGCTTGGGATTCTCGCTGTGCAGTGACGGAAATCCGATGCTTAACAATATACACTCACTGGCCACTTTATTAGGTACACCTGTCCAACTGTGTGTTAAGACTTAATTTCTAATCAGCCAATCACATGGCGGCAACTCAGTGCATTTAGGCATGTAGACATGGTCAAGACAATCTCCTGCAGTTCAAACCGAGCATCAGTATGGGGAAGAAAGGTGATTTGAGTGCCTTTGAACGTGGCATGATTGTTGGTGCCAGAAGGGCTGGTCTGAGTATTTCAGAAACTGCTGATCTACTGGGATTTTCACGCACAACCATCTCTAGGGTTTACAGAGAATGGTCCGAAAAAGAAAAAAAATCCAGTGAGCGGCAGTTCTGTGGCCGGAAATGCCTTGTTGATGCCAGAGGTCAGAGGAGAATGGGCATACTGGTTCGAGCTGATAGAAAGGCAACAGTGACTCAAATTGCCACCCGTTACAACCAAGGTAGGCAGAAGAGCATCTCTGAACGCACAGTGCGTCGAACTTTGAGGCAGATGGGCTACAGCAGCAGAAGACCACACTGGGTACCACTCCTCTCAGCTAAGAACAGGCATCTGATGGCTACTTTCAGCAGGATAATGCGCCATGTCATAAAGCTCGAATCATCTCAGATTGGTTTCTTGAACATGACAATGAGTTCACTGTACTCAAATGGCCTCCTCAGTCACCAGATCTCAATCCAATAGAGCATCTTTGGGATGTGGTGGAACGGGAGATTCGCATCAGGGATGTGCAGCCGACAAATCTGCGCCAACTGTGTGATGCCATCATGTCAATATGGTCCAAAATCTCTGAGGAATGCTTCCAGCACCTTGTTGAATCTCTGCCACGAAGAATTGAGGCAGTTCTGAAGGCAAAAGGGGGTCCAACCCGTTACTAGCATGGTGTACCTAATAAAGTGGCCAGTGAGTGTATATATGTATATAAATTTTTAACAGGTTAGCAGCCACAGGTGGCTCGCGATTCCACCCATGGCTGTTAGAAGCACATGTCAGCTGTTCAAAACAGCTGACGTGTGCTATGAAAGATGTGGCCTCAGCGCCGGAGGGAGGGATTCTGACATGGGCATACTATTACGCCCAACATCGGAAGGGGTTAAACAGGTCATACAGTCCTAGATGGCAAACTCCCATCAGGAAAACATAGGCACCACGTGGAATCATGACAACGCAGGTAACTCCTGAAGGCCAGTTTGAGTATTAGCTGTTATGCCAAAAACTTGATGCGTGTCTCACAAATTGTCATTCCCTTAAAGCATTAACTGCAACACTTCTTCTTCAAACATACCCCTTCTATTTCAACTACTAAAGTAAGCTTTCTTCATATATTTACCTGCATTGTTTGTTGCGTAATCCCTTAACCTAAGGCTGAGTTTAAATACTTGAATATTGCTATATCTATATGCTATGTATATGCACATGACTGCATTATGACACTATATGTCATGCTCCATTTGAACCCTCAGGCTAATTGACTTATCATGTGATATCTCTGACTTTGTCACCCTGTTTACTTTTTCATTATATTTTTTTTTAATTTTTACTTTGTTTGCATGACTGTTATTTTTGCTTGTATATATTATACGTCTGTATCGCACATTATTTATACATTTATATCTCATGTGATATCTAATATACAGTGTGTCCGTAAAGTCATGGTTCACTTTTGACCAGTCATAGGAAAGTATACAGTATACAATAAATCCCCGGATCTGATGCCCTTAGACTTTTACTTTTGGAGTTATGTGAAGCAACATGTACTGAACATGTATTGAACGTATCAACGACATTAATCACTTTAAACAGAGAATCACAGACATTATTCACTCTGTTACACCAGACGTCCTTACTCGTGTGTGGCAAGAACTTCACTATCGTTTGGATGTGTGTAGGGCAACAAATGGAGCCCACATCAAACTGCACTGAATAGGTATGAAACTGGGAGAGTTTTTCTTTTATTTGGAGCAGATTTCACATTTCACATTTCTATCGTTTTTTGTTGCTTTCCAGTGACTGGTCAAAAGTGCACCATGACTTTACGGACACACTGTATACTGTTGATTTATGCCGTCTGACTATCATAATGTTCACTTATACTTATTCTTCTCTTGTAGCGACATTATGATAAAGACCCTGGTGGGGTCAAAACATCCTTACTTTGTCGCATATTTCCCAGCCACTTTTTATTTTGTTTGTCCTCACGAGTTAAAGAACCTATCATTACCAAAAACAGAGTGTGCAGTGAATTCTCTCTAGCCTTGGTCGACAGGTCACAGAACCCATTCCACCTGCACCTCAACACTTTGACCAAGTGCACGACAATCTAGCAGCATCTATTCCAAATTTAAGACACAGCAGCCCAGCATGGCTACCTCAGCATTCTAGATGACATACTATCTCGTTGAATTTGCACACCTCCAGGCAATGTGACCAAGAAGGAGATGGATGGAGGGCCTGCGTCAGATGACATGGTGTCAGCAATCACCCTACCTCAACCAACAACAGAGGTTACACTTACTGGCCTATAATTTCCAGGTTCACTATTAGAGCCCTTTTTGAATATTGGTACCACATTTGTCAGTCCTGTGGAACAGACCCCAATGATTTCATTTGTTCTTCATTTCAAAAGAAGTGGTATATCTTGATTTTTCCAAAGCGTTTGTTACCGTGCCACACAAGAGGTTGGTACACAAAATGAAAATGCTGGGTCTGGGGGAAAATGTGTGTAAATGCGTAAGTAACTGGTTTAGTGATAGAAAGCAGAGGGTGGTTATAAATGGTATTGTGACGAGCGTCAGCTTACGCTGAGTCGTTTTTCTTGAATGAGTGGACCCTCTGGACCGTGGCACCCACCCACCTAGGGTGAGCTAACCTAGTGAGAAGCCACCCCCCTATACAGGGAGTGTCAGGGGCAGGACCAAGGGAGTGAGCCACCACGGCATCTGGACCAGATGGCCGGTTCAGGGAAACAAGAAAAGGCGAGACAAGACGTTAGTTCTAAGTAACTTCATTAAGGAACACTTCAGGGTCAAACAGGTACGAAACATAAACACACTGGAAACACATAGCAAGGTGCGTGCAAGGGCATGCCAAAGTCCAAGGCATCATTCGTGCAAGATGGTAGGCAGAGGCATGATGACGTCAGGCTCCGGACAGCAAGCGAAGATCAACCGGGACATCAGGTTCTATGGCTCTGATGGTCGATCGGCAGGATCCGGACATCCGGTAATCAGACCAGGGTCCCATGCAAGGAGACAAGACAAAGTTAGAGACAAGATGCGTGTCAAGGAACACGCCCGGGTTCAAGACAGAGTGCGAGCCCGAAGACACGCCAGGATCCAAGATAGGGTACGGTGGCAGCAGAATCTGGAGTGCTGGCATTGACCGACAGGATCCAGGAATCAGGCTGCGGAAGTCAGCTTCGGACACCAGGCCGAAGCCATCTAGGTCCGGACCTCTGGCAGCGGTCGGCAGGTTACGGAATCCGGCAGGCAAGACAGGTTCCAGGACGGAGGCCTGCACGTGTAGAGAGACACGCCAGGGATAGGTATAGGAACGGTGGCCTGCACATGTAGAGAGACACGCCAGGGACAGGTACAGGTACGGTGGCCTGCGCGTGTAGAGAGGTACAAGGACGGAGGCCTGCACGTGTAGAGGGACACGCCAGGGACAGGTACAAGGACGGAGGCCTGCACGTGTAGAGGGACACGCCAGGGACAGGTACAAGGATGGAGGCCTGCGCGTGCAGAGGGCACGCCAGGGACAGGTACAAGGAACAGGGTTAGGACCTGTACGTGCAAGAGGGCACGACAGGATACATGGCAAGGCCTGCGCATACTTTACAGAAGTACGGGGAGGTATGCCAAGAAGCAGGCGAGGGCCTGTGTGTGCTTTAGAGAGCACGGAGAGCACAGTGCAGCAACAGCGTGAGGTGCAAGGAAGCACAGAGAGCACGGTTAGGGCACTGGCTAGCTGATCGGGCTGCGGCACTAACAGATGGGAAAACTCCAGCGAACCCGGCTGAGGCATGGCAGGCGACACAGCTGTCACTGACCGACGAGCACGGCTGAGGCACAAGCAGGCGGGCACGGCTGAGGCACAAACAGGAGGCTAGGAAAGCCAGGCGCATGCAAAGGGCACACGAAGCAACAAAGCAAGGCAAGACAAGAAACAAGACAGAGCTTGAAAAATGAAAAATGTACAAAAACCAAAAGCTCCAAAAACAGTCCTATGATGACAAGTGCAAGCATCAATGTCCATGGCCCATTCCTGGGCAAATCGTGAAATATATACAAATTGGTGTCCACACAAGTCCTGTGGTACAGTGTCCATGAAACAAGGTAAAAAACTGGAAAATTCAAAGGAAACTCTTACAGATTACCTGTAGGTACAAAACTTGAGAACAGTTACATATATACACAATTTCAACATTCACATAAACTTAGCTATATACGATATCTGATGGGTGGTATACCTTGTGTAGTACGGGTAGACCTGCGTAACACTGGTGTGACTGAGGACCTCACTGGTTGTCTGGTGCTAACTACTGGTGTAGTGTGTGATGTTCTGGATACACTACTGGTGGTTCTGCATGGCACAGGGATACTAGATTGTCTGCGAACTCTTAAGGGCCTGTCACACTAAGCGATATAGCTAGCAATATTGTTATAACTTGTGACGTTATAGCGATATTGCTAGCGATATCGCTGTGTGTGATACTTACCTACGACCCGCTCCCCCGCTGGTTATCGCTGATAGCGCGAGAACGTCCTGGACCGTTTCTCGTCGTCAGCTTCCTGCGGCGCTTCCTGTGGAGAGATGAGCGATGAGCATGGAGCTGGGCGGGAGGACATCAGGATCGCCTAGTGTGACAGGTAAGTAGCGACCCCCGACCCCTGCGATGTCACTGGTGAGATCTGCCTGTGTGGCAGCTCACTAGCGACCACTTAGCGATGTACCAGCGATACTGACCGCGTCATATCACTGGTCGGGATCGCTGGTACATCGCTAAGTGTGACAGTACCAAGGGCGAGGACTCTCCGGCTCCACTGCTGGTGTGGCATCTGCTGCCTGATTTTCCTGATCTTCAGGATTTTCTTGAGTCACGTCTTCCTGTGCTACCAGTTGGGGAAATGTCAACACTGGCACCACTATAGCATCATTTACTTTAGTCCAATTTGCAGGGAATTCTCCAAGTATTGTGCTGACCTTCTCTTCTTCTATGGGTTGGATGTTATCTTGTTCTGTCATTCTTTCTTTTAACAGGTCAGGACATAATTTCAAATGATCCCTTGATACGGCTGCTGAGGTTTCTCCTCCATCTTTGCTAATAAGACACACCTTGGTATTGTCAAAGTTTGAGCGTAGAATGGTGTAAGGCTTAGCTTCCCCTTGGTCATCCAATTTATGCAATCTTCTTTTCCTCTTGAGGACTTGTTCTCCTGGTGGCAAGGGAACTGCCGGTGCATGCTGGTTGTAAAGCTTCTCCTGCTTTTGCCTTGCCTGAGCTAGACTCTTTTCCACACACTCTTGAACTCTTCTGAACCGTTGTTGTCTTTCTGCATCCCAGTTAGCATCTGGTGACGTTACTTCAGGTGTCATGACTCCCATGTCCAAATCAATAGGCAGCTTACCAGGTCTTGCTCTCATTAGATAGGCTGGGGTACAGTTGGTGGAATTCACTGGAATATGGTTGTAGAGGTCTACCAGATCTGGCAACTTTTCTGGCCACAGATTTCTCTCCTCCAATGGCAATGTCTTCAGTAGGTCAATCACTACCTGGTTCATCTTCTCACACATGCCATTGGTCTGTGGATGATAAGGGGTTTTCCTGATCTTCTTGCAACCATACAAGTTACAGAATTCCTGGAACACTTCTGCCTTGAAAGCCGGACCTTGATCAGTAAGTACTCTCTCGGGATATCCATGTGGTCTCCAAAAGTGCTGTTGCAATGCTCTGGCTGCTGTCCTGGCTGTTTGATCTCTGACAGGCACAACTACCAGGAATCTCGAGTAGTGGTCAACGATGGTAAGAGCATAGATTTAGTCTGACCGGCTTGGAACCAGCTTCACATAGTCCAGGGCTACCAACTCAAGTGGCTGTTTGGTGATGATTGGCTGTAGAGGAGCTCTCTGGCTGTTTCGATCCTTTCTGCGCAGGTTACATTGTCCACACTCCCGGCACCAACTTTCAATGGCTTTCCTCATACCAGCCCAGTAGAATCTCTCCCGGAGCAATGCTTCCAACTTCTTCCATCCGAAGTGTCCAGCTCCATTGTGGTATGCTTCCAAGACCATTGACGCCTCTCTCTTTGGGACTATCACTTGCCAGACCAGCTCATGAGTGCGGGCATTGATACTCCTCCGACACAGCTTTCCTTCATAAATGAACAGCCGACCTCTTTCCTTCCACAACTGCTGGGCTTCTTCAGGAGCATCTGACTTTGGGTGTGAGTCAGCTTGTGACAGTAGCTCCTTCACCAGGCGGACTGCAGGGTCACCATCTTGCGTTTCTGCCCAGTCATGGTGAGGCAAGGGGTTTAAGGTGACCTCCTTCAAGCCAGACCGTCTGTTTCTCACTCCTTGAGCACGTTGGGTTGCAATTGGCCGGTGGAAGGGAGGCAACTCTATTTCTTCAAGAGCCTCAGGGTCTTCTCCTGCATCTGTCAGATTAGGTATCCTGGACAGCGCATCAGCATTGGCATTCTTGTGCCCTGCTTGGTACTTGATGGTAAACTCATAGTTAGACAGCCGAGCCATCCATCGCTGCTCCAGTGCACCTAGTTTTGCAGTGTCCAAGTGAGTCAACGGGTTGTCATCCGTGAAGATGGTAAACTTGGCTGAAGCTAGGTAATGCTTGAATCTTTCAGCCACAGCCCAGACTATGGCGAGGAACTCCAGCTTGAAGGAACTGTAGTTGTCTGGGTTCCTTTCAGTGGGATGGAGCTTCCTGCTGGCGTAGGAGATCACTCTTTCTTTGCCATTCTGTACCTGTGACAGTACTGATCCCAGTCCCACGTTGCTGGCATCAGTATGCAACACAAAGAGTTTGTCATAATCTGGGTAGGCCAGAACTTAATCTCCTGTGAGAGCCATCTTCAGTCTGGTGAAGGACCTCTCCAACTCCTCACTCCATTCAAATGTGGAACTTTTCTGTTTGGCTTTCTTGGACTGTCCCACCAGGAGATTTTGCATAGGAGTGGCTATTTCAGTGAAGCCTTTGATGAACCTTCAGTAGTAGCCTACCAACCCAAGGAATTGGCGTACTTCACGGAGGTTGCTGGGCTTCGGCCAGTCCCGGATGACTGTGACTTTGTCAGGATTTGGTGCCACACCTTCTGCACTCACTACATGACCGAGGTACTGTACCTTGGGTTTCAGGAGGTGGCATATGGAAGGCTTCAACTTCAGGCCAAAGTTGGACAAGGCTTCAAACACGTCAGCCAGGTGCTCCAGATGGTCTTCTTAAGTCTTGGAGAAAAGAATGACATCATCAAGGTACAACAGGACTGTCTCAAAGTTTATGTGTCCCAGGCAGCACTCCATCAGCCGTTGAAATGTTCCTGGGGCAGTGCAGAGCCCGAATGGAATATAGTTAAACTCACAGAGACCCATTGGAGTGGTAAATGCTGTTTTCTCCTTGTCTGCCTCTGCCACGGGAACCTGCCAATACCCACTAGTGAGATCCAAGGTGGAAAAGTAGTTAGCAGGTTTAAGGGCAGCTAATGATTCCTCAATCCTAGGTAATGGGTAGGCATCTTTAAATGTAATGCTGTTAATTTTCCTGTAATCAACACACATTCTCATGGTACCATCCTTTTTCTTTACAAAAACTATTGGAGCTGCACAGGGGCTACAACTGTCTCTGATAACCCATGCTTCCTTCATCTCTCTCAACATACCTTTAGCACATTGGTATTGTGTTGGGGGTATAGGCCCGTACCTTTCCTTTATGGGTGGATGATCTCCAGTGGGGATATGATGTTGAACCCCTTTTGCCTGCCCAAAATCTAGTGGGTGTTTACTGAATACCCGCTCATATTCTTGTGTCACTCTGTAAACCCCATTTTTCTGGTATGAAGGTGTAGAGTCAGTCCCCACCTGCAGTTGCTGGCACCACTCCTCCAGCTGCTTCACAGAGCCATTGTCCTCCACCTGATCAGATGAGATCAAGGGCTCTGCTGCCTGCAATGAGTTGTTATTAACAGTAAGCAGCTTAGCAACTGTGGCGTACCGAGGTACTGTGGCCTCCTCCTCCCCACAATTCAAAAGGCGTACAGGTACTCTCCCTTTACGTTCATCAACCTCCCCTCTGGCTGTCAGGACAGTGGGCCTGCTATCAGAATATACTGGTTCTACCAATGCCTGGTAATCCTTCCCTCTGAGGCCTATGGCTGCCCAACACCAAATCAACATTTGACATCTGGGGGGTATTGCAATGGGAAAAGCATCACTCACTCTGACGCTGCCAATTTCTCTGCCAGAGAGTTCTACCTGTTGTCTTTGTATCAGAGCTTTGATCTCCTTCTGCAGGACTTGTTGTTCACTGGAACCAGCAGTCTCAGCCACCTGTTGCAACAAGACAATAACCTTGGAAAGACAATTTTCAATTACATTTGTACCAAGAGTCATCATGGGATTACATTCATGTCGATCAATATCCACAACTATCAGACCTTGAGATTTCAACTCCACCCTCCCCACTTTAACAGTAATTTCTTTACATCCCACTTGTGGTAAGGACTGACCATTACTGGCAACTACTGTTAGTTCATCAGTTGGGCCACGGGTGAGTTCAGAGTCATCCCAGTACCTCTTATAAAGGATATAGGGCATAGTGGTCACCGGGGAGCCAGTGTCCAGCAAAGCGTTCATGGGGATGCCGTCAATCACCACAGGAAGGACCGGTCTCCCTCCAACATACTTGGCTCGCCAGTTCCTAGGGCCTTGTGGTCCTACTCCTGGGGGTTGGCCCTCTGCCCCAGGGGTTGCTCGTTTAAAGGACAAAATCTTGCAAGATGGCCTGCCTTGTAGCAGCGACAACAGATGGGACGTCCGTCCTGGTCATAGCGGTCGCTGTTCCTTCCTCGGAGTGGTGGGGTTCTCCTCTTCCGGAGCCACGGGACATCCTCTGGGCTGGAAGCAAGCTGGATCTTCTCTTTGGAGGACACCTACAGGGACTGCACCATTTTAGTAAGTGCAGCCATACCCCTGGTCAACTCCTGGACCTGAAGACGCAGCTCCTCAGTTGGATCTTTATCCAGAGTCTGTGCATCAGCCTCCACAGGGATGGAAGGAAAAGATGTTGCTTCCTGATGGTAGGTGATCGCTGGGCGCCTAGGGGGCGCTGGACGGCTGTCAGTTGATTCCTGCAGGACCCGAATAGCCCTGTCCTTAAAATCAGCAAAGTCCAGATCAGGGTTTTGCAGGGTTATGATGCACAACTGTCCTCTGTGGGTACTGGATAGGAGTCCTTCAATGAACTGCTCCTTTAACAGTTTATCTTCCTCCTTCACACTGTCAGGATCAACTTGCTTAACTGCTCGCAGCACCTCCTGCAGGTTAAGAGCATAGTCCCTTATATTGTCCTGCATTCTCTGCTTACATCCAAAGAATCGCATCTTGATTTCAGCTGCAGAGCGGGTGTCAAAGGTGCTTCTCAGCTTGGCTAGAATCTTTTCAACAGTCTCTTTGTCAGTGCCCTGCCAGGCTTTTACTTCTCTCTGTGCTGCACCTGTTAGCTGTCCAATAAGGATGTTCACTTTCTGGCTTTCAGACAGAGGGTATACTTTAAACAAACTGCACAGTCTCTCTTTAAATTCACTCAGGGTATGTGACTCACCCGAGTACTGCGGTAGCCAGGCCGCTCCCGGAAGGTAGGGCATAGACAGCGGCATTATGGGGACCACTGTGGTGGGTGCTACCGGAGCCGCAGCCACGTTGGGCACTGCAGCTTGCGGCGCTGAGGGGCAGGCGGGGGCATTCGCCGCTGCATTGGCGCTTGCTTGAGACATTCTCCTCCCCCCTAGTTAACGGTTGCCAGGCCCCGGGGTTGAGCTGCTTACCGGCTGTAGGACGCAAGGGAGATGTTAAGCCGACGCTGCATGCAGATCCGCTGGGACTGATGGTATGGTGCAGCAAAGATGTAAAAGCTCCCCACAGGTGGAGCTGTAGTCCCAGGGCAGTGTAGATGTGGTTGGCATGGGGATGTAGCAGTGCCGGAAGGGTAGGAAGCAGACAAAGACACAGCGGGGTGCAATTTCTGTACCTTTACTTGATAAATGCAGTCCAGGGTCCTGATTACAGATGGTACCAGAGCAGGCTAGCCTGGAAGCAGCTCAGGGATTCTTTCTCAGCAGATGGGCTGTGCAGTCTCCTTCCCTAGCGCTTATTTGAGTGAAGTACTCAGAGTACTGAGTTACACTGAAGTTCCTCCTAATTCTCTTCTACTAGCCCTCCTCGTGTGGCAGACAGCTGTAGCCGCTATTCCTCTCTTGGCTCACTCCGGGCTGTTGTGCCTCTGAGTCTTAGATGAGGGTAGGGCATTTACAGCCTCCTACTCCTCTGGTGTCTGTTGCAGGACCATTAGTATCCGTACAACCATGGAGACCAGACTCCAGTTCATGCGCTCTCACTGGAGATGAGCCTTTCCTCTCCGCTCGATCTCCGCGCTTCTTCCTCACGTCTGCACACTTCACCCTCCTCACACTAACTGACCACTCCTTCCTCTTGGCCCACAGAGAGCATTCCTCCCTTCAATTCTGGTTCAGAGTCCCCCCTGCTGGCCTGGAGTGGAACTGTGTTGCATGTATAGGTTAACTGCGAGAGAGACCCTTCACTGCTTCCAAGCCTGGCATTACCCTCCCTGGAGGAAGGCAAAGCCACCGTGGCGGCCATACTCCTGGGGGCGCCACACAAGCATCCTCTGTTCTGATATAATGTGCGCTCGTATGGAACAATCGTATTTACCAAGTCAATCCAGGTTTTAAGAGAAGGACAGGAATTACCCATCCACCGTAATGCCAATACTTTCCGTGCCATAAATAGCGTCTCACGTAGAAAAATCCCAGTATGGTGACCCCAAACCTCCTCCTCCCATACCCCAAACAAGCAGACCAGTGGTTCAAGAGGGACAGGAGTTTGCACCAGTGATGACAAGAACAACGTCACCTCTTTCCAGTACTGTAGGGTAGTGGGACACTGTCATATCATGTGAATAAAGTCTGTATCTGGGGAATGACAACGCAAGCATTCCGACGACTGGAATCGGCCCATCCTAAAAAGTTGTATCGGAGTTAAATATGATTGGTTTATTATAAACAACTGTATCATTCTATTATTGATAGATGGTGATACTCCGATCAGAGACTCCAGGATCTCTTCCCACTCCTCCCCCTGCGTCTCAGGGATGAGTCTTTCCCACTTCCCCTTAACAGAGCTTATGGCAGATTCTGCTCCCACTGACAGCATGTACGTATATAAGAGTAGATGAGGCCCTGGGGACCCTGTGAGTTAAGAATTCCTATCAAAGGTAGGGACGAAATGGCACGACCCACACCTACACACCTTATGTGCGACTGGAGAGCTGATCTTAGCTGTAAATAGCGAAAAAATTGAGATCTCGGAACATCATATTTAGCCTGTATTTGCTCAAAAGACATTAAGGCCCCATGATCATACAAGTCTCCTATCAGGGAGACATTATGTTGGATCCAAAAATCAGCGGATGGATGACTTAGTAATACCGGGAAATAAACAAGCATTCTCCCATAGGGGCATTTCAGCTATGATATCTTGGAACCCAATCACTTTCTTAATTTGCCTCCATACTAATCGTGCCAGATGAAGCAAGGGCAGTAAACAAGGGACACCAGGCCTCTCCAACTCCAAGAAACCCAGTGGGCAATCAGTTCCTGCAGCGTGAAGCAAGTGACTTTCAGATTTAGGGAGATAGTTACCCGGCATCCATTTGCCTAGGGCTCTAGCCTGTCCAGCCAAATAATAAGGGAAGAAATCTGGTAGCGCCGCCCCACCTCCCTTTTTAGGCCTCTGTAGAGTGGACAATTTAAGTTTGGGTCTGGTTTTCCCCCATATAAAAGATGTGGCCTGGGAATTAAGATTCACGAAAAAGGACTTGGGTATCATTACAGCACTATGTTGAAGAGAATAGCTAAGTTTTGGAAGTAATATCTTTTTAATCAGATTAATGCGTCCGGCCACAGACAACGGTAATTTACTCCAGGCTGCAAATTTAACTCTAACCAGTTCCAGCAGTTGGCAGATATTAAGTTGTAAGTCGAGCGTACTGTTATGGGATATATGGACACCCAGGTATTTAAAGCTAGATACAATGGACAACAAGGAGAGAGCTTCAAGTCGGGGTATCGGGGCATGGGAGAGAGGTAACAGGGCAGACTTTTCCCAATTTATATATAAACCTGAATATATACTGAATCCGTCTATGGTGGCAATCACTTGAGGCAAAGTTTCCTCCGCCTCGTCCATAAATATCACCATATCATCTGCATATAGACCTATGGTATCTACCCGATCTGCTATATCTATACCCCTAATGCCAGGGGAAGACCTTATACGTATTGCCAATGCCTCAATCGCAAGGGCGAAGAGAGCCGGGGAAAGGGGGCACCAATGACAGGTCCCCTGTGTGATGAAAAGGGCACAGATATGGAATTATTCACAATAATACGGGCCTTAGGCTTCATATACAATGTTTTGACCCATTTTATGAACTTAACATCAAAGCCATATCTCTGTAGACATGCGGAGAGGAAAGGCCACTCAAGGGAGTCAAAGGCCTTGGCGGCATCTAGCGATGCCAGTGCCCACTTGTTGTCTGGCATTAGGGAGCTATATTGGACAATTGACTGGACTCGTCTGATGTTAACCTCTTCATGACCCAGCCTATTTTGACCTTAATGACCTGGCCATTTTTTGCAATTCTGACCAGTGTCCCTTTATGAGGTAATAACTCTGGAACGCTTCAACGCATCCTAGCGATTCTGAGACTGTTTTTTCGTGACATATTGGGCTTCATGTTAGTGGTAAATTTAGGTCGATAATTTTTGCGTTTATTTGTGAAAAAATCAGAAATTTGGCGAAAATTTTGAAAATTTCGCAATTTTCAAATTTATATTCTGTTAAACTGGAGAGAGATGTGACACAAAATAGTTACTAAATAACATTTCCCACATGTCTACTTTACATCAGCACAATTTTGGAAGCAAAATATTTTTTTGTTAGGAAGTTATAAGGGTTAAAAGTTGACCAGCGATTTCTCATTTTTACAACAAAATTTACAAAACCATTTTTTTTAGGGACCACCTCACATTTGAAGTCACTTTGAGGTGTCTATATGGCAGAAAATACCCAAAAGTGACACCATTCTAAAAACTGAACCCCTCAAGCTACTCAAAACCACATTCAAGAAGATTATTAACCCTTCAGGTGTTTCACAGCAGCTAAAGCAATGTGGAAGGAAAAAATGGACATTTTAATTTTTCCAACAAATTTTCTTTCAGCATCAATTTTTTCATTTTCAAATGGGCAACAGGATAAAATGGATCCTAAGGTTTGTTGGGCAATTTCCCCTGAGTACACCGATACCTCATATGTGGTCATAAACCACTGTTTGGGCGCACGGCAGGGCTCAGAAGAGAAGGAGCGCCATTTGACTTTTTGAATGGAAAATATGCTGGAATATTTAGCGCTTGCCATGTCGCGTTTGGAGAGTCGCTGTGTGCCTAAACAATGGAGCTCCCCCACAAGTGACCCCATTTTGGAAACTAGACCCCCCAAGGAACTTATCTAGATGCATAGTGATCACTTTGAACCCCCAGGTGCTTCTCAAATTGATCTGTAAAAAAAAAAGTACTTTTTTTCACAAAAATTATCTTTTAGCCTCAGTTTTTTTCATTTTCACATGGGCAACAGGATAAAATGGATCCTAAAATTTGTTGGGCAATTTCTCCTGAGTACACCGATACCTCATATGTGGTCATAAACCACTGTTTGGGTGCACGGCAGGGCTCGGAAGAGAAGGAGCGCCATTTGACTTTTTGAATGGAAAATTAGCTCCAATCGTTATCGGACACCATGTCGCGTTTGGAGAGCCCCTGTGTGCCTAAACATTGGAGCTCCCCCACAAGTGACACCATTTTGGAAACTAGACCCCTTAAGGAACTTATCTAGATGTGTAGTGAGCACTTTTAACCCCCAAGTGCTTCACAAAAGTTTATAACATAGAGCAGTGAAAATAAAAAATCATTTTTTTTCCTCAAAAATGATTTTTTAGCATGCTATTTTTTATTTTCACAAGGGTAACAGGAGAAATTGGACCACAAAAGTTGTTGTCCAGATTGTCCTGAGTACGCTGGTACCCCATATGTGGGGGGGGCACTGTTTGGGTGCACGGCAGGGCGCAGAAGGGAATGAGCGTCATTTGACTTTTTGAAATGAAAATTAGCTCCAATCGTTAGCGGACACCATGTCGTTTTTGGAGATCCCCTGTGTGCCTAATCTTTGGAGCTCCCCCACAAATAACCCCATTTTGGAAACTAGACCCCCTAAGGAACTTATCTAGATGCATAGTGAGCACTTTGAACCCCCAGGTGATTCACAGAAGTTTATAATGCAGAGCAGTGAAAATAAAAAATCTTTTTTTTTCCTAAAAAAAAATTTTTTAGTCGGCAATTTTTTATTTTCACAAGGGTACCAGGATAAATTGGACCCCAAAAGTTGTTGTCCAGTTTGTCCTGAGTACGCTGGTACCCCATATGTGGGGGGGAACCACTGTTTGGGCACACGTTGGGGCTCAGCAGGGAAGTAGTGACATTTTGAAATGCTGACTTTGATGGAATGGTCTGCGGGCATCATGTTACATTTGCTGAGCCCCTGTGTGCCTAAACAGTAGAAACCCCCCACAAGTGACCCCATTTTGGAAACTAGACCCCCCAAGGAACTTATCTAGATGTGTGGTGAGCACCTTGAACCCCCAAGTGCTTCACAGAAGTTTATAACGCAGAGCCGTGAAAATGAAAAATCATTTTTTTCCCTCAAAAAAAATGATTTTTAGCCCGCAATTTTTTTTTCACAAGGGTAACAGGATAAATTGGACCCCAAAAGTTGTTGTCCAGTTTGTCGTGAGTACGCGGATACCCCATATGTGGGGGATGACCACTGTATGGGCACACGTCAGGGCTCGGAAGGGAAGTAGTGACGTTTTGGTATGCAGACTTTGATGGAATGGTCTGCGGGCATCATGTTACATTTGCAGAGCCCTTGATGTACCTAAACTGTGGAAACCCCCCACAAGTGACCCCATTTTGGAAACTAGACCCCCCAAGGAACTTATCTAGATGTGTGGTGAGCACCTTGAACCCCCAAGTGCTTCACAGAAGTTTATAACGCAGAGCCGTGAAAATAAAAAATCATTTTTTTCCCCCTAAAAAAAAAATGATTTTTAGCCCGCAATTTTTTTTTCATAAGGGTAACAGGATAAATTGGACCCCAAAAGTTGTTGTCCAGTTTGTCCTGAGTACGCTGGTACCCCATATGTGGGGGGGACCACTGTTTGGGCAGACGTCAGGGCTCGGAAGGGAAGTAGTGACGTTTTGGTATGCAGACTTTGATGGAATGGTCTGCGGGCATCATGTTACATTTGCAGAGCCCTTGATGTTCCTAAACTGTGGAAACCCCCCACAAGTGACCCCATTTTGGAAACTAGACCTTCCAAGGAACTTATGTAGATGTATGGTGAGCACTTTCAACCCCCAGAAGTTTATAGTGCAGAGACGTGAAAATGAAAAAAACATTTTTTTTTCACAAAAATAATTTTTTAGCCCCCAATTTTTTATTTTCCCAAGGGTAACAGGAGAAATTAGTCCCCAAAAGTTGTTGTGCAATTTTTCCTGAGTATGCTGATACCCCATATGTGGGGGTAAACCACTGTTTGGGCACACGTCGGGGCTTGGAAGGGAGGGAGCACCGTTTGACTTTTTGAACGCAAAATTGGCTGGAATCAATGGTTGCACCATATCGCATTTGGAGACCCCCTGATGTGCCTAAACAGTGGAAACCACATAATTCTAACTCCAACCCTAACCCCAACACACCCCTAACCACAACCCTAACCCCAACATATCCCTAACCCTAATCCCAACCTAACCATAACCCTAACCCCAACACACCCCTAACCCTATCCGTAACCCTAATTCCAACCCTAACCCTAATTCCAACCCTAACCATAACCCTAACCCCAATACACCCCTAACCCCAACACTAACCATAACACTAACCACAAGCCTAACCCTAATTCTAACCCTAACCCTAATTCTAACCCAAATTCCAACCCAAACCCTAATTCCAACCCTAACCCTCTTTCCAACCCTAACCCTCTTTCCAACCCTAACCCTAACCCTCTTTCCAACCCTAACCCTCTTTCCAACCCTAACCCTAACCCTCTTTCCAACCCTATCCCTAACGCTAATGGAAAAATAAAAATATATTCTTTATTTTATTAGTTATGCCTACCTATGGGGGTGATAATCAGGGGGTTCATTTACTTTTTATTTCATTTTGATCACTGTGAGAGTGATCAAAATGAAATAATGGAATCTGCAGCCGGCAGATTCTGGCGGGTGCTCTGCGCATGCGCCCGCCATTTTCCAAGATGGCGGTGCCCATGAACCGGACCCGCCGGACACCGGGAGCGACAGGGGGACATAGAAGGTGCCAGGGGCGGTGAGAGTGGGTGAGTGGGTTATCGGAAGCTGGCGGGGAGCGGAGGGAATGGGAGGGGGGGCAGATGATGACAGCGGCGGCAGATCGCCGGTGGGGGGGTCGAATCGGTGTCTCCAGCCATGTCCGATGCTACTGCAGCATCGGCCATGGCTGGATTGTAATATTTCATCAATTTTCATTGATGAAATATTACTATCGCTCTGATTGGCTGTTTCACTTTTAACAGCCAATCAGAGCGATCGTAGCCACGTGGGGGCGAAGCGACGCCCCCTGTGGTGAATTACAAAGCCCCCTGTATCTGCAGGTCATGTGACCTTTCATTGACCCCGGTCACCCGACCCGCAGGGGGGCTTTGAATTCATGACACAGGGTATGCGTCATAGGTCGGATTGGCACCGACTTTCATGACGCATACGCTGTGTCACAGGTCGGGAACCGGTTAATTGAAGTGCTATTACCAGGCATAAAGCCCGTCTGGTCAGGATGTATAAGGTTCAGTATAATCGAATTTAATCTGGTGGCGAGAATCTTAGTAAAAATTTTATAGTCCACATTTACTAACGATATGGGACGATAGGATCCACATTCTAAAGTGTCCTTTCCCTCCTTCCTAAGTACTATGATGTTAGCCTCGTAAAAGGATTCAGTCATAGATTCCCCCTCCCATATTCCCAGAAATACCTTTATCAGAAGTGGCATTAATATGTCTCGGTATTTCCTATACAATTCAATAGGGAACCCGTCCGGTCCAGGGGCCTTCCCAGGGGCCATGTCCGCTATAGCATTCTCTATCTCCTCCACAGTAAATTCAGCATCCATAAAGGCTCGCTGATCAGGATCTAAGGTAGGAAATGTTACATCCGACAAGTAATCCAAACACCCCAAATCATCAGAGCCACTTTTAGACTCATATAATGACTTATAGTAATCATAAAAGCAACCAAGAATCTCCTCAGTTGAAGACACCAACGAATCATCCGACTTACGGATCTGTAATATTGTATTAGAGGTATTATGCTGGCGCACCAGATAGGCCAAAAATTTACTTGCTTGGTTTCTCAGCTCAAAATAAGACTGGCGGGAAAAGAATAATTTGCGCTTAGACTTAGTGTCCATATGCTGGGTGTATAATCACTGGGCAGCCAGCCACTCAATCCTATTGCCGTTAGTTTGATTAGAT
This sequence comes from Dendrobates tinctorius, assembly GCF_039654945.1. Taxonomy (NCBI): domain Eukaryota; kingdom Metazoa; phylum Chordata; class Amphibia; order Anura; family Dendrobatidae; genus Dendrobates; species Dendrobates tinctorius. The sequence goes on from NW_027361700.1 coordinate 21,049,816, forward strand.
ATGTATGCAGCCTCCGAATCCTTCAAACGCCGTTCTACGACATCATCTTCCCTTGAGGTTACCCGCTTAATGTAAGAAATTGTGGAGGACAAGCAGCCCCTCAGATATGCCTTAAGAGTATGCCAAAATAAATTAATATCCTGAGGTTCTTGGTGGGACGAAATGAAGCAATGCAATTGATCGATTATTCTATCGGGGATTATGATCAGTTTCAACCAAAAAGGGTTCAACTTCCAAACCATCCTGCTATTTAATTGCCCGTACTTATGTTTGAGGATGACCGGGCTGTGATCTGAGATCCCTCTGCTGCCGTGCTCTATGTTATCTACCCACATCGCCAGAAAACTGAATGCGAATATGTAATCTATGCTTGAAAGGGAACGCTTAGTGGATGAGTGGCAGGTATACTCCCTTAACTCAGGGTGCCGCACTCTCCACAAATCCAACCACCCACTACCCTCCATAAATAGCGACAGCTGGGTTGTTGTCGGCGAAGGAACCCCTCCAGATACTCCATTATCCAATCTCAATTTATCAAAATGGTTATTCATGACCATATTGAAGTCCCCCATACAGATAACATCCGCATCCGGATAATTTAGGGCAAAGCTCATCGCCTTATGAAGAATGGACATATTAGCAGGGGGTGGATTATAAACACACATAATCACATATCTCCTGGTATTTATTGATGCATATACAAAGACAAATCGACCCCCAGGATCCCTCCGGGTCTCCCTGGCTTCCCATCTAACATCTCTATGCACCAACAGTGAGACCCCCCTCGAGTAACTAGTATGAAATGCATGAACCGACCATTGTACCCAAGGCTTCGGCACGCACCGAGCTGTTTCCCTAGTCAGATGCGTCTCCACCAAAGCCACAATGTGAGGGCGGTAAAGTCTAATCTGCGAGAAAACTTTGATCTTTTTCCGGGGGGGTTTTATACCTCTCACATTCCATGTCATGCATATCATCTCAGACCCCATATTCATTCCACTGGATATGGCCTACATCAGTACTCGAGCAAAATTTAAAGACACCACACATAGATTGAAATTGCTGTTGGCTTCGAATTCTACCTAAAAAACAAATAAAACCACTATAAAGAAACATCAAAGTGGACAAGTCAGAAGTGAATTTAGTAGTCCATGGATGTGTGGTACAGTTTGAAGCATTCTTTTAAACACAGGCCAGGTTTATCGGGGTAGGTGTCACATTGATGAGTCCCAATCATTTCTTATCTCCCTTCTGTAACACTCTGCACCTCTTTTGCGACCTTCCTTTCTTTGTGGTATGAGGGACCTCACCGGGGAAATGTTGCCCTGCTGTGATAATTGCACTTTCAGTTCCAGAAGTACTGGAGCCTGCGCCTTCCTGACTTGCAAAAATTAGGGCCTTGATAACTACCTCCTGAAACTAAAGGTACGCACCAGTCTGTCCTGAACATTGTGATAGCATAAAAGAGTTATACATTGCTATATGTATGATGTGCACGGCCAGCTTCTTGTACCACACCTTAGCTTTTCGCATGGCACTGTATGGCTGGAAGTCTTGATCAGAGAGATCAATTTCCCGATGTTTTTGTTGTACCCCAAGGCACAATGTAGTTTGGTGACCTGTGTTGAGGAACCTCTTACAGAGGTGATGTCACCACCCCCACGATTTTTGTTGTAAAAAAAACCCATCCCTCTTAGGCCGGGGTCGCACTGCGTTTAGACAGTCCATTAGATGGACTGCATTACACCACGGCATAATGCGGTGTAACGCAATCCGTTAACACTGCCATTGCCCTCCATTGTCGGGCACATCGCGACGCATGCCGTAAAGCGGCATGCGTTCGCGATGTGCCGTCATTCAGTGACGGAGCCTCAGACGCGGGCTGCACGCATCTGCATGGCGGTGCAATATCACTTGAGGAAGAGGTTGAAAGATAAGGGAAGGTGGTATCTTCTCAGTCACTATCATTGTTGGAGGAAAGGAAGATGTAAGCCTCCTCTGCTCAATATCAAGATTGGGACGAGCGGGACTTTTTCACTTATGCGTTTGTTTGCGTGTGTGTGAGTGTTTGGTGTAAACTTTTTTTTTTAGCAGAGACAAAGTATACAATGTAAGCAGGTTGCGGGATGCAGTGACGGACAGGAGGCAGAGCAAGGGTTAACAAGTTTAATAACAGGCGAATACTCCACGCAGGGAGGTAAAGGGTTAAACAGGGGATTAAAAAGTTCAAATGGCAAAGGATATTGTGGGGTGAAGAACAACGGTTCGGATAACTGCAGTCCTGATGAAGGTCAGTGGTTCCTCAAACTGTAACTCCTGCTGGGAACTCAATAGCGCCGGCAACGGCTGGCATGAGGTGTTTTCCAGGAAGGTGCTGTGGGCAACAATGCCCCGTCTTCTGGCGGTAGCGGTCAGTCTCCGATACCTTCCGCTGAGCCTAGTCCATATGTTGCAGTGGCTGACAAGGGTACTGGCCACAGTCCTGTACAAGCTCAACGTGGCTCTGCAAATATACACTGGTGAAGACAGGGCTCTAATGTCTGGGCAAATATTCGCTGGCAATATCAGGGAGCAAGTGTCTGTCCCGTTCCTGGTCACCCTTATGTGGCACGTGTTCTGTACTCACGGACATGCAGCATACGGCACCTTGTTCTCTGGTAGTCATGTGGCGCACTGCACTTCTCTCACTATGCTGTGTGCTGCTTGTTCCTGCCAAGACTGTAGCGTCGTCAAATCTGGTGCGATGCCTCCACAGTGAGGTCCTGCAGTCCACAGTCCGGCGACAAGGGCAGCAGCGAACAGTCCTGAATTCTGCCCTGGCTTTTAGGCTGACGTGCGGCACCTAGCTGAACAGGGCTAACACTGTACGTCTTCTTCTCTCTGATGCCCACGGCTGGAGGCGGGAGACGACAGAGACTGACCTGCACGTGGCGACTGCTCCCAGGACGGAGCACTTCTCTCCCTGGCTGCTGCTGAACACACGGCTTCCGAGCGCAGAAGTCCCTTTCTCTCTGGATTGCTGCAGTGCTTCTCTAGTGCGGTCCCTCTGCAGTTGATGGGGGCTGCCGTAGCCATGGTACTTGGTGGGGGAATGGGAAGCAGAGCGCGCCGCTTACCTCTCTGAGCACTGCCCTGGGTTGGCGCCAAACCGTCCTGCTGCGCACGCTTTCCCCTTTTATTCCCCTGCTCACGTCGGTCAAGAGGAAGGTCCGCCTTGCTCAAGCTTCCCCCAGGGAACAGGGGAAGCAGCCTTTCCAGTTCCAGACCCGGCACGCAGGTACCCGCGGTTTTGTCGTCCCTACAACAGAAAAAAAAAACAAATTAATACCTTAACCTTCTCCCATTTCAAGCAGTGATGCACTTCTCCTCCAGTACTTACTCTGTAACAGTGCAAGTAGCTTGATGAAGTGATGACATTATACTGTTTGACGTCCACTCTATGTTGTCAGCCTCTTTATGCTTTCCTGGCATATGAAACAGTATGGAGTTGACGACTTTCTGCTCCGCTACAATTGTTAATAGTATGGGAATTCTTTGGACGCCAATACTGTTAAAAGTGATGTATCCAATGTGGCCCACTGGAAGACCAGCCTATATGGCAATTACCAGAATTACCAAATAGGAAGCCTAGCATCAGAGCTGGACTGGCTAAGTGCACATCCAGGGGTGGGATTCAGCCAGTTCTCCCCGGTTCAGAGGAATCGGTTGTTAAAAAAGCAAAAAAGCAGCCGGTTCTCCGAACCGGGGAGATTCACAGCCGCGATCCGGAACTGTGTGCGGCCGTGCCCTCTTTTCTGTGATGCGGCCGGCAGCAAATACAGCTTCCTGCGTCACAGTGTATCAGGCAGGGAGCTGTGCACGGCCGTCACACAGCTGACAGCTGCACAGCTCCCGCTCCCTCTACTTCCGGGCCAGGTGTCGGGCCTGCGCGATGACGTCATCGCGCAGACGCCGACATGTACCTGGACGCTGGCTGCAGAGAGGAGCTGCTGGGGAGCGGTTGTGAGGTAAGTATGGGAAACTGTTTTTTTTTTTAATGAATATAGTGGGTGACGGGGCAGCTGTGCATGATGGAGGGGGTGAATGGTGCTGTACATGATGGAGGGGGGCGAATATGGCTGCACATGATGGAGGGGTTGTGGATGGGGCTGCATATACTGGAGGGGGTGCGGGAGCAGTACATGATGGAGGAGGGTGAATGGGGCTGCACATGATGGAGGCGGGCTGCGGGGGCTGTACATGATGGAGGGGAGTGAATATGGCTGCACATGATGGAGGGGGGTGAATGGGGCTGTACATGATGGAGGGGGGTGAATGGGGCTGCATATGATGGAGGGGGGTGCGGGGGCTGTACATGAAAGAGGGGGTGAATATGGCTGCACATGATGGAGGGGTGGTGAATGGGGCTGCATATGCTGGAGGGGGTGCGTGAGCAGTACATGATGGAGGAGGGTGAATGGGGCTGCACATGATGGAGGGGGGCTGCGGGGGCTGTACATGATGGAGGGGAGTGAATATGGCTGCACATGATGGAGGGGGGTGAATGGGTCTGTACATGATGGAGGGGGGTGAATGGGGCTGTACATGATGGAGGGGGTAAATGGGGCTGTACATTATGAAGGGGGTGAATGGGGCTGCACATGATGGAGGGGGGTGAATGGGGCTGTACATGATGGAGGGGGGTGAATATGGCTGTACATGATGGAGGGGGGTGAATATGGCTGCACATGATCGAGGGGGTGAATGGGGCTGTACATGATGGAGGGGGGTGAATGGGGCTGTACATGATGGAGGGGGGTGAATGGGGCTGCACATGATGGAGGGGGGTGAATGGGGCTGTACATGATGGAGGGGGGTGAATATGGCTGTACATGATGGAGGGGGGTGAATATGGCTGCACATGATCGAGGGGGTGAATGGGGCTGTACATGATGGAGGGGGGTGAATGGGGCTGTACATGATGGAGGGGGGTGAATGGGGCTGCACATGATGGAGGGGGGCTGCGGGGGCTGTATATGATGGAGATGGAGGGGAGTGAATATGGCTGCACATGATGGAGGGGGGTGAATGGGGCTGTACATGATGGAGGGGGGTGAATGGGGCTGCATATGATGGAGGGGGGTGCGGGGGCTGTACATGAAAGAGGGGGTGAATATAGCTGCACATGATGGAGGGGTGGTGAATGGGGCTGCATATGCTGGAGGGGGTGCATGAGCAGTACATGATGGAGGAGGGTGAATGGGGCTGCACATGATGGAGGGGGGCTGTGGGGGCTGTACATGATGGAGGGGAGTGAATATGGCTGCACATGATGGAGGGGGGTGAATGGGTCTGTACATGATGGAGGAGGGTGAATGGGGCTGTACATGATGGAGGGGGTAAATGGGGCTGTACATGATGAAGGGGGTGAATGGGGCTGCACATGATGGAGGGGGGTGAATGGGGCTGTACATGATGGAGGGGGGTGAATATGGCTGTACATGATGGAGGGGGGTGAATATGGCTGCACATGATCGAGGGGGTGAATGGGGCTGTACATGATGGAGGGGGGTGAATGGGGCTGTACATGATGGAGGGGGGTGAATGGGGCTGCACATGATGGAGGGGGGCTGCGGGGGCTGTACATGATGGAGATGGAGGGGAGTGAATATGGCTGCACATGATGGAGGGGGGTGAATGGGTCTGTACATGATGGAGGGGGGTGAATGGGGCTGCACACGATGGAGGGGGGTAAATGGGGCTGTACATGATGGAGGGGGTGAATGGGGCTGCACATGATGGAGGGGGGTGAATGGGGCTGTTGATTGGAGAAGCAGAGCCTGTGCGGAACCAGCGGGAACGGCCGCTGAAGTTACCAGCGGAGAGCCTCCCTGCGGAGCCCCTGAGCCTGGAGGCTAGCCCCGCCGGATGGCGGGGTGAAGAGCGGAGACTGCGGGAAGAGCCGCGTGATGACGTGACGGAGGCCACGGCACCGGGGAAGGTGAGAGTTCCCCGGCCCCGACAGTGGCTCTGCAGGCGGCCCCCACCATTCAGCCGCAGCACGTGGCATCCTATGTCCTCGAGAGCCCGGCCAAGGAGGGCCCTACCATATACGCAGAACTGAGCAGGGCCTCCGCTCCTGGTCCCGAACCACTCCACCCGGTGGCGCCATGCCCGGTGTCGCCGGTGCGGAGTCTGACCGTAGAAGACACTGTTGCATCCCCTCTGCCGCTAGCGACCGCATCTTCAAAGGCGGCCGCTGCCCCGGCTCCGGATGAAAATTCAGGTGCGGCCTACCCTGCGGCCGTGGCTGCTGTGTCGGCACTGGAACCGGCTGCGGCCTGTTTGACAGGCCTTGTGGCCCAATCTTCCGGGAACACGGCTGCTCCCACCCACCACCCGGCCCCAGCGGCTGCTGGGCCGCTGACATCATCGGCCGCCTCTGCCCCGCTCTCTTCTTCGGCGGAGCCCTGCCCACCGGACTCCAGAGCCTGCGCTGTACCCTCCGTCTGGGTCACGGAGGTTATTAAGAAAAAGAAGGCCCGGGAGCAGGAGATATGGAACCTGCTCCATGAAAAGGGAGAGGCAGGTATGGCGGCTAAGAGATCTATGGGACGGCTGGTGTATACCAACATCGCCAAAGGATACGGCTTTATTCGGGATGAGACTGGCCAGAAAGTTTATATAAATGTGACTTCCATTCGTCACGGTCGGGCTTTGGAAGAAGGAGACTTAGTGTCGTACTACAAAGAGTACTGTCCCCGCGGTTATTATGCGGTGGCCGTACTTGCAGAGCCCGAAGGATGTGAACCCCCGTAAAGAGGACTTGTGTGGACACCCTCGGTATCCCAGGAGCTCCACGGCTGTGGAACCCCTCACTTCTGACCACTAAAAGTGGGTTAGACTGTCGGGAGTTCGATGCACCGTTGTGCAGGTCATATGGACAGTTATGTTTAAAAAAACAAAAAAAAACAAAATGTTTTTGTTGTTGTGGTTTAACTGTTGTTTCTTTTTCCTTTTTCATTCTTTCGTCTATGCTCCTTTTAAAGGAGAGTATTCGTAAATATGTTTGTCTGACAGAGCAGGGATACGAAGAAGAGAGGGAGTGTCCATGTCCAAGGAAGGGGGGGAGAAGATATGCAATGTTATGTTGTTATATGCTGGTTTTAAAAGCAAAGGAAAAAATGGGGTACTTGTGATATTGTAAAGTTGTTTTGTTGTATAATACGCACAAGTAAATGCAACAGGTCTGGGTAAGAGAAGGTCTGAGGGGCCAAAGGGAAGTGTGAGATCAGAAAGGGGTCTATGTGTGGAGAAGGTCTGGGAGACCGAGACGTCGACCATGACATGTAACAGAAAGAAAGGTAAAAGAGATGGAAGACGTGAGAAAGACAGCCGTCCTAGGTCAGGTCCCCGACACCACGGACATCCCTGAAGGAGGAAGGTGGACGCCGGCAATGATCTGGTAGGTGTGAGGCCTCGATCATAGCGTACCGGACAGTGGAAGGTGACAGAAGGGGAGAGTAGAGGAAGGTACACGCCATAGAGAGAATATGGGTGTACCTAGCCCAATTTGAAAGACATTGTCATGTGGCGTGCGCGCTGGTGAGTAGCAGTAGGCTGCTCAGAGCATGGTGCTCCCAGTATGGTTCGGCCCCCGCAGGTAGTGGGTTTGGCCCAACAACTGGTCCGACAACAGAGTGTAGGTGAAGCTTCAGAACGACGAAGGCAGGGATTATGATTGTCGAGGACGACAATAGACAAAGCAAGGAGGAGTGTAGGGAAGGTGACCTGACGTACAGACAGACTTGTCAGAATAGAGGAAGGAAGGTTTGCACAGTTTAGACAGATGTCATTTACTACAGTGGGGAAACAGCTGAGAAAGTGTAGTGGGCCTTCAGTATCTTGGGTTGACCATTAGAGGGCAGGGAGGAGTGTGAGCAAAGGACTTGACATCAGCTTAGGGCTTAGGAAACCGTTGTCATGGGGGCGGAGCTACAGGGAATCGGGAATGATATAAATTTGACAGGAGGGTTCCAGAAAGTTCCAGTCCCCAGGGGGAGCTCCAGTGACAGGAGGACTACGACAGTTTGTGCACTGTGAGGAAAACTAAACCAGGGGGACTGAGGAGAGAGAAAGTCAGGGGTTGGTCCTGACACAAAAGTACCGCAGTATAGACGAGGCACCGAGGTAAAGCATACAGTATTGAGAGAGACGACTGATCAGTAAAAATACTGTTGGTTTACGGACCTAAGGCGGCCACAGTGACGGATCTGACAGGAGCGTCGAAGAGTGAAGAGGGGACGGTGCGTATATGTACGTCCCCGGTGTAAAGTATGGTGTGTGTGAAGCGGCCCTGGAAACAGAGGGCCGATAAGTGAAGTGAAGTAAATTGAAGTGTGGTGTACTTCGGAGGCCGTCAGGTGGACGGCAAGAGAATAAACTTGGACCTGTTGTACCCGACACTTGCCTCCATCGTGTCTCTGTTACGTCTCTGCGCGGTAAGAGAGGGACCACCCCCCAGTCCGGGCCGCTGACCCTACAGGAGTAGGGCTGTACATGATGGAGCGGGGCTGTACATGATGCAGTAGGGGGAGTGGGGCTCTACATGATGGAGTTGGGTTAGTGGGGCTGCACATGATGAAGGGGGAGTGGGGCTGTACATGATGGAGTGTGGCTGCACTTGATGGGGGTAAGGGGGATTGCACCTGATGAAGGGGGACTGCACATGATGAAGTGGGGGGTAAGGGGGACTGCACAGGATGAAGTGGGGGTAAGGGGGACTCCACGAGATGAACTGGGGGTAAGGGAGACTGCACATGAATTGGCTAAAGGGGATTGCACATGATCTTTTTATGTTTGGTGTGGAATTATATCCAATTTGGCTTTAGGACAATTCTTTTTGTGTTTTTTCATTTAAGACAAATTAAATGAAGATAATAATACCAAAGAATTTGTGATTGCAATCATTTTCAGAAAAAAGCTGAGTATTACCTGACAAAATTGCAGGGGTGTCAATACTTTTGGCTACAACTGTATTAATGGTGGGTGCACATCTGTATTCAGATGTGTAGTGTTTAAGAAAGGGAAAAAGTGGGGAATGTGCTCTGGAAGCCATGCTCTAGGTAACTGTGTTATTTCATGCAGAGACTAGTCCTGGCTGGAAGAAGTGATGGCGGTCTGTGCTGGAGGAAAAAGAAAAGCAAAGATGAAGGACTTCAGCTAGAGACGTCACTGGTGAGTCAGTGTGTTACCTGTACACTGACACTATACACTGTATACTATATATATCTGTTTTTCCTTCCCATGTGCATAACCTTACACTTATCAGTGTTAAACCTCATTTGCCATTTTTCAGCCCAATTCTCCAATTTACTCAAATCTGTCTGTAGTTGCAAACTGTCCTCCTTTGTGTTAACTACCTTACATAGTTTTGTATCATCTGCAAATACTGATATTTTACTGTGTAAGCCATCCACTAGATCATTAATAAATATATTAAATAGTAGGGGGCCCAATACAGAACCCTGTGGAACCCCACTAGTAACCCCGGCCCAATCTGAGTATGCACCATTAATAACCACTCTTTGTTTTCTATCACTAAGCCAGCTACCTACCCATCTACACACATTTTCCCCTAGCCCAAGCTTTCTCATCTTACTTACCAATCTTTTATGTGGGACAGTGTCAAATGCTTTAGAGAAGTCGAGATAAATGACATCCAATGATTCTCCTTGGTCCTTTTGAGAGCTTACATCCTCATAGAAGCTGATCAGGTTAGTTTGACAGGAGCGGTCCTTCATAAATCCATGTTGATATGGAGTTAAACATTTATTAACATTGAGATATTCCATAATGGTATCCCTTAGAAACCCTTCAAAAATTTTACCCACAACAGATGTTAAGCTTACCGGCCTATAGTTTCCAGGTTCCCTTTTACACCCCTTTTTGAATATTGGTACCACATTTGCTTGCCGCCAATCAAAAGGAACAGACCCTGTTTCTATAGAGTCTTTAAATATAAGGAATAGAGGTCTGTCTATCACATTTCTTAACTCCCTTAATACCTGAGGGTGAATGCCATCAGGGCCTGGTGATTTGTCAATTTTAATCTTACTAAGGCAGTTCTGCACTTCTTCCTGGGTTAGGCAGGTAATACTTAATGGGGAGTTTACATTATCCCTCTGCAAATCCTTTTCCTGTGTGAACACTGTTGAGAAAAAAGTATTTAAAACATTTGCTTTTCCCACATCGCTCTCTATGATTTCACCCTCATTGTTCTTTAAAGGGCCGACACCATCAATTTTAATCTTTTTACTGTTTATATAATTAAAGAATAGTTTGGGGTTTGTTTTACTTTCCTTAGCAATGAGTCTCTCAGTTTCCACTTTTGCTAAATGTATTTGTTTTTTTACACATTTTATTTTTTTCTATATAACTTTTTAATGCTTCTTCATTGCCTTCTTGTTTTAGCTTCCTAAATGCCTTGTTCTTGTTATTTATTGCCCTTTTTACATCCTTATTTAGCCACATTGGTGTTCTCCTGTTCCTAGCCCTTTTAGTTCTGTACGGTATGGCTAGCTTGCAGTGGGTGTGTAAAACTGATTTAAATATTTCCCATTTATTTTCTGTGCTTCTATTTTTGAGGACATTGTCCCAATCAATTTGGCGAAGGTCCTCTCTAAGCTGATCAAACTTTGCTTTCCTGAAATTCAGCGTTTTTGTAACCCCCTTCCAGGGCACTTTACTGAAGGACAAGTGGAATTGTATTATATTGTGGTCACTGTTCCCTAGGTGCCCATCGTACTTCTGTTATTCTATCTGGCCTATTGCTTAAATTAAGTCCAGAAGGGCTGTCCCTCTAGTTGGGCACTGCACAAGTTGTGACAGATAATTATCCTTGGTCACTGACAGAAATTGCTTTCCTTTCTGAGATACGCAGGTTTCAGTTTCCCAGTCTATGTCGGGGTAGTAGAAGTCCCCCATAATAATCACCTCATTGTGATTTGCTGCTTTGTCTATTTGTTTCAATAATACATTTTCAGTGGTTTCTGTTATATTTGGTGGCTTATAACAAACACCTATGAGGATTTTATTACTTTTCTCTCCTTGTATCTCCACCCATAGAGACTCCGCCTCTTCATTTCCCTCTTGTATATCTTCTCTTAGTGTGGGCTTTAAAGTGGACTTTATATATAGACAGACTCCACCCCCTTTCCTTTTTTTACAACCCCTCCTAAACAAATCATATCCTTGCAAGTTAGCCGCCCAGTCATAGCTGTCGTCTAACCATGTCTTAGTTTTTCCTACTATGTCGTATTTTTCCTCATACATTACCAACTCCAGATCTTCAATCTTATTGGTCAGGCTTCTTGCGTTGGTCAGCATGCAGGAAAGAAGTTTTGCTTCCTTTTTCTTAGCTTCCTTCTGAGTACCCTGTCTTGGGTTCTCTGTACCACATCTAGTATCCTTGATTAGGTTGTCCTTCTGCTGCATGTTCTTGTCTGCTGTTTTTCCTCCCATCCCCTCTTCTTCTAGTTTAAAGCCCTCCTGATCAGTGTGGCAAGTCTTCTGGCGAATGTGTGTTTCCCAGGTTTTGTGAGGTGTATCCCATCTCTTGCGAGAAGTCCATCGTAGAGGTAATTCACGCCATGGTCCAAGAATCCAAATCCTTGCTGCCTGCACCACCGTCATTGCCAGTTGTTAACCTCTAGTATCCTATTCCATCTTCTGATGCCATGGCCATCGACTGGGAGGATTGATATGTGGTATTATTCGGTGACTATGTGGTGGTAATATGTGGTCTGGCCATGGTGCGGCGGTATTTGTTCCTTGTATGTGGCATTATTCAGTGACTATGTGGTGGTAATATGTGGTCTAGTCATGGTGTGACGTTATTTGTGCCTTGTATGTGGTATTATTCGGTGACTATGTGGTGGTAATATGTGGTCTGGTCATGGTGTGGCGTTATTTGTTCCATGTATGTGGTATTATTCGGTGACTATGTGGTGGTAATATGTGGTCTGGCCATGGTGCGGCGGTATTTGTGCCTTGGATGTGGTATTATTCGGTGACTATGTGGTGGTAATATGTGGTCTGGTCATGGTGTGACAATATTTGTCCCTTGTATGTGGTATTAATGGTTGTTTAAAAAAAAAATGTATGTGACTCATTGCCTTAAAGAAAAATACATAAATGTATATTTATTTTTAATAGTTTAGAGTAGAGTAGGGCCCGGCCAAAAGAGTCTCCCGTGTTGTGGCATCAGCCTAAAAATTATTTTGGCCTGAACAAAAGCTGCTGGTTATAGGAGTGATCTGGTGTTTGATGGTAACTGTTAATATCAGAATGTAGTGCACAGTCTGGCCAGCCAGTCAGTCAAGTGAGACAGCTGCATAGAAATATATGTAGCTGTCACACTCGGGTCAGGAGAGCCGCTGGCCAGAATCTGCACTGTTCTGATCTCATTCCAATTTATTTTTTTTTTAACTGTTTCACTGCGCCCCTACTTGTATATGTTTGAGGAAAAGTTGTGTGTAAATGGGTGTGGCTTAAAAATGGGTGTGGTTTTCTTACACATAAACACAGAACCTGTTGTTAAAATTTTTTTTTTTTTATCATAAAGGTTTTTATTGAGTTTTCAGAAAAAATACAAACTTCTCATACAAAAACATCAAGAACAGGAGCAATGAGTAGCAAGAGGTGGAATAACCTCGAGCCATTATTAGAATATCAATCTGGGACATTAAATACCCCTTCCAACAACAACTTGAACATAGAAGCGGGGAGAAGGGGGAGGGGGAAGGGGAAGCAGCTCTACATGCATGGCATTCTTAGGCACAATCAATTTATTTATGGTGTAGGTGTCTGTATCTGGGGGAGGGCCGTTGCATAAAGGGAAGTGGCCCACGGATGCCATTGTTTAAGTCTCACCGTTCTCTTCTCTAGATTGGGGGTCAAGTTGGTTTCGTATAGCCAGTGTAGGTTGGTCCTCTCAATTAGTTCTGTTTTTGTAGGGGGGCTCACCGACCTCCACTTGTATGCCACACAGTACCTGCCGGCTATGAGAATGTGAGAAATGATATTTTTTAAAAGATCCGGGATCCCATCTAGGCCAATGTGTAGCACCGCTAAGGTTGGGTTTGGGGAAAGACGGAGACTAGTAACCTCATGGATTAGATTGAACACCTCCTGCCAGAAGTTAGATAACTTAGGGCAAAACCACCACATATGACACAAGGTGCCCCTGTGGTTGCATCCCCTCCAGCACAAAGGTGACATATGTGGGGAAAAAGAAGCCAGTTTAGTAGGGGAGTTGTACCACCGCAGATGAACCTTTTTTAATTGCTCTATGTGATTGAGACATGAAGAGAATTTGTGGATCCATTTTGAGGCCGCGAACCATTCTTGCGACGGAAGCTGAGAGGCTAGATCTTTTTCCCATTTGAGCATATACGGCAATTGTTTGTCCGGTTCCGGGGAGTTTAGCAGGTTATGGATGTATGAAAGGCCTTTGATTTTGCTATTTTGAAAGAATTTTTTAATTGCAGCGTGGTCGGCTGTTGTGGGAACCAGTAGGTGAGGAGCGGACTGAAGGAAGTGACGTATTTGAAAAAACTGGAATAAACTGTGTCGGGGGAGGTTAAATTTAACACACATTTCTGAGTACGGGAGTAGGACGCCTTCTCTATAGAGATCTGCTAGGGTAATTGGACCTCCACGTGTCCAGGCGGCAAGATTCAAATTCGGAATGAAGGCTTCCAGCGATCTAAGGGGAAGGCTGGGACCTAGAGCCTGTGACACTGGCTTGCTCCATAAGGACCAAGCTTTCTTTAGAGCTGCTGTGGTGGGTAGAAGATCGCCGGGGGGCGAAGGGGTTAGGAGCAGGGAGTCTATGAATTGTTTAGGGGAGTGGGCCTGTGCCCAGGTGTACTCAATCTGTAACCATCTCAAGTCTGAATCATTCTTCCACCAATCTCGAGCCGGTTCCAGGATAGCAGCTCTGTGATATGTTAGAATATTAGGAATACCCATTCCTCCACCACTGAACGGGGCATGCATACATCTCAGGGCTATTCTAGGTTTTTTCCCAGCCCATATAAATTTACTCATTAGTGAATGAATTTTGGTGAGATACCGTTGCGGAATTGTTAGGGGAGGCACCGAAGTAAGTAGATAATTTTTGGGAGACAGATCATTTTAAAAGTCTGCATTCTCGCCACCCAAGAGAGCGGGAGAAGAGAAAGGCGAGTAAGTTCTTTATCCAATGAGGTGTGCAGGGTCAGCAGATTTTTCCGGATCACAGAGTGTAGCGGGGCCAGTATAATACCCAGGTAGGGGATTCCCTCGTCTTCCCATTTGAAAGGGTAAAGATGAGAAAGAGTGGCTCTGGTAGAGGCTGGCAAGAAGAGCGGAAAAATTAATGACTTGGTAATATTAAGCTTGTAATACGAGACTTGAGCGAAGGAGGACAGGATCTCCATTACGTGTTGTAGGGACACCTCTACATTAGTGCAAGATAAAATCACGTCATCTGCATATAGACTGACCACATGATTTATACTCCCCACTCGAATCCCCGAGATCCGAGGGCATTCACGGATAGTCTGCGCCAGAGGCTCTATAGCAAGGGCATAGATGATAGGGGAGAGCGGACACCCCTGGCGTGTCCCATTGGTTAATTAAAAACTCCGAGATATAAATCCGGATGCCAGAACTTTGGCGTTAGGGTTAGAGTACAGCGCCATTATGGCATTAAGTATGGGGCCTTTGAAACCAAACTTGGCCAGAACAGATTTCAGATATCCCCAGTGCACCCTGTCGAACGCCTTCTCTGCGTCCAGGGACAGGAATACACTGGGGATTTTCCTCCCCTCAGCCACCGCAATCAGATCCAGCATACGTCTCGTCCCATCTTTCGCCTGCCTCCCCGCCACAAACCCCACTTGATCCGGGGAAATCAGTGATGGAAGAACTTTATGTATTCTAGCTGAGATTATTTTGGCGTACAATTTTAAGTCGCAGTTTAGGAGGGATATTGGCCTGAAGTTTCCCGGTGAAATAGGGGGTTTTCCTGGTTTTGGCAGGGTAGTTATAATGGCCTCTAGATTATTTGGTGAAATATCTGCTGTCGCTCGCCAAGAGGAGAAAAGTCTCAGGAGGAAAGGAGACAGGGTATCAGTGAATTGCCTATAATAGGAGTTAGTGAGGCCGTCTGGGCCTGGAGCTGAATTTCTTTTGGCTGTGGTCACCGCCTGGCGAACCTCTTCCAGAGAAAAAGGGGAATTTAGTTGCTCCAGCTGTACTGCAGATAACCGAGGAAGATTAATATGGTATAAGAAGGAATTAATTGCCGTTTGGGTAGGCTTTGGGGCAGTGGGGTCATTTTTAAGGTTGTAGAGAGACTGGTAAAAGTCAGCGAATGCGTTGGCTATTTCTGTTGGGTTGCGTATTGTGGCATTAGAACCCGTCACGAGGTATTCAATTTTATTTTGCATTTCTCGTTTTTTAACCCTCCTGGCTAGTAAGGCACCCGCCCTGTCACCCATCACATAGTACCGCTGTTTGAGGGATCTTAAGTTTTTCTCATAGTCTGCCATCAACACCTGGCGGAGCTGTGTTCTTAGTTTCCTGAGTTCGTCAGATGTCGACAAGTTTGGGGCAGATTTATTGTGGGCTTCCAAAAGTACTATGTGGGACAGTAGAGCTTTGTAAGTTGCCTGACGCCTCCTTTTCTCCCTAGTGGCAATTTTGATGAATGACCCCCTAATATAGGCCTTGTGTGCAGACCAAAGTGTTTCCTCTGTCACCTCCTTGTTATCATTAAAGTTAAAAAACTCTGCGAGGTCGGCCTGCAACTCCTCAGAGATTTGTCTACAGGCTAGGAGGGAGTCATTCATGCGCCACCGGGTAAAAACAGGCGCGCGGTTTTGCTCCTGAACTGTCAGGTATATGGGGGCGTGGTCCGACCAAGCTATAAGTCCAATTTTTGAATCTGAGCAATCCATAATAAGCGAGCTATCAACCAGAAAGTAGTCCAATCTGCTGTAAGAGGTGAACCGAGGCGAGAAGAATGTGTAGTCCCTCTCATTTGCATGTTGGTATCTCCATATATCATGGAGATGCCTTTCTGAAATTATTGTGCTCATCTCCTTCCTCTTTACAGCAGTATTGGAGCAATCCAGAGTGCTGGACATTACCATGTTAAAATCCCCGCAGATTATTTGCTTACCCTCTTTAACGGATGAAAGCTTGGAAAGAAACTTCCGCAAAAAGCTGATCTGACCAGAGCTGGGGGCGTAAACGGTTGCAATAGTATACTTAGATCCATTTATGGAGCAATTAATAATGGCGTATCTACCGTCAGGGTCTAAATGTTGTGAATGTAGTGTGAACGCAACAGTATTTTTTACACAAATGAATACTCCAGGCTTTTTTTTTTTTCCACAAGCCAGCAGTATGAAAGGAAATTTAGCATTATTTAACCTGTGCGAGTCCCCTTGGAGGAGATGAGACTCCTGACCACATATTACATCACATTTGGATTTAACCACTTCCCGCCAAAACATGGATCTCTTGGCTGGCGAGTTCAGACCCCTAACATTTATAGACATACAGTTCAGTACCATTGTACATGAAAAAAAAGTCTCTTGCCTAGAGCTGCAGGGGGAAAAGGAAGGTCAGGCAGGAAAGAGATAACACTAACAATATTGACATCACTAACATTACTGATGTAGGGAGCATCAGTCCACAAAGAAAAAAGCCCAAAAAAGGGGCCTGCGGTATGGTGGAAATTTACCGCCATGGGGGTTCAGGGTCCTGGTTGAACAGAACCAGCGGACCTTAAAAGTAGCAACTAAGTCTCAGCTGCGACTCAAACATATCACATAACTCACACGACGGACCAATCTTCATTCACTTTTTCCTGTTGGGATGATCCTGTAGCTCTTGGAGATCTGGCCGGGAGATTTGCCAAGTTCCATGAGGATAGGAGCTTTGCCAACTGCTGTGGGGAATGGCAGGCGTGGGTATTTCCTGCTCGGAAAAGCAGGATCTTTACAGGGAAACCCCATCTATAGGATATAGCTTCATCCCTGAGAACTTTGGTATAACGAGCAAATTCCCTCCTTTTTGCCAGGGTTCCTGCAGACAGATCTGGAAAAATGGACAGGTGCCGGAATTGCGCAGACAGAGGGGGTCTCTTTCTCAGGGCTTGCAGCAGGGCTTCTTTGGTCTTGTAAAAGTGCAGGCAAGCTAAAGTGTCCTGAGGGACATCAGCACTGAGGGATTTAGGCTTAGGGACTCTGTGTTTTCTGTCCACCAGGAAATCAGTTGCAGTCAGGTCTGGGAGCAGCTCCTGCAGCAAGGAGCCCAGAAAACTCTGCAGCCCCTTGTCTGGTATGGCCTCTGGAATTCCTCTGATTCTTATATTATTTCGGCGGGACCTGTCCTCTAAATCCAAGACCTTGGTATGGAGCTTTTGCACTTGTTCCTCCAGTGCTGCATTGGCATCAATGAGGCTATTGTGTGACTTTGTCAGCTCCCCCATTTTAGATTCAATATGTGCTGTACGGCTGCCTATGGCAGTGATATCTCCCCTCAGCTCAGCCACCATATCTTTACAATCCTGCTGCAGTGATGAGCGGAGGGCACTGAGCAGTTTCTGCATTGTACCTTTGGTAAGCGGTATATCTGCAGCGTCTGTGTCCAAGTCTGGGCCTGCTGTGGATCCCCTCCTGGATGAGCGTGAGGAAGCTGTGGAGGAGGATGCTGCCGCCATTTTCCCTCGCCCCGTGCTGGAGAAGAAGTCTGTAACTTTCGCCGGGGACGGCTTCTTCTGGGATTTTCCCCTTGGCATGCTACGATCCTGGATACCTCCGCAGCACTCCCCCCCCGTGTGCAGAGAGATTGGTGCCGCTGGCGAGCCGCAATGAGCCGATTAGGAGTCGAAGTGGCTGGAGCTCAGCAGCTAAGTGACCGGTGCCATTAGCAAGCAGGCCACGCCCCCCCTGTTGTTAAAAATTTGAATCCCACCCCTGTGCACATCTGATTATAGCTGAACAAGAATGACTGTCTAAGTTGCAATCAACTTGCTTTTAATTTATGGCATTAAGCGGCAAACAAAATCCGCTCTAATTTTCTTGATAGTGCAGTTGGTCTAATCTCTTTCTTTAGGTCGACATTCAGTATTTATAGGATATAGTAGAAATATGTATGAGGCTGAAAATCAATTTCCTGATTCTGTCCAAAATCAGCATCATGTTTAACTATATTGATTAATTCTTTTGAGTAATTTCTCTGGTCTAGCACTTAGGAAAATACCACTGTACACCAGCACTAAAACCTTTTTCCTACTGAGAAACATGGTGGGGTGGCTTTGCTTTCTCAGGGCCTGGATGCCTTGTTATCCTTGAAACTATAAATTTGAAAGTGTAAAAGAAAACATTTTACAGCAGAATGTAATGGCAGCGTCCATATCCTCAGGCTGAAGAAATGTTGAGTGGTGCAATAAAGCACATAAATAATTCAACTAAAGAATGATTGAATATTACGTTTTGTGTTTTGGTATGGCCAAGTTAGAAATCTGAGTTACTGGGGCATGAGGTGAAGAAGTTTGTGCATGCAAAGCATCCAAGAATTATTGTTGACCTAAAACACATTTCTAAAGAGGAATGGTTAAAAATTCCTCCTCAACTTCGTGCAAAACTTCACAATCTATCTAAACTATTTCTTGCTGATGACTGCTGCTGAAAGAGGATCAACAAAATATTAAATTCAAGGGTTCACTTATTTTGCCTCCTGCCACTGTGGATGTTTACACAGTGTAAAAGCATAATTTTTAGCTATACCTTGCACAAACTCTTTTTGTAGGATCTTGTAGGATTATAGTCAGGTGTATAAGTCACCAGTTATACCAAACAGTTGATAATGATCATCATTTTCACATGCATGTAGGTTAAATACAATTATTAACTAATACAGAAACAACTGTGCAGGAGGCTTAAAACTGGGTGAGGAACAGCCAAATTTTGCTACAAAGACAAGCAGATGGAGAAAATTTCATGTCATAGATCATAGACTAGTGGCTGAGGAGAGCTAAAAGCATACAAAGGTGCCAATGAGAAAGCTGGACCGCAAAATGCACGTCAAGGGGCTGCTGGACAAGCTGGGGGAGCCATCCTTTGACTTATGGGTAAGCATGAATGATTGATTATATGAGTGGGAGTTACTATGGGGTACTGCCTTTTTGGCACCTTTGTATGCTTTTAGCTCTCCTCAGCCACTGGGCATTATGGAGTAATGGTTGTTATTCTGATTCAGCTTCCCTAGGATGTATTTAGCTCTTCCTTCTTGTCCCAGCTTACCTTCATGTCTCCTCCATTTTTCCTTCCTGTATGGTTTATATTAATGTCTACTAAGCTATATATTTATATGTGATTTTGTCTCAATAAATATTTATCTATCAAGCTTTGTGGGACTTTTCTACTCCACTTTCTTGTTTTTTTAAAATAAAGTTTGCAAGCCTCCCTGAAAACCACAAACTTATCTCGACCCAAGAGAACCATTTCCGGCAGGGCAATCTTGAGCTCCACCAGGGGTTGCCCTGGAGCCATGGGCTGTAAGCCTGGAGTTAATGGGTGCTGCAAAGTCAATGAGCACAAGCCATCTCCAGGCTGAGTTGTTATTGCCAGGGCAGCCACAGGATCCATGGTGAATCCAAAATTGCCAGTGATAATTTCACAGTGACTAGACATGGTGGGTGCCTACCTGATCACTCGTAACAGGTAAGGGACCTAGTCTATCCCTGTCCCCCAGATTTCCTCGGAAGGTGGAGACGTTAAGGTCATGTACCTTGCTATACTCCTGTCTTAAACCATATCTGTTCACTGTCCCACCCAGGGAGGTGTGAGGCTAAAGTGTATTAACCCCTTCATGACCAAGCCTATTTTGACCTTAATGACCAGGCCATTTTTTGCAATTCTGACCAGTGTCCCTTTATGAGGTAATAACTCAGGAACGCTTCAACGGATCCTAGCGATTCTGAGATTGTTTTTATGTGACATATTGGGCTTCATGTTAGTGGTAAATTTAGGTTGATAATTTTTGCGTTTATTTGTCAAAAAATCAGAAATTTGGTGAAAATTTAGAAAATTTTGCAATTTTCAAATTTTGAATTTTTATTCTGTTAAACCAGAGAGTTATGTGACACAAAATAGTTAATAAATAACATTTCCCATATGTCTACTTTACATCAGCACAATTTTGGAAACAAAATATTTTTTTGTTAGGAAGTTATAAGGGTTAAAAGTTGACCAGCGATTTCTCATTTTTACAATAAAATTTACAAAACCATTTTTTTTAGGGACCACCTCACATTTGAAGTCACTTTGAGGGGTCTATATGGCAGAAAATACCCAAAAGTTACACCATTCTAAAAACTGCACCCCTCAAGCTACTCAAAACTACATTCAAGAAGATTATTAACCCTTCTGGTGTTTCACAGGAACTAAAGCAATGTGGAAAGAAAAACTGGACATTTTAATTTTTCCAACAAAAATTTTCTTTTAGCATAAATTTTTTCATTTTCACATGGGAAACAGGATAAAATGGATCCTAAAATTTGTTGGGCAATTTCTCCTGAGTACAACGATACCTCATATGTGGTCATAAACCACTGTTTGGGCGCACGGCACGGCTCAGAAGGGAAGGAGCGCCATTTGACTTTTTGAATGGAAAATATGCTGGAATATTTAGCGGTTGCCATGTCGTGTTTGGAGAGCCCCTGTGTGCATAAACATTGGAGCTCCTCCACAAGTGACCCCATTTTGGAAACTAGACCCCCCAAGGAACTTATCTAGATGCATAGTGATCACTTTGAACCCCCAGGTACTTCACAAATTGATCTGTAAAAAAAAAAATACTTTTTTTTTCATAAAAATTTTCTTTTAGCCTCAGTTTTTTCATTTTCACATGGGCAACAGGATAAAATGGATCCTAAAATTTGTTGAGCAATTTCTCCTGAGTGCACAGATACCTCATATGTGGTCATAAACCACTGTTTGGGTGCACGGCATGGCCCGGAAGGCAAGGAGCACCATTTGACTTTTTGAATGGAAAATTAGCTCCACTCGTTATCGGACACCATGTCGCATTTGGAGAGCCCCTGTGCACCTAAACATTGGAGCTCCCCCACAAGTGACCCCATTTTGGAAACTAGACCCCCTAAGGAACTTATCTAGACATGTAGGGAGCACTTTGAACCCACAAGTGCTTCACAAAAGTTTATAACACAGAGCAGTGAAAATAAAAAATAATTTTTTTTCCTCAAAAATGATTTTTAGCACACAATTTTTAATTTTCACAAGGCTAACAGGAGAAATTGGACCACAAATCTTGTTGTCCAGTTTGTCCTGAGTACGCTGGTACCCCATATGTGGGGGGGAACCACTGTTTGGGCACACGGCAGGGCTCAGAAGGGAAGGAGCGCCATTTGACTTTTTGAAATGCAAATTATCTCCAATCGTTAGCGGACACCATGTCGTGTTTGGAGTGCCCCTGTGTGCCTAAACATTGGAGCTCCCCCACAAATGACCCCATTTTGGAAACTAGACCCCCTAAGGAACTTATCTAGATGTGTAGTGAGCACCTTGAACCCTCAAGTGCTTCACAAAAGTTTATGACGCAGAGCCGTGAAAATAAAAAAAATTTTTTTTCCCTCAAAAAATTATTTTTTAGTGCGCAATTTTTTATTTTCACAAGGGTACCAGGATAAATTAGACCCCAAAATGTGTTGTCCAGTTTGTCCTGAGTACGCACACGTCGGGGCTTGGAAGGGAGGAAGCACCGTTTAACTTTTTGAACACAAAATTGGCTGGAATCAATGGTTGCACCATGTCGCGTTTGGTGACCCCCTGATGTGCCTAAACAGTGGAAACCCCTCAATTCTAACTCCAGCCCTAACCCCAACACACCCCTAACCACAGCCCTAACCCCAACACATCCCTAACCCTAATTCCAACCCTAACCATAACCCTAACCCCAACAGACCCCGAACCCTAATCCCAACCCTAACCATAACCCTAACCACAAGCCTAACCCTAATTCCAACCCTAACCCTAATTCCAACCCTAACCCTAATTCCAACCCTAACCTTTTCCAACCCTAACCCTCTTTCCAACCCTAACCCTCATTCCAACCCTAACCCTCTTTCCAACCCTAACCCTCTTTCCAATCCTAACCCTAACCCTCTTTCCAACCCTAACCCTAACCCTCTTTTCAACCCTAACCCTCTTTTAACCCTAACCCTAACCCTCTTTTTAACCTTAACCCTAACCCTAACCCTCTTTTCAACCCTAACCCTAACCCTCTTTCCAACCCTAACCCTAATGGAAAAATAAAAATATTTTCTTTATTTTATTAGTTCTGCCTACCTATGGGGGTGATAATCGGGGGGTTTATTTACTTTTTCTTTCATTTTGATCACTGTGAGAGTGATCAAAATGAAAGAATGGAATCTGCAGCCGGCAGATTCGGGCGAGCGCACTGCGCATGCGCCCGCCATTTTCAAAGATGGCGGCGCCCATCATCCGGACCCGAGGGACACCGGGAGGGACGGGGGGACTCAGGAGGTACCGGGGGGGTGAGGGGGGGATCGGAGGCTGGCGGGGAGCAGAGGGAATGGGAGGGGGGCAGATGATGACAGCGGCGGCAGATCGCCGCTGTCATTCAGTTGCGGGGGGGGGGGCGATCGCCGGTTTGGGGGGGTGGAATCGGTGTCTCCAGCCATGTCCGATGCTACAGCAGCGTCGGACATGGCTGGATTGTAATATTTCATCAATTTTCATTGATGAAATATTACTATCGCTCTGATTGGCTGTTTCACTTTTAACAGCCAATCAGAGCGATTGTAGCCACGTGGGGGCGAAGCCACGCCCCCTGTGGTGAATTACAAAGCCCCCTGTATCTGCGGGTCGGGTGACCTTTCAGTGACCCCGGTCACCCGACCCGCAGGGGGGCTTTGAAGTCATGACGCCACATAGGCGTCACTGGTCAGATTTGAACCAGGTTTCATGACGCCTATGTGGCGTCATTGGTCGTGAAGGGGTTAAAATTACACTAACCAAACCCAAGGGAAGACAGACAGGGATGAAAGAAAACTACAATCATAAAAATATATTCACAAAACAACAGAGCGGAACACAGGTGAGGGATAGGTAGGCAAAACCAAATAGGAAAGGATTAGGATAAGCATGTAAACCAACTCCAAGCAGAAATCTCCCAAACGCTTACCCAAAAAACTCTGAATTTCTCTTCCAACACCAAACCAGGAAGAACTATCACTGGCAATTTTCTAGTGCAATTGTCAAACATATATACTAAAGGGGAGTCGCCAACAAGAACAGCTGAGACAATTCAGGATAGAGAAAGCCAGGAGATCAACTGAACGGATTAACCCTTGCCATAACCAAGAAAGGAAAAATGCATACTGTTTAATAGGATGGTGAGGGAGTTCTAATCAGTGCAGGATTTCGTATGACCAGACACTGCTATCTCCTGGCCCCTATCTGTCATGATATTCCAGTGATAGTGATGATATGGCCCCCACACAGCCATGACCTTAACATCATCAAAGGATTTGTGCAAGTCTACATCTACTGACAATTTGTGGTTATTTCACTACAAGATGTTTGGGCAGCATGGTGGCTCAGTGTCCACCAAGGACAACATCTGCAAGGAGTTTGTATGTTCTCCCCGTTTTTGGATGGGTTTCCTCCCACATTCCAAAGACATACTGATGTGGAAGCAACGGCCCCCGTCGAGTGTTCGGGCCGGAACCAGAGGAGCCGTCATCTGGGTTCCGGGGGGAAATTGTTCCCAGGGGACAGGATTTGAGGACGGACCGTTGTGACTGACAGGTGGGCTGGGGGAGGGACCGGTATAAAGGAGGTGGGGAATTCCCCAGACGATGAGTCAGCAGACCGGAACAGACACAGCAGGAGAGCGTGGGAGCGACTGCCAGCTAGAGCGACTCACCAGCGCCAGGGAGGACGCCGACTGAGGACTCCAGAGGGACGGTATCCAGAGAGCCGTCCGAGACTTGTTGCCCCTCTCCATCCCGCGGCCACTGCGGCCCCAGCACAGCCCGCGGCCGCTGTCGCCTCCCCTCTACCCGCGGCTGCGGCCTACCCGCGGTCGCCCGCGGTCGCCCGCGGCCGCCTCCCCTGAGCTCGTGACCACAGCCTGTTCCATGCCACCCGTGGCCTCCCGGCTTTCACCAGTGTCCACGGCCAGCAACGCGCCGTCGGCGACCACGACTGTCCCGCTCCGGTCCGTAGTAGGAGCCAGGCCTCTCTTGATCACGGACTCCCCGTCGCAGCCGTTAGCTGCGCAGGTGGCCTGTCACTCGCACTATACATCGCTGCCGCCTGCCCAGGTCCGGGCGCTGCGGCCCATCCGTCAAAGGACTCCGTCGGGGCCTGTGGGGCTCCAGTGTCCTCAGCGTGCCGGAGAGCGCGAAGACTGCGTCAACACCTCAGCAACTGGGCCCAGCAACTATTTCGGTGAAAGACCACCAGCCCGAACGGCGAGGGACATCTGGACGGCTAAGTAGACTCTAGACTTAAGGACCCGTAGTCGGCCAAACCGCGGCCCTATAGTGACTGGCCGTTGCCGGAGTAGTCGCGTGCTGCGTGCGTACTGTGTTTGCTTGTTTACAGCCCCTGCGTGGGCAACCTGTGTTACCCCTGTTTCGGTGATCAGGCCGTGACAGAGGAAAGTCCCCTCAAGTCCCATAGATGTATTCTTAAAAAGCACCGTAGTTGTCTCGTGACTCGCCACTGCATCCTGCGTACCTGCGAGCACCACACTGATAGGCAATTTAGATTGTGAGCCCTATCGGGGACACTGATGATGATAATGTTTGCAAACTGTAAAGCGCTGTGGAATATGTTAGCGCCATATAAAATGAAAGATTAATATTATGTTTGGAACAACCACCCTGCTGACGTCTTTAAAAAACTGTGTGCAAGTATACATAGAACAATTGATGCTTTGATGCGGTTTTGAAGGCAATGAGTGGTTACACCAAATATTGATTGATTTAGATTTCTGTTTGTTTGTTCATTTACTCTTGTTCAATTCACTCACTTTTGCTTATTCGTTTTGGATTGTGTTAAATGATAAAAATCTAAAATCTGTCTTGGCCAAGCTGGTTTTATTGGCCTACAGTAATATGGCTAAATAATAGCTAGGAGGGGGTGATGTCACAGTGTAGTAGCATGGCTTTATACAGGGGTTAGCTGGCAATTTTTTGGCTGGAGGGGGAAACCCATCTTTAGACTTGGGTTTCATTTAGCACTTTAGAGCCTAATCATAATTTCAGCAAAACTTATGCAATCTCTAAAAATGTACACTTTGCACTTGAGATCTAATTTTACATGGAAAGACACTGTGATTTAAGGCACCCCATCACAATCTCATAGACCGTTGCAATAATAAACCCCATTTCGCCCATTAGATAATAATCAATCAATTTCCCTCATTATAATGTCATAGTCTCTTGCAATGAGATTGTAAAATTAATCCCCCCTGAGGCTATAGCATTCTTCCACCCTTCAGTCATCAGCTACCCCTTCCTGCATATTATAGTCACACACACTCTGTTGCATAATAATTCATCAACCCCATAACCTTCTGTAGTATAATAATGAAAGGATTATTGCCAAAAATGAAATTATCCCCATTTATAGGACAGAAGACACTATGCTGATCACCAGCAGTCTGACCACTGGGAGGTTTCTGAATCCCATCTTCAATAGAGTGTAGGCACACATAAGCAGCCTCCATTCCACCCTTTGTCTATGGGTTTGTCAAATGCAATGGCCAGCATTTCAGGTAGCATAATGGCAATGAATGGAGCAGAAGCCTCTCATGTGATTTATGCAGGATCACTAGAGGTCCTAATGGTCAGACCCCAGTGATCAGCATGTTATTACCTCCTCTATGTATATTGGATAGCTTTATTTTTTTGTGAATAACCTTTTATTCACCCACCACCCCATATTAAGATCAAACACAGTGCATTCCTCTTCAGGCTCGGACTGGGGTGTCTGGGGCCCACCAGGGGAATGGACTCTAGGGGCCCACCCTACAGCTATATGCAAATATCTGTCAGTTGTTATCCCCATTATAGTGGAGAATTGGCTGTAAAACATAGGCTGCTCCTGCACATCTACTGTGAACCCCCCATAACTGGAATGTATAATTACGGTAGGTTACATTAATGGGGTTCTTTGGTTAAAACAAGTCATCTCAGAAAGGAAATGTAACATCAACGGTTCTTCACTGTCCTATTAGGGGAATAGAAAAATCCAGGATATCTATAAACAGAAAGTTAGTGGGGAAACACTTAGCTAACCTAAATGAATTCAAGTCTCCAGGTCCAGATGAATTACACCCCAGAGTTCTGAAGGAGATAGCAGAAGAAATTTTTGAACCCCTCTCCATAATGTTTGAAAATTCTTGGAGAACAGGAGAAGTCCCAGAAGACTGGAGAAGAGCAAATGTTGCTCCTATCTTCAAAAAACGGAAGAAGGTGGACCCAGGCAACTGTAGGCCGGTGAGTTTGACTTCTATGCCAGGAAAGATCTTTGAACAAATTATTAAACAACATGTATGTAAGTACCTGGACAAGAATGAAGTGATTAAACAGAGTCAGCATGGGTTTGTAACTAATAAGTCATGTCAGACTAACTTAATTTCCTTCTATGACAGAATCACTGATTGGGTGGATCAGGGAAATGCTGTAGATATAGTATATCTTGACTTCAGCAAAGCATTTGACAAAGTATCTCACACAATCCTTATTGAAAAAATGGCTAAGTATGGAATGGACAAGGCAACTGTTAGGTGGATTCATAACTGGCTTAGTGATCGGACCCAAAGAGTGGTCATAAATGGCTGCTCATCCAGTTGGAAGAATGTCTCAAGTGGGGTACCACAGGGCTCTGTCCTGGGCCCTTTTTGCTCAACATCTTTATCAGTGATTTAGATGAAGGAATTGAGGGTAAACTGATTAAATTTGCTGATGACACAAAGCTAGGAGGGATAGCTAATACTAGAGAAGAGAGAGGATTCAAAAAGATATAAATAAACTGGAGAAGTGGGCAGCAACTAACAGAATGGTTTTTAACAGGGAAAAATGCAAAGTACTACATCTTGGCAATAAAAATGAAAAAAGCATATACAAAATGGGAGGAATAGGGCTATGCAACAGCAGATGTGAAAAAGACTTGGGTATACTAATTAATCACAGACTGAATATGAGTCAACAGTGTGATGCAGCAGCAAAAAAGGCAAATGCAATTCTAGGATGTATTAAGAGAAGCATACAGTCTAGATCACGTGAAGTCATTATTGCCCTCTACTCCTCTTTGGTCAGACCTCATCTGGAATATTATGTCCAGTTTTGGGTGCCACATTTTAAAAAAGACATCAACAAACTGGAGCAAGTTCAGCAAAGAGCGACCAGAATGGTGACCGGTCTGCAAACCCTGCCTTATGAGGAAAGGTTGCAGGATTTGGGAATGTTTAGCTTGCAGAAGAGGAGACTTAATAGCTCTCTACAAATATCTCAAGGGCTGTCGCATTGTAGAAGGATCATCTTTATTCTCATTTGCACAAGGAAAGATTAGAAGCAATGGGATGAAACAGAATGGGAGGAGACACAGATTAGATATTAGAAAAAACTTTTTGACAGAGTGATCAACGAGTGGAACAGGCTGCCACGAGAGGTGGTGAGTTCTCCTTCAATAGAAGTCTTCAAACAGAGGCTGGACAGACATCTGTCTGGGATGATTTAGCGAATCCTGCTTTGAGCAGGGGGTTGGACCAGATGGTCCAGGAGGTCCCTTCCAACTCTACGATTCTATGATTCACCCATCCATGGGCTCTACAGTTTAGGTGATCACTTAGGTCTGACCATTGGGAGCTGCACCGATCAGAAGAATGAGGAAATTTTATCATTGATAGGACAAGTATCCCCATTTTAAAATGGTTCAGCAGGTGGGATGTCTGACCGCAGCTCCATTCACCCTCTTTGGGGCTTCCATAAAATAACAAGTACAGCCACTTTTGGCATGAATGGGTCAGTGGTCGAGTTGTACATGCCACTCCAGTCTAATGGGGATAAAAGCTCCTCATTCTGCCAATTGGGTCCCAGCAGTCAGACCCCCACCAAGCAATACGTTATCACTTATGCTGTGGAGAGGCGATTACTTTTTCCACAGGAGAACCCCTGTAAATGCATCTCTACCGCTGTGTTCCAGGTATCTAATTTCTAATGGAAATAAAGAATCTTCTCCTAATTAACATCAGAGCGAACAAATGACCGCCATATACAACACAATCCACTATACCGAGACCAATAATACCACATACAGGGGAGAAATACCACCACACCATGAACAGTTGACATAGTGACTGAATAATACAACATACAAGGAGAAATTCCACCACACAATAACTAGACTACATATTCCACCTCATAGTGAGCGAATAATACCACATACTGGGGACAAATACTGCCACACTGTGACCAGACCACAAATTACCACCACATAGTGACCGAATAATTCCACATACAGGGGATATATACCACCACACCATGACCAGACCACAAATTACCACCACACAGTGATTGAATACTACAATACTGATCATGAATACAAACCACAATACTAACAACACTGTTATTACCACCAGTGCCATTATACACAGAAGCTCTGCATATAGTGTATAGGTAATACAGTGAGCACCAGTGACATTATACACAGGAGCTCTGTATATAATGTACAGTGTGCGTGTACATGTAATACACTGACTCCCCAGTGACGCCTGTAGTTGAAATCCTTCGACTTCGACTTCGCTTTTCTTCTTCATCCAGCACAGACCATCACTTCTTGCAGCCAGGGCTCGTCTCTGCAATATATAACACACAGTCATCAATAGCTGATCGCTTCCAGAGCATTTTCCCCACTTTTTTCCCCGACTTCAACACTATGTCAGATGAAAAAAAAGCGACATAATGTCGCTCTGTTCAGTAACAAGACCCCCATTTTGCTCCCTCCATGGAAAACCATTTCCTAAAAAGTAAATTATATGACAGTAGTAATAATATCCCTAATTGGATCCTAAAGAAATTATGTCCCCCATTTGCCACCATAAACTAATGCAGCATGTTCCTCACTCTGGCCCCAAACATTAATTATTTAATAATCTCGCCCAGCCTGGCACCTTTTATTTTATAATATGCCCCATCCTAACCCCCCCATGTCCCTTGTCTAGCCTGGCCCCAATATCTGCAGCCTGGGCCCCATATATCCATCCTGCCCCCCGGCTATATATATGTCCCTTGTCCTCCCCCCATATATCCGTCCCTTGTGCTGCTCCCCCCATATATCGATCATGGGCCCATGTACTGCTCCCCTTATATATCCATCCTGGTCCTTTGTGGTGCTCCCCCCGTGTAACAATCATGGGCCCATGTGCTGCTCCCCCATGTAACAATCATGGGCCCATGTGCTGCCACCCCCCATATATCCATCCTGATCCCTTGTGCTGCTCCCCCATATATCAATCATGTGCCCATGTGCTGCTCCCCCATATATCCATCCTGATCCCTTGTGCTGCTCCCCCATATATCAATCATGTGCCCATGTGCTGCTCCCCCATATATCCATCCTGGACCTTTGTGTTGCCATCCCCCATATATCAACCCTGGCCTGTTGTGCTGCTCCCCACATATATCCATCCTGGCCCCTTGTGCTGCTCCCCCCATGTATTCATCCTGGCCCCTTGTGCTGCTCCCCCATATATCCATTCTGGTCCCTTGTGCTGCTCCCCTTCATATATCCATCCCGGTGCCTTGTGCTGCCACCCTCCCATATATCCATCTTAGTCCCTTGTGCTGCCACCCCCATATATCCATCTTGGCCTTTTGTGCTGCTCCCCACATATATCCATCCTGGTAACTTGTGATGCCACCCCCCATATATCCATCCTGGTGCCATGTGCCGCTCACCCCCATATATTCATCCTGGCACCCCCATATATGCATCCTGGTCTGCCATACATATGCATCCTGGTCCCTTGTCCTGCCCCACCCCCCATAAATCCATCCTGGCCCCCATATATATATACATATATATATGCATCCTGACTCTACTATATACAGTGGGGAAAAAAAGTATTTAGTCAGTCAGCAATAGTGCAAGTTCCACCACTTAAAAAGATGAGAGGCGTCTGTAATTTACATCATAGGTAGACCTCAACTATGGGAGACAAACTGAGAAAAAAAAATCCAGAAAATCACATTGTCTGTTTTTTTTTCATTTTATTTGCATATTATGGTGGAAAATAAGTATTTGGTCAGAAACAAAATTTCATCTCAATACTTTGTGATATATCCTTTGTTGGCAATGACAGAGGTCAAACGTTTTCTGTAAGTCTTCACAAGGTTGCCACACACTGTTGTTGGTATGTTGGCCCATTCCTCCATGCAGATCTCCTCTAGAGCAGTGATGTTTTTGGCTTTTCGCTTGGCAACACGGACTTTCAACTCCCTCCAAAGGTTTTCTATAGGGTTGAGATCTGGAGACTGGCTAGGCCACTCCAGGACCTTGAAATGCTTCTTACGAAGCCACTCCTTCGTTGCCCTGGCGGTGTGCTTTGGATCATTGTCATGTTGAAAGACCCAGCCACGTTTCATCTTCAATGCCCTTGCTGATGGAAGGAGGTTTGCACTCAAAATCTCACGATACATGGCCCCATTCATTATTTCATGTACCCGGATCAGTCGTCCTGGCCCCTTTGCAGAGAAACAGCCCCAAAGCATGATCTTTCCACCACCATGCTTTACAGTAGGTATGGTGTTTGATGGATGCAACTCAGTATTCTTTTTCCTCCAAACACGACAAGTTGTGTTTCTACCAAACAGTTCCAGTTTGGTTTCATCAGACCATAGGACATTCTCCCAAAACTCCTCTGGATCATCCAAATGCTCTCTATCAAACTTCAGACGGGCCCGGACATGTACAGGCTTAAGCAGTGGGACACGTCTGGCACTGCAGGATCTGAGTCCATGGTGGCGTAGTGTGTTACTTATGGTAGGCCTTGTTACATTGGTCCCAGCTCTCTGCAGTTCATTCACTAGGTCCCCCCACGTGGTTCTGGGATTTTTGCTCACCGTTCTTGTGATCATTCTGACCCCACGGGGTGGGATTTTGCGTGGAGCACCAGATCGAGGGAGATTATCAGTGGTCTTGTATGTCTTCCATTTTCTAATTATTGCTCCCACAGTTGATTTCTTCACTCCAAGCTGGTTGGCTATTGCAGATTCAGTCTTCCCAGCCTGGTGCAGGGCTACAATTTTGTTTCTGGTGTCCTTTGACAGCTCTTTGGTCTTCACCATGGTGGAGTTTGGAGTCAGACTGTTTGAGGGTGTGCACAGGTGTCTTTTTATACTGATAACAAGTTTAAACAGGTGCCATTACTACAGGTAATGAGTGGAGGAAAGAGGAGACTCTTAAAGAAGAAGTTACAGGTCTGTGAGAGCCAGAAATCTTGATTGCTTGTTTCTGACCAAATACTTATTTTCCACCATAATATGCAAATAAAATGAAAAAAAAACAGACAATGTGATTTTCTGGATTTTTTTTTCTCAGTTTGTCTCCCATAGTTGAGGTCTACCTATGATGTAAATTACAGACGCATCTCATCTTTTTAAGTGGTGGAACTTGCACTATTGCTGACTGACTAAATACTTTTTTTCCCCACTGTATATGCATCCTGGCTCACCCATACGTATGCATCCTGGCTCCCCCATATATCTGCATCCTGGACCCCTATACATCCATCTTGGCCCTCATATATCCATCCTGGTCCCTTGTCCTGCCCCCCATATGTATCTATCCTGGCTCCCCATATGTATCCATGCTGGAACCTTGTCCTGCTGCCCCCAAGTGTCTCCATCCTGGCCTACCCATGTGTCTCCAACCTGGCCCCCACATGTCTCCATCCTAGCCCCCATGTGTCTCCAGCCTCATCCCCCATGTGTCTCAAGCCTGGTCCCCTCATGTGTCTCAAGCCTGATCCCCCCATGTGTCTCCAGCCTGGTCCCCCCATGTGTCTCCAGCCTGGTCCCCCTATGTGTCTCCAGCCTGGTCCCCCCATGTGTCTCCAGCCTGGTCCCCCATGTGTCTCCAGCCTGGTCCCCCCGTGTGTCTCCAGCCTGGTCCCCCATGTGTCTCCAGCCTGGTCCCACCATGTGTCTCCAGCCTGGTCCCCCCATGTGTCTCCAGCCTGGTCCTCCCATGTGTCTCCAGCCTGGTCCTCCCCATGTGTCTCCAGCCTGGTCCCCCCCATGCGTCTCCAGCCTGGCCCCCCATGTGTCTCCAGCCTGTTCCCCCCATGTGTCTTCAGCCTGGTCCCCCCATGTGTCTTCAGCCTGGTCCCCCATGTGTCTCCAGCCTGGTCCTCCCCATGTGTCTACAGCCTGGTCCCCCTTATGTGTCTCCAGCCTGGTCCCCCATGTGTTTCCATCCAGGCCCCCCCATGTGTCTCCAGCCTGGTCCCCCCATGTGCCTCCAGCCTGGCCCCATGCATATACAGAGAGGAAAATAAAGTAAAAAGATTCCTCTTACCTTCCTGTGCTCCCAGTGCTGGGCGGCGTCCTCTTCCCCTGCAGGTTCGGCGTGCACATGGTAAAATGGCCACCGCCATAGCAGAGGCCGACGGTGAATGTGTGCGACACTGATGTCATACGCCAGTGATGACGGGTGCCCACTTGCCAGTATAGATCGGGATGTGCGATGCGGTAGTTCAGGTAGATTTCCCCGATACCCCGCCAGGCCACAACGACCCTGCCCCTGTTGTATGAATATATACATTTCACTAAAATCAATCTCCAGTATTCCCATTCCAAAAGATTGAGCACAGCTGCACCACTTTGTTGCATTAAAAACTCTCAGAAATCTGAACACTACCGTATGAGTGATCAATCCCACCTGGGGTCACAGCCAGCCTTAGCAATGGCGTTTCCTGGCACTGAAATACAGCAATTTAGCAGGAAGCATTAGGAGTTATGCAGGTTCAGTTTAGACAAAGTGGGGCCCCAAATGCTCACATATTGCACCATCACACATGAACATTTCGGTTGTATTTACATGCACTGAGTTGAAGTCTTCAAACGAGCATGATCGACAATAATGAAGTTGTTCAATGCTTGTTTCCCAGACTTTTTTACACTGGCTGAGGAAGAATGATGGGCACAGAACAATCACTAGTAGATCAATCTGTTCACATATATATCATGTTATCAGGAGCACATCTGCAGTTTACACGGGGTGACGTGCTGCTGAGAAGAATTATTTTTGTTACGGCATAAACAATCCAATCACTCGATGAATAAGCAGCATTTTGCTTGTTTAGTATAATGCACACCATAGTCCTCCACATAGTATAATGCATCCTATAGTCCTCCACATAGTATAATGCACACCCCGTAGTCCTCCAAACAATATAACGCACTCTCAATAGTTCTCCATATAGTATAATACACTAGCCATAAGCCTCCATGCAGTATAATGCACCCTATAGTCCTCCATATAGTATAATTCATTCCCCATTGTCCTCCATACAGTATAATGCACCCCCAGAATCCTTGAGAGAGTATACTTCAGCTCCCATACAGTATAATGCAGCCTTCATATAGTACTTATAGTATAATGCACTCCCCATAGTTCTTGATAGAATACAATGCGGCCAAAAAGAGTACTATTTTGCCCCATAGAGTAAAATATGGCCCCATAGAGTACAATGTAGCCTCAGTATAAAGCCCCATAGAGTATAACGCAACCCCCAGATAGTATAATGCAGTCTTAATATAATGCAGGCCCATACAGTATAATGCATCCTCAGTATAATGCAGCCACCTAGAGTATAATGCATCCCCCAAGATTTTGTCAGTGCAGAAACTGAACCTGCTTCCTGGACACAGGTTCAGTTAAACTCTATTGCCGTGTGGGCCTGGGCCTCAC
Source organism: Dendrobates tinctorius (assembly GCF_039654945.1). NCBI lineage: Eukaryota > Metazoa > Chordata > Amphibia > Anura > Dendrobatidae > Dendrobates > Dendrobates tinctorius. The sequence continues at coordinate 21,083,889 of NW_027361700.1, forward strand.
GGCAATAGATTAAAGCCGCCAGCCAATCGGAGGCTGACATCAACGGGTACGTCGCCAACATATGACTTCATTGTCATTCGCCAGCAAGTGCGTGCTTGAACTTCACAGAAGGAGCATCGCCGCAGGAGCGCAGCAAGGTAAGGAGAAAGTTGTTTGCTTTTTAATGAAAGCGGCACAAGGCAGGATGGGAGACACAGGGGCAGAATAGGAGACACAGGGGCAAGAATGGAGACACAGGGGGCAAGAATGGAGACACAGGGGGCAAGAATGGAGACACGGGCAAGAATGGAGACACAGGGGAAGAATGGAAATACAGGGGGAATAATGGAGACACAGGAGGAAGATTTGAGACACAGTGGGAGGAATGGAGGCACAGGAGGAAGAATGGAGACACAGGAGGAAGAATGGAGACACGGGGAAGAATGGAGAGACAGGGGGTAGGATGGAGGCCCAGGGGGCAGGATCATGGGGCAGGATGGAGACAGATTGGGCAGAATCATGGGGTAGTATGGAGACACATGGGTTAGGATCATGGGGCAGGATGGAGACATGTGGCAGGATAGAGACACATGGTGCAGGATGGATATAATGGAGACAGATGGGGCAGGATCACGGGGCAGATGGATCAAGATAATGGGGCAGGATCACAGGCAGATGGGGCAGGATCACGGGACAGATAGGGCAGGATCACGGGACATCACATGAAGGCAGAATGGATACTCATGGGGCAGGATGGGGTAACATATGGCTGGAGCCAGGAATGAGACATATTGGGGCCAGGATGGGGGATATTATTACTATAGGGGCTAATAACGGGATAATATTATTACTGCAGTCATGTATTTATTTTGTTTTTTGAGGATACTGTTTTTAATGGGGAGGGGCGGTCCTGTTACTGTGCAGAGCAACACTATGTCACCTTTTTTTCTTCATCTGGTGTAGTGTAGAAGTTGGGAAAAAATTAAATAATGTGTTCTGCAAGCGGTGCTCTAGATAACTGTTATTTCCTGCAGAGACGAGCCAAGGCTGGAAGAAGTGATGCCGGTCTGTGCTGGATGAAGATGAAAAGCAAAGATGAAGGACTTCACCTAGAGACGTCACTGGTGAGTCAGTGTGTTACCTGTACACTGACACTATACACTGTATACTGTATACAGCAGTCCTGTGTACAATGTCACCAGTGATCACTGTATTACCTTTACACTGACACTACACTGTTGTGTATAGTTGCATTGATCACTATATAACCTGTACAATATACGCAGCGCTAGTGTGCATAATGTCACTGTTGATCACTGTATTACCTGTATACTGATACTGCTTACAGAGCTAATGTGTATAATGTCACTGGTGATCACTGTATTACCTGTACACAGACCCTGCATACTAAGTACAGATCTCCTGTGTATAATGGCATTTATGGTGATTTTAGTATTGATTTTTATTAATGATCAGTATTTTAGTATTCAGTCACTATGTGGTGGTAATATGCTGCCGGTCATGGTGTGGTGGTATTTGTTCCTTGTATGTGCTATTATTTGGTCACTATGTGGTGGTAATATGTGGTCTGGACATGGTGTGGTGGTATTTGTTCTTTGTATGTGATATTATTCAGTCACTATGGTGGTAATATGTGGTCTGGACATGGTGTGGCAGATCTGTCCCTTGTATAAACAAAAAGCAAAAAACACAAATATCCTGAACTAAAAAGTAAAAAATGTATACTGCAAATAATGCATAAAGGTAATAATAATAAGGGTATTTAGTAAACATAATTTTGATCAAAATAATGTACAAGCCATCCCGCCACGTCACGGCAACCCTTGTGGGACAGTCCCTACTCTAGTATTTAAAACCTTTTCACTTGCCAAGTGGCGTGAATGTGAACAAGGGTCGAGCGGCTGAACCACTAGTAACAGTTTAGGCCAGACTGGATGGCTTTCCCAGCTCAGAAAGAGGGCGGTCACACCCATATATGCACTGAATGCACAATGAAATGAATAAAAAACAAATCTGAACTGAGAAAAGTAGGTTAATGTGTATGCACAATGTAAGTGCATATCAACACATGACCATTAACCAGAGAAAACAAAAAGCAAAAAACACAAATATCCTGAACTAAAAAGTAAAAAATGTATACTGCAAATAATGCATAAAGGTAATAATAATAAGGGTATTTAGTAAACATAATTTTGATCAAAATAATGTACAAGCCATCCCGCCACGTCACGGCAACCCTTGTGGGACAGTCCCTACTCTAGTATTTAAAACCTTTTCACTTGCCAAGTGGCGTGAATGTGAACAAGGGTCGAGCGGCTGAACCACTAGTAACAGTTTAGGCCAGACTGGATGGCTTTCCCAGCTCAGAAAGAGGGCGGTCACACCCATATATGCACTGAATGCACAATGAAATGAATAAAAAACAAATCTGAACTGAGAAAAGTAGGTTAATGTGTATGCACAATGTAAGTGCATATCAACACATGACCATTAACCAGAGAAAACAAAAAGCAAAAAACACAAATATCCTGAACTAAAAAGTAAAAAATGTATACTGCAAATAATGCATAAAGGTAATAATAATAAGGGTATTTAGTAAACATAATTTTGATCAAAATAATGTACAAGCCATCCCGCCATGTCACGGCAACCCTTGTGGGACAGTCCCTTGTATGTGGTATTATAGGTCACTATGTGGTGGTAATATGGTGTCTGGTCATGGTGTAGTGGTATATGTCCCTTGTATGTGATATTATTGGTCATTTTAAAAATTGAAAAATGGATAAAAATATACCAAAATTGTATTGGATATTTTAACAAATGATTAATAGGATAGAGTATAGTAGTGCTCGGCCAAAAGTCTACCTTGTCGTGGTAGCGGCTTAAAAAATCTTTTGGCCAAAATAAAAGCTGCTGGCTATATGTGTGATCTGGTGATGGGAACTGTTAATGTGTGGTTGGTGAGAAGTGGAAATTTTCCAAGAGAGCGGTAGGGCTGTGGACAGTTCGAGGGGTGGGGCCTGGGCGGAGTCTCAAGGGGGCCCCAAAAATTTTGCCAGTATGGGGCCCCGAAATTCCTAGTAGCAGCCCGGAGGGTGGAGACACAATTTTGCAAGTATCCTGATGTACTGGGATGGTTGGGATTTATGGATTTATGTTTTGTTCATTCATTCATACTTGTAGCGTGCATTAAAAACATTTTCATTTTTACATAAGCTTTGCCATATGAGGTCTTACTTTTTTTGCAAGATGAGCTGTAGTGTTTTTTAAGTGCTATTTTAGCAAACACATCTGTAAGGCTGTATTTACACATAGCATGAATGCTGCGTTTTATCTGCTGGTATTTATCTGAATGCTTTCTGCAGGTGTCCGCACCAAACGGCACAATAACAATTTTTGTTGTTTATTGCATTTTTGATGCATTTTTAGGTGTTTTCCACCTTATTTGATTTGCTTTTATAGTACAGTAATATTTTTATACAGTTGTGGCCAAAAGTATTGACACCCCTGCAATTTTGTCAGATAATACTCAGTTTCTTCCTGAAAATGATTGCAATCACAAATTCTTTGGTATTATTATCTTCATTTAATTTGTCTTAAATGAAAAAACACAGAGAATGAAGCAAAAAGCAAAACATTGATCATATCACACAAAACTCCAAAAATGGGCCAGACAAAAGTATTTGCACCCTCAGCCTAATACTTGGTTGCACAACCTTTAGGCAAAATAACTGCGACCAACCGCTTCCGGTAACCATCAATGAGTTTCTTACAATGCTCTGCTGGAATTTTAGACCATTCTTCTTTGGCAAACTGCTTCAGGTCCCTGATATTAGAAGGGTGCCTTCTCCAAACTGCCATTTGTAGATCTCTCCACAGGTGTTCTATGGGATTCAGGTCTGGAGTCATTGCTGGCCACCTTAGAAGTCTCCAGTGCTTTCTCTCAAACCATTTTCTAGTGCTTTTTGAAGTGTGTTTTGGATCATTGTCCTGCTGGAAGACCCATGACCTCTGAGGGAGACCCAGCTTTCTCACACTGGGCCCTACATTATGCTGCAAAATTTGTTGGTAGTCTTCAGACTTCATAATGCCATGCACCAACCCTTAGAATAGAGGGGACATTGGTCCTTCATATAGTTTACCTGCTCAGTGATGCTCCTCCTATTATCTGTGCAGGGAATTACAACACATCTCCATGTACTTAACGCCTTTCTGACGTTGGACATGCTATACCGTCCATGTGAGCTGGGCATGTCTGACCATGGATGGTATAGTACGTCATGGTGATCGGCCACGCACACACTTGGTGTGCGGCCGATCGCAGGCCGAATGTCAGCTGATCCTCACAGCTGACACCCGGCACTAAGTGCCAGGAGCGGTCACGGACCACTCCTGACACTTTAACCCCCGAAATGCTGCGATCGAACATGATCGCAGCATTCCGGGAGCAGGCACGGGGCTGACGGCCCCTCTGCCTTTGGATCAGAGACCCCGTGGTGTGACGCAGGGTCCCGATCGCTGCCATGGTAACTCGATGTCGTCATGACGACATCCGGGTTACCAGAGCTGAGAAACTTCCTGTCATGCACAGTGTGCAGTAAGTGCAATGCTGACAGCTTCTATAGCATGTGAAACTCCCCAGGGGCTGTGGGTTACTCGGTCCCAGGCCGGTTGTCTTAAAGGGATGTGTCACAGTGGCAGTGACCCGGTCCGTGGCCCCAGGCGTTCATGTAAAATTAAGGGAATGAAATAGGAATAAAGTTTGTGTATAAGCCGTGACGCCACCTGTGGTATTCTGGTCAGGGTGACCAGCGCTGCAGTACAGATCCTCCAGGACAGATGGTAAGATGCAGCAGAGTTGGTAAAGCTCTCCACAGGCAGAGCTGTAGTCCCAGGGCAGTTGAGAGGAATTTAGAGATGATGAAGTAGTGTGGAGTGAAGGATGTAGCAGTGCCAGGTTGGTGACGCAGAAAGAAGGTAGAGGACACAGTTGCATGCAGTTCCAAGGCTTTACTTACAGTCTGGTGCACACACATGCCCACTTCAGTGCTGTGTTCTCCAGGTGAGGGATCCAGCCAACTTCCAGGCAAAATGAAGTACACCCATCCAGCACTCCCTGTCAGTATGTACCCTTTCCTGGCCATCTCCACACAATATGCTGCTTTCCACTTTCCTTCCTTTCCAGCACTTCACAGTTAACGTCCCAGGCCAGCAGCTGCGAATCCTGTCAGACAACGTGTAGCCTTCGCTTCTGTGATCCTATGTAGCTGCCTTTCTGGTAAAAATAACTGTGGCAAATGGCTGTGGCCCATAAAGTGACCACAACTATCGGCTTGCTAGTTGCTCCCTGAAGTATGCACACTAGGCTAGGGGCCGCGACCCTTTGCGACCAAGTTTCTTCCCCACCCGACGTCTGTCAGCGTGGAATGAGCCCCACGGGGAGTTCACTCCAACCGTGTCTCAGAAGAACCACCTTTCCTTTTAGGGAGCTTTCTGTAAAAGCCAATCTGTCCAGCAACTCCTGCTGACTGAAGCTGCACAAGACACGTCCTTCTCATTCTTCCCTCCCTCTGAGGGAATCTGACCTAACTTCCTTGTAACCTACAATTCTCCCTCTCTCAAACTACCCTCCGCCCACCTCCCAACACCCTTCATGTTCCAAAGCAGGGGCCATAAAGGGTGCTCTGCTATTCTACGTGTGTGTGTGGGATGTGGGATGGAATGTGGTCGTGTGTCTTCACCTTACCTGGTTGTGGGATACCACACCTCAGGGTGAGGTGCAGTATCTCTGTGGCGACTGGACCCTCTGGAGCGCCACACTTGCAGATGCTGCTTCATCTGCATGCTATAGAAGCAATCAGCCTGCAAAAAATGATCATCATACCGCCGAACAAAAAGTGGAATAACACGAGATCAAAAAGACGGATATAAATAAACATGGCATCGCTGAAAATGTCATCTTGTCTCACAAAAAACAAGCCACCATACAGCATCATCAGCGATAAATTAAAAAAGTTATAGCTGTCAGAATAAAGTGATGCAAAAACAATGATTTTTTGGTGGTAACACGTTTTGGTGTTAAGAGTCCTGTTGCTGTTGTTATCTGTGGTGTGGAGCTTTGCAGCGGTGCATATAAGCTAAGTGTGGTGTTTTTTTCTCCTAGGCCCTTTTGGTGTTTGTCACTTTCCGCTGTGTGTATTATCTGCAGTGGCAAATGCTAGTGCTCCTTACCGGCCAGTGCATTAGCCAGGGCAGAGACAGGTGACACTAGGGATGAGGTCCCTGACGTCGGCAGGGGAAAGGATCTGCATAGGGTCTTAGGTGAGAACAGGGACAGGCTCAGGAGGTGACCGTCCCTGGTTCCCTATTGTCAGGGCCTTCCTCTCCTCTATTCCATCGGCATTGTGTTGTTGTGCCTTTTGGTGACCGACCAACCATTGGGTCATATCACACTGGTCAGTCACTCTGTGACAGTAGCTGAGCGCTCCAGTCCTGAGTGCTGGGTATTGAGATGCAAGACTCATGTGAGTTTCTCGCATGTGTGACCCTGGCCTTAATCAAAGTGTTTTAGCCAGAAACTAAAGTAAAACACTTTGAAAAGTTGCAAAATTTTTGTGCAACGAGGAGTTGGGAAAAAAAGTTTGCATCTTTTGGCGGTTTCATGGAAGTTTGAAGCAACTCTTCATAATAATGTCTTTAATGCGCTGTGGAATTAATGACGCTATATAAATGAGTAAAATAAATAAATTGGTTGGAGCTGGGGAGGAGTCGGGCAGTAAAAGGCAGAGCTACCCCAATTCAACAAAATTGTCGGCACCCAGAGACACACGATATTGAGAAGATGCACCAAATTCATTAACTGGTGTGTGTCCCTTGAATTTGGGAGCACTTTATTAAGGTTGGCTTGCGCAATTCCAGTCTTAATGAATAATCCCCATAGTGAACACATACCGTAAGTTCACTGTCTGACAGCACTACAAGGATTTCAGAGACTTGCACCAGTAGCAATGATAATTCTGCAATTACTCAATGGGTTTTCCTATACCCATCTCTGATGGCTGCTGTTGGGCAGATAGTGATAAGGTGACTGCATGACATTTCGCTGGATGATTTTTGTTCCTGCATATAACTACAATGCACAGACTGCTGGTTTATTACCACTGCATGGATAATTTACACTCTTGACAGGTTTACAGTTGTGCTTACCTTTTTTTTCCCCAAGTCCTTTCACTTGAAGAAAGTATCCGATGCCTGTATTTCCCTGTGACACCTGGAGTAATGTCTGACACGTCCACATATAAGTGTGCTGCACAACAAATACTCCATTAATTCTATATTGCAATCTACTGGCAGCTGTGCAAACAATGGTTATTACTTTCCCCCAGCAGTTGGACACAATTACATTTAGTTTTGTTCTTTTGTTGAAGGCACGATCTATTGTTACACAGGTAGGAAATGAGAGAGGCCCCAGACTGGAGGCCCTGCCAGAAATGGAAAGCATTGTCAGGATCACATATTACATTCCTTACAATAGTCCAGACTTGGTCAATTTATTATGTACAAATAAACAAAAACTGAACAAAACAGGATTGCAAAAAATTACAAGAAAATGAGAACTCAAGAGAGGCTTCTAATAGGGAGGGAGAAGGGTGACCCACATAAAGAGGCCCAGAAGGTCATCAGTATTGGATGCTGTTGGCAGCGGATTACTCACAATACAATCCAAGCGTGTGACAACAGAGCTTCTTTATTCAGGAACAAACAGGAACAATATATAATAAGCGTAACAGATCAGGAATAAATCGTTTGTGTGTCTCTATCTGTGCATCATCTACAGCAGGCCAGGGGCGTAACATCCCCGGTCGCAGGGGTTGCAGCTGCGACAGGGCACCTGAGCGCTTAGGGGCCCAGGCCCCAGGGCCGCCAGTCAGGGCATTAATGCCCTGACTGGCGTATTGAGCCCGATGAGCAGAGAGGGCCCACTTCGGGCCCCAGCGGTGGGGCAGGCTGGTTGGGGGGGTCAGAGATGCACCATGTCAGCGCCGACTCCCCCTGCCGCCGCATTGAACTATACCAGAGTCTATGACGCTGGCACAGTTCAAAGCAATGATGGAGAAGAGCAGCCAGCAGCGCGGGCAAGAGAAGGTGAGGAGAGGTTTTTTTTTCAATGCAACAGTGAGTACAGCAAGGACTATGGGGCCATTCTTGGGGGGTCTGTATACCATGGTGCTGTATACCTTGGGGGGTGCTGTGCTGTATACCATGGTGCTGTATACCATGGGGGGTGCTGTGCTGTATACCATGGGGGGTGCTGTGCTGTATACCATGGGGGTGCTGTGTTGTATACCATGGAGGGGTGCTGTGCTGTATACCATGAGGGGAGTGCTGTGCTGTATACCATGGTGCTGTATACCTTGGGGGGTGCTGTGCTGTGTACCATGGGTGGTGCTGTGCTGTATACCATGGAGGGCTGTATACCATGGGGGGTGCTGTGCTGTATACCATGGGGGATGCTGTGCTCTATACCACGGGGGGCTGTATACCATGGGGAGTGCTGTGCTGTATACCATGCGGTGCTGTATACCATGGAGGGTGCTGTGCTGTATACCATGCGGTGCTGTATACCATGCAGTGCATAGTCTTTGCTAGGAACCATGTGTACGTAGCAATGACTATGCAGGGACAAAGTGAGGAGAGCATCTCCACCCCTTTCCGACATCGGGCGTAATAATACGCCAAATGTGGGTCACCCTTCCTTTGATGTGGGCTCCGGTGCTGAGCCCACCTTTCTCTGCACATGTAAGCTGTTTTAAACAGTTGACATGTGCCCGGAAAAGCACCCACCACTATTAACCCATTAAATGCTGCTGTCAAATGCTGACAGTGGCATTTATCACGCACTCACGGCAAGCGTGTCAGAAATCCACCCATCGGTGACCCCATCACATGATCGGGTTGGCATGGGTTGGCATGACAACCACAGATCTCCGTCAGTCCTCTATGGTTGTCACTGCCGGATTGCTAGGAGCGCCGCCTGGTGGTCGGCGCTCATAGCAAGTCAGCAACTCTGCTACAAGCAGGTGATCTGATTATCGCCTGTATGTAGCAGAGCCAATTGGGTTGTGGCAGCTTCTAGTCTCCCATGAAGACTACTGAAGCATGCCAAAAGTAAAAAAAAGTTTTTTAAAATATACAAACATATAAAAGTCCACCCTCCTTTGGCCCCATTCAAAATAAAACAATAAAAAAATCAAACACATACAGTGGGGCAAAAAAGTATTTAGTCAGTCAGCAATAGTGCAAGTTCCACCACTTAAAAAGATGAGAGGCGTCTGTAATTTACATCATAGGTAGACCTCAACTATGGGAGACAAACTGAGAAAAAAAAATCCAGAATATCACATTGTCTGTTTTTTTTTCCTTTTATTTGCATATTATGGTGGAAAATAAGTATTTGGTCAGAAACAAAATTTCATCTCAATACTTTGTGATATATCCTTTGTTGGCAATGACAGAGGTCAAACGTTTTCTGTAAGTCTTCACAAGGTTGCCACACACTGTTGTTGGTATGTTGGCCCATTCCTCCATGCAGATCTCCTCTAGAGCAGTGATGTTTTTGGCTTTTCGCTTGGCAACACGGACTTTCAACTCCCTCCAAAGGTTTTCTATAGGGTTGAGATCTGGAGACTGGCTAGGCCACTCCAGGACCTTGAAATGCTTCTTACGAAGCCACTCCTTCGTTGCCCTGGCGGTGTGCTTTGGATCATTGTCATGTTGAAAGACCCAGCCACGTTTCATCATCAATGCCCTTGCTGATGGAAGGAGGTTTGCACTCAAAATCTCACGATACATGGCCCCATTCATTCTTTCATGTACCCGGATCAGTCGTCCTGGCCCCTTTGCAGAGAAACAGCCCCAAAGCATGATGTTTCCACCACCATGCTTTACAGTAGGTATGGTGTTTGATGGATGCAACTCAGTATTCTTTTTCCTCCAAACACGACAAGTTGTGTTTCTACCAAACAGTTCCAGTTTGGTTTCATCAGACCATAGGACATTCTCCCAAAACTCCTCTGGATCATCCAAATGCTCTCTAGCAAACTTCAGAGGGGCCCGGACATGTACAGGCTTAAGCAGTGGGACACGTCTGGCACTGCAGGATTTGAGTCCATGGTGGCGTAGTGTGTTACTTAAGGTAGGCCTTGTTACATTGGTCCCAGCTCTCTGCAGTTCATTCACTAGGTCCCCCCGCATGGTTCTGGGATTTTTGCTCACCGTTCTTGTGATCATTCTGACCCCACGGGGTGGGATTTTGCGTGGAGCACCAGATCGAGGGAGATTATCAGTGGTCTTGTATGTCTTCCATTTTCTAATTATTGCTCCCACAGTTGATTTCTTCACTCCAAGCTGGTTGGCTATTGCAGATTCAGTCTTCCCAGCCTGGTGCAGGGCTACAATTTTGTTTCTGGTGTCCTTTGACAGCTCTTTTGTCTTCACAATAGTGGATTTTGGAGTCAGACTGTTTGAGGGTGTGCACAGGTGTCTTTTTATACTGATAACAAGTTTAAACAGGTGCCATTACTACAGGTAATGAGTGGAGGAAAGAGGAGACTCTTAAAGAAGAAGTTACAGGTCTGTGAGAGCCAGAAATCTTGATTGCTTGTTTCTGACCAAATACTTATTTTCCACCATAATATGCAAATAAAAGGAAAAAAAAACAGACAGTGTGATTTTCTGGATTTTTTTTCTCAGTTTGTCTCCCATAGTTGAGGTCTACCTATGATGTAAATTACAGACGCCTCTCATCTTTTTAAGTGGTGGAACTTGCACTATTGCTGACTGACTAAATACTTTTTTGCCCCACTGTATTTGGTATCGCCATGTTCAGGATCACCCGATCTGTTAATAAAAAAAAGGATTAATACCTGATTGCTAAACAGCGTAGCGAGAAAAAAAGTCAAAACCCCAGAATTATGTTTTTTGGTCTCCTCAGCATTGCATTAAAATGCAATAACAGGCGATCAAAAGATCGTATCTGCACCAAAATGGTATCATTAAAAACTTCAGCTTAGCACGCAAAAAATAAGCCCTCAGCCAACCCGAGATTGCAAAAAATGGAGTCGCTTCGGGTATCGGAAAATGGCGCAATTGTTTTTCATTAACAAACCTTGGAATTTTTTTTTCACCGCTTAAATAAGAAAAGCTATACATATTTGGTGTCTACGAACTCGTAATGACCTGAAGAATCATAATGACAGGTCAGTTTTAGCATTTAGTGAACATAGTTATAAAGCAAAACAAAAAACAATTGTGGAATTGCACTTTTTTTTTGCAATTTAACCACATTTGGATTTTTTTTTCCCGTTTTCCAGTACAGGATATGTCAAAACCAATGATGTAATTCAAAAGTACAACTTGACTTGCAAGAAAACCCCTCACATGGCCATATTTGCCGAAAAATAAAAAAGTTATGGCTCTGGGAAGAAGGGGAGCAAAAAACGAAAACGCGAAAGCGAAAATACCTCCAGTCATGAAGGGGTTAAACACCCGGAAGTCACCTGCGCAGAAGATTTTGAGGGAGTGCAGGGCGCAGGTGCGGGATTCCGGGGCCATAACTGACGCTGATGGGAAAGAAGACAGGAGGCAGGGATTTCTTCTGGGCACTGCATGCCCGGAGCCTGGAAGAAATCATTAGCATAAAGAAGGAATATAACATTTCTCAACAACAAGACCATTAATATGGGGTATACAGGTAGGACTAGTGTAATATTTCTATTACCTATATGACCATATTAAGAGGTCATATACAACCCAGGGGGTGACAGATTCCCTTTAAGGACGTCTGAGCCCTCCCTCAGTCTGGGAGTACCCCCCAAGCTTTGAGGATCTGCCTATTTTGGCGTGGGATTTACATAAACAATGTCCGTTTTAGGCCTAAGACAGCCACACATTTACTGGAATTATTCTTGAAGGTATTGGACAGTATGGGAATATTCAGAACTGTTGGCAAGGGCAAGTGTGTATAGAATCATAGAATCGTAGAGTTGGAAGGGACCTACTGGGCCTTCTGGTCCAACCCCCTGCTCAAAGCAGGATTCGCTAAATCATCCCAGTCAGATGTCTGTCCAGCCTCTGTTTGAAGACTTCCATTGAAGGAGAACTCACCACTTCTCGTGGCAGCTTGTTCCACTCATTGATCACTCTAACTGTCAAAAAGTTTTTTCTAATATCTAATCTGTGTCTCCTCCCATTCAGTTTCATCCCATTGCTTCTAGTCTTTCCTTGTGCAAATGAGAATAAAGTTGATCCTTCTACAATGTGACAGCCCTTTAGATATTTGTAGACAGCTATTAAGTCTCCTCTCAGTCTTCTCTTTTGCAAACTAAACATTCCCAAATCCTGTAACCTTTCCTCATAAGACAGGGTTTGCAGACCGGTCACCATTCTGGTCGCTCTTTTCTGAACTTGCTCCAGTTTGTTGATGTCTTTTTTAAAATGTGGTGCCCAAAACTGGACACAATATTCCAGATGAGGTCTGACCAAAGAGGAGTAGAGGGAAATAATGACTTCACGTGATCTAGACTGTATGCTTCTGTTAATACATCCTAGAATTGCATTTGCCTTTTTTGCTGCTGCATCACACTGTTGACTCATATTCAGTCTGTGATCTATTAGTATACCCAAGTCGTTTTCACATGTGCTGTCACTTAGCCCTATTCCTCCCATTCTATATATGCTTTTTTCATTTTTATTGCCCAGATGTAGTACTTTGCATTTCTCCCTGTTAAAAACCATTCTGTTAGTTGCTGCCCACTTCTCCAGTTTATTTAAATCTTTTTGAATCCTCTCTCTCTCTTCTCTAGTATTAGCTATCCCTCCTAGCTTTGTGTCATCAGCAAATTTAATCAGTTTACCCTCAGTTCCTTCATCTAAATCGTTGATAAAGATGTTGAACAATACAGGGCCCAGGACAGAGCCCTGTGGTACCCCACTTGAGACATTCTTCCAACTGGATGTGCAGCCATTTACGACCACTCTTTGGGTCCGATCACTAAGCCAGTTATGAATCCACCTAACAGTTGCCTTGTCCATTCCATACTTAGTCATTTTTTCAATAAGGATTGTATGAGAGACTTTGTCAAATGCTTTGCTGAAGTCAAGATATACTATATCTACAGCATTTCCTTGATCCACCCAATCAGTGATACCGTCATAGAAGGAAATTAAGTTAGTCTGACATGACTTATTAGTTACAAACCCATGCTGACTCTGTTTAATCACTTCATTCTTATCCAGGTATTGACATACATGTTGTTTAATAATTTGTTCAAAGATCTTTCCTGATATAGAAGTCAGACTCACCGGCCTATAGTTGCCTGGGTCCACCTTCTTTCCCTTTTTGAAGATAGGAACAACATTTGCTCTTCTCCAGTCTTCTGGCACTTCTCCTGTTCTCCAAGAATTTTCAAAGATTATGGAGAGGGGTTCAAAAATTTCTTCTGCTATCTCCTTCAGTACTCTGGGGTGTAATTCATCTGGACCTGGAGACTTGAATTCATTTAGGTTAGCTAAGTGTTTCCTCACTATCTTTCTGTTTATAGATATCCTGGATTCTTCTATTCCCTTAATAGGACAGTAAATAACAGTTGATGTTACATTTCCTTTCTGAGAGAAAACAGATGCAAAATAGGAATTTAAAAGTTCAGCCTTCTCAACATCCTGTCTTACCATTTCATCATTTTCATCCTGTAAAAATCCTATAGCATCTTTGACTTTTCTTTTACTTTTGACATATCCCAAAATCCTTTATTATTGCTTTTGACATCTCTTGCAAGCCTCAATTCATTTTCAGCTTTAGATAATCTGATTTGTGCCCTGCAGGTTCTGCAGACAGCATTATATTCTTCTTTAGATATGCCTCCCTCTTTCCATTTTATAAACATTACTCAAACATTACCCAAACTTACCCAAGTCTCAAACACGGGCGTAAATATAATAGGTGCAGGGGTTGCGCCCTGGAGCTTAAGTGTCCCAAAAAGGTCTCTCTGTCCTAAATGATAAGTCCAATATTAATAAAAATCTATGACAGGTAGGGGTCCTGTTGGAGATTTTGCACTGGGGCCCATGAGGCTCAAGTGACGCCATTGCTCAAAAACTTTATATAAGGCTGTGATAGCTTTACTTTTCTGTCACATTTTGTAACTCCATCAGGGCAGAGACGTTTAACAGAAATAAACAGTGTTTTTTGCTGTTCTAAAAAAAATGGACACTGCTGGAATGGAGGCCATTATAGTGAATGGCTCTTTCAAGGATTTCATCCCAATTCTGTTTTTCGTGGATTTAGAAATATGCCCCCGATACAGCGACAAACATGTCAGAATTGTAATGTGAATGCAGCATATGTCACCTCATACAGAAATCAGATACTGTTCTGTGTGAATTATTGAGTTAAGCCCCCGTCTCACATAGCAAGATTGCTGAAGTGTCACCGATTTTGTGACGCAACAGCGATCTCGCTACATGTGACATGCAGCAGCGACCGACCCCCCCCGCTGGATATCGCTGATCATGCTCGAATGTCCTGGGCCATTTTTTTGATCGCTGGTGTCCCGTTGGCCAGCATGCATCGCTGTGTTTGACGCCGACGAGTGACCTTGTTGGCGACGCAGAACTCAGGGACGCAGGTGGGAGTCGTCAGAAAAGCTGCTGTGTGACAAGGTCCTAATGACCGCCGAGGTCGTTATATAGATCACCGGATCGTTGCTGCGTCGTTGAGTAGATCTGCCTGTTTGGCAGCTAACTAGTGACCATGTAGCAATGCACCAGCGATCCTTACCAGGTCGTATTGTTGTCGGGATCGCTGGTGCATCGCTAAGTGAAACGGGACCCTTAGTGTCTGAAAGCACCGTTCCAGGGGCCCTGCTGGGCACATAGAGATAAGTCATGCCCTAAAGCCCCCGTTACACACTGCGATATCGCTAGCAATATCGCTGTAAAGTCACCGATTTTGTGACGTTGCAGCGATATTGCTAGCGATATCGCTGCATGTGATACTTACCTCCGACCGGCTCCCCCGCTGGTTATCGCTGATCGCACGAGAAGCTCCTGGACCATTTCTCGTCGGCCACTTCCTGCGGCGCTTCCTGTGGCGCCGACGAGCGACGTGTGGACGCGGGCGGGAGGACGGAGGATCGCCGCGTCTGACAGGTAAGTAGCGATCACCGTCCCCAGCGATGTCGCTAGTGAGATCTGCCTGTGTGGCAGCTCACTAGCGACCACCTAGCGATTCACCAGTGATCCTGACCGCGTCATATCGCCGGTCGGGATCGCTGGTGAGTCGCTAGGTGTAACGGTACCCTAAGTCTCCACTGACTTATTTGTAAATAAATAAAGCAAACTTTATTGTACGAGAAGAATTTGAACACAGGCAGCCCGGCTTTCGCAGAGCAGACGCATAGTTAGTGGGTACCATGGCTCCTCCCTCCAGCTCAACACTCCTCCCCTCAGTTGCTAGTAACAGTTTTTGAACAAGGAGCAGCAGAGAGGTGTTGGGGCTGGCGGGGCCATGGAGGTGATCATCCCTGTCTGGTGGACGCCCTGTGTCACCTCTGCCCAAAACAGCAGGAAAGCTGCTGACAGCGGAGCAGCTGAGAAATCTCTGGGTTCATGAGAGATGGAGTCTAAGCACCAAGGGGTGGAGCCTAAACACTGAAGGGCCCTGGACCTGGTACTGGATGTACAGAGGTAGGGGGTGGCCAAGTGTGTGTTGTATATACTGTATGTGTATATATGTGTCGATACATTGTATGCTCTGTATGTACTGCATGTATATGTATACTGTGTGTTTTGTATATACTGTGTGTATGTGTATATACATACAGCTCTGACAAAAATTAAGAGACCACCACATCAAATCCCTGTCATGGGCAGCCCATTCTCCTGACCTGAACCCCATTGAAAACCTCTGGAATGTAATCAAGAGGATGATGGATAGTCACAAGCCATCAAACAAAGGAGAACTGCTTAAATTTTATATTAGCTTTTTCCTCGTCATCTACAACCATTCTTTCCTCACGATTTTTTAAGGGGCCTAAACTTTCACTTATGATTCTTGCACTATTAGTTATAGTTACATAGTTGAAGAACAGTTTGGGATTAGTTTTACTTTCTGTCACGATCTCACCGCTGACACCGATATGTCACGGACAGGGGGATATGACCTTTGGCCGCACACGGCTATCACAGGCACAGGGGGGCTTATCTTAGTTATCCCACTGCTGGCACCATGTGATAAAAAACAGCAAGCTAGTCTTGCCCTAACAATTTACCGCAGGGTGGTTTATTTTGGTTATCCCACCACTGCCACAGTGTTACAAGCTGTCGGGATTTATAGATATCTCACTTTCCCAGTTCCATTTTGGAACTTGCAGCTCTCCAGCGCCCCCCTTACCCTCAGGTCAGTCAGGGAACTATACCTAGGATAATTAGTCACCGGACGGGCTGCTTGTTGTGCAGTGGCTATTAGGCCCGCTTGCAGTAAGAGAGTTCAAAGCTGCAGCTGACAGGCTAAGAAGAGGAAGGGGGTCGGTCAAGCCCCCACACTGACATTGCATAGTTCAGTGTGTAAATAGAAGATTCTGCAATGTGATAATCCGGGGAATCTCCCGTCATATTTTACATTACCATTACACTCTCCTTAGCAATGTGCTTCTCTGTTTCTTTTTTGGCAGCTTTAATTAGTTTTTTAGATAAAGTATTTTTCTCCCTATAGCTTTTTAGAGCTTCAACAGTGCCATCCTACTTTATTAGTTTAAATGCTTTCTTTTTACTGTTAATTGCCCCTCTTACTTCTTTGTTTAGCCACATTGGGTTTTTCCTATTTCTTGTCCTTTTATTCCCACAAGGTATAAACTGCTTACAGTGCCTATTTAGGATGTTCTTAAACATTTCCCATTTATTATCTGTATTCTTATTTCTGAGGACATTGTCCCAGTCAACCAGATTAATGGCATCTCTAAGCTGATCAAACTTTGCCTTCCTAAAGTTGAGTGTTTTTGTGACTCCCTGAGAAGTCCCCTAGCGAAGGACAAGTGAAACTGTATAATATTGTGGTCATTATGTCCTAGATGCCCGACCTGCAGATTTGTTATTCTGTCAGGTCTATTAGATAGTATTATGTCTAAAATGCTGCACCTTTGGTTGGATTCTGCACCAATTGTGAAAGATAATATTTCTTGGTTATTAGCAGAAACCTGTTACCTTTATGGGTTTTGCAGATCTCTGTTTCCCAGTTAACATCCGGGCAGTTAAAATCCTCCATAACAAGGACCCATAACTTCATCTGTAGAATTTCCATGATTTCTGTTATATTTTGGGGTTTGTAACAGACCCCAATGAGAATTTTGTTATTATTTTTCCCTCCATGTATTTCGACCCATATGGACTGGACATCCTCAATCCCTTCGCTAATATCCTCCCTTAAAGTGGACTTTAGACATGACTTCACATAAAGACAAACCCCTCCTCCTCTCCGATTTTTATGATCCTTTCTAAACAGACTGTAACCCTGTAAGTTAACTGCCCAGTCATAGCTTTCATCTAACCATGTCTCGGTTATTCCCACTATGTCATAGTTACCTGTAGATATTTCTGCTTGTAGTTCTTCTTCTTGTTTGTCAGGCTTCTGGCGTTTGTGAGCATGCAGTTTAGAGGATTTTGTTTTGTTCAGAGGATTTTGTTTTGTTCCAATCTCCTCCCTGTGGATTGTTTTACAAATTTTCTTACCTCCCTTCTGAGTACCTTATATACTCGTGTATAAGCTGAGATTTTCAGCACATTTTTTGCGCTGAAAATGCCCCCCTCAGCTTATACACGAGTCAGACATCAATACTCACCCCTCCACCGCTGGACCTCTATCCGTACATCTCCACCAACAGGCGCTGGCAGCTTCTTCCTGTGAGGAGCGGTCACATGGTACCGCTCATTAACCCCTTAACCCCAAGGGTGGTTTGCAGGTTAATGACCGGACCAATTTTTCCAATTCTGACCACTGTCCCTTTATGAGGTAATAACTCTGGAACGCTTCCTTGGATCCTGGTGATTCTGATACTGTTTTGTTCGTGACATATTGTACTTCAAGTTAGTGGTAAAATTTCTTTCATATAGCTTGTGTTTATTTGTGAAAAAAATGGAAATTTGGCAAAAATTTTGAAAATTACCAACTTTGAATTTTCATCCCCTTAAATCAAAGAGATATGGTACACAAAATACTTAATAAATAACATTTCTCACATGTCTACTTTACATCAGCACAATTTTGGAACCAAAATTTTTTTTGTTAGCAAGTTATAAGGGTTAAAAGTTGACCAGCAATTCCTAATTTTTACAGCACCATTTTTTTTAGGGACCACATCACATTTGAAGTCACTTTGAGGGGTCTATATGATATAAAATACCCAAAAGTGACACCATTCTAAAAACTCCACCACTCAAGGTGCTCAAAAAAAATTCAAGAAGTTTATTAACCCTTCAGGTGCTTCACAGAAGTTTTTTGAATGTTTAAAAAAAAATAAACATTTAACTTTTTTCACAAAAAAATTACTGCAGGTTCAATTTTTTTTATTTTACCAAAGGTAACAGGAGAAATTGGATGGCAAAAGTTATTGTGCATTTTGTCCTGAGTACGCTGGTACCTGATATGTGGGAGCGAACCACTGTATCGGCTCATGGCAGAGCTCGGAAGGGAAGGAGCGCCGTTTGACTTTTTCAACGCAAAATTGGTTGGAAATGACATCTGACACCATATCGCGTTTCGAGAGCCCCTGATGTGCCTAAACAGTGGAAACCTCCCACAAGTGACCCCATTTTGGAATCTATATCCCCCAAGGAACTTAACTAGATGTGTGGTGAGAACTTTGAACCCCCTAGGGCTTCACAGAAGTTTATAACTTACAGCCGTACAATTAAAAAATAATATTTAAAAAAAATGATGTTTTCACCACCAATTTTTATTTTGCTAAGGGAAACAGGACCCCAAAAGTTATTATGCAATTTGTCCTGAGTACGCTAATACCCCATGTGTGGGGGTATACCACTGTTTGGGCACATGGCAGAGATCATCAATGCAGAATTGGCTGGACGCTGTTGTGAATTCACTTTCTGGCCTGCCTCTGGTTGCTAGAGAAGGTAGTGGAGCTGGTTGTATTGACAGAGGAGTCGCGAGTTCTCTTTCCGGGGTCCCTCTGGTGGTTACAGGAGGTAATGGAGCTGATCTAATTGATAGAGGCCTGCCAACTGATAATGAGGATGATGATTGGACATCTGGAGTCTCTGACTGGATTTAAGACAGCCCACTCCCTCTATCCCTGCTGGTGATTTTTCCTGTATGCTCAAGCTAAGTGTTCTTTGCTATTGTTCACATTTGATTTGATTTTGTCTATTCAGTTTTGTGTGGTCAGCCAGCCCCGGCTGGGGCTGTGCTGAATTTCCATCCTTATGTTACTGTTTTTGTCAGTTTGTTTTTTGTCCCTTATTAGATTGGCCTCTTTTTGCTCTGCTTTTAGAATATACCAGAGTGCTGATATATTGGGAGAAGTCTAATGACTTCAGAGTTTTTGCTATCAGAAGTGTTGGACATTTTTGGAGGGATTTTTGCGTGATTGCAGACAGTGTCTTTCCTTTCCTGTCCTTTCTAGTTAGTGTGGGCCCCATCGTTTGCTCAGCCTATTTTCCTACCTGTGTTTGTGTTTTCATCTTGTCTCACCGACAATATATGTTTGGGGGCTGTCTATTCCTTTGGGGGTCTGCTCTGGGGCAGTTTAGATTTCCCCTTTTCTTGCTTTAGGTTTATTTAGTTCTCCGGCTGCGTCTCGAATCATCGTAGGCATGCTCCACGGCTACTGCAAGTTGTGTGGATAGGATCAGGGGTCTGCAATCCGCTTAGTTACCAACCTCTCTGGTTTTATGTAGCTTAGCTTGGTCTTGTTTTCCTCCTCGGTGACCCAATCATAACAGAATCACCAGCCTAAACCGCAGATTCTAGGGTACTCAAAAGCAGGAGAAGACTATAGAAAAAAAAAAGTGTCAGAATTTTTTTTTTATATATATATATATATTTTTTCCTCTTTTTCTCTGGGGCCGTAGGAGGAATTTTTCTATAATGGAGATTAAGCAATTGTCTGATCATGTCGAGCAGCTCGCTGCTGAAGTGCGGGGAATTTCCGCCTATCTCGCTCAATCACCTGCTGTTGAACCAAAAATCCCTATTCCTGATGTGTTTTCTGGGGATCGGTATAAATTTCTGAATTTTAAGAATAAGTGTAAATTATTTCTTGCCTTGAAGCCTAACTCATCAGGGAACTCGGTGCAGCAGGTTAAAATTGTCATCTCCTTGCTGTGCGGCGATCCCTAGGATTGGGCTTTTTCTCTGACACTTGGAAATCCTATTCTGACTAATGTGGATGCATTTTTTCAAGCTTTGGGGTTGTTGCATGATGAACCTAATGCTATTGATCAAGCTGAGAAAACCCTATTGGCATTAAACCAGGGTCAGGATTCTGCAGAGTTATACTGTCAAAAATTCCGAAAGTGGGCCGTCCTTACTACATGGAATGATGGTGCCTTAGCAGCTCTCTTTCGGAAGGGTTTATCAGAAACCGTAAAAGATGTTATGGTGGGATTTCCTGTTCCCTCTGGTCTTGATGATTCTATGTCATTAGCCATTCAAGTTGATCGGCGTTTACATGAACGTAAAACTGCATGAGAGGCGTTGCCGCCTTTTGAACAAACGTCTGAACCCATGCAATGTGATTGGGTTTTGTCTAGGGCGAAATGTCAGGAGTTTAGAAGGCGTAATAAGGTGTGGTTTTTCTGTGGAAATGCCTCTCATACTATTTTTGCCTGCCCTAAACGAGAGAAACGTTTTGCGCACACATTTGCTGTGGGCAGTGTACAACCTAAGTTCCTTTTGGCAATTACTCTGATCTGCTCCTTGTCCACATTTTCCGCTAAGGCTTTTGTGGATTCAGGAGCAGCTTTGAATCTGATGGATTTGGACTTTGCTAAACGTTGTGATACCCCTGCGGACGCCTATTCCTTTGAGGGGTATTGATGCTACTCCTTTGGTGGAGAATAAAACCCAGTTTTGGACCCAGGTGATAATTTGGGTCGCCCCGGACCACCAAGAAAATTGTAAATTTTTGGTGCTGCACAATTTGCATACTATTGTTCTGGGTTTTCCCTGGTTGCAAATTCATAATCCTGTTTTGGATTGGAAATCTGTGTCTGTGGTGAGTTGGGGTTGTCAGTGTGTTCTTAGTGACACTCCTGTTTTCTCCACCTCTCCCCAGTCTCATGATATTCCTGATTATTTGGCTGATTTTTCTGATGTATTTAGTGACAGTAAGTCTGCGTCTTTGCCTCCTCATAGGAGTTATGACTGTGCAATTGAGTTGATGCCCGGATGTAAATTTCCCAAGGGTCGGCTTTTCAACTTATCGGTACCCGAACATGATGCTATGCGATCTTATATCAAGGAGTCGTTGCAGAAGGGTCATCCTCTTCCCCTTAGGTGCTGTTTTTTTTGTGACCAAGAAAGATGGCTCATTAAGGCCTTGTATTGACTATCGTTCCCTTAACAAAATCACGGTTAAATATCAGTACCCATTACCCCTGATTTCTGATTTATTTCCCAGAGTTAAAAATGCCTGCTGGTTTACCAAGCTTGACCTCAGGGGGACGTATAATCTTATTCGCATCAAGCACGGTTATGAATGGAAGACGGCATTTAATACTCCGGAGGGACATTTTGAGTACCTGGTGATGCCTTTTGGGCTCACTAATGCCCCTTCTGTCTTCCAATCCTTTATGAATGACATTTTCCGGGACTTTGTGGATAAGTTTTTAATAATTTATCTGGATGATATTTTGATCTTTTCCAGTGATTAGGATACTCATGTGGAACATGTCCGGACTGTGTTCCGGATTTTGAGGGAAAATTCTGTGTATGTTAAGGGATCGAAATGCCTTTTTGTGTACAGAGGATTTCATTTTTGTGATTTATTTTGTCTCCGTCGGCTATTGAAATGGACCCGGCCAAGTTACAGGCCATTTATGATTGGGTTCAGCCCACTTCTTTGAATGCTCTCCAAAAGTTTTTGGGTTTTGCTAATTTCTATCGTAAATTTATAGGTAATTTTTCTGGTATTGTCAAACCACTGACTGATCTGACCAAGAAGGGTGCTGATGTGCTGAATTGGTCTCCAGAGGCTGTCTCGGCATTTCAGGAGTTTAAGCGAAGATTCACTTCTGCTCCGGTTCTACGGCAACCTGATGTCTCACTTCCATTTCATGTGGAGGTAGATGCTTCTGAGATTGGTGCAGGAGCTGTTTTGTCCCAAAAAGATCCGGTGACTTCTAAAATGAATCCCTATGCCTTCTTTTCTCGAAAATTCTCCCCATCTGAACGTAGCTATGACGTGGGGAATCGGGAATTGTTGGCCATGAAATGGGCATTTGAAGAGTGGAGACAATGGTTGGAGGGAGCTAGACATCAAGTTGTGGTCCTCACCGACCACAAGAATTTGATTTATCTAGAATCAGCCAAACGCTTGAATCCTAGACAGGCTAGGTGGGCCTTGTTTTTCACGCGTTTTACTTTTGTGGTCTCTTTTCTTCTGGGCACTAAGGCTACTTTCACACTTGCGTTTTTTTGCTGGGTGTTTTTTGCGCACACAAACGCATGAAAAAAACGCATCATGAGCTTGTGTGCATTTTTTTGCGGGTTTTGGCGCTTTTTTAAAAAAAATGCATGCTTTTTTTGCGCATACGTGCGCATTACAATGCGCACGTATGCGCACCCATAGACTATAATGGGTGTTTTGCTGTAAAGAAAACGCATTGCGTGCGCATGCGTTTTTTTGGGGCAAGTCGGACGCACAAAAAATGCAACAGGATGCATTTTGTGCGCCCGTGCGCACACTACAAAAAAACGCATGTGCATACAAACGCGTACAAACGCATGTGTATGCGCACCCATGTTAAAGTATGGGGAAAAAACGCATGCGTTTTTTTGCGCTAAAAAACAGCGCAAAAAACGCAAGTGTGAAACCAGCCTTAGAATGTTAAGGCAGACGCCCTTTCTAGGAGTTTCTTTGTGGATTCTCTTATTGTGACTGAGCCTACTGCCATCCTAGGTGAGGGGGTAGTTCTTTCCGCCATCTCGCCCGATTTGAGACATGCCCTGGAGGAATTTCAGGACAAACCTGAGCGTTGTCCTATGGGAAAATTGTATGTTCCTGACCAGTGGAGGAAGAGAGTGATGTCTGAAATTCATTGCTCAGAGTTGGCTGGTCATCCAGGTATTTTTGGTACCAGAGATTTGGTGAGTCGGTCTTTTTGTTGGCCTGCCTTATCTCGTGATGTCAGGAATTTTGTGCAGTCCTGTGGGACTTGTTCTCAGTCCAAACCCTGTTCACGTTCTAGTGGGTTGTTGATGCCCCTGCCGGTGCCTAAGAGGCCATGGACCCATATCTCAATGGATTTTATTTCTGATCTTCCTGTCTCTCAGAGAATGACTTATCTGGGTGATTTGTGATAGATTTTCTAAGATGGTCCATCTTGTACCACTCCCTAAGTTGCCATCTTCTCCAGAGTTGGTGCCCTTGTTTTTACAACAGGTGGTTCGGTTGCACGGATTCCTGAGAACATTGTGTCGGACAGAGGAGTCCAGTTTGATTCCAGATTTTGGACAGCTTTTTGTTTCAATCTGGGAATTCAGTTATCTTTCTCCTCTGCGTTTCATCCTCAGACCAATGGGCAGACTGAGAGAACAAACCAGACTTTGGAGTCCTATTTGAGATGTTTTATATCTGCTTATCAGGATGACTGGGTCTCATTTTTGCCCTTGGCCGAATTCGTGCTAAACAATAGAGCTAGTTCTGCCACTTTGATGTCGCCCTTTTTCTGTAACTTTGGGTTTCATCCTCGATTTTCTTCAGGGCTGGTGGAATCTTCGACCTGCCCAAGTGTGGACACTGTGGTAGAGAGAATGCAGCAGATTTGGGACCAAGTGGTGGATAAGTTGTCCCACTCTCAGGAAAAAGCCCAACGGTTTTCCAACCGGCATAGGACCATTGGTCCCCAGTTTTAAGTGGGTGATATGGTTTGGTTGTCATCAAAGAATATTTCTATGAAAGTTGCGTCTCCAAAGTTCAAGCCAAGATTTATTGGCCCTTATAAGATTTTGGAGATTCATAATCCTGTTTCTTTTCGATTGGCTCTTCCAGCTACGTTTAAGATCCATAACGTGTTTCATAAATCTCTGTTGAAGAGGTTTGTTGAGACTGTAGTTCCTATGGCGGCACCTCCTGACCCTGTATTGGTTAAAGGCAATGTGGAATATGAGGTAGAGAAAATATTGGATTCTCGTTTGGCTAGATGGAGACTCTAGTACTTGGTCAAATGGAATGGTTATGGCTAGGAGGATAATTCTTGGGTCTCTGCTTCTGACATTCATGCCGATAGATTGGTTCATGCTTTTCACCAGGCCCATCCTGATGGGCCTGGTGGCGTGGATGAGGGTTCGGTGACCCCTCCTCAAGGGGGGGTACTGTTGTGAATTCACTTTCTGGCCTGACTTTGATTGCTAGTGAAGGTAGTGGAGCTGGTTGTATTGACAGAGGAGTCGCGAGTTCTCTTTCCGGGCTTCCTCTGGTGGTTACAGGAGGTAATGGAGCTGATCTAATTGAAAGAGGTCTGCCACCTGATAATGAGGATGACGATTGGACATCTGGAGTCTCTGACTGGATTTAAGACAGCTGACTCCTATCCCTGCTGGTGATTTTTCCTGCCTCCTGAGGTCTTAGTTTCCAGTTGAGTCCCTGAATGCTCAAGCTAAGTGTTCTTTCCTATTGTTCACATTTGATTTGGTTTTGTCTATTCAGTTTTGTGTGGTCAGCCAGCCCCGGCTGCTGCTGTGCTGAATTTCCGTCCTTATGTTACTGTTTTTGTCAGTTTCTTTTTTGTCCCTTATTAGATTGGACTCTTTTTGCTCTGCTTTCAGAATATGCCAGAGTGCTGATATAGTGGGAGAAGTCTAGTGACTTCAGAGTTTTTTGCTATCAGAAGTGTTGGACATTTTTGCAGGGTTTTTTGCATGATTGCAGACAGTGTCTTTCCTTTCCTGTCCTTTCTAGTTAGTGTGGGCCCCATCGTTTGCTCAGCCTATTTTCCTACCTGTGTTTGTGTTTTCATCTTATCTCACCGACAATATATGTTTGGGGGCTGTCTATTCCTTTGGGGTCTGCTCTGGGGCAGTTTAGATTTCCCCTTTTCTTGCTTTAGGCTTATTTAGTTCTCCGGCTGTGTCGAGGCATCTAGAATCATCATAGGCACACTCCACGGCTACTGCTAGTTGCGTGGATAGGATCAGGGGTCTGCAATCCGCTTAGTTACCAACCTCTCTGGTTTTTTGTAGCTTAGCTTGGTCTTCTTTTCCTCCTCGGTGACCCAATCATAACAGGACGCCATGTGGGACAGTTATATAGGATGGATCGCTACGGACCGCGGCGATACTAAATATGTGTATTTTTATTTTTTTATTTACAAAAGAAATAATTTAATAGGGATTTTTTTTTAATTTATTTTGGATTTTTAAAAAATTATTCTTACACATGATTTTTTTTTTTTTAATATCAGATTAGATTATATATTAGATCAGCGATTTGGCAGGCACTGCAGGAAGCCGCCTCCTTGCAGGACCCCGAAGGCCCCAGTGGCCATACTGGATCTGGGGGCCTGCAGGGAGGAGGCCCTCGGAGCAACGCGAGCACATCGCGTTGCTCCGAGGGTCTTAGGTTTTCCCTATGCCCCCGATACACTGCGATCATGTTTTATCGCATTGTGACAGGGGTTATTGTGCTGGAAGCGGTCCGTGACCGCTCCCGCACATACTGCCGGGTGTCAGCTGTGATAATCAGCTGACACCCGGCCGCGATCAGCGGCGCTTCCCCCGTCCTTGGGAATTAAGTCCCAGGGCACATGGACGGGATAGTACGTCATCTGTCAGAAAAGGGTTAAGGTAATGAATATGCACACGACTCCACTCGCATAGGCGTGGAGCGCATATTCATTACCTTAATGAGCTGTACCACGTGACCGTTCTGCACTGGAAGCAGCTGCCGACCCTGGACAATGGAGAAGCAGGGATATTCAGAGTCCGTGCCAGGAGGGGGTGAGTATGTGGGGGAAGGACTGGGGAGCCGAGCAGAGCCATGCCTACACGGGGCAGTACGGGAGAGCCATGTATACACAGGGGAGTACGAGGGAGCCATGCATACACGGGTGAGTATGTGGGAGCCATGCATATACCGGGCAGCCATGCAGGTGTAAGAAGATGAGTCGAGACGGAGTCAGCAGAGTGCGGTGCCCTTTAAGGCTGGAACTATCGGGACTGTAACCACTGTTGGCGGGGGAGATTTCCTCTGAAGTGGCGAGACATTTCTGTCAGACAGCAGGGAGTGTGGGGTATATAAGGAGACCTGAACGCGGGAACAGGTCAGATTTGGTGGGAAGGCGACAGGAGACGTTGACTCCCTCTCCACTGCTTGCGCTGACAACTCCACTTTTCCCATACCTCAGTGTGCTGACCTAGAGACTTCTTGTGATGCTATTAAGTTACCGTCTGTTCCCGCACTGTTGGATACCACTATTTTACCTGAGACACCGGACAAACTGCTTAGAGACTACTCTGGAAGACCGCGGGCTGTTGCGGCCTGTACACGTGCTCACGACCTGTGTCCGACGCCATTTCTGAGAAATCCACATAAAAGACTGTTTCCATGTTTCGGCGCACCCAAGTCAACCAGAACTGAATACATCAGCACTGTCGGGCGGCAGTACTACTCGTATCTCCGTAGCAGAGCCAGAGACTTTTACATCAGTTGAGACGCCGCCGAGAGATTTTCCAGCCTCTTTCCTGCCAGAACTTCAACCGATAAGTTGTCTTGTTTTGTATATTCTTTTTCTGATTGTCTTTTCCTCCCTGTGTGGAGTACTACTTGTTATTGCTTGTTCAATACATCCTTGTTAACCCCTTCTCTGTCTCCGGTTACACACTGCATCCCCACGAACTGTTTATTCCTTACACATACACGGGAGAGTATGAGGGAGCCATGCATACATGGGGGAGCCATGCATGCAACAGGGGGAGTACGGGGGAGCCATGCATACATGGGGAAGTACGGGGGAGCCATGCATACACGGGGGAGTACGGGGGAGCTATGTATTCAACAGGGGGAGTACGGGGAAGCCATGCATACCACAAGGGGAGTATGAGGGAGCCATGCATACAACAGGGAGAGCCACACATAGCAGGACAGGACAGGGGGAGCCACACATACCAGGACAGGGATGAGGGGACAATGCATACCCGGCTTATACGCGAGTCAATAAGCTTACCCAGTTTTCCGTGGCAAAATTAGGTGCCTCAGGTTATACTCGGGTCGGCTTATACTTGATTATATACGGTATGTTATCTTTATATAACTCTAAGGTCAGGTGGATTCTGACAGCCGACCCCCCTTAATCATAGCCCCTAGATTATTTAAAATGCTTTGCCTGCATCCGTTGTATCTGTTGTATACAACAGTGACTGTCACTACATGGGATCGGGATCATCATAATTGTCAGCTCTTACAATGGAGACCACTGTATTCTTTCTAATTATTAGTGTACTATATAATACTGGTTTGGAATTAAGTCAGTTGATTAAATATACAGTAGTGTTCAAAATAATAGCAGTTCAACATGACTAACCAGATTAATCACTGTTTTTGGTATAAATTATATTACCACGTGTCACACAATTTACCAGTTGGTGCAGTAGATTCTAAGAAAAACAACAGACTCCACATTCATGATCTGCATGTTTTTGTGTCTGTGTATTAGAATAATTAATTGGAAGGGGTATGCTCAAAATAATAGCAGTGTGGAGTTTAATTAGTGAGGTCAATCATTCTGTGAAGAAACAGGAATGGATCGGGTGGCCCTTATTTAAGGGTGAAGCCAAGACATGTTGTATATGCATTTCTCCTTGAAAGCCTGAGAAATATGGGTTGTTCGAGACATTATTCCGAAGAACTAAAACTTATAAAGAAGTGCAGACAGTGATAGGATATTCAGATAAAATAATCTCCAATGCTTTAAAATGGAAAGCCAAACAAGAGAGACGTGGAAGAAAACGGAAGACTACCATTTGAATGAATGTAAGAATAGCCAGAATTAGAGTTGGGCGAAACGGGTCGAAAAAATTCAAAAGTCGGGTTTCATGAAACGAAACCCGACCCTAGGATGAGGTCAGCCACGAGGTCGGCGACTTACGCGCCAAAGTCGCGTTTCAAAAGTTTGTTTTGCGCTCTTTTTCAGCCAATCAGGATCCACGGAGACTGTGGGCAACGTGATGACATAGGCACGGGTCACCACCATCTTTCAGAAGGGCATGCAAGTGATTGGCTTGCTTTGGTGGGCGTCACAGGGGGTATAAAAGGGCGTGCACGCTGACCGCCATCTTACTTCTGCCGATCTTAGTATAGGGAGAGGTTGCTGCTGATTCTGTAGGGAGAGCGTTAGGCAGGGAAGAAGACAAAAAAACTGCTTCTGCTGCTAGCGATTTGGCCTGCACAACACACAAGTCACTGTGTGTGCAGTGCAAGGGGAGGCTATATAGTGGTGTATCAGTGGTGTTGGTTGTTGGGCTGCCTTCTAAGGCTTCCTGACACGCTGGCATTGCTGTTTACCCACTGCTCCGCAAACTGCTTTTTTAAAAGCAATCCAATCTCCCTTATCCTCTAGTCACTTTTGTCACAGCTGTGCCATCGAGCCTGTCACATAGCGCTCAGATATCAGTGGGCCTCACACAATCCACAAGTGTCCAGTGTCCAAAAGTGTGCGCAGAGATTCAAAATCTCCATTATCCTCTCGTCACTTTTGTCACAGGCAGCTGTGCCATCGAGCCTGTCACATAGCGCTCAGATATCAGTGGGCCTCACACAATCCACAAGTGTCCAGTGTCCAAAAGTGTGCGCAGAGATTCAAAATCTCCATTATCCTCTCGTCACTTTTGTCACAGGCAGCTGTGCCATCGAGCCTGTCACATAGCGCTCAGATATCAGTGGGCCTCACACAATCCACAAGTGTCCAGTGTCCAAAAGTGTGCGCAGAGATTCAAAATCTCCCTTATCCTCTCGTCACTTTGGTCACAGCTGTGCCATCGAGCCTGTCACATAGCGCTCAGATATCAGTGGGCCTCACACAATCCAAAAGTGTCCACTGTCCACAAGTGTGTGCAGAAATTCTAAATCTCCCCTGTCCTATAGACACCTTGTACCTTGTTTTACATTACTATATAGTTTGTTGGATTTTGTCTACATTTCTACCAAAAATGAGGAAGGCTGGTGGAAGAGGCCGTGGAATTGGGCGGGGGTTGGCAGCTGGTAATGATGGTGTTGGTGGTGGATCTGATGGTAGTGGCAAGAGCAAAATAGGACCGAATGCAGGAGGTGCTGATCCTGCGTCATCGTCTGGCTACATAAGGCCTCGAACGCTTAGTTTTCTAGGAGTTGGCAAACCGCTTTTAAAGCCAGAGCATCAGGAAAAAGTTTTGTCTTACATTGCTGACTCAGCCTCCAGCTCTATCGCCTCCTCTTCTTCAGTTGTAAAAAGTAAAAGCACTGAGTCGTCATTGGAGGCTCATGTTCATGAACCACACCTTTCCTTGTGTCCTTCACCCCAACCAAGATTGAAGGATGACGCAGGCCATACTACTGATTACTCCATGGAGCTGTTTTCACATACCATGCCTGGATTATCAAGTGAAATGGTGAATTACCCAGGCCAAGATGAATCTGACATGGAGTGCACTGATGCACAGCCGCTGATGGATGATTCTGCTGGTACATTCACTCAGAGCACTACATTGTCCTCGCAGTGTACAGAGCCAGATTCTGACCCTGATGAGACTCAGGTGCCCCTTCCCGCACACTATACCACCATACACGGTGACACAGAGGAAGGTGCACATGACATAGAAGAGGAGGTGATGGATGACCCAGTTGTTGACCCAGATTGGCATCCATTGGGGGAAGAGGGTGCTGCTTCCAATAGCTCAGATGAGGAGCATCCACAGCAGACATCGACATCGCAACAGCTGTTATCTGGCAGGCCCGGAGCACTCCAAAGACAGGTTCCAAACATCAAAAGAGTTGCTGGACAGCTTGTCCAGAGGGTCAAAAGATCACAGCGTGCTAGGCCGCAAAATGTCTGCCAAAGTAGGAAGAGTGCAGTGTGGCACTTTTTTGAACAAAATCCTCATGATCAGGCCAAGGTTATCTGTAAGAAGTGCGCAAAGACCTTTAGCCGAGGGAAAAATCTGAAAAATTTGAATACCAGTTGCATGCTTAGACATTTAACCAGCATGCACTTGCAAGCGTGGACACAACACCAAACCTCAAGTGCCACATGTGCAACTGATCACAACGAAGGTAGTCAGCAACGCTACATTGTTTCCCCTACTGTAAGCGCACCGGTTAGCACAGCAGCAAATGTTGAGGTGTCGTTGCAAGACCACAGCAGTCAGGGAATCCCACTGTTATATCAACGAAAGACTGATTCTAGGCCATCACAAAGAACACCAACTCCATCACCATCATCAACCCTCTCTCATTCGGCCCTGTCCACCGCTACTTCCACCATATGCAGCTCTCAAGTCCAGCTCACCCTCCCAGACACTATGAGTAGGTCAAGAAAGTACTCAGTCTCTCATCCGCGTACACTGGGTTTGAATGCCCACATTGCCAAACTAATCTCGTTTGAGATGATGCCCTTTCGGTTGGTGGAAAGCACAGCTTTCCGCGAACTCATGGCCTATGCAGTACCACGCTATGACCTACCCAGTCGCCACTTCTTCTCTCGCAAAGCCATCCCAGCCCTCCACCATCATGTGAAAGACCGCATTGTCCATGCACTCAAGCAGTCAGTGAGCGGAAAGGTGCACCTCACAACTGATGCATGGTCCAGTCGGCATGGCCAGGGCCGTTATGTGTCCATCACTGCGCACTGGGTTAATGTGGTGGATGCAGGGTCCACAGGGGACAGCGGTGGTGGGACAGTGCTGCCTAGCCCACGGTATAGGAAACAGTTGGCTGTAGGCGTTCGACCCTCCTCCTCCTCCTCCTCCTCCAGAAGCGAAAGCTCGTCCACAGAGTGCAGTCGTACGAGCACTCCATCTGCAGCTGCCACTGTTGCACACGATGTGTCCCCCTATCGAGCAGCTAGTGGAAAGCGTCAGCAGGCTGTGTTGCAGATGATGTGTTTGGGCAACAGACACACCGCCGTGGTGCTGGCCGAGTACTTGAAGCGACAAACTGAGTCATGGCTGGGCAGTGTACATCTTGAGGCAGGCAAGGTAGTTAGTGATAACGGCCGTAATTTTGTGGCAGCCATAGCCCTTTCAAAACTCAGCCACATACCTTGCTTGGCTCACACCTTGAACCTGGTGGTGCAGTGCTTCCTCAAAAATTATCCGGAGTTAACAGCCCTGCTCCAGAAGGTGCGAAGACTGTGCGCGCACATCCGCCGGTCACCTGTACACTCCGTTCGTATGCAGAAGCTGCAGCGATTGCTCCACCTTCCCAACCACCGCCTCATTATCGACATTGCAACAAGGTGGAACTCCACCCTGCACATGGTGGAGCGGCTGTGCGAGCAGAGGCAGGCCATAATGCATTTGTGGGAGGATACACGGCCAGGCACTTTGAGAGCAGACATGGAGTTGACAGGTGTGCAGTGGTCGAAGCTGAAAGACCTCTGTAAAGTCCTTCAGTGTTTTGAGGAATGCACACGGCTGGTAAGCGCAGATGACGCCATCCTAAGCATGAGCATCCCACTTATGCGTCTGCTCATGCAAACTTTGACGCACCTTAAGGAGCAGGCGTCTGCAGCCAATGTTGATGAGGAGGAAGAGGAGGAGGGAATCCTTGATGACATTCAGCCATTGTCTGCTCAGGGACCTCTCCTGGACGAGGTGGAGGAAGAAGAGGAGGAGGAGGAGGATGATGGGGATGATTACTTAGGGGAGGAGGATGCATCTCGTGGGGCAAGTGAAAATGTTGGCGTGGCAAGGTCTGGTACAGGGTTTGTGCGTGACTGGAGGGATGTGGATTTGCCAGAAAGTGCTCCTCCACCCAGCACTCGCAGTGCATCATTGACACCGGGAACATTGGCCCACATGTCAGATTATGCCTTGCGGATCCTAAAAAGGGACCCCCGCATTGCCAAAATGATGAACGATGACGACTACTGGTTGGCCAGCATCCTGGATCCACGCTATAAAGGCAAATTACAAAACATCATGCCACAGGAGAACCTTGACCTAATATTGGCTAATAAACAAGCAACTCTGGTAAATCGGTTGCTTGAGGCATTCCCAGCACACAGCAGCGGTGATGGTTCTCACACGAGCCGTACGGGCCGGGGGCAGCTTGGCAGAGGTGTTCGTGGTGCACACAGCAGAAGTGGCGTTAGAGACAGGGGTTTCATGACAATGTTGTGGACTGATTTTTCAAATACCGCTCACACAACTGGTAATACTGCATCGATGGAAAGTGACAGGAGACAGCAGTTGTCAACTATGGTTACAAACTACTTTTCCTCCCATATCGATGTTCTCCCACACAGGTCATTCCCCTTTGACTATTGGGCCGCTAAACTGGACACCTGGCCTGAATTGGCCCAATATGCCTTACAGGAGCTCGCTTGCCCAGCTGCAAGTGTGCTATCGGAAAGAGTCTTCAGTGCAGCTGGATCAATCCTGACAGAAAAAAGGACCCGTCTGTCAACCCAAAATGTGGATGATCTAACCTTCATTAAAATGAACCACGCATGGGTTTCCAAGGATTTTGTCCCACCTTCCCCTGATGACACATAGGGTGACAGAAAAATGGCTTGCTTTGGTCCACCTCTTCCTGGTACTTCACTTATTTCGCCTTTTGCATCCGCTGAATGTCCAACATCAACATATGCCACTTTCTAAAACTCCCTAACTGTGCTGCCTCCCCCCCCATGGCCGGGGTCAACACCTAGCGCACGACACCGTGCGAGTGCCGTTGCCCTGGAAGGTGGGTAGGCCGACTCTTGGGCGCGGGCACTGGCACAGGGTCCCTCATAGTGCAATCAAGTGTCTCTGACGGTGGTGGTGCACACCCGCCGTCAGACACACCGCTGTACTATGAGGTGCCCAGTGCCAGTACCGACGCCCACGAGTGGGCCCCCCTTGCTTGGGCAGGGCCCCAGCATTTGCAATCTTTACCTCTCCCTGCTCCTCCGCTGTGTAATCTGGGCCGCCAAATCCATACTGGGCCTAACACCGTCTGAGCCTGCCTCCTGAGACATATATTTTGAATGTGTACGCTATCCATACATGTTATCCAGGGATACGGTACCCTTTCTAACCTTTGTGTAATCACGTGCAAACCATACTGGGCCTAACACCGTCTGAGCCTGCCTCATGCTGTATAGACATATATTTTGAATGTGTACGCTATCCATACATGTTATCCAGGGATACGGTACCCTTTCTAACCTTTGTGCAATCACGTGCAATCCATACTGGGCCTAACACCGTCTGAGCCTGCCTCCTGAGACATATATTTTGAATGTGTACGCTATCCATACATGTTATCCAGGGATACGGTACCCTTTCTAACCTTTGTGCAATCACGTGCAATCCATACTGGGCCTAACACCGTCTGAGCCTGCCTCATGCTGTATAGACATATATTTTGAATGTGTACGCTATCCATACATGTTATCCAGGGATACGGTACCCTTTCTAACCTTTGTGCAATCACGTGCAATCCATACTGGGCCTAACACCGTCTGAGCCTGCCTCATGCTGTATAGACATATATTTTGAATGTGTACGCTATCCATACATGTTATCCAGGGATACGGTACCCTTTCTAACCTTTGTGCAATCACGTGCAATCCATACTGGGCCTAACACCGTCTGAGCCTGCCTCATGCTGTATAGACATATATTTTGAATGTGTACGCTATCCATACATGTTATCCAGGGATACGGTACCCTTTCTAACCTTTGTGCAATCACGTGCAATCCATACTGGGCCTAACACCGTCTGAGCCTGCCTCATGCTGTATAGACATATATTTTGAATGTGTACGCTATACATACATGTTATCCAGGGATACGGTACCCTTTCTAACCTTTGTGCAATCACGTGCAATCCATACTGGGCCTAACACCATCTGAGCCTGCCTCATGCTGTATAGACATATATTTTGAATGTGTACGCTATCCATACATGTTATCCAGGGATACGGTACGCTTTCTAACCTTTGTGCAATCACGTGCAATCCATACTGGGCCTAACACCGTCTGATCCTGCCTCCTGAGACATATATTTTGAATGTGTACGCTATCCATACATGTTATCCAGGGATACGGTACCCTTTCTAACCTTTGTGCAATCACGTGCAATCCATACTGGGCCTAATACCGTCTGAGCCTGCCTCATGCTGTATAGACATATATTTTGAATGTGTACGCTATCCATACATGTTAGCCAGGGATACGGTACCCTTTCTAACCTTTGTGCAATCACGTGCAATCCATACTGGGCCTAACACCGTCTGAGCCTGCCTCATGCTGTATAGACATATATTTTGAATGTGTACGCTATCCATACATGTTATCCAGGGATACGGTACCCTTTCTAACCTTTGTGCAATCACGTGCAATCCATACTGGGCCAAACACCGTCTGAGCCTGCCTCCTGAGACATATATTTTGAATGTGTACGCTATCCATACATGTTATCCAGGGATACGGTACCCTTTCTAACCTTTGTGCAATCACGTGCAATCCATACTGGGCCTAACACCGTCTGAGCCTGCCTCCTGAGACATATATTTTGAATGTGTACGCTATCCATACATGTTATCCAGGGATACGGTACCCTTTCTAACCTTTGTGCAATCACGTGCAATCCATACTGGGCCTAACACCGTCTGAGCCTGCCTCATGCTGTATAGACATATATTTTGAATGTGTACGCTATCCATACATGTTATCCAGGGATACGGTACCCTTTCTAACCTTTGTGCAATCACGTGCAATCCATACTGGGCCTAATACCGTCTGAGCCAAAATATATGTCTATACAGCATGAGGCAGGCTCAGACGGTATTAGGCCCAGTATGGATTGCACGTGATTGCACAAAGGTTAGAAAGGGTACCGTATCCCTGGATAACATGTATGGATAGCGTACACATTCAAAATATATGTCTATACAGCATGAGGCAGGCTCAGACGGTGTTAGGCCCAGTATGGATTGCACGTGATTGCACAAAGGTTAGAAAGGGTACCGTATCCCTGTATAGACATATATTTTGAATGTGTACGCTATCCATACATGTTATCCAGGGATACGGTACCCTTTCTAACCTTTGTGCAATCACGTGCAATCCATACTGGGCCTAACACCGTCTGAGCCTGCCTCATGCTGTATAGACATATATTTTGAATGTGTACGCTATCCATACATGTTATCCAGGGATACGGTACCCTTTCTAACCTTTGTGCAATCACGTGCAATCCATACTGGGCCTAACACCGTCTGAGCCTGCCTCATGCTGTATAGACATATATTTTGAATGTGTACGCTATCCATACATGTTATCCAGGGATACGGTACCCTTTCTAACCTTTGTGCAATCACGTGCAATCCATACTGGGCCTAACACCGTCTGAGCCTGCCTCATGCTGTATAGACATATATTTTGAATGTGTACGCTATACATACATGTTATCCAGGGATACGGTACCCTTTCTAACCTTTGTGCAATCACGTGCAATCCATACTGGGCCTAACACCGTCTGAGCCTGCCTCATGCTGTATAGACATATATTTTGAATGTGTACGCTATCCATACATGTTATCCAGGGATACGGTACCCTTTCTAACCTTTGTGCAATCACGTGCAATCCATACTGGGCCTAACACCGTCTGAGCCTGCCTCATGCTGTATAGACATATATTTTGAATGTGTACGCTATCCATACATGTTATCCAGGGATACGGTACCCTTTCTAACCTTTGTGCAATCACGTGCAATCCATACTGGGCCAAACACCGTCTGAGCCTGCCTCCTGAGACATATATTTTGAATGTGTACGCTATCCATACATGTTATCCAGGGATACGGTACCCTTTCTAACCTTTGTGCAATCACGTGCAATCCATACTGGGCCTAACACCGTCTGAGCCTGCCTCCTGAGACATATATTTTGAATGTGTACGCTATCCATACATGTTATCCAGGGATACGGTACCCTTTCTAACCTTTGTGCAATCACGTGCAATCCATACTGGGCCTAACACCGTCTGAGCCTGCCTCATGCTGTATAGACATATATTTTGAATGTGTACGCTATCCATACATGTTATCCAGGGATACGGTACCCTTTCTAACCTTTGTGCAATCACGTGCAATCCATACTGGGCCTAACACCGTCTGAGCCTGCCTCATGCTGTATAGACATATATTTTGAATGTGTACGCTATCCATACATGTTATCCAGGGATACGGTACCCTTTCTAACCTTTGTGCAATCACGTGCAATCCATACTGGGCCTAACACCGTCTGAGCCTGCCTCCTGAGACATATATTTTGAATGTGTACGCTATCCATACATGTTATCCAGGGATACGGTACCCTTTCTAACCTTTGTGCAATCACGTGCAATCCATACTGGGCCTAACACCGTCTGAGCCTGCCTCATGCTGTATAGACATATATTTTGAATGTGTACGCTATCCATACATGTTATCCAGGGATACGGTACCCTTTCTAACCTTTGTGCAATCACGTGCAATCCATACTGGGCCTAACACCGTCTGAGCCTGCCTCATGCTGTATAGACATATATTTTGAATGTGTACGCTATCCATACATGTTATCCAGGGATACGGTACCCTTTCTAACCTTTGTGCAATCACGTGCAATCCATACTGGGCCTAACACCGTCTGAGCCTGCCTCCTGAGACATATATTTTGAATGTGTACGCTATCCATACATGTTATCCAGGAATACGGTACCCTTTCTAACCTTTGTGCAATCACGTGCAATCCATACTGGGCCTTAAACCGTCTGAGCCTGCCTCATGCTGTATAGACATATATTTTGAATGTGTACGCTATCCATACATGTTATCCAGGGATACGGTACCCTTTCTAACCTTTGTGCAATCACGTGCAATCCATACTGGGCCTAACACCGTCTGAGCCTGCCTCCTGAGACATATATTTTGAATGTGTACGCTATCCATACATGTTATCCAGGGATACGGTACCCTTTCTAACCTTTGTGCAATCACGTGCAATCCATACTGGGCCTAACACCGTCTGAGCCTGCCTCATGCTGTATAGACATATATTTTGAATGTGTACGCTATCCATACATGTTATCCAGGGATACGGTACCCTTCCTAACCTTTGTGCAATCACGTGCAATCCATACTGGGCCTAACACCGTCTGAGCCTGCCTCATGCTGTATAGACACATATTTTGAATGTGTACGCTATCCATACATGTTATCCAGGGATACGGTACCCTTTCTAACCTTTGTGCAATCACATGCAATCCATACTGGGCCTAACACCGTCTGAGCCTGCCTCCTGAGACATATATTTTGAATGTGTACGCTATCCATACATGTTATCCAGGGATACGGTACCCTTTCTAACCTTTGTGCAATCACGTGCAATCCATACTGGGCCTAACACCGTCTGAGCCTGCCTCATGCTGTATAGACATATATTTTGAATGTGTACGCTATCCATACATGTTATCCAGGGATACGGTACCCTTTATAACCTTTGTGCAATCACGTGCAATCCATACTGGGCCTAACACCGTCTGAGCCTGCCTCCTGAGACATATATTTTGAATGTGTACGCTATCCATACATGTTATCCAGGGATACGGTACCCTTTCTAACCTTTGTGCAATCACGTGCAATCCATACTGGGCCTAACACCGTCTGAGCCTGCCTCATGCTGTATAGACATATATTTTGAATGTGTACGCTATCCATACATGTTATCCAGGGATACGGTACCCTTTCTAACCTTTGTGCAATCACGTGCAATCCATACTGGGCCTAACACCGTCTGAGCCTGCCTCATGCTGTATAGACATATATTTTGAATGTGTACGCTATCCATACATGTTATCCAGGAATACGGTACCCTTTCTAACCTTTGTGCAATCACGTGCAATCCATACTGGGCCTTAAACCGTCTGAGCCTGCCTCCTGAGACATATATTTTGAATGTGTACGCTATCCATACATGTTATCCAGGGATACGGTACCCTTTCTAACCTTTGTGCAATCACGTGCAATCCATACTGGGCCTAACACCGTCTGAGCCTGCCTCATGCTGTATAGACATATATTTTGAATGTGTACGCTATCCATACATGTTATCCAGGGATACGGTACCCTTTCTAACCTTTGTGCAATCACGTGCAATCCATACTGGGCCTAACACCGTCTGAGCCTGCCTCCTGAGACATATATTTTGAATGTGTACGCTATCCATACATGTTATCCAGGGATACGGTACCCTTCCTAACCTTTGTGCAATCACGTGCAATCCATACTGGGCCTAACACCGTCTGAGCCTGCCTCATGCTGTATAGACACATATTTTGAATGTGTACGCTATCCATACATGTTATCCAGGGATACGGTACCCTTTCTAACCTTTGTGCAATCACATGCAATCCATACTGGGCCTAACACCGTCTGAGCCTGCCTCCTGAGACATATATTTTGAATGTGTACGCTATCCATACATGTTATCCAGGGATACGGTACCCTTTCTAACCTTTGTGCAATCACGTGCAATCCATACTGGGCCTAACACCGTCTGAGCCTGCCTCCTGAGACATATATTTTGAATGTGTACGCTATCCATACATGTTATCCAGGGATACGGTACCCTTTCTAACCTTTGTGCAATCACGTGCAATCCATACTGGGCCTAACACCGTCTGAGCCTGCCTCATGCTGTATAGACATATATTTTGAATGTGTACGCTATCCATACATGTTATCCAGGGATACGGTACCCTTTCTAACCTTTGTGCAATCACGTGCAATCCATACTGGGCCTAACACCGTCTGAGCCTGCCTCCTGAGACATATATTTTGAATGTGTACGCTATCCATACATGTTATCCAGGGATACGGTACCCTTTCTAACCTTTGTGCAATCACGTGCAATCCATACTGGGCGTGAGAACGGCTGGCGAGCTGTTAAGCAAGCTACAGCACCTGTCCAGACAAGTACAGGGATTCCCTAGCGAGGAGACTTATTTGATTGTTTTCAATGTTGGGACAGCAATTTTTGGGGAGCACTATACTCTGGAGAATGATAGATGGGGCCCACCATACACTGGAACATTCCAAAGGTGGACATCAGACACTGGAGCAGCATTTACAGGGCCCATTATACACTAGAGCATTAGAAATGGGGCCCATTATGTTTGGAGCATTATTTGGGCCCATAAGACAGTGGAGCTTCATCCATGGGGACCAACATATACTGTAGCATTATGTGGAGCTCATCATATACTGTTTCAAACATTATATGGGACCAATGATTCTGTATGGAGAAATAGATGGGCCTCGTCATGAGATGTAAAAAGTGAGGTATTTTTCATTGTACTATATCGCTATTTATCTGCCGTATCGGAGCATGATGAGTTGTGGTATGTGTTAAAGGGGCGCTCTTTCGCCCAGGGCACATGAAAACCTGCAGCCAGCCCTCCCCCCCCCACAACTTTAGCCAAATAACCCCCATTTTTCAGTGCGTAACTTGTATTATGAAGTTAATTAAGGTTGACAAGCTTAAGTAAGAAGAATTTATGCTTTTGGCATTCAAATGGGCACTGTAGGTGTGTTTCCTGTCCTCCTCTCACTGCCGACTTTTATTCCCCATTGACTTACATTGGGTTTCGTGTTTCGGGACGAC
This sequence comes from Dendrobates tinctorius, assembly GCF_039654945.1. Taxonomy (NCBI): domain Eukaryota; kingdom Metazoa; phylum Chordata; class Amphibia; order Anura; family Dendrobatidae; genus Dendrobates; species Dendrobates tinctorius. Next base: position 21,124,007 of record NW_027361700.1, read on the forward strand.
CCCGACTTTTCCCTATAATCGGACGATCTTGCTCGACCCGACTTTTGGAAAAGTCGGGTTTCACGAAACGAAACGCAACCCTAAAAAACCAAAAGTCGCTCAACTCTAGCCAGAATGGTAAAGGCTCAGTCACTGATCAACTCCAGAATGATCAAAGTCTCAAGTTACCAGTGAGTACTGTGACAGTTAGAAGACGCCTGTGTGAAGCTAATCTCTTAGCAAGAAGTCCCCGCAAAGTCCCACTTTTAAAAAAAGACATGTAAAGAAGCAATTTGCCAAAGAACATATCAACTGGCCTAAAAGGGAAATTGAGAAACATTTTGTGGACTGATGAAAGTAAAATTGTTCTTTTTGGGTCCAAAGGCCGCAGACTGTTCATCAGACGACTCCCAAACTCCCAAGCCACAGTACATTCTGAAGACAGTGAAGCATGGTGGTGCAAGCATCATGACATGGACAGGTTTCTCTTACTATAGTGCCGGACCTATTTATCGCATACCAGGGATCATGGACCAGTTTACATATATTAAAATACTTGAAGAGGTCATGTTGCCCTACGCTGAAGAGACTATGCCCTTGAAATGGCTGTTTCAAGAAGACAATGACCCTATACACACCAGTAAATGAGCAAAATCTTGGTTCCAGTCTAGCAAAATTGAGGTTATGGAGAGGCCAGCCCAATCCTCAGACCTTAATCCGATAGAACACTTGTGGGGTGACATCAAAAATTCTGACACAAAGCCAACAAATGTCAAAAAATTGTGGGATGTAGTCAAAGCATCCTGGGCTGAAATAACAGTTGACTGTTAATATGTTGTAAAGTGTGTGGCTCCAAAAACTCAATGTAATACACTGAGCCAGAGCCCTGGATATTTTAGGACCCTAGCAATGCTCCTGCTCAATACTATCAACTTAAGTTCATGATGCTGACCATTCTTCCTTTTAAGAGTAAATATCCCAATTAGACAATATAGATCATGTGGAATCATTACTGCACAACTGAATTTCCAAGAGTTCAAGTGCACAGTGCTTCTGCACAGTGGAGTAACAATGGAGGCGATGGATGAAGTGTGCTCTGCTAAGGATGCCAGGTGTATGAAGGCAACTGTTCCAGATTTTGTCTTAAATATAAGCTATCATCACAAAGTGACCTATTGCTGAATAAAAAAAGTGACATTTTTTTTTCGTAGAAAGCACAATCTGTGTTTAAAATAAAAAATGATAAAACTTGAAATTTTCACAGTGGTCCCTGGGGCATTTTAAGACTCATACTTTCTTTTGTTTCTGGAAACAACACGTGTACATACATAGTCACAATGGTTAGATTCTGACCCAGTATTTTCTTTTGAAATATGTAATGAGTCTGTGCAAAGGTAACTATGAGGAAGGGGGAGCATGGTCAGCTGTGGCATCACTTATTGTAAGTGGAGGATCCTGTTTTTTTCTTTTAGCTGTGTATACAAGTGCTACCTGTCATTGTAGTCCTGCCTGTAATGACAAGGAAACTGCTGAAAACTCTCCCTGAAAAGACAGGAAGTTAGAGTCTAAGATTGCAAGATTACTCATTTTTTTTATTTTTTTTTTAATAAAGATTGTAAAGCCAAATTAATACATGTAACACAAAAATCCAATTTAAGCAGTAGGTCGTTTTGTAATAATAGCTTCCCTTTTGAGGTCCATGAGCTTCAAGTTATGACCAGTCTACTGTAGTGAAGTGTTGCAAGGTTTTTTATGGCTGGAGGAAAAGATTCAATATCTATTAATTGGGCTAAAGTAGACTTGTGTGCTGGTTCCGTCACTGGCACCCAACACCCAGGCCACATGTCGCGCCAGTCATACTGCCAATGCATACCATACCGCCCTACTCATATTGTCTATTGAGGATCACTAGGAAAGTTAGCAGAGCCAGCTGTTAGGTTGGTATTGTTACCGAGGGTGCTGCCAAGGTGGATGGCACTGCGCAGGCAATTGGCAAGCAAAGTGCTCTCCCTCTAACAATACTATAGATAAGACGCTGATCCATAATGTCTGAAGATAACGCCGAGAGAACTTTGTACTATAACTGCAAAAAAAAAAAACTCTGCAGATCTTTACAGAGTTAAAGCTGGGATCATTAGAAGAGCACAGCCGTGATTCCAAGAGCTTGCAATCTAATTCTAAATCTGCTGTGGAGGCTAAGGCCAAAATACTGTGACGGACGACTCCACGTGGAGAGCAGAATATTTTGGACTGTCTGGACTCTGTCTGCTATCACTATGTGTGTGATTTGTGTCAACAACTGAGAGTCGTCGTCACTGCAGAGTCCCAGGCGTATACCGGCTGGAGGGACGGAGATAGGACGCTGTCAGATTTCTGGGTACAGCACCTGGACGGCCTCCACATCTGGGTGATGCTTGGATACAGTGTGTGGAACCTCTAGGACTACTGACACAGCAGCTTATTGCGTCCCGTCGTCACAAAAGATATGGAAAGCGAACACACAACACAAGCCTAATCTTTTTTGCATTTATTTAGTTTCCAGACTCAGAGTGGTGCAGAGTGCCCTATGATTTTGGGCGAGGAGAGGAGAACTTCTCACCCAGTTGGGTGGCAGAGGAAAAAGCGACTTTGTTGGAGGAATGTTCTGGAACAATTATTCTGTTGTTTTAAGAAAAGGAATGGGAAAAAGAGAGTCTCGAATGAGAAGAGGGTTTGTGAGCTGCTCATTGAGAGCAAGGTAAGAAATGACATGAGCACATGGGGAAGGGGCTCGCTGCTTGCTGCACGTCAGAAACCTTTCCAGAAAGTAGCCATATTGTAGTTGAGCAAACAAGGCGGCTCTGAGTTCACAGAGCTTAGTGGTATCCTAATGTAGCAGAGCTGAGATTGTCACACATAGCAATGTGGAATTTCTCACTCGGCCTATAATATTAATATAATGTCTTATCTGCTATTTTACATAGGACTGCAGGTAAACCTACTTCATTATCTGTAAGAAATGTAATCTTTTTAACTGGGGAACCTATTAAATGCTTCATTTAAAGGGTGCAAGTAGGCACAACTGCACCCACTCTCCAACTCCCATTGAGGGGTTTTGTCACAGATGAGCTGTATATATTAGGTAGCACTTACACACTCATCTGATTGGCTGTGAGGTATCACATGGCTAGTGTACACTTCAATATGGGAGGTAATGACGGTATATATAGATGGGTCTGTACTAGAAAATATGAATGAGGCCTCTGAGAGAGCCAGCGCATATTCTTCTTAAAGGGGTTGTCCTTTTCTTTTATCCTAAGGTCACAAATATAAGATTTATGTGGGTCTAATAACTAGTACCCCACTGAACAACTCTTAGCTCCTCTGCCAGCAGCCCGATGTAAGTTTTGTAAGGAGCAAAGCACCATAGTTATGTCACGCTGTCTAGTGGCCAATGCCAGGTACTGCAGGTCAGCTCTTATTGAAGAGAATAGGAGTTGATCTGCAGTGCCAGGAGCTGCCACTAAACTCTAAACACTGTGCTGAGCTGCGGTATTCTGACCTGTACCTTGTTTACATGCTGAAGGTGAAAGAAATAAAATAGAAGTGGGCGCTGGATATTGGTCTCTATTAGAGATGGGCGGACCCCTGGATGTCCGGCGGGTTCAGCCGACAGTTACAAAAAGTTCAGTTTCGGGTACCGGAGCAGTACCCAGACCCAAACCCGAACCCCATTCACTTGAATGGGGGGCCCGAACATCTAGTGTTTGCCACGCTGTCATGTGCATGACAGCGCGGCAAACACCGCTACTGATCTGTAGTGAAATCATCCCCGCCGGTCAGAGATCCACGGTTCCAATGCTGTCAAAAGACAGCGGGTGCGCTCAGCTGTGATCGGAGATATAAAGTTTACCTCCGGTCACTGGTATCAGCTGATGGGACTACAGCCCCCATCATCCGACACCTGCTGCCGCTAATTACAGTGAGAGCAGGAGCGCCGAGAAAAACTCTCACGCTGCTAGCGGGGATCTCCCCGAGGTTACCGCAGCTCAGCCTGGCTGGGAACGGAGCCTCAGTGACCGGACGAAACCTCGATGACGTCATTGCTGGTTACTCATTATCCTCTATATATATTATTCTATATATATATATATATATATATATATATATATATATATATATTCAATATGGGATGATTTCACTGCCGACCAGAAGCGGTGTTTGCCGTGCTGCAATGCACATGACAGCGGGACAAACACCCGGTGTTCGGGGGCCGAACCCGAACAGTGACACGGACTTCCTGGTGAATTCCGTGCCTGAACAGTAGGTGTTCCGTACGGACGCCAAACTTTACTGTTCGGGTTCGCCCCTCTCTAGTCCCTATGGTTCTTATATTTATGACCTATGCTAAGGATAAGTCATTTGATAGAAAAATAGCAGACAACTCCTTTAAAAATGTAAAAAGGTGGCTTCAGCATCCAACAATGATCAATTACACCATTGTGTGCAAAGACCCAGACCTATACTATGGGTAAAGATGGTGCTACTGAAGTCGCCTTCTTTTACTTTTTTTAAGTGTGGTAGTAAGCTTGATGCTGTCTCAATGCCACTATTATTAACTCCATTTAAAGAAACTCTGGCATCTCTGTTAAAATATATATTTTTGTTAATAAATGCTTATATTTCCTATGAAATGACATAACTGGAAGATCCTAAAGTTTAGTGTTCTGACAATTTAGTGTACCATTGCCAATAGGGTGTGTTCCAACACAAGCTAGCATTGCCCAATCAGATCTGATAGTGTTACACTGTGCAGGGACCAGCCTTTTTGATAATGAGAATAATAATGCCATGATGTCAATTTAAGTTTATATTTCCGGGAGGAATAATAGGGGAAAGTCAACATTCTGTGCTCGAAGAAAACCTGGGCTTGATATTTTATGACAAATACAAGTATTTACTAAAACAGAGATGTCAGGAGAGATTGGAGATCTCACCTAACACACCAGGGCTGCACTTTCACCTAGGACTTACAAGTGTATCATTCAATAAAATATGGCATATATAAATGATCTATGACTTCTATGGGGCCTGTAGAGTGGGGAGCTCACAGAACAGGTTAACATTGCATTCTTTAAAGGCATTCTGTTGCATCCAGAAACACTGTTTACCTACAGATATAAGGTTAATCCACAGGTAAATAGTGTTTAAACCCTGTTTAGCCTGCTCTGCACACACTTATTAGGCAACAGACTGTCAATCAAAATATCAGAGAGTGATTACAGTGCATTTACTGTGCAGTGAGCGGAGAGTGTAATGACTGCCTGCACTGCCTCAATGACTGGAAGCAAGCAGCTGCAGAGAGGATAAAACTTCATTTTCTTCCTACAGCCGCTGTTCCAATATGTCGGTTACACAGGATTTAAACACTATTTACCTGCAGAACAACCCTATGGTTCCCTTCAATCATTCATGGTGTGAACCTGTTCCAGTGAGTGACCAGTGTCCGCCCGTATCTTATCTTGCATATCATGCAGAGGACAATACGGAAAACAAGGTGCTTGTTTCAGGAAAACAAGGTGCTTTACAGAACATGATGTAAAATGAACAAGATCAGGTTTACTGAGCTATTCAGTGTGCCTGCTGTGTGGGCACAAATGTGCGAGATACTCCACATTCCGATCTACAGCTAGAGATTTACAGTAACACGGTTATTAACATCCACATATAATGACACAACTAGCGCTAGTATACAGTGTGTATATATATATATATAAAAAAACAGAAATGTGAACGTCTCTTTATAGAGTATTTTCTCCAAGCATCAAAGTAGCACTAGCAATTTCTTAATGGGGTATTCCTATGATATAATTCTATGGCGTATTATTAGGCTAAGCAATGTTTCTAATCTTGGGTGCCCGACTATAATAATGCCCACCGAATCTGAGACAAAGAGGCAGTAGAAAAACTAGAGTCCGATGGGCCCCAGTGCAAAATTTGGACATGAGGCCCCCCATGCATGTCGGTCAGATATAAGAGCCCTTGTAGCATTCCAAATCCTATAACAGTGATGGTGAACCTTTTAGACACTGAGTGCCCTAGCTGCAATACAAAACCCACTTATTTTTCGCAAAGTGCCCTGAATACTGAGGTTTTATATTAGAAAAACAACTCGTACATTAGCGCGTACAGAGACAATATCAAAGAGCTTGTAAGCACTGCACTCCAAGTCTAAGTTACTAACCACCAATTGTAGCGAAGGTCTGTTCTTGAGATTGGAGAGGATTTTTAATCAAAAGTAAGGGTGGTTTCACATTAGCGTTTCAGGCCACAGCGTCGGCCTGCGCATGGCCGCCGCTAAGCCCCGCCCCCTGCCGCGCCTCCTCCAGTAGCTCCGCCTAGGGGCGCATGACGCTGCATGCGACCTGCGTCCCCTATCTTTAGCACTGGGGACGCAGGCCGTGCACAGGTATGCGTTTGGCAGCGCATGCGTCCTTTTGACGGTGTGCCAAGCGCATCAAATTGCAACAGGCTGTCTACATGGCTCCTCACCCCTATCCTGGTATGCATGGCTCCTCATCCCTATCCTGGTATGCTGGCTCCATATCCCCATCCTTGTATGCATGGCTCCTCATCCCTATCCTTGTATGCATGGCTCCTTATCCCCATCCTTGTCTGCATGGCTCCTTATCTCCATCCTTGTCTGCATGGCTCCTTATCCCCACCCTTGTCTGCATGGCTCCTTATCCCTATCCTTGCATGCATAGTTCCTCATCCCTATCCTTGTATGGATGGCTCCTTATTACCATCCTTGTCTGCACGGCTCCTTCTCCCTATTCTTGCATGCATTGTTCCTCTTCCCTGGTATGCATGGCCCCTTATCCCCATCCCTGTCTACATTGCTCCTTATCCCCATCCCTGTCTTCATGGCTCCTCATCCCTGTCCTGGTATGCATGGCTCCTTATCCCCATCCTTGTCTGCATGGTTCCTTATCCCTATCCTTGCATGCATGGTTCCTCATCACTATCTTTGTATGCATAGCTTCTTATCCACATCCCTGTCTGCATGGCTCCTCATCCCTGTCCTGGTATGCATGGCTCCTTATCCCCATCCTTGTCTGCATGGTTCCTTATCCCTATCCTTGCATGCATGGTTCCTCATCACTATCTTTGTATGCATAGCTTCTTATCCACATCCCTGTCTGCATGGCTCCTCATCCCTGTCCTGGTATGTATGGCTCTTTATCCCCATCCTTGTATGTATAGCCCCCATGAGAAAAGCATTAAAAAAACATCCTACTTACCTTCCCTCGCTGAATCTTGTTCCTGTCCAGCAGCATCTGCGGCTTAGCGATCAAGTGTTCCTGCTCATTAAGTTAATGAATATACACCTCTCTCCACACCTATATGAGTGGAGAAAGGTGAATATTCATTACCTTAGGCTGGTTTCACATTTGTGTTTTTTAGCGCTGGAAAAAAACGCATATGTGCGCATGCGTTTTTTCCCCTATATTTAACATGGGTGCGCATACCTGCGCGCTTGTAAGCGCATGTATGCGATTTTCATGCGCTGCGTTTTTTTGGGGTGTGCGTTTGGATTTTCCAGACGCAGCATGTTGCATTTTTTGGCCCTGCAAAAAAGCGCATGCGCACATATGCGCACGTTTTGCGCTAAAAATGGCCATTATAGCCTATGGATGCGCATATGTGCGCACTGGCATGCTCATGTATGCGTTTTTTTGCATATGCGTTTTTTTTAGGTTTAGGTTAGAGTTAGGGTTAGTTAAGGGGGTTTAGGGTTAGGGTTAGGGTCAGGGTCAGGGTTAGGGTTGGGGTTTGGGTCAGGGTTAGGGTTAAGTATGGTTTGGTTAAGGGTTAGGGTCAGGGTTAGGGTCAGGATTAGGGTTAAGTATGGTTTGGTTAAGGGTTAGGGTCAGGGTTAGGGTTAGGGTTAGGGTTAGGGTCAGGGTTAGGGTTAGGGTTAGGGTCAGGGTTAGGGTTAGGGTCAGGGTTAGGGTTAAGTATGGTTTTGTTAAGGGTTAGGGTCAGGGTTAGGGTCAGGATTAGGGTTAAGTATGGTTTGGTTAAGGGTTAGGGTCAGGGTTAGGGTTAGGGTTAGGGTTAGGGTCAGGGTTAGGGTTAGGGTCAGGGTTAGGGTTAGGGTCAGGGTTAGGGTTAGGGTTAGGGTCAGGGTTAGGGTTAGGGTCAGGGTTAGGGTTAAGTATGGTTTTGTTAAGGGTTAGGGTCAGGGTTAGGGTTAGGGTTAGGGTCAGGGTCAGGGTTAGGGTTAGGGTTAGGGTCAGGGTTAGGGTTAGGGTTAGGGTCAGGGTTAGGGTTAGGGTTAGGGTTAGTTAGGGTTTAGGGTTTGGGTTAGGGTTAAGTATGATTTGGTTAAGGGTTAGGGTCAGGGTTAGGGTTAGGGTCAGGGTTAGGGTTAGGGTCAGGGTTAGGGTTAGTAAAGTCATGGTTTGGGTTAGTGTGAGGGGCCACCCTTATGTTGGAAAAAAACGCAAACGCGGTAAAAACGCACTAAAAACGCATACAAACGCATAAAAACGCTGCGTTTTTTTCATGCATGCTCATAAAAATGCTTGAAAAAAACGCAGCAGTTGTATGCTTTTGTATGCGTTTTTTCAATGCGTTTTTTTGCGGGAAAAACGCGCTGCAAAAAAAAGCAAGTGTGAAACTAGCCTTAATGAGTGGGCACCCATGCTAGCCCGCTGGCTTCTGGAAGCCGGCGACTGCGGCTGAAACTGTGCGCACTATAAGAGAAATGAATATTCATTGCCAGTGCAGTGAATATTCATTTCTCTTCAGCAGCGAGCACAGGAGTTAGCTGCAGTCGCCGGCTCCTGCCTCCTGTGATCCGCTGCTCCGCTGCTCCCCTCCCCCGCCATCTTCTAGTTCTAAGGAGATGGCGCACATGCCCACCGAGCGTGCTCTGTGCGCCCCTCTCTGCTACGCGTGCCCTAGGTTTGCCGCCACTGTCCTATAAGAACATACATGTTGCCCATTCTGGTATATATGTCCCCCACCCTGTTATATATGGCCCTCATCCTAGCCCCATCCTGGTATATATGTCCCCCATCCAGGGCCCCTTTCTAGTATACAGTGGCATGTAAAAGTTTGGGCAGAGTTAATTTGAACAGTTAAAGAAGATGAAGATGAAATGATCTCTAAAAAGCCTGAAGTTAAAGATGACACATTTCCATTGTATTTTAGGCCAAAAAATATATATTTGTCTTTTTTTTTTTCATTTTAAAAACTTCAAGAAGGGAAATGGGCCTATTCAAAAGTCTGTGCACCTTGGAGATTTGTATGCTCAGATAACTTTGACCAAGGTTTCAGACATTAATTAGCCGGTTAAGATTATGGCTTGTTTACTATCATTGTTAGGAAAGGCCAGGTGATGCAAATTTCCCAGGTTTATAAAAACCCAGCCTCCTCTAACCTTGTGCCAAAAAAAAGCAGGCATGGGTTCTTCTAAGCATTCTGAAAATGAAAATAGTGGAGGCCCAAAAAGCAGGTGAAGGCTATAAGAAGATAGCAATGCGTTTTCCAGTTGCCCTTTCCTCAGTTCAAAATGTAATTAAGAAATGGCAGTTAACAGGAACTGTGGACGTCAAGATAATATCTGGAAGACCAAGCAAGATTTCAGTGAGAGGTGGAGACGTTCGTAGGATTGCTAGAGAGGCAAATCACAACCCCCCACTTAGACTACAAAATTACTTAAAAAAGATTTAGCAGACTTTGGAGTTGTAGTACATTGTTCTATTGTTCACAGACACCAGCACAAATATGGCCTTCATGGAAGAGTCATCAGAAGAAAACCTCTCCTGCATCCGCACCATAAAATTCAACGTCAGGAGTATGCAAAATGACATCTAAGCAAGCCTGATGCTTTGTGGAAACAGTTCCTGTGGACTGATGAAGTTAAAATAGAATGCTTTGGCCACAATGGTCAAAAATATGTGTGAAGAATAAAGGGCACAGAATTTCAGGAAAAGAACATCTCACCAACTGTTAATCATGGGGGTGGAGCAATCATACTTTGGCGTTGTGTTGCAGCCAATGGCACAGGGAACATTTCACAGGTAGAGGGAAGAATGGATTCAATGAAATTTCAACAAAACCTAACATAACACCATCTGTAAAAAACCTGAAATTGAAAAGAGAATCACTTCTACAAATGGATAATGATCCTAAACACACATCAAAATCCACAATAGACTACCTAAAAAAGCACAAGCCGATGGTTTTCCAATGACCCTCACAGTGTCAGGAACACCGCACTGCACTTGCTCACTGAGCCAGTGCGCGTGTCCTGCGTGCAAAGATTGTGCACAAAGATACCTGCGGAGTGGGCAGCAGTGGTGACAATGCATGCTCCAGAACCTGAAGCACGTGACTGCTGGGGGCGTGGCCTAAGCTCCGCAGAGCTAGGAGCTGCAGGGAAACTCCTAGAAAGGTAACTACAGGACAATGTTACCAAGGGGCATAGACACATACAGAAACAAGCCGGGTCATACACGGGAAGCAAGCAAGCAATGCAGAGTACACGCGCACCAGGGGTCAGACACACCAGAACAACAGTATAACTGACAGAGAATTCTTGTTTGGAGTGAGTATAAATACCCCTCCAAGATCCAAAGAGAGGCCGGCAAAAGTTAACCCTGTGAGAACAGGACACTAACCATGTCCTAACCATGACACACAGTCTCCTGATCTGAATATCATTTAAAATCTGTGGCTAGACCTCAAAATAGCAGTGCATGTAAGATGACCCATCAATCTCACAGAACTGGAAGAATTTGCCAAGGAAGAATGGATGAAAAATCTGTCAAACAAGAATTGAAAGACTCTTGGCTGGCTACAAAATGCGTTTACAAGCTCTGATACTATCAAAAGGAGGTGCTACTAGGTACTAAACATGCAGGATGTCCAAACTTTTGCATGAGCCCATTTTCCTTCTTGTAATTTTTAAAATGTAAAAGATGAAAAAAAATATTTTTTTTGCCTAAAATACAAAAGAAATCTTTAATTTTAGCTCTTTTAGAGATCATTTCATCTTCAGCTTCCTTAACTGTTTACAATAACATTCATTTTAACCATGGGTGCCAAAACGTTTACATGCCTCTGTATATTTCCCACACCCTGGGCCCCTTCCTTGTATATGGAGCGCCCCGCAGGACCTTAGGTTACTCGGTCCAGGGCCCATTGACTTCAATGGGGGATACCACGGTGGCAGTGACCCGATCCGTGGCCCTGGGCGTCCAGTAATAAAATAGAGGAAAGTTGTGTGATGTTTAAGTGTGACGCCACCCGTGGTGTTCGGCAATGAGTGGCCGACGCTGCGGTTTTGGTCCTCTGGGGCAAAGAATGGTTCGGCTCCCCACGGGTAGAGTGGGGGGCCCCAGGGCAAAGATATTTGATTAATGGTTCAGATGGCGGTGAATGTTGGGGTGCAGAGAAATAAGAGAAGGACACAGAGAGGTGCAGTTTCTTTACCTTTTACTGGCAAGTTGTTGCAATCCGGAGTACCACATACAGGTGATGGATTGAGTCTGGCTCGCCTGGAGGCATTCAGGGGATCCACCCTGCCAGGTCGGGGTTTGCGACCTTCCTTCTCCGCTTTGTGTGCGGGTCTCTGCTGTTTGTAACTAAGCTGCGACCCTCTAGTGCGTGATGGTTTCTCTAACCTGTATGGCTGTCAGCGTGAGCCTATTCCACGGGTACTGTCCTTTTCACCATCAGCCCCGGGCTCTTGATCCGCTGCCATGCCCTCAGGTGTTCAATATCGCTCAGGAACTTGCAGTCCCCTGTACTTCCAGATTCGGCGGTCAGGACATACAGCTCCTGCCCACCCAGGACTCTGGTGTTCCTTTCTCTCTATTAGCGCTTCACTCTGGGGTCTGCTATACTCAGTTTTTAGCTTCCCCAGAGCCTTTCTGTCTCTGCTTGTGTCCTTTTCCCTCTTCACAGATCAGCTCCCTGTCTCCAACTGACTGGATCTTCCAGAAAGATCCTTTACCTCAGGATTAACTGTCTTGTCACCAGCTCAGCTGCTCTTGTTTCCATGACAACTCCCCCGTTTTCTCTCACAGCTGACTGCTTGCTGACTCACTAACCCCCTCTGCTGGCCAGAATTTATGAGGCAGCTCCCCTTTCTGACCTGCAGCAAGAATTGTCATGTAATCTGTTACCTGGCATGGGGCCCCCCCTATCTCCAGGCATGACTTCAACCCTTAGAGGGAGGCAATGTCACTGTGACAATCGGACTCTGGGGTGTCAGATTCCCCCCAGTGAAGTTCAGTACTCCCAGACTGAGGAAACATAACAAGAATTGTTAACAACAATGAATGAAAATCTACAAAGTCTTAAAAATGTAAAAATTATCAAAACCAGAAAAGAAAAAGGAACAACGCAGTTACTGCAGTGACCAGTCCTTACGCTGCCGTCCAGGAATTGTCTTTGTCCTTGTACCTGGGGTTTGGTTGGTGGGAACCGCCTTAGCCCACTTTGTGTGTCATCCCTGGGCGTGGCTACAGGGCACTCTGTAGATGGGCCTGGTTTTTCGGCCACACCGGCGGCTTATTTTCAAGGCCAAGTTGGGGTAACTATTTACAAATTAAGTTCTGACCACACATAGTCCTGTGGCCCAATTGTCCTTTAACAGCTTATTACGAATACTTTAAAAGTTCATACAGTAAGTCTCTGTAGGCTCTCATGCTTAACGGTTACAACTATACATTCTTATTAATTAATTTACATTATATACTCTCTATAACGGACAGGGATCTGACCTCTGGTACTACGAGCGGATCTACGCAGTGTAGGTATCTCTGATGACCTGACTTGTTCTCTGATGTCTACTGTTGGTGCACTAGTCACTACTCTATAAGTAGACTTGTGTAATATAGGTATTCTGGACTGCCTTCTCTTGACTCCTAGACTGGCCATGAGATTGACAGATTCGCTGCTAGCAGGGGAAAGATTTCCGCATTCCACTGCAGATGTGGCATCTGTTACTGGAGCCATTTCATTAAGAGTCTCTGCTTCATCCGATGCAGTAGGCTGGTGAAAGGTTAGGACTGGTACTACGATAGCCTGATTCACTTGTGTCCACGTCCGAGGAAATTCTCCAAGGATAGTATGGATCTTCTCTTCCACCTCTACTGTGGGCCGTGGAGTGTCTTGGACTTCCTCTTTGTCTTTCAATTGATCAGAGCACACCTTTAGATGATCTCTTGAGACTACCTCTAAGGTTTCTCCTCCATCCTTACTGATGAGGCACACCTTGGTGTTATTAAAGTCTGAAGGTATAATGGTGTATGGCACTGCCTCCCACTGATCATCTAGTTTGTGAACTCGTCTGTTTCTTTTGAGTACTTGTTCTCCTGGTGTCAAGGGAACTGCAGGGGCGTGTTTATTGTAATTCCTTTCCTGCCTCTGTCTTGCTTGGGATAAACTTTTCTCCACACATTCTTGCACTTTGCGGTATTGTTGCTGCCGCTCTGTATCCCAGTCTGCATCTGGTGATATCGTCTCAGGTGTTAAGACTCCCATGTCTAAATCAATGGATAACTTGCCAGGTCTTGCCCTCATCAGGTAGGCCGGAGTGCAATTGGTGGCATTTACCGGTATATGATTATATAGATCTACGCGATCTGGCAACTTCTCTGGCCACTGGTTTCGTTCTTCCAGAGGTAAGGTCTTCAATAAGTCAATGACCACCTGGTTCATCTTCTCACACATGCCATTTGTCTGTGGATGGTATGGCGTCGTCCTGATTTTCTTGCAACCGTACATGTTACAGAACTCCTGGAAGACTTCTGCCTCAAAGGCTGGACCTTGGTCGGTGAGCACTTGTTCAGGGTATCAGTGCGGTCGACAAAAGTATTTCTGAAATGCCTTGGCTGCTGTCTTCGCTGTTTGGTCTTTAACAGGCACGACTACCAAGAACCTTGAGTAATGGTCAACGATGGTCAGAGCAAAGGTGTAGCCATTCCTACTCGGAGTTAACTTCACGTGCTCCAAGGCTACCAGTTAAAGCGGCTGTTTTGTGATGATCAGCTGTAATGGGTCTCACTGGCTATTACGGTCTTTCCTGCGCAGGTTGCATGGGCCACATTCTCGGCACCACTTCTCAATGGCTCTCCTCATGCCAACCCAGTAGAATCTTTCACGAAGTAGGACCTCCAACTTCTTCCACCCGAAGTGTCCTGCTACATTGTGGTACACCTTCAAGACCATTGGCGCATCCCTTTACGGGACTACCATCTGCCAGACCAGTTCGTGTGTGCGCGAGTTGATGTTCCTCCGACACAGTTTACCCTCGTAGATGAACAGCTTGCCTCTCTCCTTCCATAACTGCTGTGCTTCCTGTGGGTCATCTGGACCAGGGTGTGAATCAGCTTGTGCCAGCCACTCCTTTACTAGGTGAACAGTTGGGTCACTATCTTGTGTCTCTGCCCACTCATGATGAGGTAATGGATTCAACGTTGCCTCTCGTACGTTAAAGCGCTTATTCCTCACCCCTTGGGAGCGCTGGGCTGCAACTGGATGGTGGAAGGCTGGTAACTCGATTTCTTTGAGTTCTTCTGGATCTTCTCCCCCGTCTGGTGAATTGGGCATCCTGGACAGCGCATCCGCATTAGCATTCTTATGTCCTGCTCGGTACTTGATGTTAAACTCGTAGTTGGACAGCTGGGCCATCCATCGCTGCTTTAGTGCCCCTAGCGTTGCCATTTCAAGGTGGGTTAACGGATTATTGTCCGTGTAGATGGTGAACTTTGCCGAAGCCAAGTAGTGCTTGAAGCGCTCTGTTACCAACCAAACTATGGCAAGGAACTCCAGTTTAAAGGAACTGTAGTTGTCGGGGTTCCTCTTAGTGGGACGAAGCTTCCTGCTGGCGTAGGCAATCACTCTCTGTCTGCCTTTCTGCACTTGTGACAGCACTGCTCCCAACCCCACGTTGCTGGCATCAGTGTAAAGTACAAATGGTTGGTCATAGTCAGGGTAGCCCAGGATCTCATCTCCCGTGAGGGCCAATTTCAACTTGATGAAGGACTCTTCTATCCTTTTGTTCCACTCGAACGGAAGACTTGGCTTTCTTGAATTGGCCCACTAGAAGATCTTGCAGGGGTGCAGCTATTTTGGTGAAGTCCTTGATAAATCTTCGGTAGTAGCCTACTAACCCAAGAAACTGCCTTACTTCATGAATAGTGCTGGGTCTTTGCCAGTCCCGGATAACGGTGACTTTGTCAGGGTCAGGTGCCACATCTTCCGCACTCACCATATGGCCTAGGTACTGCACCTTTGGTTTCAAAAGGTGACATTTGGATGGCTTTACTTTCAAGCCAAAGTTGGACAGGGCTTCGAATACCTCGGCTAGGTGCTTCAAATGGTCTTCGTAGGTTTTGGAGAAGACGATGTCATCCAGGTACAGCAGAACGGTTTCAAAGTTTTTATGTCCAAGGTAGCATTCAATTAAGCGCTGAAATGTTCCTGGCACATTCCTGAGCCCGAACGGCATGTAGTTAAACTCGCAGAGGCCCATTGGTGTTGTAAACGCTGTCTTCTCTTTGTCTGCCTCTGCCACAGGAACCTGCCAATACCCACTGGTGAGATCTAAGGCAGAGAAATAGTTAGCGGTTCTCAGTGCAGCTAGTGATTCCTCAATTCTAGGTAATGGGTAAGCATCCTTATGTGTAATGCTGTTAATCCGCCTGTAGTCTACACACATTCTCATAGTACCACCTTTCTTTTTAACGAGGACTAATGGAGCTGCCCAGGGGCTACAACTCTCTCTGATTACCCCAGCCTCTATCATATCCCGTAAAATACTCTTGGCACATTGATAGTGTACTGGGGGTACAGGCCAGTACCTCTGTTTAATGGGTGGATGATCTCCGGTGGGGATATGGTGTTGGACCCCTTTTGCCTGCCCAAAGTCTAGAGGATATTTACTGAAGACCCATTCAAATTCTCGAGCCACCCGGTAAGCCCCATGTTTTTGGTGTGAAGGGGTGGAGTCAGAGCCTACGTGTAGTTGCTGACACCTATCCTCCTGCTGCCCTTCAGAGCCATTCTCTTCCACCTTGTCAGATGGAAGCAAGGGTTCTAGTGCCTCTATTGCATTGTTACTGACAGTGAACAGCTTAGCAAGGGTGGCATACCGGGGTAAATGGACCACTCTCTCCCAACAATTTAAGATGCGGATTGGTACTCTCCCCTTGCGGACATCAACTGCCCCTCTGGCTGTCAGGATAGTGGGCCTACTATCAGAGTACATGGGTTCTACCAGGGCTTGGTAATCTTGACCCCTGAGGCCTATTGCTGCCCGACACCAAATTAACATTTCACTCCTGGGAGGTACTGCAATGGGGAAAGGATCACTTACTCTGACACTGCTGACTTCTCCACCAGACAGAGGAGCTGCTAGATAGATTGGCTTTGAAGGGAAGCTCCCTGAAGGAAGGAGTGAGATTTCTAGAGTCCCACGCTGATAGCCATCAGGTGGGGGAAGAAATTAGGTCGCAGAAGGGTCTCAGCCCCTAGCCTAGCGAAGTGATCAACAAATTTAACTAGCAAGCTGACAGTTGTGGTTGCTGTATGGGCCACAGCGAATCCCACAGTTACCTTCCCAGAAAGGCAGCCACATAGGATCAAGAAGCCGCATGAGTGACAAATTCTGACAGGATCCGTGGCAGCTAGCCTGGGACGCTGACTGTGAAGGTGCTGGGAAGGAGAGTGGAAACCAGCACAGTGAGACGGCCTAGGAAGGAATATACTGACAGGGAGTGTTGGAGGGGTGTACTCATCTATCCGGGAGTTTACTGGACCCCTTTGCCTGAAGGACTCAGCACCGAAGTGGGCATCTGTGTGCACCAGACAGTGAGTAAAGCCCTTTTGAACTGAATTCCACCGAGTCCTTGTCTCCTTTCTACATCCAACACTCCGCTTGTCAACATCACCCCTAAAAAAACAACTCTCAACAGCCCCGGGACTATTGCTCTACCTGTGGAGAGCCATTGTCACCTCAGCTGCATCACACCAACAGTCTCAGGAGAACAACATAGCAGCGCTGGTCACCTCTGGCCAGAATACCACAGGCGGTATATTCAACTACAGTTGTGGCCAAAAGTATTGACACCCCTGCAATTCTGTCAGATAATACTCAGTTTCTTCCTGAAAATGATTGCAAACACAAATTCTTTGGTATTATTATCTTCATTTAATTTGTCTTAAATGAAAAAACACAAAAAGAATTGTCCTAAAGCCAAATTGGATATAATTCCACACCAAACATAAAAAAGAGGGTGGACAAAAGTGTTTTTTTTCTTTTTCGAAAAATCATGTGATGCTTCTCTAATTTGTGTAATTAACAGCACCTGTAACTTACCTGTGGCACCTAACAGGTGTTGGCAATAACTAAATCACACTTGCAACCAGCTGACATGGATTAAAGTTGACTCAACCTCTGTCCTGTGTCCTTGTGTGTACCACATTGAGCATGGAGAAAAGAAAGAAGACCAAAGAACTGTCTGAGGACTTGAGAAACCAAATTGTGAGGAAGCATGAGCATTCTCAAGGCTACAAGTCCATCTCCAAAGACCTGAATGTTCATGTGTCTACCATGCACAGTGTCATCAAGAAGTTTAAAGCCCATGGCACTGTGGCTAACCTCCCTAGATGTGGACGGAAAAGAAAAATTGACAAGAGATTTCAGCGCAAGATTGTGCGGATGTTGGATAAAGAACCTCGACTAACATCCAAACAAGTTCAAGGTGCCCTGCAGTCCGAGGGTACAACAGTGTCAACCCGTACTATCCGTCAGCGTCTGAATGAAAAGGGACTGTATGGTAGGTGACCCAGGAAGACCACACTTCTTACCCCGAGACAAAAAAGCCAGGCTGGAGTTTGCCAAAACTTACCTGAAAAAGCCTAAAACGTTTTGGAAGAATGTTCTCTGGTCAGATGAGACAAAAGTAGAGCTTTTTGGGCAAATGCATCAACATAGAGTTTACAGGAGAAAAAAAGGGCATTCAAAGAAAAGAACACGGTCCCTACAATCAAACATGGTGGAGGTTCCCTGATGTTTTGGGGTTGCTTTGCTGCCTCTGGCACTGGACTGCTTGACCGTGTGCATGGCATTATGAAGTCAGAAGACTACCAACAAATTTTGCAGCATAATGTAGGGCCCAGTGTGAGAAAGCTGGGTCTCCCTCAGAGGTCATGGGTCTTCCAGCAGGACAATGACCCAAAACACACTTCAAAAAGCACTAGAAAATGGTTTGAGAGAAAGCACTGGAGACATCAAAGGTGGCCAGCAATGAGTCCAGACCTGAATCCCATAGAACACCTGTGGAGAGATCTAAAAATGGCAGTTTGGATAAGGCACCCTTCAAATATTAGGGACCTGGAGCAGTTTGCCAAAGAAGAATGGTCTAAAATTCCAGCAGAGCATTGTAAGAAACTCATTGATGGTTACCGGAAGCGGTTGGTCGCAGTTATTTTGGCTAAAGGTTGTGCAACCAAGTATTAGGCTGAGGGTGCCATTACTTTTGTCTGGCCCATTTTTGGAGTTTTGTGTGAAATGATCAATGTTTTGCTTTTTGCTTCATTCTCTTTTGTGATTTTTCATTTAAGACAAATTAAATGAAGATAATAATACCAAAGAATTTGTGTTTGCAATCATTTTCAGGAAGAAACTGAGTATTATCTGACAGAATTGCAGGGGTGTCAATACTTTTGGCCACAACTGTATAAACCTTTATTTCCATTTTACTACACTTCAACAAAAACAAACAGCATTTCTTGTCATTTGACCACCTGGGGCCACGGACCGGGTCGCGGCCACTGTGACACCGTCCCCCATTGAAGTCGACGGGCCCAGTACCGAGTACCCAACGACACCCGGGGCACATCATATTTTGGCGTCACGAACAGCGTCATGGCCAATGCCCAGGGGAGTGTGAGCCATAGCCTGGTATGATGGAAAAGGGAAGCGACACCGCCCCCAAGGTGAGGAGAGAAGCTCAGTGGCGGGAAAAGCATTGAAGGAGGAATCAGAACACCAGGCAGCCATGATGGAGAAAGAGCAACCAGAGGAGCGTGGGGAAGCATGTTATCCTTCGCCCAGCCCTGTGGTGCTCGGCTTAGGCCCAGAGAAGGAGTTGAAGGTGGCCCAGCTGGAGCAGGAGATCCGCCGCCTACACCAAGATCTGCTGTCACCTGTGATGACACGCCTCTCTTCACCACTTTGGCAGCCATTTTTAGAGTCCAAATCACAGTTCAATAAATACGTTCTTTTACACATTTTAGGCATTTTTATTTCTCAAATCCATCAAATCTTCGGCACACAGGACCCGGTGACACCGGGCTTCGTTAATCCTGTTCGTGATGCCAAAATCTGACGCACCCCGGGGGCCGTGGGGTACTCGATACAATGGGACACTTCAGAGTCCGGTTGTCACAGTGACATTGCCTCCCTCTAAGGGGTGAAGTCTCTGTGACAACTGGACTCTGGGGTGTCACATATATATGCCTCCCATCCTGGTATATGTGTTCCCCATCCTGGGCCCATCCTAGTACATATGTCCCCCATCCTGGGCCCCTTCCTGGTATATATGTCCGCCATTCTGGTTTATACATCCCCTATCCTGGGCCCCTTCCTTGTATATATATCCTGGTATGTATGTTCCACATTGTGATATACATGTTCCCCATCCTAGGTCCATCCTAGTATATATATCCCCCAACCTGGGCCCCTTTCTGGTATATATGTATTCCATCCTGGTGTATATATTCCCCACCCTGGGCCTTTCCAGGTACTGTCCCACATTCTGGTTACCTATCCTGGCCCTATCCAGGTAAATATGTTCCCCATACTTAGCATCTTTCTAGTATATATATATCCCCTATCCTGGTCCCCTTCCTTGTATATATGTCCTCCATTCTGGTATATATGTTTGTTATGAACGGCGGAACACGCTAAATAAAAATATAAATAAAGCGTGTTCGCCTCTCGGGGTCCACCGTGCCGTAGATGTAGCAACCGCTGCTAGAAGGTAGCAGAGCACTATGGCGGTAATGTGCACAAGGTTTGATATCACCCAGGTGCAACAAGCCAACTCTGTTAAAGACCCAGAGCTGCTATAACAAATAATAAATATAGCAACGCTAAGCCTGTTAGCAGCACAGGGACTCAGCGGCACAAACGCGGTAGATGGTCACCGGAGTAGTTATATATAACGGCACTACATCCGAAAAGACCTACCGTAGTTACTAGTGTGCAGAGCGTCGCAACCGCGGACGCACAAATAGGCTGCAACTGCAGCGTGGCGAGGAAAGTGCCGCAGAGATACACCGCTAAAAACGCAGGCGCGATGTCAGGCACTAGCAGGTGTTGCTGTGGAGCTATGGCGCGCTGGCGCAAATACTGGCTCTATCTCATTCCCTCACACATTCGTAATATCATAGGAATGGGAGTTTCAAATGAGTCATTCACCAGATCATGCATCCATCAACAATCACACAGCAGCAAGTATGACTATACTAGCGCATGGCGGTACAGCCATGCGCACTTTTTAGAGCGAACGGGACCTTCCGGAAGTCTCCAGAACCCTGAGCTGGACCAATTGAATCAGGAGCAGGACCTGAACACCTGACTCCTGAACTCCAATGGGAGATCGTCCCACGAGCATGCTCAGAGGATGGGATGAAGGACTTAGCCTCCGGAGTGAGTTGCTGCAAAGCAATCTCCTCTGCAGTGGACAGAGAGCAGGAGACTGTAGAATGTGAGGGTCTAGATTCCTGCATAGTCAGGGCAGAAATCTGACTCCTAACATTACCCCCCCTCCCTGAACCCTCCGATCCACCAGCCTGTGCCCGACAGTGGCACAGGCCTCAGACTCGTCCAAAGGCGAGCCTGATGTCCTAGTAGGTGAAACAGAAAACCGGGACACACGGACAGTGGAGGCCAGGTCGCCAGGTTTCAGGAGGGACACCCGGGAGATAATGGGAGCGGGAGTTTCAGGAGAACGCCGCCGTGTATCGAAGGCCGTCGCCACACTCTGTCTGGGAAGGCTATCCCGAGCACATGAGGTGCATGCCTGAATAAATTTTTTCACGTCCCAAGCCCTGTGCGGCCACCAATACGATCCGGCCAGAGACTTCGTGGTCTGCATATAGCCACGATGGCCGTCCGCATTGGACGCTGTGCCCACATGAGAATCTTAGGCCGCAAGCGAGGAGGGACAAAGGTCTCACCGACCGACTCACAGTCAGACCATTCCGGGGCGCTGTCTTCCTGGGAAGCAGCATGTAGATGGTGACAACCGCACATGGACTCTTGAGCCGGGCGTGTCCCAAAAATGGCGCGAGACACCTCCATGGGCTCTGGGGATAGAACTTCTGGCTCAGGCAGCTCCAGAGGCTCAAAAAAGTTGGGAGCCGGAGTACCTCTCCGTTTGGAGTGAGCACGCTCCATACCGCGCTCCGAAAAACGGAGGTCAATAAGAGTGGAGATGGAAATTAACTCCTCCAAAGTAGTAGGGATCTCTCTAGCAGAGAGAGCATCCTTTACATGCTCCGCTGAACCTCTCCAAAAAACAGGGATAACTGCCTTATCGGACCACTCCAGCTCGGATGCCAGTGTCCGAAAATGGATGGCGTACTGGCTAACTGAGAGGGATCCCTGGGACAAGGCAAGCAACTAAAGAGAGGTATCGTGGGTGACCCGAGGACCGAAGAAGACTTGCTTGATGGCAGTTAGCAATTGGGCAGCGGTCCGAATCTCGGGGTCACCATGCTCCCATAAAGGCGTAGCCCATTCCAACGCCTTGCCCGACAGTAGGGAAATAATAAAGGCCACCTTGGACCGTTCTGTAGGGAATTGCGCAGCCAGCAGCTCCAGGTGAATTGAGCACTGGCTGATGAAACCCCTGCAGGAGGCGCCATCACCAGAGTATTTATCGGGCAACGGGAGGCGGGTAACTGTCGGCGCAATGGAGCACATGGACATACGCCCTACCGCATCTGTGAGTGCCTGTACAGCAGCATCAGTGGCTTGCGCAGCTGCGTGGGCACTCTCAAGAGTAGCCAAGCGACCCTCGAGCTGCCGTACACACTGCAGGAGTTGCTGCTGTTGTGCCATCTCTAGCCAGACCCTGGCGCTAGTATAATGTTATGAACGGCGGAACACGCTAAATAAAAATATAAATAAAGCGTGTTCGCCGCTCGGGGTCCACCGTGCCGTAGATGTAGCAACCGCTGCTAGAAGGTAGCAGAGCACTATGGCGGTAATGTGCACAAGGTTTGATATCACCCAGGTTTAACAAGCCAACTCTGTTAAAGATCCAGAGCTGCTATAACAAATAATAAATATAGTAACGCTGAGCCTGTTAGCAGCACAGGGACTCAGCGGCACACACGCGGTAGATGGTCACCGGAGTAGTTATATATAACGGCACTACATCCGAAAAGACCTACCATAGTTACTATTGTGCAGAGCGTCACAACCGCGGACGCACAAATAGGCTGCAACTGCAGCGCGGCGAGGAAAGTGCCGCAGAGAGACACCGCTAAACACGCAGGCGCGATGTCCGGTCGCTAGCAGGTGTTGCTGTGGAGCTATGGCGCGCTGGCACAAATACTGGCTCTATCTCATTTCCTCACACATTCATAATATCATAGGAATGGGGGTTTCAAATGAGTCATTCACCAGATCATGCATCCATCAACAAACACACAGCAGCAAGTATGACCATACTAGTGCATGGCGGAACAGCCATGCGCACTTTTTATAGCGAACGGGACCTTCTGGAAGTCTCCAGAACTCTGAGCTGGACCAATGGAATCAGGAGCAGGAACTGAACACCTGACTCCTGAACTCCAATGGGAGATCGTCCCACGAGCATGCTCAGAGGATGGGATGAAGGACTAGCTGCAAAGCAATTGCTGCAAAGCAATCTCCTCTGCAATCTCCTCTGCAGTGGACAGAGAGCAGGAGACTGCAGAATGTGAGGGTCTAGATTCCTGCATAGTCAAGGCAGAAATCTGACTCCTAACAATGTTTGGGCCCATCCTAGTATATATGTACCCCATCCTGATATATCTGTCCATATGTCCCCTATCCTATGCCAATTCCTTGTTTATATGTCCCCCATCCTGGTACATATGTCTCCCATCCTGGTATATATGTCCCCCAACATGGTATGAAAGTCCCCCATCATGGTGTATATATCCCTTACCTTGGGCCCATCCAGATACATATGTTCCACTTAATGGTATATACAGTTGTGGCCAAAAGTATTGACACCCCTGCAATTCTGTCAGATAATACTCAGTTTCTTCCTGAAAATGATTGCAAACACAAATTCTTTGGTATTATTATCTTCATTTAATTTGTCTTAAATGAAAAAACACAAAAAGAATTGTCCTAAAGCCAAATTGGATATAATTCCACACCAAACATAAAAAAGAGGGTGGACAAAAGTATTGGCACTGTTCGAAAAATCATGTGATGCTTCTCTAATTTGTGTAATTAACAGAACCTGTAACTTACCTGTGGCACCTAACAGGTGTTGGCAATAACTAAATCACACTTGCAGCCAGTTGACATGGATTAAAGTTGACTTAACCTCTGTCCTGTGTCCTTGTGTGTACCACGTTGAGCATGGAGAAAAGAAAGAAGACCAAAGAACTGTCTGAGGACTTGAGAAACCAAATTGTGAGGAAGCATGAGCAATCTCAAGGCTACAAGTCCATCTCCAAAGACCTGAATGTTCCTGTGTCTACCGTGCGCAGTGTCATCAAGAAGTTTAAAGCCCATGGCACTGTGGCTAACCTCCCTAGATGTGGACGGAAAAGAAAAATTGACAAGAGATTTCAACGTAAGATTGTGCGGATGTTGGATAAAGAACCTCGACTAACATCCAAACAAGTTCAAGCTGCCTTGCAGTCCGAGGGTACAACAGTGTCAACCCGTACTATCCGTCGGCGTCTGAACGAAAAGGGACTGTATGGTAGGAGACCCAGGAAGACCCCACTTCTTACCCCGAGACATAAAAAAGCCAGGCTGGAGTTTGCCAAAACTTACCTGAAAAAGCCTAAAACGTTTTGGAAGAATGTTCTCTGGTCAGATGAGACAAAAGTAGAGCTTTTTGGGCAAAGGCATCAACATAGAGTTTACAGGAGAAAAAAAGAGGCATTCAAAGAAAAGAACACGGTCCCTACAGTCAAACATGGTGGAGGTTCCCTGATGTTTTGGGGTTGCTTTGCTGCCTCTGGCACTGGACTGCTTGACCATGTGCATGGCATTTTGAAGTCAGAAGGCTACCAACAAATTTTGCAGCATAATGTAGGACCCAGTGTGAGAAAGCTGGGTCTCCCTAAGAGGTCATGGGTCTTCCAGCAGGACAATGACCCAAAACACACTTCAAAAAGCACTAGAAAATGGTTTGAGAGAAAGCACTGGAGACTTCTAAGGTGGCCAGCAATGAGTCCAGACCTGAATCCCATAGAACACCTGTGGAGAGATCTAAAAATGGCAGTTTGGAGAAGGCACCCTTCAAATATCAGGGACCTGGAGCAGTTTGCCAAAGAACTATGGTCTAAAATTCCAGCAGAGCATTGTAAGAAACTCATTGATGGTTACCGGAAGCGGTTGGTCGCAGTTATTTTGGCTAAAGGTTGTGCAACCAAGTATTAGGCTGAGGGTGCTAATACTTTCGTCTGGCCCATTTTTGGAGTTTTGTGTAAAATGATCAATGTTTTGCTTTTTGCTTCATTCTCTTTTGTGTTTTTTCATTTAAGACAAATTAAATGAAGATAATAATACCAAAGAATGTGTTTGCAATCATTTTCAGGAAGAAACTGAGTATTATCTGACAGAATTGCAGGGGTGTCAATACTTTTGGCCACAACTGTATGTTCCCCATCCTGGTATGTATGTCCCACATTCTGGGCCCATCCTTGCATATATGTCCCTTATCCTGGTATATATGTCTCCCCATCATGATATGTCTCCCATCCTGGTATATATGTAATCCATACTGGTATATATGAACCCCATCCTGGCATGTCTTTTATACTGGTATATATGTTCTCCATCCTGGTATATATGACCCCCATCCTGGTATATATGTCCCCCGTTCTTCCACTGTTCTTTAACACATAAAAAAAAATATTATACTCAACTTGCTCTCACTCCAACGCCAGGCGGCATCCTCTTTTGTGGCTGGCAGCTGACTTCAGTGTGTAAGTGATAGGCAGTGTCACTGTCCTCGCCTTCGGAGGTATTGAACAGGAAGCCAGGGCTGCTGCCACTCTCTGACTTCCTCTGGATGTTCAATTTATCTGAAAGCGGGGACAGTGACGTCAGCGCAGATTGGGTGTATTTCTCACGTGAGCCCCAAGAAAGGAAGTGGGTATAGATGTTTTTATTTTAACGGCGCCAAACATGAGGATTGAGAAGTGGTTGTCCTAGTAGTGGAGAACCCCTTTAAAAACATAGAAAGATGAGACAAATGGAAAAGAGTAACACATGGTTACAAAGGAATCATTTACACTTACTGTAAATCTGCAAATGGTTGAATGTTTAAAAGTTTAGTTGCATATTTTGTTTTACTTGAGATATATTAAAAAGAAAATAAAATAGTTTTGCAAATATAGCAAAATAGTTTGCAAAAGAATTCACAGCTGATCTCTCAACCAAAATTTCTTAGCAGCTTAGTCCATGATAAATATTATTGCCCCCATACAAGTTATTTTAGTCATAATTGTCTTTAATAGGGTTAACAGATTCCTGCTGCATGAAGTCCACTTGTCCCTGCAAAACCCAGAAACTTTCTAAGCAGGAACATCCATGATCTCAATTCCGGCTAGTAAGGAAGTAGTTCTTACTAGGAATGCGACATATTTTGAGAATCCCAAAACTGAAGTGCTAATGCTTATTGAATTACCAAAGGTCATTGCACTTTGCAATCATTTAGTTATGGGTCAGAGTAGATCTTTCTGGACTACTTATGCATATAGAAAAATACTGCATTGCACAATGTATCTCAATGTATCCACAACACAGTAGTAGCAACAGACGCACCCCAGAAAAGTCAATGGAAAGTGTTCATTAAAGGGTTGGTCCAGCAGCTTAAATGTATTTTCTAAGTATCTATCCTTACACTCTAACCACTTTTGTAATTTGCTTTATTACACATTACCTTACAATTTTTTTCCTGTCTACCTAATCTCTAAATGTGTTTTTTACTGTACGTTCTGTGATGTTTCATTTGAGTGGAGTCTCAAGTGTGACATCACAGGAGGCTTGTTCCCTGCAGCCTCCATTCCCCATCTTGTAAAAGGAGGTTATCAGGGGACAGCACTGCAGTTACTCATTAGATTATTGCATTGCCACATCCTCTAAAGATGTCCTAGCTCCTGGGTGATAGAAGTTGTGGGAGAGGTGAGTGTAGTACCAGCTCTCTGCCATAGCTTCTGTGAAAAAAGGTGTAGTCAAGGAGCAGAGATGCAAACAGTGACCAGCACCACCCAATAGCTTCTAGCACTGCCCTCAAACAAGTCATCAGTAAAGGGCAATGGTAATGTTAGGGCTGGCGGAACGCACCAAATAAAAAAAGATGGTAATGAGGTGCGTTCGCAGCCCGGGGTCCACCGTGCAGAGATGTTAGACTGCTGCTCGGTAATGACGGACAGAAACTGGCGGTATAGCAAACACACACGGGTTAACTCCACCCGGTGAAAAGGAAGTGATCCCTGTTGCTTCACAGGGCCGTGATACCGCAGAGTGAACGCTAGTGTTTTGGTCACAGGACCCTGCCCAAAGACACGGGGTTAGAGTCCCTCTAGACCCACTAGCGTTCGGCACCGCAACTGCGGTGTCAGGGGAATAGAATGCTGTTAACAGTCAACAGGGTGCAGCTGCTAGTTGCTTACCGCACTAAGTGCATACAGCGCAGCTCTGGCGGACGCCACTAACCAGCCTAAGTTTAGGACTGGAAAGCGCATAAGTCGCGCACAGCGCCGCTCTAACGGATGCTGCTGTACATGCGGTAGCGTAGTGCTTAGCTAGAGTGGCACAGTGATGCTAACTCTTTAATAGAGACTGGATGCACTGTGGCGCATAGACTAGGCCACTACAAGGCGCTGACTCTAACTTTGATAACCCTATTACATGCACAACCAATTGAGGGGATCTTAATGAGTCAGTCACCAGATACATGCATCCATCATCACACACATATGTCTATATTAGTGCATGGCCGTCCGGCCATGCTAGCTTTTTATAGTTGCAGCCTTCCGGAACCTTCCTAGTGGTCCAGTCGGAGCAGGAACAGGACCTGAGCATGTGACATCCGATCCCCCAATGAGAGGTTGTCCGACGTTCATGCTCAGTAGAAGAAAAGCAGGACTTAGTCCCTGAAACGTCTGCTCACCACTGATCAATGCTGGTTACAAAGGCTGAGCCTGGAATGGCAGCTGTAACCAAGCACACAGTGTATGTTTGAGCCAGTTGCTGGGACCGACGTCTCTGCTGAGCAGGCTCCACTGCGGCTGGATGAGAACGGGAGACCGCAGCGGACATGGTTCGAGATTCCCCCTGTGCAGCGGCAGCAACTTGACACCTAACAGGTAAAAGCAGTGAGTGACACCAACGCCGCCCCCTGATGACGATTTGTTTGAGGGCAGTGCGGAAAGCTGTGGGACGGTGCTGGTCTCACTCTCTGCTTCTATCTATGCAGTCTAACAAAGTCTTCTTGCACAGAAACAGTGTCGGAGACAAGCAGAGTGCCAGCACTGCACTCACATCTCTCACAGCATCCATCACCCAGGATCCAAGACATCTTCAGAAGAGGCTCCATGCAAGAAACTTTTGAGTAACTGCAGCACAGTCCAGTGACATCTTGTTCCAGGTGGGGCAATGGATACGGGGAGTGTTTGTATGCCCAGCCTTCTGTGAGGTCATGTTTGAGACTTCTCTCAAATGAAACATCACAGGAAGTACAGTAAAAAAGCAAATTTAGAAATTAGCTAGATAGGGAGAAGTGTAGCTAAAGAGGTTAGGGTGTAAAGATAGATAGCTTGAAAATACATTTTAGGTTCCAGATTACCCCTTTAATACAGGGGTTTTCTGCAGAAATAGACTTCAGGCTACTTTAATCAAATATGGTAACATAGTAACATAGTTAGCAAGGCTTAAAAGACATTTGTCCATCCAGTTCAGCCTATATTCCATCAGAATAAATCTCCAGATCTACGTCCTTCTAAAGAACCTAATAACTGTAAGATACAATATTGTTACGCTACAAGAAGACATCAGGCCTCTCTTGAACCCCTCGACTGAGTTCGCCATCACCACCTCCTCAGGCAGGGAATTCCAGATTCTCACTGCCCTAACAGTAAAGAATCCTCTTTTATGTTGGTGGAAAAACCTTCTCTCGTCCAGACGCAGAGAATGCCTCCTTGTGACCGTCACCTTCCTTGGTATAAATAGATCCTCGAAGAGATATTTGTATTGTCCCCTTATGTACTTATACATGGTTATTAGATGACCCCTCAGTTGTCTTTTTTCTAGACTAAATAATCCTAATTTTGCTAATCTCTCTGGGTATTGTAGTTCCCCCATCCCCTTTATTAATTTTGTTGCCTGCTTTGTAATCGCTCTAGTTCCATTATATCCTTCTTGAGCACCGGTGCCCAAAACTGTACACAGTACTCCATGTGCGGTCTAATCAGGAATTTGGACAGAGGCAGTATAATGCTCTCATCATGTGTATAAAGACCTCTTTTAGTGCACCCCATGATCCTGTTTGTCTTGGCAGCCGCTGCCTGGCACTGGCTCCTCAAGGTAAGTTTATCATTAACTAGGATCTCCAAGTCATTCTCCATGTCAGATTTACCCAGTGGTTTCCCGTTCAGTGTGTAATGGTGATATTGATTCCTTCTTCCCATGTGTATAACCTTACATTTATCATTGTTAAACCGCATCTGCCACCTTTCGGCCCAAGTTTCCAACCTATCCAGATCCATCTGTAGCAGAATACTATCTTCTCTTGTATTGACTGCTTTGTATAGTTTTTTATCATCTGAAAATATATATTTTACTGTGTAAACCTTTTACCAGATCGTTAATAAATATGTTGAAGAGAATAGGTCCCAACACTGATCCCTGTGGTACCCTACTGGTCACAGCGACCCAGTTAGAGAATACACCATTTATAACCACCCTCTGCTTTCTAGCACTAAGCCAGTTACTTACACATTTACACACATTTTCCCCCAGACCCAGCATTCTCATTTTGCGTACCAACCTCTTGTGTGGCACGGTATCAAACGCTTTGGAAAAATCAAGATATACCTCGTCCAATGACTCACCTTGGTCCAGTCTATAGCTTTCCTCTTCATAAAAACTGATTAGATTGGTTTGACAGGAGCGATTCCTCATAAACCCACGCTGATATGGCGTTAAACAGTTATTCTCATTGAGATAATCCAGAATAACATCCCTCAGAAACCTTCAAATATTTTACCAACAATAGAGGTTAGACTTACTGGCGTATAATTTCCAGGTTCACTTTTAGAGCCCTTTTTGAATATTGGTACCACATTTGCTATGTGCCAGTCCTGTGGAACAGACCCCGTCGCTATAGAGTCTCTAAATATAAGAAATAATGGTTTGTCTATTACATTACTTACTCGTAGTTCTCTTAGTACTCGTGGGTGTATGCCATCCGGACCCGGAGATTTATCTATTTTAATCATATTTAGCCAGTTTCGCACCTCTTCTTGGGTTAGACTGGTGACCCTTAATAGTTTTCTTTGTCTCTCTGCATTTCACCTAGTATTTCATTTTCCACCATTTTCAAATGCCACTGAAAACACTGAAAACATAGGAGCTCCTATATCTGTGGCTTCAGGCAGCTGAAATGTTGTCACTTAAAGGGAACCATGTACCTGCTATCCCATATGAGAGCAGCATGATGTAGGGACAGAGGCCTCCACTTACTGGTTGCTTTAGTTTTGATAAAATACTGTTTTCTCCTGCAGATCTAGCAGTTCTCTAAATGCTAAGCTCTGTATAACTCCGCCCACACCACTGATTGACAGCTCTATGTGTACACTGTACACTGCCAATCTGTGCTGGGGATGAGGTTATACAAAGGTCATATATATGGAGGACTACATTGCAGCAGGTTTACTAGTCCTCTAGTGATCTCCTGCTAATAAAACAGTGATTTTATTAAAACTACAGCAAGCAGTCCAGTGAGTGATCCATCACTGAAGTTGGGTTCTCTGCTCTTACATTATGCTGCTATCAGATTAGGTGGCAAAAACCTAGTGACAGATTCCCTTTAACTCTAGTGTTTTACAGAGGATTTGCCGCCCTATCAGAAAAATTGGGCTCTGCATGCTATGATGATATATTAAAAAGTTGAAATACGCTTTAAGTTCTAAGAGTCGCCATGTACCTTTTTTTACTTTGACCTAAGGCATGTGTTTGAAGTAGATATCAAACATTTTGGGATAGGGCTGTGGGGTAAAAATGCATAAAGCAATAATTAGATTTCAAAGTTGTCATTTCCAGGAGAATGGTGGAGGACGAGTGAGCTGTGAGACCACAGAGTGTGATGTAAATGAAGACAGCTTGGAAGACGGTAAGTGCCTCAATGTTCATATTGGCAAAGTATTCAGGACATTTACTATGTTACATTGGCTAAATTTTTCTTTGAATTGAACCTACATCTGTCAATCTACCTTCTGCAAAAAAAGAGAAAACCTAAAAAAATGAACGTACCTGTTGTGGACTAACTTGAAGTATGTCTTAAAGGTGCAAGCCAGGTAAAACTAATACTTGATGCTATGCCTAGTGCATTGCCTAAGGGCAAGTAGCATGATATATGGATTTCTCTGGTGTTCATTGAATCACTGTATTGCAATCTCTTTTTCCAGGACTGGCATTAGAACCAGGGCCCTCTGGGCTTTTGAAGGCCCATGGCAATCTGAGTAGGCATTTTCTATGCTTCCTCTGTTGCCTGTTTGCACAAGGAAAGACTAGAAGCAATGGGATGAAACTGAATGGGAGGAGACACAGATTAGATATTAGAAAAAACTTTTTGACAGTTAGAGTGATCAATGAGTGGAACAGGCTGCCACGAGAAGTGGTGAGTTCTCCTTCAATAGAAGTCTTCAAACAGAGGCTGGACAGACATCTGCCTGGGATGATTTAGCGAATCCTGCTTTCAGCAGGGGGTTGGACCAGATGGCCCAGGAGGTCCCTTCCAACTCTACCATTCTATGATTCTAAAGGCCCATGTAAGGCTGCAGCCAGTCCTGCCCAACCAGTCAATATTTATTTTTTATTTATTCTGCTAATTCTAAACCACGCTTGCCAACTTCTTGAAATATATTTTCAGACAGAAATTGATTATGACAGAGCATCCACGACAAAGACATCTTTTCCAGGAGGTTCAGGAGGTCTTTCTTTTTTTCCTTCAGCTTCCAGGAGATTCTGATAGAGAGGCAGTTGGCTTTTCCTTTTGGAAAGTTTTATTTTAATTTGTCAAATGTTCACATGCCAATATGTCTTCACCTATGACCTGTTCATCGGTGAGAAATGAGGAACATTATGTAACAGCAACTTGAGCCATTTGACTTGAAAGAATAGCTGACGTAAGATTGGAGTCAAATCTAAATGCCCACAGGGGCCGGTGAGTAGAAGATGATGTGTCTGTATGTAATACACTACATAACAAGGATTCACAGATAGTCTGATAAAAACTTAGCTATAGAATAAATGATTTCCTTTTTGGCCCATTCAGCTTTACTGTGGACATCTCGAGAGGAATTTACTAACCAAGAATCATTGTCTCAAATTTATGAGTGTTTTCACCAGTTTTCTCAAAAGTTGTGTAGAAAGTTAGCAAATTTTGGTGTTTTTAAACCAGTCCCGGCCAGTTACTCCAAAATAGGTGTAGCATGGAAGGCACGAGGCGTGGTTAAGCATTCATGAAAATTTATGCCACTTTAGTGGTGTAAATTTTGCCAGAAATGTTCTCATTCCCTGACTGGAGGAACATTTCTGGTTGTGGTACATGCCAGTTGTAAGGTGCACCTAATTAATTATATCACATGTGCCCCTTAATGAGCTGGGCACAACTGCTGTTGATCTTTAAGACTGGTGCTCAACAGCGGTGTTAATGAATCAGTCCCATTATACCATTTAAGAGCTTTACACATTTATTCCATTTAAAGGGAACCTGTCACCTCGTTTTGCGGCTATAAGATGCGACCACTGCCTTTTGGGGCTATATCTATAACATTCTATAATGCTGTAGATAAGCCCCCAGTCTGACCTGAAAGAAAAGAAAAACAAGTTTTATTATACTCACCTGGGGGCGGTCCGGCCCGATGGGTGTCGCAGGTCTGGGGCATCCCTTCTTCATGTGTCATCCTGCTTGCCCTCAACAGGGCGTACTGATCTGCCCTGTTGAGGGCAGAGCACAGTACTGCAGTGCGCAGGCGTCGGGAAAGGTCAGAGAGCTCCAGCGCCTGCGCACTGCAGGCAAATGATGTGAGGGGCATATGATCAGAACTGGTGCAAAGGGGTCTAACCCATATCCGCCAGTCAGACTCCAGCTCTCATTTAGGCTCTCATTCTACAAATGGACAACTGCTCCGCTTCTTCATTGCATGGGTTTTGATAGTCCTCCAGGGGATTTTATTTCTCTCGTTCACACCTGTCCTTCAGACTATGTTTCGTTTTCTGATTTTTCACAATGTGAGAACTCACACTTAAGAATGAATGTGTCTAATCAGTGTAGTTATGACAGGTGTGATTAAGTATTGTTATACAATGAGTTAGACCAGCTGACCAAGATAAGAAAAAAAAGTTTTTTTTACTCCAAAACAGCTCCACACCAATCAACAGGTTGCATGTGGTATTGCAGTTTAGTGCATTTTGCTTCAATGTATCTGTAATATAATATCAGACACAACCATTGACAGGAGTAGTGCTATTTCTGCAGTCATGTTTTTCTAATCCTCTACAACCCCTTTAACATTCCTCTGCACTCTTTCATTTATGACCCACATGTCCATCCTGTTTTTTCACCTGTACTGGGAGCGGCAGGGGAATTTGTCATTTTGTGGTGGTTATTAAGATGTCTCAATGAGATGAGTCACTGGTGCCGTCCATCACTTTTAGTATTATTTTTATTATTACATTATTGTATACTGACAATCTTCTTTTAATGACTAAATATATAGCTGCATGTTAAAGATATATTGCAGATCTTACAGCACCACAGACAGAATGGAGCTGAGAATGGGCTTCTAAGCAAAGTATAATCTAAAGGGAGTCTCAGCCCAAACTGACAGTGTAACCAAACCACCCATAGTCATGTAGGGCAGCGGTTCCCCAACTCCAGTCCTCAAGGCCCACCAACAGGTCATGTTTTCAGGATTTCCTTAGTATTGCCCAGGTGATAATTGCATCACCTGTACAATACAAGGGAAAACCTGAAAACATGACCTGTTGGTGGGCCTTGAGGACTGGAGTTGGGGAACCCTGATGTAGGGGATCTCGCTCGGAGCCTACTACCTAACACCAAAACATTGTTTTTCATTCGTTCCCCAGTAATTATCTCTACTTTAGTGTTGTAATCGCTGCCTCTTCTCTGCAGGAACTAAAGTTTAATCAAATATATATTAAATAAGCTGCTCGGTGCTCCATTAGTGTGGCCAAGGAGCTCAGCACAGCGGTTCGCTAACTGGTTGTGCGTCTTTCGTCTCCCTCACTGGTTATTGACAGTACTGGCTTGTATGGATCATGTACTGAATGCAGAGAAAGCACATGCAAGCCAGTGCTGTCAATCACCAGAGAGGGGGGCGATGACCTGCACAACTAGTAGGTGGAACGGTGCACTGAGCATCTTAGCTACACTCAGAGTGTACCAACCACCCTAATTAGCATAACTGATTAGACTTCAAGTTCTGCAAAATAGAAAGTAGGATTAACACATAGGCCCTGATTCATTAAGCCTGGCAATTTTCACAGTGGGGGAATCAGATGCTCCTGATTCATTAAGAGGTGCATGCCTCTTAAAGGGGTTGTCCACTACTAGGACAACCCCTTCTCACTCTGAATGTTTGTCCCCGTTAAAATAAAAAACACTTACACTCACCTCCCGTGCCAGAGCCGTTTCAGTGGTGTCGGCACTCATGTTCCCAGGAATCACATGAGATTGTAATGTCATGTAAGTCCTGCACCTAATCAGCGCTGATGTCACTGTCCCAATTAATTTCAATTAAATTTGTCAATTTTGCTAATAAGCAAAATTTATTCTGGGGTGGGGGTAAGATTTGTAGCATGGCAAACTGAGGTGCACACCACCTGTCACATGCTTCTGATGAAGGGGTTGCCCTCTTCTCACACAGGTTTGCCTATGTTAAAATAAAAATATTTACACTCACCCCAAGATCACTGTGGCTGAGCTCCAGAGATGCAGTAGGGAGATGGGAGAAAGTTCCACAAAGTCAACTATCACTGCAACCCAGTCAGGCCTTTATGGCAGAGTGGCACGACGGAAGCCTCTACTCAGTGCCAGACATATTAATGTTCGCTTAGAGATGGCTAAAAAACACATGAAGGACTCCCAGACTATAAGAAATAAGATTCTCTGGTCTGATGAGACGAAGATAGAACTTTTTGGTGATAATTCTAAGCGGTATGTGTGGAGAAAACCAGGCACTGCTCATCACCTGCCCAATACAATGCCAACAGTGAAACGTGGTGGCAGCATCATGCTATGGGGGTGTTTTTCAGCTGCAGGGTCAGGACGACTGGTTGCCATTGAAGGAAACATGAATGCAGCCAAATACAGAGATATCCTGGATGAAAATCTCTTACATGTGCAAAAGAAAAAGAAAATTCAGGCAATAAGCCCTAGTCAGCTCACTAACCGCCACTGGAGCACGGAACCTCGTCCAGACTTGATGTAAAGCAGCAGAGAAGAAAAATGGGCGTTCCAGCTCCTAAAATGAATTCTTTATTGAATAAACATTAAAGCATGATGCAGGATCGAAACACATTGCTGGTTGTGTAGTGACTGTGAGCACATCCACCATAATATGAGGACATTGCCAAGCATCATGTTTTAATGTTTATACAATAAAGAATTAATTTTAGGAGCTGGAACGCCCATTTTTCTTCTATGAAAACCTCTTCCAGAGTGCTCTGGACCTCAGACTTGGCCGAAGGTTCACCTTCCAACAAGATAATGACGCTAAGCACACAGCTAAAATAACAAAGGAGTGGCTCCAGAACAATTCTGTGACCATTCTTGACTGGCCCAGCCAGAGCCCTGACCTAAACCCAATTGATCATCTCTGGAGAGACCTGAAAATGGCTGTCCACCAATGTTCACCTTCCAACCTGACGGAACTGGAGAGGATCTGCAAGGATGAATGGCAGAAGATCCCCAAATCCAGATGTGAAAAACTTGTTGCATCATTCCCAAGAAGACTCATGACTGTACTAGCTCAAAAGGGTGCTTCTACTCAATACTGAGCAAAGGGTCTGCATACTTATGACCATGTGATGTGTTCAGTTTTTCTTTTTTTAATTTACAAAAATTTCTACATTTCTGTTTTTTCAGTCAAGATGGGGTGCAGAGTGTACATTAATGAGAAAAAAAATGAACTTTTTTGAATGTCTGCAATGAAACAAAGAGTGAAAAATTTAAATGGTTCTGAATACTTTCGTACCCACTGTAGCTGCATCAGGTATGCTTGAGATAAAAATACATCAAATACCTGGACTAGCTATTGGTTTGTGGCATGTGACAAATATGGCTAATGGTGGGTTTATGCTGTCCGACGTGCAGCGTTAAACACCGCTGATTGGCTACATGTTTGACAATCGGTGGTCATTTATTAGCCTGTTTAGACAGGCCAACCTGTTTCCCATGCTCACAGAATGATCTGTAATAAATCAATCTGTGCACATCGACTGTCATTGTTCTCGGCAGTAGGTGTACTCTTTAAACAGAGCGATGTGCTCGGCTCCCACGAATGATAATTTATAAGCAAGCTTAAAGTAATTTCAACTGACAAATAAGCATTATGTCGCGTGATTGGCAGCGTGTTACACTGCCTGATTATAAGAAACAATGAATGATCGTTTCCGATAATCGGCCAGTATAAATGCACCCTAAATCAAGAGAGTGATCCAAATCGTTTGGAGAAGAGATCATTGCCTTGCACAAGCAAGGGATGGAAAACGAAAAGATAGCAAAGCCATCACATTTTACTAGAGATGCAGTTAGAAGCAGAGTTTTGCAAGCTCAATGTTAAAGGAACACTGACTACACTACCTGAACATGGCACAAAAAATAAACTATCACCGGCTGCCACCAGAGACCATGAGAGGCCTGTGGTCAAAAAACAAATTTACAGCAAGATTTGATGGCAGCAGGCATTGAGATTTCAGTTTGTACATTCTACTAATCCCTGAGGGTGCTCCAAGATGTACACCTCCACTGACCCAAAAGCACAAAAAAGTCTGCTCCAATATGTTAGAAACCAAATATATAAGAAACAGACATTTTGGGATTCTGTTTTTCAGCGTTCTGTTTGGAGGAGGCTTAGTGATGCCCTGGGGCTGCTTTGCTTCCAATGGAGACCTCGTGGACTTTGCATGTGAAGGCCAAGATAGATTCAATCAAGTATCAGTAATTCCAAGGCGGAAAACATGCCTTCTGATCGAAATCTGAAGCTTGGTCACCATTGGACCTTTGAACAGGATGATTCCAAGCATATCTCACAGTCCACCTAGCCTTATCCAAAGAAGTCTTGTAAGATGCTTGAGTTGCCATCACAGTCACCTGACTTGAACTCCATAGAAAATCTTTGGGATTTATAGAACGCAGTTCAAACTCAAGAAAACTCGTGATCTAGAGGACGTTACTCATGAGGAATGAGCTACTACAACTCCTCAGGAATGCTGCCAGTAGCTGGTGTCTGGCCACTTATCACATCTGCAGCAGGTCATAACAGCCAGAGATGTTCTACGAAGTGCTAAAGATGCTTGTCTTGAAGGAGTTGAATAATTCTGAGACTGCAGTAGTTATTAAAAGTTGCATTTTCTATTGAATTTGGAGAAAACACTTGGGATATTAGTTGCGTTGAGCTATTTAAATTATTATTATTGGTCTATTACAAAAATAAAAGCCGAAACTTTGCACATTTTGCTAATAAACCTAATTTGCAATGGGGATATGGCGACTGTATGATACAGATGCTGTATAAGTCATTCCACTTGATTTAGGATATTCTGGACATCCCTTCTGGTACTTTTAAAAGCTGATGCCATCCCTCACTCAACCTGTACCCTCCCATCGCTTCACGAAGTGTGCAGCTCAGCTACTAATTCCCTCCCAAGCAACAGACACAGGAGGGAAGGTTTATACGTGGGCATTGGAGCCAGTCCAAGAGTTCACCGAGCTGCTAAGCAGGGGATGCACAGTATGGACACACATGACATCGACCTCCTTAATGCCTCTATTTGTGCGCTGCAGAGATTGTATACGATTATTACACGTGCAGCAGAAAAGATAGCGTCTAAGTACGTAGCAACATGTGCCTGCCCAGACACCGGGCTGTGACGGCTCATCTTCTGCCTATACTAACCCTGACAGCCGTCCACTTTACACAGAGGCACCTGGTCGGGCTACTCAATAAGATGCCTCTGATTCATATTTCAAGAGGGCGGGAAAAGTGTTTCCAGGTGATGTCACCTGGGAGGAGTGCCCATGTAAATCAAGACAGGTAGATAAAGAGAGGAGGATAAACAGGAATTGCCAGTTCTCCGGTCGGTGAAGAGCCCCCCCCCGCCGCCCCCCTGGATCTCTGTACTGGTCATTGGTACAGGTAGGAAATTGTCACTTCTTATTATTACTAATAAGACCCCTCGGATAAAGGAACAGGGGCAGCGGCGTGACTTAATATGTGATTTGTGTGTGTACGTGTGTTATCAGCAGGAGTGCTACAGGAGCAGAACTGGATGTATACAGGCTCCGGGAGGGAGAAGCACAATATACAAAGCCTCTATGTATAGTCCGCGTTCACTGTGGAATGGGATAAGAATGTGCACAGCTGCTGTGGAACTACAAGCCCAAGCAACATCTAGTTAAAGTTTTCAGCCCTAGTTTATAGCATACAGGTTAGCTATCTTGGAGCGTCGGCAGAGTCCAGACAGGTATGGGTTAACAGCTGGATGCGCAGTCCTTAAAGGTCTCGGCTTGTGACATACAGTATATAGGATAATTGATCTGGAGTACCTGTAATCATCCTGTACATACAAGACAAGGTATTCCGCAGTGTATAGCGGCACATACCGCGCCATCGCTGTGCTGAATGGCATTGTACTGCGGCAGTGCCGGTGCTGGCATCTCATTTCTTTAACCTCAGGGGCATTTTGTGTTACCGTTTTAATCCCAGGTGATTTCTTACTTTACTTCTTTGCGCTGATTCTTTTAATCTCCTGAGGTTAATGCCGCCTGCCTTGCTGCTCCCTTCCCCTGGCTTGCAGGTTCTGTGGCTGCAGATAAGGCTGATCCTATATTTCCCGGGCTCTATCGCAATGTCGGCATTAGTGCCCTGATACATTGTGGAATGTGCTGGCACTTAACACGAAATTTTGCAACATGTACAAGTATATAGTGCATTTAATGTGTACATTCCCGGAGCAGACTTGATATACTTAACATTGCTTTTTGTGGCCTGAAGAGAAGCAATGTTACTGGGAGCTGGTGAGCTGCTGACCTCATAAGTGGAGCCTTCGATGGCTGATAGATAAGCAAGTTCTTGGGCTTGCACCGGTTTTAGGTTGTTGCTAATAATACTTAACCGGATCTACATATAGTTACATAGGTTGAAAAAAGACCTTGGTCCATCAAGTTCATCCTTTCTCCACCAATTGTTAATTTTGTCACTAAATTATCTATAACTCGCAATGTTATGTGTGTTTAGAAACTTATCCAGCCCTTTTTTTAAAACCTGTTATAGTGTCTGCCATTACTACATCTTGTGGTTGGTCATTCTACGTTCTGACTGCTCGAACTGTAAAGAACCCTTTCCTATTTGGCTGCCAGAATCGTCTTTCTTCCACCTGTAATGAGTGCCCCCTGGTCCTTAGTATGGTCTTTGGAAGGAATAAGTCATGCACCAGTCCTCTGTACTGACCAAGCATATATTATACATATAAATGTGATCCTCTCTGAGGCGTCTTTTTTCTAAGCTAATCAAGCCCAACTTTTCCAACCTCTCATCATATTAGAGGTCTCCCATCCCCTGTAATAATCTAGTTGTCTGCCTTTCAACTGATTCTAACTTCTGAAAGTCGTTTTTAAAATGTTGTGCCCAAAACTGGATCCCATATTCTAGATGTGGCATCACCAGTGATTTATAGAGGGGTAACAATACGTTGGGATCGCAGGATTTTATCTCTTTTTATACACTCTATATGTTTAAGATGTTTCATGTCACAGTTAAGAATGAGGCTATGTTCACACTTTGCGTTTTTGCTGCGTTTTTTTTTTTTTTTTTGCAGGAAAAAACCTGCTCTTTTGGCAATAAAGAAGCTGCCTCCAAAAAGCTGGTTTTGCTTCATTTTTACTGCTTTATTGCTTCCGTTTTGCTGTTTCTTGTGTATGGTGATAATGTTTAGTGGGCCAAAGAAAAGGCCTGATTTAACTTCTGTAGGCACCAAAAGCCCAGCAAAAAATGATACCTGTGTTTTTGCACTAACCCATCGTTTCCTATGGGTGCAAAAAACATTGAAAATACGCTGAAAGAAGTGACATGCTGCAGTTTTCCAAATCAGAAAATAAGACCAATGTGTTTGCATGAAATTTCTGAAATCTCATAGACTTTTCTGGTACTGTAAAACGCAGCTTAAAATTTGCATTAAAAAAGCAGCAAAAAACGAAGTGTGTGAACATAGCCTGATAAGGTCTCATTTCTAAAGGTTTTATATAAAATGTGACTATGGAAAGGAAATAAGAATATTAATCCAAAGTATTTATCAATTCATCTTGTAATTTCACGGTCCCTGGTGGTCTGGCTTGTTGAAGGGGATAGTAAATTCCTTGGTGGTCCAAGATGGTAGAGAGGTTAACTTTACATTCAAAGGGTGATTTAGGGAGTTGAAGGATTAAATTGTAAATTTAGTTTGTTTCTAGGGAAGGAGGGTGGTTGTCCTCTGGCTCAGCCTTGAGTATTGGGGGATTTAGCAAAGACTTCCACAACCTAAACCTGACTAAACATTGCTCTGCTTCTAGATCGGGTAAGGGTATGTGCACGCGCTGCGGATTGGTCTGCGGATTTTACCGCACAGATTTTGCAAAATCCGCAGGTATCTGCGGTTTTGCCCTGCGGTTTATCACCTCTACAATGGAGGTGATGGCAAACCGCAGCGGAATCCGCAGAAATGAAGTGACATGTCAATTCTTTCTGCGGATTGGAAACCACAGCAAAAACCGCGCAGAAAATTCCGCACCGTCTGCACTGCGGTTTCCATTTTCCATAGGATATAATGCTACTGTACAACGCGGCTAATTCTGCTGCGGATCCGCAGGGCCAAAACCGCTGCGGATCCGCAGCAGAATCCGCAGCGTGTGCACACAGCCTTATAGGTGTTGACAAATCGTGATGGCAAGAGTTGGCACATAATTGGATAGAAAGTATAAAAATCAATACAGGGGTGCTTTACTGTAATGCTGCTGTGCCAGGCTCCTCATAGATATTTATATGATGATGTCATAGCTGGTGATGATGTCAGTGGTGATGCATCCTAGTGAAAAACCACACACCTAGAGGAAGACCTAAGTCAGTACTAGGTTCTAGAGGAGATCAGTGGCTGCCACTTTGGGAGACATCTCCATGGTCTTCTGAGGAAGGCATTTAAAGCTAATACACTGTATCATGGTGTCTGTGGCTGGTATTCTAGGGCTATTTGTGGGGGCTATTTCATTGAATATTTGGGGGCTATTTGAAGCTAATACACTTTTAGGACACCTGCAGCTAACCCAAAACTTGTAAGGGTTTATCCAATAAAAGAAAAACTAGAGGTAGCTGGGTCTATTTTTTCCTAATACTCCACGTTCTCTAGGCAGGGGGCAGGTTGGGGACCATTCATGGAGTTTTTGCACTGTGCACAGCTATGTGTTAATATAGACCTGATGCAATAAGATGTTCAATATAAATGGTCAGACGCAAGGGTGTGATTACTTCTGGCACTACCTGTGTTCTCAGTGCTGTAGGCGTGGGCAGGTATTGCTTATATAGCAAACAAAACCTTTGGTAAGTATTTTTATATTATTGTGACATGTGCTGTTTGTCGCCAGTGATATCTCGCGTATTGGAACTTGGTAATTTCTATTATTTTTCCGTGAAAATGTTGGGAGACAACCACCCTTGATGCTTTGTTGGGAGCGGAGCCGATTTTAGAGGGTAGAAAATTGGGCACTTGCTGAGGACTTGTATTTTCTAGGAGTCCTCGGGACTGCCCCCCCAGCAACTTACAGAGTGGGGGAGAAGGAGCTATTCCCGATTGTTTTGCCACTAGTCTGTAGAGCACTTATTTATACCGATTGGTTTGCCCAACAATAGAGACAATGGTGTAGCTGTCGGCGGTATGATACGGATATTTTATGAGAGTATTAATAAGACATGGTTTGGCAACACGATTTGGACAGTCAATGATTTTATTTGTGCAGTATTGTGTTGTGTGATCAATATATGGCATGATAGAACTATATTGTGGTTTTATATGGGTACAAAATAGAAGTACAGTATTATGAAGGCATTGTATGGCAGTATTATTTTAGAAATAGTTGTTAAACTGTCACAAAATTTTCCCAACTCCATTTCCTTCCCCTTTTAAAAAATGTTTTCAACCCTGTAGTGGGTGGATCCTAATGATCTCCTTCCCCATTTTAGACTGTAAGGCTGCGTTCACACGTCGCTTTTTTTTTTGTTTTCGCTGCGTTTTTTAACGCGCGATTTTACAGCGAAAACGCAAAAAAAACAGCATCCCATGCAATCCTATGGGATTCCGCAATGCTGTGCTAACGCTGCAGATTATCCCGTGGCGGAATCGCATCACGGAAAAATACTCAGCATGCTCATTATTTTGCGGAATCGCGGTGATCCCACACCCATAGGAATGCATCGTTCCGCTTACTTCCCGCATGTGGCTGTGCCCACCATGCAAAAAGTAAGCAGAACATTTGCGGATGGTACCCACAGTCCGGAGGAGAGGAGAATATCCTCCGGGCTGTGGGTACCATATCCCTGTAAAAAATAGAATAAAAAATGGTGTTATATTCACCTTCCGGCATCCCGCGCAGCCTTCCCGGGCCTCAGTGATGCTCTCGTTCCCAGTAATGCCTTGCGAGACCTTTGATTACGTCGCAGTCTCGCGATAATGTAGCGGTCCCTAATCCTCGCGAGACCGCTACATTATCGCGACGTCATCAAAGGACACGCAAGGCTTTACTGGAAATGGGAGCATTGCTGAGGCCCGGGAAGGCTGTGCAGGATGCCGGAAGGTGAATATAACACCATTTTTTATTCTATTTTTTACAGGGATATGGTACCCACAGCCCGGAGGACAGTGGGTACCATATATATAACCTGATTTTTTTATATTATTTTTAACATTATATCTTTTACTATTGATGCCGCATAGGCAGCCTCAATAGTAAAAAGTTGGTCACACTCGTCAAACACTATGTTTGTCAAGTGTGACCAACCTGTCAATCAGTTCTCCAAGCGATGCTACAGATCGCTTGGAAAAAGCTAGCATTCTGCATGCTAATTACGCTTGCAAATCGCTAGTTTTTCCGCAGGAAAATCGCGGTAATTTAAAATGCGATTTTTCCCGCGGAATGGAATTCCGAAATTCTCGCGGTAACTTTCGCTAGAGTTCCGCTACGTGTGCACATAGCCTAAATATCACAGTGCTTCACTAGGTTGTGTATGTTGTTTTTTTCCACTTGAAAAAGACTCCGGTTTGGCATTGAAATGCAAAGTGCTAATAAAAACCTTCAATTCTATCACATCAAGAGAATTTCATTGCAGCAGCGCAGCCTATTTGAATGTTTTATCAACATTGGCTAAAGTGATGCAAAAAAGCATTTGAAAAATGGGGGTCGTACTTGATTTGTTGTCCAGGGTCCCATTTTCTAAACAACCAGCTCTGGTTGGGAAAGATGGCTGGACGCATCCAGAGATAACTTTTCTCTACCAATGGATCCCATACTATCTTTTGTTTCCTTACTATCATATTGCTAAATTATCAGACTCTTCCAAAGTGGAAAACTACAAAGAAAAAGTTCCCACAAGGTTACAGTCTTAAAATAGGAGTCTGCAAATACGTAGAATAATAAGCATTTCTGCCTTACATACAGCGTGTCTGGTAGACACGCTATGCATGTTTTGCTGTATCACAGCTGCTTTTCGATGACAACTGTAAGGGCAGAGTCACTCTGGTGTATTTCTCCTGCGATAATCGCATCGTACTGAACGGACTTGCCGGCACCTCTCCTGACCTGAGCATGACAGCGTGATGGATTACTATGCAGGTGTCAAGCTCAGGTCAGGAGAGCAGGCAGCCAGTGCGAGTTTTACAATCCGATTCTCGGACGAAAAATACGGCAGTGTGTCTCTGCCCTAAAACTAGTTTTGGTTTTGTGATGTTCTATGGACACATAGATAATTGTATATATTACTAGGCAGGGCATGATTCAGCAGGTCACTCAGGAGGCTTCTATCTCATTGAAACCAATTGTTCCTGAAGAATCTAAAAGGGTTGTACAAGGTTAGAGAAGCCTTGAGGACTTGCCACCACGCATGTCCATTGGATGTGCAGCTTAGCTATATTGAAGTGATTTAGTCTGAGTTGCAATACCACATACAACCTGTGGACAGGTGTGTCACTGTTTTCTAAGGAAGTAGCACTGTTCTTTCATTCCTGGACAACTTGTTCAACTGTTTGTTTTTTTTTATCCGATTGAATACTTGTCCTTGAGTCCAGAGTTTGCTGTTCTAGCCATGTATTCAGATACCCCAGTCAAGCCAGATCAAAATTAATCCAAAACCAGCATCTTGGCCTCATTCTCTTCCAGTTCAACCCTAGTTACATATGGGAGTACTTTTTTTTTTTTTTTTTGTAATTTTAGTCCAGTTGATTATTCTTTTTTTCAAGCTTCTGAACAACCCATTTACCCAAGGTCTTGAATTTTTCATGAATATTTTAAGACATCTGCCACAGACATTACTCAAAATAAGGGTTCATTTAACGAAGTAGAACTGAACCCTGCGTCACAGT
This sequence comes from Dendrobates tinctorius, assembly GCF_039654945.1. Classification (NCBI taxonomy): domain Eukaryota; kingdom Metazoa; phylum Chordata; class Amphibia; order Anura; family Dendrobatidae; genus Dendrobates; species Dendrobates tinctorius. Next base: position 21,168,375 of record NW_027361700.1, read on the forward strand.
TGAGAAATGCACACTACTGAATTGAAAGGGCATGGGTCAATAGGTTCAGCTGCAATCCCTGATGTTTACAAAGTATAGTTACTGTAAGTTAGACACAGTGTGAAATGCCGTATCATTCTGTAACGTCATGGCATGAATCATTGGTGGAAAGTCCCATATTCCCCAGTGGTTCTATACTGTACTGGCTCCATATGAAACTCTGTTTAGTTGTCCGTATTGTGAACAGGTGCACAAGATGCGAAGAAAGGACCAGACTAGTGCACACTGCGATTTTTTTTTTTTTTTTTAATTTTTGTTTTGTTCTCACAGACTATTGGTTCTACGCAATGATATTATCAATGGGTGCCATGAAGTGCACCCTGTCCAAAAATACTGCCATCTGAATGAAGCTTAAGACACAGTTTAGAAGGGGTTGCTAAAGGCTCACTCTGTTGTAGACTATAAGGACGGCAGCACCATGGGACTAGTAAATCAAGGTACAAGAAGGCCAAGTGTGGCATTGTTTTAGAGGAAAACAGAATAAAGCTACGGTTCCAATTTTTGAGAGTCCCAAAGGAGGGTTCCAGATTGGAGAAACTCTTTAAGTCTTCCTGAGCTTCCATGCTAATTTTTTGCCCATTCTTCAGTGACAATTAAGCTGGTATTCTAATTGTGAAGTCATCACCAATCTTCACTTATCCACTTATGTCAAACTGATGGAGAGGAGATCCCAAATTTGTAGTATGGTGCCCATTATCTTTGGCACCGTTTAATATAGCACTCGAAGTTGTATCGCCTATTGCTCCTCCGCCGCACTGTACTCATATGGAATTTGAAACCCTTTAATTCTGGTTATCTGCCAGTTATTATCACCTATCCATTGGATAGGTGAAAACTCTATATCGGCTAAATATAATCTAACCAGATTGGTTGCTTTAGACATGCTGCCTGACAAATCAATAAAAAAGACTGATTATTAGATAATGTATCCAGACGACATATATTCACCACAGTGCATGGATCTGCTTACAACTATTGACAATATGACCACACATCATGACTGACAATGACACTACCAGCTCAGCATGAGCAATCTCTGCACTGAACTGCAGAATATGTTGGTGCTATTTTAGCAACAGATAAAAAAACAGAGCTCCCCTCCCACGCTGAATGGAGTACATGGTGTGTAAAAAATGTCTGCATACTCAAGTGTAAAAATGGAAAAACACAATAGTTTGTTAATTTGAAGCAAACATGCATGTGTTAAAAATAAAGAAAAACCCAACGTGATGCAATAATTGCAATTGTTCACAGTAGGATGTGATTCCGTGTGAAAGCCATATGTTTTAACTTTGATCTGGAAGGTCTTCTACAAATGTAGATCTGGTATGACTTCCTAGCCTTGGTGGCACACAACAGCTGAATAGCTAAAGTTTGCCATTTTTGTCCCTGTGGCCGGCGCAGGATGCTAAGAATGGTAATCCCATCTCTGTAAAACACCTATAGCTTGAACTAGACCGGCTTAATTACTAATGATGGAAAATGCACACGTTGACTACATCTTGTTACCAGTCTTCGGGCCAGTGAGCATGAAGGATTAATGAGGTTTATAAACTGGCCAACCATAGTACACCCCAATAAATGACCTATGCTACACTGATAGGTTCATATCTGCAAGACATTCATAGACATAGAAAATGTAAGACTGATGTAGCTTTGAACAAATGCGCCTCACTGGTTAAATGACACTTGGGGCTCCTTCAGACGTCCATTTTCCATGTATGAGCCCTTTTATAGTATGAGCTCAATTATAGTCCATTGGGCTTTTTACACATCCGTATATTTTTGTGGACTGGGTGGTCCACACAAAATCATGGAGACATATCTGATTTTGCAAGTCTATGGGTCCATGAAAAAAATCAGAATGTTGCTCGGATGCCATCCATGTGCTGTCCATTTTTCACAGACTGTTTGCTAGCAAAAGCTTGAGAAACTTCCATCAGTTCTTTTTGTCATACAAAAAAATGTGATTAAACTAATGATAAAAACTTGTTTTGTTTACATTCAGGAAGCCACCAATCTGGCGTCGAAATGCGTTGTTGAATAAAAAACTTTGTTTATACACTCCTGATCTCACCCTTTCTATGAGCACAGCATGCACATTGTGATAATCTCTGCTTTGCCAAACTATTATCTTTCTTTGCAATACTCTCCTCCAGTCGCGGGGCTGCGGCTGTGACACATAAGGCTTCTAAAATTGTTGTGTCCTTACACAACCCTTATAGGGGAGCGCTACCACCAACCTCACCTCCACCTTGCACATTAGAGTACTGCCCTATCTGTGTGAATTTCTCTTATTATTATTATTTATTATAGTGCCATTTATTCCATGGTGCTTTACAGGTGAGGAGGGGTATACTGTACATAATAAAAAAAACAAGTACAGTTACCTTGAACAATACAAGTCATGACTGGTACAGGAGGAGAGAGGACCCTGCCCGCGAGGGCTCACAATCTACAAGAGATGAGTCAGGATACAGTAGGTGAGGGTAGAGCTGGTCGTGTAGTGGATTGGTGATTACTGCAGGTTGCAGTCTTGTCGAAACAGGTCAGTCTTCAGGTTCCTTTTGAAGGTTTCCACGGTAGGCGGGAGTCTAATATGTTGTGGTAGACAGTTCCAGAGTAGGGGGATGCGCGGGAGAAATCTTGTATCCCGGGACATTATTATTGTCCACCAGAGGGGGCACAATGTGACACTATATGCTATAAATGTTGAATAGTACTTGCTCCAGTCAGACACTTATGGCATCCAAATAAACCTTCATAGAGGTATTCCCATCCCACCACAGACCCCATCATCAGCTCCTGAGCTACAATCCAGAATTGTTTTCTCATAACCATAGTCCATGCCCTCATCATCTCCCACCTTGACTACTGCAACCTCCTACTCTGTGGCCTCCCTCTAACACTCTCGCACCCCTTCAATCTGTTATAAACTCTGCTGCCCAACTAATCCTCCTGTCCCCCTGCTATTTCCAAGCCTCTCCCCTCTGTCAATCCCTGCACTGGCTCCCCATTACCCAAAGACTCCAGTTCAAAACCCTAACCATGGCATACAAAGCCATCCACAATCTGTGTCCTCCATACATCTGTGGCCTAGTCTCCTTGTACTTGCCTGCACGTAACCTCTGATCCTCAGAAGATCTCCTTCTTGACTCCACTCTTAGCTCCTCTTACCACAATCGGATACAAGATTTCTCCCGCGCATCCCCCCTACTCGAACGCTGTACCCCAACATATCAGACTCTCGCCTACCAGGGAAACCTTCAAAAAGAGCCTGAAGACCTACCTCTTCCGACAAGCCTACAACCTGCAGTAACCACCAAACCGCTGGATGACCAGCTCTACCCTCACCTACTGTATCCTCATCCATCCCTTGTAAATTGTGAGCCCTCTCAGGCAGGATCCTCTCTCCTCCTGTACCAGTCATGACTGTTTTTTATTATGTATACCCCTTCTCACATGTAAAGCGTCCCAAAAGAATTTCCCTAATAATAAAATCTGTCACGCTGACCAAACTGATAAAATCGGATCAAAGACACTGATGAAACTCGGACCGCTGTATTTTTTTGTGTACTAGAAGAATTACTGACATTTGAATGAACCCTTGTCTTCAGCTAAGATACAGTATAGTTAAGACCTTTAGTTTTTTGGTATGTGGACATATTGGCTAACCAGTGGTTGAAGATCTACACTTACATTACCTTGTAGTTGACAAGGCATTCTACTACGTGTAGTTCTACAACGACATGATGCAAGAAATATTGCTTAAGCATAGCCTAATTATTAACTCAGAACCTGTAGGTATGTCCAAACTACTGCACAAAAAGCTAATCATTGGCTCTGGTCGTTAGAACGGAAGTCAACTTTTTGTACTAATCTAAAACCTAGACATGATGTAAGACTCTTATCTGCAGAATAAAACAATAGCGGTCTCTGGGATATGCGGAACACAACAGCTATTGTAGGTGTAGATTTGGTTGGGGAAGAAGTGAGTCTCTCCAAAAGAAGCACTGCGCATATGTAGATCTTAGTGCCAGGCAAACTTGGGTAGGTGACATTAGCCAATGGAGGGGCATGACGATCAGCGGAAACATGATCCAAGCTTGCCAAGTGTAGGGTACACAGAAAATTCACTGTGATTCTTTCCCCCAAGGGCCTAGATACACCTGGAGTCAGCTATGGGCCAGTGGAATGGCAGGTATATAAACGTATCTCAAATCATCTTTGTGCTACTTGTTTTATTGGACTTGTAGTTGGGTTCTGCTCCAATCTAAGCTGACGTTCTCTTTATTGTGCTCCCAAAAAAAGCTGGCACGATGTCAGCGCTGTCTGCCAACATCTCTATGGCGATAAACTGGGAGCATACAGTAGTTATATATTAAAGGAAGCTAACAATGAGGGGGATTGTAGAATAGGCTGGTGATAAAACTGCAGATATACATAAATGACTGGGATTATATTCCTGAAATATGTTTATAATGGCATGCACTGTGCAGGTTTTTTTAACTCTTTCATTATGTATTCTCTCTTGTGGCTTCAAGGGTTATACCCATGTAGTGCATTTATGTCATATTCATAAGATATGACAAAAAATTAATGATAGATGTGGGTCCCATCTCTAGAATGGGGTCTCCGTCAATCGCCACTGTCAAAGGTGGCTGGCGTCCATGTGCTCCTCTCTTTATAGATTTGTATGGGAGTTTTGAAAAGGAGGCCTGCTTCATCAAGAAATGGACATACTCCTCTCTTGTCCTTTTTGGTTTTCTCCATACCTTCTGCATGGTGCACTACAAGTGTCTGTGTGGCTGGCCCCTTAAACAAGCATTATTCGTTGGCATATACAATACTACACCACCCCTTCACCCAATGGTGGATATGTGTGTGAGTGGTTGTTAGGCTGGTTTCACATTTGCGTTTTATCGCGCAGCGCCTTGTGCGCTATCGGTTGCATGCGCATTTGTCCCCTATATTTAAAATGGCGTGCGCAGTGTCTAGCGATTGCACGCAGGCCTCAGTGTTTCAGTGCGCTGCGCATTTTCCATGTCTGCGATCAGACGCGCCGGACGCTACATGTTGCATTTTTTGGTCCTCCCAACGACGTTAAAAATGCGCATGCGCGCGTCAGCGCACGCAATGCGAAAAAAAATAGTATTACAGTCTATTTGCGCGCTGACGTGCGCTGTATAGTGCGCATGTCAGTGCTTAGCGAGCGCGTGCGATTTCAGAGTAAACAATGTCTAGACACTGTCTAAATCCAACCCCTCAACAAGAAACATTGTTTGGGAGCATGGGAGATAAAAGAAGGGCTTTGTAGTGCCACCTCATCACTCTCCAGACATACTGCAAGAAGAAAAGACACCCACCCAGCTAGAGATCATATTTTGGATCACAGCAGCTTAATGTGAGTATAATTTTTCTGTGAGCCTGTGCTTTCAAATATATAATGTGTAGTAATTAGTGTTGAGCATTCCGATACCGCAAGTATCGGGTATCGGCCGATACTTGCTGTATCGGAATTCCGATACCGACTTCCGATATTTTTTCAATATCGGAATTCGGCATCGGAATCGGAAGTTCAGTTGATTGACGGCCTGACGTCATCATGATGCGCGGTGTGTGCGCATCATGATGCGCCGTCATTTCGGGCCTTCCGGGGGTCTCTGCCGGCCTGCCGGGGGGCTGTGCCGGCCTGCCGGGGGGCTGTGTGGACTGCCCGGGGTCTCTGCCGGCCTGCCGGGGGGCTGTGCCGGCCTGCCGGGGGGCTGTGCACCCTGTGGGGGTCTGTACCGGCCTGCCGGGGGGCTGTGCCGGCCTGCCGGGGGGCTGTGCTGATGTCCGGGGGTCTGTGCAAGCATCGTCCGATGGGACTACAAGTCCCATCGGGCGATGCCTGCTACCATGACAGTGATTGACACATTAGCCAATGATGGGACAGTAGTAGTCCCATCATCCGGCTAATGTGTTAAATGTTAAAAAAAAAAAAAAAAAAAAAAATACTACATACATACTACATGCTACATACATACTACATATATACTACATACATACTACATACATACTACATACATACTACATGCATGCTACATACATACTACATATATACTACATACATACTACATACATACTGCATGCTACATACATACTACATGCATGCTACATATATACTACATGCTACATACATACCACATACATACTACATGCATGCTACATATATACTACATGCATGCTACATACATACTACATATATACTACATGCATGCTACATACATACTACATGCTACATGCATGCTACATACATACTACATACATGCTACATATATACTACATACATACTACATATATACTACATGCATGCTACATATATACTACATGCATACTACATATATACTACATACATACTACATATATACTACATGCATGCTACATATATACTACATACATACTACATATATACTACATACATGCTACATATATACTACATACATACTACATATATACTACATACATGCTACATACATACTACATATATACTACATGCATGCTACATATATACTACATGCTACATACATACCACATACATACTACATACATGCTACATATATACTACATGCATGCTACATACATACTACATATATACTACATGCATGCTACATACATACTACATGCTACATGCATGCTACATACATACTACATACATACTACATGCTACATACATACCACATATATACTACATACATACAATACATTCATACAATACATACATAGACATACAGTACATATAACATAGAGTAACATACTTACCAATACTTGTCACATTGTTCCCCGAAGCCATTGTCTTTCCGGAATAAATATTAACATAACAAACCACAAAAATACTCACCCACGATCCGAAGCAGTCCACGAGTGTGTCCCACGACGATCTTGGGTAGAGAACTGCAGCATCAGATGATGCTGCCGTTCTCTACGGGCTGCAGGAATCCAATGACGGAAGGTAGGTATCCTTCCGCACTGTATTCCTCCGCCACTTAAAAAAAAAAAAGTCCCTAGTCTCACTTTATGCCATTGCTGTGTGGGAAATTCCCACACAGCAATGGCATAAAGTGAGACTAGGGACTTTTTTTTTTTTTAAGTGGCGGAGGAATACAGTGCGGAAGGATACCTACCTTCCGTCATTGGATTCCTGCAGCCCGTAGAGAACGGCAGCATCAGCTGATGCTGCAGTTCTCTACCCAAGATCGTCGTGGGACACACTCGTGGACTGCTTCGGATCGTGGGTGAGTATTTTTGTGGTTTGTTATGTTAATATTTATTCCGTAGACGACAATGGCTTCGGGGAACAATGTGACAAGTATTGGTAAGTATGTTACTCTATGTTATATGTACTGTATGTCTATGTATGTATTGTATGAATGTATTGTATGTATGTAGTATATATGTGGTATGTATGTAGCATGTAGTATGTATGTAGCATGCATGTAGCATGTAGTATGTATGTAGCATGCATGTAGTATATATGTAGTATGTATGTAGCATGCATGTAGTATATATGTAGCATGCATGTAGTATGTATGTGGTATGTATGTAGTATATATGTAGTATGTATGTAGTATATATGTAGCATGTATGTAGTATGTATGTAGCATGCATGTAGCATGTAGTATGTATGTAGCATGCATGTAGTATATATGTAGTATGTATGTAGCATATATGTAGCATGTATGTAGTATATATGTAGCATGCATGTAGCATGTAGTATGTATGTAGCATGCATGTAGTATATATGTAGTATGTATGTAGCATGCATGTAGTATATATGTAGCATGCATGTAGTATATATGTAGTATGTATGTAGTATATATGTAGCATGTATGTAGTATGTATGTAGCATGCATGTAGCATGTAGTATGTATGTAGCATGCATGTAGTATATATGTAGTATGTATGTAGCATGCATGTAGTATATATGTAGTATGTATCATGTAGTATGTATGTAGCATGCATGTAGTATATATGTAGCATGCATGTAGTATATATGTAGTATGTATGTTGCATGTAGTATGAATGTAGCATGTATGTAGTATGTAGTATGAATGTAGCATGTAATTTTTTTTTTTTTTTTTTTTTTACATTTAACACATTAGCCGGATGATGGGACTACTACTGTCCCATCATTGGCTAATGTGTCAATCACTGTCATGGTAGCAGGCATCGCCAGATGGGACTTGTAGTCCCATCGGACGATGCCTGCACAGACCCCCGGAGCCTGCACAGACCACCGGCAGGCCGGCACAGCCCCCCGGCAGGCCGGCACAGCCCCCCGGCAGGCCGGCACAGCCCCCCGGAGCCTGCACAGACCACCGGCAGGCCGGCACAGACCACCGGAGCCTGCACAGACCCCCTGGCAGGCCGGCACAGCCCCCCTGGCAGGCCGGCACAGCCCCCCGGCAGGCCGGCACAGCCCCCCGGCAGGCCGGCACAGCCCCCCGGAGCCTGCACAGACCACCGGCAGGCCGGCACAGACCACCGGAGCCTGCACAGACCCCCTGGCAGGCCGGCACAGCCCCCCGAAAGGCCCGTACAGACCCCAGAGAGGCTGTACAAGGGCAGGAAAGGGTTTTTCTTATTCCGATACCGGAAGTCCCATAGACTTGAATGGGACTTCCGGTATCGGAATCGGCGATACCGATACTTTTTTTAAAGATCGGCCGATACCATCCGATACGATACTTTGAAGTATCGGATGGTATCGCTCAACTCTAGTAGTAATGTTTTATTTTTTTCTTTTGCTAGAATGTCTTCTGGATCCGAATACTCACCAGCAGCGGAAGAATTGACAGACGCAGAGCGTGAGGTGAGTAGTTTGCTGTCTTGTGAAGTATACCTGCCTGTCCAAATGTTTAATTATTTATTTTCTTTTACAGACTTCGGCATCGGACCAGCTAAGTGAGGGTGAGCAGCCGGAGCAGCGTACACAAAGCACGGCGGGAAGGAGACGCACGGTAGGAAAGTTTTTTCCTAATTTTTTATTTTTTAAAAAGTGTTTTGGATTCTGGTTTTTCTGTCCAGCTTTTCTCCCCTTTTTTTTTTCTTCTCCATCACCACTCTCCATAAATGCAAAGATTCTTAATGTATTTCTTTTCTATGTTCCACAACGGGATGCGGACTTCTATCTAGACAATGAGCAACTCATCAGCCTTGTCCAGGAGCGTGTCCCGTTGTGGGACAGCCGTGACCAGCAGTACAAGGACATTGTGGTGACCCGGCGGCTATGGAATGAAGTGGCTGCAGCATTGATGGACGGCTGGGACAGCGCCTCTGCAACTGTCAAAAAGGCGTTCAGTGGGTTTACTGCAAGAGATCTGCTTGCAGTAAACATACGTGTCCTCAGGTTCAATAGTGTACGCATTGTGTATTGAATGCTGTCTCTTTTTATGGTTCACTCTTGATCCTGATGATACATGTGGGTTTACTGCAAGAGATCTGCTTGCAGTAAACACACATGTGTCCTCAGGTTCAGTAGTGTACGCATTGTGTACTGAAAGCTGTGTCTTTTTTAAGGTTCACTCTTGATCCTGATGATACATGTGTTTTTAGTGCAAGAGATCTGCTTGCAGTAAACACACATGTGTCCTCAGGTTCAATACTGAATGCATTTTTATTTCAATTATTGGTGATTCAGCATTGATGACAACTCAGGTGTGTGTGGTAATACAGATACCATCATTGTGTTTGTCCAACCTAAATTTGTTTTTCTTTTCCATTGTTTCAACAGTGAACAAAGTCCGCACACGTTGGCGCTCGATGAAGGACCGTTTCAACACTGATGTTTGTGCTGAGGGACAGGTTTGCAGTGGCTCTTCTGCAAGGACAAGAACCAAGTATCGGTATCATCGCGCCTTGGAATTCTTACGACCAGTACTTGCCACCAGAGCGTAAGTAATTTTTTTTTTTTTTTTTTTTAGCTTATTAACTCTAATTTATATTCCACAGCTGATCCGTCTTGTTAATGCTGAATACTAATGTTCACCTTTTTTTTTCACAGCACCTGGAGCGGCACCCTGCAACCTATCCCGGGAGCGGTTCTTCATCGATCGACCTCGGACCCGTCCCAGCCATCCGACAGCCAGGAAGCAAGTTGCAGGTCAGCAACACAGACAGCTGGTGGCCAGGAAGCTGGTCAATCAGGTGTTACCCTGTCCCAGGTCTCTGCCACTGGTTATGCGGGCACTACCCGCCAGCGGCAGAGGGCCTCAGATAGGCCTGTCTTGCCTGAGTTCATGTACTTGAGCGAGGCCTTTCATGCCAGTCTCAAGACGCTGTCTGAAAGAGTGGAAAGTGGATTTTCTCTAATGGAACGTGGTTTTAACTACATGGAACACCTCTTCCACTCTTCCGCACAGCGCCTTGACCGGCTGGAGGCTGACCTCAATAGACTATCGCACCATTTCTTTAGTAAAATTGAACGGGGCATGGTTAGTCCTGAGCAACAGCTGACTGTCTTACACGCCTGCAACACTGCTTACTTGCAGGCTATGCAGGAGAATCAGTACGTGCAGCAGTCAGTATTGTCATTCCCACCTGTGCCACCGACTCGCTTCACCACAGTACCGACTTCTGCTGCATATCACTGCACAGCCACCTGCATTCCTAGCCAAGCTGGGCACCACTACACCACACCAATGTCGAGTGCTGCTGGACACTCCACCCCCGCCGCCACCACCATGTCATGCGCTGCTCCTGTCTGCAGCACCAGTACTGCCACCGTTACCACATCTTGGCGCACCTCCAGCGCTACATCTCGTTGGGCCACCACCTGTTTGCACAGAAAGAACATCTCCGGATCAGACCACCGCCACTTCTCCAATGCATGAGAGCACCACCACAACTCCGCACCATACAAGGAGCACCCCAATGACCACTCTTCAGAGGACCACCACCACATCTCCTCATAGGAGCACCGCCACCACTACTCTGCAGAGGATCACCGCCAACACTTCGCCTCCTCATGGCACCTCCAAAACTCAACATCAGAGTAGCACCGCCACCACTTCACCAGATCAGAGCACCGCCCACACTTCTCCCACCAGAAGCACCGGGCGTAATTCACCTTCCATGAGCACCGTCACCACCATTTCACCTACAAGGAGCACCGCCAGCACCACCACCGAGCACCCTAGGGGAGACCCTCATTCTGTTTTTTATTCACATCGTCCACGGACCAGCAGCTCTAGGCGGTCAAGCCATGGAAGGCGGTCACATGGTGGTAGTCGGTCCAGGCAGGTGACTCCTGCCCCAAAGAAGAAAAAACAAAAGACTTTGTTACTCAATCCCCCCTCTCCTTCCAATGTTTCACAACCTTCCTCCTTTATCATGCCTGACCTCCCTTCCCCCAGTAATTTAGTAGCACCTTCACCTAGAACCCCTTCCTCAGTTTCCAGCCGTTCATCCTCTCTCCACACCCCCAAAGTATCCAACACTTCTCCCAAACGTCCTTCAAAGTGAAAATAATTTTATTAAAAAAAAAATAAACATTGAATATTTTGTGTTCAAATAATGTTTGGTTAATGTGTCTTTCGCTGCCTACACACACTGCGCCGTACACACTGCGCCGTACACTTTTCTTTTTTGTGTACACTCCAGAAATGACACGTTTCGTGTGTCAATTTTGGAGATATGTATCTGCAAACAAGAAAAACTCAATATACGTTCATTTTTTACATGGCCTCATTGTCTTTGCTCAGGTAACGCAATAGATGATGGTGTTGATTGCAAGGACTATCTATTGTTACCTTGATGAGTATCCTTATCAGTTAATCTACTATGGTGTTTTGTAACATCATTTTACTGTTTGGAATACAATCCAAGGTTATTATAGATAGAACTTTTAAATCAGGGTTCCCCAACTCCAGTCCTCAAGGCCCACCAACAGATCATGTTTTCAGGATTTCCTTAGTATTGCTCACGTGATAATTGCATCACCTGTGCAATACAAAGGGAATCCTGAAAACATGATCTGTTGGTGTACCTTGAGGACTGGAGTTGGTGAACCAAGTTATAAACAACCTCATACTCTACTTAATGTGTGTTTACATAGTGAGGAGATCATGTTGAAAATACACGTCATATGGTCATGAACCTGGCGTTGTATCATACTTTGAAGAAAAAACCATACAGGTATAAACACAGGTGTTTTATTAACATACACAACACATAAAAATTAGGTTACACCATTTGCTCTTGCCAGGCCACCCGTCCAACATCAGAGGTGAAGTAGGTCGCAAATTGGTCCCTCATTTGCCGAACTTCAACAGATGACCATAGAGGGTGCTGATTAAATTCTGGCAAGGGGTTAGGAGAGGAATCATCTAGTTCAAAACTAGGGTGCTCTCTATCCATCACAAAATTGTGTAGAACAACACAGGCCTTCACCACCTCATCCACAGTTTCTAGTTTAAGATTAATGGCTGTGTGTCATGGTGTATTCAGGATTTGGATCAGATGGTGCAGGGGTTAATAGGGAGAGCCTCTCTATGACGCCGGGGAGGGTTTTTATAGCTTCAGGTGAGCACCCCTCCCTGTCGGTTATACTCCTAACCTGAGTGTGCTCGACCCTGCATCGCTAGTGCCTCTCGCCTGTTCCTGTACGATGATTGGTGTATGATCTGTTTTGGACTTGGTTTACGTCTCCCGGTTTCTGATTTGGTACTGTTCTGCTCGACCAGTGTATGACCCTCTAAGTTGGGGGCTCACCCAGGTATTGCGGCCACATGTGAGGCAGTGAAAAGAGTGTTTTGGTGGCCATCTATGTCTATAGAAATTAAGGAATATGTCACAGCCTGTGGGGTTTGCGCCCGTTCTAAGAGCTCTCATCTCCGGCCGGCCGGGGAATTGGTACCTTTACCAATTCCGAGAAGACCATGGACTCATCTGTCCATGGACCTCATCACCAATCTCCCTCCATCCCGGGGTAATACTGTGGTCTGGGTAATCGTGGATAGATTCTCAAAGATGGCACATTTCGCACCCATGGCCAAACTACCCTCAGCTGAGGTTCTTTCAAGACATTTTCTGTCTCAAATTATTCGTCTCCATGGGGTACCTACTAATATAGTGTCCGATAGGAGGACACAATTTGTAGCAAAATTTTGGCAAGCTTTTTGTAGGAAGTTGGGGATTTCTCTGTCTTTCTCCTCAGCATACCATCCGGAGAGCAATGGACAAACGGAGTGCACCAATCAGTCATTGGAACAAATCCTCCGGTGTTTGACTTCAACATTGCAAGATGACTGGTGCGACGCATTGCCCTTGGCGGAGTTCGCTTTTAATAATCGGATTAATCAATCTACTGGTAGGTCTCCTTTTTCCATTAATCTGGGATTAAATCCACATTTTGGTGAGTTTTCTCTTTTGGATTCAAACTGTCCGGGGGCCGAAGATTCGGTCAGACAGATTGGTGTTCTATGGGCTAAGGTTCGAGCAAGTATTGGGAAGGCGCAGGAAAAGTACAAACACTTTGCTGATAATAAGAGAGATCTGGGTCAGACCCTACATTGTGGGGATAAGGTATGGCTCTCGACTCGAAACATAACTTTAAAACTGCTGTCCGCAAAACTAGGTCCCAAATTCATTGGTAATTATGGAAGTGATTAACCCGGTGGCCTATCATTTGCTCCTTCCGTCTTCTTTGAAGTTGCATAATGTTTTTCATAGATCATTACTCAAACCCGTAGGCTCGGTAAGGGAAGAACCCACACCTTTACCGCCCCCTGTTTCGGTGGACGGCCATCTGGAATTTGAGGTACAAAACATTGTGCAATCTTGATGGGTTTGCGGTTCTCTGCAGTATCTCATCCATTGGAAGGGTATGGTCCAGAGGATCGATCATGGGTACCGGCCAAGTCTGTACACGCAGATCGTCTGGTTAGGGCATATCATCCGGGGAGACCTGGGGGTCCTGAGGCCCCCAGTTGAAGGAGGGGTACTGTCATGGTGTATTCAGGATTTGGATCAGATGGTGCAGGGGTTAATAGGGAGAGCCTCTCTATGACGCCGGGGAGGGTTTTTATAGCTTCTGGTGAGCATCCCTCCCTGTCGGTTATACTCCTAACTTGAGTGTGCTCGACCCTGCATCGCTAGTGCCTCTCGCCTGTTCTTGCATGTTGATTGGTGTATGATCTGTTTTGGACTTGGTTTACGTCTCCCGGTTTCTGATTTGGCACTGTTCTGCTCGACCCGTGTATGACCCTCTGCTTCCCCTGACTGCTCTCTATCATTCTGATTTTGTACTGCGCTGCCCAACCCGTGTCTGACCCTCTGCTTCACCCGACTATTCTCTGCCACTCTGATTCTGTATGGCGTTGCTAGATCTGTGTATGAACCCCTGCTTTGTTTGACTATCGCCTCTTCTCAGCCCCTGTGTGGCTTAGTCCCCTGACTATCACCGCTGCGTCCCGGTGGCTAAGCCCTGCCCCCGCCTCTGATGCGCAGTCACATGGTGGAAGGTCCTGCGGGCACTGAGCGTCTCTCCATCGCTCCTCCTCCCCCGCAGGTCCTGTGTCCGGACTTCTGATCGCAGATACAGCGCCTCTGCCCGTTCACCAGGAGTACCCTCCTCTGGAGTCTCAGCAACTTCGGGGCCCGCTGACGCTCGCCTTTCACGCTACTCCCGACAACAACCACTAGTGAGCGTGACACTGTGGAGAGAATTTGCCATCTGGATACTAGTATACCAAAGGCACACTCTACAGTTCTTCTAGCCCTGGTCAACCTGTAATTAAAAATTCTTTTAGTGTGGTCCAAGTCCCGGCTGGAGTATGGTTTGAGCAGGTGTTGGCACATCTGGAATGCCTCATCCCCAACCATTACAAAGGGCTGTGGCGGACCTTCGGTGTTGGGAAGAGGCCGTGGCATGGGGAAATTGAACTGGTTGCCATACAACCTCCGTCCCATGTCTGAGTTCTTAAAAGCTTGGGAGTCATTTCCATGCCCAAATGCACCAATGTCCACTGCAACAAACTTACAGTCTGCATCAGAAATGGCCATTAGTACTGTAGAGAAGTACTTTTTATAGTTGTAGTACTCTGATCCAGTTCTCTTGGGATTTATAATCCTGATGTGCTTCCCATCCACCGCACCGAAACAATTAGGGAAATTGCAGACTGTTCAGAATCTTTCTGCATTTTCAAGCCACTTTACCACGGTGGGCAGGGGCATAAATTCTGGACAGAGAATGTCCCACAAAGCCCGGCAGGTGTCTGCAACTATTCCAGACAAGGTGGATATTCCAAGACGGAACTGGAAGTGCAGAGAAGAGAGGGTCTCTCCAGTAGCCAGGAATCTGGGACACAAAGAAACAACGAGAATTTATATTTCTGTATAGGGATTTTTAACACCTTAAAAAAAACAAAAAAAAAAGGGCACACCAATAAATAAATATGCATCCTTTTCTTTACAAAAATGCCTCAAGCCAATGCAGCATACTTTTAGTACATGGCAGATCAAGAATTCTGCCATAATATACTACTACATCAAAGAACCAATACTATCATGCAGTCAGTGGTTACGTACCGTAATGTGACCAGGAGCCGTTCCTTGGGAGGAATCGCATGACGGAGCTGTGTGTCCTGTCTGCGGATGACATCTTGTACACGACGAAGTAAATACATGAAACAAAAATGGCGGATCCGTTTTTTTGCAAATCGGCGGATCTTGACTGATGGTGACAAACGGATGTGTGAAACAGGCCTTACTCACTCTTTTGCACCTGTGCCACCTCCACTTTTCATAATGGGAGCTCAATGCATCCTGCAGTACATTAGCATTGGCACCAGGTATTGGTAATTGTGGCGTTTTTTTACTATTAGGCCAAAGTCACACTTGCGCTCAGCTGCATAGAAAGACATGTGCCAGCGGCAGTGCCAGGTAGTGATTCGAGAGACTTGCGCGAGTTTCTCGCATCGCAGTTGCAAGTGTGACCCCGGCCTTATGCTTTTTCTATTTTGTCTTTTTAAGTAAATTCCATGCCTCCTGCCCCTTTGTCTTGCTGATCTATAGACAGTAGAAAAAATAGAAAACTGAAGGAATTAACTCTGGACATAAACATTAAATAAAAATTAACTGAGCCTGCCAATTTTGGTGAAATCTGCCAGCTTTCTAATGTATGTAGAGGCCTTTCCAAAAGCTTTGATCATAGGAAAAAAGAATCAGCATTTGAGATTTCAAGATGCTGAAGTGTCTGGCATTAGCTTATCACCATCTCCCCATAGAAATAAACATGCATGCTCAGCGAGGCATGCATGTTTATGGTAGCATCAGCAAGGAAAGCATTTGCACAAGCGCTACTTCATGCTTATGGCTAACATAACATGACTCAAGGATTAGCCTACATGGGGCTTATGTCTGTAACCTTGAAGACACATACGTCTGTCTACGAGCTGTATACCTGAAATGGTAAAATATTTCTAATCATGACAATCAAAAGAGAACATACCCTTTTAAAGAGGTTGTTAGCGTGGGTGGTCAGGAGCCGGAATCTCCAGGAGTGGACCCTCTGGACCGTGGCACTGAGGGGTCCCAGGCGAGCTGCCAGGTGGAACCGACTCCTATACAGGGACCGTTAGGAGCAGGCCCAGGGGTTCAAGTACCGCGGTAGCCGTTACCGAGGGGGCGGCTCCGAATGGACTGGAGTAGGAGTGCGGGACTGAAGCGTAGACTGTAAGGCTGGAATATGGAGAGATGGCTGGAGCGTAACACAGGAGACAGGACTGGAGTAGGACTGTAGGAGTGTGGATAGCTGGATGGAGCAGGAACACCGAAGGCAGGACTGGAGTAGGATGGAACAGGAACGCTGGTGCAGGACTGGAGTAGAACGGAACTGGGACACAGGAACAGGAACACAGGAACAGGATTGAAGTAGGACGGAGAATACTACAGGGAACACGGGAGACTGCGAGGCTGCTGCAAGAAACACCGCGGACGGAACCGAGAGGCTGCAGAGAGCACAGGAGGAAGCAGGGCCCAGAGGGCAAGGTAACACAACGATCAGGCGCCTCCCTCAGGGGGAAGCAACCTGATATAGCCCCGTCTGGTCTGCCCTGGTCCGAAGGTGCTTCCGGGTCAGGGCACAGCCGGAGCACAAGAAGCAGCAGGGAGGCGCTACCGCGGCCTATGGCGCATGCGCATTGCATGCAGAGATGGCATCGGCCGCGAGCCCATCAGAGGTGACCGCCATGGCCGTCGGGTGGAGTGAGGCTGCGGCGTGGGAGCGGAGGCCGGCCTCGGCATGGGAGCGGAGGCCAGGTGAGTATGACGGAGCGGTGTAACAGAGGTTTTCGAGAATTCTTCATTGATGACCTATCCTATTGGTGGGGATTGCACTCCACAAAAACTACTAATAAGCAGAACAAAGGGCACTTGTCTCCTAGAGAGGGGCCATTAATGTGAAATCCCACATCCACTAAGTGTGTTGCTAGCCTGACAAAAAAACAAAACAATAAAGCTGAGGTGCAAGAAAGCGGTGGTAGGACTCACTTATGTATTATGACAGATCATTGCAGTCATTACACATTATTCAAATAAGTCTTCTCACATTTGTAGCTTAAGCTCTTTTCTGAGAAATGGGGATTTTACTCAGATCAAAAAGCATTAATCAACAGCCTGTAAACCTGACATTTGATGAATGCGTCAGAAGACAACTTCTTATTTCTTAAGTCAGCAATCCTCTGTCGCTCTTAAGACGTACCCTAACTGGGAAATCCTTTTGCTGAAAAGGCATTTAGTGAAGAGTTTATATTGAATGATTTATTGTCCTAGGACATTATAGGATCTAGTGAGATCTGTAAGGCATATTCTACTGAAATTGTGCTAACAGACATCAATAGTGCAACTTACACATTTAAAGGGAAAATGGAAAATTGCAATATATTAGTATATCCAAAGTAATTGCCCATGTATTATTTCTATAGTTTTTCTAGTTACAGGAATATTGGCATTTTTCTGTATTGATTCATCGGCCATTTTTGCAAAAGTAACAACAGGAAGTCCAGCCAGATTTTGTGCTAATAGTAATACTATCATTTTGTTATTGATACAACAAACTAAATAACACGCATCGGGGTACCACCACCACTCAAGGTAATGTAGGGATACCTCCTTTATATATTTTTCTACTTTTTTTTTTATACTTTGGTCACCTTGATTTGTTACATTTAGGCTGCTTGCTCTACAGACTTTTCCTTGCTCACTGTTGTTTTCTGAGCCGTTTTTGCACGTAGCTTCTACCATTACACATTTCACTTCATGGGACCTTTATTCATATAATATGATTATTTGGGAGGTGTTTTTTCCTTGTGTTTAGGATTCCACATTGCATTTACTTCAGACTAATTTAAGCCAACTATATTTATTCAGTGAGATTTTTCCCACAAACTACTCATGTCTTGTATAAGCTTTTTTAATATTTATATGTAATTGGTCTGCTTTACCTTGAATGAGTGGCTTTTTTGCATATTTTGTCCCTACTTTGCACATTGTTTTTTTAATATAATTTTTATTATTGTTTCAATAAAATTTTGCAATTGTATATATTTTTTGGCATATAGCTTCTTTTTCTCACTTGATTCATGACTAAATAACGGTATGTCATATGGACTAGACATGAAACCCTTGCAAAATTACATTCCCAAGCAGCATTGGACTGGAGCACCTTGGGCCCACCAAAGAAAATCATTCTTGGGGCCCACTATGTAGCTACATAGAAATAAATACAAGACCACCAATTGTGCTGTAAAATGCGCTAATATCAGGGTATAATATAAGGTAGTAAACGTCTTATCTATGTAGCAGGGGTCGGGGTAGGCCCCCTCATAGAACATAATGTAGCCCCTTTATAGAACATAATGTAGCCGATACAGTTGAATGCGGCGCGCACTCGGGGGCGGCGCTGGCACCGGGTCCCCCTGACTTACGACCCCATAGCGGCCACATGGGCTGGGGGCCCTTGGGGAGCGGGGGCCCTGGTCTGCTGGCCCTGAAAGCGGGCAGTGTTAGCCGCAGCCTGCTGCAAACACTGTCCGCTAGTAAAGTGAAATGAATATTCACCCCTCTCGATGCCCATGGGGGCGTGGGGAACAGTGAATATTCATTTCTCATTAGCAGTGAGGACAGGCTTTAGCCACAGCAGCCGGCTCCTGCCACCTGTTAAATGCTGTTGCTCACCTGGCATCGGGGACCCCCATAGCAGCTGTGTGGTGTGCCACTATTGGTGACACACCACTGGCAGGGGGCCCCTGGAGCAGCTGAGGCGCTAGGCAACTGCTGGCCCTGTATTCCAGCAGGTGTCAGTGTCTGGGCCCACCAGAGAATCCTCCGGTTCTCCAGTGGGCCAGTCCGACCCTGTTCCCAAGTATGCAAAATTTCCAAATTTGCATGGGGGCTATTAGGGGAGATGATTGCTTACCCTTAATATTGGATAAAGGAAACTGTATATTTTACTTTCATTTACTGTACATTTTGTACATCTATGTTTTTGGGGGAAGCTTGAGTTATACCTACAGATTCAATTCAACTCTGCGGGTCATTGGAAACAGTCAACAAGTTTGTCATCAGATACCCCTAACAACTCATCTCTTATAATAAGACAGTTAAATTTTCCCTATGGCAGTCACAGTACATTTGGTGTACAAATGACCCTACATATCTTACAAATATCCAGATTACTCTCTCTGTGAACATTGACTCAACAAGGCGTGTTGGGAGATTTATGCTCTGAGGGTTACAGAATTTTTAATTCATTTTTGGATTAAGATATAGCCTGATCAGTACAAGATAAATTATGTAATGTACTCAATTGTAAATGTACAATATTTTTACTGTAAAATTGGATTCAGAGATGAGCACAGACACTCTTTGATTCTCATTTTCTTACTAGTAGGGACACTTTGTACTGTTATTTCCCTGAGTATGAATGTTGTTTTCTAGGGTTTTGGAATGGGAACTATGACACAGAAGCACAGATGTTGGGAGAACACTGTTCTGCCAGTCTGATAACAACCACTTTAGATGGTTTGTTTAACCTTTTTAGCTGCGAGCCTGCAGCAGTAATGTACTTCTAGTTATACAAAACCCCTATGTCCTGTCTAGATGTTAGATATAAGATAAGTATAATGACAGGTGAAATATCTCATTTGTAACATTACCCATAAAGACAACCATTAAGACCAAACTTTATTAAGGTTCTAAGGCCCTAATTGAATAAATTAAAGGGATTTTTCTCTATTCAGACAACCCCTTCTGAATCTGTATGTTTACCCCCAGTAAAAACATAAACTTATACTCGCCTCCGAGTGGTGACGATTTTTGTTTAGGATCCACCATACAGTTCCAGAAATATGGCCCTTTTTATTTTATGCTAATTTTATGTTCTTTACAAAGGGGTGTGCCTCACATGGCAATAATGCAGAGTAGCCTAAACACCCCCTCCCCAAGAGAAACCTATAAACAATGCCTCTAGTGACGAATATCAAAATTATCACTGAATAAAAAGGCTCTTATGGTGGATTTTTTTTAAAAATTACTCAGAGGAGAAGCAGTAATAAAGTAAGATAAACTGGACACTTTTGGCCTGTTTGACAGACCCTCTTTAATGGAGCTCCCACACACAAGTGTCTTCAAATGGCCCTCAAGATGATGTATGTGGCAGTCTATACAACGTGCTGATGGTGAGAACTGCCTTGATTTTGGCTCCCGTCAGGATTCACTATTTTTCCACCTTGCACTGTTTGTCAGGTCATCCTGATACTTGTACTTTCCCAGATGTTGTATTTTTTCCCAATGTGTTTTAACCCTAACATTTACATGATTCTGACAAATGTCAAGAGGGGGATACCGATGGAAAGCTTGCTATGAGGCCCAGCGATTCTCGTTGCCTGGACCTAATGCCAATCTTCTCTTAGACTGAAGTCTAAACCTCTCTGGGAGCCTAATATGAATCCTCTCTTGGACTAAAGTCTATATCTCTATGGAGGGGAAGGATCCTGTTGAAATTAAAAACGCCTGAGGCTAAGGGGCAGAGTGCTCAGTCAGAAGGCTAATATATACAAATATCAAAAGACTGACCATCACATCCAAACGTAAATTAGGTCTGAACAGGTGCTTACCTAGAGTCACCAACTCATGTACAATTAAACAAAAAGAAGCACTCTGTAGCGCTATAACATGCAAACATGAAATATGAAGATTGAATTGCATTACTGCACTAGAAATATGAATAATTGAGAATGCTCAGCGCATAAAATGGCCAAATGGCTGCCAAGTACATGTGAATTGGCCAATTTATGCACTGAGCATTCTCAATTGTTCATATTTCTAGTGGAGTAATGCAATTCAATTTTCATATTTGCATACTATAGCACTACAGAGTGCTGCTTTTTGTTTAATTGTATATGAGTTGGCGTATATATGGTAAGCACCTGTTCACACCCAATTTATGTTTGGATGTGATGGTCAGTTTTTTTGATATTCTATTTTTACGGACTGTCCTGGAATTTTTGGATGGTTGGCAACTCTGCTCAGTTGTGGCGTGGCAGAGATATGCAACATTTCCTGCTATGTTGCCCCCCAGCAGATCTCCAGTGATCCAGGGCAGCACGACATCAGAGTATTTTGGGGGGAAAGCAAATGGACTAGAATTATACAAGGATATTCCATTTTAAAGACCATTTTAAGGAGTTACTATGTTCTAACCATCACTGAATGCAGTTAAGTGTATTGCAAGTATCATAATGTAACAATTTCTGGATATTTTGTGGCTGCAAATGTTGCTGTGGAGCTGGTGTTCAATCAGGACAGAAATAAATGGCTTCAAATGAGTGAAACCGGAGCTGCCCAGACTAGACACATTCGCTTTGTTTACTCATTATATAATACGTGTTGCAATATCTCATAGAATGTCAACTTCTTCGTTACTGAATTAGTCACTAGGCCCCTCCTTACCGTCTGTCTTGCAACACAAGATTGCCGTGAAAAGGCTTATGAAATGCAAATCTTCCCTATTTAGCCATTATTAGACTACAGATACTGTCCGGTATAATGTTTTCTGTTGCCTTCTGCCTCCCAGGAGCTGACAGCTTGAAGATGATGTGGGGATTGCTGGCCCTGCAGGATGCTGATGGGGAAGGGCAGTGTACGTGCCCTCCAGTACTGGCTCTGTTACAATCCGTAACCCAACTCCGTCATGAGCGCCTACCTCTGTTTGGAATGTATGTTGTGAAATCAAAGCTGTTGCAGTGTCATGCCAACAGCTAAATATATAGCCCCAGAAAGGGGGCATGGGGGCAGCGAGTCGTCTGCCTCCGCCAAAGCAGACGTCTCATGCTCAGACATACCAAGACCAGTAGTTCTTTATATCACATTGCTGTAGAAATATTTCACATATGCTAAACGTCATGATCCACCTATGATTAATATTGGTTTTATGTTCAACATATTAAGGATCCAAAACCTTTTTTTTTGCTTTGCCTATTTTGAAGTTGGGTTTTAAGATGATCAGATCCAGGCATTTATGCTAATGCCATGTTTTACAGTTCCCCTAATATTAGAGAGGTTTTAAAAGTTATTCTTGGGCCCAGGGTGGAGTAATGAAAAAAATACAATATTCACCTATTGGACCAGTGCTGTTTCTCCACGCTCACTTCTGTGACTGTTGCCTGTCTCAGGGCATCAACATCCAAAGGTGGCACCATGTGATCACTGCAGCCAATTAGCAAGCACTGATCAGCTACAGCTTTCACATACCAGTATTGAGAGAAACAGATGAGAAAGTGGTCGGCGCATGACCGCAGGTATGTAATTCTCATATTATGGAAGAGTGGAAACACTCCAAGACACAAGACATACTGATAGAGAGTTTAGATTGAGAGCCCCATTGGGGACACCAATAATAATCTATGCAAAGTGCTGCGGAATATGATAGCACTATACTGTATAAGAAATGCATCTCTATATATAAACGTGTGTGTGTGTGTGTATCACCAACCAATCACGAAGCATCTTTCATTTCACCAGAGCTGGTTAAAAGTAGCTGAGCTGTGATTGGTTGCTATGAGAAAGTTTTCCCACTTGACAACACCTCAGCAGACACTGACATGGTTGGAGAAATCTAGCATCCCCGGGAACATAAGCTCCCAGCCATTGTCTGCCCCCCTGAAAGGAGCACAGAGCACATAATAATAATAATATTCTTTATTTTTATATAGCGCTAACATATTCCGCAGCGCTTTACAGTTTGCACACATTATCATCATTGTCCCCGATGGGGCTCACAATCTAAATTCCCTATCAGTATTTCTTTGGAACATGACAGAAATGAATCCCCCCTTCCTGCCCATATCCCCATCACACATCCTCCATCCCTTAGGCACATCTTCCTTCTTAAAGGGATCATTGGTATGGAAGTCAGAGCAAAACCATCCAGTGCTTTGGTTTTGACCCCCAGGCCTCTCTTAAAGGGATCCCTGGTATGGAAGTTAGGACCGTTCCACTCAGCTCTGTGGTTCTGACCCCAGGGTCTCTTAAAGGGATCCCCGGTATGGAAGTTAGGGCAAATCCACTCTGCGCTTTGGTACTGACCCCAGGCCTTTCTTAAAGGGATCTCCGGTATGGAAGTCAGGACAAATCCATCCAGTGCTTTGGTTCTGACCCCAGGCTTTCTTAAAGGGATCTCCTGTATGGAAGTTAGGGCAAATCCCTCAATGCTCTGATTCTCACCCCAGGCTTCTATTAAAGGGATCATTGGTATGGAAGTCAGGGCAAATACACTCAGCGCTCTGGTTCTGACACCAGGCCTCTCTTAGGGATCCCCGGTATGGAAGTTAGGGCCATTCCACTCAGCGCCCTGGTTCTGATCCCAGGCTGATGGGATGATGTGGGATATTAGGGGTAGTAGTCCGATTCTGATTCAATTTAAGGGATCATTGGTATGCAAGTCACGGCAAATCCACTCAGTGCTGTGGTTCTGATCCCAGTCTCTCTTAAAGGGATCCCCGGTATGGAAGTGAGGGCAAATCCACTCTGCGCTTTGGTACTGACCCCAGGCCTCTCTTAAAGGGATCTCTGGTATAGAAGTTAGGGTGAATCCCTCAGCGCTCTGATTCTCACCCCAGGCTTCTATTAAAGGGATCATTGGTATGGAAGTCAGGGCAAATACACTCAGCGCTCTGGTTCTGACACCAGGCCTCTCTTAAAGGGATCCCCGGTATGGAAGTCAGAGCAAAACCATCCAGCGCTTTGGTTTTGACCCCCAGGCCTCTCTTAAAGGGATCCCTGTTATGGAAGTTAGGACCGTTCCACTCAGCTCTGTGGTTCTGACCCCAGAGTCTCTTAAAGGGATCCCCGGTATGGAAGTTAGGGCAAATCCACTCTGCGCTTTGGTACTGACCCCAGTCCTTTCTTAAAGGGATCTCCGGTATGGAAGTCAGGACAAATCCATCCAGTGCTCTGGTTCTGACCCCAGGCTTTCTTAAAGGGATCTCCTGTATGGAAGTTAGGGCAAATCCCTCAATGCTCTGATTCTCACCCCAGGCTTCTAT
Source organism: Dendrobates tinctorius (assembly GCF_039654945.1). Lineage (NCBI taxonomy): Eukaryota > Metazoa > Chordata > Amphibia > Anura > Dendrobatidae > Dendrobates > Dendrobates tinctorius. The sequence goes on from NW_027361700.1 coordinate 21,193,001, forward strand.
TAAAGGGAACATTGGTATGGAAGTCAGGGCAAATACACTCAGCGCGCTCTGGTTCTGACACCAGGCCTCTCTTAGGGATCCCCGGTATGGAAGTTAGGGCCATTCCACTCAGCGCCCTGGTTCTGATCCCAGGCTGATGGGATGATGTGGGATATTAGGGGTAGTAGTCCGATTCTGATTCAATTTAAGGGATCATTGGTATGCAAGTCACGGCAAATCCACTCAGTGCTGTGGTTCTGATCCCAGTCTCTCTTAAAGGGATCCCCGGTATGGAAGTGAGGGCAAATCCACTCTGCGCTTTGGTACTGATCCCAGGCCTCTCTTAAAGGGATCTCCGGTATGGAAGTTAGGGTGAATCCCTCAGCGCTCTGATTCTCACCCCAAGCTTCTATTAAAGGGATCATTGGTATGGAAGTCAGGGCAAATCCACTCAGCACTCTGGTTCTGACACCAGGCCTCTCTTAAAGGGACCCCCGGTATGGAAGTTAGGGCCATTCCACTCAGCGCCCTGGTTCTGACCCCAGGCTGATGGGATGATGTGGGATATTAGGGGTAGTAGTCCGGTGGCTCTGGCTGATGGAATGATGTGGGACATTAGTGGTAGTAGTCCGGTAGCTCTGGCTAATGTGATGATGTGGGATATTAGGGGGAGTAGTCCGGTGGCTCTGGCTGATGGGATGATGTGGGATATTAGTGGTAGTAGTTCAGTGTCTCTGGCTGACGGGATGATGTGGGATATTAGTGGTAGTAGCTTTATATATATAAATGAGTGAAACTCATCTATTTATATAATTGCCTTGTAATGTTTTCATTTCCTGTTCTGTCCAGATGTCACCGTATCCCAGAAATCCAAGCGGAGGAAGTTCACCGACGGCCATATTGGGACACCCAAGTGATGGGTGTCTCAATATGGAAACTACTGCTGGTACCAACCTATTGCGCGGTACCACCAGCAGCACACCGTCGCACCACACACACACTCTATATGTGGCGCCCCCAGGAGTATGGCCGCCACAGTGGCTTTGCCTTCCTCCAGGGAGGGTAATGCCAGGCTTGGAGGCAATGAAGGGTCTCTCTCGCAGTTAACCTATACATGCAACACAGTTCCACTCCATGCCAGCAGGGGGGACTCTGGACCGGAATTAAGGGGAGGAGTGCTCTCTGAGGGCCAAGAGGAAGGAGTGGTCAGTTAGTCGGAGGAGGGTGAAGTGTGCAGACGTGTGGGAGAAGCGCAGAGATCGAGCAAAGAGGAAAGGCTCATCTCCAGTGAGAGCGCACGAACTGGAGCCTGGTCTCCAAGGTTGTATGGATACTAAGGAGCCTGCAACAGACACCAAAGGAGTAGGAGGCTGTAAATGCCCTACCCCCATCTAAGACTCGGAGGCACAACAGCACAGAGTGAGCCAAGAGAGGAATAGCGGCTACAGTTGTCTGCCATACGAGGAGTGAGAGTAGAAGAGAATTGAGAGGAACTTCAGTGTAACTCAGTACTAGGAGTACTTCACTAAAATAAGCGCTAGGAAGGAGACTGCACAGCCCATCTGCTGAGAGAGAATCCCTGAGTTGCTTCCAGGCTAGCCTGCTCTGGTACCATCTGTAATCAGGACCCTGGACTGCATTAGTCAAGTAAAGGTACAGAACCTGCACCCTGCTGTGTCTTGTCTGCTTCCTACCCTTCCGGCACCGCTACATCCCCGTGCCGACCACATCTACACTGCCCTCGGACTACAGCTTCACCTGTGGGGAGCTTTTACATCTTTGCTGCACCATACCACCATACCATCAGTCCCAGCGGATCTGCATGCAGCGTCAGCTTAACATCTCCCTTGCCGAGCACCACAGGTGGCGTCACAAACTATTCCTTTAAACATTTACATTCCATCATTTCCAATCTCCCCCTTTTTACATTGGGCGCCCAGGGCCACGGATCAGGTCACCGCTGCTGTGACACATCCCGCTGACACCGGCCCGGTACCGAGTACCCCACAGCCCTGGGAGGGCGACCCATATACGCCGTACGCACCACACACACTCACACACTCACATTCACACACTCTTCTCACATTCACACACTCTTCTCACACTCACACACTTACACTCACATTCACACTCTCACATTCACACTCTCACATTCACACTCACTTACACTCACATTCACACTTACACTCAAACACTCACACTCACATTCACACTCTCACATTCACACTCACACACAATTACACTCACATTCACATTCACACACTCACATTCACACTTACACTCACATTCACACTTACTCACACTCAGATTCACACTCACACACGTACACTCACATTCACACTCTTACACTCACACTCACTCACACACTCACATTCACACACTCACAGTCACACTCTCACACTCACACACTCAGTCACACACTCACACACTCTCACACTCACTCTCACACACACTCACTCTCACACACACACACTCACACAGCCTCTTGCTCCTGAGCGAATTCCGCGCAGGCACGGTGAATCATTCGGCTGATCCCGGCGGCAGATGCGCGAAGTGTCTACAGGCAGAGGAAGCCGGTCACATTAAAGGGGTTTCCCATGAACGAAAGTTCATTTTAAAAATTGTCTGTGTCTGACCGTGTAAGGAGCATACCACATTTTCTGGGCAGGGGAGGAGGCAAAAGACAAAACTGACATTACAGCAGGGGATCACAGAGGATTCATTTTGCGAGGTAAAATATTTCACTGACTGTTTTTAAACAATATTTTACCTCACAAAATGTATCCACTGCGATCTCCTGCTGTAATGTCAGTATTGTCTTTTGCTTCCTCTGCTGCTCAGGAGCTGTGGGTGAGAGAGACAGAGCACAGGGGGGAGACAGCTCAAACGGGACAGCATATGAGGGGAGAACACAGCACAGGAAGGAGAGAGGCAGCAGGCAAGGAGGATAGCGCATGGGGTAGACAGGTCAAAGAAGTGAGCACAGACGGGAGAAGTCAGCACATGGGGAAAGAAATTGTGGATAGGTGGGTGAGCACATGGAGGGGAGAGATTCTCATCCCTGCAAAGCCTGCCCTCATCGTGACATTACCGCCCTCCCGATGCCCTCCATTTAGTATATTATATAGAGTCATTACAGAGTGATCTATTTCAAGTGTTTATTTCTTTCTATGTTGATGATTATGGCTTACAGCCAATGAAAACCCAGAAGTCATTTTTGATGATATTCTAATTTTGTGAGAAGCACCTCTATCATTTCTTTTACACTTCACAAATACTTACTACTTTGTGTTGGTATGTCATATAAAATCCCAATAAAATACATTTAAGTTTGTAGTCTGAAAAAAATGGGGAAAAGTTCAGAGTATGAATACTTTTTCAAGGCGCCGCAGGTGTTTACAGGGCAACATGTTTCAGCATCGAGGCCTGAGGAAGGCATAAGACAGATGCTGAAATGTATTACCCTGTACATACTCTTTATGTCTTAATTAAACATGTTTAAAGATATCTTGACATTCTGACTTATTGGAAAGTCATTCAATATTGCCGCAAAGTGGCTCAGTGATTAGTACTATAGCTTAACAGCGCTGGGGTTTTAGGTTCAAATGCCACTAAGGACAGCATCTGTAAGGAGCTTGTATCTTCCCCTCATATTTTTGTGAGGTTTTTTTGTGTTCTTCGGTTTCTTCCCACAATCCACAGACATACTAATAGGGAATTTAGATTGTGAGCCCCAATGAGGACATTGATGATGATGTCTGTAAAGTGCTGTTGAATACGATGGTGTTATATATAACCAAAGTATAATAAATAATTTATAAATATAAAGCTGAGTGTATGTATGTGTGTATGTATTAAGACACACCCACTGCACGCCCACTCCACATAGCCCTGCCCACTCCACACGCAAAGCCCTGTCCACAAGGCCAACGTTGTTAGAGCACACGGGCAGAGATGCATTCACCTTGAAAGCCACTCTGCAAAACTCACCGGCTGCGACGTCCCAGCCGCTGCGAGTTACAATCAGGGCCACTGCCTTCAGAGTATCAGTGCGCGGCAGGCACAGGCCACATCTAGCTCCGTCGTGTCTAGAATGGAGTTGCTCCTGTGAGGCATGATGTCAAGGAAAAGGGAGGAGCATCATGGATTACACCGCTGTGCTCATAACAGGAAGTTGCTCTGTGGTGCTGCAGAAGAAGTAGGTTGTGCATGTGATACACTTTATTGCCATTAGTGCAATTTCTCTCAGGATCAAGCATTTCCAATTGTATATGGAAGAGGAGTGTGAGGTGCTACCGGAGGAGGCGACTATAAAGGAGAAAAGCTGTGCTGCAGAAAAATGCTGTGTATAAAGGAGGAGTGTGAGTTGCAGGAGGAGGCTATGTAAAAAGCAGGAGCATGAGGTTCAGGAGGAATAAGGCCCCTTAACTGCCACCGTTAAAAGTCGTATAGGCAGTTGTTAGGAGGTTAATATTGTGTTCAAATAATTTTGCTTCAACAATCATTATAATTTGTTATAACTAACCACAGTTAGTTACTATGCCCTAGTAATAAATACAATGAAGATTTTGCTTCCCATACAGATGAGTTGGAGTAGAAGCAGTTGATATTCAAATAACAAAGCCTGGAATCAGAGTTACACCTGCAGTTGCACACCTCCTCTTGGTGAGCATACAACCTATTCCCTGACTGTTCCCCACTTTCTAACATATGATTCTGCACCATGGAACTCCCATTCTCTTTTGTATTTAACATAGCACTGAACCCCCTTTAAAGATTATGAATACCTTTGACATGGTAAAAAAAAATATTTTTACATATGTTAGTGATTACATTTAGTTTCTAATATTTCAAAATGTTTAGCATGCACTCTTCACTCCTTCATTCATTTACAGACCTTCTGATATGCAGTTTGCAGACTGATCCAAGTTTCAAATTTTTCTCTTCTGGGAGTGCTTCTTCCAGAAATATAGGCTGGATGTGTGAGATCTGTACATATCCCAAGTGTGGCTGTCTTTATTAGCTCATGTATTAGCACAACTTCTATCCTAAGGCCCCGTCTCACATAACAAGATCGTTAGCGAGATCGCTAATGCATCACCGATTTTGTGACGCAACAGCGATCTCGCTACATGTGACACATAGCGGTGACCGGCCCCCTGCTGTATATCGCTGATCGTGCTCAAATGTCCTGGGCCATTTTTTCATCATCGGCGTCCCGCTGACCAGCATGCATCGCTGTGTTTGACGCTGACGAGCGACCTCGTTGGCGACACAGATCTCAGGGATGCAGGCTGGAATCGTTCAGAATAGCTGCTGTGTGACAACGCACCAGCGATCCTTACCAGGTTGTATCATTGTCGGGCTTGCTGGTGCGTCGTTGAAGAGATCTGCCTGTTTGGCAGCTTACTAGCGACCATGTAGCGACACACCAGCGATCCCTACATGTCGTATCGTTGTCGGGATCGCTGGTGTGTCGTTGAAGAGATCTGCCTGTTTGGCAGCTTACTAGCGACCATGTAGCGACGCACCAGCGATCCCTACATGTCGTATCGTTGTTGGGATCGCTGGTGTGTCGTTGAAGAGATCTGCCTGTTTGGCAGCTTACTAGCGACCATGTAGCGACACACCAGCGATCCCTACATGTCGTATCGTTGTCGGGATCGCTGGTGTGTCGTTGAAGAGATCTGCCTGTTTGGCAGCTTACTAGCGACCATGTAGCGACGCACCAGCGATCCCTACATGTCGTATCGTTGTTGGGATCGCTGGTGCATCGCTAGGTGAAATGGGATCCTACACTCACTTGCACAATTGCATTCATCCTTATCTGCAGACTGCTTTATCTGATACTTTACCCCTCTCCACACTCTGATCTGCATACAACCCCCTCCCTACTGCTATCCCTAAGGTTAAAGTGAACCTGACATCTGATACATGCTATCCGATCCATGGAAAGTATGTATCAAACACAGGCTGTGCAATCTCAGCTAGTCATGTTTTTTACTCTTCCCGATTGCCAATGCACCAGAGCATTGGAAAGAGTCAAGGTGAAGCGCCAGAATTGGAGCATCTTATGTGATGCTCCATTTCTGTGGAGACTGCGGACTGATATTTTTAGGCTGGGAAGAGCCCACTAACCAGGGAACTTCCCAGCCTGATAATATAAGCCCACAGCTGTCTGCTTTACCTTTGCTGATCACAAAAAATGGGAGGAACTCCATGTTTTTTTCATTCATTCATTCATTCATTTATTTATTTATTAGGTTAATACAAAGCCATACAATAAACTCCACATGCAAAGCACTAAAGGGTGCAATTATAAAATGTTTCCTGGGGTAGTGAAATATATATCTGATAGATATGTAGTTATCTATTATATAACTATCTGTTTATCTATCTATGTACAAAAATGAAGGAAGCACTCCCAAAATAGAAAATTTGAAAAACGTAATAGCCCATAGTGACGGCAAAGTTTGGTCCATTTGAGGATTGGTTTATGCCTTGGAGGCCTCTGCACCCCTGCCCCCCTTTTTTGCTGGTGCTGCCTTGATCAATTTTTTATCTATCTATCTATCTATCTATCTATCTATCTATCTATCTATCTATCTATCTATCAATCTATCTATTATCTTTCTATCTATCTCAAATGTGTCTATCTCATATCTATCTATCTATCTATTTATCTATCCCATATCTATCTATCTATCTATCTATCTATCTATCTATCTATCTATCCCATATCTATCTATCTATCCCATATCTATCTATCTATCTATCTATCTATCTATCTATCTATCTATCTATCATCTTTTACACATTTCTTGAATGCATTTTATTCCGGTATGTATCACACTTATGGTCAACGGACAACCACATGAATAGTAAAAATGGCTCTGACAGATTTGTACTAGCTTTAAGGACTTACAGACAATCTGCAGCAGCAAAATGGTAGAAAAGGTAATGTTTCATTTACAGAGCAGATTACCAATAAAATAATTCTGAGTGAAGGTGTACATGATGCCATTTAAGTGGTTACGCAGAAGAAGGAATCTCCGTCTCTCACCCGATCAGTCTCGTTTAACTCAACTGTGGTCTGTTGATGTATTGTTATGGCAACCAAAGACTTAAAGCTGGCCCCTGGGTCTGCTGACTACAGAAGCCTATTAGGTTCAGTCAAAGACAGAGTTTAGTAGGTCTAATATGCTGCATGTCAGTGCAATTGTGACAGGCAGGTATAGTAGTACAGTGTAATATATAAGTGATACAAAAATTATGTTCATGTCCTTTCTGTGACCAATAAACATTGAAATAAAACTGAGTAATGTACTTACAAGCATAAAACAAGTAAAAAGAAACCACAAATATCCTTTTTTTTACATAACTGATATCACTGCTTCTCTAACTATGCAAACTTTACAACAGTCACAATTTTTGTCCAGCGTTAAAAAAACAGTATTAAAAATCAATGCTAAAATTGCTGGTTTTGCGTGATCTCCCATTTCCAAAAAAGAGTGAAAGAAATTGTATGCTCCCAAAATTAGAGATGAAAAATAAATCCTGTCCCACATAAAAAAAACACCCAAAAATGTAAAAGTAGTAAAACATATAAAAATGTTACAAATCAGATATCACCTTAATCATAATGACACACTGGAGAAAGTTAACGTGTTAACTATACTGAATAGTAAATGCCACAAAAAAAAAAAAAAAAAAGACAAAAAAACCTCCAGAATTTTTTTTTTCATGCTTCCGCCAAAAAATATAATAAAATGTGCAAAAAGGTCTTAAGTGCGTCAAATTGATAATAATAATAATAAACATGTATGACAAAAAACAAAACCCACGCATGGTAACCTTTAAAAAAAAATATTGTATCTCAGAAGATGGTGACACAAGCAAAATAATTTTTTAAAAAGTATTATCAGTGCAAAAGTGAGCTAAAAAAAAAAATTGTAAAATTGCTTTGGACTCAATCATACTGATGAGAATAATGATTGTATGTTAAGAGCTGACATTTTTTGTTAAAACATTTTGATGTAATATATGATGTTTTGATCGCCTCATATTGCATATTATTGCAGTATTGAGGTGGCTGAAAAAACGCATTTTTTTTTTCCATTACAATGTTACCAATCAGGTTAACTAATTTTATATTTTGATGGACTGGACTTTTATGCGCACAACGGTAAAACATGCGATCATCCAATCGATTGTGCTATATACAGCAATGCCACAATATTGATGTATATGGCAAAATTATGGTCTCCTATGAACACCAGCCAGAAGCTGGCCTACACAAGAATGCCATCATGACAGGCCCAGGGATCCTCAGCAGACCCCTAGCTGTCAAGGCAACTCATCGGCACCCCACAATCATGTTACAGGGGTGCTGATGGGCACATAGAATAAATCACACCCCTATCGGCGCTTTAAATGTCATATTGTTTAAGGAAACAACACATGTACATAGCCACAATGGTCGGATCCCAACCCATTATTTAGTATTGAAGTGTCTAATGAGCCTGCACAAAGGTAAATGTGAAGTGATGGGTATCGGGGTCAGCTGTAACATGGCCTATTGTGATTGGTAGGTCCTATGTTATCACCTCTGTATAGAGTATGACCTGTGTTGGTAATCGTGCCTTCTGATGATAAGGATTTGAGGGATAATAAACAACTGAGTAGCTATGGGTGCCACACGGGGGGAAGTTTTATATCGTAATGTTTAGTCCTCCCAAAATCTTTATCCTCCCGTGTGGTATCCATATCTACTCAGTTTATTTCTATCCTCGAATTCTTGTTCCACGAAGTGGAATACCACGGCATAGTTGTGGAGCTGTGCCTGTGCAGGTGAGCAAAAACCCTCTCACCCTTCTCACCCAAGTATCACCTTGTTCACATGACCGTAGAAGAACGCTGCTGGTTTTTGTTTTCTCTCACAGACCGTCTCACGGTAAAGATCCGGCTGTAAACTCTTCTCGAAAGGACAGGGAGTACGAGTCTAACAAATAAACCCAGTGTTAAAATTGCAAGATTACTATATATTTTTTGTAAAAATCATAATATTAAAAAAATTTCCATTTTTTTAAAATACATGTAAGACAAAAAAATAGGTCATTTTCTAATTATTGCTTCTGCTTAAGGGCTCACTCACACAACCACAGATTCGTCTGAGAGAATCAGGACTTATGCAAGGGACACTGATCAAGTTCTGATCCAAGTTTGATCAGTGTCGGCATAGTGTGGTCTGATGTTGTCAGATGACAGAATTGGAACACATTGCGAGGAGAAGATGGAGAACAAAATTTCTCCATCTTCTCCATTCTGTGAGTCCATGGAAATCGGACTGCACTCGGATGTCATCTGAGTGCAGTCCAAATTTTTTCCATGCACTCATGGACTTGAATGGGGGAGTGTCTTCCGATTTCAAAATGAAATCTCAGCATGTTGCAATTTTTTTGCCACAGATTCTGTCAGTGGAAAAAAACATGTAGCAGCACTGCCACTTTGAATAACATTGGTCCGAGTGTAATCCAAGAAAAAAATAGGATAGCACTCATCGTATGTGTATGCTCATCTGAGCAAGCTCTAAATGTCATCCCCAGGGCCACCTCAAATGTAATCCCCAGCTCGACTTCTCAAGTGTCATCTTCAGGGCCACAGTAAAATTATTGTAATGCAATAGCCGGTGCCCCTGCATGGTTCCCCTTCCCCCTCAATGCAGAGACACTACCATACTCACCGCCACGGTCGCATGGCGTCGTCCGTGGCATACTCCTTGTCTCCTGGAGTTGTGCGCTCCAAAGCTCCCGGTGGTGCACGCACTCCCCTGTTCTTAAAGGGGCAGCTTGCACACATAGTTAAATGCCCCTAGCCAATGGCTGGGAAGAATTTAGTATAAGAGTACACCTGCAAGATGGCTTCAGCCAATTGCTGGAGGCATCTTGTTTAAAAGGCACCCACCCTCCCTAATAGGTACAGTCATGGCCAAAAGTATTGACACCCCTGCAATTCTGTCAGATAATACTCAGTTTCTTCCTGAAAATGATTGCAAACACAAATTCTTTGGTATTATTATCTTCATTTAATTTGTCTTAAATGAAAAAACACAAAAAGAATTGTCCTAAAGCCAAATTGGATATAATTCCACACCAAACATAACAAAGAGGGTGGACAAAAGTATTGGCACTGTTCGAAAAATCATGTGATGCTTCTCTAATTTGTGTAATTAACAGCACCTATAACTTACCTGTGGCACCTAACAGGTGTTGGCAATAACTAAATCACACTTGCAGCCAGTTGACATGGATTAAAGTTGACTCAACCTCTGTCCTGTGTCCTTGTGTGTACCACATTGAGCATGGAGAAAAGAAAGAAGACCAAAGAACTGTCTGAGGACTTGAGAAACCAAATTGTGAGGAAGCATGAGCAATCTCAAGGCTACAAGTCCATCTCCAAAGACCTGAATGTTCCTGTGTCTACCGTGCGCAGTGTCATCAAGAAGTTTAAAGCCCATGGCACTGTGGCTAACTTCCCTAGATGTGGCCAGAAAAGAAAAATTGACAAGAGATTTCAATGCAAGATTGTGCGGATGTTGGATAAAGAACCTCCACTAACATCCAAACAAGTTCAAGCTGCCCTGCAGTCCGAGGGTACAACGGTGTCAACCCATTCTATCCGTCGGCATCTGAATGAAAAGGGACTGTATGGTAGGAGACCCAGGAAGACTCCACTTCTTACCCCGAGACATAAAAAAGCCAGGCTGGAGTTTGCCAAAACTTACTTTAAAAAGCCTAAAACATTTTGGAAGAATGTTCTTTGGTCAGATGAGACAAAAGTAGAGCTTTTAGGGCAAAAGCATCAACATAGAGTTTACAGGAGAAAAAAGAGGCATTCAAAGAAAAGTACACGGTCCCTACAGTCAAACATGGCGGAGGTTCCCTGATGTTTTGGGGTTGCCAAGCTGCCTCTGGCACTGGACTGCTTGACCGTGTGCATGGCATTATGAAGTCAGAAGACTACCAACAAATTTTGCAGCATAATTTAGGGCCCAGTGTGAGAAAGCTGGGTCTACCTCAGAGGTCATGGGTCTTCCAGCAGGACAATAACCCAAAACACACTTCAAAAAGCACTAGAAAATGGTTTGAGAGAAAGCACTGGAGACTTCTAAGGTGGCCAGCAATGAGTCCAGACCTGAATCCCATAGAACACCTGTGGAGAGATCTAAAAATGGCAGTTTGGAGAAGGCACCCTTCAAATATCAGGGACCTGGAGCAGTTTGCCAAAGAACAATGGTCTAAAATTCCAGCAGAGCATTGTAAGAAACTCATTGATGGTTACCGGAAGCGGTTGGTCGCAGTTATTTTGGCTAAAGGTTGTGCAACCAAGTATTAGGCTGAGGGTGCCAATACTTTTGTCTGGCCCATTTTTGGAGTTTTGTGTGAAATGATCAATGTTTGCTTTTTGCTTCATTCTCTTTTGTGTTTTTTCATTTAAGACAAATTAAATGAAGATAATAATACCAAAGAATTTGTGTTTGCAATCATATTCAGGAAGAAACTGAATATTATCTGACAGAATTGCAGGGGTGTCAATACTTTTGGCCATGACTGTAGGTGCCAAGCAACAATGAATCATTAGGTAGAGGGGAAGTCTACTATTGAGTTGTAAGGTTCCCTGGTCCTGGTGTGGCCAGTGTCCTGAAATTGTAGTCCCTGGTCCTTGTGCCGCCAGCCCTGAACCCGAAGTCCCTGGTCTGTGTATGGCCGGTTCCTGAATCAGTATCCGAGACCCGTGTGTATGAACGTGTGCCTATCCAAGTATTCCATGCATCTGCATTTTCCTAATAATCTCCATATCAGCCCCGTCTGAGACTCTATGTCAGTAACTGTTCTACCTATGGATCCTGAACCTAGTAGTCTGAATGGAGCCCTAATTTTATCTGTGTCCATGTACCTGACCCCTGGGGTCAGACGCTGCAGTAACGGTGACTGCCTTGGAGTGGTATCTGGTGGCTACCTGCAGCTCAAGCCTGACTCCATCATCAGGAGCTCCAGTGAACACCAGGTGGCCACTTAGCTACATTCCTCCTAGGTAAGCTAGGCCCTGTGGCACAGTGGGTACACGAACCACATGCTCCACCTGCTTGCATAACAATTGTCATCTTAAATTCCCCGTTAAGTGTCATTAACGAACCCTCTAGATGTCCCCCCTCCGTCAGACATCATCACTTTTACTGTAAGTAGGATCCGGATTGAAACGGAGGTAACCTTAACAACCAATTTGGGAGAACCAGGAACATCCGCTGGATCCTACCACTGGAACTTCATTTTTATCAAATAGTGGTGAAGGAATTAGTCCTATTTAAATATTCTAGTGGCAAGTGGTCCCCTTCTATATTGACTCTAAATGAGATTGTCTGTCTAAATATGGGCCTATATTGTTGTGTAAGAACCTAGGTCTACCAACTCATTATTCTGGCGCAGCAGTCCAAGTATTCATATAGACTACTAGTAAAAGTAATGGGTGAATATAGGCTGTATGCAAAATAATAATGTTATTAATTTAGATCTTCCTGCGTCATAAAGTAGTAGGTGCTGAACTGACTAATATATAGTTTTGTGCAAATTGATTCCCCATATTTTGTAATATATTGCTTGAAATTCCAGCTCTTTTTATGCTTAATAGTCTAATGGGCTGGCCTGTCTTACATAATGACTGTCAGCTTTCACTGTTTGAGCATGCACACAGAGATGGCTGTCAGTCACTGGTTAGGACCACCCACTGGACGACCAAGCCTAGAATGAGCACAGATTTGAATTAATAAAATACATGGTACACTGATTATTTTAGTTTAAAATCCTATACAACAATGTGTTCAATTCCTTCTGCTCAATAACATGATGCTGTCAAATTCCATGTTCATGGTGACTAGTGATGAGTGAGTATACTTGTTGCTCGGGTTTTTCCGAGCATGCTCGGGTGACCTCTGAGTATTTTGGCGTGTTCTGAGATTTAGTTTCTGCCGACGCAGCTGCATGATTTGCGGCTGCTAGACAGCCTGAATACATGTGAGGGATGCCTGTTTGTTAGGGAATCTCCACATGTATTCAGGCTGTCTAGCAGCCGCAAATCATGCAGCTGAGATGACGAAAACTAAATCTCCGAGCACACCAAAATACTCGGAGGTCACCCGAGCAACGAGTATAGTCGCTCATCACTAATGGTGACATGTTTTCTTTAAGTGAGGTTGGAACCTCAGCACCACAAAAGAACATGAAATGAGACTGTGGGTCTTACTGCAGTGTAAATTTATTTTGATCCGGCAAGGAAACAAAAATATATCTCGCCCAACGTTTCAAAAGGGGACGGTCTTTGTCAAGGACATCAGAACTGAGTAAAATTACAAAACAGATACATACAGTGCCTACAAGTAGTATTCAACCCCCTGCAGATTTAGCAGGTTTACACATTCGGAATTAACTTGGCATTGTGACATTTGGACTGTAGATCAGCCTGGAAGTGTGAAATGCACTGCAGCAAAAAAGAATGTTATTTCTTTGTTTCATTTTTTTTTAAATTGTGAAAAGTTTATTCAGAGGGTCATTTATTATTCAACCCCTCAAACCACCAGAATTCTGTTTGGTTCCCCTAAAGTATTAAGAAGTATTTCAGGCACAAAGAACAATGAGCTTCACATGTTTGGATTAATTATCTCTTTTTCCAGCCTTTTCTGACTATTTAAGACCCTCCCCAAACTTGTGAACAGCACTCATACATGGTCAACATGGGAAAGACAAAGGAGCATTCCAAGGCCATCAGAGACAAGATCGTGGAGGGTCACAAGGCTGGCAAGGGGTACAAAACCCTTTCCAAGGAGTTGGGCCTACCTGTCTCCACTGTTGGGAGCATCATCCGGAAGTGGAAGGCTTATGGAACTACAGTTAGCCTTCCACGGCCTGGACAGCCTTTGAAAGTCTCCTCCCGTGCCGAGGCCAGACTTGTCTGAAGAGTCAAGGCTAACCCAAGGACAACAAGGAAGGAGCTCCGGGAAGATCTCATGGCAGTGGGGACATTGGTTTCAGTCAATACCATAAGTAACGTACTCCACCGCAATGGTCTCCGTTCCAGACGAACCCGTAAGGTACCTTTACTTTCAAAGCGTCATGTCAAGGCTTGTCTACAGTTTGCTCATGATCACTTGGAAGACTCTGAGACAGACTGGTTCAACGTTCTCTGGTCTGATGAGACCAAGATCAAGATCTTTGGTGCCAACCACACACGAGACGTTTGGAGACTGGATGGCACTGCATACGACCCCAAGAATACCATCCCTACAGTCAAGCATGGTGGTGGCAGCATCATGCTGTGGGGCTGTTTCTCAGCCAAGGGGCCTGGCCATCTGGTCCGCATACATGGAAAGATGGATAGCACGGCCTACCAGGAGATTTTGGCCAAGAACCTCCACTCCTCCATCAAGGATCTTAAGATGGGTCGTCATTTCATCTTCCAACAAGACAACGACCCAAAGCACACAGCCAAGAAAACCAAGGCCTGGTTCAAGAGGCAAAAAATCAAGGTGTTGGAGTGGCCTAGTCAGTCTCCTGACCTTAACCCAATTGAAAACTTGTGGAAGGAGCTCAAGATTAAAGTCCACATGAGACACCCAAAGAACCTAGATAACTTGGAGAAGATCTGCATGGAGGAGTGGGCCAAGATACCTCCAGAGACCTGTGCCGGCATGATCAGGTCTTATAAAAGACGATTATTAGCTGTAATTGCAAACAAGGGTTATTCCACAAAATATTAAACCTAGGGGTTGAATAATAATTGACCCACACTTTTATGTTTAAAATTTTTTAACATTTAACTGAGCAACATAACTTTTTGGTTTGTAAGATTTATGCATCTGTTAATAAATCCTGCTCTTGTGGGAAGTTTGAAGGCTCTAACTTATTTGCATCTTATCAAACCTGCTAAATCTGCAGGGGGTAGAATACTACTTGTAGGCACTGTATAATGCAGTGATTTAAATGATATATACAAATGTTGTCGATAAGGACAGTCAAAATGATAATGCATACACGGGAGAAGATCTCATTGGATAAGGGATAACTTTTGAACCTGGTAATAATAACCCTTTAAACATCTTCAGCACTGGTCAGGGATTTTTAAAAAATTAGTGGGACTATAAAATGATTAGAGAGGAGAAGCAAGGAAAATAATATGAGTGGGCTACGAGGAGAAAGAGGAGTGTAGGAAAGGGGATTATGGAGGGAATGGAGATCAATAAAAGGAGGATAGGAGGGAACTGAGCAGTATAAAAGGGATATCAGAACCTGAGAGAATTATGCAAAAGTCTCATGCGGGCACAAAAGTTGCAAGCTGATGAATGTAGAGAATGTAGGAGGTGTAGTAATGTATGACGAGCGCCCACAGAGTTCTAGTGAAAATCAGCCGCTTCTTCAAGACCTGTAGACCTAAATGCAACACAACGAGGATTTTACCTTCGAGGAATCTGCTTTTTCTAGAGAGTCAAGAACGCTTATAGAAGGTATTTTTCATAAAAGCTCTGTCGTAAAACACAATTGTAGATCAGGTTAAAGAATGTATATAATTTGCATACAAGGGCATAACAAACCTTCCCCCAGATCTGCCATATTTTAACTCTTATTATGCCCTGTCAGAGGTCGGGTCAAGAAAGATGCCCAACAAACAGAATTGTCGTGTATTATATAAGAGACCAGACAAGTGCAACAGTCCAATAGTGGACTAAACGTTGACATACAGATCAATAAAGTTTTTTGAAAATAACATTAAAAAATATATATTTGTCCCCATTAAAATGATCTTTACCTTTCTGGTATTGCACCCCAAATTAAAACGTTATTTAGTGAACACAGGAATAAAGTAATGCTGTTTTTCCTTAAGCTCAAAGAAATCAGCATTAAATAATGATTAATATATATGGATTTTAAGTCATCTGTACCTCAAAACTGCTTCGGTAAAACCTACATCTAGTCATGCAAAGAATAAACCCTGATGACTGGAAAATAAAAGAATTTTGTAGTGTGGTCCATAAGGCTGTGAAAACATTTGACAGGGAAAAATGTTTTTTACATATGTTAAAAATTAAATTGCAGTCAGTCTGCAATCTTCCTTTCTTCATTTAGTTTCGTACCTCCCTGATATGCAGGTTTCAGTTTGATCCAAGCTTCAAACTTTTCTCTTGTGAGAGTGTCCCTTGCTGTAATACATGCTGGAGGTTTCTCTGTAATACATGCTGGATGTTTTTCTGTAATGCATGATGGAAGTGAGTTTTGTGTGTATCCAGGGCGCTTTCTTCAATTTCTTTTATGTATCAGCAAAGCTCCAGAACTGCTCTTATTCCTCTTTATTTAGAGCCTATTTTCTCCGCCCTCTATAAAACTTTAAAAACTTTCCCCTCTCTCCACTTCCGATCTGTATACAATCAAGAACTATGTTGGTTTTGGCTCACTTTAGCAAATCACTAGTTAAATGCCTTAAGGACACAAATTTGCTGATTTCCTTGCACTTCTAGGCTGAAAGAAAGGTGTGTTTTATGTATTACTCTCTCAAAAGTAGGCATTCTGGGTGGTTCAGAGTGTTCTGAGAGGGAAGAGGTGCAGTTTTGTGTTGGGACTAGAGATGAGCGACTTTGCCTTTTTTAGGGTCGAGTCATGTTTCATCAAACCCGACTTTCTCAAAAGTCGGGTCGAACGAAATCATCTGACTATCGGGAAAAGTCAGAGGTCCGACTGAAACACAAAACCCAATGCAAGTCAATGGGGAAGCAAAGTCGGCAGGGAGTTAAGGACAGTAAACACACCTACACGCCGGAGCGCTTTTTTAAAGTGCGCGAAAACTCTCTCTCTTTCTCTCTCTCTCCCCCCCGACGCTGCACATGTCATCTCGTTGCCCACAGTGTACGTCTTTGCTCAGTGGCTGAAAAAATCACGTGCAAGCATTCTGGGAAATCCGACTTTGGCACTCGTTTTGCCGACTGCATGGCCGACTTGTGCTCGGGTTTCGGTTGGCGAAACCCGACTTTGCCATAAGTCGGCGACTTATGAATCTGACCAACCTGTTTCGCTCAACTCTAGTTGGGACTAACTCCTCCAGAAATATTGGCAGTTATTATGCTAAATGGCATACATTTTTTCTTATGAAGACTTGCTTTTCGAAAGCAAATGAACATAAAATTGTCAAAAAGTATGCATAGCCTTTAAGACCAAACCTGCAATTAAAAGGTAGGTTACCATAGACATTTATTCATGCAAAGTTCTTTTGCTATAGTTGAATTTGCTTTAGAAAAATATTCTGATTCTTGGCCAATTGTTATGCTGAGT
This sequence comes from Dendrobates tinctorius, assembly GCF_039654945.1. Lineage (NCBI taxonomy): Eukaryota > Metazoa > Chordata > Amphibia > Anura > Dendrobatidae > Dendrobates > Dendrobates tinctorius. The sequence goes on from NW_027361700.1 coordinate 21,210,349, forward strand.
ACAGTAGTAAATCAGATATTTCCTCAAAAAACAGGAAACCTGTCTTACGAGGTGGTTATAATAAAAGCACAAGAAGACAAAGCGCCTTTTCAGTAAAAGAACATAATGATGCACATGTCTATTGACAAATCTCTACAGTGGCTATAAAATATTTCTGAGCAAATAAGCTATCAAAAGACATGGTTTGCCTAAGTCAATGCATAATGCAAATCACATATGTATAAAAGGGGGGTCAATGCCATGGATAAGGCACTACTGGGGACCAAAGTATATAATAACATACAAATATATACACAAAGATAATAATAAATAATGTAATTATAAATATATCAATATATAAAGTGACCGTGCTAAAATGAAATTTATATTAATAAAGTGCAGAATATAGTGCAGCAAAACAGCTGTGCAGCAATATGTGTATGAAATGATAAATAGTGCAACATAAAAAACAATAAGTGGCACAAGTGCATTAAATTGAAGTGAATCGCTGTAAACAAGTTGCACAAAAAGCAAAAAGTGAAAAAAATAATCAATACTGCGTGTAATACCTATATGCTGCAAAGGTCCCCGGGATGTGCCAGCCCCGACGCGCGTTTCGGTGTACCTTCGTCAGGGGCTGGCACTAAATTGATCCTTTTGACTAAATTAAAATGATAATTCATTTCAGAGAAATCCACTTTGGAAGTGACATGCAAATGATCCTGGGAGTGCTCCGGGCAGGATGAGCACTAAAACTGCCTTGGCTCCAGCCTCCATTCTCAGCCTAACTCCACCTTCCCCTGTGTGATTGACATGCTGTAGGAGAGCTAGCTGTCAGTGATCTAGTACAGGCTGGTGATAGGCTGAGAACAAAGACAGTCGAAGCGCTTCATCCGACCCAGAACACTTACATCTTGATTTCCATATTTGTTCTAAGGTCGATTTCTCTGCAACAGGGCAGTATTTTTCAATCACCGGATGTTTTCTCAATATCTGAAAGGTCCCTTAAAAGGGAGGTCTGAAGGTGAAAGTACATTTTATCTAACTCCCATCTATTTAATGCCGTAATCTAACTATTTTCTAATATACTTGCGTTAGAAATTTCCTACCGTTCCCTAACTCTATTATGTAACTTCCTACCTGATGACTATTCATTTGAGAGCCCCCATTGCATCCTTGGATACTCAAATGAAGCATCACCAGAGCAGAGGGAAGAGGCTGCAGCCACCGTCAATGCCCCTGAACCCTCCCTGAAGCAAAGCATCATCAGAGGCACTCGTTTCAGGGGCATGCTAGTCCCTGCACTGTGCAGTGTGCAATGTGCACAGTGACAGCTCTTTTTTTTTTACACAGTGACAGTGCCCACTCTTTTTGTTTGCTCAGCTCTCCAGTAATGAGACAGAAATACTGCAGTGTTACAGTACCCGGCAGAGACCAGTGAAGTCATCTGCGGTGGCGGTGCAGAAATGTTTGGTGTTTTACTATCACTGAGGTGACCGTGAAGACAGCAGTTATTCTATTTTCTTGTTGAGGTGCCATCTTTGGGAAAGTTTGAAAAACCTTTGCCCTGTAAGGGTGTGTGCACACGTTGCGGATTCTGCTGCGGATCCGCAGCGGAATTGGCCCTGCGACTCCGCAGTAGTTTCTGCTGCATTGTACAGTACCCTTTTAGTCTATGGAAATAGAAAAACGCAGTGCACACGTTGCAGAATTTTCCGCGCGGATTTGCTGCAGATTGAAATCCGCAGCATGCCAATTCTTTGTGCGCATTCCGCAGCGGTTTGGCACCTGCTCCATGACAGGGGTCAAACCGCAGGGGAAAACCGCAGGCAAATCCGCAGATAAACCGCAGGTCATTGGACCTGCGGATTGTGACAAATCTGCGCAGAAAAATCCGCAGCAGAATCTGCAACGTGTGCACACACCCTAACAGATGGTTTCCTATATAACATTAAGCTGAGGAGTATGAATATTAGGATGTAACACCTAACGGATTTCACAGTCAACTTGGATGTACTATGGACATAGGAAATGGGTGATAGAAACATTGCATGGTTATTCATTCTCCTACGGCTTTTGTATTTAGTCTGTAGACTTCTCCATTGTCTTTATTACAGAAGAATTCTGCACAAAATCTGGATTCCATTCTGGTAATGTTGTGGTGAACCAAGTTATCAGAAATCACTTGTCCACCAGGAGTAGCTAGATGTTTAGAATTAATGTTTGCTACCTTATAGGGTAATCCAGTGTAGAAAACTTGCAGTGGTTTTGTTTCTTGGGATCTATAATCTTTGTGACTGACTGAGCTCAATTCAATATCAAGTTCTACATGAATTATATAAATATGTGGTTTACTTTATTAGAACGGGGTGAAGGGTTATTCATGATAAAGCTTTTCACCTGGATCTTGGGCTTCCAGGTTTTCAAGTCCTTTTTACACTTTTTTTTATTTTCTTTAAGTGCTTTTTTTTACATTTATTAAAACAATTACTGATTGTTTTGACCAGAGGGATAAGTATAGTTTCCTTAATCTCAATTCAAAATCTATGAATTTATTGTACTGGGGCCCTTCAGCAGCCTAATGCACCTAGACTTGTTTGTGTCTCTTAGTTACCCCTCCATAGCTGTGTTCTTGGTTTTGAAAGTGCAAAATTACTATTATCTGTACTGATAATTGAAAATTTTAGAACAAATTTTGGAAGCATTGAACTTTTGTTGATGAGGGTACATGGTTTAAAGACATCATGGTCCTCTTTAAAACTTTATACATCTATTTTAAAAGAATCATCAAGGATTGTAAACTGCTATCGAGAATTTTCTTCTATTCAATGTTAATCAATGGACATCTTCCAGAATTTTGCCCTTGGATGGTCTCCATACTGAGCCTGTGTTGAATTTTGTAGTCTTCCTAATTCTCCTAAAGGGCCTACTCTTCTCGTACGGTTGATGGAGAATTATATAAACTTTTATAATCTATTCCTATTATAATAGCTAAAAAGCATGGATGCTTGAATCGTTCTCCTTCTATCTCCATCAGATTTACCATCTCAAATCTGATTTTACTATAAGTCTATAAACAGCAGGAGCTGAAAAGCAACACATTCTCTGCATAACTTACGTGACAAATTTTTCTTAGGTTGGGAAATAAAAGCCTTCTGAGAAGGGATTGTGGAGGTAACAATATGCTACATTGTAAAATACCCAGAAGAGATATTACATTTTCTTGGAAAATGTAATGTGAAATCTTAAGTGATGGGGTTGGGTCTACAGAGCACAAGGTGTGTGCCTACAGAATGCAGCAGTATAGATCAGGCCTGGTTAGAGAATAGGTGTGCATGTAGCAAAGAAGAACTCAGTGAATTGGCAGGTAAGGCGGTCACCAGGGACATCTTCGTTGGTTGGCTTCTATTTAAAGCTGTGAGTAGACCAATTTGCTATATCACTCCTGACAATGTGGTCAATTGCTTCAATATCTAATATTAAAGGGAATCTTTCATCAAGTTTTTGCCACCTAATCTAAGAGCAGCATGATCATTCCAGCAATGTGTCACTTACTGGACTTCTTGTTGGAGACTTGATGAAAATTCTGTTTTATCATCAGGAGATTATCACTAGGAGACTAATAAACCAGTTGCAGTGGAGTCCTCCATATTCGCAAACTCTGTCAATCTCCACCCCCATCAGGGATTGCCAGCTTACTCCCTATGCACAGTGTACACTGAATGCTGCCGATCAGTGGTGTGGGCGGAGTTATGCAGGGCTCAGCATTCACAGAATTGGGAGATCTGCATGAAAAAAACCTGGTCTTTTGTCAAAACTATAGTAAGCAGGCCAGTAAGTGACACATCGCTGGAATCAGGGTCTCGGCACCTACATTACACTGACAGATTCCCTCCAAGTGATGTAATTGGGATGTCACATTGCCTCATTTCAGGCTTGGGTGGTTAAGTGACAAAGTTGTGGGTATGAGTAGACATATCAGACATGGCCTTCTGCGATCATGAATGGTAAACAGCTCCTGGACTTTAATGCAAGACTATATTTAGAATTGTGGAATGAAAATAACAGAATTTGCCATAAGAAAGCAAAACTGATCCAACAGTATTGCAGTGTTAAGCTTATGATTAAATCCAGCTTTACTTCTTTGTGCTAAGCCTTAGCCCTCCTTAATGCCCCGTAACGAGACCCTAATGGAGACTGTTATCCCATTTCACCATGGGAAAGTGTACACAGGATTATAGAATAGCAGAAAGACATGGAACAGACATTGCTAAATGCTGAACCTGTCAGGATGAATCTGCAGCAAGAATGAACCGAATACTGGGGAGAAACAAGTAAATGGAATTTGCATGACTGCTACGTGAAGGGTGGGGGGCATTGCAATGGCACTGGCTGCACCCACCCATCGCTTTCCCTATAGATAGACTTTGGATCAGTCGCTTCACTGATTGTGGCCTTCCCTACCTCCCTCTGCTGTCGCTTACACAATAACAAGAGGTCATTTCACGCATGAGGAATATCAAGTCAATTATTAATTCCTCACACAAGTTTACAGACAAGAGAAGCCAAACCTAACAATTAACCCATTTTTTTCCTAGAGGGCAGCAATGCCAGCACATATGGGTTAAACACTGTTTGGCCTTTACCTCTGCTTTCTATTAGTTGCTGGGTAATCATTGATAGTCTCATAGTCCACAGCTTTCAGGATTTGTGTACTCTTGTACGTGGCATAAAAAGGCAAAAACAAACAGACCGGAGACTGCACACATTACATTGAATGTGTATATGATTCCGCCTCTCTGACATCACGGTATAGACAGGATTCCAATATGTTATGTCAGGACTACAAAGACAGGAATCTAACTACCAAAAGACCAGTTGCGTAGAGCAAGACCTCATACAACCATAAAAATCAAGTTTCTTTTGCCGTCCTGCTTGACTCCACAGCACTGCTTGACTCCACAGCACTGCTTGACTCCACAGCACTGCTTGACTCCACAGCACTGCTTGACTCCACAGCACTGCTTGACTCCACAGCACTGCTTGACTCCACAACACTGCTTGACTCCACAACACTGCTTGACTCCACAGCACTGCTTGACTCCACAGCACTGCTTGACTCCACAATACTGCTTGACTCCACAACACTGCTTGACTCCACAACACTGCTTGACTCCACAACACTGCTTGACTCCACAACACTGCTTGACTCCACAACACTGCTTGACTCCACAACACTGCTTGACTCCACAACACTGCTTGACTCCACAACACTGCTTGACTCCACAACACTGCTTGACTCCACAACACTGCTTGACTCCACAACACTGCTTGACTCCACAACACTGCTTGACTCCACAACACTGCTTGACTCCACAACACTGCTTACCACCCTTGAAGAACATCCTGGTGCCCCCATCCTATTTTCATGATTCTAATGCAGTTCCAAACTGTTTGCTAACATTCCTTGCAACTTCAATGGAGGCCACTTTCCATTGAGGGTAACAACAACTTGGAAGGGGCCGTCTTTCTCCAGTAGCTCAATAGTTACAATAGGAGCAAATACTGTACAGACAGAAGAGGGCCCCTTTCCAATAACTTTACTGTATATGGACAGTTCAATATCTCATCAAAATGCTAAATTCCACCTGCTTTAGAGGTAGAAGTGACCTATGTGGCTGCATCGGTTGCATTGGTATGTCCATCCCTGAGATGTCATATGGGCCCTTGCATCAGATGTCTGCAAAAGTTTGTAATTATGCATTATCATTGTTGTATTTGGATGAATATAAATAATGAATTTATTAACTAGTGCTTAAAGGGAATCTGGCACCAGGTGTTTGCCACCAAATCTGACAGCAGCATAATGTAGAGGCAGAGACCTTGATTCCAGCTATTTATCAATTACTGGACTGCTTGCTGTAGCTTTTATAAAATCACTGTATTATCAGCAGGAGATTATTATTAGCGGACTATAAAGTGCAAGTGCTTAGCTGTTGTACAGGGTATATTTATCACTACCCATAGAGCTTAACCATGTGTAGTCCCCAGGTTCTACAACACTCCAGACTAGCATAATCATAAATTAATGTCTCTGAGTGCTCCCAGAAGAAGCGACGCGAAACGCCATTGGGGTAGTTGGACGCTGTGCCTGGGATCTCATAGGTAGCTCATTTCTTACAGGTAATGTTACCTTCTTACATTTAAGAGGTGTTGGAGAACTGATGTGTTGTACACCTGGCGATCACACTTGGTTAAGCTCTATGGGTAAGGATAAATATACTCTGTACTACAGCTAAGCACTTGCGCTTTATAGCTTAATACCCTTGGCTATTCCTCCTAGTTCTCCAGGCATTTTCTGTGTCCTTTTTGAATCTTTCACTGTATATAGTTTTAGTATTTTTTTCAAGAATTTTTTTTTTTAATTATTGTGGCTTTAATCTCTGTTTATCCTGGGATATTATCATATACATTTCAGTTTTTTGGGGTATATATTTACTATTGGTTATGTAGTAAGTAAATCCATTGTCTTTTTTTCCAACCATCATCCAAACAATTGCTGTTTTTACTGCTTTTATATTGCAGTGTAAAAAATGTGGCCACTGATGTTAACTGATCTGCCTTTTGCTAACGCCTCTTTATTTCATGCCGTAAGTGTATACTGATTGTACCCTTTTCTAAATGGGATGTAGATTTCATAACCTCCTTATTATCTGAAGACTTCTTGGATGTTAAAGAATCTGAATGGTGAATGGATGGTATATATAGAACAAAGCTGAAGTTTTCATAAGAGCCATCAACAGCCTTTAAAAAAGTATGACCCCTAATGTTCTTCTGCATGACTCTAGAGGCTAATATTGTACTAAGTATGCAAGTCCTACTGAGGAGACTATTCGCTTCTCTGGCTGTACAGGACATACCTGTTACTGTGTAATTTCCTGTCTACTTGCAAGAACATACCCATAAAACTATAATTTTGTGTCTATCGCAATAGGACATACCAAGGATTCTGGTGAGGGAGACTGGAGACACAGAATATAAATCTAGGCCTCCCGGAGGTACTAGCTCCTTCTCCTCCCATCATAAAAAGTGCCACATAGGCAGGTGCTTTTTAACGCACTTTCATATCTTTGATATACAGTATTAGCGCTATCAGCCAAAACCTTCTTGCTGTTTAACTATTGCATCTTAAGACCAAAAAGGAGACGCTCATGAAGACTTCACATAGAAGACGCCACTAAACGCTTTGCCAACTATTGGAAATGGAAGGCAGAGGAATACAGTGTCCTACTCCAGATTTGCGATGGGGCCCTGTCGTTGACGTGGCCCTTACAAAACTAAGCTGTTAGAGAGAAATAAGATTATTTGTACTGCAGTTCATATGATGGGGCCAGTCACAGCTGCCAACAGTGAATCATTCTTGTATAAATCTGGATGTTTTGGCGCTTTGCAAGGAAAGACACACCTAACCCTGTGGCTGTGTGGGGTGTTCTGTATACCTGGGGCAATGGCACTCCCTCTAAAAGCTCTGGCGACAAATCGGTATTGTTCCTCTCAGACACTATTATATGACATATTTTCTTCCTTCTTAACCTCTTGGCTGCTGGGCCATAACATGTACTATGCACAGCTTATCACAGGACAATGCCCTTCCTATGACAGTTTTGAAGTGATCGATGTTTCTGGAGCTGCACAAATGCAGTATGTTGTGAGTATGGTACGAGGTTGAAGTGTATATATATATATATATATACACTCACTGGCCACTTTATTAGGTACACCTGTCCAACTGTGTGTTAAGACTTAATTTCTAATCAGCCAATCACATGGCGGCAACTCAGTGCATTTAGGCATGTAGACATGGTCAAGACAATCTCCTGCAGTTCAAACCGAGCATCAGTATGGGGAAGAAAGGTGATTTGAGTGCCTTTGAACGTGGCATGATTGTTGGTGCCAGAAGGGCTGGTCTGAGAATTTCAGAAACTGCTGATCTACTGGGATTTTCACGCACAACCATCTAGGGTTTACAGAGAATGGTCCGAAAAAGTAAAAAAATCCAGTGAGCGGCAGTTCTGTGGCCGGAAATGCCATGTTGATGCCAGAGGTCAGAGGAGAATGGGCAGACTGGTTCGAGCTGATAGAAAGGCAACAGTGACTCAAATTGCCACCCGTTACAACCAAGGTAGGCAGAAGAGCATCTCTGAACGCACAGTGCGTCGAACTTTGAGGCAGATGGGCTACAGCAGCAGAAGACCACACTGGGTACCACTCCTCTCAGCTAAGAACAGGAAACTGAGGCTACAATTTGCACAAGCTCATCGAAATTGGACAGTAGAAGATTGGAAAAACGTTGCCTGGTCTGATGAGTCTCGATTTCTGCTGCGACATTCGGATGGTAGGGTCAGAATTTGGCGTAAACAACATGAAAGCATGGATCCATCCTGCCTTGTATCAACGGTTCAGGCTGGTGGTGGTGGTGTCATGGTGTGGGGAATTTTTTCTGGGCACTCTTTGGGCCCCTTGGTACCAATTGAGCATCGTTGCAACGCCACAGCCTACCTGAGTATTGTTGCTGACCATGTCCATCCCTTTATGACCACAATGTACCCAACATCTGATGGCTACTTTCAGCAGGATAATGCGCCATGTCATAAAGCTCGAATCATCTCAGATTGGTTTCTTGAACATGACAATGAGTTCACTGTACTCAAATGGCCTCCTCAGTCACCAGATCTCAATCCAATAGAGCATCTTTGGGATGTGGTGGAACGGGAGATTCGCATCAGGGATGTGCAGCCGACAAATCTGCGCCAACTGTGTGATGCCATCATGTCAATATGGTCCAAAATCTCTGAGGAATGCTTCCAGCACCTTGTTGAATCTCTTCCACGAAGAATTGAGGCAGTTCTGAAGGCAAAAGGGGGTCCAACCCCTTACTAGCATGGTGTACCTAATAAAGTGGCCAGTGAGTGTATATATATATATATATATATATATATATATATATATATATATATATTTTTCTTATATTTAGTCCTCGGGAACATCCTTAATTGAGTTGAAGGATTTTACCAGAAAAGCTCTAAGGCAAACATTAGCATCTAGCCTAAAGGGATTGGACCAGGTTTGATAGTTATCACCTATGGGATTTGCAGAGCCTCCTGTAAATGGAGTGGCAGTCGTGCATGCCTGTCACTGCTTCATTTAATCTGTTTGCCATTGCTGGAGATCTAATGTAGTCCCATAGACAATGAATAGAGGGCACACTGGTGAGCATACTTGACGGCCACTCCATTTAGAAGGGTCACTGAAGTTCTCAGAATCAGTATGGGCCCCAGCAGTGGGAACCCCAGTGATTAACAAGTTATCACTTATCATGTGAAGACCTGATAACGTTCAAATTTTCATATGTAGTACAGACCCTTCAAGTCAAGGTCATGCTCGGTGACTCGCAAGTTGATTCAAAGAAAAGAGGGGTCATAATAAAGGCTAGTGACCATGTATGCCTACATTTGGTGAATTTGGCATCTTTTACATAAGTTGTGTCATAACTGGGATACTGTTTCTGGTACATTGGACAATCTTTGGTCAGGAAATCATGATGTGCAGAAGACTTGTATGAAGAGTAAATGTCTAGCACACAGTCAGAGCAAGCATCAGTGCCTGGCACACTGGCGCTTATTGGGCTCCTTACTGGGGGTCCACTGGAAAATAAGCTTTGCACTTGTCATGTCTCCTATGGAATAGATTGGTGGCTCACTGCAAATGTTTCTTACCATGTCCAGAAATTCTAGGACAGTTCGTAAAAATAAGGCACTTTTTTGACCTGTCCGTTTAAAAAAAAAAATTCAAGAATACGTTATAATTATTTTAACTTAAACAGATTATTTTGTCTAATTTTCATCATCATTTTACGGTTTACAGTAAATACACCTGATGTCTTAATAACAGAGTTATGTGCTGTAGACATGTATCGCTTATAATCATAATGATTTATTATTTTCCAATGTGTCCCAAAAAATATTGTCTGTCTGTGATTTTTTGATAAGCTGTCCAGAAAAAAAGGTCAAATTGGCAACGCTGACTTATGTTCAAGTGTATGCCTGCTCAGCCCTACTCATAGCAAACACCATATATCCAATATCCACCCTGCCTTCTCCTCTTGCTACCTAGATACAGTGAATTGAGGCAGCCATTTTCTATACAGAGAGGTCAGTTACCTCTTGGTTGAAGTAATTTAAAATTGACATGCAAATCTTATCAGTGGGATCAAGATGCTTGGACCACCAGTGATCCAATAGGTCTGAACAAACAGGCAATGTAAAATGTATAGACAGTTTTATTGAATTTTCTTATGTACCCTCCATCTCATTCCTGGGTTGGATACATACTAAAGTAATGTAACTTTTCTCTTGGAACTCCTTTACTGGAAATAGTCTTTAGAGAGACTCACAAGGAAGATATAGAAACTTGAAGCAATGATATCAATGGAAAAATATGCAAACATCTCAAGAATGAAGAAAACTTCTGTACATCTAAGGTGACGTTTTCATCAATACCCTGTAATTCAAAGTCTCAGTCAGGAAGGAGCCTTACAACATGGCTCACGTAGGCGCTAACCATAGACACTCGTCTGATGACTTGGTCTTGGTCTCTTGAACTGGGATGTCTTTCTTTGGCTAATACTCAATTTAAGTTCTAAGAGTTGGGATGATGAATAAAGCGATAGTTTAGTGAGAAAAAATGTTTTCACAAAGAGCTCAAAGTAGTTTAAATGAGTGATAACCACCCACCCCAGTCCCTGCCATTCTTGTTCTTACCAGGCATCCAGTGGTCTCCACATTCTTACTTCATCTGGACACACAGGAATTGTCAGGAAATACCTGCTCATCCTGTTACAAGACTCAGTGGTGACCCCATAATGATTGGCAAAGCGAGAATTTCACAGCATTTCTTGTGTGTCAAGACAAGAACTGGAAAGAAAGAGGACTGTGACACAAAAAGCATCAGAACAGGAGCTGCAGGGGATCTGTGTGGTTCCGCATTGCATCTTTTTTTTTTAAAACCAATATGAGACCTTTACAAAAACATTTTTCTTCCTTGGACAACCAAAGTGGCCAGACAAACTGCTAGATTTTTGCTTGTGAAAAGGGCTAGATGTAAGAACTCTGGCCTACGCTTAGAAGTGTTGCTCTCCAGTTGCAAACTGTAATCATTACATTTAAAGCTCTATTAACTTATAGCCCTTGCAGTCTATGTAGGAATACAACACTGAAGTATATCATGACTAAAGGGGCAAATGCCTTGATGCCTTGTAACAGTTCGCATTATACAATTTTCTCCTGTGTATGTGTGAGGAGACTGCAGGCCCGTAGGATGCAGTAACGGACTGTACACAGACCAAGGGTGAAAGGGGTTTATTATACAGTAGAAACTCCACGCAGGGAGAATACTAAGGGCTAATATTCCCTAATACAGCAAAAGGCTAATGGGGATAACTTAAGGAACAGGCACAAGTAAAGCCGGCAATACAATAAAATACAACTTAGGCACCAGTCACGGTTATATCACTTAGGCGCCAGTCACGGTTGAACTTCTGTCTGTGACTGGTGCTGCCTAGATTCCGTCGTAGTGGGGGTCTGTCACAATCCTGAGGTAAATGATGTAGTATCTTTTGACGTTGGCGGTGTGCTCCCGTGGTCCTGACGATGGCGGTGAATCCTCGGGGTCCTGATGCGGGTCTTGGGTCCAGCAGATGAGGTGATGAAGAGGGATACGTCCTTATCCTCAGCGGTGAGTGTCCCGACACTACGGAGATTTGCAGCACTGCCCAAACACAGTTTACATTGGGCTACCCGGTTCGCTGTGCCGAATTGACACACGCCTAAGACAGCACGGTCAGTGCTGTCAGCGGGGGCAGCTGTGGCAGCATTGTTCACTGTGTCAGCGGTCTCAGCGAGGGCAGGGATGTTGGCTGGGACAGCGGTGTCTGAGCGGTACTCAGTTGACGGTCTCCCGTCAAAGCGCTCTGCCGTCTCAGACTCTGCTGTGCCCAGATGCCTCTTAGCTGATTTTACCTCACAGGCGTCCTGTGCACCCGAAGTTCCCGCCCCAACAGTCTGGTCACTCGCGTGCTTCAGCTCTGTCCACTTAGCCAAGCCCCCTTTCGAAAACACAGAGTACGGTCTGGAGTCTCATGCTTTTGTGGTGCAGTAACCTCTGTTAAAGCTAGGGGGCGCAGTATATGCTTCTCAGAATATGCATGTGGGCGTGTGTCTGAACGCCCAGGATTAAGCATGTATCTGTCTGGCTGTGTGGAATAGGACCTGTAGTGAGGTCATGACCATGTGACCCATACCTCACTTGTGGGTGTGGTCACGTACCATATAGTGTGACTGAGGTCGGGTCACATGGGGTGTGTGTATTGATCCTGAGTGGCCAGAGTGCAAGGTCCCAGAAGGCCTTGGTGTGTTGGAAGTGTCTGGGACTGAACTTCCTGGAAGAGCACATGGAAAGGCTCGGACCTGGTAGAGTCTGTGACGGCTCTGTGTAAGGAAGCTACTGCCCGGCTGCGGGTCTGAAACTGTAGACGACCTAGTGAGCAAGGCACTGTCTGGAACAGTGATCCCAGTGCGGCCGCTTCCCTGAGGGATAAACTGTGAGTAATGCTGACCGGGGTCAGTAAGAGACTTTGTTTCGTTGTACAGGAAGCTGCATGCTATTATGTTCACGAAGAGCGGTTTATGCTGATGATTAATAAACCGGATGAACTGTTTAACCCGGAGTGTCCCCGCGTATGCCTCAAAGACCGGCTAAGCGAGTAAATCCCCGTCCACTCATTTGGTGGATCTCTACACTTTCTACTCTACAATATAGGTGACAGCCCCGACGGTTCCGGACCCTTCACGGAGGAGACATACTTAGTTTCTTCCCCTTACATTTGTGCAAAGGCTTCTGCTCCAAAACCTGCCTGAAAAAGCACATAAATGCTAAAAAGGATGAACATGTGCACTGCCATGTCAAAACAACTTGCTGTACATTTGCTTGTATTTTTGAGCTTATAACCAATTCAGGCATCAAAGGCTGCCAAGTGTTAAGTGACCTGACCATTCTTCAGGTGACTTCCTCTTGGAATCTGCTCGCTATTGTATAGATAATATTTAAAAAATTCTGGTGCCAAAGCTGCTGCAAGAAAAAAAACAACAAAAAAATGCTTCTGAAAAACACAGCCATCATTTTCCTGAAGCGTTTTCCCCTTTAAAACTAAATGGGTACGCCGCCTTTTAGAAGGCATCATGTCCACTTACCTTAAAGAGAATCAGGCAGCAGGTTTTTACTATGTAATCTGAAGACAGTAAGAGATAGAGGCCAATACACAGATATAATGGATGTGTCACTTGTCAAAGTGCGTGCTGTTGTTTACTAACTGTGAAGGATTTGTCACTAAGAGAACAACATTGCAGGACTAGCCCGGCAACTAAGCACCTCACTGTCTATGGACTTTGTACACACAGATGCTGGGGTGGGCAGGGGCAACTTGCTCAGCTCTGCTTCATTCTATCTCTAAAAGCTCTGATTGTGTCAGAATGGCTGCACCCAGTAATATAAGTGACACATCATTGGATTCAGGGTCTCTTTGCCTACAATACGCTGCTCTCAGATGAGGTAGCAAAAACCTGCTGACAGAGTCCCTTTAAGAAAATCTACTCTAAACTTCCTGGCATGTATTCTTATATTTTTATCAAGTTGACAGTATTTGAGCACCATATGGCACTACTATATAAGCATTATATGGCTATATTATGTTATCATTGGTTTTTGTTGCACATTTCATATTTTTTTCTGGTGATTTTATTTAATAATGGTTTGAGAACTTACAATTTTTGTAGAAGCATTGTTGTAACATAACTCATCATTTTACTTATTTATCGGCATAAATAATAATATTGTATATACTATATATCATGTATCTATTCAGTTTTTCCAGGGGTGATAAGAAGTCTCCTTTAAATGAAGAACAATATGTTCATTTGTCATCACCCAGAAATGTGCTAAAAATAAATGTTATTAACTTGAAAGGTGAAAATTAAAGAGAGTCTGTCAATACAAAACGAATGTTCAAACCAAGCACAGCACAGTGTAGGGGACAAAATCCTAATAAATTTAGCACTTTTAGTGTCTAAATCCATTGCTGCGTTTGCCAGAGATTTTTTTTTTTTTATTCATATATGCTAATGAGGTGTTTGGTTCACACTTGGCATGGCTGAGCAGTTCAGTGCATCTTCCCACCTACTTGCTTTCCAACGGTCCCTGCCCTCCTCTGGCTCCTTTAAAGCCAGAGCTGTCAATCAAGGAAGAGGAGGGCAAACCCAAGATTTGATAGGCACACTGAAGGGTGCAATATGTATTAGGGCTATGCCACCTACAGCGTGCTTAAACACTTATTTTGTGCCGATAGACTCACCGATTGCTAGATCACAGGGTAAAAAAGTTAAGAACCTTTGCCTTACACTAAAGCTATAATCCCCCAATTATGCGGTGCTGTTATTATGATTATGTAGCAGTTATAAATGTTTTATCAGGATGAGTGTATTATTGTTTAAATGTAACTACATAGTTACATAGTCATTGAGATTTATGTCCATCAAGTTCAACGTTTACCAGCCTTAATAATTGTAACTTCTCCTTGGATCAGTCATTAAAATGGATTCTTCATTATGCGGCAAGTTCTTCTGCAACTAAGGGTACCGTTACACCTAGCGATGCACCAGCGATCCCGACTAGCGATATGACGCAGTCAGGATCGCTGGTGCATCGCTAGGTGGTCGCTACTGAGCTGCCACTCAGGCAGGTCTCACCAGCGACATCGCTGGGGACGGGGATCGCTACTTACCTGTCAGACGCGGCGATCCTGCGTCCTCCCGCCCGGCTCCACGCGTCGCTCGTCGGCGCCACAGGAAGCGCCGCAGGAAGTGACCGACGAGGAACGGTCCAGGAGCTTCTCGCGCGATCAGCGATAACCAGCAGGGGGAGCCGGTCGGAGGTAAGTATCACATGCAGCGATATCGCTAGAAATATCGCTGCTACGTCACAAAATCGGTGACTTTACAGCGATATTGCTAGCGATATCGCAGTGTGTAACGGGGGGCTTTAGAGCACAACTGTGCATTTATCTAATATTGTTTCCAGATTGGTTCACTGGGTTGCCAATGGGATTCTCAGTTTCTAGGATTCGGATAATTTTTACTCCGAGTCTCTTGACAACAAACTGATCACATAGTGTCCATTTGGTATGACCGCCACCACTGGGAAAATCAAACTTTTACACCGTGACCACTGAACCCAGTGGGTTTTCTGTGTCATGCAGGACAGGACAGGTCTTCCAGTATGAGAGACACACTCTTTATAACAACTCTTGAAATAAAGTTATCGTCTGTTCATAATTTTTATCTACTCAACAATGCAACAATGCCCTAATGGGGTGTGTAAATATTTTTTTTTCAGTGTATGTTCAGCCAGAACACTGAGAATCAGGTTCTAGGATCCTGAAAACTATAGTGTTTGAGTGTAATAAGGTGATCCCTTTGAAGGGACTCCCACTACGTTTGGTCTATTTTATGGGGGACATCAAACCTAAAGTGTAAAATATGTTTGTGCTACGTGTGTGGATGTATGGAATTTACATTTGTCGGTAGTCATTTCAGGCTTGTGCAAAGGTTGGCGCCAGGGTTCTTCAATAAAAATTAATGAAAAAAACTATATTCTCCCAAGATGCTTATTCTAAAATATATCTAGTCCTGAGAACCCGAGGAAACTGAATTAGTACAGAAGACTCATTACTAGCCACAGCTAAGTTTTCTGGCATCTACAGAAGATAATCTTGGGTTGATCAGTCAGGTCACATCAGAGTTGATGGCACGTATAAACTAAGGTTTGATTTATTATACTTTATAAGAGTCACAGACTTCTGTTTGGATTGCATAATAATCTATGACAATGACTTATCTTACATTTTTATCTACGTGTTTCCTCATAGACTACAATGAAGTGTTTCAGATAAATACCTAAGGTATTTCTTTCTCATGCAATAGAAACCAGACATCAACTGTAAAGATCTGAAGTAGAAAAGTATTGACAACCTTATAGTTGCCGTCGGAAGCAGATTACCTTGAAGATGACCCTACACCTTGAATTGACAAGCTCTATAATACAACATTCCCTTAAACCTACAGTTTTCACTATAAGATTCAGATTTCAAAGCATATTTTCATTGATTTGTATACAATGCTCAGAAGTCATTAACAGTGAATATGGAAGAATAGTTACAAATTGAGTATAAAGACTGAAAATCAGGGATATTTTTTACACCTTACTGAAATTATCATCACTGTCCCCGATGGGGCTCACAATTCCCTATCAGTATGTCTTTGGTGTGTGGGAGGAAACTGGAAAACACGGAGGAAACCTACACAAACATCGAGAACATACAAACTCTATTTAGATGTTGTCCTAATTAGAAATGGGCAGACCCCTGGGGGCTGGTATTCTCAGGCTGGTAAGGGGCCATGGATAATGCCCACCAGCCTAAAAATAGCAGCCTGCAGGCGCTGGCTGATGAATACTCATATCAGCCGCCCCTGCTCTCACTGTTATTAGTGGCAGCAGGCGTCGGCTGATGGGATCAGTAGTCACATCAGCCAACACCAGTGACCAGAGGTAAGCTTTACAACAGCTGCGGGCTCACGCTGTAATCTGACAGCGTTTACTGATGATCAGAATCAGTGTTTGCCGTGCTGTCATACACATGTATACACACAGTGGGGAAAGTAAAGTTTTGATGCACTGATGATTTTGCAAGTTTTCCCACCTACAAAAAGTGCAAAGAGTGGAGAGGTCTGTAATTTTTATCATAGGTACATTTCAACTGTGAGAGGCAGAATCTTAAAAAAAAAATCCAGAAAATCACATTGTATGATTTTTACATAATTAATTAGCATTTTATTGCATGAAATAAGTTTTTGATACAATAGAAAAACAGAACTTAATATTTGGTACAGAAACCTTTGTTTGCAATTACAGAGGTCAGACGTTTCCTGTAGTTCTTGACCAAGTTTGCACACACTGCAGCAGGGATTTTGCCCCACTCCTCCATACAGATGATTTCCAGATCTTTCAGTTTTTTAGGCGGTCTCTGGGCAACATTGAGTTTCAGCTTTCTACAAAGATTCTCTATTGGGTTCAGGTCTGGAGACAGGCTAGGCCACTCCAGGACCCTGTAATGCTTGTTATGGAGCCACTCCTTAGTTGCCCTGGCTGTGTGTTTCTGGTCATTGTCATGCTGGAAGACCCAGCTACGATCCATCTTCAATGCTCTTACTGAGCGAAGGAGGTTGTTGGCATAAATCTCGCTATACATGACCCCATCCATCCTCCCTTCAATACGGTGCAGTCATCCTGTTTCCTTTGCAGAAAAGCACCCCCAACGTATGTTTCCCCTACCATGCTTTAGTGTTCTTGGGGTTGTACTCATCCTACTTCTTCCTTGAAACACGGCAAGTGGCATTGATACCAAAAAGTTCTATTTTGGTCTCATCTCACCACATGACTTTCTCCCATGCCTCCTCTGGATCATGCAGATCATCCAGATGGTCATTGGCAAACATCAAATTGGCTTGGAGATGTGCTGGTGTAAGCAGGGGACCTTGCAAGCCCTTCAGGATTTTAATCAATAACTGTTGTGAGTTCATTTTCCCCTTCACCATTGAGGTCTGATGAACTCCCTCTTCTGGTTAAGGAAGGTAGTGAGGCTGATTACCAAACACCTGGGTATGATGATGATGACTGGGTGACGGGAATTGCTGACTGGATATAAGACTGCCGACGCCCTTCTGCCTTGCTGGTGATCTCTGAAGGATTCTAGGAGACCAGTCTGATTCCTGCTCCTCAAAAGCTAAGTTTTTCCTGCTCTGCTTTTTGCATTTGTGTTCTGTTTTGCTTTGCCTTGTTTTTTCTGGATTCCTCCATTCCCTGCTGGGGTGAGCTGAATTCCTTTTTGCTCTGTCTTCATAAAATACCTGAGTGCTGATATAGTCTTTTTGAAGCCTAGCGTCTTCAGGGCCTTTTTCCCTATCAGCCTGTTGGCCCTTGTTTTGATAGGGTTTTTGGCGGATTGCAGACAGCAGCTTTTCTATCCTGTCCTATCTAGTTAGCTTGGGCCCCATCATTTGCTCAGCCTATCTTTCTATCTGTGTGAGTGTTTTTTCCTCTTGCTTCACCGTCATTATATGTTGGGGGCTGCCTATTGCTTTGGGGTCTGCTCTGGGGCAGTTTAGATTTCCCTTTCTGTCTTTAGGCTATGTAGTTCTCCGGCTGTGCTCGAGGGGTCTAGGGCACCGTAGGAACCCCCCACGGCTACTGCTAGTTGTTGTTGATAGATTCAGGGGTCTGCAATCCGATAGCTGCCAACTTCTCATGTTTTCTGGACTTAGCTAGTATTTCTGTTTTTGCCTCCTACGGTGTCTCATTCATAACAGAATCACCAGCCATACCGCAGATCCTAGGGTACTCAATAGCAGGAAAGAATTGTAAAAAAAAAAAAAAAAAAAAGTGTGTATATTTTTTCCTCTATATCTCTGAGGCCGTAGGGGGAATTTTTTTTTCTATCAATGGAGATAAAGCAATTGTCTGATCGTGTGGAGCAGCTCGCTGCGGAAGTGCGGGGAATTTCCGCCTACCTTGCTCATTCACATGCTGCTGAACCAAAGATCCCTACTCCTGATGTGTTTTTTGGAGATCGGTCTAAATTTTTGAATTTCAAAAATAATTGTAAATTATTTTTTGCCTTGAAACCTAACTCGTCAGGGAGCTCCGCGTAGCAGGTTAAAATTGTCATCTCTTTGCTGCGTGGCGATCCCCAGGATTGGGCGTTTTCTTTGAAACCAGATGATCCTATTCTGACTAATGTGAATGCATTTTTTCAAGCCTTGGGGTTGTTGTATGATGAACCTAATGCTATTGATCAGGCTGAAAAGACCCTGTTGGCATTGAGCCAGGGTCGAGATTCTGAAGAATTGTACTGTCAAAAAATCCGAAAGTGGGCGGTCCTTACTACCTGAAATGATAATGCCTTGGCAGCTCTCTTTCGGAGGGGTTTGTCAGAAGCCGTAAAAGATACTATGGTGGGATTTCCTGTTCCCTCTGGTCTTGACGATTCTATGTCATTAGCCATTCAGGTTGATCGGCGTTTACGTGAACGCAGGACTGCACGAGAGGTGTTGCCACCTGTTGAACAAGTGTCTGAACCTATGCAATGTGATAGAGTTTTGTCCAGGGAGCAATGTCAGGAGTTCAGAAGGCGTAATAAGCTCTGTTTTTTTTGTGGAGATGCCTCGCATATTATTTCTGTCTGTCCTAAATGAGAGAAACGTTTTGCACACACGTTTTCTGTGGGTGGTGTTCAACCTAAGTTTCTTCTGGCAATTACTCTGATCTGCTCCCTGTCCACATTTTCCGCCAAGGCTTTTGTGGATTCGGGAGCAGCCCTGAACCTAATGGACTTGGATTTTGCTAAACGTTGTGGATTTCCGATGACACCTCTGCGGACGCCTATCCCTTTGAGAGGGATTGATGCCACTCCTTTGGCGAAAAATAAACCTCAGTTTTGGACCCAGGTGGTAATGCGGGTCGCCCCAGACCATCAAGAAAATTGCAGATTTTTGGTGTTGCATAATTTGCATGATACCATTGTTCTGGGGTTTCCCTGGTTGCAAATTCATAATCCAGTTTTGGATTGGAAATCTGTGTCTGTGGTGAGTTGGGGTTGTCGGTGTGCCCTTAGTGAGGCTCCGGTTTTTTCCACCTCTCCTCAGTCGCATGATGTTCCTGACTATTTGGCGGACTTTTATGATGTATTTAGTGAGAATGAGTCTGCGTCTTTGCCTCCTCATAGGAGTTATGACTGTGCAATTGAACTGAGCCCGGGGTGTAAATTTCCCAACGGTCGGCTCTTCAATTTATCTGTACCCGAGCATGAGGCTATGTGATCCTATATTAAGTAGGCGTTGGAGAAGGGTCATGTTAGACCATCCTCTTCACCCTTAGGTGATGGGTTTTTTTTCGTGGCCAAAAAGGATGGTTTATTAAGGCCTTGTATTGATTATCGTGCCCTCAACAAAATTACTATTAAATATCAGTATCCGTTACCCCGGATTTCGGATCTATTCTCCAGAGTTAAAGGTGCTTGCTGGTTTACCAAGCTTGACCTCAGGGGGGCGTATAATCTTATCCGCAATAACCATGGGGATGAATGGAAGACGGCGTTTAATACTCCGGAGGGACATTTTGAGTACCTGGTGATGCCTTTTGGGCTCACTAATGCCCCTTCTGTCTTCCAGTGCTTCATGAACGACATTTTCCGAGACTTTGTGGATAAATTTTTGATTATCTATCTGGATGATATTTTGATCTTCTCCAAGGATTGGGATTCTCATGTGGAACATGTTCGGACTGTGTTCCGGATCATGAGGGAGAATTCCCTATATGTCAAAGGATCGAAATGCCTTTTTGGGGTACAGAGGATTTCTTTTTTGGGATTTATTTTGTCTCCGTCAACTATTGAGATGGACCTGGCCAAGGTACAGGCCATTTATGATTGGGTTCAGCCAACTTCTTTGAAGGCCCTCCAGAAGTTTTTGGGTTTTGCTAATTTTTATCGGAAATTTATAGCAAAATTTTCTAGTATTGCCAAGCCATTGACTGATCTGACTAAGAAGGGTGCTGATGTGTTGAATTGGTCCCCAGAGGCTGTTTCTTCCTTTCAGGAGCTGAAGCGAAGATTCACTTCTGCCCCGGTTTTGCGGCAACCTGATGTCTCACTCCCGTTCCAGGTAGAGGTGGACGCTTCTGAGATTGGTGCAGGAGCTGTTTTGTCCCAAAAGGATCCTGTAACATCTGAAATGAATCCCTGTGCTTTCTTTTCCCGAAAGTTCTGTCCATCTGAACATAACTATGATGTGGGGAATCGGGAACTGTTAGCCATGAAATGGGCATTTGAGGAGTGGAGACATTGGTTGGGGGGAGCTAAACATCAAGTCGTGGTCCTCACTGACCACAAGAATTTGATTTACCTGGAGTCGGCCAAACGCTTGAACCCTAGACAGGCTAGGTGGGCCTTGTTTTTTACACGTTTTAATTTTGTGGTCTCTTTTCTTCCTGGCACTAAGAATGTCAAGGCTGACGTTCTCTCTAGGAGCTTCTTTGCTGATTCTCCTGTGGTGACCAAGCCTGCTACCATCTTAGGCGAAGGGGTAGTTCCTTCTGCCATCTCGCCCGATTTGAGACGTGCTCTGGAAGAGTTCCAGGAGGACAAACCTGAGCGTTGTCCCAGGGGAAAGTTGTATGTTCCTGACCAGTGGAAGAAGAGAGTGATGTCTGAAGTTCATTGCTCTGCATTGGCTGGTCATCCAGGTATTTTTGGTACTAGAGATCTGGTGAGTCGGTCTTTTTGGTGGCCCGCCTTGTCTCGTGATGTCAGGAATTTTGTGCAGTTCTGTGGGACTTGCTCCCGGTCTAAACCTTGTTCTCGCTCTAGTGGGTTGTTGATGCCTTTGCCGGTCCCCAGGAGGCCATGGACCCATATTTCAATGGATTTCATCTCTGATTTGCCTGTCTCTCAGAGAATGACTGTTATTTGGGTGATTTGTGATAGGTTCTCTAAGATGGTTCATCTTGTACCACTCCCTAAGTTGCCATCTTCCTCTGAGTTGGTGCCCCTGTTTTTGCAACAGGTGGTTCGCTTGCACGGGATTCCTGAGAACATTGTATCTGACAGAGGAGTTCAGTTTGTGTCTAGATTTTGGAGGACTTTCTGTTCCAAGCTGGGAATTCAGTTGTCCTTCTCTGCTTTTCACCCTCAGACCAATGGGCAGACCGAGAGAACAAACCAGACCTTGGAGTCGTATTTGAGATGTTTTATTTCCGCTGATCAGGATGATTGGGTTTCATTTTTGCCCTTGGCCGAATTTGCTTTAAATAATAGAGCTAGTTCTGCCACTTTGATGTCACCTTTTTTTTTGTAACTTTGGGTTTCATCCTCGATTTTCTTCAGGGCAGGTGGAGCCTTCTGCCTGCCCAGGTGTTGACACTGTCGTGGAGAGAATGCACCAGATCTGGGACCAAGTGGTGGATAAGTTATTTCTCTCCCAGGAAAAGGCCCAGCGGTTTTCCAACCGACATAGGACCATTGGTCCCCAGTAGTGTTGAGCGATACCGTCCGATACTTAAAAGTATCGGATCGGATGGTATCGGCCGATCTAAAAAAAATATCGGGTATCGCCGATTCCGATACCGGAAGTCCCATTCAAGTCTATGGGACTTCCGGTATCGGAATAAGAAAAACCCTATTTTTGCCTTGTACAGCCTTTCGGGGGGCTGTACCGGCCTGCCGGGGGGTCTGTGCAGGCTCCGGTGGTCTGTGCAGGCCTGCCGGGGAGCTGTGCCGGCCTGCCGGTGGTCTGTGCAGGCTCCGGTGGTCTGTGCAGGCCTGCCGGGGGGCTGTGCCGGCCTGCCGGTGGTCTGTGCAGGCTCCGGGGGTCTGTGCCGGCCTGCCGGGGAGCTGTGCCGGCCTGCCGGTGGTCTGTGCAGGCTCCGGTGGTCTGTGCCGGCCTGCCGGGGGGCTGTGCCGGCCTGCCGGTGGTCTGTGCAGGCTCCGGTGGTCTGTGCCGGCCTGCCGGGGGGCTGTGCAGGCTCCGGTGGTCTGTGCCGGCCTGCCGGGGGGCTGTGCCGGCCTGCCGGTGGGCTGTGCAGGCTCCGGGGGTCTGTGTAGGTATCGTCCGATGGGACTACAAGTCCCATCGGGCGATGCCTGCTACCATGACAGTGAATGACACATTAGCCAATGATGGGACAGTAGTAGTCCCATCATCCGGCTAATGTGTTGAATGTAAAAAAAAGAAAAAAAAATTTACATGCTACATACATACAACATGCATACTACATATATACTACATGTAACATACATACTACATATATACTACATGCAACATGCATACTACATACATGCTACATACTACATGCATGCTACATACTACATACATACTACATACATAATACATATATACTACATGCATGCAACATACATACAACATATATACTACATGCATGCAACATGCATACTACATGCATGCAACATGCATACTACATATATACTATATATACTACATGTAACATACATACTACATATATACTACATGCTACATACATGCTACATACATAATACATATATACTACATGCATGCAACATACATACAACATATATACTACATGCATGCAACATGCATACTACATATATACTATATATACTACATGTAACATACATACTACATATATACTACATGCTACATACATGCAACATACATACTACATACATGCTACATACATAATACATATATACTACATGCATGCAACATATATACTACATGCATGCAACATGCATACTACATATATACCAACCTCGACCCCTACCCTACCTCATATCGAAACCACAATAATCTGATTAACATTACTTGCACTCCCTCATCTTAATCTTTTAATTGTGCCCTCTGGAATCCACGGTCTGCTTGTAACAAGCTTCCTTTCCTACACAACTACTTTCTGAACAACTCTCTTAATCTGTTGGCCCTCACTGAAACCTGGATTCAGGATTCTGACACTGTCTCTCCTGCTGCCATTTCCTACGGTGGCTTACAATTCTCTCACTCCCCGAGACCCACAAACAGACCTGGTGGTGGAGTTGGCATACTCCTGTCCCCACAATGCACTTTCCAGGTCATCCCCCCAGTCCCATCACTCTTATTCCCTTCTTTTGAGGTCCACACCATCAGGCTCTTCCGTCCCCTCTCCCTCAGGGTAGCGGTCATATACCGGCCCCCAGGCTCACCCACCCTCTTCCTTGACCACTTTTCAGCCTGGCTGCCACACTTCATGTCCTCAGAACTACCAACCCTCATCCTGGGAGACTTCAACATCCCCATTAACAGCCCTAATTCCACATCTGCATCCCAGCTTCTATCACTAACCACCTCTCTAGGCCTCTCACAGCTTTCAACCTCTGAGACACATAAGGACGGTAACACCCTTGATCTGGTCTTCTGCCGGCTCTGTTCAATCTCCCACCTAAACAACTCACCGCTTCCACTCTCTGACCACAACATTCTCTCCTTCACGCTCACAAATCCTCGCCCACCCCAGCTCATTCCTACCTACCACACAGTCAGAAATCTACAAGCTATTAACCCTCAGACACTTTCAGATTCCCTACACTCATCTCTGTCCCCAATCTCCTCTCTTTCCTGTCCTAATCTGTTCATCACTACAATGACACTCTTAGAAGCACCCTTGACCAAGTAGCTCCCCTCACCCTCAGAACCTCCAAACACAGAGTAAAAGAGCCCTGGCTCACATCGCAAACTCAACTTCTCCAGCGATGCTCCAGGAGTGCTGAACGCCTATGGAGAAAAACCCGCACACCAGAAGACTTCATCCACTTCAAATTTATGTTAAGAACCTATAACGCTGCCCTTCACCTTGCCAAACAGACCTACTTCACCACCCTGATCTCCTCACTAGCCAACAACCCCAAGAAACTTTTTGACACTTTTCACTCCCTCCTCAGGCCAAAAGCACAAGCCCCTATCACAGACATTTGTGCTGATGACCTGGCCTCCTACTTTACAGAAAAAATAGATAATATCCGTCAAGAAATCTGCTCCCAACCACCAAGTGCTGTGACTCCCATCCCTTCCTACATCTCCCCTGGCTCACTCTCCACATTTGATCCCATAACAGAAGAAGAAGTCTCCAGACTCCTCTCTTCTTCTCGTCCGACTACATGCACTACCGACCCCATTCCCTCACATCTCCTCCAGTCTCTCTCTCCAGTCGTCACAACCCACCTAACTACAATCTTTAATCTCTCCCTCTCCTCGGGCATTTTCCCATCCTCCTTCAAACACGCCATCGTTACTCCACTACTAAAGAAACCTGCTCTCGACCCATCCTGCACAAACAACTACAGACCAGTCTCCAATCTCCCCTTCATCTCTAAACTTTTGGAACGCCTAGTTTACTCCCGCCTTACCCGTTACCTCTCCATTCACTCCCTTCTAGACCCTTCACAGTCCGGCTTCCGCCCCCCACATTCGACTGAAACTGCACTCATCAAAGTGACCAATGACCTTCTGACAGCAAAACGTAACGGTGACCACTCTCTGCTCATTCTTCTTGACCTATCTGCAGCTTTCTATACTATTGACCACCATCTCCTACTCTCTAGGCTCCAGTCACTAGGCATTAAGGACACTGCACTCTCCTGGTTCTCTTCCTATCTCTCTGACCGCTCCTTCAGTGTTTTGTTCTCTGGCTCCACGTCATCTCCTCTTCCTCTTGCTGTCGGGGTACCTCAGGGCTCAGTCCTTGGCCCCCTTCTTTTCTCTCTCTACACGGCCCCAATTGGACAGACCATCAGCAGATTTGGCTTTCAGTACCATCTTTATGCTGATGACACACAACTATACACGTCTTCCCCCGACCTTACCCCCGCTGTACTACAGAACGCCAGTGACTGTCTGTCCGCAGTCTCCAATATCATGTCCGCTCTCTATCTGAAACTCAACCTCTCCAAAACTGAACTTCTTCTGCTCCCGCCGTCTACTAACCTCCCTAAATCTGACATTTCCTTCTCCGTGGGTGGTACCACAATAACACCCTGGCAGCAGGTGCGCTGTCTGGGTGTTATGTTTGACACCAATCTCTCCTTTACATCCCATATACAATCCCTTACCCGCTCTTGCCGCTTACACCTAAAGAACATCTCTAGAATCCGCCCTTTTCTCACTATGGAAACAACAAAAACCCTCACTGTTGCATTGATCCACTCTCGCCTGGATTACTGCAACGCTCTATTAATTGGCCTCCCCGTCACTCGACTATCCCCTCTCCAGTCCATACTCAATGCAGCAGCCAGGATCGTCCATCTGGGTAATCGGTACTCGGACGCATCCGCTCTTCGCCAGTCCTTACATTGGCTGCCCATTCATTATAGGATCCAATTCAAAGTACTTGTTCTCACCCACAAAGCTCTCCACAGTGCGGCACCCCCTTACATCTCTTCTCTCATTTCTGTCTATCGGCCTAGCCGATCGCTGCGCTCTGCAAACGACTTTTGACTAACCTCTGCACTAATCCGTACCTCCCACTCCCGACTCCAAGACTTCTCCCGTGTTGCTCCTATCCTCTGGAATGCTCTACCCCAAGAAATCAGGACTATCCACAATTTGCATAGTTTTAGGCGCTCCCTCAAAAAACACCTGTTCAGAGCGGCCTATCACATTCACTAATCAAAGTCATTCTCTGTGTAAGTGTGCGTGCGTAGCCCATTCACTATCTCCATCCATCCTTCACTCCTGCAAGATGGCTGGACCTTCATTGTAAATACACCATTGTAAATACACACCTGTACTCTGTATCTCCCTCACCTCATTGTAGATTGTACGCTCTCACGAGCAGGGTCGTCTTATTTCGTCTTATTTTGCTTTAATTATTGTATTGTTAGCGTTGTTACTTATGACTTGTGTTTTGAAACTGTTAAACTGTAAAGCGCTGCGGAATATGTTGGCGCTATATAAATAAAGATTATTATTATTATTATTATATATACTACATGTAACATACATACTACATATATACTACATGCTACATACATGCAACATACACACTACATGCTACATACATGCAACATACATACTACATGCATGCTACATACATACACACTACATGCTACATACATGCAACATACATACTACATACATGCTACATACTACATACATGCTACATACATACTACATATATACCACATGCATGCAACATGCATACTACATATATACTGCATATATACTACATGCATGCAACATACATATATACTACATACAATACATACATATAGACATACAGTACATATAACATAGAGTACATACTCACTGTCACTTGTCACTTTGATCCCCGAAGCCATTGTCCCCTTGAGGAATAAATATCAAAATAAAAAAACACCAATATACATACCCCGATCCGCAGAAGTCCACGAGGGTCCCACGTCCATCTTGCGTGGAGAACAGCAGCATCAGCTGATGCTACCGTTCTCTACCAGCTCCAGGAATACAATGACGGAAGGTAGGTATCCTTCCGCACTGTATTCCTCCACCACTTTAAAAAAAAAAAAAAGTCCCTAGTCTCACTTTATGCCATTGCTGCATGGGAATTTCCCTGTTGGCCCTTGTTTTGATAGGGTTTTTGGCGGATTGCAGAGAGCAGCTTTTCTATCCTGTCCTATCTAGTTAGCTTGGGCCCCATCATTTGCTCAGCCTATCTTTCTATCTGTGTGAGTGTTTTTTCATCTTGCTTCACCGTCATTATATGTTGGGGGCTGCCTATTGCTTTGGGGTCTGCTCTGGGGCAGTTTAGATTTCCCTTTCTGTCTTTAGGCTATGTAGTTCTCCGGCTGTGATCGAGGGGGCTAGGGCACCGTAGGAACCCCCCACGGCTACTGCTAGTTGTTGTTGATAGGTTCAGGGGTCTGCAATCTGATAGCTGCCAACTTCTCTTGTTTTCTGGACTTAGCTAGTATTTCTGTTTTTGCCTCCTACGGTGACTCATTCATAACAAATAACGGTGTAGTGTGTTACTAACGGTAACGTTTGACACTGTGGTCCCAGCTCTCTCTTCATGTCATTGACCAGATCTTCCCATGTATTTCTAGGCTGATTCCTGACCTTTCTCAGAATCATCCTTACCCCAAGAGGTAAGATCTTCCATGGAGACCCAGACTGAAGAAGATTGACAGTCATCTTGTGTTTCTTCCTTTTTAATAATTTTTTAATAATTGTGCCAACAGTTGCATTCTCACCAAGCTGCTTGCCTATTGTTCTGTAGCCCATTCCAGCCGTATGCAGGTCTACAATTTTGTCTCTGGTGTTCTTAGACAGCTCTTTGGTTTTGGCTATGGTGGAGAGGTTGGAGTGTGATTGATTGTTACCTGCTTAAAATACATCTGTCCACACACACAATTTCAAACAGGTGCAATTAATACAGGTAATGAGTGCAGACTAGGAGGGTGTCTTAAAGACAAACTAACAGGACCACCATTTGTCAGTAGAAAGTATGTGATCCAACATGCTCTATACTTCTCCCCTTTGACATCAAAGTTGGGAAGTCCCCATACACATTAGATGGTTGGCAGGTCCTCCCGGAAATAGTGTTTTCATACTGTATTATCCTAGTCTGGAGACTTTAGTGGCAGCAAACTCCTGAGGCCGGTTTCATACATCCGACATTCATGGTCCGAGTATGGACAACGTTGTCTGAGCAGGCAACGTGTCTCCTAACCTAAACTCAACAGCCTCACATATGCCTGTCAGAATGTTTAGGTCTGAACTTCGACCATGAATAATTGATGAGCCTAAAGCTGACCCTAACACCACCCATTAATTTCTTATGACATATCTAATTGATATGTTACAAACATTCATCATGAGAATACTCATTTTCCATTTTTTGGTAGCTATCCTAATGAAACAAGTGCTTAATTGATTTCCTTAGGTTATATAAGAGCCTTGCTAGCTATAGTTTATTCAGCACTGCAATGGTGCTTTGCTTGTTTGCAGATTAAGAGGAATAATATTTGCATAGTGGCTCAAGTAATTTTATTATGAAAAACAAGCCCTGAAAATGAAGAGATGGCAGTAAAATTATTTTCCATGCAATCCGATTAAAGGTCTTAATCAGGGATGCAAGAAAGTTTAATAAGCCTTTCAGTGGCTAGTTACACGCACGTAATTGCTCTACATATCATGGATGCTTGCAGGGAGTAAAGCAGCAGATGAGAGTCTTGCATGTTGTAAATGAAATATTTGCTTTAAATTATTTCAATAGCTTAAAAAAAGGTCATGTTTAACCCAAGTCATGAGTGGCAAGCTTTACTTGCTTAAATGGACCACTGCAAGCGAGGAGCATGCCTTGCCCGGAATAGCTCACTGTGTTAAATTAACCAGGCAAATGACACAATGGACAGATTGACAGAGAATGGCACCTTGAGAACTGTGACAAGCTCACAGCAAATAAGACACTTGGTAAAACAACAGTAACTTAAGACAAAAACTTGGATATTCGTTGCTCAGAAATTGTGCAGGTGCACTACGTATCATTTTTCCCAGGTTTAGCTTGGACGGGGTTAAACAGGATTGACAACTGCAGACACTTCAAGTTCCGCAAGAGGACCAAGAAATAATAAAAAAAAATAAACTGTCTCGTTTCCTTTGTGTGGGAACCATCAGAGCATTTGGGTCACATACTTCTATTAACCTCTGTTGCTTTAAAGCCCGACTTAAAAAAATTCCATAGTCTTATCTCCATTCACTGAAGTGTAAGAAGATATTCCAGCTACCCTTTTAGAGGATCCTGTCATTTTTTAGCATACATGTTTTTACCGGCTCAAGATGGGAGGGATAAGACTGGTTAACTTCTTAACAGGAAAATGTACATCCCTGCATCTTTGACATTATTTGACCAAGACACTTGGGGAACATGCCTGAGGTCCTTTGCCTGGTGACCCAAGGTCAGCTGTCAACACTCAACAGCTGTTGTATGAGGCTATTTCAGGACACCCTAACCTGTGGAATCGGAATCAACTTTTTTATCCAATCCCATCAATCAGTATAAAATGATGTCCCCGGTAATAGAAGTTGAGCAATGATCTGCATGGAGCATTATAATAAGTACCGTAATCATTGAACATGTAAGTTGTAACTAAGGCTACTTTCACACTTGCGTTTTTTTGTGCTGCGTTTTTGCGCATAAATGCGCATGCGTTTTTCCCCCTATACTTAACATGGGTATGCATTGTCATGCGTTTGTACGCATTTGTATGCGCATGCGTTTTTTGTAGCGTGCGCCCGGGCGCACAAAATGCATCCTGTTGCATTTTTTGAGCGTCCGACCTGTCTCAAACGCATGCCCACGCAATGCGCATGAAATTCACCCAAAAACCCATTACAGTCTATGGGAGCGCTGACATGCGCATGGTAATGCGCACGTCAGCGCAAAAAAAGCATGCTTTTTTTGCAAAAACCATGCACAAAAAACAAGAAAACGCATAAAAACGCATGATGCGCTTTTTATGCGTGTTTGCACTGCGCACGCAGCGCAGCGCAAAAAAAGCAAGTGTGAAAGTAGCCTAACAACTAAACAGTTTCTTTCAATGGACAGATTCCTTTAAAATGAGAATGGAAGAGCTTCTCCATTGAGTTTATGTGAAAGAATCTTGAGAAATTGCTCTTACACACACATTTTAAATAAGTCTAATTCAGCCTTTTACAGGCCATATACCATGTCATCATTTGACACTACAGTACTGTTGACTTCTTATGAAGCAGTGGGGCATTAGGGGTTTCGGCATGACTGCAGCCTCAGTGACCCCCTAGCCCCATAGCTATGCCTCCAAAACTAATACTTGTACAGTTTAAATACCTGAAAATCCTGCCAGCTTTGTAGTGTGCACACTGTGAGAATTCAGAGGTCTGCAGTAACCTGGCCCCCTGATGAAGCAGCGGGTGAAACACGCATAGGGGTTTCTGGACCAGGTCACACATATCCCTCTTTTGACACATCACCAGATGGAAGTAGAATCCTTCTAAATAGGTAGACACTAATATTTTTGATAGTCTAGGTACATAGCCTATAGATTAGGGATCTAGTACTATATAGTTTGTGGTGTAGTGACCACTGTGTCAGCTAGGGGGTGCTGTGTGGGTGTCCCAGGACAGGCGTATAAGCATTTCCAGTGTCTTGATAGGTGTAGGATGCTGAATGATCATAATGTATCTCAAGGTGGGTGGCCTTGAGATGAAGACTTGTGTATGTGTTGATCAGCAGTGATACTGCTGAGGTTCCGTGTCAATGTCTTAGGGAGGTCTTCAGGTAGCTGGAGAGATGGGCGGAACCAGCTATCTACAAATCCACCCAGGGGTGTGTCTGAAAATGCTGGTAGTAAAAGACTAAGTGAATGTGAAGGAATTGTGATGAGGTCATAGCCATATGACCCGGTGGGCGTGGCTACGGACCATATAAGGTGGCCAGGGTAGGTCACATGACATGAGTGAATGTTTGGACCCGGTTTGTCCATTGTGGAAGGTCCCGCTGGGAAGATGGGTCTTCCTGCCTGATAACTGTGAATGCTGTGAGTAATGGCTGCACGTGTCTGAGAGTTCCCAGCGGAGGGAATGAATGACTGCACTGAGCAACAGCCATGAGGTAACCCTGACAGCAAAGGGATATAACTATGAGGCCCGAGTGATAAACAGAGTGAAGCTCTGTCATGGACGCTATGCTGTTTATATGAACTTTATGTTGCTGGTCATGGTTTATGATGCCTGAATAAACCGCATGGACTGTTATTGTTTAATGGAAAACCCGTGCCGGATCTGATTATTTGGCTGCCAAGCGAGTGTCCCCTACCTGAATGACAGCGCTACCTTACAATACAATGTATGCATTTGATACTAAATTTCTCCTATTTATTAATAAAGATGTATGATTTATGAGACTTAGTTGCACCTAGTTTTTCCTTGTGTTGGTATTGTAGACATAATCGGCCTCATTCAGTACAAGTGAATTCAGCAAGGCTGCAGATGTCTAGTAGGAATGTGGCTGGAGGTACTTGCTGTTATGTGACCGCCCAGTCTGTCCGTCGATACCGAAAAATCCTGGCAACTTTGTAATGCGCACGCTGTGAGAATTCAGAGGTCTGCAGTAACATAAAATGCCTGCAGACTTTTACCAAGAGATCTGAAAACCATTTTAGGTTGTATTCTTTCTATAGGACATTTTAGATTCGCTGGTTAATGGGTGAACTCCAATGGAAACCATGTCTGCCCTTCTGAGAACACAGAGAGGGTAAAACTTTCTCAGTTAACTGATGCAACTCCATTTTCATAATACCCCTATAGTGGGATGACTGGTTTCCTGTTGCTTAATAGACAATGTCCAATTACTTGAATAAATCCATTTCTATAGTTTTTCTGTGTAACGCGTCAGTGCTATATAAATAAAAGGGAATAATAACAATAATCTAGCATTCCTTAGGGTTTCGAGGATTACTTGAACGACTGCTCTACCTGTTCCTTTTATGTGTGAATAAAGCTATTTTTTCAAGCTGACAGTCCAGGATTTCTCCAAATCATAATCAAATTCCACTCCTTAAAGTGACCTCCACCCTGGGACTGAAAAGTGACTATAGATTTCTCATGTATAGACACCCTACCTGCTGTCTTCTGCTTCTACTTCTGCTCAGATCGGCATTCCCGTCTTTGTAATAGCAAGATCTGCCATAGTTCCATTGGGAGCCCAGTGATAAGTCTAAATCACCCCTTGTATGCCTTTCTTGCCCCACAACAAAGGGAACGTGTGGCTTAGACTTATCACTTCACTCCCCAGGCCTCTTCATTGGCCATCTTCGAAGCTGAAGGAATAGAATGCCGATCTGAGCAGAGAGGGGCAGTTAGAGGCAAACGGTGGGCACCGGTAACTAAACATGAGAAATGTCTGGCCACTTTTCCGTCCTAAGATGGACGGTTGCTTTAAAGGGGAGCTTCAAGTTTTCAAACTTCAGTGTGCTCTGTAGATTCATAAAAGCTTTTATAGCTAAAAAGTGGCATAAACAGCTTTGAAAAGTTGCACATTTTTTACGCAACGTGAGGCTGCGCGAAAGACTTTTGACGTTTTCATACCATTTTCACCCAGCTACGTCAAAGAGGGCAGAGCTAGGGAAGGACACGGACGTGAAGGAGTTAGATTTGTATTGAAGCGGAGATTCACACCACTTTGTGCCTCAATTGATTTATTAAGGGGTGTACTCCTCTGAATAAATCGAGCTCCTCCAACTCCACCACCCCCCTCATCAAGATCGGCATGAAAAACGCCAGTCTTGATGAGCCAGGGTCAGAGCCGTCTTATACCCAAACAGTGGACTGCTTGTCATGTTAGTTTTCTTGCCACTCATCGCTGCAGGAACATTCACATAACGCGCTTACAGCAAAGGTTAGACTGACCGCTTGTTGATGGATGTGTGATATCAGCACAGTATTTCCCCGTGAGTAGGGGGTAAGCTAGTGCATTATTAATGGTTACAGTATTCACCAATGTTCCCTCTCTCTCATGCTAGACATGTAACAATACGGCACCATATTAGGTAAATGCGCCAACAAGCTCTGTACAGTAAGTGCATTGCTCTGGTAATGACCGTCACTTTACAGCACTGCTGTAAAGCTAGAGCCTCTTTGCAGATTTACATGTGGTGCTGCAGTGAAGCAATACTGACACATTCGGCAGAAGGCAACATGTATTTTGATCTGGCAACAGAATGAGACCTGGTTGTTACTTTATCACTATCAGTATCAAATGTCTGGGCCACACACAAAGGACAATCACTGCTCATTAACCCCTCATATACCTCTACCAGTTGTATGTATTTCGGAAAAGTGGCTTTTAGTCTTGTAAGCCGGTGCAGATGAGCTTGACGGTTTGCATTTATCTGCTTTACAACTACAAGTTCCATCAAGACAATAACTGGGCTCACTTTACAAGCCACATGTTGTACTTCCCAATCTTTGTAAGCACCTTTTGCATGTTGCAGTGTAGTATAATAATCCAGTTACTCCCTGCCACACCTTAGGCCGAGCCATACCGTGTGTGCGGAGGCTGCAGGCTGTGCCGAACGTGTTAATAATACAGGTATCACAAAGGCCTGCCTCCCTCATAGTTACATTTTAAATCCAGAAGGAGGAGCGATCCAGGTCGGGTGCAGGTCAGAGCGAGGAAAGAAAATTAGCTGAAGAAGCAGAATCCATGCCAACAGCAAAAGCCAAACAGCAAACTTACGGCTTAAAGACACAGCGCACATGGAAATTGTCCATCTGGCACATCATCACAGACTGCAATCACTTTCTATAGATTCATCAGTCAATCTGAACCAATTATGTGTCCCAAAGTGAATGGAGGATCTGCATCCATGGGTCACCTAGGTCCGCTGCTGCCTTCTGTCCATATGGTCTACTGCAAAACTTTGTTTTGGAGCTGATAACCAATTCTGCATATTATCTACAGTCTTCATAGTTCGGAAAAATCCTATGTAATTTGTTGGTGGTATGGGAACATAGTGAGGTTTTGGTGGACAGTGACTCCTCAGACCTAACCCAATAACTTATTTTAACTTGTCTTACTAGTTACAAAGCTTCATGTGTGGATCAAGGAAGATGAGATAAATCAGAGGTTTTAGGTTTCTGGGAAATTATTTAACTTCTTTATTTTTTCTTTCTAGGGGGCAGTATGGACTTGGAGGCTTTGGAGAGCAGTCATAGTCCTGCACCAGACAACCCATATGAAAGGGAAGGGAGCACAAGCCGTGGCCTGACACCGCACAAGGGGCTTCCAGAAAAGGCTGACCTGCTATCTTTAGAAGTGAAAAGGTCACAACCACTGATAATACAGAGCGGAAGATGGGGGTACGTTATGATGGAGCATTGGAAAGGGGTTTGTTGATTGTCAGATTTGAGCCAAAGGTTTCTTGGCTTGATCTTTTGCTGTAGAAAGAGAGACCGATGTCCCTATATTATTAATCTGTCAATATCTGGGGTGGCAGGGGTTGCAGTCACACCAAGGCCCTGGAACCTGGCGGCCCATGTCAGAAGACTAATACTAGTATAGACTTGTAATAATTGAGGAAATTTGCATTGGTACCCATGAGCTTCACGTTTCACCACCTGTCAATATCTACTGTGAAGTATGTGAAAATAATGTTGCGTCCATGAGCCATTAATTATGGAATCCCCACATGTCTCTTACTGAATACTCTCTTTACTATAGGCGATTACGTGATGAGGAGCCAAGATCATCTTCCCTTCCTGACATCCCAAATCCATTCCCAGAACTCTGCAACTCTTCCCCAATCCTTAGCAACACACCCAACAGCAGTTCCCCTCTGGAAGGGGGTCCTCATGTGAGTATAATACTGGCTCATCCCATACAAGGCGACAGATTAGAGTTGGTGCTAGTCGATTCTCAGGACCTTGACCAGCTGCTACATCAGTGATCTGTGGCCAACATCTGAAGCTCTTCTTTTTATTATCTGTTGTTGCGATGTGTCACGTGTGTCAAGCCATAATGATGTACTAGTGACAGTCTGGCTATTCAAAAAAACATAGCTTGAGATACCGTCAGATAAGAGGTTGTAAAGGGCTCCTGTCCAGTGTCCACTGATTACTAACGTGGCCGTTGGACCGGGATCTGTGAATCGATCTGTACTACTGATATTATTACATCTTATTTAACATGAATTATCAACATTATAACATGTAAAGGTTTAGCCCTGGATGATGGCTACATCATCTAAAAATTGCAATTCTTGATAACTGAAATATGTTATGCACAAATTAGTATTAATTGTCATGGTGTATAGTACCCATGTTCAAATTTAGGGGATCACTGCTCTGACTGAACAGGAGAAATAAAATTCAGTGATGTGTAAGATCGGATGACCCAATTTTCTATCTAGCACTATCACTTGGTTTAGATATGGGGATAGGCATTGATATAAATAATGTCTTCTGTCTGTAAGAGCAGATGGTGAAAGTATACAGCGAGGATGGCACATGTCGATCACTAGAAGTGAGAGCGGGAGCCACAGCACGGCATCTCTGTGATATGCTGGTAGAGAGGGCACACTGCCTAAGTGACGAAAGCTGGTCCTTAGTGGAGCTTCATCCACATCTGGGGCTCGGTGAGTACAACATATATTTATGAGAGAATTTCTGATAGAATGACAGAGTCTTGAACAGGGTTCTGGTTTCACTGCCTTTCTTGTTTTGTATCTATTTGTTGCTTTATGCTTCTTGCAAAACAAAGATTGATAAGTAAGCCACTGTACATATCTATATACAGGTCCCTAATATGCAGCATGATGGCTTAGTGGTTAGCTTCGGGGTCCTAGGTTCAAATCCCACCAAGTACAACATCTGCAAGGAGTTTGTATGTTCTCTCCGTGTTTGCGTGGGTTTCCTCTGGGTACTCTGGTTTCACTCCACACTTCAAAGACCTACTGATAGGGAGATTAGATTGTGAGCCCCAATGGGGACACTGATGATAATATATGTAAAGCGCTGTGGAATATGATGGTGCTATATAAGCAATGCATAGTAAATATAGATCAGGAGAGGACATACCATTGATGCATCCGCACTGGGACCTAAGAGGTAAGGTGGCCACTTCGAGCTTCAAAGCAGGTGGAATTTAATTGTACATCATGAGCTATTGGACTGCAAAGGACCCATATATTGTTCTCACACAGGGGCCCTTTGCTGTCTGTAGTCGCCCCTGTGTAGATTCTATCACTTTCAATAGTGTACAGAGCCACAGATAGGTTGTTACAGATAAATATGGCAACCATGAGAAGGAAATCAGGTTATTTTGCAATGTATATGGTATTACTGAGGCATTCTTTCCTAGAAATATTAATTGTAAGGGAGAATTAGGTGCTTCATGGAGGCCAAAGAGAAAAGTAACCAGCTCACCGATACTTGTAAGGCAGGTGCACGGAACTCCGTCGTGATGAGACGTGAATAGCGTATACAGAAGACAGATGCTCCAGCTCCTTAAGAATAAAATGTTAAATTCTTTAATTAGTCTATCTTTAAAACATTACATGCTCCGGAACACACTGATAGACAATGGAAAAGCGACTCATTTCAATCTGCACAGCGATCTTTATCAAAACCTTTGACAAAGAATTAAATTAATGAAATGTATTTGAATTTACAATTTTGTTAAGTTGCTGGAGCATCTATTTTCTTTATTCGTTTCATGGAGGCACTATCAGCATACATGCTTATGGATATGACCATATAGACTCCGTCTATGACTTTGAATCTGGATTTGCCATTTGTGCTGACTACTCACTTTTAGGTTTCATTGACATCTGCATCATGGCTTTTGTTTATTATGGAAGCTACAATATCCATTGTATGATAGATACTAACAGTTCCTGATGTAATGTATGAACTTACATTTGAAGGGAATAGTAGCTTTAAGGGTACGTTCCCACAATCCGGAAGTAGCACCTCATTGGACTCAGCATATGTTCGTTGCGTCCAAAGCGCTGTCTTCTATTGAACGCAGGTAAATCCGAATGTGGTCTCTGAACTGTGGGGATTTAGGGCATTCATTTCTATTTGTCATTTCTGTTGTGGAGACTCGCGTCTAAGCAAAAGAAATTGACATGCTGCTGTCTTGAAAGATACTCCGCATGTCAGTGTCCGCGGGTGAGCCGCAGGTGACTGTGCACGCATAGTAAACATGGGATTTCTAGAAGTCCCATCCACTGTAACATCTGGTCGCTGCGGGTTGGACGTTGCATAAATACACAGCGTCAAACCCGCAGCAGTTCCTGATCGTGGGTACGTAGAGTAAAGGGTGCACAGAGCCCCCGACTTTTGTAAGTAGAGCCTAACCCTGACAGAAAAATGGTGATAAATTAAATAACTCTGCACAGGGCTCTGTGCACACAGTCATATTGCTTGCTTGCTTTAACCTTTAGGCCAGGTTCACATAGCGTTAATGCAGTCCGTTCAAACCATAGCGTTGACGGACTGTGTTAATGCTATTCCCTAACGCGATCGTGTTATGCGATCCCGCTAGCGCAGCTGCTCCAATTGCGCTAGCAGTGACGGAGCCTCAGACGCTGCAGACCGCGTCCAACGGTCCGTCACAGAATGATGGCACATCGCTAACGCATGCTGATTATGACATTCGTTAGCGATGCGCTCGTCTATAGCAGTCTATGGGTGCGTTAGCGCATCTGTTACATAGCGTTAATGCCGCTATGTAACGGATGCGTTAAAAATCACCCTAATAACGCAATATGAACCCAGCCTTACTGTAGGCTTTTACCTTTACTGTGTGTAGATTTCTTTGAACTTCTGGAATGGCTTCTTTTAGTGATTGTCACCCCACAACAAAACACCAAAGTATCTAAAAAATCCCCATATTTAAAAATGCTCTCCCCTGGCTTGCAGAACGATGCCTTGAAGATCACGAGTCCGTGGTGGAAGTGCAGGCCATGTGGCCTGCTGGAGGAGACAGCAAGTTCATTTTTCGCAAGAATTTCGCCAAGTATGAACTATTTAAAGGATCTCCGGTGAGTACAAAGGATTTTATGTCTACAAGAAAACAGATAAACGGTTGTGGCACAGCTTGTTCTGATAATTACATGTTCTTCTCTGGCCTGCCATTCAACTATGTTCTGGTCAGACTCCTGTACATTAGTGAATATTTTTAGTCTTTGTGCTTCTGCGTCACTGATCATGAGATGCTGAGGATGGTACCTGCTGAACCTCCTGTAAATAACCCTAGTAGCAAACTACCATTACTAACTTTTCCAGGCAAACCGCTCGAAATACACAGATATAAGACCATAGTAGCGTGATCATCAATCATTGTGAAGATATTACTACCCTGCCTTCAGTATTGTGTTCTCCGTGTGTTCAAATGGGTTTGTTTCATTCAGTACATACTCCAAGACATGATGGCAGCTTCAGGGTAACACTAAGGCTACGTTCGCATGTCGCACATCTGTCTGGGATTTGATCAGCTTTAAATCTGCAGTTAATGTAAATCCAAAAAATACAAATACATTGATGTTAATGGTGGGAATTTGCTGAATATCTGCAATTGGACTGCAAGATAATAGATATTCTGCAAATTAAAAATCCACAAAGCATGACCATATCCGCATCAAAACAGATCCGCAACATGTGAATGGGCTTTTTATAACCCCATTCATTTATATTGGATCTTATTTGACTGCGGATTTGTAATGTGGGATCTGCCATGCAAATCTGTGACAAATTCATGAAGTGTAAACTTGGCCTAAATGCCCGCTGTGCAGTATTTTTTAGAAAGCCTCTTCTCCACTCACACATTGTACGTATCCCATTCACACTGAACTTACAATAAAGACCCCGTGAGACCACGGTCAGAACCTCAACTGAAGACACGTTAGACTAAAGCAGTTCTCTAATTCCTGTCCTCAAGGTCCAACAACAGATCGCAATTTCAGGATTCCCTTAGTATTTCACAGTAGATAATTCCATTGTCACCTCTTAGTGGGTTTTGAGGACTGGAGTTGGGGAATACTGGGTTAAAGTATTAGATGTTCTCCTGGTAACAAAAGTATAATGATAATATACAGTTTCTTAAAATATATAGATGTGATTGGTTCTTGCATAAAAATAATTGATGAGGCTCTCCTCTCCAGTGTGTTGATTAAGATGGACATAGATATTTAACATCACTTTCTGCTGTGTTTTCTACATTTTCCACATATTAAAAGTTTATATTGGTTTAGTTTGATGTCATGCTACTTTTAGTGACTAGAGAGATCTGGTTTCTGGAGCCCCCTACGTGGTGG
Source organism: Dendrobates tinctorius (assembly GCF_039654945.1). Classification (NCBI taxonomy): domain Eukaryota; kingdom Metazoa; phylum Chordata; class Amphibia; order Anura; family Dendrobatidae; genus Dendrobates; species Dendrobates tinctorius. Next base: position 21,249,890 of record NW_027361700.1, read on the forward strand.
AAATCATTTCCCCTTTTTATGTTCCCTATAAGGTGGCCCGGGGTGAGTGTGGGGAAGGTGACTTGACGGACAGACCTGACTGGTAGTAAGAGGGGACGGTTTGTGCACTAGAGACGGAGATTGACAAGATAGAAAAGTGACAGCTGGGAAAGGTGGATAGGAGAGTTGCAGTACCTAGAAATGACCACAAGATGGCAGGGGGAGTAGGTTAGGACTCAACATCAGCTTATGGCTTGAGAAACGCTTAGTCATGGGGGGAGGGGAGATAGGAACCCAGGTGGGGAATTCCCGGTGAGAGAGGGGATAAATAGAACAGGATAGGGTTCCAGGCAGGCTAGTCCAGGGATGGGACGTTACTTCGACTGGCGCAAAGGTGCAGGTACCCGGGCATGGAGACAGAGAACTGTAAAGAGGCTGCGGTGCGTGGTTGTGGTCGTCAAGAGGACGACGAATAAATCTGGAACTGTTACTATTGAAATCTGTCTCCGCCTCGTCCTTGCATCGCCTGGTGTCTGTGTCATCCGGACAGGGTAAGCAGTGGTCCACCTCCCAATACGGCCCCCTACTACATGAACCTAAACCTGTACATTCATATCTGCGTGCACCATAGGGTGCTCCAATTTATACCTCTCCTAGAGATACATCCAGTGGCATTACCTAGTTGTAGATCTCTATTGCAGTCTACATTCTAGTGTAGAACAGATGAGCATTCTCGCCTTAACTATTTTCAGCCTGATTGTTCACTTGTCGGACTTGAATATTGGAAATCTAACTTATGATTATTACATAATCCACGATGGAAATCCAAAACCACCACTTTGAAGATGTGCATGAGGATTGACCCCATTCATTGAGGCTATGCTGTATGCATCAATTTCACTGACCTTTCTGTATGTAGCTCACAGTAATGAAGTAAATTTTTGTAAAAAGCAATTTTCTTTCCTGCAGTTGAAATATATGGTATGTTCACACTGATTTTTTTTTTACGACTGTCAAAGATTACGAATTTCCTATTAGAAACTGCTTCAGGAAGCGCACCTTCTTTGGGGGATGTGCAGTTTTTGGATATGGGCACACGTAGTCTTTTTTCTAAGTTTTGGAGCAGAAATTGAGTGGAAAGTCATAGTGCATCATTGATCAAAAATGACTGAAAGGAAAATTGTCTTTCATGCCCATAGCAGCCAATCACAGCTCAGCTTTAATTTTGCCAGAGCAGTTTATGAAATGTACGATGAGCTCTGATTGGTTGGTATGAACATCAAAGATATATATTTTTTTTCTTAGCCAGTTTTGATAAAAGAAGTTCAAAGTTTTTGATGACTTTTGAGATTTGAGAGATTCTGCTCAGTTTTCACTTAGATTCTGCTCCAAAAACTCGTTGTAAAACTTCGTATGCACGTAGCATAGGGTTTATGCACACCGTGCCATGTAGACACTGGCACAGCAGTCCAATTTTTCCAGGTGAAGCTGCTTCAATGGCAGCTGTTGTTTTCCTGATGGAATCTGTGACGCCTCTGGCAATACGTCCAAGAGTGGACCCCCTGGATCGCGGATCCGGAGCCCCTGGGCCGAGCGCACCTGGTGAAGACCGACCCCTGTACAGGGATCGTTAGGGGCAGGACCACAGGGGGCGGAACCGCGACAGCCGGAGCCAGCAGGGACGACTCGGAGGACTGGCAGACAGAGCAGGAGTAGCGGGGAGGAAGGCAGAAGGTGATGGCAGGAAGACTACAGGAAAGGTACAGGGAGGACCACGGAAGGAGACAGGCTGACGGACAAGGACCAGGAACAGGGCAGACAACGGAGCAACAAGGATAGGCAGGGAACACTGAAAAAGGTAAGGCCGATGGGTGCTGCGAGTCACAAACAATCATCAGGCGCCCTCAGAATGGAGCGGGCGCCTGATATATGCGGAGACCGGAAGTGCGCCCTACAGACCCTCCCCTAGCGACGCCCCCTGCCAACAGAGGCCGGAGGAACGCGCGCGCGCGGCCTAAGGCCGGCGCGGTTACCCGCAGCAGAGCGGCAAGCAGCGCGGAAGGACGCGCGAGCAGGGGGAGGCAGGTGAGAGGAAGCTGCGGCGGGCACCGCCGCTAAAGGGGCATCGGCGGGTACGGCCGCCGATGTCACAGTACCCCCTCCCATATGCCCTCTCCTTCTGAGGCTGGTCAGAAATCTTTTCATGATAAGGGGGGCATCGACATTTTCTCGGGGCTCCCAGGACCTCTCCTCTGGGCCAAAACCCTTCCAGTCGATAAGAAAAAGAGTTTTACCCTTGACCCTTTTCATAGCCAGGATGTCCTTTACTTCAAAGACATTGTTAGAACAAATGGGCGAGGGAGAAGACATGGAGGTTGGTTGGAACCGATTCAAGACCACAGGTTTGAGGAGCGAGATATGGAAGGCGTTAGGGACCCGGAGTGACGCCGGCAACCTCAATTTGTAGGCTACCTTGTTAATGCGCCCAAGTATTTCAAAAGGCCCGATGTACCGAGGACTTAATTTGTAAGCAGGGGCCTTCAGGCGGATATGTTTGGTAGAAAGCCAGACTTTGTCCCCGGGCTGGTACGGGGGTAGATCCCTTCGTCTTTTGTCCGCGTGTCTCTTAATTCGGACGTTGGCCAGCTCGAGCGCCTCTCTGGTCTCCTTCCAAATTTGTGAAAACTCCTTGGCGAGAGTGTCTGCTGCAGGAACTCCGGATGATGCGGAAAAAGGCAATGGAACCCCAGGATTTAGCCCAGTTACCACAAAGAACGGTGTCTTGGACGTTGATTCGCTGGAATGATTATTATGAGCGAATTCCGCCCAAGGTAGAAGAGAGACCCAATTATCTTGATGGGCGTTAGAAAAGTGGCGTAGGTAGGTGGTCAGAATTTGGTTAATCCGTTCCACTTGGCCGTTGGTTTGAGGATGATACGCTGAGGAGAAGTCGAGAGACGTGCCCAGGAGCCGACAGAGGGCCCTCCAGAATCGGGAAGTAAACTGGACCCCACGATCGGTCACGATTCGCAGAGGGAGACCATGTAGCCGGAACACGTGGTGGATAAAGATCTCGGCCAACTTTGGAGCAGATGGCAGTCCGACCAGGGGAATAAAATGGGCCATTTTGGAAAAGCGGTCAGCGACGACCAAGATGGTAGTGCATCCTGCAGAGCGGGGCAGATCAGTCACGAAGTCCATGGCGATTTGCTGCCAAGGAGCCTCTGGCACAGGCAACGGATGAAGGAGGCCGGAGGGCAGAGTCCTTGGAATCTTGTTCTGAGCACAAGTCCTGCAGGAGGCTACAAAGTCCTTTGCATCCTGGTGGAGAGAGGACCACCAGTAATACCGGGACAGAAGCAAAAGAGTCTTCTTAATCCCAACGTGCCCAGCAACCTTGGAAGAATGACCCCAGCGCAGTACTTCCAGACGTTTGTTTGGAGGAACGAAGGTCTTGCCAGGCGGAGGGTTAGAGAACCTCACGGGGGCCACGGAGATAACTTTAGCCGGCTCGATGATATAAGATGGGTCCTCCTCCTTCTCTGGTGGCTGCAAAGACCTGGAAAGCGCGTCAGCTTTGATGTTCTTACTGCCGGGCCGGAAATGGAGCTTAAACTCAAAACGGGAAAAATACAGAGCCCACCTGGCTTGTCTGGAGTTGAGTCTCTGGGCAGATTGCAGGTAGGCCAGGTTTTTGTGGTCCGTGAAGATAGTAAAGGGGTGCACTGCCCCCTCGAGCAGATATCGCCATTCCTCCAGCGCCATCTTAATGGCCAATAATTCCCGGTCCCCAATGGAGTAGTTGCACTCCGCGGGAGAAAAGGATTTGGAGAAGAACCCGCAGGGGACAAGACGTCCAGATGGAGCCTGTTGGGAGAGAACTGCCCCAGCTCCAGTGGAGGAGGCGTCAACTTCCAGGATGAAGGGCCTACTAGCCACTGGACGGTGTAAGATCGGAGCAGAAGCAAACGAGCGTTTCAGGGTCAGAAAGGCGTCCTCGGCTTCAGAAGGCCAGACGTTAGGCTTCGTCCCCTTACGGGTCAGGATCGTAATGGGCTTGGTGACTGTAGAGAAGTGGGGTACAAACTGCCGGTAATAATTAGCGAAGCCGAGGAAACGCTGGATGGCCTTTATGCCAACTGGACGAGGCCACTGGAGTACCGCGGACAGCTTCTCCGGATCCATCCTAAGACCGGACTCCGTGATGATATACCCCAAGAAGGGTAAGGCTGTTTGCTCAAAAAGGCACTTCTCGATCTTGGCGTAAAGACGATTTTCTCGAAGGCGCTGCAGGACCATGCGTACACTTCTCCGATGGGAGGAGAGGTCGGTCGAGAAAACGAGGATATCGTCCAAATACACCACCACGCAGGAATAGAGTAGGTCTCGGAACACCTCATTTACGAATTCCTGAAACACCGCTGGAGCATTGCAGAGACCGAACGGCATGACCAAGTATTCATAATGGCCGTCCCGGGTATTGAAGGCAATCTTCTCGAGGTGGAGAGCTCCGATTTGAAGGTCCACTTCGGCGGTAACCATGGTGATGAGTCCGGGTAAAGGTTTACCGTCAACGGAGGAAATAGCGCGAGGGTTCTTCAATACCAACACCGGAATCTGGAGTTTGTCAACCTCCTCCTGGCGGATGAAATTACCGGCAGCACCCGAGTCCACATACGCCTCCACAGATCCACGCCCCCGACCTGTAATTAGCAAAGCAGAAAGGGTAAGGGGAAGAGAGGAATTTTGATCACCTAGGGGGTCCTCTCTTACCTGACCTAGGTGGAGGCATTTCCCGATCTCTCTGGCTTCTCCGGACAAGTACGCACAAAATGGTTGGCACCCCCACAGTACAGGCAGAGACCCTTGGTCATCCTCTCCCTGCGGCGTTGCTCGGACAGCCTGACACGATCGACCTGCATAGGCTCAGGAGCGGTGCTAACGGGAGATACCGGGAAACGGGGGACAGGAGCCTGATACAGCCTAAAGGACCTCCTCTCTCCGACTGCCTCTCGAGCGCGCTCCTGAAAGCGGAGGTTAAAAAGGGCCTCAGTGGAGGACGCTAAGCGACCCGGTTCATCGAATACCTTGCGAAAGGTTTCTAAGAAGGTCTGTATGCTTAACACGACGGGGTCATCTCTCTCCCATAAGGGGTTCACCCAGGACAGGGCCTCACCCTCGAGATGGGACACAACGAACGCCACCTTGGCGCGGTCAGTGGGGTACTGAAGGGGGGCAAGCTCAAAATGTAGCCTGCATTGATTTAAAAAGCCCCGGCATAACTTGGGATCTCCACTGTACCTGGGGGGTTTGCCCAGACGGGGAGCCGGGGTAGAGGCTACATCCGGGGAGGAAGTTGCAGCGGCAGCAGAGGATTGCAGGGCCTGTAATCGGTCATCCACGGATGCCATGTAACCCAAGATGTGGGATTGGGCGTCGCGCTGCTGCGCGAGCTCCTGCTGAAGGCTGACTAAGAGGGGAGCGTGTCCGGGGTCAGAGGTCTGCAGGGCGGACAACCGGGTGTCCATAGACTTCATAAAGGACATTATCCGGCTCTGATTTTCACGAAGGAAAAGTAATTCCTTTTGTGTGGCGGCTGCGGCACCGGCGGGATCCATGGCCTGATGATACTGTGACGCCTCTGGCAATACGTCCAAGAGTGGACCCCCTGGATCGCGGATCCGGAGCCCCTGGGCCGAGCGCACCTGGTGAAGACCGACCCCTGTACAGGGATCGTTAGGGGCAGGACCACAGGGGGCGGAACCGCGACAGCCGGAGCCAGCAGGGACGACTCGGAGGACTGGCAGACAGAGCAGGAGTAGCGGGGAGGAAGGCAGAAGGTGATGGCAGGAAGACTACAGGAAAGGTACAGGGAGGACCACGGAAGGAGACAGGCTGACGGACAAGGACCAGGAACAGGGCAGACAACGGAGCAACAAGGATAGGCAGGGAACACTGAAAAAGGTAAGGCCGATGGGTGCTGCGAGTCACAAACAATCATCAGGCGCCCTCAGAATGGAGCGGGCGCCTGATATATGCGGAGACCGGAAGTGCGCCCTACAGACCCTCCCCTAGCGACGCCCCCTGCCAACAGAGGCCGGAGGAACGCGCGCGCGCGGCCTAAGGCCGGCGCGGTTACCCGCAGCAGAGCGGCAAGCAGCGCGGAAGGACGCGCGAGCAGGGGGAGGCAGGTGAGAGGAAGCTGCGGCGGGCACCGCCGCTAAAGGGGCATCGGCGGGTACGGCCGCCGATGTCACAGAATCCATCTCAAAGACATAAAGGGTTTTCCAAGCGTTTTTTTTGTAGAGTTTTATTTCCTGAAGGGTTTTTTGCAGCCTTTTGCTTGGGCAGTGCCTAGTGTGTAACATTTTCCATCAATAGCCGCTTCATAGAAGGGGCATGCATTTTCTATTGTCCCACGAGGCGTTTTTGAAACCTGAAGTTTTTGAAAGATGCTCAAAAGCCTAAACATATGAACAGCAAGCAATTTTTACATAGAAATGATCGGAAAGATTATTTTGAATGTTTCAAGTGCTTTTTCTGGTGTTTTGGGGACAGACATGCCAGAAAAAGATGCAAAGTGAACATACCCATAAAAACATGTGGAAATATGTGATCTGTATTTTTTTATCATGGAATTTGAAATTTTTGTTAAATCCTCAAACAGTGAATGGGGCTTATATTACTACTCAGGATCATTATTCCAAAAAAGATGACTGAGGGGCGATCTAATAACCATGTATAAGTATATAAGGGGACAATACAAATATCTCGCCGAGGATATGTTTATACCAAGGAAGGTGACGGTCACAAGGGGGCATTCTCTGCATCTGGAGGAGAGAAGGTTTTTCCACCAACATAAAAGAGGATTCTTTACTGTTAGGGCAGTGAGAATCTGGAATTCTTTGCCTGAGGAGGTGGTGATGGCAAACTCAGTCGAGGGGTTCAAGAGAGGCCAGGATGTCTTCCTGGTGCAGAAATATATTGTATCTTACAGTTATTAGGTTCTTTAAAAGGACGTAGATCTGGGGATTTATTCTGACGGAATATAGGCTGAACTGGATGGACAAATGTTGTTCTGCCTTGCTAATAATGTTACTAGAGATGAGCGACTTTGCCTTTTTTTGGGTCGAGTCGGGTTTCATGAAAACCGACTTTCTCAAAAGTGGGGTCGAACGAAATCGGCCGATTATCGTGAAAAGTCGAAGGCCGACTGAAACACGAAACCCAATGCAAGTCAATGGGGAACCAAGGTCGGCAGGGAGTGGAGGACAGGAAACACACCTACAGTGCCCATTTTAATGCCAAAAACATCAATCCTTATTACTTAAGCTTGTCAACCTTAATTTACGTTATAATAATATTTAGGCATTGAAAACTGGGGTTATTTGGCTAAAGTAGTGGGGGGGTAGGGCTGGCTCCAGATTTTCGTGGGCGCTGGGCCAAAGAGTGTCGCTGGGCTCCTTTAACACATGCCACAATTCATGATCCTCTGATACGGCAGAGAAATAGCGGTATAGTACAATGAAAAATACTTCACTTCTTACAACTCATGACTGATATCCATTTTAAATTCTCCAATAGCTCCAAAAACGGACAGTATATTACTCCATACAGTATTATGGCCACCGCATAGTGCGATATACAGAGTAATGAGGCCCATATATTTCTCCATACAGAATCATTGGTCCCATATAATGTTTGATACAGTATATGATGAGCTCCACATAATGCTACAGTATATGTTGGTCCCCATGGATGAAGCTCCACTGTGTTATGGGCCCAAATAATGCTCCATATATAATGGGCCTCATTTCTAATGCTCCAGTGCATAATGGGCCCTGTAAATGCTGCTCCAGTGTCTGATGTCCACCTTTGGAATGCTCCAGTGTATGGTGGGCCTCATATATCATTTTCCAGAGTATAGTGCTCCCTAAAAATAGCTGTCCCAACATTGAAAACAATTAAATCCCTGTACTAGTCTGGACTCTAAGTCGTCCCCATCTTCCATCTCACTGCACTTTGACTGTTTAGGCAGAGGGCGTACAGACGTGATGTCATCGCGCTCTCTGACCAGAATATCACTGTCAGGGAACGCGGAAGACGTCACAGCGGTGGAGCAGGGAGAGGTAAGTATTTCAACTTTGCAAGTGCTGTGATCCTGAGCAAGCAGGGGGGGACCACTCGTTGGTGACGGCACTGGCACAGGGCCCCTCATAGTACGGCGATGTGTCTGACGGCGGGTCCCCTCCCACCGGCAGAGACACTTTTGCGTATTATGAGGGGCCCTGTGCCAGTGCCGTCGCCCATGAGTATGCCCCCCCACCTGCTCAAGGAACCTGCACTTTCATCTGCACCTTCCTCTTTGTCACCGTGTAAGGTGGTATAGTATGCGGGAAGGGGAACCTGAATTTCATCAGGGTCAGATTCTGGCTGTGTAGAGTGCGAGGGGAATGTAGTGGTCTGGGTCAATGTACCAGCAGAATCATCTAGCAGTAGCTGGGCATCAGTGCACTTGTGGCGCCACCCGGAGTACGGTCGCCACAGTGGCATTACCTTCCTCCTAGGGAGTGTGATGTCATGCTTGGGAGCAATGAAGGATCTCTCTAGCAGTTAAACCAACACACAACACAGTTCCCACTCCAGGCCAGCAGGGAGACCTCTGAACCTGACTGCTGAGGAGCTGCTCTCTGTGGTCGGGAGGAGGTAAGTTAGGGCAGTCTGTGAAGGGAAGGGAAAGTGTGTGGACGTGAGAAGGGGAGCTGGAGGATGAGCAGAGTTAAGGCTCACTCCTAGCTGGAGTGCATGGTCGGGATTCCGGTCTCCGAGTTTGTAGGGACACTGACGGTCCTGCAGCAGAAACAGGAGGAAGTAGCAGCTGTAAATGCTCTGCTCCCAACTAAAGCTCGGAGGCCCCAGCAGGGACGAGTGAGAGCCAGAAGGAAAAGTCTATGGCTGCCTGCCATACGAGAAAGTTCCAAAAGAGAGTCAACAGGGGGAACTTCAGTGAACTCAGTACTGCGAGTACCTCAGATAAGCGCTAGAATGGAGGCCACACTACCTATCTGCAGAGAGAGAATTCCAAATTTGCTTCCAGGCTGACCAACTCCTTCTCCATCTGTACTCTGGGTCCTGGACGGCACTTACCTAGTACAAGTAAAGGAACTGCACAACTGTGTCTGTCATCTTTCTCCTGCGCCTGGCGCACGGCTCTGCTACATCTTGCACTGCACACCATCTACCAACTCTTTCATCTGCCCTGCGACTACGGCCCAACCTGTGCAGGGCTTCTACATCTTCTGATCAGTAACCACAGGTGGCGTCACTAGAGTTGAGCGACTTTTGGTTTTTTAGGGTCGCGTTTCGTTTCGTGAAACCCGACTTTTCCAAAATTCGGGTCGAGCAAGATCGTCCGATTATAGGGAAAAGTCGGGGTCGTCCCGAAACACGAAACCCAATGTAAGTCAATGGGGAATAAAAGTCGGCAGTGAGAGGAGGACAGGAAACACACCAACAGTGCCCATTTGAATGCCAAAAGCATCAATTCTTCTTACTTAAGCTTGTCAACCTTAATTAACTTCATAATACAAGTTACGCACTGAGAAATGGGGGTTATTTGGCTACAGACTGTGGGGGGGAGGGCTGGCTCCAGGTTTTCATGTGCCCTGGGCGAAAGAGCGCCCCTTTAACACATACCACAACTCATCATGCTCCGATACGGCAGAGAAATAGCGGTATAGTACAATGAAAAATACCTCACTTTTTACATCTCATGACGAGGCCCATCTATTTCTCCATACAGAATCATTGGTCCCATATAATGTTTGAAACAGTATATGATGAGCTCCACATAATGCTACAGTATATGTTGGTCCCCATGGATGAAGCTCTACTGTCTTATGGGCCCAAATAATGCTCCAAACATAATGGGCCCCATTTCTAATGCTCTAGTGTATAATGGGCCCTGTAAATGCTGCTCCAGTGTCTGATGTCCACCTTTGGAATGTTCCAGTGTATGGTGGGCCCCATCTATCATTCTCAGACGGTGTTAGGCCCAGTATGGATTGCACGTGATTGCACAAAGGTTAGAAAGGGTACCGTATCCCCAGATAACATGTATGGATAGCGTACACATTCAAAATATATGTCTCAGGAGGCAGGCTCAGACGGTGTTAGGCCCAGTATGGATTGCACATGATTGCACAAAGGTTAGAAAGGGTACCGTATCCCCGGATAACATGTATGGATAGCGTACACATTCAAAATATATGTCTCAGGAGGCAGGCTCAGACGGTGTTAGGCCCAGTATGGATTGCACATGATTGCACCAAGGTTAGAAAGGGTACCGTATCCCCGGATAACATGTATGGATAGCGTACACATTCAAAATATATGTCTATACATCAGGAGGCAGGCTCAGACGGTGTCAGGCACAGTATGGATTTGACGGCCCAGATTACACAGCGGAGGAGCAGGGAGAGGTAAAGATTGCAAATGCTGGGGCCCTGCCCAAGCAAGGGGGGCCCACTCGTGGGCGTCGGTACTGGCACTGGGCCCCTCATAGTACAGCGGTGTGTCTGACGGCGGGTGTGCACCACCACCGTCAGAGACACTTGATTGCACTATGAGGGACCCTGTGCCAGTGCCCGCGCCCAAGAGTCGGCCTACCCACCTGTCCAGGGCAACGGCACTCGCACGGTGTCGTGCGCTAGGTGGTGACCCCGGCCATGGGGGGGGGGAGGCAGCACAGTTAGGGAATTTTAGAAAGTGGCATATGTTGATGTTGGACATTCAGCTGATGCAAAAGGCGAAATAGGTGAAGTACCAGGAAGAGGTGGACCAAAGCAAGCCATTTTTCTGTCACCCTATGTGTCATCAGGGGAAGGTGGGACAAAATCCTTGGAAACCCATGCGTGGTTCATTTTAATGAAGGTTAGATCATCCACATTTTGGGTTGACAGACGGGTCCTTTTTTCTGTCAGGATTGATCCAGCTGCACTGAAGACTCTTACCGATAGCACACTTGCAGCTGGGCAAGCGAGCTCCTGTAAGGCATATTGGGCCAATTCAGGCCAGGTGTCCAGTTTAGCGGCCCAATAGTCAAAGGGGAATGACCTGTGTGGGAGAACATCGATATGGGAGGAAAAGTAGTTTGTAACCATAGTTGACAACTGCTGTCTCCTGTCACTTTCCATCGATGCAGTATTACCAGTTGTGTGAGCGGTATTTGAAAAATCAGTCCACAACATTGTCATGAAACCCCTGTCTCCAACGCTACTTCTGCTGTGTGCACCATGAACACCTCTGCCAAGCTGCCCCCGGCCCGTACGGCTCGTGTGAGAACCATCACCGCTGCTGTGTGCTGGGAATGCCTCAAGAGTTGCTTGTTTATTAGCCAATATTAGGTCAAGGTTCTCCTGTGGCATGATGTTTTGTAATTTGCCTTTATAGCGTGGATCCAGGATGCTGGCCAACCAGTAGTCGTCATCGTTCATCATTTTGGCAATGCGGGGGTCCCTTTTTAGGATCCGCAAGGCATAATCTGACATGTGGGCCAATGTTCCCGGTGTCAATGATGCACTGCGAGTGCTGGGTGGAGGAGCACTTTCTGGAAAATCCACATCCCTCCAGTCACGCACAAACCCTGTACCAGACCTTGCCACGCCAACATTTTCACTTGCCCCACGAGATGCATCCTCCTCCCCTAAGTAATCATCCCCATCATCATCCTCCTCCTACTCTTCTTCCTCCACCTCGTCCAGGAGAGGTCCCTGAGCAGACAATGGCTGAATGTCATCAAGGATTCCCTCCTCCTCTTCCTCCTCATCAACATTGGCTGCAGACGCCTGCTCCTTAAGGTGCGTCAAAGTTTGCATGAGCAGACGCATAAGTGGGATGCTCATGCTTAGGATGGCGTCGTCTGCGCTTACCAGCCGTGTGCATTCCTCAAAACACTGAAGGACTTTACAAAGGTCTTTCAGCTTCGACCACTGCACACCTGTCAACTCCATGTCTGCTCTCAAAGTGCCTGGCCGTGTATCCTCCCACAAATGCATTATGGCCTGCCTCTGCTCGCACAGCCGCTCCACCATGTGCAGGGTGGAGTTCCACCTTGTTGCAATGTCGATAATGAGGCGGTGGTTGGGAAGGTGGAGCAATCACTGCAGCTTCTGCATACGAACGGAGTGTACAGGCGACCGGCGGATGTGCGCGCACAGTCTTCGCACCTTCTGGAGCAGGGCTGTTAACTCCGGATAATTTTTGAGGAAGCACTGCACCACCAGGTTCAAGGTGTGAGCCAAGCAAGGTATGTGGCTGAGTTTTGAAAGGGCTATGGCTGCCACAAAATTACGGCCGTTATCACTAACTACCTTGCCTGCCTCAAGATGTACACTGCCCAGCCTGACTCAGTTTGTCGCTTCAAGTACTCGGCCAGCACCTCGGCGGTGTGTCTGTCGCCCAAACACATCATCTGCAACACAGCCTGCTGACGCTTTCTACTAGCTGCTCGATAGGGGGACACATCGTGTGCAGCAGTGGCAGCTGCAGATGGAGTGCTCGTACGACTGCGCTCTGTGGACGAGCTTTCGCTTCTGGAGGAGGAGGAGGAGGGTCGAACGCCTACAGCCAACTGTTTCCTATACCGTGGGCTAGGCAGCACTGTCCCACCACCGCTGTCCCCTGTGGACCCTGCATCCACCACATTAACCCAGTGCGCAGTGATGGACACGTAACGGCCCTGGCCATGCCGACTGGACCATGCATCAGTTGTGATGTGCACCTTTCCGCTCACTGACTGCTTGAGTGCATGGACAATGCGGTCTTTCACATGATGGTGGAGGGCTGGGATGGCTTTGCGAGAGAAGAAGTGGTGACTGGGTAGGTCATAGCGTGGTACTGCATAGGCCATGAGTTCGCGGAAAGCTGTGCTTTCCACCAACCGAAAGGGCATCATCTCAAACGAGATTAGTTTGGCAATGTGGGCGTTCAAACCCAGTGTACGCGGATGAGAGACTGAGTATTTTCTTGACCTACTCATAGTGTCTGGGAGGGTGAGCTGGACTTGAGAGCTGCATATGGTGGAAGTAGCGGTGGACAGGGCGGACTGAGAGAGGGTTGATGATGGTGATGGAGTTGGTGTTCTTTCTGATGGCCTAGAATCAGTCTTTCGTTGATATAACAGTGGGATTCCCTGACTGCTGTGGTCTTGCAACGACACCTCAACATTTGCTGCTGTGCTAACCGGTGGGCTTACAGTGGGGGAAACAATGTAGCGTTGCTGACTACCTTCGTTGTGATCAGTTGCACATGTGGCACTTGAGGTTTGGTGTTGTGTCCATGCTTGCAAGTGCATGCTGGTTAAATGTCTAAGCATGCAACTGGTATTCAAATTTTTCAGATTTTTCCCTCGGCTAAAGGTCTTTGCGCACTTCTTACAGATAACCTTGGCCTGATCATGAGGATTTTGTTCAAAAAAGTGCCACACTGCACTCTTCCTACTTTGGCAGACATTTTGCGGCCTAGCACGCTGTGATCTTTTGACCCTCTGGACAAGCTGTCCAGCAACTCTTTTGATGTTTGGAACCTGTCTTTGGAGTGCTCCGGGCCTGCCAGATAACAGCTGTTGCGATGTCGATGTCTGCTGTGGATGCTCCTCATCTGAGCTATTGGAAGCAGCACCCTCTTCCCCCAATGGATGCCAATCTGGGTCAACAACTGGGTCATCCATCACCTCCTCTTCTATGTCATGTGCACCTTCCTCTGTGTCACCGTGTATGGTGGTATAGTGTGCGGGAAGGGGCACCTGAGTCTCATCAGGGTCAGAATCTGGCTCTGTACACTGCGAGGACAATGTAGTGCTCTGAGTGAATGTACCAGCAGAATCATCCATCAGCGGCTGTGCATCAGTGCACTCCATGTCAGATTCATCTTGGCCTGGGTAATTCACCATTTCACTTGATAATCCAGGCATGGTATGTGAAAACAGCTCCATGGAGTAATCAGTAGTATGGCCTGCGTCATCCTTCAATCTTGGTTGGGGTGAAGGACACAAGGAAAGGTGTGGTTCATGAACATGAGCCTCCAATGACGACTCAGTGCTTTTACTTTTTACAACAACTGAAGAAGAGGAGGCGATAGAGCTGGAGGCTGAGTCAGCAATGTAAGACAAAACTTTTTCCTGATGCTCTGGCTTTAAAAGCGGTTTGCCAACTCCTAGAAAACTAAGCGTTCGAGGCCTTATGTAGCCAGACGATGACGCAGGGTCAGCACCTCCTGCATTCGGTCCTATTTTGCTCTTGCCACTACCATCAGATCCACCACCAACACCATCATTACCAGCTGCCAACCCCCGCCCAATTCCACGGCCTCTTCCACCAGCCTTCCTCATTTTTGGTAGAAATGTAGACAAAATCCAACAAACTATATAGTAATGTAAAACAAGGTACAAGGTGTCTATAGGACAGGGGAGATTTTGAATTTCTGCAGACACTTGTGGACACTGGACACTTTTGGATTGTGTGAGGCCCACTGATATCTGAGCGCTATGTGACAGGCTCAATGGCACAGCTGTGACCAAAGTGACTAGAGGATAAGGGAGATTTTGAATCTCTGCACACACTTTTGGACACTGGACACTTTTGGATTGTGTGAGGCCCAATGAATATCTGAGCGCTATGTGACAGGCTCGATGGCACAGCTGTGACAAAAGTGACTAGAGGATAAGGGAGATTTTGAATCTCTGCACACACTTTTGGACACTGGATGGACACTTTTGGATTGTGTGATGCCCACTGATATCTGAGCGCTATGTGACAGGCTCGATGGCACAGCTGTGACCAAAGTGACTAGAGGATAAGGGAGATTTTGAATCTCTGCACACACTTTTGGACACTGGACACTTTTGGATTGTGTGAGGCCCACTGATATCTGAGCGCTATGTGACAGGCTCGATGGCACAGCTGTGACCAAAGTGACTAGAGGATAAGGGAGATTTTGAATCTCTGCACACACTTTTGGACACTGGATGGACACTTTTGGATTGTGTGAGGCCCACTGATATCTGAGCGCTATGTGACAGGCTCGATGGCACACCTGTGACAAAAGTGACTAGAGGATAAGGGAGATTGGATTGCTTTTAAAAAAGCAGTTTGCGGAGCAGTGGGTAAACAGCAATGCAGGAATGTCAGGAAGCCTTAGAAGGCAGCCCAACAACCAACACCACTGATACACCACTATATAGCCTCCCCTTGCACTGCACACACAGTGACTGGTGTGTTGTGCAGGCCAAATCGCTAGCAGCAGAAGCAGTTTTTTTGTCTTCTTCCCTGCCTAACGCTCTCCCTACAGAATCAGCAGCAACCTCTCCCTATACTAAGATCGGCAGAAGTAAGATGGCGGTCGGCGTGCACGCCCTTTTATACCCCCTGTGACGCCCACCAAAGCAAGCCAATCACTTGCATGCCCTTCTGAAAGATGGTGGTGACCCGTGCCTATGTCATCACGTTGCCCACAGTGTCCGTGGATCCTGATTGGCTGAAAAAGAGCACAAAACAAACTTTTGAAACGCGACTTTGGCGCGTAAGTCGCCGACCTCGTGGCCGACCTCATCCTAGGGTCGGGTTTCGTTTCATGAAACCCGACTTTGCCAAAAGTCGGCGACTTTTGAATTTTTTCGACACGTTTCGCTCAACTCTAGGCGTCACATATTATTCACCTATAAACGTTATTCACCCCTTTGCATGGACACCCAGAGCCACAGAACGGGTCATCACCACCAACGTGACACATCACTCTGAGACACCGGCCCGGTACCGATTAACCCCATAGCCCTGGCTGACCACCCACACTCCATGTCAGATTCATCTTGGACTGGGGAATTCACGATTTGTCTTGATAACCCAGGCATGGTATGATAGAAAGAGCTACATGGACTAATGTGAAGTGTGGCCTGCTGCATCATTCACTTTTGGTGGGGGTGAAGGACACAAGGAAAGGGGTTCTTCCTGACCAGGAGCCAGCACTTGACGACTTAGTGCTTCCATTTTTTTGAAACTTCAGAAGAGGAGGGCATATTTGCTGGAGTCTGTTTCGGCAATGTAAGCCAAAACCAGTTCCTGATGCTCCGGCTTTAAAAGCGGTTAACCTACTTCCAGAAAAGGTAGCCTTCCAGATGTTCCGGAGCCAGACCATGACGCAGGCTCAACATTTCCTGCCTTAGCTGCTATTGTGCTTTTGCCACTACCAGCAGATGCACCACCACCATCAGCACCAACTGGCCCCCCCATGCCCATGTCCACGGCCTCTTCCACCAAACTTCAAAATGTTGCAGAACATGAACCCAAAATAACATCAGATATATGGTACTGTATCAGAAGTGTACAGCTCTATACAGTCAAAGGATGATTATCAATCTCCCTATATATACCATCAGTCACACAGAGACGCTCACAGGCTCAGTATGGATTAGACAAGAATATAAAAAGCAGAAAAAGTGTACAGTATCATCAGATAGCAGGTATATATAGTATAGTTTAAGCATTCTAAATCTCCGTAGATATTTCAGGAGGCAGACACAGACGCTCTCAGGCTCAGTATGGATTACAACACAATATAAAAAGCCGTAAAACGGTAATGGATCTGAAGAGTACAGCTATACACAGTGTAGGGGTCATTGTTGTCAATCTCAGTATTTATTTCCACAGTCAGAAAATAACTCTCACTTGGTCAGTTTGGATTAGATCAGAATATAAAAAGCAGTAAATGGGTAATGTATCACAAGTGTAGAGCTGTATACACTAGTGTTGGGGTAATTTTTAAATGTACATCTAAATTGCAGGATGGATCTGTCAGGAACACCGCACTGTACTTGCTCACTGAGCCAGTGCGCGTGTTCTGAGTGTCAGGATCCTGTCAGCGCCGGCGTGCAGCCTCCGCTGAGCAGGTACTCACCCGCACTGTAGGGGTACCGGGGTCAGGTACAGCCAGAAAGTACCGATGCACAGGACCTGTGGATGCTGAAGTTTAGCAAGCAGACACGGGACCTACAGTCATGTGACTGCAAGGGGGCAGGGCTTAGCGTCCTGCTTAGTGAGATGGAAAGACACTATACAGAATTACTCAGAGTCAGGCAAAATGGGGTTCATACACAGAGATGGCCGTAACTTACCAAGGATGAGACAGAGCGGATAGTCAGGGCCAAGCAGCAGTCAAAACCAAACAGACATAGAAGGTACCAAGCAGAATCCAAAGCAATATCCAGAGAACAGACCGAGTCATACACAGATTATCAAGCAACCAGAACATAGCAAAAACACACTCAGGGGTCACCACACTATGCCAAGGGCAAGAGTATAACTGACAGGGATGGGAGCATCCTGAGGCTATAAGAAGCCTCTCCCAGAACCAGGGAGAGGCTACAATCATAGCCCCAGGTGTGCAGGTAAGCCTGCACTGGGATCACAACCTTTAACCCCAGAAATGCCAGTCATCAGCACTGGTTCCAGACATTAACCCCACGTGTGCGAGTCAAACCCGCACTGAGATCATGACAGTACCCCCCTCTCAACGGGGGGCCTCTGGACCCCCAGGCTTGCCCGGGTACTTAGCATGGAAAGCCCGCACCAGGCGATCAGCATGCATCAACCGGGCCGGTACCCAGGACCTGTTTTCCGGTCCATACCCCTTCCAATGAACCAGGTACTGTACCGACCGCCGTACCAACCTGGAATCTACGATATGACCAACCTCGTACTCCACCTGCCCCTCGACCAAAACAGGAGAAGCAGCAGACTAGGAGTCTCCCCGGACTGCTTCAAAAGGTTTCAGTAGAGATTTGTGGAAGACGTTAGGGATCTTGAAAGAGGGTGGAAGGCACAGCCTATACGCCACTGGATTGATTTTTTCCACAATCTTGTATGGGCCAATGAATTTGGGCCCCAACTTGGCTGAAGGAACCTTCAACTTAATATTTCGAGTGGAGAGCCAAACCTTATCTCCCACCTGAAACATGGGCCCTAGTGTTCGTTTCCTGTCCGCGAAAAACTTATACCTGCCCTGAGACCTAGATATACTCCGCTGAACTTCTGCCCAACGTATTCTGTAATCGCTGAACAGAGCCCTCAGCCTCGGGACACCCTGAGTCCAGACGAGAAAACTCACCAAAATGAGGACTGAACCCATAATTGATCAAAAAAGGAGTCATACCCGTGGATTGACTCACCCGACTATTGAAGGCAAATTCAGCCAACAGCAGTGCATCACTCCAGTCATTCTGTCTAGCAGAGGTTAGACACCTGAGGATCTGTTCCAGGGACTGGTTAGTGTGCTCCGTCTGACCATTGCTCTCAGGATGGTATGCAGACAAAAAGGACAGAGATATCCCTAATTTTTTCAGAAAGCATGCCAAAATTTAGCCACAAACTGCACACCACGATCAGACACCACATTCGGGGGTACCCCATGCAACCGGATCGCATGCTGCACAAACAACCTGGACAACGTCTCAGCTGACGGTAGTGCGGACAGTGGTACAAAATGAGCCTGCTTAGAAAACCTGTCCACCACTACCCATACCACTGTATTACCCTTAGATGGAGGGAGATTGGTAACAAAATCCATGGATAAGTGAGTCCATGGTCTTTCGGGCACTGCCAAGGGCATCAGCTCCCTTGCCGGCCGGCTATGAGAGCTTTTAGAATGAGCATAGACCCCACAACCAGCAATGAATTTTTTTATGTCCGAACCAAGGGTAGGCCACCAAAAGATCCTAGCCACCGCCAGACGTGTGGCTGAAATACCAGGGTGAGCACTCAGCTTGGATTCATGGAACTCCTGCAAGAGTTTCAGGTGAAGTTGCTCTGGGACAAACAACTTCCCCTCCGGCTTGGCCGCCGGGGCCCGCGACTAGGCCCCCTGAATCTCCCGTTCCATTTCAGATGAGACCTCTGCTATCACAACCCCAGGGTGAAGAATGGAGGACGGTGGCTCAGGGAGCGACACCGGCTGAAAACTGCGCGATAAGGCGTCAGCCTTGACATTCTTAGACCCTGGACGAAATGTAATCGTAAACTGAAAACGGGAAAAAAAAGTGACCAACGGGCCTGTCTGGGCGTTAGTCTTTTAGCAGACTCAATGTATGACAAATTTTTGTGATCCGTGATCACCGTAACCGGGTGACTGGCCCCCTCCAAAAAGTGCCTCCATTCTTCAAACGCTAATTTGACCGCAAGAAGCTCTCTATTGCCTACATCATAATTTCTTTCTGCAGCAGAGAACTTCTTGGAAAAGAAAGAACATGGCCTGAGGTTGGTTAGAGTGGCAGGCCCTTGGGACAATACCGCCCCCACCCCCACCTCAGAGGCATCCACTTCCACGACGAATGGTTTGGACAGATCTGGCTGTACTAACACAGGAGCAGACATAAAGCTTCTTTTCAGGGTCGCAAAGGCCTCTTTTGCGAGCGAGGACCAGTTTCTCACATCCGCACCTTTACAAGTAAGATCTGTGAGTGGTTTGACCACCTGTGAAAACCCCCGAATAAATTTGCGGTAATAATTGGCGAACCCCAAGAAGCGCTGAAGACCCTTAAGGTCTCGGGGTTGCACCCAATCCGCAATGGCCTGCACCTTCTTGGGGTCCATGCGAAAACCCTCACAGGACACAATTAATCCCAAAGAAGACAATTCTTGAACAAAAAACACACATTTCTCCAATTTGGCATACAGATGATTTTCCCTCAGTCTTTGGAGAACGGTCCGTACATGATTCAGATGAGATTGACTGTCGTGTGAGTATATCAGAATATCGTCTAAGTAAATGACAACAAAACGACCAATGAGATCCGAGAATACCACGTTGATGAAATTCTGAAATATGGCTGGGGCATTGGTAAGACCAAACGGCATGACTAAATTTTCAAACAGTCCCTCGGTCGTGAGGAACGCGGTTTTCCATTCATCCCCCTCCCGGACCCTTATCAAATTATATGCCCCCCGAAGATCCAGTTTGGAGAACCATTTTGCCCTTGAAAGTTGGTTACACAAATGGGGAATCAAGGGAAGGGGGTACGTATTTCGTACAGTAATCTTGTTCAGCTCACGAAAATCGAGGCAGGGACGTAAACCACCATCTTTTTTCTTAACAAAAAAAAACCCTGCCGCCACAGGTGAGACTGAGGGACGTATGTGTCCTTTGCGAAGACTCTGAGCAATGTAATCTTTCATGGTCAAGCGCTCAGGGCCAGATAAATTAAACAGATGGGCTTTAGGCAATTTACCCCCGGGACTAACTCAATAGCGCAGTCAAAGGGTCTATGTGGCGGCAACGTCTCAGCTTCGCTTTCAGAGAACACATCTTCGAATTCTTTCAGGTACTCCGGAATACCTTCCAGCTCGACAGATGACACAGATACAGATTTAACAGGTTCAACCAATAGTGCAGACTTATCACATAACATCGAATCATTAAACCCCCAATGAACAATCTCCCCCGTTTTCCAGTTAATGACTGGGTTATGGCGTTGTAACCAGGGCATGCCCAACACCAATCCTGCTGGTAGATTGTCCAGAACCAAACAACTTAATTTTTCCACATGGGTATCGCCCACTTTGAGTGAAAACAAGTCAGACATAAAGAGAATTCCCTCTTTAGTGAGGGGGAGGAGTCAATGGCCACCACTTTGATCGGAACCTTAAGTCTAACTGTCCCTATCTTACAGCGTGTGACCAATTGGGAGTGAATGGGATTGATGGATGATCCGCAGTCCACGAAAGCTGTAGAGGGAAAACAACAATCGTCCACTAACAGTTCCACGTGAAGCAACACCTTAGAAAACGAGGAAAAGGGTACCTGAGGGTCTGAGTAGTCTCCCCGCTGACTACCCAGACCTAGTCGTTTCCCGTCGACCGGGTTGAGGATGGACAATCAGGACACTCCCTTTTCCAGTGTCCCATTTTACCACAGTAGAAGCATAACTGCTTTTCTCTACGGCATTGTCTCTCCTTTTCCTTTAGGGAGAGAGCCCCTACGTCCATGGGTACAGAAACAGTCTCTTTTCCACTAGGGAACAATGGAGTCTCCGCCTGCATCACCCCCCTGGCCCGCAGCCTGCGGTCCATCCGGACGGCCTGGGTCATGGCGTCCTCGAGAGAGTTAGGTGGGGGATGTAATGCCAAGGCATCCTGTAACCGCTCGGACAAGCCTCTGCGAAAGAGTCCTCGGAGTGCGGCATCGTCCCAAGAGACCTCTGTGGCCCAGCGGCAGAATTCTGTGCAAAACCACTCAGCCGAGTGTTTCCCCTGACAGACACTCATCACCATGTCCTCTGCCAATCGCACTCGGTCCGGCTCATCATATATGTGCCCGAGGGCCTCAAAAAACGCATTCACAGACACTCTCTCAGGGGCAATGGGAGGAAGGGAGAAAGCCCAAGCTTGTGGGGACCCTCTTAACAGAGACATAATGACCCCTACCTTCTGACTTTCGTCCCCAGAGGAACGTGGCCTCAAACTAAAGAAGAGTTTGCACCCCTCCATGAAGACCCTGAACTACTTTTTGTTCCCAGAAAAAAAATCAGGCAGTTTAATAGGTGGTTCTGGGGACACCAAAACAACATCACTCGCCCCAGCCCCCAGAGACCCAGCAGTTAAAGCCCCCCGCACTGTCTCAGAAACCTGCTGCTGAGAACGAGCCAGAGCTTGCTGCTCCAGAGATAAACCCTGAAACATCTGACTCAGATTTTTCATTTGCTCAGCAAGAGATTGTATGGGATCCATATTTCCCAGCAGAAGGAAAAAAAAAAACAACTGAATGGTCAGTTATAATGTCAGGAACACCGCACTGTACTTGCTCACTGAGCCAGTGCGCGTGTCCTGAGTGTCAGGATCCTGTCAGTGCCGGCGTGCAGCCTCTGCTGAGCAGGGACTCACCCGCACTGTAGGGGTACCAGGGTCAGGTACAGCCAGAAAGTACCGATGCACAGGCCCTGTGGATGCTGAAGTTTAGCAAGCAGACACGGGACCTAAGGTCATGTGACTGCAAGGGGGCGGGGCTTAGCGTCCTGCTTAGTGAGATGGAAAGACACTATACAGAATTACTCAGAGTCAGGCAAAACGGGGTTCATACACAGAGATAGCCGTAACGTACCAAGGATGAGACAGAGCGGATAGTCAGGGCCAAGCAGCAGTCAAAACCAAACAGACATAGAAGGTACCAAGCAGAATCCAAAGCAATATCCAGAGAACAGACCGAGTCATACACAGATTATCAAGCAACCAGAACACAGCAAAAACACAATCAGGGGTCGCCACACTATGCCAAGGGCAAGAGTATAACTGACAGGGATGGGAGCATCCTGAGGCTATAAGAAGCCTCTCCCAGAACCAGGGAGAGGCCACAATCATAGCCCCAGGTGTGCAGGTAAGCCTGCACCGGGATCACAACCTTTAACCCCTTTAACCCCAGAAATGCCAGTCATCAGCACTGGTTCCAGACATTAACCCCACTGGTGGCGTTATTCCCACAAACCTCAGAACAGCGTCCATGAAGGCAAGGTGTTTGATTTCCGGGGGCAGTATGGTTGCAAAGCTGAACCTTCAAGGAATATCTAGAAGGGCACCACCAGGAGTGGAGCCTGCAGCTTAATTCGACTCCACCCGGGAAACCTCAACCATGCCAGCTACAGAAAAGATTGACATATTGCAAGCTTTGTTGATTCTGTGGGTGGTGGTGGATGTCCGTTTTTAGTTATGCTAGCGATTTGTCAGCTTATTTTCGTTAACGAACGAGACTCCGGCATGCCCCCGCGGTATGCGTCAAGCTTACTAGAGGGACACGCGAGGCTCTGGCACGCGAGATCGATCAATAACAGGTCTGTCATGCCCTTACATGTCCGGGGCTGCGTGCGCGCTACACTGAAAGGTCCAGCGTTTGTCGCTTACAGGTGCAGATAACCTGCTGAACCCTGTTAGTGATGGGGATCTGGGATTACAATTCTTCCCCGCGAACGAGGATTTCCCAGTAAGTGCAGGTCAACCGGAATTCCGGATTTAGGCCTAACCGGCATTCCAGAAAGAATGTGAAAAAAGTAAGTGTCCAAACCACAGGTGCTGTAGCTTGCTTAACAGCTGGGCTCCTACGCTGAGTAGCACACAGTTCTTACGTAAACAGGCGGCATAGCTTGGTTCACTGGTGGGCTCCTCTGCTGAGTAGCAGACAGTGCTATAAGGCCTAAAAGGATTTTCTGGACAAGATGCGGTAAAAAATAATTAGAAACACACACGGTGTAGCTCCTTGACAGGTGTACTACACCGCTTGCTACCACACACTGCTACTATGCCATGAAACAGTCTATTAACATTGAAAACCATTATTAATGTGAAAATGAAGTTACACTTTTGGTGAACGAACCGTTCTCGAACGGAACCTCGAACAGCCGAATTTTAAGCAAAGTGTTTGAGTTCGACGAACGGCTCGAACACCGCCCAAAACAGCTGGAATTTTAACTTGGCTAACAGGTCGACTCGAACACTGCTCATCTCTAATCAGGAGGCAGACTCAGATGTTCTCAGGCCCAGTATGGATTCGACAAGACTGTAGAAAGTTGAGAAAGGCTACAGTATCACTGGATAGCATGTATATATAGCATAGTTTAAACATTAAAAATCTGCGTGTATTTTTCTGGAGTCCGACAAAGACACTCACAGCCTCAGTATGGATTAGACAAGAATCTAAAAAGTAGAAAAAGGGTTATGTATTCGAAGTGTACACCAGTTTACACTGTTGGGGTATTTTTCAGTCTTCATATATATTTCAGTCTCAGAAAGACAGTCCAGACTCTCCGCAAGAGGAAACGAGATGGATACAAGTACAGACGGAAAGTCGACTGATTGCAGAAATTTTGGAATTACTAATCATGGTAAAAACTCCCGGGAGAATTCTCAGAAGCGATGCTGACCCTCAATTACTTTGTCTGTGGAGACAGCGAAAACAGTTCTTGTGAAGAAAGGTTTGCTGTATCGCAGTACCGTGGAACCCATCACCGTTACTCATCTCCATCAAACTGTGATCACAGTGACAGATATAGACATTGTCCTCACTGCCTATCATGATTTGTCAGGTAACTTTGGAGTGCAAAAGACACAAGCCACAGACTGTAGGCAATTCTATTGGATTGGCATGAGAGGACACATTTAAAAATGTGGGCAGGAATGTCACACGTCTGTGAGTCGGAAAGCTGATGATAAACCACCATTGCATCTCATTGTGAGTCGACGACCATAACAAATGGAAGCCATTGATCATCTGAAGATAGAGCCCAGCAGGACAGGACATAGCAACGTCTTACCCATCATCTATCATTTCACCAAATTTGTATTGGCAGTCCCAGTGAAGTATTTAACAGGCCAGACTACACAGTGGTGGAGCAGGGAGAGGTAAGTATTGCAAATGCTGGTGCCCTGAGCAAGCAGGGGGGGCCCACTAGTGGGCGGCGGTACTAGCACAGGGCCCCTCATAGTACGCCGGTGTGTCTGACGGCGGGTGTGCCAGGTGGTGACCCCGGCCCTGTGGGGGGAGGCAGCCCAGTTAGGGAGGTGGAAAAAATGGCATACGTTGATGCTGGACATTCAGCAGCTGCAAATGGAGTAATTGGAGAAGTCCGCGGAAGAGGAGGACAAAAGCAAGCCATTTTTCTGGCAACCTACGTGTCAGCAGGGGAGGGTGGGACAAAATCCTTTGAAACCCATGCATGGTTCATTTTAATGAAGGTTAGATCATCAACATTTTGGGTCGACAGACGGGTCCCTTTTTCTGTCAGGATTGATCCAGCAGCACTGAAGACTCTATCCGATAGCACATTAGCAGCAGGGCAAGCGAGCTCCTGTAAAGCATACTGTGCCAATTCAGGCCAGGTGTCAAGTTTACTGGCCCAATAGTCAAAGGGGAATGACCGGTTAGGGAGAACATCGATATGGGAGGAGAAGTAGTGAGATTCAAATTCTCACCAATACTATATACACCCTCCACCTTGTCATACACCATCCAATTTCAGCCTGTTACATTGAGGTATAATCTCTACTCGGCCTGAGACAATAGTTCAGCGTCCTCAAATCTCTAGTGAGATTCAAATTCTCACCAATACTACATACACCCTCCACCTTGTCATACACCATCCAATTTCAGCCTGTTACATTGAGGTGTAATCTCTACTGGGCCTGAGACAATAGTTCTGCGTCCTCAAATCTATAGTGAGATTCAAATTCTCACCAATAGTAGATACACCTTCTACCTTGTTTTACAGTACCATATAGCTGGTGTTATTTTTGGTACATTTTCACAAAAATGAGGAAGTATGGTGGAAGACGCCATGGAAGTGGGCGGGGGTTGCCAGCTGGTCCTGATGGTGGTGGTGGTGTTGCATATGTTGGTAGTGGCAAAAGCACAATAGCAGATAAGGCAGGAGGTGTTGATCCTGCATCATGGTCTGGCTCCGGAACGCCTGGAAGGCTACCTTTTCTGGGAGTAGATTAACCGCTTTTAAAGCTGGAGCATCAGGAACTGGTTTTGGCTTACATTGCCGAAACAGACTCCAGCAAATATGCCCTCCTCTTCTGAAGTTTCATAAAATGCAAGCACTGAGTCGTCAAGTGCTGGCTCCTGGTCAGGAAGAACCCCTTTCCTTGTGTCCTTCACCCCCACCAAAAGTGAATGATGCAGCAGGCCACACTTCACATTAGTCCATGTAGCTCTTTCTATCATACCATGCCTGGGTTATCAAGTCAAATAGTGATTTCCACAGTCCAAGATGAATTTGACATGGAGTGTGGGTGGCCAGCCAGGGCAATGGGGTTAATCGGTACCGGGCCGGTGTCTCAGAGGGATGTGTCACATTGGTGGTGATGACCCGTTCCGTGGCCCTGGGCGTCCATGCAGTGGGGTGAATAACGTTTATAGGTGAATGATACGTGACGCCACCTGTGGTTTCTGATCAGATTGACCCGCGCTGCAGTGTCGCTTCTCTGGGACAGATATTGTGGTGCAGCTAAGATGTAGAAGCCCTGCACAGGTAGGGCCGTAGTCACACAGCAGATGAAAGAGTTGGTAGATGGTGTGCAGTGCAGGATGTAGCAGAGCCGTGCTCCAGGCGCAGGAGAAAGATGACAGACACAGTCGTGCAGTTCCTTTACCTGTACTTGGTAAGTGTCGTCCAGGACCCAGAGTACAGATGGAGAAGGAGTTGGTCAGCCTGGAAGCAAATTTGGAATTCTCTCTCTGCAGATAGGTAGTGTGGCCTCCGTTCTAGCGCTTATCTGAGGTACTCGCAGTACTGAGTTCACTGAAGTTCCCCCTGTTGACTCTCTTTTGGAACTTTCTCGTATGGCAGGCAGCCATAGCCTTTTCCTTCTGGCTCACACACGTCGCTGCTGGGGCCTCCGAGCTTAAGTTGGGAGCAGAGCATTTACAGCTGCTACTTCCTCCGGTTTCTGCTGCAGGACCGTCAGTGTCCCTACAAACTCGAAGACCGGAATCCCGACCATGCACTCCAGCTAGGAGTGAGCCTTAACTCTGCTCATCCTCCAGCTCCCCTTCTCACATCCACACACTTCCCCTTCCCTTCACAGACTTCCCACCCCACCCGCCGTCAGACACACCGCCATACTATGAGGGGCCCTGTGCCAGTGCCATCGCCAATGAGTGGGCCCCCCCCCCCGCTTGCTCAGGATCACAGCACTTGCAAAGTTGAAATACTTACCTCTCCCTGCTCCACCGCCGTGACGTCTTCCGCGTTTCCTGACAGTGACATTCTGGTCAGAGAGCGCTATGACATCACGTCTGTACGCCCTCTGCCTAAACAGTCCAAGTGCAGTGAGATGGAAGATGTGGACGACGAGGAGTCCAGACTAGTTCAGGGATTCCCTAGCGAGGAGACTTATTTAATTGTTTTCAATGTTGGGACAGCTATTTTTGGGGAGCACTATACTCTGGAGAATGATATATGAGGCCCAGCTTACACTGGAGCATTCCAAAGGTGGACATGAGACACTGGAGCAGCATTTACAGGGCCCATTATGTACTGGAGCATTAGAAATGAGGCCCATTATACATGGAGCATTATTTGGGCCCATAACAGAGTGGAGCTTCATCCATGGGAACCAACATATACTGTAGCATTATGTGGAGCTCATCATATACTGTTTCAAACATTATATGGGACCAATGATTCTGTATGGAGAAATATATGGGCCTCATTACTCTGTATAGTGCACTATGCGGTGGCCATAATACTGTATGGAGTAATATACTGTCCGTTTTTGGAGCTATTGGAAAATTTAAAATGGATATCAGTCATGTGATGTAAGAAGTGAAGTATTTTTCATTGTACTATACCACTATTTCTCTGCCGTATCAGAGGATCATGAATTGTGGCATGTGTTAAAGGAGCCGACACTCTTTGACCCAGGGCCCACGAAAATTTGGAGCCAGCCCTACCCCCCCACTACTTTAGCCAAATAACCCCCAGTTTTCAATGTCTAACTATTATTATAAAGTAAATTAAGGTTGACAAGCTTAAGTAATAAGAATTGATGTTTTTGGCATTAAAATGGGCACTGTAGGTGTGTTTCCTGTCCTCCACTCCCTGCCGACCTTGGTTCCCCATTGACTTGCATTGGGTTTCGGCCTTCGACTTTTCACGATAATCGGCCGATTTCGTTTGACCCGAAAAAAGACAAAGTCGCTCATCTCTAGCTGCAACCTCTCCCTAATGCTAAGATCGGCAGAAGTAAGATGGCGGTCGGTGTGCACGCCCTTTTATAGCCCCTGTGACGCCACACAAAGCCAGCCAATCACTTGCATGCCCTTCTGAAAGATAGTGGTGACCGATGCCTATGTCATCGCGTTGCCCACAGTGTGCGGCCTCCATCATTGGCTGAAAAAGGGCGCTGGAAGCATCTTTTGAAACGCGACTTTGGCGCTCTGGTCGCCGACCTCGTGGCTGACCTCACGCTATGGTCAGGTTTCGTTTCATGAAACCCGACTTCAGCGAAAGTCGCCGACTTTTGAATATGGCCGACCCGTTTCGCTCAACTCTTTAGGTTACTATTATAGTGCATTTCACCTTTTATATAGATCATGAGCCAGTTTAATTAAAACTGGCATAGTGCACGCTAGTCATAATGAACGGACCACTGGAGTGAGATGTGCCTAATCCATTTGGCTTTGCATGCCACTTAATTAACTCCTTGTATCTTACATGTGACCTGCGCTTCCACAAAAGATGTACTCCAGTCAGGGACTAAAGTACTAAAGTGGTGTAATTTATCATGAACTCAATGGACGGCATTCAAGTTGCTCCACGCCCGTTCCCGGCTCTGTCCATTTTGACCAAGTTGGCTAGGTCTGGTGTAAAAACACCAAAAGTCACTAAATTATTGCACAACTTCTTGATGCAAAAAAAGTAGCAATTTTTTAAAGTGAATCTCTCAGCAGGATTTCACCCCCAAACTATTCGTATGTGCATGTAGCTCTTTCCAATACAAGTCCAACAATACCTTTACCTAGACAGTCTGTTCCTCCATTACTGAGAAGTCAGCGTTTGAATTGATATACAAATGTGGCTGAAGATCTGATACCTTTGTCACTCCAGTTCTATTCCCTGCCCAGCGCTGCCTCCTCCTGCTTGAGTGGCAGTCTCTAGGCTGTGTGACTTCATGCAAAGGTGTTGTCAGTAGAGTTGAGCGATACCGTCCGATACTTCAAAGTATCGGATCGGAATGGATCGGCCAATCTTAAAAAAAAGTATCGGTATCGCCGATTCCGATACCGGAAGTCCCATTCAAGTCTATGGGACTTCCGGTATCGGAATAAGAAAAACCCTGTTTTTGCCTTGTACAGCCTCTCTGGGGTCTGTACGGGCCTTTCGGGGGGCTGTGCCGGCCTGCCAGGGGGTCTGTGCAGGCTCCGGTGGTCTGTGCCGGCCTGCCGGGGGGCTGTGCCGGCCTGCCGGTGGTCTGTGCAGGCTCCGGTGGGCTGTGCCGGCCTGCCGGGGGGCTGTGCCGGCCTGCCGGTGGTCTGTGCAGTCTCCGGGGGGCTGTGCCGGCCTGCCGGGGGGCTGTGCCGGCCTGCCGGGGGGCTGTGCCGGCCTGCCGGGGGGCTGTGCAGGCTTCGGGGGTCTGTGCAGGCATCGTCCGATGGGACTACAAGTCCCATCGGGCGATGCCTGCTACCATGACAGTGATTGACACATTAGCCAATGATGGGACAGTAGTAGTCCCATCATCCGGCTAATGTGTTGAATGTAAAAAAAAAAAAAAAAAAAAATGACATGCTACATACATGCTACATACATACAACATGCATACTACATACATGCTACATTCATACTACATAAATACTACATGCAACATACATACTACATATATACTACATACATACTACATATATACTACATGCATGCTACATACATACTGCATGCTACATACATACTACATACATACTACATGCTACATACATACCACATATATACTACATACATACCACATACATACTACATACATACTACATGCATGCTACATGCTACATACATAACACATATATACTACATGCATGCTACATACATACTACATGCTACATACATACCACATACATACTACATGCATGCTACATACATACTGCATGCTACATACATACTACATACATACTACATGCTACATACATACCACATACATACTACATGCATGCTACATACATACTACATACTACATATATACTACATGCATGCTACATACATACTACATGCTACATACATACTACATATATACTACATGCATGCTACATACATACTACATGCTACATACATACTACATATATACTACATGCATGCTACATACATACTACATGCTACATACATACTACATATATACTACATGCATGCTACATACATACTACATGCTACATACATACTACATATATACTACATGCATACTACATACATACTACATACTACATATATACTACATGCATGCTACATACATACTACATGCTACATACATACTACATATATACTACATGCATACTACATACATACTACATGCTACATACATACTACATATATACTACATGCATGCTACATACATACTACATGCTACATGCATGCTACATACATACTACATACATACTACATATATACTACATACATACTACATATATACTACATACATACTACATGCATGCTACATACATACTACATGCTACATACCACATACATACTACATATATACTACATGCATGCTACATACATACATACTACATACATACTACATGCTACATACATATCACATATATACTACATACATACAATACATTCATACAATACATACATAGACATACAGTACATATAACATAGAGTAACATACTTACCAATACTTGTCACATTGTTCCCCGAAGCCATTGTCTTTTCCGGAATAAATATTAACATAACAAACCACAAAAATACTCACCCACGATCCGAAGCAGTCCACGAGTGTGTCCCACGACGATCTTGGGTAGAGAACTGCAGCATCAGCTGATGCTGCCGTTCTCTACGGGCTGCAGGAATCCAATGACGGAAGGTAGGTATCCTTCCGCACTGTATTCCTCCGCCACTTAAAAAAAAAAAAAAGTCCCTAGTCTCACTTTATGCCATTGCTGTGTGGGAATTTCCCACGCAGCAATGGCATAAAGTGAGACTAGGGACTTTTTTTTTTTAAGTGGCGGAGGAATACAGTGCGGAAGGATACCTACCTTCCGTCATTGGATTCCTGCAGCCCGTAGAGAACGGCAGCATCATCTGATGCTGCAGTTCTCTACCCAAGATCGTCGTGGGACACACTCGTGGACTGCTTCGGATCGTGGGTGAGTATTTTTGTGGTTTGTTATGTTAATATTTATTCCGGAAAAGACAATGGCTTCGGGGAACAATGTGACAAGTATTGGTAAGTATGTTACTCTATGTTATATGTACTGTATGTCTATGTATGTATTGTATGAATGTATTGTATGTATGTAGTATATATGTGGTATGTATGTAGTATGTATGTAGCATGCATGTAGCATGCAGTATGTATGTAGCATGCATGTAGTATATATGTAGTATGTATGTAGCATGCATGTAGTATATATGTAGTATGTATGTAGCATGCATGTAGTATATATGTAGTATGTATGTAGCATGTAGTATGTATGTAGTATGTATGTGGTATGTATGTAGCATGTATGTAGCATGCATGTAGTATATATGTAGTATGTATGTAGCATGTATGTGGTATGCATGTAGCATGTATGTGGTATGTATGTGGTATGCATGTAGCATGCATGTAGTATGTATGTAGCATGCATGTAGCATGCATGTAGTATGTATGTAGTATGTATGTAGTATGTATGTAGCATGCATGTAGTATGTATGTAGCATGCATGTAGTATGTATGTAGTATGTATGTAGTATATATGTATGTAGCATGTAGTATGTATGTAGCATGCATGTAGTATGTATGTAGTGTTTTTTTTTTTTTTTTGTTTTTTTTTAACATTTAACACATTAGCCGGATGATGGGACTACTACTGTCCCATCATTGGCTAATGTGTCAATCACTGTCATGGTAGCAGGCATCGCCAGATGGGACTTGTAGTCCCATCGGACGATGCTTGCACAGACCCCCGGACATCAGCACAGCCCCCCGGCAGGCCGGCACAGCCACCCGGCAGGCCGGTACAGACCCCCACAGGGTGCACAGACCACCGGCAGGCCGGCACAGCCCCCCGGCAGGCCGGTACAGACCCCCACAGGGTGCACAGACCACTGGCAGGCCGGCACAGCCCCCCGGCAGGCCGGTACTGACCCCGGGCAGTCCACACAGCCCCCCGGCAGGCCGGCAGAGACCCCCGGAAGGCCCGAAATGACGGCGCATCATGATGCGCACACACCGCGCATCATGATGACGTCAGGCTGTCAATCAACTTTGAACTTCCGATTCCGATGCCGAATTCCGATATTGAAAAAATATCGGAAGTCGGTATCGGAATTCCGATACAGCAAGTATCGGCCGATACCCGATACTTGCGGTATCGGAATGCTCAACACTAGTTGTCAGTCAAACAGGAGGTGGCAGCGGTGGAGAATAGAGGTGGAATGGTAGAGGCTTCAGATCTACAGATTCAGTGACATATCAATTCAATTACTGAATTCCTAGTAACACAGGAATGGTCTGGACATTTAAAGGAACTGCTGAATGTGTCTTTGAAACAGCTAAACGCACATATAAATAGTTTGGGGATGGGGGGTGAGATCCTGCTGAAAGATTCAGTTCAGGGTGTTTTACTCCAGAATTCTGTTTAAACACCTTAATGAATCAGACCCCAGTTGTCTAGCTTTATGTCCAAGAAAAATACACTCAGCGGTTCATCATTTGCATTTTTTTACCGTAACTTTCTTTTACTGTTTTGTGGTATTAATTGTTTGACGCCAAGTTCATCAAAATTGCACATCTGATTCATGAATTTAGTGCAAAGTAAAAAGAATGGTCTTCTCTCCATTCTTGAACTGGTTTTGTGACGTTTCGTGCCAAATGTTGCAAAAATTGTGCCAAAATGTTGGTATACTCACATATACACCAAGTTGGAATGGAAGTGATGTTTCTTCAGATTTTGAAACTTTGTAAAATGTCTCAATAGATGAATCAGGCTAAAAATTCTGAAATTACTAGACTGTATCCACAAAACAAAAAACAAAAAAACAGGCGAGCACATATAAAATGTATGTAAAAAAAATGGCGCAAATAGAATAATGAATTGATCCCAACAAAAAAGGCACAAAACCAGACAAAAGTTAATGATGAATCAGTGACATAGTGTAGAGTTTTAGAAGAAAATAATTCAGGAGAGAGCTGAAAATTTTGTTTCCATCTCATATCCAGAGGAGAATATGTTCTTGCTATCGATATTAATGCTGTCCTATATTTTCTCTCGTAGTATGCCTTATTCCCAGAGGACATGATTGCTGGTAATTTAGAAGCTCACAAAGGACTGTCTCACTCAGAGCTAATACAGGTGGGTAATTAAGAAGTAGAAACGAGGAGATTGACCTACTATGTCCAGGACATCTCAGATGCTTAAAATCTGGATTTTGCAGCTCTTCCTAATAGCGTGACAGTGTCCTGGACATTCTGTACAGTGACTGGACAGTTTAGAGAAGGCTGAAGCAAGCATCAGCCAGTTTAGGATTACAGAGACTTGACAACTCAAGCAAGCCTGGACTGCTAATGGAAAGAGACCCAAGATCACTTTATGTAACCTGGCTGAAACCTGATGATTATTCTCCCTGACAGAACTTCCTCAACTCAGGCAGCTGGCCCGAGATCCAAGGCTACTTACATATGAAGGAGAGTGGTCGAAAAGTATGGAAACGCTTCTTTTTTTTCCTTCGACGCTCCGGCCTCTATTACTCTTCAAAGGGGACATCCAAGGTAATTAAACTTTGCATCCATTGTATATAAAGTAATTACCGTAATTATAACATCTGGTGGTGTATAGTGAATAATATGGATACCATTACTTGGGGTGTTGATCGCCAACTTAACTGTAAACTCTAATTTGGTTTTACCAATCATCCAAAATGAGAGCAAAAGAGAAAGTATAAAATCTTCAAGACCACACATAGGGCGCTATATCGCGGGTGTTCTCGTTGAGCCAGCAGTCAAAGTTTAACTCAAGAATAGCCTGATCATATGGCTCCTAAAACTTTTGGTGATTAGCTGGCATCACCAGGGAAAACAACCATACTGTCTCTGCCGGGGGAAATTTAGCCTCTCTTTGACAATGCAAACTAATCAAAGACATGGCTGGACAGAGTCCACCAGAGTAGGACTTAAAGGGGTTTTACACATAGCGATATCGCTAGCAATATCGCTAAACGTCACTGGTTTTGTGACGTTATAGCGATATCGCTATGTGTGATACTTACCTCCGATCGGCTCCCCCGCTGTCCATCCCTGATCGCGCGGCTCCATTTCTCGTCGTCTGCTTCCTGCTGGGCTTCCTGCTGTGTGAGACGAGTGACGCTGGACGCGGGCGGGAGGACGCCAGGATCACTGTGTGTGAAAGGTGAGTATCGTGCGCTGCGTCGCTGCTGCATCGCTGTGAGATCTTTCTGTGTGAAAGCTCACTAGCGATCATTTAGCGATGCACCAGCGATCCTGACCGGGTCGGATCGCTGGTGCATCGCTAAATGTAAAAGGGCCTTTACTCTATAAAGTCTCTGCTCTGACTAAGAAGGCCCTTAGACATGGAAGGCGCCTGCATTATGTGTATACCCCCTAATAAATGTCTTTATTAGACAACCATTTTAATGATAATCTTTTTTCCAGGAACATTCCTATCTATGATTGTTAAGTAAATGGCCAACTTAAAGGGAATCTGTCACCCCTTTTTTGAGATATCATATAATGATATCATTCAATTGTGTGTCACATAAGGATTCTCTTAATACTTTTGCTTCCCCCTGACCCCGCACCTTTCATGCATAAATACCTTTTTTATATCGGTTCAGATGTATGTAAACTGCCACGGTCCGGTCCGCTGGGCGGGGCTTATTCACCTGCTCCCCCCTCCCTGTCTTGCTCTACACAAGAAGAAATGCATAGAGCAAGACAGGGAGGGGGGGAGCAGGTGAATAAGCCCCGCCCAGCGGACCGGACCGTGGCAGTCTACATACATCTGAACTGATATAAAAAAGGTATTTATGCATGAAAGGTGCGGGGTCAGGGGGAAGCAAAAATACTAAGAGAATCCTTATGTGACACACAATTGAATGATATCATTATATGATATCTCAAAAAAGGGGTGACAGATTCCCTTTAAAGACCAACCATCTCTGGGTGCACTATTTTATATGCAAGATGATTGGAGACATTGCTCTTGATTCTGCTGCTATACTTTGGAGATAGGCATATGAATTGTTACAGGCTTTTTCAGATTTTTCCTTGGGGTGTATCCCAATAACAACAGATAAGTTTTATAGATTTTACAATATGTATAAAAATACTAGTACAATTGATGCACCAAATTCCTATGTATGAAGTGGGTCTTACAAGATCGGTATGGGGCACCTCATACCGTCCTCATTTTTTTTGTCAAAGTTCCAAAAAAGTGTCTTTCCTCAGTGTTAAGTTGGTGTATGTAGTACATTTGTTAGTAACATAGGTTATTAGTCTTGAACCAAGAGATACCAATAATACTATACATTTAATCCTTTGAGGATCGTACATTTAACAAATCAAACTTGTTTCAGTTTAAAACCACGGGACAAATATGTGCCTTAGTCCTCAAAGGGTTAAACTCAAAATGATGTGTTGTGCCCATACATGTATTCAAATAATTCTTCCTATTGTTGCTGTTATCTCTCTTCTCAGGACCCTCGCCACTTACAGTATTTTGCTGATGTGAATGAATCTAATGCCTATTGCCTGACACAAGGAAAGAAGCTCTATAGTGCTCCTACAGAATTTGGTTTCTGTCTGAAGGTAAGTGCTATGACATACAGTGGGGAAAAAAAGTATTTAGTCAGTCAGCAATAGTGCAAGTTCCACCACTTAAAAAGATAAGAGGCATCTGTAATTTACATCATAGGTAGACCTCAACTATGGGAGACAAACTGAGAAAAAAAAATCCAGAAAATCACATTGTCTGTTTTTTTTTTTCATTTTATTTGCATATTATGGTGGAAAATAAGTATTTGGTCAGAAACAAGCAATCAAGATTTCTGGCTCTCACAGACCTGTAACTACTTCTTTAAGAGTCTCCTCTTTCCTCCACTCATTACCTGTAGTAATGGCACCTGTTTAAACTTGTTATCAGTATAAAAAGACACCTGTGCACACCCTCAAACAGTCTGACTCCAAACTCCACTATGGTGAAGACCAAAGAGCTGTCAAAGGACACCAGAAACAAAAATTGTAGCCCTGCACCAGGCTGGGAAGACTGAATCTGCAATAGCCAACCAGCTTGGAGTGAAGAAATCAACTGTGGGAGCAATAATTAGAAAATGGAAGACATACAAGACCACTGATAATCTCCCTCGATCTGGTGCTCCACGCAAAATCCCACCCTGTGGGGTCAGAATGATCACAAGAACGGTGAGCAAAAATCCCAGAACCACGCGGGGGGACCTAGTAAATGAACTGCAGAGAGCTGGGACCAATGTAACAAGGCCTACCATAAGTAACACACTACGCCACCATGGACTCAGATCCTGCAGTGCCAGACGTGTCCCACTGCTTAAGCCTGTACATGTCCGGGCCCGTCTGAAGTTTGCTAGAGAGCATTTGGATGATCCAGAGGAGTTTTGGGAGAATGTCCTATGGTCTGATGAAACCAAACTGGAACTGTTTGGTAGAAACACAACTTGTCGTGTTTGGAGGAAAAAGAATACTGAGTTGCATCCATCAAACACCATACCTACTGTAAAGCATGGTGGTGGAAACATCATGCTTTGGGGCTGTTTCTCTGCAAAGGGGCCAGGACGACTGATCCGGGTACATGTAAGAATGAATGGGGCCATGTATCGTGAGATTTTGAGTGCAAACCTCCTTCCATCAGCAAGGGCATTGAAGATGAAACGTGGCTGGGTCTTTCAACATGACAATGATCCAAAGCACACCGCCAGGGCAACGAAGGAGTGGCTTCGTAAGAAGCATTTCAAGGTCCTGGAGTGGCCTAGCCAGTCTCCAGATCTCAACCCTATAGAAAACCTTTGGAGGGAGTTGATAGTCCGTGTTGCCAAGCGAAAAGCCAAAAACATCACTGCTCTAGAGGAGATCTGCATGGAGGAATGGGCCAACATACCAACAACAGTGTGTGGCAACCTTGTGAAGACTTACAGAAAACGTTTGACCTCTGTCATTGCCAACAAAGGATATATCACAAAGTATTGAGATGAAATTTTGTTTCTGACCAAATACTTATTTTCCACCATAATATGCAAATAAAATGAAAAAAAAAAAAACAGACAATGTGATTTTCTGGATTTTTTTTTTCTCAGTTTGTCTCCCATAGTTGAGGTCTACCTATGATGTAAATTACAGACGCCTCTCATCTTTTTAAGTGGTGGAACTTGCACTATTGCTGACTGACTAAATACTTTTTTTCCCCACTGTATATCAGCTTCCTTATTTCCAAACTCTTTGTCTTATCTTGGCCATATCTGTTCTAACAATGTTTTACTGAATCCTTTCAGCCATACAAGATGCGGAGTGGCACTAAGGGGCTGAAGATTTTGTGCAGTGAAGACGAACCGTCTCGTACTTGCTGGCTTACTGCTATCCGTCTGTTTAAGGTGAACCCAAAAGCTACCGTATATCCCAAGATTGTCCAAGAGGCCATTTCTTGTAGTTTTACATGAAGCAAATTCCTTTGGTAGTGCAGTTAGCCAAGCTCTGTGGTTTTCCAAGGAACCACATCTTAACGGTGTACAGAAAGAACTGCCAAGTGGTTTTAGTTGTCAAGAACATCCTGCCCTGTGATTGTCCATGAAGTAATGTCTTGTGGCTTATCCAGGGAGCCATGTCCTGCAGTTATCCAGGATCCTATATCCATTAATTTTTCAGGAAGCTATGCAGTTGTTCAATTTGAACTGTCCTGTCACTTTTCAGCAAGTCGTGTCCTGTGGTTGTCCAGGAAGAACTGTCCAGTGGGTTTCGAAGAAGCAACGTCCTGTAGTTGTCAAGGAAGTCATGACTCATGACTTGTGATTGTCCATGTAGCCATAACTTGTGGTTTTCCAGGAAGTTGTCTAGGAAGTCATGTTTTCCCTGAAGCCATATCTAGTGTTGTGCAGGAATCCATGTCTCGTAGATTTTCACCAAGATTTCTGCAGACCTTTTTATTGCATATAAATAATGAATTTTGATTATGTTAAGTCTTTAGACTGGAACCAGATAATTTTCACCATCTTTCTCTCTTTCTTGCAGTATGGAGCACAGCTCTATAAAAACTACCAGGTCTCCAGGCGCAGTCCACAGTCTTGGACAGACCTTAAAAAACAGGTATTATAGGAATAACTTGGTGATGGCAATTCTGTTAGCATGAAACAGTCGGTCACAACACAAGATATGAGAAGGGACATATATGGAGAAAATAATAATACCCATATAAATAGTCAAATTAGGCCCTTCAACTCATGCTGTCTCTTGTCCCAGTACTCCATGAAGTTCACCATAACCCATTTGTATAGCAGGCTTTTTGGCTTCTCTTTAACGTCATAGCATGCTATGGTCTACACAAAATTGCTCAGGTCATTGCCTACAACACAATCAGGCCACTCATCTGCTGATATCATAACCTTGATAACTGGGCACACATGGCATGATAGCAATCATTATAAAGCAGGAGAAGGGAAAATATAATGAGGTGCCTAGAGCCTAAGTAAAATACCCAAATAACAGCTTCTGGTTACACATCTGTTCAGTAGTAAAGCCTCATAGTATTACTCTATTACTGTGCACGTAGCTCAAACTCTAATTTATTGATCCACAAAGATATTGGTCATACACAAGAGTACACAGTATAAGTTCATGTCAATTTTACAGCTCACAGCAACCACTGGATTTATTAAGTTATGTATTTTATGCAAGAGATATGTCTCCTTCACATCATTGAACATATTATAATACGATGTATATCAGCAAGTGGACAATTACTGTATGAGGATTAAATATATCTTCATGTACCTAAGCTTAAACCTTAACATAAGGTATTCCTGCATCTTTTCATGTAGATCTATTTTAGCTTGGAATATTAAGTTATTGGTAATCTTTTAAAAGTTGGTCAAACATTAAGAATTTCAGAAGGCCGTTTTCTGGACATAGTGAAGCTTGTTTTTTGGATGACATTGCCATATGTTAAAGAACCACAAATCTAACCAAAGTACCAATCATTTCTCTTCCAATATCTGTGGGTACAGCTGGGTTTCCATTGAATAAATGTAGATCTGATGTTCAGCATAAATAATGTTCTAACTACAACGTTTCGAAAGTCACCTGAATTCAGATGGTAACTGTCATGCTCGTTCGTAGCTCAAATACACAGGATTCAGCAGTAAATGGTCTAAATCTGCCTTTTTTTGGAGAGGGACAAGATTTCTAGTGTAACTTTAAAATAGGTTTTTGTATACCGATACTTCGATAGTGAAGGATTGCTGATGTTTTTTGAGCTATGTGAACACCACCCTTATGGCATTCATAGTCATGCAAAATAAAACCTGATATAAGAAATGTTTATAGTTTACAAAGATAAGCTCTTATTGGAACTTGAAAGTTCTAAATACAATGGCTACCAACATGGAAAAAAGATAGAACATCATGATAAATTAATTACAAGAAGAGTGTGAAGAACCAAAGGGGACCCACAGGGTTTTTATGGGATTTGGATAGAGGTTAATGGAGGATGCAGAGTCTGAGGGATTATCTTTATCTCCACAAGGGCATCCCAGGTCACTATTCCATCAATAGTCTCCAGAGTTGACCTGAAGTGACATATCAGCGGTATAGTAGAGCTAACGTTATTATAGTCAGACAAAGCTGCCATGTCAAGGTGGGTTGTAGAGAGGTATCCTTTAAAAACAGATTACTTTATTTAAATCCTTTTGCAAAAACACCTAACCCAGAGTAGAAAGGTACATATACCATGAGATACAAAAACAATAATCAACCAAAAAAGCCTGCCTGCCACAATCCTACAATAACCTAATAGGGTTGTGGCAGGCAGCCTATTTTGGTCGATTATTGTTTTTGTATCTCATGGTATATGTACCTTTCTACTCTGGGTTAGGTGTTTTTTTTACAAAAGGATTTAAATAAAGTAATCTGTTTTTAAAGGAAATTAATGTACACTTTATGATTAGAATTTCCTGGTAGAATTTTTAAAAGTGAGATTTTTAGAGAGGTATGAATCAAGGCAGGCAGGCAAGCAGTATTTATTCATAGGAGACACAGGTCTGGGCAGGTTGGGAACAGTTACAATTGAGGCACATGTTGGAGTTTTTTGTGGACAAGTGTTTAAGTTTGTGGTCAAATTTGCACATATGCCATAGATAATGTATATCATCAAATTCTAGTCTTCAGCCAGATGGGCAAGAGGCCTGTTACCAGGCTGAGTAATAGATGACAAGCCATTAACTAAATGGGGCACAATGGCTTTGTCAGCATTACAATGAGTATTTCATTCTTTGATATGACAAGTGCACATTAAATGCACATTTTCACATTACTTAACATTTTTAAAATTTAAGAAAAACAAGGCTGATTTTTTTTCCATAAACTCATGGCCACTGTTGAATTGAAAAACTCTTGAGTTGCAATATCAGACACCCCAACAGACAAAATTGGCGGTGTTTCAGTAAGAAAGCAGTCATTTTTTTAGCCTCTTTGAACCTTCTTTTACCATATTAATATTTAGCCTTTTAGTCTATCAAAACTTGTCACTAATTATTTTGTTTTTCATAGCGCAGTGTATCTGATAGCACTTTGGTTCCCATGGATTTTTCGGGATGTACTGGTCGAGTAATAGAGAATCCTCTTGAAGCACTTTCAGTGGCTCTTGAAGAGGCCCAGTCCTGGAGGGTAGGTATTATTATATATTATGCTGAATGTATATCTGCAGATTAGAAGACTATACCTGGGTATATAATAATATATAAGGTAATATCACATAAAAATAGGATGTGAGCTGGATGTGCTCAAAAGGGATCCTGCAAACATAAAAAAACTAGCCAGCACTTCCAAACAGAAAAAGACAAGTGTGAACAGGTGCAAACTAAGAGAGCCACTCTATATAATTAACAAATTAAAGCTGCAATCTGACACGCTATAGCATGAAAACATTGAGTATAAGAAATCGGAACTGCTTTGTTGTAGAAAACATATTAAAAAAATGAAGGTACTTGGTGCACAAATTGGCCAATTCTTGTGAGCCCAACAGCCAGGTCCAATTTCATATATTCAATGCTTACTGTATATACCATAGCATTTCAGAGTGCAGCCTTAATTTGTTAGTTACATAG
Organism: Dendrobates tinctorius; assembly: GCF_039654945.1. Taxonomy (NCBI): domain Eukaryota; kingdom Metazoa; phylum Chordata; class Amphibia; order Anura; family Dendrobatidae; genus Dendrobates; species Dendrobates tinctorius. Next base: position 21,290,952 of record NW_027361700.1, read on the forward strand.
AGTGATGTTCAGTTTTTTATATTTGTAGTACACTCTCTCTGACTTAGCGCTCCTCCTATCAGCCTAATGCCCTTTTAAATAAAGCTTTATTCTACCTGCCCATATAATTGTAGGCTTTTAGTCCAAGAGAGGCATATTAGGTTCAGGATGCCAACAAAATGGTACGCCCTGACGCTGGCTGTTCGGCTGTCATGAATTAGCCAATTTGTGCGCTAAATACCTTCACTTTTTAACATGATTTCTATAGCAGTAATGCAGTTCTAATTTCCTATATTCAATGTTTACATACTATAGCATTTCAGAGTGTGTCTTTAACTTAAAGGGAACCTGTCATCAAGAATCAGAGTCTGGGCGTTCAGAGAATATATATTTTAAAGATCTGGCTGGAGATGGGATCCTAGCCGTAGACTATAGTAGTCTGGCGCTACAACCAGCCAACTCTTCCCACCGCTGATGCTCACTCTCATAGTGTGAGACTTGTAAATCACCTAAAACGACACTGGGGAGAGCTAACCAATTGCAGCACTGGACTAGTCTTATCTTTGATTATGGTCCCCAGACGGATTTTTAAACTATGCTTTCTTTGAAATGCCACAGCATTTTGTAGAAAGATATACCTGGCTGCGATTGTGCAGGCTCTGATTCATGCTGTCCGCATTTTGGGCTGCATGAATGAGATAACAAGTAGAGCAACCCCAACCACAATTAGTAATAATAAATGGCATGCCCCAACCGCAGTGACTGATTAATTTCATCGTCAGTTGCCAATATCATATACAGTCTATCTCTGTATAGTGTTTATCTTGCATCTTATCTTTTATTAGATTTTTATGTTGCCTTTGAGCAGCTATAAAATCATCCCTTATACCATTATCATACAAATTCTGTTATGTTCCTTTCTGACAATAAGTGTTATCATATGAAATTATATATGCATAATGCTCTCTACTCTCCTACAGAAAAAAACAACTCACCGGTATAGTCTACCCACACCGTGCCAGACAACGCCAAGTAGTGCAGGTCTGTTCAATAGGATGAGAATACACCATTACAAATTAAATTGTAAAAACTGCACTTGTATATGACTGTAAGGACTGTATGTGCATTTCTCCACCGTCAGTGTACCATATTTTTTGGACTATAAGACGCACTGGACCATAAGGTGCACCTAGGCTTTAGAGAAGGAAATTAGAAAAATTTGAAGCCAAAAACATGCTAAATTATGTACTAATATCCTCTATCCTGGTATATACATATATATTTATATATCCTCAATCCATGTATACATGGTCCCCTCATCCTCATACTTGTATACATGGTCCCATCATCCCCATCCTAGCATGCATGGCCCCCTTATACCTATCCAGGTATGCATGGCCTCCTCATCTCCATCCTGGTATGCATGCCCCTCTCATCCCTATCCTGGTATGCATGGCCTCATCATCCCTCTCCTGGTATGCATGGTCCCCTCATCCCCATTCTCCATATGCATGGACCCCTCATCCCTACCCCTATATGCATAGCCTCCACATCTCTATTCTTGTATGTATGGCCCCATCCTGGTATGCATAGCATCCTCATCCCTATCCTTGTATTCATGCCCCCCTCATCCCTATCCTGGTATGCATGGCCCCCTCATCCCTATCCTGGTATGCATGGCCCCCTCATCCCTATCCTGGTAGGCATGGCCCCCTCATCCCTAGTTTGGTATGCAGGGCCCCCCACTCCATCCTGGTATGCATGGCCACCATCCGTATCCTGGTATGCATGGCCCCCATCAGAAAAAACATAAAAAAATAAACCATTCCACTTACCTTCCTGCACTCCCTTGCAGCGTCCTGTTCTGATGCCAGCAGCTGATTTATGTTTGTAAGCAGCGCATGGCAGTGACATCACTTTCGGAGAGCAATTAGTTTTCCGGCAGGTTGTCCTGGGCTTGTATGCAGCAGATGATGTCACTGCCGTGCACTGCTTACAAACATAAATCAGATAATGCTAATCAGAGTAGCATGAGCAATACGTGGTCTGGCGCTGTTGTGTTGAAAAATGTCTCTTGGGGATAGTTTGGAGAAAAGGCCGTACCATTATTTGCATGGCCAAATCAATTTAACGCCAAGCTGTTAGTGTACCTGGAATAATGACTAGATGGGTCTGATTACTGTACATTGTAACACGACACACCATAATCATGGGAGTAGGACATCTTCATGGAGTTCTCAACATCCAAACTATAAGATGCACCCCCCATTTTCCTCCACATTTTTGGAGGAAAAAAGTGCATCTTATAGTCCGTAAAATACTTTAAAAGTAATTTTTCTGTAAAATTTTTGTCTCAGCATATCCTGTAGTAATATGACATAACAATGGATATTACACATAGCCAGACTTGGGTTGAAACTGTTTGCAGCAACTTCATATACACTGACGGCCGGATCAATGCAATTCTTACAAGAGAAAAAAAAATCACTGTGAAGGACGTATTCTACCTGTACATTACATATAGCTTTACTACCATGAGCACAGACAAAATGTGGTCACATAACACAGATATCAGAGTACCGTAAAGGGGTTGACTTCTTTATTTTTATTTTAAAAGTTGTGCTGGTGACATGATCTTTGGCACTAAAATATATATATTACAAGTTCTCCTTTGCATTTAATGCTGAAGACTTCCTTATAGACTGCACAGCTTTGCGGTTCTCATCATGGCTGCTGATGGTAGACCAGACCTGTCCATTAGCCACCTCCAAACCACTGAGCATGAGAAACCTGTATTTCAATTGGAGAAGGCAGATGGACAAGTCTTATTGCATGCTCCTCCATCAGCAGCCATGATGGGAACAATAAATCTGTGGTATTTAGATTGAACTCAGAAAGATGGACTTTTCCTTACTTTACCTGGAGCAGTGGAAACATGTTCTCTGTCTTGCAGTGTGATGGAGAAGAGATAATATGCAGTTGTTTCTCAAGAATTGGTGTAGTCCCCTTTTCTTAATGTTATGGACAATTCTGGCTTCCAACTTTGTGAAAACAGTTTGAGGAAAGCAATTTTCTGTTCTAGGTCAGCGCACAAAGGGAGGTCCCTAAAATCATGGTTGGATGAATTTAGTGCAGAAGAACATGACTGACCAAACAGAGCCCTCACCTCAACCCCATCCACCACCTGTGGGCTGAACTAGATCAAAGATTGTGAGCCAGATCACATCAGTCTTTGACTTTACAAATGCTATTCTGAATAAAATAGTCAAAAATTCCAACAGACTTCTCCAAAATCTTTTGGAAAAACTTCCCAGAAAAGGATAAGCTTTTATAACTGCACAGAGGGGACCAACTTCACAATAATACCTATGGATTTAGAATGGCATTTTGGAAATGCTCCTGTAGGTGTAATACATAGGGGGCAAGATACTTTTGTCCATATAACGTATATCTGTTCCGTGATTTTGTTTGTCTACAGTTGTATAAGCTGCACTACAGTTCATCCATAGTTACACCCATTGTATTTCCATTCTGTCAGTGATACACAAGACTCAGCCATGGTATCATGGGCGTCTGTCCCGAGATGAGACTCAACGCCTCATAACACAACAAGGAATGGTGGACGGGTAAGATCCATGTAATCATATTGTCATCAGCCTCAGAGATTAGTTAAGTATTTTTGTCAGAAAATGAATGGCAGCCATGAAATATCTGTCCTCATATGGCATCGTTATCCTGTTTATTGTAAACAGTTTGTTCCCTACAAGCTCCTGATTTGCTGTTACGTAATGTAGACCTGTCATCAGGACACAGATTATTATACCCTGCCTTGCCTAACCACTCACTATAAATCACACTTCACAAGTCTAAGACTTAGTCATTAATCTGTGTACGCTTTACTATTGTCCCTCAATTATTTTATTTTTTTAGCTCTATAACACAGATTTGTCCAAATAAGCAGAGCTCTTCATCTTCAGGTCCATTTACAATGCAAAAATATCAACACTTATTCCTAGGAATGTGCATTCACGATAATCATGCAGTTCAAATGCACCATAAATCGGTTGTGCCAAGTTTGGAAGTTATCCTCTTTCTATAGGATTGAGGATCTCTTCCGATTGTTGGGGTTCTGACCGCTGGGAAGTCTCGAAGACTAGTCAAGAGCAGCTCTTGGCTATTTCCAGTGTGTCTATTAAGAATGAATAGAGTGGCAGTGCTCATTATTAACCACCTCTCCATTCAGATGGGGACTCTTCAAAGCCTGGTTCTTGCGATCAGACTACCAGACACCACCAGAAGAAAAAACAAAAAGATTGGGTGTTTACATTAAAAATACCTTTTCTCTTCTAACATCATCTTACTGCAGAAAGTAAGTCAGTAGGCTCACTTACATATTAGATGGAGGGCTCCAAAACCTGTTTTGGAAAATGTTAACGGCTTAGTGACCCAATGTGTTTAAATTGCCTCTTTGCTTTAATATTCATATAAAATACAACCATTTTGAGAGGTTCTCTTGGTAGTTTTTTTCCAGGGCATGGCAACCAAAGAATTTAAAAAATCATGGCATATCAGTAGAATAAAATTACGGTGTAATGGTAGTGGTCTAAATTCTGGCAAAATCTTGAGAAGTGAGAACTAAGTGATTGTGGTCTCTTCCACTAATTTCTACACAGTGGTACTCCCATCCAGCCACTGTGCAAAGAACTTCAACACACAGAGTGAGGCTGTGTAATAGCCAATGGCCATTGATGTTCATGTAAAGTCAACATAAAAGCAACAATTAACCAGCCCTGCTTCTCTCATTCTGAGAAGTATGGGGGTCCAACCAGACAGTCCTCCCCAATCAGTAAATTATTGAATATTCTATTATATCACATGAATACCTTTATGCCTCTGATTTTCACTTTCCTCCCGAGAGCCGATTACTTCACTCTCTTGCAAATTCTCTTTTGAGAGAGGAAAAGGACTCTAGTGCCACCTATTGGATGTAGTAATCCTAAAAGTCAATGTCGACCCTTTAACGAACCTTGCCATATGACTTACGATAAGAAATCAAAAAGGACACTCCATTTGCAGACACATGTTTTGGAGTGTTTGCCCCTCATTAGTACAAAGCAGGGGATCTGATTTGGATTGGCGAGAGGTCTTTGGCTGAAAGTCTGAGGGAAAACTGAGGCCACTCTCATAAACTCTCTTTTTTGTCTCTTTGCAGAGTTTTCCTTTTGCGAGAAAGCACAAGAAACCCCAAAGGATTTGTCCTGTCATTGTGTCACTTACAGAAGATCAAGCACTACCTCATCTTACCGGTATGTGACTGCAACAGGAGAACACTGACTGCAGCTCTGCAATGCGTCCAGCAATTATGACTGTGAAGCAGCAGAGTTTAATGAGCTTGCTTAACTACCGGCCTCAGATTGATAACGTGACCGCCATTCATTCTGTCCCAACTGTCAGATAAGCCTGTTATAATGATTGCAGCATATTTTATTACAAGCCTTTTGACCTGTTTATCTTTCACAGAAACTCATTATTCTGCTCTTGAATTCTTTGCACCTGTCTGTTCTGGCACTCTATCCATTTCACACCCATAAATATCTTTTGACCAGCATTTTTAAGGAAAAACCTTGTTTTTTCTGATATACATATGCACATACAATGATCTCTAAGCCTTGAAAACCTTCTGTAAGGGCAGCAAAGCCTACTGGGAGTTGTGGTTTTGCAATAGATGGACAGTCACAACTTATAGTGCACCCATTACTCACACACAGTAAAGAACAAATCAAGAGATTAGAGGAGTTAGCCACATGTCTGTATTCTGAGGCTTTGTTATATTGACCTGTGAGTTCATTTTTGATCTGCCTACCATTCTTAAGATGACATAATAGCCTACCTCTTCATTCATGAGGGCAGGATTGCACAACCTGACTTGCGGTGATAAATGATCGCAGATCAGCTACTTGTTTGCTGCTTGGTGGTCATTTAAAGGGAATCTGACATCTGATACATGGTGCCCGAGTCACTGGCTGCATGATTTCAGCCAGGTATGTTTGACTCTACTCTCTTTGAAATATATACTTTAAATGTTGCCTGGGACTGAGCAGCATGGCATACTCGTTGGACAGGCGGACACTCCTCAAAATTGAAAATGCAACACCAGTATGGCCAAGTTATGGAATTACAGAAATCACAGGATGGGTGGACCTGTTAATGAAAATTATGAAAAAATAGAAACAAAGTTTTCAAAATATTCAAATTATATAGCACTGAGTATGAGCGCATAAATGCTTGAACTTACACACCTCAGCATTTTATCAATTATGTTATTAATAGTTGTCTGGAGAAAGTTCTGCCACACCGAAAGCACTTGGGGTTACAAATCATCAAGATCTGCTGCTGGCAGCTCCCTAAGAAGATAACGACCAATGACGTGCCAGATGTGCTTGATGAGAGACTTGTCCGGCGACATTGCTGACCATGGATATACGTTTAGACTATGCAGACTGCTCAGAGAAACATGAGCAGTATGTGGTCTGGCGGTGTCATGTTGAAAAATGTCTCTTGGGGATACATTATAGAAAAGGCTGTACCATTGGTTACATGACCAAATCAATTTAACGCCAAGCTGTTAGTGTTCCTGGAATAATAACTACCTTACATTATAACACTGCACAAAATAATCACGGGAGTAGGACACCTTCATGGAGTTGTCAACATGGTCTCCAGATGGAGACTGAAGCCTGGGATAAAGCAATAGAGGACTATCCTCTTGAGTGATGAGTTCCACTTTTATTTTGATGGAAATGATAGCTTGAGGTTGGTCTGTCGAAATGGTTATATCACTGGTTGCCCAGTATCCCAGGAGACATCTTTCAATGTGAACATGCCAAAGCTGCACATTGCTTGTGCTACTGTAATCAGTCTGTGTGGCCTAAACATGCCTCCATGGCCTATAGCGTCCCCGCCTTGTCTCTTTTCAAGCACGTCTACAACATCATTAGTTGGCAACTGCAAAGGGAGCTGCCAGCAGCGAATCTTGTTGATTTGTTTGATTCCTCAGAATATAATTAATAGCCTCATTGATAACGAACAAGGAGTGTAAGCAACAGCATTATTGTGCATGGTGCTCATACTCAATAATGAAAAAATCAAGAGGTTTTGACAATTTTGTTTCCGTTTTTTCATAATTTGCAAATCATTAGAATGTCTAACAATCCTGTAATTTCAATAATTCCTTTTCCTTCATAGTGTTGAGGAGTGTAGATAGATCAGCAATGCCTTTCTAGGACCATAAACATCAAGGATAACAAAAACTATGAGGTGAACTAAGGTAGTGATTAGTGATGAGCAAGCATGTGCTTTTATTAGTTAGTGTGGGTATACCATCGTCGAATCCACATATCCAACTAAACCAACAGTCCTTCTAAGGACTAATTACGGGGTAAATAGATTGCATTACTAAGTAGGCAGGGAATGTATGTATGTATATACATATCAGTGCAATGCATGCAGGCACTGTATGTGGCTATATAGATATCAGTAGCAGCCAGGCATTCTATGTGCCATACTTCATTGTATAAATCAAGAGGGTCCATTCCATAACTGTCTGCTGCCTATTACATATATTGACCATATATATATATATATATATATATATATATATATATATATATATATATATATATATATATATATATATATATATAGTGGGGAAAAAAAGTATTTAGTCAGTCAGCAATAGTGCAAGTTCCACCACTTAAAAAGATGAGAGGCGTCTGTAATTTACATCATAGGTAGACCTCAACTATGGGAGACAAACTGAGAAAAAAAAATCCAGAAAATCACATTGTCATTTTTTTTTCATTTTATTTGCATATTATGGTGGAAAATAAGTATTTGGTCAGAAACAAAATTTCATCTCAATACTTTGTGATATATCCTTTGTTGGCAATGACAGAGGTCAAACGTTTTCTGTAAGTCTTCACAAGGTTGCCACACACTGTTGTTGGTATGTTGGCCCATTCCTCCATGCAGATCTCCTCTAGAGCAGTGATGTTTTTGGCTTTTCGCTTGGCAACACGGACTTTCAACTCCCTCCAAAGGTTTTCTATAGGGTTGAGATCTGGAGACTGGCTAGGCCACTCCAGGACCTTGAAATGCTTCTTACGAAGCCACTCCTTCGTTGCCCTGGTGGTGTGCTTTGGATCATTGTCATGTTGAAAGACCCAGCCACGTTTCATCTTCAATGCCCTTGCTGATGGAAGGAGGTTTGCACTCAAAATCTCACGATACATGGCCCCATTCATTCTTTCATGTACCCGGATCAGTCGTCCTGGCCCCTTTGCAGAGAAACAGCCCCAAAGCATGATGTTTCCACCACCATACTTTACAGTAGGTATGGTGTTTGATGGATGCAACTCAGTATTCTTTTTCCTCCAAACACGACAAGTTGTGTTTCTACCAAACAGTTCCAGTTTGGTTTCATCAGACCATAGGACATTCTCCCAAAACTCCTCTGGATCATCCAAATGCTCTCTAGCAAACTTCAGACGGGCCCGGACATGTACAGGCTTAAGCAGTGGGACACGTCTGGCACTGCAGGATCTGAGTCCATGGTGGCGTAGTGTGTTACTTATGGTAGGCCTTGTTACATTGGTCCCAGCTCTCTGCAGTTCATTCACTAGGTCCCCCCGCGTGGTTCTGGGATTTTTGCTCACCGTTCTTGTGATCATTCTGACCCCACGGGGTGGGATTTTGCGTGGAGCACCAGATCGAGGGAGATTATCAGTGGTCTTGTATGTCTTCCATTTTCTAATTATTGCTCCCACAGTTGATTTCTTCACTCCAAGCTGGTTGGCTATTGCAGATTCAGTCTTCCCAGCCTGGTGCAGGGCTACAATTTTGTTTCTGGTGTCCTTTGACAGCTCTTTGGTCTTCACCATAGTGGAGTTTGGAGTCAGACTGTTTGAGGGTGTGCACAGGTGTCTTTTTATACTGATAACAAGTTTAAACAGGTGCCATTACTACAGGTAATGAGTGGAGGAAAGAGGAGACTCTTAAAGAAGAAGTTACAGGTCTGTGAGAGCCAGAAATCTTGATTGCTTGTTTCTGACCAAATACTTATTTTCCACCATAATATGCAAATAAAATGAAAAAAAAACAGACAATGTGATTTTCTGGAATTTTTTTTCTCAGTTTGTCTCCCATAGTTGAGGTCTACCTATGATGTAAATTACAGACGCCTCTCATCTTTTTAAGTGGTGGAACTTGCACTATTGCTGACTGACTAAATACTTTTTTTCCCCACTGTATATATATATATATATATATATATATATATATATATATATATAGCCCCAGGTAGTGGGTAGGAATAATTTTTTGGTATCTTAATCCTGATTATTTTATTCCAAAGCAATCCAGAGCCCCCTTTTTTTCTCCATAGCAGGAGGACATGCAGAGCGAGGACAGCAGCACACAGGGGGAGGGAGGCTTAGCACCCCAACAGGCAGGAAGAAGCCATGTGGTGGCCGCAGACAGAAGGCGGGAAACCGCTACTCGTAACACCAACACGACGGAAGTTGGCCGTACAACTGTGTTGCTTTTTAAAGACTGCCGATAACCCCAAACAGTCCATTTGCACCACTTGCCATAACCGCATCACCAGGGGTAGCAAAACTAATATCCTGACCACCACCAGCATGATCAGGCACCTGGCAGCAAAGCACCCGACTTTGTGGGCCGAACCCGGGAATAGTGTCTGTGGGTGAAAACACTGCTTATTTCACTGTTGTGCATGCAAGCCAATCCCCTGTCCACGCTGCATGCGAAGATACCTCCTGCCCTGCACCTGTCATTGCCCACACTCAACTACCGCCATCATCAAGCATGTCCACGTCCTTGTCCCAGCGCAACTTCAGTTGTCCATACCCCAGCCATTGGAATGCAAGTGTAAATACGCAGCCAATGCCCAACAGGCCACAGTACTAAATTCACACATTTCTCGTCTGCTTGCGGTCGAAATGTTGCCTTTTAGGCTTGTGGAGATGGAAGTTTTCCGCAACCTGATGGCGGCGGCTGTCCCAACGTACTCGATCCCTAGCTGCCATTATTTCTCCCAGTGTGCCATCCCGGCTTTACACAAGCACGTGTCCCTCAACATTACCCATGCCCAGAACAATGCTGTTACTGGGAAAGTCCACCTAATGACGGACACGTGGACAAGTGCTTGTGGGCAGGGATGCTACATCTTGATGACGGCACACTGGGTTAACATAGTGGAAGCCGGGATCCAGATGAACCTTGGAATGGAACACGTCCTCCTGACACCGAGGATTGTGGGCCCTACGTCAATCAGGGTTGCCCCCACAGTCTACAGCTCCTGCACCTAATCCTCTTCCTCCTACTCTTCAGCCTCCATCTCTGAAATGACCACATCAGTCACAAGGTGGAAGCACTGCAGCACTGCCTCAGCCAAGTGTCAACAGGTTCTACTGAAGCTAATATGCTTAGGTGACAGACCGCACAATGCTGTTGAGTTGTGGACAGCTCTGAAAGAGCAGGCAGATGTGTGGTTGACACTGCTGAACCTACAGCCAGGCATGGTCATGTGTGTGACAATGGCTGGAACCTGGTGGCGGCTCTGAGGCGAGGTGAGCTCACACACATACCATGCCTTGCTCATGTGCTTACCCTCATTGTTAAACGGTTTCTCAAAAGCTACCCAAAGCTGCCGTATCTGCTTGTCAAAGTACACCGCCTGTGTGCCCATTTTAGAAAGTCAGCTCCAGCTTCCGCCGCCCTTGCCGTGCTTCAGCAGCGTTTGCAGCTTCCGGCTCACCGACTGGTGTGTGATGTCCCCACGCATTGGAACTCAACACTGCACATGTTGGAAAGGATTTGTGAGCAGAAGAGGGCAGTTGTTGACTACCAGCATCAACAAGGCTGTCGGTATTCAGTTCAGAATCCACACATAAGACCTCAGGAGGGGACATGGATGTCAGACCTACAGTTGTGGACAAAAGTATTGACACCCCTGCAATTCTGTCAGATAATACTCAGTTTCTTCCTGAAAATAATTGCAAACACAAATTCTTTGGTATTATTATCTTCATTTAATTTGTCTTAAGTGAAAAAACACAAAAAGAATTGTCCTAAAGCCAAATTGGATATAATTCCACACCAAACATAAAAAAGAGGGTGGACAAAAGTATTGGCACTGTTCGAAAAATCATGTGATGCTTCTCTAATTTGTGTAATTAACAGGACCTGTAACTTACCTGTGGCACCTAACAGGTGTTGGCAATAACTAAATCACACTTGCAGCCAGTTGACATGGATTAAAGTTGACTCAACCTGTGTCCTGTGTCCTTGTGTGTACCACAATGAGCATGGAGAAAAGAAAGAAGACCAAAGAACTCTCTGAGGACTTGAGAAACCAAATTGTGAGGAAGCATGAGCAATCTCAAGGCTACAAGTCCATCTCCAAAGACCTGAATGTTCCTGTGTCTACCATGCGCAGTGTTATCAAGAAGTTTAAAGCCCATGGCACTGTGGCTAACCTCCCTAGATGTGGATGGAAAAGAAAAATTGACAAGAGATTTCAACGCAAGATTGTGCGGATGTTGGATAAAGAACCTCGGCTAACATCCAAACAAGTTCAAGCTGCCCTGCAGCCCGAGGGTACAACAGTGTCAACCCGTACTATCCGTCGGCGTCTGAATGAAAAGGGATTGTATGGAAGGAGACCCAAGAAGACCCCACTTCTTACCCCGAGACATAAAAAAAGCCAGGCTGGAGTTTGCCAAAACTTACCTGAAAAAGCCTAAAACGTTTTGGAAGAATGTTCTCTGGTCAGATGAGACAAAAGTAGAGCTTTTTGGGCAAAGGCATCAACATAGAGTTTGCAGGAGAAAAAAAAGAGGCATTCAAAGAAAAGAACACGGTCCCTACAGTCAAACATGGTGGAGGTTCCCTGATGTTTTGGGGTTGCTTTGCTGCCTCTGGCACTGGACTGCTTGACCATGTGCATGGCATTATGAAGTCAGAAGACTACCAACAAATTTTGCAGCATAATGGAGGGCCCAATGTGAGAAAGATGGGTCTCCCTCAGAGGTCATGGTTCTTCCAGCAGGACAATGACCCAAAACACACTTCAAAAAGCACTAGAAAATGGATGGAGAGAAAGCACTGGAGACTTCTAAGGTGGCCAGCAATGAGTCCAGACCTGAATCCCATAGAACACCTGTGGAAGATCTAAAAATGGCAGTTTGGAGAAGGCACCCTTCAAATATCAGGGACCTGGAGCAGTTTGCCAAAGAAGAATGGTCTAAAATTCCAGCAGAGCATTGTAAGAAACTCATTGATGGTTAACGGAAGCGGTTGGTCGCAGTTATTTTGGCTAAAGGTGGTGCAACCAAGTTTTAGGCTGAGGGTGCCAATACTTTTGTCTGGCCCATTTTTAGAGTTTTGTGTGAAATGATCAATGTTTTGCTTTTTGCTTCATTCTCTTTTGTGTTTTTTCATTTAAGACAAATTAAATGAAGATACTAATACCAAAGAATTTGTGTTTGCAATCATTTTCAGGAAGAAACTGAGTATTATCTGACAGAATTGCAGGGGTGTCAATACTTTTGGCCACAACTGTATGTACCATCCTACAAAACTTTGAAGAGTCCACCAAGATGGTGAGTGGCGATGAAGCCATAACTAGCATCACAATCCCGCTTCTCTGTCTTCTGAAACGCTCTCTGCTCACAATCAAAGAGGTGGCATTGCAGGCTGAGCACGATGAGAGATGGAGCAAGGAAGCATACAGGATGATTACACACAGCCCAGCCTCAGGTCATCCCAAGGTGGATTGGTGGACAATGAGGAAGAGGAGGAGGAGGAAGAACAGGAGCTAGTTTCATGCGCTATAGACGGTACTACAAGCACAACTGTCATACCGTCTGTTCAGTGTGGATGGCCTGAGGACAGAGAGGAGGAGGAGAAGGAGCACATGGTCAGTCATCCTCTTGGTGAGGACACGGAAGTCTTGCCTGTTAGCAGTCTGCCATGCATGGCTGACTTTATGTTGCACTGCCTTTTCCTGACAGTCATTACTGGTTGGTGACACTTTTAGACCCATGCTACAAGGAGAGCTTTCAGTCTCTTCTTCCAGAGGCAAACGGGTAAGAAAATGGTGCAGTACCAGAAGGCCCTTGTTGCGGAATTATTTAAAAAATTCCCATCTGAAAACGCTGGCGGCAGAGATCACATTTCTTTGGACAACCAAGGAGTACAGGCGAGAGAGACACACCTTCAATCCTGCAGAGGCAGGGGAACACTGGCAACATTCTGGGAGAGTTTTCTCAGACCCTCCCATCGCAGTGGCCATGATGCGCGACGTACTCTCACAAGAAGTGCAAAGTTTTGGAAGATGGTGAGGGAGTACTTTGCTGACCATACCAACATCCTCCAAGATTCCTCTGTGCCTTTTAATTATTGGGTCTCAAAGCTGGATACGTAACCTGAACTGGCTCTCTACGCCTTGGAGGTCTTGGCCTGATTTTGGATATTTTCTGTTATCCTCCTCCTTCTCCTCATCCTTATCATCCACCACCACTAGATCACCATGGTGACCGTGGTCCGTGATGCAACAGCCACTAGAAATTTTTTGCAAGGGTGTTTATGATGCTGGTTCCAAAACTGTTTACACTCTATGCTGAGGTGTGTCCCACCCAGGGGAAAATGTTTTTCAGCCTATACACTTTGTGTATGGGCATTACAAGTATAGGAGACCCACTCCTGTAAACTGGGAAAACAGTTTTAGTAGGTCATCCTCCACGTCTCTTCCGACACCACCACTAGATCACCAGGGTGAATGTGTTCCGTGATGCAATAGCCACTATATTTTTGCGCCAGGACGTTTATGATGGCCGTAAAAAAATTTTTTTACACAGTAGGTTGATGTGTACTCCCCCTCGCTCCTGTAAACTGGGCAAACATTTTTCGGAGACCATCCTCCACATTTTTTCCTTGGGGGATTATTATTATTATTTATTTATATAGCGCCAGTGATTCCATGGTGCTGTACATGAGAAGGGGTTACATACAAATTGCAGATATCACTTACAGTAAACAAACTAACAATCACAGACTGATATATAGGGGAGAGAGGACCCTGCCCTTTCGGCCTTACATTCTCCAGGATGGTGGGGAAGGAGACAGTAGGTTGGGGGGTTGCAGCAGCTCCAGTGATGGTGAGGCGGTAGCTCCAGTCGTGGTGAGGGGGCAGCGGGGATCATTGCAGGCTGTAGGCTTTCCTGAAGAGATGGGTTTTCAGGTTCCGTCTGAAGGATCCAAGTGTGGTTGATAGCTGGACGTGTTGGGGCAAAGAATTCCAGAGGATGGGGGGCGATTCGGCAGAACTCTTGGAGGTGGTTGGGTGAGGAGCGAATAAGTGCGGAGGAGAGAAGGAGGTCTTGGGAGGATCAGAGATTACGTGAGGGAAGATATTGAGAGATTAATTCAGAGATATATGGAGGAGACAGGCTATAGATGGCCTTGTAGGTCAGTATTAGTAATTTGAATTGGATACGTTGAGGGAATGGGAGCCAGTGAAGAGATTTGCAGAGGGGAGAAGTGGAGGAGTAGCGAGGAGAGAGATGAATTAGTCGGGCAGCAGAGTTAAGGATGGACTAGAAAGGTGCGAGGGTGTTAGCAGGGAAGCCACAGAAAAGGATGTTGCAATAGTTGAGACGGGAGATAATGAGGGCATGCACAAGCATTTTAGTAGAGTGAGGGTTGAGGAAGGGATGGATTCTGGAAATATTTATGAGCTGGAGGCGGCAGGAGGTGGAGAGAGCTTGGATTTGCGGATTAAAGGACAGGGCAGAGTCAAGGGTTATTCCGAGGCAGTGGACCTCCGGTATGGGGGAAAGCGTGATGTCATCAATTGTTATAGATAGGTCAGGTAAGGAAGATGGGGGAGATGATCAGTTCAGATTTGTCCACATTCAGTTTGAGGAAGCGGAAAGAGAAGGAGGATATGGCTGATAGACACTCCGGGATTTTGGAGAGCAGAGAGGTGACCAGAGAGGTAGATCTGAATATCATCAGCATAAAGGTGGTACTGGAATCCGTGGGACTTTATGAGTTGCCCCAGGCCAAGTGTATAGATTAAGAGTAGGGGTCCTAGAACAGAGCCTTGGGGGACTCCAACAGAGAGAGTGGGATGAGGAGGTAGTGTGGGAGTGGGAGATGCTGACTGTGCGGTTGGAGAGGTAAGAGGAGGCCCAGGATAGGGCAAGGTCTTTGATGCCAAAGGAAGAGACGATCTTTAGTAGGAGGCAGTGGTCAACTGTGTCGAAGGCAGAGGACAAGTCTAGAAGGAGGAGTATAGAGTATTGTCAGTTCGCTTTGGCTGTAAGTAGGTCATTAGTAATTTTGGTCAGGGCTGTCTCAGTGGAGTGATGGAGGTGGAAACCAGATTGTAGATTGTCAAAGCGCAGGTTAGATGAGAGATAGGAGGAAAGTTCAGCGTGGACGTGCTGCACCAGCAGTTTGGAAGCGAATGGGAGCAGCGATATTGGTCGATAGCTGGACATAGCGGTTGGGTCGAGGGTTGGCTTTTTGAGGATAGGCGTGATTGTAGCATGTTTGAAAGCAGAAGGGAAGGTACTGGAAGTTAGTGATAGGTTGAAGAGGTGGGTTAGACATGGGATAAGGGTGGTGGCGAGATTGGGGAGGACGTGGTATGGGATGGGGGTCAAGTGCACAAGTGGTGAGGTGTGATTTGGAGAGATGAGCCAGCTTCCCTTCAGTGATGTTGGGTAAGGAGGTTATGGGGTTTGGGCAATGGTCTGGTATACAAAGGGGTTGTGGTGGTTGAATAATAAAGACTTGCCGTGTTTGGTCTATCTTGTTTTTGAAGTGCATGGCAAAGTCCTCAGCAGAGATTAGGGAAGATGGAGGGGGCAGTGGTGGGCGGAGGATGGAGTTAAAAGTATTGAACAACTGTTTGGGGTTGTGGGATAAGGAAGATACAAGGGATGTAAAGTAGGCCTGTTTAGCAGAGGTGAGAGCTGATTTGAATGCAATTGTTGCTTGTTTGAGTGCAGTGAAGTCGTCTAGGGAATGCGTTTTCTTCCAGCTCCGTTCAGCAATTCTGGATGCTTGCCGAAGCTTTTTAGTGGTGTTATTGTGCCAGGATTGTCTATTGATTTGTCGCACTCTGTTATGCATGACAGGGGCGACCGAGTCGATGGCTGATGCAAGAGTGGCATTGTAGAACCTAGTGGCAGTGTCTGTGTCATGGAGTGAGGGTATGGAGGACAGTGGTAGGATAGAGTCAGAGAGTGTGTGAGTGTCTAGATGTGCAAGGTTTCTGCAGGGGTGCGCGTGTTGCTGGACATGGGTGACAGGTGATGAGGACAGGGATGAGAAAGTGAGTAGATGGTGGCCAGATAGAGGGAGAGGGGAGGTTGTGAAGTTAGATAGGGAGCAGAGACGGTGAAGACCAGGTCTAATGTGTGTCCATCTGTGTTTGTGGAGGACCACTTAGTAAGTCCAAAGGAAGAAGTAAGGGACAGGAGTTTGGAGGCTGCTGTGTTATGAATGAGTCACCGTAGGAGGCAAAAACAGAAATACTAGCTAAGTCCAGAAAACCAGAGAAGTTGGCAGCTATCGGATTGCAGACCCCTGAACCTATCAACAACATCTAGCAGTAGCCGTGGGGGGTTCCTACGGTGCCCTAGACCCCTCGATCACAGCCGGAGAACTAAATAGCCTAAAGACAGAAAGGGAAATCTAAATTGCCCCAGAGCAGACCCCAAAGCAATAGGCAGCCCCCAACATATAATGACGGTGAAGCAAGATGAAAAAACACTAACACAGATAGAAAGATAGGCTGAGCAAATGATGGGGCCCAAGCTAACTAAATAGGACAGGATAGAAAAGCTGCTGTCTGCAATCCGCCAAAACCCTATCAAAACAAGAGCCAACAGACTGATAGGGAAAAAAGCCCTGAAGACGCTAGACTTCAAAAAGACTATATCAGTACTCAGGTATTTTCTGAAGACAGAGCAAAAAGGAATTCAGCTCACCCCAGCAGGGAATGGCAGAAATCCAGAAAAACAAGGCAAAACAAAACCAAAACACAAATGCAAAAAGCAGAGCAGAAAACTTAACTTTTGAGGAGCAGGAATCAGACTGGTCTCCTAGAATCCCTCAGAGAAATCACCAGCAAGGCAGAAGGGCGTCGGCTGCCTTATATCCAGTCAGCAATTCCCGTCACCCAGTCATCATCATCCTGCTCAGGTGCTTGGTAATCAGCCTCACTACCTTCCTTCACCAGAAGAGGGAGTTCATCAGACCTCAATGGTGAAGGGGAACATGAACTCACAACACTGCTGACTGGTGGGTTTCAATGGGGATGTTGAAGTCGCCCATGATGATGGTGGGAATGTCAACAGAGAGGAAGTGAAGGAGCCAGGTAGAGAATTGGTCAATGAAGGCAGTGGCCGGGCCCGGAGGTCGGTATATGACAGCCACTTGGAGGTTGGAAGGAGAGTAGATACGGACAGAGTGGATTTCAAAAGAGGGGAGGACAAGGAAGGGAAGAGGTGGGATTGGGTTGAATTTGCAGTTGGAAAAAAGGAGAATGCCCACTCCTCCACCATATCTGTTGCCAGGGCGAGGAGTGTGGGTGAAGTGGAGGTCGCCATAGCATAGTGCAGCAGGGGAGGCTGTGTCGGAGGGTGTCAGCCATGTTTCAGTGAGGCCAAGGAAAGAAAAATTGTGAGAGGTAAAGAGTTTGTGAATCACATGGAGTTTATTGCAGACGGAGTGGGCATTCCAGAGTGATCCAGAGAGAGGGAGCAGGGTGGTGGGCTTCAAAGGCACGGACTTGAGGTTGGAAAGACTTTGGGTGTTTTTATTGGATTGGGGGTGATAGAAGGGGGTAATAATGGAAGGTATGAGCTGTGGGGATCCAGGATTGGGAGATATGTCGCCAGCAGTGAGGAGAAGCAGAGCGAGGCAGAGCAGGTGGGAGGAGGAGAGTGGGAGACGTGTTTTGTGTGTTATTAGGAGCAATCTGAAGTTGAGGAGCAGGTCAGCAGAGGAGGTCAGGTGGGGGGTAGGAGGGAAGGAGAGATTATTTCTTGGTTAGAGGGTGCTGGGGTCTGTGGATAGCAAAGGAGTGTCAGGAGTGATGGAGGCAAAACCATTAGAGCATATTTCAGCATGATGAGAGTAAGTGTAGAGCTAACAGAAAGAAATGTATGTTTAAAGAGTTTTGGTGTATGTTCTGGTCACTCCTGGCTCATTTCTGGCATATTTCAATTATTATCCTTGGAACTACAGACCAGGATCTAAACAGACCAATGGGTTTGAATTTATAACAGCTCAAATGCACATCAAACAAGCAAGGTGTGATCAGGAGGGAGGGGCAGCAGGGACACTGGTCGCACACACAGGAGGGAATTAATTAGAAGACAGGAAGAAAGAGAGGAAAAAAAAAACAGATCCAAAAGGACAGATAAACCATTGATAGCAGACAGATGCAGGAGTGATTGGGGTTCAGGAACGATGGGTGCTGAAGGTATTGCAGCCACGGGACATACCTGAGGATGAAGCAGATCGATTGTCAGACTGATACCAATAGTGAAGCATAGTGACAACAACAATGTCTAATGGGAGACTGGAGTGTGTGCAAATTTTGGGCAGACCTTGTATTCACTTCATGGGCAAACTTTAGGTGACTTAAAAAAATCAGAATAATGTGAACTTTGGTTTCATGTGGCCATCCAGTACGTTTGTTCAAAGGCTTATTGGGGTGTGTGTAAAGGGCCCGTTACACTAAGCGATATCGCTAGCAATATCGCTATAACGTCACTAGTTATGTGACGCAGCAGCGATATTGCTAGCGATATCGCTATGTGTGATACTTACCTCCGACCGGCTCCCCCGCTGATTATCGCTGATCGCACGAGAACATCCTGGGCCGTTTCTCGTCGGCCACTCCCTGCTGTGGCGACGAGCGACGCGTGGACGCGGGCGGGAGGACGTCAGGGTCGCCTCGTCCGACAGGTAAGTAGCGACCCCCGACTGCTGCTATGTTGCTGGTGAGATCTGCCTGTTTGGTAGCTCACTAGCGATGACTTAGCGATGCACCAGCGATCCTGACCGGGTCATATTGTGGTCGGGATCGCGGGTGCATCGCCAAGTGTAACGGTACCCTAACTTTGGTGCAGGGCAGGCCTTCCATTCAATGCATAAGCAAACAGTATGGGAGTACCAAATGAATACTGAGGACTATGGTTGCATGTGGCCATCTATCATGTGGCTTCAAAGGCTTATTGGGGTGCTGTAACTTTGGTGCAGGGCAGGCCTTGCATTCATTGCGTAAGCAAACTGTATGGGACTACCAAATGAATACTGGGAACTATGGTTGCATGTGGTCATCCATGGCGTCTGTTCAATGGGATGTTGGGGTGCGACCAAATTTTGGGCAGCCCTGCCACTCACTGCATACGCAATAACAGTATAAGAGACCCAATGTTTAATAATGGGAACAACAAAGCATAGCCGGCTGATGGCTCTCTAAGAGCAGTGAGGACCGACTGCTGGCCCTCTAAAAATAGACTTTGTGACTTTCAGAGTCCCTCCTTCATAAATGAAACAGGATGATGATGTGTCACACACACATGGCCAAAGAAGGTTGTAAACTGTTAAAATGACATTTCCCAGTGAATGCATTTGTCTTGGATGAAAGCAATGCTAAAGTTGAAAAACACATCAAAAACGCTACGTGTGAACATAGCCCAAGTGGTTGAGGAACATTTTTGTTTTGGGATAATTATTTTCCCTTATATAAAAGTCATTAGACTGGAAAGAATGTTCCTTAACATATTTCCCAGGAAAATCCATTTTGGTTTCATTTTTGTATGTTTTTTGGTGCGCCTGTAAAAATGGCGTAACACTCTGAGAACATTGTTCACAGCTGTGACCTGGGAGTCAGAAATGCTTCCAGGGACATTCCCCATGATGTTCCCATGTCATTTGAGCACTGTTTCCATCATTTTCACACATTTTTAGACTTTAGAAGGACTCCCGGAGGGGTCACGGTAAAAATACTCGGTTTTACCATACACTTACTTTAGGCTCATTGCTCCGGTCGAGTACCCAAGTATTCCAATTTGCTCGACCCAAGCAACGAGCACCCGGGCATTTTAGTGCTTGCTCATCGCTAGTAGTGATATTTTTACCCTTTCCTCATTTTAGCATGTTTTTTATACAATTTTATTTGTTCACTTTAGTTTTTTACACCCATTATTAGTTGCTTTTACACTAACTGGCAAACAAGTGTGTGTCATTAGCAAACAAGCCCACTGACCCACAGCAATAGGATAAAACGTATATAGTCCAACCTACTTTTAGGTCATGATTATTAGTAGCTGTCAATGATCATTGGCACAAAATAGTTGGACAGAAATTAGATCGAAATAGTTACAATATTTTAATTATCTATTTTGTATAACAGCATTGAGATATGGCATGACAACTCATGTTAAATTGTGAAGGTATGCACAGTAAATAAGAAGGAAAAGCAAACTGTCTATGCATCATGCCATTACACTCATGGTCTTTTATGAACATAAGATGTAATCTTATGAAGGATGAAGAAGAAAAAATATGACAGATGCATGTCTCATAATGGGGTGGTGTCATGGTCACGTGTGTCGGGACGCAGAAGATACCGCAAGGCGGACCCATAACACACGTGACCCTGGATACAGCGCCTCCAGTGGGGCGAATTTAAATAATAATACGTGCAGGTGGATAAGCCGCCTCCACCTGGCGAATTTGGGTATTACACGTAAACAAACATTCTGGAAACCCCGCCTCCAGTATGGCGAATTTAAATAATAAGGGGGACCTGGGAAACATTAACAATGGTGGGCCCTGCTATAGGGAAAAAGGGAATTGGAGACCTCCTGAGCTCCCCTGAGCCAGTGTCCCTGCACTCCTAACATTCCCTATGCCGGTTTCGCACCGGGCGCCGCACGCGTACCTTAACGCCCTTGCTCACCCTGACCCTAAACCCTCACTAGGGAATGGGTCGGTGCGGAGACTAATCCCACCACTGCACTAATAACACACATGAGGAAAGAGACAATACAGGGGAAACACCACTTAGCTTTGCACTGTTGCGTGCGCTCCTAGCAACAGAGCCCTCCACCTGAGTGCATCTTCTCCTCCACCCGGATCCATCACCATAACAGGATCCTTCACCTTAGTGCAACCTTGGAGCAGAGTCCAACACCAGTTGTAGCTGCTTAGAACCAGAGTCCCAAGGATGAGTTCAGCTGCTGACACGAAGTCGAGCATGCTGGAGTCCAGCTCAGCGGCCAAGTCCCACATGGTGAGTGCCACGCTCCATAGTCACCACTCCACCAGCCCATGCAGACACTTCCCGCTGACACCATCACTGCGACTCCACCACGCCATGCCAGCCCTTCGTCCAGACACCATAGCTGAAACACGTCCCCCCTGGCTAAGCTGCGCAGGACTCCTCACCAGCTCCATCCTTCATCCAGGCTCTCCAAAAACAGAGTGAACACAAACTCACAATTTCACAGGCAGTGATTGCACGCCTCTAGCACACCTTTATAGGGTGTAACACCTGATACATGATTAAGTGCACAAAACCTAAAGTGCAATATCAAAACCACCACCGGGGACAGTCAAGACACCTTGGAACTTTCCAAAGTAAAAAAGTTCACCCAGTGATTTAAAACTGTCAGATCACTTCAGATCATGACAGTACCCCCTCCTTAATGAGGGACCTCTGGACCCTCAAGACCACCCCTCATTAGGGAAACACCCACAGCGGGGATGCCCAGACCCTGAGTTCACCCCACCATTACCTGACACTTCAGGTTTATGACAAACGCACCGCTGGTATTGGCAATAAAGTTCATTTTGGAGGCACCACTCATCTCCACAGCGCCGACCTGGGGAACGAGTTTATGTATGTGTATGTTTGTTTGTTATGAGCTGATCAGGCTCCACAACACACTTCCACAAGATGTTTTTTGGTGGCACACATACACGCTCGTTCACACACAGGTCCGGACCTGAACGTTTATTACACACATTCGTTTGTCAAAAAATTGGTGAACTCATTCAGGACCTGATCACAGAGGCGTCCCCCTGTGTCACCACACTCACACCCCCGCTATTCACCAAGGGATCACCACCCTCCAACCCTCTTCACCATGAGGTCTGCGCCTCCCAGGGTTGGTTTAATGGCGAGGGTTGAGATTTGTCCCTACTCCCCCGCAGCACACCTGCTGCTCACACCAGGAGGAGAGGGAGCGCATATGGAGGAAATATACACTCACTGGCCGCCTCCACACGGCCAGGAGGGGCGGCTTTTACGGTGGAATTTGAAGATTTGGCGTAAGCCCCGCGGACTCTACACCAGTCTGCTCATCACTGGAACGCACCCCTTCACCTCGGGGAACACCAAGCAGCTCCGTGGGGCACCATTCCTCCCACCTGCCTGGGTACGCCCACGTGCATGAGCAAGTCCCGCTCCCCAGCAGCGACTCTAGGGGGCTTTAGCCAGACCGCAGCCGCCAATTTTTTTTTTTTTCTCTGGTTATCTGAGCAGAGGCCCCAGACCGTGACAACTGCTGCTGCAGCGGCTCTAACACACCATGCCGCTCCCCACTCACATCAGTGAGGCCCAGCAGCAATTACTCAGCGGTCTCCACATGGCCAAAGCTCACCAGAAAAAAAAAACTGTAGGGCCTGTGATAATGTCATGGTCACGTGTGTCGGGACGCAGAAGATACCGCAAGGCGGACCCATAACACACGTGACCCTGGATACAGCGCCTCCAGTGGGGCGAATTTAAATAATAATACGTGCAGGTGGATACGCCGCCTCCACCTGGCGAATTTAGGTATTACACGTAAATAAACATTCTGGAAACCCCGCCTCCAGTATGGCGAATTTAAATAATAAGGGGGACCTGGGAAACATTAACAATGGTGGGCCCTGCTATAGGGAAAAGAGAATTGGAGACCTCCTGAGCTCCCCTGAGCCAGTGTCCCTGCACTCCTAACATTCCCTATGCCGGTTTCGCACCGGGCGCCGCACGCGTACCTTAACGCCCTTGCTCACCCTGACCCTAAACCCTCACTAGGGAATGGGTCGGTGCGGAGACTAATCCCACCACTGCACTAATAACACACATGAGGAAAGAGACAATACAGGGGAAACACCACTTAGCTTTGCACTGTTGCGTGCGCTCCTAGCAACAGAGCCCTCCACCTGAGTGCATCTTCTCCTCCACCCGGATCCATCACCATAACAGGATCCTTCACCTTAGTGCAACCTTGGAGCAGAGTCCAACACCAGTTGTAGCTGCTTAGAACCAGAGTCCCAAGGATGAGTTCAGCTGCTGACACGAAGTCGAGCATGCTGGAGTCCAGCTCAGCGGCCAAGTCCCACATGGTGAGTGCCACTCTCCATAGTCGCCACTCCACCAGCCCATGCAGACACTTCCCGCTGACACCATCACTGCGACTCCACCACGCCATGCCAGCCCTTCGTCCAGACACCATAGCTGAAACACGTCCCCCCTGGCTAAGCTGCGCAGGACTCCTCACCAGCTCCATCCTTCATCCAGGCTCTCCAAAAACAGAGTGAACACAAACTCACAATATCACAGGCAGTGATTGCACACCTCTAGCACACCTTTATAGGGTGTAACACCTGATACATGATTAAGTGCACAAAACCTAAAGTGCAATATCAAAACCACCACCGGGGACAGTCAAGACACCTTGGAACTTTCCAAAGTAAAAAAGTTCACCCAGTGATTTAAAACTGTCAGATCACTTCAGATCATGACAGGTGGATTGCATAAATCAGTTACTTTTTGGGAATGTGGAATGAACGTCATTATTGGTGACAAAGTGCCTCTAGCAACTTCTACATTTTTTTATTACAAGAACCTTGATGACAGGCCATCACATATTCCTGACTTATCAAACTACATTTTTTATAAATGCTGTCAGATTACATTTGAACTAGTAAATAACATGTTTATACTTTTTTCTGACTAAAACCTTTCTGATGGTTTCATTAAATTAGTGGAATCATTCTGAGCGACTGCATTAACTCTTCTACATAAAATGGTCTGTCGAAACATAAAGCCATAGACACGGGCGGATACTGACAGCATGGGGCCCCTGTGCAAGAAATGTGTCTGGGCCCCCCTCCTTTTATGGTGACAAATATATATATATATATATATATATATATATATAGAGAGAGAGAGAGAGAGAGACACACACACACACAAACATGTATATTTATTACATAGTCTCATTTATTATGTATATTGCCATCCCTTATTATACAGTGCCCTCTTTTGTT
Source organism: Dendrobates tinctorius (assembly GCF_039654945.1). Lineage (NCBI taxonomy): Eukaryota > Metazoa > Chordata > Amphibia > Anura > Dendrobatidae > Dendrobates > Dendrobates tinctorius. The sequence continues at coordinate 21,315,366 of NW_027361700.1, forward strand.
ATGTACAGCACCGTCCCTTACATATTGGATTATATAGAGCCCTGTTTTTTATTAGATACTGTCCTGTCTTGTTAGCTGTCTAATGCAGTGATGGCTAATGGAGCATGGGAAAGCTTCTTTTCAAATGGAGGAGCTGATGGACTGGTCGTCTGGTCACTGGCTCCTCCATCAGCAGTCATTTTATATCTAAAAAGAGAGGGGACTACGTAATAAAACAGGGCGCTGTGAACAACAAAATTAACAAGAATACACTATGTAAGAGACAGTACTGTACATAACAGCAGAGGAAGCTATATAATACAGTAAGGGATGGCACCATATATAACTAGAGAGGATGGTACTTAATAAGGGACGATGGTATACATAATAAAAGAGGAAACTATGTAACTAAGGATGGTGTTATACAGAATTATTGAGTACACTATATACTAAGGGACTGTGTTATACATAATAAGTACGTACACTCTATACTAAGGGACTGTGTTAGACATAATAAGCGATAATAATGTCTTACTCCACCTCCCCTTGTTTCCAAGTCCATTAGAAGTCCCTCTTCCTCCCATTCCAATCCCCCACACCCCTCATTGTCCTCCTCCCCCCACATCCCATTATTGTCCTCTCCCCCACCCCATCATTGCCCTCTTCACCACCTCCTTCATTGCTTTCTCCACCACCTCTATCATTGCTTTCTCCCCCACCACCCCATATCATTGACCATTCCACAACCTCCATCATTTCCTCCTCCTCCCCACCACCCCCATTATTGCCCTTTCCACCACCACCATCATTGTCCTTTCCACCACCACCATCATTGCATTCTCCCCCACTACCTCATCATTGTTCTTTCCACCACCTCCATTATTGCTTTTTCCTCCACCACCCCATCAATGCCCTTTGCACCACCTCCATCATTGCTTTCTCCCCTACCACCCCATCATTGCCCTCTCCATCACCCCCTCATTACGCTTTCCAAGCTCCTCCATAATGCTACAAACTTGCAGATTAACTCTATATCTGCACGTCAATTGCTTCATAGGACCAGACAGGTTTCCTTTAAACATAATAATAGGCAGTGAGTGTCCTTCAGTAAGGAAGAGGGGCTTCAAACTGTCTCTGGAGCTAGGATCCTAACTTTCCCTGTCCTGGGGGTACTCTTAAAGGTAGAGAGGCCCAAGTCTCCAATCTTACTATGCTCCTGTAAAAATCCTAATCTGTCTCCTCCCCCACCCAATGAAACATGGTATAGAAATAAAAGGTAAACCAGAAACAAAGACAAAACAGGGATAACAGAAAACCTCTCTCATACAAAACCACTAACCAACAAGAGAGAGGAGGATAGAGACTGGGAGGAATAAACTAAATGGGAAAAGGGAACAGGAGATTAACTCATACGTAAAACAACAACCTACACAGAACCACAACTCCAACTCCAAACTTCAACTACTTAGTTTTAGTACACAGCACTTGTCTCCTAAGAGCAAGGTAGCAGAGCTTTCACCAGCAGGACAGAGAGGGTCTGGCCAGGTTTCATAGGAAGCCTTAATGACCAGATCAGAAGCAGTTGTAATGAAGCTTCATGTTTCTGGTCAGCATAGAAAGGGTTGTTAACCTCTTCAGCACCAAAGGAAACCAAATTCATTTAATATGAGATCCAAATACACAGGCTAAATGAAAGATGTGTGGTTCACAATTCAAAGTGATCTTCTACCCCTAGATCTCCCAGGTTGGTGTAACACATGTGACAGTGAGCATCATATTTGTTTCCTCTGCCCTTCACATGATTATAGGTATTGCTAGAAATGTTTTAGGAATTCTTGGCTAAAACTCCACTATGAAGTAGTTTAGCATACAGAATAGTGGGTTGTCTTACAATTACAACTTTTTTAGAAAATTAAGCCTGCCTGACGATCAACAGGTCCAGCTTCCGATACTCTTGGTGATCGGATGTCATTATCAGGGAAAGTAGGAGCTTTTTTTTTTGCAACAACCTCTTTACACTGGCCAATTATTATCACAATTTGCTGCCCTGACAAAAATAACTTATCTACAGCAAATAAATTAGAATGATTTCCATATCGATATTACCAATAAGCATTGCCAGCTAGCTCTCAGCTTGTGTGGCAGGCTCCTACCATAATTTGATGGGAAATAAAAAATAAATGTGAGACAATGCATGAATATGTGCAATAAGAAGAAAATAACTGCACCAGTCAAAACTCACATAATCATGAAGGATATCCATACACACCTTGCAATTGCTGAGGGGCTCTGGGTGATTCACCACGTGTAAGACATACATATATTTTGAAGAAGAGAAGAAGGTGGCACTCTCAGTCCCATAAAAACTGTTTATATAACAATCCTTAAAACCATGGATGCAGGAGGGTGCAGGTGTTAAAAGACGGACGACAGCTGTTTTGTGCAAAATGGCGCTTTAACGCGTCCAATACTGTACATTACTATATAAATATCTGATAACAAGATGGGGTTTATGCATTGTTCTGTACAGAACCGTATATCGTAGGTTTATACTGAACACATATTTGACTTTTTATCTCATTTTAGTGTGAGGAAGATGCCAAGCCTTTCTACTCAATGGATGATGGACAAACAAAATTTGTAGACCTTATTCAGCTGGTTGAGTTCCACCAGATCAACAAGGGTATCCTACCATGCACCCTGAAGCACTACTGCACTTCTGTAGCCCTGTAAAAAGGGTCTTGATTACCACAAATCAAGGACTGAACAGACCTCTTGAAGAAAAAAGTTACGATTTAAGACCGATGTTTCCATAAGGTGATTGGTGCGCCACTGTGTGAAAGATGGCTCAAGTTCTCTGCTGGGATTTGTAAATTATTACTAGATTGTTACTGTGTGGATCCAAACCCTCACATGAGTGGTTGAAGATGTTTCAGGGAACACATAGTCAATAAGCTAAACTTTTTCTTTTCTTTGTGATGCTACAATCGTCTTTGCAAGACTGTCAGGCGACAGCAGAATGACATTTGGTGGCTAAATTCCAGTGGAAGACAAGCTTTCCATAATCTCCTATGCCCTCTAAGAGATGGCAGGAGAAGGGCACCCTGTGTCTGGGAAGGAATGTTAAACTGTGCATCTGTTGCTGAGGGCACTATACTGTAAATATCCACAAGGCCAGTTCATTGTCAAATATTTTATATAAGAAATCGTAAAGGATATTATATTTTTTCCTCTATTTTCTCTTATTTTGTACAGAAATCTTTGAACACAATCTACATATGAAGAGGAGCAGTTTATTTATATGTATCCAAAAGTGTCACAATAATAAAAAATGTTCACTACCCTAGTTTACTCTGATTTTAGGGGTCAGCGCTAGATTTGGCTCTTTTCACACCAGCTTCTATTTATTATGACACAATCGAATATATACAGATGCTTCTCACTAAATTAGAATATCATGAAAAAGTTAATTTATTTCAGTTCTTCAATACAAAAAGTGAAACTCATATACTGTATTATGTAGAGCCATTACAAACAGAGTGATCTACTTCAAGTGGTTATTTCTGTTAATGTTGATGATTATGGCTTACAGCCAATGAAAACCCAAAAGTCATTATCTCAGTAAATTAGAATACTTTATAACACCAGCTTGAAAAATGATTTTAAAATCCGAAATGATGGCCTACTGAAATGTATGTTCAGTAAATGCACTCAGTACTTGGTCAGGGCTCCTTTGGCATCAATTACTGCATCAATGCAGCATGGCATTTAAGCAGTCATCCTGTGGCACTGCTGAGGTGTTATGGATGCCTTCAGCTGTTTGCATCGTTGAGTCTGGTGTCTCTCATCTTCCTCTTGACAATACTTCATACATTCTCTATGGGGTTAAGGTCAGGCGAGTTTGCTGGCCAATCAAGCACAGTGATACTGTTGTTTGTAAACCAGGTATTGGTACTTTTGGCAGTGTGGACAGGCGCCAAGTCCTGCTGGAGAATGAAATTTCCATCTCTAATAAGCTTGTCAGCAGAGGGAAGCATGAAGTGCTCTAAAATTTCCTGGTAGACGGCTGCGCTGACTTTGGTCTTGATAAAACACAGTGGACCTACACCAGCAGATGACATGGCTCCCCAAACCATCACTGATTGTGGATACTTCACACTAGACCTCAAGCAGCTTGGATTGTGGCCTCTCCACTCTACCTCCAGACTCTGGGACCTTGATTTCCAAATGAAATGCAAAATTTTCTTTCATCTGAAAACACCTGGGACCACTGTGAAACAGTCTAGTTCTTTTTCTCCTTGGCCTAGGTAAGAGGTTTCTGACATTGTCTATTGCAGGGGTCCCCAACCACCGGTCCGCGGCCCAGCACCGGGCCCTTGCAGTGCCCTTGCCGGTCCGCGGACAGAAGGGGAGCTGGCGGCGGTGCAGCAGTGCCTGATACTCACCCTGCATCCCGCGGCGGCTTCATCCAGCGCTGAGCGGTCACGTGTACCGCTCATTGAATTTTGTGAGTAGCCCTGCACAGAAGAGCAGGTCTGTATGCAAATATACTGGTATTAATAATAATAATAATCTTTATTTTTATATAGCGCTAACATATTCCGCAGCGCTTTGCAGTTTCGCACACATTATCATCACTGTCCCTGATGGGGCTCACAATCTAAATTCACTATCAGTATGTCTTTGGAATTATGGGTTTAGAAATAATTTACGTATGGTAAGATGGAGACCGAACGATACTACCTGTCAGGGAGGTGCTTGAAGCTTGATGCAACAGTGTGTTGGGAGTGCTTGATGGTAGAATACTGAACGGAGTATTGTGGGAACCCCTGGGTCTTGGTATACTGCTTCAGGGTGATTTTGGTGGAAAAGCTTTGGTTATCATTATGTCCATAATGGGGACTTTGGTTGCCAATATTGTGAGGGGGACGGGAGCTGAATGTACACTGCGACACACTTTCAGAGCTGAATGTGGCTCTCAAGGTCAGAAACATTGGGGACCACTGCCTTAAAATATAAGAAGCCTATGAGTTCTTTAAAACAGTGTGCTCAAGTAATTCTAATGTGCCATGTTTTCAGGATTTCCTTACTATTGCACAGGTTATATTATTAAGTTCAGTGGCTGGCTAATTGCTATATCCCTCTGTTGGCTATCTTTAACCCCTTACTGCCATGTGACATACTATCCCGTCCATGTGCCCTGGGACTTAATTCACAGGGACGGGATAGTACGTCACAGCGATGCCCACGTGGTGAGTGCCGCTGATCACAGCCAGGTGTCAGCTGATTATCACAGCTGACACCCGGCACAATGTGTCAGGGGTGGTCACGGACCGCCCCGACACGTTAACCCCTTGCACACCGCGATCAAACACGATCGCGGTGTACCGGGGGTTAAAGGGAAGCATCGGCAGGGAGGGGGCTCCCTCCATGCTTCCCTGAGCCCCCCACAGCAGCGCAATGTGCAGCACTGCTGCGGGGGTCTCCTTCCCTGCAGGACCCGAATCCAAGATGGCGACGGGGACCTTCGGGGGCCTGCAGGGAGTTGGCTTCCTCAGTGCCTGCAAAGTGCAGGCAAGAGGAAGTCTTCAATGCCTGTGGGCTGTGACAGATCAGCGATCTGTCACAGGACAGTGATGTCCCCCCTGGGACAACCTAATAAAGTTAAAAAAAAAAAAAAGTGTAAAGATAATTTAAAAAAAATAGCTAATTAAAAAAAAAAAATATTCCCTAATAAATTCATTTTTTGGAAATAAAAAAAACAATAAAAGTACACATATTTGGTATCGCCGCGTCCGTAACGACCTGCCCTATAAAACTGTCCCATTAGTTAACCCCTTTAGTGAACCTCTTAAAAAAACGAAGCAAAAAATAATGTTTTATTATCATACCGCCAAACAAAAAGTGCAATAACACGCGATCAAAAAGACGCATATAAATATCCATGGTACCGCTGAAAACGTCATCTTGTCCCGCAAAAAATGAGCTGCCACGCAGCATCATCAGAGAAAAAATAAAAAAGTTATAGCTCGCAGAATAAAGCGATGCAAAAATTATTATTTTTTAAATAAAATTGTTTTTATTGCATAAAAGCGCCAAAACATAAAAAAAGACATAAATGAGGTATCGCTGTGACCGTACTGACCCGAAGAATAAAACTGCTTTATCTTTTTTACCGCACGCGGAACGGTGTAAACGCACCCCCCAAAAGAAAATCATGAAACGCTGGTTTTTGTTCATTCTGTGTCCCAAAAATCGGAATAAAAAGCGATAAAAAATGTGACGTGCCCGAACATGATACCAATAAAAGCGTCAACTCGTCCCGCAAAAAATAAGACCTCACATGACTCAGTGGGTCAAAATATGGAAAAATTATAGCTCTCAATATGTGGTGATGCAAAAACTATTTTTACAAAAAAAGCGTCTTTTAGCGTGCGACAGCTGCCAAACATAAAAACCGCCATAAATAGTAAATCAAACCCCCGTTATCACCCCCTTAGTTAGGGAAAAATAATAAAATTTAAAAAATGTATTTCCATTTTCCCATTAGGGTTAGGGCTAGGGTTAGGGTTGGAGACAGAATTGGGGGGTTTCCACTGTTTGGGCACATCAGGGGCTCTCCAAACGCAACATGGCATCTGATCTCAATTCCAGCCAACTCTGCGTTGAATAAGTCAAATGGTGCTCCTTCCCTTCCAAGCTTTGCCATGCGCCCAAACAGTGTTTTACCCCCCACATATAGGGTATCAGCCTACTCAGGACAAATTGCAAACCAACTTTTGGGGTCCTATTTCTCCTGTTGCCCTTAGGAAAATAAAAAATTGGGGGCAAAAATATCATTTTTGTGGAAAAAAAAATATGATTTTTTTATTTTCACGCCTGGGCGTTATAAACTTCTGTGAAGCACTTAAGGGTTCAAAGTGCTCACGACACATCTAGATAAGTTCCGTGGGGGGTCTAGTTTCCAAAATGGGGTCACTTGTGGGGAGTTTCAATAGTTTAGGCACATCAGAGGCTCTGCAAACGCACATGACACCCGCAGACCATTCCATCAAAGTCTGCATTCCAAAACATCACTACTTCCCTTCCGAGCCTCGACGTGTGCCCATACAGTAGTTTTCTCCCACATATGGGGTGTCAGCGTACTCAGGACAAATTGGACAACAACTTTTGGGGTCTAATTTCTCCTGGTACCCTTGGAAAAGTAAAAAAAATTGGGGACTAAATGATCATGTTTGTGGAAAGTTACGATTTTTTTATTTTCACGCCCGGACATTATAAACTTGTGTGAAGCCCTTGGGGGTTCAAATTGCTCACCACACATCTAGATAAGTTCCTTAGGGGGTCTAGTTTCCAAAATGGAGTCACTTGTGGGGGGATTCCACTGTTTAGGTACATCAGGGGCTTTCCAAACGCGACATGGTGTCCAATCTCAATTCCAGCCAAAAACGTCAAATGGCGCTGCTTCCCTTCCGAGATCTGCCATGCGCCCAAATAGTCATTTACACCCACATATGAGGTATCAGCGTACTCTGGACAAATTGCACAATAACTTTTAGGGTCCCGTTACCCTTGGAAAAGTAAGAATTGAGGGTGAAAAGATCATTTTTGTGGAAAAAATATTTTTTAATTGTACGGCTGTACGTTATAAACTTCTGTGAAGCCCTTGGGGGTTCAAAGTTCTCACCACACATCTAGATAAGTTCCTTGGGGGGGGTCTAGTTTCCAAAATGGTGTCATTTGTGGGGGGTTGCCACTGTTTTGGTACATCAGGGGCTTTCCAAACGCGACATGGTGTCCGATCTCAATTCCAGCCAAAAAAGTCAAATGGCGCTGCTTCCCTTCCGAGCTCTGCCATGTGCCCAAATAGTCGTTTACACCCACATATGGGGTATCAGCATACTCAAGACAAATTGCACTATAACTTTTGGGGTCCTGTTACCCTTGGGAAAATAAAAATTGGGGGTGAAAAGATCATTTTTGTGGAAAAAATATGATTTTTTAATTGTACCGCTGTACGTTATAAACTTCTGTGAAGCCCTTGTGGGTTCAGAGTTCTCACCACATATCTAGATAAGTTCCCTAGGGGGTCTAGTTTCCAAAATAGGGTCACTTGTGGGGGGTTTCCACTGTTTAGGTACATCAGGGGTTCTCCAAATGTGACATGGCATCCAATCTGAATTCCAGCCAATTTTGCATTGAAAAAGTCAAACGGCGCTCCTTCCCTTCTGAGCTCTGCCATGCGCCGAAACAGTGGTTCCCCCCACATATCAGGTATCAGCGTACTCAGGACAAATTGCACAATAACTTTTCCAGTCCAATTTCTCCTTTTACACTTGGTAAAATAAAAAAAATTGAACCTGAAGTATTTTTTTTGTGAAAAAAAGTTAAATGTTCATTTTTTTTAAATATTCAAAAAATTCCTGTGAAGCACCTGAAGGGTTAATAAACTTCTTGAATGTGGTTTTGAGCACCTTAAGGGGTGCAGTTTTAAGAATGGTGTCACTTTTGGGTATTTTCTATCATATAGACCCCTCAAAGTGGCTTCAAATGTGATGTGGTCCGTAAAAATAAAATGGTGTTGCAAAAATGAGAAATCGCTGGTCAACTTTTAACCCTTATAACTTCCTAACAAAAAAAAAATTTGGGTTCCAAAATTCTGCTGATGTAAAGTAAACATGTGGGAAATGTTATTTATTAAGTTTTTTGTGTGCCGTATCTCTGTGATTTAAGGGCATAAAAATTCAAAGTTGGAAAATTGCAAAATTTTCGCCAAATTTCTGTTTTTTTCACAATTAAACGCAAGTTATATGAATGAAATTTTACCACTATCATGAAGTACAATATGTCACAAGAAAACAATGTCAGAATCACCAGGATCCATGGAAGCGTTTCAGAGTTATTACCTCATAATGGGACAGTGGTCAGAATTGTAAAAATTGGCCCGGTCATGAACGTGCAAACCAACCTTGGGGGTTAAAGGGAACTTGTCATGTTGAAAATGGTAACTGATATATATGTGGTCCTGCAAACCCTGTCTTATGAGGAAAGGTTGCAGGATTTGGGAATGTTTAGTTTGCAAAAGAGAAGACTGAGAGGAGACTTAATAGCTGTCTACAAATATCTAAAGGGCTGTCACATTGTAGAAGGATCAACTTTATTCTCATTTGCACAAGGAAAGACTAGAAGCAATGGGATGAAACTGAATGGGAGGAGACACAGATTAGATATTAGAAAAAACTTTTTGACAGTTAGAGTGATCAATGAGTGGAACAGGCTGCCACGAGAAGTCTTCAAACAGAGGCTGGACAGACAACTGACTGGGATGATTTAGCGAATCCTGCTTTGAGCAGGGGGTTGGACCAGATGGCCCAGGAGGTCCCTTCCAACTCTACCATTCTATGATCTATGGCAGGTTATAGAACAGGAGGAGCTGATCAGATTGATGTACATTTTTTAGAGAAAACTTCATTAAAGGTACTGTCACACTTAGCGATGTACCAGCGATCCCGACCAGCGATATGACGCGGTCAGGATCGCTGGTACATCGCTAAGTGGTCGCTAGTGAGCTGCCACACAGGCAGATCTCACTAGCGACATCGCTGGGGATGGGGGTCGCTACTTACCTGTCACACCAGGCGATCCTGCGTCCTCCCGCCCGGCTCCACGCGTCGCTCGTCCTCACAGCAGGAAGCGCCACAGGAAGCTGACGACGAGAAACAGTCCTGAACGTTCTCGCGCGATCAGCGATAACCAGCGGGGGAGCGGGTCGTAGTTAAGTATCAGACACAGAGATATCGCTAGCAATATCGCTATAACGTCACTAGTTATAGCGATATTGCTAGCGATATCTCTTAGTGTGACATGCCCTTTAAACTAGTCATTGAAATCCCTGATGCATATGTCCTGTTCTACTTGGTAATTGACAAGTCTTCCCAGTATGACAATCACTGAGTTTTCCACCTAGTGGACTCATATTCATACAAACACCAGGAATCACTGAATAAAATACAAGTTGTACTGATTTTTTTTCCAAACAAGCATATAATTCTGTTCAGCTTCTCCTCTTTACCTTGCTGTCCACATATCGGACTGCATGTACAAGAGGGCAGGTTCCCTTTAAAGCATGCTATGCAAGCGCATCTTCCTACACTTGGATCTTAAATCAAGTAACATTTGTTACATTCCCCTCTCTTTCTTGGAGCACTCCAGAAATGTCCGTTTTGGAAATATGCTCAAGCCACTACTCTTTGGGATAGTTATGCGGAAAATTGGATTGTTGGATTATATAGTATAGTGTATAAACCTGGAGATTGGAGATAAGAAATACTTATTCCTTCATAGGTTATGGTATTCTTTTTTTTTTTTTTTTTTTACAAAAATAAAGTAGTTTGCATCACTATTCCTGACATGAAAAATAAATACCCCAACAGTAAACTGATAAACCCAATTATGAGTCAATGGAGTCAATTCAAATAGGATTCAAGGTATGTCACCACATACATAATGTCACCACAGCGTCAAGTTCATTAAACTCTATTCACAGTTCTTGTTTGATTATTTCTAGACTCTCTGTGAGGGACGACGGAGACTCCATTTTGGATTTATTAATTCAGGCCCAATATATTATCCAGAGATCTCCTTCTACTCCCAGAACTGTAGCTCCCACCCATGGCATAAGTACACAAATTCCCAAAAGAACAGGAACATGCCATATCGTCAAAGAATTAGAGGCCGCGTGTTAATTAAGGCAAGGAGGAACAGAGCTGGGACCCCCTGCTGTCTTTTGTGCAAGGTGGCCAACATCAATCAGCTATCAATGGAAGGCATGGACAATTGGTCACCGACACCTAGAGATGAATTATGAGACGAGTACCATCAAGGTCAATGGAGGAGATTTCAGTCCAACCCAGAGGGGCAGGGACAGAGCCCAGGAAATGGCCAATGCTATGGTCAATGGAGAGGTCGACGATTGTGTTGTTCAAGGCGTTGGGGAGTCCAGCCAAGGCTCCCCAAGGAGCCCGTCACCTGTGCTTAATCTTGCAGTGGACTGCCCCTCACCTGCCAACCCCAGCCAAGCAGGATCGGATGTCCTCCTGCAAGCAGGTCTGGCCAGTCTCATGGCTGGAGACAAAGCCACCTACGATACTCTTATAGCAGAATGTCAGCGGGGGCGAGAACACCCGCAACAAATGCTTCACCTCCAACTACAGCTGCAGACCCCAGCCCGTCGCAAGTCCCCTGAGATCTGGATCTTAAGGCTACGGCCAGAGGACTTCCCTCTGCAGGACCAAGGAGGGGTCTTGGACACTATCTTGCTGGCATTTGAAAAAAATTGCCATCAGTACCATCTGCCTGAGGACCAGTGGATCTAGTTCTTAACCCGTCTCCTCAGGGGTAAGGCCCTGGAAATCTTTGGCTACCTGCCCGGCGTGACCACTCTGAGCTATGAGGACATATACCCCTCTGCTCCTCTCTCCAGGTCAAGGGTGGAACACATCCGATGTCATCATTGCAACCAACCAAGACACTTCAAGGCCTTGTGTCCCCAGCGCCTTAAGGCCCCATCCCCGTCACAGAAACAGTCCACTGTTTTGTATGTGGGAGGGGGTGGTGGTAGATCTGTGGCACCCCTGAGGGTTCAGTCACCACAGAGGTACTGCACCTCCTCCTGAGGTGTGGTACCCCACTATCCAGGTAAGGTGGAGACGCCTGACCACACTCCAACACCTGCACCCAGCACACACTTTAGAATAGCGGAGCACCCTGTAAGTCAGCTGCTTTGGCTCACGAAGGGTGCTGGGGAAGCGTGTGGAGCTTAGACTGCACAGAGAGCGGAAGAAGATTAGGAAAGGGTCAGTTAGAGAAAGAAGATCCCCAGAGAGGGATGGAGTGGAAGGAAGTGCAGCAGCAGACTGTTGTGAGTCGGAGCTGTTGGCACGGGAAAGAGCAAGAGAAAGCCTGATTCTTCAGAAGGGAGAAAGATTAGTACGGAACCTGGGGAGAAGAGAACTGAGGACAAGGGTGAGAGCATTTACATTAGAAACCAGCGTCGCTGATCCCGATCGCTGGGGCTGTCTTGTGACAGCTCACCGGCGATCAGCCTAACGATGTCCCAGCGATCCCATCATGTTGGATCGTTGGTGGGATCGCTGGGACATCGTTATGTGTAACGGGGGCTTTACACAAAAGAAAATAAAGTCACATTTGTAATCAAAATTTTTCAACCCCAATTGCAAATTAGGTTTAGTAGCAAAACTTACAAACATTCTGCTGCTTGCAATAAACCAAAAACCCTTCAAGGACCCAGGAGATTGGCAAACCCAAACACAAAATGTTTGGTGTTTGTAACAGAGAGGGATTTTTTATATTCTGGTCTAGTGGTTAAAAAACTTGGGAACCTAGTAAATAAATTGTTTATGTCAACCTCTTGTGAGACCAGAAACTTTTTAATTTTTCCATCCATAGATCTGCATAAGGGATTGTTTTTTGCATGTTCAACTGATGTTTTCATTGTTACCATTTTGATTGCTTTTCATTGTATTTTTTTTAGAGAAGAGTGATGACCGAAAAACAGCAGTTGTGATGTTTACCATAGATTTTTTGATCTTTTCAGTTTTTAATGTATGGTTTCAATTATTTTATATTTTCATAGATCAAACATTATGGGATATGAAAATTCCAAATGTGTTTATTTCTTTCATTTTCTTATTTTTGAATGTGTGTTTATATATATTTTATTTTTATATATGTTTTGGAACATTCTTTTTTTAATGTTTACTTTATTTTTTAGTTCCCGAAGGGAAAATGAACTTTTGATTGCATTTCAGTAATTGTGGATCTTCATCCTTTGACTGACTGAACTTTTCAGTAGGATAGCAGCCACAAGGACTTTCTGCAGGTCATGGTAACTCATTAGTTACCCACAATCGCAGTGATTGACAGCTGCATCTAAATGGTAGCATCAGCAAATGGTGCACAATCCGATCGCTGCTTTTAGAGACAGATGCTATACAATGTGTGCACAATTTTAAGGCAAGTGTGTACTTTGACCATATCACAATTTTTATGCAGATTTTCCACCTCCAAGCTGTATAAATTTGAATGCTTATTGAATGAAGCAGATCAGATCAATTGGTGTAATGAGGAGGTTGCGGCCTAAAGATATCAGGATCCTTTACCAAGGTGTGCAGAATTATTAGTCAGCTTGTTTACCTTAAGCAAATTAGGCAAAAAAGATTTAACCGACTCTGAAAAGCCAAAAATTGATACAAGTTTTACAAAGGATGTAGCACTCTTGAAGTTGCTTAGATATTGAGGCCTGGTGATAACAGAACCATCAATAGCTTTGTGGCAAATATAGTCAACAGAGTCGCAAAAACATGTTGAGTAAAACATACACACATTAACTGCCCAAGATTTAATAATAATAATAATAATACTAATAATAATAATTATGTCTATAGCACCGACATATTCCGCAGCACTTTACATTTTAGAGGGGACTTGTACAGACAATAGACATTAAATATAACACTAAACACACAGATCAATAGATACCAACACGAATGAGAGGCCCTGTTCGCAAGCCTACAATCTATGAGGAAAAAGGGGAGACACGAAAGGTGGATGGTAACAATTGCTTTCGTTGTTCGGACGAGCCATAGTGTAAAAATAGGGTGTTCATGTAATCAGGGACGGTTTTAGGCAAAGTGAGACCCTAGGCAAAAGTTTAAAATGGGGCCCCAAATGCTAACATACTGCACATCACACAGAAGCATTTCTGTTGTATTTACATGCGTTGAGTTCAGGTCGCTAAATGAGTGTGATCTATAATATTGAAGTCGTTCGCTTGTTTCCAGGCCTCTTTCCACCAACTGAGAAAGAATGATGGGAACAAAACAATCACTATTAGATCAATCTGTCCATATACAGTATGTTATCAGCAGCACATCTACAGTTTACACTGGCGATGTGTGTTAGCGTGGGTGGTCAGGAGCCGGAATCTCCAGGAGTGGACCCTCTGGACCGTGGCACCGAGGGGCCCCGGGCGAGCTGCCAGGTGGAACCGACCCCTATACAGGGACCGTTAGGAGCAGGCCCAGGGGTTCGAGTACCACGGTAGCCGGTACTGAGAGGGGTGGCTCAGGATGGACTGGAGTAGGACAGTGGGACTGAAGTGTAGATGACAGAACAGGGCTGGCACACAGGAGACAGGAATGGAGTAAAACTATAGACTGGAACGTGGAGGCACTGAAGTGTAGATGACAGGACAGAGTTGGAACACATGAGACAGGAATAAAGGAGGACGGAAGGACTGGTGCAGGATGGAACTGGAACACCGGAGGCAGGACTGGAGTAGGACAGCAGAACTGGAACAGGATGGAACAGGAACACCGGAGGCAGGACTGGAGTAGGACGGCAGGACTGGAACAGGATGGAACAGGAACACCGGAGGCAGGACTGGAGTAGGACGGCAGGACTGGAACAGGATGGAACAGGAACACCGGAGGCAGGACTGGAGTAGGACGGCAGAACTGGAACAGGATGGAACAGGAACACCAGAGGCAGGACTGGAGTAGGACGGCAGGACTGGAGCAGAATGGATCAGGAACACCGGAGGCAGGAGACAGAGGAAACAGGAACCCTGGAGCAGGACTGAGAATAACTCTTAGCGAACATGGAAGACAGGCTGCTACAGGAAACATTGAGGACGGCACCGAGAGAATGTAGAGAGCACAGGAGGAAGCAGGCCCCAGTGTGCAAGGTAACACAACAACCAGGCGCCTCCCTCAGGGGGAAGCGGCCTGATATAGCCCCGTCTGGTCTGCCATTGGTCCGAAGGCGCTTCCGGGTCAGGGCCCAGCCGGAGCACAAGAAGCAGCAGGGAGGCGCGGCCGATGGCGCATGCGCATTGCATGCAGGGATGGCGTCGGCCGCGAGCCCGTCAGAGGTGACCGCCGTGGCCGTCGGGTGGAGAGAGGCTGCGGCGTGGGAGCAGAGGCCGGCTGCGGCGTGGGAGCAGAGGCCGGGTGAGTATGACGGAGCGGTGTAACAGTACCCCCTCCCCTAAGCCGCCCTCACTGGAGATTAGCAAGAAAACTCTTGAGGATACGGGGAGCATTGATATTCTCCCGAGGCTCCCAGGATCTCTCCTCAGGACCAAAGCCCTTCCAATCAACAAGAAAGAATGTCCTACCTCTAACCCTCTTCATAGCGAGAATGTCCTGCACTTCAAAGACATCATCGGCACCCACCGGCTGAGGACCAGGATCAGGCAAGGAATGGAAGCGATTCAGCACCACAGGTTTCAGGAGGGAGACGTGGAAGGTGTTCGGGACCCGGAGCGAAGCAGACAACCTCAATTTGTAGACGACTTTGTTGATACGTCCAAGAATTTCAAACGGACCGATGTAGCGTGGTCCCAACTTGTAGGAGGGCAATTTCAACCGGATGAATTTGGAGGAGAGCCAGACTTTGCCCCAACACGATACGGTGGAGGATACAATCTCCTTTTGTTGGCATAATTCTTCATCTGATCAGCGGAAAATTCAGAGGACAAGGCGTTGGCCATGGGTACCTCGGAGGCAGGGGTTATCGGAAGAGGAACACCAGGATGTCTGCCAAAAACAATGAAGAACGGAGACTTGGCTGAGGACTCACCAGCATGGTTGTTATAAGCAAACTCTGCCCAGGGGAGTAAGTCGACCCAATCATTCTGGTGGGCATTGGAGAAATAACGTAGGTACCCCGTCAATGTCTGGTTGGTACGCTCTACCTGTCCATTGGACTGTGGATGGTAGGCTGAGGAGAAGTCGAGGGAAACGTTCATGAGCTTGCAAAGTGAACGCTAGAACTTGGAGGTAAACTGAACCCCTCGGTCAAACACAATGCATTGAGGTAGTCCATGGAGTCTGAAGATTTGGTGAATGAAAACTTTGGCCAGCTCCGGCGCTGAGGGAAGACCAGGCAGAGGGACGAAGTGGGCCATCTTAGAAAAACGATCCACCACCACCAAAATGACTGTGCAGCCCAAAGAGCAGGGTAGGTTGGTGATGAAATCCATGGCGATGTTTTCCCAAGGAACCGTAGGAATGGGCAACGGAAGCAACAAGCCGGACGGAGGTCTTCGTGGCACTTTGTTTTTAGCACAGGATGGACAAGAAGCCACAAAGTTGAGTACATCTTGGTGAAGTGTGGGCCACCAGTAGTGATGCGTGATAAGATCAAGGGTCTTCTTAGTTCTGGCATGGCTTGCCAGTTTGGAGGAGTGCCCCCATAGGAGGACCTTTCGCTTGAGGTTCTGAGGCACAAGTGTATTGCCTGGAGGAGGAGTAAGCCAGTTCACTGGAGCCAATGTGATGATCCTAGTGGGATCAATGATATGCGAAGGCTCCTCTGTTGTTTCATGTGGCTGGAAGACCCTGGATAGGGTGTGGGCTTTGGTATTCTTGTTGCCAGGACGGAAATGGAGCTCGAAGTCAAATCAGGCGAAAAATATGGACCATCTGGCCTGACGAGGGTTGAGTCTCTGGGCAGACTGGAGATGGACCACAAGAATCTGGCCTGAGAAGATGACAAAGGGATGAACAGCTCCTTCCAGCAGGTGATGCCATTCCTCCAATGCCAAATTGATGGCCAGGAGTTCCCGGTCGCCGATCGAGTAGTTACACTCGGATGGAGAGAAGGCCTTCGAGAAGAAGCCACAAGGATGCAGGAAACCGGAGGTGGATCTCTGGGACAATACTGCCCCGGCACCTGTCGAGGAAGCGTCCACCTTGAGTACAAAAGGTCGATTGCTCTCAGGGCGATGCAGGACCGGAGCCGTGGAGAAAGCCCGTTTTAGGATCAGAAAGGCCTCCTCCGCCTCAGGAGTCCAATCTTTGTGAGTAGTCCTCTTACGGGTGAGAGCAGAAATAGGTCTTGTGATCGCAGAGAAGTGGGAGACAAATTGCCGGTAATAATTGGCGAATCCTAGAAATCGTTGTATCGCCTTTACTCCGACGGGGCGAGGCCATTTGAGAATGGCAGATAACTTCTCGGGGTCCATCCTTAGACCAGCGTCGGAGATAATGTATCCCAGAAATGGCAGAGAGGTCTGTTTGAAGAGACATTTCTCGATCTTCGCATGCAGGCGGTTATCCCGAAGACGCTGTAGCACCAGGCGGACACTCTTTCTGTGGAACGAGAGATCCGGCGAGAAGACGAGGATGTCTAAGTACACGACCACACAGGAGTACAAGAGATCCCGGAAGATCTCATTGACGAACTCTTGAAACACCGCAGGAACATTGCAAAGACCAAAGGGCATGACCAGGTACTCATAATGGCCGTCTCGAGTGTTGAAAGCGTTTTTCCACTCGTCACCTGCACAGATATGGACCAGATTATAGGCTCCTCTGAGGTCCAGCTTGGAGAAGACCCGAGCCCCTCTGAGACGGTCAAACAGCTCAGGAATGAGTGGAAGAGGGAACCTGATCATGATGGTAATCTCATTCAAGCCCCTATAGTCATTGCACGGCCGTAGAGTTCCATCCTTCCAGGATTTCCGTATAAAGCCTTTGGCGAGGTTCTCTCGGACAAACTCGGACATGGCGGTGGTCTCTGCGGGAGACAAGGGGTAGATTCTGCCCCTTGGAGGGGTTCAACCGGGAACAAGTTCAATTGGGCAGTCAAACGACCGGTGTGTAGGAAGGACCTCCACTTCCTTCTTATCAAAAACATCGGCGTAAGCTGTAGGAAGACCCGGAAGGCCAGGAGGTGACCGAGGAGCGGACGCCAGGCGGACAGGAGTCAGACAGCGAGCTTGGCACGGGTGCCCCCAGTGGAGTATCTCCCCAAAAGACCAGTCGAGAACAGGCTGATGAGTCCTTAACTATGGAAGACCAAGTAGAATGGCGTGAGAGAGCTTAGGCAAAAGGTAGAAGGCTATCTTCTCTCGGTGTAAGGCTCCGACTTGCAACGCCAGTTCTTCAGTGACCAAGGTGACGGTCACCTGTAGCGGTTTGCCATCCATTGCGTCAATCTGGATAGGGTTAGAGTAACCACGGGAATTTGGTATTTGTCCACCTCTTCAGGTCGAATGAAGTTACCTGCCGAGCCCGAATCCACGTAGGCCACCTCGGAACCACGTCTCTCCCCTGAAACCAAAAGCACAGAAATTGTAAGAGGTTGAGAGGGATCATCATCACCTAGGGAGGCCTCTCTTACCTGACCTAGGTGGAGAAGTTTCCCTGTCTTAGAACAGGTGCGGACATAGTGTGATGAATCACCGCAATAGAGGCACAGACCTTGTGCCCGCCTCTCTCTCTGACGCAACTCGGCCAACTTTAGGTGATCTATCTGCATGGATTCGACCGAGGAGGGAGAAGAGGACCCGGCCGAACGGGGACTGGCAGAATGGGTGAAAAGGGGAACTGGCCTGGTGGACCTCCTGTCTCGCTGACTTGCGAGCGCGCTCCTGGAAGCGTAGGTCAATGCGGGTAGCCAGCGAGATAAGGTCCTCTAAGGTGGACGGGGTATCTCGACCTGCGAGTTCATCTTTTATTCTGCCTGAAAGACCGCGCCAGAATGCCCCTACCAAAGCCACGTTATTCCAGCCGAGCTCAGAGGAGACAGTGCGAAAGCGAATAGCGTACTGTCCGACCATGAGAGAACCCTGATGTAAGTTAAAGAGTGACTCAGTGAGAGAGGCTAACTGGCCCGGCTCGTCGAAGACCCTGCAAAAAGTATCCAAGAAAACTGGGAGACTCGAGACTACAGGGTCGTCACATTCCCAGAGGGGATTCAACCAAGACAGGGCCTCCCCCTCCAGATGGGACATGATGAAGGCCACCTTGGCCCGATCAGAGGGATATTGCTGCGGCAACCATTCAAAGTGGAGGCTACACCGATTTAGGAACCCCCTACAGAGCTTGGGATCCCCGATGTCATGATCCATGCTGGATCATGGCAGATTAAAGCACATGTAACCTTTTTTTTTTCCTTAAGCTGTGTGCTTAAGTTTGGTTTTGCCCCGGTGGCCGTTAGGATTATTACACAGTGGTGTCTTTTGTTCTAGTTTGCCCCGGTGGTGGTGAGCATCATTGCACTCTGGTTTCTTTAGTTTAGTGCATGTGATTATAAAGCAGGTGTGATTGCTCTGGCTCTGCTACAGAAGAGTGTCAAGTGTTGCAATCACTGTTGGTGATAGTGTTCATTTCAACCATCCTTGGTGGAGGAAGGAGCTAGAGAGAGGTACTGGCAGCTCAGTCAGAGCCCTGTTGTGGAAGGATCATAGAATCATAGAATCATAGAATCATAGAATCGTAGAGTTGGAAGGGACCTCCTGGGCCATCTGGTCCAACCCCCTGCTCAAAGCAGGATTCGCTAAATCATCCCAGTCAGATGTCTGTCCAGCCTCTGTTTGAAGACTTCCATTGAAGGAGAACTCACCACTTCTCGTGGCAGCCTGTTCCACTCATTGATCACTCTAACTGTCAAAAAGTTTTTTCTAATATCTAATCTGTGTCTCTTCCCATTCAGTTTCATCCCATTGCTTCTAGTCTTTCCTTGTGCAAATGAGAATAAAGTTGATCCTTCTACAATGTGACAGCCCTTTAGATATTTGTAGACAGCTATTAAGTCTCCTCTCAGTCTTCTCTTTTGCAAACTAAACATTCCCAAATCCTGCAACCTTTCCTCATAAGACAGGGTTTGCAGACCGGTCACCATTCTGGTCGCTCTTTTCTGAACTTGCTCCAGTTTGTTGATGTCTTTTTTAAAATGTGGTGCCCAAAACTGGACACAATATTCCAGATGAGGTCTGACCAAAGAGGAGTAGAGGGAAATAATGACTTCACGTGATCTAGACTGTATGCTTCTGTTAATACATCCTAGAATTGCATTTGCCTTTTTTGCTGCTGCATCACACTGTTGACTCATATTCAGTCTGTGATCTATTAGTATACCCAAGTCTTTTTCACATGTGCTGTCACTTAGCCCTATTCCTCCCATTCTATATATGCTTTTTTCATTTTTATTGCCCAGATGTAGTACTTTGCATTTCTCCCTGTTAAAAACCATTCTGTTAGTTGCTGCCCATTTCTCCAGTTTATTTAAATCTTTTTGAATCCTCTCTCTCTCTTCTCTAGTATTAGCTATCCCTCCTAGCTTTGTGTCATCAGCAAATTTAATCAGTTTACCCTCAATTCCTTCATCTAAATCGTTGAGTCAGAGGGGATTTCCTTGCAGCTCTGACAGAGCTTGGTGGCAGCTATTCAGGAGGAAATCTGCATTCTGGTGGTGGACTCTGTTGCTGGGAGCAACAGAGCAAAGCTAAGTGGTGTTTTCTTGCTTGTATTTTTCCCTGGCATGTATTAGTACAGCAGTAGGGCCAGTGCCTGCATCACCCAGCTACCTAGCAAGGGATAGGTGTAGGGTGTGCTAGGGTGACAGGTATCCTGATCAGCGCCCAGTGCGGAACCGGCCTAGGGACCGTTAGGAGAGTGAGGGACACTGACTCAGGGGAGTGCAGGAGGTGTCCACGTCCCCGTTCCCTATCGCATGGCCCACTGTTGTAACTGTTTCCCCTTCCCCATGTCTTGTTGTTTTAGTTACCGGCCTGCGGGCCGTGTCACACAGGACAGTTTCACGTGCTGTGTCTTGTTGTTTCAGTTACCGACCTGCTGGTCGCATCACACAGGACGGGTCCACGTGACACCCGGTGAAGCGAGGCAGTTTGGCAAGGCGAGGCATCGGGAGAGCTGTAGACACGGAGGGAGGAGTCGGGGATGCGGTAGCAGCCTGGAGGGCTGACAAGCGACTGTCAAAGGAGGCCATGTAAGACAAAATGTGGGCTTGAGTATCTTGTTGCTGACCCAGCTCCTGTTGGAGACTGGCCAGCTGAGTGGCATTTCCAGGATCGGCCAACTGCAGGGCCGACAAATGGATGTCCATAGACTTCATGATTGACATAATGCATCCCTGATTCTCCCGCAGGAAGAGCAACTCTTTCTGAGTAGCAGCAGTAGTACCGGCGGAGTCCATGGCCTGATCGTACTGTTAGCGTGGGTGGTCAGGAGCTGGAATCTCCAGGAGTGGACCATCTGGACCGTGGCACCGAGGGGCCCTGGGCGAGCGGCCAGGTGGAACCGACCCCTATACAGGGACCGTTAGGAGCAGGCCCAGGGGTTCTAGTACCACGGTAGCCGGTACCGAGAGTGGCGGCTCAGGATGGACTGAAGTAGGACAGAGGGACTGAATTGTAGATGACCGAACAGGGCTGGCACACAGGAGACAGGAATGGAGTAAAACTATAGACTGGAACGTGGAGGCACTGAAGTGTAGATGACAGGACAGAGTTGGAACACAGGAGACAGGAATAAAGGAGGACTGAAGGACTGGAGCAGGATGGAACTGGAACATGGGAGGCAGGACTGGAGTAGGATGTATCAGGAACCCCTGAGGCAGGAGACGGAGGAAACAGGAACCCTGGAGCAGGACTGAGAATAACTGTTAGCGAACATGGAAGACAGGCTGCAAGGCTGCTGCAGGAAACACTGAGGACGGCACCGAGACACTGTAGAGAGCACAGGAGGAAGCAGGGCCCAGTGTGCAAGGTAACACAACGATCAGGCACCTCCTTCAGGGGTAAGCGGCCTGATATAGCCCCGTCTGGTCTGCCATTGGCCTGAAGGTGCTTCCGGGTCAGGGCACAGCCGGAGCACAAGAAGCAGCAGGGAGGCGCATTGCATGCAGGGATAGTGTCAGCCGCGAGCCCGTCAGAGGTGACCGCCGTGGCCGTAGGGTGGAGAGAGGCTGTGGCGTGGGAGCGGAGGCCGGCTGCGGCGTGGGAGCGGAGACCAGCTGCGGCGTGTGAGTGGAGACCGGCTGCGGCGTGGGAGTGGAGACCGGTTGCGGCGTGGGAGCGGAGACCGGCTGCGGCGTGGGAGCGGAGACCGGGTGAGTATGACGGAACGGTGTAACAATGTGCTGCTGAGAACAATGATTTTTGTTCCGGCATATACAATCCAATCATCTGATGAATATGCAGCATTTTGCTTGTTTAGTATAATACAGCCCATAGTCCTCCACATAGTATAATGTGCGCCACAGTCCTCCATATTGTAAAATGGACACCCCATAGTCCTACATATGGTATAATACACTCCCCATAGTCCTCCATATAGTATACACTCATCATAGTCCTTATATTAAAATACACTGCTCAGTCCTCCATATGGTATAATACACTCCTCAGTCCTCCATATAGTATAATACATTCCTCATAGTCCTCCATATATTAAAATACACTGCTCAGTTCTCCATATAGTATAATACACTCATAGTGCTCCATATAGTATAATGCACCACCATAGTCATCCATGTAGTACAATTCACTTCCAATAGTATAATGCACCCCATAGTTCTTCATATAGTATAATGTATTCCCCATAGTACTCGATACAGTATAATGCAGCCCACATATAGTATAATGCTGCCACCCCACAGAGTATAATGCATCCACTCGACAGAATATAATGTAGCCCCCCATAGAATATAATGCAGCCCCCCTCATAGTATAATGCAGCCCCTCCATAGAATATATGGTAGCCCCCTCATAGAGTATAATGCAGCCCCCCCATAGAATACAATGTAGCCCACTCATATAGTATAATGTAGCCCCCTCATAGAGTATGATGCTATCAATCCTCATAGAATATAATAAAATACAGCTCACCTCCCAATAGAATATAATGTACCCCCATAGAATATAATACAGCCCACCTCCCCATAGAATATAATGTACCTCCCATGGAATATAATACAGCCCACCTCCCCATAGAATATAATGTACTCCGCATAGAATATAATACAGCCCACCTCCCCATAGAATATACTGTACCCCGCACAGAATATAATACAGCCCACCTGCCCAAAGAATATAATGTAGCTCCCCCCTGAGAATGTCCCCACAGTCCAGTACTCACTGATATAGTTTTTTAAAAAACCCACAATCCTCACCTCTCCTCGTGCCCCGCGCTGCTCCCGGCTCAGCTACGGTCTCAGCGGCTGCAGTCTGTCCGGCACACAGTGGGTACACGATGAAGTAGTGATGTCATCGTGCACCCGCAGTGTCAGAAGCAGAGGAGAATGATGGGAAAGGGACGCTCTCTCCATCATTGCTTGAACTGTACCAGCGTCATAGGTGCCAGTATAGTTGAATGCGTCGGCGCTGGCGGGGGCGACTCGGCACTAGCGGGGGGCAGTCGATGCTGGCGGCAGTCAACTGGCTGGAGACCCCTGGGTGAGCGGGGGCCCGGCAAGGCACTACTGGGAACGGGAGCATCACTGAGGCCCGGGAAGGCTGCGCGGGACGCCGGAAGGTGAATATAACCCGATTTTTTATTTTTTTTTAATAATTTTTAACATTAGATCTTTTTACTACTGATGCTGCATAGGCAGCCTCAATAGTAAAAAGTTGGTCACACTCGTCAAACACTATGTTTGAAGAGTGTGACCAACCTGTCAATCAGTTTGCCAAGCGACGCTACAGATCGCTTGGAAAACACTAGCATTCTGCAAGCTAATTAAGCTTGCAAATCGCTAGTTTTTCCGTGGGAAAATCACGGGAATTTAAAATGCGATTTTCCCGAGGAAGTTATTGCGGGAATTCCGCAACGTGTGCACATAGCCTTAGAATTTTGCAGAGTGAACAGTAAGAAAGGGTCGAATTCTAGAAATGTTTTTGAGGTGCAGATGTAAAGAGCAAGCCAGTGATCAGATGTGGGGGGTAAATGAAAACTCTGAATCAAGTATGACCCCAAGACAGCGGGCATGTTGCTGGGGAGTAATGGTAGAACCACACACGGAGATGGCAATGTCGAGCATACACTACCCAGACGATTTTGTGTTTTACATGAAAACTCATACTTTTTGGCCTCTTTCACACATCAGGTTTTCGCCGTCAGGCGTGATCCGGCGCTTTTGACAGAAACCGGATCCGGCGAAATGCAATGCCGGATCCGGTTTCCCCCCCATTGACTTGCATTTGCGCCGGATCGCGCCGGATGGCCATGCGTTTCATCCGGTTTTCGCCGGATCCGGCAATGTGTCGCGATCCGGCGTCTGGAAAAAACGGCTACTGTAATGTTTTTTGTCTCCGGCGAAAAAGCCGGACCCGCCGGATCCGGCGCGTCAGGCTTTTTCACACAATGAAAGCCTATGAGCGCCGCAATGCGCCTGATCTGGCGAAAGCCGGATCCGGTGGCCGGATCCGGTTTTTTTGGTCTGAGCATGCTCAGTAGCTCTGCCCACAAGACATATATAAAAGCAAGACAGTGGGACCCACAGCCACACCCAACATGCCACCCAAGAAAGCAACCAAGCGCAGCAGGAGAAGGCAGGAGACCACTGCAGCACCATCAGCACCACCACCACCCCAAATGGAGCAGTAAATGGAACATGCTGAGGAGGGGAGTCCAGCAGCAGATGAGAGACGGTAATTATCAAATCCCCCATTCCTCCAAACTAGGGCCATGGAATATCAAGATATTCATTGGCCCTTTGTTTCTCTTTATTCAACAGCCGCCCAAGAGATGCAGCAGCAGCAGCAGCAGAAATGCCATCACTGGCAGCAGCAACAGCAGCAGCAATACCCACAGCCATGGAGTCTGGCCATCAACAGGACAGCACATCTTCTTCTGGGAGCCCTCCCTCGCATCGTCAGCGTTTGACGGTAAGTTTTTATTTCCAAAATCCATCATCTCTGTAATATATGTCTATTCATTGCCTTTTATTTCAAAACAGGAATCACAAGATGAAGAGGAGCTCCCAGAAGAAGAAGGAAGGGGTGGACAGACACCTGGAGTGGGCTCACAATTGGTAAGTTTTTTGCATCAAACGCAGAAACACAACATCACACTACACACAACACATAGAAAACAATGTTCTGCAGACCACACACAGCAAACAAATGCCTACATCCAAAGACATAACATTTTTTGTTTTCTTCTCTAGTCTTCCCAATCTGGTGCTCGGCCAAGAGGTCCTCGCAGTGCCTCCCAGGGTCGTCGGCGACAGCAACGCGGCGGTCACCAGCGTGTAAGTATAAATATTTTTGCTTTGTTTTTTTGCACTTTTTATTTCATTTCTTTTGTGGAGGCTAATTATGTTATTTTTGTCTTTTTCTTTAACAGCCTTCACAGCGTGCTCCCGACTCTGACGGTGAGGATGGAGGACTCGATGTGGACCACCTCATTGATCTCGTCAGAGAAAGGGAGCCGCTCTGGAATATGGCTGACCGCCGCCACGCTGACCTTATCGTTACCCGACGACTCTGGGAGGAAATCTGTTCGCTCCTTGTGGGCCGCTGGGAGGACCTCGATGTTCGGGCCCAGATTAAAGAGCGTAAGTATATACAGTACCGGTTGCTTGATGTAAACCAGTGTTTCCCGAACTCCAGTCCTCGTGGTCCCCACGGATCATGTGTTCAGGATTTCTATTTACTATGGAAATCCTGAAAACATGACCCCTGGGGACCATGAGGACTGGAGTTTGTGAAACACTGATGTTGTATACTAACCACTCCTTTCTCGTTTCAGGGAACAGAATTGTGAATCGGTGGCGGTCTGTGAGGGATCGTTTCAAGAAGGAGTTCAATAAAGAGATGCGGGCCCCGAGGGGATCTGGAGGACGCAGGAGCAAGTACAAGTACGCACAAGCCCTGTCGTTCCTCCGGGAAACAATGGTCACTAGAAGGTAAATATTACACACCACATGTGAAAAAAAATGTTAGATGTAACTTTTTTTTTTCAGCCAGGGCCATACCATGTCAGTATTTTAATTGTTTTTTTTTCTCTTTATTCCACAGCACGGTGAGCAGCACTCGGGAGCCTGCACGATTGGACCCTTCTGAGGCGATCCCTGAGGAGACCGGCACCGAGGGACACTTCGACCGCCCCGGTACATCTGCACCTTCCCAGCCTTCCCACACATTCGACCCATCTGTCCCATCCACCAGCACAGGAGCATCGTGGCCGCCTACATTACATGAAGCTGCTGGTGAGGAGATCGCTTTCCCTTTACCCCACCCTTCTGCCCCTGCCACCTCTAGTACACCTGCGGGTACTGGGCGACAGCGGCAGAGGGGTCAGGAAAAGAGTTATGCGCAAGAGTTCTTGCATCTGAATGCATCTTTCCAGAACTGTCTAAAAGTCTTGTCAGAGCAAATCTCCGCAGGCTTTCAGCAGATCAACTCCAGCATTCTGGAGGTGAAGACACTTCTGCAAACCATGCATTCAGAAGCAAGATCTTTGCCAAACCACACCTTTTTCAGGTCTGTTGTGGAGCGCATGGCAACACTATCTCCTACCCAGCAGATGCATGTAATGCATTCGTGCCACGGTGCTCTACAGCAGGTTACCTCCCAACCTCCACCTCCCACCACTGTAGTTCCTCCACCTGCACCCCCTCCAGCCACTTTCCATCCTCCCCCTCCTATTACATCTGCAACCCCTCCAGCCACTTTCCATCCTCCCCCTCCTATTACATCTGCACCCCCTCCAATCACTTTCCATCCTCCCCCTCCTATTACATACCAGCAACCTCACCAGTACCAGCAACCTCCCCAGTACCAGACATCTCCCCATAGAATATACTGTACCCCGCACAGAATATAATACAGCCCACCTGCCCAAAGAATATAATGTAGCTCCCCCCTGAGAATGTCCCCACAGTCCAGTACTCACTGATATAGTTTTTTAAAAAACCCACAATCCTCACCTCTCCTCGTGCCCCGCGCTGCTCCCGGCTCAGCTACGGTCTCAGCGGCTGCAGTCTGTCCGGCACACAGTGGGTACACGATGAAGTAGTGATGTCATCGTGCACCCGCAGTGTCAGAAGCAGAGGAGAATGATGGGAAAGGGACGCTCTCTCCATCATTGCTTGAACTGTACCAGCGTCATAGGTGCCAGTATAGTTGAATGCGTCGGCGCTGGCGGGGGCGACTCGGCACTAGCGGGGGGCAGTCGATGCTGGCGGCAGTCAACTGGCTGGAGACCCCTGGGTGAGCGGGGGCCCGGCAAGGCACTACTGGGAACGGGAGCATCACTGAGGCCCGGGAAGGCTGCGCGGGACGCCGGAAGGTGAATATAACCCGATTTTTTATTTTTTTTTAATAATTTTTAACATTAGATCTTTTTACTACTGATGCTGCATAGGCAGCCTCAATAGTAAAAAGTTGGTGACACGCGTCAAACACTATGTTTGAAGAGTGTGACCAACCTGTCAATCAGTTCGCCAAGCGACGCTACAGATCGCTTGGAAAACACTAGCATTCTGCAAGCTAATTAAGCTTGCAAATCGCTAGTTTTTCCGTGGGAAAATCACGGGAATTTAAAATGCGATTTTCCCGAGGAAGTTATTGCGGGAATTCCGCAACGTGTGCACATAGCCTTAGAATTTTGCAGAGTGAACAGTAAGAAAGGGTCGAATTCTAGAAATGTTTTTGAGGTGCAGATGTAAAGAGCAAGCCAGTGATCAGATGTGGGGGGTAAATGAAAACTCTGAATCAAGTATGACCCCAAGACAGCGGGCATGTTGCTGGGGAGTAATGGTAGAACCACACATGGAGATGGCAATGTCGAGCATACACTACCCAGACGATTTTGTGTTTTACATGAAAACTCATACTTTTTGGCCTCTTTCACACATCAGGTTTTCGCCGTCAGGCGTGATCCGGCGCTTTTGACAGAAACCGGATCCGGCGAAATGCAATGCCGGATCCGGTTTCCCCCCCATTGACTTGCATTTGCGCCGGATCGCGCCGGATGGCCATGCGTTTCATCCGGTTTTCGCCGGATCCGGCAATGTGTCGCGATCCGGCGTCTGGAAAAAACGGCTACTGTAATGTTTTTTGTCTCCGGCGAAAAAGCCGGACCCGCAGGATCCGGCGCGTCAGGCTTTTTCACACAATGAAAGCCTATGAGCGCCGCAATGCGCCTGATCTGGCGAAAGCCGGATCCGGTGGCCGGATCCGGTTTTTTTGGTCTGAGCATGCTCAGTAGCTCTGCCCACAAGACATATATAAAAGCAAGACAGTGGGACCCACAGCCACACCCAACATGCCACCCAAGAAAGCAACCAAGCGCAGCAGGAGAAGGCAGGAGACCACTGCAGCACCATCAGCACCACCACCACCCCAAATGGAGCAGTAAATGGAACATGCTGAGGAGGGGAGTCCAGCAGCAGATGAGAGACAGTAATTATCAAATCCCCCATTCCTCCAAACTAGGGCCATGGAATATCAAGATATTCATTGGCCCTTTGTTTCTCTTTATTCAACAGCCGCCCAAGAGATGCAGCAGCAGCAGCAGCAGCAGAAATGGCATCACTGGCAGCAGCAACAGCAGCAGCAATACCCACAGCCATGGAGTCTGGCCATCAACAGGACAGCACATCTTCTTCTGGGAGCCCTCCCTCGCATCGTCAGCGTTTGACGGTAAGTTTTTATTTCCAAAATCCATCATCTCTGTAATATATGTCTATTCATTGCCTTTTATTTCAAAACAGGAATCACAAGATGAAGAGGAGCTCCCAGAAGAAGAAGGAAGGGGTGGACAGACACCTGGAGTGGGCTCACAATTGGTAAGTTTTTTGCATCAAACGCAGAAACACAACATCACACTACACACAACACATAGAAAACAATGTTCTGCAGACCACACACAGCAAACAAATGCCTACATCCAAAGACATAACATTTTTTGTTTTCTTCTCTAGTCTTCCCAATCTGGTGCTCGGCCAAGAGGTCCTCGCAGTGCCTCCCAGGGTCGTCGGCGACAGCAACGCGGCGGTCACCAGCGTGTAAGTATAAATATTTTTGCTTTGTTTTTTTGCACTTTTTATTTCATTTCTTTTGTGGAGGCTAATTATGTTATTTTTGTCTTTTTCTTTAACAGCCTTCACAGCGTGCTCCCGACTCTGACGGTGAGGATGGAGGACTCGATGTGGACCACCTCATTGATCTCGTCAGAGAAAGGGAGCCGCTCTGGAATATGGCTGACCGCCGCCACGCTGACCTTATCGTTACCCGACGACTCTGGGAGGAAATCTGTTCGCTCCTTGTGGGCCGCTGGGAGGACCTCGATGTTCGGGCCCAGATTAAAGAGCGTAAGTATATACAGTACCGGTTGCTTGATGTAAACCAGTGTTTCCCGAACTCCAGTCCTCGTGGTCCCCACGGATCATGTGTTCAGGATTTCTATTTACTATGGAAATCCTGAAAACATGACCCCTGGGGACCATGAGGACTGGAGTTTGTGAAACACTGATGTTGTATACTAACCACTCCTTTCTCGTTTCAGGGAACAGAATTGTGAATCGGTGGCGGTCTGTGAGGGATCGTTTCAAGAAGGAGTTCAATAAAGAGATGCGGGCCCCGAGGGGATCTGGAGGACGCAGGAGCAAGTACAAGTACGCACAAGCCCTGTCGTTCCTCCGGGAAACAATGGTCACTAGAAGGTAAATATTACACACCACATGTGAAAAAAAATGTTAGATGTAACTTTTTTTTTTCAGCCAGGGCCATACCATGTCAGTATTTTAATTGTTTTTTTTTCTCTTTATTCCACAGCACGGTGAGCAGCACTCGGGAGCCTGCACGATTGGACCCTTCTGAGGCGATCCCTGAGGAGACCGGCACCGAGGGACACTTCGACCGCCCCGGTACCTCACCAGTACCAGCAACCTCCCCAGTACCAGACATCTCCCCACTTCCAGCAACCTGCCCCGTACCAAACTCCTTCCCCGTACCAAACTCCTTCCCCGTACCAAACTCCTTCCCCATACAACTTTCCATCAACATCATCTGCTCCTACAGTCCCTGCCCAACCCTCCACTCCACCGCCCACCACCTCTTCTGCCTCCCACATGTCCACCCATTCTGTAGCTTTTTCCACACCTTCACCTCTAACTGTTCCTTCCCCACCACGATCCCAGTCCTCTCTCCACACACCCAGTGTCGAAGTGTCCCGCAGCCCCTCCAGCAGTATTTCCACCCCACACTACACAGATTTGTAATGTGTGTTTTTTAATAAAAATGCCCATTGGGTTTAAAACCTTTATTAAAAAAGTTTTTTGCACTTTAAAAACATTTTACAAAAAAAAAAAAATTTTAAATAAAAGTTAAATTATCGTTTCACAATGGTTGTCTGTCATTTCTTTCTGCGGCGAACTATGTTTAAAAAAAAGGTTAAATACAGGGTATTTCAAAGGTAAAAAGGTATTCAAAACCAGGTATATAACTGTGGGTAAATTTTAGCTTTTTGCCACAGTTGTGTTCCTGGTTGTGTTTGAATCAAAGTATTTCACCTAAAAAGTTGTGTTTATTGTTGGTGATTTCCTAACAATGTACACAACTTTTGTTAAAAGGTGAAATACTTTGCATAAAACACAACCAGGTACACACCTGTGGCCTAAAGCTAAAAATAGTAAGACCATGACAAGATAGCAAACTTTGGTTGGCAAAGGTATATACTGTTGGTCCAGAAGGTACACAAGTTTGGTTAGGGCACAAATCTTTCACACTCTGTCATCCTGCCAGTGTACTCTGCCTTGAGGTGACATAAAGTATAGTGCAAAATTGTCCCTCATTACTGAAACCGTCACAGAACTTCTAGTGGTAATATTTCCAATGACAACATCCATCTTCGCCAGTAACTTGCTCTTCTCTCCAACCTGCACTTTCTTCTCTACAACCTGTCAAAGAAGGGCTGTAGGAACATGCTATATATAGTTTTCCAGTAGCCAATCCCGTTCGGAAGGCCACAAGGGTCAATTTTAAAAACCGGATCCGGCGTAATCCGTCGAAAAACGGATAGAAAAACGGATGAACCGGATGAGACGGATCCGGTTTTGTCTGTCAAGAACAAGACGGATCCGGCAGAAAACCAGATCCGGCACATCAGGTTTTACAAAACATTTGCCGGATCCGGCATTCCGGCACGACGCCGGATCGCGCCTGACGCCGAAAACCTGATGTGTGAAAGTAGCCTTAGTAATCAAATGAGTTGCCAAATGAATTTAAAATTTAGTCCAGACATTGGCAAGGTTCGAAAAAAAGATTTTTATTTGAAATAATAATTTTCTCCTTCAAACTTTGCTTTTGTCAAAGAATGCTCCCTTTGCAGAAATTACATCATTGCAGACCTTTGACATTCTTGCAGTTAATTTGTTGTAATCTAGAGATATTTCACCCCATGCTTCCAGAAACCCCTCCCACAAGTTGGTTTGGCTTGATGGGCACTTTTTGCATACCATACGGTCAAGCTGCTCCCACAACAACTCAATGGGGTTGAGAACTGGTGACTGCGCTGGCCACTCAATTACAGATAGTACCTGCTGCCTGATTCTTCCTTAAATAGTTCTTGCATATTTTGGAGGTGTGCTTTGGGTCATTTTCCTTTTGTAGGATGAAATTTGCTCCAATCAAGAGCTGTCCGCAGGGTATGGCATGGCGTTGCAAAATGGAGTGATAGCCTTCCTTATTCAAAATCCCTTTTACCTTGTACAAATTTCCCACTTTACAGCACCAAAGCAACCCCAGACCATCACATTACCTCCACTATGCTTGACAGATAGCGTCAGACACTCTTCCAGCATCTTTTCATTTGTTCTGCATCTCACAAATGTTCATCTGTGTGATCCAAATACCTCAAACTTGGATTCGTCTGTCCATAACACATTTTACCAATCTTCCTCTGTCCAATGTCTGTGTTCTTTTGCCCATATTAATCTTTTCCTTTTATTAGCCAGTCTCAGATATGGCTTTTTCTTTGCTACTCTGCTCTGAAGGCCAGCATCCCAGAGTCGCCTCTTCACTGTAGACGTTGACACTGGCGTTTTGCGTGTACTATTTAATGAAACTGCCAGTTGAGGACCTGTGAGGCATCGATTTCTCAAACCACAGACTGTAATGTACTTGTCTTGTTGCTCAGTTGTGCAGAGGGTCCTCCCACTTCTCTTTCTACTCTGGTTAGAGCCTGTTTGTGCACTCCACTGAAGGGAGTAGTACACACGGTTGTAGGAAATCTTCAGTTTCTTGGC
This sequence comes from Dendrobates tinctorius, assembly GCF_039654945.1. Taxonomy (NCBI): domain Eukaryota; kingdom Metazoa; phylum Chordata; class Amphibia; order Anura; family Dendrobatidae; genus Dendrobates; species Dendrobates tinctorius. The sequence goes on from NW_027361700.1 coordinate 21,347,430, forward strand.
AATTTCTCGCATGGTATAGCCTTCATTTCTAAGAACAAGAATAGACTGTCGAGTTTCACATGAAAGTTCTTTTTTTCAGACCATTTTGATAGTTTAAAGTAACCAACAAATGTAATGCTCCAGATTCTCAACTAGCTCAAAGAAAAGTCAGGATCAGGGCCGGCATCATCACCCGGCATACCTGGGCAAGTGCCGGGGCCCTGGCGAGATGGGGGGACCACTTGGCACCTGAACAAGTTTTTTTTATTATTTATAAGTCCGGGGTCGGTCCCCCCGCCCTCCACAAAACATCATACTCATGAATATGGATGCCACTCCACTCCCATAGCCGTGGTACCCATATTCAAGACCTTAATGAGCGGTGCCACCGCGTGCTCTCACAGAAAAAAGTTACCGGCGCCTGGAGGTGAGCGGTGTTGAGAATGAGCGGCAGGGCCGGGTGGAGAATGAGCAGAGGGGAGAATGAGCGAGGGGGCCTGGGGGGAATGAGCCCAGCCCCCGGGGGAGATGAAAGTGAGCCAGGGGGAAATGAGCCCAGTGGGGGAGATGAGAGTGAGCTAGGGGGGAAATGAGCCCATCGGGGAGATGAGAGTGAGCTGGGGGGGAATGAGCCCATCAGGGGAGATGAGAGTGAGCCAGGGGGAAGTGAGCCCAGCGGGGGAAATGAGAGTGAGCCGAGGGGGGAAAATGAGCCCAGCGGGGAAGATGAGAGTGAGCCGGGGGGAATGAGCCCAGCGGGGGAGATGAGAGTGAGCCAGGGGGGAAATGAGCCCAGCGGGGGAGATGAGAATGAGCCGGGGAGGAAATGAGCCCAGCGGGGGGGAGATGAGAGTGAGCGGGGGGGGATGAGCGTGAGCGGGGGGTGTCCCATTATTCTCTATGTGGCATTATATGGGGCTCATTCTATATGTAAGGAGCATTATATGGGGCCCATTATTCTGTTTGGACCATTATATGGGGCCCATTATCCTGTCTGGAGCATTATATGGGGCCCATTATCCTGTTTGGAGCATTATATGGGGCCCATTATCCAGTCTGGAGCATTATACGGGGCCCATTATCCTGTCTGGAGCATTATACGGGGCCCATTATCCTGTCTGGAGCATTATACGGGGCCCATTATCCTGTCTGGAGCATTATATGGGGCCCAATATCATGTTTGGAGTATTATATGGGGCCCATTATCCTGTATGGAGCATTATATGGGGCCCATTATCCTGTATGGAGCATTATATGGGGCCCATTATCCTGTATGGAGCATTGTATGGGGCCTATTATCCTGTATGGAGCATTATATGGGGCCCATTGTCCAGTATGGAGCATTATATGGGGCCCATTATCCTGTTTGGAGCATTACATGGTGTCCATTATTCTGTATGGAGCATTATATGGGGCCCATTATACTGTATGATGCATTATATGATGTGCATTATTATGTATGGAGTATTATATGGGGCTCATTCTGTATGGAGCAATGTATGGGGCCTATTCTGTATGGAGCATTATATGGAGCCCATTCTGTATGAAGTTTTATATGTTGTCCAATATTCTGTAAGGAGCATTATATGGGGCCCATTATTCTGTATGGATCATTATATGGGGGCTCATTATTCTGTATGGATCATTATATTGGGCCCGCTATTCTGTATGGCTCATTATATTGGGCCTATTATTCTGTATGGATCATTATATTGGGCCCAGTATTCTGTATGGAGCATTATATAGTTTCCATTATTCTGTATGGAGCGTTATATGAGGCCCATTTTCTGTATGGTGCATTGTATTGGGCCCATTATTTTGCATAGAGCATGATATGATGCCCATTATTATGTAAGGAGTATTATATGAGGACCCTTTTTCTGTATGAAGCAATATATGGGGCCCATTATTCTGTATGAAGAAATATATGGGGCTCATTATATTGTATGGAACAATATATAGGGCTCATTATATTGTATGGAACAATATATAGGGCTCATTATTCTGAGTGAATCAATATTTGGGGCTCATTATTCTGTATGGAGCATTATGTGAGGCTCATTATTCTGTATGAAGCAATATTTGGCGCACATTATATTGTATGAAGCATTATATGAGACCCATTATTCTGTATGAAACAATATTTGGGGCTCATTATTCTGTATGGAGCATTATACGAGGCTCATTATTCTGTATGAAGCAATATATGGGGCCCAATAAACTGTATGAAAGACTATGTGATGCCCAGAATACTGTATGGAGTTCTATACTGTCCGTTCTTAAATGAAAACTTTTGAATCCCCACTAGGGCACGCACTGTGCTGTGCTTTGCTGGTTTCTGAGCTATTGTAGAATTTACAATAGAGATCACTAATGTAATGTAAGAAGTAATTGATATCTTTGGCATTGTACTATACCTATTTTTTTTGTCATATCTGTGCATCATGAATTGTGGTACGTGTTAATGGGGCCACTGAGACACTTTCGCCCGGGGCCCACAAAAACCTGGAGCTGGCCCTGGTCAGGTTTATAGCTTCTCTAATAAGCCAAACTGTTTTCATCTGTGCTAACATACTTGTACAAGGGTTTTCAAGGGTATTTTAACCATCCATTAGCCTTCTTACACAGTTAGCAAGCACAAAGTACCATAAGAACACTGGAGTGATGGTTGTTGGAAATGGGCCTCTATACACCTATGAAGATATTGCATTACAAACCAGACATTTGCATCTAGAATAGTCATTTACCACATTAACAATGTATAGAGTGTATTTTTGAATCATTTAATGTTAACCTCATTGGAAGAAAACTGCTTTTCTTTCAAAAATAAGGAAATTTCTAAGTGACCCTAAACTTTTGAACTGTAGTGTAGGTAGGTTAGTAGAGGGAGGAAGCACAAGGAGTTGAGTTTTTGACAGGTTCAGTTTTAGATAGAGGGAGGACATAATGTTGGAGACAGCGGTAAGACAATCACTGGTGTTTTCTGAAAAGCAGGTGTAATGTCAGGAGAGGAGGTGTATAATTGGGTGTCATCAGCATAGAGTTGGTACTGGAAACCAAATCTACTGATTGTTTCTCCAAGTAGTATACAAAGAGAAGAGGAGGGGCCTAGCACTGATCCTTGAAGAACCCCAACAGTAAGGGGAAGATGAGAGGAGGAGGAGCCAGTAAGAGGTACAGTGAAGGAGCGGTCAGAGAGGTAGGAGGAGAACCAGGAGAGAATGATGTCCTTTAGGCCATTGGAGCGGAGCATAGTGAGGAGGAGCTGATGATCCACAGCGTTGAATGCTGCAGAGAGATCTAGGAAAATAAGCATGGAATAGTCACCATTAGATTTAGCTGTTAGTAGATCATTAGAGACTTTAGTGAGGGCAGTTTCAGTAGAGTGTAAAGAGTGGAATGTGAAAGGATAGGGGTGTTGTGGGAAGGGAGAGGATGAAGGTATTGTGGGGGGCTGGGGCTGAGGTGTGGGAGGGTCAACAGGGCACTGGGGGGGTGAATGTGAGAAGACAAGGGTATTGTGAGGGCTGAGGTGTGTGAGAGGTAACAACACTGGGGGGATGATTATTAGACGGTGTTGTTATGAGATTATATGCACTCCATCACATGTCATAGTTGTTCTCTGGGATGGGGAGGTAGGGGGCTTTTTATACTTACCAGCTGAGTAAGCCATGAGCTGCATCACATTTAAGGCACCTCTCCAGCATTTTTTTTAATTTCACCACTGGAGTGGCGCTTTAAATCCAAGACCGACTGTCTGATTCTCACCTTCCGGCATTTTCATCTGCTTTCGCCACCGCACCGCTTTGGCCCGTCTCCTGCACTTTGTGACCTGTCCGCTGACCCAGTGTTTCATGAAGCAGTGCGGAGGTCACTAATCAATTTGTCTATGAGAGCCTCATTCTGGCCTCTTTCTTGCCTCTCCCTGGCCCTCATAGACTTACATTGAGCGCTTGTGATGTAGCTTCTAACGTCTGGCCAATCAAAAGCTGCGCTCACAAGATGGAGCCGTGGGACTGGAGCAGTGCCAAAAAGCAGTGAATACGACGGAGGATGAGTATATGACCAGGGCAGGGGAGTTGCGCTTACAGCATCACTCCAGCAGTGAAGAAAAAAATCCTGTTGGAGTGGTGCTTTAATAATTTAATAATAAGCAGACTGACAATTCAGGACAGGGAGCGCCTGCTGCATGAGACCCCAATATCACTGGCACAGCCAGACTGGCCATCTGGCAATTCTGGCAAATGCCAGAAGGGCCTGTCTGATCGTGGGCTGCCTTGACTGCTACATTCTTAACAGAATCTATGTTCTCAAGGCACCATGCTGTTAAGAGTTGTGACGGAGCTCAATGTCGCTGACTTCGTCACTTACCCCAGCAGGCCACTGGTATCATTAGAAATTTTGGTCTTGTAGTAAATCTTGCTTTCCTCCATCCAGGATAATATCTAATATATAATTACTAGAGAAGTGTGACTTTTCCTTTTTTAGGATCGAGTCAGGTTTCATGAAACCCGACTTTCTCAAAAGTCGAGTCGAACGAAATCGGCCGACTATCGTGAAAAGTCGACTGAAACACGAAACCCAATGCAAATCAATGGGGAAGCAAAGTCAGCAGGGAGTGGATGACAGTAAACACACCTACATGCCGGACCGCTTTTTTAAAGTGCGCGAAAACTCACTCTCTCTCTCGTCGCTGCACATGTCATCTCGTTGCCCATAGTGTACATCCTTGCTAAGTGGCTGAAAAAAGTCACGTGCAAGCATTCTGGGAAATCCGATTTTGGCACTCGGGTCGGCGACCGCATGGCCGACCTCACGCTATGGTCGGGTTTTGCTGAGTGGAACCCGACTTTAGCGAAAGTTGGCGACTTTTGAATTTGACAGACCTGTTTCCCTCAACTCTAATAATTACCAATGGGCTCTGTCACAATGGGCTGTGACAGAGCCGAGCGCCACATTGGAACACCCAAGTTATGGGTATTCCGATATGGCGGCCTGGATTCATATCCCCCACCAAGCCGCACGGCAGCAGGGGCGCTCAGCCAATGAGCAGCGTGGGATTCAAATCCCCCACCCGCTGGCTGAGCCGCACGGGATTTGAATCCCCTGCCGCGCGGCACCGCTCATTGGCTGAGCGTCCCTTACATAGTTAACTCACCGGGAGGAGCATTGCCTCAGCGCTTCTCTTCTTCCGGAGACCGGGGTAGGCGTGCGTGTGAGAATCGCGCATGCGCAGAGCCCTATCCGGCACCATTTTACTGAAGACACATTTGCAGTGTGTCCAGCAATATGGCACCAGACTGCACGGTATGGGCATGGGCGTACTCCTGCTCCACACTCCTCCCCCGGCCTCCGACAGAATGAGACAGCCCTAGAACACAGGAATTAAGGGTGAGTATAAATGTTTTTTTTTGTATGTGTGCAGTTTAATAGGGTTGAGGGGGACCATGCATACCAGGATAGGGGGTGAGGGGACCATGCTTACCAGGATAGGGGGGGGTGAGGGGACCATGCATATCAGGATAGGGGGTGAGGGGACCATGCATACCAGGAAAGGGGGGTGAGAGGTAGCAGGCATACCAGGATAGGGGGTGAGAGGTAGCATGCATACCAGGAAAAGGGGGGTGAGGGGACCATGCATACCAGGAAAGGAAGGTGAGAGGGACCATGCATACCAGGATAGGGGGTGAGGGGACCATGCATACCAGGAAAGGGGGGGTGAGAGGTAGCAGGCATACCAGGAAAGGGGGGTGAGGGGACCATGCATACCAGGATAGGGGGGTGAGAGGACCATGCAAATCAGGAAAGGGGGGTGAGAGGACCATGCATACCAGGATAGGGGGGTGAGGGGTAGCATGCATACCAAGAAAGGGGGGTGAGAGGACCATGTATACCAGGATTGAGGGGTGAGGGGACCATGCACACCAGGACTGGGGGGTGAGAGGACCATGTATACCAGGATAGGGGGGTGAGGGACCATGTATACCAGGATTGGGGGGTGAGGGGTACCATGCATACCAGGATAGGGGGGGTGAGAGGACCATGCATACAAGGATGGGGGGGTGAGGGACCATGCATACCAGGATTGGGGGGGTGAGCAGTACCATGCATACCAGGATAGGGGGGTGAGCGGTACCATGTATACCAGGATGAAGAATGGGGTGCCATGTGTTAGCATGGCTTGTCTAGAGCCGGAATCTCCAGGAGTGGACCCTCTGGGCCGTGGCACCGAGGGGCCCCGGGCGAGCTGCCAGGTGGAACCGACCCCTATAGAGGGACCGTTAGGAGCAGGCCCAGGGGTTCGAGTACCACGGTAGCCACTACCAAGAGGGGCAGCTCAGGATGAACTGGAGTAGCAGTGAGGGACTGAAGTGTAGATGACAGAACAGAACTGGAACACAGGAGACAGGAATGGAGTAAGACACTAGACTGGAACGTGGAGGGATGGCTGGAGCAGGAACACAGGAGACAGGTGTTGTGAGTTCATTTTCTGGTCTACCAGTTGTGAGTTCTCCTTCCAGGCTCCCTCTGGTGGTAAAAGGAGGTAGTGAGGCTGATTTAATCAGTGGAGATCTGCCACCTGATAAGGAGGATGACGATTGGACCTCAGGAATCTCAGACTGGATTTAAGACAGCCGACACCCTATTCTGGTGCTGGTGATTCCTTCTGGCTTATCAGGTCTTGGTTCTCAGCTCTGTTCCAGTCAGCTCAAGCTAAGTTTTTCTGCTAATGTTCACACTTGATTTTGTTGGTCTATTCAGTTTTTGTGTGGTCAGCCAGCCCCGGCTTGGGCTGTGCTGAATTTCCACTCTTATTTATCTGTATTTGCCAATTTGCTTTTTGTCCCTTATTAGATTGTCCTCTTTTTTCTCTGTCTCAGAATATTTTAGAGTGCTGATATAGTGGGAGAAGTCTAGTGACTTCAGGGTTAATTTTGCTATCAGAAGTGTTGGACATTATTTTGTAGGGTTTTTGACAGATTGCATACAGTGTCTTTCCTTTCCTATCCTTTCTAGTTAGTTTGGGCCCCATCGTTTGCTCAGCCTATTTTCCTGCCTGTGTTTGTGTTTTCATCTTGTTTTACCGTCAATACATGTGTAGGGGCTGTCTTTCCTTTGGGGTCTGCTCTGGCGCAGTTAGTTTTCCCCTTTTCTTGCTTTAGGCTTATTTAGTCCTCCGGCTGTGACGAAGCGTCTAGGTTCATCGTAGGAACGCTCCACGGCTGCTGCTAGTTGTGTGGTTAGGATCAGGGATCTGCAATCTGCATAGTTACCAACCTCTCTGGTTTTCTGTGACTTGGCTTGTTTTGTTTTCTCCTCCTCGGTGACCCATTCATAACAGACAGGATTAGAGAAGGACGGAAGTACTGGAGCAGGATGGAACAGGAACACCGGAGGCGGGACTGGAGTAGGATGGCAGGACTGGAGCAGTGTTGTGAGTTCATTTTCCCCTTCATTACTGAGGCCCGAGGAACTCCCTCTTCTGGTAAAGAAAGGTAGTGAGCCTGATTATCAAACACCTGAGGCTGATGATGATGACTGGCTGAGTGGAGTTACTGACTGGATATAAGGCTGCCGACGCCCTTCTGCCCTGCGGGTGATTTCTCTGTGGGAACCTTGGAGACCAGTCTGAATTCCTGCTCCTCTAAAGCTAAGTTTGCTGCTCGGCCTTTTGCATTGTTGCTTTGACTTTGTTTTGCTTTGTTTTTCTGGATTTCTGCCATTCCCTGCTGGGGTGTGCTGAACTCCTTTAGCTCTGTCTTCTGAAAATACCTGAGTGCTGATTTAGTTTTTGAAGCCTAGCTGCTTCAGGGCCTTTTTCATATCAGCTTGTTGGCTTATGTCTTTGATAGGGTTTTGGCAGATTGCAGACAGCAGCCTTCCTGTCCTTTCCTATCTAGGTAGTTTTGGGCCCCGTCTTTGCTCAGTCTATCTTTCTGTCTGTGTTAGTGTTTTCATCTTGCTTCACCGTCATTATATGTTGGGGGCTGCCTATTGCTTTGGGGTCTGCTCTGGGGCAGTTTAGATTTCCCCTTTCTTTCTTTAGGCCTATTTAATTCTCCGGCTGTGATCGAGGGGTCTAGGGCATCGTAGGAACCCCCCACGGCTACTGCTAGTTGTGTTGATAGGTTCAGGGGTCTGCAATCTGATAGTTGCCAACTTCCCTGGTTTTCTGGACTTAGCTTGTATTTCTGTTTTTGCCTCCTACGGTGACTCATTCATAACAGAATCACCCGCCATACCGCAGATCCTAGGGTACTCAATAGCAGGAAAGAATTGTAAAAAAAAAAAAGAAAAAAAAAAGGTGTGTATATTTTTTCCTCTATATCTCTGAGGCCGTAGGGGGAATTTTTTTTTTCTCTCAATGGAGATAAAGCAATTGTCTGATCGTGTGGAGCAGCTCGCTGCAGAAGTGCGGGCAATTTCCGCCTACCTTGCTCATTCACATGCTGCTGAACCAAAGATTCCTACACCTGATGTATTTTTTGGGGATCGGTCTAAATTTTTGAATTTCAAAAATAATTGTAAATTATTTTTTGCCTTGAAGCCTAACTCGTCAGGGAGCTCCGCGCAGCAGGTTAAAATTGTCATCTCTTTGCTGCGTGGCGATCCCCAGGATTGGGCGTTTTCTTTGAAACCAGATGATCCTATTCTGACTAATGTGAACGCATTTTTTCAGGCCTTGGGGTTGTTGTATGACGAACCTAATGCCATTGATCAGGCTGAAAAGACCCTGCTGGCATTGAACCAGGGTCGTGATTCTGCAGAATTGTACTGTCAAAAATTCCGAAAGTGGGCAGTACTTACTACCTGGAATCATAATGACTTGGCAGCTCTCTTTCGGAAGGGGTTGTCAGAAGCCGTAAAAGATACTATGGTGGGATTTCCTGTTCCCTCTGGTCTTGACGATTCTATGTCATTAGCCATTCAGGTTGATCGGCGTTTGCGCGAACGCAAAGCTGCACGAGAGGTGTTGCCACCTGTTGAACAAATGTCTGAACCTATGCAATGTGATAGAGTTTTTTCCAGAGAGCAGCGTCAGGAGTACAGAAGGCGTAATAAGTTGTGTTTTTTCTGTGGAGATGCCTCGCATATTATTTCTGTCTGTCCTAAACGAGAGAAACGCTTTGCACACACGTTTTCTGTTGGGGGTGTTCAACCTAAGTTTCTTCTGGCTATTACTCTGATCTGCTCCCTGTCCACATTTTCCGCCAAGGCTTTTGTGGATTCGGGAGCAGCCCTAAACCTAATGGACTTGGATTTTGCTAAACGTTGTGGATTTCCGATGACACCTCTGCAGACGCCTATCCCTTTGAGGGGGATTGATACTACTCCTTTGGCTAAAAATAAACCTCAGTTTTGGACCCAGGTGGTAATGCGGGTCGCCCCAGACCATCAAGAAAATTGCAGATTTTTGGTGTTGCATAATCTGCATGATACTATTGTTCTGGGGTTTCCCTGGTTACAAATTCATAATCCAGTTTTGGATTGGAAATCAGTGTCTGTGGTGAGTTGGGGTTGTCGGTGTGCCTTTAGTGAGGCTCCGGTGTTTTCCACCTCTCCTCAGTCGCATGAGGTTCCTGATTATTTGGCGGACTTTTATGATGTATTTAGTGAGAGTGAGTCTGCGTCTCTGCCTCCTCATAGGAGCTATGACTGTGCAATTGAACTGAGCCCGGGGTGTAAATTTTCCAAGGGTCGGCTCTTCAATTTATCTGTACCCGAGCACGAGGCTATGCGATCCTATATTAAGGAGGCGTTGGAGAAGGGTCTTATTAGACCATCCTCGTCACCCTTAGGTGCCGGGTTTTTTTTGTAGCCAAAAAGGATGGATCATTAAGACCTTGTATTGATTATCGTGCCCTCAACAAAATTACTGTTAAATATCAGTATCCGTTACCACTGATTTCTGATCTATTCTCCAGAGTTAAAGGTGCGTGCTGGTTAACCAAGCTTGACCTCAGGGGGCGTATAATCTTATTCGCATTAAGCATGGGGATGAATGGAAGATGGCATTTAATACTCCGGAGGGACATTTTGAGTACCTGGTGATGCCTTTTTGGCTCACTAATGCCCCTTCTGTCTTCCAGTGCTTCATGAACGATATTTTCCGAGATTTTGTCGATAAATTTTTGATTATCTATCTGGATGATATTTTGATCTTCTCCAAGGATTGGGATTCTCATGTGGAACATATTCGGACTGTGTTCCGGATCTTGAGGGAGAATTCCCTGTATGTCAAAGGATCTAAATGCCTTTTTGGAGTACAGAGGATTTCTTTTTTGGGATTTATTTTGTCCCCGTCAACTATTGAAATGGACCCGGCCAAGGTACAGGCCATTTACGATTGGGTTCAGCCCACTTCTTTGAAGGCCCTCCAGAAGTTTTTGGGTTTTGCTAATTTTTATCGGAAATTTATAGCAAAATTTTCTAGTATTGCCAAGCCATTGACTGATTTGACTAAGAAGGGTGCTGATGTGTTGAATTGGTCTCCGGAGGCTGTTGCTTCCTTTCAGGAGCTGAAGCAAAGATTTACCTCCGCCCCGGTTTTGCGGCAACCTGATGTCTCACTCCTGTTCCAGGTAGAGGTGGATGCTTCTGAGATTGGTGCAGGAGCTGTTTTGTCCCAAAAGGACCCTGTAACATCTAAAATGAATCCCTGTGCTTTCTTTTCCCGAAAGTTCACTCCATCTGAACGTAACTATGATGTGGGGAATAGGGAACTGTTGGCCATGAAATGGGCATTTGAGGAGTGGAGACAATGGTTGGAGGGAGCTAAGCATCAAGTCGTGGTCCTCACTGACCACAAGAATTTGATTTACCTAGAGTCGGCTAAGCGCTTGAACCCTAGACAGGCTAGGTGGGCCTTGTTTTTTACACGTTTTGATTTTGTGGTTTCTTTTCTTCCTGGAACGAAGAATGTCAAGGCAGACGCCTGAAGTTCATTGCTCTGCTTTGGCTGGTCATCCAGGTATTTTTGGTACTAGAGATCTGGTGAGTGGTGAGTCGTTTTTTTTGGTGGCCCTCCTTGTCTCGTGATGTCAGGAATTTTGTGCAGTCCTGTGGGACGTGCTCCCGGTCTAAACCGTGTTCTCGCTCTAGTGGGTTGTTGATGCCTTTGCCTGTCCCCAAGAGGCCATGGACCCATATTTCAATGGATTTCATCTCTGATATGCCTGTATCTCAAAGGATGACTGTTATTTGGGTGATTTGTGATAGGTTCTCTAAGACGGTTCATCTTGTACCACTCCCTAAGTTGCCGTCTTCCTCTGAGTTGGTGCCCCTGTTTTTACAACAGGTGGTTCGTTTGCACGGGATTCCTGAGAACATTGTAACTGACAGAGGAGTCCAGTTTGTGTCTAGATTTTGGAGAACTTTCTGTTCCAGGCTGGGAATTCAGTTGTCCTTCTCCTCTGCTTTTCACCCTCAGACCAATGGGCAGACAGAGAGAACAAACCAAACCTCTGGTTTTCTGGACTTAGCTTGTATTTCTGTTTTTGCCTCCTACGGTGACTCATTCATAACAGAGCAGGATGGAACAGGAACACCGGAGGCAGGACTGGAGTAGGATGGAACTGGAATACTGGAGGCAGGACTGGAGTAGGACGGCAGGACTGGAGCAGGATGGAACAGGAACACCGGAGGCAGGACTGGAGTAGAGCAGGGGACACGGATAGCTGGAGTGCAGGGCTGCTGCAGGGAGCACACGAGAACGGGACTGAGACTGCAGAGAGCACAAGAAGAAGCGAGGCCCAGTGTGCTAAGAAACACAACGATTAGGTGCCTCCCTCAGGTGGAAGCGGCTTGATATGCCCCTGTCTGGTCTGCCATTGGTCAGGGGGTGCTTCCGGGTCAGGGCATAGCCGGAGCACAAGAAGCAGAAGGGAGGCGCGGCTGCGGCCTATGGCGCATGCGCATTGCATGCAAAGATGCCGTCGGCCGCACACCTGTCAGAGGTGACTGCCGTGGCTGTCGGGCGGCGAGGGAGCAATGGCCGAGTGAGTATGCAGAGACGGCGTGACACCATGCATACCAGGATTGGGGGGGGGTGAGGAGACCATACATACCAGAATAGGGATGAGAGGGCCATGAATACAATTATAGGGATGATGTGGCCATGTCAGGGGCGCTCAGCCAATGAGCAGTGCCGCACAGCTTTGGCCGGGGATTTGAATCCCGCGCCGCTCAAAGCCGCACGGCACTGCTCATTGGCTGAGCTGCCGCCGGCTGAGCCAATGAGCGGCGTGGGATTCAAAGCCGCATGGCACTGCTCATTGAATCCCCCGCCACTAAGGATACATAGATGTTCATTTCACCGCACTCCCGATGCAATAGCATCGGGCCTATTTCTAGTTAGTAATAATCAGGTCCGGATTGATAATGTGCCCAACCGGACATTTTCCTGCTGGGCCGCTGTCATGTGGGCCATGGGCTGGCAGCGCCCGCTCATCTGGCCTCTTGCCAGCTGATGCGGCCACTGGCCTGGCTGTTCTTCATGCCGCCGGCCCACTGCGGGCACGGCGGTTATAGCTCGCAACCCTTCTGGGATTTTTGCACTGCGGGGAGAGAAGCTGCCACACCCCCCCACATACCCCATCCTCGGCCTCCAGAGACCCCCCCTCCGCAGTCACTCAAAGCATCGCTTGGCTGCTCTCTTCTTTGCGAACAGGACCTGTGATGAGGTCACAGGAGGGGAGGAGTCAAGGGGTCACATGATCAGGGTCCTCTGTCCAGACCCCTGATCATGTGACCCCCGACTCCTCCCCTCCTGTGACCTCATCACAGGTCCTGTGCGCACATCCCTGCCTCTTGGTGTCTGCAGGAGTCTGCTGTGCTGGTTGTCATGGTGCTGAATGAGAGAAGTTTGTGTGGGGTCAGTGTTAGGAACACCGCACTACACTCGCTCACTGAGCCAGTACAAAAACAGTGCTCAAAGATACCTGTGGAGCAGGGCAGCAGCGGTGACAATGCATGCTTCAAACTATCAAGACCTGAAGCATGTGACTGCTGGGGGCGTGGCCTAAGCTCCACAGAGCTAGGAGCTGCAGGGAAACTCCTAGAAAGGTAACTACGGGACAAGTTACCAAGGGGCATAGACAGGGGCGGAAAGCAGATCAAGCTGGGGTCAATGCACGAGATAGCAGGACAGTACCAAAGGGTTAGACAGAGCGGATAGTCAGGACGTAGCAATAGATCAGAAAACCAGAACGGGCAATAGACGGTACAATAGGGGCAAACGGTAGCGGAGTAACAATAGCCAAGCCAGGAGGTCAGAATCAGAGAAGACAATAGTACCTAAAACGTGAGACGGAGTTCATAGTGAGGGGACAGGCCGGGTCATACACGGGAATCAAACAAGCAATGCAGTACACGCATACCAGGGGGGTCGGTCAGACACACAGCCAGAATAACAGTATAGCTGACAGACAATGCTAGTCTGGAGTGAGTATAAATACCCCTCCCAGATCCAAAGAGAGGCCGGCAAAAGTTACCCCTGTGAGAACAGGACATTAACCATGTCCTAACCATGACAGTACCCCCCTCTTAATGGGGGGCCACTGGACCCCCAGTTTTCTCAGGGTATCTGGCATGAAAAGCCCGCACCAGTCGATCAGCATGCACCGAACTGGCCGGAACCCACGACCAATCCTCAATGGAATATCACTTCCAATGGATAAGGTACTGAAGTCTCGGGCGCACCCACCGCGAATCAACGATGCGCCCTACCTCGTACTCCAGTTGACCCTCTACCAACACTGGTGGAGCCACAGATGAGGGATCTTCTCTAACTTTCCCCACAGGTTTTAATAGGGACCTGTAGAAGACGTTAGATATTTTGAAGGAGGTGGGCAACTGTAATCTGTATGCCACCGGGTTGATCACCTCTACAATCTTGTATGGGCCAATAAATTTGGGGCCCAACTTCATAGAGGGTATTTTTAGTTTGATGTTACGGGTGGATAACCAGACTTTTTCCCCCACTGTCAACGCAGGAACCCCCCCCTCCTCCTGTCTGCAAAATGTTTGAACTTCTTCTGGGCTTTGGAGATGTTCCCCTGCACCTCCTTCCAGAGGGTTTTTAATTGTTGTACCATCCCCTCGGCACCAGGGCAATCCGAATCCATATGGGAAAATTCCCCAAACTGCGGAACAAACCCATAATTGACCTGAAAGGGAGACTTTCCAGTAGACTGATTAATCCGACAATTGAATGCAAATTCTGCGATGGGTAATACCTCACATCAGTCTTCCTGTCTGGAGGAGGCCAGGCATCTCAGAATCTGCTCCAATGACTGGTTGGTGCGTTCCCTTTGTCCGTTGGATTCCGGGTGATAGGCAGAGGAGAATGACAACGTGACCCCCAACTTCATACAAAACGCTCTCCAAAACCTGGCCACAAATTGCACACCCCTGTCCGACACCACGTTCACAGGCACTCCATGCAGTCGAACAATGTGCTGTATAAACAAGCGGGCCAAGGTTTCAGCAGATGGTAATGCAGGTAATGGCACAAAGTGGGCTTGCTTAGAAAATCTATCAAACACTACCCATACCACTGAGTTGCCCTTGGAAGGTGGAAGATTAGTGATAAAGTCCATGGACAGGTGTGTCCATGGTTTATCCGGAATTGGCAAAGGCACCAATTCCCCGGCCAGCCGGACCTGAGAGCTATTAGAACACGCGCACACCCCACAAGTATTCACAAACCTTTTTATATCAGTACCCATAGAGGGCCGCCAAAAACCCCTAGCTACTGCCTCCCGGGTAGCTGCAATACCAGGGTGTGCACTTAACACAGAATCATGAAATTCTTGAAGGAGTGTGGGACTGAATTGTTCGGGTACAAACAATTTACCTGGGGGTTTATTCCTGGGAGCTTGTGCTTCCAGAATCTCTCTCTGTAACTCAGAGGATATTTCGGCTACAACCACTTCCGGTTGAAGAATGGAGGAAGGAGGTTCTGGTGGGGACAGAATCAAAACTTCGGGATAAGGCATCTGCCTTTACATTTTAGACCCTGGTCGGAACGTGATGGTAAAATGAAATCGAGAAAAAAAAAGTGCCCTCCGAGCCTGTCTGGGGGTCAAGCTCTTAGCAGACTCAATATAGGCCAGGTTTTTATCATCAGTGATGACCGGCCCCCTCCAAAAAATGCCTCCATTCTTCAAAGGCCAATTTAACTGATAACAATTCCCTGTTACTGACATCATAGTTTCTTTCGGCCGAAGAGACCTTCTTAGAGAAAAAGGCACAGGGTTTGAGGTTAGTCAGGGTAGAGGGGCCCTGTGACAATACTGCCCCCACCCCCACCTCCGAAGCGTCGACCTCAACGATAAAAGGTCTTGACGAATCAGGTTGTACCAACACAGGGGCTGTAGTAAAATACTTCTTTAATGCCAGGAAGGAATTTTTTGCAGCCACGGACCAATTTTTTACATCTGCCCCTTTAAGAGTGAGGTCCGTCAAGGGTTTCACCACCTGTGAGAACCCTTTAATGAACTTCCTATAATTAGCAAAGCCCAGAAATCGCTGCAACCCCTTCAGGTCATGAGGCTGCACCCAATCTGTAATGGCCTGTACCTTCCTTGGATCCATGCGGAATCCCTCCCTGGATACAATTACACACAGAAAAGATAGTTCTTGCATAAAAAATGAGCACTTCTCCAGCTTAGCATACAAATGGTTCTCCCGGAGTCTCATAAGAACCGTACACAGATGGTACAAGTGTGACTGACTGTCCTCAGAGTAAATCAAGATGTCATCCAGGTAAATGACTATGTAACGTCCAATGAAGTCAGAAAAAAACACATTAATAAAGTTCTGAAAAACCACAGGGGCGTTAGTGAGGCCGAAGGGCATAACCAGGTTTTCAAACAGCCCCTCAGTTGTCAGGAACGCTGTTTTCCATTCGTCCCCCTCCCGGATCCTTATAAGGTTATAAGCCCCTCGTAGATCAAGCTTAGAAAACCATTTGGTCCCCGTGAGTTGATTGCATAGATCAGGAATCAACGGGAGAGGGTACATGTTCTTAACAGTAATTTTGCTCAGTTCTCGAAAGTCGAGGCACGGTCGCAACCCACCATCTTTTTTCTTTACAAAGAAAAACCCCGCTGCCACGGGTGAGACCAAGGGCCGAATATGCCCCTTGTGAAGGCTTTCTTTAATGTACTCTTTCATAGCTTGGCGCTCAGGCCCGGACAAATTAAACAAACGAGCCTTGGGTAATTTGGCTCCAGGTACTAAATCGATAGCACAAATCATATGGTCTATGTGGTGGGAGCGCCTCAGCCTCGCTTTCAGAAAACACATCTTTAAAGTCTCTCAGGTACTCCGGAATACCCTCCAGACCGACAGATGACAAAGATACAGATTTTATCGGATTGACAAAAGGAACCGGGTTACAACACAGACCAATATCATTACATCCCCATCGGGTGATCTCCCCCTTCACCCAATTAATAAGAGGATTGTGGCGTTGCAACCAGGGCATTTCCAATGCCAGTCCTGCAGGCAGATTATTCATAATGAAACATCTTAAATTTTCCACATGAGTGGAACCCACTTTCATAGAGAAAACTTCAGACATAAAACAAATTCCATCCCGGGTAAGAGGGGATGAATCCACGGCCACAATTTTAACAGGGTCTTTTAACCTGACTGTCCCTATCTTATTAAGAGTCACAACTTGGGCATCAATCAGATTAATGGAGGAACCACAGTCAACAAAGGCGGTGGTCATAACAGGACCACCAGCAAGTCCCAATTCAACCTGGAGCACCATTTTTATACGTGAGAAAAAATGTACCCGGGAGTCTAGACAACCTCCTTGATTGTTGCCCAGACTCAGTTGTTTCTCTGATGGTTTCTCTGAAGAAGGGCAGGAGGGGCAATTCCTTTTCCAATGTCCAGAGGCTCCACAGTAAAAGCATAGTAGGTTGTCTCTACGGTGCCTTCTCTCTTTCTCCTTAACCGAGACTGACCCAATCTCCATGGGCTCAGATACAGGTGCAGTGTCACACAATTTGGGGTACAAGGGAGACTCCTGTTGCATCATTCCTCTAGCACGGAGTCTCCGGTCCATACGGACCGTCTGCATCATGGCGTCCTCCAGGGTATCAGGAGGCGGATGTAATGCCAGACAGGCCCCTGCAAAACAACCCTCTCAGGGCGTCGTCGTTCCAGGATACTTCGGACATCCAACGTCTAAACTCAGAGCAGAACCATTCAGCAGAGTGCCTCCCCTATGTCACACTCATCACCATATCTCTGCCAGACGCACTCTATCAGGCTCATCATAAATGTGCCCCCAGAGCCTCAAAGAACAAATTCACCGACATACGTTCAGGAGCAGAGGAAGAGAGAGAGAAAGCCCATTCCTGTGGAGCCCCCGGAAGTAGGGAAATAATGACCCCCACCCTCTGGAACTCAACCCCGGAGGAGCGGGGCCTTAGAGAAAAAAAAGCTTGCATCCTTCTCTGAAAGACCTGAACTCCTTTTTATCTGCTGAGAAAGGGTCTGGCAATTTGACCGGAGATTCGGGGGACCCTAATGACACATCTCTACCCCCAGAACTAGAAGCCCCTGCATCGACAGCCCCCTGCACAGTAACCACCAACTGTTGCTGGGTATGGGCCATCGTGCGCTGTTCCACATTGAGTTTATGGAACATTGGGTCAGGTGCTTGACCTGATCAGCCAAAGCTTGTATGGGATCCATGAGGATCACACACTTTTTTTTTTTCCCTTCAGAGAAAAAAAAAAGAACTGAAACGGTCAGCTATAATGTCAGGAACACCGCACTACACTCGCTCACTGAGCCAGCGCATGTGTCCTGAGTACAAAAACAGTGCTCAAAGATACCTGTGGAGCAGGGCAGCAGTGGTCACAATGCATGCTTCAAACTATCAGGACCTGAAGCATGTGACTGCTGGGGGCATGGCCTAAGCTCCACAGAGCTAGGAGCTGCAGGGAAACTCCTAGAAAGGTAACTACGGGACAAGTTACCAAGGGGCATAGACAGGGGCGGAAAGCAGATCAAGCTGGGGTCAATGCACGAGATAGCAGGACAGTATCAAAGGGTTAGACAGAGCGGATAGTCAGGACGTAGCAATAGATCAGAAAACCAGAACGGGCAATAGACGGTACAATAGGGGCAAACGGTAGCGGAGTAACAATAGCTAAGCCAGGAGGTCAGAACCAGAGAAGACAATAGTACCTAAAATGTGAGATGGAGTTCAGAGTGAGGAGACAGGCCAGGTCATACACGGGAATCAAACAAGCAATGCAGTACACGCACACCAGGGGGGTCGGTCAGACACACAGCCAAAATAACAGTATAGCTGACAGAGAATGCTAGTCTGGAGTGAGTATAAATACCCATCCCAGATCCAAAGAGAGGACGGCAAAAGTTAACCCTGTGAGAACAGGATATTAACCATGTTCTAACCATGACAGTCAGGAGGGGTTTACAGGGTGGATGTAGCAGAGCTGTGTGTGTGTATGAGGTGTACGTAGCGGAGCCGTGTGTGTACGAGGTGTATGGAGCGGAGCCGTGTGTGTACGAGGTGTACAGAGTGGTGCCGCATGTGTACGAGGTGTGTGAAGCAGAGCTGTGTATACAAGTTATTCGAAGCGGAGCCATGTGTGTACGAGATGTACAGAGCGGAGCCGTGTGTGAACGAAGTGTACGGTGCGGAGCTGCGTGTGTACGAGGTATACAGAGCAGAGCGTGTACGAGGTGGACGGAGCAGAGCCGTGTGTGTACAAAGTGTGCAGAGCGGAGCTGTGTGTACGAAGTGTAAGGAGCGGAGCCGTGTGTGTACGAGGTGTACGGAGCAGAGCCGTGTGTGTACGAGGTGTACGGAGCGGAGCCGTGTGTGTACGAGATGTATGGAGTGGAGCAGAGCCGGGTGTGTACGTGGTGAGTGGAGCAGAGCCACGTGTGTACGAGGTGTATGGAGCAGAGCTGGAGGTGTGTACGAGGTGTATGGAGCGGAGATGTGCACAAGGTCTACGGAGCGGAACCGTGTGTGTACAGAGGGTGCAGAGGGTGCAATGACATCACTACAGCGAATCGTCTGTGCCAAGCAGTGCAGAAGATCAGAATACACTGAGGAGACCAGAGCAGTGGGGACAGGGAGATGTATTATATGGGGCCCATTGTACTGTATGAAGTAATATATGGGGCCCATTATACTGTATAAAGTAATATATGGGGGCCCATTATACTGTTTGAAGTAATAGACTGTATGAAGGCCCATTATACTGTATGGACCATTATATGGGGCCCATAAAACTGTATGCAGTAATGTATGGGGCCCATAATAGTGTATGTAGCATTATATGGGCTCATTGTACCATATGGAGGAATATGTGGGGTCCATTGTACTGTATGGAGCATTATGTGTTGCCCATAATACTGTATGGAGGACTAAGTGTTGCCCATAATACTGTATGGAGGACTATGTGATGCCCATAATACTGTATGTAGGACTATGTTGTGCCCATAATACTGTATGAAGGACTATGTTGTGCCCATAATACTGTATGGAGGACTATGTTGTGCCCATAATACTGTATGTAGGACTGTGTTGTGCCCATAATACTATGAAGGACTATGTTGTGCCCATAATACTGTATGGAGGACTAAGTGATGCCTATAGTACTGTATGTAGGACTATGTTGTGCCTATAATACTATGAAGGACTATGTTGTGCCCATAATACTGTATGGAGGACTATGTGGTGACAATAATACTGTATGGAGGTCTATGAGGGCCTATAATACTATATGGAGGACTATATGTGGCCCATAATACTGTATGGAGGACTATATGGTGCCTATAATACTGTATAGAGGACTATATGGTGCCCATAATACTGTAAAGAGGACTATGTGGTACCAATAACAGTGTATGGAGGACTATGTGGTGCACATAATACTGTATGGAGGACTATGTGGTGCCCATAATACTGTAAGGAGGATTATGTGGTGCCCATAATACTGTATGGAGGGTTATCCAAATTCGGATGTTCTCCCCTATCTTTTGGATAGGGGATGACTTTCTGTTTGTTGTGGATCTGACCTTTGGGACCCCCATGATCCTAGGAAACGTAACTTTGAAGAGCACCATGTAAATGGAGCTGTGGTCCAATCATATGCACTGTGACGCCATTAACATGTGGCTCTTTAAATAACTCCTTTAAAAGAGTGATGAGGGGATGACAAAGTATAGCAATAATTCACTGATCGGGGTTGTTGAGTGTTATAGTTTGCTGGTGGGGTTTGTGTGGCAGGGCTGCTTTTTTGTCCCAGTCCGGCCCTGGTAATAATCACCATCTGGTGCTTGGGGATGGGGATAGCATGGGTGTTACGTGTTACAGAACCACTCAGCACCCAGAATATGTTGTGCAGTTATATGTATGTATAATAGGTTCCATGTGAGATGCATGTCCCTAATGCATCAGTTCACAGGCTGCGCCCCTGGGCAGAGGGGACACAATATTCTCCTTTTGTTCACCCTCCCCCCACCTTTGTAATTCCCACAGTAAACATTGGCCGGCCCTCTGTATCTGTGTGATATATTCTGTGTCCTGTGAGTAAAGTGTTGTCAGACTGGAAATACATGGAGAAGCAGTGATCTTTTATATGCGCCCATGTAACCAAGGAATTCCAGCCAGCGTCATTCATTCAGACTCCAGCCAACGCAGAGTGGACCTCCGAAAACACGGGGTGGTACTGAAAGAGGTACCCCAGCTTGGTAGACCCCGTTACACTAGTGGCAGCGGCGGGATATGATACCCCTTCTACAGGAGGAAAGGAATGAATGGAAAACAACTACCAGACATTAAAGAGGACTACATTAAAAGATCTGTTGGAAGCCCGAGGGTTGATCGCCAGCAACAAAACAAAAGCGGATTTGATAGCAGCCATCATGGAACACGACAGTGCAGCGCCACCCAATGTGAACGTGGAGGAGACCGAATTCCACAGGGAGGTAAAGAACAGATTGGCGTTCTATGGCCCAAACCCTGCGGTAGAGATCATACGAGAGGTGATGGCTGATGTGCGTTCTGATCTGAAGGAAAAGATGGCCGAGCAGACCAGGATAGAGCTAGTCAAGATGGAGATGGCAGAGCGGACCAAAGTGGAGCTGGCCAAGATGGAGATGGCAGAGCAGAGAGAGGAGAGTCAGCGAGCAGGGGGATCTCTGGCCTTTGACCAGGTACCTTCAACAGTAAGCCACAAAAAGATCCAGTATAATGTCTTCCGACAGTTGGGGGAGGCAGAGGAAGACACTGATGGCTTTCTGCAGGACTTTGAGCGGCAGTGTGCCCTTCATCAAGTAAAGCCGGAGGAACGGGTTCAGATTCTGGCCAGCAAGCTGACAGGCCGGGCAGCGGACGCCTATCATACGGTACCTGATGAGGACTGTATGGACTATGAGCGGATCAAAGAAGTGATCTTGGCCCGGTATGCGCTGACACCAGAGGCATACCGCTAAAAGTTCCGCGGACTTATAAAACGAGTAACCGATACCCACGCTGAATGGGCCTGTAAATTACAGCGGTCATTGCTACAGTGGGTACAAGGGAGCCATGCAACCACTAAGGAGGACGTCCTCCAGCTCTTCTTGTTAGAACGATTCTTTAATGGACTAACCCCCGAGACACAGGAATGGCTTTGGGACAGGCGGCCAACGACTCTTGAGGAAGCCGCTCGTCTGGCCGATGAACATCATGATGCCAGGAGGCCGCAGCTGTCCGGATCAAAGATGGTCACTAGGGGCCCGCCCATGGACCTGGAGGGCCCCAAACCACTGAAGATTGTAGGGGGACCAGCTAGAAATCCGGCCTACCACAGTCCCCCTGGGGTGCGATGCCACACCTGACGTCAGCTGGGCCACCTGCAAAGACAATGTCCCAACCGGACTCAGCATACCCAGTGGCCAAAGGCGGGAACAGCTACCTTCAGCTGGGCTGCTGTACACTGCTACCAAGGCGAAACTGACCCGGCATTGGGGGCTACGACTAACCAAGGGGTGGAAGAGATGGAGGAAGTGCTGCATGAAGTAGACCCCGTGCAGGCAGCCCGGGCAGATAATCGACAACAGCATCGACAGGTCGTGTGGGTTAATGGGAAACGTATGCAGGGACTAAGAGATTCCGGAGCAACTTTGGCCCTTGTGAAGCCTCATCTCGCCCGGGACCAAGAGAAGACGGACCAGACAGTGGCAGTCCGTGTAGCAGGGGGAGCCATACATCGACTGCCCACTGCCAGGATTCACCTGAACTGGGGAGTCGGGGATAGCCTTGTTGAGGTCGGCTTGATGGAGGATTTGCCTGCAGACGTCTTGCTGGGAAATGACTTGGGGCCCATGTTGTCTGCATTCTCGGTGGCCCCTCTGGCTGAGACATATCCTGTGACCACCCGAGACAAGCTCGAGCTGCGGAGGCGAAATCACACTCAGAGGAGGCCCAGGTAAGACATCCCAGCCCTACACGTATTCCCATAGCCAGACACATTTCTTGGGCCACCCCAGATGAATTTAAGAGGGAGTTACTTGAGGATCCTTCATTAGAAGGATATCGTGGTAAGGCACAGGAGGGGAGAGGGGTACTGGAAGGGGAACAGTTTGTATGGAAGTAGGGACTCCTCTACCGGATCACAGAGCAGCACCACACAGGGACGAGCCCCACTATAAAACGACAGCTGGTAGTTCCCAAGAAGTATAGGCAGGAGCTACTGCGAATCTCTCATGACATACCCTTAGCCGGGCACTTCGGCGTCAGTCGCACCAGGCATCGTCTGACACAAAACTTCTTTTGGCCGGGGGTAACCTATGATGTTCGTCAGTACTGCCAGACCTGTGACAGTTGTCAGCGCATTGGCAAGAGGGGGGATCGATGCAAGGCCAAATTACGACCCCTCCCCATTGTGGAGGAACCATTTAGCCGAGTAGCGGTCGATCTGATAGGACCGTTAGCCAAACCCAGTCTGTCAGGGAAAACGTATATAGTGACAGTGGTAGATTATGCCACACGGTATCCAGAGGTGGTTGCGTTACCTAACATACTGGCAGAGACGGTGGCGGCCACCCTGCTCCAGGTGTTCTCATGGGTTGGATTTCCCCGGGAGATTATCTCAGACCAGGGTACCCAGTTTACAGCAGAGGTGACCAACCAACTGTGGAAGCTGTGCGGCGTAATGTCCATTAGAAGCGCCCCGTACCACCCGCAAATCAATGAGTTGTGTGAACGCTTTAATGGGACATTAAAACAGCTCATTGGGACTTTTACTAGGACATACAGGGACTGGGAGAAATTCTTGCCACACCTCCTGTTTGCCTATCAGGAGGTGCCCCAAGAATCCACGGGGTTCTCCCCGTTCGAGCTGGTATACGGGAGACGGGTAAGGGGACCCCTAGACTTAGTGCTGGAACACTGGGAAGGGGAGGGCCTCATAGAAGGGGTACCTATTGTACCCTATGTGCTGGAATTCCGGGACCGCCTACAGGAGCTGACTCAGGCTGTACGTGAGAACATGCAGGTGACCCAGCGGCGCCAGCGCATATGGTACGATCGGAGGGCCAGAGAGCGCACTTTGGAAATAGGACAGAAGGTCCTGGTGTTAGAGCCCACTAAGTAGAATAAGTTTCAAGCTGCATGGCAGGGGCCCTACCAGGTAGTGGGGAAAATAGCCGACACAGTCTATAATGTCGCCGATTGTGACGACCCCAGGGTTATCCGCATGTTCCACATGAATATGCTGAAGCCCTACCGGAAGCGCCCTGAAGAGGTAGTGGCCATCTGTGCACCTGAAGCAGAGGATTTAGGACTTCCCTTGCCGGATGTCTTAGGGGAAAGGACTCAGTCTAAAACATGGGACCAGGTACACTTGGGTGAAGACCTAGGCCCCCGGGAGAGACAGCAGGCGGAGGAGTTGTTGAGGCAGCGACAGAAGATGTTTTCAGGGAGACCAGGGTACACTCGCCTGGCAAAACACAAGGTTGAGACCCAGGATCAGACCCCCCTGCGACAAAACCCCTTCCGCGTCACTGAGTCTGTACGAGAGGGGATGCGACAAGAGATACAAGAGATGCTGTGTTTAGGGGTCATTGAAGAGTCAGATAGTCCCTGGGCATCCCCCGTAGTGTTAGTGCCCTAGAAGGATGAGACTACACGGTTTTGTGTAGACTATCGTAGGCTCAATGAGAAAACAGTGACGGATGCATACCCCATGCCGCGTGTGGATGAGTTGTTAGACCGGCTGGCGGGGGCAAAGTATTTGACCACCATCGATCTATGCAAAGGCTACTGGCAGATTCCCCTTAGTCCTGACGCTATTCCCAAGTCGGCATTTGTCACCCCGTTCGGCTTATTCCAGTTTCGAGTTATGCCATTCGGGATGAAGAATGCCCCGGCGACCTTCCAAAGGCTGGCTGACCGGCTTCTGGATGGTCTCCAGGACTATGCTTGTGCCTACCTGGACGACATCGCCATCTACAGTGCGACATGGGAAGAGCATCTAAATCACCTAGAGACAGTATTGGACAGGATCCACCAGGCCGGAATCACCCTGAACCCAAACAAGTGTCATGTGGGCAAAGCAGAGGTTCAGTATTTAGGGCATTGGGTGGGAAGTGGGAAACAGCGACCAGAACCAGCTAAGACTGAGGCCATAGCCAAGTGGCCCATCCCACGCACTAAAACCCAGGTCATGGCGTTTCTAGGGACAGCGGGGTATTACAGGAAATTCGTTCCCAATTACAGCAGAGTAGCCAAGCCCCTCACTGATCTGACCCATAAGAACCAACCCCGCCAGGTAACCTGGACCTCAGAGTGTGAGGAGCCTTCCGCCAACTAAAGGACGCCCTCACCAATACCCCTATATTGGCCGCACCCGATCCAACTAAACGTTTCCTTGTTCACACAGACGCTTCTATGTTTGGATTGGGGGCAGTACTGAGCCAAGTCGGGCCGGACGGCCAAAAACACCCGGTAGCTTACCTGAGTCGGAAACTACTGCCCCGTGATGTAAGCTATGCGGCCATCGAGAAGGAGTGCCTGGCGGTAGTATGGGCACTCAAGAAGTTGCAACCATATTTGTATGGACGACAGTTTTCCCTCCTAACGGACCATAATCCCCTAGTCTGGCTTAATCGGGTCTCCGGAGACAACGCCAGATTGCTGCGGTGGAGTTTAGCCCTACAACCTCTGGACTTCACCATCCACCACAGACCTGGCAAACAAAATGGTAATGCCGATGGACTAAGTCGACAAACGGAACTTGTACCAACCCCATAAACTTCGGTCATCCCCAAACCGATCCGTTGAGGATCAGACTGTGCATGCTGATCGCGTCGCTGAAAAGGGGAGCCGTGTTACGTGTTACAGAACCACTCAGCACCCAGAATATGTTGTGCAGTTATATGTATGTATAATAGGTTCCATGTGAGATGCATGTCCCTAATGCATCAGTTCACAGGCTGCGCCCCTGGGCAGAGAGGACACGATAGTCTCCCTTTGTCCGCCCTCCCTCCACCTTTGTAATTCCCACAGTAAACATCGGCAGGCTCCGGCCACCTGCGGCTTTTGTAATGTATGTCTGGCCTGCTGCTTTTCTATTGGCCGGCCCTCTGTATCTGTGTGATATATTCTGTGTCCTGTGAGTAAAGTGTTGTCAGACTGGAAATACATGGAGAAGCAGTGATCTTTTATATGCGCCCATGTAACCAAGGAATTCCAGCCAGCGTCATTCATTCAGACTCCAGACAACGCAGAGCGGACCTCCGAAAACACGGGGTGGTACTGAAAGAGGTACCCCAGCTTGGTAGACCCCGTTACAATGGGCTTGTGCGATTTCAAATGCCAGGGCTGACTTTCAGCCCCAGTCCGTACCTGATCACTGGCGTTATCAGGCGGTCATGGACCCCACGTTTGCCATGTGCTTGTGTCAACTAGAAAGGTTTGGTTTCTTTCAATGGAAGAGAATTGAGAGAAGCCGAAAGAGTCGTCACTTGACCACCTGCTGACATCAGCGATGCTGAGGCCATTATTACTGTACATGAGGGGACTCAGGGGACATTATTAAATGTCAAGTGGGCACTTAAGAAGCATTATTTATAGGGGCACCAGTGCGCAGCTACTGGGTGGTAGAGGCTGCTGAGCCGCCTGTCAGTCGGGGTAAGAGGTGCAGTTACAGCTGCCGCTCTCTATACACAGAGCAATGACTGAAGCCGTGCCAGTGCTGCCCCCGCGGCAGCAGTGAGGAATAAAGTTAATTTTCTCCTAGCAGTGTTACTCTGTGTCGGAACACTATTATCTATTAAACTGTGTTTTGGGGGACCAGTGGGGACATCATTCTATGTATATGGGAACTCTAGTGGACATCATACTGTATGTACGGGAGCTGTGGGCCCATCATACTGTGTGAGCTGTGAGCATACCACACTGTGCATAGGAGAGCTGTGGGGGCATTATACTGTGTATAAGGGAGCGGTTAGTCCATTATACTGTGTACAGGGGAATTGTGGGGGACATCATACTGTATATATGGGAGCTATGAGCCCACCATACTGTGTTTAGGGGAGTTATGAAGGCATTATACTGTGCATAGGGGAGCTGTTGGCCCATTATACTGTATATCGGGAAGCTCTGGGGGGCATTATATCTTCTATAGTGGAGCTCTGTCAGCATAAGACTGTGTAGAGAGGAGCTGTGGGCTCATCATACTGTGTATAGGGGAGCTGTAGGCTCATCATACTGTGCATAGGGGAGCTTTGAGCTCATCATACTGTGTATAGGGGAGCTGTGGGCTCATCATACTGTGTATAGAGGAGCAGTGTGCTCATCATACTGTGTATAGAGGAGCAGTGGGGACATCATACTTTGTATAGGGGAGCTGTGGGATCATCATAGTGTGTATAGGGGAGCTGTGGGGGCATTATTCTGTTTATAGGAAAGCTGGGTGCCCACCATACTGTGTATAGTCGAGCTGTACATGGGGCTACTTAGGGGACATTATTAAATGTTAAGCGGGCACTTAAACATTATTGTATAGGGGCACTCAGAGTACTGTGATCATCAAAATTGCATATGTGGTATTATTACTTTCTAGGGACAAAATGTGGAGGGCACTAGCACAGGGCATTAATGTTTTCTAGGGATGAATTTTATTATCTAGAGAGCACAAAGGAGTCATTATTACTATGTAAGAGGCCCAGTGACGGCATTACTATGTGGGGTGGTACCAATATTGTACCACACAGCAGGTACTGTAGGACACATACGGCAGCAGCGGCTCAGTATTAGGGTATCAGCAGAATGAGGAGTTTGTGCAGGTTGGGAATAGATATGGACAGTGCAGGAAATGTGAGTCAAATATGTCTTTGCTGTAATTTCTGCAGATGAGTCCTGGCTGGAGAAGTCGTCATGTCGGTCTGGGCCAGATGGAAAAGGCTAGAAAAGTGAACGATTCCATCAGAAAGAACGTCAGCTGTAAGTCACTATTTATAACTGTACTGTGATCTCTTATATGGTCTGCAGGACTGCTATCTACCACTATATGGTCTCCATATAGTAATATCAGTGTTCGTTTCGGTATATAGATTTTCAATCACAGCGCGGTCATCTGCTGATGTTGCCCTATATTCACAATTAGGGTGCACCACCGTAGCTGTAGTAAAGATTACCTGGTTAGGGGCCCACTCAGATTTTTCGCCCCCCCAAGCTGAAACCCTAGCTACGCCTCTGGGTTGAATATTTTTGTTAGGTGAGAGGTGACAGCAGGGAAAAGGGACTGGAGGAGATGTGAGGGAATAGGGTCACTGGTGCAAGTAGTAGGGCGAGAAGATGTAAGGAGATTTCAGAAGATTCAAGCGTGAAGAAACCAGGAATCCATTATTCTACAGTGCTGTCATGCTCCGGAATTGAAACTTCCCTGGAGTGCACAGAAGTGCAAGGTTTTCAGTGATCAGAGACATGGACAAGGTAAGAAAGGCTGAAACCTGACCACAACTGAACAAGATACAGAAACATTGTGCTGTTAGCTAATCTTTTGCAAAGATTTTCAGCCATTATAGGACATTATCTGATGTATATAGTTTAATTCTGTCTATTGTATATGTGTACTTTGCTGCCTTCTACTGGCCATTGTTATATTATGTTGTCCATGTAATATTACTGTGCTTTACCCATAATACCTTTCTTTCTGCAACTCCTATCTTTGCCTCACTTCCTTCTTGTGGTCAGTGCCATCTTGGACAACACATGCTTCAGAACTGGAGGAAGGATTCTCTTGTTACCTCTAACTTCGTGCTTCCAATATCAGCTCTAATTTCTACTTCATCTTCATCCCTTCATCTTCCCTGATATCTCACCTCATCTCATCGAGGTACTGTGAATAAAACCTGTTGAATTCATCACTGCATCATCCTTCCGGACTAATCACGTGCAGCTCATCAGGATTTGAGGCACAAGTTAGTGAGTTAACGCTATCTGCTATTGCTTATACAGAGAACCGTGTTCACATCCCTCAGACACATCTCACCCACGTACACTGGTAGAAGAATAGTAAGAGACCAAAGTATGCAGTGTCTGTATGCATATGCATTGTCTGCTAGCCAGAATATGACTGTCCGCCATCTTAGCTAAAGCATGTCCACAAAAAGTACTGTGGATCCCTCTGTGAAAGAAGCACATCATGTTCCTGACACCACAGCTGCTCCAGGAGCAGAGCCCACACTTACTGCAGAGCAGAATTTACGACCCAAATGTGTAACCAAGCCAACACAAAAGGTCAGAGAGAACATTGCCACAAGTAGAGATGAGTTTCATGACAACCTATATCATTTATGGGGCAGAGTTGAGCATAATTTAGCAGCTCTTCCATGCTCTAACAATGATGCAGCAGATTTAACCACCACATCATTAATCACTTATCCACCGCCTATGATTGCTACCAGAGACTGTCTGCAAATGAGTAACTGTGATGTGGAAGATGCCCTAACAGAGCTAGCTGAAAGGGAAACTCTTCTCCAAGAAAAGACCTCATTAGTGCCAGATGCCAAAGATAAGGCAGAACTCCGCATCGCACACCCCCAAGAGGTTAGGTCACAACGTTGACAAAAATCACATCTCAATCTTCCAGATCATCTCACTCCAGGAAGTCAACATTGTCTGACAAGCTACTGAAAGTCAGTGCATCTGCAGAGGAAGCTAGAGTAAGAAGTTCTTTTGCAAGGAAGGAGGCTGACATCGAAACCCAAAGAATTGAGATGGAGGCCCAACTTAAAAGGCAGGAAGCCGAGGTGGAGGCCTAACTAAAAAGGGAGGAAGCAGAGATGGAGGTACAAATGAAAATACTCCAAGCAGAAAGGGAAGAGGCAACAGCCCTTGCTAAACTGAAAGGCCTTGAACAAGCACTAGGTCAAAATGCTGATATGAACTGTCTTGTTTCAGAAGAGATGGAGGAGCCAGCTGATCGCACTACTGACTACGTGCTAAGACATTTAACATCGGTACCTGTGTACGGGATTGGAATGGAACACCCCTTTAATGCCTTCCCTCCCCTTAAGAGTTCTTATGTACACTTGTTATTAATGTAAATATTCTTGTCATGATCCCAATGCAGGTTTTTGAGCTGCACGTCAGGGGTTAAGGTCTGGACCTCAGTGCAGGTTTTGACATGCACACCTGGGGTTAATGATTGTGGCCTCTCTTTGGTTCTGGGAGAGCTTCTTAAACCCCTGGGAAGCTCCAATCCCTGTCAGTTATACTTTTGCCTTTGGCCGAGTGTGGTGACCTCTGTGTGCCTTTTCATTGTTATAGCTTGTTTATATGGTTCTGACCCGGTTCTGTTTCCCATTGTGAGTTTGCCTGTTGATTCTGTATTGCGCTTCCCGCTTTGTGTATGACTCATTGCCTGTGATCTGACTACTCTCTGCTCGCCCCTCTTGTACCTTGCAGCTATCTCTGTGTATGACTCATTGGCTACGTCCTGACTATCCTCCCTGTCTATGCCCCTTGGTAACTTTGTCTTGCAGTTACCCTGCTAGGAGTTCTCTTGCAGCTCCTAGCTCTCTGAGGTTTGGGCCACGCCCCTAGCAGTCACGTGCTTCAGGTCCTGCTGTTCTGAAGTACGCATCTACTCGGCTGCTGCCCGCTCCACAGGTATCTTTGAGCACAGTTCGCTTTACTCAGGACACATGCACTGGCTCAGTGAGCAAGTTCAGTGCGGTGTTCCTGACAATTATATTGTGTTTCGGTACTGCTACACGGCTATGTATTACCGACGGTCTTTTTGGTACTGCCACGATTATGTGTTACCAAACTGTAAGATATTATGCTTTGATGTGACCTTATCTTATGTTGTATTGTATGTCATATATTAATGTGTAGATTAGGGTAAGTCAGTGTATCCTTCGGGTTCAATAGCAGAGGGCACTTGTACTATATAGTATTCATAGACCGGGTAAGTGTAGTGTTGGAATGGGCCACTAGATGGGGGCATACTAGTGGGTCTTTAATAGGTACAGTTGATAGATAGTTCATTAGGGATTAACTGTAGGAGGAGCTGCTGTGGGTTAAGCTAGCGTAGGTAGTAGGAATTAGTCAGAAGGGAGAGCACGCCGAACAGGTCCACAAGGGCTCTAAGCCCAGGACGCCACAGTAGTTATGCAACATTGATTAGAAGCAGGAAAGCATGGGCACAGTCAGACGGGTTCTGGATAAGACCGGAGCACCTGGGGAAGTTACAGTTCACGTCAGCAGCAGGAACGAAGAAGGAAACGTGGTCCAAAAGTCGTGCAGGGCGCAGAATGTTTATGATGTGGCAGATCCTCAATAGGGATGAAGTTGGCAAGTCTGGAGCAAAACGGATGAGCGGGATCCCCTATGCACTAAGGTACTACAGTAGTGAAGCTGCGGTACCGCCAAAGGCGCTACTACCCCATAATGTACGTGAGGGCAAAGAAAGTCAGAAAGGGAAAGAGCAGGAGGAATGCTGTGTGGACTGTGATGTAACTGATGTGTCTGGGACTGTTGAAGAAGAAAGTAAAAGTGTTATCTTTGCATCAGAACCGGTATCTGTGTCCGTTATTTCATCTACATGCACTGGAAATAAGTGTGCAGGAGCTAGGTCGCACCACAGTGGAATCCCTGACCGTGGACCAGCAACAATCAGAACAGGTACACCGATAGATGCTGAAGCTATTCCTGTGGGAGGAGGACGGGACACCAGAGCCCCGGTGTCCTCGGCTGTGACTACCATCCTGTCCTCCACTTACACATGCGCCAACTCCGTTCTCTCACACGGACGTACCCGCAAGCCATGAGATGTCGCCACCTACTGTTGACAAGGTAACTTCCAGCACTAACCCACAATTTAGGCCACAGCCAGCAGACCCTATAGAGACAAAACAACAGCTTATCCCTCATGCTGCATCATTTCGCCCTGATTCGTTGCAGTCATATAAGCCAACGAATTTATATTCCCCAGGGATACCACAAGTTAATCCTGCAACTATGACCGGGAGATTGGACATGTCTGACTTCGCCAGATCCATGATTTGCAGAGAGTTAATCAATATCAGTCTCTCAAAGTTTGATGAACATGCTGAAAATTATAGAGCCTGGAAGTCGACCTTTCAAGCAGGAATTCCGGACCTTAAACTCACCAGCAAGGAACAACTGGATTTGCTTAATTGGTTAGGCCCTGAATCAATGGAGCACATCAAGACAATAAGGGCAGTTTACGTGGACCATTCAGATGCAGGTATTATCACAGCATGGGAGAGACTGGAGCAAACCTATGGCAGCTCAGAAGCCATAGAGTGTGCCTTATTTAAGAGACTGCAAACCTTCCCAAAGATACGTAACAAGGACAACCGAAAACTTCAAGACCTGAGCGACCTGCTAAAGGAATTAGAATTGGCAAAATTAGACTCACGTCTTTCAGGACTGAGTTACCTTGACACTGCTCATGACGTGAATCCAGTAGTGTCCAATTGCCATACGGCATGCAGGATAAATGGGCAGACTACGGCTCACGGTGTAAAAGACAACATAATGTGTCTTTTCCTCCCTTTTCAATTTTTTGCAGATTTGTCAGTGATCAAGCTCTGAATAAGAAAAATCCCAGCTTCGATTTCACTGAATCTACTCCATCAGCTTCATCATTATCATCTACAAGATAGGATAACATTACCACCAAACGTAGAGAGAGTTAAGGGGCACAGTATCCATGAAAAAGACTGATGTTCCACTTACAGCACTCACCTTCACTAAAACAAATGCTGTTACTCCTAAGAATATGGACAGTAACCGTATGTGCCCTATCCACAAAAGACCTCACCCACTTAAGGAATGTTGTGGACTCAAGGCAAAGACTGCAGGAGCGCAGAGATGCTCTCAAGGAGCTTGGGGATATGTTATAAGTGTTGCACCTCCTCAGACCACCTTGCTAAGGACTGTAATGCACTGTCATTAAGTGCATTGAATGCAGTAGTGACAAACACGTTACATCTATGCGTCCCACACTTGCTCCACAAAATGCACAACCTTCTGCAGCATCTAATCTTTCTCAAAAGCATGGCAGGGAGCCACAAGTTCCTGATGCTACTGCAACTGCTGTTTCCTCATCATGTATTGAAGTTTGTGGAGAAGGAACTGGTCCTAAATGCCGTAACAAGGTATGCCTGGTTGATGTCTATCCAGAAGGAAAACCCGACAAGGCCTCCAGAATGTATGCTATAATAGAGGAGCAGAGCAACAGGTCTCTAGCAAAGCCAAAACTCTTTGAGATCTTCAATATAAAGGGACAAATCACTCCATACACACTCAACACCTGCTCTGGTCGTATTGAGATTTCTGGCAGAAGAGCTTCTGGGTACATTGTCTCTTCAATCAAAGGGACCATGCACATACCCTTGCCAACTTTAATTGAATTTGACCAGCTACCTACTAAGAGGAAAGAAATTCCCACTCCAGAAGCTGTGCTTCATCATCCCCACTTGAGGCACCTAACTAGCCAGATTCCTCCATGAATGCCGATATTCTAATCCAACTCGGGAGAGACATTCTGAAGGTCCACAAGGTGCGCCAACAATAAAACGGCCCAGATCATGCTCCATACGCCTAAAGCTCAATCTAGGCTGGGTAATCGTGGGTGATGTATGTCTGGATAAGAGTCACAAGGCATCTGAAGTCAACTTCTTTTATAATGTATGTACTTCCAAATGGTCGCGCCACTCACTTCAAACCATGTTCTCATCACTACAAAGTGAAAGAAAGGTTCTCAGACTTCATCCATGAGCCTGACATCATTCCTACTCCCTATGGTGATGTCTTAGGAAGAACCGTGTTTCACACAACACAATTGGACAATAAAAAAAATCACCTTATCCATAGAAAACAAGAAATTTATTAAAATAATGGACAGTGGATTCTTCAAGAATGAATCTGACTGCTGGGTTGCTCCCTTACAACGAAGAACAGGCCTTATCCAGGTTCACCTCATTGCAGAGAACATTAAGAAAGAAGCCTGAAATGAAGGACCATTTTGTAGCTTTTATGTACAAGATATTTTGCAATGAGCATGCAGAGCTAGCTCCACCCTTGCAAGAGAATGAAGAATGCTGGTATCTACCTTCTTTTGGAGTATATCATCCGAGAAAACCGAAGCAAATTAGAGTGATGTTCGATTCAAGAGCCAAGCATCATGGTGTATCTCTGAACGACATTCTCCTCACTGGCCCCAACCTGACTAATAATCTGGTGGGAGTACTGATGAGATTCAGAAAAGAGTCAGTCGCTATTACTGCTGACGTTGAACAAATGTTCCATTGTTTAATTGTGCAACGAGACCACAGAATTTATCTCCATTTTCTATGGCACCGAAATGACACCGACAAGGAAATGGTTGAATACCGCATGAAGGTGCACGTGTTCGGAAACAGTCCTTCTCCTGCAGTTGCTACATACGGCCTATGTAGGACTGCCTCTGATGGCGAATCGCGTTCGGGAAGGATGCCCAACAGTTCGTTGAAAAGGGCTTCTACGTGGACGACGGTCTCAGATCCCTGCCCACACCAGAAGAAGCCATAGATCTGCTCAAACGGATACAAAGTATTCTTTCTAAAGCTCATTTAAGATTGCATAAAATTGCTTCCAATAGTGCTGCTGTGATGAAGGCCTTCCATCCTAATGATCATGCTGCAGAATTCAGGGACTTGAATCTAGGCTTAGACAATCCACCAGTACAGAGCAGTCTGGGCTTGAGATGGAACTTATTAAAGGACTCGTTCAGCTTTCAGGTTAGTGGTGGAGAAAAACCATTTACTAAGGCTGGTTTCACGCTTGCGTTTTTTAGCGCTGCGCCACGTGCGCATGCGCATTGCTCCCCTATCTTTAACATGGCGGGCACGTGGTATAGCGCTTGTACGAGTTTATGAGCATTTTCGTGCCCTGCATTTTTTACAGGTGTGCGGCCAGGCGCGCCAGACGCAACATTTTTCTGTGCGCCCAGCTGCTGCCAAAAAACGCATGCGCACGTTAGTGCACGGAATGTGCAAAAAACCAACATTACAGTCTATGGGATCGCACGCGTGTGCTAGGACATGCGCACCCATGCGTTTAAAAACGCATGCGTTTTTAGAGTTAACATGGCAACAAACTGGTTAAATCGCATGCGCAAAAAAAGCAAACGCATGCAAACCGCTTAATGCATTTTTTGCATGCGTTTGGATAGTGCACGATGCGCAGCGCAATAAAACGCAAGTGTGAAAGTAGCCTAAGTGTGGGGTTTTGTCAGTGGTGAATAGTCTATACGATTTTCTTGAGTTTGTTGCACCCTTGACTATACAAGGCAAGCTTCTCTTAAGACAACTCTCAGAGTCTATTAAGGACTGTGATGTACCCCTCCCTGTTGACAAACAACTAAAGTGGAAGTCATGGAGGGAATCTCTTTGTGCCTTCGATAAGATCCACATACCTCTTTGTTACACTCCAGCATCCCTTGCTACGAGCCAAAGGATAGAGATCCATGTACACACGTGGTCAAAATTGTTGGTACCCCTCGTTTAATGACAGAACAACCCACAATGGTCACAGAAATAGCTTGAAACTGACAAAAGTAATCATAAATCAAAAATCTATGAAAATGAACAAATGAAAGTCAGACAGTGCTTTTCAACCATGCTTCCACAGAATTAAAAAAAATAAAGCTCATGAAATAGGCCTGGACAGAAATGATGGTACCCCTGAAAATAATGTGACAAAAGACACATGTTAAAGCAAGGTGTGTCCACTAATTAGAAGAGAAGGCAGTCCCCAAAGTTTAATTTCCCTGAGCCCCCTCGTATGGGCTGAAATGGATAGTCAAGCTGTCTGCTGTCTAGTTGGTACAGGTTCCCAGGTGACCACCATGCCAGAAACATATTTTAGATGCCATTTTCCTGCGACAACACAGCCTGAGTGGGGTCCAGTGATCAAGCTAACGGCGGCCAATCAGTTGCCCATCCTGGTCGCAGGGGTGGTCTGGATGCAAATTACAGTTTGCGACAAGGATGTGGGCCAGAAAGGAGTCGTGTTGACAGGTGGAGACCCTGGCAACGGCCCTGCAGTGACTTTGGGGATGAATGTTCTGAAAGTACTTGGAACTCTCTTGATCAGCGAGTCACCAGACTCTTTTCTGGACTGATGGAGCCCACGAACCCCCCAGAGGAAGGTGTTTCAACAATTGATACAGGTTGTCCAGGCGCAAGAAATGTTGAGTGAAAAGAAAGTTTTAGGAAAGGTGGTAGTCCCTGCCACTTCTAAACTCGTTCTGTCACCTGGTCAGACTGTGCTCACGCTGCCCGCTTGTACACCCCTCGAAGGGGTGGAAGTCCAGATAGAGCCAACCTCAATGGACCAAATACCATCAGGACCAGGGGCGGACACTGACAGCTTGGGGCCCCTGTGCAAGAGATGTGTCTGGGCCCCCTTCCTTTTATGGCGACAAAGCTATATATGTATGTATATATATATATATATATACACACTGCTCAAAAAAATAATGGGAACACTTAAACAACAGAATATAGCTCCAAGTAAATCAAACTTCTGTGAAATCAAACTGTCCACTTAGGAAGCAACACTGATTTACAATCAATTTCACATGCTGCTGTGCAAATGGAATAGACAACAGATGGAAATTATTGGCAATTATCAAGACACACTCAATAAATTAGTGGTTCTGCAGGTGGGGACCACAGACTACATCTCAGTACCAAAGCTTTCTGGTTGATGTTTTGATTACTTTTGAATATTGTTTGTGCTTTCACACTCGTGGTAGCATGAGGCGGACTCTACAACCCATACAAGTGGCTCAGGTAGTGCAGCTCATTCAGGATGGCACATCAATGCGAGCTGTGGCAAGAAGGTTTGCTGTGTCTGTCAGCATAGTGTACAGAGGCTGGAGGCGCTTCCAGGAGACAGGCCAGTACACCAGGAGACATGGATGGAGCCATAGGAGGGCAACAACCCAGCAACAGGACCACTACCTCAGCCTTTGTGCAAGGATGGAACAGGAGGAGCACTGCCAGAGCCCTGCAAATGACCTCCAGCAGGCCACAAATGTGCATGTGTCTGCACAAACAGTTAGAAACTGACTCCATGAGGATGGTCTAAGTGCCCGAAGTCCACAGATGGGGGTCGTGCTCACAGCCCAACACCGTGCAGGATGCTTGGCATTTGCCACAGAACACTAGGATTTGCAAATTCGCCACTGGTGTCCTGTGCTCTTCACAGATGAAAGCAGGTTCACAGTGAGCACATATGACAGACGTGACAGAGTCTGGAGACACTGTGGAGAGCAATCTGCTGCCTGCAACATCCTTCAGTGGGTCAGTAAAGGTGTGGGGTGGCATTTCTTTGGAGGGCCGCACAGCCCTCCATGTTCTTGCCAGAGCTAGCCTGACTGCCATTAAGTACCGAGATGAGATCCTCAGACCCCTTGTGAGAAGATATGCTGGTGCGGTTGGCCCTGGATTCCTCCTAATGCAGGAGCAGGGCCGGCGTTAGGGGCAGGCAGCTGCCTAATGCCCTCACTGCCCCAGGGGCCACCAGCTAGTGGCGCATCACGCAGCTGTTATGGGGCCCCTGTGAGGCAGGGGGGTCAGCCTGCCGCCAGCGCCGACTCCCCCGCCACCGCATCATAGACACCGGTACAGTTCAAATCAATGATTGAGGAGAGAGCAACAGCTGATGCTCTCTCTCCCATCATTCTCCTCTCTGCCTCTAACACTGCGGGTGCACAATGATGTCATCGCGCACTCACTGTGTGCCAGGCAGAGCAGGCTGAGACAGCAGCTGGGAGCAGCGCGGGCACGAGGAGAGGTGAGGATTGTATTTTTTTAATGTAACAGTGAGTACTGGACTGTGGGGCCATTCTCTGGGGGGAGAGATCGGGCTGTGCTATATACCATGGTGCTGTGCTGTATACCATGTGGGGCTGTGCTGTATACCATGTGGGGCTGTGCTGTATACCACGGTGCTGTGCTGTATACCATGGTGCTGTGCTGTATACCATGTGTGGCTGTGCTGTATACCATGGTGCTGCTGTATATGATGTGGGGCTGTGCTGTATACCATGGTGCTGTGCTGTATACCATGTGGGACTGTGCTGTATACCATGGTGCTGTGCTGTACACAATGTGGGGCTGTGCTGTATACCATGGGGCTGTGCTGCATACCATGTGGGGCTGTGCTGTATACCATGGGGCTGTGCTGTATACCATGTGGTGCTGTGCTGTATATCATGGTGCTGTGCTGTATACCATGTGGGTCTGTGCAGTATACCATGGTGCTGTGCTGTATACCATGTGGGGCTGTGCTGTATACCATGTGGGGCTGTGCAGTATACCATGTGGGGCTGTGCTATATACCATGTGGGGCTGTGCTGTATACCATGGTGCTGTGCTGTATACCATGTCATGCTGTGCTATATACTATGTGATGCTGTGTTATATACCATGGTGCTGTGCACCATGTGGTGCTGTGCTATATACTATGTGGTGCTGTGCAAAATACCATGTGGGGCTGTGCAGTATACCATGTGGGGCTGTGCTGTATACCATGTGGGGCTGTGCTATATACCATGTGGTGCTGTGCTGTATACCATATGGTGCTGTGCTATATATCATGGTGCTTTGCTATATACCATGTGGTGCTGTGCTATATACCATGTCATTCTGTGCTATATACTATGTGGTGCTGTGCACCATGTGGTGCTGTGCTATATACTATGTGGTGCTGTGCAAAATACCATGTGGGGCTGTGCAGTATACCATGTGGGGCTGTGCTGTATACCATGTGGGGCTGTGCTATATACCATGTGGTTCTGTGCTGTAAACCATGTGGAGCTGTGCTATATATCATGGTGCTTTGCTATATACCATGTGGGGCTACGCTGTATACCATGTGGGGCTGTGCAGTATACCATGTGGGGCTGTGCTATATACCATGTGGGGCTGTGCTGTATACCATGGTGCTGTGCTGTATACCATGTTATTCTGTGTTATATACTATGTGGTGCTGTGCTACATACCATGGTGCTGTGCACCATGTGGTGCTGTACTATATACTATGTGGTGCTGTGCAAAATACCATGTGGGGCTGTGCAGTATACCATGTGGGGCTGTGCTGTATACCATGTGGGGCTGTGCTATATACCATGTGGTGCTGTGCTGTATACCATGTGGTGCTGTGCTATATATCATGGTGCTTTGCTATATACCATGTGGTGCTGTGCTATATACCATGTGTGGCAGTGCTATATACCATGTGGGGCTGTGCTATATAACATGTGGGGCTGTGCTATATACAATGATGCTGTGCTGCATACCATATGGGGCTGTGCTATATACCATGCGGGGCTGTGTTATATACTATGTGGGCTGTGTTATATACTATGTGGTTGTGTTATATACCATGGGGGAGTACATTATACATTATATTCTATGGGGTAGGCTGTGTTATATAATATGGGGGGCTACATTATATTATATGGGAAGGTGGGCTGAATTATATTCTATTCAGGGCTACATTATATTCTATGGGGGCTGTATTATATTTATTATATTCTATGGGGGGTGATCGCATCATACTCTATGAGGGGGCTACATTATACTAAATGAGGAGGCTACATTGTATTCTACAGGGGGGCTGCATTATATTCTATGGGGGCTAGATTATATTGTATGTGGGCTTCATTATACTTTATGAGGGAGCTACATTATATTCTATTGGGACTGCATTATACTATATGAGGGCTACATTGTATTCTATGGAGGGGCTACATTATACTATATAAGAGGCTGCATTATATTCTATGGGGGGCTGCATTATACTCTGAGGGGGCTGCCATATATTCTATGGAGGGGTTACATTATATTCTGTGGGGTGGCTGCATTATGCTCTAAGGGGTGGCTGCATTGTACTATAAGAGGGGGGCTGCATTATATTCTATGGGGGGTTACATTATATTGTATGGCGGG
The DNA here is from genome assembly GCF_039654945.1 of Dendrobates tinctorius. Taxonomy (NCBI): domain Eukaryota; kingdom Metazoa; phylum Chordata; class Amphibia; order Anura; family Dendrobatidae; genus Dendrobates; species Dendrobates tinctorius. The sequence continues at coordinate 21,386,946 of NW_027361700.1, forward strand.
GCTGCATGATACTCTGTGAGGTGGCTGCATTATGCTCTATGGGGTGGATGCATTATATTATATGTGGGCTGCATTATACTGTATCAAGGACTATGGGGAATACATTATACTATATGAAAAACTATGGGGTGCATTATAGTATGGGAACTGAATTGTACTACATGGATGACTGGTGGTGTATTATACTATTTGGAGCACTATGAGGAGTGTATTATACTATATGGAGGACTGAGCAGTGTATTTTAATATATGGAGGAGTGTATTATATTATATGGAGGACTCAGTAGTGTATTATACAATATGGAGGACTGAGTGTATTTTAATATATGGAGAGCTATGAGGAGTGTATTATACTATATGGAGGACTATGAGGAGTGTATTATACTATATGGAGGACTATGGGGAATGTATTATACTATATGGAGGACTATGAGGAGTGTATTATACTATATGGAGGACTATGGGCACATTATATTATATGGAGGACTATGGGGTGTAAACTGTAGATGTGCTGCTGATAACATGATACTGTATGGGGACAGATTGATCCATTATTGATCGTTCTGTCCCCATCATTCTCAGACGGTGGAAAGAGGAGGAAAGAGGCCAGGAAACAAGTGTTGAATGACTTCAATATTGTCGATCACACTCATTTAGAGTCCTGAACTCAGCGCATGTAAGTACAATCAAAATGCTTCTCTGTGACGTGCAATATGTTAGCATTTGGGGCCCCATTTTAAACTTTGCCTAGGGCCCCACTTTGCCTAAAACCGGCCCTGTGCAGGAGAATGCCAGAACTCATGTGGCTGGAGTGTGTCAGCAGTTCCTGCAAGATGAAGGTATTGAAGCTATGGACTGGCCCGCCTGTTCGCCAGAACTGAATCCGATTGAGCACATCTGTCTCGCTCCATCCACCAACGTCACATTGCACCAAAGACTGTCCAGGAGTTGACTGAAGCTTTAATCCAGGACTGGGAAGAGAGCCCTCAGGAGAACATCCACTACCTCATCAGTAGCATACCCAGGCATTGTAGGGAGGTCATACAGGCACGTGGAGGCCACACACACTACTGAGCATCATTTCCTTGTCTTCAAGCATTTCTACTGAAATTGGATCAGCCTGTAATTTGATTTTTCACTTTGATTTTCAGTATCCTTCCAAATCCAGACCTCCATGGGATATTAATTTTGATTTACATTGATCATTTCTATGTTTTATTGTTCTAAATGCATGCCACTATGTAATGAATAAAGATTTGCAACTGAAATATTTCATAATGATATCTAGGATGTGGTATTTTAGTGTTCCCTTTATTTTTTTGAGCAGTGTATATATAGCCACACATACATGTATGTATATTACATAGTCTCCTTTATTATGTATTGCTGTCCCTTATTATACAGAGCCCTCTCATGTTAAGTACAGTACCATCCCTTACATATTGGATTATATAGAGCCCTGTTTTTTATTACATACCGTCCTGTCTTGTTAGATGTATAATGCAATGATGGCTAATGGTGCATGGGAAAGCTTCTTTCCTAGTGGAGGAGATAATGGACTGGTAGTCTGGTCACCGGCTTCTCCATCAACAGTGATTTTATATCTAAAAAGAGAGGGGACTATGTAATAAAAGAGAGCGCTGTGAATAACAAAATTAACAAGAATACACTAAGAGACAGCACTGCATATAACAGCAGAGGAAGCTATATAATAAGGGACGGCATCATATATAATTAGAGAGGATGGTACATAATAAGGGACAGTGTTATCTAATATATAAAGCTCAATGTGGGTGTGTATGTATGTATGTGTGTATGTCCGGGATTGGCAACCGCACCGTCGCTGCTACAGCCACAAAATTTGGCAGTCACACGTCTGGACCCGGAGAGCGTCATAGGCTATGTTGTGAGGCAAAATTTTAACATCGCGCGTTCCAATTCACCAAACAATTTTGTCCCTATCTACATAATGGGGAAAAAGTGTATGTATTGGCATCTGCACGGTCCTAGCTACAGCCACAAAATTTTGCACAGTCACACGTCTGGACCCTGAGAGCGTCATAGGCTATGTTGTGAGGCAAAATTTTAACCCTGCGCGTTCCAATTCACCAAACAATTTTGCCCCTATCTACATAATGGGGAAAAAGAGAAAGGAAAGTGTTGGAGGTAAATTGACAGCTGCCAGATGTGAACAAGGGGGACTTAAAGAATGAGAGCGATGGCACCAAAGAGTATATACCATACAGTTGCTAAGGTGGGGCCCTGACATGGGATAGTCACCACACACGGGGATATGAACACACACACAAAATGCGCCACACACTACCACGTGCTTCAACACATATACCACCCTCAGCACACATTTCACCACACATACAACAACCTCGCCACATAAAAGTCGAAACACAAAAGTCGCCACTCAAAACTCGCCACGCTGTCCCAGAGCTGTTTAAAAGATGAAAAATGAGCTGTGATTGGTTGCCATCAGCAACAGTTTTCTTTGTAGATACTGTAGTTGTGGTAACTGAGGTCTATTATTCTTATCATTTCTATGGTGTTATCGTCCTTCTGTAAAGCTAGAAATAACACAATTTATTACCGTGCCAACACAGACCACACTCTGACACAGACTGCAGGGGGAGTCCAGTATCACACAGGATAGGATTAGATACATGGCTTAGCATTCAGTATCACACAGGATAGGATTAGATACACAGCTCAGCAGTCAGTATCACACAGGAGAGGATTAGACACATGGCTCAGCAGGCAGTATCACACAGGACAGGATTAGATACACAGCTCAGCAGTCAGTATCTCACAGGATATGATTAGATACAAGGTTTTTATGTGCAATATAATCATTATAATTTGTTATAACTAACCACAGTTGGTTCTATGCCCAGGCAACACCGGGCTCTTCAGCTAGTACATAATAAAAGAGGAAACTATGTAACTAAGGATGGTGTTATACAGAATTAGTGAGTACACTATATACTATTTGACTGTGTTAGACATAATAAGTGAGTACACTATATACTAAGGGACTGTGTTAGACATAAGCAATAATAATGTCTTCCTCCACCTTCCCCTGTTCCTAAGTCAATTATAAGTCTCCCTTACTCCCATCCCAATCCCCCACACCCCTCATTGTCCTCCTCCCCCCACATCCCATTATTGTCCTCTCCCCCACCCCATCATTTCCCATTCCACCACCTCCATCATTTCCTCTTCCCCCACCACCCCCATTATTGCCCTTTCCACCACCACCATCATTGCATTGTCCCCCGCCACCCCATCATTGGCCTTTCCACCACCACCATCATTGCATTTTCCCCCAACACCCCATAATTGTTCTTTCCAACACCTCCATTATTGCTTTTTCTGCCACCACCTCATCATTGCCCTCTCCATCACTGCCATCATTGCCCTTTCCACCACTTCCATCATTGCCTTCTCCTCCTCCACCTCCTTCATTGACTTCTTCCTCACCACCCCCATTATACTATTTTTCACTACCACCAGCATTGCATTCTCCCCCACCTCCATCATTGCCTTCTCCCCCTCCCCCATCCACCACCTCCATTATTTCCTACTCCACCACCATCCCCATCATTGCCCATTCCACCACCTCCATCATTTCCTTTTCCCCACCACCATCATTGTCCTTTCCACCTCCACCATCATTGCATTCTCCCCCACCACCCCATCATTGTTCTTTCCACCACCACCCCATCATTGCCCTTTCCACCACCTTCATCATTGCTTTCTCTCCTACCACCACAATCATTGCCCTCTCCATCCCTCCCATCATTGCCCTTTCCACCACCTCCATCATTGCCTTCTCCTCCACCACCTCCATCATTGCCTTCTTCCCCACCATTCCCATCATTGTCTTTTCCACTTCCACCATCACTGCCTTCTCCCCCACCTCCATCATTGTCTTCTCCCCCCATTATTGCTCTTTCCACCCCCTTCCATTATTTCCTCCTTACCCACCATCCCCATCCTTGCCCATTCCACCACTTCCATAATTTCCTCCTCCCCCACATCCCCATCATTGCCCTCTCCATCACCCCATCATTGCCTTCTCTCCATTACTCCCACCATTGCCCTCTCCTCCACCACTACAAACACACACACACAAACACACAGCACCATTCACCTCTCTGCACATTCACCACCACTCATCTCTACACACACACACAACACACACACATGCAACAAAACACACACACACACACACACACACAACACACACACATGCAACAAAACCCACACACACAGCACCTCTCACCTCTTCCGCAGCTAAAGCATCGCCGGCAGCTTCCTCTCTCTGGCACAGCCGGCCACTGGATGATGACATCATCCAGCCGCGCTGTGTCAGAGACAGGAAGCGTGGGCAAGAAGCTGGGCGGATCCCTGCAGCTCTGCTCCACTGCTATTTTCTCTTGTAGGCAGCGGAGCTGCAGGGATATCTCCCTGCCCGCCACACATGAGGGTAATCTGGCCAGGGGCCCCCTGGAGCCTTGGGGCCGGAAAAACAGGCCAGATTGCCCTCATTATCTGCCACCCTGCAGGGGCCCCCCCTCCACCTCTGGGCCCCGATGCAGCCGCACAGGCTGCACATGCGGTATGTCCGCCCTTGCTCAGGACTCATCATTGCTCGGATATTAGGCGTCGTCCATGACGGTAACTTACTGATGTGGTGTGTCAACCTTGGGGAGGACAATCTTACGCTCTCGCCCAAAAGTGAAGTGGCACAGGTGCTGGGCATGAGGGAAGAACTGATGCAACCAGAGGTTGTCCAGCTAGCCATAAAACAAGAGAACACTTGAACTGTATCCATTACCATGACCCCATAGCATCTGTCTGAAGGAAGGGTGTTGAATCTTGGAGCAGATGTGGGCTGAATTGACAGGACTCTCACTGCAACAGGTGGAAGCTGTGCTGGAGTGTTACTAGGATGTCTTCGCCCATCATGAAAATGACTTCGGGTGCACAACAGCCATAACCCACGAGATACCCACAGGAAGTGCCGCACCAATCTGGGAGAGATACCGGCAGATCCCGCCGCAGATGTACAAGGAATTGAAAGAAATGTTAGCATGCATGCTGCAGAGTGGAGTCATACGGGAGAGTCAGAGCCCATAGATAGTTCCCATCGTTCTAGTTCGGAAGAAGGATGGGACCCTGCATTTCTGTGTCGACTATAGGCGACTGAATGCATGTACAGTGCGGGACTCTTACCCCCTACCTAGAATCGAGGAGTCATTGTCCGCCTTGGGGAAGGCGAAGTATTTTTCGTCCCTAGATCTGGCCAGTGGATATTGGCAGGTGCCCATGGCTGAGCATGATCAGCCAAAGACAGCGTTCATACTGTCCATGGGGTTATTTGAATTCAATCGGATGCCTTTCAGCCTTACTAACGCTCCTGGGACATTTCAACAATTGATGGAGAGATGTTTTGGGAGATCTAAACTTTAAGGCTACCCTCATCTACCTGGATGATATCATCGTCTATGCAGCCACCTTTGAAGAACATCTCCTGGTGTTGAGTCAACTACAGCAGCACGGCCTGAAAGTGAAGCCCCCAAAATATCACCTTTTCCACAAGCAAATCGAGTACCTGGGACACATCGTATCTGCTGAGGGGGTGAGACCTGCCCATGAGAAGATAGCGGCAGTACAGGACTGACCCACCCCAAGGACAGTGAAGGACATACAGGCCTTTCTGGGGCTTACTAGGTATTACCGAAGATTTGTGAAGAATTTCACTCTCATCAATAATCCGTTGCTGGAGCTACTAAAAGAAGTGCAAAAAACCGGACTAGTCAGTGGGGACATAGTCAGGAAGAAGCCTTCTGAGCCTTAAAGATGACCTTGACTGAAGCCCCAATGCTCGCCTACGCAGACTTCTCCCAGCCCTTCACTCTCCACACTGATGGAAGTCTCCATGGTCTGGGGGCTGTGCTGTCGCAAATGCAGGAAGGGAAAAAGCGAGTGATTGCTTACACGAGCCGGTCCCTCCACAATTCGGAACAAAACCCGGACAATTACAGTTTCTTCAAGATGGAATTGCTGGCTTTAGTGTGAGCAATGACCGAGAAATTCACCGAATACTTGTCAGGGTCCGAAGTCCTGGTGCGCACCGCTAACAATCCCCTGGTCCACCTAGATAGTGCAAAACTGGAGGCCTTGGAGCAAAGATGTTCCAGTGGTTACAGAAGCTGGCCTATCACCCCCTCTTGAAGACTGCAGTAGAGGAGGCCTGTTAGCGATGTCGGAGCTGTGAACTTACTAAACCTCCGGAACATGGAGCCCCCACACACACCATTGTGACTTCTGCCTCCTTAGTTATTGATGATCGACTACTTGACTGTGGGTCCAGCTCATATTTTGGGTATGAACACTGTTTGGTGATGACTGGCCACTTTATCAAGTTCGCTGTGGTGACTCCAACTCGAGATCAGACTGCTGAATCAGCTGCGCAGGCTATCTGCTGAAACTTCATCCGGGTGTACGGTTGCCCAAAGAGAATTCATTCCGACAAAGCCACTTGTTTTCAAGGTCGAGTGATGGAGGAGTTACACCGTCTGTACCAGACTGAGAAGTCCAGAACAACGCCTGTTATGAATGAGTCACCGTAGGAGGCAAAAGCAGAAATACAAGCTAAGTCCAGAAAACCAGAGAAGTTGGCAACTATCAGATTGCAGACCCCTGAACCTATCAACACAACTAGCAGTAGCCGTGGGGGGTTCCTACGATGCCCTAGACCCCTCGATCACAACCGGAGAATTACATAGGCCCTGAAGCAGCTAGGCTTCAAAAACTAAATCAGCACTCAGGTATTTTCAGAAGACAGAGCTAAATGAATTCAGCACACCCCAGCAGGGAATGGCAGAAATCCAGAAAAACAAAGCAAAACAAAGTCAAAGCACCAAAGCAAAAGGCCGAGCAGCAAACTTAGCTTTAGAGGAGCAGGAATTCAGACTGGTCTCCAAGAATCCCACAGAGAAATCACCTGCAGGGCAGAAGGGCGTCGGCAGCCTTATATCCAGTCAGTAACTCCACCCAGCCAGTCATCATCATCAGCCTCAGGTGTTTGATAATCAGGCTCACTACCTTTCTTTACCAGAAGAGGGAGTTCCTCGGGCCTCAGTAATGAAGGGGAAAATGAACTCACAACAGTACCTCCCCCTTGTGGAGGGGTCACCGAACCCTCAACTACGCCACCAGGGTGATCAGGGTGAGCCCGATGAAAGGCACGCACCAATCTTTTGGCATGAATATCAGAGGCAGAGACCCAGGAATTATCCTCTTGACCATAACCCTTCCACTTAACCAAATACTGGAGTCTCCGTCTAGCCAGACGGGAATCCAGTACTTTCTCTACCTCTTATTCCATGTTACCTTCAACCAATACAGGGTCTGGAGGTGCCACCCCCGGAACAACAGGTTCAACAAACCTCTTCAACAAAGATTTATGGAACACATTATGGATTTTAAATGTGACAGGAAGAGCCAAACGAAAAGAGACCGGATTAATAATCTCCACAATCTTGTAAGGTCCAATAAATCTAGGCTTAAACTTAGAAGAAGCCACCTTCATAGCAATATTTTTTGATGATAACCACACCATATCACCAACCTTAAACTGGGGACCAATGGTCCTATGTCGGTTGGAAAACCGCTGGGCCTTTTCCTGGGAGAGAGATAACTTATCCACCACTTGGTCCCAGATCTGGTGCATTCTCTCCACCACAGTGTCAACACCTGGGCAGGCAGAGGGCTCCACCTGCCCTGAAGAAAATCGAGGATGAAACCCAAAGTTACAAAAAAAAGGTGACATCAAAGTGGCAGAACTAGCTCTATTATTTAAAGCAAATTCGGCCAAGGGCAAAAATGAAACCCAATCATCCTGATCAGCAGAAATAAAACATCTCAAATATGACTCCAAGGTCTGGTTTGTTCTCTCTGTCTGCCCATTGGTCTGAGGGTGAAAAGCAGAGGAGAAGGACAACTGAATTCCCAGCCTGGAACAGAAAGTTCTCCAAAATCTAGACACAAACTGGACTCCTCTGTCAGATACAATGTTCTCAGGAATCCCGTGCAAACGAACCACCTGTTGTAAAAACAGGGGCACCAACTCAGAGGAAGACGGCAACTTAGGGAGTGGTACAAGATGAACCATCTTAGAGAACCTATCACAAATCACCCAAATAACAGTCATCCTCTGAGAGACAGGCATATCAGAGATGAAATCCATTGAAATATGGGTCCATGGCCTCTTGGGGACAGGCAAAGGCATCAACAACCCACTAGAGCGAGAACACGATTTAGACCGGGAGCACGTCCCACAGGACTGCACAAAATTCCTGACATCACGAGACAAGGAGGGCCACAAAAAAAACCGACTCACCAGATCTCTAGTACCAAAAATACCTGGATGACCAGCCAAAGCAGAGCAATGAACTTCAGACATCACTCTCTTCTTCCACTGGTCAGGAACATACAACTTTCCACTGGGACAACGCTCAGGTTTGTCCTCCTGGAACTCTTCTAGAGCACGTCTCAAATCGGGCGAGATGGCAGAAAGAACTACCCCTTCGCCTAAGATGGTAGCAGGCTTGGTCATCACAGGAGAATCAGCAAAGAAGCTCCTAAAGAGGGCGTCTGCCTTGACATTCTTTGTTCCAGGAAGAAAAGAAACCACAAAATCAAAACGTGTAAAAAACAAGGCCCACCTAGCCTGTCTAGGGTTCAAGCGCTTAGCCGACTCTAGGTACATCAAATTCTTGTGGTCAGTGAGGACCACGACTTGATGCTTAGCTCCCTCCAACCAATGTCTCCACTCCTCAAATGCCCATTTCATGGCCAACAGTTCCCTATTCCCCACATCATAGTTACGTTCAGATGGAGAGAACTTTCAGAAAAAGAAAGCACAGGGATTCATTTTAGATGTTACAGGATCCTTTTGGGACAAAACAGCTCCTGCACCAATCTCAGAAGCATCCACCTCTACCTGGAATGGAAGTGAGACATCAGGTTGCCGCAAAACCGGGGCGGAGGTGAATCTTCGCTTCAGCTCCTGAAAGGAAGAAACAGGCTCCGGAGACCAATTTAACACATCAGCACCCTTTTTAGTCAAATCAGTCAATGGCTTGGCAATACTAGAAAATTTTGCTATAAATTTCCGATAAAAATTAGCAAAACCCAAAAACTTCTGGAGGGCCTTCAAAGAAGTGGGCTGAACCCAATCGTAAATGGCCTGTACCTTGGCCGGGTCCATTTCAATAGTTGACGGGGACAAAATAAATCCCAAAAAAGAAATCCTCTGTACTCCAAAAAGGCATTTAGATCCTTTGACATACAGGGAATTCTCCCTCAAGATCCGGAACACAGTCCGAAATATGTTCCACATGAGAATCCCAATCCTTGGAGAAGATCAAAATATCATCCAGATAGATAATCAAAAATTTATCAACAAAATCTCGGAAAATATCGTTCATGAAGCACTGGAAGACAGAAGGGGCATTAGTGAGCCCAAAAGGCATCACCAGGTACTCAAAATGTCCCTCCGGAGTATTAAACGCCGTCTTCCATTCATCCCCATGCTTAATGCGAATAAGATTATACGCCCCCCTGAGGTCAAGCTTGGTAAACCAGCAAGCACCTTTAACTTTGGAGAATAGATCAGAAATCAGGGGTAACGGATACTGATATTTAACAGTAATTTTGTTGAGGGCACGATAATCAATACAAGGTCTTAATGATCCATCCTTTTTGGCTACAAAAAAAAACCCGGCACCTAAGGGTGACGAGGATGGTCTAATATGACCCTTCTCCAACGCCTCCTTAATATAGGATCGCATAGCCTCGTGCTCGGGTACAGATAAATTGAAGAGCCGACCCTTGGGAAATTTACACCCCGGGCTCAGTTCAATTGCACAGTCATAACTCCTATGAGGAGGCAGAGACGCAGACTCATTCTCACTAAATACATCATAAAAGTCCGCCAAATAATCAGGAACATCATGCGACTGAGGAGAGGTGGAAAACACCGGAGCCTCACTAAAGGCACACCGACAACCCCAACTCACCACAGACAGATTTCCAATCCAAAACTGGATTATGAATCTGTAACCAGGGAAACCCCAGAACAATAGTATCATGCAGATTATGCAACACCAAAAATCTGCAATTTTCTTGATGGTCTGGGGCGACCCGCATTACCACCTGGGTCCAAAACTGGGGTTTATTTTTAGCCAAAGGAGTAGCATCAATCCCCCTCAAAGGGATAGGCGTCTGCAGAGGTGTCATCGGAAATCCACATCGTTTAGCAAAATCCAAGTGCATTAGGTTTAGGGCTGCTCCCGAATCCACAAAAGCCTTGGCGGAAAATGTGGACAGGGAGCAGATCAGAGTAATAGCCAGAAGAAACTTAGGTTGAACACCCCCAACAGAAAACGTGTGTGCAAAGCGTTTCTCTCGTTTAGGACAGACATGCATCTCCACAGAACAAACACAACTTATTACGCCTTCTGAACTCCTGACGCTGCTCTCTGGAAAAAACTATCACATTGCATAGGTTCAGACATTTGTTCAACAGGTGGCAACACCTCTCGTGCAGCTTTGCGTTCGCGCAAACGCCGATCAACCTGAATGGCTAAGGCTGGTTTCACACTTGCGTTTTTTTCGCGGGATTTTAGCGCTAAAAACGCATGCGTTTTTTTTTCCTATACTTTGCATGGGATGCCCTTATGTGCGCATACACATGCGTTTGTATGCGTTTTTCCGCGCATGCGTTTTTTTGCGGAATGCGCTCGGGCGCACAAAATGCATCCTGTTGTATTTTTTGGGTGTCCGACTTGCCTCAAAAAAACGCATGCACGCGCAATGCGTTTTTTTACAGCAGGACACCCATTATAAGTCTATGGGTGCGCATATGTGCGCATTGGCATGCTTATGTATGCGTTTTTTTGCGCATGCGTTTTTTTTTTACCATTAGTTTGACAATGGAATTTAGGGGTTTGGGTTAGAGTTAGGGTCAGTTAGGGATAGGGTCAGGGTTAGGGTTAGGGTTAGGGTTAGTATGGTTTGGTTAAGGGTTAGGGTCAGGGTCAGGGTCAGGGTTAGGGTTAGGGTTAGGGTTAGTATGGTTTGGTTAAGGGTTAGGGTTAGGGTTAGGGTCAGGGTTAGGGTCAGGGTTAGGGTTAGTATGGTTTGGTTAAGGGTTAGGGTTAGGGTCAGGGTTAGGGTCAGGGTTAGGGTTAGGGTTAGGGTTAGTATGGTTTGGTTAAGGGTTAGGGTTAGGGTCAGGGTTAGGGTCAGGGTTAGGGTTAGGGTTAGTATGGTTTGGTTAAGGGTTAGGGTTAGGGTCAGGGTTAGGGTCAGGGTTAGGGTTAGGGTTAGGGTTAGTATGGTTTGGTTAAGGGTTAGGGTTAGGGTCAGGGTTAGGGTCAGGGTTAGGGTTAGGGTTAGTATGGTTTGGTTAAGGGTTAGGGTTAGGGTCAGGGTTAGGGTTAGGGTTAGTATGGTTTGGTTAAGGGTTAGGGTTAGGGTCAGGGTTAGGGTTAGGGTTAGGGTTAGGGTCAGGGTTAGGGTTAGGGTTAGGGTTAGGGTTAGGGTCAGGGTTAGGGTTAGGGTTAGGGTCAGGGTTAGGGTTAGGGTTAGTAAAGTCATGGTTTGGGTTAGTGTGAGGGTCCACCTAATGTTGGAAAAAAACGCAAACACGGTAAAAACGCGCTAAAAACGCATACAAATGCATAAAAACGCTGCGTTTTTTTCATGCATGCTCATAAAAATGCTTGAAAAAAACGCAGCATTTGTATGTGTTTGTATGCGTTTTTTCAATGCTTTTTTTGCGGGAAAAACGCGCTGCAAAAAAAAGCAAGTGTGAAATTAGCCTAATGACATAGAATCGTCAAGACCAGAGGGAACAGGAAATCCCACCATAGTATCTTTTACGGCTTCTGACAACCCCTTCCGAAAGAGAGCAGCCAAGGCATTATCATTCCAGGTAGTAAGTACTGCCCACTTTCGGAATTTTTGACAGTACAATTCTGCAGAATCACGACCCTGGCTCAATGCCAGCAGGGTCTTTTCAGCCTGATCAATGGCATTAGGTTCGTCATACAACAACCCCAAAGCTTGAAAGAATGCGTTCACATTAGTCAGAATAGGATCATCTGGTTTCAAAGAAAACGCCCAATCCTGGGGATCGCCACGCAGCAAAGAGATGACAATTTTAACCTGCTGCGCGGAGCTCCCTGACGAGTTAGGCTTCAAGGCAAAAAATAATTTACAATTATTTTTGAAATTCAAAAATTTAGACCGATCCCCAAAAAATACATCAGGTGTAGGAATCTTTGGTTCAGCAGCATGTGAATGAGCAAGGTAGGCGGAAATTCCCCGCACTTCCGCAGCGAGCTGCTCCACACGATCAGACAATTGCTTTATCTCCATTGAGAGAAAAAAAAAAAATTCCCCCTGCGGCCTCAGAGATATAGAGGAAAAAATATACACACTTTTCTTCTTTTTTTTTTTTTTTACAATTCTTTCCTGCTATTGAGTACCCTAGGATCTGCGGTATGGCAGGTGATTCTGTTATGAATGAGTCACCGTAGGAGGCAAAAGCAGAAATACAAGCTAAGTCCAGAAAACCAGAGAAGTTGGCAACTATCAGATTGCAGACCCCTGAACCTATCAACACAACTAGCAGTAGCCGTGGGGGGTTCCTACGATGCCCTAGACCCCTCGATCACAGCCGGAGAATTACATAGGCCTAAAGAAAGAAAGGGGAAATCTAAACTGCCCCAGAGCAGACCCCAAAGCAATAGGCAGCCCCCAACATATAATGACGGTGAAGCAAGATGAAAATACTAACACAGACAGAAAGATAGACTGAGCAAAGACGGGGCCCAAAACTACCTAGATAGGAAAGGACAGGAAGGCTGCTGTCTGCAATCTGCCAAAACCCTATCAAAGACATGAGCCAACAAGCTGATATGAAAAAGACCCTGAAGCAGCTAGGCTTCAAAAACTAAATCAGCACTCAGGTATTTTCAGAAGACAGAGCTAAATGAATTCAGCACACCCCAGCAGGGAATGGCAGAAATCCAGAAAAGCAAAGCAAAACAAAGTCAAAGCACCAAAGCAAAAGGCCGAGCAGCAAACTTAGCTTTAGAGGAGCAGGAATTCAGACTGGTCTCCAAGGATCCCACAGAGAAATCACCCGCAGGGCAGAAAGGCGTCGGCAGCCTTATATCCAGTCAGTAACTCCACTCAGCCAGTCATCATCATCAGCCTCAGGTGTTTGATAATCAGGCTCACTACCTTTCTTTACCAGAAGAGGGAGTTCCTCGGGCCTCAGTAATGAAGGGGAAAATGAACTCACAACAAATGCCCTATCATCCTCAGGGGAATGGAGCGTGTGAATGCTTCAACTGGATACTAATTCAGATGCTGAGAACAATAAAAGAAGATCGGAAAGTACGATGGCCTGAGTACGTGGCTGAATTAGTCTGGGTGTACAACAACCGAATGCACAGTACACCCTACTGTTTGGACGAAAAGAACAGGAGATAACAGAGTTGGAATTGGATCCAGAAGAAGACTACCCACGGACGGGGGTGTCTTCCTGGGTCTGCGAACATCGACATCGGTTGCAGACTCCACCGGCTGGTGCAAACTAAGTTCCGGGTACTCGAACATCATGGAGCGGCACCCATTTGAGGGACAGCTCTTAAGGCCAGAGATCGAGCGTTAGTTTGAGACAAGCGACCATGGGGAAAGTTAGAGCATCGATGGGAAAAAACTCTGTATCGATTGAAACGCCGAGTTGGATCTAATGTGCCAGTGTATGAAGTTCAACCCGAAGGAGAAGAGGGGGTGCCTACCTGAGTAGTCTACCGTAGCATGTTGCATCCTTGCCTATCACAGAAAGTGGAGAGAGTATCAGGCACCGCCAAAACGATCCCTCCCACGGTCCTCAACTCTGATGAGGAAGAACCACTGGCCTCGTTCTCAGACTTGGATAGTCCGCCGCCCTCCAGTCCAGGGGGGAGGTACATCGGCCTGAAACTCCAGAGATGGCTCCTCCGTTGAATTTGAACGTGCTCCCTTCTTCTACCACCCAAACCGACTCTACCATTCAACCTGAACTAAGTCGTACTGAGCGGACGACAGTTGGAATGCCTCAGAATTGTTATGAAAAGACCAGTTTATTTGGCAGCGAATTGTTCGAGAAATGGAAGAGTGTCAACGTCTGCTGAAAGAACTCTTGCCCGTGGAATGGCGAGCTAATGGAGAGGGAGAGTGTAAGGAAGAAGACTGGGCTGTGGGTACCTGTATTGAGCCGGGTCCGGATCTGAAGAGGCTGCGTCCCATGTTGCCCGGGGGAAGGAAAAGGGGACCGTACAGGCCCCATGACCAGGAAAGAGGGGGCGTGTTGAAACCCAAAGGAGAGCTGAAAGCGCGCGAAGCGGCAGTCGGTTTCCCAATGGTAGAGAAAGCGCCGTGACACTCTGGCCGGCATCTCCTGAGCACCCCCGCGAGACAGTGAGTGGAGATAATACTTTGCGCTCAGCTAAACATGAGACAGCGCGTGTGCATAGAAGTGTGGGTCAGCTACAGGACATGGTGTGATATTCCCTTTTGCTGGCCACTGCGCCTCAGCCCACACTTGATACCGGGATTGCTGCTGGACTAGGGGCTCAACGGGTAAAACCGGATACCGCACGTTGCCTCCAGAAGTTGGATTGTGAGTGGTGGAACCCCCTCTGAGGACACTAGGCCGGCATAGTGCTCCTGCGCAAGTGTACTTCTCTGTCCTGTTGAGGGCAGTGCAAATGTACTGTAGTGCGCAGACACCAGGAAAGGTCAGAAAGACCCAGTGCTTGCGCACTGCAGAAATTTGCTCTGCCCTCCACAGGGCAGATAAGTACGCCTGCACAGGAGTGCGATGCCGGGGAGCCATGAAGCAAGCAGGAGGGCGGCATCACAAGAAGATGGGAGGTACCTGCGACACCCATCGGACTGGACCGCACCGGCCTGCCCCCCTCCAGGTGAGTATAATAAATCAGGGGCTTATCTACAGCATTAGATGATCTTACCACATGGTTGTAGTGATACAACCCTCCCAATGCTGCCACTATAGCTTGACTTAACTCCATTAACCCAGTGACCCACAAATTTATGTAGGGCTCTCAGCAAACCAGATAGTGTGGTGCATCTTCCCTTTTAGCTGGGCATTATATTGATGTGGTCTCCCATGCCTGTGTATCCACTACTTTGGCCCAGTCCTTCTCAGCCCTTATCCACATGCATGTCACTTGACAAACTCTTAGGTTTTAGAGTTAGGACTGTCCCAATTACGGTCACCATGGAGTGGTGGGATGGCTTTTGCATTTTTTTATCAAAAAATATGTTAACTAATTATAATACAATATTTTCATGCATTATGCTATTTATTTACTGCAGTGTATTTAATCATTATGTTGTTGTCTTTGTGTTTTTCTGTTCAGTGGCCATTGTGAATGTGCGCTTACACACTGCATGCATACCAGTTTATATCCCAGTTCATACCTTTAGGTTTTTTTCTGTATGTTGCATCATGTGCATATAAAGGTGTGTCCTGCCTTTCCTTTGAGCTGGATATTATATTGATGTGGTCTCCCATGGCTGTTTGTCCACTAGTTGGGCTCATTCCTTCTCAGCCCTTATCCACATGCATGGCAATTGAAAAATGATAATGTTTTTAATATTGGAGTTAGGACTATCCCATTTACGGTCGGCGGGACGGCTTTTGCATTTTTTTCATCAAAAAACAAGTTAACTAAGTACCGTATATTATTTTCTTGCACTTTGCTATTTATTTACTGCATAGTATTTAATCATTATGTTTCTGTCTTTCTTTTTTTTCTGTGCAGTGGCCAGTGTGAGCGTGCGCTTACATGCTGCATGCACACCAGTTTATATTCCAGTTCATACCTTTGTTCTTTTCTTTTACATTAGATGGAGAGCTACAATACCTCTTTTGGAAAATGTTAATGGCTTAGTGACACGATTTGTTAAAAATTGCTTGTTTGCTGTAATATTCATATAAAATCCAACCATTTTGAGTGGTTCTCTTGATAGCTTTTTCCAGGGCATGACAACCAAAGAACTGAAAACAAAAAATCCTGGCATATCACTAGGATAAGATTATGATGTTGGTGGTCTGAATTCTGGCACAATCTTGAGAAGTGAGAACTACGTGATTCAGGTCTCTTCCACTAATTTCTACACAGTTGTAATCCCAGCCAGCCACTGTGCAGTGAGGCTGTGTAATAGCCAATGGCCATTGGTGTCCATGTAAGAGCAGCAATTAACCAGCCCTGCTTCTCTCATTCTGAGAAGTATGGGAGTCCCACCAGACAGTCCTCCCCAATCAGTAAATTATTGAATATTCCATTATACCGTATGATTACCCTTTAAGCCTTTGTTTTTCATTTCCGAGAACCGATTATTTCACTCTCATATGCAAATTGGCTTTCGAGAGAGGGAGAGAGGAAGAGGACTCTAGTGCCAGCTATTGGATGTAGTAATCCTAAAAGTCAATGTCGACCCTTTAACGAACCTTGCCATATGACTTACAATAAGAAATCAAAAAGGACACTCCATTTGCAGACACATGTTTTGGAGTGTTTGCCCCTCATTAGTACAAAGCAGGGGATCTGATTTGGATTGGCGAGAGGTCTTTGGCTGAAAGTCTGAGGGAAAACTGAGGCCACTCTCATAAACTCTCTTTTTTGTCTCTTTGCAGAGTTTTCCTTTTGCGAGAAAGCACAAGAACCCCAAAGGATTTGTCCTGTCATTGTGTCACTTACAGAAGATCAAGCACTACCTCATCTTACCGGTATGTGACTGCAACAGGAGAACACTGACTGCAGCTCTGCAATGCGTCCAGCAATTATGACTGTGAAGCAGCAGAGTTTAATGAGCTTGCTTAACTACCGGCCTCAGATTGATAACGTGACCGCCATTCATTCTGTCCCAACTGTCAGATAAGCCTGTTATAATGATTGCAGCATATTTTATTACAAGCCTTTTGACCTGTTTATCTTTCACAGAATCTCATTATTCTGCTCTTGAATTCTTTGCACCTGTCTGTTCTGGCACTCTATCCATTTCATACCCATAAATATCTTTTGACCAGCATTTTTAATGAATAACCTTGTTTTTTCTGATATACATATGCACATACAATGGTCGCTAAGCCTTGAAAACCTTCTGTAAGGGCAGCAAAGCCTACTGGGAGTTGTGGTTTTGCAATTGATGGAGAGTCACGACTTATAGTGCACCCATTACTTACACACAGTAAAGAACATATCAAGAGATTAGAGGTGTTAGCCACATGTCTGTATTCTGAGGCTTTGTTATAATGACTGTGAGTTCATTTATGATCTGCTTACCATTGTTAAGATGACATGATAGCCTCAAAATTGAAAATGCAACACCAATATGGCAAAGTTATGGAATTATGGAAATCACAGGATTGATAGTTCACTGGTTGCATGACCAAATCAATTTAACACCAAGCTGTTGGTATACCTGGAATAAAGACTAAATGGGTCTAACTACCGTACATTATAACACCACACACCATAATCTCGGGAGTAGGACATCTTCATGGAGTTGTCAACATGGTCTCCAGATGGAGACTGAAGCCTGGGGTAAAGCAGTCAGGGTCTATCCTTTTGAGTGATGCGTCCCACTTTAATTTTGATGGAAATTATAGCTTAAGGTTGGTATGGAGAAATGGTTACATCACTGGTTGCACATGTGGTTTCCAATGTGTCCCAGGCTTCATTTTTCAATGTGAACATGCCAAAGGTGCACATTGTTTGTACTACTGTAAGCAGTCTGTGTGACCTAAACATGCTACCATGGCCTACTGTGACCCCACCGTGTCTCTTATCAAGCACATCTAGAACATCATTAGTTGGCAACTGCAAAGGAAGCTGCCAGCAGTGGATCTTGATGATTTGTTTGATTCCTCACACAATGATTAATAGCCTCATTGATAACAACCAAAGAGTTTAAGCAAGAGCATTATTGCGCTTGGCGCTCCTTTTCAATAATGAAAAAATTAAGAAGTTTTGACAATTTTGTTTCCATTTTTTCATCATTTGCAAATCGCTAAGATGTCTAACAATCCTATAGTTTCCATAATTCCTTTTCCTTCATATTGTTGAGTAGTGTAGGTAGATAAGCAACGGCTTTCTGGGACCGTAAACATCAGGGGTAACAAAAGAAAACTATGAAGTGAACTAAGGTAGTAATATTTTTGCCCTTACTTCATTTTGGCATATTTTTTTATACAGTTTATTTGTTCATTTTAGTATTCTACACCTATTATTAGTAGCTTATACACCAATTGGCAAACGAGTGTGTGTCATTAGCAAACAAACCCACTGCCCCACAGCAATAGGATAAAGGGTTTATGGTCCAACCTACATTTAGGTCATGACTGTTAGCTGCTGTTAATGACCAATTGCACAAAATATTTGGACAGAAATTACATTGAAACAGTTATTGTATTAATTATCTAATTTGTATAACAGTATTAAGATATGACATGACAACTCGTGTTAAATTGTGAAGGTATGCACAGTAAATAAGAAGGAAAAGCAAACTGTCTATGCATCATGTTTTATGTTTTTTTATGAACATGAGATGTAATCTAATGAAGGATGAAGAAGAAAAAAATAGATGCATGTCTCATAATGCGGAGGATTGCATAAATCAGTTACTTTTTGGGAATGTGGAATGAACGTCATTATTGGTGACAAAGTGCCTCTAGCAACTTCTACATTTTATTATTACATGAACCTTGATGACAGGCCATCACATATTCCTGACTTACCAAACTGCATTTTCTACATATGCTGTCAGATCACATTTGAACTCGTAAATAACATGTTTAGATTTTTTTTCTAAGGCCGGGGTCACACCGGCGAGGAATACGGCTGAGTGAGAGGCGCTAGAAGCCCGCATTAGACACGGACCAATGATTCTCTATGGGGTCCCTCGCACCAGACGTATATTTCTCATCCGTATTCTACGGTCCGTGCCAATCGCAGCATGCTGCGATTGTCAGCGTACTACGGGAGTAGTACGCCGATGCAAGTCTATGGGTGCGCAAAAAATACGGATTACACACGGACCACACATGTGACTTGCGAGAAATACGCACCCGGTGTCTTTTAGCAAAGCCGGCAATTCAGTGCGCCATACAGTAAACTCACCCTGACAGGTTTAATAAAGAAACGAAAGAATAGATATAGACACATAGAATACATATATATATATATATATATATATATATATATGTATATATTTATATGCATTCTATGTGTCTATATCTATTCTTTGGTTTCTGTTAGAAACCCTTCATAGGGCTCCATTATATGTCCATTTTGCAAGCCTGCGAGAAAATCTTGCCATACGGATGCCATATGGATTACATACAGATGCTGACATGCGCAAAATACGCGACCACACCTTGCTTACGGATGACATACGGAGCACTGTTTAGGGGCCATTCATCCGTATTAGGCTAGTTTCACACTTGCTTTTTTTTTCAAGCGCGTTTTTCCCTCAAAAAAAAGCATTGAAAAAACGCATACAAAAGCATACAACTGCTGCGTTTTTTTCAAGCATTTTTATGAGCATGCATGAAAAAACCGCAGCGTTTTTATGCGTTTGTATGCGTTTTTAGTGCGTATTTACCGCGTTTGCGTTTTTTTCCAACATTAGGTGGCCCCTCACACTAACCCAAACCATGACTTTACTAACCCTAACCCTGACCCTAACCCTGACCCTAACCCTAACCCTAACCCTGACCCTAACCCTTAACCAAACCATACTTAACCCTAACCCAAACCCTAAACCCTAACTAACCCTAACCCTAACCCTAACCCTGACCCTAACCCTAACCCTAACCCTAACCATTAACCAAACCATACTTAACCCTAACCCAAACCCTAAACCCTAACTAACCCTAACCCTAACCCTGACCCTAACCCTTAACCAAACCATACTTAACCCTAACCCAAACCCTAAACCCTAACTAACCCTAACCCTGACCCTAACCCTAACCCTAACCCTAACCATTAACCAAACCATACTTAACCCTAACCCAAACCCTAAACCCTAACTAACCCTAACCCTAACCCTGACCCTAACCCTGACCCTAACCCTAACCCTAACCCTGACCCTAACCCTAACCCTGACCCTAACCCTTAACCAAACCATACTTAACCCTAACCCTGACCCTAACCCTAACCCTAACCCTAACCCTGACCCTAACCCTTAACCAAACCATACTTAACCCTAACCCTGACCCTAACCCCAACCCTAACCCTGACCCTAACCCTAACCCTAAACCCCCTTAACTAACCCTAACTCTAACCCAAACCCCTAAATTCCATGGTTAACAAAAAAAACCGCATGTGCAAAAAAACGCATACATAAGCATGCCAATGCGCACATATGCGCACCCATAGACTTATATTGGGTGTCTTGCTGTAAAAAAACGCATTGCGCGCGCATGCGTTTTTTTGAGGCAAATCGGACGCACAAAAAATGCAACAGGTTGCATTTTGTGCGCCCGAGCGCATACCGCAAAAAAACGCATGCGCGGTAAATCGCGTACAAACGCATGTGTATGCGCACATAAGCGCATCCCATGCAAAGTATAGGAAAAAAAAACGCATGCGCTATTTAGCGCTAAATTACCGTGAAAAAAAACGCAAATGTGAAACCAGCCTTATGCCTGTAAAATACTGACCGTATTTTGCGTCGGTTAGTGTGACCCTGGCCTTCTTGAAACCTTTCTCATGGGTTCAATAAATTAGTGGAATTATTCTGAGCAACTGCATTAACTCTTCGACATAAAATGGTCTGTCCATTGGTTGTGTCTGGTCTTTGCCATGTTTTTAAATCATGACCAGCCTCTTAATGTTCTGTCCTACCAACACCACCAAGCCAGCAACTTTCGCCATGCAAATCCCAGAATCATGGACACTTATTACTTTAGGTTGTCCCTTTAGATGATCATAGAAGGACCATGATGATTACACCATAATGCAGTGCTATTAACCTGCATATATTGAGTTAATCGGCAGGTTGGTAGAGTTATAGAGGTGCCCAGCCGCTGTACTTAAAGTGCAGTACCTGGGATTATAGAAATGTTATTTTTCATGGGAGTCGCCAGCTTTCAGTCATGAAGGTGTACCTAGAGCAATTGCAGTCATGCACCTAACCCTTGAGAGCGGCAGCTGTAACCGTGCCCCAGCACAGATTTACAGCTGGTTCTGCACTTATGCAATGTAAGCTGGCTGTCAGTCAGTGCCGGGCCGCGGGCATGCTTACAGCTGCTCTCAGTGTTGAGAATGGTGATTGCAAATGCTCTGGGTACACCTGCATGACTGAAAGCCGGTGGCTCCTGTGAAAAATAACATTTATTTTCTCCCAGGTACTGCACTTTCAGTACAGTGACCAAACACCTCCATAACGTTACTACCTTGCAAATTAACTCTATATCTGAAGGTTAATTGCTTTATAGGCAGCGAATGTCACGCTGTGACGGTCTTCAGTAAGGAAGAGAGGTCTCAAACTGTCTCCGGAGTAAGGACCCTAAGGGTGTGTGCACAGGTTGCAGATTCTGCCTCGGATCCACAGCGGATTTGACCGTGCGGGTCCGCAGCAGATTCTGCTGCGTTGTACAGTACCATTAAAGTCAATGGAATTTGAAAAACAATGTGCACATGCTGTGGAAAAATCCACGCGGATTAGCTGTGGGTTTATTTCCGCAGCATTTCAATTCTTTGTGCAGATCTGCAGCATTTCTGCACCCATTGACTTGCATTGATCCGCAGCAAAACCACAGATCTCAAAAAGATCTGCGGCTTTGATGCAGATGAAACTCTGCAGATCGGGAGCGGGGAAGAGTGTGAGCGGTGTGTGGGCGGTGATGTGTGTGTGTATGTGTGTGTGCGGGAGTCTGTGCGGGGCTGTCGGGGGTCTGTGCGGGGTAGGGTGACCGCAAAAAATCGATGTCAGAATTTTGTCCGTCTGGACCCCACAAAACGATTCCCCTTTCCAGATATTGAGATAGCCAAAATTTGAGCTCGATCAAACGACGTTAACCCGTGCCGCTCGTCGCTCAAAGTTTGAAAAAATCCAAATTGAGGTATTTTAAGATTTAGATATTTTGCATAGTCTGTTAGACTATAAAGAATGTGACAACAACATTGCAGAAATAGCCCTGACCAAATTTTCGAACCATTTGTGGTATTTGAATGCAGAGTTGGTGGGATTATCGTTTTTTGATCCCACCATTACAGACAATGAAAAGTTGTTAATGGCTATTAAATTGCTCAGTAGCACAGATGAACCATCAGAGCACGCTAGGGTTGTAAATCCAAAAGTTAGGAAAGAAAAATTAAAAGAGGTAGGAAGTAACCGACTTTAACGACCTTCTGACAAAAGATGAAGAACAAAAGCAATATGTCCTGCAAGTTGTAAGCAAATGCCGAGCATTATATTCTGACGTTTCAAAAACTACTTTAACAAAAGCTCTAGAATAGATTAGATAACTATGTAAAATTATCAACTCATGTAGGTTAGCGTAGGTTGTATGTGGATGCTGGGAGCTCTGCAGTCAACAGGTACAAGAATCTTGCTGGACTGACCCCAAAGCACGGGCCGCTGCTCCCTTGGCAGGTCTGTCCCCAGTTCTTTCTTAGATCATCATCTGGTTCTTCTGTGTGAGAGAGAGACTGTCTGCCATGTGCTCCCAGTTCTTAAGCATGCTGGGTTCCTCCCCCTGTGTCAGAGGGTAGGCTAATAATCTCCATCCTTTAGCTCCCTGCAGAACTTATTCCCAATATCTAAGAAAGGGGGTAACTTCCTCCAGGATGATCGGATCAGGACATGAGAGGTACCAGTTGTTAGGCGTCGGGTTCCTGCGGCTTCACAGCGGGAATGCAGAGCCTTGCGTCCTGCGGTCTCCCCTTCTTCTCTGACCGCTCAGGAGCCTGCACAGTCTCGGCGTCGCAGGCGCTCTGCTCAGACCAGCTCTGTAGGACTGGTTGTTGCTGCCACCTCTGAGTCAGCAATAGCAGCGCAGGCTGCCCTGCAGCAAGCCACTCCAGTGGCTAAGTCCTCTCCTCATGCTACTGGGTATGCTCACGAGACGATCTCCCATTGGAGATCGGGAGTCATGTGCTCAGGTCCTTCTCCTGATCTGATTGGTCCATCCCAGAGATCTGGAAGGTCCCACACGGCTATAAAAGGTCCGCATGGCCGCTCTGCCATGCGCTAGTGTAGTCTCTAATTGCTACTGTGTGAACGATGATGGATGCATGAATCTGCGAATGACTCATTAAGATCCCCTCCCTCTGAAATTACATGTCTGGATAGGGACTTGGGGTACGTGCACACGCTGCAGAATGGGGTGCGGATTTGGCCGCGCGGATTTTGTAAAATCCGCAGGTAAATCTGCAGGTCAAAAGACCTGCGGATTGGTCTGCGGTTTTTCATCTCCACAATGGAGGAGATGGCAAAACGCAACATCTTAGAGTCTGTGCCAGTCAGTGGCATGCTACAAGCCACAGTGCTCATCTCCACAGAGCTAGCATCCAACAGTGCGCCCCTCCTGGGCATTGTCATATAGCGGCTGAGTCAGTTGCCGCGCTGCGGTCAGCAGCACTTGTGGGCCTCAGCGGTAGCGACGCCGCACGCACGGTAGGTCTAGACCGACCGTGTGTCTTGGGCCAGAGTCCTGTGACCATATACCATGCGTGCACACCGCTGAGACCTGCGAGGTCAACAGGCTCGGCATTTATGTTTATGCCTTAAGGCGACTCTGTGAATATAACAGAGTACGCCCAGTGCACACTGGGTGACGTTCAACCCCTGTGCAATATACCGCCATATTGTGCGTCTGCCATTATATAGCAGCAGTTTAACGCCTCTGCACGGTGGACCCCGGGCGGTGAACGCACTTTCTATTATTTTATATTTAGTGCGTTCCGCCGTTCCTAACACTAGCGCCAGGGTCTGGCTAGTAATGGCGGACCTGCAGCAGCTACAGCGGTACATTCGGCAGCTGGAGAGCAGGTTGGCGGCTATTGAGACCTCTACCTCAGCTGCGAATGCTACAGTGGCCGCTGCTCAGGCAGTCACAGAGGCTGTCTCACGCGTGTGCACACCCACGCCTATGCCGACAATAACCCGCCTCCCGTTGCCCGATAAGTTTTCCAGTGACAGCACTGCCTGCAGGGGTTTTGTGAGCCAGTGCTGGAGTTACTGGCCATGCGATTTCCCACAGAGCGGGCAAAGGTGGGGTTTATTGTTTCTCTCCTCTCAGGCAGGGCGTTAGAGTGGGCTTATGCCATTGTGGGAGCATTATGACCCCATGGTTCAGGGCACTGCTCAGTTCCTCACGGCTCTGAAGGAGGTCTTTTTGGGACCACGGATCACGCATGACACCTCTCTCCAATTATTGGCCCTAACACAGGGGTCTCGCTCGGTCAGCCATTATGCCGTCCGATTCTGGACATTGACTTCCGAACTGGAGTGGCCTGATAAAGCACTCGTCCCTGTGTTTTGGAGAGGGTTAGCGGAGCATGTCAAAGATGCTCTAGCAACCAGAGAGGTCCCCACAAGTTTGGAGTAGTTGATTGCCATCTCCACCCGCATTGATCTCCGCTTTACGGAGCGCGGCCTGGAACGTGTGCAATCCAGATGAAGGGTTAATTTGGCTCCCACCTTCTCCGAGCCACTAAGATTTCCCGCTCAGGAGCTTACACCTGAATCTATGGAGGTACCTCACGCTGGCCCCAATCCACGTCCGGTGAGAATCTTTGCACGCTGTTACCAGTGCCGGCAGTTTAGTCACTCGGCTAGCACGTGTCCTCTGCTTCCGCCGCACCGTCCTTACGATTGCCCAATAGACCTATTGCCAGGCGCGGAGCCTCCTAGAGGCCGCGTGTACCCTCTATCTCTCCCGGAGACAGAGGCCATGTCACAATATCTCCGGGAGAAAATCGGTGTCGCCGGCTGGTGCAGGGTTCTTCTTCGTGCAGAAGAAGAGTGGGAGTTGCGCCCCTGCATTGACTACAGGGGTCTCAACGCCATTACCGTAAAAAACAAATACCCTCTTCCTTTGATCTCTGAGTTGGTTGACAGGTTGTAAGGGGCCCGGATCTTTACTAAATTAGATCTACGGGGGGCGTACAACCTGATCCGCATATGCGAAGGAGACAAGTGGAAGACAGCCTTTAATACCAGGGATGGCCACTATGAGTATCTGGTCATGCCCTTCGGCCTCTGTAATGCGCCTGCTGTCTTCCAGGACTTTGTAAATTACGTCTTTCACAATATGCACTCTACCTCGGTGATGGTCTATCTGGATGACATCCTCATCTTTTCACCAGATGTGGCCTCTCACCGGAAAGACGTCTGCAAGGTCTTAGACCGTTTGCGGACGTATTCTCTCTTCTCCAAGCTGGAGAAGTGCCAGTTTGAGCAGGAGTCCTTGCCGTTCCTGGGCCATATCATCTCGGCCCAGGGGTTGGCTATGGATCCTGCCAAATTGCAAGCGGTAATGGACTGGCAGGAGCCCCATTCTCTAAAAGCGGTGCAGCGCTATTTGGGGTTCGTTAACTATTACCGCCAGTTCATTCCCCACTTCTCTGCACTGGTAGCTCCTTTGGTTGCTCTCACCAAGAAAGGAGCCAATCCAAAGGTTTGGTCAGAGCAGGTCTCCACGGCCTTTTCGTCCCTGAAAATCCATTTTGCTGGCGCTCCCGTCCTCCACCGTCCCGATGTGGAATAAACTCTTTATCTTAGAGGTAGATGCCTCGTCCGTTGGTGCAGGAGCAGTCCTTTTCCAGAAGGATGCTCAAGGTCGGAAGCATCCCTGCTTCTTCTTCTCAAAGACCTTCTCACCGGCGGAGAGAAACTACTCCATCGGGGACAGGGAGTTGCTGGCCATGAAATTGGCCTTTTCTGAGTGGAGACATCTCCTGGAAGGAGCCTGGTTTCCCTTCCAGGTGTACACTGACCATAAAAACCTGGTCTATTTGCAAACAGCCCAGCCCTTGAACTCTCGTCAAGCTAGGTGGTCGCTCTTCTTCTCCCGCTTCCACTTCACCTTGCATTACCTGTCTGGAGAGAAGAACGTCCGTGCGGATGCTCTTTCTCGCTTGGTGGTCTCAACGGAGGAAGAGGAGGCTGAGCCTCTGCTAATTGTCCCCACGGAGAGCCTGAGGACCGTGGCTCCGGTCGCTCTTGAGGCAGTTCCGCCGGGCAAGACCTTTGTCCCTCCTTGCCTGCGGCCGGAGGTCCTCGCGTGGGCACACGCATCCAGGGTGGGTGGTCACTTTGGCATTAAGCAGACCACAGAACTCCTGACAAGGTCTTATTGGCAGCCACACATTGCTCGGGACACTAAAGAGTACATTCAAGCATGTGTCTCGTGCTCGGAACAAGTCCTCTAGGCAGAGGCTGGCTTGGTTACTGTATCCCTTGCCGGTGGCAGACAGACCCTCGGAGATGGTCGGCATGGATTTTGTGGTAGGCTTGCCCAAATCTGGTGACAGCACGGTCATCTGGGAGGTCACCGATCATTTCTCTAAAATGGTGCATCTGGTGCCACTCGCGCGGCTGCCTTCCGCTCGTGGTCTCGCCGCACTGTTCATAAAGCACGTATTTCGTTTGCACGGTATGCCAGACAAAATAGTCAGTGACCGAGGTCCCCAGTTTGTGTCTCGATTTTGGAGGGAGCTCTGCAGTCTACTCAGTATCGAGCTCAATTTGTCCTCCGCATATCATCCCGGGATGAACGGGTTGGTTGAGAGAGCCAATCAAACTCTGGTGACATAACTGCGACATTTTGTCTCTGCCAGGCAGGATAACTGGGCATCGTTACTACCGTGGGCTGAATTTGCCCTGAATAACGCAGTGGCTGATTCCACTGGTCAGACGCCGTTCCTTCTTAATTACGGCCAGCATCCACGCGTCACTGTCCTGATGCCAGTGTCTTCCACTGATTCCAGGGTGGCAGACTGGGCAGTAGTGGCTCGCAACATTTGGGATCGCACCCAGGATGCTATTTGAGCCTCTAAAGAGAGAATGAGAGCGTCAGCAGACACACATCGGCGTCGCGCTCCAACTTTTGCCCCTGGTGACTTGGTGTGGCTCTCTGCGCGTAATATCAAGCTACGGGCCGAGTCCTGTTATGAATGGGTCACCGAGGAGAAAAAAAACAAAACAAGTTAAGCCACAGAAAACCAGAGAAGTTGGTAACTATGCAGATTGCAGATCCCTGATCTTACCACACAACTAGCAGTAGCCGTGGAGCGTGCCTAAGATGTTCCTAGACGCCTTGTCACGGCCGGAGGACTACATAAGCCTAAAGCAAGAAAAGGGAAAACTAACTGCCCCAGAGCAGACCCCAAAGGAATAGATAGCCCCCACACATGTATTGACGGTGAAACAAGATGAAGGCACAAACACAGGCAGGAAAATAGGCTGAGCAAATGATGGGACCCAAACTAACTAGACAGGAAAGGAAAGGCAAGTCACTGTCTGCAACCTGCAAAAAACCCTACAAAAATAATGTCCAACACTTCTGATAGCAAAATTAACCCTGAAGTCACTAGACTTCTCCCACTGTATCAGCACTCTGGAATATTCTGAGACAGAGCAAAAAGAGACCGAACTAGTAAGGGACAAAAAGCCAATTGGCAAAATACTGGTAAATAAGAGTGGAAATTCAGCTCAGCCCCCAGCCGGGGCTGGCAGACCACACAAGAAACTGAATAGACCAACAAAATCAAGTGTGAACATTAGCAGAAAAACTTAGCTTTAGATGACTGGAACAGAGATGAAAATCAAGAGCTGACAAGCCAGAAGGAATCACCAGCAACTGAATAGGGCGTCGGCTGTCTTAAATCCAATCTGAGAATCCTGAGATCCATTTGTCATCCTCATTCTCAGATGGCAGATCTCCACCGATCAAACCAGCCGCACCACCTCCCGAACCAGAGAATGAACTCACAACAGAGTCCTCCAAGTTCGCTCCACGATACATTGGTCCCTTCAAGGTCTTCGAGCGCATCAGCTCATTGGTCTACCGTCTGGCTCTTCCAACACACTTGGCTATCTCTGACGTCTTCCACGTGCCCCTTCTCAAGCCTGTTCATATGGCTCGGTTTTCCGAGTCATCTGCCGGGACATCAGACCTGTCCTCGGATGAGTTTGAGGTCAACGCCATTGTGGGACACAGGATTGTGCATGGCAAAAAATTTTATTTGGTGGACTGGAAGGGTCATGGCCCGGAGGCCCGGACCTGGGAGCCAGTGGAGAACATCCACGCCCCGCTCCTGATCGTGGCATTTGAGCATGCCGAGGCTCAGAAGGGAGGGGGCCCTAGGAGGGGGGGTAATGTTAGGCATCGGGTTCCTGCGGCTGCATAGCGGGAATCCAGAGCCTTGCGTCCTGCGGTCTCCCATTCTTCTCCGACCACTCAGGAGCCTGAACAGCAGTTTCTGTGTCGCAGGTGCTCTGCTCAGACCAGCTCTGTAGGACTGGTTGTTGCTGCCACCTCTGGGTCAGCAATTATAGCGCAGGCTGCCCTGCAGCAAGCCACTCCAGTGGCTAAGTCCTCTCCTCATGCTACTGGGCATGCTCATGCTCGACCATGCGCTAGTGTAGTCTCTAATTGCTACTGTGTGAACGATGATGGATGCATGAACCGGCGAATGACTCATTAAGATCACCTCCCTATGATATTACGTGTGTAGATAGGGACTTAGCATCAGTGCCAGTCAGTGGCATGCTAAAAGCCACAGTGCTCATCTTCACAGAGCTAGCGTCCGACAGTGCGCCCCTCCGGGGCATTGTCGTATAGCGGCTGAGTCAGTTGCCGCACTATGGTCAGCAGCACTTGTGGGCGTCCATGGTACAGACGCCGCATGCACGGTAGGTCTAGACGGACACCGACCGTGTGTCTTGGGCCAGAGTCCTGTGACCATATACCGTGCGTGCACACCGCTGAGACCTGTGAGGTCAACAGGCTCGGCATTTATGTTTATGCCTTAAGGCGACTCTGTGAATATAACAGAGTACGCCCAGTGCACACCGGGTGACGTTCAACCCGTGTGCAATATACTGCCATATTGTGCATCTACCATTATATAGCAGCAGTTTAACACCTCTGCACGGTGGACCCAGGGCGGCGAACGCACTCTCTATTATTTTATATTTAGTGCGTTCCGCCATCTCTAACACCAGTGAATGCGGTTTGTTTTGCCTGTCATGTGGAGAGCAAACATGGCCCCATTGGGTCGCTGTGGAGGACCAATCTCTATATCTCAGGTCCCAAAGCCCTCACCGACTCAGGAGTCACACTGCCAGATGCGCGATTTCCTCAGGGTCACGCCGATATTTTTTATGAGTCTACAACTCGAAAGGTGTGCTCATAATCCATGATCCTAGGATGGAGTCGAAGTGGCTGGGAGAGACAATAGATGTGTATTTCTGTGTCCAGCTGGCAGGTATATTTTAATTGAAGCCCCCAGGCACCTTCCTGCCCCATGCTGGCGTGGCTCCTACTCAAGCTTTGAAATTCTGTTTTGGCCTTATCTCATTATCATACTAAAAGACCTTGCTATTCAACATTGGAGCACTAAATCCTGCTTTCTTCAATATGCTTACAGGCCATGGGGGGTAGGAGCAGCTGCCTGTAATTCTTGTGAACTCATACCAAAATGATGTCACTGGGACAGGCCAAGCTCAGACATGAGTCAAGCATTAGGCCCCATATCCAAGATGGTGGCTGCTCCTTCATCACACCTCCCTGCTTTAGAGGGCGCTAGGGGGTATCACATTCTTGTGTTCCCCCATGTGCCCTTCCGCACCCTCTCCTTGCCGGGACACCCCATCAGCGTTACCATGGTCCCTGCCTCTTTTGTTGCGAATGGTGAAGTGATACTGCTGGAGAGCGCGGCTCCAGCGTAGCAACCTTCCAATTGTCCCAGAGACCCTGTGTAACCAGCTGAGGGGGTTGTAGTCTGTTTCCACAGTGAATTGGCATCTGTACAAGTATGGCTGCAGATGCTGCAGGGCCCACACAATTGCCAGACATTCCTTCTCCATCGTTGAATAGGCCACTTCCCTCGGCAGGAGCTTCCGGCTCAGGTACAGAAAGGGGTGTTCATGGCCTGTAGTGTAGACCTGGCTGAGCACAGCACCGAGGCCAAAGTCGCTGGCGTCGGTCTGCACTACGAACGGCCGCGTAAAGTCGGCTGCCTGTAGTGCAGGAGAGCTAGAAAGGGCGGTCTTGAGCACCTGGAAAGCTGTCTCACAGGCAACTGTCCAGTTGACTGCGACGGGCAGATTCTTCTTGGCGAGGTCCGTCAGGGGCTTGGCCAGGGCACTATAGTGTGGAACAAACCTCCTATAGTACCCGGCAGTCCCCAAGAAGGACATCACCTGCTTCTTGGTCCTGGGGGTGGGCCAGGATGCGATGGCATCCACCTTCCCGGTGTCACGTGCCCCCTCCTGTGTGACACGCCCAGCAGGCCGGTAACTAATACAACAGGACACAGCACGTGTAATTGTCTAGTGTGATGCGGCCCGCAGGCCAGTAACTAATACAACCAGACACAGGGGATAGGGAAACATTTACAATGGGTGGGCCCTGCGATAGGGAACGGGGGACGTGGAGACCTCCTGCACT
This sequence comes from Dendrobates tinctorius, assembly GCF_039654945.1. Classification (NCBI taxonomy): domain Eukaryota; kingdom Metazoa; phylum Chordata; class Amphibia; order Anura; family Dendrobatidae; genus Dendrobates; species Dendrobates tinctorius. Next base: position 21,417,742 of record NW_027361700.1, read on the forward strand.
CCCCTGAGTCAGTGTCCCTAATGCTCCTAACGTTCCCTATACAGGCTCCTCACCTATCGCTGATCACGAACCTGTCGCCCTAGCACACCCTACACCTATCCCTTGCTAGGGAGCTGGGTGGTGCAGGCACTGGCCCCACTGCTGTACTAACACCAACATGAGGAAAAGTGATAAACAGGGAAACACTTAGCTTTGCTCTGATGCACTTGCTCCAGGCAACAGAGTCCAACACCTGAGTGCATCTTCCTCCCACCGTGTCCAACACCTGAGTACAGCTGTCCAGCAACAGAGTCCAGCACCTGAGTGCATGTCCAGCAAAAGAGTCCAGCAACTGAGTGCAGCTCTACACCATAGTTGCCACTCCACCAAGCTTTGCAAGAATTCTTCACTGACACCATAGCTGCCACTCCACCATGCTTTACACGAACTCCTCGCTGACACCATAGAGGCAACCGAGTCCAACACAGGAGTGCATCTTCCTCCTACCGTGTCCAACACCTGGGTGCACTGTCCAGCAACGGAGTCCAGCACCTGAGTGCAGCTGTCCAGCAACGGAGTCCAGCACCTGAGTGCAGCTTCCAGCAAAAGAGTCCAGCAACTGAGCGCAGCTGTACATCATAGCTGCCACTCCACCAAGCCTTGCAAAAATTCTTCACTGACACCATAGCTGCCACTCCACCATGCTTTACACAAACTCCTCGCTGACACCATAGCTGCCACTCCAGGACTCTGACCGAGCTGTCCTGAACTCTCCTCAGCTCCTACCTTCACCCAGCATGGTTGGAAAAGACTAACAATATCACCATCCTGAGTCAGAACAACTGACACACCTTTATTGAGTAAACACACCTGTTTTATAATTACGTGTACAAAACTAAAGTAACTGGGTGCAATCACGCTCACCACCACTGGGGGGCAAATTTAGAACAAAAGACACCACAGTGCAATCATCCTAATGGCCACCGGGGGGAAACTAGAACTGAAACACACAGCCAAAGGGAAAAAAAGGGTTACTTGCGCATTATCTCTGTCATATCCAACCTGGATCATGACACCAGGGCTCTGGCGTCAGAGCTCCCCCACCTACCCGGTGTCCCAGGTAGTGGACCTCACTCATACCCAGCTGGCATTTTTCCGGCTTAATGGTCAAGCCTGCTTGCTGGATCCACCCGAGCACCTGCGCCAGGTGCTCTAGGTGATCCTCCCAGGTGGGACTGAAGATGGCAATGTCATTCAGGTACGCGGTCGCATACCCTTCCAGTCCCTCGAGCAGCGTGTTGACCATCCTCTGAAATGTGGCAGGGGCATTCTTCATGCCGAATGGCATCACCGTGGACTCGTACAGTCCGAATGGGGTAATAAAGGCAGAGCATTCCCGTGCCCCAGGGGTCTGGTGAATCTGCCAATACCCGCTGCTCAGATCCATGATGGTCAGGTACTTGGCCCCGGCCAGCTGATCGAGCAGGTCATCGATGCGCATCATTGGGAACGCTTTGGTGACCGTCACAGCGTTGAGCCCCCGGTAGTCCACGCAGAACCGCGTAGTTTGGTCCTTTTTAGAGACGAGGACTACAGACGAAGCCCACGCGCTGTTGGACGCTTGGATCACCCCCAGCTTCAGCATCTCGTCTATCTCTTGGCGCATGTACTGCTGCACCTCAAGAGAGACCCGATATGTTGAACGCTGGATCGGGGGGCTATTGCCGGTGTCCACGTCATGGACGGCTGTCTCAGTCCTTCCGGGCAGGCTCCTGAACAGCTCCCGAAATGGGTGTAGGGTGACCCCCAGCTGAGAACGTTGGTCCTCTGAGAGCTGGTGGCCAACCCCCACATCCTCGATGGATCCACCCACCTTGGCTTGGGTGAGCAGATCCAGGAGGGTTTCTACCTCTCCTTCCTCGGGAAGGTTGCACACTGGGTGGACACAAGCCTCCCGCTCATGATGGGCCTTCATCATGTTCACGCGGAAGGCCTTCCTACTTCCACGGCCGTGGTCCAGGGTGACCAGATAGGTGACAGCGTTGAGCCGCTGGTGCACGAGGTATGGACCCTCCCAGGCCGCCTGAAGCTTGTTTTGAGGTACGGGGACCAGTACCCACACCTTTTGACCCACTTGGTAGGTCTGCTCACAAGCATTCTGGTCGTACCACCGCTTCTGGTCAGCCTGGGCTTGGGCCATATTGTCATGCACCAGCCGTGTCAAGGCCATCATTCTGTCCCGGAAGCGCATGACATACTCAATGACCGACACTCCAGGGGTGGCCAAATCCCCTTCCCATGCTTCCTTCACCAGAGCAAGGGGCCCCCGTACACATCGCCCGTACAGGAGCTCAAAGGGGGAGAACCCTGTTGAGGCCTGTGGGACCTCCCAGTAGGCAAACAGCAGGTGTGGGAGATACCGCTCCCAGTCTCTCCTGTGGGAGTCGACCAATATCTTCAGCATCTGCTTTAAGGTGCCATTGAACCGCTCATACAGGCCATTGGTCTGTGGGTGGTACAGGCTGGCTACCAGATGTTGCACCTGTATCTGCTTACAGAGAGACTCCATCACCTGCGACATGAACTGGGTCCCTCGGTCGGTGAGCATTTCCTGGGGAAACCCCACTCTGGAGAAAATCTCCAGTAAGGCAGTGGCCACTTTGTCGGCCCGAATGGACGACAAAGCTACCGCCTCCGGGTACCGGGTGGCATAGTCCACTACCGTTAGTATGAAGCATTTCCCGGAACGTCTGGGAGTGGACAGAGGTAAAATGAGATCCACAGCCACCCTCGAGAAAGGCTCTTCGATGATGGGCAGAGTAACCAGTGGGGCTTTGGGGCGCCACCCACCCTCTGACAGGTGTCACATGACCGGCAGTAGGCAATCACCTCAGTCCTCATTCCCGGCCAGTAGAAATGCTGAGCTAGCCTGGCCCTGATTTTAGTGATCCCTAGTGTCCAGCCATGGGAATCTTGTGTGCGATCTGCAACAATTCCGCCCTGAAAGGATAGGGTACCACTAACTGTCGGTCCCTGGGCCACGCCTCCGGTGAACCCTGCTGGACCGTTACCTGGTACAGCCATCCCTGGTCCCAGACCACTCGCTCGCGGTCGGACTCCAGGGGAGGCTGTGCTGCCTGCTCCTTGAGAGCTTTCAGGCTAGCGTCAGCTTCCAACGCTGCCTGAAATCCCTGACTCGATGTGGCAAGAATTGACGAAACTGCCATATCCTCTGTCAGCTCCCCGGGATCTGTCTCCTGGCCGCTGTCTGACTTGGCAGCCACTTGGTCGGCGAGGGGGAAACTGTCGGACCTCCGCGAGGCTCCTTGGGCTCCGGCGCTCCTACTCCTGGTAACAGCGGCCACGACCGCTGAGACCACTGGTAGCGCCTGCTTCCCCTTAGCCCCTGACCCAGTTGCCGAGACAGGCAGACTTCCCTGGCCTCCTGACATTCCGGATGCGGGGAACTCCTGCCCTGGGGTCTTACCTGGTGGCTCCTCTCCTGGGACGCCCCCTACCCCCATGACCTGTTCCTCTTTCTGCAGAGGCCCTAGACTCAGCAGGCTGGATTCACTTAGGGGCCCTACACTGCCCATAGCAGCCCCTCCCTCTACCTCTGAGCTCTCCCCTGCAGTCTTCTCACCTGTCTATATGTAAAAACTCAGGAGGGCACTACTGAATAAGATATGCGGATCAACCAGAAGTCAGTATAAACACAAACTATAAGAAAATGGACAAAAAACTACTGACCAAAATGCAGAGATCACTGCAAAATTATGAATCCACCTAACAGTTGCCTTGTCCATTCCATACCTAGTCATTTTTTCAATAAGGATTGTGTGAGATACTTTGTCAAATGCTTTGCTGAAGTCAAGATATACTATACAGCATTTCCCTGATCCACCCAATCAGTGATTCCGTCATAGATGGAGATTAAGTTAGTCTGACATGACTTATTAGTTACAAACCCATGCTGACTCTGTTAAATCACTTCATTCTTATCCAGGTACTGATATACATGTTGTTTAATAATTTGTTCAAAGATCTTTCCTGGTATAGAAGTCAGACTCACCGGCCTATAGTTGCCTGGGTCCACCTTCTTCCCCTTTTTGAAGATAGGAACAACATTTGTTCTTCTCCAGTCTTTTGGGACTTCGCCTGTTCTCCAAGAATTTTCAAAGATTATGGAGAGGGGTTCAACAATTTCTTCTGTTATCTCCTTCAGTACTCTGGGGTGTAATTCATCTGGACCTGGAGATTTGAATTCATTTAGGTTAGTTAAGTGTTTCGTCACTATCTTTCTGTTTATAGATATCCTGGATTCTTCTATTCCCTTAATAGGACAGTGAAGAACAGTTGACGTTACATTTCCTTTCTGAGAGAAAACAGATGCAAAATAGGAATTTAAAAGTTCGGCCTTCTCAACATCCTGTCTTACCATTTCATCATTTTCATCCTGTAAAAATCCTATAGCATCTTTGACTTTTCTTTTACTTTTGACATATCCCCAAAATCCTTTATTGCTTTTGACGTCTCTTGCAAGCCTCAATTCATTGTCAGCTTTAGATAATCTGATTTGTGCCCTGCAGGTTCTGCAGACAGCATTATATTCTTCTTTAGATATGCCTCCCTCTTTCCATTTTATAAACATTTCTTTCTTCCTTTTTAGCATGTGCTTAAGTTCTGTGTTCATCCATCCTGGTTTCCTTAAATGCTTCCCATTCTTCCCTTTTTTCAGAATTGTTAACAATTGTGCTTTGAGAATTTCATTTTTCAAGATTTACCATCCTTCCTGGACATTTTTGTCTTTAAGGATATCCAGCCATTGGATCCCGCCAATTCTCTTTCTAAATCCCTTAAAATCTGCCTTTCTGAAATCTAACCTTGACGTCACAGGTCTTCCTTCTCTAGTTATCCAAAATTCTAAAATAGCATAGTCGCTACCTCCTAGAGTCCCAGCCACTCTTACCTCCTCAACCATTTCCTCCCTGTTTATAAGGATTAGATCCAAGGTAGCAGATCCACTTGTTTTCGCCCCTACCTTTTGGAAGATAAAGTTGTCAGCAAGAGAGGGTAAGAATTTCCTTGACCTGTTAGCTTTGCCTGAGAGAGATTCCCAACAAATGTCTGGATAGTTGAAATCTCCCATGACAACTATGTCATATTTTTTGGAGAACTTGGCCTTTTGATGCATAAAGAGTTCATCCATATCTTCAGCTTGCACAGGCGACCTGTAGTAAATGCCTACAATGGTGTCCTTTCTGTTGTTCAGTCCTTGTATTCTTACCCAAACAGTTTCCACAGAACTCCCAGTCTCTGAAGCTTCTATCTCTGTGCAGATATACGCGTTTATAGCATACAATGCGACACCTCCTCCTCATTTATCAATTCTGTTTCTTGCAAATAAGTTGTATCCTTCTAGCCTTGTATTCCAATCATGTGTATCGTCCCACCAAGTTTCTGTGATTCCAATGACATCATATTTATTTTCCTGCGTTAGTAGTTCCAGTTCTCCTTGTTTGTTGCCCATGCTTTGTGCATTAGTATAGAAACATTTTAGTTTGTGAGTGGTTTCTCTTTCTCCAATATTTTTATTATTTAGATTCTTTTGTCTTTGTTCTTCCTTTCCACTTCTAATAGCAGAGTTCTCAATAGCATTTGCCAGGTGTATGGCTTTTTCTGGCCTTTTGCTTCCCTTCCCACGTTGTTCTAGTTTAAAGCTCTCCTGATGAGTGTAGCAAGGTGACTCCCAAATACATGTTTTCCAGTCTTCGTAAGGTGCACCCCATCTCTAGCAAGTAGTCCATCGTATAGGTAATTCACTCCGTGATCCAAAAATCCAAATCCTTGCTGACTGCACCATCGACGTAGCCAGTTGTTCACCTGCAGAATCTTATTCCACCTCCTTGTTCCATGGCCATCCACTGGGAGGATGGAAGAGAAGACCACCTGTGCTCCCAGTTCTTTCACTTTGTTGCCTAAGTTTTCAAAGTCACAGCACATGGTTTCCAGGTCGTTTCTTGCTGTGTCATTTGTCCCCACATGTATTAGCAGGAATGGGTAGTCATTGGTGTTGAGCATTCCGATACCGCAAGTATCGGGTATCGGCCGATACTTGCTGTATCGGAATTCCGATACCGACTTCCGATATTTTTTCAATATCGGAATTCGGCATCGGAATCGGAAGTTCAAAGTTGATTGACAGACTGACGTCATCATGATGCGCGGTGTGTGCGCATCATGATGCGCCGTCATTTCGGGCCTTCCGGGGGTCTCTGCCGGCCTGCCGGGGGGCTGTGCCGGCCTGCCGGGGGGCTGTGTGGACTGCCCGGGGTCTGTACCGGCCTGCCGGGGGGCTGTGCCGGCCTGCCGGTGGTCTGTGCACCCTGTGGGGGTCTGTACCGGCCTGCCGGGGGGCTGTGCCGGCCTGCCGGTGGTCTGTGCACCCTGTGGGGGTCTGTACCGGCCTGCCGGGGGGCTGTGCCGGCCTGCCGGTGGTCTGTGCACCCTGTGGGGGTCTGTACCGGCCTGCCGGGGGGCTGTGCCGGCCTGCCGGGGGGCTGTGCTGATGTCCGGGGGTCTGTGCAAGCATCGTCCGATGGGACTACAAGTCCCATCGGGCGATGCCTGCTACCATGACAGTGATTGACACATTAGCCAATGATGGGACAGTAGTAGTCCCATCATCCGGCTAATGTGTTAAATGTTAAAAAAAAAAAAAAAAAATACTACATACATACTATATGCATGCTACATACATACTACATGCTACATACATACGACATATATACTACATACATACTACATGCATGCTACATACATACTACATGCTACATACATACTACATGCATGCTACATACATACTACATGCTACATACATACTACATATATACTACATACTACATACTACATACATACTACATACATGCTACATACATACTGCATGCTACATACATACTACATGCATGCTACATACATACTACATGCATGCTACATACATACTACATGCATGCTACATACATACTACATGCATGCTACATGCATGCTACATACATACTACATGCTACATACATACCACATACATACTACATACATACTACATACTACATATATACTACATGCATGCTACATACATACTACATGCTACATACATACCACATACATACTACATACATGCTACATACTACATACATACTACATACATACTACATGCATGCTACATACATACTACATGCATGCTACATACATACTACATGCCACATACATACCACATGCATACTACATACATACTACATACATACTACATGCTACATACATACTACATATATACTACATACATGCTACATATATACTACATGCATGCTAGATACATACTACATACAGTATATACTACATGCATGCTACATACATACTACATGCTACATGCATGCTACATACATACTACATACATACTACATGCCACATACATACCACATACATACTACATACATACTACAAACATACTACATGCTACATACATACTACATATATACTACATACATGCTACATATATACTACATGCATGCTACATACATACTACATATATACTACATGCATGCTACATACATACTACATGCTACATACATACCACATACATACTACATACATGCTACATATATACTACATGCATGCTACATACATACTACATATATACTACATGCATGCTACATACATACTACATGCTACATGCATGCTACATACATACTACATACATACTACATGCTACATACATACCACATATATACTACATACATACAATACATTCATACAATACATACATAGACATACAGTACATATAACATAGAGTAACATACTTACCAATACTTGTCACATTGTTCCCCGAAGCCATTGTCTTTTCCGGAATAAATATTAACATAACAAACCACAAAAATACTCACCCACGATCCGAAGCAGTCCACGAGTGTGTCCCACGACGATCTTGGGTAGAGAACTGCAGCATCAGCTGTTGCTGCCGTTCTCTACGGGCTGCAGGAATCCAATGACGGAAGGTAGGTATCCTTCCGCACTGTATTCCTCCGCCACTTAAAAAAAAAAAGTCCCTAGTCTCACTTTATGCCATTGCTGCGTGGGAAATTCCCACACAGCAATGGCATAAAGTGAGACTAGGGACTTTTTTTTTTTTAAGTGGCGGAGGAATACAGTGCGGAAGGATACCTACCTTCCGTCATTGGATTCCTGCAGCCCGTAGAGAACGGCAGCAACAGCTGATGCTGCAGTTCTCTACCCAAGATCGTCGTGGACACACTCGTGGACTGCTTCGGATCGTGGGTGAGTATTTTTGTGGTTTGTTATGTTAATATTTATTCCGGAAAAGACAATGGCTTCGGGGAACAATGTGACAAGTATTGGTAAGTATGTTACTCTATGTTATATGTACTGTATGTCTATGTATGTATTGTATGAATGTATTGTATGTATGTAGTATATATGTGGTATGTATGTAGCATGTAGTATGTATGTAGTATGTATGTAGCATGCATGTAGCATGTAGTATGTATGTAGCATGCATGTAGTATATATGTAGTATGTATGTAGCATGCATGTAGTATATATGTAGCATGTATGTAGTATATATGTGGTATGTATGTAGCATGTAGTATGTATGTAGCATGCATGTAGTATATATGTAGTATGTATGTAACATGCATGTAGTATATATGTAGCATGTATGTAGTATATATGTAGTATGTATGTAGCATGTAGTATGTATGTAGTATGTATGTAGTATGTATGTGGTATGTATGTGGCATGTAGTATGTATGTAGTATGTATGTAGCATGCATGTAGCATGTAGTATGTATGTAGCATGCATGTAGTATATATGTAGTATGTATGTAGCATGCATGTAGTATATATGTAGCATGTATGTAGTATATATGTAGTATGTATGTAGCATGTAGTATGTATGTAGTATGTATGTAGTATGTATGTGGTATGTATGTGGCATGTAGTATGTATGTAGCATGCATGTAGTATGTATGTAGCATGCATGTAGTATGTATGTAGTATGTATGTAGTATGTAGCATGTATGTAGTATGTATGTGGTATGTATGTAGCATGTAGTATGTATGTAGCATGCATGTAGTATATATGTAGTATGTAGTATGTATGTAGTATGTATGTGGTATGTATGTAGCATGTAGTATGTATGTAGCATGCATGTAGCATGCATGTAGTATGTATGTAGCATGCATGTAGCATGTAGTATGTATGTAGCATGCATGTAGTATATATGTAGTATGTATGTAGCATGTAGCATGCATGTAGCATGCATGTAGTATGTATGTAGTATATATGTGGTATGTATGTAGCATGCAGTATGTATGTAGCATGCATGTAGTATATATGTAGTATGTATGTTGCATGTAGTATTTATGTAGTATGAATGTAGCATGTATGTAGTATGTAGTATGAATGTAGTATGTATGTAGTATGCATGTAGTATGTATGTAGTATTTTTTTTTTTTTTTTTTACATTTAACACATTAGCCGGATGATGGGACTACTACTGTCCCATCATTGGCTAATGTGTCAATCACTGTCATGGTAGCAGGCATCGCCCGATGGGACTTGTAGTCCCATCGGACGATGCCTGCACAGACCCCCGGAGCCTGCACAGACCACTGGCAGGCCGGCACAGCCCCCCGGCAGGCCGGCACAGCCCCCCGGCAGGCCGGCACAGCCCCCCCGGAGCCGGCACAGCCCCCCGGCAGGCCGGCACAGCCCCCCGGCAGGCCGGCACAGCCCCCCGGAGCCTGCACAGACCACCGGCAGGCCGGCACAGACCACCGGAGCCTGCACAGACCCCCTGGCAGGCCGGCACAGCCCCCCGAAAGGCCCGTACAGACCCCAGAAAGGCTGTACAAGGGCAGGAAAGGGTTTTTCTTATTCTGATACCGGAAGTCCCATAGACTTGAATGGGACTTCCGGTATCGGAATCGGCGATACCGATACTTTTTTTAAAGATCGGCCGATACCATCCGATACGATACTTTGAAGTATCGGACGGTATCGCTCAACTCTAGTAGTCATCTGTAGGTCTGAAGAGTCCTGATATCCTGGCAGACACATCTTTAATTTTTGCACCTGGAAGACAGCACATTTCTCTTGAAGTTATATCCGGTCTGCAGATAGCGGCCTCTGTTCCTCTCAACAGGGAATCCCCCATGACCACCACTCTCCGTTTCTTCTTCACAACATTTTTCTTTCTCCATCCAGGAGGATTCTGAAGGCGTACAAGGTTGCTGTTTGTGGGCAAAGTCTTATCCTGATGTATTTCTTCATCGTTCTCCTGCGTGAGAGCCTGGTACTGTTCCTGAGCAGTATGGGTGCTGTCTGCCTCCCCATTGTCATGATCACGTGTGTCTGGACGCAGATGTTTCCGCAAGGCGAACCCATAACACACGTGACCCTGGATACACCGCCTCCAGTGGGGCGCATTTAAATAATAAAACGTGCAGGTGGATACGCCGCCTCCACCTGGCGAATTTGGGAATTACACGTTATACATACAATCTGGAAACCCCGCCTCCAGTAAGGCGAATTTAAATAATAAGGGGGGCCTGGGAAACAATTACAATGGTGGGCCCTGCGATAGGGAATGGGGGACGTGGAGACCTCCTAAGCTCCCCTGAGCCAGTGTCCCTGCACTCCTTACGTTCCCTATACAGGCTCCGAACCTGTCGCCGCACGCGAACCTTAACCCCTTGCTCGCCCTGAACCTAAACCCTCACTAGGGAATAGGTCGGTGCGGAGACTAATCCCACCACTGCACAAATAACACACATGAGGAAAGAGACAATACAGGGGAAACACCACTTAGCTTTGCTCTGTTGCGTATGCTCCTAGCAACAGAGCCCACCACCTGCGTGCATCTTCTCCTCCACCTGGATCCATCACCATAACAGGATCCTTCACCTTAGTGCAGCCTTGGAGCAGAGTCCACCACCAGTTGCAGCTGTTTAGTAACAGAGTCCCAAGGATGAGTTCAGCTTCTGACACGAAGTCAAGCATGCTTGAGTCCAGCTCAGCAGCCAAGTCCCACATGGAGAGTGCCACTCTCCATAGTCGCCACTCCACCAGTCCATGCAGACACTTCCCGCTGACACCATCACTGCGACCCCACCACGCCATGCCAGCCCTTCGTCCAGACACCATCGCTGACACTCTTCCCCCCTGGCTAAGCTGCGCAGGACTCCTCTCCAGCTCCATCCTTCCACCAGGCTCTCCAACTCAGAGTGAACACAATCTCACAATATCACAGGCCGTGATTGCACACCCCTAGCACACCTTTATAGGGTGTCACACCTGATTCATAATTAAGTGCACAAAAACCTAAAGTGCAATACCACTAACCACCACCGGGGACAGTCAAGACACCTTGGAACTTTCCAAAGTAAAAAAAGTTCATCCAGTGCAATTTAAAACTGTCAGATCATGACACCCATCCTCCTGCTTCTCTGGGTCACATGCTTCCATTCCTCTGTTTCTTCAGGAGCACTTCGAATTTCTTCTCTTTCTGTAACATGAAGAGATAATTCTGCTCTGTCTAAGAACTCTTCACCTTCCTTAATGATCTTCAACGTAGCTAACCTCTCTTCGAGATTTTGCAACTTTTCCTCCAACAGGGACACAAGCTTGCATTTGTGGCATGTGAAGTTTGACTTTTCCACTGGTAAGTCTGTGAACATGTAGCAAGAAATGCAGCTCACCAAATGGCTCCTGGCCTCTTCTATATTGTTATAGTTATAGAGATTTCAAAACAATGAAAAATGAGCCAAAAATCGGCGCGTGGTTTACCGATTTCCTCTTTTCAGCTGCAACGGCCAAAATCCAGTGATCGTTGAGCTCGTGGAGACTCTTCACTTAGCCCAGAAGGCACTGGGAATATGCAAATGATCTCCTCAGGACTCTTCCCCTGGTTTCAGCTGATGTGACAGCTCTCCACAGGAGATCGTTGTGGGACAATCGTATTAATTGGTTTACGTCGGACACAGGGAGTATATTTTTTTTCAGGTGATAGATGGCTTCGGGGATTAGCAGAATATGGTGAGTATAAACTATATGTGTGTATGTGTTTGTTTTTTTTTACATTCAACACATTAGCTGGATGATGGGACTACTACTGTCCCATCATTGGCTAATGGGTCAATCACTGTCACTGTAGCAGGCATAGCCCGATGGGACTTGTAGTCGCATCTAACGATGCCTGCCTACACACACACGCACGCACACATGCATACCCCCTCACAGGCCCGCCACATACGCGCACACACACATAGCCTGCACACACAGGCACACAGTGTCAGTGCATGCGCAGTTAAAAAAAAGTCATTTGTTGGACAGCGATGGATCCGTCACCCATAGGCTTCCATTCTAGCAAAAATTGGACAGCGACAGATCTGAAAGCCACAATGAACTTTACTAAGTTCTTTGCACAGTGGGAGCTGGTCATCAAAGGACTTGTGAAGTTCACAGATTATGCTAATCTACAGGGCATGGGAAGCCTCCTTAAAGAATAGGTCATAGATGTTAGACCATTCCAGCAGTGAGGAGTTAAATCTCCTGGTAAACTGGCTTGGAATTAGTCTGCTGAACACGCCAAAAGAAGCAGAGACATTAACATAAAGTAGACTCTGTTGCTCAATAGGTGAGGATTATAAATGATCCCTGTTTTGACTTCACTGCCCCTGGTGTCAAGCCTTGTAAAACATCAATGTCAGTCCTCAAAACTAATGTTACCTCCCCAGATTTTCCCCATGGAGCGGGTAAGTCTTGTCAAGAAGAGACCAAACCCAAGAATGTCAGCAAGCACTGTCCCCTACATAGGGGACACATTCTCTACTAAAACGCAGAGCCTTCAGAGAGAAGTTTCTAGAACACTACAAGGGTTTCCTCAAAGAAAACAACATCTGTTTTAGATACTGCACTACAATATCGCACTTTCCCAGGAACTGTGAAACTAGTGTGAAATGCTCAGAATGTGGTAACATGGAATATAACACAGCTTTAGACCCTGGACCACCCTCACGGGCATCATTGAAAACAGAGTGTAATAATTATATGGGTACTGCAGAATCTGATTGCGTGGGATAATACGAAACTGAGACCAAAGTTGATGCAAATAAGTATATTAACAAGAGAAACAAAACTAACAGAGCACTTCCTGCAATAGTAACGAAAACACAGCATAATATAGAATGATACAAGTAAAGCAAAACTAACAGAGCACTTCATGCAACAGTAACAAGTGCACAACACAATATGGAAATGTCCAGTGTAACTGACGAGCGGGGCACGACCGCTAATATGAACCAGTCCAACAGTGATATGATGCAGGTGTGCACAAGGCACTAAACGTCCAGCAGTAAGTATGAGAGTAAGCACACCGCGTTTAATAAGGAAGTCCAGCTATATTATGAATGAGCACGCACACAGCACTAAAGTGTAGAAGTCCAGCAATCATATCATTCAGGGCCATGAGTCTGTCCAGATGTGTCTGACCATGCATATTTCAAAATCCATATTTCAAATTACAGATTTTGAATTACACTACTGTGAATTAGACTAGAATTCTATGATGCACTTACCCATTCATCACTGCTGTACTATCTTCATCCTCACAACCACCTGAGTCATCTAATCGAGTTGTTTTGTCTACCGACAGGTATGCTGCTTATTCCACTCAACTTTCCTGCCTTGTGTCTATATGAATTGCATATAATCCTACCCTGGTATGCTGCTGATCCACTCAACTTTCCTGCTTTGTGTGTCTATACGAATTGCATATAATCCTACCCTGGCATTGCACTGCTTTTGTATCCATAATGTATTCATTCCTCTTGTATCTTCCATGCATACCTGAGTAGTAAATCCCTCCCCCCTTTTTTATCACCTCTCTTTGACTCAGAACATGTGGTCTGAGCAATCACACCCACAACCCCCTCACAGCTGACTCCTCTCAATTGCACATATATTCAGGGCCATGAGTCTGACCAGACATGTCTGACCATGCATATTTCAAAATCCATATTTCAAATTACAGATTTCTAATTACACTACTGTGAACTAGACTAGAATTGAACGGAAATTTGACTGTAAGGTAATGACATATATAACTTCTATAATGTTTGGAATCTTCTCACTTTCACCCCCATACTCCTTACTTTCATCCTAACTCCTGTAATCCCCCCACCCAGTAAGGACCTTGTAATTTCCCCCTCCATCCTCCCCAGCCATCTCACTTCTTTCTCAGAACTGTTCCTCCACATAAAATCCTTTTTCTCCAGACACACACGGCCACATCATGTCTTATCCTGCTCCCTTCTTCTAATGCTCTGTCTGTTACTCCTCATTGCTGGCAACATATCCGCAAATCCTGGCCCTCCCTGTTAGGGACGGCGGAACGCACTAAATATTAAATAACAGAAAGTGCGATCGCCGCCCGGGGTCCACCGTGCAGAGGTGTTAAACTGCTCCTATATAATGGCAGACGCGCTATATGGCGGTATAGCACACGCGAGTTATACGTCACCCGATGTGCGCTGGCGAGCTCTGTTAATCTCACAGAGACGCTTAAGGTATAAACATAAATCCAGAGCCTGTTGACCTCACAAGTCTCAGCGGTGTGCACACATGGTATATGGTCACAGGACTAGGCCCAAGACTCAGGGTCAATGTCTGTCTAGACCTACCGTGCATGCGGCATCGCTACCGCGGACACCAACAAGTGCTGCTGACTGCAGCGCGGCGACCGACCCAGCCGCCACATGACAATGCCCAAGAGGGGCGCACTGTCGGATGCTAGTGCTGTAAGATGTGAACTGTGGCCTGTAGCTCACCACTGACTGGCGCTGACTCTATGACTAAGTCCCTATCCAAACACGTAATATCAGAGGGAGGGGATCGTAATGAGTCATTCGCAGGCACATGCATTCATCTTCATTCACACAGATAGCAATTAGAGTCTATACTAGTGCATGGCCGAGCGGCCATGCGGGCCTTTTATAGCCGCGCACTTCCGGGACCTTCCAGATCTATGAGATGGACCAATCAGATCCGGAGAAGGACCTGAGCACGTGACTCCCGATCTCCAATGAGAGATCGTCTCATGAGCATGCCCAGTAGCGCGATGAGAGGACTTAGCCTCTGGAGTGGCTTACTGCAGGACAGCCTGCACTGCTATTGCTGACCCAGAGGTGGCAGCAACAACAACCAGTCCTACAGAGCTGGTCTGAGCAGAGCGTCTGGGACGCCAAGATTGCTATGCAGACTCCTGAGCGGTCGGTGGAGAATGGGAGACCGCTGGAAGCAAGGTTCTGAATTCCCGCTGTGCAGCTGCAGGAATCCGGCGCCTAACACTCGCCAACACATCCCCACACTCACTTCTAACATCCAGCCTCGATCCTCTACACGTTTTCGCAACCATGATAACCTCATACCCATTCATCCAGCCCCCACTCCCCCGGTCCCCATACCTGGAGCACTATGAAACGCACGCACGCTCTGTCTGCAACAAGCTGTCATTTATCCATGACCTCTTCATCACCAACAAACTCTCCTTCCTTGGCATCACCGAAACTTGGCTCACCCCCTCTGACTCAGCCTCTTCAGCCGCACTCTCTTATGGCGGTTTCCGCCTCCCTCACACCCCTCACCCCAGCAACAAACGTGGTGGAGGAGTTGGCTTGCTCCTCCGATACCTGCTCCTTTACCCCAATTCCACTACCACCCTCCACCATTCTTCCCTCGTTTGAGGTGCACTCCATCTGCATCTACTCCCCCTCCAACCTCCAGCTGGCTGTCATCTACCGCCACCCAGAACTTGCCAGCTCCACCTTTCTCGACCACTTCACTACCTGGCTACTTTATTTCCTCTCTGCTGACATCCCAACTATCATCATGGGTGACTTCAACATCCCCATTGACGCTTCCCTCCCCGGCTGCCTCTAAACATTTATCGCTCACTGCATCCTTTGGCCTCACTCAATGGTCCTCTGCGGCCACTCACAAAGATGGTCACACGCTGGACCTTATCTTCACCCACCTCTGTTCCCTTTGTAATCTCACCAACTCACCTCTTCCCCTGTCTCACCACAACCTACTGACATTCTCTTCCCTCTTCTCTCCTAGTGCGCAACCCCCACTCCACAAACTTGCTCACCCTCGCAGAAATCTCAAACACCTCAATTTACAATCGCTCTCCGAGTCCCTCCTCTCTCTTACAGACATATCATCACTTCATGACACAGATTATGCTGCCACCTTTTATAACACTGCAATAACAGCAGCACTTGATTCGGCCGCCCCCCTCACACATAGCAAAACTCGTACAATCAAAAGGCAGCCCTGGCTGACCAGCCTCACCAAAGAACTGAGACGGGCTTCCAGGGTTGCTGAACGGAGATGGAAGAAATTTCTCATCTCTCATATCCTCCCTGTCTCACAACCCTAAACAGCTTTTCAACACTTTCAATTCTCTACTCTGTCCCCCAGCACCACCTCCTTCTCCTCTCATTACCGCTGAAGACTTTGCCTCTTTTAAGCAGAAGATTGATACGATCAGAGAAAGCTTTGGCCCACAGCCCCCATTGCCCCTCTTAGCTGCTCAGCCCTGTTCCTCCAAAACCAACTTCTCCACCATGACAGAAGATCAACTCTCCACCCTCCTATCAAGATCACACCTCACCACTTGCAAGCTTGACCCACTTCCGTCCCACCTCATCCCTAACCTCGCCACAGTCTTCATCCCTACTCTAACACACCTCTTCAACCTCTCACTTACAAATGGTGTGTTCCCCTCATCCCCTCTTAGATACCCGCTGTTGACCTTGGAAACCAGCATCCAGCGTCGCTGATCGCTGGTCTCTCGCTGCCACACACAGCGATGCGCACTGGCCAGCGGGAGACCAATGATCAAAAAATGGCCCAGGACGATGGAGCGCAATCAGTGATACCCAGCAGGGGGGCTGGTCACTGATCCATGTCACACACAATGTCACATATCGCTGGCAAGATCGCTGTGGCGTCACAAAATCAGCTATCTCACTGGCGATATCGCTGTGTGTGGCGGGGCCTTAAGTCCTTTAACATTGCAGTCCCATGTTCTCCCTACTCCTTGAAGTCATGTGAGGGTACTGTTGAGACGGCTGGGAGGAAAGTGACTGGGTTTGTAGTGGAGTCTATGGATGGTCAGACATGCTTACCACGGCAGACTATATTGGAATGCAATCAGAATCCTGACAACAGGTGTGAGATACCTACACCGGAGGTAGCGGCACATCACCCCCATTTGAAGCGTATAGCTCACCTTGTACCAGAACTTGATCAAAAGGCTCTGATAGTCTTAAACCTCAGAAGATACATATTACAAATTCATAAGGCTAGGGGACAGATCAACAGCCTCCAGAATGCTCCATATGCCCAGAGACATGGCCTAGGATGGGTCATTATAGGAGACATCTGTCTAAGGCCGGTTTCACACTAGCGCATTTTCAACGCGCGCACGGCCGGGGGTAGCTCCGCCCCCGATCCGGCTCTCTGCCCGGTGTGCCCGCCCCTTCCTTGTAGCGCCGCCTCCTAGCGGACAGCGGCGCCTGCGATCGGCGCACCCTATCTTTAGCATAGGGTGCGCCGATCGTGCGCAGGCCGTGCGCTAGTTGCGCTTTGACCTGCGCTGCGCACTTTTGACGGTGCGCCGTGCGCGCCAAAATCCGAAAAATTTGATTTTGGCGCGCACGGCGCACCGTCAAAAGTGCGCAGCGCAGGTCAAAGCGCAACTAGCGCACGGCCTGCGCACGATCGGCGCACCCTATGCTAAAGATAGGGTGCGCCGATCGCAGGCGCCGCTGTCCGCTAGGAGGCGGCGCTACAAGGAAGGGGCGGGCACGCCGGGCAGAGAGCCGGATCGGGGGCGGAGCTACCCCCGGCCGTGCGCGCGTTGAAAATGCGCTAGTGTGAAACCGGCCTAAGAGTAGCACACAAGCCAACTTCAGTCGGCAGTTTTCTCACTACTTGTAGTACACTTTAAAATGGACGTCTGTGTCTCTTACAACCATGTCAGAGTAGTTTCCTGGTAAAATAGTTGCCACACAGTGCTCTTCTGCCTTGTCCTTTTGCAGACCCTTGCTGTTAAGAGCACGCTTGTGATGGTGAGCAAGATCACGTAGGATGTACAGTCTTCCACAGGACAAGAGAAGAGAACAGTATCGCAATGTCCATAGAAGATACAGTAGACTGTTCTTAGACATTATGGATCAAGAAATTGTGAAGTATGAGCCAAAAAGTTGGGTGGCACCTTCACCATTTTAACCCCAGAGACGACGCTTACCCAATAACAGAGAAATCATCTACAATCAGTTTGTCGTCTTCAAACATAGACTTCAGGAGGTACTGGTCGCGGGGATACGAGACAGAGAGGGGCAGTTCGTCCACACCCAAGGCCTTATTCTTGATGAGTTGTCAAGACCTATTCGAATAATCGCAATAGATTCTGTATCCTTGAGTCAGGGGCATTTCACTCAGGGCATTCAGGATATACGTCTTCAGGTAGCGACCATGCACACCGAATCCATGAAATGTTATGGGTTAGGGGGCTTGTCTTCCCCGATGGTTCTAGGCCTACCTTAGCTGATGTTACATAATCCTGTAGTGGACTGGAATGCACAGGAGATAGTGAGGTGGAGCAATTGTCAAAATAACTGCATGTGCATTCATTTATCCATGATAACTATCAGCTCTTTACCAGAGAATTTGTCTGGTTACAAGGATGTGTTTTCACAACAAAGGTGTCGAGAACTACCTCACCTTTCTTATGAATGCTCAGTGGATTTGATTCCTGGGGCTAAGTTGCCTAAGAGAAGCTTTTATAATATTTCTGTTCCTGAGAGACAGGCTTTGAAAGATTACATTGTGGAGAGCCTGGCTAAGGGACATATAAGGCGTTCCTCATCTCTGGTGGCAGCAAGATGGGGATGTGCACCCCTGCTTGGATTTCAGGGAAAACCAGTTTTCACATGGATCCAACTAAAGTCTAGGTGGTACTGGACTGGGATCATTCTAAAGACTTAAAAGCTTTACAAAGGTTTATAGGGTTCACCAATTATTTCCATAAGTTCTTTCAGAACTTTTCGGTAGTGGCCAAACCACTAACGGATATGACCATGAAAAGGACTGACTTTTCTAAATGGTTCAGTTGATTGCTACTCTAAAGAGATGTTTTGGTTCTGTGCCAATTCTTATACAGGCTAATGTCACTAAGCCATTCATTGTAGAGGTTGAGGTGTCAGAGATGGGAGTTGGGTCTGTATTGTTGCAAGGTTCATCCACAAGTAGATGGCGTCCATATGCATAATTCTCGAAGAAACTGGTGTCCGCCTAGTAAAAATATGACATTCGCAATACTTGGCAACAAAGTGGGCCTTTAAGGAGTGGCGTCATTTTTTTGGAGGGGTAGTTCCATCCGGTCATGGTAATAACTGATCATAAAAATCTTTTTTATTTGGAATCTGCCATATGTCTGATACCTGGTAGTAGGCATAGTAGGCATATATAGATAAGGGCTGCTGCAGATCCACAAGTCGGTCACCGACTTGTGAAACAGAACTCTGCAAAGAAATACGTGGATTTCGTCCGCCTGCCCAAATGATGAAATTCCAGAAGGTTAATAAAATTCCAGAAGGTTAATAAACGACTGTCAAACTTTATTAACCTTCTGGAATTTCATCATTTGGGCAGCGCGGACGAAATCCACGTATTCCTTTGCAGAGTTCTGATACCTAGACAGGTAAGATGGTAATTTTTTTTTTTTACTAGATTCAACTTTGTTGTGAGTTATAGGCTGGGGTATAGGAACATTAGATCGGATGCTTTATCTCATTGTTTTCCATGGGGAGGAAGCAATTGTGAACCAGTTCTTATATTACAGAAAGGTTTACTTATTGCTACTAGAGTTGAGCGAAACGGGTCGAAAAATTTCAAAAGTCGCCGACTTTTGGCAAAGTCGGGTTTCATGAAACGAAACCCGACCCTAGGATGAGGTCGGCCACGAGGTCGGCGACTTACGCGCCAAAGTCGCGTTTCAAAAGTTTGTTTTGCGCTCTTTTTCAGCCAATCAGGATCCACGGACACTGTGGGCAACGTGATGACATAGGCAGGGGTCACCACCATCTTTCAGAAGGGCATGCAAGTGATTGGCTTGCTTTGGTGGGCGTCACAGGGGTTATAAAAGGGCGTGCACGCCGACCGCCATCTTACTTCTGCCGATCTTAGCATAGGGAGAGGTTGCTGCTGCTGATTCTGTAGGGAGAGCGTTAGGCAGGGAAGAAGAAAAAAAAACTGCTTCTGCTGCTAGCGATTTTGCCTGTACAACACACCAGTCACTGTGTGTGCAGTGCAAGGGGAGGCTATATTGTGGTGGATCAGCGGTGTTGGTTGTTAGGCTGCCTTCTAAGGCTTCCTGACAGCTGCATTGCTGTTTACCCACTGCTCTGCAAACTGCTTTTTTAAAAGCAATCCCAATTTTTTTTTGTCCTGCTGAGGTACTGAGCGTGCATTTTTTCACACCATACAGCGGTGTACGCTCCTCACACAGTACCGTGTAACGGCTGTTATCACAGCCACAGTGAAGCTATCTGTGTGTCACTCTGTGAGAATAAGTCGAGGACATGTTCCGTTCTTACAGACCTGCACCTACTAGTTTTGTCTAGCTTTCAAACAGTTAAATATATTTGCTGTTTGATCACATTCAAAACTATAGAGAGACAGCGTGTGCAGTCCGTATACTTAAAAAACACGGAGCTTGACAATTTTACGTACACCGGACAGCCGTGTACGTGCACACTCCTCTCAGTACCGTGTAACGGCTGTTATCACAGCCACAGTGAAGCTATCTGTGTGTCACTCTGTGAGAATAAGTCGAGGACATGTTCCGTTCTTACAGACCTGCACCTACTAGTTTTGTCTAGCTTTCAAACAGTTAAATATATTTGCTGTTTGATCACATTCAAAACTATAGAGAGACAGCGTGTGTCAGTCCGTATACTTAAAAAACACGGAGCTTGACAATTTTACGTACACCGGACAGCCGTGTATGTGCACGCTCCTCTCAGTACCGTGTAACGGCTGTTATCACGGCCACAGTGAAGCTATCTGTGTGTCACTGTGGAAGGATAAGTGGAGGACTTGTTCCGTTCTTACAGACCTACACTCTAGGGAGATTCCTATTCTGCCCAATTCTACATACACCTTGTAGTTTGTGATACACTAGCCAATTTCTGCCTGTGACATAGCGCTCTGATATTCAGTGGGCCTCACACAATCCAAAAGTGTCCAGTGTCCACTAGTGTGTGCAGAAATTCAAAATCTCCCTTATCCTGTAGTCACTTTTTTCACACCTGTGCCATCGAGCCTGTGACATAGCAATGTGATATTCAGTGGGCCTCACACAATCCATAAGTGTCCAGTGTCCACAAGTGTGTGCAGAAATTCAAAATCTCTGTGATCCTGTAGTCACTTTTTTCACACCTGTGCCATCGAGCCTGTGACATAGCGCTCTGATATTCAGTGGGCCTCACACAATCCAAAAGTGTCCAGTGTCCACTAGTGTGTGCAGAAATTCAAAATCTCCCTTATCCTGTAGTCACTTTTTTCACACCTGTGCCATCGAGCCTGTGACATAGCGCTCTGATATTCAGTGGGCCTCACACAATCCAAAAGTGTCCAGTGTCCACTAGTGTGTGCAGAAATTCAAAATCGCCCTTATCCCGTAGTCACTTTTTTCACACCTGTGCCATCGAGCCTGTGACATAGCGCTCTGATATTCAGTGGGCCTCACACAATCCAAAAGTGTCCAGTGTCCACTAGTGTGTGCAGAAATTCAAAATCTCTGTGATCCTGTAGTCACTTTTTTCACACCTGTGCCATCGAGCCTGTGACATAGCGCTCTAATATTCAGTGGGCCTCACACAATCCAAAAGTGTCCAGTGTCCACTAGTGTGTGCAGAAATTCAAAATCTCCCTTATCCTGTAGTCACTTTTTTCACACCTGTGCCATCGAGCCTGTGACATAGCGCTCTGATATTCAGTGGGCCTCACACAATCCAAAAGTGTCCAGTGTCCACTAGTGTGTGCAGAAATTCAAAATCTCTGTGATCCTGTAGTCACTTTTTTCACACCTGTGCCATCGAGCCTGTGACATAGCGCTCTGATATTCAGTGGGCCTCACACAATCCAAAAGTGTCCAGTGTCCACTAGTGTGTGCAGAAATTCAAAATCTTCCTTATCCTGTAGTCACTTTTTTCACACCTGTGCCATCGAGCCTGTGACATAGCGCTCTGATATTCAGTGGGCCTCACACAATCCAAAAGTGTCCAGTGTCCACTAGTGTGTGCAGAAATTCAAAATCTCCCTTATCCTGTAGTCACTTTTTTCACACCTGTGCCATCGAGCCTGTGACATAGCGCTCTGATATTCAGTGGGCCTCACACAATCCATAAGTGTCCAGTGTCCACAAGTGTGTGCAGAAATTCAAAATCTCTGTGATCCTGTAGTCACTTTTTTCACACCTGTGCCATCGAGCCTGTGACATAGCGCTCTGATATTCAGTGGGCCTCACACAATCCAAAAGTGTCCAGTATCCACTAGTGTGTGCAGAAATTCAAAATCTCCCTTATCCTGTAGTCACTTTTTTCACACCTGTGCCATCGAGCCTGTGACATAGCGCTCTGATATTCAGTGGGCCTCACACAATCCAAAAGTGTCCAGTGTCCATTAGTGTGTGCAGAAATTCAAAATCTCCCTTATCCTGTAGTCACTTTTTTCACACCTGTGCCATCGAGCCTGTGACATAGCGCTCTGATATTCAGTGGGCCTCACACAATCCAAAAGTGTCCAGTGTCCACTAGTGTGTGCAGAAATTCAAAATCTCCCTTATCCTGTAGTCACTTTTTTCACACCTGTGCCATCGAGCCTGTGACATAGCGATGTGATATTCAGTGGGCCTCACACAATCCATAAGTGTCCTGTGTCCACAAGTGTGTGCAGAAATTCAAAATCTCCCCTGTCCTATAGACACCTTGTACCTTGTTTTACATTACTATATAGTTTGTTGGATTTTGTCTACATTTCTACAAAAAATGAGGAAGGCTGGTGGAAGAGGCCATGGAATTGGGCGGGGGTTGGCAGCTGGTAATGATGGTGTTGGTGGTGGATCTGATGGTAGTGGCAAGAGCAAAATAGGACCGAATGCAGGAGGTGTTGAGCCTGCGTCATCGTCTGGCTCCATAAGGCTTCGAAGGCTTAGTTTTCTAGGAGTTGGCAAACCGCTTTTAAAGCCAGAGCATCAGGAAAAAGTTTTGTCTTACATTGCTGACTCAGCCTCCAGCTCTATCGCCTCCTCTTCTTCAGTTGTAAAAAGTAAAAGCACTGAGTCGTCATTGGAGGCTCATGTTCATGAACCACACCTTTCCTTGTGTCCTTCACCCCAACCAAGATTGAAGGATGACGCAGGCCATACTACTTATTACTCCATGGAGCTGTTTTCACATACCATGCCTGGATTATCAAGTGAAATGGTGAATTACCCAGGCCAAGATGAATCTGACATGGAGTGCACTGATGCACAGCCGCTGATGGATGATTCTGCTGGTACATTCACTCAGAGCACTACATTGTCCTCGCGGTGTACAGAGCCAGATTCTGACCCTGATGAGACTCAGGTGCCCCTTCCCGCACACTATACCACCATACACGGTGACACAGAGGAAGGTGCACATGACATTGAAGAGGAGGTGATGGATGACCCAGTTGTTGACCCAGATTGGCATCCATTGGGGGAAGAGGGTGCTGCTTCCAATAGCTCAGATGAGGAGCATCCATAGCAGACATCGACATCGCAACAGCTGTTATCTGGCAGGCCCGGAGCACTCCAAAGACAGGTTCCAAAAATCAAAAGAGTTGCTGGACAGCTTGTCCAGAGGGTCAAAAGATCACAGCGTGCTAGGCCGCAAAATGTCTGCCAAAGTAGGAAGAGTGCAGTGTGGCACTTTTTTGAACAAAATCCTCATGATCAGGCCAAGGTTATCTGTAAGAAGTGCGCAAAGACCTTTAGCCGAGGGAAAAATCTGAAAAATTTGAATACCAGTTGCATGCTTAGACATTTAACCACCATGCACTTGCAAGCGTGGACACAACACCAAACCTCAAGTGCCACATGTGCAACTGATCACAAAGAAGGTAGTCAGCAACGCTACATTGTTTCCCCCACTGTAAGCCCACCGGTTAGCACAGCAGCAAATGTTGAGGTGTCGTTGCAAGGCCACAGCAGTCAGGGAATCCCACTGTCATATCAACGAAATACTGAATCTAGGCCATCAGAAAGAACACCAACTCCATCACCATCATCAACCCTCTCTCAGTCCGCCCTGTCCACCGCTACTTCCACCATATGCAGCTCTCAAGTCCAGCTCACCCTCCCAGACACTATGAGTAGGTCAAGAAAGTACTCAGTCTCTCATCCGCGTACACTGGGTTTGAACGCCCACATTGCCAAACTAATCTCGTTTGAGATGATGCCCTATCGGTTGGTGGAAAGCGCAGCTTTCCGCGAACTCATGGCCTATGCAGTACCACGCTATGACCTACCCAGTCACCACTTCTTCTCTCGCAAAGCCATCCCAGCCCTCCACCATCATGTAAAAGACCGCATTGTCCATGCACTCAAGCAGTCAGTGAGTGGAAAGGTGCACCTCACAACTGATGCATGGTCCAGTCGGCATGGCCATGGCCGTTATGTGTCCATCACTGCGCACTGGGTTAATGTGGTGGATGCAGGGTCCACAGGGGACAGCGGTGGTGGGACAGTGCTGCCTAGCCCACGGTATAGGAAACAGTTGGCTGTAGGCGTTCGACCCTCCTCCTCCTCCAGAAGCGAAAGCTCGTCCACAGAGCGCAGTCGTACGAGCACTCCATCTGCAGCTGCCACTGTTGCACACGAGGTGTCCCCCTATCGAGCAGCTAGTGGAAAGCGTCAGCAGGCTGTGTTGCAGATGATGTGTTTGGGCGACAGACACACCGCCGAGGTGCTGGCTGAGTACTTGAAGCGACAAACTGAGTCATGGCTGGGCAGTGTACATCTTGAGGCAGGCAAGGTAGTTAGTGATAACGGCCGTAATTTTGTGGCAGCCATAGCCCTTTCAAAACTCAGCCACATACCTTGCTTGGCTCACACCTTGAACCTGGTGGTGCAGTGCTTCCTCAAAAATTATCCGGAGTTAACAGCCCTGCTCCAGAAGGTGCGAAGACTGTGCGCGCACATCCGCCGGTCGCCTGTACATTATCTGCTCAGGGACCTCTCCTGGACGAGGTGGAGGAAGAAGAGTAGGAGGAGGATGATGATGGGGATGATTACTTAGGGGAGGAGGATGCATCTCGTGGGGCAAGTGAAAATGTTGGCGTGGCAAGGTCTGGTACAGGGTTTGTGCGTGACTGGAGGGATGTGGATTTGCCAGAAAGTGCTCCTCCAACCAGCACTCGCAGTGCATCATTGACACCGGGAACATTGGCCCACATGTCAGATTATGCCTTGCAGATCCTAAAAAGGGACCCCCGCATTGCCAAAATGATGAACGATGACGACTACTGGTTGGCCAGCATCCTGGATCCACGCTATAAATGCAAATTACAAAACATCATGCCACAGGAGAACCTTGACCTAATATTGGCTAATAAACAAGCAACTCTGGTAAATCGGTTGCTTGAGGCATTCCAAGCACACAGCAGCGGTGATGGTTCTCACACGAGCCGTACGGGCCGGGGGCAGCTTGGCAGAGGTGTTCATGGTGCACACAGCAGAAGTGGCGTTGGAGACAGGGGTTTCATAGCAATGTTGTGGACTGATTTTTCAAGTACCGCTCACACAACTGGTAATACTGCATCGATGGAAAGTGACAGGAGACAGCAGTTGTCAACTATGGTTACAAACTACTTTTCCTCCCATATCGATGTTCTCCCACACAGGTCATTCCCCTTTGACTATTGGGCCGCTAAACTGGACACCTGGCCTGAATTGGCACAATATGCCTTACAGGAGCTCGCTTGCCCAGCTGCAAGTGTGCTATTGGAAAGAGTCTTCAGTGCAGCTGGATCAATCCTGACAGAAAAAAGGACCCGTCTGTCAACCCAAAATGTGGATGATCTAACCTTCATTAAAATGAACCATGCATGGGTTTCCAAGGATTTTGTCCCACCTTCCCCTGATGACACATAGGGTGACAGAAAAATGGCTTGCTTTGGTCCACCTCTTCCTGGGACTTGACCTATTTCGCCTTTTGCATCAGCTGAATGTCCAACATCAACATATGCCACTTTCTAAAACTCCCTAACTGTGCTGCCTCCCCCCCCATGGCCGGGGTCACCACCTAGCGCACGACACCGTGCGAGTGCCGTTGCCCTGGACAGGTGGGTAGGCCGACTCTTGGGCGCGGGCACTGGCACAGGGTCCCTCATAGTGCAATCAAGTGTCTCTGACGGTGGTGGTGCACACCCGCCGTCAGACACACCGCCGTACTATGAGGGGCCCAGTACCAGTACCGACGCCCATGAGTGGGCCCCCCTTGCTTGGGCAGGGCCCCAGCATTTGCAATCTTTACCTCTCCCTGCTCCTCCGCTGTGTAGTCTGGGCCGTCAAATCCATACTGTGCCTGACACCGTCTGAGCCTGCCTCCTGATGTATAGACATATATTTTGAATGTGTACGCTATCCATACATGTTATTCAGGGATACGGTACCCTTTCTCACCTTTGTGCAATCACGTGCAAGCCATACTGGGCCTAACACCGTCTGAGCCTGCCTCCTGATGTATAGACATACAGTGGGGAAAAAAAGTATTTAGTCAGTCAGCAATAGTGCAAGTTTCACCACTTAAAAAGATGAGAGGCGTCTGTAATTTATATCATAGGTAGACCTCAACTATGGGAGACAAACTGAGAAAAAAAAATCCAGAAAATCACTTTGTCTGTTTTTTTTCATTTTATTTGCATATTATGGTGGAAAATAAGTATTTGGTCAGAAACAAAATTTCATCTCAATACTTTGTGATATATCCTTTGTTGGCAATGACAGAGGTCAAACGTTTTCTGTAAGTCTTCACAAGGTTGCCACACACTGTTGTTGGTATGTTGGCCCATTCCTCCATGCAGATCTCCTCTAGAGCAGTGATGTTTTTGGCTTTTCGCTTGGCAACACGGACTTTCAACTCCCTCCAAAGGTTTTCTATAGGGTTGAGATCTGGAGACTGACTAGGCCACTCCAGGACCTTGAAATGCTTCTTACGAAGCCACTCCTTCGTTGCCCTGGCGGTGTGCTTTGGATCATTGTCATGTTGAAAGACCCAGCCACGTTTCATCTTCAATGCCCTTGCTGATGGAAGGAGGTTTGCACTCAAAATCTCACGATACATGGCCCCATTCATTCTTTCATGTACCCGGATCAGTCGTCCTGGCCCCTTTGCAGAGAAACAGCCCCAAAGCATGATGTTTCCACCACCATGCTTTACAGTAGGTATGGTGTTTGATGGATGCAACTCAGTATTCTTTTTCCTCCAAACACGACAAGTTGTGTTTCTACCAAACAGTTCCAGTTTGGTTTCATCAGACCATAGGACATTCTCCCAAAACTCCTCTGGATCATCCAAATGCTCTCTAGCAAACTTCAGACGGGCCCGGACATGTACAGGCTTAAGCAGTGGGACACGTCTGGAACTGCAGGATCTGAGTCCATGGTGGCGTAGTGTGTTACTTATGGTAGGCCTTGTTACATTGGTCCCAGCTCTCTGCAGTTCATTCACTAGGTCCCCCCGCGTGGTTCTGGGATTTTTGCTCACCGTTCTTGTGATCATTCTGACCCCACGGGGTGGGATTTTGCGTGGAGCACCAGATCGAGGGAGATTATCAGTGGTCTTGTATGTCTTCCATTTTCTAATTATTGCTCCCACAGTTGATTTCTTCACTCCAAGCTGGTTGGCTATTGCAGATTCAGTCTTCCCAGCCTGGTGCAGGGCTACAATTTTGTTTCTGGTGTCCTTTGACAGCTCTTTGGTCTTCACCATAGTGGAGTTTGGAGTCAGACTGTTTGAGGGTGTGCACAGGTGTCTTTTTATACTGATAACAAGTTTAAACAGGTGCCATTACTACAGGTAATGAGTGGAGGAAAGAGGAGACTCTTAAAGAAGAAGTTACAGGTCTGTGAGAGCCAGAAATCTTGATTGCTTGTTTCTGACCAAATGCTTATTTTCCACCATAATATGCAAATAAAATGAAAAAAAAACAGACAATGTGATTTTCTGGATTTTTTTTTCTCAGTTTGTCTCCCATAGTTGAGGTCTACCTATGATGTAAATTACAGACGCCTCTCATCTTTTTAAGTGGTGGAACTTGCACTATTGCTGACTGACTAAATACTTTTTTTCCCCACAGTATATTTTGAATGTGTACGCAATCCATACATGTTATCCGGGGATACGGTACCCTTTCTCACCTTTGTGCAATCACGTGCAAGCCATACTGGGCCTAACACCGTCTGAGCCTGCCTCCTGATGTATTGACATATATTTTGAATGTGTACGCTATCCATACATGTTATCCGGGGATACGGAACCCTTTCTCACCTTTGTGCAATCACGTGTAATCCATACTGGGCGTGAGAACGGCTGGCGAGCTGTTAAGCAAGCTACAGCACCTGTGGTTTGCACACGTAAGTTTTTCATTTTTTCAGGAATGACGGTTAGGCCTAATTCCGGAACTGCGGTTGACCTGCACTTACTGGGAAATCATCGTTCGCGGGTAATAATTGTAATCAGTGATCCCCATCACTAACGTTGTTCAGCGGGTTATCTGCACCTGTAAGCGACAAACGCTGGCCTTTTCAGTGTAGCGCACATGCAGCCACGGACATGTAAGGGCATGACACACCAGTTATTGGCCAATCTCATGTGCCAGAGCCTCACGTGTCCCTCTAGTAAGCCGGACTCGGACCGCGGGGCATGACGGAGTCTCGTTCGTTAACGGAATTAAGCTTGCAATGTGTGCATCTGTTCTGTAGCTGGCATGGTTGAGGTTTCCCAGGTGGAGTCGAATTTAACCGTAGGCTCCACTCCTGGTGGTGCCCTTCTGGACATTCCTTTAAGGTTCAGCTTTGCAACCATACTGCCCACGTAAAACAAACACTTTGCCTTCATGAACGCTGTTTGGAGGGTCATGACTCGTGGGAATAACGCCGCCCAATCAGTTAACCTGCTAGAGAGATCCTTCGTTGCTCCCAAGCATGACATCACACTCCCTAGGAGGAAGGTAATGCCACTGTGGCGACCGTACTCCTGGGGGCGACACAAGTGCACTGATGCCCAGCCACTGCTCGATGAATCTGCTGGTACATTGACCCAGACCACTACATTCCCCTCGCACGCTACACGGCCTGAATCTGACCCTGATGAAACTCAGGTTACCCTTCCCATATACAGCTCCATCTTACACGGTGACAAAGAGGAAGCTGCAGATGAAAGTGCAGGTTCGGCCCACCCGCCATCAGACACACCACCGTACTATCAGGGGCCCTGTGCCAGTGCCGTTGCCAACGAGTGGGCCCCCCCTGCTTGCTCAGGATCACAGCACTTGCAAGGTTGAAATACTGTGCAGTGAGATGGAAGATGGGGACGACGAGGAGTCCAGACTAGTACAGGGATTCCCTAGCGAGGAGACTTATTTGATTGTTTTCAATGTTGGGACAGCAATTTTTGGGGAGCACTATACTCTGGAGAATGATAGATGGGGCCCACCATACACTGGAACATTCCAAAGGTGGACATCAGACACTGGAGCAGCATTTACAGGGCCCATTATACACTAGAGCATTAGAAATGGGGCCCATTATGTTTGGAGCATTATTTGGGCCCATAAGACAGTGGAGCTTCATCCATGTGGACCAACATATACTGTAGCATTATGTGGAGCTCATCATATACTGTTTCAAACATTATATGGGACCAATGATTCTGTATGGAGAAATAGATGGGCCTCATCATGAGATGTAAAAAGTGAAGTATTTTTCATTGTACTGTACCGCTATTTCTCTGCCGTATCAGAGCATGATGAGTTGTGGTATGTGTTAAAGGGGCGCTCTTTCGCCCAGGGCACATGAAAACCTGGAGCCAGCCCTACCCCCCCACAACTTTAGCCAAATAACCCCCATTTTTCAGTGCGTAACTTGTATTATGAAGTTAATTAAGGTTGACAAGCTTAAGTAAGAAGAATTGATGCTTTTGGCATTCAAATGGGCACTGTAGGTGTGTTTCCTGTCCTCCTCTCACTGCCGACTTTTATTCCCCATTGACTTACATTGGGTTTCGTGTTTCGGGACGACCCCGACTTTTCCCTATAATCGGCCGATCTTGCTCGACCCGACTTTTGGAAAAGTCGGGTTTCACGAAATGAAACTCGACCCTAAAAAAACAAAAGTCGCTCAACTCTAATCACTACTATATGTTCTGATCTGGAGAAGGAGGTCCTAGAAGCTAAGGGACATGTCCCTGCTGCCTGTCCTTCAGTTAAACTGTTTGTCCCTATAAATTTCCATCTTAAAGATTTAAGTGAGCATCATGATTTGGCCTTGGCTGGGCATCCTGGTACTAAACCCACCACAGATCTTTTTATTCATTTTTTTGGTGGTCTAGGGTGCACCAGGATTTTTGGGAATATGGAGCTGCCTGCAGTACTTGCACTCGATCTAAGATATCACATACTTGTCCGTCCGGGCTCTTCTACCTTTGGAGATTTCCCTGTAGGCCATGGACTCATTTGTCTGTAGATCTCATCACTGATCTACCCATATCAGCAGGTAACACTGTAATATTTGTGGGGGTGGATAGGTTCAGTAAAATGGCTCATTTCATTGTGCTACCTGCATTACCAAATGCCAAGATTTTGACACAAATTTTTATAAAAGAAATCGTGATATTACATGGGATTCCATCTAATATTGTTTCAGACTGGGCATTCAATTTATTTCCAAATTTTAGTAAATATTTCGTGCTTCATTGGGGAGTCATCTTTCATTTTAATCTCCCTTTCATCCACAGTCTGTTACGTGTTACAGAACCACTTAGCACCCAGAATATGTTGTGCAGTTATATGTATGTATAATAGGTTCTATGTGAGATGCATGTCCCTAATGCATCAGCCCACAGGCTGCGCCCCTGGGCAGAGGGGACACGATATTCTCCTTTTGTCCGCCCTCCCCCCACCTTTGTAATTCCCACAGTAAACATCGGCAGGCTCCGGCCACCTGCGGCTTTTGTAATGCATGTCTGGCCTGCCGCTTTTCTATTGGCCTGCCCTCTGTATCTGTGTGATATATTCTGTGTCCTGTGAGTAAAGTGTTGTCAGACTGGAAATACGTGGAGAAGCAGTGATCTTTTATATGCGCCCATGTAACCAAGGAATTCCAGCCAGCGTCATTCATTCAGACTCCAGCCAACGCAAAGCGGACCTCCGAAAACACGAGGTGGTACTGAAAGAGGTACCCCAGCCTGGGTAGACCCCGTTACACAGTCTAATGGGCAAACTGAACTAGTGAACTAGAATCTTGAGACATATCTTAGGTGCTTTGTGTCCGAGAATCAGGAGGATTGGGTTTACATCTAGCTGAGTTCACTGTGAATAACCATTGTCATGAATCTACTGGCAAGTCTCTTCTTCAGGACAAACGGTTTAAATCCTTAATTCTGCTCCTTCAATAGGAATCGTTCTTCAGGAGTACCTGAGGAGGAATGTATTTTTCCGTCTATTACATCAGTGTGGCAAGGTGTTCTTCATAATTTGAGGATGAGGTCCAAATATAAGAGTATGACTGATCAGAAATGCTTGGTGGTTCAGGACCTGAGTGATGGTAATTTGGTGGTGGTTGTCCTCGAAGAACAGTAACTTGAAGGTTCCTTCTTGGTTCCTTCTTCATCGGCCTCTGTAAAATAGTTGACGTCATTAATCCAGTAGCTTTCCGCCTTGCTTTACAACTTACTTTCAAAATTCATAATGTGTTTTACTGATAACTTTTCAAGAAATATATTGCTTCCTTGGAATCATCATCACCTTCATCATCCCCATTCAACGTTGATGGGAATCTGGAATTCCAGATAGCAAAGATTATTAATTCTAATTTTGTACACCGGTCTCTTCAATATTTAGTACATTGGAAAGGTTACGGTCCAGAGGAGAGAATGTCGGTACCAGTGTCAGATGTACATGCAATCAGGTTGGTCAGGTCTTATCACGCTTCACTTCCAGATAAACTCTGGAGACAGACCCTGCACAAATTGACTCATAAGTGCAGGGTCATTCCACTGAGTGTCAGTGGCCCACCTCTTAATCTCTGCATTACGCCGCCCCCAGGTCGCTGGAGGCCGCCATGTCCCTTGCATCCGGGTGGATAGACGCCTTAGGGAGAGACATACACAAAATGTGCTCCCTGTTGTCCTCGCTAGGGAGGAGGCCCCACCTGTTATGAATGGGTCATCGAGGAGGAAAAAAAGTAAAAATGCTAAGCCCAGAAAAACCACAGAGGTTGGTAACTATGCAGATCCCTGATCCTAACCACACAACTAGCAGCAGCCGTGGAGCATGCCTACGATGAACCTAGATGCTTCGTCACAGCCGGAGAACTAAATAAGCCTAAAGCAAGAAAAGGGAAAACTAACTGCCCCAGAGCAGACCCCAAAGGAATAGACAGCCCCCACACACGTATTGACGGTGAAACAAGATGAAAACACAAACACAGGTAGGAAAATAGGCTGAGCAAATGATGGGGCCCAAACTAACTAGAAAGGAGAGGAAAGGAAAGACACTGTCTGCAATCTGCCCAAAACCCTACAAAATAATGTCCAACACTTCTGATAGCAAAATTAACCCTGAAGTCACTAGACTTCTCCCACTATATCAGCACTCTGAAATATTCTGAGACAGAGCAAAAAGAGGCCAATCTAATAAGGGACAAAAAGCAAATTGGCAAATACAGATAAATAAGAGTGGAAATTCAGCACAGTCCCAGCCAGGTCTGGCTGACCACACAAAAAACTGAATAGAACAACAAAATCAAGTGTGAACATTAGCAGAGAAACTTAGCTTGAGCTGACTGGAACAGAGCTGAGAACCAAGACCTGACAAGCAGAAGGAATCACCAGCACCAGAGTAGGGCGTCGGCTGTCTTAAATCCAATCTGAGATTCCTGAGGTCCAATCGTCATCCTCATTATCAAGTGACAGATCTCTACTGATTATATCAGCCTCACTACCTCCTGTTACCACCAGAGGGAGCCTGACTGGTAGACCAGAAAATGAACTCACAACACCCACCAGTGCAGACAGAGGAACCCAGACAGCCCGGTGTTGTTGATACAAAAAAGGGGGTGTCTGCGGCTCATCATGGTGGGGGGGGTGTTTTCCTGTGGGAAGCCGGGCCATTTCATTGGAGCCTGCCCAGTGCGTGCCAAGTCTCCAGGCGAACCTATGCAAGTAGCAGGTGCTAGTGTGTGTTCAGACCTGCCTACGGTTAAGGGAGTGGTGTCGGCATGTTTTTACTGTGGGCAGACTGGTCATGTCCTTAAGGCTTGCCCAATGCGCGCCAAATTATCTGTGTCATCTCAGAAGCTGCATTCCCCTGGTCGTTTAGAGGGAGACGACCAGGGAGTGTATATTTCCATTTTGCCCTCCCAAGGTACTGTGTCAGCAGAGGTGTTGGCTTGCGGCGTACCGGAGGTGATGGATTGGTGGGCGAGGGAAGTAGTCAGCTGGGGCAGTCGTGTGAGGGCTGCTGCCTAGGGGCTACTGTCTCTGCCGTCTCTCTACAACCGACCCCTTCCTCTCCAGTGAGAGCAGCAGATGTGCTGCAGGAGAGTAGGGACAAGTCTCAACCCACGCCATTAGCCAACCCTGGGAGGCGCAGACCTCGTGGTGGAAAGGGTTGGAAGGTGGTGTACCCCTTGGTGAAGTGCGGTGGTGTGAGTGTGGTGACACAGGGGGATGCCTCTGTTGTCAATCCCAGAAAGAGTTCACTGAATTGTGACAAACGAATGTGTGGCAATAAATGTTCAGGTCCGGACCTGTGTGTGAACGAGCATGTATGGGTGGCCACCAAAACATCCAGTGGAAGTGTGTTGTGGAGTCTTACCAGCTCATACCAAACATACACATACACAACTCGTTCCCCAGGTCGGCGCTTCGGAGATGTGTGGTGCCTCCGGAACATACATTGCCAATACCAGCGGTGCTCGTTTGTCATAAACCTGACGTGCAGGTAGTTGCTGGGGTGAACTCTGGACCTGGGCGTCCCCGCTGTAGGTGGTTCCCTGATGAGGAGCGGTCTTGAGGGTCCAGAGGCCCCTCATTAAGGGGAGGGTACTGTCATGATCCATGCTGGATCATGACAGATAAAAGCACATGTAACCTTTTTTTTTTCTTAAGCTGTGTGCTTAAGTTTGGTTTTGCCCCCGGTGGCCATTAGGATTATTACACAGTGGTGTCTTTTGTTCTAGTTTGCCCCCGGTGGTGGTGAGCGTCATTGCACTCTGGTTTCTTTAGTTTAGTGCATGTGATATAAAGCAGGTGTGATTGCTGGCTCTTACCTACAGTTGTGCCCAAAAGTATTGACACCCCTACAATTCTGTCAGATAATACTCAGTTTCTTCCTGAAAATGATTGCAAACACAAATTCTTTGGTATTATTATCTTCATTTAATTTGTCTTAAATGAAAAAACACAAAAGAGAATGAAGCAAAAAGCAAAACATTGATCATTTCACACAAAACTCCAAAAATGGGCCAGACAAAAGTATTGGCACCCTCAGCCTAATACTTGGTTGCACAACTTTTAGCCAAAATAACTGCGACCAACCGCTTCCGGTAACCATCAATGAGTTTCTTACAATGCTCTGCTGGAATTTTAGACCATTCTTCTTTGGCAAACTGCTCCAGGTCCCTGATATTTGAAGGGTGCCTTCTCCAAACTGCCATTTTTAGATCTCTCCACAGGTGTTCTATGGGATTCAGGTCTGGACTCATTGCTGGCCACCTTAGAAGTCTCCAGTGCTTTCTCTCAAACCATTTTCTAGTGCTTTTTGAAGTGTGTTTTGCTTCATTGTCCTCCTGGAAGACCCTTGACCTCTGAGGGAGACCCAGCTTTCTCACACTGGGCCCTACATTATTCTGCAAAATTTGTTGGTAGTCTTCAGACTTCATAACGCCATGCACACGGTCAAGCAGTCCAGTGCCAGAGGCAGCAAAGCAACCCCAAAACATCAGGGAACCTCCGCCATGTTTGACTGTAGGGACTGTGTTCTTTTCTTTGAATGCCTCTTTTTTTCTCCTGTAAACTCTGTGTTGATGCCTTTGCCCAAAAAGCTCTACTTTTGTCTCATCTGACCAGAGAACATTCTTCCAAAACGTTTTAGGCTTTTTCAGGTAAGTTTTGGCAAACTCCAGCCTGGCTTTTTTATGTCTCGGGGTAAGAAGTGGGGTCTTCCTGGGTCTCCTACCATACAGTCCCTTTTCATTCAGACGCCGAAGGATAGTACGGGTTGACACTGTTGTACCCTCGGACTGCAGGGCAGCTTGAACTTGTTTGGATGTTAGTCGAGGTTCTTTATCCAACATCCGCACAATCTTGCATTGAAATCTCTTGTCAATTTTTCTTTTCCGTCCACATCTAGGGAGGTTAGCCACAGTGCCATGGACTTTAAACTTCTTGATGACACTGTGCACGGTAGACACAGGAACATTCAGGTCTTTGGAGATGGACTTGTAGCCTTGAGATTGCTCATGCTTCCTCACAATTTGGTTTCTCAAGTCCTCAGACAGTTCTTTGGTCTTCTTTCTTTTCTCCATGCTCAATGTGGTACACACAAGGACACAGGACAGAGGTTGAGTCGACTTTAATCCATGTCAACTGGCTGCAAGTGTGATTTAGTTATTGCCAACACCTGTTAGGTGCCACAGGTAAGTTACAGGTGCTGTTAATTTGCACAAATTAGAGAAGCATCACATGATTTTTCGAACAGTGCCAATATTTTTGTCCACCCTCTTTTTTATGTTTGGTGTGGAATTATATCCAATTTGGCTTTAGGACAATTCTTTTTGTGTTTTTTCATTTAAGACAAATTAAATGAAGATAATAATAACAAAGAATTTGTGTTTGCAATCATTTTCAATAAGAAACTGAGTATTATCTGACAGAATTGCAGGGGTGTCAATACTTTTGGCCACAACTGTATAAATGAGTGTCAGGTGTTGCAATCACTGTTGGTGATAGTGTTCATTTCAACCATCCTTTATGGAGGAAGTATCTAGAGAGAGGTCCTGACAGCTCAGTCAGAGCCCTGTTGTGGAAGGAGTCAGAGGGGATTTCCTTGCAGCTATGACAGAGCTTGGTGGCAGCTATTCAGGAAGAAAGCTGCATTCTGGTGGTGGACTCTGTTGCTGGGAGCAAGAGCAACAGAGCAAAGCTAAGTGGTGTTTCCCAGTCTGTATTTTTCCTGGTGTGTATTAGTACAGCGGTGGGGCCAGTGCCTGGATCACCCAGCTCCCAAGCAAGGGATAGGTGTAGGGTGTGCTAGGGTGACAGGTATCCTGATCGGCACCCAGTGCGGAACCGGCCTAGGGAATGTTAGGAGTGTGCGGGACACTGACTCAGGGGAGTGCAGGAGGTCTCCACGTCCCCGCACCCTATTGCAGGGCCCACTGTTGTAACCGTTTTCCCCTTCCCCCGTGTCTTGTTGTTTTAGTTACCGGCCTGCGGGCCATGTCACACAGGACAGTTTCACATGCCGTGTATTGTTGTTTCAGTTACCAGCCTGCTGGTCGCGTCACACAGGACGGGTCCACGTGACACATGCCTTGTGGGCTTGGCAGTGCTCCCGCCAAGTTCCAGAGGCTATTGGAGAGATGTCTGTTGTGAGTTCATTCTCTGGTTCACCAGTTGTGAGTTCTCCTTCCAGACTCCCTCTGGTGGTAACAGGAGGTAGTGAGGCTGATTTGATCGGTGGAGGTCAGACACCTGAGAATGAGGATGGCGATTGGACCTCAGGAGGCTCAGATTGGATTTAAGACAGCCAACGCCCTATTCAGTTGCTGGTGATTCCTTCTGCTTGTCAGGTCTTGGTTCTCAGCTCTGTTCCAGTCAGCTCAAGGTAAGTTCTCTGCTAATGTTCACACTTGATTTTGTTGTTCTATTCAGGTTTTTGTGTGGTCAGCCAGCCCCGGCTTGGGCTGTGCTGAATTTCCACTCTTATTTATCTGTATTTGCCAATTTTCTTTTTGTCCCTTATTAGATTGGCCTCTTTTTGCTCTGTCTCAGAATATTTCAGAGTGCTGATATAGTGGGAGAAGTCTAGTGAATTCAGGGTTAATTTTGCTATCAGAAGTGTTGGACATTATTTTGTAGGGTTTTGGGCAGATTGCAGACAGTGTCTTTCCTTTCCTATCCGCTCTAGTTAGTTTGGGCCCCATCGTTTGCTCAGCCTATTTTTCTACCTGTGTTTGTGTTTTCATCTTGGTTCACCGTCAATACATGTGTTGGGGCTGTCTATTCCTTTGGGGTCTGCTCTGGGGCAGTTAGTTTTCCCTTTTCTTGCTTTAGGCTTATTTAGTCCTCCGGCCGTGACGAGGCGTCTAGGTTCATCGTAGGCACGCTCCACGGCTGCTGCTAGTTGTGTGGTAGGATCAGGGATCTGCAATCTGCATAGTTACCAACCTCTCTGGTTTTTCTGGGCTTAACATGTTTAGGTTTTTTCCTCCTCAGTGACCCATTTCTAACAGATGTCTAGGCCAAAAAAATTTTCACAGTGTTATTCTTTACCTTGATTATGTCATTGTCTTTTCCCGGACATATGAAGACCGCATTCATCATCTGTCTGAAGTTTTCAAGGTACTGTTCCAACATGGCCTTAAAGTCAAGCCCTACAAATGCCACTTGCTGAAACTACAAGACAACTGGTTGGACATGTGGTAAGTAGAGTTGAGCGATACCATCCGATACTTCAAAATATCGGATCGGAATGGATCAGCCAATCTTTAAAAAAAGTATCGGTATCGCCGATGCCGATACCGGAAGTCCCATTCAAGTCTATGAGACTTCCGGTATCGGAATTGGAAAAACCCTTTCCTGCCCTTGTACAGCCTCTCGGGGGTCTGTACGGGCCTTCCGGGGGTCTCTGCCGGCCTGCCGGGGGTCTGTGCCGGCCTGCCGGTGGGCTGTGCGGACTGCCCGGGGTCTGTGCACCCTGTGGGGGTCTGTACCGGCCTGCCGGGGGGTTGTGCCGGCCTGCTGGGGGGCTGTGCTGATGTCCGGGGGTCTGTGCAGGCATCGTCCGATGGGACTACAAGTCCCATCGGGCGATGCCTGCTACCATGACAGTGATTGACACATTAGCCAATGATGGGACAGTAGTAGTCCCATCATCCGGCTAATGTGGTAAATGTAAAAGAAAAAAAAAATACTACATACATACATACTACATGCATGCTACATACATACTACATACTACATACATAGTACATATATACTACATATATACTACATGCATGCTACATACATGCTACATACATACTACATACATACTACATGCATGCTACATACATGCTACATGCTACATACATACTACATACATACTACATGCTACATACATACTACATACATACTACATATATGCATCATACATACTACATGCTACATACTACATACTACATATATGCATCATACATACTACATGCTACATACATACTACATACATACTACATATATACTACATGCATGCTACATACATACTGCATGCATGCTACATACATACTACATGCATGCTGCATACATACTACATGCTACATACATACTACATACATACTACATGCATGCTACATACTACAGGCGACATACATACCACATATATACTACATACATGCTACATACATACTACATGCATGCTACATACATACTACATGCTACATACATACCACATATATACTACATACATACTACATGCATGCTACATACATACTACATGCTACATACATACCACATATATACTACATACATACTACATGCATGCTACATACATACTACATGCTACATACATACTACATACATACTACATGCATGCTACATACATGCTACATGCTACATACATACTACATACATACTACATGCTACATACATACTACATACATACTACATATATACATCATACATACTACATGGTACATACTACATACTACATATATGGATCATACATACTACATGCTACATACATACTACATACATACTACATATATACTACATGCATGCTACATACATACTGAATGCATGCTACATACATACTACATGCATGCTACATACATACTACATGCTACATACATACTACATACATACTACATGCATGCTACATACTACATGCTACATACATACCACATATATACTACATACATACTACATACATGCTACATACATACTACATGCATGCTACATACATACTACATACATACTACATACATACTACATGCATGCTACATACTACATGCTACATACATACCACATATATACTACATACATACTACATACATGCTACATACATACTACATGCATGCTACATACATACTACATGCTACATACATACCACATATATACTACATACATACTACATGCATGCTACATACATACTACATGCTACATACATACTACATATATACTACATGCATGCTACATACATACAACATGCTACATACATACTACATGCTACATACATACTACATACATACTACATACATACTACATGCATGCTACATACATACTACATGCTACATACATACCACATATATACTACATGCATGCTACATACATGCTACATGCTACATACATACTACATACATACTACATGCATGCTACATACATACTACATGCTACATACATACTACATATATACTACATACATACTACATACATGCTACATACATACTACATGCATGCTACATACAATACATACATAGACATACAGTACATATAACATAGAGTAACATACTTACCAATACTTGTCACATTGTTCCCCAAAGCCATTGTCGTCTACGGAATAAATATTAACATAACAAACCACAAAAATACTCACCCATGATCCGAAGCAGTCCACGAGTGTGTCCCACGACGATCTTGGGTAGAGAACTGCAGCATCAGCTGATGCTGCCGCTCTCTACGGGCTGCAGGAATCCAATGACGGAAGGTAGGTATCCTTCCGCACTGTATTCCTCCGCCACTTAAAAAAAAAAAAGTCCCTAGTCTCACTTTATGGTAAAAGCTGTGTGGGAATTTCCTGCATGTAGTATGTATGTAGTATGTATGTAGTATGTATGTAGCATGTAGCATGTATGTAGCATGCATGTAGTATATATGTGGTATGTATGTAGCATGTAGTATGTATGTAGCATGCATGTAGTATATATGTAGTATGTATGTAGTATGTATGTAGCATGTAGTATGTATGTAGCATGCATGTAGCATGTAGTATGTATGTAGCATGCATGTAGTATATATGTAGTATGTATGTAGCATGTAGTATGTATGTAGCATGCATGTAGTATGTATGTAGTATATATGTGGTATGTATATAGCATGTAGTATGTATGTAGCATGCATGTAGTATGTATGTAGTATATATGTGGTATGTATGTAGCATGTAGTATGTATGTAGCATGCATGTAGTATGTATGTAGTATATATGTAGTATGTATGTAGTATGTATGTAGTATGTATGTAGCATGCATGTAGCATGTAGTATGTATGTAGCATGCATGTAGTATGTATGTAGTATGTATGTAGCAGGTAGTATGTATGTAGCATGCATGTAGTATATATGTAGTATGTATGTAGCATGTAGTATGTATGTAGCATGCATGTAGTATGTATGTAGTATGTATGTAGTATATATATATATATTTTTTAAACATTTAACACATTAGGCTACTTTCACACATCAGGTTTTCGGCGTCAGGCGCGATCCGGCGTTGTGCCGGAACGCCGGATTCGGCAAATGTTTAGTAAAACCGGATGTGACGGATCCGGTTTTCTGCCGGATCCGTCTTTTTCTTGACAGACAAAACCGGATCCGTCTCATCCGGTTCATCCGTTTTTCTATCCGTTTTTCGACGGATTACGCCGGATCCGGTTTTTAAAATTGACCCTTGTGGCCTTCCGAACGGGATTGGCTACTGGAAAACTATATATAGAGTGTTCCTACAGCCCTTCTTTGACAGGTTGTCGAGGAGAAAGTGCAGGTTGGAGAGAAGAGCAAGTTACTGGCGAAGATGGATGTTGTCATTGGAAATATTTTGAAGAATTTGGCGGATTTTATAGCGGAGGCGAATCGTTTGAGGGTGATTGTTCTGGAGAAGGAGAGAGCGAGACAGCAGCGCATCAGGCATCGTAGACGATGTTTGTGGATCCACCCCATCACAGCCAAGAGAATGACGCGTGGGGTCTATTCTACACTCTGCATGGACCTTCGACGAAAGCCGGATACATTTTTTGGATATGTTAGGATGAAAATGGAGAATTTTGATTACTTGGTGGAGCGCATTGCACACCTCATAAGAAAAGCGGACACCTATTGCCGCTTCTCTGTTTCACCCGCAGAGCGTCTGATGGTGACTTTAAGGTAAGCCACATTTATTGGATGTGATTGCATCAGAGCACACTTTCACTGCAATCTTGTTGGTGGTAGTTTGTATCTCCAAGTGTTATAGCTCAGTTTTGGTATGTAATGCTGTGATTTAAAACTAATTTATTGTTTTTTAATTCCCCACAGATTTCTTGCAACTGGAGAATCCCTTTCGTCACTGCATTTCCAGTACAGACTCGGGATTTCCACCATATCTGGAATTGTGAAGTACACATGCCGTGCACTGTGGGACTCCTTAGCTGAAGAGTTTTTACCAGAGCCCACAACAGAGAGGTGGATTGAAATTGCTGACAAGTTTCAACAGATATGTCAGTTTCCCAACTGCTTGGGCGCTGTGGACGGGAAACATATCCGCATTGTAAAGCCAGCTGGATCGGGATCGGAATATTTCAATTACAAGAAATATTTTTCAATTGTCCTCATGGCCATCGCTGACGCGGAATACAAATTTATTGCGGTTGATATTGGGGCCTATGGCCGCTCCAATGACTCTCAAGTTTTCAAACTGTCTGCCATGGGGCGTAAACTGTATGGAAACACCTTCCAGTTCCCACCACCTAGACCGCTGCCGCAAACATCTGGTCCACCTATGCCATTTGTCTGTGTAGGGGATGAAGCCTTCCAGCTGTCAGAACACCTTTTGAAACCGTACTCTAGCAGAGGATTGACAAGACCAAAACGCATTTTTAATTACCGCCTCACAAGAGCAAGAAGAATGGTTGAATGTACCTTTGGTATTCTGACAGCCAAATGGCGGGTCCTATTGACTGCGATCAACCTCAAGACAGAAACTGTGGACGAGGTGATCAAAGCGTGCGTGGTACTCCACAATTTTGTTATCTGCAAGGAACCCATTTCCATTGAGGACACCTCTGAAGAAACCACCTTGCAAGATTACCAGGACATTACCACTAGAAGTTCTGTGACGGTTTCAGTAATGAGGGACAATTTTGCACTATACTTTATGTCACCTCAAGGCAGAGTACACTGGCAGGATGACAGAGTGTGAAAGATTTGTGCCCTAACCAAACTTGTGTACGTTCTGTACCAACAGTATATACCTTTGCCAACCAAAGTTGGCTATCTTGTCATGGTCTCTATTTTTAGCTTTAGGCCACAGGTGTGTACCTGGTTGTGTTTTATGCAAAGTATTTCACCTTTTAACAAAAGTTGTGTACATTGTTAGGAAATCACCAACAATAAACACAACTTTTTAGGTGAAATACTTTGCTTCAAACACAACCAGGAACACAACTGTGGCAAAAAGCTAAAATTTACCCACAGTTATATACAGTGGGGAAAAAAAGTATTTAGTCAGTCAGCAATAGTGCAAGTTCCACCACTTAAAAAGATGAGAGGCGTCTGTAATTTACATCATAGGTAGACCTCAACTATGGGAGACAAACTGAGAAAAAAAAATCCAGAAAATCACATTGTCTGTTTTTTTTTTCATTTTATTTGCATATTATGGTGGAAAATAAGTATTTGGTCAGAAACAAAATTTCATCTCAATACTTTGTGATATATCCTTTGTTGGCAATGACAGAGGTCAAACGTTTTCTGTAAGTCTTCACAAGGTTGCCACACACTGTTGTTGGTATGTTGGCCCATTCCTCCATGCAGATCTC
The DNA here is from genome assembly GCF_039654945.1 of Dendrobates tinctorius. Taxonomy (NCBI): domain Eukaryota; kingdom Metazoa; phylum Chordata; class Amphibia; order Anura; family Dendrobatidae; genus Dendrobates; species Dendrobates tinctorius. Next base: position 21,461,161 of record NW_027361700.1, read on the forward strand.
CTCTAGAGCAGTGATGTTTTTGGCTTTTCGCTTGGTAACACGGACTTTCAACTCCCTCCAAAGGTTTTCTATAGGGTTGAGATCTGGAGACTGGCTAGGTCACTCCAGGACCTTGAAATGCTTCTTACGAAGCCACTCCTTCGTTGCCCTGGCGGTGTGCTTTGGATCATTGTCATGTTGAAAGACCCAGCCACGTTTCATCTTCAATGCCCTTGCTGATGGAAGGAGGTTTGCACTCAAAATCTCACGATACATGGCCCCATTCATTCTTTCATGTACCCGGATCAGTCGTCCTGGCCCCTTTGCAGAGAAACAGCCCCAAAGCATGATGTTTCCACCACCATGCTTTACAGTAGGTATGGTGTTTGATGGATGCAACTCAGTATTCTTTTTCCTCCAAACACGACAAGTTGTGTTTCTACCAAACAGTTCCAGTTTGGTTTCATCAGACCATAGGACATTCTCCCAAAACTCCTCTGGATCATTCAAATGCTCTCTAGCAAACTTCAGATGGGCCCGAACATGTACAGGCTTAAGCAGTGGGACACGTCTGGCACTGCAGGATCTGAGTCCATGGTGGCGTAGTGTGTTACTTATGGTAGGCCTTGTTACATTGGTCCCAGCTCTCTGCAGTTCATTCACTAGGTCCCCCCGCGTGGTTCTGGGATTTTTGCTCACCGTTCTTGTGATCATTCTGACCCCACGGGGTGGGATTTTGCGTGGAGCACCAGATCGAGGGAGATTATCAGTGGTCTTGTATGTCTTCCATTTTCTAATTATTGCTCCCACAGTTGATTTCTTCACTCCAAGCTGGTTGGCTATTGCAGATTCAGTCTTCCCAGCCTGGTGCAGGGCTACAATTTTGTTTCTTGTGTCCTTTGACAGCTCTTTGGTCTTCACCATAGTGGAGTTTGGAGTCAGACTGTTTGAGGGTGTGCACAGGTGTCTTTTTATACTGATAACAAGTTTAAACAGGTGCCATTACTACAGGTAATGAGTGGAGGAAAGAGGAGACTCTTAAAGAAGAAGTTACAGGTCTGTGAGAGCCAGAAATCTTGATTGCTTGTTTCTGACCAAATACTTATTTTCCACCATAATATGCAAATAAAATGAAAAAAAAAACAGACAATGTGATTTTCTGGATTTTTTTTTCTCAGTTTGTCTCCCATAGTTGAGGTCTACCTATGATGTAAATTACAGACGCCTCTCATCTTTTTAAGTGGTGGAGCTTGCACTATTGCTGACTGACTAAATACTTTTTTTCCCCACTGTACCTAGTTTTGAATACCATTTCACCTTTTAAATACCCTGTATTTAACCTTTTTCGCCGCAGAAAGAAATGACAGACAACCAGTGTAAAATAATTTAACTTTTATTGAAAAATGTTTTTTTTAGTAAACTTTTTTAAAATTTTAATAAACTTGTTTAATAAAGCTTTGAAACCATAAAACTGGTCATTTTTATTTAAATACACACATTATAAATCTGTGTAGTGTGTGGTGGAAATACTGCTGGAGGGGCTGCGGGACACTTCGACACTGGGAGTGTGGAGAGAGGACTGGGATCGTGGTGGGGAAGGAACAGTTAGAGGTGAAGGTGTGGAAAAAACTACAGAATGGGTGGACATGTGGGAAGCAGAAGAGGTGGTGGGTGGTGGAGTGGAGGGTTGGGCAGGGACTGTAGGAGCAGATGATGTTGATGGCAAGTTGTATGGGGAAGGAGTTTGGTACGGGGCAGGTTGCTGGAAGTGGGGAGATGTCTGGTACGGGGCAGGTTGCTGGAAGTGGGGAGATGTCTGGTACGGGGCAGGTTGCTGGAAGTGGGGAGATGTCTGGTACGGGGCAGGTTGCTGGAAGTGGGGAGATGTCTGGTACTGGGGAGGTTGCTGGTACTGGGGAGTTTGCAGGTACTGGGGAGGTTGCTGGTACTGGGGAGGTTGCTGGTACTGGGGAGGTTGCTGGTACTGGGGAGGTTGCTGGTGCTGGGGAGGTTGCTGGTGCTGGGGAGGTTGCTGGTGCTGGGGAGGTGGATGGTATGTAATAGGAGGGGGAGGATGGAAAGTGGCTGGAGGGGGTGTAGATGTAATAGGAGGGGGAGGATGGAAAGTGGCTGGAGGGGGTGCAGGTGGAGGAACTACTGTGGTGGGAGGAGGAGGTTGGGCGGTAACTTGCTGGAGAGCAGCGTGGCATGAATGCATTACATGCATCTGCTGGGCAGGAGAGAGCGTTTCCATGCGCTCCACAACAGACCTGAAAAAGGTGTGGTTTGGCGAAGATCTTGCTTCTGAATGCATGGTTTGCAGAAGTGTCTTCACCTCCAGAATGCTGGAGTTGATCTGCTGATAGCCTGCGGAGATTTGCTCTGACAAGACTTTTAGACAGTTCTGGAAAGATGCATTCAGATGCAAGAACTCTGGCGCATAAGTCTTTTCCTGACCCCTCTGCCGCTGCCGCCCAGTACCCGCAGGTGTACTAGAGGTGGCAGGGGCAGAAGGGTGGGGTAAAGGGTAAGCGATCTCCTCACCAGCAGCTTCATGTAATGTAGGCGGCCACGATGCTCCTGTGCTGGTGGATGGGACAGATGGGTCGAATGTGTGGGAAGGCTGGGAAGGTGCAGATGTACCGGGGCGGTCGAAGTGTCCCTCGGTGCCGGTCTCCTCAGGGATCGCCTCAGAAGGGTCCAATCGTGCAGGCTCCCGAGTGCTGCTCACCGTGCTGTGGAATAAAGAGAAAAAAAAACAATTAAAATAGTGACATGGTATGGCCCTGGCTGAAAAAAAAAAGTTACATCTAAACATTTTTTTGTCACATGTGGCGTGTAATATTTACCTTCTGGTGAGCATTGTCTCCCGGAGGAACGACAGGGCTCGTGCGTACTTGTACTTGCTCCTGCGTCCTCCAGATCCACTCGGGGCCCGCATCTCTTTATTGAACTCCTTCTTGAAACGATCCCTCACAGACCGCCACCGCTTCACAATTCTCTCCCCTGAAACGAGAAAGGACAAAGTGGTTAGTATACAACATCAGTGTTTCCCAAACTCCAGTCCTCATGGTCCCCAGGGGTCATGTTTTCAGGATTTCCAAAGTAAATAGAAATCCTGAACACATGATCCGTGGGGACCACGAGGACTGGAGTTCGGGAAACACTGGTTTAAATCAAGCAACCGGTACTGTATATACTTACGCTCTTTAATCTGGGCCCGAGCTTCGAGGTCCTCCCAGCGGTCCACAAGGAGCGAACAGATTTCCTCCCAGAGTCGTCGGGTAACGATCAGGTCAGCGTGGCGGCGGTCAGCCATATTCCAGAGCGGCTCCCTTTCTCTGACGAGATCGATGAGGCGGTCCACATCAATCCCTCCATCCTCACCGTCAGAGTCGGGAGCACGCTGTGAAGGCTGTTAAAGAAAAAGACAAAAATAACATAATTAGGCTCCACAAAAGAAATGAAATAAAAAGTGCAAAAAAAACAAAGCAAAAATATTTATACTTACACGCTGGTGACCGCCGCGTTGCTGTCGCCGACGACCCTGGGAGGCACTGCGAGGACCTCTTGGCCGAGCACCAGATTGGGAAGACTAGAGAAGAAAACAAAAAATGTTATGTCTTTGGATGTAGGCATTTGTTTGCTGTGTGTGGTCTGCAGAACATTGTTTTCTATGTGTTGTGTGTAGTGTGATGTTGTGTTTGATGCAAAAAACTTACCAATTGTGAGCCCACTCCAAGTGTCTGTCCACCCCTTCCTTCTTCTTCTGGGAGCTCCTCTTCATCTTGTGATTCCTGTTTTGAAATAAAAGGCAATGAATACACATATATTACAGAGATGATGGATTTTGGAAATAAAAACTTACCGTCAAACGCTGACGATGCGAGGGAGGGCTCCCAGAAGATGTGCTGTCTTCCTCATGGCCAGACTCCATGGCTGTGGGTGGTGTTTCTGCTGCTGCCATTGCTGCTGCTGCTGCTGCATCTATTGGGCGGCTGTTGAATAAAGAGAAACAAAGGGCCAATGAATATCTTGATATTCCATAGCCCTAGTTTGGAGGAATGGGGGATTTGATAATTACCGTCTCTCATCTGCTGCTGGACTCCCCTCCCGTTGTTCAGCATGCTGCTCCATTTGGGGTGGTGCTGATGGTGCTGCTGCTGCAGATGTCTGCTGCCTTCTCCTGCTCCTGGTTCTTGGCTTGGGTGGCATGTTGGGTGTGGCTGAGGGTCCCATTGTCTTGCTTTTATATATGTCCTGTGGGCAGAGCTACTGAGCATGCTCAGACCAAAGAAACCGGATCCGGCGCATTGCGGCGCTCATAGGCTTTCATTGTATGAAAAAGCCGGACACGCCGGATCCGGCGTGTCCGGCTTTTTCGCCGGAGACAAAAAACGTTACAGTAGCCGTTTTTTCCAGACGCCGGATCGCGTCACATTGCCGGATCCGGCGAAAATCGGATGAAACGCATGGCCATCCGGCTCGATCCGGCTCTAATGCAAGTCAATGGGGGGGAAACCGGATCCGGCATTGCATTTCGCCGGATCTGTTTTTAGTCAAAAGCGCCGGATCGCGCCTGACGCCGAAAACCTGATGTGTGAAAGAGGCCTTAGCCGGATGATGGGACTACTACTGTCCCATCATTGGCTAATGTGTCAATCACTGTCATGGTAGCAGGCATCGCCCGATGGGACTTGTAGTCCTATCGGACGATGCCTGCACAGACGCCCGGACATCAGCACAGCCCCCCGGCAGGCCGGCACAGCCCCCCGGCAGGCCGGTACAGACCCCCACAGGGTGCACAGCCCCCCGGCAGGCCGGCACAGCCCCCCGGCAGGCCAGTACAGACCCCGGGCAGTCCACACAGCCCCCCGGCAGGCCGGCACAGCCCCCCGGCAGGCCGGTACAGACCCCCACAGGGTGCACAGACCACCGGCAGGCCGGCAGAGACCCCCGGAAGGCCCGAAATGACGGCGCATCATGATGCGCACACACCGCGCATCATAATGACTTCATTTCGGCTGTCAATCAACTTTGAACTTCCGATTCCGATGCCCATGCCCGATATTGAAAAAATATCGGATGTCGGTATCGGAATTCCGATACAGCAAGTATCGGCCGATACCCGATACTTGCGGTATCGGAATGCTCAACACTAGTGGTAAGTGCATAACGAGTGCAACCTGGCATAGACAAAATTGCTGCAGTCCAAAACTGGAGAATGCCAACTACTGTCAAAGAAGTCTGAAGCTTCTTGGAATTTGCAGTCTACTATCGCCACTTCGTTTCTCACTTTGCTGACGTAACTGACGGAGTTGCTACGAGGATGTCCCAAGGAAAACTACAACTGTAAGATTCCAGTAGACTGGACAGATAGTCAAAAACAAACATTGAAGGCCCTTCTCACTCATCAAACACCTATCCTGGTCTACCTTGATTACACTGAGCCATCCCTTCTCTATACATAAGCTAGCCTCCAAGGGCTAGGTGTTGTCTTGTTCGAGGTCCAGGCCAACAAGGAACCTGTGATCGCTTATGCCAGCTGCATCCTCAGAGGAACAAGCTTGAACTGCTCACACTTGTCTGGGCTGTTACTGAAAGCCTATGCCCTTCTGTGTCTACATCCGCTATCGCACCTGGGTACTACTTGGCTATGAGCCCTGGAAAAATGGTGGGCTTCATGTCTAGCGAATTAAAAGTACACAAATACTGTAGTTTCAAATCAAATGTCAACGCAGATGCGTTGTCCCCGCTGCCTGTTGAAAAAGAACCACCCTAAGATGAGATCTAGGAAGAGGTGGAAATGTTTCCTTTCTAATCAATGTTTGCCCAACAGAGTGTCAACACTGCTTCTACAGAAGAGTAAGAGTCTCATTCAAAGTCACCTGCTGAACCTCTTCAAGAACCTTCCATCCATGACTTTCTTACCACTGGAAGATTTCCAATAAGGCTACGACAAGCTCATCTCAATTTGGAACTTTCCCGCCTCTGAAGACCGAGAAAATCCCTATTTGTACAGAAAGGTCTCACAATGAGAAACATTTGGACCCTGTCTCAGGCAAGAAACTTCACTAAATACTCTTTCCACGGAGAGATGCACGAGTCATCCTTGAAGCCTATCATGATCATTCTGGCCATTTCAGTGGCCAGAAAGCTGAAGCTACCATGCACATAAGGTTACTGGGTTGGTATCAGAAGCGACATTGAAAGTTGATGCCAAGAATGTCCTTCGTATAAGATAACTAAAGATGTGAGTGAAGTAGCGTAGCTACCGGGGAGGAAGAGGATGTGGCCGCCTTGGGCCCCCCCGGTTCTGAGGGGGCCCACCCGAAGCTAAGCTACGCTGTATTGCGCAGCACACCGATGCAGTTAAACTGTACAACAGAGCAGGAAGACACGATCTCCCTGCTCTGCCACTATGGGGCCCGTGAGCAAGGGGGTGGGAGCGGTGCCAACGCTGACACGGGGCCCTTCAAGCAAGTTCATCTGTATCGGCATCTGCTGAGAGCCGATACAGATGAAAGCAAGTTGGAGGAGGGAGCGCCAGCTGGCGCTCCCTCCCCCATCATTCTTCCTCAGCGTCTGACATCTCAGCGCGATGACATCACTAAATGGCGTCCTGTACGCTGAGATGTGCAACTCTTCAGAAGAAAAGCTAGTGCTGCACACTCAGAGACCAGAGCAGCATAGGAACGGGGAGGAGAGGTGAGTATTGTATTTTATTGCTTTTCAGAACATTGTGTGCAGATAACTGTATTGAGGGCCATGGGGGTATCTTTAATACTGTATGGACCACGGGGGGATGTTTAATACTATTTGGACCATGGGGGCATGTTTAATAGTGTATGGACCATGGGGGGATGCTTAATACTGCATGGACCGTGGGGGTATGTTTAATACTGTATGGACCATGGAGGGGATATTTAATACTGTATGAACCATGGGGGGATGTTTAATACTGTATGGAACATGGGGAGATGCTTAATACTATATGGACCATGGGGGGATGCTTTATATTGTATGGACAGTGTGGGGATGCATTATGCTCGTAGGACCAGGGGGGTGAATTTTGCTGTGAGGACCAGGGGGATGCTTTATACTGTATGGACCATGGGGAGGATGCATTACGTTGTGAGGACCATAGGGGGGATGCTTTATACTGTATGGACAATGGGGGGGATGCATTATCCTGTTAGTACCAGGGGAGTGCATTATGCTGTTAGGACCATGGGGATGCATTATACTGTATGGACCATGGGGGGATGTGGAGCGCCCACCAGGGCAAGTGGGGTACTCGGTACCGGGCCTCTTCTTAAAGGGGACAGTGTCACAGTGGCGGTGACCTGGTCCGTGGCCCTGGGTGTCCAATGGAAGGGGAGTATTTACAAGGGAATGAGAAATAGAGTTTTTGTATAAAGCGTTCGTGACGCCACCTGTGGTATCTGATCATTAGTGACCAGCGCTGCAGTGCAGTTCCCCTGGGACTGATGGTGTGGTGCAGCAGTGTTGGAATAGCTCTCCACAGGCAGAGCTATTGTCCCAGGGCAGTGGTGATTAGTTGTAGATGAAATGGTTGCTGATGGTAGATGTAACAGTCCTGAATGAGTGTAGAGGCAAGAATTCAAAGGACACAGTGGAGTGCAGTTCCAAAGCTTTACTCACGTTTTCTGGTGCGCACAGAGGCCCACTTTAGTGCCGTGTTCTTCAGGCAAGGGACTTAGTCAACTTCTAGACAGACGAAGCACACCTTTCCAACACTCCCTTCAGTATATGCCTTCCTTGGCCGTCTCCACAGTGCTGCTTTCCACTTGCCTTCCCTTCCAGCACCTCACAGTCAGTGTCCCAGGCCAGCTTCCGTGGATCCTGTCGAACAATGTGACCCACTACGTTTCCTTGATCCCTTCTGGCTGCCTTTCTGGAGAAGATAACTGTGGTAGTTGGCTGTGGCCCCTAAAGTTTCCACAGCTGTCGGCTTGCTAGCTGAGTCCTGATGTCCACTCCACTAGGCTAGGAGCCGAGACCATTCTGCGACCTGGATTCTCCCCCACCTGACATCCGTCAGCGTGGAACGAGCCCCATGGGGAGCACTCTCCACCCGTGCCTCTAGGAGAACCCCTTTTCCCTCTCAGGGAACTTCCTTCCAAAGCTACTCCGTCCAGCAGCTCCTCCTGACTAGGAGCTTTTCCAGACACATCCTTCCACTTCCTCCCCCACTGGGCCAGCTGCAGCATCACCGTCACCGGCAGCTTCCTGTCTCTGACACAGAAGAGCACTGATTGATGACGTCATCCAGCTGCGCTGCTGTGTCAGATTAGGAAGTGCGGGCAGGAAGCAGGACGGATCCCTGCAGCTCCGCAGGGATCGGTCCCTGACCCCTGCACATGAGGGCAATCTGGCCAGGGCCCCCCTTGGGTCCAGAGAAGTGGTCCAGATTGCCCTCATTATTAGACCCTTTCCAGGGGCCCCCTCCACCTCCGGGCCCTGGTGCAGTTGCACAGGCCGCCCCTGGCATACGGATTGCAAACGGATGTCATACGGATGCTAGGTGAGAAAAATCACATTGTACTCGCATGACACTCATCCTACTTTTCAGAAAAAACATTGTAGCAATTTTATTTACGCTGATTAGGCTGTACCCTGTTTTCTGCTTCAGTAAAGTGTTATGTTTACAAGTTCTCATGTTGGTGTGACTGCTTGTAATTGCACGAACATCACCTGCACCCAGCCACTACTTCTACAGGAGGGCCCCAGGGGGGTTCTTATACCATCACCATAAGTGGCACTTCCCACTTTTGACAATCCCATCCACTGTGCTTGTAATGCAGCATTTTGGACGCAACAAAAATACACTGCAACCAGAATGCTAGTATTACTGATAGTGGGCATGCAGCCTAACTGTAGCACTTTTTGCAAAAAGTACCAAATATTACCCCAAAATTGCTGCCATAAATGAAAACACTCCAGGGGACACTGGGGTAGAATTGCGACAACCCTTATTAATTTATTATGCATCGCTTATATAGCACTATCATATTCCGCAGCGCTTTACACACATTATTTTCTAAAATCACTAGGACTTATGGCCAAAAAAACAGTAGAACACATAAAATAGACTTCAAGAAAGGCGCAAATGGAATGATGAAATTAGTGCAAGCAAATAAAGTACAAAACACTAAAAACTCAACACATAACAAGTGTAAATACAAAAATGAATCTGGCCCTTTGTGCTATAAAACATTGACCCATTAGCTAGATAACTATCAGAAAAAGTTTAGAAAGTTGTATATTTCACATGAGTACCACCTTTTCATTATAGGAAGGTCTTGGTGGGTTGCTGTTACCCTCTAGTGGTGATTTTAGGAAATTGCATTGACCAAATCGGTGATGTATGGAGACTTCATATACTGTATCTGCTGTTACCCTCTAGTGGTGATTTTTGGAAATTGCATTGACCAAACCGGTGATGTATGGAGACTTCATATACTGTATCTGCAATAGAGCTAAAGAGACCGAGGCTTAATGTGAAGTGGTATAAGCTCCATGTTCTCTGCTCAGTTACAATCTATAGGCTGTGCAGAGACCCAAAGTCGTTCTGTCACATAAGACAGTAATATAAATGCATACTAGGCGGGGTCCTCATAGATTTTGTTTTGGAGCCCAAGGTTGTGAACCATACAGAAATTCTTTGACAGTTTGTAAAAATAGGGCACTTTTTTCCCTATCTGTAAAAAAAAAATTTGATGCTTCCGTGATTTTTTGAAAACTAGAGAAGCTTGTCCAGATTTTTATGATTGTAATTTTAATCATTTTACAGTTTACAGAGAATGCAGCTAATGTTTTCATATCACAATTATGGGCTGTAGGCATGTATCACTTATTATCTTAATTATTTATTATGGTTTTCCAATATGTCCGTAAAAAATATTGTTTGTCCTTGATTTTTTCATAAGCAGTCCAGAAAAAAATAAAAATTAAGTTGTTTCAAGTGTCATCTCTGATGAGAGCGCAGGTTGACCTTCTACACATCTAAGGCGATGTTCTCACCTGAAGTTTTAGCAGCATTTTTGGTGTGTATTTTATAGTTCCAGCATAATCAATGAGTTTTCTTAAATGTTATGCACACACATTTTTTTACCGCTTGTATTATGAGCTCTACTACTGTTTTCCAAGACCCATTATGTCAATTCTTTCAGAATTTCTGCAGTGCTTTGGGTGAAAAACGCACACAAAAATGCACGTAAAAATGCAACAAAATATGTGCATTGTGCGCAGCTTTTTTCTGTCATTGCTCTAGTTTTTAGTGTAGAAAAAAAAACACTGCAAAAATGGAATATCTAAACATACCCTTATAGTAAATATCTATGCTATAGTCTTCGTCTTTAATTTGTCTTTACACAGCATTTCACTGTATAAGGCCATAAATTCCCTTTAAAACAGTTTTTTAATAATTATGTTAAAAAACACCTTCCCAGTGAAACACAGGCCAATGCCCACAAAAACAATAAAACTTTTGACCAGAAAAAATCTAGGCATACCCTACCATCAAGGCTGCCACTGTGAATTTCGGTGACCCATACTGGCAAAATTTTCGGGGCCCCTGAGAAGGAAGACCGGTTCCTCCCATGTCACCAATGTGACGTAACTACACAGGCACAGCTCTCCGGCACCCCCTTTGTCTCTCAGGTCAGTAAGGGAACTGCACCTAGAGCAAATGGCCGCCGGGGTGGATGTCCTGTTACCCGCTGGGTATTCTAAGATCCGTAATCAGAGTAAAAGCATCAGCCCAAGATTAATTTTATGGTTTAATTGCCTTAAGGGCACACTAGATAATTACAGAAATATACAGTAAGCAATACAACGGAATTACAGTGGATTTGCTGTCATAGTAAAAATATAACAATAATGGTACAAAACTTAGAGATATTAAGCTGGAGGTCAACTTACCAGGTTGTAGGTTGCATGTGGATGCCGGGAGCTCTGCAGTCCACAGGTACAAGAATCTTAGTTGCCGGACAGACCTCAAAGCGCGTGCCGCTGCTCCCTTGGCAGATTTGTCCCCAGTTCCTTCTTAGATCATCATCATCTGGTTCTTCTGTGAGAGAGAGAGAGTCTCTGCCATGTGCTCCCAGTTCTTAAGCATGCTGGGTTCCTCTCCCCTGTGTCAGAGGGAGGGCTAATAATCTCCACCATTTAGCTCCCTGCAGAACTTATTCCCAATATCTAAGAAAGGGGGTAACTTCCTCCAGGGTGATCGGATCAGGACACGAGAGGTACCAGTGAATGCGGTTTGTTTTGCCTGTCATGTGGAGAGCAAACATGGCCCAATTGGGTTGCTGTGGAGGGCCAATCTCTATATCTCAGGTCCCAGAGCTCTCACCGACTCAGGAGTCGCACTGCCAGATGCGCGATTTCCTCAGGGTCATGCGGATATTTTTTATGAGTCTATAACTCGAAAGGTGTGCTCAAAATCCATGATCCTAGGATGGAGTTGAAGTGGCCGGGAGAGACAATGGATGTATATTTCTGTGTCCATCTGGCAGGTATATTCTAATTGAGGCCCACAGGCACCTTCCTGCCCCATGCTGGCGTGGCTCCTACTCAAGCTTTGAAATTCTGTTTTGGCCTTATCTCATTATCATACTAAAAGGCCTTGCTATTCAACATTGGAGCACTAAATCCTGTTGTGTTCAATATGCTTACAGGCCCTGAGGGGGTAGGAGCAGTTAGCTGCCTGTAATTCTTGTGAACTCAGACCAAAATGGCGTCACTGGGACAGGCCAAGCGCAGACATGAGGTGAGCATTAGGCCCCATATCCAAGATGGCGGCAGCTGCTCCTTCATCACATCTCCCTGCTTTAGAGGGTTCTAGGGGGTATCACATTCCTGTGTTCCCCCATGCGCCCTTCCGCATCCTCTCCTTGCCGGGACAACCCATCGTGGTACCATGGTCCCTGCCTCTTTTGTGGCGAATGGTGAAGTGATACTCCTGGAGAGCGAGGCTCCAGCGTAGCAACCTCCCATTCGTCCAAGAGACCATGTGTAACCAGCTGAGGGGGTTGTGGTGAGGGGGTTTCCATGGTGAATTGGCATCCGCACAAGTATGGCTGCAGACACTGCAGGGCCCACACAATTGCCAGACATTCCTTCTCCATCGTGGAATAGGCTACTTCCCTCAGCAGGAGCTTCCGGCTCAGGTACAGAACGGGGTGTTCATGGCCCGTAGTGTCGACCTGGCTGAGCACAGCACCGAGGCTGAAGTCGCTGGCATCGGTCTGCACTACGAATGGCCATGTGATGTCTGCTGCTGTAGCACAGGAAAGCTAGAAAGGGCGGTCTTGAGCGCCTGGAAAGCTGTCTCACAGGCGACTTTCCAGCCGACTGACGGGCAGCTTCTTCTTGGTGAGGTCCGTCAGGGGCTTGGCCAGGGCACTATAGTGTGGAACAAACCTCCTATAGTATCCGGCAGTCCCCAAGAAGGACATCACCTGCTTCTTGGTCCTGGATGCGATGGCATCCACCTTCCTGGGCTCTGGCTTCAGAGCTCCCCCACCTACCCGGTGCCCCAGGTAGTGGACCTCACTCATACCCAGCTGACATTTTTCTGGCTTATTGGTCAAGCCTGCTCGCTGGATCCAACCGAGCACCTGCGTCAGGTGCTCTAGGTGATCCTCCCAGTGGGACTGAAGATGGCAATATCTTCCAGGTACGCGGTCGCATACCCTTCCAGTCCCTCGAGCAGCGTGTTGACCATCCTCTGAAAAGTGGCAGGGGCATTCTTCATGCCGAATGGCATCACCGTGGACTCGTACAGTCTGAATGGGGTGATAAAGGCAGAGCGTTCCCGTGCCCCAGGGGTCAGGGGAATCTGCCAATACCCCCTACTCAGATCCATGATGGTCAGGTACTTGGCCCCGGCCAGCTGATCGAGCAGGTCTTCGATGCGCGTCATTGGGTACGCATCGGTGACCGTCACAGCGCTGAGCCCCCGGTAGTCCATGCAGAACCGCATAGTTCGGTCCTTTTTATGGACGAGGACTACAGGCGAAGCCAACGCGCTGTTGGATGCTTGGATCACCCCCAGCTTCAGCATCTCGTCTATCTCTTGGCGCATGTGCTGCTGCACCTCAAGAGAGACCCGATATGCTGAACACCGGATCGGGGAGTGATTGCCGGTGTCCACGTCATGGATGGCTGTCTCAGTCCTTCCAGGCAGACTGCTGAACAGCTCCCGAAAGGTGTGTAGGGTGACCCCCAGCTGGGAATGTTGGTCCTCTTGAGAGCTGGTGGCCAACCCCCACATCCTCGATGGATCCACCCGCCTTGGCTTGGGTGAGCAGATCCAGAAGGGTTTCTACCTTGGGAAGGTTGCACACTGGGTGGGCACAAGCCTCCCGCTCATGATGGGCCTTCATCATGTTCATGTGGAAGGCCTTCCTCCTTCCACGGGCGTGGTCCAGGGTGACCAGATAGGTGACAGCGTTGAGCCGCTGGTGCATGAGGTATGGACCCTCCCAGGCCACCTGAAACTTGTTTTAAGGTACAGGGACCAGTACCCACACCTTTTGACCCACCTGGTAGGTCCGCTCACAAGCATTCTGGTCGTACCACCGCTTCTGGTCAGCCTGGGCTTGGGCCATATTGTCATGCACCAGCCGTGTCAAGGCCATCATTCTGTCCTGGAAGCGCACGACATACTCAATGACCAACACTCCAGGGGTGGCCAAATCCCCTTCCCATGCTTCCTTCACCAGAGCAAGGGGCCCCCGTACATGTCGCCCGTACAGGAGCTCAAAGGGGGAGAACCCTGTTGAGGCCTGTGGGACCTCTCGGTAGGCAAAAGAGCAGGTGTGGGAGATACTGCTCCCAGTCTCTCCCGTGGGAGTCGACCAACATCTTCAGCATCTGCTTTAAGGTGCCATTGAACCGCTCACACAGGCCATTGGTCTGTGGGTGGTACAGGCTGGCTACCAGATGTTACACCTGTATCTGCTTACAGAGAGACTCCATTAGCTGCGACATGAACTGGGTCCCTCGGTTGGTGAGCATTTCTTGGGGAAACCCCACTCTGGAGAAAATCTCCAATAAGGCAGTGGCCACTTTGTCGGCCCGAATGGACGACAAAGCTACCGCCTCCGGGTACCGGGTGGCATAGTCCACTACCGTTAGTATGAAGCATTTCCCGGAGTGGCTGGGAGTGGACAGAGGTCCAATGAGATCCACAGCCACCCTCAAGAAAGGCTCTTCGATGATGGGCAGAGTTACCAGTGGGGCTTTGGGGCGCCTCCCCACCTTCCCCACCCTCTGACAGGTGTCACATGAACGGCAGTAGGCAATCACCTCGGTCCTGATTCCCGGCCAGTAGAAATGCTGAGCTAGCCTGGCCCTGGTTTTACTGATCCCTAGGTGTCCGGCCATGAGAATCTCGCGTGCGATCCGCAACAATTCCACCCTGAACGGATAGGGTACCACTAACTGTCGGTCCCTGGGCCACACCTCCCGTGAACCCTGCTGGACCGTTACCCGGTACAGCCGTCCCTGGTCCCAGACCACTGGTCCCAGACCACTCGCTCGTGGTCGGACTCCAGGGGAGGCTGTGCCGCCTGCTCCTTGAGAGCTTTCAGGCTAGCATCAGCTTCCAATGCTGCCTGCAATCCCTGACTCGATGTGGCAAGAATTGACAAAACTGCCACATCCTCTGTCAGCTCCCCAGGATCTATCTCCTGGCCGCTGTCCGACTTGGCAGTCACTTGGTCGGAGAGCGGAAAACTGTCGGACTTCCGCGAGGCTCCTTGGGCACCGGCGCTCCTACTCCTGGTAACAGCGGCCACGACTGCTGAGACCACAGGTAGTGCCTGCTTCCCCTCGGCCCCCGACTAAGTCGCTGGGTCAGGCAGACGTCCCTGGCCTCCTGACATCCGGATGCAGGGAACTCCTGCCCTGGGGTCTTACCTGGTGGCTCCTCTCCTGGGACGCCCCCTCCCCCATGGCCTGTTCCTCTTTCTGCAGAGGCCCTATCAGGCTGGATTCACTTAGGGGCCCTACACTGCCCATAGCAGCCCCTCCCTCCACTTCTGAGCTCTCCCCTGCAGTCTTCTCACCTGTCCTCACTGTGAGCCCTGTGTGTGTAGTGTCAGTGCATGGCTTACCATCAGATTTCACTCCCTCCTCCACTGTTGGAGGCACATTCAACAAAAAACACCTTGGCGACGGGCAGCGCCGGTTCAACTCCTCCAATTCCGGAGACGGAAAGGGTTTTCCCAGGCACCAAGTCTTGAGGGGACACCACCTCAGGACGTACCAGGGTTCGTTCAGCGTCTGTGTCCCGCAGTCCCATGACCGCCGATGGTGACGGGTTGGTAATTGTCCAGGGACCTCCCACCACCCCCTCCCACACACAAAACTGTTTCTGGGACAGAGATGGGGCCTTATGGTGCTGGGGATATGCAGCCTTAAAGTGTCCTGGCTGGTTGCAATGATGACATCACCTGGGTTCTGCTCCTGGCCTGGAGAGGGCAGCAGGGGGCTACACCCCTTGCACTCTGGGGGCTGGGGGGACAGAGGCAGGATTGGGCTTACCCCCTCTCCAGGTGCTGCTGGCAGGCTTCTTTGGCTCAGACGCCCTGTTGTTGGCATATTCATCTGCCAGGGCGGCTGTAGCAGAAGCCCCCTTTGGTTTTTGGTCACGGAGGAACTGCTGGAGGTCCTCTGGGCAGTTCCACAAGAACTGCTCCGTGACAAACAGTTCCTGTACCTCCTGGCAGGTGGTGAGCTCTAGACCCGAGGTCCAGTGCTCCGCAGCTATGAGCAGTGCCCGTATGTGGTCGGTCCAGGTGTCCTTTGAGCCCCGCTGCAGGCTCCGGAACTTCCTGCGGTACGCTCCGGCGTGAGGTTGCAATGCTGGATCAGGGCCCACTTGATGCTGTTGTAGTCCTGCTCCTCCCCGGCAGGTAAGTCCCACAAAACTTCCAGGGACTTACCCCTCAAACGGGGGGTCAGGTACCTTGCCCACTGATCCAGGGCCAGATGGTGTTGGAGGCAGGTTCTCTCAAAGGCCAGCAGAAAGGAATCCAGGTCTCCATCCTTTTCAAGCAGGGGGAAGTCCTCCACCCGGACCTTGGAAGCCTTAGTCCCCGATGGGGCTGGAGCATCCAGCGGGAGCCCTTGCTGAGCCATCTCCAGTCGGTGCCGGCAATCCGCAGCTTCATGGCGTTCTGCAGCCAGTAGTGCACTGTTAGGGACAGCGGAACGCACTAAATATAAAATAATAGAAAGTGCGCTCGCCGCCCGGGGTCCGCCATGCAGAGGTGTTAAACTGCTGCTATATAATGGAAGACGCACAATATGGCGGTATATCACACACGGGTTGAACGTCACCCAGTGTGCACTGGGCATACTCTGTTAGCTTCACAGAGACACCTTAAGCATAAACATAAGTACTGAGCCTGTTGGACTCACAGGTCTCAGAGAAATGCACATACGGTATATGGTCACAGGAGGTGAGCCCAAGGCAGAGGGACAGAGTCCATCTAGACCTACTGTGCATGCAGCGTCGCTACCGCGGATGCCCATGGGTGCCGCAGACTGCAGCACGGCGACTGACACAGCCGCTATGCGACAGTGCCCAGGAGGGGTGCACTGTCGTACGCTAGTTAGGTGATGATGTGCACTGTGGCCTGTAGCGTGCCACTGACTGGCGCTGACTCTATGACTAAGTCCCTATCCACACACGTAATATCAGAGGGAGGGGAGTCTTAATGAGTCATTCGCAGGTTCATGCATCCATCATCATTCACACATGTAGCAAGTAGAGTCTATACTAGCGAATGGCGGAACGGCCATGCGCGCTTTTTATAGCTGGGACCTTCCGGAAGCTTCCAGATCTCCACGATGGACCAATGAGATCTGGAGCAGGACCTGGGCACATGACTCCCGATCTCCAATGGGAGATCGTCTCATGAGCATGCCCAGTAGGAGGATAGAGAGACTTAGTCTCTGGAGAGATTTGCTGCGGAGCAATCTCCTCTGCTGTAGCTAAACAGTAGGAGACCGCAGAATTTGAGGCCCTGGATTCCTGCAGAGCAGATGCAGAAACCTGATGCCTAACACACACGTTCTGCATGCTCATGCTCTGCCGCTTTCTATGCCACCACCAGGAGTCTGTCATGGGCGGCGGCGTTACCAGCCTCGAGCTTTGCTATAGCCGCTTGGTAACAGGCCTCCGATCTGGACAGCCTGGGGCAGGCAGGTGGTGGACAGTGCACTGCGGAACTGAGCACGGGGGTCTGGCTCCTGGGGGAGCACTGGCTGAGCTCCCCCTCTCCTTCATTGGTATTGTCCTCCACCACCTCCTCATAGACCATAGCATTGGCCTCCCCCTTTGTCTTACGCCTGGTGCCTTCCGCCATCTTGGGAACCTCTGGTTACTGACACAGCTGCAACCCTGACCTCGCACACAACTTATTATATTTACACTCTGACCGTCTAGTGCTGGGCTGACCTTAAGACACCAGCAGTGAAAGTTACCACTGGTAGTCTTTAGTGTCTGGGAGTATGGATCCCACGCACACTATTACTCTGATCCCACCGCTGCCACCAATGTGAAGGAAGACCGGTTCCTCCCACGTCACCAATGTGACGTAACTACACAGGCACAGCTCTCCGGCGCCCCCTTTATCTCTCAGGTGAGTAAGGGAACTGCACCTAGAGCAAATGGCCGCCGGGGAGGATAAGATGTAATCAGAGTAAAAGCATCAGCCCAAGATTAATTTTATGGTTTAATTGCCTCCATACCTCTGTGACAGAATGCAGGTATGAGGAGCTATTTATAAAGGTCTATATTTTGACGTTTATGGGGATCAGAAACAGAAGAGCCACCTTCACAGAATGCAGCCTTAGTGCTGCTGAAGGTGGCTCCTTTAGTGAAAAATGCCCTGGGGGGGTGACAGGTTCCCTTTAAGGCCACCTGATGAACCGTCACTGTGGGGAAATGCGTCGGGACGCATCCTACATATGTCACCTCTATGATTATCTTTGTATTTATTGGGCTATATGTGGTTGGACATTTAAGCCTGTCTAATGTCTTGATTGGTGGAATATTGTAGGATGGTTTTCATTAAGATATGCTTTATGTTCTGCAAGTGATTGCCATGCAGCTTACCTATATTGTCATTCATTGTTAAGGTGCTTGATATCTTTCAATTGTTGGTCTGGGCATACCAGAGAATATTAAATTTTAATGGCCTTTGCTTTGGGACATTCTGTAATTTTTATGACCAGTTTTTGCTTCCTTCATCTCTGTTCTATCTTATTATTGTTTTCCCACCTGTATTAATAGGGTGAGTTAGGGGAGTGAGGGAAAGTCTTCGCTGAGTGGGGGCGCCAAAAAATCGTTTCTTTTAGGGTGTCAACCTCCACAGCAAGGTAGGCTGACAGATAGGCTTATTGTAGGGTATGCCTAGATTTTTTCTGGTCAAAAGTTTCATTGTTTTTGTGGGCATTGGCCTGTGTTTCACTGGGAAGGTGTTTTTTAACATAATTATTAAAAAACTGTTTTTAAGGGAATTTATGTTCAATTCTTTTGATTTAATTACTTAGAATATTGATATTGTTCGTTCACTGTATAAGGCCCCCTTCATATGTCAGTGTCTCCTGTACATGCAGTGTCATTTTTCACACACACCAGAGACAAACTCGCACACCCATTATAATCTATGGGGCTGCGCATGGAAAGTGTTACCGTATCACCCACACGTAGACATGTCTGTTTTTTTCCGACAGCACGAATAACAATAGGTCCGGCACGCGTGGATGACAAAAGATAAGACATCCGCGTGCATTCAGGTGACACGCACCAAAATAGAATGCATAATAGAAATGACAGTTTTTCAAGTGTTAAAGATGTGCAGAGATAGAAAGTTAGATAGAGCACAGATACATAGAAAAGATATCTGTGAGATATATAATTAATGCTTTGCGCATGTAGTTTAATACACATATAAATTAACACAATGACATGGGGGGTACCCCATTTTTTTTTATAGCCAGCAAAGGTAAAGCAGACACCTGTGGGTTTATTTTCTCAGGCTGGGAAGGTATATGGAAATTGGGCCCTTGCCAGCCCAAAAATACCAGCTCGCAGCTGCTCCAGGTTAGATGCGCCAATTCTGGTGTTTTGCCTTGGCACTTCCTGATTGCTCTTGTGCAGTGGCAATCTGGTAATGATAGTTGGGGTTGATGCTAGCTGTGATTTGTCAAAAATCATAGCTGGCATCAAGACCTAGGGTTAGTAATTGAGAGGTGTCTATTAGACAGCCCTATTACTAACCCAGTAATCAGAAATAAAGACATACACAAAACATAGTTTATTTGAAAAATCACTCACACCTTCAATGGTTCACCAATTTATTACAAAAGAAAAGCCATGCAGGTCTGATATAGTCCTGGGAATCAGCTGTAGTCCACCGAATTGAACGCAGTCCAGAAATGGATACCAGAGAAACATATAAAGAGAGAAATAAAAAAAGACACTGTCCCTTGTTCACCAATTTATTAGAAAAGGTTCTCCTGCAGGTCCGACGTAGTCCAAGGTTCCCCAAATCTGACCCCGTTGACAGTGAATAGCAGTAACGATGACACTCATCAGAGATGCCGAGACTCACAGTAGGCAACGTGACGCGTCGATTCTGATGAACGTTATCGTTCCTGAAATCACCACTGTTCAGAGCCGTTAGGTCTCGCGACTCTGATGAGCAGTGACGTCAGTGCCTGGTGACTGTGAATAGACGTAACATTACATTATTCACAGTGGCCAGGGCTGGATTCAGGGACCGCTGCGCTATGTCTACTATGTCTACATCTGTGCCTAGTCAAGTCTGGTGCGCCCCTAAAAAAATCGGATCCCACATGGATCAAACGTATAGCATGCGATTTGCATGGATTCATTGCAATTCTTTAACATAGTAAATTGTATTTGATCTTGTAAATTTTAATAACTGCTGATGTATAAAAATGCATGTCATACAGATGACAATATGTCACTATCTCCACTCAGTTCCTGTCTGATATGTTACTTTGTGTAGGGGCTGTCAGTATGTTTTGGTTGTGCTGGGTCTGTGCTGCAAACACCTGTGTTCACTTTCCTTGATTATTCTTCTACTTAAGCATGCTAGTTCCTTCCCCCAGTGTCAATCGAACACTTGCTGCTGCCTGTGTAAGACTAATCCCTCTGTGCTCTGTGCCTGACTTAGCTTGACTTGATTCCCTTCCTGGACTTAGACCCTTTGCTTATGACCTGACTTCACTTGTGCCTGCTCCCTGTAAACTGTCTAGTCTTTCTGGTTTTCCTGACCTCGGCTCGTGAATTGGATTTCGTCTCTGTCTTCTCCTTGTTGTACTGCACCATTTCCTGGACCTGACCTCGGATTGTCTGACCTCCCGTTACTTATTCTGTAAGGAGTATATATTTATATTTTTACTACCTGTTATTGTAGTCTTTCTCTCCACTTCTGGGACAAACATTTACTACAGTGACTCGCACCACACAATACAGATGAAAAATTGTCAATTTTTCTGAATGAAAATCAGGTTATTTTTTTTTTATAAACTCATGTGAACTTAGCCTTAGGGGTCATGCAGATGTCCATGCAACATGGTCCAAGTAGTGATGAGCAAATGTGTTCAGGTGTTATCTGGGTATCTTGGGCATGCTCAAATAATGTTTGAGTCCCAGAGGCTGCATGATTTTCTGTTTGTTAGGCCATCCCGCATGTGTTGCAAAACATGCAGCCGCAAGGACTCAAACATATTATTCAAGCACGCCTGAGATACTTGGATTGTGAAGGGTTAAAACTAAAATCAGAGCTGAAGTTTCGTTTTATCCATTCTCTGAAGGTTTCGTTTCTTCATTTTTGTTGCTGTAAGATAAATTTTTGTAATTGGCAAGGGCTGTCATGAAACCAGACTGTTCCCATCAGGTGCAAAGATAAGGGAGGCGGGGGTGTAAGACTCTGAAGAATGTGCCATTATACTACTTTCTATTTGGATACGGACATATATGTAGTTTCTGGTTTTCTTGCAATATTATTGGCTTACAAAGTGAAATGATGCTATTGGTACTTGAGAACCTTGCATAATTAAGCAAAAGATTATAAAAGAAGTGACTAAAATAAAGGGGCTTAGTGATCTGCCTTGATCCTCCCGTACAGAGACCCCCGTCTCCGTGTGGTCATTTGAGTTGCTAGCAACACTGCAATAATTTGGACAACACTGGCTCAACCGTGAAGAGTTAATTAGCCCTCCCTAAATAGCTACCTTGACAGTGGCGTGCAACGTGGGGCCCCCCGAATAGGGACGCCTCTGCCCCCGGAGGACAACAAGACAAAGGACCCTCAGAGCGGACACAGGTGCTGGAAAATTGGGACTGATCACCCCTCACGACAACCACGGTAAGTTGGCAGTTATACTGTTCAGACTGACCGTTGGTGTGGTTTTCCTGTGCTTGTTGCTGCAAAGAGGATCTGAGGTTTGTCCCCTGGTGGGGTGATTCATGGGTGGAATCATATAGAGGTGTAGCCCCGTTGGGGGCCCAGTGCTCGAACCGTACCTCATAAGGGACGGCCACCCTGGATTGACCAGTGATTGTGATTCTCTTTATAGTCAAAATATCCTGAAATTCCCGATCATTATTAGTAATTGGGCGTGGTGAGTGATCAAAGATGGGTAGGATACGTAACTCAGGTATATATAGAGACATATACCAGAGGTGTCCGGAGGGATAGTCTGAGACGCCGTCCTCCTTTCACTGAGTACCGCAAATTTTGGGCAATCCCAGAGGGGGATTATTGACCCGGTGGAACAGAGACTGAAATGGCCGCCAGATCTGTGCACAATTTAAGTCAGGATGTTTGGCTCAAATGGAGAGAATTATGTTTCTGTGGAAGAAAAAGAAAAGTTTGGAATTGTGTGAAAGATCAGATACTGTTAGTCTTTTGATTCAAAGACGAGGAAAAAATTTGTCAGGAATGCAGGAAAAATATTTTCGATTCTGGGATTTCCTAAGGGCGGGAGGCTACAGCCTACGCTATGGGATGAAGGAGTTAAAAAGAATAAAGGAAGGTTGACTGATGATGGTTTACTTGAAGGCGCTGAGGAATTCCGTGGCTTGGCACATGAATTGTATAATGAAAGTTATGTGGACATTGAACAGCAAGTGAATTCTGATTGTTTCTGTTACTGCTACATTGAAGAAGGAAAATTGTCTATTATTATGGCAAAGACGGGATGTATTGTGGTTCAAGAAAGTGACTGTGGTGTGAGGAAGTGATTGATTAAAGAAGGAACTAAGATTGATACTAATGTGTTAGGCAAATAGTTAAAAGTGATGATTTGAAACAAGAAGTTTCCCTGCTAGATGATAAGGTCCCTCCCCAGGAAATCAAGCCTCTCCTCCCGACTGTAAGCTCTGTGCCCCTTAACCCTAAGGCACTGATGTATCCTGGACTACCGAAACTCAGTATGCCCCCACCCTATGATCCTGCCGGGTGGATCTGTGCTGTATGCAGAGTTACTAATCCTCAGTGGAGAGAGGACTGTTATAATTTGTTATAATTGTGGCACAAGAAGACTGGGTGTTGCAGCCCCCACCTTTCCGTTGTTGAATGCTGACGGTACCTATTATCATCCGCAGCCAGCCTCAATCCCCGTTCACCCGATCCAGAGGAAAAAAAAAAAGTTTCCAGAAGACTTTAAACCCGCTCTGTTCAGCAGAGAGAGAGAGGAAAAAAAAAAAGCAAACTAGCAAACTAGTAGCTGCAGCTGCTTCAGTACCCCTTCCCATCTTAGCCCACACCATATCCCCCTTCGCCCCCACCGCAGCTGCGAGCACACAGCCAGTCTCTTATCAGTATCACTGGAGCACACAGCAAACTCTGGCCCCCCTCAGACTTCAGCTAGTGGGAACCCTGCTCCTCAGCCCCTCCCTGCTAATTCTCGTTACTGCTCAGTTTGCAATCTCCCCCACATGTCCGGTAAATTTACTAGGGGCAGATTTATTATCACAGTTCTGCTCCAGAATACAATTCCAAGATGATGGTCAGATGGCTCTTACGTTATATAATCCCTATGCAGATGAAGACAGTGAGGAAATCTGTATTTTGCATGCCCTTCTTACGGTTATGATGGCCCTGATAGGCCCAGATCCACCCCCAAAATTGCCTGAGGATCAATGACTCACCCCATACCTCTCAGAGGTACCATCTAAACTCTGGACAAAAGGGCCAAATGATATAGGGAAAATGCCTGTAGAACCAGTAAAAGTGTTTCTCAAACCTGGTGCCTAATCCTCATACTCTTTTGTCCCAAATACCCCAGGACGCTGCTTGGTTTACAGTTATTGATCTTACCAATGCCTTCTTTAGCATTCCGTTACACCCAGACTGCCAGTTTCTATTTGCATTCGCTTATCAGGGACGACAGTTAACATGGACGGTTATGCCACAAGGGGCCCAAAACAGTCCCAACCAGTTTGCAAAAAAAATATGAGCAGGTGTCTTTTGCCATTGTTGCCATTGTTAGCCTCTTCAAGCATCTGGCAGGTGTTTCGGCCTCGGGACTTCAGGTCTGCCTTGGTCAAGTGATATTCTTGGGTCACGGTCTCCTTCAGGGTGCCAGACACCTCACAGAAGAAAGAAAAATAGCTGTCAGCTCCCTTCCTTTCCCAAAAGATGAAGCTGAACTCCAGCGTTTTCTTGGACTATGCACTTATTGTTGTCAGTGGATACCGGATGCATCCCGCATAATGCAACCCCTTTACAATGCCTTGAAAGACGGTATAATGAACTATAAGGGAAGATGGCAGTGATGAGGATTACCTCCAACATGATTGTTCCCAACTTCTGACTGAAGAAACAGCTACTCCACCAAATGCAAGTGAGAATCCACTCCCAAATCCCGATCTGGTGTTATACACGGATGGTTCAAGATATGTTGACGAGTTTGGTAGATTCCACACGGGATATGCTGTTACCACAGAGGACACTGTAGTGCACGCAGCTGCGCTCCCGCCCTCACAGTCAGCAGAAGACGCAGAACTCCTGGCTCTGTCTACTGCATGTATTTTGGCCACGAACAGACGGGCTAATATATACACGGACTCACGGTATGCATTTGGTATTGCTCACGATTTTGGGGCTCTATGGGCCAATCGAGGTTTTATTACTACTGCTGGAACCCCAGTGAAAAATGCTGAAGCTGTTAAAACCCTCATGGACTCGATTAAATTACCTACTCAGGTGGCTATTATCAAAGTTAAGGCGCACGGTCCCAGGACCACAGACTGTTGGCAACGCATTTGTGGATATGCAAGCAAAAGCCGCCGCTCTCTTACCCGTTGAACCAACTATACCAACTATGGTGACCACAAGCTCTCAGCGTAAACAGTTACAAGAAGCACTGACCCTACAAGAACCTGATGATCTACAACAGACTGAAGTTTTCTGTCGAATCCTGCGAGACCGCTTAATGACAACGAAGAGAATGTCTCCAAAGGAAGAGGTGAAGCAATGGAAGACTGATGGGGCACATATGGATAATGGTCTCTGGAAAAAGGACCAACTTGTGTGTCTCCCTAAGCGGATGTACCCTGCTATTGCCATATGGGCACATGGACCTATATATCAAAGAAAGAATCAGGCCCTCGCACTGGTGCAAAAATTCTACTGGGCCCCGGTTCTCCAGTTGGCCGGAAGCATTCCCCGTTACCAACATAACTGCAAAAACCACAGCGAAGAAACTGGTGATGGAAGTTATATGCAAATATGGGGTTCCAGAAGTTGTTGAAAGTGATCAAGGTCCGGCCTTTTCTTCTCATGTGTACCAAGAAGTTCTGACAATACTTGGATCCACTGTAGCCCTCCATAATCCGTACCACCCACAATCCAGTGGGAAAGTTGAGAGGCTGAACGGCACACTGAAGGGACAATTGACCAAAATGATGCAGGAGACTACGGCTCCATGGCCAGAGCTCCTACCCATTGTGTTATACCATATTCAAACTACCCCTATTACAAAATATGGCCTGTCCCCATATGAGATATTGTTTGGTACCAGGCCCCCAGTTGTAAATTTCCAGCCCCAGCAGTTATCAGAAGAGACTGACCGTGCTGTTCAATATGTTATTCAGCTTAGTAAAAATATTGCTAACACCTATGTTCTAGTTTTCTTTTCTTTTCCAGATTCAGCAGAAACTGACACCTGTTATAACCTGAAGCCTTGTGATGTTGTAGTTGTGAAAAGGCATGTCAGGAAGCACGGACTAGAACCCTTGTATGACGGTCCCTATGAAGTTCTCCTCATCACCCAACAAGCCAATAGCAAATAAAGGGGACATAATGTTTTGGTTTTTCGCATTTTCCATATTATTATTGGTAGAAGTTAAAGTTAGAAGATATTCAAAGACTCAGAGATCAATACGATAAAGATAATGATCGTACTAAGGACAGTTGGTGGTCAGACACCTTCTCCTTTTTCAATCCAGCCAATTGGTTTAAGGGAATTGGGGGATGGATAGCTGGGATCTTACAGAGCTTGCTACACATTGCTGCCTGTATCCTTGTTGTATATGTGATACTAAAATTTGTTCTTTGGTGTATTTCTGTATGTATTAGGAAAGTCTACACTAAGCCAGCTAATGATGATACCAAAGGTGTCTTTGCCCCTGCTCTTCTCTGCACCGATCTCAAAAGGCTACTTGATGAAGATGTTGAAGCCAAGCACATGCCTACCTACAAAAGATCCCCACCACCATCATCAAAAATTGTTATTCGTGAATTGCAGTATACAGGGGGCATGGGTGCGCCGCGACAGCCATGACTGATAACACGGCATCAGTCATGTGAAGACCAGTACCCCTCAAGCAGTTAGCTTGGGATAGCACCTCTGATGCTGCATATGTGTTAACAAAATTTATCTAGGGGGGAATGTGAAGGGTTAAAACAAAATCAGAGCTGAAGTTTCGTTTCAACCATTCTCTGAAGGTTTCGTTTCTTCATTTTTGTTGCTGTAAGATAAATTTTTGTAATTGGCAAGGGCTGTCATGAAACCAGACTGTTCCCATCAGGTGCAAAGATAAGGGAGGCGGGGGTGTAAAACTCTGAAGAATATGCCATTATACTACTTTCTATTTGGATACGGACATATATGTAGTTTCCGGTTTTCTTGCAATATTATTGGCTTACAAAGTGAAATGATGCTATTGGTACTTGAGAACCTTGCATAATTAAGCAAAAGATTATAAAAGAAGTGACTAAAATAAAGGGGCTTAGTGATCTGCCTCGATCCTCCCGTACAGAGACCCCCATCTCTGTGTTGTCATTTGAGTTGCTAGCAACACTGCAATAATTTGGACATCACTGGCTCAACCGTGAAGGGTTAATTAGCCCTCCCTAAATAGCTACCTTGACAGGATAACATCTGAGCATGCTCGGATAACATGTTATCCAAGCACGTTCACTCATCACTAGGTCCAAGCACTGACCACAATGCACGGACTGGCTGCAGGTCTCCCGAGTATGACAGCCTAATAGAATTATATGAAGCTGTCACACTTGGATTGAGAGTCCTGCAGCAAGTCTGTGCATTGCAGTCCATACACAAACTTTTAAATGAGCCCTTAGAATGAGATGTTAGGTTAAAATTTTAGGCAAAATCATTATTGTAAGTCTTTGCCTAATTTAGATGCTAAACTTTACCTCATATGCAATGCAAGCTGGCCTGATAACTAGCAGATAGCTAAGAGAGAGGTGGGGCATGATGAGCTTTTGGTGCTTTGATTGACTGCTTAGTTGACCTATCTGAGACTGGGAGGTGCAGAGATTTCTCCAGGTGCTCCCTGTTCTTTGTAATTGCCCTGCTATTTAGGTGAGCTGTCTGGCTAAGATAACAGCCAGTCAAAGCTTCTGCTCTCTGGTGTGTTTACCTGATTTCTGTGCTGTGAGTTCTGATCTATTGCTGCCTACCCTTTGGACCGTGTTCTGACTACCCTGTTGTTTTTTCCCCTTTGCTCAGATCTGCTATTTCTCTGGTATTCTGATCCCAGACTTCATCTTTTCCCTAAGTTTACTATGTTGACCACGGAACATCTGACTTCTCTGCCTCTATGGACTGTCCATGAGTAGTGACTAGTGTTACATGTATGTAACACAAGAAGTGTGACCCATGTGTGTAATTCCAGCAGCTCCCATTTCTGTACAGACATTCACAGCAGCAGACCTTAATGAATTTATTGCTGCACTACCCTGGACTACAACTCCCAGTAGACATTGCCCCACTTTGTATCATAGGGGGTGGAGGAGCAGCCGAGGAAGAGACTGATTGGCTGAGCAAGGTGGAGAAGAAGGGAGGAGGGGTCAAGACCAGAGGAGAAGAGAGCAGTCAGCCATTACTGAGCAGAGCCCAGAACACCACAGGAGCAGAGCCCAGGGTGCAGACTTATGCTTCTAGCAACAAAAATGAGCTGAGAAAAGATGCGGACGCCACCGCTATTACCGTAGGTCATCAGATGGTGTGCGGCATCGGGAGCGCTGGTAAATGGCAGTCTCGGGTGCTGGCCTGGAATATCACAATGCTGTATTCATCCAAAGAGAGAGAAGATGTCGCACTCAATGAGCTGGAGAAAGAGCTGACAATGGCCGTTTCACGCTGTCCTAGCGCTTCAATGGGTCATGGACAGCACAAAACGGCCATTGTCAGCTCTTTCTCTTTCTCCCGATATCACCTCCTTGGCCGACATGCAATTTATGTGCCAATAAATCTGCCACATTTTCATCAGCTCGTTGAGTGCGACTTCTCTCTCTTTAGACTTATGCTTCTGCTAATCCCTGTGGTAGGACTGTGAGTTGTGACATTGCACCAGAACCCCAGACTAGCCAGATGGTCCGGGAGTACCCTCCTCCCCCTGGCTTCACGGAAAGAAGAAGAATTCTGCCTCCTGTTCCTAAGGGAGTGAATCCTGAAGCCCCAAGCTGGGAACTGGTGTGACTACAGAACAGCTATTTCAAAGAGTGAGTAGCTTGCTGGGGTTTGTGGCTCCACTGTGGATAAATATATAAAAACTTTCTATAAGTGCGCCTTGCTGGGACTGATGGTTCCACACACTTGAAGCTATAATAGGACTATCTGTGAAGGAAGTTTTGTTTTGTGATGGGCACCAACAAAGTCTTCAAGAGCTCAATCATCCGTGGCAACCAGGCCCCAACAGTGAACTTTGCTGCTTTCTTAGGCTGCAGTACATTTCGAAATCTACAGGCCTTCTTCCTCAGGAGGTGATACTGTATCATCTCCTGAGGATGAAGTCCTGTGGACTTAGAAACGCGTTGAGAGAATAAATCACCATTTCTTCACCATCTATATGACTGGACAGCAGAACGGATGATAACCACAATTTTTCCCTATTATACTACGATTTGGTCATCGGTTTGACCTGTGGATCTGCTGCAGCTTGTGACTCGGATGTGTCTATATGCCTTGGTATCATAAAAATCTGGTGAGTACAAACTGATTAAAGGATTATTTTAACCTCAGATAAGACCCTATTTGCGCTCTTTCTCCTGCAGTATTTTGCTTGTTTTCTTAGGCTGCAGCCATTCATAGTTAAGCAGTTTTAGCTAGGAGTGTTTGTTGCTATTTTTGAATATTTAGGGAAAGTGTCATCTCTATCTTTCAAGTGAACTGTAAATCCTTAACTGATTATCCATATGTGTGAATTGTGAATACTGTTTGTTTTATTATTACCTGCCATCCCCCTTACAATAGTTACCATGTACCTTCCTCTACAATAAAGATGTTTAAGTTTTCAACCTCATCTCCTTGTGAGTATATACAGAGTGTGTACAAGGGTTTCCCGAGTCGACCCCTGGCAGAAGAGGAAGACCCTACAGCATCACACAACAACTCCCAGCAAGATTTGGGTGAAGGCACTGCGATATATTGAGGTGAGAACTACCAAACACCCTGCCCACAGAGGCTGCTTAAAGGGTTGTGACAGTGGAGGCACTGTTGATACAGTAGAGGTACCGCCATTATGGAAATTTTACCTGAAGCACAAGTGTCCATGTGGTGTGGGAAATGAGCCATGGCAACTGAACGCAGTTTTGCAGTATGTGGTGAACTCACTGATGCACCTGATGAAGAGGTGCTACAGAGTGTGGAGCGACTCGAGGAAGTTGTTAACCCCCAAGTGGTTGACCGACAGAAGAAGGGGGGGGGCGATCTTCAGCGGCCCTGATTACTACAGAAAGGACCTTAGCACAGGACAGGAGTACTTCCCATCAGTCGTTACTTTGCCTTTAAAACATGGGCAGCCGTGTAAGATCACCTGGCCTGAGCGGCCTGCAGCAGAGGCTTTAAGATCGGAGTCAAGCACACAGCCCAGAAGGGCTAGTGGAAGTTCACATCTCACCCCTGCTCAGAACAAGCCTGAAAAAACTGACACTGTAGTTATGGTGGTTGCAGCCATGGAGAAGTTAATCACCCAGTTTGCTAAGTTGCAGCCAGAAGGGGCCTATCGAACCGCTGAGAACCTTTTCAGGTGTCACCCCAACCCCAGCTGGAGACAAGGGATATGATACATGGGGGGATGTTTGGATCCCCCTCCCAGGGCAGCTGGGTACTCAGAGCCGGGCCTGTTGATTTCAATGGGAGATGTCACGGTAGCTGTGACCCGGTCCGTGTCCCTGGGCGTCCATTGTAAAAGGGTAATGTTGAGTGTGTGGATGATGATTAAAGTTTATCAGTGAATGATTCGTGATGCCACCTGTGGTGTTCGGCAATGAAGATATTAAGCAGACGCTGCAGGCAGATCCTCTGGGACAGATGGTGTGGTGCAGCAATGATGTTGTGGCCCTCCACAGATAGGGCAGTAGTCCCAGGGCAGTGTAGGTGAAGAGATAGGGAGGAGACGTAGATGGTGCGGTGTCAGGCACAGCGATGTAGCAGTGCTGATTGGGTTGGCGCAGGAATAAGCGGAGGACACCAGGGCATGTAGTTCCAAAGCTTTACTCACAATCTGTTGAGCATACAGGTGTCTGCATCCATGCTGTGTCCTCCTGATCAGGGGCTCAGCCAACCTCCAGGCAAGGTGAAGTATTCCGTTCCACCACTCCGCCAACATATGTGCCTTCTCTGAACGTCTCCCTCCTTAGCGCTCGTAGTGAAGTACTCACAGTACTGAGTTACACTGGAGTTCCTCCTTTCAGATGTTCTTAGAACTCTACTTGTACGGAAGACAGCTGTAGCCTGCTTCGGGGACTCCTTGCTACTAAGTCCCGGCTCACTCTCGTTGCTGTTGTGCCCCCAAGTCTTGTGTGGGAATAAAGTGGTGACAACTTCTATTCCTCAGTTGTCTTTCGCTGGACCATTAGTATCCATACAACCTCGGGGACCGAACCCCGGCCATGCGCCTAGAACTTGAGGAAGGGATCTGCTCTAACCCTAATCCTTAGTTCACTTCTTATCCTCACATTCCATACAAATCAATCTTTCTTATGGAGAATTGGGCTTTCTGAATATCTCTTTCCTGTGCCAGCAGACCCAGGTCACTGAGGACTGCTGCAGCACTTCCTTCATCTATCCCACTCAGGGGATCCTCTCTCTGACTCCTCGTCAGACTGACTGACCTCGTCCTAATAATCTCCCGCTCTCTTGTGCAGACTAAGCTCCACCCACCTCCCAGCACTCTTCGTGTTCCAAGCAGGGAGCCACCAAAGGTGCTTTGCTACACTACTATGTTGTGTCTGATGCAGGTGTTGGAGTGTGGTCAGGTGTCTCCACCTTACCTGGATGGTGGGGCACCACACCTCAGGAGGCGGTGCAGTACCTCTGTGGCGACTGAACCTTCAGGGGTGCCACATACCCCCCATTAAACAGCACATCCGCGGGCTGCAAGTGAAACAAAGATGAAACAAAATAAGGAACATACAAAATTTTTGAATGCTTAATAAACAGTACTTATCTAAACTTCCCAATTTGGGAGGCACTGACTCTTGAACGTTACAAACAATTTAACATACTATCTATACTTAATATATGTTAAAAGCTATATTAACTAATTTAAAGTGCTATGGTACCAGTTCAAGTATTATCATCTACACATATTCTTCTTCTTTTGACTTTCTCATTTCCTATACTCTCCTTCCTTTAGACCTTGAGTGACAACCGCTGATGCATGGTTCGTCACCTGTATTCAAATCTTTATTCCAATTTAACATCTTTATTAAAGTACTACCATTTAGTCAAAATATTCACTCCTAATCAAATACTTTACATATTACTATCAACTAATTTTTATATAAAATCTGTCCTATTGCTATCAACATTTTTATAAGGCACATTATATTATACTTCACATTAAGACAATAATAATTCTTTAAAGTGCTGGACACCGCTCCCAGCTGGGATTTCTTGCAGTGTCCTTGGGTTGGAGCCATGCTCCCCATTGAGGTAGTTCTTATCTTCAAAAGACTTATGTAAAACCAAGAGAGGGCACCTCAAGAGGCGCAACTATTTACAAACACAGTTTGTGGATCACTCATTGTCCATGATCTCTGCAGTTCAGTAAAAATGCTGCCAATGCAACTAGGCAAAAACTAGAATCAAAAAGAAAAACATAACAAACGAGAAGGCACAACGGTGCTAATACCCTCCTGGGTAACACTTAATAATTTGGGGAATGTTCTTTAGTAGTGGTCTTCTCCTGGGGTGGTGGAAGCTGTTTTTTTTTTTCTGCTTCCAGGGGAGAACTTCTGATTTTCCTCTTCCTGTTGATGGACTACAGATTGCAGATATTCTTTCTCCCAAGGAATTAGGTTAGTGGCTGCCGGTGCAAGTGGGGTGGCAGCTGGTGGAACTGCTGCCCGTGGTACAGCAGGGGTAGCAACTTGTACCATTGGATGTTGTACCTCAGCTTCAGGTAGTATCTCTACTGCCTTGGCTTTTGGTCTGACCACTGGTGAAACTTTGGTGCTGCCACTTAAGACCTGAGCAAGCACTGGACCATTTCGGTCCACAGGTACAGTTCCCAGCACCAGGAGCATGGCAGGGGCAGTGATCATACCTGGTACCTTCCGATGATGTTCTGGCTCCGATGCGGGTACAGGGTGGCGAACGGTGGCAGCTGCAACCTCCGGAGCTGCTTGGCCAGCGGGTGGCAGCTGGATCTGAGCTGGTACGGAATTGGTGTCTGCCGAGGCCTCCGATGGGGACCTGCGCGGCCGCGCCCGGTCCGGGTAGGGATACAATCCACGTCTCACAGGCGGCTCCGGGGCCCTCATGTATCTCCTCCTTGCAGGCGGCATCCAGTGGCAGTACCAGCTTTGCGGTGGTAGCGGGTGCTGCAAAGGGTATCGCAGTGGTCGTATGTTCCGCAGGTACTGCCTGGGGGAGAGTTGTTTTTCTCCATCGCTTTCTCCTGGCCTCCGTCCTTCTTCCATCATGGCGTCCTAGCCTTCTCTCTCCTTCCCGGGCTCCTTTCCCGCCACAGGGCTTCGCTCCTCCTTCTGGGGGTGGCGTCTTCTTTCTACTCCTCCATACCAAGCCAGTATACGAACCCCTCTGGCAGTGGGCCATGTTGCTGTTGCATAGAAGTTTAGGCAGGGGAGGCCCAGGACAGTTCGCGCTCTTTTCTTAGGACCACCCATGTTGTCACGCCCTTCTTCACCGTGCCGGCGGCCATTTTGAGAGTCCATTTTACAGTCTATCAATTTGGTTATTTTGCACATTTTCAGCAATCACAAGTCCAATAAATCTTCGGCACACAGAACCCGGTGGCACCGGGCTTCGTCATCCTGATCGTGACGCCAAAAATGGATCGCCCTCCCAGGGCAGCTGGGTACTCGGAGCCGGGCCCGTTGATTTCAATGGGAGATGTCACGGTAGCTGTGATCCAGTCCATGGCCCTGGGCGTCTATTGGAAAAGGGGAATGTTGAGTGTGTGGATGATGATTAAAGTTTATTAGTGAATGATTCATGACGCCTCCTGTGGTGTTTGGCAATGAAGATATTAAGCCGACGCTGCAGGCGGATTCTCTGGGACAGATGGTGTGGTGCAGCAATGATGTTGTGGCCCTCCACAGGTAGGGCAGTAGTCCCAGGGCAGTGTAGGTGAAGAGATAGGGAGGAGACGTAGATGGTGCGGTGTCAGGCACAGCGATGTAGCAGTGCTGAATGGGTTGGTGCAGGAATAAGCGGAGGACACCAGGGCATGTAGTTCCAAAGCTTTACTCACAGTCTGTTGAGCATACATTATAGGTGCCCGCATCCGTGCCGTGTCCTCCAGGTCAGGGGCTCAGCCAATCTCCAGGCAAGATGAAGTACTCCGTTCCACCACTCCGCCAACATATGTGCCTTTTCTGAACGTTAGCGCTCGTAGTGAAGTACTCACAGTACTGAGTTACACTGAAGTTCCTCCTTTCAGATGTTCTTAGAACTCTACTTGTACGGAAGACAGCTGTAGCCTGCTTCGGGGACTCCTTGCTACTAAGTCCCGGCTCACTCTTGTTGCTGTTGTGCCCCCAAGTCTTGTGTGGGAATAAAGTGGTGACAACTTCTATTCCTCAGTTGTCTGTCGCAGGACCATTAGTATCCATACAACCTCAGGGACCGGACCCCAGCCATGCGCCTAGAACTTGAGGAAGGGCTCTACTCTAACACTAATCCTTAGTTCACTTCTTATCCTCACGTTCCGTACAAATCAATCTTTCTTATGGAGAATTGGGCTTTCTGAATATCTCTTTCCTGTGCCAGCAGACCCAGGTCACTGAGGTCTGCTGCAGCACTTCCTTCATCTATCCCACTCAGGGGATCCTCTCTCTGACTCCTCGTCAGACTGACTGACCTCGTCCTAATAATCTCCCGCTCTCTTGTGCAGACTAAGCTCCACCCACCTCCCAGCACTCTTCGTGTTCCAAGCAGGGAGCCACCAAAGGTGCTTTGCTACACTACTATGTTGTGTGGGATGCAGGTGTTGGAGTGTG
Source organism: Dendrobates tinctorius (assembly GCF_039654945.1). Classification (NCBI taxonomy): domain Eukaryota; kingdom Metazoa; phylum Chordata; class Amphibia; order Anura; family Dendrobatidae; genus Dendrobates; species Dendrobates tinctorius. The sequence continues at coordinate 21,495,165 of NW_027361700.1, forward strand.
GTCAGGTGTCTCCACCTTACCTGGATGGTGGGGCACCACACCTCAGGAGGAGGTGCAGTACCTCTGTGGCGACTGAACCCTCTGGGGCGCCACATACCCCCATTAAACACAGCACATCCGCGGGCTGCAAGTGAAACAAAGATGAAACAAAATAAGGAACATACAAAATTTTTGAATGCTTAATAAACAGTACTTATCTAAACTTCCCAATTTGGGAGGCACTGACTCTTGAATGTTACAAACAATTTAACATACTAGCTATACTTAATATATATTAAAAGCTATATTACCTAATTTAAAGTGCTATGGTACCAGTTCAAGTATTATCATCTACACATATTCTTCTTCTTTTGACTTTCTCATTTCCTATACTCTCCTTCCTTTAGACCTTGAGTGACAACCGCTGATGCATGGTTCGTCACCTGTATTCAAATCTTTATTCCAATTTAACATCTTTATTAAAGTACTACCATTTAGTCAAAATATTCACTCCTAATCAAATACTTTACATATTACTATCAACTAATTTTTATATAAAATCTGTCCTATTGCTATCAACATTTTTATAAGGCACATTATATTATACTTCACATTAAGACAATAATAATTCTTTAAAGTGCTGGACACCGCTCCCAGCTGGGATTTCTTGCAGTGTCCTTGGGTTGGAGCCATGCTCCCCATTGAGGTAGTTCTTATCTTCAAAAGACTTATGTAAAACCAAGAGAGGGCACCTCAAGAGGCGCAACGATTTACAAACACAGTTTGTGGATCACTCACTGTCCATGATCTCTGCAGTTCAGTAAAAATGCTGCCAACGCATCTAGGCAAAAACTAGAATCAAAAAGAAAAACATTACAAACGAGAAGGCACAACGGTGCTAATACCCTCCTGGGTAACACTTAATAATTTGGGGAATGTTCTTTAGTAGTGGTCTTCTCCTGGGGTGGTGGAAGCTGTTTTTTTTTTTCTGCTTCCAGGGGAGAACTTCTGATTTTCCTCTTCCTGTTGATGGACTACAGATTGCAGATATTCTTTCTCCCAAGGAATTAGGTTAGTGGCTGCCGGTGCAAATGGGGTGGCAGCTGGTGGAACTGCTGCCCGTGGTACAGCAGGGGTAGCAACTTGTACCATTGGATGTTGTACCTCAGCTTCAGGTAGTATCTCTGCTGCCTTGGCTTTTGGTCTGACCGCTGGTGAAACTTTGGTGCTGCCACTTAAGACCTGAGCAAGCACTGGACCATTTCGGTCCACAGGTACAGTTCCCAGCACCAGGAGCATGGCAGGGGCAGTGATCATACCTGGTACCTTCCGATGATGTTCTGGCTCCGATGCGGGTACAGGGTGACGAACGGTGGCAGCTGCAACCTCCGGAGCTGCTTGGCCAGCGGGTGGCAGCTGGATCTGAGCTGGCACGGAATTGGTGTCTGCCGAGGCCTCCGATGGGGACCTGCGCGGCTGCGCCCGGTCCGGGTAGGGATACAACCCACGTCTCACAGGCGGCTCCGGGGCCCTCATGTATCTCCTCCTTGCAGGCGGCATCCAGTGGCAGTACCGGCTTGGCGGTGGTAGCGGGCGCTGCAAAGGGTATCGCAGCGGTCGTATGTTCTGCAGGTACTGCCTGGGGGAGAGTTGTTTTTCTCCATCACTTTCTCCTGGCCTCCGTCCTTCTTCCATCATGGCGTCCTAGCCTTCTCTCTCCTTCCCGGGCTCCTTTCCCGCCACAGGGCTTCGCTCCTCCTTCTGGGGGTGGCGTCTTCTTTCTACTCCTCCATACCAAGCCAGTATACGAACCCCTCTGGCAGTGGGCCATGTTGCTGTTGCATAGAAGTTTAGGCAGGGGAGGCCCAGGACAGTTCGCGCTCTTTTCTTAGGACCACCCATGTTGTCACGCCCTTCTTCACCGTGTCGGCGGCCATTTTGAGAGTCCATTTTACAGTCTATCAATTTGGTTATTTTGCACATTTTCAGCAATCACAAGTTCAATAAATCTTCGGCGCACAGAACCCGGTGGCATCGGGCTTCGTCATCCTGTTCGTGACGCCAAAAATGGATCGCCCTCCCAGGGCAGCTGGGTATTCGGAGCCGGGCCCGTTGATTTCAATGGGAGATGTCACGGTAGCTGTGACCCGGTCCATGGCCCTGGGCGTCCATTGGAAAAGGGGAATGTTGAGTGTGTGGATGATGATTAAAGTTTATTAGTGAATGATTCGTGACGCCTCCTGTGATGTTCGGCAATGAAGATATTAAGCCGACGCTGCAGGCGGATCCTCTGGGACAGATGGTGTGGTGCAGCAATGATGTTGTGGCCCTCCACAGGTAGGGCAGTAGTCCCAGGGCAGTGTAGGTGAAGAGATAGGGAGGAGACGTAGATGGTGCGGTGTCAGGCACAGCGATGTAGCAGTGCTGAGTGGGTTGGTGCAGGAATAAGCGGAGGACACCAGGGCATGTAGTTCCAAAGCTTTACTCACAGTCTGTTGAGCAAACATTATAGGTGCCCGCATCCGTGCCGTGTCCTCCAGGTCAGGGGCTCAGCCAATCTCCAGGCAAGATGAAGTACTCCGTTCCACCACTCCGCCAACATATGTGCCTTTTCTGAATGTTAGCGCTCGTAGTGAAGTACTCACAGTACTGAGTTACACTGAAGTTCCTCCTTTCAGATGTTCTTAGAACTCTACTTGTACGGAAGACAGCTGTATCCTGCTTCGGGGACTCATTGCTACTAAGTCCCGGCTCACTCTTGTTGCTGTTGTGCCCCCAAGTCTTTTGTGGGAATAAAGTGGTGACAACTTCTATTCCTCAGTTGTCTGTCGCAGGACCATTAGTATCCATACAACCTCAGGGACCGGACCCCAGCCATGCGCCTAGAACTTGAGGAAGGGCTCTACTCTAACACTAATCCTTAGTTCACTTCTTATCCTCCTGTTCCGTACAAATCAATCTTTCTTATGGAGAATTGGGCTTTCTGAATATCTCTTTCCTGTGCCAGCAGACCCAGGTCACTGAGGTCTCCTGCAGCACTTCCTTCATCTATCCCACTCAGGGGATCCTCTCTCTGACTCCTCGTCAGACTGACTGACCTTGTCCTAATAATCTCCCGCTCTCTTGTGCAGACTAAGCTCCACCCACCTCCCAGCACTCTTCGTGTTCCAAGCAGGGAGCCACCAAAGGTGCTTTGCTACACTACTATGTTGTGTGGGATGCAGGTGTTGGAGTGTGGTCAGGTGTCTCCACCTTACCTGGATGCTGGGGCACCACACCTCAGGAGGAGGTGCAGTACCTCTGTGGCGACTGAACCCTCAGGGGCGCCACATGTTGCTCTGCAGTACCTAATGGAGTGGCAATGCACTGATGCTACAAAGAAGCAGAGAATTGTGGAAAGTCTAAGAGTTCCCTCTATGGAAGTGGTGCAGGCTGCTTGGAGAAGCCAGCCAGAAATGACTTTTAAAGACTACATTACGGCTCTAGAATATGCTTTTGAGTTCCCAGAGGATGCCACAGATTTACTTTATAACCTTTGTACTACTTACCAGGACCCTGGTGAGAGGATGCCAGATTGCCACTATAGACTGGATAAGCTGGTGCATAGAATACTAGCCAAGGGCGGAATTAGGCCTGAACAAGTTGACCAGTATCGTCTAGATGAAGTGTTGCAAGAAGCCCTGACTCACGATTCCATTGCCCAACGACTGAGGGTTGTGACAAAGAACAGATTCCCATTTCACTCCATCAACTGCTTAAGGAAGTCAGACAGGAGGAATTCATCCAGGCAGCTAGAGAAGAAATGACTAAGCGAGTAGCTGCTGTCGCCATGAATCCCAAGCCAAGCCAATGAGAGGGAGAACTCCTGAAGGTCACTGAGAAGCAAGGGGAACAGATTGCCCAACTTTTAAGTGCCTAGGCTGTGGAAGTAGAGCGTCTAAAGAAGATTGTTGAGTCAGCTGCCAAGAACCAGCAACAACCTGTGAAATTGGTGAGTGATGACCAAAGTCAGATGGAAGATGTCAAATCAGATGAGTGCTTTGTCTGTGGAAGTGCCCGTCATGTGGCTTGCCAGTTTTCAAAGAGGTGGAGCCCTAAGAAATCATCTAAACACCCCAGTCCCCAGAGAAGGCAGAAGGGGAAATGGGGAAGGGGGCCAGTAGAGTCTCATACTGGCCCACCAGCAATCTCAAAGGTGTACTCTATCACTCCATCTAACATTACTCAGTCAGAACTGTTAAGGCTGGCGGAACGCACCAAATAATAAAATAATAGTAAGGTGCGTTCGCAGCCCGGGGGTCCACCATGCAGGGGTGGTAAACTGCTGCTTAGTAATGGTGGAAGTATAACGCGGTGTAGAAAAGGTCACACGTGGGTTAACGTCACCCAGTGTAAACAGAAGCGAATTCTGTTAACTCACAGAGCCACACTACCGCAGATCATAAATGCCGGTGCCTGTTTAGCTCACAGAGCCCGGCCACAGAGCGCACAGAAAGCGGTCACAGAACTCTGCCCCAAGGACACGGGGTCAGAGTCCAGAGCCACCGGCGGACACTGATGCCTGTCTCAGACTCTGTCCTACCTACACCTAAGCCTGGGCGCTTAACAGGCTAGGCTGCACAACACCTGCTTACCAAGGGTAGGGGTTTCCAATGAGTCATTCACCAGAGACATTCATGCATGCATGTGTTTCCCTCCTGGCCATCTCACTGCACTGGTTTCCTCTTCTTCTGCCCAGCACCTTCACAAACAGTGTCCCCAAGCCTGCAGCCGTGGACCTTGTCGGGCGACGTCTTCTGAGTCCCCTTGCTCCTTGCAGCAGAAGGACAAACTAATCAAGGATACTAGATGTGGTAAAGAGGACCCAAGACAGGGTACTCAGAAGGAAGCTAAGAAAAAGGAAGCAAAACTTCTTTCCTGCATGCTGAGCAACGCAAGAAGCCTGATCAAAACTATGTTACTATATGGCTGCCTTTTTGGTGAATGAATGTGGTTGTGGCTGAGATACGTACAGTTACCCCATCCTATGGCATGTTAGCTGAGTCTTGTAGCCCTCCACTAATTTTAGGGGCTGGTTCCCCCACTGCGACCTGGTCCCTCCACTTCTGGATACAGACCCCATGGGTGGCTTCCGCACTTCCCGTGTCCCAAGGACCCCTTCAGGCTCCCCTCACAACTCTCTCTCTATCTCTTCCTACTGCAGTCATTCTCTGTCTCCTCACCAACTGACTAACTCTCACTGCTCACTCACTCTCACCTTAAAAGTGGGTCGCCCTCCCAGGGCTGTGGGGTACTCGGTACCGGGCCAGTGTCAGAGGGATGTGTCACAGCAGCGATGACCCGGTCCGTGGCCCTGGGCGCCTAAGTAATGGGGAGATGTAGTTATTGGTAGAATAGTTTGTGACACCACCCGTGGTGTTTGGCAAATGTGGTGTTAGGCCAACGCTGCATACAGATCCGCTGGGACTGATGGTATGTGCAGCTTAGATGGTAAAGCTCCCCACAGGTGGAGCTGTAGTCCCAGGGCAGTGTAGATGTAGCTGGCATGGGGATGTAGCAGTGCCGAAAGCGTAGGGAACAGACAAGACACAGCGGTTGTAGTTTCTGTACCTTTACTGAGTATATGCAGTCCAGAGTCCTGATTACAGATGTATTGGAGCAGGTTAGCCTGGAAGCAGATCAGGATTCTCTCTCAGCAGAAGGGCTGTGCAGTCCCCTTCCTAGCGCTTGTAGTGTGAAGCACTCCAGTACTTAGTTACTCTGAAATGCCTCTCTTCAGATGTTCCTAGAACTATACTTGTATGACAGACAGCTGTAGCCTCTCTCGGGGAATCCTCTCCTGAGTCCTGGCTCTCTATTCAATTGCTGTTGTGTCCCAAGTCTTTGCTGGGAGCAGGGCATTTACAGCCTCCTACTCCTCTGGTGTCTGTGGCAGGACCGTCAGTATCCGTTCCACCGTGGAGACCAGGCTCCAGTTCGGTGCGCTCTCAAGCTGAGGGAGCTCGCCTTCTGCAGCTCGACCTCCAGCTTCGGACCTCCCGTCTGCACCCTCCGCAGACTATCTGACCCTTCTTCCTCCTGGCCCTCAGAGGACACTCCTCTCCAGAATCCTGGTTCAGAGTTCCCCCTGCTGGCCCGTAGTGGAACTGTGTTGCATGCATTAGGTTAACTGCTGGAGAGACCCATCACTGCTTCCAAGCCTGGCATTTACCCTCCCCTGGAGGAAGGCAAAGCCAGTGTGGCGACCATACCCCTGGGGGTGCCACATTAGCTCCTCCCCTTTTTCCTACCTTCCCCACCCACTCCCCAACACCTTTCCTAGCCAGCCTGGGATGAGGCCATCCTCCCTAAGGGTACACCCAGATGCCCTGACTGAACTGGTGTGTTGGTGTGAGTGTTAGAGTCCTGGGTAGTGCTCCCTCCTTAACTGAGAGTGGGCTACCACACCACTTGATGAGGTGATGTACATCTGTGGCAACTGGAACCTCAGGGGCGCCACACCATCATTTTTGGGAAATAGTATAACAAATACTTATCGGATGTGCCTCTGCAACCACTATCTGGACTCGTATGTGAACTGAGTAAAATCAGTTAACCCTACAAAGGATATGTATCTGTCACGCTACGGTTTTCAGAAACTATCGCTGGGCTAGAGAGAGAGTTGCCCATCATAGCCTTAATCTGTCCGGAAGCGGATGAAGGCCAGGGAACAGTAACTGTTATAATGGGGACGAATACGAACCTATTCCGTACTCTGGCTCAGTGGTGTCAAGAAACTGGAGGTGATAGCTATCCACTGATTTTCACAGTTCACCCAATATGTCTAGCTGTGCATGAGAAGATAGAGAAATGAGGGAGCTACGTCCGGAACATTTCAAACCCTATTTTGAAGGTAGTGACTTGAAGGAAGAAGAAAAGCAGTACATGATAAGTGAAATGATGAAGCATGCCAGAGACTGCATCATATTGAGGTGAGAACTACCAAACACCCTGCCCACTGAGGTGACTTAAAGGGGTGTTAAATGTATATTATCTTATAGAATGTTTTAAAAGGATTTTGTATATTTATCACAACCTCTCTCTTACATGCACTTGGGTGTCAATTTTTTTTAACACTGGATCACTTCTCATCTGTATATATCTCTAGGCTCGTTTACAAAAACTGTCTGTATGACTATGTAAATATATAAACCTATACATTTCTTCCCATATTGTATTAAAACCATATGCTGCCAGATTTATGAATGAAAATCTCCATTATCCACTAATCCTCATTAGGCATCTTGTGGGTAATCACTGCAGAATCATACACAACATATTGGGTAACATATTAGGTTTTCTCATTATGTATGTCAGGTGGTGTGCCACAAAATCTACTTGGCAGCTGAGTGCGGCATTTAAACTACAGAATGGGCAACCATAAGAAAGTAATACATTACCAGCTCATGTGTAAAATGGCCATATTGGTAAATTGTGTGGTTATATTTCTCCAAGTTCTTCCTATAAGCTGTCTGTAGTCAGTCTGCACGTCTTAAAAAATAGGCAGGAAACAGATGATGTCTGGAGGTTTTCTTGATTTACTGCAGTCTTTCTGTCCCTTTCTGTTTCTCCATTTACAGTGCCTTGCGAAAGTATTCGGCTCCCTGGAACTTTTCAACCTTTTCCCACATATCATCCTTCAAACATAAAGATACCAAATGTAAATTTTTGGTGAAGAATCAACAACAAGTGGAACACAATTGTGAAGTTGAACAAAGTTTATTGGTTATTTTAAATTTTTGTGGAAATTCAAAAACTGAAAAGTGGGACATGCAATATTATTCGGCCCCTTTAGTTTCAGTGCAGCAAACTCACTCCAGAAGTTCCTTGTAGATCTCTGAATGATCCAATGTTGTCCTAAATGACTAATGATGATAAATATAATCAACCTGTGTGCAATCAAGTCTCCGTATAAATGCACCTGCTCTGTGATAGTCTCAGTGTTCTGTTTGATGCACAGAGAGCATCATGAAGACCGAGGAACACAACAGGCAGGTCCGTGATACTGTTGTGGAGAAGTTTAAAGCCGGATTTGGATACAAAATGATTTCTAAAACTTTAAACATCCCAAGGAGTACTGTGCAAGCGATTATATTGAAATGGATGGAGTATCATACCACTGCAAAACTGCCAAGGCCCGGCCGTCCCTCTAAACTTTCATCTCAAACAAAGAGAAGACTGATCAGAGATGCAGCCAAGAGGCCCATGATCACTCTGGGTGAACTGCAGAGATCTACAGCTGAGGTGGGACAGTCTGTCCATAGGACAACAATCAGTCATACACTGCACAAATCTGGCCTTTATGGAAGAGTGCGAAGATGAAAGCCATTTCTCAAAGATATCCATAAAAATTGTCATTTAAAGTTTGCAACAAGCAACCTGGGAGACACACCAAACATGTGGAGGAAGGTTCTCTGGTCAGATGAAACCAAAATCGAACTTTTTGGCAACAATGCCAAACTATATGTTTGGCGTAAAGGCAACAACTCATCACCCTGAACACACCATCCCCATTGTCAAACATGGTGGTGGCAGCATCATGGTTTGGGGCTGCTTTTCTTCAGCATGGACAGGGAAGATGTTTAAAATTTATGGGAAGATGGATGGAGCCAAATACAGGACCATTGTTGAAGAAAACCTGTTGGAGTCTGCAAAAGACCTGAGACTGGGATGGAGATTTGTCTTCCAACAAGACAATGATCCCAAACATAAAGCAAAATCTACAATTGAATGGTTCTTAAATAAATGTATCCAGGTATTGGAATGGCCAATTCAAAGTCCAGACCTGAATCCAATCAAGAATCTGTGGAAAGAGCTGAAAACTGCTGTTCACAAACAATCTCCATCAAACCTCACTGAGCTTGAGCTATTTGCCAAGGAAGAATGAGCAAGAATTTCAGTCTCTCGATATACAAAACTGATAGAGACGTACCCCAAGCGACTTGCAGCTGTAATCGCAGCAAAAGGTGGTGCAACAAAGTATTAAGTTAAAGGGGCCGAATAATATTGCACGCCCCACTTTTCAGTTTTTGAATTTCCACAAAAATTTTAAATAACCAATAAATTTCATTCAACTTCACAATTGTGTTCCACTTGTTGTTGATTCTTCACTAGAGTTCAGCGAAACAGGTCGGTCAGATTAAAAAATCGCCGACTTTCGCCAAAGTCGGGTTTCGCCGATCGAAACCCGACCCTAGCTTGAGGTCGGCCATTAGGTCGCCGATCAGCGCGCCAAAGTCGTGTCTCAAATGATGCTTTCAGCGCCTTTTCTCACCCAATGATGGAGGACGCACACTGTGGGCAATGCAATGACATGCACAGCGGCCAGCTCCATCTTAGAGAAGGGCATTGAAGTGATTGGCTGGCTTTGTGTGGCATCACAGTGGGTATAAAAGGCTGTGAACGCCGATCGCCATCTTACTTCTGCCGATCTTACAATAGGGAGAGGTGCTACTGCTGATTCTGAATAGGGAGAGTGTTAGGCAGGGAAGAAGAAAAAAAAAACTGCTTCTGCTGATAGCGCTTTTCACTGTACAGTGAAAGGCGAGGATTTTTGTTCTGTTCAGCAGCGCTGGTGGTGATTAGGCTGCCTTTAGAGGCTACCTGCTAGCTGCATTGCTGTGTGCACACTGCTGTTCAAACTGCTTTTTTCAAAGCACTCCAAATTTTATTATTTTGATCTGGTGAGTAGAGTTGACCGATACCAGCCGATACTTGAAAATATCGGATCGGAATGGATCGGCCGATCTTAAAAAAAAGTATCGGTATCGCCGATTCCGATACCGGGAACCAATGCAAGTCAATGGGGCCAAAATATCGGAATTAAAAAAAAACCTTTCTTTCCTTGTAGGTTAATTCTACATGAAGAAAAACAACTAAGAATAATGTAGAATGTATTGTGGGAGGTGGAGGAGACATTAAAGCCATAGAGGTTTAGCCCAATCAAATGGAATAGCAGGAATTAAACTTTTTTTTAAAGACGTTAGGAGTTACAAAGATATTGACTATGTTAGCCTCATTTATATTTTGCCAGACATGTATGTCTTCTTCTTCTTTCTTCTTTCTTCTTCTTTCTTATTCTTCTTCCTTTTTTAACCTTCTTCTTCTTATTCCTTTTTTTACATTCTTCTTCTTCATCTTCTTCCTTTTTTTACATTCTTCTACTTCATTTTTTTACATTCTTCTTCTTATTCCTTTTTTTACATTCTTCTTCTTCTTCCTTTTTTTACATTCTTCTACTTCCTTTTTTTACATTCTTCTTCTTCTTCCTTTTCTTACATTCTTCATATTCTTCTTATTCAACAATTATTATTATACATATTCAACTTCTTCATCTTCTTCCTATTCTTCTTCATCATATTCTTGTTTGTGTCAGGCATTCCTGTAGTTGTAATCTAGAAAAGTTAGAAGTTTACACCTTCCGTTCTGCCTGTCACAAAAGATTTACAACAGGATTTGTCCGCGTTCAGTTTGGCCTGCAGCAGCAGGCCTTTTCCAGGGGCACCACGAGGAGGAACGGACTCATTCCCCATACACTGCTTAGTCTTCTTCTGCTTATAAATAAGATAATATCATTTGCTCAGAGTATTAGTCTTATGCTTAATGTTCTTCTGCTTTGTTTTTTTATGCTTCTTTGTCTTCTCTCTCTTGTTGTTCTGCATCTTGGTGGTTGTCTTCCTGTTCTTTGTCCTCTTGAACCAGCTGACGGTACTGGCACCCGGAGGGGCAGCAGAAGGAACAAGAGCCAATGGCACTACCGAGGACCAGCTGACGGTGCTGGAACCCGGTTACTAAGCAGGAGGTACCTGTGCTACAAAGCACTACCAAGGACCAGCAGACGTTGCCGGAACTCGGATACCGAGATGGAGGCACCTAGGCCAAAGGCTCTGACGAGAACCAGCTGACGGTGCTGGAACCCGGAGGGGTAGCAGAAGCTGCAAGAGCAAATGGAAATAGCGAGGACCAGCTGACAGTGCTGGCACCCGGAGGGGCAGCAGAAGGAATAAGAGCCAATGGCACAACCGAGGACCAGCTGACAGTGCTGGAACCCGGTTACTAAGCAGGAGGTACCTGTGCTACAAAGCACTACCAAGGACCAGCAGACGTTGCCGGAACTCGGATACCGAGATGGAGGCACCTAGGCCAAAGGCTCTGACGAGAGCCAGCTGACGGTGCTGGAACCCGGAGGGGTAGCAGAAGTTACCCCTGAAAAGCAAAGTTGGCATGCCGCAAGCTGGCCGCAGTTACCGAATCACACAGTCCTACAGGGGGTGCTTGTCCTACTGGCACTACGGAACAAGCCTTTCTTACCAGAACCCGCAGTCCACATAGGAAGCACCTAAACTGCTGGCACCCTAGCCTCGGCTAACCCAACCGCAACACGACATGGCAACTTGGGGTGGCAAACTGACATTGACACTTCCCGGAAACAGCAGGCAGGGCTGGAACCAAGCTGGGCAGGAGGGAGTACCCGTGCCAAAGTCAGTTATGAGCAGCAACTGGCGATGTTGGAGCCCAGGGACAAGCACTTAGCAGGCTGAGGCCTGATGTGCTGTCAATTGGGAGGCAGCAGGACAGATTGCCATCAAAACAGCAGGGGAACAGCTGACGTTACTGAACCCCACAAACACAGGAGCTAGTGTTTTACTCTGTGAAGACGGCACTTCCGAGCAACAACTGGCTGTGTTGAAGCCCAGGGACAAGCGCGGAGCAGGCTGAGGCTGCATTGAAGAAATTTTAAGATCGGTTGTAGACTTCTACTAATTTTAACCAAGCTCCACTTAGGCCTGTGGCTTCACTGATTTTCGTATTTCCCCTGTCCTCCAACCCCGCCAGTTACAGCTCCGAAGTGGCGTCTGCACAATCCACACTTGTTCCTGTGTTACAGGTGTTCAGTCCGGTCAGTTAATCCCCTGATGTGTGTCCGGCAATGTCGCCTGCTCTGTCCACATTCCCATAACTAGTTGACTGGACTGAACACCTGTAACACAGGAACAAGTGTGGATTGTGCAGACGCCACTTTGGAGCTGTAACTGGCAGGGTTGGAGGACAGTGGAAATACGAGAGACAGTGGAGCCACAGGCCTAATTGGAGCACGGTTAAAAATCAGTAGTGGTACGACTGTGTAGGCAGCAGGAGACTTTGCCATCCACACAGCAGGGGATCAGCTGACGTTACTGAACCCCACTGAGACACGGGAGCAAGTATCTCTTTCCGTGTGGATGGCACTTCCGAGCTACAACTGGCTGTGTTGAAGCCCAGGAAATAGGAGGGTGTAGGCAGAGGCCTACTGTATTTGGAATGAGGTGACAGCAGGAGAGACTGCCATCCACACAGCAGGGGATCAGCTGACGTTACTGAACCCCACTGAGATACGGGAGCAAGTGTCTCTTTCCGTGTGGACGGCACTTCCGAGCTACAACTGGCTGTGTTGAAGCCCAGGAAATAGGAGGGTGTAGGCTGAGGCCTACTGTATTTGGAATGTGGAGACAGCAGGAGAGACTGCCATCCACACAGCAGGGGATCAGCTGACGTTACTGAACCCCACTGAGACACGGGAGCAAGTTTCTCTTTCCGTGTGGATGGCACTTCCGAGCTACAACTGGCTGTGTTGAAGCCCAGGAAATAGGAGGGTGTAGGCTGAGGCCTACTGTCTTTGGAATGCAGAGACAGCAGGAGAGACTGCCATCCACACAGCAGGGGATCAGCTAGCGTTACTGAACCCCACTGAGACACGGGAGCAAGTGTCTCTTTCCGTATGGACGGCACTTCCGAGCTACATCTGGCTGTGTTGAAGCCCAGGAAATAGGAGGGTGTAGGCTGAGGCCTACTGTCTTTGGAATGTGGAGACAGCCGGAGAGACTGCCATCCACACAGCAGGGGATCAGCTAGCGTTACTGAACCCCACTGAGACACGGGAGCAAGTGTCTCTTTCCGTGTGGACGGCACTTCCGAGCTACAACTGGCTGTGTTGAAGCCCAGGAAATAGGAGGGTGTAGGCTGAGGCCTACTGTATTTGGAATGAGGTGACAGCAGGAGAGACTGCCATCCACACAGCAGGGGATCAGCTGACGTTACTGAGCTCCACTGAGACACGGGAGCAAGTGTCTCTTTCCGTGTGGACGGCACTTCCGAGCTACAACTGGCTGTGTTGAAGCCCAGGAAATAGGAGGGTGTAGGCTGAGGCCTACTGTATTTGGAATGTGGAGACAGCAGGAGAGACTGCCATCCACACAGCAGGGGATCAGCTGACGTTACTGAACCCCACTGAGACACGGGAGCAAGTATCTCTTTCAGTGTGGACGGCACTTCCGAGCTACAACTGGCTGTGTTGAAGCCCAGGAAATAGGAGGGTGTAGGCAGAGGCCTACTGTATTTGGAATGAGGTGACAGCAGGAGAGACTGCCATCCACACAGCAGGGGATCAGCTGACGTTACTGAACCCCACTGAGACACGGGAGCAAGTGTCTCTTTCCGTGTGGACGGCACTTCCGAGCTACAACTGGCTGTGTTGAAGCCCAGGAAATAGGAGGGTGTAGGCTGAGGCCTACTGTCTTTGGAATGCAGAGACAGCAGGAGAGACTGCCATCCACACAGCAGGGGATCAGCTAGCGTTACTGAACCCCACTGAGACACGGGAGCAAGTTTCTCTTTCCGTGTGGACGGCACTTCCGAGCTACAACTGGCTGTGTTGAAGCCCAGGAAATAGGAGGGTGTAGGCTGAGGCCTACTGTCTTTGGAATGCGGAGACAGCAGGAGAGACTGCCATCCACACAGCAGGGGATCAGCTAGCGTTACTGAACCCCACTGAGAAACGGGAGCAAGTGTCTCTTTCCGTGTGGACGGCACTTCCGAGCTACAACTGGCTGTGTCGAAGCCCAGGGACAAGCACGGAGCAGGCTGAGGCTGCATTGAAGAAATTTTAAGATCGGTTGTAGACTTCTACTAATTTTAACCAAGCTCCACTTAGGCCTGTGGCTTCACTGATTTTCGTATTTCCCCTGTCCTCCAACCCCGCCAGTTACAGCTCCGAAGTGGCGTCTGCACAATCCACACTTGTTCCTGTGTTCCAGGTGTTCAGTCCGGTCAGTTAATCCCCTGATGTGTGTCCGGCAATGCCGCCTGCTCTGTCCACATTCCCATATGGGAATTCCACATATGGGAATGTGGACAGAGCAGGCGGCATTGCCGGACACACATCAGGGGATTAACTGACCGGACTGAACACCTGGAACACAGGAACAAGTGTGGATTGTGCAGACGCCACTTCGGAGCTGTAACTGGCGGGGTTGGAGGACAGGGGAAATACGAAAATCAGTGAAGCCACAGGCCTAAGTGGAGCATGGTTAAAAATCAGTAGTAGTAGGACTGTGTAGGCAGCAGGAGACTTGCCATCTCCACAGCAGGGGAACAGCTGGCAGTGCTGAACCCCACTAACACTTGAACGAATGTGTTTGGCTCTGTGGAGACGACACTTCTGAACACCAACTGACGCTGTTGGAGTCCAGGATTAAGCGAGGAGCAGGCTGGGGCCTGTTGCTTTTGGCAGGTGAAGGCAGCAGTAAACTTGCCATCTCCACAGCAGGGGAACAGCTGGCAGTGCTGAACCCCACTAACACTTGAACGAATGTGTTTGGCTCTGTGGAGACGACACTTCTGAACACCAACTGATGCTGTTGGAGCCCAGGATTAGGCGAGGAGCAGGCTGGGGCCTGTTGCTTTTGGCAGGTGAAGGCAGCAGTAGACTTGCCATCTCCACAGCAGGGGAACAGCTGGCAGTGCTGAACCCCACTAACACTTGAACGAATGTGTTTGGCTCTGTGGAGACGACACTTCTGAACACCAACTGACGCTGTTGGAGCCCAGGATCAGGCGTGGAGCAGGCTGGGGCCTACTGGATTTTGGCTGGTGTAGGCAGCAGGAGACTTGCCATCTCCACAGCAGGGGAACAGCTGGTAGTGCTGAACCCCACTAACACTTGAACGAATGTGTTTGGCTCTGTGGAGACGACACTTCTGAACACCAACTGACGCTGTTGGAGCCCAGGATTAGGCGAGGAGCAGGCTGGGGCCTGTTGCTTTTGGCAGGTGAAGGCAGCAGTAGACTTGCCATCTCCACAGCAGGGGAACAGCTGGCAGTGCTGAACCCCACTAACACTTGAACGAATGTGTTTGGCTCTGTGGAGACGACACTTCTGAACACCAACTGACGCTGTTGGAGCCCAGGATTAGGCGAGGAGCAGGCTGGGGCCTGTTGCTTTTGGCAGGTGAAGGCAGCAGTAAACTTGCCATCTCCACAGCAGGGGAACAGCTGGCAGTGCTGAACCCCACTAACACTTGAACGAATGTGTTTGGCTCTGTGGAGACGACACTTCTGAACACCAACTGACGCTGTTGGAGCCCAGGAACAAGCGTGGAGCAGGCTGGGGCCTACTGGATTTTGGCTAGTGTAGGCAGCAGGAGACTTGCCATCTCCACAGCAGGGGAACAGCTGGCAGTGCTGAACCCCACTAACACTTGAACGAATGTGTTTGGCTCTGTGGAGACGACACTTCTGAACACCAACTGATGCTGTTGGAGCCCAGGATCAGGCGTGGAGCAGGCTGGGGCCTACTGGATTTTGGCTGGTGTAGGCAGCAGGAGACTTGCCATCTCCACAGCAGGGGAACAGCTGGCAGTGCTGAACCCCACTAACACTTGAACGAATGTGTTTGGCTCTGTGGAGACGACACTTCTGAACACCAACTGACGCTGTTGGAGCCCAGGATTACGCATGCCGCATGCAGAGGCCAATGGGCAGCGGTTTTTATGGAGGTTGTTGACTACTACTGATTCTAACCATGCTCCACTTAGGCCTCTGGCTCCACTGTCTCTACTATTTACCCTGGCCTCCAACCCCGCCAGCTACATCTCTGAAGTGGCGTCAGCACAATCGACACTTGTTCCTGTGTTACTGGTGCTCAGTCCCGTCAGTTGATCCCCTGATGTTTGTCTGGCAAGTTCGCCAGCTCTGTCCTCATTCCCACTACTGGTTATGGGAATGTGGACAGAGCAGGAGACCTTGCTGGACACACATCAGGGGATAAACTGATGGGACTGAGCCACAGGAACACAGGAACAAGTGTAGATTGTGCTGACGCCACTTCAGAGATGTAGATGGTGGGGTTGGAGGCCAGGGGAAATAGTATAGACAGTGGAGCCAGAGACCTAAGTTGGGCACGGTTAAAAATCAGTAGTGGTTTGAATGTTGATGGAGCTGGTGACTTTGCCGTCCACACAGCAGGGGATCAGCTGGCGCTACTGAACCCCACTAACACAGGAGCTAGTGTGTTTCTCTGTGCAGACGACACATCTGAGCGACAACTGGCTGTGTTGAAGCACAAGGATTATAGTTCAGGTGGTAGAAAAATGAACACACCAGCAGACCTGGATACAGTTGCCAACCACTAATTTAGTCTGTAAGAGGAATGGCAAAGTCTTTGGAGATCCAGGCCTTGTTCATTTTCAGAAAAGTCAGCCGGTCAACATTATCGGAAGATAGTCGCGTGCGACGGTCTATTAGTACACCACCTGAGGCACTAAAGACGCGTTCCGATAATACACTGGCAGCAGGGCAAGCCAGCACCTCCAATGCATACTGGCTAAGCTCTGGCCATGTATCCAGCTTAGAGACCCAAAACTTGAAGGGGGAAGAGCCATCTGGGAGTACAGTGACAGGGCAAGACATGTAGTCTGACACCATCTGACGGAAGCGTTGCCTCCTGCTGACTCGAGGCGTCGCTGATGGTGTAGACAATTGTGGTGGACACACAAAACTTTGCCACATTTGGGCCATAGTGGTCTTGCCTTGTGCTGCGGCGCTGCCTCTGCTCCCTCTTTGTGCAGAGTTTCCTCCACTGCCTCGACGCACAGAGCTGCTTTGTAAAGCACTAGCAACAATGCTGTCGGGTGGAATGGAAAACATTATGGACTGCACCAGTGACTCTTCGTACTCCCGCAGTTTACTCTCCCGGTTCAACGTTGGTATGAGCCTTTGTACGCTGTCCCGGTAGCGAGGATCTAGGAGGGTGTACACTCAATAATCAGCCGTGACGAGAATGTGGGCGATGAGGCGGTCGTTTCTCAGGCACTGCAGCATGAAATCAACCATGTGCTGCAGACTCCCAACTGCCAAAGAACCGCTGTCCCCTGTTTGAGGCGTGACCTCGGCCTGCTCTGCATCACCCCACCCTCGCTGTACATACTGAGTAGAGGTTTGTGTACCTCCCTCCTCTGGAGAGATGTCTTCCTCCTCCATCGACTCCTCCTCATCCTCCTCACAAAGTGTCCCCTGCCTAGGCCTTTGTGAGGAAACACGTAGCGCAGACTGTCCAGAAGCAGATGGCATTTGGGACTCCTCATCCTCCACCTCTTCCGAAACCTCATCCCTTAGTGCTTGCAGTGTTTGTTGAAGCAGGCAGATAAGGGGGACAGTCATGCTGACTAGTGCATCATCTGCACTCGCCATCCGCGTGGATTCATCGAAGGCACGCAAAACGAGGCAGATGTCCTTCATAGAGGCCCACTCAATGGTGCTGAAGTGTGAACGGCGCACAGTGCGACTTGTTTGCGCCTGATGCAGCTGGTACTCCATGACTGCTGCCTGCTGCTCACACAACCGCTCCAACATATGTAACGTTGAATTCCACCGGGTGGGTAGGTCACATATGATGCGATGTTCCGGAAGGCCAAATCGTCGCTGCAGAGCAGCGAGGCGCGATCTTGCCGTGCTGGAACGCCGCAAGTGAGCGCACTCTATGCGGACCTTGTGCAACAGTGCATCAAGATCCGGATAGTCCCTCAGAAAGCTCTGCACGACCAAGTTAAGCACATGTGCCAGACATGGGATGTGTGTGAGGTTGCCTAGGCCAAGAGCTGCCACCAGATTTTGGCCATTGTCACACACTACCAAGCCCGGCTGGAGATTCGCTGGCCCAAACCACACATCGCTCTCCAGCTTGATAGCATTCCAGAGCTCCTGCGCTGTGTGGCTTCGATTCCCCAAAGAAATTAATTTGAGTACAGCCTGTTGACGTTTGGCCACGGCTGTGCTCATATCGGTCGTAACAGGCTCCTGCTCTGCTGTTTCTGAGGAACTTGAGTAGGAGGAGGAGTCTATGTGTACAGACTGGAGTCCTGCAATCCGTGGCGTTGGAAGAACACGTACAGCGCCACTCTCCAGATCTGTACCCGGCTCCACAACATTGACCCAGTGGGCAGTGAGGGAAAGGTATCGTCCCTGTCCATGGTTACTGGTCCACGCATCGGTGGTCAGGTGGACCTTGCTACTAACGGCGTTTAGTAGCGCATGTTTTATTTTGCCCTCAACATGTTTCTGCAGGGCAGGGACGGCTCGCCTGCTGAAATAAAAGCGGCTGGGCACGTTGTATTGGGGGACTGCCAATGCCATTAAGTCCCGGAGGGTGTCAGTGTCCACCAGCCTGAATGACAGCATTTCAACTGCCAGAAGTTTGCCAATGCCAGCATTCAGAGACTGTGCTCGGGGATGGTTTGCCGAGTAAGGGCGCCTTTTATCCCATGCCTGTGCTACCGATGGCTGTGATGGATGGGAACGTGCTGCTATGGGTGGAATCTGACAGGGTCTCCGGACAACAGTGGCAGAGGTTCTTCCTTGGCGATCCTGTGAGGAAGCCGAACCAGCAGTGTGTGAGCTGGAGGAAGAGGCCCCAACACGAACTGAAGAGGTGGTAGGTGGTGCTGTACGTTGGCCTACGTCTTCAGGGTGTCTCTGCAACTCCAACTCGTGCTTGGTGCGCACATGTTTCCACATATTTGTGGTATTGAGGTTGCTGACATTTCTCCCTCTTTTGACTATCTGATGGACACAGCTTGCATTTGACAAAGCAAATGTCATCTGCAACTGTGTCAAAAAAGGACCACGCACTGCAACTCTTGGGAGCGCCCGTTTTGCCTTTGGAATGAGGAATGCTCCTAACGGGTGCCGAAGTGGAGGGTACAGGCAACCAAGTCTTCCCCCTCCCTCTGCCTCCTGTTTTGGCCGGTAGGGGAATCTCTTCCTCCGAGCTGCTCCCACCACCTTCCTGTTCCTCACGCCATGATGGGTCAAGGACCTCATCATCTTCCCTCCCCTCTTCAAACAGCTGCTTCTCCGGGGTTGTCTCGCCAGCACCGTACGCACCAGAAAGTGGCAACTGAGTCTCGTCATCATCTGATGCGTACTGAGGTGTGCTGACCATAGGCACTGGCCCACTCGCCTCTTCAGATTCAGAGGGACAAAGAAGTTGCGCATCACTGCATACTCCCTCTTCTTCACATTCAGGAATGCTGCTTGGCTGGCCCCCTCTTTCCAAGCCAACAGATTCCGAGAACAGAAGTAGAGACTGTGATGGCTCCTGTCCATGTCTCTCTGACGGCCTGGGCACTTTGGCAGGTGGTGAAGAGACAGATGGTTGCTCTTCGGTGCTCTGGTCCTGAGAGGCTGTGGAAGTAATTGAAGTCAATGCGTTAGCTGCCATCAATCCGACAACGGCTTCAATTTGTTCCTCCCGCAGCAGTGGGGTACGTTGAGGTCCTACAAAGCTGCGCATAAAGGACTGTTGCCTGCTAAAACTGGGGGATGCTGATCCACTGGTGCCCGCAGCAGGCCCAGAATCCCCACGTCCTCTACCTGCAGAATCCCCACGTCCTCTCCCTGCAGAATCCCCACTTCCTCTCCCTGCTGAAACTCCACGCCCACGCCCACGCCCATGCGCCTTACTCCCTGCCTTCTTCATCTTGCCAGACTGCTTAAGATAGGCAGAAAAGTACAAAGGGGGGCCTTAGTGTGCTTATTCTTGAACAGCTGGTTACAGGTACAAGAAACACTAATTTTATGAAGTGTGTGTGTGTGGACTACACTTTAATAGGAGCTGATGTGGCCTACACAAGTTCCAAATGTAGTGTTTGGTCAACTTTTTTTGTGGTTTCTTTGTTGGAAACAAACTCAAAGTATGTGAACAAAGAATTGAAACTGATAGTATCACCAACTTTTTGGAGCTATTACAATGCAGGCAGGTAACCTACAATGCAAAAGATGAGGCTCCAAAAAAATTGGGCAATACTAATCTGGCTGCGCCGGCAGGGCACAAGCCAGAAAAAAAGGCTCCTCTATCTACTCCTATATAGTGTTTGCAACCAACCAATGTTGATGGATACGGATGGATGCACACTAATAGGAGAAGAAAAAATGAGCTGCACTCAAAGACAAATATGTGTGAGGCAGTGACACACGTTGAGCGTCCTACAACCAGACGTAGCTGCAGGACACTCTACTCTGCGTGAGCTGCACTCACACACAGTCAGAGACCTCTGAGACAGCCGTGAACAGTGCAGCTAAGTGGGCACTGGCACTGACAGGCTGCGGAAAGGCTCCGTTGTGTACTCCTATATAGTGTTTGCAACCACCGTAGATGGAGACGGCTGGATGCACACTAATAGAAGAAAAAATGAGCTGCAATAAAAGAAAAATGTGTGAGGCAGTGACACGCTGAGCGTCCTACAACCAGACGTAGCTGCAGGACACACTACTCAGCGTGAGCTGCACTCACACACAGTCAGAGACCTCTCAGACAGCCGTGAACAGTGCAGCAAAGTGGACACTAGCACTGAAAGGCTGCAGAAAGGCTCCGCTGTCTACTACTAGTGTTTGCAACCAATGTATATGGATACGGATGGAAGCACACTAGATTGAAATTATGTAAAAAATGCAGCTCAAAAATTAAAAGATGTATGAGGCAGCAGTGATCACACTGGGTGGCCTACAGCCTGACGTGGCTGCAGGACCCACTCCACAGCGTGAGCTGCACTCACACAGCCCTTGCAGACAGCTATTAAAACAGCGCTACTGGGCTAAAAAAATGCTACTGTGGTGGATTATGTAGCCTGGGTAGAGCAATAGATATGTTTGATGATCGCTATTTCTAACTGTCCCTCACAGTCTTCAACAGCAGCCTGTCCCTAACTGAATTCACAGCAGAGTGAACCAGAAATGGAGGCTGCAGCGCTTTTTATAGTGCATCATGACATCATTTCGGCAGCCAATCACAGCCATGCCAATAGTTAACATGCCTACATGCCTAACAGGATGTGCCCACACTTCGGAGGATTCCCATTGGCTTAATCAAAGCAAGCAGGCTCATAGCATGATGGGAACTTCCGATTCCGATTCCGGAATCCGATATGACAAAAGTATCGGAAGTCAGTATCGGAATTCCGATACCGCTAATATCGGCCGATACCCGATACTTGCGGTATCGGAATGCTCAACACTACTGGTGAGTTACTGAGCATTCATTTTTTCACACACCGTCTAGCGGTGTACGCTCCTCACACACTACCGTGTCCCGGCTGGTATCACGGACAAATAGAAGCTATCTGGGTGTGACTCTGGAAGAAAAAGCCGAGGAGTTTGTCCATTTTTACAGAACTACACCATAGAGTCCTGTCCGTTTTTCAAACAGATTCGTATATCTGCTGTTTGATCACGGTCAAAACTAGACAGAGACAGCGTGTGTCAGTCCAAATACAAATACACGGAGCTTGACAATTTTACATACACACACCATACAGTGGTGTACGCTCCTCACACACTACCATGTACCGCCTTCTAGCACGGACAAATAGAAGCTACCTGTGTGTGACTCTGGAAAAAAAAGCCAAGGAGTTTTTCCAGACCTACACCTTAGAGTCCTGTCCGTTTTTCAAACAGTTTCGTACATCTGCTGGTTGATTATGGTCAAAAGTAGACAGAGACAGCGTGTGTCAGTCCGTATACAAATACACGGAGCTTGACAATTTTCCATACAGACACCATCTAGCGGTGTATACTCCTCACACACTACCGTGTACCGCTTTCTAGCACGGACAAATAGACGCTACCTGTGTGTGACTCTGGAAAAAAAAAGCCGAGGAGTTTCTTCCTTTTTCCAGACCTACACCTTAGAGTCCTGTCCATTTTTCAAACAGTTTCGTACATCTGCTATTTGATAGCGGTCAAAACTAGACAGAGACAGCGTGTGTCAGTCCGTATACAAATACACGGAGCTTGACAATTTTCCATACACACTTCGTACAGCGGTGTACGCTCCTCACACACTACCGCGTACCGCCTTCTAGCACGGACAAATAGAAGCTACCTGTGTCTGACTCTGGAAAAAAAGCCGAGGAGTTTTTACGTTTTTCCAGACCTACACCATAGAGTCCTGTCCGTTTTTCAAACAGTTTCGTATATCTGCTGTTTGATAACGATCAAAACTAGACAGAGACAGCGTGTTTCAGTCTGTATACAAATACACGGAGCTTGACAATTTAACATTCACACACCGTACAGCGGTGTACGCTCCTCACACACTACCGTGTACCGCCTTCTAGCACGGACAAATAGAAGCTACCTGTGTGTGACTCTGGAAAACAAAGCTGAGGAGTTTTTCCGTTTTTCCAGACCTACACCTTAGAGTCCTGTCCATTTTTCAAACAGTTTCGTACATCTGCTGTTTGATTACGGTCAAAAGTAGACAGAGACAGCGTGTGTCAGTCCGTTTATAAATACACGGAGCTTGACAATTTTACTTACACACACCGTAAAGAGCTGTCCGATTCTCCAGCAGTATTGTATATCTGCCGTTCGCATTACAGTCACTTTTATACCTAGTCAGCGTGTGTGTGTGACACTCCGTAAATATATATACGGAGATTGTTAGTTGCTCAAAAATCGTATACAGCTGTACACTTCTGATACAGTTCCGTATATCTGCTTGTTGGGTTACGGTCCAATACATGCTGTGAGAGCGTCTGTGACTAACATAATATATACGTTGATTTAATTTGTTTAATACACCTTAAACAGCTGGATGCTCCTCATACAGTACCATCTCTCTGCTGGTATTTTTGATACATTTTCCAAACATGATGTATGGTGGAAGAGGCCGCGGACGTGGGCAGGGGGGCGCAGCTGTTACTGATGGTGGTGGTGCATCGGCTGGTTCTGGCAAAAGCACAATAGCAGCTAAGGCAGGAGGGGTTGAGCCTGCGTCATCCTCTGGCCCAAGAAGGCCTGTAAGGTTGCCTTTTCTTGGAGTAGGAAAACCGCTTTTAAAGCCGGAGCATCAGGAACAGGTTTTGGCGTACATTGCCGAAACAGCCACCAGCGCTATTGCCGCCTCTTCTGAACGGTCGAAACCTGCAAGCACGGAGTCGTCAGTGCAGGGTTCTGGTCATAAAAACCCCTTTCCTTGTGTCCTTCACCCCCACCAAAAGTTAAGTATGTGGCAGCCCACACTTCAGATTAGTCTATGGAGCTCTTTTCACATACCATGCCTGGGTTATCCAGTCAAATCCTGAATTCCCCAGTCCAAGATGAATCTTACATGGAGTGCACAGATGCACAGCCACTGCTAGATGATTCTGCTGGTACATTGACCCACAGCACTACATTGCCCTCGCAGTCTATTGAGCCAGAATCTGACCCTGATGAAACCCAGGTGCCCTATCCCTCATGCTATACCACCTTACACGGTGACACAGAGGAAGGTAAAGAGGAAGGTGCAGATGACTTTGAAGAGGAGGTGATGGATGACCCAGTTCTGGACCCGGATTGGCATCCACTGGGGGAGGAGGGTGGCGTTGGCAATAGTTCAGATAAGGAGAAGGATCCGCAGCAGGCATTGACATTGCAGCAGCGGTTATCTAGCAGGCCCTTATCTGTCCTAAAACGTGGAACAAAAACTAAAAGAGTTGCAGGACAGCTTGACCAGATGGTCAACTTAGCACGGTGTGCAAGGCCAGAAAATGTTCACCATAGTAGGAAGAGTGCAGTGTGGCACTTCTTTGTCCAAAATCCTACTGATGAGGCAAAGGTTACCTGTATGAAGTGCGGAAGGACCTTTAGCCGAGGTAAACAACTCAGAAATTTGAATACCAGTTGCATGCTTAGACATTTAATCAACATGCACTTGCAAGCGTGGACGGACTACAAAACCTCAGGTAGCACATGTGCACCTGCTCCGACTGAAGGTAGCCAACAACGCTCCATCGCTACCTCCACTGTAAGACCACCGCCACCATTAAGCATACCACCAGCACTAAATGTGGAGGTGTCGTCACAAGGCCAAAGCACTCAAGGAATCACAATGGTTTTGCAACACAACACTGAATCTAGGCCATCACCACCAATACCATCACCAACCCCCTCTCACTCCATCTGGTTCACCGCTACTTCCCCCATATGCAACTCTCCTGTCCAGCTCACCCTACCAGACTCTTTGAGTAGGACAAGAAAGTACTCATCCTCTCATCCGTGTACACTGTGTTTGAATGCCTACATTGCCAAACTAATCTCATTAGAGATGGTGCCCTACCGTTTGGTTGAAAGCGAAGCTTTCCACCATCTCATGGCCTATGCTATCCCACGCTATGACCTACCCAGTCGGCACTTCTTTTCTCGAAAAGCTATCCCTGCCCTCCACCGACATGTGAAAGACCGCATTGTCCATGCACTAAAACAGTCAGTGAGTGGAAAGGTGCACCTCACAACAGATGCATGGACCAGTAGGCATGGCCAGGGCCCTTACGTGTCCATCACTGCGCACTGGGTTAATGTGGTGGATGCAGGCTCCACTGGGGACAGTGGTGGTGGAACAGTGCTGCCTAGCCCATGGTATAGGAAACAGTTGGCTGTAGGCTTTCGCTCCTCCTCCTCCTCGTCTATCAGTGAAAGCTCGTCCACAGAGCGCAGTCGCACGAGCACTACACCCGCAGCTGGCAGTGTTGCACACGAGGTGTCCCACTATCGAACAGCTAATGGTAAGTGTCAGCAGGCTGTGTTAAAGATGATGTATTTGGGCAACAACAGAAACACCGCGGAGGTACTGGCCGACTACTTGCAGTGACAAACAGAGTCATGGCTGGGCAGTCTACATCTTGAGGCAGGCAAGGTAGTTAGTGATAACAGCCGTAATTTTGAGGCAGCCATAGCCCGTGCAAAGCTCACACACATACCTTGCCTGGCTCACACTTTGAACCTGGTGGTGCAGTGCTTCCTTAATAATTATCCGGAGTTAACATCCCTGCTCCATAAGGTGCGAAGACTGTGCTCGCACATCCGTCGCTCGGCCGTACACTCCAGTCATATGCAGAAGCTGCAGCGATTGCTCCACCTCCAAAAGCACCGCCTAATCATAGACGATGCAACAAGGTGGAACTCCACCCTGCACATCGTTGAGAGGCTGTGCGAACAGAGGCAGGCAGTAATGCATATGTGGGAGGATACACAAGCAGGCAGTTTGAGGGAAGACATGGAATTGTCGGGGGTGCAGTGATCAAAGCTGAAAGACCTCTGTAAAGTCCTTCAGTGTTTTGAGGAATGCACATGGCTGGTAAGCGCAGACGACGCCATCATAAGCATAAGCATCCCACTTATGCGTCTGCTCATGCAAAGTTTGACGCACATTAAGGATCAGGCGTCTGCAGCGGAGGAGGAGGGAAGCCTTGATTACAGTCAGCCATTGTCTGGTCAGGGAACTGTCCTGGACGAGGTGGGGGAAGAAGAGGAAGAGGAGGAGGATGAGGATGAGGGGGATGATTATTTTGGGCAGGAGGATGTTTCTCAGGGGGCAAGAGAAAATGTTGGCGTTCCAAGGTCAGTTACAGTGTTTGTGCATGACTGTAGGGATGTGGATTTGCCAGAAACTGCTCCTCCACCCACCATAGGCAGTGCATCATTGACACCTGGAACATTGGCCCACATGTGCGATTATGCCTTGCGGATCCTAAAAAGGGACCCCCACAGTACCAAAATGTGAGGGATGACGACTACTGGCTGGCCAGAATCCTCAATCCATGCTACAAAGGCAAATTACACAACATCATGCCACAGGAGAACCTAGAGATAATATTGGCAAACAAACAAGCAACTCTGGTAAACTGTTTGTTTGAGGCTTTCCCAGCACACAGCAGCGGTGCTGGTTCTCCCACGAGCCATAGTGGGCACAATGGAAGAGGTGTTCGTGGTGCACACAGAAGAAGTGGTGTTGGAGACAGGGGTTTAATGACCATGTTGTGGAATGATTTCTCAAGTACCGCTCACACGACTGCTAATACTGCATCGATTAAAAGTGACAGGAGGCAGCAGTAACTATGGTTACTAACTACTTCTCCCATATCGATGTTCTCCCTCACAGGTCATTCCCCTTTGACTATTGGGCCTCTAAACTGGACACCTGGCCTGAATTGGCACAATATGCCTTACAGGATCTCGCTTGCCCTGCTGCTAGTGTGTTATCTGAAAGAGTCTTCAGTGCTGCTCGATCAATCCTGACAGAAAAAAGGACCCGTCTGTCGACCCAAAATGTTGATGATCTAACCTTCATTAAAATGAACCATGCATGGGTTTCAAAGGATTTTGTCCCACCTTCCCCTGATAACACATAGGTTACCAGAAAAGTGCCTTGGTTTTTTCCTCCTCTTCCTCTTCCTCGGACTTGCCCAATTACGCCCTTTGCAGCAGCTGAATGTCCAGCCAACAAATCAACATATGCCAATTTTTAAAACTCCCTAACTGGGCTGCCCACCCCTCCCCCAACAGCTGGGGTCAAGACCTGGCGCACCCGGGCAAGTGCTGTTGCTCTGAATAGGTGGATGGGCCCACTGATGGCTGACGACAATGGCACAGGGCCCCTCATAGTACAATACAGTGTCTCAGACGGTGGGAGGGCCCACTCGCCATCAGACACACCAGCGTACTATGAGGAGCCCTGTGCTAGTACCGTCGACCACGATTGTGCCCCCCCTGCTTGGTCATGGCCACAGCACTTGCAAGTTGCAATACTTACCTCTCCCTGCTCCACCGCTGTGTAGTCAGGGCAGTTAAATCGTTCTCAGGGACGGCCACTAGAAATTTGGTGTATTGATTAATGATGGTTAAGATGTAGCTATGGCCTGTCCTGCTGGCCTCTACCTTCAGATGATCAATGGCTACCATTTGAAATGGACGTCAACTTACAAGCGGATGCAGTGGTGGTTTATGATCACCTTTCACAGTTGTGATAGTCACAGATGTGTGACATTCCTGCCACCATTTTTCAATGCCTCCTCTCATGCCAATCCAATAGAATCGCCTACGCCCTGTGGCTTCTGTCTTTTGCACTCCAAAATGACCAGACACATTATGATAGGCAGTGAGGACCATGGGTACATCTCTCCCTGTGATCACAATTTGATGGAGACGAGTAACGGTGATGTGATCCACGCTACTGCGATAAAGCAATCCTTTCTTCACAAAGAACCTTTTTTGCTTTCTCCACAGATACAGTAATTGAGGGTCTGCATCGCCTCTCCAACATCTACCGGGAGGTTTTCCCGCGATGAGTAATTCCAAAATTTCTGCTAACACTCGACTTTGCGCCTATACTTGTATCCATGTAGTTTCCAGTAGCGGAGATTCTGGACTGGCTTACTGAGATTGAAATATATACAAAGATTTAAAAGTACCACAACTGTTATGATTGAGTCACCGAGGAGGAAAAAACAAAACACAAGCTCAGCCCAGAAAATCAGAGAGGTTGGAAACTAGCGGATTGCAGACCCCTAATCCTATCACACAACTAGCAGTAGCCGTGGAGTGTTCCTACGGTGATCCTAGACACCTCATCACAGCCGGAGATCTAAATAAGCCTAAAGAGAGAAAAGGGAAAAACTGACTGCCCCAGAGCAGACCCCAAAGCAATAGGCAGCCCCCAACAAATAATGACGGTGAAACGACATGAAAACACTAACACAGATAGAAAGATAGGTTGAGCAAACGATGGGGCCCAAGCTAACTATAAAAAGGACAGGACAGAAAAGCTGCTGTCTGCAATCCGAGAAAACCCTGCTAAAAATATTACCAACACAACTGATAAGCAAAAAGGACCCTGAAGTCACTAGACTTCAAACCCTATATCAGCACTCAGAATATTCTGAAAGCAGAGCAAAAGAGAACACTGATCAAGGAATAAGAATCCAGCACATCCCCGGTCGGGGATGGCTGAACTCAAAAAACAAGGTAAACAAAACTAAAACTAATAAATTCAATAGCAGAGCAAAAACTTATCTTTGGGAAGCAGGAATCAGACTGGTCTCCAAGAATCCAGCAGAGAAATCACCAGCCACTCAGAAGGGCGTCGGCTGCCTTATATCCAACCTGAAGTTCCTGTTACCCAGTCACAATCCACCTGATCAAGTGTTTGATTTCTTTCATCCAAATCAGCCTCACTACCTTCTTTCACCAGCAGAGGAAGATCCTCGGACACAAAAGGTGAATGTACAGATGAGCTCACAACAGTACCTCCTCCTTGAGGAGAGGTCACCGAACCCTCATCCAAGCCACCAGGCCGATCAGGATGAGCCCGATGAAAAGCACGCACCAATCTTTCGGCATGAATATCAGAGGCAGAGACCCAGGAATTATCCTCCTGACCATAACCCTTCCACTTAACCAAATACTGGAGTCTCCATCTAGCCAGACGGGAATCCAGTATCTTCTCTACCTCATATTCCATGTTACCTTCAACCAACACAGGGTCAGGAGGTGCCGCCATAAGAACCACTGGTTCAACAAACCTCTTCAACAAGGACTTATGAAACACATTATGAATTTTAAATGTGACAGGAAGAGCCAACCGAAAAGAGACCGGATTAACAATCTCCAAAATCTTGTAAGGTCCAATAAATCTAGGTTTAAACTTTGGAGAAGCCACTTTCATAGAGATATTCTTTGATGACAACCAGGCTATATCACCCACCTTAAACCGGGGACCAATGGTCCTATGCCGGTTAGAAAACCGCTGGGCCTTTTCCTGGGAAAGAGATAACTTATCCACCACTTGGTCCCAAATCTGCTGCATTCTTTCCACCACAGTGTCAACCCCTGGACAGGCAGAAGACTCCACCTGCCCTGAAGAAAATCGAGGATGAAACCCAAAGTTACAGAAAAAGGGTGACATCAAAGTGGCAGAACTAGCTCTATTATTTAAAGCAAATTCGGCCAAGGGTAAAAATGAGACCCAATCATCCTGATCAGCAGATATAAAACATCTCAAATAAGCCCCCAAAGTCTGGTTTGTTCTCTCCGTCTTCCCATTGGTCTGAGGGTGAAATGCAGATGAGAAGGACAACTGAATTCCCAACTTGGAACAAAAGGTCCTCCAGAATCTAGAGACAAACTGGACTCCTCTGTCCGATACAATGTTCTCAGGAATCCCGTGCAAGCGAACCACCTGTTGCAAAAACAAGGGTACCAACTCTGAGGAAGATGGCAACTTAGGGAGTGGTACAAGACGGACCATCTTAGAGAATCTATCACAAATCACCCAGATAGCAGTCATCCTCTGAGAGACAGGCAGATCAGAAATAAAATCCATTGAAATATGGGTCCATGGCCTCCTGGGCACCGGCAAAGGCATCAACAACCCACTAGAACGAGAACAAGGCTTAGATCGGGAGCAAGTCCCACAGGACTACACAAAATTTCTGACATCATGAGACAAGGCAGGCCACCAAAAAGACTGACTCACCAAATCTCTAGTACCAAAAATACCTGGATGACCAGCCAACGTGGAGCAATGAACCTCAGACATCACTTTCCTCCTCCACTGGTCAGGAACATAAAACCTACCACTGGGACAACGCTCAGGCTTATCCTCCTGAAACTTCCCCAGAGCACGTCTCAAATCAGGCGAGATGGCAGAAAGAACCACCCCCTCACCTAAGATGGTAGCAGGCTTGGTCACAATAGGAGAATCAGCCAAAAAACTACTAGAGAGGGCATCAGCCTTAACTTTCTTAGTGCCCGGAAGAAAGGAGACCACAAAATCAAAACGTGTGAAAAACAAGGCCCACCTGGCCTGTCTCGGATTCAAGCGTTTAGCCGACTCAAGGTAGATCAAATTCTTGTGGTCAGTGAGGACCACAACTTGATGTCTAGCTCCCTCCAACCAATGTCTCCACTCCTCAAATGCCCACTTCATGGCCAACAGTTCTCGATTCCCCACATCATAGTTGCGTTCCGAAGGATAGAACTTTCGGGAAAAGAAGGCACTGGGGTTCATTTTAGATGTTACAGGATCTTTTTGGGACAAAACAGCTCCTGCACAAGTCTCTGAAGCATCCATCTCCACCTGAAATGGAAGTGAGACATCGGGTTGTCGCAAAACCGGAGAATTAGTGAACCTCCGCTTCAGCTCCTGAAAAGAAGAAACAGCCTCTGGAGACAATTTCAGCAAATCAGCGCTCTTCTTAGTCAAATCAGTCAATGGTTTGGCAATAACAGAAAAATTGGCTATAAACTTACGATAAAA
The DNA here is from genome assembly GCF_039654945.1 of Dendrobates tinctorius. Taxonomy (NCBI): domain Eukaryota; kingdom Metazoa; phylum Chordata; class Amphibia; order Anura; family Dendrobatidae; genus Dendrobates; species Dendrobates tinctorius. The sequence continues at coordinate 21,525,571 of NW_027361700.1, forward strand.
ATTAGCAAAACCCAAAAACTTCTGGAGAGCCTTCAAAGAAGTGGGCTGAACCCAATCATAAATGGCCTGTACCTTGGCCGGGTCCATTTCAATAGTTGACGGAGACAAAATAAATCCCAAAAATAAAATCCTCTGTACACCAAAAAGATATTTCGATCCCTTAACATACAGGGAGTTTTCCCTCAAAATCCGGAACACAGTCCGAATATGTTCCACATGAGAGTCCCAATCCCTGGAAAAGATTAAAATATCATTCAAATAGATGATCAGAAACTTATCCACAAAATCCCGGAAAATATCATTCATGAAGCACTGGAAGACAGAAGGGGCATTAGTGAGCCCAAAAGGCATCACCAGGTACTCAAAATGTCCCTCCGGAGTATTAAACGCTGCCTTCCATTCATCCCCATGCTTAATGCGAATAAGATTATACACCCCCCTGAGGTCAAGCTTGGTAAACCAGCAAGCACCTTCAACTCTAGAAAATAGGTCAGAAATCAGGGGTAACGGATACTGATATTTAACAGTAATTTTGTTAAGGGAGCGATAGTCAATACAGGGCCTTAATGAACCATCCTTCTTGGCCACAAAAAAAAACCCAGCACCCAAGGGTGAAGAGGATGGTCTAATATGACCCTTCTCCAACGACTCCTTAATATAAGAACGCATAGCCTCATGTTCGGGTACAGATAATTTAAAAAGTCGACCCTTGGGAAAATTACACCCAGCTCAATTGCACAGTCATAACTCCTATGAGGAGGCAAAGACGCAGACTTACTCTCACTAAACACATCATAAAAATCAGCCAAATAGTCAGGAACCTCATGCGACTGGGGAGAGGTGGAGAAAACAGGAGTGTCACTAAGAGCACACCGACAACCCCAACTCACCACAGACACAGATTTCCAATCCAAAACTGGATTATGGATTTGCAACCAGGGGAACCCCAGCACGATGGTATCATGCAAATTATGCAACACAAAAAATCTGCAATTTTCTTGATGGTCTGGGGCGACCCGCATTACCACCTGGGTCCAAAACTGAGGTTTATTCTTCGCCAAAGGAGTAGCATCAATACCCCTCAAAGGAATAGGCGTCCGCAGGGGTGTCATAGAGAAACCACAACGTTTAGCAAAATCCAAATCCATTAGGTTCAAGGCCGCTCCTGAACCCACAAAGGCTTTAGCAGAAAATGTGGACAGGGAGCAGATCAGAGTAATTGCCAGAAGAAACTTAGGTTGTACACCACCTACATCAAATGTGTGTGCAAAACGTTTCTCTCGTTTAGGGCAGACAGAAATAATATGAGAGGCATCTCCACAGAAAAAACACAGCTTATTACGCCGTCTAAACTCCTGACGTTGCGCCCTAGACAAAACTCTATCACATTGCATAGGTTCATGAAGAGGAGGATGAATGAACTCATGGAGATCAACATCCGACACTGCGGAGACACCATCACGTGTTTCTCAACGCAGTGATTCTAGAGCACTGCCCCATCCCTGACCTGGCTGGTCATTGCTTGCGTTGAGAAACACGTGATGGTGTCTCCGCGGCTTCTGTTTTGCATGTATTGCATAGGTTCAGACATTTGTTCAACAGGTGGCAACATTTCCCGTGTAATTTGACGTTCCCGTAAACGCCGATCAACCTGAATGGCTAATGACATAGAATCATCAAGACCAGAGGGAACAGGAAATCTCACCATAGTATCTTTTACGGTTTCTGACAAACCCTTCCGAAAGAGAGCTGCCAAGGCACCATCATTCCAAATGGTGAGGACCGCCCACTTTCGGAATTTTTGACAGTACAGTTCTGCAGAATCTTGACCCTGGCTCAATGCCAACAGGGTCTTTTCAGCTTGATCAATCGCATTAGTTTCATCATACAACAACCCCAAGGCCTGAAAAAATGCATCCACATTAGTTAGAATAGGATCATCTGGTACTAAAGAAAACGCCCAATCCTGGGGATTGCCGCGCAGCAAGGAGATGACAATTTTAACCTGCTGCGCTGAGCTCCCCGATGAGTTAGGCTTCAAGGCAAGAAATAATTTACAATTATTCTTAAAATTCAAAAATTTAGACCAATCCCCAAAAAACACATCAGGAGTGGGGATTTTTGGTTCAGCAGCGTGTGAATGAGCAAAATAGGCCGAAATACCTCGCACTTCAGCAGCAAGCTGCTCCACACGATCAGACAATTGCTTAAACTCCATCAGAAAAAAAAATATTCCTCCTACGGCCTCAGAGAAAAAGAGGAAAAAATATGCACAAAAAAAAATTTCTGACACTTTTTTTTTTTTTCTAACAATTCCTTCCTGCTTTTGAGTACCCTAGAATCTGCGGTATGGCTGGTGATTCTGTTATGATTGAGTCACCGCGGAGGAAAAAACAAAACACAAGCTCAGCCCAGAAAATCAGAGAGGTTGGAAACTAGCGGATTGCAGACCTCTAATCCTATCACACAACTAGCAGTAGCCGTGGAGTGTTCCTACGGTGATCCTAGACACCTCGTCACAGCCGGAGATCTAAATAAGCCTAAAGAGAGAAAAGGGAAAAACTGACTGCCCCAGAGCAGACCCCAAAGCAATAGGCAGCCCCCAACAAATAATGACGGTGAAACGACATGAAAACACTAACACAGATAGATAGATAGGTTGAGCAAACGATGGGGCCCAAGCTAACTAAAAAGGACAGGACAGAAAAGCTGCTGTCTGCAATCCGAGAAAACCCTGCTAAAAATATTACCAACACAACTGATAAGCAAAAAGGACCCTGAAGTCACTAGAGTTCAAACCCTATATCAGCACTCAGAATATTCTGAAAGCAGAGCAAAAGAGAACACTGATCAAGGAATAAGAATCCAGCACATCCCCAGCCGGGGATGGCTGAACTCAAAAAACAAGGTAAACAAAACCAAAACTAATAAGTTCAATAGCAGAGCAAAAACTTATCTTTGGGAAGCAGGAATCAGACTGGTCTCCAAGAATCCAGCAGAGAAATCACCAGCCACTCAGAAGGGCGTCAGCTGCCTTATATTCAATCTGAAGTTCCTGCTACCCAGTCACAATCCACCTGATCAGGTGTTTGATTTCTTTCATCCAAATCAGCCTCACTACCTTCCTTCACCAGCAGAGGGAGATCCTCGGACACAAAAGGTGAATGTACAGATGAGCTCACAACACACAACACTGTATACTGGTGTACGCTATGAATACCTTTCCCTTTTTCTACTTTTTAATTCTGGTGTAATACATAGTGAGCCTGTGAGTGTCTGTGTCTGACTCCAGAAGTATAGACGGAAATTTAACCCTAGACTGGACACACCTGGTATGTGCTGATAAAGTACCTTGTTTCAAAAATTTGTATTAAGGTATCAACTGTAGGATAGCCAACTGTGGGGGGGGGACCCTCTTCTTGCCGCAGACAAACACGAGACTGAGACAGAGTTTGTATTGAACAGGTCCGTTTTTAGTGCCCATCCTTCTCTCGACAACAGCAATTCACTACAGCCATTTCACATTTCTGTGTACACAGGCTCGGGTACCTTCACTTCCTTTGTAACTATAATCGTGGCGTCCTCTGTGGCTCTTCCACTGTGGCTTGCCTAGGCCCAACCACCACAGCGCTGCACCAGTCTGAGCACACTGTCCGTATGATAGCCCCAGGCCGTCTTCGTCTGCAGCTACCGTCCTCTGGGCCACATGCCCATGGCCGACTCAACTGTCAGTCCTCTCTGGAGCCTTTCCACTGTCTCTATTTCCTCAGCAGAATTTCCTCTTTACTGTGCTCCCTTCGCTGACTGACTCTTCCAGAACCTTCCCTCAGCCTTTTATACTTCCAGTTCTCATAACTCCGCCCACCATCACCTAACAGTTTCTCTGACCAATGGCAGTTATTCAGTCCCACTCCTACACTCTCCACTGCACTCCAATGGGCAAGCTAAAACACTGCACCCTTTCTCTTTATCTTAGCGGTTTTACACCTACACTGCACTACACCTCTTCTCACTACAGGCTGGTTTGTCTGTCAGTCCACCTTCCCTACATCATCCATAATGAGTGAGCGTGTGTGGGTTACGCCTTCTATATATACGGTGAATCGGAGAAACAAGTTGTTACACTATACTCAATACAGCATGTATCTTGTTATACAGTACCTTTGTTCGACATTTAGCATTACGATCAAATCCATACTGTGTAATCATCTGAGAGTGACTACGGGACTATATATATGGAGATTTCAATTGTACCCTAAAAAATATATACTTGCTATCTTGTTATCCAGGACCTTTTTTACAACATTTTTTATTATGGTCAAAACCAAACTGAGTGAGCGTCTGAGGGTGACTACGGAAATATATACTGATATTTTCCATTTGGCCAACACTGTATACAGCAGAACGCTTCTGATACAGTAACCTTTTTAGCTATTTAGCTTCTGGTGTAATCCATAATGAGTCTGTAAACATCTGTCTACTCTGGCAATATATTTGGAACTTTAAGATTACCCCAACACTGTATACAGCTGTACGCTTGTGTTACATAATCCATTTACAGCTTTTCATATTCTTGTGTAATCCATACTGGGCCTGAGAGCGTTTGTGTCTGCCTCCTGAAATGTATATGGAGAATCAGAATGTTTACACTGTACTATATATACCTTGTATCTGGTGATACTGTAGCCCTTTCCAACTTGTTATTTTATTGGGTAATCCATACTGAGCCTGTGAGCATCTGTGTATGCCTCATGAAATATATACGGAGATTTACTGTTATCCATAGACTGTATAGAGCTGTACACTTCTGATACAGTACCATATATCTGCTGGTATTTTGGGTCCATTTTCCAAAACATGAGGAAGTATGGTGGAAGAGGACGCGGATGTGGGCGTGGAGGGCCACCTGGTACTGATGGTGGTGGTGCATCTGCTGGTAGTGCCAAAAACACAATAGCAGCTAAGGCAGGAGGAGTTGAGCCAGCATCATGGTGTAGCTCTGGAAGGCCTGTAAGGCTCCCTTTTCTGGGAGTAGGTAGACTGCTTTTAAAGCCAGAGTATCAGGAACTGTTTGTGGCTTACATTGCTGAAACAGCCTCAAGCTCTATCGCCTCCTCTTCTGAAGTTGTAAAAAATGCAAGCACTGAGTCGTAACTGCAGGCTTCTGGTCAGGAGCAACCCCTTTCCTTGTGTCCTTCACCCACACCAAAAGTGAAGGATGTGGAAGCACACACCTCAGATTACTCCATGGAGCTCTTTTCACATACCATGCCTGGGTTAATTAAAAATAGGGCCCATCATGTACTGGAGCAATGTAAATGGGGCAGATCAGACACTGGAGCAGCATCTAAGGGGCACATTATACACTGGAGCTTTACAAATGGGGCCCATTATAAATGGAGCATTATTGGAGCCCATCATACACTGGAGCATCATCCATGAGGTCCATTATGTTCTGGAGCAATGTAAATGGGGCAGATCAGACACTGGAGCAGCATCTAAGGGGCACATTATACACTGGAGCATTACAAATGGGGCCCATTATATATGGAGCATTATTAGGGCCCATCATACACTGGAGCATCATCCATGAGGCCCATCATGTACTGGAGCATTGTAAATGGGGCAGATCAGACACTGGAGCAGCATCTAAGGGGCACATTATACACTGGAGCATTAAAAATGGGGCCCATTATATATGGAGCATTATGTGGAGCTCATCATATACTGTATGGAACATTATATGTGACTAATTATTTGCTATGGAGAAATATATGGGGCTCAATATTCTGTATGGCGAACAATGTGGTGGCCATAACACTGTATGGAGTAATATACTGTCCTGTTTTTGAGCTATTGTACAATTTAAAATGGATCATTCATGTCATGTAAGCAGTGAAGTATGTGTCATTGTGCTATACCTATATTTCTGTGGCATATCGGAGCATCATGAGTTGTGGTGTGTGTTAAAGGGGCGCACTGACACTCTTTGGCCCAGGGCACACGAAAACCTGGAGCCAGTCCAACCCCCCCACAACTTTAGCCAAATAACCCCCAGTTTTCAATGCGTAACTATTATTAGGAAGTAAATTAAGGTTGACAAGCTTCAGTTATAAGAATTAATGTTTTTGGCATTGAAATGGGCACTGTAGGTGTGTTTCCTGTCCTCCACTCCCTGCCGACTTTGCTTCCCCATTGACTTGCATTGGGTTTCGTGTTTAAGTCGGCCTCCGACTTTTCCCTATAGTCGGCCGATTTTGTTGGACCCGACTTTTGCGAAACTCGGGTTTCATGAAACCCGACTCCACCCCAAAAAAGGCAAAGTCGCTCATCTCTATTCTTCACCAAAAATTTACATTTGGTATCTTTATGTTTGAAGCATGATATGTGTGAAAAGGTTGAAAAGTTCCAGGGAGCCGAATACTTTCGCAATGCACTGTACCTATCAGAGACCTGGGAGGGACATGTGGACTTGTACACATTTATAGTCAATGTCCTCCTTGAAGACCCTTTTACTGTTTAAGTTTACTTTTAAGTTTATGTTAATGAATTCTTTCATATAGAAATTCACAGTAGTGAAAGCTTTGTTTTTCTGATACAGAACACCAAATTCATTGAATAGTTATAGTGAAACAATATAATTAGGGCTGCTTGTAGTAACCACTAGAGGGAGTCTGCTGCATACTGTTAAAGGGAACGTGGTATTACGATCAGCCCTCCTAAGCTGTCCATATTGGCATGCAGGTCATCGAAAACTGAATAAGATGATACCTTGATATCTGATATTCGATTACTTTTTCCAGTGAGACCCTTGTTTTTCATAATATGTAAATGAGCTGTTAAGATCCATGGGCCGGGCAGAGATGTACCTCTAAATCTGCCTCCAAAGCTTATTTTAAATGAATGAGACACTACCAGTGAGAGACATTTAGATCAGGAGAGCAGACTGTCAGTCATTACATGTCTCACATTGGTAACGTGCCTATTCATTTACAATAAGCTCTGCGGGCAGATTTCCATACAGATCTATGTCCGATCCATATATCTTAACATCTTATTTACATATTAAGAAAAATGTGTATTTCTCTGGAATAAGATATCAGATCGCGGATATAAGGTATCATTTTATTCAACTTTCTATGGCCTACATGCCCATATAGACAACTTAGGAGGGTTGATCCTTCTGACAGATTCCTTTTAATACATTGAACATAATAAAACAGTAAGCAGTAAACTTCTAAGACCCCTGTAGTAGTGGCTGGCTTGTTAGCTCTATGAAACGTAAAATTTAAAAAAGTTATAAAGGCTTTAAATATGAAAATATTGAAGTAGATGTGATATGATCAGTGATGGGGGCTTTGTTGGCTAATTAGATACTAAAAGATCAAATGTGACAACAACCATAAATGGCAGCTATTATAGTGCAAGTACCTTCAATAAAAACAGAAAGGCATGCAAATATGCATTGTTATAAACATCTACACTCCAAATTTGTACATTCTACAGCCTTAGGCAGGAGCCATAGCAGACAGAAAAACAGCCTCTATGCATATAGTATTTGAGCCCTTTGCAGTCCAAAACTCATTATAATGTAGCCATTTATTTGTCTGTGTCAGAACCCGCTTGCTGCTTTGGAGGTAGAAGTGACCCCTTACCTCTTGGGCCCTTGTGCAGCTGCACAGGTTGCACCATAGCTCTGGATATAACCATTGTAACAGAAAACTCAAGATGAACAGTGATATAGATATAGCACTGCAATGTATGGCATGTGGGGGCGCAGGGGGGACCTTAGGAGTCCAGTAGACAGTTCTAAATAGAGTTGTGCTCAAAAGTTTACATACCCCAACAGAATTTTTGCTTCCTTGGCCTTTTTTCAGAGAATATGAATGATGACACCAAAACTTTTTTCTCAACTCATGGTTAGTGGTTGGGTGAAGCCCAGAGTTGAGCGACTTTGGTCGGATCGGGTTTCATGAAACAAAATTTGTTTCAGATGAAACTGGTCCGACTAGGGCAAAAAAAGTCGGAGTTTCGTCCGAAACTCGACCCCAATGCAAGTCAAAGAGAAATAAAAGTCGGCATTGAGTGGATGAATGTCATCTGCTCAATGCCGACTTTTATTTCCCATTGACTTGCATTGGGGTCGGGTTTCGGACGAAACTCCGACTTTTTTACCCTAGTCGGACCAGTTTCATCTGAAACAAATTTTGTTTCATGAAACCTGATCCGACCAAAGTCGCTCAACTCTAGTGAAGCCATTTATTGTCAAACTACTGTGTTTTCTCTTTTAAATCATAATGATAACCCAAAACATCCAAATGACCCTGATCAAAAGTTTACATACCCTGGTGATTTTGGCCTGATAAGGCTAGTTTCACACTAGCGTTTAAACGACGCGTGCACGGCGCCACTAAGCCACGCCCCCTGCCCGCCCCTTCCTGTTATCGCCTCCTCCGAGCGCAGAGGGCTGCATGCGTTATGCGCACCCTATCTTTAGCATAGGGTGCGCAGGCTGTGCGCAACTATGAATATAGCGTGCACTGTGCATTTTTGGAGGTGCGCCGTGCGCGCCGAACGCAGCATGTTGCATTTTGGCGCGCACGGCGCACATTCAAAAATGCGCAGCGCACGCTATATTCATAGTTGCGCACGGCCTGCGCACCCTATGCTAAAGATAGGGTGCGCATAACGCATGCAGCCCTCTGCGCTCGGAGGAGGCGATAACAGGAAGGGGCGGGCAGGGAGTCGGCAGGGGGCGTGGCTTAGCGGCGCCGTGCGCGCGTCGTTTAAACGTTAGTGTGAAACTAGCCTAACATGCACAGAAGTTGACACAAATGGGTTTGAAGGGCTACTAAAGGTAACATCTTCACCTGTGACCTATTCACTTGTAATCAGTGTGTATGCATAAAAGCTGAGTGAGTATCTGGGATCCAGACAGACTCTTGCATCTTTCATCCAGCCACTGACATTTCTGTATTGTGAGTCATGGGGAAAGCAAAAGAATTGTCAACGGATCTACAGGAAAAGGTAGTTGAACTATATAAAACAGGAAAGGGATACAAAAAGATATCTAAGGAACTGACAATGCCAGTCAGCAGCGTTCAATCTGTGATAAACAAATGGAAAATCAGGGGCTCTGTAAAAACAAAACCACAGTCAGGTAGATCCAATAAAAATTTTGTCCACAACTGCCAGGAAAATTGTTCGGGATGTAAAGAAAAACCCACAAATAACATCAGCTGAAATACTGGACTCTCTGAAAAGTAGCGGTGTGGCTGTTTCAACATGCACAATAAGGAGGCACTTTAAGAAAAAAGGAGTGCATGGTAGAGTCACCAGAAGAAAGCCATTTCTGCGCAAATGCCACAAACTATCTCACATACAATAAGCAAAACAGCACAAAGACAAGCCTCAAAACTTCTGGAACAAGGTAATTTGGAGTGATGAGACCAAAATTGGACTTTTTGTCCACAACCATAAACGTTACATTTGGAGTGAGGTCAACAAGGTCTATGATGAAAGAAACACCATTCCTATTGTAAATCATGGAGGTGGATCGCTAATGTTTGTTGGATATGGGCGCTACAAAGGCACAGGAAACTTGGTAAAAGTTGAAGGAAAGATGAATGCAGCACAATATCAGCAAATACTAGAGGCAAATTTGCAATTATCAACCCGGAAGCTGCGCATGGGACGTACTTGAATGTTCCGACATGACAACGATACAAAACACAAGGCGAAGTCGACCTGTCATTGGTTACAGCAGAACAAAGTGAAGGTTCTGGAGTGGCCATCTCAGTCTCCTGACCTCAATATCATTAAGCCATTCTGCGAAGATCTCAAGCACAGTTGATGCTAGACAGCCCAGGAATTTACTGGAACTGGAGGCCTTTTGCCAAGAAGAGTGGGCAGCTTTACCATCTGAGAAAATAGAGTTCCTCATCCACAATTACCACAAAATACTTCAAGCTCCCATTGATGTTATAGGGAGCAATGAGCGGTATTAAGAAATGGGGTATGTGAAATTTTGATAAGGGTCATTTGGATGTTTTGGGCTGTTATTATGATTTAAAAAGATAAAACAGTAGTTTCACAAAAAATGGTTTCATCCAAACAATAACCATGAGTGGAGAAAAAGTTTTGGTGTTATCATTCATATTCTCTGAAAAAATGCCAAGAAAGCAAAAATTCTGCCGGTGTTTGAAAACTTTTGAGCACAACTGTATATTAGAGCTTGTTTACTTGCCTGTTTAAATAGCCAGACAAATACTCATTAAGGCTATGTTTCCACAATGAGCTTTTGGTGAGTTTTTCAAGCAGCGTATTTTTAAAAGAATGCAAGAAATATGTTACTTAATAGGGGCAGAAATGCTGCAGAAAATCTACAACATCAAAAACTCACCAAAAGCTCATCGTGGGAACATAACCTATGGTAATATGATCATTTTGTTCCCATACAGCATCATAGAATTGGAATTAAACTTTTGAGCACAACTGTAGTTACTGACAGCCTGGCTGTCACGGATTAAAACCGCCTCCTGATTAGGACCACCCCCATTAGCTGCTAAATGCAGAGACAGCAGGTATACTAATAAATAAAATATTATACTATAAAATATTAACTATAGGTCAATCTGTTCAGCTCCTCCAGCTGTATAAAAAGCTGCTGACAGATCAAATCCCATTATTAATGTGACAGGTTACCTTTAAATTGAGTATATTTGTACAGTATATGAAATACAATCGTGGATCTGGGATCAGTTCTTGTACTGTACAAAGTGAAATTTGTCCCAATAGTAAAGAAATCCAGTGACAATCCACTGGATCCTTCCTATGCCTTAACCCTTTTCCAGCATAAACATGTAACATTTTATTGTTCACATATTGAATCTTCATAAAAAGTTAGGTAACTTTGTAAATGCATTTCATCATTTGTATATACTTCGAGCTTACATCATGCTGAGGAACTCCAAATGGAATTGTGCAGACTTCAGAGCTGAAATCTCTAGCATCCCTCTGTAATTCAATGTCTACACAGAGTTTGGGGTGTTTTGTAATCTGTGAACACTGCAGTTCAATTTTCATCAGAAACTAATGCTGGAGTCACACATAGTGACCTTCCAGCGATCCCGACAGCGATATCAACGTGTCAGGATCGCTAGTAAGTCGCTATGTGATCGCTGGTGAGCTGTCAAACTGACAGCTTCACCAGCGATCAGCACAGCGACGCCGAGCGCGCGGCTTCGCTGTGTTCGTTAGTTACCAGCGCGCTGATGCAGGGAGTTGGTAACTAACGTACACATCGGGTATCCAAGGGACGTGCGTCCCTTAGATACCTGATGTGTACATAAGTTACCAGCTCCCTGCATCAGCGCGCTGGTAACTAATGTACACATCGGGTATCTAAGAGACGCATGTGTGGCCCTGTGTAAACCACTTATCCCTTTCTGATGGATTGCAGCGGGGGACATGACTGAGCAGCGGAGAGGTAAGGATATGGTTGCTTTTTTGTTTTATATTTGTTACTAGTCGATTGGCTTTTATTTGGACTAGCAGAGGAATAAATATGGTCAAAAACTAGGTGTCTTTATTTCATTAAAATAATTTTTAATGTCTGTGTGTGGTTTTTAACCCTTTATTAGTCTAGGGTTAATAATGGATCGGTGTCTTATTGACACCTCTCCATTATTAATCGGCTTAATGTCACCTTCCAATTGCAAGGTGACATTAACCCATTAATAACCCACTAGCCACTGCTACAGGGCAATGGGAATAGAGAGGATAAATGCGCCTTTTCAGGGGGGTCTGGGGGCAGATTTTTGTAGCCGGTGGGGGGCTAAAAACAATGGTCCCTCTCAAGGCTTTTAAAATCTGCCCTCACTCACCTACTTTACCTCTCTGGTTGCGATTTTACTGCGGGAGCCCACGCATTTTTTTTACAATGAATTAACCCCTTAATTTAACACCTAGACGTCCCAAATTTTACACACAAACCCTATTTTAATTATTCATCAGGGACATATAAAAAATACATGAAATGAAATCAACCATGTGTCATTTCATGTCGGGTTTGGGATTGATTTTACAGAAGCCGGCAATTGAATTAGCGGCTACTCTGCTATGTAGAACTCTATGAAATGTGTATATATATATATATATATATATATATATATATATATATAATATATACATTATATAAAATGTGTCTCAATGATGTGTGTATATATATATATATACACTCACTGGCCACTTTATTAGGTATACCATGCTAGTAACGGGTTGGACCCCCTTTTGCCTTCAGAACTGCCTCAATTCTTCATGGCAGAGATTCAACAAGGTGCTGGAAGCATTCCTCAGAGATTTTGGACCATATTGACATGATGGCATCACACAGTTGGCGCAGATTTGTCGGCTGCACATCCCTGATGCGAATCTCCCGTTCCACCACATCCCAAAGATGCTCTATTGGATTGAGATCTGGTGACTGAGGAGGCCATTTGAGTACAGTGAACTCATTGTCATGTTCAAGAAACCAATCTGAGATGATTCGAGCTTTATGACATGGCGCATTATCCTGCTGAAAGTAGCCATCAGATGTTGGGTACATTGTGGTCATAAAGGGATGGACATGGTCAGCAACAATACTCAGGTAGGCTGTGGCGTTGCAACGATGCTCAATTGGTACCAAGGGGCCCAAAGAGTGCCAAGAAAAAATTCCCCACACCATGACACCACCACCACCAGCCTGAACCGTTGATACAAGGCAGGATGGATCCATGCTTTCATGTTGTTTACGCCAAATTCTGACCCTACCATCCGAATGTCGCAGCAGAAATCGAGACTCATCAGACCAGGCAACGTTTTTCCAATCTTCTACTGTCCAATTTCGATGAGCTTGTGCAAATTGTAGCCTCAGTTTCCTGTTCTTAGCTGAGAGGAGTGGTACCCAGTGTGGTCTTCTGCTGCTGTAGCCCATCTGCCTCAAAGTTCGACGCACTGTGCGTTCAGAGATGCTCTTCTGCCTACCTTGGTTGTAACGGGTGGCAATTTGAGTCACTGTTGCCTTTCTATCAGCTCGAACCAGTATGCCCATTCTCCTCTGACCTCTGGCATCAACAAGGCATTTCTGGCCACAGAACTGCCGCTCACTGGATTTTTTTTCTTTTTCGGATCATTCTCTGTAAACCCTAGAGATGGTTGTGCGTGAAAATCCCAGTAGATCAGCAGTTTCTGAAATACTCAGACCAGCCCTTCTGGCACCAACAATCATGCCACGTTCAAAGGCACTCAAATCACCTTTCTTCCCCATACTGATGCTCGGTTTGAACTGCAGGAGATTGTCTTGACCATGTCTACATGCCTAAATGCACTGAGTTGCCGCCATGTGATTGGCTGATTAGAAATTAAGTCTTAACACACAGTTGGACAGGTGTACCTAATAAAGTGGCCAGTGAGTGTATATATATATATATATATATATATATATACACGTGTGTGTGTATATATATAATATGTATTCAAATATATATAATATGTATGCAATGTGTATATATCTATTCTTTCGTTTGGGTTTTAACCTGTCATTGTGCTCCATTATATGTCCATTTTGCAAGCCTGCGAGAAAATCTCGGCATACGGATGCTATACGGATTGCATACGGATGCTTACATGTGCAAAATATGCGGCCACACCTTGACAACAGATGACATACGGATCACTATTCAGAGACCATTTCTGGGTATTACGACCGTACAATACGGTCCGTATTTTTATACGTTAAGTGTGACTCCAGCCTAACAGTATGGCAGTGCCAAAAGAATAATGTGAAATTGGTTTTCCTGTGGCCATCCAGTACCTGGGTTCATAAGGGTTACTGGGGTGCATGTAACGTTGGTGCAGGGCAGGCCTTGCATTCAATGCATAGGCTAACGGTATGGCAGTACCAAATGAATAATGTGAACTTGGTTTTCCTGTGGCCATCCAGTACGTCATTTCAAAAGGTAATTGGGGTGCATGTAACTTTGGTGCAGGGAGGGCTTTGCATTCAATGCATTGGCTCTACCAGTATGGCAGTACCAAAAGAATAATGTGAACTTGGTTTTCCTGTGGCCCTCCAGTTCATGGGTTTAAAGGCTTATTGGGGTGCATGTGACTTTGTGGCAGGGCAGGCCTTGCATTTAATGCATAGGCTAACAGTATGGCAGTACCAAATGAAAAATAATGGGAACTTTGGTTTCATGTGACCATCCAGTATGTCTGTTACAAGAGTTATTGGGGTGCGTGTAGCTTTGGGGCAAGGCAGCCCTTGCATTCAATGTATAGGCAAACACTATGGGAGACCCACTTTCTTATAATGGGAACATTTTTTCAGGAGGCCTTCCTGTACGTCTCGTGAAAGGGGTATTGGGGTGCCTCCTAATTTTTGGCAGCCCAGGCACTCAATGCATAGGCAATAACAGTATAGGAGATCCACTGTTTTATAATGGCCCTTTAAGAATAGTAATGCTGACTTATGCCCCTATAAAAATAGGCTTTGTGACTTTAAGAGTCAATCCTACATAAATGAAACAAGTTGTGTCTGATGATGTGTCACACACCACATAGCCAGCTAAGGCTGTTAAATGCTACAATGACATTTCTCAGTAAATGCATTAGCATTGGTTGAAAGCAAAGATAACGTTGAAAAAAGCATCAAAAATGCTGTGGGAGGAACGGCCCCCGTCGAGTGTCCGGGCCGGAACCAGAGGAGCCGTCATCTGAGTTCCGGGGGAAACTGTTCCCAGGGGACAGGATTCGAGGACGGACCGTTGTGACTGACAGGTGGGCTGGGGGAGTGACCGGTATAAAGGAGGCGGGGAATTCCCCAGACGATGAGTCAGCAGACCGGGACTGACACAGCAGGAGAGCGTGGGAGCGACTGCCAGCTAGAGCGACTCACCAGCGCCAGGGAGGACTTCGACCAAGGACCCCAGAGGGATGTTATCCAGAGAGCCGTCCGAGACTTGTTGCCCCTCTCCATTCCGCGGCCACTGCGACCCCAGCACGGCCCGCGGCAGCCGTCGCCTCCCCTCTGCCCGCCACTGCGGCCTACCTGCTGTCGCCTGCAGCAGCCTCCCCTGAGCTCGTGACCGCAGCCTGTTCCCTGCCACCCGCGGCCGCCCGGCTTTCACCAGCTGTGGCCAGCACCGCGCCATCAGCGGCCACGACTGTCCCACTCCGGTCCGCAGCAGGAGCCGGGCCTCCCTTGATCGCGGATTCCCGGTCGCAGCCGGTAGCTGTGCAGGTGGCCTGTCACTCGCCACTATACATCGCCCAGGTCCGGGCGCTGCGGCCCATCCGTTGAAGGACTCCGCCGGGGCCTGTGGGGCTCCAGTGTCCTCAGCATGCCGGAGAGCGTGAAGACTGCGTCAACACCTCAGCAACTGGGCCCAGCAACTGTTTCGCCAAAAGACCACCAGCCTGAACGGCGAGGGACATCTGGATGGCTAAGTAGACTCTAGACTTAAGGACCCGTTTTCGGCCAAACCGCGGCCCTATAGTGACCGGCCGTTGCCGGGAGTAGTCGTGTGTGGCGTTACTGTGTTTGCTTGTTTAGAGCCCCTGCGTGGGCAACCTGTGTTACCCCTGTTTCGGTGATCAGGCTGTGACTGAGGAAAGTCCCCTCAAGTCCCATAAACGTATTCTTAAAAAGCACCGTAGTTGTCTCGTGACTTGACACTGCATCCTGCGTACCTGCGAGCACCACATTTGGCGTAGTCGGCAGGATGCAGTCTCCAAGCGCGGATGGCGGTGCGCCTGATCAGAGTAGGGCTGCGGGCGCTGCGGATGATGGGGGCCCTCGCTCCAGCATCTCCCTGGGGGCTATGCTAAGCAACTTGCCACGATTTTCTGGCTCCGATACCCTATTGTGGAGCTGGACCGAACGCATTCGGGGCCTCTTCTGTATGCACCCCATGACCCCTCGATCTAGAGGCTGAGGTGGCCCTTATGACACTGGATGGGGAGGCCCAGAAGTCAGTCATGTTGAGACCCCCGGGGCGACGCAACACCTTCGCCAGGGTCTTACAGATCCGGGAAGAGACCCACGGGGATCCAACAGACGTGGGAGAGTTGAGGACCCGGTTGTTCAGTCGGATGCAGGGGGAGGGGGAGACCATCACCCAGTATATGAACGCCCTCCAGGAGCTACACACCGCCATAGAAAGGATGGACGGAATGGGGGTAGGGCCCATCGACATTACATTGCGTGACCTGTTAGTGACTGGACTCCGGGACCCGCTAATCAAGCAGGCAATGCAGGAACAGGTCCGGGTGAATCCACGTATAACCTTCTCTGAAGTGGGGAGTCAGGCCCGGGTACGAGAGCAAGAGCAGGGGATGACGGCTCCTGTGGGGAAGGCCCGGAGCATGGAGTCCTCCATAAGCGTGGTCGAAGAACCTCAATGGATTGAGGAAATGAGAGAGGAACTGAAGAGTATCCGGGGTGAGCTGGCCGAAGTGAAGAAGAGAACAGAGCCCGCGCCAGGCCGGCCTGGCTACAAGCCCGGGCCTTGGGGGCCTCGCAATACCTGGGGTGGCCGAGCCTCACCGCCCCGGTGTTATGAGTGTGGAGAACTGGGTCACTTCGGGCGGGAGTGTCCGCGGCGTGGGAGATACCCACCCTGGCGGACATTAAACTAGAGGGCTCCGGGCATGAGGGACGCTGCTCGGAGCCGGAAGCCACAACAAGGGGTGATGGAAGTCCCGAAGAAATAGTCGCAAAGTGCCCAGTAGTGTGGGCCGAAGTTGAGGGTCGTGCTGTGCGGTGCCTAGTGGATACGGGGTTGCAGGTGACGACCATGCCGGCAACGTACTTCCGGCAGCATTTCCCGGAAGCGGCAAGGCCCCAGTGGGGGCCATGATACGACTAGTGGCCGCAAACCAACTGACTGTACCTGTTGCCGGGGTGATGTGGCTTCAGATGACATTGTGTGGAAAATCCCTCGGTTGCCGGGGAGTGGTACTAACCCAAGGAGAGACTAATGACCGTCAACCGATCATCTTTTGCATGAACATACTGCGGGAGTTTGGCAATCTACTCCTCAACGATACCACGCAGGAAACCCTAAGTCAGTGAGGTTCTCGCACGGCCCAGAGGCAGGTCTTCCAGCGGTTGGTGCGGGAGGCGCGAGTGCTCCAGGAGTGTCAGGAGGGTGAGACGCTGGGCAAGGTCATCGCACCGGCGGCCCCTCCGCTCGTGCTTCCTCCGGGGCAGACGGTGGTGGCTTTGCCGATCCGCTCCACGATACCACTGGAGGGCATGGAGGTGCAGGTGGAACCATGTTATTCGGAGTGCATGCACCCTGGCATCCTGGTGGCCCTCTCCCTGACCACAGTGTGGGAAGGGACTGTCTTGGTACATTGTGTCAACCTGGAAGATCAGGATATCGCCCTGAAGCCCCGGGCCGAGATGGCCAAACTAGTGAGGCCATTGGAGGAGATGCTGCCGGACCCCGCGGTCCATTTGAGGGTGCAGCCCGAAGACCCCTGGGCAGTGACGGTACAAACCCAACATGCGGCCGCATCCTTGACCCAAGAAAAAGGTTGAGTCATCCTGGAAAGAATGCGGGCCGAACTGTCCGGCCTAGCGCCAGCCCAGCTTCTCCAAGTAGAGACACTTCTTGGACAATTTTACAGTGTCTTCGCCAGCCACGAGGATGACTTCGGATGTACCACGGCCATCACGCATGGGATCCCCACGGCGGGAGCGGCCCCCATCCGGGAGCGATATCTGCAAATACCATCACAACTATACCAGGAAGTGAAGACTCTGTTAGCCCAAATGCTTCGGAAGGGGGTCATACGAGAGAGCCAAAGCCCTTGGGCGGCCCCTATTGTCCTGGTACAGAAGAAGGATGGCACTTTGCGTTTTTGCGTGGATTATCGGAAGTTGAACGCCTGCACCATCAAGGATTCGTATCCACTGCCCCGCATAGAAGAGTCCCTGTCCGCCCTGGGGAACGCAACGTACTTTTCAACCCTTGACCTGGCCAGTGGGTACTGGCAGGTGCCGATGTTGGAGGAAGACAGGGCCAAAACAGCATTCATCCTTCCCATGGGATTGTTCGAGTTCAATCGGATGCCGTTTGGGCTGGCCAACACCCCAGGAACTTTCCAGCGGTTGATGGAGCGGTGTCTAGGAGACCTCAACTTTGAAGCCACATTGACATACCTGGATGATATTATCATCTATTCCGCCACGTTCGAGGACCACCTGAAGCGGTTGGGGCAGGTGCTCGGCCGGCTGTAGAAGTACGGGTTAAAGGTAAAGCCCCAGAAATGCCACCTGTTCCGCACCCAAATTGAGTACCTGGGGCATACCGTCTCGGCGGAGGGCGTCCAACCATCCCTGGAAAAGGTTGCTGCCGACCAGGGGTGGCCTACCCCCGAGATGGTGAAGGACGTACGGGTCTTCTTAGGGTTGGCCGGCTACTACCGTCGGTTCGTGAAAAATTTTGCATGCCGAGCTCGAGCCCTGCAGGAACTGCTGAAGGGGGCTCCCGCCGGTGCGAATGGTCGGAAGATTCAGTGGCAGCAACCGCAAGAGGATGCGTTTCAAGATCTTAAGGCTGCGCTCTCGGACGCCCCGGTATTGGCATATGCGGATTTCTCGCAACCGTTCATCCTACATACCGACGGGAGACTTCAAGGACTGGGAGCTGTGTTGTCACAGGTGCAGGGCGGCCGGGAGAGAGTGATCGCCTATGGTAGCCGGTCGCTGCGTGACTCAGAACGCAACCCGGACAATTACAGCTCCTTTAAGCTTGAGCTCCTTGCGGTGGTGTGGGCAATGACGGAGCGTTTCGTAGAGTACCTGGCGGGCTCCGAGGTAGTAGTGTGGACTGATAACAACCCGTTGGCCCATTTGGAGAACGCCAAACTGGGGGCCCTCGAGCAACGGTGGGTGGCTCGGAAGGCCAAATTCAATTATAAGATCATCTACAAGCGGGGAGCTGAAAACAAGCACGCCAACGCGCTCTCCAGAATCCGACACACCACCCCGGGGAGAAGTCGAGACGACGAGTTAGAGGCAGATGAGACGCCGTTCGCCCTCACCACTGCCGCGCCTACAATCAACGCGCAGGAGGCGCCTCATCCGGGACTCCTAGGAGGGATGTTGGAACAGCCCTGTGGCAACTGGATTCAGCAGCAACAAAAAGACACAGAAACTGGACTCCTGCGCCAATGGGTGGCCACCGGTAAATTGCCCATGGGCTCACAGAGACAGACTTTAACTCAAGATATGCTGCTGATGTTGCGCCAGTGGGAAAAACTAGCCATAAAAAAAGGACTTTTATATCGAAAAGCTACGTCACGAACCACGCCAGCTACGATATGGCAGGTGATCGTGCCCGGAGCCCATCTCAGCCAACTGGCCCGGGAAGCCCATGAAAAAGGGGCTCATTTTGGTGCTCAAAAGACTTTACAATGGCTACAGCAGATAGTGTATCACCCACGCTTGCACGCTGCTGTAGAAGTTTGTCGAACCTGCCGTTCGTGTGAGCTCGCTAAGCCCCTCGCTCAACAAGCCCCTGTGCAAACTATTGTAACATTGGCCCTTCTGGAGCTTCTTAAGGTGGACTATCTAACCATAGGTCCCGCCTATCAGGGGTATGCACATTGCCTCGTTATGGTGGACCATTTCACCAAGTTTGCCGTGGTCACCCCCACCCGAGACCAAACAGCGGAGTCGGCCGCCTATGCGATTTGTAAGAACTTTATTCAAGTGTACGGCCACCCACAACGAATACATCCGGACCAAGGGGCGTGCTTCCTAGGAAAAGTCATGGAAGAGCTACACCAGCTTTACGGGATCGATAAATCGCGGACTATGCCATACCACCCGCAGGGAAATGGAGCTTGCGAGCGATTCAATCGTACTCTGATCCAAATGCTGCGCACCCTAGAGAGCAACTGCAAGACCCGCTGGCCTGAATATGTCCCCGAGCTGGTGTAGGTGTATAACAATCGGGTACATCGAGTGACTGGTTACACCCCCTACTTGTTGCTGTTCGGACGAGAAGGCAAAGGCATTACGGAGGTGGAATTGAACCCGGAGGAACCACAACCCTGGCCCGGAGTATCCTCATGGGTCCAAAACCACCGGCATTGGCTGCAGACCCTCCACCGTATCGTCCATACGAAGCTCCAGGATCTGGAACACCAAGGAGGAACACTACCCCCATCCATTGACTTTCAAGCTGAGGGTCGGGTACTTGTACTTGATCAACGCCCCAAAAACAAGTTAGAAAACCGATGGGAGGCGAACCCGTACCGAGTGTTGCACCGAATAAGCCCCGATGGGCCTGTGTACAAAATACAATCTGAAGGAAACAACACGTCCCTCACTCGGGTTGTGCACGGTAACATGTTACGACCATGTACGTCTACCGATCCCCCGCGACCCGAACCGACCCCCAGGTCCCTGACCCCCTGCCTATGGTCTGGAACCTAGATGATGAAGAGGACTTACCCGTCACATCTGCGGGGCGCCCCAGCAGTGGCACTACCGTAGACCCGGAAATCCCACTAGAACCAACTAGTCGACCACCCTCCATCACCCCAGAAGACTCCACTACACCCTAACTTCGACGCTCCGAGTGATCAACAGCTGGCAAACACCCTGAACGTTACGAACAGGACCAGTTCGCATGGCGACAACGACTGTCATCTCAAGGAACTAATACGAGTCTACAGAAACCCTTGCCCGAGGACTGGCGAGCATACAGGGTGGGGGAGTGTGGGAGGAACGGCCCCGTCGAGTGTCCGGGCCGGAACTAGAGGAGCCGTCATCTGAGTTCCAGGGGAAACTGTTCCCGGGGGACAGGATTCGAGGACGGACCGTTGTGACTGACAGGTGGGCTGGGGGAGGGACCGGTATAAAGGAGGCGGGGAATTCCCCAGACGATGAGTCGGCAGACCGGGACAGACACAGCAGGAGAGCGTGGGAGCGACTGCCAGCTAGAGCGACTCACCAGTGCCAGGGAGGACTTCGACCGAGGACCCCAGAGGGACGTTATCCAGGGAGCCGTCTGAGACTTGTTGCCCCTCTCCAACTCGCAGCCACTGCGACCCCAGCATGGCCCACGGCAGCCGTCACCTCCCCTCTGCCCGCCACTGCGGCCTACCCGCGGTCGCCTGCAGCCGCCTTTCCTGAGCTCGTGACCGCAGCCTGCTCCCTGCCACCCGCGGCCGCCCGGCTTTCACAAGTAGCTGCGGCCAGCACCGTGCCGTCGGCGGCCACGACTGTCCCGCTCCGGTCCGCAGCAGGAGCCGGGCATCTCTTGATCGCGGACTCCCGGTCGCAGCCGGTAGCTGCGCAGGTGGCCTGTCACTCGCCACTATACATCGCTACCGCCTGCCCAGGTCCGGGCGCTGCGGCCCATCCATCGAAGGACTCCGCCGGGGCCTGTGGGGCTCCAGTGTCCTCAGCGCGCCGGAGAGCGCGAAGACTGCGTCAACACCTCAGCAACTGGGCCCAGCAACTGTTTCGCCAAAAGACCACCTGCCCGAACGGCGAGGGACATCTGGATGGCTAAGTAGACTCTAGACTTAAGGACCCGTAGTCGGCCAAATGGCGGCCCTATAGTGACCGGCCGTTGCAGGGAGTAGTCGTGTGCGGCGTTACTGTGTTTGCTTGTTTAGAGCCCCTGCGTGGGCAACCTGTGTTACCCCTGTTTCGGTGATCAGGCTGTGACTGAGGAAAGTCCCCTCAAGTCCCATAAACGTATTCTTAAAAAGCACCGTAGTTGTCTCGTGACTCGACACTGCATCCTGCGTACCTGCGAGCACCACAACGCTACGTGTGAACATAGCCAAAATGGTGAAGGAGCATTTTATTGGGGGTTATTTCTTTTGCCTTACATACAAATTATTACCCTGGAAAGGATGTCCCTTAACATATTTCCCTGTAAATCTATTTTGGTTTCGTTTTTGTATGTTTTACTGTGCGCCTGTAAAAGTGGCGTCACACTCTGACAACATTGGTCACAGAAGTGACCTAGGAGTCAGAAGTGCTTCCAGGGGCGTTCCCCATGATGTTCCCATATCATTTGTACACTGTCTCCATACATTACTGACATTTTGATACCCTAGAATGACCTCCAGAGGGATCGCGGCAAAAAAGCTCGGATTTCCCTTAGACTAACATTGGGCTCGTTGCTCGAGTTGAGTACCAGAGTATTCCAATTTACTTGACCCGAGCAACTAGCACCCGAGAATTTTAGTGCTCGCTCATCGCTAGTACCTTTACCTGGGGCTCGGTGACAATGTCATGTTGGATCACCGAGGTTCACCCTGGCAGCTCCGAGAATACCTCCATATTCTGATGCACCAAAGCTCGAGCCTCACGTTGCTGCTGTTTTGTGAGGGCGTCATTTACTTTTACCTCACACTGGGCCGCATCCTTGCCCGGGGCAAGAGGATTCCCCGTTGGTACACCCAGAGTCACGTCCATGACCAATCACTCCTGGTCCTTCCAGGCTTTAAGCAGGTTAAATAATCACACTAGTTCTGAAAAAATAGTATATGGGCACTTCTACTAATTTACAACACAGAAACGAACCGTAATACTCAATAAAAAATGAGGTACAGTTCTATGAAGAGATCCCAATTTAAAATAATGTATTAATGTATAACAAACAATTAGAACAATTATCTAGAAAGATAATAATAAATACACTAAGGCTGGATTCACCTTTGCAGTTGTGTCCTAAGCGTTTCTGACGTGTACATCCACATGCGTCGTGTTTTCCTATCTTTAACATTGTGGACACAGGTACATGTGTTCATATGGATTCGGCCGTGCTCGACTACGCATGCGTCATTTCGGGTTGTGCGGCGGGGCGCGGCCAACGCAACATGTTGCAATTTTGGAGGTGGCAAATTGTAGCCTATAAATGCATGCGGGCGCTTGCAGAAGGAATGCGCCTAAGCAATGCATTGCAGTTTATGAGGACGCATGCATACGCAAGCACACGCATTAGCTTGCGTTTTCGTACGCATGTGTTTTTCCAGAGTAAACCTGTCTAGACACTGATTATCCACCCCCCACACAAAGATATATAAAAAGAGGGTGTGGGCACTCATTGTCCATTACTCTCAAGCCACTGAAAGATACTGCAAGAAAGACATGTGTGAAGACACTGAATTAAAGCAAAATGTGAGTATACAAGCTAATGTCTGTGTGTCTGTTTTTGTCCCTGCAATCTGTTATCATTTATGCCTCTTTCTTGCAGCATTCTTCACCATGGCCTCTAGCCCTGAGCACACAGGACAGTATTCTGAAGTGAGTACCTTTGCAAGTGATTGGCAAGTATCACTGCACATATGTGCCAAAATCATGTTTTTTCTTTTACAGAACACTTCATCAAGCGCAGAGGAGCAGGAACAGGAGCAGCAGGAGCAGAGGGAGGCACTAGTACCGGTGGCAAGACGGCGTGTAAGTTTTTCTTTTTTTTTTCTTTGAGTGTTCTTTGAGTGTTAGTAGTTTTTCTGGCCTTTTCTTTCCTCTTTTTTTTTATTTTTTCCTTGTTTATTTTTCCAACAATAATATTTTTATTTCCTTCATAGATTCCACAACGGGAGGAGGACTACATCGACAATGACCTCCTGATCTCACTTGTTCAGGAGAAAGTTGCCTTGTGGGACACCCGGGAGTGAAACCACTTGGACATTGTGGTGATTCGGCGGCTGTTAGAGATGAGCGACTTTGCCTTTTTTAGGGTCGAGTCGGGTTTCATGAAACCCGACTTTCTCAAAAGTTAAGTCGAACGAAATCGGCCAACTATCGGGAAAAGTCGAATGTCCGACTGAATCACAAAACTCAATGCAAGTCAATGGGGAAGCAAAGTCGGCAGGGAGTGGAGGACAGTAAACACACCTACATGCCGGACCGCTTTTTTAAAGTGCGCAAAATCTCTCTCTCTCTCTCTCTCTCTCCCCCCCCGGACGCTGCACATATCATCTCATTGCCCACAGTGTATGTCCTTGCTCAGTGGCTGAAAAAAGTCACGTGCAAGCATTCTGGGAAATCCGACTTTGGCGCTCGTTTTGCCGACCACATGGCCGACTTCACGCTGTGGTCGGGTTTTCCCGACAGCGGCAGAAGGCCTTGGACAGGACACTTGTAGGTACGTGTGCCGATTGGGGGGTGGTCCCTTTTTTCGCCACGAACAGACTGGAGACAGAAACCGATGCACGTTCAACAGGTCCTCTTTATTGGCCGTCCTCCCGATGACCACAACAGCACGACAGCATCCGTACACACAGGCCCGGGTACCTTTCACCTTCTTCTCTTTCCTAAATTGACATCCCTCATGGTTCTTTCGCTCCTCCTCCTGGACTGGCTCCCTTCTGGAACACTCTCTTCCTATTTATTCCCCTCCCTGGGAATTCCCCTCTAGAGTCCCTGTAACTCCGCCCACCATGACTATGAGGTTTCCTAGCCTTAAGCTGCTGTTAAGCTCTTTCCTCACTTCTCCCTGCCTCCATCTTGTGGCCAAACCTTAGTACTGCACGGTCTCCTTTTCCTGCTGTTCTTGGTCTCCCCCTAGTGGTCAAAACCCAGTACTTTACCATCTTTCACAGTCTCTAGCTGTGTCCCCACATACATATATATACCAGGTCACGTCAAGTACTTTTTCGGCACATTTTGCATTCACCTTCCTGCTGCAGGCAGGTCCATAGGTCAGTCCACTTCCCTACATACTTCCCTACACACTCATGCCCGAGTTTCTACACTTGAGCTCGGTTTTCCAGGATGGCATGAAGTCGCTGGTAGATAGACTGGATAGTGGTTTGAACCATATTGACACACTTTTCCAGTCTGTCCACCAGCGCCTTGACCATCTCGAAGCTGACATCCAGAGACCAGCAAATCTTTTTTTTTTACAGCCATAGAATGGGGCATGGCAGAAAACCTTACGCCTGAACTTCAGCTGAATGTGATGCAGGTCTGCAATGCTGCTTACGTTCAGGCTATACAGCAGACTCGGTTATACCCGCAGGCACATGTTACCTTTCCAACTGTGTCACCAGTTAACCGGTTTACATCTCTACTAAGTTCTGCTGCATACCCCTGTATGGCCACCACCATGCCCAGTCCTGCCACACTCCACTACAGCGCCACCACCATGCCGAGTGCAGTTGAAAGCCACTCCACCATCACGCCGAGTCCTGCTCCTGCACAGATGTCCACCGCCACCATCACGCAGAGTCCTGCTCCTGCACAGGCGTCCACTGCCACCAGCACGCAGATTCCTGCTCCTTCATGGCCGTCCACCAGCACGCAAATTCCGGGACCTGCACACTCGTCCACCGCCACCACGCCTTCTGAACCCACCACTCCCACCCTTCCAAGGAGAAGAAGAAGCCAGCAAACCCATGGCAAGCAGAAGAAGAGGAAACGGCAACAGAGGCGTGAAAGAACAGTTGTGCTCCCTTCACCACCCTCACCTCCCAATGTGTCTGTTTAGTCCAATTTGTCACTCCCTTCTAATGTGTCTCTCCCATCCCATGTTTCCACTTCGATCCTTGATCTTCCAGACCCCACACATCTATTAGCCCCTTCCCCTGGAACCCCTTCAGTGTCCACCCCGAGCCAATCCTCCCGTCTTCACACGCCCCTGGTCCGTAACATTTCCCCCTAATTTTGTAAAAAATAATTTATTTTTTTTTTGTAAATAAAATTGTGTTGTTTGCTCCCTATGACAGCTTGTTCTTTGTCTCTTTCGTCGCCGGCAACATACACCATGTGCCGTCAATACACAAATCGCCGTATACACACACACGCTGGTTTTTTTCCACCTCATAGCTCCATAAAACACAATTTTCTCTTCCTTTTCTTTCTTGTGTCTATCATGGAGATATGAGGTGGCAAAACCACAAAGAGGACTGAAAATCCCCCCCCCAAAAAAAAGGTAAACAACACTAAGGGTCAGGGATCTGCAATACTAACCTGCCCAGGTGTCAGTACTATTGCACTCAGGATGCTGTGTTTTCTGCATCCTGAGTGCAGTAGTTCTGACACATGGGCAGGTGAGTAAAGATATGAGATGGATTTCCCGCATCATCTCTTCAGTGTGCATCTATTAGACTATAGATTAATGCAGGCTGAAGAGACGATGGAGCTCATGAGAAGTTACCAATCACAGCACTGAAAAATAGAACAGGCAAAGTGTAAAGCATGGGGGACATAAACAAAGTAAACTTTTTTTTTATTTTACATAAAGCAATTTAAAGTTCATGTTAAAATGAAAAGGCTACATTACATAACATTTCAACTTTTTCTAAACCATTGCATCTTGCTATGCCACACGTCCAATCTCAGAAACAAAGTCGTCTGCGAATGTATCCCTCATTTGGGCAACTTCCCTTGTTGTCCTCAGAGGGTGATGATGGTAATCTGGCAAAGGGTTACAAACAGGTTCATCAAATTCGAAGGTTGCTCGCTCTTTAGCCATTATGTAGTTGTGGAGAACCACACACGCCTTGACCACCTCATCGACTGTCTCCATTTTGAGATTAATTGCTGTCCCTAAAATGCGCCATTTCGAGATAAGGATACCAAAGGCACACTCAACAGTTCTTCGTGCCCTGGTCAGTCGGTAATTAAAAATCCTTTTTGTGTGGTTCAAGTCCCGACTGGAGTATGGCTTCAGTAGGTTTCCACACATCTGAAAGGCCTCATCACCATCACTCGCCTTGAGTGTTGGGAAGAGGTCGTGGGAGGGGAAAATTAAAATTATTACTATACAACCGTTGGCCCATGTCAGAGTTTTTAAAGGTCTGGGAGTCATTTCCACTGCCAAAAGAACCAATGTCCACTGCAATAAATCTACAGTCTGCAGCTGCAATGGCCATGAGCACTATTGAGAAGTATTTTTTATAATTAAAGTACTCGGATCCACTTCGAGCCTGTGTGGTTATCCGAATATGTTTCCCATCCACTGCTCCCAAACAGTTGGGGGAAATTAAACATTTCTGTTGTGATTAGGTGACCGATGAGGATAGTAGGGGAATAGGTTAGGTAACCAGATAACCAGAGAGGTTGGTAGCTTAGCGGATTGCAGACCCCTAAACTGACGAAACAACTAGAATTAGCCGTGGGACGTACCTATGATGTGTCACGATCCAGGTTGGATCTGACAGAGTAAATGCACAAAGTAACCTTTTTTTCCCTTGGCTGTGTGCCAAAGATGGTTTTGCCCCCGGTGGCCATTAGGGTCATTGCACTGTGGTGATTTCAGTTGTAGTTTTCCCCCGGTGGCCATTAGGGTCATTACACTCTGGTTATCTTAGTTTGTGCACTTAATTATGTATCAGGTGTGATAGCTCTATATGAGAGTATCAGGTGTGTTAATCACTGTTGGTGATAAAGTATTCATTTGCAAGCAAGCCTGGGTGAAGGATGGAGCTAAAGGAGAGTCACAGGCAGCTCAGAGAGAGTCCTAGAGTGGATTGGTGGAGTCAGCGATGGTGTCTGCAAGGAGTGCTGGCATGGCGTGGTGGAGTCGCAGCAATGGTGTCAGCAAGGAGTGCCTGCATGGCTTGGTGGAGTGGCAGTTGCGGTGTAGAACTGCACTCACGGTTCTGGACTTGGTTGCTGAGAGCTGGACTCAAGCCTGCTGGACTTTTTGGCAGAAAAGCTGGACTCATTTGCGGGACTCTGTTTCTGGACAGCTGCATGGAAGTGGTGGACTCTGGTTGCTCCAAGGCTGCACTATGGTGTTGGACCCGGTTGGAGGAAAAGATGCACGCAGGTGCTGGGCTCTGTTGCTAGGAGCGTAAGCAACAGAGCAAAGCTAAGTGGTGTTTCCCCTGTTTTGTCACTTTTCCTTATGTGTGTTTAGTGCAGTGGTGGGATTAGTTTCCGCACTGACCAATTCCCTAGTGAGGGTTTAGGTGCAGGGCAAGTTAGGCTTTTGAGGTTCCTGATCGGCGCCCGGTGGGGAACCGGCCTAGGGAACGTTAGGAGTGTAGAGACACTGACTCAGGGGATTGCAGGAGGTCTCCATGTCCCCATTCCCTATCGCAGGGCCACCATTGTTATTGTTACCCAGGTCTTCCCTATTCCCTTTGTCTTATTGTATTAGTTACCGGCCTGCGGGCCGCGTCACATAGGACAATTACAAGTGCCGCGTCCTGTTGTATCAGTTACCGGCCTGCTGGCCGTGTCACTCAGGATGGGGCACGTGACATTATCACCAACCTTACTTTTTTTTTTCTGGTTAGCCTCAGGCCATGTTCAGACCTGTGAGTATTTGCTGCTGGGCCTCACTGAGGTGAGTGAGGAGCTGCATGGTGTGAAGCAGTTCAGCATCAACTATCAGGGTCTGGGGCCTCCCATTTGGCTCAACCAGGAAATTAAATAGCAGCTGGCAATGAAGCTCCTAGAGTCGCTGCTGGGGAGCCGGACTTGCTCTTACAGGCTGACGTACCCAGACAGGTGTGTGGAGTTGGTCCCCATGGTGCTGTCTGGGGTTCCCCGATGTGAAGGGGTGCATCCCTGTAGTGAGCAGACTGGTGTGATAGTCCACGGGGTTTATGCCAAATCTTCTATCCCACCGAAGTGCCGCCCCTTCTGGTCGTTCGGAGGAAGGCGACCGGGGAGTGTATTTTTCCTCCATTTCCCAGTCCTCTCCCGCACCGGTGTGAGCAGCAGGTGTGCTGCGGGGGAGTAGGGACAAATCTCAACCCTCGCCATTAGCCAAATCTGGGAGGTGCAGACCTCGTGGTGTAAAGGGTTGGGGGGTGTACCCCTTGGTGGAGTGCCGGGGTGTGAGTGTGGTGACACAGGGGGACGCCTCTGTTGTCGATCCTAGAATGAGTTCACCGAGATATGACAAACGAATGTGTGGCAATAAACGTTCAGGTCCGGACCTGTGTGTGAACGAGCATGTATGGGTGGCTACCAAAAAACATCTTGTGGAAGTGTGTTGCGGAGTCTTACCAGCTCATACCGAACATACACATACTCATACATAACTCGTTCCCCAGGTCGACGCTTTGGAGATGAGTGGTGCCTCCAGAACATACTTTGCCAATACCAGCGGTGCGTTTGTCATAAACCTGAAGTGCAGGTAGTGGTTGGGGTGAACTCTGGATCTAGGCATCTCCGCTGTAGGTGGTGCCCTGATGAGGAGTGGTCTTGAGGGTCCGGAGGCCCTTCATTAAGGGGAGCGTACTGTCACGATCCAGGTTGGATCTGACAGAGTAAATGCACAAAGTAACCTTTTTTTCCCTTGGCTGTGTGCCAAAGGTGGTTTTGCCCCCGGTGGCCATTAGGGTCATTGCACTGTGGTAATTTCAGCTGTAGTTTTCCCCCGGTGGCCATTAGGGTCATTACACTCTGGTTATCTTAGTTTGTGCACTTAATTATGTATCAGGTGTGATAGCTCTATAAGAGACTATCAAGTGTGTTAATCACTGTTGGTGATAAAGTATTCATTTGCAAGCAAGCCTGGGTAAAGGATGGAGCTAAAGGAGAGTCACAGGCAGCTCAGAGAGAGTCCTAGAGTGGATTGGTGGAGTCAGCGATGGTGTCTGCAAGGAGTGCTGGCATGGCGTGGTGGAGTCACAGCAATGGTGTCAGCAAGGAGTGCCTGCATGGCTTGGTGGAGTGGCAGTTGCGGTGTAGAACTGCACTCACGGTTCTGGACTTGGTTGCTGAGAGCTGGACTCAAGCCTGCTGGACTTTTTGGCAGAAAAGCTGGACTCATTTGCGGGACTCCGTTTCTGGACAGCTGCATGGAAGTGGTGGACTCTGGTTGCTCCAAGGCTGCACTATGGTGTTGGACCCGGTTGGAGGAAAAGATGCACGCAGGTGGTGGGCTCTGTTGCTAGGAGCGTAAGCAACAGAGCAAAGCTAAGTGGTGTTTCCCCTGTTTTGTCACTTTTCCTTATGTGTGTTTAGTGCAGTGGTGGGATTAGTTTCCGCACCGATCAATTCCATAGTGAGGGTTTAGGTGCAGGGCGAGTTAGGGTTTTGAGGTTCCTGATCGGCACCCGGTGTGGAACCGGCCTAGGGAACGTTAGGAGTGTAGAGACACTGACTCAAGGGAGTGCAGGAGGTCTCCACGTCCCCATTCCCTATCGCAGGGCCACAATTGTTATTGTTACCCAGGTTTTCCCTATTCCCTTTGTCTTATTGTATTAGTTACCGGCCTGCGGGCCGCGTCACATAGGACAATTACACGTGCCTCATCCTGTTGTATCAGTTACCGGCCTGCTGGCCATGTCACTCAGGACGGGGCGCGTGACACGATGCCCTAGATGCCTCGCCACAACCAAAGAATTTACTAAGCCTAAAGAGAGAAATTAGAAAGCTAAACTGCCCCGGAGTAGAACCCCAAAGGAATAGATAGCCCCACATATTGTCGGTGAGACAAGATGAGGCACAAAACACAGGCATAAAATAGAGTAAGCAAATGATGGGGCCCAAACTGTCTAGCTAGAACAGGACAGGAAAGGATACTGTCTGCAATCGTGCAAAAAAACCGTAAGAAAAATCCAACACGTCTGATATGCAAAAATACTGAGGCCACACGACCTCTCCACCGCTAAATCAGAACTCTGGTGTGAACTGGACACAAAGCAAAGATACTGATATAACAGAGGATTAAAGGTACAAAAAAGACTGACATAAGCTGTGGCATATGAAACAGAGTCCAGCACAGGTCCCAGCAGGGTAACCAGGCTTAACTCACACCAGCAGAGCTAAAATCAGAGAAAAGCAAAATGAATCAAAATGCAAAAAAAGATTCAAGCAGACAAATAACTTATCTGAAAGATGCAGGATGGAACAGGAGGCAAGCAGACTTCCAAAATGCTCAGGAAGCAAACCAAAATACCAGCAACAACTGAGGGAAGGTTGCTCACTTAAATCTCTCCAGTCTGTAACACCTGACCTCCAATCATCATCCTCAGGTGATTGACTTCCATCAGCCAGACCAGCTCCATTACCAGCAGCATCCACCATAGGGAGCCCAAACTCAGAAGCCAGGTCAAAGGTGTGGACAACAGTACCCCCCCCTTGAGGAGAGGTCACCGAACCCTCACCCAAGCCACTAGGCCAATCAGGATGAGCCCGTTGAAAGGCGCGAACCAATCTCTCGGCATGAATGTCAGAAGCAAACACCCAAGAATTATCCTCTTGACCATAACCTTTCCACTTGACCAAGTACTGGAGTCTCCGTCTAGCCAGATGAGAATCCAATACCTTCTCTACTTCATACTCCAGATTACTCTTAACCAATACAGGATCAGGGGGCGCAGCCATGGGAACTACTGGCTCCACAAACCTTTTCAACAAATATTTATGAAAGACGTTGTGAATCTTGAACGTTCCTGGAAGAGCCAAATGGAAAGAAACGGGATTAAGGATTTCCAAAATCTTATAAGGTCCAATGAACCTTGGCTTAAATTTTAGAGAAGCAACTTTCATAGGAATATTTTTTGAGGACAACCAAACCATGTCATCCATTTTAAACCGGGGACCAATAGTCCTATGCCGGTTGGCAAACCGTTGGGCCTTCTCCTGAGAGTGAGACAACTTATCCACTACTTGATCCCAAGTCTGCTGCATTCTCTCTACCACAGAATCAACACCTGGACAGGCCAAAGCCTCCACCTGCCCTGAAGAAAACTGATGATGAAACCCGAAGTTGCAGAAAAAAAGGAGACATCAAAGTGGCAGAACTAGCCCTATTATTAAGAGCAAATTCAGCCAAGGGCAGAAAAGAGACCCAGTCATCTTTATCAGCAGATACAAAACATCTCAAATAGCTTTCCAAAGTCTGGTTTGCTCTCTCAGTCTGCCCATTGCTCTGAGGGTGAAACGCAGAGGAGAAGGACAACTGAATTCCCAGTTTAGAACAAAAAGCACTTCAAAATCTGGAAACAAACTGGACTCCTCTGTCAGACACAATGTTCTCCTGAATACCGTGTAAACAAACCACCTGCTGTAAAAACAAGGGCACCAACTCAGAAGAGGATGGCAACTTCGGCAATGGTACAAGATGGACCATCTTGGAAAATCTATCACAGATCACCCAAATAACAGTCATTCTCTGAGAGACAGGGAGGTCAGAAATAAAATCCATTGAAATATGGGTCCATGGCCTCCTGGGCACCGGCAGTGGCACTAACAATCCACTAGAACAAGAACAGGGTTTGGACCGAGAACAAGTCCCACAGGACTGCACAAAATTCCTGACATCACGAGATAAAGCAGGCCACCAAAAAGACCGACTCACCAAATCTCTGGTACCAAAAATACCAGGATGTCCAGCTAACGCGGAGCAATGAATTTCAAACATTACTCTTCTCCTCCACTGTTCGTGGACATACAATTTGCCCATAGGGCATCGTTCAGGTTTGTCCTCCTGAAATTCCTCCAGGGCAAGTCTCAAATCGGGTGAAATAGCAGAAAGAACCACACCCTCATTTAGAATGGTAGTAGGCTCAGTCACATCAAGAGAATCTGCAAAGAAACTCCTAGGGAGGGCATCCGCCTTAATATTCCTAGTGCCAGGAAGAAAGGAGACCACAAAATTAAAATGCGTGAAAAAGAAGGCCCACCTAGCCTGTCTAGGAATCAATCGCTCGGCTGATTCGAGATGGATCAAGTTCTTGTGGTCGGTGAGGACCACAGCTTGATGTCTGGCCCCCTCCAACCAATGTCTCCACTCTTCAAACGCCCACTTCATAGCCAATAATTCTCGATTCCCCACATCATAATTAAGTTCAGATGGGGAAAATTTTCGAGAAAAGAAGGCACAAGGATTCATCTTAGAGGTTACCAGATCTCTTTGAGACAAAACGGCTCCTGCACTAATCTCAGAAGCATCTATCTCCACTTGAAATGGGAGAGAAACATCAGGTTGCCGTAGAACAGGAGCAGTACTGAATTTCTGCTTAAGCTCCTGAAACGCCGAGACTGCTTCTGGAGACCAATTCACCACATCAGCGCCCTTTTTGGTCAAATCCGTCAGTGGTTTAACAATACCAGAAAATTTCCTTATGAATTTATGGTAGAAATTAGCAAAACCCCAAAATTTCTGGAGAGCCTTCAAGGAAGCGTGCTGAACCCAATCATAAATGGCCTGGACTTTGACCGGGTCCATTTCAATAGCGCACGGGGACAAAATTAATCCCATAAACAAAATTTTTGGTACACCAAAGAGACATTTTGATCCCTTAACATACAGAACATTTTCTCTCAAAATCCGGAATACAAATCCGAACAAGTTCCACATGAGAATCCCAATCATTGGAAAAAAATCAAAATATCGTCCAAATAAACGATCAAAAACTTGTCCACAAAATCCCGGAAAATATCGTTCATGAAAGATTGGAAGATGGAAGGGGCATTAGTGAGCCCAAAAGGCATCACTAGGTACTCAAAATGCCCCTCAGGAGTATTAAATGCCGTCTTCCATTCATCACCCTGCTTAATGCGAATAAGATTATACACCCCTAAGGTTAAGCTTGGTAAACCAACTAGCACCTTTCACTCTGGAGAATAAATCAGAAATCAGGGGTAACAGATACTGATATTTAGCAGTGATTTTATTAAGGAAACGATAGTCAATACGTGGCCTCAATGAGCCATCTTTCTTGGCCACAAAGAAAAAGCTGGCCCCTAAAGGTGAAGAGGACGGTCTGATATGACCTTTCTCCAATGACTCTTTAATATAAGATTGCATAGCATCATGTTCAGGTACAGATAAATTGAAGAGCCGACCCTTGGGAAATTTACAACCGGGCACTAACTCGATAGCGCAATCATAACTCCTATGAGGAGGCAAGGAGGTAGACTTACTCTCACTAAACACATCAGAGAATTCAGCCAAATAGTCAGGAACATCATGAGCTGTGTGTGTATGGGGTGTGCAGAGCAGAGCCGGGTGTGTACGAGGTGTGTGGAACTGTGTGGGTACGAGGTGTACGGAGCAGAGCTGTGTGTGTATGGGGTATGCAGAGCGGAGCCGCGTGTGTACGTAGCAGAACCCTGTGTGTATGGGGTGTCACTGTGCAGAGTGGAGCTGTGTGTGTACGAGGTGTACGGAGCGGAGCTGTGTGTGTATGGGATGTCACTGTGCAGAGCGGAGCTGTGTGTGTACGAGGTGTACGGAGCGGAACCCAGTGTGTGCGAGGTGTGTGGAGCCATGTGGGTATGAGGTGTACGGAGCAGAGCCATGTGTTTACGAGTTGTACAGAGCGAAGATGTGTGTGTATGGGGTGTGCGGAACGGAGCCGTGTGTGCATGAGGTGTGTGGAGCCGTGTGGGGACGAGGTGTACAGAGAAGGGCCATGTGGGTACGAGGTTTACGGAGCAGAGCCGTGTGGGTACGAGGTGTATGGAGCAAAGATGTGTGTGTATGGGGTGTGCAGAGCGGAGCTGTGTGTGTACGGAGCGGAGCCGTGTGTGTATGGGGTGTGCAGAGCAGAGCCGCCTGTGTACAAGGTGTATGGAGCCGAGCCGTTTATGTGCGTGCTGTGCGGAGCGGAGCCCTGTGTGTATGGGGTGTGCAGAGCTGAGCCTCTGTGTGTATGGGGTGTGCAGAGCAGAGCCGTGTGTATACGGGATGTGCAGAGCAGAGCCGTGTGTGTATGGGATGTGCAGAGCGGAGCCGTGTGTGTATGGGATGTGCAGAGCGGAGCCGTGTGTGTACGAGATGTACGGAGCGGAGCCGCGGGGGTACGAGGTGTACGGAGCGGAGCCGAGTGTGTACGAGGTGGATGGAGAGGAGCCGCGTGTGTACAAGGTGTATGGAGCGGAGATGTGCGTGTATTTTGGCATAGGGGGGCCCACATTTGAAAGTTTGCACCGGGGCCCATAACTTTGTAGTTATGCCACTGTCTACAAGGGTCTATATAACGGAATCCAATGAGACACACCCATTGGGCGTGGTTTCTGTCCCAGAAAATCTCCTGGAAACATTTTTCACTATTGGAAGCATGCGCATAAAAAACGCAAATGCTTGCAAAAACGCATACGAACGCATAGCAAAGCAGCACTTTTTGACGTCTTGCGTAAGATGACGAGGTTAAAAAACGCTGCGTTTTTATGTGTTTACATACCTTTTTGTATGCGTTCATGGTTGCGGACGAAATGCTGCGGACTCAACCGCAAATATGAACCTAGCCTAACAAAATGTCATGTAGGGGACGCTGTTAAGGAGACACTGAAACATCCATAATACCAGGATTAATGTAGGATAGGACGATAAATTATATATCTGGGTAAACTTATCCCCTGTATTAAAATTCCAGCCCATCACTATAGTGCAATAATTCAGACAAAATTATCTCTATAGTATCAGACAAGAATGAATCCTAGTGATTATAAAAAGAGGAAAGAATCAAATCACAAGTAGAAAATAAAAGTAGTATGCTCCACTACCCTATTACATCCAAAACTCTATTACCAAAGTCACAGAAGCTAAATAAGAGGTTATATGCACTGTTATAAAAGCGTATATCAGTATTCTAGGAAGGGTACACACCAATAAGTGTCGCTATTAGTCACTGCCATATACACTTCTAAGGGGGTGAAGCAGCGTGGCCGGGGGAAAGACTTTTGTACCGGGACCGACTGCATCATGGGCCTGTCAGTAGCGGAGGGGAAGGGGAAGTTGTGTTGGACAGGAAGCAGTGCAGGCTGAGGGCACGTAAAGAGAGCGCACAAGGCAGAGCAGCGTGTGCAGCAGAGAGAGCAGGTCACAGCCACACGCAGGAGAGGAGAGAGAAAAGGCAGGAGGACGTGACATAGCTACTGCTGTCTGTGAGTACATGGGTGCGGATTCCCCATTGACTACAGGAATACGTCCTCCTGACCGCATAGAGACAGAGCCAATTTGCAGCTTAATGACCAGGCCAATTTTTACAATTCTGACCAATGTCAATTTATGAGGTTATAACTCTGAAACGCTTTAACGGATCCCGCTGATTCTGAGACTGTTTTTTCGTGACATATTTTACTTCATGTTAGTGGTAAAAATTTCTTCAATAAGTCTTGTGTTTTTTATGAAAAAAATGGAAATATGGCAAAAATTTTGGAAATTTAGCAATTTTCAAACTTTAAATTTTTACACCCTTAAATCAGAGATATGTCACACAAATTTTTTAATAAATAACATTTCCCACATGTCTACTTTACATTAACACAATTTTGGAAACAACATTTTTTTGTTAGGAAGTTCTAAGGGTTAAAAGTTGACCAGCGATTTCTCATTTTTACAACAAAATTTACAAAACCATTTTTTTAGGGACCACATCATATTTAAAGTCATTTTAAAGGGTGTACATGAAAGAAAATACCCAAAAGTGACACCATTCTAAAAACTGGACCCCTCAAGGTGCTCAAAACCACATTCAAGAAGTTTATTAACCCTTTACGTGCTTCACAGGAACTGAAGCAATGTGGACGGAAAAAATTAACATTTTGTCATGATCCAGCATGGATCTGACAGATTAAATGGATAAGTGAACTTGTTTTCCTTTGGCTAGGTGCCAAAGTGATGTGATTGCCCCCGGTGGCCATTAGAATTATTACACGTGGTGTCGTTCATTCTAAGTTGCAGAGTGGTGGTGAGTGGTAGTACACTTTAGTTTCTTTGGTTTAGTGCACATAATTATAAATCAGGGTTGAGGCTCTTTAAAAGAGAGCCAGGTGTGTTCAATCACTGTGGTGATATTGTGTGTTCGTTCATTGGGGAAGCAAGCCTGGGTGAGGAAGGAGCTGAACATGAGTCCTGCGCAGCCCAGCCAGAGGGGACGAGTGGCAGCTAGGTGGTCTGCAAGAAGGGCTGGCATGGCGTGGTGGAGTCACAGTTTATGGTGTCGGCAGGAAGTGCTTGCATGGCTTGGTGGAGTGACGACTATGGAGAGAGTTGCACTCAGCATGCGGGACTTGGTTGCTGAGAGCTGGACTCAAGCATGCTTGACTTTTTGGGCAGGAGCTGAACTCATCTTTGGGACTCTGTTACTGGACTTCTGCAATTGGTGGTGGACTCTGCTCCAAGGGTGCACTATGGTGAAGGATCCAGTTATGATGATGGATCCGAGTGGAGGAGAAGATGCACACAGGTCGTCGGCTCTGTTGCTAGGAGCGTACACATCAGAGCAAAGCTAAGTGGTGTTTCCCCTGTATTGTCATTTTCCCTCATGTGTGTTTAGTGCAGTGGTGGGATTAGTGTTGTGAGTTCATTTTCCCCTTCACCGTCGATGTCTGATGAACTCCCTCTTCTGGTGAAGGAAGGTAGTGAGGCTGATTACCAAACACCTGATCTGGTAGATGATGACGGGGTAACAGGAAATTCTGACTGGATATAAGGCAGCCGACGCCAT
This sequence comes from Dendrobates tinctorius, assembly GCF_039654945.1. NCBI lineage: Eukaryota > Metazoa > Chordata > Amphibia > Anura > Dendrobatidae > Dendrobates > Dendrobates tinctorius. The sequence goes on from NW_027361700.1 coordinate 21,562,963, forward strand.
TCTGAGTCGCTGGTGATTTCTCTGCTGGATTCTTGGAGACCAGTCTGATTCCTGCTTCCCAAAGATAAGTTTTTGCTCTGCTATTGAACTTATTAGTTTGGTTTTGTTTACCTTTTTTGGAGTTCAGCCATCCCCGGTCGGAGGTGTGCTGAGTTCCATTTTTGTCTCTGATCAGTTTGTCTCTTTGCTCTGTCTTCAGAATTTACCTGAGTGCTGATATAGTCTTTTTGAAGTCCTAGCGACTTCAGGGCCTGTTTTTCCTATCAGACGGTTAGGACATTTTTTGGTAGGGTTTTTTACGGATTGCAGACAGCAGCTTTTCTATCCTGTCATTTTTAGTTAGCTTGGGCCCCATCGTTTGCTCAACCTATCTTTCTATCTGTGTTAGTGTTTTCATCTTGCTTCACCGTCATTATATGTTGGGGGCTGCCTATTGCTTTGGGGTCTGCTCTGGGGCAGTTTAGATTTCCCCTTTCTTTCTTTAGGCCTATTTAGTTCTCCGGCTGTGTTCGAGGGGTCTAGGGCATCGTAGGAACCCCCCACGGCTACTGTTAGTTGTTGTGGATAGGATCAGGCGTCTGCAATCTGATAGCTACCAACCTCTCCGGTTTTCTGGACTTAGCTTGTATTTTTGTTTTTTCCTCCTTCCGTGACTCATTCATAACAGATTAGTTTCCGCACCAACCAATTCCCTAGTGAGGGTTTATGTTCAGGGCGAGCTAGGGTTTTTAGGTTCCTGTGCATCGCCCGGTGCGGAACCAGCATAGGGAACGTTAGGAGTGCAGGGACACTGGCTCAGGGGTTTTGTTATAATAGCATATTGTGTGTGTACTCAGTATGGCGATGCCTCCGCTTCAACATCGAACTCACCGAGTTTATACTCCACTGACTGCCTGCAGATCCCACTGGAAAAATGGTAACCGTGGCATTTTATAATTTAGTTTTCCAACATGACACACCCTGATGCTGGACACAAGATAGGACCATCCCGATTGGGTGCACCTTGTCACGGTGGGATGGCTTTCACACTTTTTTGATCAAAATAGTGTTATCTAAGTACCCAATGTTATGTACAAGTACTATTACTATTTACTTACTTTAGGGTATATACTCATTTTGTTATTTGTATTTTTTTCTTGGGTTTTGTCTGCCTTGTAATATGCAGATCCCACTGCAAAACTGGTAACCAAAGTATTTTGTAAGTTAGTTTATCAGCGTGACACCCTGATCCCGGCTAACCTCCGTGCTATAAAACTTCTCCACAAGAAAGCACAACAGGCAGCACGGATATTGGGACATCTCTAAAATATAAATTTTAGAGAAAAAATGGAAATCTGTGAATGTTATGTACATAAGCAAGCAATACAGGAAGCGATTAACGTCAAACACTGGATTGTTAGGTCTTACAAAAATAAGAGATGTGAAAAGTGAGCAAGAAAATGCTTTTTCGATTTGCCTATCACTGAACACAAGGTATTTGGTAGCAGAGATGTTTTTTTTCTTTATGTTGTATCAGGAGATTAAGTAGACCACCTGTGGCACACAATGTGCAATGTCTGAGATCCTTGTCCTGTGGAGAATGGAGAGGAGAACTTACTGATGCATAATCTGTGACAGCAACTGAGCCGTGAGTTTCACTTCCCACTTCCCAAAACTAAAATATCTCCCCATGTGTCCCAGGAGAGATTATTCTACCCGCTCATCCACCTCTGAGACGTGGAGATAAGTATGGCCATATTTTTATAGAAACAATCAATTTAGTTCTCCTTAACCCCTTTACCCCAAAGGGTGGTTTGCATGTTAATGACAAGGCCAATTTTTACAATTCTGGCCACAGTCCATTTATGAGGTAATAACTCTGGAACGCTTCCATGGATCCCGGTGATTCTGACTTTGTTTTCTCGTGACATATTGTACTTCATGATAATGGTAAAGTTTCTTTGATATGACTTGCATTTATTTGTGAAAAAAAACGGAAATTTGGCGATAATTTTGAAAAGTTCGCAAGTTTCCAACTTTGCACTTTCATGCCCTTAAATCACAGAGATATGTCACATAAAATACTTAATAAGTAACATTTCCCACATGTTTACTTTACATTAGCACAATTTTGGAACCAATATTTTTTTTTTAGGAAGTTATAAGGATTAAAAGCTGACCAGCGTTTTCTCATTTTTACAACACACATGACATTTGAAGTCACTTTGATGGGTCTATATAATAGAAAATACCCAAAAGTGACACCACTCTAAAAACTGCACCCCTGAAGGTGCTCAAAACCACATTCAAGAAGTTTATTAACCCTTCAGGTGCATCACAGGAATTTTTGGAATATTTTAAACAAAATTAACATTCAACTTTTTTCACAAAACATTTATTTCAGATCCAATTTTTTTTATTTTACCCAGGGTAACTGGAGAAATTGGACCCCAAAAGTAGTTGTACAATTTGTCCCGAGTACACTGATACCCCATTTATGCAGGCAAACCACTCTTTCGGTACATGGCAGAGCTCGCAAGGGAAGGAGCGCCATTTTACTTTTTCAATGCAAAATTAGCTGGAATTCAGACCGGACGCCATGTCGCGTTTGGAGAGCCCTTGATGTGCCTAAACAGTGGAAAGCCCCCACAACTGACAACATTTTTGAAACTAGACTCCCTAAGGAACTTATCTAGATGTGTGATGAGCACGTTGAGTCCCCAAGTGCTTCACAGACGTTTATAACGTAAAGCCGTAAAAATAAAAAAACATATTTTTTTTACAAAAATGATCTTTTGCCCCCAATTTTTTTATTTTCACAAGGGTAACAGGAGAATTTGGACCTCAAAAGTTGTTGTTGAATTTGTCCTGAGTACGCTGATACCACATATGTGGGGGTAACTCATTGTTTGGACGCACAGCAGAGCTCGGAAGGGAAGGCGCACCATTGGACTTTTTCAACGCAGAATTGGCTGGAATTGAGATCAGATGCCATGTTGCATTTGGATATCCCCTGATGTGCCTAAACAGTGGAAACCCCCTAACCACAAACCTAACCCTAACCACAACCCTAATCCCAACCGTAACAGTAATCCAAACCCTAACCCCAACTCTAGCCCCATCCCTAACCCTAACTTTAGCCCCAACCCTAATCTTAGCCCAACTAACTTTGGCCCAACTCTAAACCTAATGGGAAAATGGAATTAAATACTTTTTTGTGCGTTTTATATACCATTAATAACGGCGATCGCAACAGCGGGGTCAGTAAAAAAAGTCCTGAATCTTGTTTTCTGGGGTCTCGGCTATCCCCGGCAGCTGAGACCCTGGAGAAATTTCGACAATGGGGGGCACTATAACCTCAGCGCCTTTAGAAAGCGGTGCTGTGTTTCAAGTACCCTTAACTGCCACCATTAAAAGGCATATTGGCGGTCATTAAAGGTTTAAATGTAACTCTCATCATTCTACCCTGCTCGTGGCGATCGCCGGGCAGAGCAGGGAAGAATGATGAGAGCAGTGTTCAGTGCTTACTGCAAAACTTCTTCCCTGGCACCCGTCTGTGTGGTACTGATGCGGCACACACATTCCACACGTGAGCCCCAAGTATTACACACACACGGACACTGACATCTCCCGTACTGGAACTATCAGGACGTGTGAAAGAGGCCTTATAGTGGGTTTTTATGTTTGTCAGCTGTCATGCTAAAAGACACTTTTTATTGCAAATAATAATTTTTTCATCACCACATTTTGAAAGCTATAATTTTTCCAGATTTTGGCCCACAGAGTCATGTCAGGTCATGTTTTTTGCGAGACGAGCTGACGCTTTTATTAGTATAATTTTCGGGCACATGACATTTTTTGATCACTTTCTATTCCGATTTTTGGGAGACAGAATGAGCAAAAACCATCAATTCATGAATTTCTTTTGGGGGTGGCATTTACACCGTTCCATGTGTGGTAACATTGATAAGGCAATTTTATTCTTCAGGTCAGTACAATTACAGCAATACCTCATTTATATCTTTTTTTATGTTTTGCCGCTTTTATATAGTAAAAACTAGAGTTGAGCGAAACGGGTCGAAAAACTTCAAAAGTCGCCAACTTTTGGCAAAGTCGGGTTTCATGAAACGAAAGCCAACCCTAGGATGAGGTCGGCCACGAGGTCGGCGACTTAAGCGCCAAAGTCGCGTTTCAAAAGTTTGTTTTGCGCTCTTTTTCAGCCAATCAGGATCCACGGACACTGTGGGCAACGTGATGACATAGGCAGGGGTCACCACCATCTTTCAGAAGGGCATGCAAGTGATTGGCTTGCTTTGGTGGGCGTCACAGGGGGTATAAAAGGGCGTGCACGCCGACCGCCATGTTACTCATGCTGATCTCAGAATAGGGAGAGCTGCTGCTGCTGATTTTGTAGGGAGAGTGTTAGGCAGGGAAGAAGACACCAAAAACTGGTTCTGCTGCTAGCGATTTTGCCTGTACAACACACCAGACACTGTGTGTGCAGTGCAAGTGGAGGCTATATTTTGCTGGATCAGCGGTGTTGGTTGTTAGGCTGCCTTCTAAGGCTTCCTAACGGCTGCATTGCTGTTTACCCACTGCTCTGCAAACTGCTTTTTTAAAAGCAATCCCAATTTTTTTTTTTGTCCTGGTGAGGTACTGAGCGTGCATTTTTTTCACACCATACAGCGGTGCACACTCCTCACACAGTACCGTGTAACGGCTGTTATCACAGCCACAGTGAAGCTATCTGTGTGTCACTCTGTAAGGATAAGTCGAGGACATGTTCCGTTCTTACAGACCTGCACCTTCTAGTTTTGTCTAGCTTTCAAACAGTTAAATATATTTGCTGTTTGATCACATTCAAAACTATAGAGAGACAGCGTGTGTCAGTCCGTATACTTAAAAAACACGGAGCTTGACAATTTTACGTACACCAGACAGCCGTGTACGTGCACGCTCCTCTCTCAGTACCATGTAACGGCTGTTATCACGGCCACAGTGAAGCTATCTGTGTGTCGCTCTGTAAGGATAAGTCGAGGACATGTTCCGTTCTTACAGACCTGCACCTTCTAGTTTTGTCTAGTTTTCAAACAGTTAAATATATTTGCTGTTTGATCACATTCAAAACTATAGAGAGACAGCGTGTGTCAGTCCGTATACTTAAAAAACACGGAGCTTGACAATTTTACGTACACCGGACAGCCGTGTACGTGCACGCTCCTCTCTCAGTACCGTGTAACGGCTGTTATCACGGCCACAGTGAAGCTATCTGTGTGTCGCTCTGTAAGGATAAGTCGAGGACTTGTTCCGTTCTTACAGACCTACACTCTAGGGAGATTCCTATTCTGCCCAATTCTATATACACCTTGTAGTTTGTCATACACTAGCCAATTTCTGCCTGTGACATAGCGCTGTGATATTCACTGGGCCTCACACAATCCAAAAGTGTCCAGTGTCCACAAGTGTGTGCTGAAATTCAAAATCTCCGTTATCCTCTAGTCACATTTTTCACACCTGCGACATCAAGCCTGTGACATAGCGCTGTGATATTCAGTGGGCCTCACACAATCCAAAAGTGTCCAGTGTCCACAAGTGTGTGCAGAAATTCAAAATCTCCGTTATCCTCTAGTGACATTTTTCACACCTGCGACATCGAGCCTGTGACATAGCGCTGTGATATTCAGTGGGCCTCACACAATCCAAAAGTGTCCAGTGTCCACAAGTGTGTGCAGAAATTCAAAATCTCCGTTATCCTCTAGTGACATTTTTCACACCTGCGACATCGAGCCTGTGACATAGCGCTGTGTTTTTCAGTGGGCCTCACACAATCCAAAAGTGTCCAGTGTCCACAAGTGTGTGCAGAAATTCAAAATCTCCATTATCCTCTAGTGACATTTTTCACACCCGCGACATCGAGCCTGTGACATAGCACTGTGATATTCAGTGGGCCTCACACAATCCAAAAGTGTCCAGTGTCCACAAGTGTGCAGAAATTCAAAATCTCCGTTATCCTCTAGTGACATTTTTCACACCTTTGACATCGAGCCTGTGACATAGCGCTGTGATATTCAGTGGGCCTCACACAATCCAAAAGTGTCCAGTGTCTACAAGTGTGTGCAGAAATTCAAAATCTCCGTTATCCTCTAGTGACATTTTTCACACCTGCGACATCGAGCCTGTGACATAGCGCTGTGATATTCAGTGGGCCTCACACAATCCAAAAGTGTCCAGTGTCCACAAGTGTGTGCAGAAATTCAAAATCTCCGTTATCCTCTAGTGACATTTTTCACACCTGCGACATCGAGCCTGTGACATAGCGCTGTGATATTCAGTGGGCCTCACACAATCCAAAAGAGTCCAGTGTCCACAAGTGTGTGCAGAAATTCAAAATCTCTGTTATCCTCTAGTGACATTTTTCACACCTGCGACATCGAGCCTGTGACATAGCGCTGTGATATTCAGTGGGCCTCACACAATCCAAAAGTGTCCAGTGTCCACAAGTGTGTGCAGAAATTCAAAATCTCCCCTGTCCTATAGACACCTTGTACCTTGTTTTACATTACAAAATGAGGAAGGCTGGTGGAAGAGGCTGTGGAATTGGGCGGGGGTTGGCAGCTGGTAATGATGGTGTTGGTGGTGGATCTGATGGTAGTGGCAAAAGCAAAATAGGACCGAATGCAGGAGGTGTTGAGCCTGCGTCATCGTCTGGCTCCACAAGGCCTCGAAGGCTTAGCTTTCTAGGAGTTGGCAAACCGCTTTTAAAGCCAGAGCTTCAGGAAAAAGTTTTGTCTTACATTGCTGACTCAGCCTCCAGCTCTATCTAGTCGTCATTGGAGGCTCATGTTCATGAACCACACCTTTCCTTGTGTCCTTCACCCCAACCAAGATTAAAGGATGACGCAGGCCATACTAATGATTACTCCATGGAGCTGTTTTCACATACCATGCCTGGATTATCAAGTGAAATGGTGAATTACCCAGGCCAAGATGAATCTGACATGGAGTGCACTGATGCACAGCCACTGAGCCAGATTCTGACCCTGATGAGACTCAGATGCCCCTTCCCGCACACTATACCACCATACACGGTGACACAGAGGAAGGTGCACATGACATTGAAGAAGAGGTGATGGATGACCCAGTTGTTGACCCAGATTGGCATCCATTGGGGGAAGAGGGTGCTGCTTCCAATAGCTCAGATGAGGAGGAGGAGCATCCACAGCAAACATCGACATCGCAACAGCTGTTATCTGGCAGGCCCGGAGCACTCCAAAGACAGGTTCCAAAAATCAAAAGAGTTGCTGGACAGCTTGTCCAGAGGGTCAAAATATCACAGCGTGCTAGGCCGCAAAATGTCTGCCAAAGTAGGAAGAGTGCAGTGTTGCACTTTTTTGAACAAAATCCTCATGATCAGGCCAAGGTTATCTGTAAGAAGTGCGCAAAGACCTTTAGCTGAGGGAAAAATCTTAAAAATTTGAATACCACTTGCATGCTTAGACATTTAACCAGCATGCACTTGCAAGCGTGGACACAACACCAAACCTCAAGTACCACATGTGCAACTGATCACAAAGAAGGTAGTCAGCAACGCTACATTGTTTCCCCCTCTGTAAGCCCACCGGTTAGCACAGCAGCAAATGTTGAGGTGTTGTTGCAAGGCCACAGCAGTCAGGGAATCCCACTGTTATATCAATGAAAGACTGAATCTAGGCCATCAAAAAGAACACCAACTCCATCACCATCATCAACCCTCTCTCAGTCCGCCCTGTCCACCGCTACTTCCACCATATGCAGCTCTCAAGTCCAGCTCACCCTCCCAGACACTATGAGTAGGTCAAGAAAGTACTCAGTCTCTCATCCGCGTACACTGGGTTTGAACGCCCACATTGCCAAACTAATCTCGGTAGAGATGATGCCCTATCGGTTGGTGGAAAGCGCAGATTTCCGCGAACTCATGGCCTATGCAGTATGACCTACCCATTCGCCACTTCTTCTCTCGCAAAGCCATCCCAGCCTTCCACCATCATGTGAAAGACCGCATTGTCCATGCACTCAAGCAGTCAGTGAGTAGAAAGGTGCACCTCACAACTGATGCATGGTCCAGTCGGCATGGCCAGGGCCGTTACGTGTCCATCACTGCGCACTGGGTTAATGTGGTGGATGCAGGGTCAACAGGGGACAGCAGTGGTGGGACAGTTGGCTGTAGCCGTTCGACCCTCCTCCTCCTCCAGAAGCGAAAGCTCGTCCACAGAGCGCAGTTGTACGAGCACTCCATCTGCAGCTGCCAGTGTTGCACACGAGGTGTCCCCCTATTGAGCAGCTACTGGAAAGCGTCAGCAGGCTGTGTTGCAGATTATGTGTTTGGGCGACAGACACACCGCCGAGGTGCTGGCCGAGTACTTTCAGCGACAAACTGATTCATGGCTGGGCAGTGTACATCTTGAGGCAGGCAAGGTAGTTAGTGATAACGGCCGTAATTTTGTGGCAGCCATAGCCCTTTCAAAACTCAGCCACATACCTTGCTTGGCTCACACCTTGAATCTGGTGGTGCAGTGCTTCCTCAATAATTATCCGGAGTTAACAGCCCTGCTCCAGAAGGTGCGAAGACTGTGCGCGCACATCCGCCGGTCGCCTGTACACTCCATTCGTATGCAGAAGCTGCAGCGATTGCTCCACCTTCCCAACCACCGCCTCATTATCGACATTGCAACAAGGTGGAACTCCACCCTGCACATGGTTGAGCGGCTGTGCGAGCAGAGGCAGGCCATAATGCATTTGTGGGAGGATACACGGCCAGGCACTTTGAGAGCAGACATGGAGTTGACAGGTGTGCAGTGGTCGAAGCTGAAAGACCTCTGTAAAGTCCTTCAGTGTTTTGAGGAATGCACACGGCTGGTAAGCGCAGACGACGCCATCCTAAGCATGAGCATCCCACTTATGCATCTGCTCATGCAAACTTTGACGCACCTTAAGGAGCAGGCATCTGCAGCCAATGTTGATGAAGAGGAAGAGGTGGAGGGAATCCTTGATGACATTCAGCCATTGTCTGCTCAGGGACCTCTCCTGGACGAGGTGGAGGAAGAAGAGGAGGAGGAGGATGATGATGGGGATGATTACTTAGGGGAGGAGGATGCATCTCGTGAGGCAAGTGAAAATGTTGGCGTGGCAAGGTCTGGTACAGGGTTTGTGCGTGACTGGAGGGATGTGGATTTGCCAGAAAGTGCTCCTCCACTCAGCACTCGCAGTGCATCATTGACACCGGGAACATTGGCCCACATGTCAGATTATGCCTTGCAGATCCTAAAAAGGGACCCACGCATTGCCAAAATGATGAACGATGATGACTACTGGTTGGCCAGCATCCTGGATCCACGCTATAAAGGCAAATTACAAAACATCATGCCACAGGAGAACCTTGACCTAATATTGGCTACTAAAAAAAGCAACTCTGGTTAACCGGTTGGTTGAGGCATTCCCAGCACACAGCAGCGGTGATGGTTCTCACATGAGCCGTACGGGCCAGGGGCAGCTTGGCAGAGATGTTCGTGGTGCACACAGCAGAAGTGGCGTTGGAGACAGGGGTTTCATGACAATGTTGTGGACTGATTTTTCACGGACCGCTCACACAACTGGTAATACTGCATCGATGGAAAGTGACAGGAGACAGCAGTTGTCAACTATGGTTAACAACTACTTTTCCTCCCATATCGATGTTCTCCCGCACAGGTCATTCCCCTTTGACTATTGGGCCGCTAAACTGGACACCTGGCCTGAATTGGCACAATATGCCTTACAGGAGCTCACTTGCCCAGCTGCAAGTATGCTATCGGAAAGAGTCTTCAGTGCAGCTGGATCAATCCTGACAGAAAAAAGGACCCGTCTGTCAACCCAAAATGTGGATGATCTAACCTTCATTAAAATGAACCATGCATGGGTTTCCAAGGATTTTGTCCCACCTTCCCTTGATGACACATAGGTTGCCAGAAAAATGGCTTGCTTTGGTCCTCCTCCTATTCCACGAACTTGACCTATTTCGCCTTTTGCAGCAGCTGAATGACCCACATCTACATATGCCACTTTGTAAACCTCCCTAAGTGGGCGGCCCCCCCCATGGCTGGGGCCACCACCTAGCGCACAAAACCATGCAAGTGCCGTTGCCCTGGACAGGTGGGTAGGCCGACTCTTGGGCGCGGGCACTGGCATAGGGTCCCTCATAGTGCATTCACGTGTCTCTGACAGTGGTGGTGCACAGCCGCCGTCAGACACACCGCTGTACTATGAGGGGCCCAATGCCAGTACTGACGCCCACGAGTGTGCCCCCCTTGCTTGGGAAGGGCCCCAGCATTTGCAATGTTTACCTCTCCCTGCTCCTCCGCTGTGTAGTCTGGACTGTCAAATCCTTCACTGGGACTGCCACTACAAATTGATTGAACTGAAAGATGATGGTTAAGATGTAGCTATGCCCTGTCCTGCTGGCCGGGCTCTAGCTCCAGATGATCAGTGGCTTCCATTTCTTATGGACGTCGACTCACAATTACATGCAGTGGTGGTTTATCATCAGCTTTCACAGTTTTCCTACTCACAAACGTGTGACATTCCGGCGCACATTTCAAAATGTGCCCTCTCATGCCAATCAAATAGAATCGCCTATGGCCTGTGGCTTCTGTCTTTTGCACTCCAAAGTTACGTGACAGATCATGATAGCCAGTGAGCACCATGTTTACATCGCTCCCTGTGATAAAAATTGGATTGAGATGAGTAACAGTGATGGAATCAACGGAAGTGCGATACAGCAAGACTTTATTCACAAAAAAATGTTTTCACTGTCTCAACACACAAATTAATTGAGGGTCAGCATCGCCTATGAGAATTGTGCCGGAAGTTTTTCCCGTGAATAATAATTCCTAGATTTCTGCAATCAATAGCCTTTATGTCACTAATTGTATGCATCTCATTTCCTATTGCGGAGAGGCTGGACTGTATTACTGAGACAGAAATATATATGAAGATTTAAAAATAACACCAAAAGTATATAGTTGTGTACGCCTCAAATGCATTTCCTTTTTTCCACTTTTTAGATTGCTGTGTAATCCATACTGAGAACACTGAGATTTTACATGTTTAAACTATGCTATATATACCTGCTATCCAGTGATAAAGTACCCTTTCTCAACTTTGTACAATCTGGTCAAATCCATACTGGGCCTGAGAACATCTGAGTCTGCCTCCTGATCTATAGACATATATTTTTAATGTGTAAACTAGGCTACATATATACGTGTTATCCGGTGAAACTGTACCCTTTATCAACTTTCTACAATGTTGTTGAATCCATACTGGGCCTGAGAACGGCTGCCGAGCTGTTAAGCAAGCTACAGCACCTGTGGTTTGGACACGTAATTTTTTCAGGAATGACGGTTAGGCCTAACTCCGGAATTGCGGTTGACCTGAATTTACTGGGAAATCATCGTTCGCGGGGAATAATCTGAATCCCAGATCCCCATCACTAACGGAGTTCAGCAAGTTATCTGCACCTGTAAGCAACAAAAGCTGGTCCCTTCAGTGTAGCGTGCATGCAGCCCCGGACATGTACTGGAATGCTAGACCTGTTATTGCTCGATCTCACGTGCCACAGCCTCGCGTATCCCTCTAGTAAGCTTGCAATTTTTGGGGAGCACTATACTCTGGTGAATGATATATGGGGCCCACCATACACTGGAGCATTCCAAAGGTGGACATCAGACACTGGAGCAGCATTTACAGGGCCCATTATACACTAGAGCAGTAGAAATGGGGCCTATGGAGCATTATTTGGGCCCATAAGACAGTGGAGCTTCATCCATTGGGACCAACATATACTGTAGCATTATGTGGAGCTCATCACATACGGTTTGAAACATTATATGGGAATAATGATTCCGTATGGAGAAATAAATGGGCCTCATTACTCTGTATAGCGCACTAAGCGCTGGCCATAATACTGTATGGAGTTATATACTGTCCGTTTTTGGAGGTATTGGAGAATTTAAAATGGATATCAGTCATGAGATGTAAGAAGTGAAGTATTTTTCATTGTACTATACTGCTATTTCTCTGCCGTATCGGAGCATCATGAGTTGAGGTATGTGTTAAAGGGGCGCTCTTTGGCCCTGGGCCCACGAAAACCCGGAGCCAGCCCTCCCCCCCACAACTGTAGCCAAATAACCCCCATTTTTCAGTGCGTAACTAGTATTATGAAGTTAATTAAGGTTGACAAGCTTCAGTAACAAGAATTTATGCTTTTAGCATTCAAATGGGCACTGTTGGTGTGTTTCCTGTCCTCCTGTCACTGCCGACTTTAATTCTCCATTGACTTACATTGGGTTTCATGTTTCGGGACGGAAAAGTCGGGTTTCATGAAACGAAACTCGACCCTAAAAAACCAAAAGTCGCTCAACACTAGTAAAAACTATTTTATAGAAAAAATAATTGTTTTTGCATCACTTTATTCTGACAGCTATAACTTTTTTATTTTTCCGCTGATGACACTGTATGGCAGTTTGTTTTTTGAGAGACAAGATGATGTTTTCAGCGGTACCATGTTTATTTATATCTGTCTTTTTGATTACGTGTTATTCCACTTTTTGTTCAGTGGTATGATGATAAAGCATTGTTTTGTGCCTTGTTTTTTTATGGTGTTCACTAAAGGGGTTAAAGACACAGTTTTATAGGTCAGGTCATTACGGATGCAGCCATACCAAATATGTGTACTCTTATTGTTTAGATTTTTTTTTCATTCAAATATTTTTTTAGTGATAGAATATTGATTTATTTATTTATTTATTTTTTAATATTTTTACAATTACATTTTCTTTTTTACTCTATGCTAACTTTTTCACTTTGTCCCACTATGGGACAATCATTTTTTGCAGGCTGATCGCTTCTATAGCATGCAGATGAAGCAGCATCTGCATGCTATAGAAGATGTCAGCGCTGCACTTCTGCACACAGACCTGAGAGACTTCCTGATCATGCACTGCGCATGACCAGGAAGGTTCTCAGCTCTGGTAACCCGAATGTCGTCATGATGAAATCAGGTTACTATGATAGCAATTGGGACCCCACGTCATGCCACAGGGTCTCAATCCATGTTTGAATCATGTTCGATCGCAGTATTCCTGGGGTAACAGTGCCGGAAGCGGTCTGTGACCGCTCCTGGCACTTAGTTCCGGGTGTCAGCTGTGAGAATCAGATGAAACCCGGCCGTGATTGGCCGCACACCACCCGTGTGCACCGCCGATCGCTGAAATATACTATTCCGTCCATGGTCATACGGGCCCAGGGCACATGGATGGAATAGTACATCTGATGTCAGAAAGGGGTTAATGTTTTCAACATCACCAAGGAAGAACCGCACCACGGGTACCTGCTTGCCAGGGCCGGAACTGTCAAGGCTGGATCCCCTGTTGCCTGGAGGAAGTAATAGTATGCCGAACCAACCTCCTGACCAAGGGGGGTAGGGGGATATAAAGCAAAAGCGCGCACGGCAGAGGGAGTTTTGGCGCCAACCCGGGACAGCGCGCAGTGAGGTGAGAGGCGCACTCCATTTCCCCCCACCGAGTAGCAGCGCTGTGGCAGCCCACATAGTCTGCTAAAGGACCGCTGTAGAGAGAGGAGCTGGGTGTGCGCAGGCCAGCGTCCGCCATCTCCCGCAGCCAACAGCCCAACAGCGGGGACCAGAGAGAGAGAGATGTGCAGTGTGTGCCTGGTGACTACCAGAGAGTAAGGTGCCGTACGCTCTGTGTCCGTGAATACAGTGCACGTGCCACATAAGAGTGACCGGGTATGGGACAGACACTAACGCCCTGATTTTGTCAGTTTATATTTGCTGAGTCACGTTAGACTTGTACAGTACTGAGGCCCGCACCCTTGTCAGCTACTGCAGCATATGGACTAGGGGCCCAGTAAAAGGCAACGGAGACCGACCGCTGCCACCAGAATATGGGGCATTGTTGTCTACAGGATCCTATCTGAAAAAGACATCGTGCCAGCTGTTGTTGGCGCTACAGACTTTCAAGCAGCATCTACAGTCTGAGGAACTACTGACTTTTTAGCCAGATTCAAAAGAACTGCCGTTACCTTGTTCATTATCTCTGCATATCCTTTGCAGTTCAGCTGTTTATTCCCGCGTTTAACCATTCATCTCCCTGCGAGGAGTAAATCCCCTGTTTAAGTAAAACTGTTAAAATTGTTAACCCTTGCTCAATATTGGGAAATAAAATAAATATACTTATCCCTAAATAGAACCAGAAAAGTTCAATGTTACTTGTAAAGGCTCTACAGGAAGATTAGTGGCTGCTTCTACCAAGATAGAAAGGCACGAAGACAGCAAAACGTCAGAACTAGAACCTGCACTATAGTACTGTATAAGAAAATGTGACCAAGTGTGAGTCCAGGAGGATCAGCAACACTGGAAAAACCCTTCCATGCCAAGTGTCTGTAAAGTATTAGGTTTTTACACACAAGGTGTGTTAAGTGGTTAATTTCCCTTATGATGAAGTAAAGCATTGCATGATGCCCATTCAGATCATTAAGGCTGGTTTCACACTAGCGTTTTATTGCGCAGCGCATCGTGCGCTGTCGCACACGCAATGGTCCCCTATCTTTAAAATGGTGGGCGCAGTGTCTAGCGATTGCACGCGTGCCTCAGCATTTTCATGTGCTGCACATTTTCCAGGTGTGCGACCAGATGCGCCGGACGCTACATGTTGCATTTTTTGTTACGCCAACATCGTTAAAAAAATCGCGTGCTCACGCAATGAGCAAAAAAATAGCATTATAGTCTATGGGGTCACTGACGTGCACTGTGAAGTGCGCACGTCAGCGCTTTGTGAGCACACGCGATTTCAGAGTAAACAGTGTCTAGACACTGGTCTAAACCACCCCCTAAACAAGCAACATTGTTTTGTAGAAGTGTACATAAAAAAAGGTGTCTGTAGTGCTAGACCACTTACTCTACAGACAGTCTGCAAGAGATAAGAAGCCCTGGAAGAGAAAATACACCCACCCAGCAAGAGACAAGACACAACTTTGGATAACAGCTTCAACAGCTAAAATGTGAGTATTCTAAAATTTATATACAGGGGTTGGACAAAATAATGGAAACACCTGGAAACATCAACAAAAGTTAGTTTAATATGGTGTAGGTCCACCTTTTGCGGCGATTACAGCCTCAATTCTCCGAGATATGTATTCATACAAGGTGTGAATTGTTTCCAAAGGAATTGTAGCCCATTCTTCAGTTAAAACACCCTCCAGTTCTTTGAGCAACGATGGCGGCGGAAATCGACGTCTAACTTGAATCTCTAAAATGGACCATAAATGCTCAATAATGTTGAGGTCTGGGGATTGTGGGGGCAAGATGAGATGCTCAATAAGAAGCACCGACACTACATATTCTCCTTCAAGGAGCACCACCACCGCCACCACCAAACATCAGAGGGGTGACCCACATTCCCTCTTTTTCTCATCACGGACACGGTCCACCAGCTCCAGGCAGTCGAGCAATGTAAGGCGGTCACACAGTGGTAGTCGGTCCAGGCAGGAGACTCCTGCCCCAAAGAAGCACAAAAAACAAAAGACTTTGTTTGTCACTCCCCCTTCTCCTTTTAATGTTTCTCAACATGCCTCCATTTCCATGCCTGAGCTCCCTTCCCCCACTACTTTAGTCTCCCCTTCACCTAAAACTCCTTCCTCAACTTCCAGCCGTTCCTCGTCTCTCCACACCCCCACACACACTGCGCCGTACACTTTGCGTTTTTGCCACCACATAGCTCCATTACTGACACATTTTTTTTGTGTCAGTCTTGGAGATATGTGTAGTCAAAAACACAAATCTATATGACTTTTATTTTCCCCACCAGTCTCTTCAGTCAGCTAATATTACACAGACTGAATAGAGGATGGTGTTGAGTGCAAGGCATATATATTGCTTTCTTACCAGGTATCCTAAAAAGTTAATTGACTATGGTGTGTTTTTACCATCATCATTTAACTTTTTGTGATACAAGGCAAGGTGATTCTAGATATACCTTGTAATTAACCACACCCTCTATTCAATGTGTGTTGATAAACTGAGGAGATGATGGGGAAAATACATGCCATATGTACAATACCCTGCCCTTGTATCATAACTATCACACCTGGGCAGGTGAATACACATGAGTTTTAACCTGCAGCGTCGCTTCAGTCTGCATATATTTTTATCAGACTGTAGCGATGCTGCAGTTTACCTCTTATGTGTATTCTCCTGCCATGTGTGATAACCTTCTGAAGTCAGAATGCGTTACTTTTGGCATCCTCACGTCAGCATGACACCAGGCCTGGGTATTGTAGAAGTTGTGTAAACTTTATTATGTCTCCAGTCTGAGTTCAAACTGAAGCCACAGTGATGATACTACAAATAATATTTATAGTCACAGTGTTAGGTGTCATAAATAGTGAGGGATGCTACTGCATTCCCAAATCACTATTTTTAACATCATGCCAGGTGACACAAAAATTAGTTGTATTATTTCCACCGTGGCTGCAAATTGAACTCAAAATGTAGAGATGAGTACTAGTAAATTTCTGATGCACAAAACACAGCATCACGAATTCACTGGTACACCTGGCCAGTTGATTACTGTATTGAAGTGTAAAAAGACAGAGTGCACTCGGTACTGGTATCAACACAGGTTTTTTATTAACATACACATAAAAGAAACATTTTTTACATCATTTGATCTTGCCATTCCACCCGTCCTACATTTGAGTTGAAGTAGGCCACAAATTGGTCCCTCATTTGGCCAACTTCAACGGATGACCTGAGAGGGTGCTGAATAAATTCAGACAATGGGTTAGGAGCTGCATCATCGAGTTCAAAGTTTGGGTGCTCTCTAACCATCACAAAATTATGTAGAACCTCACAGGCCTTCACCACCTCATCCACTGTTTCCAGTTTCAGATTAATGGCTGTGCCGAGAATGCGCTATCTGGAGACAAGTATACCAAAGGCACACTCAACAGTTCTTCTGGCCCTGGTCAGCCTGTAATTAAAAATTCTTTTGGTGTGGTCCAAGTCCAGGCTGGAGTAGGGTTTGAGCAGGTTTTGGCACATCTGGAATGCCTCATCCCCAAACATTGCAAAGGGCTGTGGCGGACCTTCGGTGTTGGGAAGAGGCCGTGGCATGGGGAAATTGAACTGGTTGCCATACAACCTCCGACCCATGTCAGAGTTCTTAAAAGCCTGGGAGTCATTCCCACGGCCAAATGCCCCAATGTCAACTGCAACAAACATACAGTCTGCATCCAAAATAGCCATGAGTACTGTAGAAAAGTACTTTTTATTGTTATAGTACTCAGAGCCTGTTCTTTTTGGTTTTATAATACGGATGTGTTTCCCTTCAACCGCACCCAAACAGTTTGGGAAATTGCAGACTGTCCAGAATCTTTCAGCAATTTCCATCCACTTTTCCGCGGTGGGCAGGGGCATAAATTCGGGACAGAGAATGTCCCACAAAGCCCGGCAGGTGTCCGCAACAATTCCAGACATGATTGATATTCCAATCCAGTACTGGAAGTGGAGTGAAGAGAGGGTCTCTCCAGTAGCCAGGAATCTGGGAAACCAAGAAACAACAAAAATTAATATTTATGTATATGGATTTTTACAACACCAAAAAATAAAATTTAAAAAAAGAAAAAAAAAATGTCATACAAATAAATATGCAGCCTTTTCTTTACTACTGTACATGGCATAAAAATAATACTGCAGCCTTTGGTTAACTACATGGCAGAACAATAATTCTGCCAGCTTTGGAATAGTATATGTCAGAACAAAGAAAATTATGCAGGCATTGGTTTTGCAATACTACGTACCGTAATGTGACCAGGAGCCGTTCCTCAGGAGGAATTGCACGATGGAGCTGTGTGTCCTGTCTCCGGATGGCATCTTGGACACGACCAAGCAAATACATGAAGCTTTGTTGGGACATCTGTGTATAATCAGTAAATTTATCCGGGTTTGCCTGGAGCTCGCTGTAGAGGGTGTGGTTCGCTCCACGGCTCTCCCGGAGTTCAATAATCGGATGTATCCACACACGCCGCCGCTGCCGTCTTCGCTGTCTCTCTCTCTCCCTTTGTTGATGGCAAGCAAATGCATAAGCCTGAGCCATCCTGATGTCCGGATCCAAGTTGAAGTGAAAACTCTTCCAGCGCAGATCCATGTTGTCAAGAGAAAGTGAAAGCAAATGTGAAGAATTCAGCTGTAAACTAGGTCTATGTAAAGAATTCCCATAACACACCCCCACTGCTGTCCCATTGGTGGAGTCTGTTGCAAGAATTTTTCAAGGATTTTCCTCCTGTGATTGTGACACCATGCGCATAAAAAAGGCAAACGCATAGAAAAACGTGTGAAAACGCAGCGTTTTTTGTCGTAATGCGCACGATGATGCGATGAAAAATTGCAGCGTTTACAAGCGTTTGTAAGCGTTTTTTGCATGCGTATCATGTGCACTCGAAACGCTGTGCAAAAAGGCGCAAGTGTGAAACTAGCTTAAGCTATACATTTATCTGCAAAGACACACTCTGTAACTACTAGTCTGGTTAATTTATAGAGGTCCTGTTAAAAGACTACCTTTATAAAAATAAGGGAAGCATAAGGTACTGACAGAAATTCTTTTTAGGCTGTGTGCACACGATGCAGATTTGCAGCGGTTCCGCAGCGGATTTTACTGCGCAGAAACGTTGCATATCCGCATTGTGATGTGCAGTACCATTAAAAGCAATTTAAAAAAAAAAACGCTGTGCAGACGCTGCGGATTTTTCTGCGCGGTTTTCCTGCGGTACAAAATCCGCAGCATGTTACTTCTTTTGTGCGGTTTTCTATCTCCCCTGTCACCAAATCTGCAGGGGGAAAACCGCAATGGAAAACCGCACAAAAACCGCGTGAAAAATGGAAGAAATCCGCAGGAAAAATGCAGGTCATTTGACCTGTGGTTTCTTCCATTCTGCACGGAAAAATCCACAGGGCCAAAAAGTACGTCTGCACTCAGCCTTAGTGTTCTCTTTGTTACACGTCTATTCTGAAATTTTGTTATTTTTTTTTTTAATGGCACCTTATTAGGTGAAACACTCACATCGTATTCATGATCTGTTACTGCCTGCATCACAGAGTACACGATTCCCAAAAGATCAGAACTTTGCCATTTGGCCGGAGAATTAGAGGCCACGTGCTAATGAAGGCAAGGAGGAGCAGAGCTGAGACGGCCTGCTGTCTTTTGTGCAAGGCAGCCAGCAATAACTATCTATCAATGGAAAATCTGGACCGAGCGTCACTGACATCTGGAGATGAATTATGAGAGCACCGTGCATCTCAAGGTTAAGTCCAATATACAACAAGAACCCTGGGAGCCCTCCGCACGTAACTCTGCGTCACATCTTTCTCTAGTGGTCCCGAATACCGAGCTATCAAGACTGGCTCTCCAGAACCACTTAGCCAGCCCAAGTTTGGACTCTAAATATTGGTCCAGCCCCAACGAACACCCACTGAGACGTCAGTCGTCCTGTTTGGACCTCCCGCTAGGAAGTTATGACCCATCCTAGATATTGGGACTTATTTCAGCTAGGAGGTCAAGGGAGGAAAATGCAGTCCAACCCAAAGGGACGGTAGCAATTATGGGAGGGGGCGAGCTAGCGGTTAAAAGCTAGCTACACACCTTTAGCCTTTGTCATTGTTCTGCATGGAAGCAGTGTCACGTCACACGTGGAGACAGACCAGAAACTAAGAAGGTGCCTGTGGATATGAGAGCTTCCCTTCATCCACAAGTTATAAGAAACGGTAATGTGACACATACAGCTAACTGCTATCCCCAACCTGTATACCTCTTTCACCTATACTTCTGTCTGTAATATCTGTATATTACTCTGTATATATTTGTAGTATCAAGTGCGCCTTTCGGCAATTAAAATATCAATTAATTTGGGCTGCTCTTTTATCTCGAAACCCGATTTCCCATGTCTGTGAATTCGGCTAGTACTTATATGCTACCTGGGGTTGGTTTCTGACCTGATAAAGGCTTTTTAATTGACCAGGCTTATATCTAACGAGGAACTGGTGGCAGCATACTGTTCTGGTGTTATTGGGGGATCCTGGCAGTGATGGATCGGAGGTTTATATATATATTCCCCTCCTGAGACTGGTGATATATATACCACCCTCACTGCAGAGTGCCCTTATAACCAGTACGTGAAAAGGGCAGCCTCTCCGGCACTACTTATCCTAGGTGCAGTTCCCTGACTGACCTGAGGGTAAGGGGGCGCCAGAGAGCTCCATCACAGATTGGTGACGGCGGTGTCACGCTCACACCCTGACTGGTGGGCGTGAGCCAGGGGGTTGTGGCCCCACTGAGCCACAAACCAGACTACCCTGGAAGGGGAGTGACTAAAGGCCCCGTCTCACATAGCGAGATCGCTAGCGAGATCGCTGATGCGTCACCGATTTTGTGACGCAACAGCTATCTCGCCAGCAATCTCGCTACATGTGACACATAGTGGAGACCGCCCCCCCGGATATCACTGATCGTACTCGAATGTCCTGGCCCATTTTTTCATCGTCGGTGTCCCGCTGGCCAGCATGCATCGCTGTGTTTGACGTCAACAAGCGACCTCGCTGGTGACGCAGAACTCAGGGACGCAGGCTGGAATCGTTCAGAATAGCTGCTGTGTGACAACGCACCAGCGATCCTTACCAGGTCGTATCATTGTCGGGATCGCTGGTGCATCGATGAAGAGATCTGCCTGTTTGGCAGCTTACTAGTGACCATGTAGCAATGCACCAGCGATCCCTACCAGGTTGTATCATTGTCGGGATCGCTGGTGCGTTGCTATGTGAAACGGGACCCTAAGACAGCTGCCTTGGTTTTCACTGGAACCTCTGATGGTGAGGTCAGACTTGTGCGGCAGGCAGCTGCAAGGTGCCACTCCAGGGTAGTGTCTGGCTGTGGCTGCTGATCCCACTTGGGGAGACGGTACGGGCGACAGGCACGAGTAGCAGACAGGCAGGTGAGCGTGGCGGGCACGGCTGAGACACAGGCATGTGGGCACAGCTGAGACACTGGCAGGCAGGCACGGCTGAGACACTGGCAGGCAGGCACAGCTGAGACACTGGCAGGCGGGCACAGCTGAGACGCTGGCAGGCGGGCATGGCTGAGACACTGGTAAATGGGCACGGCTGACACACAGGGACACGGAACAACTGGAAAGGCACAGGGACACAGGCAGGAAGGAGTGGTGTATGGAATAGGTAGGGTACTGTTCACACAGCAGGTGTAGGTACTGGTACTGGCAGGAAGAAATGGAGTATGAAGGAACAGGTTTGGACCCGTTCACACAGGAGGTGCAGGTACAGATACAGGCTGGAAGGAGTGGAGTATGAAGGAACAGGTTTGGATCTGTCCACACTTGGGGGAGAACCGCAGGCTGTGAAAAAGAGCTGTAGAGCAGCAAGAGGTTCTGCAGCAGCAGAAGCAGAACAAAGCAGAAGCACAAGAGTATGGAGCAGAGGCAGAGCCGCAAGAGTACAGAGCAGGCAGAGCTGCAAGAATGCGGAGCGCAGGCAAAGCCGCAAGAGTGCAGAGCACAGGCAGAGCTGCAAGATTACAGAGCACAGGCAGAGCTGCAAGAGTGTGGAGCATAAGCAGAGCCGCAAGAGTGCGGAGCACAAGCAGAGCCGCAAGAGTGCGGAGCACAAGCAGACAGCGAGGAAACAAGGACTCAGCAGGGAAAGGAGCACAGACAAGGAGACTGACAGACCAAGGTAGGACAGAGTTCAGACAAGGCAACGGTGCGAGACAAAGTACAGGACCAAGGACACAGGGGCCAGGATATACTGCCTCCCGGTGGGCAGAGAGGATAGGTACGAGACAAGGAAGGGAGAAATAGCACAGGGACCAGGATATTCTGCCTCCTGGAGGACAGAAAGACAGGTACCAGGCAAAGCTAGGAATCAAGCCTTCAGAGAAGGCGAAACACAGAACAAGACCTGGCAACTCAGCAGCAAGACACTGACTAAGTTAAGATATTGCACAGGCAGTTACCACTGGGTGGAGCTGCCCTAAATACTAGAGGCCTGTTGGTAATTGGTCAGGGACACATTAGACAGGTGCACCCTGATTCCATAAGAATCAGATAGTTCTGGTGCCGCCCCCTATGCACACAGCCAGGAAGTATGCAGAGAGCAGGCAGGAAGCAACAGGCACACAGCATGGGGCCAGCCGCAGACAGAACTCACAGTATGTGAAAATGAGGATGAGTGACCTCATGGAGATCAACATCCAACACTGCGGAGACACCATCACGTTTCTCAATGCAGTGATTCTAGAGCAATGCCCCCATCTCTTATGGGAAATATGCAAAAACATGTAAATCAATCAGCCGCGGAGACACCATCACATGTTTCTCAACGCAAGCAATGACTAGCCAGGTCTTTCACCAGGAAGGAACAACCACGGGAAGGGCAGTCTCCAATGAAGGAAACCACATATGCCAAAACATGGTATCCATCCACAGACAGCTGTTTCGGGGTATTGCCCCTCATCAGTGTGGAGTAGGAAACTGGCTAGTAGGAGCAATGCCTAGTAAAAGACTGTGAAAATGAGGATGAGTGACCTCATGGAGATCAACATCCAACACTGCGGAGACACCATCACATGTTTCTCAACGCAGTGATTCTAGAGCAATGCCCCCATCCCTTATGGTAAATATGCAAAAACATGTAAATCAATCAGCCGCGGAGACACCATCACATAAGACCTGGCTAGTCATTGCTTGCGTTGAGAAACATGTGATGGTGTCTCCGCGGCTGATTGATTTACATGTTTTTGCATATTTCCCATAAGGGATGGGGGCATTGCTCTAGAATCACTGCGTTGAGAAACATGTGATGGTGTCTCCGCAGTGTTGGATGTTGATCTCCATGAGGTCACTCATCCTCATTTTCACAGTCTTTTACTAGGCATTGCTCCTACTAGCCAGTTTCCTACTCCACACTGATGAGGGGCAATACCCCAAAACAGCTGTCTGTGGATGGATACCATGTTTTGGCATAGGTGGTTTCCTTCATTGGAGACTGCCCTTCCCGTGGTTGTTCCTTCCCGGTGAAAGACCTGGCTAGTCATTGCTTGCATTGAGAAACATGTGATGGTGTCTCCGCGGCTGATTGATTTACATGTTTTTGCATATTTCCCATAAGGGATGGGGGCATTGCTCTAGAATCACTGCATTGAGAAACATGTGATGGTGTCTTCGCAGTGTTGGATGTTGATCTCCATGAGGTCACTCATCCTCATTTTCACAGTCTTTTACTAGGCATTGCTCCTACTAGCCAGTTTCCTACTCCACACTGATGAGGGGCAATACCCCGAAACAGCTGTCTGTGGATGGATACCATGTTTTGGCATAGGTGGTTTCCTTCATTGGAGACTGCCCTTCCCGTGGTTGTTCCTTCCCGGTGAAAGACCTGGCTAGTCATTGCTTGCGTTGAGAAACATGTGATGGTGTCTCCGCGGCTGATTGATTTACAAGAACTCACAGTATGGCCTGGAGCAGTGACTAAGTTGGTGTGTGGGGGATGGGAGGCCATGCAGTGATGCCGGCAGGGTTGTTACAGGCGGGGTGATATCCGTATCCCTCATCTCTCTCGTGTGTTTCCTTACAGACTACATTCTTGCTGGATGGTGGTCGTTTTCTAACCCATTTAGAGAGGCCGACCACACTTCAGATATGCACAGAACGATCAGTAATACATTATGCTATAAATATAGGCTGCCATTGTTCTCAGCAGCACAGGACGATGTGCTGTCAAGAATGATGATGCTTTAGGAAAATAATAATAATTTGGCAGTGCATAATTATTGGAAACAAAGCATTCCTAGGATGGCATATTCCTGATAATTGTGCATTATAAATGCCCTATTTACTTATGCTGTCCTCAAAGAGGGGAACATAAAGGTGGTGTCTAGAGTTGAGCGCCTTTGGTCGGATTGGGTTTCATGAAGCAAAATTTGAGTCAGATGAAACTGGTCCGACTAGGGCAAAAAAAGTTGGAGTTTCATCCGAAACCCGACCCCAATGTGAGTCAATGGGGAATAAAAGTCGGCATTGAGTGGATGAATGTCATCTGCTCAATGCCGACTTTTATTCCCCATTGATTTGCATTGGGGTCGGGTTTCGGACGAAACGCCGACTTTTTTTGCCCTAGTCGGACCACTTTCATCCGACTCAAATTTTGTTTCATGAAACCCGAACTGACCAAAGTCGATCAACTCTAGCACTGGTGTCAAATTCCCTTGTACACAGATTTTTATTTTTAGATTTTTATAAACCCAACACCACCTTAAAAGAAAGGGGAAGAAGATTTCTTACCTGTCCATGGATGTAGGTCAGCATTCCTGCATTAGTGTATAATATATATATATAATGTAATTCTTATGATGGTCCACAGGGATAATATATTATGCACAGCAAATGAGAGGTAATGTTAGGTTAGATCTCTAATCCTAACTGAGATTTCAATTTTGGCAGGAAATTTATTTTAATAATTGATATTATTACACCTAATTTACTCAGCAAAGACAACTCATACAATTCACTGGCTTCAAAGCAACAATTTCATGGTAATGTCCAGAACTATAGTCAATATGTGAACACTTAAAATAACTTTATGGTTTACAAAATTGTTAATATAGCAAAATGCTTAAAAATATTTAGCGCACAACATAAGAAAAAAATGTGGAAAAAAAAGATAATTATTAAAAAAACAGCGTCTCTGGTGAAGCATATTTAAGACCATAAATAGTAATGTAAAGAAAATCTGCATGGTCAGTCCCAGTAAAGCTTCTAAAGAAACACAAAGAACTGCATCCTTAATGGTGACATACTCTCCATTATATTTCTCTGATGTTGTATATGTTACAGAACATAACGAGGACGATAGATTCCACCTCATCATAGACGTAGCTGGTAAGATGTACTAATTCATACAATGCCTGTGTTCACCACGTGCAATATGAGATGAGAACTCATAGCGGTCCTGGCTACGATGTCCACACATATTGCATTCAAAGGGGTCTCGAAATCCATGGCATCCCATGTGGATGGTAAACATGACATAATCAAGAAATAAGACATAACAGTGATCACAGCGGTACACCCCCATTGGAAATCCATCCTTGCTTAACATCTGCAGGAGATCACGTTGAGATTGAACCGGGTGTTTAAGGAGCTCATAGACCCTGGCATGCTCCTTTGGGGGTTGAAGTGCACTGTTTGTCCGAACTGGAATGGTATTTGGGTTTGATGGATACGATGCTCGCTCTTCATTGCTGCTGTTGGTGTCAGTTTCAGTTGAGTCTTCAGCATTGCCACTTGGAGATAGGCACTGTTCAGGACCTGATTTCTTCTCTCTTAGAGGCTGAGGGGGCAGGTGGCCATTGGAGATATCAACATGTGTGACTGGCACTGTATAAAGGTTGCTAATGATAGGCACCATTTCAGCAGTGGGATTTTGTGGAGTGTGAATTATGGGACGTAAAACCCCTGGACCAAGGTAGGCCATTGGACTTCCTATATTCTGCTCGAACACTCTTTGAGGAATTACATCGTGATCTTTATCATACAAAAAACTATTGAAGGGAACTTCAAAACATTGCCGCTTCTCTCCTGAGGAAGGAAAAATGGAGAGTAAAATGTTATAAGTATATTACAAAAATGATACACAAGCAAACACAAGGACATTTACTGTATGTCCTGGTGACTGCTCTGGTATGCAACTGAACTAATAATCCAAGCATTTGTTTTATAGGACACCTTCTTATTTTTTAATTGTAGATTACCTTTTCTCTTTTAATGGGAATTACTTATGTTGACATTTAAAGCTATTTTACAATGAATAAAGTGAATTTTAATCAATAGATCTTGGAATAATAATAATTTCAACAATTGGATGTGTTAAAAAATGTTCCTGTGCTGAGATAATCTTATAAATGTGCCCCTGCTGTGTACTGTGTAATGGCTGTGTCTGACTGTACAGGGAAATGGTCTGATCATACCACAGCTCCTGGGCAGGGGAGGAACCAAATGAGGATACAGACAGGACATCATGGGATCACAGCTGATTCTTTGAGGTAAAACATTTTTTTCTGTAAGGTAAAACATTGTTTTTAAACAGGCAGGAAAATGTTTTTCCTCACAGAAAACAGCGGCTGCGATCTCGCACTGTCTGTATACTCTTGTGCGTCCTCCCCTACCCAGGAGCTGTGGTATGATCAGCCCATGTTCCTGCACAGTCAGACACAGCCATTACACAGTACACAGCAGGGGCACATTTATAAGATTATCTCAGCACAGGAACATTTGTTTTAAATACATCCAGTTGTGGAAATTATTATTATTCAGAGTTCTATTGAATAAAATGTACTTTGTGGGAAACCCCTTTAAATCTTTGTTTAATGGACTTATTGTGTTCCTTGTAATCTGTTCACAAACCCAGCAGAGACTGATATGCTATAAATTTTCTGCAGTGTAAAATGTGTGGTGAAATTCACGATAGTGAAACCCGGACTAAAATACGCAGTTTTTTTGTAGATTTTGTCGTATAGTAGATTTGTGTGCAAAAGCCAAAGGGTAACATTATAATAGCTAAATCTCAGGAAAATTTCCTCTACAAGTTACAAGAAAGATACAGTATATATCTTGTGTATAAATATGTGATTCTTCAGATTTTGTATTAGAGTAGCCTGATGAAGAGACCCGAGTAGTCTCGAAAGCTTGCAATGTGTCACCATCTTTTCAGTTAGCCATTAAAAGGTATCAACCACTGAGGACTCTTAATTCTAAATATTCCTCTACAAGTTACAAATCTATTATTGGGTGAAAAATATGCAGTATGTCACTAATTTTATGGAATGCATTGGAGATTTCAAACCAGCAGAATCCATGGGTAAAACATGTGGATTTGGTGGCAAGCAGGCCACAGTTTATCCTTGTGTGGGAACATACACACATAAGAGTTTGATCTTCCAGTAGTGCCACCACAATGGAAAGAAAGCATGCCCTCTAGAAGGTCTCACCTGATGGAAAGGTATGTTATGCAGCCACTGTTAGGGCATGTGCAAACAATTGTAAAAATCAAATGAGTGGTATCTGTCATTTTGACGAATAGCACATGTCCCCATGTTATTCTATGGGTTGCGCACATGCCCAGTTTTTTTCCTTTGACCCAGTCGGTCCAAGGAAGAAAATGCAGCAACACGATTTGCTTCAAAGAATCGGATGGCACTCACCCATTGAACTCCATGGGTCCATGAAAAAAATTGGACCGATTTTCACAAACTGCCAATATAGAGAAAGTGGAGAAACTTTTTTTTTCTCTACAGGAGACAAAAAATTGGATCATACGATGATCACACTCTGCTCAAACTCTAATCAGAGTGTGATTAGCATAATAGGACAAATTTTCTCAGATGGGAGAAAAATGGTTGTGTGACCCTAACCTGACAGATCCTGAATAGGATCTGAAATGGACAACTCCTTCTATTAACTGACTTTCTATTTTTTTACGCCTGACAAGCCATTTAATTTTTACACAGGTTATCCCATTATATAATTAAATATTTCACGGAGAATTTTGAGTTACAATGTAATGATGCTTTTCTGGATATATTTCAAAAGCTTTAAAAGCAATTTTAGATCAAGTGAAGAACATAGATCAAGTAAAAATATGCTGTAAGTAAAAATAAATGACAAGAATTTATTTTACAATGATTACATAAGCAGGAAGCGTGAATACCCCAGGTATGACC
The DNA here is from genome assembly GCF_039654945.1 of Dendrobates tinctorius. NCBI lineage: Eukaryota > Metazoa > Chordata > Amphibia > Anura > Dendrobatidae > Dendrobates > Dendrobates tinctorius. Next base: position 21,590,817 of record NW_027361700.1, read on the forward strand.
TGTTTACCTCATGTTTTAAAGTAATGTGAGTAGTGAATAGCGGAATGCAAAAACAGATGACATTAGACTAATGCAATATTATACGGCAAGCACAATCTCCCCTCTCAAGTTTATTGGTAGAGTGTACCTTACCCTACAACTGGTTTTTATGTTACACGACCATGACTTCTCACTCACTGATACATGAGCATTGTCTGGCAGACAGGCCCCTATGAATCACTGTAGGAACAAGGACCGACTGATCAGAAGAGATTGCTCAAGGTAAGAAAGTGACGAGAGGTGAAGAATAGCTGTCATGTCAAAGTGAATAAACAATATGGAATAGTGTCACGTCCAGGGCTCCAAGAATCACATCATCAGTGGGCTTCCTGTCATCGTCTTATGTACATGAGGCCTTCAGCTATTCATTACTCCTGATTAGAGTTGAGCGATACCGTCCGATACTTCAAAGTATCGTATCGGATGGTATTGGCCGATCTTTAAAAAAAGTATCGGTAACGCCGATTCCGATACCGGAAGTCCCATTCAAGTCTATGGGACTTCCGGTATCGGAATAAGAAAAACCCTTACCTGCCCTTGTACAGCCTCTCTGGGGTCTGTACGGGCCTTTCGGGGGGCTGTGCCGGCCTGCCAGGGGGTCTGTGCAGGCTCCGGTGGTCTGTGCCGGCCTGCCGGGGGGCTGTGCCGGCCTGCCGGTGGTCTGTGCAGGCTCCGGGGGGCTGTGCCGGCCTGCCGGGGGGCTGTGCCGGCCTGCCGGGGGGCTGTGCAGGCTCCGGGGGTCTGTGCAGGCATCGTCCGATGGGACTACAAGTCCCATCGGGCGATGCCTGCTACCATGACAGTGATTGACACATTAGCCAATGATGGGACAGTAGTAGTCCCATCATCCGGCTAATGTGTTAAATGTAAAAAAAAAAAAAAAAAAAAAAATTACATGCTACATACATACAACATGCATACTACATACATGCTACATTCATACTACATACATGCTACATTCATACTACATAAATACTACATGCAACATACATACTACATATATACTACATGCATGCTACATACATACTGCATGCTACATACATACCACATATACTACATACATACTACATGCATGCTACATGCATGCTACATGCTACATACATAACACATATATACTACATGCATGCTACATACATACTACATGCTACATACTACATATATACTACATGCATGCTACATACATACTACATGCTACATACTACATATATACTACATGCATGCTACATACATACTACATGCTACATACATACTACATATATACTACATGCATGCTACATACTACATGCTACATACATACTACATATATACTACATGCATGCTACATACATACTACATGCATGCTACATACATACTACATGCTACATACATACCACATACATACTACATATATACTACATGCATGCTACATACATACTGCATGCTACATGCATGCTACATACATACTACATGCTACATACATACCACATATATACTACATACATACAATACATTCATACAATACATACATAGACATACAGTACATATAACATAGAGTAACATACTTACCAATACTTGTCACATTGTTCCCCGAAGCCATTGTCTTTTCCGGAATAAATATTAACATAACAAACCACAAAAATACTCACCCACGATCCGAAGCAGTCCACGAGTGTGTCCCACGACGATCTTGGGTAGAGAACTGCAGCATCAGCTGTTGCTGCCGTTCTCTACGGGCTGCAGGAATCCAATGACGGAAGGTAGGTATCCTTCCGCACTGTATTCCTCCGCCACTTAAAAAAAAAAAAAGTCCCTAGTCTCACTTTATGCCATTGCTGTGTGGGAATTTCCCACGCAGCAATGGCATAAAGTGAGACTAGGGACTTTTTTTTTTTTAAGTGGCGGAGGAATACAGTGCGGAAGGATACCTACCTTCCGTCATTGGATTCCTGCAGCCCGTAGAGAACGGCAGCATCATCTGATGCTGCCGTTCTCTACCCAAGATCGTCGTGGGACACACTCGTGGACTGCTTCGGATCGTGGGTGAGTATTTTTGTGGTTTGTTATGTTAATATTTATTCCGGAAAAGACAATGGCTTCGGGGAACAATGTGACAAGTATTGGTAAGTATGTTACTCTATGTTATATGTACTGTATGTCTATGTATGTATTGTATGAATGTATTGTATGTATGTAGTATATATGTGGTATGTATGTAGCATGTAGTATGTATGTAGTATGTATGTAGCATGCATGTAGCATGTAGTATGTATGTAGCATGCATGTAGTATATATGTAGTATGTATGTAGCATGCATGTAGTATATATGTAGCATGTATGTAGTATGTATGTGGTATGTATGTAGCATGTAGTATGTATGTAGCATGCATGTAGTATATATGTAGTATGTATGTAGCATGTAGTATGTATGTAGTATGTATGTAGTATGTATGTGGTATGTATGTGGCATGTAGTATGTATGTAGCATGCATGTAGTATGTATGTAGCATGCATGTAGTATGTATGTAGTATGTAGCATGTATGTAGTATGTATGTGGTATGTATGTAGCATGTAGTATGTATGTAGCATGCATGTAGTATATATGTAGTATGTAGTATGTATGTAGTATGTATGTGGTATGTATGTAGCATGTAGCATGCATGTAGCATGTATGTAGCATGTATGTAGCATGTATGTAGTATGTATGTAGCATGCAGTATGTATGTAGCATGTATGTAGTATGTATGTAGTATATATGTAGTATGTATGTAGCATGTATGTAGCATGTATGTAGCATGCATGTAGTATGTATGTAGCATGTAGTATGTATGTAGCATGCATGTAGTATGTATGTAGCATGTATGTAGCATGTATGTAGCATGTATGTAGCATGTATGTAGTATGTATGTAGCATGCATGTAGTATGCATGTAGTATTTTTTTTTTTTTTTTTTTTTTTTTTTAACATTTAACACATTAGCCGGATGATGGGACTACTACTGTCCCATCATTGGCTAATGTGTCAATCACTGTCATGGTAGCAGGCATCGCCCGATGGGACTTGTAGTCCCATCGGACGATGCTTGCACAGACCCCCGGACATCAGCACAGCCCCCCGGCAGGCCGGCACAGCCCCCCGGCAGGCCGGTACAGACCCCCACAGGGTGCACAGACCACCGGCAGGCCGGCACAGCCCCCCGGCAGGCCGGTACAGACCCCCACAGGGTGCACAGACCACCGGCAGGCCGGCACAGCCCCCCGGAAGGCCGGTACAGACCCCCACAGGGTGCACAGACCACCGGCAGGCCGGCACAGCCCCCCGGCAGGCCGGTACAGACCCCGGGCAGTCCACACAGCCCCCCGGCAGGCCGGCACAGCCCCCCGGCAGGCCGGCAGAGACCCCCGGAAGGCCCGAAATGACGGCGCATCATGATGCGCACACACCGCGCATCATGATGACGTCAGTCTGTCAATCAACTTTGAATTCCGATTCCGATGCCGAATTCCGATATTGAAAAAATATCGGAAGTCGGTATCGGAATTCCGATACAGCAAGTATCGGCCGATACCCGATACTTGCGGTATCGGAATGCTCAACACTACTCCTGATATATTACCTGTTACTTAGGGGTAAGCTGACATAGGAGAATGAATGAATCTGGCTCTTATTGTACTACGTATTCGGTTCTATGGATTTTGCAAATTTCATGCCAGTCTAGCTCTCATGGGAAACGATCTTGAAATATTGCTGAACATTGTGCCATTTTATCTGCAGCGTAAACTCCATTATGAAGGTTGACATCACATAATTCTATTATCATTATGAAGTCACATTGTCATAATGCTCATTAGATTTGATATGAGTATGCAGTATTCTGGAGACGTCGCCAACAGTACAAAAATGATAGACTATGATGAGAAATCTTCTTGGTGTTCTACATCGAGCTGTTACAGAGCTGGTTTACGTAGAGAAACATGTACTAATAAGTCGGGGAGTTACAGGAACAGAAATTCCCCAATAAATCTTTATCATCACAATGTTCCCTTTTTATCCAATAAATGCTTATGGGAAAAGTACATCTCTAACAGCTTCTTAGGGCTGGACTGTCCACATGGCAACTCTGGCAAAGCCAGATGTGCAATTCCTGTAGCAGGCCGCTTGGGTCTGCATCACTCTTAATGAAATCTGGGTCCTTAGCGCATAGAACCCAAAAAAACTGACAGGACAGAGAGCCATTATCATCACATCGGGCTGCACACTGCAGTGATGAAGCCACCACCTCTCATTGTGGGAGCAGTGTAAAGAGGGTTTCAGGTTTTTTTTTATTATTTCATTGTTTGAACATTGGAGGATTTAAGGGCAGCAGGGGTCATTATTGTTTGGGCATATAGAAGGTATACTTAGTATGTGGAGGCACAGTGGGGGACACTAGTAATATGTAAAATCATAGATGGACCAATGGGAGGGACTGTTATTATATAGAGGCACAGAGGAGGCATTATTACTCAATGGAGACAGAGATGGGGGCTACTATTTCTACATGGAAGTGTAATGCTGGTGGGTGTGGAACCACTGCACCACAGGCCGGGCTTACCCTGGAGGAGTGTAACAAAGTGACTAATTCACTAGAGCCTCTGATCGTGAGAATAGGCTTGGCTGCAGGTAGTCAACAGGTAGCATGCTGGAGAAAAAAGTCTCATTATCTGGCACATGCCTCCTAGTCCTCCATATGCTAATGCTCCACTCGGATCCACGCCTATCAGCATTCCTTCCAGCCCAACCTTCCTTCCACTTCACCATGTCTAGTTTTAGAAATCTTGTGCATGCGTAGTTAATGGGAGCACAGTGCGGGTTCAGTGTGAGATCGCAGAGTGAAGGAGGAGAGAAAAGGGAGGATGAGGAGGTGCAGTGAGCAGGTGCAAGGTCTCGCTCTGATGTTGCAGTGCATGACAGTGATGACAATGATAGCAGATACACCTGGCCTCGATGGCCATGGCCTGAACATACTGTAACACTGGTTGGTGTGGACCCACTGCACCATGGGCAGGGCTTACATTGGAGAGGCATAATTAAGGGGCTAGCTGGTATTCACTAGCATTTCTAATGGGGGGGATAGGCTTGGCTTCAGGTAGTCAACAGGCACTACTTCAGGACAGTCCCCAGGTCTGCAGCAGCTTACCGGAGGCTCAGACACAGGTACAAGGTACAGGAGGATGACTTTAGAGACGTGGTCGGACAATCCAGGGGTCAGGGAAGACAGTGCAGGTCAAAGCCAAGGTCAGGAACAGCGAGGTCAGACAGGTTGCATACACAAGCCGGATCAATAATGGAGAATCACAACAAACAAACACTTAAACAGGATACTAGCAGATGAACTAACTAGGAACCAATGTTCAGGCGAGAAGTGTTCAAATGAGCTCCCTAATAAACCCACTGCTGCCTAAGGATAGGCTGAGTAAGTTAAACTCTGCAGGAAACAGCAGGGTTAAGTTCCTGCAAGATCTGGCCACACCTTCCTATAGCCAGGTGGAGACAGAAGACATTTGCGGAGCTGTTAGGCTGTGTGCACACGCTGCAGATTCTGCTGCGGATCCGCAGTGGATTTGACCGCTGCGGATCCGCAAACTGCTGCTGTGTACAGTAGCATTCTAACCAATGGAAAAAAAAAACCGCTGTGCAGACGCTGCGGAATTTTCCGCGGTTTCAAAACCGCAGAAAGAATTGACATGTCAATTCTTTCTGTGGATTCTGCTGCAGTTTGCCATCTCCTCCATTGTGGAGATGAAAAACCGCAGGGCAATCCGCAGGTCTTTTGACCTGCAGATTTACCTGCGGATTTTACAAAATCCGTGCGGCCAAATCCGCAGAGCATTCCGCAGCGTGTGCACGTAGCCTTAGAGTTGCATGAATGCAGCAGCATGACGCAGGAAGGAGCAGAGCAGCAAATGCATTAAGTAGCACAGTGCTGGGAATGTGTGCACCTTACTGCAGTAACAAGAAGTAGGAGGGCACTATTACTATATGAAGGTATAAAGATACACTTAATATATGGAGCCACAGGGGGGGCACTATTACTATATATATGCACAGAGGTGGCCATATTACTTTTGAAACACATAGGGTGGCACTGTAGCCATATAATAAAAGTGTTCCCTCTATGCCTCAATATTTTAATAGTCCTCCCTCTGTTGTTACTCTCTATATTAATACTGCCTGCACTGTACCTCTATAAGGAGACACAGAGTGGGTACAATTATTACAGTATATGGAGGTACAGTGTGGGCAGTCCTAATATTGGAGAGTAACAACAGAGGGAGGACTATTAAAATATTGAGGCATACAGGGAACTCTTATTATATGGATGAACATTTGGGACGTTATTACTATATTGAGACAGAGGGGGAAGCATTACTACTATGTAGAGGCAAAGGTGATTACAATTACTATATGGAGGCACAGGGGGCACTAGTACCGAATAACGGAACGGCTACAGAATTTGGGAATGTTTAGGCCATGTGCACACGATGCAGATTTCCAGCGGATCCGCAGCAGTTTTTACCGCGCAGAAAAGCTGCATATCCGCATTGTGATGTACAGTAGCATGTTAATCAATAGAGGAAAAAAAACCGCTGTGCAGACGCTGCGGATTTTTCCATGCGGTTTTCTTGTGGTTCAAAATATGCAGCATGTCACTTCTTTTGTGCGGTTTTCCACCTGCTCCATTCTCCAAATCTGCAGGGGGAAATCCGCAGAGGAAAACCGCACAAAAACTGCAAGAAAGCCGCAAAAAAACAGGAAGAAATCCGCAGGAAAAATGCAGGTCATTTGACCTGCGGATTTCTTCAATTCTGCGTGGAAAAATCCGCAGGGCCAAAAAGTACGTGTGCACTTAGCTTTAGCTTGCAAAAAAGAAGACTGAGAGGAGACTTAATAACTGTCTACAAATATCTCAAGGGCTGTCACATTGTAGAAGGATCATCTTTATTCTCATTTGCACAAGGAAAGACTAGAAGCAATGGGATGAAACTGAATGGGAGGAGACACAGATTAGATATTAGAAAAAACTTTTTGACAGTTTGGGTAATCAATGAGTTGAACAAGCTGCCACGAGAGGTGGTGAGTTCTCCTTCAATAGAAGTCTTCAAACAGAGGCTGGACAGACATCTGTCTGGGATGATTTCGTGAATCCCACTTTGATCATGGGGTTGGACCAGATGACCCAGGAGGTCCCTTCCAACTCAACGATTCTATGATTCTATGACTATATGGAAATTGCCTCTTCAGAGAGGAAGAGGATTTGAACTCTAGTGAGTCAATTCGCATATTTAATTTCTCACAGGAGCATGCCTAGTGTATAAGTCTCCTCACTCTGACATGCAAGGCCTGGCTTGCCAATTTCCACAAGGTGAAATGTTACCCATTAGTATATGGAGGCACACAAGGGACACTAGTACTTAGTGAAAGCACAAAACGAAGGTACTATTGCTGTGTAGGGCAGCAGAAAGGGCACTGTTACTGTCTAAGGCACCATGACTGGTTATAGCACTATGGAGCTTGTGTAGTGGTGGGGAAAAATTGGATAGGGTCCTAGAAAAGCAATGTGCCAGAAATTGTAGATGGGAGATGGTGGTGATAGTCTAGGCCAAACAGAGAAGGAAAGGGAAAGTTAACAACTATGTTACCATCGAGTCACTGGATTTATCTGCACAGTATATACTACAAAGCACCTGTGTATAACTAGTAGGGATGGGCGAATCCTGAAATACTCTGAATCGCTAGACTCTAACCAGTCCGACTCGGAAACTCGCTATTCGTTGCAAGTCTAGCGAGTCCAATGTTAATGAATGGGGATGCGAGTATTGCAGCGATTCCTGTGCTGCCATTTTTTTTACTCTTTACTCTCGCAAGTGGCCCCTAGCTTAGCGATTTAGAATTCATCCCTAAAGCACAGAAAATCGTTTCTACATCATGCTAGAAGCTAAACAGGAAGTCGCCTGGGCTAACCGATTTACTGCACAGGCTGATCTGATATTCTGCACACACAGGCAGATCTGATCTGCACACACAGGGCGATCTGATCTGCACACACAGGGCGATCAGATCTGCACACACAGGCCCACCAAAGATGTGTAGCAGACGTCATACAGAGAGGCTGATCGGCCTGGTTGAAGAGTGGCCTCAGCTGTGGCAGCCCACCCACCCTGGCTATGGTGATGAAAGACAGCGAAATATGGCTTGGAGGTCCATCGCCAGAAGTATGTTCCCGTCATTTGATCACGCTGGAGAAGATGGGCAGGCAAACATGGGTAAGAGTTATGTGATGTCATTTCTTCTATTTTCTTTTACTGTACCCTTTTTTGGATTAGGAGAGAGTGAGATTTCTTGTGTCACCATTGGCGTCTGTGACGCACTGAAACCTTGGTACCCAGCACTGGGCCGGGGTCTGCTTCACTGGGGGATGTGATGTGACCCGTGCTGTAGTCTCAGGGGATGCACAGTGCAAAGGGGATAACTACAGGGGACTGTAATAGGAGGACAATCAAGGCTAGTGATGCGTATTGGCACAGCAGGAAGGTAACGTGCGTGCTATTAGCTGGTAGCAGAGAAGCCCTGCACTCTCCCTGAAAAAATTGTTTAGTGCGCAAAGGCAGTCACCTAGGTGGACTGTGGTGCTGACTGCGTCACCGCTCTGGGGTGAAGTGCGTGCTGTAACTTAGCAGAGAAGCAACGCACTCTCCCTGAAAAAATTGTTTAGTGCACACAAGCAGGCAGCGTGCGTGCTATTAGCTGGTGGGATAGATAGCAGCAACGCACTGGTCTGCCACAGAAACAATAACGCTGCAGGGGTAAATATGACCCCAATAATATCTGGTGGAAAAAAAAAGAAAATTTGCTCAGCTATGCTTCTGATTTCAGCTCTGATGGAAGCTGAGTGAGTAAGCTAAGCTCTGAGGATGGTGCTGTATGCACTGTAAGGCTGCTCCTGCCTTTCTCCCTGCCTACAGTCCTCTACAGTACTCCTCCGTCCTGGTAGTTCTGAAAAGAACTTTTGTGTTATATGTGAGGAATCTTGAGGTCCTACACTGACTAACAGTCCCTAGATCTGCTCTATGTCTCCAACTCGCCCTGCACTAGCTCAGATCGTCACAGGAATGTGCTAAAAATGGCGGGGGCAGGGTTTATATACAGCCTTGCCTGTGATACATGACATAGGCATCACGATGGACAGCAGCCAATCATAGTAGTGCTCTTCACAGTTTTCTCACCTAACAAACTAGGCTGTCTCTGAAAATTAACATATTCTGTATTCTGCGAGTCCCGAATACAGTATATAGGAGTCCTAGACTCGCTGCTGACAGCGGGACACAAAATCGCTAAGAAACTAGGATTGCTTGTATTAAACTCTGAAAAAACTAGGATTGCCATTGATTTGCATTGGACTCGTTACTGTGCGAGTAATCACTTGGAAACTCGCAGAGTACCGACTCCTGCGAGTCCCCTATTACTCGCAGAGTAACGAGTCCTAACGAGTAGATTTGCCCATCCCTAATAACTAGTATTTACCACCATACAGTTATTGGATGGTCGTAACAATGGTCTTAGTATAGTAGGTTTTTTTAATGATTATTATGGTGGCATAATTCAGTCACTACAGGTTATGCAGGTAATATGCTGTTATAGGCCAGCTATATTGTTTGTTCCTTGAATAGCAGATGAGGAAGTTTGGCGGCGGTAGCATCTCCATCATGAACCAGGGTCAATAATTTCTTTTCACTTATTTTTCAAGATCCACAACTGTGGCATTGATGTTTATCATTCACTTTTGGCAATTATAATTACTATTTTTATATACTTGTCCTTGCGCACTTGCACTTTACATATCAATATATAGTTACGGTACTTATATTGTTGATACATGACCATGTATGGTTCATGGTGTTCATGCTTCTCCACCTCCTATATTTTAACATTGTGTGTTTTTTAATTTTTGTCCTGTTGATGTTTCTTTATCTTGTTATGTCACATTTGTGTCCTTGCAATAAAGTAAATAGTCTAATAAAACTTTTGGGGTTATCTATTGATTATTGAAACCAGTTATTTGGTTATATAGTCAATTGTCAGCTTGAATTAGTGCTTCATTGCACTTCTCTATGTTTGTGATTAGGGCAGAGGCGGACATACCACCAATGCAGTCGGTGCAGTTGCACTGGGGCCCCAAGCAGGAAGGGGGCACACGAAAAACTCATGGTGACGGCGCCTAATCAATCGCAGAGCCGGCGGAAGCTTCATCGCTAACAGCAGAATGCTGAAGATAAGCCCCTGATGGCGGTGGCCGCATCTCATAGGCCAAAAATGAGGTGACAGATTCCCTTTTAGGACATACAGATTCCCTTTTAGGGCATCTCTAAGCTGGTCAAACTTTGCCTTCCTAAAGTTCAGTGTTTTTGTGACTCCCTGACAAGTCCCGATTATTATTCTGTATGGAGCTATATATGGGGCTCGCTATTCTGTATAGAGCACTGTGTGATGCCCATAATACTGTAGGGAGCAATATATGGGGCTCATTACTCTGTATGAAACAATATATGGGGCTCATTATTCTGTATGGAGCACTATGTGGTACCAATAATACTGTATGGAGGACTATACTGTCCGGTTTCTGAGTTATTGTAGAATTTACAATAGATATCACTCATGTAATGTAAGATGTAAGTGAAATCTTAAGCATTGTACTATACCTTTATTTCTTATCTGTGCATCATGAATCATGGTATGTGTTAAACGGACCCACTGAGGCTCTTTTGTATGAGGCCCACAAAAACCTGGACCCGGCCCTGTGTGACTGTCTGTACATGAGTATATATGTTTATACATGTGTGTGCAAGTGTTTATGCATGTGTGTGCATGTATATGTGTGTGTTTATGCATGTGTGTGTACGTCTGTGTTTATGAATGTGTGCATGTATGCATGTGTATGTATATACACTCACTGGCCACTTTATTAGGTACACCATGCTAGTAAGGGGTTGGACCCCCTTTTGCCTTCAGAACTGCCTCAATTCTTCGTGGCAGAGATTCAACAAGGTGCTGGAAGCATTCCTCAGAGATTTTGGACCATATTGACATGATGGCATCACACAGTTGGCGCAGATTTGTCGGCTGCACATCCCTGATGCGAATCTCCCGTTCCACCACATCCCAAAGATGCTCTATTGGATTGAGATCTGGTGACTGAGGAGGCCATTTGAGTACAGTAAACTCATTGTCATGTTCAAGAAACCAATCTGAGATGATTCGAGCTTTATGACATGGCGCATTATCCTGCTGAAAGTAGCCATCAGATGTTGGGTACATTGTGGTCATAAAGGGATGGACATGGTCAGCAACAATACTCAGGTAGGCTGTGGCGTTGCAACGATGCTCAATTGGTACCAAGGGGCCCAAAGAGTGCCCAGAAAAAATTCCCCACACCATGACACCACCACCACCAGCCTGAACCGTTGATACAAGGCAGGATGGATCCATGCTTTCATGTTGTTTACGCCAAATTCTGACCCTACCATCCGAATGTCGCAGCAGAAATCGAGACTCATCAGACCAGGCAACGTTTTTCCAATCTTCTACTGTCCAATTTCGATGAGCTTGTGCAAATTGTAGCCTCAGTTTCCTGTTCTTAGCTGAGAGGAGTGGTACCCAGTGTGGTCTTCTGCTGCTGTAGCCCATCTGCCTCAAAGTTCGACGCACTGTGCGTTCAGAGATGCTCTTCTGCCTACCTTGGTTGTAACGGGTGGCAATTTGAGTCACTGTTGCCTTTCTATCAGCTCGAACCAGTCTGCCCATTCTCCTCTGACCTCTGGCATCAACATGGCATTTCCGGCCACAGAACTGCCGCTCACTGGATTTTTTTTCTTTTTCGGACCATTCTCTGTAAACCCTAGAGATGGTTGTGCGTGAAAATCCCAGTAGATCAGCAGTTTCTGAAATTCTCAGACCAGCCCTTCTGGCACCAACAATCATGCCACGTTCAAAGGCACTCAAATCACCTTTCTTCCCCATACTGATGCTCGGTTTGAACTGCAGGAGATTGTCTTGACCATGTCTACATGCCTAAATGCACTGAGTTGCCGCCATGTGATTGGCTGATTAGAAATTAAGTCTTAACACACAGTTGGACAGGTGTACCTAATAAAGTGGCCAGTGAGTGTATATGTGTGTGTATGTGTTTCTGTATTTGTGAACATATTTTTTGGGTTCTTGTATGATACTGTAATTGTAAAATAATAGGAAAATCAACCTGGCTCTTTAAAGGGTTAGTCACCAAATAATCAAGTTATCTCTGATCCACAGGATCCAACCACTCCGAGGGGCCCTCCGAGATTCTGAGAACAGGGTTCTGCAGTCTCGTACTGAATGTAGCAGGGTTGTGCATGCTTGGCCTCTGCTCTCTCCATTATCTATAGAGCTGCTGAACGTTTCGCTCGGTTGTTTCCATCAGTTCCATAGACAAATAGACAATGAATAGAGCAGAAGTCAAGCATGCATGGCTGAGCTGCATAGTCCTGCTCTCAGAATTGCTGAGGGTGCAGGGACGACAAGGATTTTAAATCAGATTTGCTGAAAATCCACACTAATAAATACTGTATGTGCGAAAGAAAGTACATTTAAAGAAAGTGACGTTTCCTCCACAGCAAGATAAATTGGTCAACACATCCATATCATATCAATATGGAAAAATTGTGATTGAGGCCTAATCATAGCGATGAACAATACGATGCAGGAGACAGATGAAGAAATTGACGAGCAGGTAAAGACGACCGTAGATCCTCTCATCCGATAGAATCCGGGCCGATTAAGCAAATCACACTATGATCAAACTCAGCACAGTGTGATCAGATTCTTTTGGATGAGACTAAAATGAAGAAAAAAAATCTCCATCTTCTCCATTCTGTTAGTGAGTGGAAATTGGACTGTACTCAGATGTCAGTCCAATGTTTCCCACGCACTCATTGACTTGACTGGCCGAGTGCGATCTGAATATCGGATGAAACTCAGGCATGCTGCGAAAAAATTGGAGATGTGCACGTACCTATAGCATAACATTGGTCCAGGTGCAATCAGTTTGTTGGATCGCATTCAGACCAAAAATACGCTTTTCTGCACCTGCCCTTAGAGAAATGCTTTTCTTCCTAATTTCTTGTTTTTAACCCCTTACCTACAATTGACGTAATATTCCGTCCATGTGACCATGGACCTAATTACCATGGACGGAATATTACATCATCGCGATCAGCGGCGCCCACGTGGTGAGTGCCGCTGATCGCGGCCGAGTGTCAGCTAATTATCATAGCTGACACCCGGCACAATGTGTCAGGGGCGGTCACGGACCGCCCCGACACGTTAACCCCTTGCACACCGCGATCAAACACGATCGCGGTGTACCGGGGGTTAAAGGGAAGCATCGGCAGGGAGGGGGCTCCCTCCGTGCTTCCCTGAGCCCCCCACGGCAGCGCAATGTGCAGCGCTGCTGCGGGGGGCTCCTTTCCTACAGGTCCCCGGATCCAATATGGCGACGGGGACCTCCGGGGGCCTGCAGGAAGCTGGCTTCCTCAGTGCCTGCAAAGCGCAGGCATAAGGAAGCCTGTGCAGTGCCTGTGACAGATCGCTGATCTGTCACAGTGATCTGTGATGTGACAGATCAGCGATCTGTCACAGGACAGTTATGTCCCCCCTGGGACATTGTAATAAAGTAAAAAAAAAATTAAAAAAAAGTGTAAAAATAATTTTAAAAAAATCGCTAAATAAATTAAAAAAAAAAAAAACAAAAAAATATTCCCCAATAAATTCATTTTTTGGAAATAAAAAAAAAAAAAAAACAATAAAAGTACACATATTTGGTATCGCCGCGTCCGTAACGACCCGCCCTATAAAACTGTCCCAATAGTTAACCCCTTAAGCGAACCCCTTAAAAAATAAAAATAAAAAACGAAGCAAAAAATAATGATTTATTATCCTACCGCCGAACAAAAAGTGCAATAACGTGCGATCAAAAAGACACATATAAATATCCATGGTACCACTGAAAACGTCATCTTGTCCCGCAAAAAACGAGCTGCCATACAGCATCATCAGTGAAAAAATAAAAAAGTTATAGCTCGCAGAATAAAGTGATGCAAAAATAATTATTTTTTATATAAAATTGTTTTCATTGCATAAAAGCGCCAAAACATTAAAAAACGACCTAAATGAGGTATCGCTGTAACCGTACTGACCCAAAGAATAAAACCGCCTTATAAATTTTACCGCACCCGGAACGGCGTAAACGCACCATCCAAAAGAAATTCATGAAACGCTGGTTTTTGTTCATTCTGCGTCCCAAAAAACGAAATAAAAAGCAATCAAAAAATGTCACATGCCCGAACATGATACCAATAAAAGCGTCAACTCGTCCTGCAAAAAATAAGACCTCACATGACTCGGTGGGTCAAAATATGGAAAAATTATAGCTCTCAATATGTGGTGATGCAAAAACTATTTTTACAATAAAAAGCGTCTTTTAGCGTGCGACAGCTGCCAAACATAAAAACCGCCATAAATAGTAAATCAAACCCCTCGTTATCACCCCCTTAGTTAGGGAAAAATAATAAAATTAAAAAAATGTATTTATTTCCATTTTCCCATTAGGGTTAGGGCTAGGGCTAGGGTTAGGGTTAGGGCTAGGGCTAGGGTTAGGGTTAGGGCTAGGGTTAGGGTTAGGGCTAGAATTGGGGGTTTCCACTATTTGCGCACATCAGGTGCTCTCCAAACGCAGCATGGCGTCTGATCTCAATTCCAGCCAATTCTGCGTTGAAAAAGTCAAATGGTGCTCCTTCCCTTCCAAGCTCTGCCGTGCACCCAAACAGTGTTTTACCCCCTCATATGGGATATCAGCCTACTCAGGACAATTTGCAAAACAACTTTTGGGGTCCTATTTCTCCTGTTGCCCTTAGGAAAATAAAAATTTTGGGGCAAAAATATCATTTTTGTGGAAAAAAATTTTTTTGTTATTTTCACGCCTGGGCGTTATAAACTTCTGTGAAGCACTTGGGGGTTCAAAGTTCTCACCACACATCTAGATAAGTTCCTTGGGGGGTCTAGTTTCCAAAATGGTGTCATTTGTGGGGGGTTTCCACTGTTTTGGTACATCAGGGGCTTTCCAAACGCGACATGGTGTCCGATCTCAATTCCAGCCAAAAAAGTCAAATGGCGCTGCTTGCCTTCCGAGCTCTGCCATGTGCCCAAATAGTCATTTACACCCACATATGGGGTATCAGCGTACTCAGGACAAATTGCACAATAACTTTTAGGGTCCTGTTACCCTTGGGAAAATAAAAATTGGGGGTGAAAAGATCATTTTGTGGAAAAAATGATTTTTTAATTGTACCGCTGTACATTATAAACTTCTGTGAAGCCCTTGTGGGTTCAAAGTTCTCACCACATATCTAGATAAGTTCCTTAGGGGGTCTAGTTTCA
The DNA here is from genome assembly GCF_039654945.1 of Dendrobates tinctorius. Classification (NCBI taxonomy): domain Eukaryota; kingdom Metazoa; phylum Chordata; class Amphibia; order Anura; family Dendrobatidae; genus Dendrobates; species Dendrobates tinctorius. The sequence continues at coordinate 21,606,343 of NW_027361700.1, forward strand.
AAAATGGGGTCACTTGTGGGGGGTTTCCACTGTTTAGGTACATCAGGGGCTCTCCAAACGCGACATGGCGTCCGATCAGAATTCCAGCCAATTTTGCATTGAAAAAGTCAAACGGCGCTCCTTCCCTTCTGAGCTCTGCCATGCGCCGAAACAGTGGTTCCCCCCCACATATCAGGTATCAGCGTGCTCAGGACAAATTGCACAATAATTTTTGCAGTCCAATTTCTCCTGTTACACTTGGTAAAATAAAAAAAATTGAACCTGAAGTAATTTTTTTTGTGAAAAAAAGTTAAATGTTAATTTTTTTTTAAATATTCAAAAAATTCCTGTGACGCACCTGAAGGGTTAATAAACTCCTTGAATGTTGTTTTAAGCACCTTAAGGGGTGCAGTTTTTAGAATGGTGTCACTTTTGGGTATTTTCTATCATATAGACCCCTCAAAGTGGCTTCAAATGTGATGTGGTCTGTAAAAATAAAATGGTGTTGCAAAAATGAGAGATCGCTGGTCAACTTTTAACCCTTATATCTTACTAACAAATAAAAATTTTGGTTCCAAAATTGTGCTGATGTAAAGTAAACATGTGGCAAATGTTACTTATTAACTTTTTTGTGTGCCATATCTCTGTGATTTAAGGGCATAAAAATTCAAAGTTGGAAAATTGCGGAATTTTCAAAATTTTCGCCAAATTTCCATTTTTCTCACAAATAAACGCAAGTTATATGAATGAAATTTTACCACTAACATGAAGTACAATATGTCACGAGAAAACAATGTCAGAATCACCGGGATCCATGGAAGCGTTTCAGAGTTATTACCTCATAAAGGGACAGTGGTCAGAATTGTAAAAATTGGCCCGGTAGTTAAAGTGCAAACCACCCTTGGTAGTGAAGGGGTTAAATACCTCAAATCCCCCCAAACCCTCTTTTACCTATTTATATAACATTTTTCTGTTGTTATCAACTTACAGTAGCTTTAACCCTTTTCTTACAGGTTTACCTGAATATAACTAAGTAATACCGAGACCTGATACTGTCGGAAAAAGCTGCAATGAATGTTGAGCACATAGTCAGCAGATAATGGAAAATTTATACCACGGAGCAGCGTATTTGTCAGGGGGTCAGAAGTCATTGTAGGTTTCAGTTTTATATTACATTAAAATCAGAACAGACCCTGACAGCCACCACAACAAGAGATTGATGAGACAATGCAGAATTAAGCTAGTGTTTCTGGTTTTTACAGTCAGACATGCTGTTTATGACTGTGAGAGCCATAGCCTTATAGAAAGAAAAACAGAAAGAAAATAGCAGAATTAGCTCAGGAGCAGCAGAGACAGCGGTGTCTGATACATTTTAATGACTGTGACTTCAGCCTCATAAAAAGATTTATGACATAATAACCTTTAACCACTGAGCTCTGTGGAGTGCTGATAAAATGGCTGATTAACACCTTTTCCACCTCCATCCTTCCCATGGTGTTTTACACCTCTACATGTATTGGCATTACACTCTGAAATCACTTGTACTTTCAGCCATTATAGTAAATGTCCCAAACATAAAAATAACAATAAACTAAGGCTACTTTCACACTTGCGTTTTTTTGCTGCGCGTTTTTTGCTCACACAAACGCATGAAAAAACGCATCATGCGTTTGTGTGCGTTTTTTGAGGGTTTTGGTACATTTTTTTAAAAAAAAAAACGCATGCCTTTTTTGCGCATTACAATGCGCACGTATGCGCACCCATAGACTTTAATGGGTGTTTTGCTGTAACAAAAAACGCATTGCGTGTGCATGCATTTTTGGGGGGCAAGTCGGATGCACAAAAAATGCAACAGGATGCATTTTGTGCGCCCAAGTGCACACTACAACAAAACGCATGCGCATACAAACGCGTACAAACGCATGTGTATGCGCACATAAGCGCACCCATGTTAAAGTATAGGGAAAAAAACGCATGCTTTTTTTGCGCTAAAACACAGCGCAAAAAAACGCAAGTGTGAAACCAGCCTAAGCACTGCTGCACAAAAATGTGCATAGAACACAAGAATAAATAGTTACAGATACCAAATTAACCAGCAATGTAGAAGTAATTACTTGTGTTTTCCTTTATTAGCCTATTATTCCCACTGATGCTTGGACTGGCACACAGGGGGGGCAAATGAAACTCCTGGTGGGCTATTGTGCTGGAGTGGGTCCCCCACATCACTATCTGAACAGTAGTTGGCACAATGTACTTGATTCACTGTGTACTAAGGCGGCAGCATCTAATCATTTGTTTACCAAACTACCCAGTTTATTATTAGATATACAAACATAGGTACATTTGTGGTTTAAGGGGGTTTTACACATAGTGATATCGCTAGCGATATCGCTATAACGTCACTGATTTTGTGACGTTATAGCGATATCGCTAACGATATCGCTATGTGTGATACCTCCGAACGGCTCCCTCGCTGGTTATCGCTGAACGCGCGAGAATGTCCGGCTCCATTTCTCGTCGGGCGCTTCCTGCTGGCGCCGACGAGCAACGTGTGGAGGCGGGCGGGAGGATGTCAGGATCGCTGTGTGTGAAAGGTAAGTATTGTGCGCTGCGTCGCTGCTGCATCGCTGTGAGGTCTGCCTGTGTGACAGCTCACTAGCGATCATTTAGCGATGCACCAGCGATCCTGACCAGGTCGGATCGCTGGTGCATCGCTAAATGTAAAAGGGCCTTTAGGGTAATGTAATATTTGCATAATGTAGAACAGTGGTCCCTCAAGGTCAATGTTATTGGTTGGAAAAGGCATCCTAGTCCCCTGTTACCATTCACACAGCAGTAACTGAAGGGTTTAAATATAAATTATATACCACTCAAATTAGGGCTACACAGTGACATACAGGTGCTTCTCACAAAATTAGAACATTATCAAAAAGTTAATTTATGTCAGTTCTTCAATACAGAAAGTGAAACTCATCTCTATATATAAAACTGAATGTGTGTTTGTGTATCACCAACCAATCACGAAGCATCTTTCATTTCAACGGAGCTGATTAAAAGAAGCTGAGCTATGACTGGTTGCTATGATCAACAGTTTTCCTTGAAACCAATCACTAAGCATCTCTCATTTCACCAGAGCTGGTTAAAAGAAGCTGAGCTGTGATTGGTTGCTATGAGCAAGTTTTCTCACTTGACAACACCTCAGCAGACACTGACATAGAATCATAGAATTGTAGAGTTGGAAGGGACCTTCTTGGCCATCTGGTCCAACCCCCTGCACAAAGCGGGATTCACTAAATCATCCCAGACAGATATCTGTCCAGCCTCTGTTTGAAGACTTCTATTGAAGGAGAACTCACCACCTCTCGTGGCAGCCTGTTCCACTCATTGATCACTCCAACTGTCAAAAAGTTTTTTCTAATATCTAATCTGTGTCTCCTCCCATTCAGTTTCATCCCATTGCTTCTAGTCTTTCCTTGTGCAAATGAGACAGCCCTTGAGATATTTGTAGACAGTTATTAAGTCTCCTCTCGGTCTTCTCTTTTGCAAGCTAAACATTCCCAAATCCTGCAACCTTTCCTCATACGACAGGGTTTGCAGACCGGTCACCATTCTGGTCGCTCTTTTCTGAACTTGCTACAGTTTGTTGATGTCTTTTTTAAAATGTGGTGCGCAAAACTGGACACAGTATTCCAGATGAGGTATGACCAAAGAGGAGTAGAGGGCAATAATGACTTCACGTGATCTAGACTGTATGCTTCTGTTAATACATCCTAGAATTGCATTTGTCTTTTTTGCTGCTGCATCACACTGTTGACTCATATTCAGTCTGTGATCTATTAGTATATCCAAGTCTTTTTCACATGTGCTGTTGCATAGCCCTATTCCTCCCATTCTGTATATGCTTTTTCATTTTTATCGCCCAGATGTAGTATTTTGCATTTTTCCCTGTTAAAAACCATTCTGTTAGTTGCTGCCCACTGCTACAGTTTATTTATATCTTTTTGAATCCTCTCTCTCTTCTATAGTATTAGCTATCCCTCCTAGCTTTGTGTCATCAGCAAATTTAATCAGTTTACCCTCAATTCCTTCATCTAAATCGTTGAAAAAGATGTTGAACAATACAGGGCCCAGGACAGAGCCCTGTGGTACCCCACTTGAGACATTCTTCCAACTGGATGTGCAGCCATTTACGACCACTCTTTGGGTCCGATCATTAAGCCAGTTATGAATCCACCTAACAGTTGCCTTGTCCATTCCATACTTAGCCATTTTTTCAATAAGGATTGTGTGAGATACTTTGTCAAATGCTTTGCTGAAGTCAAGATATACTATATCTACAGCATTTCCCTGATCCACCCAATCAGTGATTCTGTCATAGAAGGAAATTAAGTTAGTCTGACATGACTTATTAGTTGCAAACCCATGCTGACTCTGTTTAATCACTTCATTCTTATCCAGGTACTGACATACATGTTGTTTAATAATTTGTTCAAAGATCTTTCCTGGTATAGAAGTTAGACTCACCGGCTTATAGTTGCCTGGGTCCACCTTCTTCCCCTTTTTGAAGATAGGAACAACATTTGCTCTTCTCCAGTCTTCTGGGACTTCTGTTCTCCACGAATTTTCAAAGATTATGGAGAGCGGTTGAAAAATTTCTTCTGCTATCTCCTTCAATACTCTGGGGTGTAATTCATCTGGACCTGGAGACTTGAATTCATTTAGGTTAGCTAAGTGTTTCCTCAATATATTTCTGTTGATATATATCCTGGATTCTTCTATTCCCTTAATAGGACAGTGAAGAATAGTTGATGTTACATTTCCTTTCTGAGAGAAAACAGATGCAAAATAGGAATTTAAAAGTTCGGCCTTCTCAACATCCTATCTTACCATTTCATCATTTTCATCCTGTAAAAATCCTATAGCATTTTTGACTTTTCTTTTACTTTTGACATATCCTCAAAATCCTTTATTATTGCTTTTGACGTCTCTTGCAAGCCTCAATTCATTGTCAGCTTTAGTAATCTGATTCGTGCCCTGCAGGTTCTGCAGACAGCATTATATTCTTCTTTAGATATGCCTCCCTCTTTCCATTTCATAAACATTTCTTTCTTCCTTTTTAGCATGTGCTTAAGTTCTGTGTTCATCCATCCTGGTTTCCTTAAATGTTTCCTATTCTTCCCTCTTTTCGGAATTGTTAACAATTGTGCTTTGAGAATTTCATTTTTCAAGATTTCCCATCCATTCTTGACATTTTTGTCCTTAAGGATATCCAGCCATTGGATCCCTCCAATTCTCTTTCTGAATCCCTTAAAATCTGCCTTTCTGAAATCTAACCTTGACGTCTGAGTCTTCACAGGTCTTCCTCCTCTAGTTATCCAAAATTCTAAAATAGCATGGTCGCTACCTCCTAGGGTCCCAGCCATTTTTACCTCCTCAACCATTTCCTCCCTGTTTATAAGGATTAGATCCAAGGTAGCAGTTCCCCTTGTTTTCTCCCCTACCTTTTGGAAGATAAAGTTGTCAGCAAGAGAGGATAAGAATTTCCTTGACCTGTTAGTTTCGCCTGAGAGAGATTCCCAACAAATGTCTGGATAGTTGAAATCTCCCATGACAACTATGTCATATTTTTTGGAGAACTTGGCCATTTGATGCATAAAGAGTTCATCCATATCTTCGGCTTGCACAGGCGGCCTGTAGTAAATGCCTACAATGGTGTCCTTTCCATTGTTCTGTCCTTGTATTCTTACCCAAACAGTTTCCACAGAACTCCCGGTCTCAGAAGCTTCAATCTCTGTGCAGATATACGCGTTTGTAACATACAATGCGACACCTCCTCCTCGTTTATCAAGTCTGTTTCTTGCAAATAAGTTGTATCCTTCTAGCCTTGTATTCCAATCATGTGTATTGTCCCACCAAGTTTCTGTGATTCCAATGACATCATATTTCTTTTCCAGCGTTAGTAGTTCCACTTCTCCGTGTTTGTTGCCCATGCTTTGTGCATTAGTATAGAAACATTTTAGTTTGTGATTGGTTTCTCTTTCCCCAATATTTTTATTATTTAGATTTTTTTGTCTTTGTTCTTTCCTCCCATTTCTATTAGCAGAGTTCTCAATAGCATTTGTCAGGTGTATGGCTTTTTCTGGCCTTTTGCTTCCCTTCCCGCATTGTTCTAATTTAAAGCTCTCCTTATAAGTGTAGCAAGGCGACTTCCAAATACATGTTTTCCAGTCTTCGTAAGGTGCACCCCATCTCTAGCAAGTAGTCCATCGTATAGGTAATTCACTCCGTGATCCAGAAATCCAAATCCTTGCTGACGGCACCATCGACGTAGCCAGTTGTTCACCTGCAGAATCTTATTCCACCTCCTTGTTCCATGGCCATCCACTGGGAGGATGGAAGAGAAGACCACCTGCGCTCCCAGTTCTTTCACTTTCTTACCTAAGTTTTCAAAGTCACTGCAGTTGTTTTCCAGGTCGTTTCATGCTGTGTCATTTGTCCCCACATGTATTAGCAGGAATGGGTAGTCATCTGTAGGTCTGAAGAGTCCTGATATCCTGTCAGACACATCTTTAATTTTTGCACCTGGAAGACAGCACATTTCTCTTGAGGTTATATCCGGTCTGCAGATAGCGGCCTCTGTTCCTCTCAACAGGGAATCCCCCATGAACACCACTCACCGTTTCTTCTTCACAACATTTTTCTTTCTCCATCCAGGACGACTCTGAGGGCATACAAGGTTGCTGTTTGTGGGCAAAGTCTTATCCTGATGTATTTCTTCATAATTCTCCTGTGTAAGAACCTGGTACTGTTCCTGAGCAGTATAGATGCTGACTGCCTCCCGATCCTCCCGCTTCTCTGGGTCACATATTTCCATTCCTCTGTTTCTTCAGGTGCACTTCGAATTTCTTCTCTTTCTGTAACATGAAGAGATAATTCTGCTCTGTCTAAGAACTCTTCACTTTCCTTAATGATTTTCAATGCAGCTAACCTCTCTTCGAGCCCAACAGGGACACAAGCTTGCATTTGTGGCATGTGAAGTTTGACTTTAACACTGGTAAGTCTGTGAACATGTAGCAAGTAATGCAGCTCACCAAATGGCTCCTGGCCTCTTCCATATTGTTATTATTAAAGAGATTTCAAAGCAATGAAAAATGAGCCAACTGAAATTATCAAATTATCTCCTCAGGACTCTTCCCCTGGTTTACCGATTTCCTCTTTTCAGCTGCAACGGCCAAAATCCAGTGATCGTTGAGCTCGCGGAGACTCTTCACTTATCCCAGAAGGCACTGGGAATATGCAGATTATCTCCTCAGGACTCTTGCCCGGTATGGAAGTTAGGGCAATTCCACTCAGCATTCTGGTTCTGACCCCAGGCTCTCTTAAAGGGATCCCCGGTATGGAAGTCAGGGCAATTGCCTTCAAATGCTCTGGTACTGACCCCAAGCTCTCTTAAAGGGATCTCCTGTATGGAAGTTAGGGCAAATCCCTTAGTGCTCTGATTCTGAACCCAGGGTTCTATTAAAGGGATCATTGGTATGCAAGTCAGGTCAGGGCAAATCCACTCAGCGCTCTGGTTCTGATCCCAAGCTCTATTAAAGGGATCCCCGGTATGGAAGTTAGGGCAAATCCTCTCAGCGCTCTGGTTGTGACCCAAGTCCCCTCTTAAAGGGATCCCCGGTATGGAAGTGAGTGCAAATCCACTCTGCGCTTTGGTACTGACCCCAGGCCTCTCTTAAAGGGATCTCTGGTATAGAAGTTATGGTAAATCCCTCAGCGCTCTGATTCTCACCCCAGGCTTCTATTAAAGGGATCATTGGTATGGAAGTCAGGGCAAATCCACTCAGCGCTCTGGTTCTGATACCAGGCTCTCTTGATGGGATCCCCGGTATGGAAGTTAGGGCAAATCCACTCAGCGCTCTGGTTGTGACCCAAGTCCCCTCTTAAAGGGATCCCCAGTATGGAAGTGAGGGCAAATCCACTCTGCGCTTTGGTTCTGACACCAGGCCTCTCTTAAAGGGATCCCCGGTATGGAAATTAGGACCGTTCCACTTTGCGCTCTGGTTCTGACCCCAGGCTGACGGGATGATGTGGGATATTAGGGGTAGTAGTCCTGTGGCTCTGGCTGACGGAATGATGTGGGATATTAGGGGTAGTAGTCCAATGGCTCTGGCTGACGGGATGATGTTGGACATTAGTGGTAGTAGTCCTGTGGCTCTGGCTGACAGGACAATGTGGGATATTAGGAGTAGTAGTCTGGTGGCTCTGGCTGATGGGACGATGTGGGATATTAGAGGTAGTAGTCCAGTGGCTCTGGCTGACTGGACGATGTGGGATATCAGAAGTAGTAGTCCAGTGGCTCTGGCTGACTGGATGATGTGGGATATTAGTGGTAGTTGTCCGGTGGCACTGGCTGACGGGATGATGTGGGATATTAGGGGTAGTAGTCCAGTGGCTCTGGCTGACGGGATGATATGGGATATTAGGGGTAGTAGTCCAGTGGCCCTAGCTGACGAGACAATGTGGGATATTAGGAGCAGTAGTCCGGTGGCTCTGGCTGATGGGACGATGTGGGACATTAGGGGTTGTTGTCCGATAGCTCTGGCTGACGGGATGATGTGGCATATTATAGTTAATGTGGCTATGCGGAGTGGGCGGGGCTCTACACTCAGCTATATATATATACACTGTGTTCCAAATTATTATGCAAATGATATTTTTCTCTGATTTTCCTAAATAGTCGGTACAAATGACAGTCAGTCTAATAAAAGTCATCACCGGTTAGAGTATACATCAAATTTTATTGAAGAAACCTCCCAATAATAACAGTATAATCTCCAAAATAAATAAAACTCAAATTGCACTGTTCCAAATTATTAGGCACAGTAGAATTTCTAAACATTTGATATGTTTTAAAGAACTGAAAATGCTCATTTGTGGAATTTGCAGCATTAGGAGGTCACATTCACTGAACAAAAAGGATATTTTGGAGTTAAATAGCTTAACAGGCCAAGCTACATGCTAACATAGGAACCCTTCTTTGATATCACCTTCACAATTCTTGCATCCATTGAAATTGTGAGTTTTTGGAGAGTTTCTGCTTGTATTTCTTTGCATGAAGTCAGAATAGCCTCCCAGAGTTGCTGTTTTGTTGTGAACTGCCTCCCACCCTCATAGATCTTTTGCTTGATGATACTCCAAAGGTTCTCTATAGGGTTGAGGTCAGGGGAAGATGATGGCGACACCATGAGTTTATCTCCTTTTATGCCTATAGCAGTCAATGACTCAGAGGTATTCTTTGTAGCATGAGATGGTGCATTGTCATGCATGAAGATGATTTTGCTCCTGAAGGCACATTTCTGCTTTTTATACCATGGAAGACAGCTGTCAGTCAGGAACTCTATATGCTTTGCAGAGGTCATTTTCACACCTTCAGGAACCTTAAAGAGCCCTACCAGCTGTTTCCCCATGATTCCGGCTCAAAACATGACTCCTCCACCTCTTTGCTGACATCGCAGCCTTGTTGGGACATAGTGGCCATCCACCAACCATCCACTACTCCATCCATCTGGACCATCCAGGGTTGCTCGACACTCATCAGTAAACAAGACTGTTTGAAAATTAGTCTTCATGTATGTCTGGGCCCACTGCAACCATTTCTGCTTGTGAACACTGTTTTGGAGTGGCCGAATAGTAGATTTATGCACCACAGCAAGCCTTTGAAGGATCCTACACCTTGAGGTTCGAGGGACTCCAGAGGCACCAGGAGCTTTAAATATCTGTTTGCTGGTTTGTAATGGCTTTTTAGCACCCACTCTCTTAATCCAATGAACTTGCCTGGCAGAAACCTTCCTCATTCTGCCTTTATCAGCACAATCAAGTCCGTGCTCAGAATCAACCACAAATCTCTTAACAGTACAATGATCACGTTTAAATTTTTGGGAAATATCTAATGTTTTCATCTCTTGACCAAGGCATTGCACTATTTGATGCTTTTCAGCAGCAGTGAGATCCTTTTTATTTACTAAATTCCTTGAAACCTGTGCCCTGCTTAATAATGTGGAACATCATTCTTAAGTAGTTTTCCTTTAATTGAGCTCACCTAGTAAACTAATTATCACAGGCATTTGAGATTGATTTCAGTGATCCAAAGAGCCCTGATACACAATACCATCTATGAGTTTATTTGAAAAACAAAAAATTACATCTTTATGACACTTAAATCCAATTTGCATAATAATTTGGAACACAGTGTATATATATATATATATATATATATATATATATTCATTATAATTTGTTATAACTAACCGTAGTTAGTTGCTATGCCCGTGCAGCGCCGAGCTCTTCAGCTAGTATATTATATAGAGTCATTACAAACAGAGTGATCTATTTCAAGTGTTTATTTCTGTTAATATTGATGATTATAGCTTACAGCCAATGAATACTCAAAAGTCATTATCTCAGTAAATTAGAATACCGTATAACACCAGCTTGAAAAATTATCTTAAAATTCGAAATGTGGGCCTACTCAAATGTATGTTCAGTACATGCACTCAATACTTGGTCAGGGCTCCTTTGGCATCAATTACTGCATAAATGCGGCGTGGCATGGAGGCGATCAGCCTGTGACACTGCTGAGGTGTTATGGAAGCCCAGGTTGCTTTAATAGCAGCCTTCAGCTCGTCTGTATTGTTGGGTCTGGTGTCTCTCATCTTCCTCTTGACAATATCCCAGAGATTTTCTATGGGGTTAAGGTCAGGCGAGTTTGCTGGACAATCAAGCACAGTGATACTGTTGTTTTAAAGCCAGGTATTGGTAATTTTGGCAGTGTGGACAGGTGCCAAGTCCTGCTGGAGAATGAAATTTCTATCTCTAAAAAGCTTCTTTGCAAAGGGAAGCATGACATGCTCTAAAATTTCCTGGTAGACGGCTACAATGACTTTGGTCTTGATAAAACACAGTGGACCTACACCAGCAGATGACATGGCTCCCCAAACCAATGACTGATTGTGGAAACTTCACACTGGACCTCAAGCAGCTTCTATTGTGTGACTTTCCATTTTTTCTTCCAGACTCTGGGACCTTGAGTTCCAAATGAAATGCAAAATTTATTTTCATCTGAAAACAACAGTTTGGACCACCGAGCAACAGTCCACTTCTTTTTCCCCTTGGTCCAGGTAAGACATTTCTGGCATAGTCTATTGGTCATGAGTGGCTTGACACAAGGAATGTGACACTTGTAGCCCATGTACTGGATACATCTGTGTGTGGTGGGTCTAGAAGCAATGACTCCAGCAGCAGTCCACGCCTTGTGAATCTACCCCACATATTTGAATAGTCTTTTCTTAGGCTGCGGTTATCCCGGTTACTTGTGCACCCCTTTCTCCTCCACACTTTTTGATTCCACTCAGCCTCCCATTAATATGCTTGTATACAGCACTCTGTAAACAGCCAGCTTCTTTAGCAATGACCTTTTGTGGCTTACCCTCCTTGACATCTGTCAAGTCAGCAGTCTTCCCCATGATTGTGGAGCCTACTGAAACACACTAAGGGACCATTTTAAATGCTTAGCAAGCCTTTGCAGGTGTTTTTTGTTAATTATTCTAATTTACTGAGATAATGACTTTTGGGTTTTCATTGACTGTAAGCCATAATCATCAACAATAACAGAAATAAACACTTGAAATAGATCACTCTGTTTGTAATGACTCTATATGATAAATGAGTTTCACTTTTTGCATTGAAGAACTGAAATAAATTAACTTTTTGATGATAGAAGCACTTGTATGTCACGCCACACTGAAATTACAATGTCGCTTTGTGACATCGCATCTAATGATTTCCACATCTGTTTCCAAATGTGTTGGATTTTCGGCCACAATTTGCAAGTGACACACTTGCCATTGACTTAAATACAAGTTACATGTGACTGTGACTTGTCTGCTATTTGGTGGGGTCTTTTTATAGCATAATTGCAGCTTTAAAGTAGTTGCACATCTGCAGACATGATGCGCAAGTGTTTTTGCACAGCTTCCCCATACTTTAATATTTCACACTGAAAGTATACTTGCCAATTCTCGTGGAATGGAAGCAATGCAAAGGGCATATCTTATTCTGGAGGACTTAGTGCCTACGGTATGGAGTCACATGCAGTTGGATTTAGCAAAAAACAAATAAACCTGGAGCTTTTGGCTAAGAAATGCTTGCAGTCTGCTTGGCCTCGAGCTAAAAAGCATGCCATGAGGTCCGAAGTTGCTAATGCAAAATTTGTAAGAGGGCCCCCCACTTACCATGTGTCAGTTTTAATAATAGTGTCTTCTTCAGTTGTAGAGGGATCTCAATAACATGTGACCAGATGCAACTTTTACTTCTACTGAGCTCAGGATGTGACACATAAAACGTGCCACGCTGGTCATCAACTTATTTCCATGGGTCCTGGTTCCAAACTCCCAGCCATCAGATATTATCACCATGGATGCTGCACATTACATGATCTTCAGTGGTCATATGCTGTATTACATGGCACCCATTTAAAGCAAACTTGATACCTGATTCATGCTGCCCAAACCATGGCCAGCATGGATCAGAGCATGGCTGCATGATTGCTACCTGGTATATTTTTCCTCTGAATTGCTTTGGTTTTTCAGGTAAAAATCTTTGAAAATCTCTGGCTAGTGACCAAAACTGATGAAGATGAGAACAGTATGATGCAACCCCAACCAGCTTCTCCTAGAGCTGCTCTAGATTATTGATAGGTCTATTGCTATCGGAAGGAACCTGTCAATCACCTAGAGTGGTGCTAAGTGAAGCCAACCAGGGTCAGCACGAAACTAGGCTTATCTCCATTGGCTATTGTCTCTAGCCAGATCTTCTCATAGATTTTCCTCTCAAACACCGAAGCATCTCAGAGAAAGATATTCCTCAAAGCAATCGTGCAGCCATATTCTGATTCATGATGCCTGTGGTTTGCCCTTTAAGCACATGGTTTGTAACTACCCCTTGGCATATCACTTACAATGACAGCCCATTAATTCTAATATACAATGTAATGCTTTATTTGTTTTGTAGGAAAACTGAAAAATTGCGGCTAGGTTCCCTTGCAGACTAAAGCTAATCGCGGATAGCCCCAGCATCATGGACACTTATCTTATATTAGGGAGATTAGAAGATGTCTAAACATGTCAGCATTAATCACTGGTCATAATCGTGGCTTGTAATTTGCAGTCTCATAACTTGAGAGTGTTTCACAAGAAATATACAACTTATCAATTTATAATTGACTGCCACACATTTCTTGCATGTCAGTCTTACCATGCAGGTATATAGGCCTGGACAATAAGGCATCTAGTAAGACAAAGAAGTTTTGCATCCGCACCTCTTTCGTGTTCATAGGGTAGACACATACAAAGCCTCCTCGTTTTCACGCTACTCTCACTATAAAAACAAATACACTTGCACATTTCCCCGAATAAATTTTTACGCTGTGTAAATGTGAAACAGAAACAACTAATTTCACACACCCCACACCTAGGAAGTTGTCAGTTCAGATTCAGAAGTGGATTATGGCAGGCCCATATATACAGAATGAAACCAATCTTTTTATTTTTGAGGTGACATTCATTTCAACCGAATTTTGTAACCCTTTTCCCATTAATACTTTAAAGGGAATCTGTCATCATGCTTTCACAACCCAGACTATTTATATGCACTTGTAGCTCTTTCAAAGACAAATCCAGTAATACCTTAACATGGCCAGTCCATGCCTACATTACTGAGAAATCAGCGTTAGAATTTATATGCCGAGGAGTCTGAAGATCTATTTGTATATCTGAAGCCTCTGTCACTTTATCTCTATTCCCTGCTCAGTGTCGCCTCTTTCAGCTTTACTGACAGCCAACATTCTATGTGACTTCAGGCAAAGGAACTGTCAGTCAAGAAGGAAAAGGTAGCACTGGGTAGGGAATAGAGCTGAAGTTACTTAGCCTGATTTTTGAGTATTGGAGGCACGGAGTGGCCATATAAAGGTACTGCTGGACTTGAAAGCGCTACAGTATATGCACATATAAATAGTTGGGGGGGAATAGTGCTGACAGTTTCGCTTTAAGGGTGGAATCATACCAGCAGTTTTTCATGCAGTTTAAGCTCCATGAACTGAAAAGAAATTAGAAATATATAAAAAAAGATTTATACCTCTTGATCTTGTTGGACCCTCTTTTGGCTTTGGCTCAAATAAGTACATAAAAATTTCAGTGGTGTTTTTCCATAAAACACAGTTTGTGAGGCCATCCTAAGGGCCAATTCACAAGACTGTATAGCAGTAATTTTCTTGTCTGTATAAGGGCAGCAAGACCTGGCCAAACTGCAGGACTCTTGACCTTAAAGAAGTTGTCCACTACTTTCACACTGATATTCTATCCTCAGGATAGGGCATCAATGTCTGATTGGCCGGGGACCGACACTCAGCACCAGGCCCGGATAGGTAATGTACCCAACCGGGCATTTTCCCGCTGGGCTGCTATAACTTGTGGGCCGCTTGCCAGCTGATGCGGCGCCGGCGGCCACCAGCCTATTTTTCCTGCCGCCGGCCTCTTAAATCTGCGGCACGGCGGCAGTTTAAGGCTGGTTTCACATTTGCGCTTTTGTGCGCAGCGCATCGTGCGCACCAGTGCGCATGCGCACTGTGCACCTATATTTAACATGATGTGCGCATGGTCTTGCGCATACTTGCGCTTTCGTGCGCATGCGTTTTTTTGTCTTTCGCGCCAGGCGCGTCAGACGCAACATGTTGCATTTTTGGTTCCGCCCTGTCTCGTTAAAACAAATGTTTCCATTTTGAGATTGATGGCGGTGCTGAGAATTCGCCATCTGGCCACTAGAATGCCAAAGGCGCACTCTACAGTCCTGCGAGCCCTCGTAAGCCTGTAGTTGAAAATTTTCTTGCGGTGGTCCAAGTCACGGCTGGAGTACGGCTTCAGCAGGTTTGGGCACATCTGAAATGCCTCATCCCCAACCACTACAAATGGCAGTGGTGGAGTTTGGGTTTGGGGAAGAGGCCGTGCCAGTGGAAAATTGAAATGGTTGCCGTACAACCTCCAGCCCATATCAGAGTTCTTAAAAGTCTGTGAATCGTTGCCCCGTCCGAATGCCCCTATGTCCACCGCCACAAACCGGCAGTCTGCATCCGCAATGGCCATTAGGACTGTGGAAAAGTACTTCTTGTAGTTGTAGTACTCGGAGCCACTTCTTGCTGGTTTTGTGATGCGGATGTGCTTCCCGTCCACCGCTCCTAGGCAGTTCGGGAAATTGCAGACTGCCCAGAATTTCTCCGATATTTGAAGCCACTTTTCGGCAGTGGGCAATGGCAGAAACTCCGGACACAGAACATCCCACAGAGCCCTGCAGGTGTCGGCAACAATCCCGGATAAAGTAGAGATTCCCAGCCGGTACTGGAAATGCAGGGATGAAAGACTCTCTCCAGTTGCCAGGAACCTGCCAAACATAAAAAGAAAAAATAATTATATTTCTGTCTTGGGTATTAATAAAAACACTGAAAATAAAAAAGTACATGGCCTAACTATTTTGCATGTTTTTTTTAATACAACATAGCAAAAAAACATTTTATAAAGGCTTGGGATTAGTACATGCCAGAAGAAAAACCATTATGCAAAAAAGCAATTTCCCAAAAATAATGTTAAAATTCAATAGCCAAAAAAAAACCTAATTTTTTGGACCAAAAAAAAAAGGGAAAAAGCCAAAAAAATTATGCAAACATAACAACATACATACCGTAAGGTGACAAGGAGCCTTTCTTCGGGAGGAATGGCACGCCGGAGCTGAGTGTCCCTTCTCCGGATGTTTCCTTCAACCATACCCAGCAAGTCCAAGGAAGCTTTCCTGGGACATCCGTGTATAGTCAGCAAATTTCTCCGGGTTTTCCTGTAGCTCGCTGTACAGCGTGTGATATGCTCCACGGCTTGCCCGGAGTTCGATGATTGGATGCCTCCAAAACCGACGCCGCTGCCGTCTCTGCTGTCTCTCCCTCTCCCTTTCTTGCTGGCAACAAAAGGCATACGCCTGAGACAGCGCAATGTCAAGATCCAGCTTGAAGCGGAAATTATCCAGACGCAGGTCCATCTTGACACCGGAAACAGCAGCAAAATCTGATGAATTCAGCAGTACAGGGTCTATAAAACATTCCAATGACACACGCCCACTGGTGACCCATTGGTGGTCAAGGATTTTTCTATTGTGAAATGTCACACCTAAAAACGCATGCGCATAAAAAACGCAACCGCATGTAAAACGCAAGTAACACTGCGTTATTTTGACGCATCAGCGTGCGCATGAAGAAAAAAAAACGCACATTTGTTTTGCGTTTTTCTTTGCGTTTTTTATGCGCACGATGCGCTGCGCAAAAAAACGCTAATGTGAAACTAGCCTTACAGGTGCACACAGCACGCGCGCATCAGTCAGTGGCACTGTGGCAACAAGGCTTTTGGCACCCTAGGGGTTAAGATTCAGAAAGCGCCACGACGTGATGATGCACATCATCTGACGTTCTTTGAGGGCAGAGAGCTGGAGAGAGCGCGCTCTGATCTTCTCTTCCCAATGGCTGCAGGCAGGCAGCACTAACCTATCACCGACCGTCATCCAGGAATCCGGAGGAGCTCTGCTCTGCTCTCCTATCCACGCACGCCGGCTCAGGCTGAGAGAGATGGTCTACTAAGTAAGCAGTGTGGCCGGGGGTAAGTTATAAAGGCAGGGGCTGGGGCTGGGGCTGCCTGGTCTGATGTGATTTGTATGCAGGGACCAGGGCTGGGGGGCATAGCTGGGCTGGTGATGATGTGTGTGTATATATACAGGTGCTGGGGGGCATGGCTGGGCTGGTGATGATGTGTGTATATACAGGTGCTGGGGGGGCATGGCTGGGCTGGTGATGATGTGTATATATACAGGTGCTGGAGGGGCATGGCTGGGCTGGTGATGATGTGTGTATATATACAGGTGCTGGGGGGCATAGCTGGGCTGGTGATGATGTGTGTATATATACAGGTGCTGGGGGGACATAGCTGGGCTGGTGATGATGTGTGTATATATACAGGTGCTGGGGGGCATAGCTGGGCTGGTGATGATGTGTGTATATATACAGGTGCTGGGGGGCATAGCTGGGCTGGTGATGATGTGTGTATATATACAGGTGCTGGGGGGCATAGCTGGGCTGGTGATGATGTGTGTGTATATATATATACAGGTGCTGGGGGGCATAGTTGGGCTGGTGATGATGTGTATATATACAGGTGCTGGGGGGCATAGCTGGGCTGGTGATGATGTGTGTGTATATATACAGGTGCTGGGGGGCATAGCTGGGCTGGTGATGATGTGTGTGTATATATACAGGTGCTGGGGGGGCATAGCTGGGCTGGTGATGATGTGTATATATACAGGTGCTTGGGGGCATAGCTGGGCTGGTGATGATGTGTGTGTATATATACAGGTGCTGGGGGGGCATGGCTGGGCTGGTGATGCATATACAGAGGCTTGGGGGGCCCTGTCTGGTCTGATGACTGATGTGATGTATATACAGGGGCTGGGAGGGCCGCCGCCTGCCTGGGCTGATGATGTATATACAACAGGGACTGGGGACTCCAGGTGATGATGTGGGGAGGGGAGAGAAAGGGGGACTGCACATCATATGTGAAGGGGGCTTAAAGGGGGACTGCACATGATGATGTGGGGAGGGGGTTAAAGAGGGACTGCACATGATGATGTGGGGGTTAAAGGGGGACTGCACATGATGTGGAGAGGGGGGTTAAATGGGGACTGGACATAATGATTTAGAGAGAGGGGTTAAAGGGGGACTGCACATTATGTGGGGGGGTTGAAGATGGACTGCACATTATGTGGGAGGGGGGTTTGAAGGGGGACTGCACATGATGTGGTGGTTAAAAGGAACTGCAAAGGATGACATGGGGTAAAGTGGACTGCACATGATGATGTGGAGAGGGGGTTAAAGGTGGACTGCACATGATGATGTAGGTAGGGAGGTTAAAAGGAACTGCAAAGGATGACATGGGGTAAAGGGGACTGCACATGATGTGGGGGTCAAAATGAACTGAAAAGATGACATGGGGTAAAGGGGACTGCACGTGATGAAGTGGGGGTAAAGGGGACTGCACATGATGAAGTGGGGGGAGGGGACGGGAGACTGCAAATGATGAACTGAGAGTGAGGGAAGAGGGACAGCAATTGAATTGAGGGTGTTGAGAGCGAATGATAATCTGGGGAGAGCAAATAATAATGAATTTTGAGGGTGAGAGAGTAAATGATGTATTGAATGTGGGGGTAGAGCTGTTGATAATGAATAGCGGGTGGGAGAGAGAATGACAATGAATTGGGGTGGAAGGGGCACATAAATATGAGTCGGGGGATCAGGAGGTACATAGTGGGGACGTTGAGTATGCAGTGACTGGTAATGAATTGGGGGAAAGAGTACAGGTGCTAATTAATTAATATATTTATTAGGTGGGGAAAGTGGCTATGTATAGCTAGAAGGGTCCCAGTGGCATATTATAATTTATATTTGGAATGGTGGGTTGCATAATAACCAATTATGTATTAATGGTGGGTGCATATCTGTATTCAGATGTGTAGTGTAGAAGAAAGGGAAAAAAGAGGGGAATGTGCTCTGGAAGCCGTGCAATAGCTAACTATGTGTTATTTTATGCAGAGATGAGTCTTGGCTGGAAGAGGTGATGGCGGCTGCATGAAAAAGAAAAGTAAAGATAAAGGACTTCAGCTAGAGACGTCCCTGGTGAGTCAGTGTGTTACCTGTACACTAATGCTATACACTGTATACTCTGTACAGAGCTCCTGTGTGTAATGTCACCAGTGATCATTATATTATCTGTACACTTACACTGTATACAGAGGTCCTGTGTATAATGTTACTGGTGATCCCTGTATTACCTGTACACTATATATAGCGCTCTTGTGTATAATGTCACCAGTGATCACTGAATTACCTGTACACTGACACCGTATACTATGTACAGAGTTTCTGTGTATAATGTTTCTGGTGATCACTGTATTACCTGTACACTATATACAGATCTCCTGTGTATAATATCACTGGTGATCACTGTATTACCTGTACACTGACAGTAAATACAGAATTCCTGTGTATAATGTCACTTAGTATTTTTGTTTTGTTTTTTATTAATGATCAGTATTGTAGTATTCAGTCACTATGTGGTGGTACTATGTGGTATGGTCACAGTGTGGTGATATTTGTTCCTTGTATGTGGTATTATTTGGTCTGGTCATGGTGTAATGGCATTTGTCCCTTGTATGTGGTATTATAGGTCACTTTGTGGTGGTATTATGTGGTCTGGTCATGGTGTGACAGTATTTGTCCCTTGTATGTTGTATTAATGGTCATTTAAAAAAAATGTATGTGACTCATTCCCTTAAAGAAAAATACATAAAGGATACATTTATATTTAATAAGTTAAGCTCCCATCACACACAGCGAGATCGCTGCTGAGTCACAAGTTTTGTGACGCAACAGCAATCTCACCAGCGAGATCGCTGTGTGTGACACTTACCAGCGACCGGCCCTCCTGCCGGGTATCGCTGATCATCCTGGAATGGCCAGGAAATTTTTTTTGATCTCTGTTCTCCCACTGGCCAGCACGCATCGCTGCGTGTTACAGGCGGGAGACCAGCAATCAGCTAGCTGGCGCTGGTAACTAAGGTACACATCGGGTTTCTAAGTGGTGCGCGCCGCTTAGAAACCCGATGTGTACCTTGGTTACCAGCGTGCTGGTGCAGGGAGCTGGTTTCTAAGGTACACAGTGGGTAACTAAGCGACGTGCGTCGCTTGTTACCCACGTGGTGCTGATCGCTGGTGAAGCTGCCTGTTTGGCAGCTCACCAGCGATCATGTAGCGACACACCAGCGATCCTGACAAGGTCATATCGTTGTCTGGATTGCTGGTGCGTTGCTATGTGTGACGGTGCACATAGAATCGAGTAGGGTCCGGCCTAAAGAGTCTACCGTGTCGTGGTGGTGGCTTAAAAAATCTTTTGGCCAGAACAAAAGCTGCTGGCTTTGTATGTGATATGGTGTTTGATGGGAACTGTTAATATCTGATTGATGAGGATGTCGTGGTGGAGAAGTTGAGTTTTTCCAAGAGTGAGCCGTGGGACTGTGGAAGGTTCGAAGGGTGGAGGTGGAGCTGGGGTAGAGCCTGGGCGGTGTCTCAAGGAGGCCCGAAAATTTTGTCAGTATGGGGCACCGAAATTCCTAATGGCAGCCCTGCTGCTCAGTACCACTTTTCCTGTCCTATATATATACACTGCACAGTACCACTCCTTTCCTGTTGTTAGAGAGGTGACATTGGTCTTTGGGAGGGTTAATATACTTATTCTGGTATGATTGGCCCCCACCCCCATCTTGGTATGCATGGCCCCATCCTTATCCTGATATGATCCTTTCCTTATCTTGGTATGCATGGCCCCATCCCTGTCCTGGTATGCATGGCCCCATCTCGTCCTAGTATGCAGGGCCCCATTCCTATCCTGGTATGCATGGCCCTCATCCCCATCATAGTATGTATGCCTCCTCATCCCTGCATACCAGAATAAGGATGGGGCCATGCATACCAGGACTGGGATGGGGGTCAATAATAAACAGGTAAAGGATGGAGCCCTGCATTCCAGGATAGGGATGGGGCCATGCATACTTGGAGGAGATGAGGACCCTGCATACCAATATAGGGATGAGGGATATCATT
Organism: Dendrobates tinctorius; assembly: GCF_039654945.1. Classification (NCBI taxonomy): domain Eukaryota; kingdom Metazoa; phylum Chordata; class Amphibia; order Anura; family Dendrobatidae; genus Dendrobates; species Dendrobates tinctorius. The sequence goes on from NW_027361700.1 coordinate 21,627,116, forward strand.
CCTGCCAGGATAAGGATGAGGTGGACCATTCCTACCAGGATAAGGAAGAGGATCCATGCATACTAGGACGAGGTGGGGCCCTGCATACCAGGAAAGGGATGAGGGCGATTATTCCTGCCATTATAGGGATGAGGAGGCATGCATACCATGATTGGGATGAGGAGGCATGCATACCATAATTGGGATGAGGGTCATGCATACAAGGATAGGGATGAGGGAGCCATGCATACCAGGATAGCGATTATGCCAAGCAATCCCCTATCATGAGACCTATGTAGTCTCTGGGGTCCGACTACATGATCCCGAGAACCAGCACTCTAAAAAAGAGGTCGATCATGCGCACTCCGGCGGCATTCACACATGGCTCTTCAAATAACGCCTTTAAGAGGCGTGTTGAAGGGCACAACAAAATATAGTAAAATCCACTGATTAGGTGTGGGGGGAGTGTTCTAGTATGTGGGCTGGTGAGATTTGTGTGGCAGGGCTGCTTTTTTGTCCCAGTCTGGCCCTGCTCAGCACCCACCCAATCAGTTGTTATCGGCGCCGAAGCACTTACTTGCAGAACTTGGTTAACTACTTGTAGTGGACCCCGTGGGGTACTACACATCCGCCTCCAATTCAATTCAATAGGAGGCGGATGTGCAGTAACAAGCTCCGGCCACTACAAGTAGACATCCAAGCTCCGCAAGGAAGCCACTCGGGAGGAGTGGGGATCCCTGGAAGGAGGGATGGAGGAAGGAGTGCTGCAGCTGCCTCAGTGATCTGAGCCAGCTGGCACGGGAAAGGAACAGAAGGAGAAAGACGTAGAACTGCAACCTAAGCTTCCATAAGAGAGAGAAGGATCAGTACGGAACGAAGGAGTAGGAGAACAGAGAGGAGACGTGGGTTGGAAGTGGAACCCTGCCTATAGGTTCTCAGCGCAAGGCTGGGGCCCGGTCCCCGAGGTTGTATGGACACTTATGGTTCTGCAGCAGACACCGGTGGAGTAGTTGGCTGTAAATGCACTACTCCCAACTAAGACTTGGGGCACAACAGCAATTGAATAGAGAGCCAGGACTCCAGAGAAAGGAGTCCCCGAGAGAGGCTACAGCTGTCTGCCATACGAGTAGAATTGTTAGGAACCGTGGTACTCTGAAGTTCCTCCTGCCAGATGTTCCTTGCGCACTTCACACTTTAAGGCACAATAGAGGAGTCGTTCAGGAAAGGTACATGTTGGCGGAGTGTTGGAGAGGAGCTTTCCATCTGGCCTGGAGGTTGGCTGAGTCTCTGACCCGGAGGACATGGCCCGGAGGCAGGCACCCTTGTGTACCGCAGACTGTGAGTAAAGCCTTGGAACTACAAGTCTCAGTGTCCTCCATTCATTCTTGCGCCAACCTGCTCAGCACCGCTACATCTGAGTACCATCCTTTACACTGCCTGCGCCTTTCCACCACCATTATAACTACACTGCCCTGGGACATCAGCCCTGCCTGTGGAGGGCTATACCATCACTGCTGCATCCTACCATCTGTCCCAGAGGATCTGTCTGCAGCATCGGCTTAACACCTCCCTTGCCGAGCACCACAGGTGGCGTCACGAACTATTCCATTCCACATAAACTACATGACATCCCCACCATTACTTGAGCACCCAGGGCCATGGACCGGGTCACCGCTGCTGTGACACATTTCCCTGACACCGGCCTGGTACTGAGTACCCCACAGCCCTGGGAGGGTGACCCAATTTGGCATCACGAACAGGATAACGAGACCCGATGCCATCGGGTTCTGTGTGCCTGAGATTTGTTGGACTTTATACTTTTGAAAATGTGCAGAAGACCTGATTTGATGGACTGTAAAATGGACATTAGAAATGGCCGCTGACGCGGTGAAGAAGGGCGTGAGGAGATGGGAGGTCCTAAGAAAAGACCGCGAAGAGTCCTGGGCCTCCCCTGCCTGATTTACTATGTGACAGCAACATGGCCCACCCCCGAGGGGTTCGTATACTGGCTTGGTATGGAAGCACTGGAAGAAGACGCCGCCCCCGGAAGGAGGGGCAGAAGAAGCCAGTGGCGGGAAAGGGGCCGAGACAGGAAGAAGAACGCCAGAACGCCATTTTGGAGAGTGAGGGAAGGAGGCCTGGAGAGCGCGCGGAGGTTGAGTCGGAACTCCCCGACGCCATGGCTGAAGGCTCCGACCCGATCTCAGAAATGAATCGCCAGCAGCTAGAGGATGAAATTGCCCAGCTGACGTGCCGTCTGCGACTGAGGCAGGAGGCCTTATGGAGGTTGAGCAGGCCGCACGCCCAGGAGGGGCCTACACCACCGGCGCCCCTGAACTTGGTACCTTTGCCACCGTTACCTGTCACCGCTGCACCGGACTGTCCTCAGGCAGCGCTGATTTATACCTCCACACTGTCCATACAGCTGGTCGTGGCCCGCCCGGAGGAGTCACCTGAGACCCCGGGAGCCGAGGCCGAGCTCCCGCCCGGACCTGACGTGGCTGCGCAGGTCCCACTGGAGGCCCCTGCAGACCCAAAGACATCATCAGTCCCGCTGCCGCCAGCACCCGGACCCGCCATTCCGGTGGATATCCCTGCAGCGGCCCACCGTCTCAGGCCTGTACCGGAGCCGGAGCACCGACAGGAGGTCCCAGGTATGACTGCAGCCCCTGCAACTGGGAAGGCCCTGGGGTGTACGCCCGTAGTAGCAGCAGGACAGGTCGTGCTGGACCTTGTCTAGGACCGGGATGACTGTCCCCAAGGGGAAACCCCTGAACCCCTGACGGTGGCGCCGCGGTGTAAGACCAGCTTGGAGCGGTCCCGGGAAGAGCGGGAGGAAGAGGAGAACTGGGCCAAATGCCAGGCTAACATCCATCAACTGGCAGCTGAATACCGGGAGAGGGAGCAGTGCTGGCTAGCAATACTAGGCCCAGATTTAGACCGAAAGGAGAGGGCCCGTGCTGGTCATTACGGACCCCGGGATGCACTTGGCTGGGGGCAAATTTTGAATGTGAACCAGGAGAAGGGTTTTGGGTTCATTGCAGACCCCAAAAGAATAAGTGACCTCTTCTTCAGTCGGCGGGACGTGGAGTCCCATCTGAGGAGGGGACATCCTGATAGAGACCTGCGGCCTGGGGAGTACGTAACTTTCACCTGGCATGAGGGGCTTAGGGGGTGGTACGCCCTGAATATTCCCCGTATCCCCGAGGAGCTTCTGGAGAGATACAAGCTGAAGCGACCTGCTGCACCTCCACCCCCAGTTGTCACCCAGACTGTTCAGGTACCTGCTCCTAGGAAACCGGCTGCCCTTGCATCAGCCCCAGCCCGGCAGCCTAAGCCAAAGGTCACCAACTGGACACCGTGGGAAGAATACCTGAGGATTGCCAATGAGTACCTTGCATATGGTAGCGGATCCCCATTGGCTTACAGAACCCCAGGAGGGGACCAGCATTAAGAATTTACAGTAACTCTCGTGACCCAGGAGGGTTTATTTGCACCGGTTGTGCCTTTTTGTTTGCATATCATGGTTTTGTTTTTCCCAAAGTTGCCCTGTTTTGATTGGCAGCGTTCTTTAAAGTGAACTAGCGATCATGAACTTGGAGTGATCCAAAAACTCTTACCTGTAAATTGTTGCACCTCTTTAGGTGCCCTCTCTTGGTTTTACATAAAGACACTTTGTGAAGATGATGTCAAGATTTTACATAAGGACACTTTGCGAAGGTGATGTCTACCTCAAAGGACACTGCAAGAGATCCCGGCTGGGAGCGGTGTCCAGCACTTACAAGAATAACTGTTGAAAGTATTAATGTGAAATGTTTTTTGATAATGATGTATCTTATAAGAGTATTAGTAATTGAGAAATGGCTTTTAGATAGAGTGAGAAATGTTTTGATAGAGAATTAAGAATAAAGAATTGAACATGACAGGTGACGGACCAGGTACTTGTGGTCAGCGTCTTGCGTCTAGAAGAGAGAAAAATGATAAAAAAATGTGTACTAGAGAAGGAAAGCTGAATAATACTGATGTGATAGTGAATCACAGATAATGGCACTTAGAATGAAAAATTGCACTTTTTGACTTGAAATTTAGATAGTTAAATAAGCATTGCTTGTAACGTTCAAGAATAAGTACCTCCTATACTAGGAAGTTTAGTATAAGAATTGTTTATGCAGCATTATAAAATTTTGTATGTTCCTGTACTGTCAACTTTGTTGTCTTGCAGCCCGCGGACGTGCTGTGTTTAACGGGGGGTATGTGGCGCCCCTGAGGCTCAGTCGCCACAGAGGTACTGCACCTTCTCCTAAGGTGTAGTGCCCCACCATCCAGGTAAGGTGGGAACTCCTTTCCACGCTCCAACACTCGCACCCCACACAACAGGGTAGTTCTGAACAACCACATTGCGGCTCAGTGCTTAGAGAGTAGCAGAGCACCTCTGGTGGTTCCCTGCATGGAACACTGGATGTGCTGGGAGGTGGGTGGAGTTGAGATATATAAAAGAGTGGGAAAGTGTGGGATTACGGGTTCAGTCTGACAGAAGGTCAGTGAGGAAGGAAGCCATTCGGGAGGAGTGGGGATCCCTGGAAGGAGGGATGGAGGAAGGAGTGCTGCAGCTGCCTCAGTGATCTGAGCCAGCTGGCACGGGAAAGGAACAGAAGGAGAAAGACGTAGAACTGCAACTTAAGCTTCCATAAGAGAGAGAAGGATCAGTACGGAACGAAGGAGTAGGAGAACAGAGAGGAGACGTGGGTTGGAAGTGGAACCCTGCCTATAGGTTCTCAGCGTAAGGCCGGGGCCCGGTCCCCGAGGTTGTATGGACACTTATGGTTCTGTAGCAGACACCGGTGGAGTAGTTGGCTGTAAATGTACTACTCCCAACTAAGACATGGGGCACAACAGCAATTGAATAGAGAGCCAGGACTCCAGAGAAAGGAGTCCCCGAGAGAGGCTACAGCTGTCTGCCATACAAGTTGAATTGTTAGGAACATCTGACAGGAGGAACTTCAGAGTACCACGGTACTGGAGATCTTCACACTTTAAGGCACAATAGAGGAGTCGTTCAGGAAAGGTACATGTTGGCGGAGTGTTGGAGAGGAGCTTTCCATCTGGCCTGGAGGTTGGCTGAGTCTCTCACCCGGAGGACACGGCCCGGAGGCAGGCACCCTTGTGTACCGCAGACTGTGAGTAAAGCCTTGGAACTACAAGCCTCAGGGTCATCCATTCATTCTTGCGCCAACCTGCTCAGCACCGCTACATCTGGGTACCATCCTTTACACTGCCTGCGCCTTTCCACCACCATTATAACTACACTGCCCTGGGACATCAGCCCTGCCTGTGGAGGGCTATACCATCACTGCTGCATCCTACCATCTGTCCCAGAGGATCTGTCTGCAGCATCGGCTTAACACCTCCCTTGCCGAGCACCACAGGTGGCGTCACGAACTATTCCATTCCACATAAACTACATGACATCCCCGTCATTACTTGGGCACCCAGGGCCACGGACCGGGTCACCGCTGCTGACACATTCCCCTGACACCGGCCCGGTACCGAGTACCCCACAGCCCTGGGAGGGCGACCCAAGTACTTCCGCCGGCAATGATGACAGTTGATCGGCGGGGGATGCCAAGTGCTAGACCCCAGCCAATCAGGCACTGATGTTCTATCCTAATAATAGGACATCAGTGTAAAAGTACTGGACAACTTCTTTAACTAAAAGCCTCATATATGTCTAAGAGGCTATTAGATCAGGTCATGAGAACTGCAATCGTGCCATTATAAAAAAAAAATACACCTCAATATGTTCATATAAAGTATAAAACGGTTACGGGGAGTTCAAACGGCTTTTTACACATACCGAGATCGCTAGCGATATCGCTAAAGCGTCACCGATTTTGTGACGCAACTGCGAAATCGCTAGCGATCTCGCTTTGTGTGACATGTACCTGCGACCGGCCCCCCAGCTGGATATTGCTGATCACACTCGAACGTCCTGGGTCATTTTTTCCTCATTGGTGTCCCGCTGGCGCCGACTAGCAACGCATGGACGCAGGTGGAAGTCGTCATCATCGCTGCGGTGTGACAGGTAAGAGCGACCTCCGACGGATCGCTTATCGCTGCTGCGTCGCTGGTGAGATCTGCCTATTTGGCAGCTCACTAGCGTCCATTTAGCGTTGCACCAGCGATCCTGACCAGGTCATATAGTTGTCGGGATCGCTGGTGCATCGCTAAATGTAACGGGACCCTAAAGGATAAAGTTTCTCCTTGTACATTGTGCCAAGTTGGCATAGGAAGGCTTATAGGCCATATGTGGTGCCCCTGAGGCTCAGTCGCCACAGAGGTATTGCACCTCCTCCTGAGGTGTGGTATCCCACCATCCAGGTAAGGTGGAGACTCCTGTCCACACACCAACACCCGCACCCCACACCACAAAGTAGTGTAGCAAAGCACCTTCGGCGGCACCCTGCTTGGAGTGTAGCAAAGCACCCATTGGTGGCTCCCTGCGTGGAACACGAAACGTGCTGGGAGGTGGGTGGAGTTAGATTACATTACAAGGAGCGGGAAGAGTTTAGGATTAGAGGCCAGTTGGTTTGGGAGTTGAAGAGAAGAAGATCCCTGGAGAGAGGGATAGATGGATGGAAGTGCTGCAGCAGATCCCAGTGACCTGGGTCTACTGGCATGGGAAAGAAAGAGAGATAAAGCAACGTACACTGAAAGCCTGATTCTCCATAGAAAGAAAGATTAGTACAGAACGTTAGGAGTAAAAGGGATCAGAGGACGTGGGTTAGAAGAGAACTCTTCCTAGGAGTTCCAAGCGCAAGGCCGGGGCCCGGTCCCTGAGGTTGTATGCATACTAATGGTCCTGCAGCAGACACCGGAGGAATAGAAGTAGTGACCACTTTATTCTCACATAAGACTTGGGGGCACAACAGAAACTGGATAGTGAGCCGGGACTTAGTTGCAAGAAGTCCCCGAAGCAGGCTACAGCTGTCTGCCGTACAAGTAGAGTTCATAAGAACATCGGAGCGGAGGAACTCCAGTGTAACTCAGTACTAGGAGTACTTCATTTAAAGGCGCTATAAGAGGAGACGTTCAGAAAGGCACATGTTGGCGGAGTGTTGGAAAGGAGTATTCCATCTGGCCTGGAGGTTGACTGAGCCCCTGACCCGGAGGACACGGCACGGATGCGGGCACCTGTTTGCACAACAGACTGTGAGTAAAGCTTTGGAACTACATGCCCTGGTGTCCTCCACTTATTCCCTGCACCATCCCGCCTAGCCCAGCCACCACCTCTGCGCCTGACACTACACCATCTACGTGTCACTTCACCTACACTGCCCTGGGACTACAGCCCTGCCTGTGGAGGGCTGTAACATCACTGCTGCACCACACCATCTGTCCCAGAGGATCTGTCTGCAGTGTCGGCTTACATCTTCATTGCCGAACACCACAGGTGGCGTCACGAATCACTTATAAACTTTCATCACCATAAGCACACTGAAACAACCCCCATGTAATGGAGTCCCAGGGCCACGAACCGGGTCACTGCTGCCGTGACGACCCCCCGTTGAGATGATCAACCGGCCCTGTACCAAATACCCCACAGCCCTGGTGAGTGAGGGTGCTCCACATGCAATGCTCCTCTGGTTAACATGCAAGCAACCTCTTCAGAAAAGAAAAGGTCAGGGACTATGTCACCACCTCTTTGAAGCTGTAATGTTAAAAGTCAATATTGCCCCAACGAAGGGCCTTTGCACATGAAATAGGATAACAAGCCAAGCCAGACACTCCATTTGCAGACACATTTTTTGGTGTGTTTGTCCCTCATTAGCGCAAAGCAGGAGAACTTGTTTGGCTGAGTGAGAGGGCAATAAGTGGCACTATAGTTGCTAACCTCTTCCTCTCTGAAGAAGTTTCTTGCATATCTAAATTTACAGGGCTGCATTGCATGGCCTACAATTCTTCGTACACCAACTTAGCACTCTCTAATAGGAGAATCCTTACCTCTTAACTCAACCAGCAAAACCAGTTGTTCTGCTTTGCACTGATGATGTACAAACATCACGAAACATTTGTCTGCAAATGTAGTTTCTGATTTGACATCTTATCCTAAGTAGAGATGAGCAAGCACTAAAATGCTTTTATACTTGTTACTCGAACTGAGAAATTTCTTATTGCTCGGATGCTCATTTCAAGTAACAAGTATAATGGGAGTTAAAGGGAATCTGTCACCCATTTTTCTTCTTGCGTAGAGCAAGACAGGGAGGGGGGGAGCAGGTGAATAAGCCCCGCCCAGTGGACCGGACCGTGGCAGTTTACATACATCTGAACCAATATAAAAAAGGTATTTATGCATGAAAGGTGCGGGGTCAGGGGGAAGCAAAAGTACTAAGAGAATCCTTATGTGACACATACTTGAATGATATCATTATATGATATCTCAAAAAAGGGGTGACAGATTCCCTTTAATGTGATATACGAGCATTTTTCCAGCAGACCCTATAAGTAGGTGTGGAGGGCAGTGAAAATGTTGAAATGGATGGAAAAAGTGCTGAATGGTTCGAGAACAGCATGGGGAAGACCCCAAGAAGGGTCTCTGACTTACAAATTGCTGCTGAGAACAATGGTGTCACACTTTTACTCCACTTTAAGGACTAACAATAAAACATTCAAAATCGACAAGAAATTGGAGTTTACAGGAAAAAAAGTATTAAAAAAAACATTCTTTCCTGTGTAATGACTTGTATATAAGGCAAAATTTAAAAAGTATTTTAAAAAATAATTTAAGTAAACCAAAATTGAATTTTTTATTAAAATATTGGAAATTTCAGTGTAATTTATGAAGGAAGTAAGCACTGGCAAAATATGATAGAAGAGGGACTCAGATACACCCTGTATTAGAGATAGAGGGCCTCATAAATATTCTGTTCAAATTGTCATGTAGTGGTACTCCTAGGCTCATAAAGGTTATGCACTGGAAAGCCTGACAAAAATTACAAGCAGGGTCATCCATACATCTTTAACCCCTTTCTGACATCAGATGTACTATCCCGTCCACAGTACCCGGGCCCGAATGACCAGGGACGGGATAGTACGTCTAAACGATCAGCGGCGCCCACGGGGGGGAAGCGACGCTGATCGCGGCCGGGTGTCAGCTGATTATCACAGCTGACACCTGGCACTATCTGTCAGGGGTGGTCACGGAAGGCTCCCGGCACATTAACCCCTGGCACACAGCGATCAAACATGATCGCAGTGTACCGGGGGATTAGGGAAGAATGTGCGCTTCCCTGAGACCCCCAAAGCAGCGGGTTGTGCTGCGCTGCTCGGAGGGTCTCCTTCCCGGATCCAAGGTGGCCATGGTGGCCTTCGGGGGCCTGCAAAGAGGCGGCTTCCTTAGTGCCTGCAGAGAGCATGCGCCGAGAAAGTCTGCTGTAGTGCCTGTGTCAGATCGCTGATCTGACACTACACTGCAAAGTGTCAGATCAGCTATCTGACACTTCACAGTGATGTCCCACACTGGGACAAAATAATAAAGTAAAAAAAAAACACTTGTAAAAATAATTTATAAAAAATCCCTAAATAAATTTAAAAAAATAATAATATTCCCTAATAATTTCATTTTTTGGAAATGAAAAAAAAAACAATAAAAGCACTCATATTTAGTATCGCCGCGTCCATAACGACCCGCACTATAAAATTGTCCCGCTAGTTAACCCCTTTAGTGAACCCCTTAAAAAATAAAAGTAAGAAAACAAGCAAAATATAATGCTTTATCATCATACTGCCGAACAAAAAATGCAATAACGCGCGATCAAAAAAATGTATATAAATAACCACGGTACCGCTGAAAACGTCATCTTGTCCCGCAAAAAAATAAAAATGAGCTGCCATACAGCATCATCAGCAAAAAAATTAAATAGTTATAGCTCGCAGAATAAAGCGATGCAAAAATAATTATTTTTATATAAAATTGTTTTTATTGCATAAAAGCGCCAAAACATAAAAAAGACATAAATGAGGTACCACTGTAATCGTACTGACCTGAAGAATAAAACTGCTTTATCAATTTTACCACACGCGGAACGGTGTAAACGTACCCCCCAAAAGAAATTCATGAATGCTGTTTTTTTGTTCATTCTGAGTCCCAAAAATCAGAATAAAAAGCGATCAAAAAATGTCACGTGCCCGAGAATGGTACCAATAAAAACGTCAACTTGTCCCGTAAAAAATAACACCTCACATGACTCGGTGGGTCAAACTATGGAAAAATTATAGCTCTCAAAATGTGGTGATGCAAAAACTATTTTACAATAAAAAGCGTCTTTTAGCGTGTTACAGCTGCAAAACATAAAAACCCGCCATAAATAGTAAATCAAACCCCCCTTTATCACCCCCTTAGTTAGGGGAAAATAATAAAATTAAAAACATGTATTTATTTCCATTTTCCCATTAGGGCTAGGGTTAGTGTTAGGGTTGCGGATCGCACTAAATAGAAAATATAAGGACGTGCAAAAGCAACCCGGGGTCCACCGTGCAGAGAAGGAAAACTGCTGCTCAGTAATGGCGGAGTACTAACAAAACACCGGCGTGTTAACCGCTGACCCGATGTGTACGGGAGCGAAATCTGTTGCTTCACAGAGCCGCTGTAATAAATGCCGGAGCCTGTTAACGTCACAGGACTTGGCGTAGTGAGCGCTAGTGTAACGTCACAGGACGCTGCCCCAAGACACGGGGTCAGTGCCCCTCTAGACCCACGCACGCACGGAACCTCTACTGTGGTACTAGGAGTATACCCTTAAGGTATGCTGTGCCCTTTTAACTGTCACAGCGTGCAACAGACAGCTGCTTACCACAAAGAGTAAGTACAGTGCCGCACTGGCGGACGCCACTAACCAGCCTCAGATTAGAGTTGGAAAGCGCACTTACTGCGCACGGCGCCGCTCTGACGGACGCTGTGGTAATGCGGTACTGAGGTGCCATGTGCTGAATGGCGCCCTCAGGTGCTGATACATAAATGGAGCAGAGAGCACTGCGGCACTAGGCTGTGCCAGTACTTGGTGCTGACTCAAAGACCCTAAACCCTAGCAACATGCATATCAAAGGGAAGGGGTTTCATAATAAGTCAGTCAGCGTTTCACAAACATCCATCAACACACACACCTCTACCAAATACTGTGTATACTAGCGCGAACCTTTTATAGCAGCGTCCTTCCGGGACCTTCCTGATGGTCCAATCCGAGCTGGAGAAGGACCTGAGCATGTGACCTCTGATCTCCAATCAGAGATCGTCCCACGGGCATGCTCAGTGGACCGAAAGGAGGACTTAGTCCCTGGAGTAGCTCGCTGCTGAACAGCATGCGTTGCTATAGTTGGACCAGAGGTGGCAGCAGCAACCAAACCCACACTGCTAGTCTGAGCAGAGTGCCGGGATTGACGAGTCTGCTGAGCAGCCTCCTCTGCAGCCAGAGAGGAATGGGAGACTGCCGAAGGCAAGGCTCGGGATTCCTACTGTGCAGCGACAGGAACTCGACGCCTAACAGTTAGGGCCTGGGTTAGGGCTGAGATTAGGGTTAGGGGTGTGTTGGGGTTAGGGTTGCAGTTAGAATTGGGGGATTTCCACTATTTAGGCACATCAGTGGCTCTCTAAACCCAACATGGTGTCTGATCTCAATTCCAGCCAAAAAAGTAAAATGGCACCTCTTCCCTTCTGAGCTCTGCCATGCGCCCAAACAGTGGTTTACCCCCACATATGGGGTATCAGCATACTCAGGACAAATTGCACAATAACTTTGTGGGTCCTGTTTCCCTTGGGATAATAAAAATTGGGGGTGAAAAGATCATTTTTGTGGAAAAAATTATTTTTTAATTGTACGGCTGTGCGTTATAAACTTCTGTGAAGCCCTTGGGGGTTCAAAGTTCTCACCACATATCTACATAAGTTCCTTGGGGGGGTCTAGTTTCCAAAATGGGGTCACTTGTGGAGGGCTTCTACTGTTTAGGCACATCAGGGGCTTTCCAAACGACATGGTGTCCGATCTCAATTGCAGCCAATTTTGCATTGAAAAAGTCAAACGGCGCTTCCTCCCTTCTGAGCTCTGCCATGTGCTCAAACAGTGGTTTATCCCCACATATGGGGTATCAGCCTACTCAGGACAAATTGCAAAACAACTTTTGGGGGTCCAAATTCTCCTGTTACCTTTTGGAAAATAAAAAATTGGAGGCAAAAATATCATTTTTGTGGAAAAAAAATATGATTTTTTTTATTTTTATGGCTCTATGTTTAAGCTTCTGTGAAGCACTTGGGGGTTCAAAGTGCTCACCACATATCTAGATAAGTTCATTGGGGGGACTAGTTTCCAAAAGTGGGGTTACTTGGGGGTTTCCACAGTTTAGGCACATCAGGGGCTATTCAAAGGCAACATGAAACTCGCAGACCATTCCCTCAAAGTCTGCATTCCAAAACGTCACTACTTCCCTTCCGAGCCCTGACGTGTGCCCATACAGTAGTTTTCTCCCACATATGGGGTATCAGCATACTCAGGACAAATTGGACAACAACTTTTGGGGTCTAATTTCTCCTGTAACCCTTGGGAAAATAAAAAAATTGGGGACTAAATGATCATGTTTGTGGAAAAAATATGATTTTTTTATTTTCACGCCCGGGCATCATAAACTTCTGTGAAGCCCTTGGGGGTTCAAAGTGCTCACCACACATCTAATGGGGGTCTAGTTTCCAAAATGGTGTCATTTGTGGGGGATTTCCACTGTTTAGGCACATCAGGGGCTTTCCAAACGCGACATGGCATCCGAACTCAATTCCAGCCAAAAAAGTCAAATGGCGCTGCTTCCCTTTCGAGCTCCATCATGCGCCAAAATAGTTGTTTACCCCCACATATTGGGTATCAGCATACTCAGGACAAATTGCACAATAACTTTTGGGGTCCTGTTACCCTTTGGATAATAAAAATTGGGGGTGAAAAGATCATTTTTGTGGAAAAAATATGTTTTTTAATTGTACGGCTGTATGTTATAAACTTCTGTGAAGCCTTTGGGGGTTTAAAGTTCTCACCACATATCTAGATAAGTTCCTTGGGGGGTCTAGTTTCCAAAATGGTGTCATTTGTGTGGGTTTTCCACTGTTTGGCCACATCAGAGGCTCTCCAAATGAAATATGGCGTCAAGCCAATTGTGCGTTGAAAAAGTCAAACGGCACTCATTCCCTTCCGAGCTCTGCCATGCGCCCAAACAGTGGTTTACCCCCACATATGGGGTATCAGCATACTCAGGACAAATTGCACAATAACTTTTAGCGTCCTGTTTTCCTTGGGAAAATAAAAATTGGGGGTGAAAAGATCATTTTTTTGGAAAAAATATGATTTTTTAATTGTACGGCTGTACATTATAAACTTCTGTGAAGCCCTTAGGGGTTCAAATTCTCACCACATATCTAGATAAGTTCCTTGGGGAGTCTAGTTTCCAAAATGGGGTCACTTGTGGAAGGTTTCCACTGTTTAGGCACATCAGGGGCTCTCCAAACGTGACATGGTGTCTGATCTGAATTCCAGCCAATTTTGCATTGAAAAAGTTAAACGGCGCTTCCTCCTTTCTGATCTCTGCCATGCGCCGAAACAGTGATCCCCTCCATATAAGGTATCAGCATACTCAGGACAAATTGCACAATAACTTTTGCAGTCCAATTTCTCCTGTTACCCTTGGTAAAATAAAAAAAATTGGACCTGAAGTAATTTTTTTGTGGAAAAAAAATTAAATGTTCATTTTTTTAAACATTCAAAAAATTCCTGTGAAGTACCTGAAGGGTTAATAAACTTCTTGAATGTGGTTTTGAGCACCTTGAGGGGTGCAGTTTTTAGAATGGTGTCACTTTTGGGTATTTTCTATCATATAGGCACCTCAAAGTGACTTCAAATGTGATGTGGTACCTAAAAGAAAATGGTGTTGTAAAAATGAGAAATCGCTGGTCAAATTTTAACCCTTAAAATTTCCTAAAAAAAAATTTTTTGTCCCAAAAATGTGCTGATGTAAAGTAAACATGTGGGAAATGTTACTTATTAAGTTTTTTGCGTGCCGAATCTCTGTGATTTAAGGGCATAAAAATTCAAAATTGGAAAATTGCGAAATTTCCTAAATTTTCACTAAATTTCCATTTTTTTCCCAAATAAACGCAAGTTATATGAATTAAATTTTACAACTAACATGAAGTACAATATGTCATGAGAAAACAATGTCAGAATCACCGGGATCCATGGAAGCATTCCAGAGTTATTACCTCATAAAGGGACAGTGGTCAGAATTGTAAAAATTGGCCCGGTCATGAACGTGCAAACCACCCTTGGGGGTAAAGGGGTTAAAGGCACCAACTGTAGTACCTAATACAAATATTGTGAACAAAGTGTAGTTGTGGCACTGGTACTACATAGTAACATAGTTATTAAGGTTGAAGGAAGACTTTAAGTCCATCTAGTTCAACCCATATCCTATCCTAACTTGCCCTAACATGTTGATCCAGAGGAAGGCAAAAAAACCCATGTGGCAAACAGTAAGTTTCACATTGGGAAAAAAAATTCCTTCCCGACTCCACATACGGCAATCAGACTAGCTCCGTGGATCAACACAATATCAAGGAAACTAGTATATATAACCTGTAATATTATACTTTTCAAGAAAGGCATCCAGGCCCTTCTTAAATTTTAGTAGGGAATCACTCATTACAACATCATATGGCAGAGAGTTCCATAGCCTCACTGCTTTTACAGTAAAGAATCTGCATCTGTGATTATGCTTAAACTGTCTTTCCTCCAGACATAGAGGATGCCCCCTTGTCCCTGTCTCATTTCTATGAGTAATAAAGTCATTAGAAAGGTCTTTGTACTGTCCCCTCATATATTTATACATTAAAATAAGATCACCCCTAAGCCTTCGTTTGTCCAAACTAAATAACCCCAAGTGTAATAACCTGTCTTGGTATTGCAGACCCCCCAGTTCCCTAATAACCTTGGTCACTCTTCTCTGCACCCGCTCCAGTTCAGCTATGTCTTTCTTATACACCGGAGACCAGAACTGTACACAGTATTCTAAGTGTGGTCACACTAGTGACTTGTATAGAGGTAAATGTAATATTGAGGGAACACTACGTTAGAGAGTGGACCCTCTGGGTCACGGATCCGGAGCCCCTGGGCCGAGCAGGCCAGGTGAAGACCGACCCCTATACAGGGATCGTTAGGGGCAGGACCACAGAGGACGGAGGCGCGACAGCCGGAACCAAGAGGGACAGCTCCACGGACAAAAGGACTGGGAAGGTGACGGAGCGAATAACGAGCAAGGACCAGTGGCACAGGGGAGGAACCCTACGGCAGAAAGGCAAGTGGAAGACCAAGGCGGACTGGAGACAGAGGACGGCAAAGGGGATGGAAGGAAGACAGCGCCCAGGCAGGCTGGGTGGAAAGGGAGGCACGACACTGAGGACGACAGGGCGAAACAGGCAGAGAGAGGTTAAACTACAGGAGAACTGTAGGGGCCAGAGGGTGCAGAGAAACTACACAATCATCAGGCGTCCTCCTGACAGCGAGGACGCCTGAAATACAGCACACCCCCGGAAGTGCGTCCCCAGGACCTGCCCCTCAGCGCCGCCCACCGCTGGAGAGAGGGCGTGGGAGGTGGCGTGCGCGAGCCAGGGGGCGGGAGCCAGGAGCCGCCGTGAGGCCGAGTGGACGGCGGGCGCGTGACCGGACGGGAGCGCGCAGGTGAGGGAACGCTGCGGCGCGCGCCGCAGCAGCAGGGGCATCGGCGGGCATACCCGCCGATGTCACAGTACCCCTCCCCTTACGTCCTCCCTTACTGAGATTGGCCAAAAACTTTTTCAGAATGCGAGGGGCGTTGATATTCTCCCGAGGCTCCCAGGACCTCTCCTCGGGACCAAAACCCACCCAATCGATAAGAAAAAGGGTCTTACCCCGGACTCTTTTCATAGCCAAGACGTCCTTGACCTCGAAGACGTTGTCCGAGATCGCAGGTGAGGGAGGGACGATGGAAACTGGTTGGAACCGATTCAGGACTACGGGTTTCAAGAGCGAGACATGGAAAGCGTTGGGCACCCGGAGCGAAGCAGGCAACCTCAGTTTGTAAGCCACTGCATTAATACGTCCAATCACTTCAAATGGTCCAATGTACCGAGGACTCAGCTTGTAAGAGGGAACTCTCAGACGGATATGTCGAGTTGAAAGCCAGACCTTGTCACCAGGAAGGTATGGGGGCACGTCCCTCCGTCTCTTGTCCGCATGTTTCTTGATTCGGTCGTTGGCACTTTTGAGCGCGTCCCTGGTCTCTCTCCAAATCTGCGAGAATTCTTTAGCAAGAGAATCGGCTGCGGGTACTCCTGTAGAGGTGGAGAAAGGCAACGGAATACCTGGGTTCTGACCGGTTACCACAAAAAAAGGTGACTTAGTGGTAGATTCACTGGGATGATTATTGTGCGAGAATTCAGCCCAAGGTAAGAGCGCAACCCAGTCGTCCTGATGAGCGTTGGTGAAGTGACGTAGAAAGGCGGTTAACCCCTGATTAATTCGCTCCACTTGCCCGTTGGTCTGAGGATGATATGCGGAGGAGAAGTCAAGAGATGTACCCATAAGCCGGCAGAGTGCCCTCCAGAAGCGAGAGGTGAACTGGACCCCCCGATCCGACAGAATCCGCTGAGGAAGACCATGCAGCCTGAAGACCTGGTGGATGAAGATCTCAGCCAACTTCGGGGCGGATGGTAGTCCCGGTAAGGGAATAAAATGGGCCATTTTGGAAAAACGATCTGCCACGACTAAGATGGTGGTACATCCGGCTGAGCGGGGTAAGTCAGTCACGAAATCCATGGCGATCTGCTGCCAGGGGGCCTCAGGAACTAGCAACGGGTGGAGAAGACCGGCGGGCAAAGTCCTAACCACCTTATTCTGGGCACAGATTGTGCAAGAGGCCACGTAGTCCATCACATCCTGGCGAAGCGTGGGCCACCAGTAATACCGGGACAGCAGTAAGAGAGTCTTCTTTGTCCCAACGTGTCCAGCAATTTTGGAGGAATGTCCCCAACCCAACACCTCTATACGTCTGCTTGAAGGGACGAAGGTCTTACCGGGCGGAGGGATAGCAAAATTCACAGGAGCCACGGTGATCATCTTAGTCGGCTCGATAATATAGGATGGGGCTTCATCCCTCTCTGAAGACTGCAACGACCTGGAAAGGGCATCGGCCTTGATGTTCCTATTACCGGGTCGGAAGCGAAGTTGGAAGTCAAAGCGGGAGAAATACAGGGCCCACCGGGCTTGCCGGGCATTGAGCCTTTGGGCAGACTGCAGATAAGCCAGGTTCTTGTGGTCCGTGAGGATGGTAAAGGGATGTACAGCCCCCTCGAGTAAATACCGCCATTCGGCCAAGGCCATCTTAATGGCCAGTAATTCTCGATCTCCAATGGAGTAGTTGCACTCCGCCGGAGAAAAGACTTTAGAAAAAAAGCCGCAAGGAACCAGCCGTCCGGACGAAGCCTGCTGGGACAGGACCGCCCCCGCTCCAGTGGAGGAGGCATCCACTTCCAGGACAAAGGGTCTGCTGGTCACAGGCCGATGCAAAATGGGTGCTGACGAAAAGGAACGTTTCAGAGTTTGGAAGGCGTTTTCCGCTTCAGGGGACCAGGTATTGGGCTTCGTTCCCTTGCGGGTCAGGTCCGTGATGGGTTTGGTAACCGTAGAAAAGTGAGGCACAAACTGACGGTAATAATTTGCGAACCCAAGAAACCGCTGGATGGCCTTAATCCCCACTGGACGGGGCCACTTGAGTACCGCACCGAGTTTTTCGGGATCCATCCTTAGACCGGAGTCGGTGACGACATATCCCAAGAAGGGTAGAGACGACTGTTCAAAAAGGCATTTCTCGATCTTGGCGTAGAGTTGGTTCTCTCGAAGGCGGTGCAAGACCAAGCGTACACGTTTGCGATGAGAGGGCAGATCGGGGGAGAAAACGAGAATGTCGTCCAGATAGATGACAACACAGGAATAAAGTAGATCCCGGAATACCTCATTGATAAATTCTTGGAACACAGCGGGGGCATTGCAAAGGCCGAATGGCATGACTAGGTATTCATAATGCCCGTCACGGGTATTGAAGGCCGTCTTCCACTCGTCCCCAGCACGGATCCGGACCAAATTGTAAGCTCCCCGCAGGTCTAACTTCGTGAAGATCCGGGCTCCTCTCAGTCGGTCAAAAAGCTCCGGAATCAACGGAAGGGGGTAACGATTTTTGATGGTGATTTTGTTCAGGCCCCGGTAATCTATGCAAGGCCGCAGTGATCCATCTTTTTTCCGGACGAAGAAAAAACCCGCGCCCGCGGGAGAGGAGGACTTTCGGATAAACCCCTTGGACAGATTTTCGTGGATATATTCCGTCATGGCAGAGGTCTCGGCTGGAGAGAGAGGGTATGTTCTACCTCTGGGAGGGACCGCTCCAGGAATCAGGTCGATGGGGCAGTCATAAGGCCGGTGCGGAGGCAGGGAATCCGCCTCTTTCTTGCAGAAGACATCAGCATAAGCGTGGTATGGCACAGGAAGACCAGGGAGGTCTGCAGACTTAAACTGAGGATGGGAACGAACCAGGGTACGCAAACAGTTTACATGGCAGGCGTGCCCCCAGCGCAGGATCTCTCCGGAGCGCCAGTCGACCACTGGCTCATGCCGCCTAAGCCAAGGTAGTCCCAAGAGAATGGCGTGGGATAATTGGGGCAGGACATAAAAGGCAATCTTCTCAGAATGAAGTGCGCCAATTTGCAGGTTTACTTCAGTGGTTACCGTGGTGATGAGCCCAGGAAGAGGTTTGCCTCAACGGAGGTGATTGCTCGAGGGTTACTTAGGACGACCACGGGAATCTGGAGTCTGTCAACCTCCTCCTGGTGGATGAAGTTGCCTGCCGCGCCCGAGTCCACATACGCCTCCACAGAGCTACGCCCCCGACCTGAAATAAGTAGAGCTGAAACAGTAAGTGGAAGAGAGGGGGTAGAATCACCTAGGGGGCCCTCTCCTACCTGGCCTAGGCGGATGCGTTTCCCGGTCTCTCAGGGCAAGTGCGTATGAAGTGATTGGCCCCTTCACAATAGAGACAGAGTCCCTTGGTCATCCTCTCCTTCCGCCGTAGTTCAGACAGCTTAATGCGATCTACTTGCATAGGCTCAGGGGTAGGGTTACTAGGGGGAGCAACGGAGCGCGGAATGGGAGCTTGGTATAATCTAAAGGGCCTCTTCTCCCTGGCTGACTCTCTAGCGCGCTCCTGAAAACGCAGGTCAATACGGGTAGCCAGGGAGATGAGATCTTCCAGGGTGGTGGGAAGGTCACGCCCGGCCAACTCGTCTTTGATTTTACTAGAAAGGCCTCTCCAAAACGCACCAACCAGGGCTTCATTATTCCACCCCAGCTCTGAGGACAAGGTCCGGAAACGGATGGCGTATTGCCCTACCGTAAGGGACCCCTGGCTGAGGTTAAAAAGGGCCTCTGTAGAGGAAGCATGACGTCCAGGTTCATCAAAAACCTTACGGAATGTCTCCAAAAAACACTGAATGTTGGTCACCACCGGGTCATCCCTCTCCCATAAGGGGTTCACCCAAGCCAACGCCTCCCCCTCTAGATGGGAGATTATAAAGGCCACCATAGCACGATCCGTGGGGTACTGTTGGGGTAACAGATCAAAGTGCAATCTGCACTGATTTAAAAATCCCCTACACAATTTTGGGTCCCCACAGTACCTGGGCGGTTTACCGAGACGGGGAGGGGGACAAGAGACGGCGTCCCGGGCTTGGGAGGAAGCGGCCGCAGAGGACTGCAAAGAAAGCAGCCGATCATCCACGGACGCCATATACCCCAAAATGTGAGACTGAGCATCGCGCTGTTGTGCGAGCTCCTGCTGGAGACTGACTAAGAGGGGTGCGTGTGCTGGGTCTGCGGTTTGAAGAGCGGAGAGCCGGGAGTCCATGGACTTCATGAACGACATGATACGGGTCTGATTCTCTCTAAGGAAAAGCAGTTCCTTTTGAGTGGCAGCCGCGGCACCGGCGGGGTCCATGGCCTGATGATACTGTAATATTGAGGGAACACTACGTTAGAGAGTGGACCCTCTGGGTCACGGATCCGGAGCCCCTGGGCCGAGCACGCCAGGTGAAGACCGACCCCTATACAGGGATCGTTAGGGGCAGGACCACAGAGGACGGAGGCGCGACAGCCGGAACCAAGAGGGACGGCTCCACGGACAAAAGGACTGGGAAGGTGACGGAGCGAATAACGAGCAAGGACCAGTGGCACAGGGGAGGAACCCTACGGCAGAAAGGCAAGTGGAAGACCAAGGCGGACTGGAGACAGAGGACGGCAAAGGGGATGGAAGGAAGACAGCGCCCAGGCAGGCTGGGTGGAAAGGGAGGCACGACACTGAGGACGACAGGGCGAAACAGGCAGAGAGAGGTTAAACTACAGGAGAACTGTAGGGGCCATAGGGTGCAGAGAAACTACACAATCATCAGGCGTCCTCCTGACAGCGAGGACGCCTGAAATACAGCACACCCCCGGAAGTGCGTCCCCAGGACCTGCCCCTCAGCGCCGCCCACCGCTGGAGAGAGGGCGTGGGAGGTGGCGTGCGCGAGCCAGGGGGTGGGAGCCAGGAGCCGCCGTGAGGCCGAGTGGACGGCGGGCGCGTGACCGGACGGGAGCGCGCAGGTGAGGGAACGCTGCGGCGCGCGCCGCAGCAGCAGGGGCATCGGCGGGCATACCCGCCGATGTCACAGTAAAATTATGTTCTCCTCATGAGCATCTATGCCTCTTTTAATGCATCCCATTATTTTATTTGCCTTTGCAGCAGCTGACTGACACTGGCCACTAAATGTGAGTTTGTCGTCCACCCATACACCCAGGTCTTTTTCAGTGTCAATTTTACCCAGTGTTTTACAATTAAGCACATAATTATACATCTTATTTGCTCTACCCAAGTGCATGACCTTACATTTATCCCCATTAAAGCTCATTTGCCATTTATCAGCCCAAGCTTCTAGTTTACATAAATCCTCCTGTAATATACAGTAAAATTGTCCTCCTCTGTATTGATTACCCTGCAGAGTTTAGTGTCATCTGCAAATATTGAAATTCTACTCTCTATGCCCCCTACAAGGTCATTAATAAATATGTTAAAAAGAAGCGGGCCCAATACTGACGCCTGTGGTACCCCACTGTTAACTGTGACCCAGTCCGAGTGTGCTTCATTAATAACCACCCTTTGTTACCTAAACCTGAGCCAGCTCTTAACCCACTTACACATATTTTCCCCTATCCCCATTGTTCTAATTTTATGTATCAACCTTTTGTGTGGCACCAAATCAAAAGCTTTTGTAAAGTCCATATACACCACGTCCACTGCATTTCCTTGGTCCAGTCCGGAACTTACCTCTTCATAAAAGCTTATCAGATTAGTCTGACAGGAATGGTCCCTCGTAAACCCATGTTGAAATTGGCTCATGATGTTATTCTTCTTCAGATACTCCAGTATCTTAGAAAACCCTCCAGGATTTTACCAACAGCAGAGGTTAAGCTCACTGGCCTATAATTTCCAAGTTCAGTTTTTGTCCCCTTTTTGAATACTGGCACTATATTTGCTATACGCCACTCCTGTGGTACAGACCCTGTTATTATGGAATCTTTAGATTAAAAATAATGGTCTATGACTGTACTTAATTCTTGCAGTACTGGGTGGTGTATCCTATCCGGGCCCGGGGATTTGTCAATTTTAGTGATTTTTAGACGCCGCCGTACTTCTTGCTGAGGTAAGCAGGTGACATAAAAACTCTCCAGACAGTTCAGAACCATGAAAAAATCATAAGGAGGGTAATACAGTCAGCCACAGACCCTTGAAGGCAACAACTTGTGGGCCTTATTAAAAAACTTAGACAGTGTAGTTGATGTACTCCTACAATCATAAAGACTTTGCAGACAGTGCAAAGCCAGGAAAACATTATAAGTATGGTCATCCAGTCATCCATAGACCCTTGAAGGCAACAACTGGCAGGCTCATTCAAGTATTCATGTTGTGGTGGTGTGGAAAAGTTGGGGCTAATCTAAGCTTTGTTTATTTTCATCAGAGTGAGCCATTTGACTCCTCGACCCAGAGGCAATAAAAACCCGCTCAGACAAGATGCTAGTGGCAAGGCAGTACAACACCTCCAAGGCATAGAGGGACAGCTCATGCCAAGTGACCAGGTTTGAGGCCCAATAGCTGAAGATCGCAGAAGAATTAGGAAGTATGGTGGTTTTGTCGGCCAGGTATTTCTTGACCATCTTTAAAAGATTTCCCTCCTTGTCAAAAATATCCGGTCATAAGGGCCTAGACGCTGGGACGGTGTCATAAAAATGACCCAAGAATTTGACAGTGTACCCCTGACTCTGCTGTACTGTACCTGGTATGTGCCTCCCTAACCTCTCCTACTTGGTTGGGCAAGGAAGCTTGCCCCCTCCCGCTAGTATTGTCTGTTGGAAATACTCAATGCTCGTTTTATTGTCACTTATAGTAATTTAAATAGAAGAGCAGGTTGTGTCAAGAAGGGGAAGATGGAAATTGAGCTTTGGGAATGAATCATTGACTTCCGTTTTCCATTTTTTTAGTTATTATTTGCATCACAGATGTGAAAAAAGCCAGCGGAGGCCGATGTGCATGGTGAAACTCAGCTCCTGAGCCCGCTATATACACCTGCATCTGACCTGTGATGTACATAATATCTTCAATAAACCCTGGCAACTGTAATGCTTATTATTATGACATGTAATTCTTATTCTGTATATAATGAAAGGGAGTTTTTTTTACTATATATATCTACTATATAATTGTCTAGTTCTGTCTGTCTGTCTGTCTGTAATGGAAATCCCATATCGCTGATTGGTCGCGGCAGTTAGGCCGCGACCAATCAGCGACAGTTGCTTAGTCGTCGTGGCAACACCGCCGCATTGCTTATTGTACAGGCACATTACAGCTGTTAAAGGCATCACTGCTGCGTTGCTCATTACACAGGCACAGTCCTGTACATATTCTGGAGTACAATACATTAGGTAATTAGGTAACAGTAGAACAGTGACTGCAGCTCTGGGTGTAACTTGCATACAATACATTAGGTGACAGCAGAAAAGTGAATGCAGCTCTGGGTGTAACTGGACTACAATACATTAGGTAAAAGCAGAACAGTGACTGCAGCTCTGGGAGTAACTGGAGTACAATACATTAGATAACAGCAGAACAGTGACTGCAGATCTGGGTGTAACTGGAGTACACTACATTAGGTAACAGCAGAACAGTGACTGCAGCTCTGGGTCTAACAGGAGTACATTAGGTAACAACAGAACAGTGACTGCAGCTCTGGGAGTAACTGGAGTACCATACATTAGATAACAGCAGAACAGTGACTGCAGATCTTGGTGTAACTGGAGTACACTACATTAGGTAACAGCAGAACAGTGACTGCAGCTCTGGGTGTAACAGGAGTACATTAGGTAACAACAGAACAGTGACTGCAGCTCTGGGAGTAACTGGAGTACCATACATTAGATAACAGCAGAACAGTTACTGCAGATCTGGGTGTAACTGGAGTACACTACATTAGGTAACAGCAGGACAGTGACTGCAGCTCTGGGTGTAACAGGAGTACATTAGGTAACAGCAGAACAGTGACTGCAGATCTGGGTGTAACTGGAGTACAATACAGTAGGTAACAGCAGAACAGTGACTGCAGCTCTGGGTGTAACTGGACTACAATACATTAGGTAAAAGCAGAACAGTGACTGCAGCTCTGGGATTAACTGGAGTACAATACATTAGATAACAGCAGAACAGTGACAGCAGCTCTGGGTGTAACTTGAGTACAATATATTTAGTAAGATCTGAACAGTGACTGCAGCTCTGGCTGTAACAGGAGTATAATACATTAGGTAAGAGCAGAACGGTGACTGCAGCTCTGGGTGTAACTGGAGTACAATATATTAGGTAACAGCAGAACAGTGACTGCAGCTCCGGGTGTAACAGGAGTTTAATACACTAGATGGTGGCCCGATTCTATCGCATCGGGTATTCTAGAGTCTCTGTTAAAATAAAAAATAGTTATATACTCACCTTCCGACGACCCCCGGACTCTGTCCCTCCTCTCACCACACACCCGGCATCTTCTGGTCCCAGTAATGCTTAGCGAGAAGGGCCAGGGATGACGTCAATCTCGCGAGAGCACGACGTCATCAGTGGTGTTTCGCGCTAAGCATTACTGGGTCCGGAAGATACCAGGAGCGTGGTGAGAGGAGAGAAAGGGTCCGGGGGCTGTCGGGAGTTGAGTTTATCTCTATTTTTTATTTTAACAGAGTCTCTAGAATACCCGATGCGATAGAATCGGGCCACCATCTATTATTTATATACACTCACTGGCCACTTTATTAGGTACACCTGTCCAACTGTGTGTTAAGACTTAATTTCTAATCAGCCAATCACATGGCGGCAACTCAGTGCATTTAGGCATGTAGACATGGTCAAGACAATCTCCTGCAGTTCAAACCGAGCATCAGTATGGGGAAGAAAGGTGATTTGAGTGCCTTTGAACGTGGCATGATTGTTGGTGCCAGAAGGGCTGGGCTGAGAATTTCAGAAACTGCTGATCTACTGGGATTTTCACGCACAACCATCTCTAGGGTTTACAGAGAATGGTCCGAAAAAGAAAAAAAATCCAGTGAGCGGCAGTTCTGTGGCCGGAAATGCCATGTTGATGCCAGAGGTCAGAGGAGAATGGGCAGACTGGTTCGAGCTGATAGAAAGGCAACAGTGACTCAAATTGCCACCCGTTACAACCAAGGTAGGCAGAAGAGCATCTCTGAACGCACAGTGCGTCGAACTTTGAGGCAGATGGGCTACAGCAGCAGAAGACCACACTGGGTACCACTCCTCTCAGCTAAGAACAGGAAACTGAGGCTACAATTTGCACAAGCTCATCGAAATTGGACAGTAGAAGATTGGAAAAACTTTGCCTGGTCTGATGAGTCTCGATTTCTGCTGCGACATTCGGATGGTAGGGTCAGAATTTGGCGTAAACAACATGAAAGCATGGATCCATCCTGCCTTGTATCAACGGTTCAGGCTGGTGGTGGTGGTGTCATGGTGTGGGGAATTTTTTCTGGGCACTCTTTGGGCCCCTTGGTACCAATTGAGCATCGTTGCAACGCCACAGCCTACCTGAGTATTGTTGCTGACCATGTCCATCCCTTTATGACCACAATGTACCCAACATCTGATGGCTACTTTCAGCAGGATAATGCGCCATGTCATAAAGCTCAAATCATCTCAGATTGGTTTCTTGAACATGACAATGAGTTTACTGTACTCAAATGGCCTCCTCAGTCACCAGATCTCAATCCAATAGAGCATCTTTGGGATGTGGTGGAACGGGAGATTCGCATCAGGGATGTGCAGCCGACAAATCTGCGCCAACTGTGTGATGCCATCATGTCAATATGGTCCAAAATCTCTGAGGAATGCTTCCAGCACCTTGTTGAATCTCTGCCACGAAGAATTGAGGCAGTTCTGAAGGCAAAAGGGGGTCCAACCCCTTACTAGCATGGTGTACCTAATAAAGTGGCCAGTGAGTGTATATATATATATATATATATATATATATATATATATATATATATACACACACACACATACAGCTCTGGCAAACATTAAGAGACCACTGCACAGTTTTATAAAAATCAGCTTCTCTACAGGTCTGACAGCCATTCGATTCCAGTGTCAGTTGAATTCCAACCAGAGACAAGCCAGGGGGATAAGTAATGGTCAGGAGTGGATATGCCAAAGACAAAAGCAGGTCAGGGTCCAAGCCGAGTTCAAGTACCAAGAAATCCAAATACGAAGGGGACACACAGAGTCGGGACAGGGAGTATGGAATAACACAGACACGAGTCGAGTCAGGAATAACAGCAGGACAAATCAAGATGTAACAGAGTCAGCTACTCACACCGTAGGCAGAACAATAACTGACATGGCCTGCAGGACGCAGAAGGAAGAAATAGCAAACCTGAATCCAAAATGAGGCCAGGCAAAGTTAACTCTTGACATGATCAGCCCGGGAAAAGGGCAGACAGAACTCAAAACCCGGACTGGATCATGACAGTACCCTCTTCTCAAGGGGGGCCACCGGACCCCCAGGTTTTTCAGGATAACGTGCATGGAACGCCCGAACCAGACGATCAGTAAGGACGGAACGTGCAGGAACCTAAGATCGTTTCTCATGACCGTAACCCTTCCAATGGACCAAATACTACAGAGAGCTGCGGACAATGCGCAAATCCACAATCCATTCCACCTCATACTCCATCTGCCTGTCCACAGAAACCGGAGGCGCAGGGGATGGAGACCCATCAAAGGAAGGTACAAAAGACTTCAGGAGAGACTTAAGGAACACATTGGGGATCCAAAGCGACGGAGGTAGACGTAAACGAAAGGCAACTGGATTGACAACCTTAATGAACTCATAAGAACCAATAAACCTGGGACCTAGCTTAGCCGAAGGAACTTTCAGACGTATGTTCTTGGTGGACAACCACACTTTATCTCCTACCAGGAATATAGGTCCTACAGACCGTCCCTTCTCAGGAAAATGTTTATGTTTGCCTTGAGTCTCCCCAATGTTCTTCTGGACCTCCCTCCAGCCTGTAAAAATCGCCAAAATGGGGGTGAAAACCGTAGTTACAGAAGAACGGAGAGTTGCCAGTTGACTTATTAACCAGATTATTAAATACAAACTCAGCCACTGGCAACGAAGAACACCAATCATCCTGCTGAGACATAGTAAGACACCGTAAAATCTGCTAAAGTGACTGATTGGTCCTCTACATGTGACCGTTGCTCTCGGGATGGTAGGCCGAGAAGAAGGTCAAGCAAAACACCCAATCTTTTACAAAATGCCCTCCAAAATTTGGACACAAATTGCACCCCTCTATCAGAAACCACACTCAAAGGCACGTCTTGCAACAGCACAACGTACTCAACAAGCAGCTTAGATAGTTTTTCTGCAATACGCAGTACTGTCAGAGGTACAAAATGCATCTGTTTACTGAATCTTTCAACCACTACCCAGATCACAGTTTTGCCATTGGAAGGAGGGTGATCAGTGATAAAATCCATGGACAAAGGAGTCCAAGGTCTATCCGGAATTGGCAATTGCACCAATTCCCCAGCCAGCTGGTTATGGGTAGAGTTGAGCGACTTTGGTCGGATTCGGGTTTCATGAAACAAAATTTGTTTCAGATGAAACTGGTCCGACTAGGGCAAAAAAAGTCGGAGTTTCGTCCGAAACCCAACCCCAATGCAAGTCAATGGGAAATAAAAGTCGGCATTTAGCGGATGACACTCATAATCATAATTCATCATAATTCCTCTCCGCAGAAGAAAACTTCCTGGAGAAAAAGGCACATGGTCTTAAATTGATCAAAGTAATGCCCCCACTCCCACCTCCAAATGCATCCACCTCTACGATGAATGGTTCTGACGGATCGGGCTGAACCAATACAGGAGCAGACATAAAACACTTATTTAATGTAATAAATGCTTCAACCGCCAGGGGTGACCAGACTTTGATATAAGCCCCCCAACGAGTGAGATCGGTGAGTGACTTGACCACCTGAGAAAACCCCTCGATGAATTTTCGACAATAATTGGGGAAACCCAGAAAACGCTGCAGACCCTTTAGGTCTCTGGGCTGCACCCAATCAACAATAGCCTGTACATTTCCAGGATCCATCCAAAACACGGCAGAAAGGATGAACCCCAGAAAGGAAAACTCCTGGACACAAAATGAACATTTCTCATGTTTAGCGACGAGAGAATTTCCCCGTAACCTATGAAGGACAGCTCGTAAAAGACCAATGTGGGATTCCTTGTCAAGAGAGAAAACAAGGATATCGTCCAGGTAGGCCACCATAAAGTGCCCGATAAAATAAAAAAAATAATAATCCATGAAGTTCTGAAACATTTGTGAGCCCGAAGGGCATGACCAAATTTTCAAACAGACCCTCGGAGGTGAGAAATGCCGCTTTCCACTCATCCCCTTCCCGAATGCGGATCAGGTTATATGCTCCCCTGATATCAAGTTTGGAAAACCACTTAGCCCTAGACAATTGATTATAAAGATCTGGAATGAATGGGAGAGGGTAGGTATTTCTCACCTGAATTTTATTTAGTTTAGTTAAATCGAGGCACCATCTTTTTTCTTAACAAAAAAAGAATCCATTGGCCACAGGGGAGACCTAGGGACGGATGTGGCCTTTGCGTAGAGTATCAGAGATATAGTTTTTCATAGTGGTACATTCCGGGCCAGAAAGATTGTACAAACGGACTTTGGGAAATTTAGATCCCGGAATAAGATTAATCGTACAATCATAAGGACGATGTGGTGGCAAGACCTCAGCCTCTTTTTCGGAGAACACGTCCCCAAAATCCTTCAGGTACTCCGGAATACCCTCCAGATTTATGGCAGACACAAAAACAGTAAAAGACAACCATTGGAACAATTAGGACCCATTTAACAATATCACAAGATCCCCAGTCTATAACAGGAATATGCCTCTGTAACCAGGGGAGCCCCAACACCAGTCCTACAGGAAGATTATTCATAACATAACATGAAATTTGTTCCTTGTTTAAGGAACCCACCTTGAGGAGGAACTAGACAAACATAATAACATTTTGAGCCAACGGGGCCTCATCAATGGCAATGATATGTATGGGAGTCTCTAGCATAACTATCCCTAACTTTAACTTGGACACAAGACTTGAGTCAATGAAGTTCATAGAAGATCCACAGTCCACAAATGCTGAAGTGGATGCGTAACCACCTCCATAACAGAGTTCCACCTCTAACAAAAAATTTTGAAATGATGAAAATGGTACCTGAGAGTCTGGGTAACTTCCTCGACAATCACCCAGACTTGAAAGCTTTTTAATCGATGGACAAGAGGGGCAGTCCTTCTTCCAATATCCCAGATGGACAAGAGGGGCAGTCCTTCTTCCAATATCCCAGATCTTCACAAAAAAAATATAATTTCCCATCACGCTGTCGCTTCATCTCCTTCTCTTTGAAGTTGGTGGCACCAACCTCCATGGTCTCTGTAAACGGCATCACCTCAGACTTAGCAGGCAATATAGGAATCTACTCCTCTTTCCCGAAATCTCCAGTCCATATGAATGGCCTGGGTCATGGCCTCCTCCAGGGAACTGGGTGGCGGATCAAGGGCCAGAGCATCCTTGAGATGATCCGAAAGTCCTCTCCTGAACTGACATCTCAAAGCCGAGTCACCCCAAGATACCTCAGTGGACCACTGTCTAAACTCAGAACAATACCGTTCAGCAGTGAGTTTACTCTGGGAGAAACCCATGATCATGACCTCTCCCACCCTGACTCGGTCTGATTCTTCAAAAATATGTCCGGCCTCAAAGAACTTATCCACAGACACACATTCAGGGGCAGTAGCAGGTAAAGAGAAAGCTCATGATTGCGGTCCCTCCCGAAGTAAGGAAATAATTATCCCCACTCGCTGACTCTCATCTCCAGAGGATCGGGGACTAAGAGAGAACAGCAGCTTACAACTCTCCCTGAACGTACGGAACTTTTCCTTATCTCTGGAGAAGGTATCTGGGAGCCTGACCGTAGGTTCAGGAGAGTGCAGCGAAACATCAACAGGTTCCGAGTGCTTACAGACAGATTGGAGAATAGAACCCTGAAAAGATTTAACAGTCTCAGAAAACTCCCTCTGCAGTTGGTTATGAGAAGAAGCAAGAGCCCTATGTTCCACTGACAAATCCTGCATCATTTGGGTCTGATTTGACATCTGACCCGCAAGAGTGTGCATCGGATCCATAAGGAGTGAAGCAAAAAAAAAAACTGTCAGTGGTCAGTTATAATATTACGCTGTTATAATGCAGGGAGAAGCTGGCTCCGCTAGGTGGCGATAGAGCGGAGAGAGGTCATGCACACAGATGAAGCAGACCTGCCGTGCACCAGCAAAGCTACCAGCAGATGGCAGCAGAGAAGTCAAACTCAGGGTCAGAGACAAGACAGGGAGATCAGTAATGGTCAGGAGCGGATATGCCAAAGACAAGAGATAAAAGCAGGTCAGGGTCCAAGCCGAGTTCAAGTATCAAGAAGTACAAACACGAAGGGGACACACAAGAGTTGGGACAGGGAGCATGGAATAATACAGACATGGGTTGAGACAGGAATAACAGCAGGACAAGTAAGGGTGTAACAGAGTCAGCTACTCACGCCATAGGCAGAACTATAACAGACATGATCTGCATGAAGAAATAGCAAACCTGAATCCAAAATAAGGCCAGGCAAAGTTAACCCTTGACATGATCAGCCCGGGAAAAGGGCATACTGAAGTCAAAACCCGGACTGGATCATGACACTGGGGATGCTTCACCAAGGCTGGAATTGGGCAGGCTAATCTTTGCGAAGAATGTATGAATCAAGCCGCATACAAGGTTATCCTGGAAAAACAGTTGATTCCTTCTGCTCAGGCAATGTTCCCCAACTCTGAGGACTGGTTTTTCCAGCAGGACAATGCCACACAGCTAGGTCAGTCAATATGTGGATGAAGGACAACCACATCAAATCCCTGTCATGGCCAGCCCAATCTCCAGACCTGAACCCCATTGAAAACCTCTGGAAATTATTCAAGAGGAAGATGGACAGTCACAAGCCATCAAACAAAGAAAAACTGCTTAAATTTTTGTACCAGGAGTGGCATAAGGTCACCCAAAAGCAGTGTGAAAGACTGATGGAAAGCATGCCAAGACGCATTAAAGCTGTGATTACAAATCACGGTTATTCCACAAAATATTGATTTCTGAACACTTCCTGAGTTAAAACAATAGTATTGTTGTTTCTAAATGATTATGAACTTGTTTTCTTAGCATTTTTTTGTTATTTTGATCGCTTCTCATTTTGAAGACATGTTGTCAGTAGTTTATTGTAGGATCGCTACTACCAACAGGTGGCGCTATAGAGTTCAAGTCCTCTTCCTCGCTGAAGAGGCAATTTGCGTAGAATAAAAGAGCAATTTACATTTTACTCAAAAATATACCTATAAAGAGAAAAATCTGACAAGCTGAAATTTTTGCAGTGATCTCTTAATTTTTGCCAGAGTTATACATAGATATATATGTATATACCAATAGATAGTCGATACACACGAGTACACCTGAGTACATACGCACAAAAATTATAGCTATGAACTGGGTACTGACAGATTGACATCTCTTCTGCGTTTTGGAGCCATTCCTGGTTGCGGCATACAATTACTGATCAATAATACTGAGGTGTGAAGAAAGCCTAAAGTGGAACTGTACTAAACTTGTACATCTTTGCACTGCTAAATATACAGTACATTAACTTCGATAAGATTATGCTTGAGTTTTGTTTTTTTTTCAAACACCTGATATTCGCAGCTGTCCTGGTAAATCCTTCCCCTTTCACAAGCTATGCTTCAATACTTGTAAGACTCCCCTTTCCCACTCAAAGTAAACAGACAGTAGTGTTCACTGCATGACTGATTGTACTTATTAGAACTGGAAAGAGGTTGTGAAACCAAGGAACCCATAAACACTGGGGAGAAGCAGAGGGCCATGGTAATGTCACAAAATGAAGACGTGTGTGTTATCGACATATCGGCAAGGCATTGTCTAAACTTAGAAATGTGAACTGTGGATGGCCAGCTTAATATTAATCACCTACCAATAAATTTCTGGGGCATGGAGCTTTTCCTTTTTGCAACATTACTGGCTAAACGGTCCAGTACCAGTGCCCGATCACTCCCCATTTCTGGTTTCATTGGCCTGGGTTCTTCAACAGCTGTGGAGGAAAAGGAGGAAAGAATAAAAAACAAAGCAACATGTTACTATAACTCAATGTAAAAGACTTTATAAAAAAGTTCAATTGTTCTGGCACAAAAATGAGTCAAAAACTAATTAAAGGACACAAAGAAAAGGACACACAATGATCATCTGATAGATGTAACCCCAAACTTTGGTGGTGGCCATGAAGGTGTCAGTCTGGCTCCCTCCAACACTATTGCTGGCTAACCGGTAACTATACTTGATGAATGCAATTTTTTTCACCTTGAAATGATACAGGTGCAAAGAATACACTAGAAACAGTTCAGAATGTAGACTAGTAAAGATGAGTTATGTGCATCTTCATACAGGCATTTATACCCAGTATCGGAAAGGAAGAATATATTCTTTGTACATTTGTAGAAAGCAAATATAATGGTTAATCCACCCCTACAGGACAAAACTCATAGCAAACAGATGCCGCCCTATAACCCCCACTGAGCAGAATACACAGGCCACCTGCAAGCTGCCTTGTGTCTGACCACTCTCTGTCTCTTTCTGTCAGTATTTCCACTGGGTTGGTCTGAGGTTTTGTCTTCTCTCTCAATACAAGGCGAGATCATGGGTATCCACGCTGTCTAATGGCAGGCATTGCTTCCTGTCCCTTCACATTTGTGGTCAATGGAGGAAAGAGAGAGGAGAAAAGGGGGTGGAAAGTGCTTGCGCATGACTAGGTTTGAGCATGCAAGATAGTTATCTAAGGCCGAGTCAAGTTTTCTAGCAATATTACATAAAATGCTTCAAATTTACTGTTTTCAAGACCTGCTGTACCTGCAGAAAAGTGTTAGAGACCACTCAATCTCTAAATGACACGTAATCTGCCAAGCTGTGAATGAAACGTGTCTTAGTCAAAAAATGATTTTTTTTCTGCGTTCAATTTAATTAAATACCATATACTGCCCAGTCTCAGGGTAGTTTGCCAGGGCCAGAAAAAAAGTGCTTAGACTGGGGTAACAAGACATCAGAGCTTATGGAAGTAGTGTGTATACAAGTTTTCCAGCTACATATTTTACACTCACCAGACTCGCTAACGTTTTGCAGATAAATGCGGCATCGCTCCTTGTGTTCCTCCAGAGAGCTGCGCTGCTTGTAGCTACGTCCACAGAATTCACATTTGAAGGGTTTTTCCACTGTAGTTAATAGAACAAAAACTTGCCATCTTATTTTTCTAACTCTCAAAAATGTGTAAACACATTTTATAGAACTGATGAAAATGCCCACAAATACCAACAAGTGTGTACCACCATACTTTATTGTGGACTGGTTCGCTTACCTGAATGTGTGCGGAGGTGTCCAGACAAGGCATCTCTCCTTTGGCAGGCATAACTGCACAAGTGGCATTTGAAAGGCTTCTCTCCAGTATGTAGTTTACCGTGTCGGAGCAAATTCCCCTTCTGGGTAAATGAAGCTCCGCACTGAATACATTGGAAGGGGCGTTCTCCTAAAAGAGACATATAGGAATTGTGAGCAAGATGAGCAAATCTGATATGGAACAAGAAACCATGTAAAGCGACCTTTCACCCCAGACAAAAAGTGTGACTATTCATTACTAAGGTATAGTCATCTCTTTTCAATCCTCGTTGTAGCAGTAACTGTATGTGAGGAGCATTGTGACCGCCTGCAGTATGGATTGAAGGGGCGCACCAGGTATGATGACTACAAAATAGGAATGTACCATCAAAGAAAGTTGCCAACCTATGGTGTCCATAACTATGGTTTTAATGATGCAATAAGAAATATACCTATAGAAATATAATATATAATATGTGCTTCTCACAAAATTAGAATATCATCAAAATGTTAATTTATTTCAGTTCTTCAATACAAAAAGTGAAACTCATATATTATATAGAGTCATTACAAACAGAGTGATCTATTTCAAGTGGTTATTTCTGTTAATGTTGATGATTATGGCTTACAGCCAATGAAAACCCAAACGTCATTATCTCAATAAATTAGAATAATTAACAAAAACACCTGTAAAGGCTTCCTAAGAGTTTAAAAAGGTCCCTTAGTCTGTTTCAGTAGACTCCACAATCATGGGGAAGACTGCTGACTTGACAGATGTCCAGAAGGCAGTCATTGACACACTCCACAAGGAAGGTAAGCCACAAAAGGTCATTGGTAAGGAAGATGGTTGTTCACAGAGTGCGGTATCCAAGCATATTAATGGAAATTTGACTGGAAGGAAAAAGTTTTGGTAGAAAAAGGTGCACAAGCAACCAGGATAACCGCAGCCTTGAAAGGATTGTTAAGAAAAGGCCATTCAAAAATTTGGGGGAGATTCACAAGGAGTGGACTGTTGCTGGAGTCATTGCTTCAAGAGCCACCACACACAGACATATCCAGGACATGGGCTACAAGTGTCGCATTCCTTGTGTCAAGCCACTCATGACCAATAGACAACGCCAAAAGCGTCTTACCTGGGCCAAGGAGAAAAAGATCTGGACTGTTGCTCAGTTGTCCAAGGTGTTGTTTTCAGATGAAAGTAAATTTTGCATTTCATTTGGAAATCAAGGTCCCAGGGTCTGGAGGAAGAGTGGAGAGACGCACAATCCAAGCTGCTGGAGGTCTAGTGTGAAGTTTCCCCAATCATTGATGGTTTGGAGAGCCATGTCATCTGCTGGTATAGGTCCACTGTGTTTTATCAAGACCAAAGTCAGCGCAGCCGTGTACCAGGAAATTTTAAAGCACTTAATGCTTCCCTCTGCCAACAAGCTTTTTGAAGATGGAAATTTCATTCTCCAGCAGGACTTGGCACCTGTCCACACTGCCAAAAGTACCAATACCTGGTTTAACCCCTTAATGACAGCCAATATGTCTTTTTACTGACCTGAGATATAAGAGAATATCATCCCCATACGGGTGTCAATCCACTAGTTGTTAGCTCTCCACTATAGCTGACAATTTGCTGTATCACAAATGATCAGCATTGGCACCGTCCATATCTGTTTAACCCCTTAGTTTCTGCTGTCAAAAGTGACTACATCAAATAAATGGTTAATAGATTGTGGGGGCTTCCACTTTAATCTAATTGAAATACAGAGATCATGATTTTGTGGTCCTGATGTTTGCCATAGCAGTTCATGGCCAAATAGCGGCCTTAGAGTCTTCCGGCTATAGCGGTCAGTTCAGAAGTTAGTGACATTTAGGTGGTAAACAAACACTTTTTCATTCCTGCTATACCACTTTGCATTAATTCCTGAAAATCACCTGAAGGGTTAATAAACTACCTGACAGCAGTTTTTAGTATGTCAGGGGGTGCTGTTTTAAAATGGTATCATGTTTGGGGTTTTCCAATGTATATGAACCCCAAATTCACTTCAAACCTGGATAGGTCCCTCAAAAAAATAAATTTTGTACATTTCCTTGAAAAAATGAAAAATTACTGATACATTTTTAAACCTCCTAAAAGGCTAACAAAATAACTTAGCGTTTTAAAAATGGTGCTGATGTAAGGCAGACATGTGGGAAATGTTATTTATGTTTTTGTGTGGTGTGATTATCTGGATTAAAGGCATAATCATTCAAAGTTTGAAGATTGCATTTTCGTTTCTGATTTTTTAGAAATAAACACAAAACATATCAACTTAAATTTCCCATTATCATAAATTATAATGTGCCACGAGAAAATAATCTAAAAAATCAATGGGATTTGTTGAAGCATTTCAGAGTTATTGCCACATAAAGTGACATTGGTCCGAATTTAAAAAATTGGCCCAGTCACTA
The DNA here is from genome assembly GCF_039654945.1 of Dendrobates tinctorius. Taxonomy (NCBI): domain Eukaryota; kingdom Metazoa; phylum Chordata; class Amphibia; order Anura; family Dendrobatidae; genus Dendrobates; species Dendrobates tinctorius. Next base: position 21,662,819 of record NW_027361700.1, read on the forward strand.
AGGGGTTAAAAATAACAGCATCACTGTGCTTGATTGGCCAGCAAACTCTCCTGACCTTAGAATCTATGGGGTATTGTCAAGAGGAAGATGAGAGACACCAGACCCAACAATGCAGATCAGCTGAAGGCTGCTATCAAAGCAACCTGGGCTTCCATAACACCTCAGCAGTGCCACAGGCTGATCACCTCCATGACACGCCACAATGATGCAGTAATTGATGCAGAAGGAGCCCCGACCAAGTATTGAGTGCATTTATTGAACATACATTTCAGTAGGCCAACATTTTGGATTTAAAAATAATTTTTCAAGCTGGTGTTATCAAGTATTCTAATTTACTGAGATAATGACTTTTGAGTTTTCATTTGCTGTAAGCCATAATCATCAACATTAACAGAAATAAACACTTGAAATAGATCACTCTGTTTGTAATGACTCTACATAATTTATGAGATTCACTTTTTGAATTGAAGAACTGAAATAAATTAACTTTTTGATTATATTCTAATTTTGTGAGAAGCACCTGTATATTTGCAATTATCTCTATTTGCACGAGTGCCGGATACTCCAGACAGAGCTCTGCATACCCCAAGATATTTTGCACCCTGATCAAATTATACAGTGAGCTGAGCAATTTTTTCTGTTCCATTGAAAAACGATGAACTGTACAAAATAGCTGACATATGCAGTAAGCAAAGCAAGGTACTGTAGATGTCAATATTAAGCATCATTTTTTTTAGTTATATCTGCTTGCAGTGGATGTTGGCTTTGGCCAAGGCAGATAGGATTGCTTCAAGACATGATGCAAGAATTGTAAGATCTATGTCCGAGTCGCAGAGAACCTGCTGCTATCGAACCATGTACTCCTTTCATGGGACGATGCCAAACGGGCATGCAAAAGGCATGGAATGTACTGAATTAGGTGGACAATCCACCTAACGAAGTCACAGCTTAGGCCTCTTTCACACTTCCGTTTTTTACAATCAGTCACAATCCGCCAGGTTTTGAAAAAAAACGGATCCTCAAATTTTTTTTGAGGATCCGTTTTTTTCCCATTGACTTGCATTAATGGCGGATTGTGACGGATTGCTGTCCGTTGCATCCGTTTTTTGTGAGGATCCGCCAAAAGTTGCTGTCCGTCACCATCCTCAAAAATTTCAAAACGGAGCTTGTAACGTTTTTTTCTCTGGCGGATCCTGCAAACACTGATTTAACCCGAATTTCTTTCTGGGTGCCGGACAAAAAAAAAATTCATTCATATTCTCTCTCTCTCTCTCTCTCTCTCTCTCTCTCTCTCTCTCTCTCTCCCCTTCCCGGCCAGCGATTCCTTTAAATTTCTTCATTTTCAGGATCCGTCTTAAAACGGATCCTGTGCCATCCGTTCACATCAGTTGAGAACGGATCCGCTTGTCCGCCTTTTTGGCGGATTATAACTGATGCAAAAAACTGAAGTGTGAAAGAGGCCTTAGGCCTGTTTCACACTTCCGTTTTTTCAAATCCGTCAAAATCCGTTGTTTTCCGTAAAAAAAACGGATCCGCCATTTTTTGCAGGATCCGTTTTTTTTGTCCCATAGACTTCCATTACGGTTACCGCGGATCCGTCAAAAAAACGGATCCGTTTTTAAAAAACGGATCCGTTTGCATCAGTTTCCGTCAAAAAAACGGAAACGGATCCGTTTGGCGGACACAAAAACGGAAGTGTGAAACAGGCCTGTGAAACGCTTCAAGGTTGTTGTTTACCTCTCATACGGAGCAGGATGTCTCAAGGTACTGTATGTTTAGAAGGCTATTTGCTATGCTGATATTTGTATATCTATAACATTGATACACTATGCTACATTCTTTAGCATCTAGCATAATACATGGACATTCTTTTCATTTCCTATTTTTTATGTGCATATATAAAGGGATAAAGGGTACCTTAAAATATATAGGTGGATCTTTTCAAAATACATACCATTGTATATTTATTTCACTCTATTACTGTCCCTCTCTCTTTTTGCATTATATTGTATCTAATATTTGTTTCTCTACATTTGTGTTTATAATATTTTACAATTATTACGTTTTATACTCAGTTAATGTTCTGCATTTTCCATATACTTGCTATAGTTTTATATATATTGTTTGTTAACGTAGCAGACACAATCATTAGCTATGAGTTTTTACTGCTTTTATGCTGCAAAAATTGTAAGATCCATGTCTGAGCCGCAGAGCACCTTCTGCTAGCGAACAATGTTCTCCTGTCACAGGATGTCGCCAAAGTGTATGCAAGAGGTGTGAAATATGCTGAAGGCGGTGGAGAATTTTCCTGATGAAGCTGCAGCTTAGCACTGGTATTTGTCTCAGCCATTGCTCTATTGTAGATTTGGAGATTCCTGGGATCATGTATTCAAATGAATTCCCACATCTGTGTTTCACGATCCAAGGGCGGACAGCGATGCACCGACATGGGTCTTCTGACCCGAACTCAACAGCCTTATACAGCTCTGGCAAAAATTAAGAGACCACTGCAAAAATTTCAGTATGTCTGATTTTTCTCTTTATAGGTATATTTTTGAGTAAAATGTAAATTGCTTTTTTATTCTAAAAACTACTGACAACAGGTCTTCGAATTTCCATGCACTAAATTTTGTATTTATTTTCAGAAAATGAGAAATGGTCAAAATAACAAAAAAATGCAGTGCTTGCAGACCCCAAATAATGCTAAGAAAACAAGTTCATAATCATTTAGAAACAACAATACTGATGTTTTTAACTCAGGAAGAGTTCAGAAATCAATATTTTGTGGAATAACTGATTTTTAATCACAGCTTTCATGCGTCTTGGCATGCTTTCCACCAGTCTTTCACATAGCTTTTGGGTGACCTTATGCCACTCCTGGTACAAAAATTTAGGCAGTTCTTCTTTGTTTGATGGCTTGTAACTATCCATCTACCTCTTGATTACATTATAGAGATTTTCAATGGGGTTCAGGTCTGGAGATTGGGCTGGACATGACAGGGATTTGATGTGGTGGTCCTTCATCCACACATTGATTGACCTAGCTGTGTGGCATGGCGCATTGTCCTGCTGGAAAAAAAACAGTCCTCAGAGTTGGGAAACATTGTCTGAGCAGAAGGATTCAACCGTTTTTCCAGGATAACCTTGTATGCGGCTTGATTCATACATCCTTCGCAAACATTAACCTGCCCAATTCCAGCTGTGCTGAAGCATCCCCAGATCATCACCGATCCTCCACCAAATTTCACAGTGGGTGCAAGATACTGTGGCTTGTATGCCTCTCCAAAATTGGAGCAATCCAACATGAGATCCGGAATTTTATTTCATGTAAAACATCCCATGTAGTATATGTCATTTTTTGCCCTTGCAGTTTCTTTTATATAGGAAAAACGATTCGCCCATTGTACGTTAGATTTAGAGAGCATTTTCAGTCCATCACTACTGGAAAAGGGGTCCCTCGTTTAATTGATTATGTCAGAAAAACGCATGGGGGTAATGCAGCATCTCTGCGATACGCAGGTATAGAAAGAGTGTTTCTGCTGGCCCGAGGGAGAAATCACCACAGACTTCTCTTACAGAGAGAATCTAGATGGATTCTGCGAACTAACGCCACAGGACCCTTAGGGTTAAATGAAAAGAAAGACATAGCTGTTTTTTTGTAAAAAATAATTGTGAAAAATAATTGTATATCCATTTTTGCCTTGGTACAATTGACTAATTGTTGTTTTTAACTCTTTTTTGATTAATTAGTTTATGTTCACACCATTGTGGGAGTATAGGTCGGAAACCAGGAGGTGTGTCTGCACTTGTGCATGCTTTTAGTTCTAACTGCCTGTGTCCCGACTTCAGGACCCATTGAAGTGCAAGTGCGTGAAACGGCCGTTGTCCACTTCTTGTACATTCCTCCCAAGCCTATGCTTTTTATCCAATAAAAATAATCATGACAGAACGGTGAGTGCCATCCTTTCTTTCTTTTTTCGCCTGATACTTATAAAAATGTCAAGTTCAGGTCAGGAAACTAAGCCAGTGACTGGTCTGTGCACCACGATCCATATTCAGACCAAGAAACACTGATTTTCTTCGGGAAATGTTTCTTCTGGAATTACTCACACTACTTTCATAGATGGAATTACTGTAGCCTTTAACCATACGTTAGTAGTAAAAGGGAAAATTTACTGAAATCAGTGAAAATTAAATAGGGAATGACAAATAATCCAATAACAGAGTCTATACTTTAATTTGTTATTCCATATGATCACAGGATCTAATGCTGCATCATCCTGCTGCAGTGATAAAATGGTCCAAACGAAGCTGACTCTAGTACATTCATCACCTGTAACAAGTTGATCTATAGTCTATACCCTAAATCATAGGTGCGGAACCTTCTTTCTGCCAAGGGCCATTTAGATGAAGAAGCCATCCTTTGGGGCCAGATAAATTGTGTGCTAACTTTGCCCACAAAGTGTCTTGACGCTGGCACTGGTATCAGGACATAATCTTTCATTGCACACTCCTCAGTATGCAGTGGTGAACGCTGCGTGCATGTGCTCATAGAGCAAGAATAAATTAGTGGCCCGTTAGCCATCAAAATACAGCTGCCAGCCCAAGCACTATGGTCCCCAGAAATCTGCCCTGATATTGACATATAGAGCTCATCTTTAGGCCGGGGTCACACTTGTGAGTGTGATGCGCGAAACTTGCATCAATACCCGGCACTGCCGCTGGCGGTTCGGATGGAGCGTTCAGCTGCATAGAAATACATGCAGCCACACACTCTGGTCCGGGTGCCGGCGGCAGTGCTGGGTATTGATGCGAGAGACTCACACGAGTTTCTTCCATTACACTCGCAAGTCTGACCCGGCCTTAGTCTTGTTCTCACTATAAACGCTGATGTGGTGCCCCCAGGAGTATGGTCGCCACAGTGGCTTTGCCTTCCTCCAGGGGAGGGTAATGCCAGGCTTGGAGGCAATGATGGGTCTCTCTCGCAGTCAATCTATGCATGCAACACAGTTCCACTCCAGGCCAGCAGGGGCAACTCTGAACCGGGATTAAGGGGAGGAGTGCTCTCTGAGGGCCAAGAGGAAGGAGTGGTCATTTAGTCTGTGGAGGGTGAAGTGTGCAGATGTGTGGAAGGAGCGCTGAGATAGAGCGGAGAGGACGAGCTCATCTCTGGAGAGAGCGCATGAACTGGAGCCTGGTCTCCACGGTTGTACGGATACAAACGGTCCTGCAACAGACACCAGAGGAGTAGGAGGCTGTAAATGCCCTACTCCCATCTAAGACTTGAGGGTACAACAGCAGCTTGGATAGTGAGCCGGGACTCAGGAGAGAGGAGTCCCCGAGATAGGCTACAGCTGTCTGCCGTGCAAGTGAGGTTCTTGAGAACATCTGACAGGAGGAACTTCAGCGTAACTCGGTACTGGAGATCCCACAAATAAGCGCTAGTAAGGAGACTGCACAACCCATCTGCTGAGAGAGAATCCCTGAATTGCTTCCAGGCTAGCCTGCTCCAATACCATCTGTAATCAGGACCCTGGACTGCAGTTATCAAGTAAAGGTACAGAAATTGCACCTCGCTGTGTCTTGTCTGCTTCCTACCTTTCCGGCACTGCTACATCCCCGTGACAACCACATCTACACTGTCCTGGGACTATAGCTTCACCTGTGGGGAGCTTTTACATCTTTGCTGCACCATACCATCAGTCCCAGCGGATCTGCATGCAGCGTCGGCATAACACCTCCCTTGCCGAGCATCACAGGTGGCGTCACGAACTATTCATCTAACTACATTCCACCATTCACATCTCACTATCATTTGGGCGCCCAGGGCCACGGTCTGTGTCACCGCTGCTGTGACACATCCCACTGATACCGGCCCGGTACCGAGTACCCCGCAGCCCTGGGAGGGCGACCCAACTTGGCATCACGAACAGGATTGTGTGCCATAGACTGTGTTTGTGTAAAAGACTGTGTGATATTGGCGCCAATTGCCGCCATTGTGGCGCTGTTTGGCGCGCACGGGAAGAAGAAGGGGCAGGCCTTCGTGAGCGGAGCCTGCCACAGAGCGCGAAGAAGTGAAGTGCCGCCCGGGAAGAGTGGACAGCACGCGAGAAGAGGAGGAGCTGAGGCCTACAGCCCGGAGCGTTGGGCCTGCGAAGCGGCCACCAGTGAGCTCACACAACCCCTGGCCCTGGCTAACGTTAACTAGGGGGGAGGAAGAGAATGTCCGTGCCACAAGGCGATGCAGCGGCGGACGTCGCCGCCAACCTGGCTGCACCGCAAGGAGGAGCACCCACCGCAGCGGTCCCCATAATGCCGCTGTCTATGCCCTACATACCGGGAGCGGCCTGGCTACCGCAGTACTCGGGTGAGTCACATACCCTGAGTGAATTTAAAGAGAGACTGTGCAGTTTGTTTCAAGTATACCCTCTGACTGAGAGCAAGAAAGTGAATATTCTGATTGGACAGCTAACGGGTGCAGCGCAGAGAGAAGTGAAAGCCTGGCAGGACACTGATAAAGAGACTGTTGCAAAGATCCTGGCCAAGCTGAGAAGCACCTTTGACACTCGCACTGCAGCTGAAATCAAGATGAGGTTCTTTGGCTGTAAACAGAAAGCGCAGGACAGTATAAGGGACTATGCTCTCAACCTGCAGGAGGCGCTGCGAGCAGTTAAGCAAGTTGATCCTGACAGTGTGAAGGACGAGGATAAGCTGCTAAACGAGCAGTTCATTGAAGGACTCCTATCCAGTACCCACAGAGGACAGTTGCGCATCATAACCCTGCAAAACCCTGATCTGGACTTTGCTGATTTTAAGGACAGGGCTATTCGGGTACTGCAGGAATCAACTGACAGCCGCCCAGCACCCCCTAGGCTCCCAGCGATCACTTTCCACCAGGAAGCAACATCTTTCCCTTCCATCCCTGTAGAGGCTGATGCACAGACTCTGGATAAAGATCCCACTGAGGAGCTGCGTCTTCAGGTCCAGGAGTTGACCAAAGGGATGGCTGCACTTACCAAAACCGTGCAGTCCCTGCAGATGTCCTCCAAGGAAAAGATCCAGCTTGCTTCCAGTCCAGAGGATGTCCCGTGGCTCCGGAGGAGGAGAGCCCAGCCACTTCGAGGGAGGAACAACGATCGCTATGACCAGGACTGACGTCCCATCTGTCGTCACTGCTACAAGGCCAGCCATCTTGCAAGATTTTGTCCTTTAAACGAGCAACCCCTGGGGCAGAGGGCCAACCCCCAGGAATAGCATCACAAGGCCCAAGGAACTGGCGAGCCAAGTATGTGGGAGGGAGACCGATCCTTCCTGTGGTAATTGACGGCATCCCCATGAACGCTTTGCTGGACACTGGCTCCCAGGTGACCACTATGCCGTACATTCTTTACAAGAGATATTGGGCTGATTCAGAACTTATCCGTGGCCCAACTAATGATCTGACAGTAGTTGCCAGTAATGGTCAGTCTTTGCCGCAGATAGGATGTAAAGAAATTACTGTTAAAGTGGGTCGGGTAGAGCTAAAATCTCAAGGTCTGATAGTTGTAGATATTGATCGACGTGAATGTAATCCCATGATGACTCTTGGTACAAATGTAATTGAAAACTGGCTGTCCGAGGTTATTGTCTTGTTGCAACAGGTGGCTGAGACTGCTGGTTCCAGTGAAAAACGAGTCCTGCAGAAGGAGATCAGAGCCCTGATGCAAAGACAACAGGTAGAATTCTCTGGCGGAGAAATTGGCAGTGTCAGAGTGAGTGACCCATTCCCCATTGCAATACCCCCCAGATGTGAAATGTTGGTTTGGTGTCGGGCAGCTATAGGTCTTAGAGGGAGAGATTACCAGGCATTGGTAGAACCAGTATACTCAGATAGCAGGCCCACTGTCCTGACAGCCAGAGGGGTGGTTGATGTACGAAAGGGGAGAGTACCTGTACGCCTTTTGAATTGTGGGGAGGAGGAGGCCACGATACCTCGGTATGCCACAGTTGCTAAGCTGCTCACTGTCAATAACAACTCTTTGCAGGCAGCAGAGCCCTTGGTCTCATCCGATCAGGTAGAGGACAGTGGCTCTGTGAAGCAGATGGAGGAGTGGTGCCAGCAACTGCAGGTGGGAACTGACTCTACGCCCTCCTACCAGAAAAATGGGGTTTACAGAGTGACACAAGAGTATGAGCAGGTATTCAGCAAACACCCACTAGATTTTGGGCAGGAAAAAGGGGTTCAACATCATATCCCCACTGGAGACCATCCACCCATAAAGGAGAGGTACAGACCTATACCCCCAACACAATACCAATGTGCTAAGAGTATGTTGAGGGAGATGAAGGAAGCTAGGGTTATCAGAGACAGTTGTAGCCCCAGGGCAGCTCCCATAGTTTTTGTAAAGTAAAAAGGATGGTACCATGAGAATGTGTGTTGATTACAGGAAAATTAACAGCATTACACATAAAGATGCCTACCCACTACCTAGAATTGAGGAATCATTAGCTGCACTTAAAACTGCTAACTACTTTTCCACCTTAGATCTCACTAGTGGGTATTGGCATGTTCCTGTGGCAGAGGCAGACAAGGAGAAAACAGCATTTACCACTCCAATGGGTCTCTGTGAGATCAATTATATGCCATTCGGCTCTGCACAGCCCCAGGAACATTTCAACGGCTGATGGAGTGCTGCCTGGGACACATGAACTTTGAGACGGTCCTGTTGTATCTGGATGATGTCATTGTTTTCTCCAAAACCTATGAAGATCATCTGGAACACCTGGCTGAAGTGTTTGAAGCTTTGTCCAATTTTGGCCTGAAGGTGAAGCCCTCCAAGTGCCACCTCCTGAAGCCCAAGGTGCAGTACCTCGGTCATGTGGTCAGTGCAGAAGGTGTGGCACCTGATCCTGATAAGGTCACAGTCATCTGGGACTGGCCAAAGCCCAGCAACCTTCATGAAGTACGCCAATTCCTTGGACTGGTAGGCTACTACCGAAGATTCATCAAAGGCGTAACTGAAATGGCTACCCCTATGCAAAATCTTCTGGTGGGGCAGTTCAAGAAGACCAAACAGAAAAATTCCACCTTTGAATGGACTGAAGAGTTGGAAAGGTCCTTCACCAGATTGAAGATGGCTCTCACAGGAGATAAAGTTCTGGCCTACCCAGATTATGACAAACCCTTTGTGCTGTACAATGATGCCAGCAACATGGGACTAGGAGCAGTACTGTCGCAGGTACAGAATGGGAAAGAAAGAGTGATCTCCTACGCCAGCAGGAAGCTGCGCCCCACTGAAAGGAACCCTGACAACTACAGTTCTTTCAAGCTGGAGTTCCTTGCCATAGTCTGGGCTGTCACTGAAAGGTTCAAACATTACCTAGCCTCCGCCAAGTTCACTATCTTCACGGACAACAACCCGTTGACGCATTTGGACACTGCAAAACTAGGTGCACTGGAACAGCGATGGATGGCTCAGCTATCTATCTATGAGTTTACCATCAAGTTCCGGGCAGGGCACAAGAATGCCAATGCTGATGCGCTGTCCAGAATGCCTAACCGATGCAGGAGAAGACCCTGAGGCTCTTGAGGAAATAGAGTTGCCTCCCTTCCACCGGCCAGTTGCAGCCCAGCGTGCTCAAGGAGTGAGAAACAGATGGTCTGGCTTGAAGGAGGTCACCTTGAATCCATTGCCCCATCATGACTGGGCAGAAACGCAAGATAGTGACCCTGCAGTCCGCCTGGTTAAGGAGCTACTGTCACAAGCTGACTCACGCCCAGAGTTGGATGCTCCTGAAGAAACCCAGCAGTTGTGGAAGGAGAGAGGCCGGCTGTTCATTTATGAAGGAAAACTGTGTCGGAGGAGTATCAATGTCCGTACTCATGAGCTGGTCTGGCAGGTGACAGTCCCAAAGAGAGAGGCACCAATGGTCCTGGCAGCATACCACAATGGAGCTGGACACTTCGGATGGAAGAAGTTGGAAGCATTGCTCTGGGAGAGGTTCTACTGGGCTGGTATGAGGAAAGCCATTGAGAGTTGGTGCCGGGAGTGTGGACAACGTAACCTGCGCAGAAAGGATCGAAACAGCCAGAGAGCTCCTCTACAGCCAATCATCACCAAACAGCCCCTTGAGTTGGTAGCCCTGGACCATGTGAAGCTGGTTCCAAGCCGGTCCGGCTACATCTATGCTCTTACCATTGTGGTCCACTACTCAAGATTCCTGGTAGTTGTGCCTGTCAAAGATCAGACAGCCAGGACAGCAGCCAGAGCATTCCAACAGCACTTCTGTAGACCACATGGATATCCTGAAAGAGTGCTTACAGATCAAGGTCCAGCATTCGAGGCAGAAGTGTTCCAAGAATTCTGTAACTTGTATGGTTGTAAGAAGATCCGGACAACACTGTATCACCCACAGACCAATGGCATGTGTGAGAAGATGAATCAGGTAGTGATTGACCTACTGAAGACTTTGCCCTTGGAGGAGAGGAATCTGTGGCCACTGGCCAGAAAAGTTGCCAGATCTGGTGGACCTCTACAACCATATTCCAGTAAATTCCACCAACTGTACCCCAGCCTACTTAATGAGAGCAAGACCTGGTAAACTGCCTATTGATTTGGACATGGGAGTCCTTACGCCCGAAGTAACATCACCAGATGCTGACTGGGATACAGAAAGACAACAACAGTACAGAAGAGTTCAAGACTGCGTGGAAAAGAGTCTAGCCCAGGCAAGACAAAAGCAGGAAAAGCTTTACAATCAAAATGCACCTGTCAATCCTTTGTCGCCGGGAGAACAAGTTTTAAAAAGGAAGAGAAGATTGCACAAATTGAATGATCAATAGGAAGCTGAACTTTATACCATTCTGCCCTCGAACTTTGTTAATACCAAGGTATGGCTTATTAGCAAAGATGGAGGAGAAACCTCAGCAGCAATATCAAGAGATCACCTGAAACTATGTCCTGACCTGGTGAAGGAAAGAGTGGAAGAACTGGATAACATCCAACCCATAGAGGAAGAAGAGAAGGTCAGCACCATACTTGGGGAATTCCCTGCGAATTGGACTAAAGTAAATGATACTATAGTGGTGCCGGTGTTGACATTTCCCCAATTGGTAGCACAGGAAGACGTGACTCAAGGAAATCCTGAGGATCAGGAAAATCAGGCAGCAGATGCCACACCAGCAGTGGAGCCAGAGAACCCTCGCCCTGCCAGTGGTGAACCTGTTATGCCCCTGGTGAGTCTAAGAGTTCGCAGACAATCTAGGATCCCTGTGCCATGCAGAACCCCAGTAATGTATCCAATACATTACCCACTACACCAGTATTACGCAGGTCTATCCGCATTACACAAGAGATACCACCCATCAGATATCGTATATAGATAGATGTAAATGTTGAAATTGTATGTGCATATATGTAAATGTTTTTCAAGTTTTGTGCCTACAGGTAACCTGTAAGAGTTTCCGTTGGATTTGCCTGTTTTATTTTATGGACATTGTACCACAGGACTTGGGTGGTCAAAAACTTTTCTGTATATAAGTTAACCATTTGCCCAGGAATGGACCATGGACATTTATGCTTGGACTTATCATCATAATACCATTTTTGAAGCTCTTGGTTTTTGTAACTTAATTTTTAACTCTTGTACAATTATTATTGTCTAACTGTTTATATGTTTCATGTTTTGTTCAGCCCAGGAGTGCTGACTTGCACTAGGGGGGAATGTGGCACCCCCAGGAGTATGGTCGCCACAGTGGCTTTGCCTTCCTCCAGGGGAGGGTAATGCCAGGCTTGGAGGCAATGATGGGTCTCTCTCGCAGTCAATCTATGCATGCAACACAGTTTCACTCCAGGCCAGCAGGGGGAACTCTGAACCGGGATTAAGGGGAAGAGTGCTCTCTGAGGGCCAAGAGGAAGGAGTGGTCAGTTAGTCTGCGGAGGGTGAAGTGTGCAGACGTGTGGAAGGAGCGCTGAGATAGAGCGGAGAGGACGAGCTCATCTCTGGAGAGAGCGCATGAACTGGAGCCTGGTCTCCACGGTTGTACGGATACTAACGGTCCTGCAACAGACACCAGAGGAGTAGGAGGCTGTGAATGCCCTACTCCCATCTAAGACTTGAGGGCACAACATCAGCTTGGATAGTGAGCTGGGACTCAGAAGAGAGGAGTCCCCGAGATAGGCTACAGCTGTCTGCTGTGCAAGTGAGGTTCTTGAGAACATCTGACAGGAGGAACTTCAGTGTAACTCGGTACTGGAGATCCCGCAAATAAGCGCTAGTAAGGAGACTGCTCAACCCATCTGCTGAGAGAGAATCCCTGAATTGCTTCCAGGCTAGCCTGCTCCAATGCCATCTGTAATCAGGACCCTGGACTGGCAGTTATCAAGTAAAGGTACAGAAATTGCACCTCGCTGTGTCTTGTCTGCTTCCTACCTTTCCGGCACTGCTACATCCCCGTGCCAACCACATCTACACTGCCCTGGGAATATAGCTTCACCTGTGGGGAGCTTTTACATCTTTGCTGCACCATACCATCAGTCCCAGCGGATCTGCATGCAGCGTCGGCTTAACACCTCCCTTGCCGAGCACCACAGGTGGCGTCACGAGCTATTCATCTAACTACATTCCACCATTCACATCTCGCTATTATTTGGGCGCCCAGGGCCACGGTCTGTGTCACCGCTGCTGTGACACATCCCACTGATACCGGCCCGGTACCGAGTACCCCGCAGCCCTGGGAGGGCGACCCACTGACTATACAAATCTCCATTTCCTGTGTGTGACAATCCTGGTTCTGGTGTTCTATGCTCTACTTATCTGCTTGCTGTCCTAGTCCTCGTTGTGCTACGTGCTATCTAATAATCTTTATTTTATAATAATCTTTATTTGAATATAGCGCTAACATATTCCGCAGCGCTTTACAGTCTGCACACATTTTCATCACTGTCCCCGATGGGGCTCACAATCTAAATTCCCTATCAGTATGTCTTTGGAATGTGGGAGGAAACCGGAGTACCCAGAGGAAACCCACGCAAACACGGGGAGAATATACAAACTCCTTGCAGATGTTGTCCTTGGTGGGATTATCTAGTAAGTTCTGTCTGCTGTGCCATCACCTTTGGTCTGTGTTATTCACCATGTCTTATGGCTTATAGTGTCCATCTATCTCACCAAGTGAGCCCATAACATATTCAACAAATTAGTACCCTGCTTTATAGTAATTAGGGACAAAAACGCCAAAACATAGTTTTCTACCGATGAATCTCTGGTTTGGCTGAAATGTGCTACTATGCCTATTTTATCTCAGGGAGCACTGCCTTGAAAACAGGCCTCCATAAGGAATTTAGTCTCTTCAGTAAGAACTACCCCATGAGCTCATTCTAGAAGTAAATGTCATGTACATTGCTGACATTAACACTTTCCTATTTTCCCACTTTATTAACGAGCTAGTAACAGACCCAATCCAATGTGGCTAAGGAAAAGCACCAAATACAACCTACCAAGTAACTCCAGTAATTTAATATAGAAAGGTACACATTTGTGTCTACTTTTAGAAAGGGATCACTTCATTTTGCATATTATTTAATTTACTATGCTGCAATGTCCTAATTTTTTCATGTTCTTAATAACTAATTCTTTAAAAAAAATGCAATGCAAGAACATTTGTTTATCTTTTCATTAGTTTGTATAACCATATACATTTGGAAATATCATAAATGCTGTAGCTGTACATAAAATATCTGGGAGTGGACACATACCAGTATGGCTTCTTTTGTGCACTAGTAAAACATTGAGGCTGTTGCACGCCAGTCCACAGATGTCACAGTACAGCTTTCCCAGGTTGGATCTGTTGAGATCGTATGATGTGTTATGTCGTTCCAGCTGGATGCTGTTGTAGGATGCACACTCTGCTCCATATCCATAGGATAAATCAATGCCGTCTGACTGCTCGGATGCCGCTGCTTCTGCAGATTCATTTTTTACTTTTACTGTATCCTCTGCAAAAATGTGCACAGATATCAGTAATTTTGACAGACATCTACATTCATTTTTCAAGGATGACAATTTGTAGGGAATGCAAAATGATCTTCAATTATTAGTGTCTAAAAAAGGCTATAGTATGGCAACATACTGTATATAATTAGCTCTATTATGAAGTGAATCTATATACTGTCTTATAATTGGGTTCATCACATAAGCAGTATGCAGTAAGCTCCTGAGCTCCCTCTAGTGGTGACTGTAAGCAGACAGCATCATTTTTTAAAAACATATCTATAAAGGAAATTTAGAGCCTTGTTTTGTTAAAACTGATCACTGATTGCTAAGACTGTAATTAGATTTTTGTTTTTTTATTTTTTATAAAGCAGCACTGATGATTAACAAGCATTTTACTCAGCCCTTGCTTTTGTTTTTCAGGCTGGACTGAGAAGTTTTATAAAGAAAACATCTCATCTTACTTGAAGCTTCACTCTGGTACCAGCTGAAAATTAACATAGTAGCAGATTTCAGAAACACAATGTCATGTGCATTGGCAGATTAGAAGGGCAGGATGTCATGGAATCTATAGAAATATCAGAACATTTACCAGAACCATTTGATTTATAAGCAGAAACAATCTGTTAAAATAGTAAGTTAATCATGGACAAAACTATTTTACAAAATCCATTCCTATGCTTACAGCACCAAGCACAATCTGGACTGCTATATATGGCAGCTTGTTGTCTGCTGACAGTCTTTTATCTCAACTGTGAGAGATTGGCCCAGATTCATTAAGACTGATGTTTTGTTTGCCAGGCTTAAAGGGTTGTCTGGTCCAAATCGATAACTCTGTAGTCACTCTGTGTGATTGCAGACTTATGAATTCCCCCATCGCACGCACTCTGTGCGCTGCAGGTATTTGCCGGTTTCTGAGCCAGGACCGGAGGGTATGTATGAATTATACATACTCCCGGCCAGTGGGCACGGCCTTACTCTGCATGCACTTGTATGGAGTGAGTGTCATGACCCAGCGTGGATCTGACAGTTTAAATGGATAAGTGAACTTTTTTCCCTTTGGCTTGGTGCCAAAGTGGGTTGATTGCCCTGGTGGCCATTAGAATTATTACACGTGGTGTCGTTCATTCTAAGTAGCCCCGGTGGTGGTGAGTGGTAGTGACTTTAGTTTCTTTGGTTTAATGTGCACTTAATTACAAATCAGGTGTTAGACTCTATAAAAGGGAGCCAGGTGGGTTCAATCACTGTTGGTGATATTGTGTTTGTCATTTGGGAAGCAAGCCTGGGTGAGGAAGGAGCTGAACATGAGTCCTGCGCAGCCCAGCCAGAGGGGACGAGTGGCAGCTAGGTGGTCTGCAAGAAGGGCTGGCATGACGTGGTGTAGTCACAGTTTATGGTGTCGGCAGGAAGTGCTTGCATGGCTTGGTGGAGTGATGACTATGGAGAGAGTTGCACTCAGCGTGAGGGACTTGGTTGCTGAGAGCTGGACTCAAGCATGCTTGACTTTTTGGGCAGGAGCTGAACTCATCTTTGGGACTCTGTTACTGGACTTCTACAACTGGTGGGGGACTCTGCTCCAAGGCTGCACTATGGTGAAGGATCCAGTTATGGTGATGGATCCGGGCGAGGAGAAGATGCACACAGGTGGTGGGTTCTGTTGCTAGGAGCGTACACAACAGAACAAAGCTAAGTGGTGTTTCCCCTGTTTTGTTATCTTTCCTCATGTGTGTTTTAGTGCAGTGGTGGGATTAGTTTCCGCACCGACCAATTCCCTAGTGAGGGTTTAGGTCACAGCGAGCTAGGGTTTTTAGGTTCCTGCTGCGCGCCCGGTGTGGAACCGGCACAGGGAACGTTAGGAGTGCAGGGACACTGGCTCAGGGGAGCTCAGGAGGTCTCCACTTCCCTATTCCCTATCGCAGGGCCCACCATTGTTAAGGTTTCCCAGGTTTCCCTTATTGTTTAAATTCACCTTACTGGAGGCGGGGTTTCCAGACTTGTATATACGTGTAATGTCTAAATTCGCCAGTTGGAGGCGGTGTATCCAGCTGCACGTGTTTATTATTTAAATTCGCCCCACTGGAGGCGGTGTATCCAGGGTCACATGTGTCATATGGGTTCGCCTTGCGGTACTTGCTGCATCCAGACACACGTGACAGTGAGGTTATACCATCTAGTCGGCCGCACCCACTAGACAACCGCGTCACTATATGGGGCGCGGCCTCACTCAATGCAAGTGATGGAGCAACGACACACCCACTAGGTGGGCTCTCGCCGAGAGTATGTATAACTCATACATACCCTCCAGTCCCGGGTCAGAAACCAGAGAATCCCCGATGTGCACAGTGGGTGCTCAGGGGGATTCATAAGTCTGAAGTCACAAATAGTGGACCAGACATCCCCTTTAATGAAAGAGCGTACAAGAAGAAAATTTGCTGAATTCATTATGAGGTGCAAATCACTTAATTGATTTGGTGCAATTTTATCAGTAGCGTGCATTTCAACAGAAATGTTATTCCAGTCAGGGACACTTCTGCGCTGAAACATGCACCCTGGCTCACCGCCACCTAGAGCGCTGGATTGCGCTTCCCTGGACACTGAACACCAATGTGTACTTCTTTAGTTCTTAAAGTGTATAACAATTCTCTGGCCACTTTGAATCATGAATAGCGTAGTTTGAGAAAGACCTTACATGGTCGAAACGTCACACGCTTTTTTGATTCTTTTGCCTTGCATATTGAAATTAATTTCCGCTTTTGTGATGTCACCAAAATGTTTTTTCTTGAATTTAACATTTTCCTGAAAACAAATTGAGTGGAGCTGTTTGAACATTTGTATATACTTCAATTTAGCAATTTAGTATTCTTTTGCTCTCTATATCTTAAAGGGGTTGTCCACAACCCCTTCTTAATCCCTAAGTTTCCCTCAAAGAAAATAACAGTTAAACTCACTTACGGTGTCAGCACTGGCTCTACTGGGGATCGGGCTACATTGTTATGAAACGCGATCCCTGTGGCCAATCAGCGCTGGCTTGAATCTCCTCACCTTCGGACGAGCTACATACATCCGGAGGAAGTGAGAGAGCAGCATAGGAGGAAATATTGGGATTGAGAAGGGGTTGTCTGAGTAGTGGACAACCCCTTTAAGTGAGAAAACCCATCCAAGGTAATACCAAGGTATAAATATTAATACGCTTAACAGCTTTTCAAGAAGAGCATTTCCCCTGGAGTGATCATCAACTAAATAGAAAATGTACTTTGGTCTACAACTAGCAAGTAAGAAAACTACAGCAGATGTCTACTAAAGCGATTGAGAGAAACTCCAGCAATGGGAGCAAATGATCATCAACATGTCCAATGGGAACACGCTATAGATCTAATTCACATTTCTCTCACCATAGTTCCATGAATATAATACTAAGAGACCTATATATTGTAATCACCTTTCTGAGCACTTGATACTAAAGGTCTATTTTGGTTTACATGCATGGCACATCTAAAAGTAATAACACCATCCCGAAATATACAGTGGTTAACCATCTTTACTTACATGTCAGATATAACCTAAAGTGCTATGCCGATAAAGATATACCTTTCATTTGCAAACCAGAACACTCAGTAAATCCAACCAGGGCTCGACATTTAGCAGAAACCCACAAGCATTTAGCGCCTTAACCGGCTACCGCTCCCTGGACACAATACAAATACGAGCAGCCTGCTGAGAACTCATTGCTGCCACACCAAGGCAATTACCACATCCTGAGCCTAGGCTGCAGTCTGTGAGTCAAAAATACATACGCAACCCAGCTGATAACACTTCCACATAGGCCTGGTGCGGAAGGACTTCTGCTGTATGGTGGAGAAAAGTCAGCAACGACTCTTAATAAACATGAAGATGCTTAACAACAGAGATAACATTAAAGTTTATCCCATAGAATGGAGGAGATTTATTAAAACTGTTAGAATAAAACTAGATGAGACAGACAGAAACTGCACCAAATGTATTAGAAAGGTGCTAACTAACTGCATGATAAATTTGAAACGGGGCACTATTACTGTGTGTAGTCTCAGAGGGACATTATTACTGTGTGTAGTCTCAGAGAGCGCACTATTACTGTTTATAGGATCAGTAGGGGCACTATTACTGTGTGTAATATCAGAGGGGGCATTATTACTGTGTGTAGTCTCAGAGGGGGCACTATTACTGTGTGTAGTCTCAGAGGGGGCACTATTACTGTTTGTAGGATCAGAGGGGGCACTATTACTGTGTGTAGTTTCAGAGGGGGCACTATTACTGTTTGTAGGATCAGAGGGGGCACTATTACTGTGTGTAGTCTCAGAGGGGGCATTATTACTGTGTGTAGTCTCAGAGGGGGCATTATTACAGTGTGTAGTCTCAGAGGGGGCACTATTACTGTGTGTAGTCTCAGAGGGGGCATTATTACTGTGTGTAGTTTCAGAGGGGGCACTATTACTCTTTGTAGGAACAGAAGGGGCACTATTACTGTTTGTAGCTCAGAGGTGGCATTATTACTGTGTGCAGTCTCAGAGGGGGCACTAATACTGTGTGTAGTCTCAGGGGGCATTATTACTGTGTGTAGTCTCAGAGGGTGCACTATTACTGTGTGTAATCTTAGAGGGGGCACTATTACTGTGTGTAGTCTCAGAGGGGGTACTGTTGTGAGTTCATTTTTCCCTTCACCAGTGAGGTCTGATGAACTCCCTCTTCTGGCGAAGGAAGGTAGTGAGGCTGATCACCAAACAGCTGAGCAGGTAGATGATGACTGGGTCACAGGAACTGATGACTGGATATAAAGCAGCCGACGCCCTGCTGCCTCGCTGGTGATTTCCTGCTGGATTCTTGGAGACCAGTCTGATTTCTGCTTCTCAAAGCTAAGTTTTACTCTGCCTTTTGTACACTTTAGTTCTGGTTTTGTTTGCCTTGTTTTTTGGAGTTCAGCCATTCAGAATTCCATTTTTGTCTCTGATCTGTTGATCTCTGGCTCTGTCTTCAGAATATACCTGAGTGCTGATATAGTCTTTTTGAAGCCTAGCGACTTCAGGGCCTGTTTTTCCTATCAGTCTGTTGGTTCATTTTTGGATAGGGTTTTTGCGGATTGCAGACAGCAGCTTTTCTATCCTGTCCTATTTAGTTAGCTTGGGCCCCATCATTTGCTCAACCTATCTTTCTATCTGTGTTTAGTGTTTTTCATCTTGCTTCACAGTCATTATATGTTGGGGGCTGCCTATTGCTTTGGGGTCTGCTCTGGGGCAGTTTAGATTTCCCCTTTCTGTCTTTAGGCTAATTTAGTTCTCCGGCTGTGATCGAGGGGTCTAGGGCACCGTAGGAACCCCCCACGGCTACTGCTAGTTGTTGTGGATAGGTTCAGGGGTCTGCAATCCGATAGCTTCCAACTTCTCTGGCTTTCTGGACTTAGCTATTTTTGTTTTTTCCTCCTTCGGTGACTCATTCATAACAGGGCACTATTACTGTGTGTAATATCAGAGGTGGCACTATTACTGTGTGTAGTCTCAGAGGGGGCAGTATTACTGTGCGCAGTCTAAGAGGGGGCATTATTACTGTGTAGTCTCAGAGGTGGGCACTATTACTGTGTGTAGTCTCAGAGGGGGCAATATTACTGTGTGTAGTGTCAGAGAGCGCACTCTTACTGTGTGTAGCTCAGAGGGGACACTATTACTGTGTATAGTCTCAGAGGGGGCACTATTACCGTGTGTAGTCTCAGAGGGGGCACTATTACCATGTGTAATATCAGAGGGGGCACTATTACTGTGTGTAGTCTCAGAGGGACACTATTACTGTGTGTAGTCTCAGAAGGGGCACTATTACTCTGTGAAGGCTCAGAGGGGGCATTATTACTGTATGTAGGCTCAGAGGGGGAATTATTACTGTGTGTAGTCTCAGAGGGGGCACTATTACTGTGTGTAGTCTCAGAGGGGGCAGTATTACTGTGTGTAATATCAGAGGGGGCACTATTACTGTGTGTAATCTTAGAGGGGGCACTATTACTGTGTGTAGTGTCAGAGGTGGCACTATTACTGTGTGTAGTCTCAGAGGGGGCTGTATTACTGTGCGCAGTCTAAGAGTGAGCATTATTACTGTGTGTAGTCTCAGAGGTGGGCACTATTACTGTGTGTAGTCTCAGAGGGGGCACTATTACCATGTGTAATATCAGAGGGGACACTATTACTGTGTGTAGTCTCAGAGGGACACTATTACTGTGTGTAGTCTCAGAAGGGGCACTATTGCTGTATGTAGGCTCAGAGGGGGCATTATTACTGTTTAGTCTCAGAGGGGGCGCTATTACTGTGTGTAATATCAGAGGGAGCACTATTACTGTGTGTAGTCTCAGAGGGGGCACTATTACTGTGTGTAGTCTCAGAAGAGGAAGTATTACTGTGTGTAGTCTCAGAAGGGGCACTATTACTGTGTGTAGGCTGAGAGGGGTCACTATTAGTATATGTGCACATGTTCAGTATCTACAGCAAATGTTTCTACTGCAAAACTTCTGGGTGTTGGCAGGAAAAACTGTGTAAAATATGCATGTTTTGCCGCATTTTTGCATGCACTGATTCGTTATAATGGATAGAAAATCATACAAAAACACTGAAATAATTGACACATTGCAGATTTGAAAAAACACTTTGAAGGTTTAAATCTGCGAGGAAAATATGAGCAGAGATCGCAGAAATCTCATTTACTTTGCTGATACTGTAAAATGTTGCGTTTTCTGCATCAAAAACGTGCAGAATAAAAATGCAACTCATCAACAAACCTTTACGATGTGGAAACTCAAAATCCGCTTTGTTACTGTGGGTGATACTATTCCTTTGTGGAGCACTATTCTTGGGAACAGCAATGAGTTATGGAAAGTGTGCTGGAAAACAAAGGAGCCAAAGACATCCGAGCAATACATTCTGTAGAGATACGTAGTGAAATGAAGAAGTCATTATGTACAGTCTGGGCCAAACAAAGAAAAAAGGGAACCAATATGATCAGAAAGACGTTACTGGTGAGTCACTAGATTTACCTTTACTGTACTATACACTTATATTATCTGAAGAGTGATGATGTAGATGCAGAAGCTGCTGTGCCCAGTGATTGACTACAGCGGTCACATCGCCGCTGCAGTCTTTCAAGAAAGACTGGGGCAGTGAATGAAACAAATCATTGAACCTGACAAAGCTGAGTAAGTTATTGCTTTCCGAAAGAAAGTCTAATGCAGCCGAGATGTTAACTATAAAATACATACTTTACATATCAGGGAATCAGTAATCTGCAAAGTTAAAGTAATAAAAAAAACAATGTATATGCAGATAAGTTCAGGGGTGGACATATCATTGTCGCAACAGGGGTTCAAGAGGTAAGGGGCCCATTGCCACCTCCATAACAGACAGAATTGTGCATTCTGATGAGCTATTGGAAGGCAAATAGCCCACATATTGTTCTTGCACAGGGGCCTCTTCTGTCTATGTCCACCAGTGAAGTAGTATGTATGAAACCCCACTTGTGTCTGTATAATCTGGACTATGTACAGCCAAATAATAATAACCTACCCAAGAGCTTAACCTGCATTTTCTGATGCCTAATCCAAAATCTATATACATGTGGGTTTAGGCCCCACGGGCACCAATTGTAACATTCTATATAAGAAACAAAGCTAAAAGATAATATCTAATCTGCCATTGTAACATACAGTAATTATATAGAGTTGTGTGACAATGTGCTTGCCCCTTCCTGATTTCCCAGTATTTTGCATGTTTGTCACACTTAAATGTTTCAGATCACCAAACAAATTTAAATTTTAGACAGCGATAACACAAGTAAACATAAAAAGCAGTTTTTATGTGAAGGTCTTTATTACTGAGGGAAAAAGGAATCCAATCCTTCAGGGCCCAGTGTGAAAAAGTGATTGCCTCCCCTCCCCCTTAAAACATAAATTAACTGTGGTTTATCACCTCTTTGGGAAGCTGAGCTCAAATTCCCTAGCCACATGTAGGCCTGATTACTGTGACACCTGTTCTCAATCAAGAAATCACTTAAATAGGACCTGCCTGACAGTGAAATAGAAAGAAAAAGTTCCTCAAAAGCTAGACAGCATGCCGCAATCCAAGGAAATTCTAGAACAAATGAGAAACAAAGTTATTGAGATCTATCAGTCTGGAAAAGGCTATAAAGCCATTTGTCAAGTTTTTGAACTCCAGCAAATGACAGTGAGAGCCATTATCCACAAATGGCGAAAAAATGGAACTGTGGTGAACCTTCGCAGGAGTGGCCAACCAAAATTACGCCAAGAGCGCAGAGACAACTCATCCAAGGGGTCACAAAAGCCCCCACAACAACATCCAAAGAACTGCAGGCCTCACTTGCCTCAGTTAAGGTCAGTGTTCATGACTCCGCCATAAGAAGGAGATTGGGCAAAAATGAACTGCATGGCAGAGCTCCAAGACGAAAACCACTGCTGAGCAATAAGGACATAAAGGCTTGTCTCAGTTTTGCTTAAAAGCATCTTGATGATCCCCAAAACATTAGGGAGAATACTTTGTGGACTGACAAGACAAAAGTTGAACTTATTGGAAGGTGTATGTTCCATTACATCTGGTGTAGAAGTAACACAGCATTTCAGAAAAGGAAATTCATACCAATAGTAAATTATGGTGGTGGTAGTGTGATGGTCTGGGGTCCTTTTCCTGCTTCAGGACCTGGAAGATTTGCTGGAGTAAATGGAACCATGAATTCTGCTGTCTACCAAACAATCCTGAATGAGAATGTCCGGCCATCTGTTTGTGACCTCAAGCTGAAGTGCACTTGGATTATGCAGCAGGGTAATGATCCAAAGCACACCAGCAAGTCCACCTCTGAATGGCTTGAGAAAAAAAATAAGACTTTGGAGTGGCCTAGTCAAAGTCCTGACCTTAATCCAATCAAGATGCTGTGGCATGACCTTAAAAAGGCGGTTCATGCTCAGAAATCTTCCAATGTCACTGAATCATAACATTTCTGCAAAGATGAGTGGGCCAAAATCTCTCAAGAGCGTTGTAAAAGACTCATTGTCAGTTATCACAAATGCTTGATTGTTGTTATTGCTACTAAGGGTGGCCCAACCAGTTTTTAGGCTTATGGGGCATTCACTTTTTCACACAGGGCCCTGTAGGTTTGGATTTCTTTTTCCATTAATAATAAAGACCTTCATTAAAAAACTGCATTTTGTGTTTACTTACCATATATACAGTTGTGCTCAAAAGTTTACACACCCCGGAAGAATTTTTGCTTTCTTGGCCTTTTTTCAGAGAATATGCATGATAACACCAAAACTTTTTCTCCACTCATGCTTAGTGGTTGGGGAAAGCCATTTATTGTCAAACTACTGTGTTTTCTCTATTTAAATCATAACGACAACCCAAAACATACAAATGACCCTGATCAAAAGTTTACATACCCTGGTGATTTTGGCCTGATAACATGCACAGAAGTTGGCACAAATGGGTTTGAATGGCTACTAAAGGTAACATCCTCACCTGCGACCTGTGAGAAATGTCAGGAAAATTGTTCGTGATGCAAAGAAAACCCCACAAATAACATCAGCTGAAATACTTGACTCTCTGAAAACTAGCAGTGTGGCTGTTTCAAGATGTACAATAAGGAGGCACTTGAAGAAAAATGGGCTATTATAAGACGAGTTTTTCAGCACATTTTTTGTGCTGAAAATGCCCCCCTCGACTTATACACGAGTCATTGTCCCAGAAGACAGCGGGGGAGGGGGGGGTGGCAGAGCAGTGGGTGACAGGAGGCAGAAGCCAGCTGCTGCGGCTAAAGCCTGGGCCCGCTGCTAAAGAGAGAGTAATATTCACTGCAGTGGCAGAAAACATTCATTTCTCTTATAGCATGCGCACAATGTCAGCAGCAGTCGCAGGCTTCCAGCAGCGGCCAGGCTATCATGGGTGCCTGCTCATTAAGGTAATGAATATTCACCTCTCTCCACTCCTATAGGCATGGAGAGAGGTGAATATTCATTAACTTCATCAGCAGGGACACGTGATCGCTTAGCCGCAGGAGCTCCTGGCACCAGAACGAGATGCTGCCAGGGCGTGTAGGGAAGGTAAGTAGGAAGGGGTTTTTTTATGCTTTTCTCACGGGGGCCATACATACAAGGATGGGGATGAGTAACCATGCAGACAAGGTTGGGAATAAGGAGCCATGCAAATAAAGGATGGGGATATGGAGCCATGCAGACAAGGATGGGAATAAAGAGCCATGCAGACAAGAATGGGAATAAGGAGCCATGCAGACAATGATGGGAATAAGGAGCCATGCAGACAATGATGGGAATAAGGAGCTATGCATACAAGGATGGGGATAAGAAGCCATGCATACAAGGATGGGAATAAGGAGCCATGGATAGAAGGATGGGGATGAGGAACCATGCATACCAGAATAGGGGTTACAGGACAATGCATACCCAGCTTATACTCGAGTCAATTTTTCCCGGTTTTTAGAGGCAAAATTTGGTGCCTCGGCTTATACTCGGGCTCGGCTTATACACAAGTATATACAGTATGTTGTTTTTGTCTAATATTTAAATAACATTTAAGTGTGAAAAACATGCAAAAGAATAAGAAATCTGGAAGGGGCAAACACTTTTTCACACAACGGTATATTTATATACATATTTCCATATTATTACATACTGCATACTTCCAAAATGGTAACAAAGTGGCTTAAGGATAAAAAAATTCAATGTTTTGGAGCCGCCATCACAAAGCCCTGATTTCAATCCTATTAGAAATTTATGGACAAAGCTGAAAAGGCCGGTGACCTACAAACCTGGATCACGTACACCAGTTTTGTCAGGAGGAATTGGCACAAATTCCGACCAACTATTGTGAGAAGTTTGTGGAAGGTTATCCCAAACGTTTGACCCAAGCCATTCAGTGTACGGGCAATAGTACCGAACACTAAAGAAATGTATGGAAACTTTTGACTTTGCAGTAAGTAATAAAAATGCCTTAAAACATTCTCTCTCTCATTATTCTGGCATTTGGCTAATATTAATAATTATGGTAATCCCAATTGACTTAAAACGGGAAAGGTTTATTCTGATTTCATGTCAGATATTGAGAAAAACATGCATGTCTTTTTATACAGTGTATGCAAACTTTTGGTTTCAACTGCGTATATATTGTTAGGCGTCGGATTTCTGTCACTGCACAGCGAGAATCCCGAGCCTTACTTCCAGCGGTCTCCCATTACTCTCCAGCCGCAGAGGAGACTGCTCAGCAAACTCTTCGGTCCAGGCGCTCTGCCCAGACCAGCTCCGTGGGTTTGCGTGCTGCTGCCACTTCTGGCA
Source organism: Dendrobates tinctorius (assembly GCF_039654945.1). Taxonomy (NCBI): domain Eukaryota; kingdom Metazoa; phylum Chordata; class Amphibia; order Anura; family Dendrobatidae; genus Dendrobates; species Dendrobates tinctorius. The sequence continues at coordinate 21,688,152 of NW_027361700.1, forward strand.
CAGCCATGGCAATACATGCTGCTCAGCAGCGAGATTCTCCAGGGACTAAGTCCCCATGTCAGGCCACTGAGCATGCCCGTGGAGTGATCTCCCATTGGAGATCGAAGGTCACATGCTCAGGTCCTGCTCGTGTTCGGATTGGCCCATCCGAGAAGCCAGGAAGGTTCTGGACACTGCGGCTATAAAAGGTTCGCATGGCCGCTCGGCCATGCGCTAGGATAGCCTGTATTTTCAGTCTATAAGGAGTGAGTGGTGTATGCACGTATGAATGTCTCTGGTGACTGACTCATTATGAAACCCCTACCCTTGGTACGCATGTGTTGTGCAGCCTAGCCTGCTAGCGCCCAGGTTTAGGCGTAGATAGGTCAGAGTTTGAGTCAGGCTTTAGCCAACATCAGTGACTCGGCACGCCTCAGTGCCCCGTGCTCCGCACTCCATAGTCAGCGTCTATAGCGGTGCTCGTGGCAGCAACGCGGTGCGCTCAGTGGGCCTAGAAGGACTCTAACCCCGTCTCCTGGGGGTAGAGTTCTGTGGCCGCTTGCTGTGCGCTCTTTGGCCGGGCTCTGTGAGTTAAACAGGCTCCGGCATCCACGTTCAGCGGCTTTGCGGCTCTGTGAATTAACAGAGTCCGCTCCTGTTCACATTGGGTGACGTAACCCACATGTGACTGTTTTTACGCCGCTCTATTCTTCCGCCATTACCTAGCAGCAGTGTACCACCTCTGCACGGTGGACCCCGGGCTGCGAACTCACCTACTATTATTCTATAATTTGGTGCGTTCCGCCAGTCCTAACATACAGTATATATCCATACTGTACAGTATATTGAGTCTGTTGTTAGGACAGTAAGACACTTCTTACACAGCAATTCTTTAATACTAATAACTATTATAGTAAATAAAATAGCTGACATGAGTATGTTCTCGCAGAATTGCCGAAGGATTGACATTTTTCTTTCAGACAGAAGTTATAACTACGGTATGTGGTTTTGTGGTCAAGCAATATACTTTTTTAAAAGGTTCCTTTTTAGTTGTCTGAAGGCATAATAGGCACAGGAGTGAGAAAAAACCTTTTAATCTAGGACACCCAAGATATAGAAGCTGGTGTTGTGGCAGTCTGCAAAGAGTAGGTGGTAACGTATGAAAAATGAACACCATACCCGCAGCAGATGACGATGAGGAGCTGAGAGTGGCTTGTGGCAGGAAGAGCTGATGCTGCAAGAATTGGACAAGCTAATAAAGTTTTGCTAATAGAGTAAGGGGAAAGCACACACTACTGGTCAGCGATCTTAAGTCAATATACTCCATGTTTTATAATATCGTTATAAGTCGTACCCTCAGTATATTTTATACCAGGGCACTTTTCATTCAAATTTGTTTATAATGACACAAGAGTATGCTTAAAAATTTCAAAATTTTAAAAATTTCGTTAAAGGGTCAACATTGACTTTTAGGATTGCTACCTCCAATAGGTGGCACTAGAGTTCTAGTCCTCTTCCTCTCTGAAGAGACAATTTGCATAATTAGCATATTTCCCAGAGGAGCATTGCGGCTTTAAGTCTCCTCACCTCGACATGCTTAGCATGTCATTCTCCGCAAGGAGAAATGATACTTCTTGGATATCGGTCAGACGCCTCTCTCACAGCCAAACCAGATCTCCCACTTTGCACTGATGAGGGGCAGTACCCCGAAACACAGTGTCTGCAAATGGAGATTCTGGCTTGGCTTTTATCCTAAGTCATGTAACTAAGCTCGTTAAAGGGTCAACATTGACTTTTAGGATTGCTACCTCCAATAGGTGACACTAGAGTTCTAGTCCTCTTCCTCTCTGAAGAGACAATTTGCATAATTAAAAATTTCAAAATACGCATTTGTTACCTGTTGAGGCCCCTTCCAGTCCAGCACCTTCTCACCAGTGCTCATTGTCTCTCTGCTGCTTACCATCCATATGATAAGGTTTCGGTGATGTCAACTCAGTGTCAACCACTGTGCTCAGTATTGATGGAGGAGTGGAGGGCACAAGACTACTGAGCCCAAAGACTGTCTGCAGCACTCACATGCTGTAAAAGGTACGTTATCACTGTAGCTCTATTGATATAGAACTCAGGGGAGCAGTGAAGAAGTGATTCTGGAATGAGGGACTTCAACAGATAAGCAATACTTATTCTGTTGCATTCAATTTTTGTTATATTTAAGGCTGTGTGCCCACGTTTCGTTTTTAAGCGCTTCCTCCGCGTTTTTGCCGCAGCGGAAATACTTAAAAAATGCATTCCCATGCAATCCTATGGGATTCCGCAATTGCTGTGCCCATGCTGCGGATTTTACCGCTACGGAATCGCATCACGGTAAAATCCGAAGCATGTTCATTAATTTTGCGGAATCGAGGCGATTCTACCGCCATAGGATTGTATTGAAATGCTCATTTTACGCATGTGGCTATGCCCACCATGCGTAAAGTGAGCGCTTCATGTGCGGATGGTACCCAGGGTCTGGAGGAGGGGAGACTCTCCTCCATGCCCTGGGTACCAAATTCCTGTAAAAAATAGAATTAAAATAAAAAAATTGGGATATACTTACCCTCTGTCGGCCCCCGAAGTCCTCACTGGCACTGGCGGCAACTTCCGTTCCCAGGGATGCATTGCGCAAATGACCTCTGATGACACAGCGGTGTAGATTCCGCCAAAGAGGACTCTGGGGGCCGATAGAAGGGTAAGTATATCCCGATTTTTAATTTTTTTTTTTATCATTTTTAACATTCTATCTCTTACTATTGATAATCAATAGTAAGAAGTTGGTCACACTTATCAAGCACTATGCTTTAAATCGCTTGGAAAGCGCTAGTATTCTGCAAGCTTAAAACGCTTGCAAAACGCTTGTGTTTTGCGGGAAAAATGCATGTGAATTCCACATGCATTTTACCCGTGGCGGGGAGTTGCGGAAATGCTGCAGACAATTCCGCAGCATTTCTGCAATGTGGGCACATAGCCTTAATGTTATGTACCTGCAATACCTTTAAAAAAAATAAATAAATAGACAACCCTTGTAAAAAGTTTTGTTGCAGCTGTCTTATTAAGATATGCCCCCTGATATAGCAGCTTCATTAACCAGAAAATTGTATATAACATGGGGTTATATACACAAGCTTTCCTTTACAAACTGAAGTTCATCCCTTGAAGTGCAATTAAATCTGAATTAGATCAAGGATTAAAGAATTGCACATTGTGCACTAAACGTTGTATATTGATTAGTTCAACTCCAAACTGAGACATCTCAACTAGAGAGGGGTGAACCCGAACAGTAAAGTTCGGCATCCGTACTGAACAACTATTGTTTGGGCACGGATACCGAACACTGACTTCACCAGGAAGTCTGTGTTATTATTCGGGGTTCGTCCCCCCCGCACACCAGGTGTTTGTCACGCTGTCATGTGCATGACAGCACAGCAAACACTGCTTCTGATTAGAGATGGGTGAACCCAAACAGTAAAGTTTGGCGTCTTTACCGAACACCTACTATTCGGGCATGAACACTGAACATGGACCTCACCAGGAAGTTCATGTTACTGTTCAGGTTAGGCTGCCCAAACACCGGGTGTTTGTCGCGCTGTCATGTGCATGACAGCGCAGCAAACAGTGCTTCTGATCGGCCGTGATATCATCCCCGCTGGTCAGAGATCTGTGGTTCCCACGCTGTCAAAAGACAGTGTCAGTGCTCAGCTGTGATTGGAGGTTGCTAATAACAGTGAGAGCAGGAGCGGCGTATGGGAGTATTCATCAGATTCTCCTGCGCTGTAAATAAATATTTTTTAAAAAAACTGCATGGGTTCTCCTGCATTTTTGCTAACCAGCCAGGCAAAACTCACAGCTGGGACAGTTTTCAACCTGGACAGTGCCAAAATGCGACCGTCCAGGCTGAGAACCACTGGGAGAATGAGCTGCTGTGAGCGCAGCATCCGTGACCAGTGGTGACATCATCGAGCCGACTGGACATCATCCAGTAGACTTTTAACCTTCAATTACAGCTACGGGATCACGTTGTCATTTTACAGCGTGGGAACCGCGGCTGTCTGATCAGTGTGGCAAACACTGGATGTTTGGGTCCCCATTCTAATGAAGAAGTTCAGGTTCAGGTCTGAGTACTGTTCTGGTACTGTTCCGGAACTTTTTTTTAACTGTTTTAACCCGCTGGACCCAAACATCCAGGGGTCCACCCATCTCTAATCTAAACATCCATCTGGTGATCTCCAAATATCTAATCCAAATGCCAGATGCATCGATCCAGTTTTCTGCTAATTTTGCTGTCTGCCATGTGCACAAAGAATTATACACATTGTTGATGGGAAAGTAACCTCACAAGTGGTCTCATGAACATATTTTTATGAACATATTTTTGACATGTTGATGCACATGCTGCGTAATTGTCAATATTGTCCTGTTTGCCTTGTCATACTTTATGTACAGTTGATGTGGAAGTTCTGCAATAAACAGTAAGTTTAATACATAGTGGTGCCAAGGATACCAGAGCAAAAAACATTCTGCAACAACTCTCTGCTCTCTGGCTCACACTAGGTTTCTTAGGATCACCTCCATGACATTCACATGCAAAAAAGGCCATATGGGGCAGCACTTTCAAAGATACGCAAAGCTAATATGCACTCTGGAGGGGCGGACACAGACAAAAGATGGCCCCTGTGCAAGAACAGTATATGGGCCCTTTGCAGTAAAATAATGTGCCTGTGAAAGAAGCTGCTTGGTGCTTTTGATGTGGAAGTTGGTCCTCATACCTCTTAGGCCTATGTGGGGTTGCGCAAGTTGCACCAATTGTATGTCTGCCCGTGGCACTCTTTGCCACATTCTCCTTCTAATATCAATGCACAATTGTTCTACAGCTTTTCCCATTCACTTTTTTGGACTGTGATATAAGAAAGTGAACAGTATGGGTATTTAATCTTACAATAGGTACCTCATGCAATCTGAGTCACTTGACTCCCTTCTTAAAGGGACTGTGCAAATAAGTTATTCTCTCACCTCCAGGCATAATACATATGTACAAGTAATTTGGAAACAATAAGAAAAAAAAAATCGCAGTGACTCCTGCTCACCATTGTTGGTCTCTCCTTGGAGATCGGTCTGATCTATGTCCTCTGATTGTGGCTCATCCTCTTCTTTACAGTGCTGGTATTTGGCAGCACAAGGGTCAAGCTCTGTGACTCTCTTTAAAGAACAGACACTAAGATCTGAAATAGAAAAACATTTGAGTCATGTCAAAGAAACCTGAGGAAACTCAACTTATTAGTTAAATTGTGCTGACATGAAGAATGGAAAGAAAAAAAAGCGCTTAGTCACACTTCTGCTGACAGACTTGTAAAACCAGGGTATTGAACAGAACTGGCCACAGATTACATAAAGAACTGGTATTTTTTTTTCCTTTTTACAACAGAATTCAAAATCAACATAATCCACCACCAAAAAATTAAATAACCCTTCTATCTGGCACTGAACAGTAACTATACAGTTTTTCATGTATAGTCAACTTACTTGGTACCCTCTGTTTGATTCTGACTACCTCCTTTGCTCAGATCAAAGTTGCTTTCCTTCTGCTTCCAAGATGGCCCTATAGTGGGATTGGGAGCAGTGGTAATTTGTAACATCTCCCTTTCCCTGCTTTCCTTTACTGTGGGATAAGAAGGGCAGGTGGGGTGTGGTTTAGACATACTACTGTTCTCTCCATGCCACTGCGGAGGGGGGGGGGGGGTCATCTTGGAAGCAAAAAAGAACACAACTCCGATCTGAGTGGATGAGGCAGCAGGAGGCACGCAGAAAGTATCGAGGAAGGTGACTGTAAATGACAACATGCAATCATTTTTCAGAGTGGGTCCCTTTAGAACAAATCCATTAGCTATCCTCCTGACGTGTCTGTTTCAAAAAATGTTCACACTTCTCACAAAATAACACTTCTGTATCATCTTTTCTGACCATTCTATGTGCAATTCCTCTGTTATTCCTTCTAGAAATTTATGATAACGAAATTACTGTCTATCTAACACTGCCCGATCGGTGATGACTGTGGAGGTCACGGATACCCCACTTTGACAAAATCATGTCGAAACCTACCTGTCAACTAACTCATACATTTGGAATGGCACAACACCGGTAAAGAAGTCCACATTTTCTTTCACACTGGTCAGAAAGTAAAGGAATCATTCAAATAACTCTTAAAATGCCTCATGCAGAGATGGTCCCACAGGTCTTTTCCAGCAAATTTACAATGATGACCTTCCAACTACCATTAAGTGACCAGGTTATTTATATATTTTTAATGTATCCTCTGCTTTCTGGCCAAGTTCAAAATATCCTGAACAACCACTATAACAAAAAAGATCCAAGCATTTCACAAGGAATGCAATAATTTCCTAAAGCAGACATATAAGCAGAGATTATTTCTAAAAATGCGTTATTAATTATAATAATAGTAGTAGTAGTAGTAATAATAATAAATGTAATCCAAAAATGAATACCAATGTACTATGACCTAGGGTATCTTGACTTCAACTCAACATCCTCATATATGCATGTAAGGCCTGTTCAGGAGACCCAAGTCGGTCTGGACATCATAGTCCATACTTTGGACCTTGAGTCATAGATTCTGAATTCAATCTAACACAGAAGAAACAACATTAAAGGCAATCTGTCAGGTGATTCATGCTGCCCAATCCAATATTGCATCTAGAGCACCACAAAAAATATACACTGAAGACCCGGCTTTGAACCGTAGTCGAACGCCAGACTAGTCCGGTTGCGCCTCTGGCTATTGCCTCCTAGTGCCACTGTAAGATGATTGACAGGTCTGTTCCTCATGTGAGTGAGATACATGTCAATCACCTATAGGAGTGCTGGGAAGAGTCAGACTAGTCTCGTCTCTGGCTATGGTCCCTGGCTGGATCTTTATGGTATAATTTCTCTGAAACACCGAAAAGTTTACCGGGCTGTAATTAGGCAACCAGGCTGCTATTTAGGCTTCCCACAGTTTGGGCAGCATAAACTGCATGAGAGGTTCCCTTTTATTGACTTTACCTGCTGGTTGTGGCTGCTCCTGATAGTTCACAGAATCCATACTTGTATCCACATCTGCAATACAAAAATAATATTCTATATGATTAATAGGACACTGTTTCTCTTTTATAGAGTAGTAAATCATCATAGATTTTGACAATCTATGTGTGCTTAGTGCTAGAGATGAGAAATCCCACCTCTGTGATACAGTGATGCCAGTTGGGGCCACTTGTTTGTGAGCTGTACAATTTCACTAGTCATAGCTCACATTATGAATCAGCACAAGTTCTGGTGTGGATCTGGTGCACAATAGACATGATACAAAATTCCAATTGCAACCACATCTCCAGAGCATGGGAGCAATGTTTATACATGAAACCAGTTTTGAAAACGACTAAGTTTGTGAACAGAAGACACAAATATAAGAGGTAACAAATGCTGAGAAATGTAAAGAGGCTGAGGCAGAATCACAACCTGCAGCTTCAGCAGATCTGATGCGAACAATATAGTGAGGTTTCCTCTGCTGCCTTCATCTCTTACAGGACTCACCATCTGACGTGTGATCTTTTCTTCTGTGATCCCATTTCACTTAATTCTCAATCACTACAACTCAATTACTTTTTTTTTTATTTTTATTTTTCCGGTCGTGAAGAACCTGGCCACAAATAAAGCCCTGCCTGCTGTTTTGCATGAACAAGCCAATATACAAAAAATTCACACTGACATCAATGATCATGTACTGGAAATCACAGACACCTGCTCACTTTCCTCCCCATTAGTGTCTCTCAATTGATATCATACTGCCTGGCATTGCCTCATACAAGAATGATGCACGGCTCCAAACTAATATACGTAATGATGTTTGATTTTATGAATATTAGTAGTAGTAGTATTGACATTATTCTGGGTTAACATTAGGTTTGACTGCCCATTCAGGACTCTGTTCTGGACTTTCATCTATTGAGATGTTTCCCCAATACAGAAAATTAGTTTAACGAGACAAAGAGGCCAAAACATGAAATTTTTGACTGCATCTGACTTCTTTTATAGAGTCCAGTGTCGGACTGGGGTGCCAAGAGGTAGCACTGATTCTGGGATCCACTGTTCAGCTAAATAAAAATTACATTTGCCTCATTCACAGAATTACCTATGTTTATATAAAAAAGTAGTAGTAGCGGTAGTTTGTTGAATTATGAGATGATGCCATTGTCTGTGTATAATGACTGAGGTGTATTGTGCTAAATTCTGCTCATATAGGAGGTTGGGACTTACGCCTGCAGAGGGGCCCACTGGGGAATTCACTCATACTCATGGGCTAGTCCGAGCCTCATAGATTCCTTCGCTTTTAGCCAGATGCAATATATAAAGAATGAAAAAAGCTGCACACTAATAAAAGTGCTGTGAAAAAAGAAGGAAGAAAATCCAGCAATTGCAGAAAAATTCTAAAGCATCACATTTCTTATATTAAAAATGAAAAAAGGGGGGAGAGAATTAAAAGTACATATTAGTGCTAAGCGTCAATGCATTTCGAGCTGTACAAGCTCTTAAGAGCCCTCACTAAAGTCTCTAATGATCTAATAACAGCTAAATCTAAGGGTCATTACTCCATGCTAATTCTCTTGGATCTCTCTGCAGCATTCGACACTGTGGATCATCAGCTCCTCCTCACTATGCTCCGTTCCATTGGCCTCAAGGACACCGTTCTCTCCTGGTTTTCCTCCTATGTCTCTGACTGCTCCTTTACTGTATCTTTTGCTGGCTCCTCCACCCCACATCTTCCACTTACTGTTGGGGTTCCTCAAGGATCGGTTCTAGGCCCCCTCCTCTTGTCTTTGTATACCTCCCCTATTGGTCAAACAATCAGTAGATTTGGTTTCCAGTACCATCTCTATGCTGATGACACCCAATTATACGCTTCTTCTCTTGACATCATGCCTGCCTTTTTAGAAAACACCAGCGATTGTCTAAACGCTGTGTCTAACATCATGTCCTCACTATATCTGAATCTAAACCTGTCAAAGACTGAACTCCTTGTGTTTCCTCCCTCCACTAATGCACCTATGCCCGACATTACCATTTCTGTATGTGATATTACTCCACAGCAACATGCCCGCTGTCTTGACACTCGAGCTTTCATTCACCCCCCACATCCGATCACTGGCTTGCTCTAAAATTCGACCTTTTCTTACTTTCAACTCCGCAAAAACTCTTACTGTTTCTCTTATTCATTCTCATCTGAACTAACGTAACTCTCTCCTAATCGGTCTCCCTCTTACCAAACTCTCCCCCCTCCAATCTGTCTTGAATGCTGCAGCCAGGATCATATTCCTCACCAATTGTTACACTGATGCCACTACCTTTTGCCAGTCATTACACTGGCTACCCATCCACTCCAGAATCCAGTACAAACTTATTACCCTCACCCACAAAGCACTCCACGGCTCAGCACCACCCTACATCTCCTCCCTCATCTCAGTCTACCACCCTACCCGTGCCCTCTGTTCTGCTGATGACCTGAGGTTAGCATCCTCACTAATCAGAACCTCCCACTCCCGTCTCCAAGACTATACACGTTCTGCGCCAATTCTTTGGAATGCACTTCCCAGGTCAATACGACAATTTTAAGCATGCCCTAAAAATGCATTTATTCAGACTGGCCTACCACCTCAACACATTAACCTAACTATCCCTGTGTGGCATTGTCAAAAGATTTACCATAACCAGGTTCCCCGTATCATGTTCTCACATGCTTTATGCATCTATTAGCCCTCTGTGTCTGTACTGTTACACACTGTTACACTATTACACACTATGGCTGGTCCAAACAATGAAGGCAACTGTTACCACCCACCTTTCGTGGCTACCTTTTTTCCTCATAGATTGTAAGCAGGGCCCTCATTCCTCTTGATATCTGTTATGATCTATGTGATTATTGTTATGCTGTAATGTCAATCATCTGTACAAGTCCCCTCTGAAATGTAAAGTGCTGCAGAATATGTCGGTGCTATAGAAATACAATTATTATTTATTATTATTATTATTATTATTATTATTATTAATTTGCAAGTACCCTTATTGCCTACCTTGGTCATTATTTTCATTATCTCATATTTTATCCTTTTTTAATTTGGGTTTCTTGGTTGTCACATTATTATGTTTTCCATCTGCATGGATTTAGGATTTAGACTGATTTGTAGGTTACATCTTTATTTTTTTATGCACTTTATACATGATTTTGACACTGGCACTTTTGTGCACATGATAGAAAAAAAATGATATTTTATTTATTATTTTTCCATTTATTATTTTCCATTCCATTTTCATTATACATTTTAATCAGCTCTGATGCTTGCTTTTTGGTCTTTGTTTCAGACCATTAAGTTTTTTGTACATTTTTTAAAAATGTTTTTTTTAGAGGCTATCATGTGTACTGATACTTTTGTCATTATTACCAATAAATGGTTTTTATTTAAAATATTTTCGGTGATGTGCACCTTGCTTAGTGTATAGCTTTTTTCTCTTTTGATATATTGTGTGTTTTGTTTATACACATAGTACAACTGTGCCGAGTACCCCAGGCTCTGCTCCATTCACCTCAGTCCGCTGCCCTCTGTTGTGCTCCACATCGGGTTTTGCAGGTTGCCCAACATGGCTCAGTTACATCATGTCCCTTGGCCTTTTAAGGCCTATTAAGATACACACCTGTGACTTAGGATTGTGATTCAATACTCTAGTTTGGCATACTCCACCTCCTGTGCATTCTGTGCTTACCCTGCTTCTACCAATGTTGACTTCAACTTCATCCGTCCTGCTGCTCCTAAGATTCCTAAGTGTGCCATGTCCTCGCACCCCTTGTGTCATCCTACATGCTGCACCAACGCCAGAGATCCGTGTACCCACTTGGACATGGGGCTTAGTGGGTCCACTTCACAAGGTGAGCCTAACATTCCTTTTTCTTTGTAAATTACGTATAACCAGATACAACATTGTAGTCTTTCACACTATTGCATAAAAACATAAAAAATTGGCCCTGCGGAAAAGAGGGTCAAATGAAGTCTAAAGTTTCATGTTATAGACTCCATTTGCTTCATTGAAGCGAATGGCTTTGTCTGCAGCACATTTGAATAACGTTTTTTGGATATACAATGAAAGCCCCTGACAGAGTGTTGAATGGGGAACAAGCTGTAGTGTGAACCCGGACTATGTGTTCTATTATTAATATAAATAATAGGACACTGCTGGCCACAAAAGACTGGACATTTGCTCATAGGTCACTGGAAACTAGATTGTAACTCAGTGGTCTCCAGTTTGTGGCTCTTCACCGTGCCCTGATTGAAATCTACAGAACCCCAAGCGATCCTCATTATAAGTCAATGGGATAAGTTGAAAAAGCATAATGGCTTCCATTAAATGAGAAAGCCATAATAATGTCAGCAGGAATATAACCTAACTCTAGCGTATTGGAAAAACTAATCACGATGAGATTAAATGAATCATTGAAGACATATGTCAACTGTATTCAAAAACTTTGAGCAGCGCAGTGGACTGTTATTTGTAGCACCTCTGTGCCTTCAGAGAAACAAGTGTAGATTTAGCACGGAGCAAAACATTTGCAAAAATGAGCATTACTCTCATTTCAAAATCTCTCTCTTCAGATGTCTTCCATGACCAATGTGGATACTTAGATCTAGAGGAAAATAAGCACTTCAAAGCTTACACAATGTAATGTGATGCAGTGGATCTGCTTTTTCTCACCCGTGACTGGTTCAGTGTAATATAGATTAGTTGCTATATCATAGTGAGGTTGAGAAATGATGCAGGGAACTTAAAAAGGTGTTATTTTTGTTATTGATGTCTATGGGAATGTTATTAAAGGCATACTGAAAAAGTTAACATTTTCGAAATTACAATGTGCTTGATTCATCATCTGTGTGTTTTTTTAAGTCACTTTTCTTTTTTTGTTCTAAAGTTATCAAAATGACACACTTGATTTATGAATCTAGTGCAAATCCCAAAATTAGCTTTTTTCTGTCTTAAACTGGTTTTGTGTTTTATTTTTAGTGGGAAAAGTTGCGTTTGTCACAAAATGTTGCAAACATAAAAAAAATACAAAAAAAAATTACTCCGGAGGGGGTATGGAAATGCAGAAGAGGTGCACAAAATTTTGTGACGTGTAAAAAGTCACATTTCATAAACCTGTCTGAAACATCTAGAAAAGCCACGCTGATGAATAAATCCAAAAACTGACTAAACCATAAAAGACAACTTGAAATAAAGCATAAATCGTTCAATGATTTTCCTGCAAATCAAAAAGTCAAATTGAGAGTTATTTACACCAAAAAAACTGTCCCAATATGAGCTCATGCTCACTTGCGATGAAATCGAACGAATTCAATCCAAAAAAAATTGGATTGAATTAGTACCAATGTTAATCTATGATGGTGTCTTCATCTGCGTTTTTTTTTTTCCGGATCGGGCTGGAAAAAAATTGCAGCATGTTGCGATTGTAATCGCAAATCGGATCACATCTGATCACATCCCGCAATAGAAGTCAATGTGGGCGATAAAAAAAAAAATCGCACAGCACTAGCACCATGCGAAAAAGCCGGCAGTTCATATGCGGCTATACAGTAAAATCACACTGACAGGTTAAAATGGAAAATATAGAATACATGTATACACATAGAATAGGTGTGTGTGTGTATATATATATATATATATATATATATATGATAGTATGCCAGTGACACATATACCGTATATATTCGAGTAAGCCAAGATTTCCAGCCCATCTTTTTGGGCTTCGACCTGCAAGTGAAGAAAAATAAGCTTTAATATACTCACCCAGGGAAGGGGGCTGGTGCGGTCCGGTCCAATGGGTGTCGCAGGTCCGGGTCCTGCGCCTCCCATCTTCTTGCGATGCCGCCCATCTGCTTGGTTCGTGGCTCCCCGGCATAGCACTCCTGCACAGATGTACTTATCTGCCCTGTTGCGAGAGAGACCTTTCCCGGCACCTGCGCACTGCAGTACTTTTACTTTCCCATCGGACCGGACCGCCCCCCCAGGTGAGTGTAATAAAACTTATTTTTCTTATCTTTCAGGTTGGATCGAGGGCTTATTTACAGCATTATAGAATGCTATAGATAAGCCTTGAAAGGCAGTGGCCGCATCTTATAGCGTCCAAAACATGTGACAATTTCCCTTTAACACAGTCCCTTAGTGTATAGTGTACTCACTCATTATACATAGCACAGTCCCTTAGTATATAGTGTACTCAATTATTATGTATAGCACAGTCCCTCAGTATATAGTGTACTCGCTTATTATATATAGCGCCCTCCCTCAGTATATAGTGTAGTCACTTTGTATGTATAGCACAGTCCCTTAGTATATAGTGTACTCACTTATTATGTATAACACCATCCTTAGTTACAGTTTTCTCTTGTTATGTATAACACCATCCCTTATTACATACCATCATCTCTAGTTATATATGGTGCAGTCCCTTATTACATAGTTTCCTCTGCTGTTATGTACAGTGCTGTCTCTTACATAGTGTATTCTTGTTATTTTGTTATTCACGGTGGTCTCTTTTATTACATAGTCCGCTCTCTTGTTAGATATAAAGCTACTGCTGATGGAGGAGCCGGTGACCAGACTACCAGTCCATTATCTCCTCTATTAGAAAAGAAGCTTTGCCATGCTCCATTAGCCATCATTGCATTATATATCTAACAAGAGAGGACGGTATGTAATAAAAAACAGGGCTCTATATAATCCAATATGTAAGGGACAGTGCTCTACATAGCAAGAGAGGGCACTGTATAAGGGACGGCAATACACATAAGAAAGGAGACTATGTAATATATATACATGTATTTGTGTGTGGCATGTGTATATATATATATATATATATATATATATAGATTTGTCACCATAAAAGGAGGGGGCCCAGACACATTTTTTGAACAGGGGCCCCAAGCTGTCAGTGTCCGCCCCTGCACTGTTCCTATTTTCCTTATGTGTGAAATGTGTTCATACTTTTTCACAAGTGTAGAAGAAATATTGTGTGTTGCTAAATTGGGTTTGTAGGAAATGGGAGGCTCACACTTTATTCTGACACTAAGTTGTTATATTTAGTCTTCACCAGAGAAGATGGTGAAGATTTTCAAGTGAACATTCAGTCATATAATTGTGTCTTTTCGGTGGTACATATGTAAGGAGGAAGACCAGGCTGCGGGTACTTGCACTGAACCAGGGCCGGAACTGTTGGGGCTGCGTTCCATGTTGCCCAGGGGAAGGGATAGGGAACCGGACAAACCCCATGACCCGGAAAGAGGGGGGCGTGTTAAGGAGTAGGACCGAGCAGAAGGCGAGCGAAGGAGCAGGCTGTTTCCCGTCATCAGGGAGAGTGCAGGGAAGTGAGAAGCGTGCTCCCCGCTCCAAGCAGCAGTGCTGCGCCAAGATCTCCTGAGCGCTCCAGAGGGACAGTGAGTGTGGGAAGTGCCATGCACCCAGCTAAGCATAGGACCACGCGCGTGCAGAGAAGCGTGGGCCGGTTACAGGACATTGAAGTGCTGTTCCCTTGGCCGACTAGCACGCATCACCCCACGATTGGTACAGAGACTTCTGCAGCTTTCCCTGCTTTGATTGCGCAGACTCATGGACTAGGGGCTCAGCGGGTAAAACCGAAGATCGCCCGCTGCCGCCAGAAGATGGATCGCTAACCTTGGACCCCATCAGAGAACCCTATGCCGGCTGCTGCCGGCATTACTACCTCCATCGAACTGTAGACTAAGGACTCCTCTTGGAGCTCCAATAATTGTTGCTTGGAACTCATTCTGCTTATTTCATTTAATTCTTGTTGTTCTAGTACCACTGCTTATTAACTCCCTGCGAGGAGGTTACTTTATCACTTTGTTGTAATAAAAAAAAATAAATAGTACTGTTATACCGCTCTGCAATCCCTGCGTCCTGCATCTCAGCACCTGCTTACATTTGTTATCGGCAGGATGCAGTCCACGAACGCAGAGGCAGCAGACCAGATGGATATGGGTGCCCCAAGGGCCAACTTACCCCTGGGGGCCATGCTCAGCAATCTCTCAAAGTTTACAGGGAATAATACACTGCTGTGGGACTGGACTGAGAGGGTTAAAGGCATGTTGAGAATACACCCAATGACCCCCCCTATACAAGCAGAGATTGCTGTGATGGCCCTAGATGGGGAGGCTAGATGTTCTGTGATATTTCGGCCCCCTCATGAACAGGACACCTTTACTAAAGTGTTACAAATTTTGGAACAGATGCATGGTGATCCCAACAGAATTGTAGATGCGGTTGTTTAGCCGTGTTTAGAGAAAAGGCGAATCCATGACGCAATATATGAATGTATGTATTTTGTATGTATGTTGTATGAATGTAGTACAGTATATATGTAGTATGTATGTAGCATGTAGTATGTATGTATGTTGTAAGAATGTAGTATATATGTAGTATGTATGTTGTATGTATGTTGTATGAATGTAGTTTATATGAAGTATGTATGTATTATGTATGTTGTATAAATAGTATATATGAAGTATGTATGTAGTATGTATGCATGTTGTATGAATGTAGTATATATGTAGTATGTATGTAGTATGAATGTAGTATATATGTAGTTTGTATGTATGTTGTATGAATGTAGTATATATGTAGTATGTATGTATGTATGTTGTATGAATGTTGTATATATGTAGTATGTATGTAGTATTTTTTTTTTTTTTTTTTACATTCAACACATTAGCCGGATGATGGGACTACTACTGTCTTATCATTGGCTAATGTGTCAATCACTGTCATTGTAGCAGGCATCGTCCGATGGGACTTATAGTCCCCGGCAGGCCCGCACAGACTCCCGGCATGCCCGCACAGACCCCCGGCAGCCCGCACAGACTCCCGGCATGCCCGCACAGACCCCCGGCAGCCCGCACAGACCCCGGCAGGCCCGCACAGACCCTCGGCAGGCCCGCACAGACCCCCGGCAGCCCGCTCAGACCCCCGGCAGGTCCACACAGACCCTCGGCAGGCCCGCACAGATCGCGCATCATGATGCGCACAGACCGCGCATCACGATGACATCATTTCAGCTGCCAATCACAGCCACAACACTGGCTCATTGCATTATGGGAACTTCCGATTCCGATGCCGATACCCGATATTTGCAGTATCGGAATGCTCAACACTACTCACAGCCCTTCAATCTGCACATGGATGGGAGATACATGGACTGGGGGCCATCCTGTCGCAGATGCAGAATGGGAAAGAACGAGTAATCGCCTACGCGAGCTGGTCCCTCCATGACTCGGAACGAAACCCAGATAATTACAGCTCGTTCAAGTTGGAACTGCTAGCGTTAGTGTGGGCGATGACCGAGCAGTCTGCCGAATGTGTCCGGATCCGAAATTCTAGTACGCACCGACAACAATCCCTTAACCCACCTGGAAAATGCAAAAATGGGGGCCTTGGAGCAATGGTGGTTGGCTTGCATTGCAAACTACCAGTACAAGATCGCATATTGGGCCGGAGCCGAGAAAGCGCATGCTGATGCTCTGTCAAGAGTGACCCATGAGTGACCTGAACGCGACCGGGACAAAGAGTTGGAAGCAGAAGAGTTTTCTGGTTTCCGGGAGCTTGCCAGGTCATTGGCAGGGATGCAGGGACAGATCGGAGAGGTGTCAGGGGAACAGGTGCTGAGACGATCCCGGGATGACTGGGTGTGACACCAGCAGGAAGATAAGGAACTTGCGCAGCTGAGACAGTAGGTGGCCCTGAAGCAACTCCCCTGCCGGTGAGAAAGGGACGCTCTGCCCCCAGGGACTCTGCAGATTCTAAGGCACTGGGAAAGACTCCAATGGGAAGATGGCCAGCTGTAACGAAGGGTACAGTTAGCACGAGAGTTGGGGGTCACCTGGCAGGTAGTACTTCCAGAGAAGTTGATCAAAGTCATGGCTACGGAGACCCATGAGGGAGGGGATTACTTTGATCCGGGGAAGACGTTCCAGTGGCTGCAGGACCTGGCTTATCACCCTGAATGAAGGCCGCAGTAGTGGAGGACTACCAGCGATGTTGGAGCTTTGAACTAGCCACTGAAATAGCACAGAAAGAGGACTTTAAAATCCTCCATTAATAGAAAACAACAAAAAAGCAAAAAAGCAGAGAGGTTTACCCATCCAGGCCTCCAGACAAATGTACTATCAGGATGCAGTGGACCCATGTAATTAAGATGGCAACACAGGTGCAAGAATACCGATGAAACAACCGTTCACAGTCTACCAATATATGGAGGGAGCGGTTGGGTAAACCTCTCTGCTTTTTTGCGAGCTTTGAACTAGCCAAACCTCCAGAGCAGAGAACCTCAACACAGACCATCGTTTCTTCTGCCCCCTTAGAGCTGTTGATGATCGACAACTTGACCCGTGGGCCCGGCTCATCTCGGGTATTAAAATTGTCTAGTGATGACCAACCACTTCACCAAGTTCACTGAGGCGACTCCAACTTGGGATCAGACTGCGGAGTCAGCGGCACAGGTTATCTGCCAAGACTTCATCCGGGAGTATGGTTGCCCGAAGAGGATCCATTCTGACCAAGTGTAGTGCTAAGATATTAATGAACAAGCAAACAAGAATGGTAAGAAACCACAGCCAGCTCACTGACCAGTTGCACAGGTTCACGGAACTCCGCCTTGACAGGGCGTGGAAGATATAGTGAAAAAGGAAAAACGTTCCAGCTCCTTAAAAATATATCCAAACTTTATTGCTCCATATTAGGAAAATAGAGATAAAAACTCCATTGCTAGTTGTGGTGTAGTGACCACTGTGTCCGCTAGGGGGCGCTGTGTGGGTGTCCCAGGACAGGCGTATAAGCATTTCCAGTGTCCTGATAGGAGTAGGATGCTGATTGATCATAATGTATCTCAAGGTGGGTGGCCTTGAGATGAAGGCTTGATTATGTGCTGATCAGCAGAGCTGATCTTTCGTGCCAATGTGTTAGGGAGAGCTACCTACAAATCCACCCAGGGGTGTGTTTAAAAATGCCTATAGTAAAGACTATGTGAGTGTGAAGGACCTGTGATGAGGTCATAGCCAAGTGATCCGGGGGCGTGGCTATGGACCATATAAGGTGGCCAGGGTAGGTCACATGAGTAAATGCTGGGACCCGGTTGGTCCGTATGAAAGGTCTCATATGGGCTGACGTGAGACAGACTGAAGGAAGATGGGTCTGCCTTCCCGTACACGTGAGACGTGTGTGTGAGAGTTTCCTGGAGGGAATGAATGTCTGCACTGAGAAGCAGCCATGAGGTAAACCCGGACAGGGGATATAACTCAGAAGCTAGAGAGCCTGTGTACTGGATATTGCACAACCTGTGTGACCACAGGATAAGCAGAGTGAAGCTCTGTCATGGATGCTATGCTGTTTATATGAACTTTCTGTTGCTGTTCCTGGTTTATGATGACTAATAAACCAGATGGACTGTTGGAGTTATGTTAAGAAACCTGTGCCGGATGTGATTTATTGGCTGCCAAGCGAGTGTTCCCTACCCGAATGACAGCGCTACCTTACATAGTATAGAAACTGGGGTTATAGCAATGCGTTCCGATCAGGCATAAGATCTGTTTCAAGCAATCAGACAATCCCCATGACCCGGAAAGAGCGGGCGTGTTAAGGGTTAGGACAAACCAGAAAGCGCGCAAAGGGGCAGGCAGTTTCCTGCATCAGGGAGAGTGCAGGGGAGTGAGAAGCGAGCTCCCCACTCTGAGCAGCAGTGCCGTGACGTACCGATGCTGAGATCTCCTGAACGCTCCAGTGGGACAGTGAGTGTGGGAAGCGCCGTGCGCCCAGCTAAACATAGGACCGCACGCGTGCAGAAAAGCGTGGACTGGTTACGGGACATGGAAGTGCAGTTCCCTTGGCCAACTAGCACGCTTCACTCCACAGTTGGTACAAAGACATCTGCAGCATTCCCCACTTTGATTGCATGGGCTCATGGACTAGGGGTTCAGCGGGTAAAACCGGAGACAGCCCATGAACCCCATCGGATAACCCTATGCCAGCCGTTGCTGGTAACACTACCCCACTTCGGACTGAGGACTAAGGACCCCACCCGTAGCTACGATAAGTGTTACTTGAAACTTAGACTGTTGCACTCAGTCTGTTAATTTCATTTAATCCTTTTTGTCCTAGTAACTCTTTTTTACTGCTTATTAACTCCGTGCGAGGAGGTTACTTTATCGTTTGCTGTTAGAAAAAAAAATAGTACTGTTATACCGTTCTGCTCTGCAATCCCTGCGTCCTGCATCTCAGCACCTGCTACCACACACAATGAATAAAATCAGCCTTTGGAGAAACATTTTATATAAAATAAAAGTTCTGAATCTTTCTAATAGATCTCCAGAACTTTAGTACTTGTGGTCTCTAAATATTGTTACAAGCACAAATGTGTGTACATGCATGCTGCATGCATGAAATTGCACACTAAGGGCTCGCTCACATTAGCATATAAATTGGACGAGTGCAATGCGAGAAAAATCTCATTGCACTCTGACCAATGTTATTCAATTAGGCAGTGTCCATCTGCGAGAGTTTCTAAGGGCTCATACTCACTTGCAGGAGACTCAATCGATTCTCGTGCGAGTCTCTCGCATGAACACGCGGCACTGCCACCAGCACTCGGACCGGAGCATGCAGCTGCACAGAAAAACATGTAGCCTCATGTTCTGGTCCCAGTGCCGGCGGCAGTGCCAGGTTTTCATGAGAGAGACTTCATGTGGAGTTTATTTTTGAGCTTTTTAGGCTTGTTTTGACCTAATAAATAAATAAGTGATAAAAACGATGTGAGGTCTCTCTGCTTTACCTGGTTTCATAAAATATGAGAGCTAAGTGCTGATATTATAAGGCTAGAAGGTACCTGGTTATTGTGGCCTTCCCCAGCCTAAAAATAGCAGCCCACAGATGCGTAAATTCTGGTGTTTTGTCTCGATGGGTTGGCAATTGGGGTAGTGGGGATTGAAGTTGATGTCAGTTGTGATTTGTAACAAAATCACAGCTGGCATCAAGTCCTGGTGATAGTAATGGAGAGGTGTCTATCAGGCACCCCCATTACTAACCCAGTAATAAAAAAAAATAAAACACACAAAAATACTTTATTTAAATAAACACTCCCCAAATCTATCCCTGGTTCACCAGCTTGTTAAAAAAAACAAAACCCCATGCAGGTCCAAAAAAGTCCACAGACGTGTTCCACAAACGGAAACCTGAAAAACATAAGAGAGATGAAAACATGACACTGTCTCTCATTCACCATTTTATAAGAAAATAAGGGTCCCACTCAGGTCCGACATAGTCCAGCACTTTCTTTGCTGTTCGATGATTCCATAATTAAAAGTCTTTAGAGCCTTATTCGGAGTCTCCATAGGCTTTTAGCAGCAGCCAACCCGGTTCACAATGCTCTCCATGAGACTAGATGGTTCTGAAGAGCGATGAAAGCAGTAACGTTAACACTGATCGGTCACCGAGTCTAACAGAGGGCAGCGTGATTTGGCGACTTTGAGCTCTTCAAAGCTGCCGGGCCTCATGAAGCGCAGCGTGAGCTGGGAGTGGCTGCTGCTAAAAGCCTATGGAGACTCAGAACAATGCTATGTAAGTTTTTAATGATGCAATCGGGGAACGTTGAGGGACACGCTGGACTACATCAGACCTGCATAGGACACTTATTTTCTAATTGGTGAACGAAGCACAGTGTTTTGTTTTTATTTTTCTCTCTTTATGTTTTTCAGGTTTCTATTGGTGGACTACGTCGGATTCAGTGACCTAAATCATACCTGCATGGGTTTCTTTTTATAAATTGGTGAACCAATTGGGACTGTTTATTCAAATAAAGTTTTTTTTGTGTGTGCTTGGTTTTTTATTACTGGGTTAGTAATAGGGGTGTCTGATAGACACCTCTCCATTACTAACACCAGATCTTGATGCCAGCTGTAATTTTATACAGATCACAGTTGACATAATCTAAACTCCCATTACCCCGATTTCCCATGCACCAGAGCAATCAGGAAGAGCGAAGGCAAAGCGCTGGAATTGTTGTAACTAGAGTTGAGCGAAACGGGTCGAAAAAATTCAAAAGTCGCCGACTTTTGGCAAAGTCGGGTTTCATGAAACGAAACCCGACCCTAGGATGAGGTCGGCCACGAGGTCGGCGACTTACGCGCCAAAGTCGCGTTTCAAAAGTTTGTTTTGCGCTCTTTTTCAGCCAATCAGGATCCACGGACACTGTGGGCAACGTGATGACCTAGACACGGGTCACCACCATCTTTCAGAAGGGCATGCAAGTGATTGGCTTGCTTTGGTGGGCGTCACAGGGGGTATAAAAGGGCGTGCACGCCGACCGCCATCTTACTTCTGCCGATCTTAGTATAGGGAGAGGTTGCTGCTGATTCTGTAGGGAGAGCGTTAGGCAGGGAAGAAGACAAAAAAACTGCTTCTGCTGCTAGCGATTTGGCCTGCACAACACACAAGTCACTGTGTGTGCAGTGCAAGGGGAGGCTATATTGTGGTGTATCAGTGGTGTTGGTTGTTGGGCTGCTTTTTAAGGCTTCCTGACACGCTGGCATTGCTGTTTACCCACTGCTCCGCAAACTGCTTTTTTAAAAGCAATCCAATCTCCCTTATCCTCTCGTCACTTTGGTCACAGGCAGCTGTGCCATCGAGCGTGTCACATAGCGCTCAGATATCAGTGGGCCTCACACCATCCACAAGTGTCCAGTGTCCAAAAGTGTACGCAGAGATTCAAAATCTCCATTATCCTCTCGTCACTTTGGTCACAGGCAGCTGTGCCATCGAGCGTGTCACATAGCGCTCAGATATCAGTGGGCCTCACACCATCCACAAGTGTCCAGTGTCCAAAAGTGTACGCAGAGATTCAAAATCTCCATTATCCTCTCGTCACTTTGGTCACAGGCAGCTGTGCCATCGAGCGTGTCACATAGCGCTCAGATATCAGTGGGCCTCACACCATCCACAAGTGTCCAGTGTCCAAAAGTGTACGCAGAGATTCAAAATCTCCATTATCCTCTCGTCACTTTGGTCACAGGCAGCTGTGCCATCGAGCGTGTCACATAGCGCTCAGATATCAGTGGGCCTCACACCATCCACAAGTGTCCAGTGTCCAAAAGTGTACGCAGAGATTCAAAATCTCCATTATCCTCTCGTCACTTTGGTCACAGGCAGCTGTGCCATCGAGCGTGTCACATAGCGCTCAGATATCAGTGGGCCTCACACCATCCACAAGTGTCCAGTGTCCAAAAGTGTACGCAGAGATTCAAAATCTCCATTATCCTCTCGTCACTTTGGTCACAGGCAGCTGTGCCATCGAGCGTGTCACATAGCGCTCAGATATCAGTGGGCCTCACACCATCCACAAGTGTCCAGTGTCCAAAAGTGTACGCAGAGATTCAAAATCTCCATTATCCTCTCGTCACTTTGGTCACAGGCAGCTGTGCCATCGAGCGTGTCACATAGCGCTCAGATATCAGTGGGCCTCACACCATCCACAAGTGTCCAGTGTCCAAAAGTGTACGCAGAGATTCAAAATCTCCATTATCCTCTCGTCACTTTGGTCACAGGCAGCTGTGCCATCGAGCGTGTCACATAGCGCTCAGATATCAGTGGGCCTCACACAATCCACAAGTGTCCAGTGTCCAAAAGTGTACGCAGAGATTCAAAATCTCCATTATCCTCTCGTCACTTTGGTCACAGGCAGCTGTGCCATCGAGCGTGTCACATAGCGCTCAGATATCAGTGGGCCTCACACTATCCACAAGTGTCCAGTGTCCAAAAGTGTACGCAGAGATTCAAAATCTCCATTATCCTCTCGTCACTTTGGTCACAGGCAGCTGTGCCATCGAGCGTGTCACATAGCGCTCAGATATCAGTGGGCCTCACACAATCCACAAGTGTCCAGTGTCCAAAAGTTTACGCAGAGATTCAAAATCTCCATTATCCTCTCGTCACTTTGGTCACAGGCAGCTGTGCCATCGAGCGTGTCACATAGCGATCAGATATCAGTGGGCCTCACACAATCCACAAGTGTCCACTGTCCACAAGTGTGTGCAGAAATTCTAAAACTCCCCTGTCCTATAGACACCTTGTACCTTGTTTTACATTACTATATAGTTTGTTGGATTTTGTCTACATTTCTACCAAAAATGAGGAAGGCTGGTGGAAGAGGCCGTGGAATTGGGCGGAGGTTGGCAGCTGGTAATGATGGTGTTGGTGGTGGATCTGATGGTAGTGGCAAGAGCAAAATAGGACCGAATGCTGGCTACATAAGGCCTCGAACGCTTAGTTTTCTAGGAGTTGGCAAACCGCTTTTAAAGGCAGAGCATCAGGAAAAAGTTTTGTCTTACATTGCTGACTCAGCCTCCAGCTCTATCGCCTCCTCTTCTTCAGTTGTAAAAAGTAAAAGCACTGAGTCGTCATTGGAGGCTCATGTTCATGAACCACACCTTTCCTTGTGTCCTTCACACCAACCAAGATTGAAGGATGGCGCAGGCCATACTACTGATTACTCCATGGAGCTGTTTTCACATACCATGCCTGGATTATCAAGTCAAATGGTGAATTACCCAGGCCAAGATGAATCTGACATGGAGTGCACTGATGCACAGCCGCTGATGGATGATTCTGCTGGTACATTCACTCAGAGCACTACATTGTCCTCGCAGTGTACAGAGCCAGATTCTGACCCTGATGAGACTCAGGTGCCCCTTCCCGCACACTATACCACCATACACGGTGACACAGAGGAAGGTGCACATGACATAGAAGAGGAGGTGATGGATGACCCAGTTGTTGACCCAGATTGGCATCCATTGGGGGAAGAGGGTGCTGCTTCCAATAGCTCAGATGAGGAGCATCCACAGCAGACATCGACATCGCAACAGCTGTTATCTGGCAGGCCCGGAGCACTCCAAAGACAGGTTCCAAACATCAAAAGAGTTGCTGGACAGCTTGTCCAGAGGGTCAAAAGATCACAGCGTGCTAGGCCGCAAAATGTCTGCCAAAGTAGGAAGAGTGCAGTGTGGCACTTTTTTGAACAAAATCCTCATGATCAGGCCAAGGTTATCTGTAAGAAGTGCGCAAAGACCTTTAGCCGAGGGAAAAATCTGAAAAATTTGAATACCAGTTGCATGCTTAGACATTTAACCAGCATGCACTTGCAAGCGTGGACACAACACCAAACCTCAAGTGCCACATGTGCAACTGATCACAACGAAGGTAGTCAGCAACGCTACATTGTTTCCCCCACTGTAAGCCCACCGGTTAGCACAGCAGCAAATGTTGAGGTGTCGTTGCAAGGCCACAGCAGTCAGGGAATCCCACTGTTATATCAACGAAATACTGATTCTAGGCCATCAGAAAGAACACCAACTCCATCACCATCATCAACCCTCTCTCAGTCCGCCCTGTCCACCGCTACTTCCGCCATATGCAGCTCTCAAGTCCAGCTCACCCTCCCAGACACTATGAGTAGGTCAAGAAAGTACTCAGTCTCTCATCCGCGTACACTGGGTTTGAACGCCCACATTGCCAAACTAATCTCGTTTGAGATGATGCCCTTTCGGTTGGTGGAAAGCACAGCTTTCCGCGAACTCATGGCCTATGCAGTACCACGCTATGACCTACCCAGTCGCCACTTCTTCTCTCGCAAAGCCATCCCAGCCCTCCACCATCATGTGAAAGACCGCATTGTCCATGCACTCAAGCAGTCAGTGAGCGGAAAGGTGCACCTCACAACTGATGCATGGTCCAGTCGGCATGGCCAGGACCGTTACGTTTCCATCACTGCGCACTGGGTTAATGTGGTGGATGCAGGGTCCACAGGGGACATCGGTGGTGGGACAGTGCTGCCTAGCCCACGGTATAGGAAACAGTTGGCTGTAGGCGTTCGACCCTCCTCCTCCTCCAGAAGCGAAAGCTCGTCCACAGAGCGCAGTCGTACGAGCACTCCATCTGCAGCTGCCACTGTTGCACACGATGTGTCCCCCTATCGAGCAGCTAGTGGAAAGCGTCAGCAGGCTGTGTTGCAGATGATGTGTTTGGGCGACAGACACACCGCCGAGGTGCTGGCCGAGTACTTGAAGCGACAAACTGAGTCATGGCTGGGCAGTGTACATCTTGAGGCAGGCAAGGTAGTTAGTGATAACGGCCGTAATTTTGTGGCAGCCATAGCCCTTTCAAAACTCAGCCACATACCTTGCTTGGCTCACACCTTGAACCTGGTGGTGCAGTGCTTCCTCAAAAATTATCCGGAGTTAACAGCCCTGCTCCAGAAGGTGCGAAGACTGTGCGCGCACATCCGCCGGTAGCCTGTACACTCCGTTCGTATGCAGAAGCTGCAGCGATTGCTCCACCTTCCCAACCACCGCCTCATTATCGACATTGCAACAAGGTGGAACTCCACCCTGCACATGGTGGAGCGGCTGTGCGAGCAGAGGCAGGCCATAATGCATTCGTGGGAGGATACACGGCCAGGCACTTTGAGAGCAGACATGGAGTTGACAGGCGTGCAGTGGTCGAAGCTGAAAGACCTTTGTAAAGTCCTTCAGTGTTTTGAGGAATGCACACGGCTGGTAAGCGCAGACGACGCCATCCTAAGCATGAGCATCCCACTTATGCGTCTGCTCATGCAAACTTTGACGCACCTTAAGGAGCAGGCGTCTGCAGCCAATGTTGATGAGGAGGAAGAGGAGGAGGGAATCCTTGATGACATTCAGCCATTGTCTGCTCAGGGACCTCTCCTGGACGAGGTGGAGGAAGAAGAGGAGGAGGAGGAGGAGGATGATGGGGATGATTACTTAGGGGAGGAGGATGCATCTCGTGGGGCAAGTGAAAATGTTGGCGTGGCAAGATCTGGTACAGGGTTTGTGCGTGACTGGAGGGATGTGGATTTGCCAGAAAGTGCTCCTCCACCCAGCACTCGCAGTGCATCATTGACACCGGGAACATTGGCCCACATGTCAGATTATGCCTTGCGGATCCTAAAAAGGGACCCCCGCATTGCCAAAATGATGAACGATGATGACTACTGGTTGGCCAGCATCCTGGATCCACGCTATAAAGGCAAATTACAAAACATCATGCCACAGGAGAACCTTGACCTAATATTGGCTAATAAACAAGCAACTCTGGTAAATCGGTTGCTTGAGGCATTCCCAGCACACAGCAGCGGTGATGGTTCTCACAAGAGCCGTACGGGCCGGGGGCAGCTTGGCAGAGGTGTTCGTGGTGCACACAGCAGAAGTGGCGTTGGAGACAGGGGTTTCATGACAATGTTGTGGACTGATTTTTCAAATACCGCTCACACAACTGGTAATACTGCATCGATGGAAAGTGACAGGAGACAGCAGTTGTCAACTATGGTTACAAACTACTTTTCCTCCCATATCGATGTTCTCCCACACAGGTCATTCCCCTTTGACTATTGGGCCGCTAAACTGGACACCTGGCCTGAATTGGCCCAATATGCCTTACAGGAGCTCGCTTGCCCAGCTGCAAGTGTGCTATCGGAAAGAGTCTTCAGTGCAGCTGGATCAATCCTGACAGAAAAAAGGACCCGTCTGTCAACCCAAAATGTGGATGATCTAACCTTCATTAAAATGAACCACGCATGGGTTTCCAAGGATTTTGTCCCACCTTCCCCTGATGACACATAGGGTGACAGAAAAATGGCTTGCTTTGGTCCACCTCTTCCTGGTACTTCACCTATTTCGCCTTTTGCATCAGCTGAATGTCCAACATCAACATATGCCACTTTCTAAAACTCCATAACTGTGCTGCCTCCACCCCCATGGCCGGGGTCACCACCTACTGCACGACACCGTGCGAGTGCCGTTGCCCTGGACAGGTGGGTAGGCCGACTCTTGGGCGCGGTCACTGGCACAGGGTCCCTCATAGTGCAATCAAGTGTCTCTGACGGTGGTGGTGCACACCTGCCGTCAGACACACCGCTGTACTATGAGGGGCCCAGTGCCAGTACCGACGCCCACGAGTGGGCCCCCCTTGCTTGGCCAGGGCCCCAGCATTTGCAATCTTTACCTCTCCCTGCTCCTCCGCTGTGTAATCTGGGCCGTCAAATCCATACTGTGCCTGACACCGTCTGAGCCTGCCTCCTGAGACATATATTTTGAATGTGTACGCTATCCACACATGTTATCCAGGGATATGGTACCCTTTCTAACCTTTGTGCAATGACGTGCAATCCATACTGGGCCTAACACCGTCTGAGCCTGCCTCATGCTGTATAGACATATATTTTGAATGTGTACGCTATCCATACATGTTATCCGGGGATACGGTACCCTTTCTAACCTTTGTGCAATGACGTGCAATCCATACTGGGCCTAACACCGTCTGAGCCTGCCTCATGCTGTATAGACATATATTTTGAATGTGTACGCTATCCATACATGTTATCCGGGGATACGGTACCCCTTCTAACCTTTGTGCAATGACGTGCAATCCATACTGGGCCTAACACCGTCTGAGCCTGCCTCATGCTGTATAGACATATATTTTGAATGTGTACGCTATCCATACATGTTATCCGGGGATACGGTACCCTTTCTAACCTTTGTGCAATGACGTGCAATCCATACTGGGCCTAACACCGTCTGAGCCTGCCTCATGCTGTATAGACATATATTTTGAATGTGTACGCTATCCATACATGTTATCCGGGGATACGGTACCCCTTCTAACCTTTGTGCAATGACGTGCAATCCATACTGGGCCTAACACCGTCTGAGCCTGCCTCATGCTGTATAGACATATATTTTGAATGTGTACGCTATCCATACATGTTATCCGGGGATACGGTACCCTTTCTAACCTTTGTGCAATGACGTGCAATCCATACTGGGCCTAACACCGTCTGAGCCTGCCTCATGCTGTATAGACATATATTTTGAATGTGTACACTATCCATACATGTTATCCGGGGATACGGTACCCCTTCTAACCTTTGTGCAATGACGTGCAATCCATACTGGGCCTAACACCGTCTGAGCCTGCCTCATGCTGTATAGACATATATTTTGAATGTGTACGCTATCCATACATGTTATCCGGGGATACGGTACCCTTTCTAACCTTTGTGCAATGACGTGCAATCCATACTGGGCCTAACACCGTCTGAGCCTGCCTCATGCTGTATAGACATATATTTTGAATGTGTACGCTATCCATACATGTTATCCAGGGATACGGTACCCTTTCTAACCTTTGTGCAATCACGTGCAATCCATACTGGGCGTGAGAACGGCTGGCGAGCTGTTAAGCAAGCTACAGCACCTGTCCAGACAAGTACAGGGATTCCCTAGCGAGGAGACTTATTTGATTGTTTTCAATGTTGGGACAGCAATTTTTGGGGAGCACTATACTCTGGAGAATGATAGATGGGGCCCACCATACACTGGAACATTCCAAAGGTGGACATCAGACACTGGAGCAGCATTTACAGGGCCCATTATACACTAGAGCATTAGAAATGGGGCCCATTATGTTTGGAGCATTATTTGGGCCCATAAGACAGTGGAGCTTCATCCATGGGGACCAACATATACTGTAGCATTATGTGGAGCTCATCATATACTGTTTCAAACATTATATGGGACCAATGATTTTGTATGGAGAAATAGATGGGCCTCGTCATGAGATGTAAAAAGTGAGGTATTTTTCATTGTACTATACCGCTATTTCTCTGCCGTATCGGAGCATGATGAGTTGTGGTATGTGTTAAAGGGGCGCTCTTTCGCCCAGGGCACATGAAAACCTGCAGCCAGCCCTCCCCCCCCACAAATTTAGCCAAATAACCCCCATTTTTCAGTGCGTAACTTGTATTATGAAGTTAATTAAGGTTGACAAGCTTAAGTAAGAAGAATTGATGCTTTTGGCATTCAAATGGGCACTGTAGGTGTGTTTCCTGTCCTCCTCTCACTGCTGACTTTTATTCCCCATTGACTTACATTGGGTTTCGTGTTTCGGGACGACCCCGACTTTTCCCTATAATCGGACGATCTTGCTCGACCCGACTTTTGGAAAAGTCGGGTTTCACGAAACGAAACGCGACCCTAAAAAACCAAAAGTCGCTCAACTCTAGTTGTAACTATGTGATGCGACAGTTCTGGGGTGGCTGCAGGCTGCTATTATTAGGTTGGGAACAGCTCAATAACTGTGGACATTCCCAGCCTGATAATATCATTGATCAGCTGTCTGCTTTATCTTTATAATAATAATAATAATACTTTATTTTTATATAGCGCTAACATATTCCGCAGCGCTTTACAGTTTGCACATATTTTCATCACTGTCCCTGATGGGGCTCACAATCTAAATTCCCTATCAGTATGTTTTTTGGAGTGTGGGAGGAAACCGGAGTGCCCGGCGAAAACCCACGCAAACATGGGGAGAACATACAAACTCCTTGCAGATGTTGTCCTTGGCTAACCACTGAGCCACCGTGCTGCCCCTATCGTTGCTGGTTTTATAAAACAGAGGGAACCCCACATTGTTTTCTTTAACTATAAATTTATATATTGTGTTAAACAAGCCTGAAAAGCTCAATGATAATCTCCACATGAAAGGCACTAATGGGTGCAAGTTTATAAGTAGGAGACTTGTGAAATGATATACCTGCAGGATATTAATCTATTTATCTATCTAATGTCTATTTTATCTAGCATTCTATCAATATAATATCTATTTATCTATGTATTATCTATCTATTATATAGCTAATATCTTTCTATTATCTACCTATATCTTTATGTAAGTTTGCTTTATTAGTTTGAAAAACTATGTAAACTAGCTTTAAAGGGAACCTCTCACGTCCTTTTTCGATAGTAAACTGCCCCCAATGTTTTGCTAGTGATGCAAGGTGCACTAACATGGTCTTCTTAAGCAAATTGTTCCACTATTTATCTAAAAACAAACACTTTTTTTAGGTGATTGCATCACATACCTTCTCTTTCAGTCATAAGGGTGGCATTTTCTAGCCTTCCAGTCATGGTCAGTTACTGTCTTCTTCAAATTATTCACACCTATCGCAGCCTGATTGCCTGGACAGCCCCAATTTCACAGCAAATTGTCCAATGCTAGTGTCCAAGGCAGATGTAGGGAAACCTGCCCTGGGATGTTGTGTTGTGAAGCAGACTGCAGGATGGTAGTCGTGCAGTCCGTTTCATTCTAGACCCGGGTTTTCCATGTGGCTGAAGGCCACAGGTTTCTTTGTTAAAAGCCCTGCAGGAAAGGATTTGGGTGAGTCAGGGTCAGTTTCAGTTTGGTGTAGGTGAGAGTGCAGAGCAGATGCTCTGCAGAGCTTTATCTGTGTGAAGAGACACAGGACAGATCAGAGCCAATAGGCCTGGCACCCACAGCGTACACAGTGGTGCTGCCGTCCACAGTGACTGGTCTCGGAGGTGGACTGTCTCGTGGCTGGAGGTGAATCGGAGGTAAACTGTCCTGTGCCTGAAGGAGGACTAGCGTGTTTAATGGCTGCAAACAGGTGGATATGATACCTGGCTGTAATCCGGAGGATATCAATGAGGCAAAGTTCACAAGTAGCAGAACTCTCGCGGAAATTACCGCGAGAATTCCGGAATTCCATTCCGCTGGAAAATCGCATTTTAAATTCCCGCGATTTTCCCGCGGAAAAACTAGCATTTTGCAAGCGTAATTAGCTTGCAGAATGCTAGCGTTTTCCAAGCGATCTGTAGCATCGCTTGGAGAACTGATTGACAGGTTGGTCACACTCGTCAAACACAGTGTTTGACAAGTGTGACCAACTTTTTACTGCTGAGGCTGCCTATGCAGCATCAATAGTAAAAGATAGAATGTAAAAAAAAAAAAAGGGTGTTATTCTTACCTTCCGACGTCCCGCGCAGCCGTTCCCAGTAATCCTTTGAGAAAATGCCCGCGATGGCGTCCGTTCTCGCGGGATCGCGACGTCTCGCGGTAATTCGCGATGACGCTGCACGAATGACCGCGAGACTTCGCGATCCTGCGAGAACGGACGCCATCGCGGGCATTTTCGCAAAGGATTACTGGGAACGAGAGCATGGAGAGAGGCGGGAAGGCTGCGCGGGATGTCGGAAGGTGAGAATAACAATATTTTTTATTTTAAATTCTATTTTTTACAGGGATATGGTACCCAAAGACAGTCTCCTCTCCTCCGGACAGTGGGTACCATCCGCAATTGTTCTGCTTACTTTCCGCATGTTGTGCACAGCCACATGCGGGAAGTAAGCGTAACAATGTATTCCTATGGCATTAGCACAGCATTGCGGAATCCCATAGTAATGCATGGGATGCTTATTTTTCGCGTTTATGCGGCAAAATCGCGCTGTTAAATCCGCCGCGGAAACGCGAAAAAAACGCCACGTGTGAACTCAGCCTGACTGTGTACAGCTGTGAGTGACATTGACAAGGTGGTGCAGTCGTCCACCTCTACAGGTCAAAGTGAAGTCCAGCATGTTTAGTGACTGTAAACGGAAGGATGCTGTGTAGCATGTAGTGCGGTGAAATGGACATTGATACTATGCACTGAGATTATATGCACTTGTGTGAATTTGGTCAATTAATGCTGTGAAGAAACACATTAAAGGAGTTTTGTGTTTGAACTTTGTGGGTCACTGTCTCATCACTGCACACCATGCTACCGCAGCACTACAAAGCTTAAAGATAAAAAAAAGCACCAAAACTGTACAGTACAAAAGCGTCTTTTGCATTTTTCTCTGCACCTTTTTTGGCACAGCAATTCTGCTGTGTTTTTTTTTTAAATCAGATACACTCACTGGCCACTTTATTAGGTACACCATGCTAGTAACGGGTTGGACCCCCTTTTGCCTTCAGAACTGCCTCAATTCTTCATGGCAGAGATTCAACAAGGTGCTGGAAGCATTCCTCAGAGATTTTGGACCATATTGACATGATGGCATCACACAGTTGGCGCAGATTTGTCGGCTGCACATCCCTGATGCGAATCTCCCGTTCCACCACATCCCAAAGATGCTCTATTGGATTGAGATCTGGTGACTGAGGAGGCCATTTGAGTACAGTGAACTCATTGTCATGTTCAAGAAACCAATCTGAGATGATTCGAGCTTTATGACATGGCGCATTATCCTGCTGAAAGTAGCCATCAGATGCCTGTTCTTAGCTGAGAGGAGTGGTACCCAGTGTGGTCTTCTGCTGCTGTAGCCCATCTGCCTCAAAGTTCGACGCACTGTGCGTTCAGAGATGCTCTTCTGCCTACCTTGGTTGTAACGGGTGGCAATTTGAGTCACTGTTGCCTTTCTATCAGCTCGAACCAGTATGCCCATTCTCCTCTGACCTCTGGCATCAACAAGGCATTTCCGGCCACAGAACTGCCGCTCACTGGATTTTTTTTCTTTTTCGGACCATTCTCTGTAAACCCTAGAGATGGTTGTGCGTGAAAATCCCAGTAGATCAGCAGTTTCTGAAATACTCAGACCAGCCCTTCTGGCACCAACAATCATGCCACGTTCAAAGGCACTCAAATCACCTTTCTTCCCCATACTGATGCTCGGTTTGAACTGCAGGAGATTGTCTTGACCATGTCTACATGCCTAAATGCACTGAGTTGCCGCCATGTGATTGGCTGATTAGAAATTAAGTCTTAACACACAGTTGGACAGGTGTACCTAATAAAGTGGCCAGTGAGTGTATATTTTTATTAACGAAATTCAAACAAAGAAACAGATTCCAGACATTACAATGTCCAACAAGGTCATATATTTTCAATTACAATGCATCCCCTCCCCATCTTATAGAAACATCAGCAACAAATACTCAGAAAATACCCTTCCCAGATCCAGAAAGAGGCCACACACACTTAACCCTGTGAATGCAGGGCAAGAGCACTATCCAAACCATGGCAGTACCCCCTCTTAACGGGGGGCCACTGGTCCCCCAGGCTTCTCCGGGTATCTGGCATGGAAAGCCCGCACCAGAAGATCGGCATGCACCGAACTGGCCGGAACCCATGACCGATCCTCCAGAGAGTACCCCTTCCAGTGTACCAGATACTGGAGTCTCCGGCGCACCCACAGGAGTCAATGATGTGCCCTACTTCATACTCCAGCTGCACCTCTACCAGCACTGGCCTCTACCCCACAGGCTTTAACAGGGAACTGTGGAAGACATCAGAAATTTTAAAGGAGGCGGGCAGCTGCAGTCGGTAGGCTACTGGGTTAACGACCTCTACAACTTTGTATGGCCCAATAAACTTGGGGCCTAGCTTCATAGAGGGTATCTTAAGCTTGATATTGCAGGTGGATAGCCACACCTTCTCCCCTACTACAAATACTGGATCTGGCCCCCTCCTCCTGTCAGCAAACCTCTTATAGTTTTCCTGGGCCTTGGAAATATTCCTCTGAACCTCCCTCCAATCACTTATCCGAAGCTATTCGATGAACCCTATTTAACAGTCCAAGCAAATCGGATGTTATTTCATGAAAACTGCGACCCCTGCGCATCTATCTAACGAAGCCGCTGAACTGTGCGGTTTTGGTGCTTTTTTTTCTCTAGATGTTTCAATGTGGAACTTGAATAAAACACATTTTAAAAAACTGGAGTTATTTTTTTAAGTGCAGAATCAAAATTTTTCTGTACTACAAAAACACATTAAAAATGTGACTTCACATTTGCCCCAAAACACATCAAATAATGGTGAAAAAGTATAAAAAAAATCCTGCAAAAATGAAATAACTAGAGAAGACTGTTATTACATAATTTGGTGTGGACACCTGCAGAAAACAAGATACAGCACACAGTATTTACACTATGTGTAAACAAGGCCGTACAGTGTCAAGGGTGTGTCAGGTGTGACATACAGTAGGTCATTGTGCTTGGCACTGCAAGCACCTTCTTGATCTTTGCATCTCTATTGTGGAATTATATCTTTCTCCCTCTAGGACCTAACAGTGACCTCCACCTTCTGCTGCTGATTGACACAACCCTGCTGGATATTTAAATAGTTTTAGTCTTTTCATTAAGATGCTGGTGATAACTCTATTTTCCTCTGTCCCAGCTGGAAGTGCTAGTAGTCGACTAATGTCTAGTAGTTCTCTTGGAGGATTGCTGGCTACATGTATTCGCTCGTTTGTTTACCCGTTTTGTCTTCAGTTGTAGTGGGGGCTGACTAGTACACACCCCGTAACCCCCTATCCAGGGTCTATAGGTAGGGGCAGTCAGGGATTGGACTCCTGCTCGGCAATAAGTGCGGAACCTATTTAAGGACTAGTCTTTGGGCTTCCCCACCCTATTCCCATTGTTGTGCACCTAGTTGCATCCTCACCCAGCGTGATATACAGTCACCAATAAGCTAGATGTCATAAAGTGAAGCTACATAAAGATGAGAAAGTTCCGTCTGCTATGACTGAATGAATGAATGAACAAAAAATAAATGCACAGGTCCCAACTAGAGATGAGCAGGAAGCAAAGATGATGTCGCACCAGCTCTGGCTAATCAAAAGCTGCATCGGGGATGCCAGAAAGGAAATGATTTGCGGCCTCCTGTGGAGCCGCCTGGTAGCACTAACCTGGATGCTGGACCGGAGTCCCATTAATCGGTCCACTAATCTCTAGTCCTGGAAACCGCGGACAGTCCCAGATTTGGGTCTACACCCTGCAGTCTCAGGCGTCTGCTGAATTTCCCTCACTGCCACCGCCAGAGTAGAAAGAAACGGTAAATGGGTGTGGCTGGACTGTCGCTGTTGTCAAAATTGCAGCTTCGCTCATATTG
Source organism: Dendrobates tinctorius (assembly GCF_039654945.1). Classification (NCBI taxonomy): domain Eukaryota; kingdom Metazoa; phylum Chordata; class Amphibia; order Anura; family Dendrobatidae; genus Dendrobates; species Dendrobates tinctorius. The sequence continues at coordinate 21,723,060 of NW_027361700.1, forward strand.
CACCGCATAGTTTATCCCTCTTTCTGTTCTTCAAAAGTTGGGAGCTATGGCAGGGAGCACTGTTTTTCATTTGGGCCAACCAGCTTTATGTTTTGCCACTGAGTATAAGAACTTTCTCTTGTGTGATATATTGCATGTACATTGTGTTCTATAACGTGCATTATTGTTTATCCATGTTGTCCCCAAGCTGATATTAAAGATTCGGCAAACCAATACCATCTCATGTTTTTGCTGGAATAATGCAGTTTGGTCTCATAAAGGTGATTTCTCAACATATTTATATACTTTTCAGAATGACATTAAAGCGAACCTGTCATGTCTAATAACGCTAGTAACCTTCAGAAATAGGGTTATAGTGGCCGGTGACCATCATAATGCTATTATCATGCAGATTAACCCTATATCTGCAAGTTATTAGTGTTATTGGACATGACAGGTTCTCTTTAATGTGTAATTAAGTTTTTAATTTTTTTATGTCATAGTCATTTTATTAGTGCTGAGTCTTGCGATCTCCAATGATCACTGAAACCAAATATCAAAACCAATGGTTCAGGCCACTTAAATTACTTCAATGCTTCTCTTAAAGTACCACTCTAGCATTTCTTTTATTTACCCACCTGTTGGCTATCAGTTTTTTTTCGGGGTTTTCGGGGGGGGGCATTTATTTTTTTAAGAATCATGCTTAGCATATGCATGGTATCATTTAGTTTTTCAGGAATTTTTTGGATATGGAAATTAATGAAGAAAGGAATTCCACTCATTTTTTATTTTTTTATGTTAGCAAACAAAAAAGTAAGAAAACATCAGCTCCTCAGTACGTGTCAAAGCAATAAGTAGTCCATTGGATGATGCACGGATAAAGGAGGGAACAGTATCCCCGGCAGCAAACATGAAAAAAAAAAGAGGAGAATATCCAGCACTAGAGTTGAGCGAAACGGGTCGAAAAATTTCAAAAGTCACCGACTTTTGGCAAAGTCGGGTTTCATGAAACGAAACCCGACCCTAGGATGAGGTCGGCCACGAGGTCAAAAGTTTGTTTTGCGCTCTTTTTCAGCCAATCAGGATCCACGGACACTGTGGGCAACGTGATGACATAGGCAGGGGTCACCACCATCTTTCAGAAGGGCATGCAAGTGATTGGCTTGCTTTGGTGGGCGTCACAGGAGTTATAAAAGGGCGTGCACGCCGACCGCCATCTTACTTCTGCCGATCTTAGTATAGGGAGAGGTTGCTGCTGCTGATTCTGTAGGGAGAGCGTTAGGCAGGGAAGAAGAAAAAAAAACTGCTTCTGCTGATAGCGATTTTGCCTGTACAACACACCAGTCACTGTGTGTGCAGTGCAAGGGGAGGCTATATTGTGGTGGATCAGCGGTGTTGGTTGTTAGGCTGCCTTCTAAGGCTTCCTGACAGCTGCATTGCTGTTTACCCACTGCTCTGCAAACTGCTTTTTTAAAAGCAATCCCAATTTTTTTTTTGTCATGCTGAGGTACAGAGCGTGCATTTTTTCACACCATACAGCGGTGTACGCTCCTCACACAGTACCGTCTATCGGCTGTTATCACAGCCACAGTGAAGCTATCTGTGTGTCACTCTGTGAGAATAAGTCGAGGACATGTTCCGTTCTTACAGACCTGCACCTACTAGTTTTGTCTAGCTTTCAAACAGTTAAATATATTTGCTGTTTGATCACATTCAAAACTATAGAGAGACAGCGTGTGTCAGTCCGTATACTTAAAAAACACGGAGCTTGACAATTTTACGTACACCGGACAGCCGTGTACGTGCACGCTCCTCTCAGTACCGTGTAACGGCTGTTATCACGGCCACAGTGAAGCTATCTGTGTGTCACTGTGGAAGGATAAGTGGAGGACTTGTTCCGTTCTTACAGACCTACACTCTAGGGAGATTCCTATTGTGCCCAATTCTACATACACCTTGTAGTTTGTGATACACTAGCCAATTTCTGCCTGTGACATAGCGCTCTGATATTCAGTAGGCCTCACACAATCCAAAAGTGTCCAGTGTCCACTAGTGTGTGCAGAAATTCAAAATCTCCCTTATCCTGTAGTCACTTTTTTCATACCTGTGCCATCGAGCCTGTGACATAGCGCTCTGATATTCAGTGGGCCTCACACAATCCAAAAGTGTCCAGTGTCCACTAGTGTGTGCAGAAATTCAAAATCTCCCTTATCCTGTAGTCACTTTTTTCACACCTGTGCCATCGAGCCTGTGACATAGCGCTCTGATATTCAGTGGGCCTCACACAATCCATAAGTGTCCAGTGTCCACAAGTGTGTGCAGAAATTCAAAATCTCCCCTGTCCTATAGACACCTTGTACCTTGTTTTACATTACTATATAGTTTGTTGGATTTTGTCTACATTTCTACAAAAAATGAGAAAGGCTGGTGGAAGAGGCCGTGGAATTGGGCGGGGGTTGGCAGCTGGTAATGATGGTGTTGGTGGTGGATCTGATGGTAGTGGCAAGAGCAAAATAGGACCAAATGCAGGAGGTGTTGAGCCTGCGTCATCGTCTGGCTCCATAAGGCTTCGAAGGCATAGTTTTCTAGGAGTTGGCAAACCGCTTTTAAAGCCAGAGCATCAGGAAAAAGTTTTGTCTTACATTGCTGACTCAGCCTCCAGCTCTATCGCCTCCTCTTCTGAAGTTGTAAAAAGTAAAAGCACTGAGTCGTCATTGGAGGCTCATGTTCATGAACCACACCTTTCCTTGTGTCCTTCACCCCAACCAAGATTGAAGGATGACGCAGGCCATACTACTGATTACTCCATGGAGCTGTTTTCACATACCATGCCTGGATTATCAAGTGAAATGGTGAATTACCCAGGCCAAGATGAATCTGACATGGAGTGCACTGATGCACAGCCGCTGATAGATGATTCTGCTGGTACATTCACTACATTGTCCTCGCAGTGTACAGAGCCAGATTCTGACCCTGATGAGACTCAGGTGCCCCTTCCCGCACACTATACCACCATACACGGTGACACAGAGGAAGGTGCACATGACATTGAAGAGGAGGTGATGGATGACCCAGTTGTTGACCCAGATTGGCATCCATTGGGGGAAGAGGGTGCTGCTTCCAATAGCTCAGATGAGGAGCATCCACAGCAGACATCGACATCGCAACAGCTGTTATCTGGCAGGCCCGGAGCACTCCAAAGACAGGTTCCAAAAATCAAAAGAGTTGCTGGACAGCTTGTCCAGAGGGTCAAAAGATCACAGCGTGCTAGGCCGCAAAATGTCTGCCAAAGTAGGAAGAGTGCAGTGTGGCACTTTTTTGAACAAAATCCTCATGATCAGGCCAAGGTTATCTGTAAGAAGTGCGCAAAGACCTTTAGCCGAGGGAAAAATCTGAAAAATTTGAATACCAGTTGCATACTTAGACATTTAACCAGCATGCACTTGCAAGCGTGGACACAACACCAAACCTCAAGTGCCACATGTGCAACTGATCACAAAGAAGGTAGTCAGCAACGCTACATTGTTTCCCCCACTGTAAGCCCACAGGTTAGCACAGCAGCAAATGTTGAGGTGTCGTTGCAAGGCCACAGCAGTCAGGGAATCCCACTGTTATATCAACGAAATACTTAATCTAGGCCATCAGAAAGAACACCAACTCCATCACCATCATCAACCCTCTCTCAGTCCGCCCTGTCCACCGCTACTTCCACCATATGCAGCTCTCAAGTCCAGCTCACCCTCCCAGACACTATGAGTAGGTCAAGAAAGTACTCAGTCTCTCATCCGCGTACACTGGGTTTGAACGCCCACATTGCCAAACTAATCTCGTTTGAGATGATGCCCTATCGGTTGGTGGAAAGCGCAGCTTTCCGCGAACTCATGGCCTATGCAGTACCACGCTATGACCTACCCAGTCGCCACTTCTTCTCTCGCAAAGCCATCCCAGCCCTCCACCATCATGTAAAAGACCGCATTGTCCATGCACTCAAGCAGTCAGTGAGTGGAAAGGTGCACCTCACAACTGATGCATTGTCCAGTCGGCATGGCCAGGGCCGTTACGTGTCCATCACTGCGCACTGGGTTAATGTGGTGGATGCAGGGTCCACAGGGGACAGCGGTGGTGGGACAGTGCTGCCTAGCCCACGGTATAGGAAACAGTTGGCTGTAGGCGTTCGACCCTCCTCCTCCTCCTCCTCCAGAAGCGAAAGCTCGTCCACAGAGCGCAGTCGTACGAGCACTCCATCTGCAGCTGCCACTGTTGCACACAAGGTGTCCCCCTATCGAGCAGCTAGTGGAAAACGTCAGCAGGCTGTGTTGCAGATGATGTGTTTGGGCGACAGACACACCGCCGAGGTGCTGGCCGAGTACTTGAAGCGACAAACTGAGTCATGGCTGGGCAGTGTACATCTTGAGGCAGGCAAGGTAGTTAGTGATAACGGCCGTAATTTTGTGGCAGCCATAGCCCTTTCAAAACTCAACCACATACCTTGCTTGGCTCACACCTTGAACCTGGTGGTGCAGTGCTTCCTCAAAAATTATCCGGAGTTAACAGCCCTGCTTCAGAAGGTGCGAAGACTGTGCGCGCACATCCGCCGGTCGCCTGTACACTCCGTTCGTATGCAGAAGCTGCAGCGATTGCTCCACCTTCCCAACCACCGCCTCATTATCGACATTGCAACAAGGTGGAACTCCACCCTGCACATGGCGGAGCGGCTGTGCGAGCAGAGGCAGGCCATAATGCATTTGTGGGAGGATACACGGCCAGGCACTTTGAGAGCAGACATGGAGTTGACAGGTGTGCAGTGGTCGAAGCTGAAAGACCTCTTTAAAGTCCTTCAGTGTTTTGAGGAATGCACACGGCTGGTAAGCGCAGACGACGCCATCCTAAGCATGAGCATCCCACTTATGCGTCTGCTCATGCAAACTTTGACGCACCTTAAGGAGCAGGCGTCTGCAGCCAATGTTGATGAGGAGGAAGAGGAGGAGGGAATCCTTGATGACATTCAGCCATTGTCTGCTCAGGGACCTCTCCTGGACGAGGTGGAGGAAGAAGAGGAGGATGATGATGGGGATGATTACTTAGGGGAGGAGGATGCATCTCGTGGGGCAAGTGAAAATGTTGGCGTGGCAAGGTCTGGTACAGGGTTTGTGCGTGACTGGAGGGATGTGGATTTGCCAGAAAGTGCTCCTCCAACCAGCACTCGCAGTGCATCATTGACACCGGGAACATTGGCCCACATGTCAGATTATGCCTTGCAGATCCTAAAAAGGGACCCCCGCATTGCCAAAATGATGAACGATGACGACTACTGGTTGGCAAGCATCCTGGATCCACGCTATAAAGGCAAATTACAAAACATCATGCCACAGGAGAACCTTGACCTAATATTGGCTAATAAACAAGCAACTCTGGTAAATCGGTTGCTTGAGGCATTCCCAGCACACAGCAGCGGTGATGGTTCTCACACGAGCCGTACGGGCCGGGGGCAGCTTGGCAGAGGTGTTCATGGTGCACACAGCAGAAGTGGCGTTGGAGACAGGGGTTTCATGACAATGTTGTGGACTGATTTTTCAAGTACCGCTCACACAACTGGTAATACTGCATCGATGGAAAGTGACAGGAGACAGCATTTGTCAACTATGGTTACAAACTACTTTTCCTCCCATATCGATGTTCTCCCACACAGGTCATTCCCCTTTGACTATTGGGCCGCTAAACTGGACACCTGGCCTGAATTGGCACAATATGCCTTACAGGAGCTCGCTTGCCCAGCTGCAAGTGTGCTATCGGAAAGAGTCTTCAGTGCAGCTGGATCAATCCTGACAGAAAAAAGGACCCGTCCGTCAACCCAAAATGTGGATGATCTAACCTTCATTAAAATGAACCATGCATGGGTTTCCAAGGATTTTGTCCCACCTTCCCCTGATGACACATAGGGTGACAGAAAAATGGCTTGCTTTGGTCCACCTCTTCCTGGGACTTGACATATTTCGCATTTTGCATCAGCTGAATGTCCAACATCAACATATGCCACTTTCTAAAACTCCCTAACTGTGCTGCCTCCCCCCCCATGGCCGGGGTCACCACCTAGCGCACGACACCGTGCGAGTGCCGTTGCCCTGGACAGCTGGGTAGGCCAACTCTTGGGCGCGGTCACTGGCACAGGGTCCCTCATAGTGCAATCAAGTGTCTCTGACGGTGGTGATGCACACCTGCCGTCAGACACACCGCCGTACTATGAGGGGCCCAGTGCCAGTACCGACACCCACGAGTGGGCCCCCCTTGCTTGGGCAGGGCCCCAGCATTTGCAATCTTTACCTCTCCCTGCTCCTCCGCTGTGTAGTCTGGGCCGTCAAATCCATACTGTGCCTGACACCGTCTGAGCCTGCCTCCTTTTGTATAGACATATATTTTGAATGTGTACGCTATCCATACATGTTATCCGGGGATACGGTACCCTTTCTCACCTTTGTGCAATCACGTGCAATCCATACTGGGCCTAACACCGTCTGAGTCTGCCTCCTGATGTATAGACATATATTTTGAATGTGTACGCTATCCATACATGTTATCCGGGGATACGGTACCCTTTCTCACCTTTGTGCAATCACGTGCAAGCCATACTGGGCCTAACACCGTCTGAGCCTGCCTCCTGATGTATTGACATATATTTTGAATGTGTACGCTATCCATACATGTTATCCGGGGATACGGTACCCTTTCTCACCTTTGTGCAATCACGTGTAATCCATACTGGGCGTGAGAACGGCTGGCGAGCTGTTAAGCAAGCTACAGCACCTGTGGCTTGCACACGTAAGTTTTTCATTTTTTCAGGAATGACGGTTAGGCCTAATTCCGGAACTGCGGTTGACCTGCACTTACTGGGAAATCATTGTTCGCGGGTAATAATTGTAATCAGTGATCCCCATCACTAACGTTGTTCAGCGGGTTATCTGCACCTGTAAGCGACAAACGCTGGCCTTCTCAGTGTAGCGCACATGCAGCCACGGACATGTAAGGGCATGACACATCAGTTATTGACCAATCTCATGTGCCAGAGCCTCACGTGTCCCTCTAGTAAGCCGGACTCGGACCGCGGGGCATGACGGAGTCTCGTTCGTTAACGGAATTAAGCTTGCAATGTGTGCATCTTTTCTGTAGCTGGCATGGTTGAGGTTTCCCAGGTGGAGTCGAATTTAACCGTAGGCTCCACTCCTGGTGGTGCCCTTCTGGACATTCCTTTAAGGTTCAGCTTTGCAACCATACTGCCCACGTAAAACAAACACTTTGCCTTCATGAACGCTGTTTGGAGGGTCATGACTCGTGGGAATAACGCCACCCAATCAGTTAACCTGCTAGAGAGATCCTTCGTTGCTCCCAAGCATGACATCACACTCCCTAGGAGGAAGGTAATGCCACTGTGGCGACCGTACTCCTGGGGGCGACACAAGTGCACTGATGCCCAGCCACTGCTCGATGAATCTGCTGGTACATTGACCCAGACCACTACATTCCCCTCGCACGCTACACGGCCTGAATCTGACCCTGATGAAACTCAGGTTACCCTTCCCATATACAGTTCCATCTTACACGGTGACAAAGAGGAAGCTGCAGATGAAAGTGCAGGTTCGGCCCACCCGCAATCAGACACACCACCGTACTATCAGGGGCCCTGTGCCAGTGCCGTCGCCAACGAGTGGGCCCCCCCTGCTTGCTCAGGATCACAGCACTTGCAAGGTTGAAATACTGTGCAGTGAGATGGAAGATGGGGACGACGAGGAGTCCAGACTAGTACAGGGATTCCCTAGCCAGGAGACTTATTTGATTGTTTTCAATGTTGGGACAGCAATTTTTGGGGAGCACTATACTCTGGAGAATGATAGATGGGGCCCACCATACACCGGAACATTCCAAAGGTGGACATCAGACACTGGAGCAGCATTTACAGGGCCCATTATACACTAGAGCATTAGAAATGGGGCCCATTATGTTTGGAGCATTATTTGGGCCCATAAGACAGTGGAGCTTCATCCATGGGGACCAACATATACTGTAGCATTATGTGGAGCTCATCATATACTGTTTCAAACATTATATGGGACCAATGATTCTGTTTGGAGAAATAGATGGCCTCGTCATGAGATGTAAAAAGTGAAGTATTTTTCATTGTACTTTACCGCTATTTCTCTGCCGTATCGGAGCATGATGAGTTGTGGTATGTGTTAAAGGGGCGCTCTTTCGCCCAGGGCACATGAAAACCTGGAGCCAGCCCTACCCCCCCACAACTTTAGCCAAATAACCCCCATTTTTCAGTGCGTAACTTGTATTATGAAGTTAATTAAGGTTGACAAGCTTAAGTAAGAAGAATTGATGCTTTTGGCATTCAAATGGGCACTGTAGGTGTGTTTCCTGTCCTCCTCTCACTGCCGACTTTTACTCCCCATTGACTTACATTGGGTTTCGTGTTTCGGGACGACCCCGACTTTTCCCTATAATCGGCCGATCTTGCTCGACCCGACTTTTGGAAAAGTCGGGTTTCACGAAACGAAACTCGACCCTAAAAAACCAAAAGTCGCTCAACTCTATCCAGCACCAAGGAAAAAATACATTTAAAAAAATTAAATTCATTAAAAAACGTCACACATGCCTGACAGTAAAAAAAGAGGGTGGTCCAAAAGGCAACTTTAACGCATTTCGGACATACATGTTCTTACTCATAGGTCTACCTATTTTTTTTTTTTTAATGGATTTCAAATAAATGGATTTGTTGTAAAAAAAAAAAAAATTTCTTGGTGCTGGATTTTCTCCACTTTTTTTCTTATTTTTATGTTGGTTGATCTTCAAAGTAATAAAACGCAAAACTTAATTGTGCTGGTCAGGATGAGTGTGGGGCTATATAGTAGGTATATGTTTTATATACGATATTTTTGCATTTTTTTCCATTGAGGCTTGAGTTTTCTGGTGGGTTTTTTTTTCTATGTAGTCCCATTAGGTACTGGTCACATGTCATCTTTTATGTAATACATACAAGAAGATGTGGTTTAAGAAGTGGCTCCACCTGCTGATAATGTAGTTTCATAGAAATGACTCACAGGTAACTTTTACTCATCTTGATTGGTAATGATTTCTATTGCTCGGATCAGCCTCAACCACAGTAACAACGCAAACGTGTATCCGTGCTTGTGAATGAAGTTTGGAAAATCTATTTTTGTAGTAAGTGGATTTACCAAGTGTAGGAGATGTGCCTCAGTAAACGATACACCCATGCCTTAGTTTCTCCCCATCTGCATAATGAGGGGGCTAAGAAAGGACGCCCTGGGAAAATCTCATGCAAAATGTGTTACAGGAATCAGGGGAGTAAAAATAATATATTTACTTGTGGTCTGAGTCAGAGTAAAGTGCTAACTTTCAATGTAAGATGTTTTTCTACACCCTAATAATATCTGTATCTGAAAATATGTAAGTGTAAGCAATCATACATGTTCTAAAAATCCACTAGAAAAAAAAGTATACTGAAATAATATATTGTAAATTACTAAAATATTATACTCTTAGAAATTAAGACTTTTACCTATCAGATCAATGAAGATCAAAGACCTTGCTCCCCCACTGATCATCCATTGCTACCGCAGGCAATGGCAGCATACAAACATTCTATGGAGCCGAACACCGCCAGTCCACCATTCAAATATATAATATATGCTATTGTGTCTGCCAAAACATCGACTCTGTCTGCCTCATTACATTGAATGGCTTTGTCAGGGTTTCCGTTCCTATTTTTGGGGAATTCAGACAAAAACTCCTGATAGAGTTGAATGTTGGTTCAAACATGATGTAAAATAAGCCAAGTTCAGGTCAGGAGACCTCTGGTCAGTCTGTATATGGACCATAAAATACTGCTGTATGAACCCAGCCTTCTAGAACATATACCAGGATGGCAGATCTGGTCTGTGTAACTAATAATTTGGTTACTAAAACCATATGGAACTTTGAACTCTACAAGTCATATAGATAGCAATGACATGACCATTATATACCTTTTCTTCAAATGGTTGTGACCACTGCTCACAAGAAGCAGGTCAATACAATTCTTTACAATGTCCAGATGAAAAGCAAATAACTGCAGCACTGGGTCATTTGCCATGTCTTGTTGGATGTTTTACAGTCAGTTTGGAGGTTTTTCTCACTATGACTGACTGCAAGAGAGAACTGCTGAGCGACCAGGTAACAAGAACATTAGCCCCATGGAAATTAACATGGCTGCTAGAAAGCTACTTACTATCACAGGAATATAAAACATAAAAAATCTGATGCAAAAACAGCTGAGCTTACAAGAGAGAGACTACACTTAATTAACTCCATCGTTAGCATACAGAAGCACGGACAAGTTTTTAGAAAAACATAGTAAAGGGAATTGGTCATGTTCATACTGCAGTCCGATTGGAGGAAAACATGAAACAGGGCAAGGGAAAGCTCATGACACTGACATAGAGTTTTATGGGAAAAGATTCTGTATTAACTTGTTTATTCATTTCAATCAATTCCTTCTTGTTCTGGGTTTGGAAGTCGAGGGGGCTGTCATACTGCTGTAGGCATAAACAAAGCTCTCAATCATCGAGAAAGACCGTTAGACCACCCATGGAAGCTCTAAATATAGATGGAGCATGGAAGTAATGCTGCATTTTCCCCCAAAAAAGTTACATATTAACCCCTTAGTGACCACCAATACTTCTTTTTACTGACCTGTGACATAACAGACTAGCATTCACCTTCGGTTTACAATCCAGCAGCTGACTGCTGTACTCTATAGCTGACAACTTGCTGCATCAGCCACAATCAGTGTCGGTAATGACTATAGTCATTTAATCCCTTAAGTGCTGCTGTCAATAATGACTACAGAATCTAGATGGTTAACAGAGTGTGGGGGGTTCCTATTTAACCCCCCTTGATCGTGTGGTCCTGATGTTTGCCATGGTAATTCATAGCTAAATAATGGCCTTAAAGTCTTCCAGTTATAGTGTCCTGTTCAGACATTAGAAACATTTAGGTGGTAAAAATACATTTCTTCATTCCTGTTTTGCCACATTGCATTTATCCCTGTAAAGCACCTGAAGGGTTAGGCTGGGTTCATACTGCGCTATGGCGCTGCGTTTAACGCATCTGTTGCATAGCGGCATTAACGCTATGTAATGGATGCGTTAACGCACCCATTGACTGTCATAATGTAACGCATCGCTAACGCATGTCATAATAGGCATGCGTTAGCAATGTGCCATCATTCTGTGATGGACCCTCGGACGCAGTCTACAGCGTTTGAGGGTCCGTCACTGCTAGCGCAGATTTAGTATCTGCGCTAGCGCGATCGCTTTACGCAATCAAAAATAAGAGTAGCGTTAGCGCAGTCCGTTTAACGCATGCATTGAAAGGACTGCTCTAACACAGTATGAACCTTGCCTTAATAACATACCTGAAAGCAATTTTGAATATGTTGATGGGTGCTGTTTTTAAAATGGTATCATTTTTGGAGATTTTCAATACACAGAACCCTCAAAGTCACTTGAAATTTTAATAGGTCCCTAAAAAAATAAGTTTTGTACATTTCCTTGACAAAATGAAAAATTACTATTTTAAACCTTCTAAAATGCTAACGAAATAAAGCAACATTTTACAAATAGGGCTGATGTGAAGCAGACACGTAGGAAATGTTATTTATTTATGTTTTTGTGTGGTATGGCTATCTGGGTTTATGGGATAATCAGTCAAAGATTGAAAAGTGCAATTTTTTTTATTTTTGTAAAATTTCTGATATTTTTATAAATAAACGCAGAAAATTTCGACATTCATTTACCATTATCATAAAGTACAATATGTCATAAAAAAACATTCTCAAACTCATTGGGATGTGTTGAAGCGTTCCAGAGTTATTACCACGTGAGTCTTTGACGCTGCAAAAAAAAACCCCAAAAAACATTGTCTTACAGTTAAAGCAAAGTGGATGGAATTTATATAAATCTCTTGCCCACCATGCTTTTTTCTTTTTTTAACGCTGTGTACACTGACCAGCGGTGCGCTTCTGAAATAAGCAACATGTCAATTGCTCTTTTGGGTACACCGAGTTTTATATTGTGGATTTTCCCCATAGAATTGCATTAGATATTGAAAATCCACAGGTAAAAAAACATATGCAATCCACATAAGTTTTCTCAAAGCCAAATACCAAAAAGTACGAAAACCAAAGCAGTTTTATTTAAAACATGACAAAGCAAAAGAGGGGAAAAAATGTAGGTCAGAAACACGTGAAAAAACATACTCAGATACTCAATAAAAACCACAAGTAACTAATTTACCCAAATAGGTACAGAAATGCTGCACTAAACTTGCAACATCAAAATCTCACCAAATACTTATTGTGTTTACTCATGATTTTACACAATTTGAGATCGCCATCTCATTTCTCTTTTACATTTGCAAAATTTTTCAAAAAATTTTGAAATAGAAATATTTTTTCTGACAATGTGTGCAAAGGATCATTTGAAATGTTTACATGCAGACATGAATCACAAACAACTGAGCATTTTTCCCATTCTTGAGTCACCACAACACTTGAATCACTCACACAGGAAATTATTGCCAGATCTTTAGACTACAATTACGGTATACAACTCATCTGACATTGGTGACAGATTGTGATATTTGATAAGTATTCCGCAGAATGGCTATATCAGCAATCTCAAAGCCTAAATTTAGAAACCAAATGGTTTTATATAGCTTATATTATCATATAGGCATTTTCCAGGACAATGTGATTTTTGTTTTTTATGTAATTAGTTTTTCTCCATAGTAAGAAATACTGTCTTTAAATGAACAGAAACCACTGGAGCCATAGGCGGAGGAGGACATGACTTGGGGATGGGTGGACCTTTAGGCTGAGTTCACACGTGGCGTTTTTTTCGCGTTTCCGCGGCGGTTTTAACCGCGCGATTTTGCCGCGAAAACGCGAAAAATAAGCATCCCATGCATTCCTATGGGATTCCGCAATGCTGTGCTAATGCTGCGGTTTTTACCGTGGCGGAATCGCTTCGCGGTAAAAACCGCAGCATGCTCATTAATTTGTGGAATCGCGGCGATCCCGCACCCATAGGAATGCATTGTTCCGCTTACTTCCCGCATGTGGCTGTGCCCACCATGCGGAAAGTAAGCAGAACAATTGCGGATGGTACCCACGGTCCGGAGGAGAGGAGACTGTCCTCCGGGCTTTGGGTACCATATCCCTGTAAAAAATAGAATTTAAAAATAAAAAATATTGTTATTCTTACCCTCCGACGTCCCGCGCAGCCTTCCCGCTTCTCTTCACGCTCTCGTTCCCAGTAGTCCTTTGCGAAAATGCTCGCGATGACGTCCCTTCTCGCGGGATCGCGAAGTCTCGCGGTCAATCGCACGACGTCATCGCGAATTACCGCGAGACGTCGCGATCCCGCGAGAACTGACGTAATCGCGGGCATTTTCGCAAAGGATTACTGGGAACGCCTGCGCGGGACGTCGGAGGGTGAGAATAACGCTATTTTTTATTTTTTTTTAACATTCTATCTTTTACTACTGATGCTGCATAGGCGGCCTCAGTAGTAAAAAGTTGGTCACACTCGTCAAACACTGTGTTTGACGAGTGTGACCAACCTGTCAATCAGTTCTCCAAGCGATGCTACAGATCGCTTGGAAAACGCTAGCATTCTGCAAGCTAAATACACTTGCAAAATGCTAGTTTTTCAGCGGGAAAATCGCGGGAATTTAAAATGCGATTTTCCCGCGGACTGGAATTCCGGAATTCTCGCGGTAATTTCCGCAAGAGTTCCGGTACGTGTGCACTTAGCCTTACTCCTGCAGCTTTTTTGGGATAGTGGTATAGATTTTAAGCACGAGTGATGTTGCTTTCAGAGGAAGAAGCCCAGTATGTCTGTGCCTGGGGGGTCACTGTGAGGAGGGTGGGGCTTATATAGAACAGGAAATCTGTCTCTCCCTCTTTCTTGCACAGGATGAACAGGAGGAAGCATGTCTGCAGTGTCAGGGAGTATAATACTGGGGTTATCACCTCACATTACAGATGATAGGAGCACAATCACCTTAGACATCATGTACTAGTGTAGTATCAGCTCCTACATTAGGTATGGGATCAATATTACCTCAGCAATTCAAGCAGCTGCCATGTCCCTCATGTGCATGCTACATTTTCCTCACAGACTGTGAGACAACTTCTGTGTGACCTCCCTGCAGACATGTTTTATATACTCCTCTGCATTCACCTCAGACATTGTGTAGTGTGTACTAGGGTAGTATCAGCTCCTACATCATATCTGGGATCAAGATTACCTCAGAAATTCATGTAGCTGCCATGTCCCTCACTTATTGCAGAGGCAGCTTTTGTGTGACCTCCTTGCAGACATTTCTGATATACCACATTACTGCTGTATTATACAGAGTCTTCATGAGTTCTGGGTTTATGTATGATAGGACAGAGCAGGGACACATACAGTGTCTGCCATTACTATGGTGGAGCTGAGCAGTCACATGTATTAGAGACACTGATGAGAGGGGCAGTCGGGGGATGGTATATGTATGATGATGAGAGGCTGCACTTCATGTCAGTGCACTGTATACTGACCCTGCTGTGTGCGGATTATCCCCCCTTCCCAGTTATGGAGTCTGATGATCTGTATGTGACCTCATCTCTGTTACATACTGTGATGCTGGGTGTGCAGATCCAGTGTAACCAGGTTGCTCACTATATGTGGTATATGTGTAAAGGCTCTATTCCTGTGCTGTATACTTAACCTGTACCACAGGCCTGTATACATGATATCACTCCTCACTCTGCTATATACGGATCATGCTGGGTATAGACATCCTGTGTCTCCAGGTTATTTTCCTGGCTGTACATATAATCTGGACATGACTTCCAGCTTAGTGCTTGATTTCTGTAGCTATTGCTGCCTTTAATCCTCCCCCTCGTATGTTGCGTGATCAGAGTATACCTACCAAGAGCTTATTTTATATTACCTAAGATGGTGGCTAGCACAGGCCTGAATGGATTATGTTTTATCATGTGTAAAATAAATAATCGGGGAGTATCTCGGCACATTTGAGTGGGCACTAATAACTCAGCACATGGCGGGCAGTGAGTGTGCACTAATAACTCCGCACATGGCGGGCAGTGAGTGTGCACTAATAACTCAGCACATGGCGGGCAGTGAGTGGGCACTCCTAGTGTGAGGCTGCACATTGCTCTGGAAAACACCTCATGGGCCCAGTTTTCAGCCCTGTTCTCTCGTCTATTGTAATTGTATGTAGTAGAGTGACTGACTGGGATACAGAACTTGCAGTTTTCTGCACACACACCTATGGCTGCAGGCAGCTTATATTAGACCTACATATTTCTTATTGACTTCCCCTTGAGAAAGCCGTGGCGAAACGCGCAACGGGGTTGAGCGGGACGTCTCCCCTACTTTACATCTTTATTATGGGTGAGTGATATCGGCGGTTAGATGCCGGGTATTATCCTGGTTTGAATAATTGGGACTTCTTTGACACACATCTCGCCGTTATCTGTAGCATTACTTTGCATGCAGCACCTTTGGGCTTGTTATGAGATAATGAGACACTACTTAGGGCGCTTGGAGCACAGTAATATGTATTTAATTTGTGGTCTTTAGGTTTATTATCACTCTCTTTATGTGTAGGGGTGATTACCTGCTCTGTTATCTGGAATGATCTTTTTCCCTATTGCACCTCATATGTATTGATAAATGTTTGATACTTTTTAATGTAATTTAATAAAGATTTGTTCTTATCCTTTTCACATATTTCTTGTTGTGGTTTATGGTTACTCTGCGTTTTTCTTTTTTTCTCATTTCTTTCTTATGCACAGCTGGTGATTAGAGACTGTCTGTAACTGCTGTAGAGGAGCAGGCGGCTTCTCATTTATTGTTACAGCATATAACACAGCATTGCCCATCTCTGTCTATTTCCAGACCTTACCATGGTGATATTTTCCATTATTAACCTGTTGTATACCTTGGTTGTAAACCTGCATGGTTTTCACCCTCACTTATCCCACATCTTGTGTGGTTGGAGGGGTCCTTGAAGTTGGTTAAATATGGTCTGGGGGATCCAATGGGATATGGTTTTCCTCCTTTTGGAATTTAATATGGTTCTGCATCTGGTGAAAGGTGGAGGGGAGTTTCGGCAAGGGTTTGTCGGATCCCCAGGAAATACAAGTCAACATTGGAACCATTGTGGTTATGGTGCTCCCGAGCTAGTGGGGTAATGGCTGGGAGTAATTGTTGGTACATTTTATGTTCACTTTATGTTTGGTAATCACCGGATTTTGGGAGCTTCAAGGACTCCTATGCCTATTCCTGATGCCCTTGAGCTGGTGGGAGCAGCTAAGGGTATAATCTAGTGCATTAACACAAAGGACAGTATGCCTATTCCTAATGCCCTTGAGCTGGTGGGAGCGGCTAAGGGTATAATCAAGTGCTTTAACACAAAGGGCAGTATGCCTACTCTCGGTGCCCTTGAGCCAGTGGGAGCGGCTAAGGGTAAAGTAATCAAGTGCATTAGCACGAAGGGCAATATGCCTATTCCCAATGCCTTTGACCCAGTTGGAGAGGTCAACAGTAAATGTTATCAAGTGCATGAAAAACAATTAACAATGGCGTGGCAAGGTTATTAATAATGCCTTTGTAGACTTTTTCTGCTTTAGGTTTATTTAAATTACTACTTATAATGTTGATGTTATATTGTGTATAGTTTTTAATTACTCCCTATTTATAATTTCTTTCTATTGATATGTTCATCACTTTTCGGGTAGTGATAGTAAGTGGGTTTAAGAAATTTTACTGCACAGCTACTGTAAATAATGGTGGTTTCTAGAACTAAAATCTGTGAATTGGTGAATTATTAGAGCTGGCTACAATGCATGCGGTATAATAGTTTTTTGAGGCATGACAGATGTCATTATACAGGTATTCAGATTGTTGCTGCAACCTTAATTATGGTTTACTTTCCACATTCCCCATTATGGGATCCTCATTGCAGGATGTTTAGCAACTGTTATTTTGCTGTAGTTACCATATTATCGATCATAACTTGGTAGCATGGCATTGATAAAATTCCAGAGCTCCGACAGATTAATTTTATTTTTTATATTACTTGTGTGCACAGTCTTTCCATAGCATGTAGAAATGGTTGATGGCTTTATTAGGCATGGTTGATGGGGGCCGAGTCCATTTAAGGTGTCAAATGGCCTCTCTGGTGGTGGTTTAGGAGTCAGGTGGAAGTTGCAGACAAGTTAAGGTGGACTCATTTTATCTAATAGAGGATGTAAAGCCTCATGGTGGTGAACAGGCTCGGCTTTGGTGGCCAGCCTCAAGGACGTTGTAATGGTAACGTCAATCAGGGGCGGGCACAGTGGTCAAGCACAGGAGTGAGGATAATAGGGTCATTGGTGCTCTGAAAGTTTACTGGCTCTGCTTGAATGGCAAGCCAGTGCGTGCTGCCCCTTTATGGCTGGCTGGCCTGGTTCTGTATGTCAGACAGCTGGGATATCACAGTACTTGTGAATCCCATTGTACTAGCACTTCACCTGACTCCTACTGTGATTGTTTTAATCCTGTGATTTAAATAAAGCTGTGGCCATTTTGACAACCAAAATAATGTGTTGTGTATTTATTCTAGTGCCTAGGTTTACTGTAGTTATGGTGGTTTTAAGATGGAGTGGGGGTCCGTCCCATACCCATAAGTCAAAAAATCACTGGAGCCATAGGCGGAGGAGGACATGACTTGGGGATGGGTGGACCTTTACTCCTGCAGCTTTTTGGGTATAGTGGTATAGATTTTAAGCAAGAGTGATGTTGCTTTCAGAGGAAGAAGCACAGTATGTCTGTGCCTGGGGGGTTACTGTGAGGAGGGTGGGGCTTATATGGAACAGGAATTCTGTCTCTCCCTCTTTCATGCACAGGATGAACAGGAGGAAGCATTTCCTGCCCTCCCGCCCCTGTTTATAATCATTGTCCTAAAACATTTTAATTATTGCTTGTATGATGAATGCTTTATTGTATTTTGAAATTACCATTGTATATTTTGTTCCAGGTTCAATTTTATCATGGCTATAAAGAGTTAACAGCATTAACCTTCTAAGCCCAAGGGAAGGGCCATCTTTCAGCCATGTTCCCTAGAGGTTTCCTCCACAGGGGGTTTTTCCTCTCCTGAGCGCTGTAGGATGACTCTTTGTGAGTCGGAGGTTTGCCAAGTTAGTCCCCTTAATGCTTTTGCAGGGACTTCTAGTTTATAAGTTTACTAAAGTGATTTATTAAAAAAAAAAAAAAAGTGTCAAATGTGAATTTATAACCCGTCACAGCTTTGCGGTTTAGGATTCAGGTGGAAGTTGCAGACAAGTTAAGGTGGACTCATTTTAACTAATAGAGGATGTAAAACCTCATGGTGGTGAACAGGCTCGGCTTTGGTGGCCAGCCTCAAGGACGTTGTAATGGTAACGTCAATCAGGGGCGGGCACAGTGGTTAAGCACAGGAGTGAGGATAATAGGGTCATTGGTGCCCTGAAAGTTTACTGGCTCTGTTTGAATGGCAAGCCAGTGCGTGCCGCCCCTTTATGGCTGGCTGGCCTGGTTCTGTATGTCAGACAGCTGGGATATCACAGTACTTGTGAATCCCAATGTACTAGCACTTCACCTGACTCCTACTGTGATTGTTTTAATCCTGTGATTTAAATAAAGCTGTAGCCATTTTGACAACCAAAATAATGTGTTGTGTATTTATTCTAGTGCCTTGGTTTACTGTAGTTATGGTGGTTTTAAGATGGAGTGGGGGTCCGTCCCATATCCATAAGTCATGTTATTTTTCAAGATAATTTAAAATAAAAATTGCAGCACTGGCTCTTTGATATGAGTTTATGACACTTTTTAATAGGTGAGGTATACTACCCTTTAGATGTGCAGAAATTTAGATGGAAATATTAAACCACAAAAAAACGGTTTCACATATGCTGCACTTTGACTACAGTAGGTCCCTACGTGAGAACCATGATAACACCTCCTGCTTACACCTCACAAACCAAAGAACAAAGATATGAGCACACCAGAAACATACTGTAACATTATTTGCTCCAGTTTAATAATCCAGATTTCCTTCCTTCATATGCAGTACCAAAATAATACAGTGATAAGAGTAAAATCTGATAACATGGCACCTGTTAAAAGTATAGTCATTTTCTTCTGTAAAAAAATTTTTTTTTGGGGGGGGGGGTAACTAAAAAAAAATAATTTTAAAAGTTTATTTGGGGAGTTCTAGATACAGCGCTCATCTGCATTAGTAACTGAAATACAGATCTCCATAACAGGATGTGGGGGCAAGAAGGAACCCCATTTACAATATATTTGTCATGAATGTCTAAAATGAGAACAACTGGTGGCGCTATAGAGTTCATGTCCTCTTTCTCTCTTAAGAGGCAATTTGCATATAAAATGAGAACAATTGAGCTGTTGTGAACTCTCTTGATCTGACATGAGTTGGGGCTCTCTCTGGTGTTTGATGCGGGTAGTGGAGCTGGTCGCGTTGACAGAAGTCTATCACCTGAAGATGATGATTGGAAGTCAGGGGTTACTGACTGGGAGGATTTAAGTGAGCATGCTTCCTTTAGTTGCTGCTGGTGATTTGGTTTATCTTCCTGTGCATTGTGAAGTCTGCCTTTTCCCCTCCTTGGTCTTGCATCATTCAGATAAGTTATTTGTTTGCTGGAATCTTTTGCATTTGATATAGTTTTTGCCTTTCTCTGCTTTGCTGTGTGGGTTCAGCATTATTCCCTGCTGGGATTTGTGCTGGACCCCGCTCATATGTCACAGCTTATGTCATTCTGATCAGTATTGCTAATTCCCTGTTTATTAGTATCTTTTGCTTTGCTTCCAGTTCACACCAGAATGCTGATCTAGTGGGGGAGAGGTCGTGTGGCCTCAGTGTTTTTGTATATCAGACGTGTTGGATTTTTTAGGGTTTTTGCGTGATTGCAGACAGTATCTTTTCTGTCCTGTCCTATCTAGACAGTTTGGGCCCCATCATTTGCTCATTCTATTTTCTGCCTGCGTTTGTGCTTCATCTTGTCGCACCGACAATATATGTTTGGGGGCTATCTATTCCTTTGGGGTTCTATTCCGGGGCAGTTTAGCTTTCCCCTTTCTTGCTTTAGGCTTAGTTAACTCTTTGGCTGTGCTGAGGCCTCTAGAGCATCATAGGCACGTCCCACAGCTAATGCTAGTTGTGTTGTTAAGTTTAGGGGTCTGCAATCAAAAAAGTTGCCAACCTTTCTGGTTTCCTGGTTGCTTAGCTGATTCCCCAGTAATCCTCCTCTATACTACAGTTACATACTGTACAAGTTCTGGGCCTATAATACTGAAGTCCATGGGCTCATACTGTACCTCCATCTACATCTGATTTCATACCAAGCTATATTGGTATGAAATCAGAATACTACTGAATACTGCCACTGCTGTGGCACATACCTTAAGCTGCTGCATACAATGATACAGGCTGTGGGTTCTATTCCCAGGGAGATCAGATCACTAAAAAAAGAATTATTTACTTAATGTAAGTGTGCACAACAGTCCTGCCCCCAAGGAGGAGCTACAAAGAGACAAAAACATTGAGAGAAGACTGCGCACTGAGACAGTGAGTGCCCTCTTGAATCAAGACAATCCCGCTGAACCTGGGATGACTGGGAGATATGACACTGGACTATATATTGATAAAAAGATACCTATCAAGCAGGGTGGGGTGGAAGGAACCAGAGGGAGATGGTAAAAATTGAGCTGAAGATAAGGAAAAGATTCTGATACGATGGAAAGATTAGACTTAGATTTCAGTTTGTGGTGCATGCACTGACCAAGATGAGCTAAATTTATTAAGAATAATACTTTGAGTTCTACTAGTGGTGTATTGAATCCCTTATTGATAATGACTAGTGATGAGCGAGTATACTCATTGCTTGGGTTTCCCAGAGCATGCTCAGCTGTCCTCCAAGTATTTTGGAGTGCTCGGAGATTTAGTTTGTGTCAATGTAGCTGCATGATTTGCGGTTGCTGGACAGCATGAATACATGTGGGGGGGTGCCGGTTTGTTAGGGAATTCCCACATGTATTCAGGCTTTCTTGCAGCCGCAAATCATGCAGCTGCATTGACAAACACTAAATCTCCGAGCATGCCAAAATAGTCAGAGGACACCCGAGTATGCTCGGGAAAACCCGAGCAACGAGTATACTCGCTCATCACTAATAATTCATGACTTTTTGGTTTTCATTGGCTTTAAGCCATAATCATCAACATTAACAGAAATAAACACTTGAAATAGATCACTGTTTGTAGTGACTCTATATAATATGAGTTTCAATTTTTGTATTGAAGGATTGAAATAAATTAACTTTTTGATGATATTCTAATTTTGTGAGAAGCACCTGTATCTTGATGGTAGCAAGGGTTGCTGGTATTCCTCTTCAACTTGTTCCGTCTATTCTTCTAACCATGATGTCCTTCTCCAGTGATTGCTCTCTCTATGATGTGTCCAAAGTATGCAAGTCGTCGTAGCTTTATAAACTTGCTTTGAGAGACACGTTTAGCTTCATTTGTTCCAAAACTGATTTGTTTATTCTTCTTGCCATCCATGGTGTTGATAACATTTTCTTCAACACCACATTTCTTCTGTCTTGTTACCACAGAAATTACCAATTACCATGCCAGTAAAATATTCCTTGATTTGAAGACCTGGTCTACTAACTGATTGTTGATATGTCCATAGCTATTCTTCTATTGACTTCCGATGACTTCCCTGCATTTTGAGTTATCATCGATTCAAGTAGGTTGAAGTTTCTTGCAACTTCCAGTTCCTCTCTGTCCATCTCAAATGTGTCCCAGTAGTACCTGTAGCTTTCCATCTTGACACTAATAAGTCCTTTATTCCATCTACGTTTTTTGCAATCAATGTTATATCGCCTGTGAATTTAAGATTGTTGATTAGTCCAGCAATTTTGATTCCTCCTTCTTTTTCAACTAGTCCAACCTTACTGAAAATAGCTTCTGTATATAAATAGAAGAGAAATGGCAACAGAATGCAGCCTTGTCTGACACCTCGCTCGACTTTGAACCATGCCGTGTTCCATTCGGACTGTTGTTTTTTGGTCGATGTAATGGATCCTAAAGAGGCTGATTAGATGGTTCGGCACGCCCATATCCTTCCTGATATACTCCTTCTTAGCATATATAAATGAAGACACACGGCAATAAATCTCTTTTTTTCAATTGTAGTCATAATCGAAAATTCAAGCATCCAATCCAGTGAAAAATATATCGGCGCTTCACAATATATTCGCCTAAAGTGCATGATGAGACCCCGCATCGCAACGGTTTGTTAAATAAGAGTGAAAAATAGGAATGGTATTCTTACTCTATGAATATTAATACAAACATTTAAGTGATGGAGAATTGCTGGACCTGCAGAGTCTGTGTGACTGATCTGTACTGCAGGACATCACCTTAGGCCTCTTTCACACATCAGGTTTTCTGCTTCAGGCGCGATCCGGCGCTTTTGACTAAAACCAGATCCGTCGAAATGCAATGCCGGATCCGGTTTCCCCCCCATTGACTTGCATTAGAGCCGGATCGAGCCGGATGGCCATGCGTTTCATCCGATTTTCGCCGGATCCGGCAATGTGACGCGATCCGGCGTCTGGAAAAAACGGTGACTGTAACGTTTTTTGTATCCGTCGAAAAAGCCGGACACGCCGGATCCGGCGTGTCCGGCTTTTTCATACAATGAAAGCCTATGAGCGCCGCAATGCGCCGGATCCGGTTTCTTTGGTCTGAGCATGCTCAGTAGCTCTGCCCACAGGACATATATAAAAGCAAGACAATGGGACCCTCAGCCACACCCAACATGCCACCCAAGCCAAGAACCAGGAGCAGGAGAAGGCAGCAGACATCTGCAGCAGCAGCACCATCAGCACCACCCCAAATGGAGCAGCATGCTGAACAACGGGAGGGGAGTCCAGCAGCAGATGAGAGACGGTAATTATCAAATCCCCCATTCCTCCAAACTAGGGCTATGGAATATCAAGATATTCATTGGCCCTTTGTTTCTCTTTATTCAACAGCCGCCCAATAGATGCAGCAGCAGCAATGGCAGCAGCAGAAACACCACCCACAGCCATGGAGTCTGGCCATGAGGAAGACAGCACATCTTCTGGGAGCCCTCCCTCGCATCGTCAGCGTTTGACGGTAAGTTTTTATTTCCAAAATCCATCATCTCTGTAATATATGTGTATTCATTGCCTTTTATTTCAAAACAGGAATCACAAGATGAAATGGAGCTCCCAGAAGAAGAAGGAAGGGGTGGACAGACACTTGGAGTGGGCTCACAATTGGTAAGTTTTTTGCATCAAACGCAGAAACACAACATCACACTACACACAACACATAGAAAACAATGTTCTGCAGACCACACACAGCAAACAAATGCCTACATCCAAAGACATAACATTTTTTGTTTTCTTCTCTAGTCTTCCCAATCTGGTGCTCGGCCAAGAGGTCCTCGCAGTGCCTCCCAGGGTCGTCGGCGACAGCAACGCGGCGGTCACCAGCGTGTAAGTATAAATATTTTTGCTTTGTTTTTTTTGCACTTTTTATTTCATTTCTTTTGTGGAGGCTAATTATGTTATTTTTGTCTTTTTCTTTAACAGCCTTCACAGCGTGCTCCCGACTCTGATGGTGAGGATGGAGGGATTGATGTGGACCGCCTCATCGATCTCATCAGAGAAAGGGAGCCGCTCTGGAATATGGCTGACCGACGCCACGCTGACCTGATCGTTACCCGACGACTCTGGGAGGAAATCTGTTCGCTCCTTGTGGACCGCTGGGAGGACCTCGAAGCTCGGGCCCAGATTAAAGAGCGTAAGTATATACAGTACCGGTTGCTTGATTTAAACCAGTGTTTCCCGAACTCCAGTCCTCGTGGTCCCCACGGATCATGTGTTCAGGATTTCTATTTACTTTGGAAATCCTGAAAACATGACCCCTGGGGACCATGAGGACTGGAGTTTGGGAAACACTGATGTTGTATACTAACCACTTTGTCCTTTCTCGTTTCAGGGGAGAGAATTGTGAAGCGGTGGCGGTCTTTGAGGGATCGTTTCAAGAAGGAGTTCAATAAAGAGATGCGGGCCCCGAGTGGATCTGGAGGACGCAGGAGCAAGTACAAGTACGCACGAGCCCTGTCGTTCCTCCGGGAGACAATGCTCACCAGAAGGTAAATATTACACACCACATGTGACAAAAAAATGTTTAGATGTAACTTTTTTTTTTCAGCCAGGGCCATACCATGTCACTATTTTAATTGTTTTTTTTTCTCTTTATTCCACAGCACGGTGAGCAGCACTCGGGAGCCTGCACGATTGGACCCTTCTGAGGCGATCCCTGAGGAGACCGGCACCGAGGGACACTTCGACCGCCCCGGTACATCTGCACCTTCCCAGCCTTCCCACACATTCGACCCATCTGTCCCATCCACCAGCACAGGAGCATCGTGGCCGCATACATTACATGAAGCTGCTGGTGAGGAGATCGCTTTCCCTTTACCCCACCCTTCTGCCCCTGCCACCTCTAGTACACCTGCGGGTACTGGGCGGCAGCGGCAGAGGGGTCAGGAAAAGACTTATGCGCCAGAGTTCTTGCATCTGAATGCATCTTTCCAGAACTGTCTAAAAGTCTTGTCAGAGCAAATCTCCGCAGGCTATCAGCAGATCAACTCCAGCATTCTGGAGGTGAAGACACTTCTGCAAACCATGCATTCAGAAGCAAGATCTTCGCCAAACCACACCTTTTTCAGGTCTGTTGTGGAGCGCATGGAAACGCTCTCTCCTGCCCAGCAGATGCATGTAATGCATTCATGCCACACTGCTCTCCAGCAAGTTACCTCCCAACCTCCTCCTCCCACCACAGTAGTTCCTCACCTGCACTCCCTCCAGCCACTTTCCATCCTCCCCCTCCTATTACATCTACACCCCCTCCAGCCACTTTCCATCCTCCCCCTCCTATTACATCTACACCCCCTCCAGCCACTTTCCATCCTCCCCCCTCCTATTACATACCATCCACCTCCCCAGCCCCAGCAACCTCCCCAGGACCAGCAACCTCCCCAGTACCAGACATCTCCCCAGTACCAGACATCTCCCCACTTCCAGCAACCTGCCCCGTACCAGACATCTCCCCACTTCCAGCAACCTGCCCCGTACCAGACATCTCCCCACTTCCAGCAACCTGCCCCGTACCAAACTCCTTCCCCATACAACTTGGCATCAACATCATCTGCTCCTACAGTCCCTGCCCAACCCTCCACTCCACCACCCACCACCTCTTCTCCTTCCCACATGTCCACCCATTCTGTAGTTTTTCCACACCTTCACCTCTAACTGTTCCTTCCCCACCACGATCCCAGTCCTCTCTCCACACTCCCAGTGTCGAAGTGTCCCGCAGCCCCTACAGCAGTATTTCCACCACACACTACACAGATTTATAATGTGTGTATTTAAATAAAAATGACCAGTTTTATGGTTTCAAAGCTTTATTAAACAAGTTTATTAAAATTTTAAAAAAGTTTACTAAAAAAAACATTTTTCAATAAAAGTTAAATTATTTTACACTGGTTGTCTGTCATTTCTTTCTGCGGCGAAAAAGGTTAAATACAGGGTATTTAAAAGGTGAAATGGTATTCAAAACTAGGTATATAACTGTGGGTAAATTTTAGCTTTTTGCCACAGTTGTGTTCCTGGTTGTGTTTGAAGCAAAGTATTTCACCTAAAAAGTTGTGTTTATTGTTGGTGATTTCATAACAATGTACACAACTTTTGTTAAAAGGTGAAATACTTTGCATAAAACACAACCAGGTACACACCTGTGGCCTAAAGCTAAAAATAGAGACCATGACAAGATAGCCAACTTTGGTTGGCAAAGGTATATACTGTTGGTACAGAAGGTACACAAGTTTGGTTGGGCACAAATCTTTCACACTCTGTCATCCTGCCAGTGTACTCTGCCTTGAGGTGACATAAAGTATAGTGCAAAATTGTCCCTCATTACTGAAACCGTCACAGAACTTCTAGTGGTAATGTCATGGTAATCTTGCAAGGTGGTTTCTTCAGCGGTGTCCTCAATGGAAATGGGTTCCTTGCAGATAACAAAATTGTGGAGTACCACGCACGCTTTGATCACCTCGTCCACAGTTTCTGTCTTGAGGTTGATCGCAGTCAATAGGACCCGCCATTTGGCTGTCAGAATACCAAAGGTACATTCAACCATTCTTCTTGCTCTTGCGAGGCGGTAATTAAAAATGCGTTTTGGTCTTGTCAATCCTCTGCTAGAGTACGGTTTCAAAAGGTGTTCTGACAGCTGGAAGGCTTCATCCCCTACACAGACAAATGGCATAGGTGGACCAGATGTTTGCGGCAGCGGTCTAGGGGGTGGGAACTGGAAGGTGTTTCCATACAGTTTACGCCCCATGGCAGACAGTTTGAAAACTTGAGAGTCATTGGAGCGGCCATAGGCCCCAATATCAACCGCAATAAATTTGTATTCCGCGTCAGCGATGGCCATGAGGACAATTGAAAAATATTTCTTGTAATTGAAATATTCCGATCCCGATCCAGCTGGCTTTACAATGCGGATATGTTTCCCGTCCACAGCGCCCAAGCAGTTGGGAAACTGACATATCTGTTGAAACTTGTCAGCAATTTCAATCCACCTCTCTGTTGTGGGCTCTGGTAAAAACTCTTCAGCTAAGGAGTCCCACAGTGCACGGCATGTGTACTTCACAATTCCAGATATGGTGGAAATCCCGAGTCTGTACTGGAAATGCAGTGACGAAAGGGATTCTCCAGTTGCAAGAAATCTGTGGGGAATTAAAAAACAATAAATTAGTTTTAAATCACAGCATTACATACCAAAACTCAGCTATAACACTTGGAGATACAAACTACCACCAACAAGATTGCAGTGAAAGTGTGCTCTGATGCGATCACATCCAATAAATGTGGCTTACCTTAAAGTCACCATCAGACGCTCTGTGGGTGAAACAGAGAAGCGGCAATAGGTGTCCGCTTTTCTTATGAGGTGTGCAATGCGCTCCACCAAGTAATCAAAATTCTCCATTTTCATCCTAACATATCCAAAAAATTTATCCGGGTTTCGTCGAAGGTCCATGCAGAGTGTAGAATAGACCCCACGCGTCATTCTCTTGGCTGTGATGGGGTGGATCCACAAACGTCGTCTACGATGCCTGATGCGCTGCTGTATCGCTCTCTCCTTCTCCAGAACAATCACCCTCAAACGATTCGCCTCCGCTATAAAATCCGCCAAATTCTTCAAAATATTTCCAATGACAACATCCATCTTCGCCAGTAACTTGCTCTTCTCTCCAACCTGCACTTTCTCCTCTACAACCTGTCAAAGAAGGGCTGTAGGAACATGCTATATATAGTTTTCCAGTAGCCAATCCCGTTCGGAAGGCCACAAGGGTCAATTTTAAAAACCGGATCCGGCGTAATCCGTCGAAAAACGGATAGAAAAACGGATGAACCGGATGAGACGGATCCGGTTTTGTCTGTCAAGAAAAAGACGGATCCGGCAGAAAACCGGATCCGTCACATCCGGTTTTACTAAACATTTGCCGGATCCGGCGTTCCGGCATGACGCCGGATCGTGCCGGACGCCGAAAACCTGAAGTGTGAAAGTAGCCTTACTGACAAAATTTTATGGTATTCTTGGTGCACTACGAACAAGGAGGGCAATTTTATACTATTTAAGGGATTCAATACACTACTAGTAGAACTCAAAGTATTGGACACATCTTTGCCAGATAATAAGAGGCTTTGCAGTATTGAGATTCATCACAAATCAGATTTTCAGGGAAACTAATTGAAAATGTCAAATTCAAAAGATTCACTCATCTTTACTCACCATGCATGCTGTATATTATACAATAATGTTTAATGAATAAAAACAATTAGAACTATATTTTTATTTTTAAATCATCATTAATTCCGTGGTGCTGAACATACATGCATATATGGTGACAGACTGGTAGAGAGCGGGAGAGGATTCTGTTTGTATGGGCTTACAATCTATAGGGTATTGAGTAAAGAGACAGTAAGGCTGTGTGCCCACGTAGCGATTTTTAAGCGTTTTTGCCACGATTTTCGGCGCGAAAACGTTTAAAAATCGTGTACAGAACGCCCCCCATGCATTCCTATGGCATTCCGCACATGCTGTGCTAATGCTGCGCTTTTTTCTGCGGCGGAATCGCATCGCGGAAAAAAATCGCAGCATGCTCATTCTTTTGTGCGGAATCGCAAAGAATTGCCGCGATTCCGCACCCATAGGAATGCATGAGAATCGCTTACTTCCCACATGTGGCTATGCCCACCATGCGGGAAGTTAAGCGTCTCATGTGCAGTTGATACCCACGATGTGGAGGAGAGGAGACTGTCCTCCAGGCCCTGGGTACCATACCCCTGAAAAAAAATAAAAAATAAAAAATCGGGGTATATTTACCTTCCGGCGTCCCGCGCTGCATTCCCGGCCTAAGCGTTCCAAGTAATGCCTTGCGGCACGGTCCTGTGATGACGTAGGTCTCGCGTGACTAGCGGTCTCGCGAGATCACTATAGTAACGCGAGACTACGTCATCACAGGTCTCGCAAGGCATTACTGGGAACGCTGTGGCCCGGGAATGCAGCCCGGGACGCCGGAAGGTAAATATACACCAATTTTTTTCTTTTTTTTTAGCATTTTAACATTCTATCTTTTACTATTGAGGCCGCATAGGCGGCCTCAATAGTAAAAACCTGGTCACACTTGTCAAACACTTGGTTTGACGAGTGTGACCAACCTGTCAATCACTTTCCAAGCGATGCTTCAAATCGCTTGGAAAGTGCTTGAATATCGCACACGAAAATCGTGGCAAAATCGCGATCATAATCACGGTAAAATCGCGGTGAAATCGCGCAGAAAAAAACGCGCGATTTCTGGGAAGGAGTCCGGTTTTTGGTGTGCGTTTTAACATGCACCGTGGGCACATAGCCTAAATCTATAGGCTATGTGCCCACGTAGCGTTTTATTCCGGCCACTAAAAACCAGACTCCTTCCCAGAAATCGAGCAGTTTTTCCGCGCGATTTCACCGCGATTTTGCCGCGCGATATTCAAGCACTTTCCAAGCGATTTGAAGCATCGCTTGGAAAGTGATTGACAGGTTGGTCACACTCGTCAAACATAGTGTTTGACAAGTGTGAGCAGCTTTTTACTATTGAGGCCGCCTATGCGGCATCAATAGTAAAAGATAGAATGCTAAAAAAAAAAAATCGGGGTATATTTACCTTCCGACGTCCCGCGCTGCCATCCCGGCCTCAGCGTTCCCAGTAATGCCTTGCGAGACCTGTGATAACGTTGGTCTCGCGTTGCTATAGCGATCTCGTGAGACCGCTAGAGTCACGCGAGACTACGTCATCACAGGACCTTGCCGCAAGGCATTACTGGGAACGCTTAGGCCGGGAATGCAGCGCGGGACGTCGGAAGGTAAATATACCCCGATTTTTTATTTTTTAGTCTTTTTTTTTTACAGGGGTATGGTACCCAGGGCCTGGAGGACAGTCTCCTCTCCACACCGTGGGTACCAACCGCACATGAGATGCTTAACTTCCCTCATGGTGGGCATAGCCACATGAGGGATGTAAGCGATTCTCATGCATTCCTATGGGTGCGGAATCGCGGCAATTCTTTGCGATTCCGCACAAAAGAATGACCATGCTGCGATTTTTTCCGCGATGCGATTCTGCCGTGGAAAAAAGCGCAGCATTAGCACAGCATGTGCGGAATGCCATAGGAATGCATGGGGGGCGTTCTGTACACGATTTTTAAACGTTTTCACAGCATTTTCGTGCTGAAAACCGCTGCAAAAACGCTTCAAAGTCGCTGCGTGGGCACACAGCCTTACTCATTTTTTACTCAACATATACTGTACTAGATGTATAACTTGAAGTTTCAGCACCTCAGTGAAAATTCTTCAGAGGAGGTTTAACATCTACTACGTGCCATTCACATTACTGCAGACTCCTGCATCTGCTAGCTGTACACCTTCAATGGCTACACCCTGCCTTCCATATACACTAATTCAAATATGGCCCTTTCTGATTTTAAAGTGGCGCATAAAGCATTGTAGATAAGAATATTCATCTAGTATCCAAGGGATAATGTTACTCCTTGTTGACAGTGACACGTCAAGCCTAACATGCTGAGGTGAGGAGACTTTTAAGCCAAAATGCTTTCCGCAAAGAGGAATATTACCCCTTGCATCCTGGTCAGGCGCATTTCACCGAGCCAAATGAGATCTGAAACTTTGCACGAGGGGCAGTACCCGGAAACACAGTGTCTGCAAATTGAGATTTTGGTTTTCATCCTAAGTCATGTGACAAGGCTCGTTAGAAATTCGATATAGACTTTAAATTTACAAAATCATTTTTTTAGAGACCACATCATATTTGAAGTGACTTTGAAGGGTCTATATGACAAAAAAATACTTAAAAAGTTACACCATTCTAAAAACTGCACCCCTCAAAGTCCTCAAAACTACATTTAAGAACTTTATTAACTCTTCACGTGCTTCATAGGAATTACTGGAATATGGAAGTCCCGCTTTTTTTTACTTTCACAAGGATAACAGGTGAAAATGGACCCCCAAATTTGTTGTGTAATTTCTTCTGAGTACGCTGATATCACAAATGTGGTGGAAAACTAGTGTTTGCGCACTCGGTAGGGATCGTAAAGAAATCTTCACCATTTAACTTTTTGAATGCAAAAATCTCTGGCATTGATAGCCGACACCATATCGCATTTGGAGAGCACCTGATGTACCTAATCAGTGGAAACCCCCCACAAGTGACCCCATTTTGGAAACTACACCTCTCAAGGATTTTATCCAGGGGTATAGTGAGGATTTTTAACCCAAAGGTACAACATAGAATTTGACAACATTAATTCATCATATTGAATATGTCATTAGTGTTGAGCTCAAGGGCTAATCGAGTTTGCATCTGTGCTTTCCAGTATGCACCAAGTATCGCAAGTGTTCGAGCGACCCCGATGAAAACTCTAGCAGTGAGTAGAGTTGAGTGACTTTGGTCGGATCGGGTTTCATGAAACAAAATTTGTTTCAGATGAAACTGGTCCGACAAGGGCAAAAAAAGTCGGAGTTTCGTCCGAAACTCGACCCCAATGCAAGTCAATGGGAAATGAAAGTCGGCATTGAGCGGATGACACTCATCCACTCAATGCGGACTTTTAATCCGCATTGACTTGCATTGGGGTCGGGTTTCGGACGAAACTCCAACTTTTTTTGCCCTAGTCGGACCAGTTTCATCTGAAACTAATTTTGTTTCATGAAACCCGAATCCGACCAAAGTCGCTCAACTCTACCCATAACCAGCCGGCCGGGGGATTGGTGCCATTGCCAATTCCGGATAGACCTTGGACTCCTTTGTCCATGGATTTTATCACTGATCACCCTCCTTCCAATGGCAAAACTGTGATCTGGGTAGTGGTTGAAAGATTCAGTAAACAGATGCATTTTGTACCTCTGACAGTACAGCCTATTGCAGAAAAACTATCTAAGCTGTTTGTTGAGTACGTTGTGCAGTTGCAAGACGTGCCTTTGAGTGTGGTTTCTGATAGAGGGGTGCAATTTGTGTCCAAATTTTGGAGGGCATTTTGTAAAAGATTGGGTGTTTTGCTTGACCTTCTCCTCGGCCTACCATCCCGAGACCAACGGTCACATGTAGAGGACCAGTCACTTTAGCAGTATGCACCAAGTATCGCAAGTGTTCGAGCGACCCCGATGAAAACTCTAGTAGCGAGTAGAGTTGAGCGACTTTGGTCGGATCGGGTTTCATGAAACAAAATTAGTTTCAAATGAAACTGGTCCGACTAGGGTAAAAAAAAGTCAGAGTTTCGTCCGAAACCCGACCCTAATGCAAGTCAATGGGGATTAAAAGTCCGCATTGAGTGGATGAGTGTCATCCGCTCAATGCCGACTTTTAATCCCCATTGACTTGCATTGGGGTCGGGTTTCAGACGAAACCAACATTTTTGCCCTAGTCAGACCAGTTTCATCTGAAACAATTTTTTTTTCATGAAACCCGATCCGACCAAAGTCGCTCAACTCTAGTAGCAAGCAAATGCACTCAACACTAGTCATAGTGTCATTTTTTTAACCTTTGAAAACACCCTAACCCTAGCCCAACCATAACCTTAAGACCAACCCTATCCCCAACCTAACCCCAACCCTATCAACAACCCTGATGGTAAAAGAATGAAAGTAATAAAAATTATAAAATACAAAACATGTAATCTGACTTAGGGGATGACAAAGGGGAAATTACATGCTAATTGGCTTTTGATCACTGTGATAGACCCTATCATAGTGATCAAAATGAACCAATAGGAAAAATCCCTGCTGTTGCCGGGTTCTGGTCAGCAGATCTAGGCAGGTGCCCTGCACATACGCCTTTTTTTTTTTCCAGGAAAAGTAGGCAGAGGGATGGAGCTGGAGGGACTGGGGGAAAGGGGAGGGTGATTTGGGAACCTCATTTCTCTTTGCTCTGACATGTGCGGAATGTTTTTAAATAGCTGGCACACATTTTTTTCACATGATCACCATTATTCATTAAATAATGGCAATCAGGTGATCGGGGACTCGAAAAACCAGCCCTGAATGTGTTCTCCAGGGTCTCAGCTATCCCCGGCTGCTAAAACTCCAGAGATATTCTGACAATGGGGGGGGGGTCGCAATACCCTTATTCCTGACTACCAAAATGGAAATGTTTTAAGGCGTATCGAGGGTTGGTTGCTTTCACTGCAGAATCCCTTTAAATTTACCACAAACATAAGATAGTTTTCTGAAAAATGCTCATTAGGCAGACAGTTATTTCTCTCTACTCCCCCATAAAGATGAGAGGTGGGTTTGGAATGCATTAATTTGTTGTTAATGGCGAGCAAGGAGAAAGCCACTGCCAGACATCTCTGACAACAGCTCATCTTCCTTGAAAACAAAAGAATCAGACATCAAAATTCCATTTGCCTGCTAGCAGTTCTTCCAAGCACGTCTGCATTGCACACATGTATCATTTGACACAAATTAAATCATCATGTATTTTCATTGCTGGAAAGAAGCCAAATGGTTCAGGCTATGTTTTTTTTTGCTTTCATGTGAATTACACACTTGTCTATTGTGAGTCTGCCTCTGTGTGTTGC
This sequence comes from Dendrobates tinctorius, assembly GCF_039654945.1. Taxonomy (NCBI): domain Eukaryota; kingdom Metazoa; phylum Chordata; class Amphibia; order Anura; family Dendrobatidae; genus Dendrobates; species Dendrobates tinctorius. The sequence goes on from NW_027361700.1 coordinate 21,756,446, forward strand.
TTGTTACAAACTAGGAGTGAAAGTATGAGTCTCTAAAAATGATATTTATGCTATTCTTTCTTTTCTGATGCTAAAGATTTTCTCATTATTTTGCCAACAATTAACAATAGCTTTAAGAAGAGTATTGGATTAAAGAGAAACTATTGATGTCAGTATGTTACCTCAAAATGTCAAGTTTAAAGCCCTTTAGTCATGTAGCCCTAGCACCACATCAAAATGAATGTCACCCTGGCCAGTCGCATCAAATAAAATGTATTCATCTTCTATTCTCTGTTAAAAGTTATTGTTCCAAACAAGAAGTAGCTGATAACAGACCAGCTTATTAATACAATAATTCTAAACACCATGGGGTAAAAATCTCACACAGTTGGAGTTACGCAACTTTGACCCTTATTTTTACTTACAGATGGCACCTTAAGAGACAGGTAAGCTGTTTATGCAACAGATGCAACAACAGCAGCACCAGCTCCAACAACAGCAGCAGCAGCACCAACAAGTCCAGTTCCGACAACAGCAGCAGATTGAGCTGCTCGCAGAGGTGGTTCATGGGAGGCCAGGGGTCGACACATATGTCTGGAAGGCGGTAAGACGAGCGATGCACAAAATGACCCCAGGCAAATTATGTAGAAGTGTAACAAGGTGGCACGAGGTGGTAGTCGTGGGCGAGTTCAATAAGTCACAGTCAGTGAGCACCCCAGCAAATTGTACATGAAACGACAGGTGAAGTCCCAATCTTGCGGTACAGTCAATTACCTTCAGCACACAGTCACTCAGGTTGCAGGGGATGAGTACTCAGGAAACACCACAAGCCACAGTTTTGTTCCAATGGAAAAACTTTACTGCAAACAACACAATGCTTCCTGCTCTGTTCCTGTAACTTCAGTAGACCTCAATGGCTCCCATACAGCTTTGGTAACCCACATTCCTTCTGGAGACGTTCTCACAATACTAAGGCCCGTCCACACTGCCCAACAGTCCGTGGCAGCTTTTATCCCCTCGACCGGGGCGCCCTCTGTTCCTGGCTGTGTAGAGCACCTTGCCCAGGGCAAGCCTGCCCGGGCTCTGCTCTTGGATCAGGAAATCCTTTCCCTGTAAGACTGCTGTACAGCCGCTCTGCTGAACTTCTCCAAACAATTTAACTCATTCTATCATTGAGCTAAATATATACAAAGGCAGTCACATTACACATTAATTCATTACACATTAATACATGATACAACAGTATAAAACGTTCCTGAACCATTAGGGTGCCGCATGTGACACATGTGCTTGGTATATAGGAGAAGGCAATTGAGGGTCGCCGCCACCTCCTTACACAAGCTTTTTTTGAGTGTTTGAAAGGTTGATAGAGCGGGAGATGCTGCCACCTGGGTAGTGGGCAGAGGTGCTGGCACGCTATCCAACAAGTGTGCACCCGAAGGCTTATGATTTGAGCTTACAGGATGCCAGGGAATAAGCCAAATTAAAAACTGAGCTATTGGTACACTCAGGGGTCAATATGTTTGTCAGAGCCTGAAAGGTTCATCACTGGGCGTATTATGGTGACAATCCACCTTGCTCTCAAATGTTTGACTTACTGCAGTCCTCTACTCCAGCCCAGATGGTCGAGTGGGTTGTCATGGACAGATTTATTCTCTCCCTCCCTAAGCTGGTGCAGACCTGGGTTGCCTAGGGAGACTCCCAGAATGTAATCACCTGGTTGGCCTCGTGGAAAGGTATCAGGTGGTCGAGAAGTCCCCGGAAAAACCGTGGGACACCAAGGACTATCCTGTCGCCAGATTGACTATAAAAAAAACCCATGGCACTGAGTCCCTTGAGGTCAGAAGTCAATGACTTGCTACACCCCGTCATAATTAGCCTGTTTTGAGACTTGTGGGGAAAGGCAGGGGTGCCCACTAATTCAGAAAGGAGTTGATTCTTGCAGGAAGAATACCCATTGCAGTCAGAGGTAGATGAGTTACCCCTGTGTGTCCTTGCTGGCCACGAGGATGAGACAGATTACTCAACTCAGGACATCGCAGACGGACGGCATCATGGAGAGGTTCAACAAGACCTTGAAATCTATGCTTAAGAAGGTCGTGGAGGATGGCCAGGACTGGGATTGCCTATTACCACACCTCCTGTTCTACATTAGAGAACTCCCACAGGCCTCTACGTGGTTCTCACCATTCAAGCTGCTAAATGGACAGCACCCTTGGGGACTTCTGGACATTGCAAAGACACCTGGGAAGCGGAGGTAACACCCCACAGAATCATCATCAAACATGTGGCCCAGATGCAGGACAGGATCGTGAGCGTGATGCCGATTGTGAGGGAGAGCCTCCTTCAAGTACAAGTGGCCTGGGCAAGGGTCTACAATCGGTCGGCGAGACAGACAGTTTAGCCCTGGAGACTGATGTTGGTCTCCACGATGGAAATTAAGTTTATGGCCAAGTGACAAGGGCCATACAAAGTGGTCGAAAAATTGAATGATGTCAACTACTAGGTCCACCAACCAGGGAAAAGAAAGCTGTACCAGGTGTACCACATTAGCCTTCTCAAACCATGGTAAGATAGGGAACCGGTGGAGCTATGTGCCTGGGGGCCAATCCTGAAGTGAAGGTCAAGGATATCACAGTGGAAGAGACACTGTCACTAGCCCAGAAGTAACAGTGCCAAGAGGTGCTTCAGCAGAACCGGGACCTGTTTTTGGAGTTGCCAGGTTGTACACAAATTGTGGAGCATGAAATAATGATGGAACCATATGTGAGGGTGACTAGGTGGTTTCTAGTGCTCCAGTACTTAGGTTTTCATGTGCAGCACAGGTCCATGAAGCTATATGGTAATGCAGATGCCCTAACCAGACTTCCCTGTTTAGAGATTGAAGGTGCCAAAATCCCCGGCTTTGGTCAGAGGAGGGATGTAACAAAGTAACTGGCAAAGTGCTGGAGGAGAGAAAAGTTTTACTGAGAGTTTTGGCTTCAGTGATTTCAAACCCTGTTTTGCTAAAACAAACTAAGTGTTGAGAGGGGTTAATCAGCCATCCTGTTTAAGGGCTGGGTTTTTGTGGCCAACCATAGAGCAGGTGGGAGGCTTCCACCTTATCTCCACCCTAAGGTGTAGTCTGGGGCTTTAATAGTCAGCCTCCAGAGGCATTGAGGGGTCAGTGTGTTTGGGAGAGAGTAACCCCAGGAAAGTACTTGTGTTGGTGCTAAATTCAACCAGGCGTTTTTGCTAATCCTGAGCGGGCGGATCTCTGCAGATGTAGGGACTGTGAGATACCATTTGGTTTTGCTTTCCTATTTTGCCCAAAGGGCCATGATTATTTTATTTCACTATGGTTTATGCTGCCATGTACATAATAACTAATGAAAGACTTAAAGAGACAGTGTTCCTGTTTCAATCTCTGTGTACTGCTGAGTGAGCTGCTCTACCACAATACGTGTGTGTGTGTTTTATATATATATTTACACACTGCTCAAAAAAATAAAGGGAACACTTAGACAACACAATGTAATTCCAAGCCAATCAAACTTCTGTGAAATCAACCTGTTCAGTATTGAAGCAACACTGATTGTGAATCAATTTCTCCTGCTGTAGTGCAAATGGAACAATGGGTAGAAATCGTAGGCAATTAGCAAGATAACCCCTATAAAGGAGTGGTCCTGCAGGTGGTGACCACAGACAATTTCGCTGTTCTCATCCTTTTGGCTGTTTTGGTCACTTTTTCATTTTGTCATTGCTCGCACACCTAGGGGTACAGCAGCATGAGGCGGTCTCTACTGTACAACCCACAGATGTTGCTCAGGTAGTGCAGCTCATCCAGGATGGCACATCAATGCGAGCTGTGGCAAGAAGGAAGACAGGCCAGTACACCAGGAGACGTGGAGGGGGCTGTAGGAGGGCAACAACTCAGCAGCAAGACCACTACTTACTCCTTTGTGTAAGGAGGAACAGTGCCAGAGCCCTGGAAAATTACCTCCAGCAGGTCACTAACATACATGTGTCTGCTCAGAAACTGTCAGAAACAGACTCTATGAGGGTGGTATGAAGGCCCGACATCCACAAGTGGGTGTTGTCCTTACAGCCCAACACCATGCAGGGCAATTGGCATTTGCCAGAGTGCCCTTCATGAATAAGACCATGTTCACGCTGAGCACATGTGACAGAAATGACAGAGTTTGGAGACGTTGTGGAGAATGCCACAAAGCCCTTCATGTTCTAAATAGACATACTCTGCCATTAACTACCAGGATGAGATCTTCAGACCATTGAGAGACGGTGCACTGGGCCCTTGGTTCCTTCCAATGCATGACAATGCTAGCCCTCATGTGGCTCAAGTGTCAGCAATTCCTGCATGATGAATGCATTGATGCTATGGACTGGCCTTCCTGTTCCCCAGACCTGAATCAAATCGGGCATCTGGGACATCATGTCTCGTTCCATCCACCAACCATTGCACCAAAGACAGTCCTGGAGTTGATTGATGCTTTAATCCAGGAGATCCCTCAGGAGAACATCCACTGCCTCATCAGTACCATGACCAGGCATTGTATGGAGGTCATACAGGTACATGGAGGCCACACAAACTACTGAGCATAATTTCTTTGTCTTAAGGCATTTCCACTGAAGTTGGATCAGCCTGTAAATTAATTTTCCACTTTGATTTTGAGTAACTTTCCAAATCCAGATGTCCATGGGATATTGATTTTGATTTACATTGATAATTTTTGATTTATTGTCCTCAACCTATTCTACTATGTAATGAATAAAGATATGCAACTAGAATATTTCATTCAGTGATATCTAAGATGTGGTATTTTAGTGCTCCTTTTATTTTTTGAGCAGTGTATATTAGTGAAAAAGCCAAAATGTATTGATTTTGCACTTTGTCCAATAATATCAATTTTTGCCAAAGTGGACATTAATTAGATGCCGCCTTTGCTCTCTATCTAGCCTCACAACCTCACCTCTCCTCCTACTCACTCTCTCATCCATGTCCTCCTCACCTGCCTCCCATGTCCAGCAACTAGCGCATTCCAGTACAAACCACTATTTTCTACAACGCCATATTCTCATCAGTTATTGACTTAGTTGCTCCTTTCGTACATGGCAGACTGCGACAAATCAACACTGGCACAATAACCTTACTAAAAAGCTTTGGCAAGTGTCCAGGGTTGCAGAGTAGCACTGGAAGAAAACGCACTTGCAAGAAGACTTCACTGCAACTTTCATATTCACCAAGACTACTTCACATTCCTCATATCTTCTTTATCCCACAATCCCTCTGACAGTCTTTACTGCCCAGCCACCACAACCCCTATCTATTACCGACCACTACCCCCCCAAATCCTTACTGCCCACCATCTCTGAAGGAGAGTTTACTCATCTCCTCTCCAAATTGCACCTCATCACTCTTCTCAATCTATACCTTTGGCCTGAGACAACTCAAAGTTTCATGACTTTCAGCACCACCAGTACGCTGATGAAAATCAGATCTATCGCTCTAACCCTGATGTCACCTCCTTACGGTCCAGAATCCCAGAGGGCAGGGCCGGCGTCAGCACCCGGCGCACTCGGGCAAGTGCCGGGGCCCTGGCGAGATGGGAGGGCCCACTCACGCTGTCTGGGATACCCCCGGCTGCCGCCACGCCCCCCCATGTACTGACCCCATCCTGCGCCCTCCGTGGGGGACCCACGCAGTGACGCAGCCCCTCACAGCCAGCAATGATCATCGCTTCCTTCGGCTGTAATCTTGTGTGCGGTGCCAGCACAGGACCTGTGATGAGGTCACAGGAGGGGAGGAGTCGGGTCACATGATCAGGGCGGCTGCAGGACTCTGCTGTGCTGGTCGCTTTTCATTATTGTGCTAGTCTGGATGGATGAGGTAACGTTTATGTTTGGGACAGTGGGGTCAGGGAGGGGTTTAACAAGGTGGATGTAGCAGAGCCGTGTGTGCACTTGTGTGGGGTCAGGGAGGGGTTTAACAAGGTGGATGTAGCAGAGCCGTGTGTGTACTTGTGTGGGGTCAGGGAGGGGTTTAACAAGGTGGATGTAGCAGAGCCGTGTGTGTTCTTGGGTGGGGTCAGGAGGGGTTTACAAGTTGTACGGAGCAGAGCTGTGTGTGTACGAGGTGTACGGAGCAGAGCCGTGTGTGTACGAGGTGTACGGAGCGAAGCCGTGTGTGTACGAGGTGTACGGAGCAGAGCCGTGTGTGTACGAGGTGTATGGAGCAGAGCCGTGTGTGTACGAGGTGTATGGAGCAGAGCCGTGTGTGTACGAGGTGTATGGAGCAGAGCCGTGTGTGTACGAGATGTACGGAATGGAGCCGTGTGTACGGAGCTGAGCCGTGTGTTTATGGAGCGGAGCAGAGCCGGGGGGAGTACGGAGTGAAGCTGCGTGTGTACAAGGTGTATGGAGCGGAGCCGTGTGTGTACGAGGCATACAAAGCGGAGCCGTGCGTGTACGAGGTGTATGGTGGGGAGCATTCATACCTCCCAAGTCCCAACTGTCCCGGAGCCAGCGAGACAGTCCCGATTTTGAGAGAGAGACTGCCCCAGCCGGGAGCTTACTTTCCCCGCGGGACACAGGAGTACACAGCAGAGCCTCAAGGAGCAATTTAAAACTTGCACGTAACGTTCTACCGGAAGTGACGTGCTGGAAGCTGACCAGAAATTAGGTCATTTCAGTAGGAGATTGTGACGGAACCATGGAGGCACTTCAGGGAATGCTTCAGATCCATCACCGTGTCCTCCTCTGACAGCGAGATCGCCTTGGAATCGGGGATGTCGGCCATGTGAGCGGATCATGATATGTCCTGCACCAGGAGGCTCAGGTAGGCACTACAATGGGTGCTGGGCTGCTATGGTATCTATATAGAATTTTTCTTTCTCTGTTTTTTTTCTCTCTCTGTTCTTTCTCTCTAATCTTTTTTTCACTCTCTGTTCTTTCTCTCTGTTCTCTCTGTCTGTTCTCTCTTTCCCCTCTTCCTCTCTGTTCTTTCCCCTCTTTTTTTCTCTCTACCTCTCTGTTCTCTCTTTCCCCTCCTTCTTTTTCTCTCTCTCCCCCTGTTCTTTTTTTCTGTCAACTCTTTTTCTCTCTCCGTTCTTTCTTTCCCCTTTTTTCTCTCCCTCTCTGTTCTTTATTCCCCTCTTTCTTTCTTTGTTCTTTTTTTCTGTCCACTCTCTCTTTGTTCTTTTTCTTTCTTTCTTCTTTCTCTATCTGTTCTTTCTTTCTTTACCCTTTCCTTCTCTTTCTCTGTTCTTTTCTTTCTCTCTCTGTTCTTCCTTTCTCTCTGTTCTTTATTTTCTTTCTCTGTTCGTTCTATGTTCTTTCTTTCTCTCTCTGTATCTTTCTCTGTTCTTCCTTCCATTCTCTCTTTCTTTCTCTGTTCTTTATTTCCCCTCTTTTCTTTCTTTCATGCGTACACTACTAATCAGTAGCCTCCATCACATGAACGTGTTTTGCCACAGAGCGAGTGTCCGTGTGGATCACATGCGTGTCCGTGTGATCCACACAGAGAGAAGTCCGTTTTTGGCCGTCACCACGGATGTCACACGGCATGAGTCGTGGTATGTGTTAAGGGGGGGCCAACTAAGACTTTTTCGCCTGGGGCCCTCAAAAACCTGGAGCCGGTCCTGCCAGAGGGTCTATCAACCATATGCTCCTTCATCGCATCACGCTTCCTAAAGCTCAATGTGTACAAAACTGAACTCATCATCTTTCTTCCATCTCACTGCATATCCAATCTCTTATCACCTCCTGCTGCCTCCAACTCCAAAAATATTTCCAGAATCCATCTTGTCCTTAATCATTCTACTAAAATGTTAGTGCATGCGCTCTTCATCTCACGTCTCGACTACTGCAATATCCTCCCTGCAAACACACTCGTACCTCTCCAGTCCATCCTTAAATCTGGTTCCCAACTACTCCACCTCTCTACTCCTTTGCAAATCCCTTCATTGGCTCCCAATTCAGTTCAAACTGCTAACATTGACCTAAAAAGCTGTCCATAATCGGTCTCCTCCATATATCTCTGAACTAATCTACCTATATCTTCCAAAACGTAATCTCCGATCTTCTCAATACCTCCTTCTGTCCTCCACACTAATTTGTTCCTCACCCAGTTGCCTCCAAAACCTTTACTGAGTATCCCCCATTCTCTGGAATTCTGTGCCTCAACGCGTCCCATTCCACCACATTCAAAACTTTGAGTCTAAATTTGAAAACCCATCTCTTCAAGAAAGCTTATAGCCTGCAATGACCCTGCTGCCACCTCACCACCAGTTGCAGTTGCAACCCCCCCCAACCTAATGTCTCCTTCCCATTATCCTGCAGAATATAAGATCACAAGGGCATGTCCTTCTCTTTTCTGTATCAGTCTGTCACTGTTAGTTTGTTCACTGTAATTCATATTTGTATTATGTATGTAACCCCTTCTCATGTAGAGTGGAATCAATGCTACTGCAAAAATAAATAATAGTAATAATAATGTAGTCAGGGTATGTGCACACGATCATGACGCAGCACATGTCCGGTGTGTCCAAAGCGCTGCCGGCTATTGAACGCAGATGAATCCGCATGTGTTCACTGAACCGTGCGGATTCACTGCGTCCAATACATTGTATGGATGAGAGGCTTGCGTCTCTGCAAGATAAATAGACATCCTGCGGTCTGTGAAGACCTGCCGCATGTACGTCTCTGCGGGCGAGCCGCAGGCATCTGTGCACGCATAGAGGGCATAGAATTAGAGTTGAGTGACTTTGGTCGGATCGGGTTTCATGAAACAAAATTGTCATCCGCTCAATGCTGACTTTTATTTCCCATTGACTTGCATTGGGGTCGGGTTTCGGACAAAACTCCGACTTTTTATTGCCCTAGTCGGACCAGTTTCATCCGAAACAAATTTTGTTTCATGAAACCCGATCCGACCAAAGTTGCTCAACTCTACATAGAATTTCTTGAAATCCCATCCATTATGCTGTAACAGCTGGACGCAGCAATTACTGATCGTGTGCACATACCCTCAGAGATTCCAACATGTTTTTTAAATGCAACTTTTTAAAAAGCTGTCACATTTTTCTGCAAAACCACCTTACAATATAGTTGCCTTAAAATCTGGTACTCCATTATCTATAAATGAGCCACTTGTCTATAAAGTTTTATAAATGCATGAACTTTACAACAAGTCATGCAACAGTTTTAGACATTTGAAACAAAGACACGGGGGTCGGAATCTGCTATTAATCATGTACAAATTAATTCTAAACTAATAGGATGTTTTTTTCAGAATGTACCAAAATTTGTGGATTTTAGAGAATCTGAATTTTTGGGAATTCGATTTGTGCTAATTTATCAAAATGATGGTCAGCTGAATGCTATTTTGATAGATTCATATATTCTGGGAAAAGGTTACAAACAATAAAAACTGATACTTGCCTATCCATTCACCTGTGCCTAGCTGGCTTCCTTGGCCCCCATTCCTCATCAGTGCTGGTCTGCTCTTCACCAGTGATTCCAGTGCCGGCAAGCCCCTAACATAAGTATTGACTAATACAATCTCACTGAATGGCCAAGACGGGGCGCGGACTCGCTTAATACAAGTGTATGACTGGGAGTATGTATAACTCATACATATCCTCTGGTCCTGGGTCAGATACCAGCGAATCCTTACACTGAAGTGTGTGCGCTGGGGGATTCATTAGTCTGCAGTCACACAGAGTGACTGCAGGCTTATCAATTTGGACCGGACAATCCCTTCAAGGAAACGCTGTTGGCTCTTTTTAGCATCACCCCCGAGACATATTGCACCAAGTTTCAGACATAGTCTCACCAGGGGGCCTCCTATGTTCAATATTGGCAGTCAACTCCGACAGCATTGCAACCACTGTCTTGATGGTCGGGCTGCCCACTCTGCTGCTGCCCTTCAGGATGTCATGCTCAAGCAACTTATGGAGAAGATGGCATCAAAAATACAAGAGTGTGTAGCTGATGGAAACCCGACACCACAGAGCAAGCAGCCTCATTGGCCCATGAGTTTACAATCGATCCTGCTGAAGAACCAATATGCCCACCGATCTCAGGAGACCAATCAACCATGGACTCATGCAGCCACCAGCCACTTGAGCAGGACTATTTCTACTACTGAACAGAAACCCCACCAGTACAAAGGAATACAAATAGGGCTCGTGATTTGCTCAACCCACTGTGCTGTTATTTGTGCGGGCACCAAAGATTGTCTCCATTGCATTGCCTGGAGCCAGTCTGCTGGTGCAGCCGGTTAACGTCTGCAGAGAGAAGCCATCAAGGTCTGCGGGACACTACCTCTGGGATACATGCGGCAGCCTGGGGCTGGCTTGGGTTCCTATAACTGTGTGCCCCCGGTGTTTACCCTGTAAAGACCATTTAGTTCTCAGGGCCTTCTCACCAGGTGTTCATTGTCTTTTTGGCCTCATCGGGATGGATCAAAAAGAAGATTCAGACAGTAGAGATCTTTTTACAGACATCAGGAAGTATTATCACAGATACTCAAAGAAAGTACTTCTAGATATTAAGGAGCCTCCACATTCAAAACAGAGGCATTCCTGTTTGTCAGATAAATGATAGTGATGGCATTTGGGATCCTGAGACATGGCATGTATCTCTACCCAAATTTTAGTTGCAGTTCACCTATTGACTCCTTAAGAAAAGAATCTGACATAAAAAAAGAACTTCTTTTATGATTAGGATAGCAGACCCCAGGGACCATGGTTCTAGCTGGTGGAATACAGATCTGCTCCACTGCCCAACACAAGGTGGATAACAAAGGTTGGAACAATCGGGTCACCTGGCCACATACCTCACTGTACTCAGTCAGATTCCTAAGCTTGCAACTAATTCTTCTCTGTGGGTGCCGGTCCAAAAAGCGTGGTGATGCTGGTTGGGGTATTTGGCTCTGGATGCCCTGAAATCGCAGATGCTCTAATCCCCGGCGAGCCAGAGGAAAGGTGAGACTCATTTGCACCATCTAGTGTCCTTGCTGGGAATGTAATATATGCTTAGAACAGTTGGTGACTCAATAAATTCTTACCAGAGTCGGATACCCTTACCCTGTGTTGTCTGAGTAGTGTTCTGCCCACAGGGAATAAGGGAGGGGCGAATGACAACACCCACTGACTCTTGTGTTTCTAGAGAAAGCATTTACAAGCTGTGATAATTTCAAAAGGGGTGCTACTAGGCACTAACCATGCAGGGTGCCCAAACATTTGCATCAGCCCATTTTCCTTTTTGTAATTCTAAAATGTAAATGTTTTAGCCTTAAATACAAAGGAAATGTGTAATCTAAGGCCTAGTTAATAGTTCTTCTTTGAGGGATTTTCATCCATTCTTCCTTGGAAAATTCTTCCAGTTCTGTGAGATTCCTGGGTCATCTTGCATGTACTACTTTTTTGAGGTCTAGCCACAGATTTTCAATGATATTCAGATCAGGAGACTGTGAAGACCATTGTAAAACGTTCAGCTTGTGCCTTCTGAAGTGGATTACTGTGGATTTTGACATGTGTTTAGGATCATTATCCATTTGTAGAAGCCATCCTCTTTAACTTCAGCTTTTTAACAGACTATATCATGCTTGCATCAGGAATTTGTTAAAATTTCATTGAATCTATTCTTCCCTCCACCCATGAAATGTTCCCCTGTGCCATTGGTTGCAACACAACCCCAAAGCAAGATTGATCCACCTCTGTGCTTCATGGTTGGTGAGATGTTCTTTTTTTGATTGTTGTGGCTAAAGAGTTCTATTTTAACCTCATTGGTACACAGGACTTGTTTCCAAAATACATCAGGCTTGTTTAGACGTTATTTTGCATACTTCCGATGCTGAAATTTATGGTGAAGATACAGGAGAGATTTTCTTCTGATGACTCTCCCATGAAGGTGCAGGTGTCTCTGAACAGTAGAACAATGTACCACAACTCCAGAGTCTGAAAGTCTTTTGCAGTCAATCAGGGGTTCTAATTTGCCTCTTTAGCAATCCAACGATCAGCAATCACAGAAGTTTTGCATGGTATTCCAGACCTTATCTTGACCTCCACTGTTCCTGTTAATTGCCATTTCTTAATCATATTTCAAACAGAAGAAAAGACAACTTGAAAACGCTTTGCTATCTTCTTATAGCCTTCTCCTACTTTGTGTGTCTCCACCATTTTCAGAGTTCTAGGCAGTTGCTTAGAAAAACCCCTGGCTGCTGTTTTTTGACACAAGGTTAGAGGTGAGCGGGTTTTTATAAAGCAGGGAAAATTGTATCACATGGTTTTTCTTAATGATGATAGTGAACAAGCCGTAACATTAACAGGCTAATTAAGGTCTGAAACCTTGGTCAAAGTTATCCGACCACACAAACATCCAGGGGTGCTCAAAGTTTTGCATCAGCACATTTTTCTTTTTGTAATTTTTAAAATGTAAAAAATGGCTAGATATTTTTTTTTGCCTAAAATCCAAATCAAATGTGTTAACTTTAGGCCTTTTAGGGATAATTTCATCCTCAAATTTGCTTAACTGTTCACTATAACAGTAATTTTGACCAAGGATGACCAAACTTACATGTCACTGTAAATGTGTGTCTAATGTGTAGACATCTGCACATTTTTGTACAAGCAGGCAGGACATGAAAGGAGTGGGCCTACATACAAATTCAGCACAGAGTCCTTCATGGTCAGTCTCCTACCCTAACTCACATGTTTGATTTAATGGAACCCAATTACTTGCTAGTGACCACTAGCCACCAGCTATTTGAAATATTGCATTCCTAATTATTGCAACATTTCATAAAATAAAGTCTTCCTTTTCCTTAGCAAGTTATATAATACTGTACATCACACTATGTGAATAGTTACAGTTGAAACCAGAAGTTTATATACAATATATAAAAAGACACACACTGTATTCATGTTTTTCTCTATATCTGACATGAAAGCAGAATAAACCTTTCCCGCTTTATGTCATTTAGGATTGCCATAATTATTAATTGCTAAATGCCAGAATAATGAGAGAGAATGTTTTAAGGCATTTTTATTACTTACTGCAAAAGTCATACGTTTACACACACTAAGATAACTATGCCTTTAAACAACTCTGGACTACCCATATGATGATGTCATGTATTTGGAAGCTTCTGATTTTTGGTAAAATCTGAGTTAGAGACACAATTTTGATAACCTTTCTGGGTATAGTAGTGAACCAACTCCATTTATCATTTTAGTAGCCCGCCTTTGAACCCTTTCAAGTTCAGTAATGTCTTTCTTGAGCACCGGCGTCCAAAATTGCACACAATACTCCAAGTGTGGTCTGACGAGTGATTTGTACAGAGGGAGAATTATGTTTTCATCTCGTGTCCCCAGACCTCTTCTAATGCATCCCATGACCCTATTTGCTTTGGTGGCAGCTGCCTGACACTGGGCACTCCAATTTAGCTTCTTGTTGACTAAGATGCCTAAGTCTTTTTCCATGTCTGATTTCCCCAGAAGTTTCCCATTCAGTAAGTAATTGTAGCATCTGTTTCTCCTTCCCATGTGCATAAACTTACACTTATCTGTGTTAAACCTCATTTGCCATTTTTCAGCCCAATTCTCCAATTTACTCAAGTCTGTAGCTGCAAACTGTCCTCCTTTGTGTTAACTACCTTACATAGCTTTGTATCATCTGCAAATACTCATATTTTACTATGTAAGCCATCCACTAGATCATTAATAAATATATTAAATAGTAGGGGGCCCAATACAGAACCCTGTGGTACCCCACTAGTAACCCTGGCCCAATCTGAGTATGCACCATTAATAACCACTCTTTGTTTTCTATCACTAAGCCAGCTACCTACCCATCTACACACATTTTCCCCTAGCCCAAGCTTTCTCATCTTACTTACCAATCTTTTATGTGGGACAGTGTCAAATACTTTAGAGAAGTTGAGATAAATGACATCCAATGATTCTCCTTGGTCCATTTGAGAGCTTACATCCTCATAGAAGCTGATCAGGTTAGTTTGACAGGAGCGATCCTTCATAAATCCATGCTGATATGGAGTTAAACATTTATTAACATTGAGATATTCCATAATGGTATCCCTTAGAAACCAGTCAAAAATTTTACCCACAACAGATGTTAAGCTTACCGGCCTATAGTTTCCAGGTTACCTTTTACACCCCTTTTTGAATATTGGTACCACATTTGCTTGCCGCCAATCAAAAGGAACAGGCCCTGTTTCTATAGAGTCTTTAAATTTAAGAAATAGAGGCCTATCTATCACACTACTTAACTCCCTTAATACTCGAGGGTGAATGCCATCAGGGCCTCTGATTTGTCAATTTTATTCTTACTAAGGCGGTTCTGCACTTCTTCCTGGGTTAGGCAGGTAATACTTAATGGGGAGTTTACATTATCCCTCTGCAAATCCTTTTCCTGTGTGAACACTGTTGAGAAAAAAGTATTTAAAACATTTGCTTTTCCCACATCGCTCTCTATGATTTCACCCTCATTGTTCTTTAAAGGGCCGACACCATCAATTTTAATCATTTTACTGTTTATATAATTAAAGAATAGTTTGGGGTTTGTTTTACTTTCCTTAGCAATGAGTCTCTCAGTTTCCACTTTTGCTAAATGTATTTGTTTTTTTTACACATTTTATTTTTTTTTTCTCTATAACTTTTTAATGCTTCTTCATTGCCTTCTTGTATTAGCTTTTTAAATGCTTTGTTCTTGTTATTTATTGCCCTTTTTACATCCTTATTTAGCCACATTGGTGTTCTCCTGTTCCTAGCCCTTTTATTTCTGTGCAGTATGGCTAGCTCGCAGTGGGTGTGTAAAACTGATTTAAATATTTCCCATTTATTTTCTGTGCTCCTATTTTTGAGGACATTGTCCCAATCAATTCGGCGAAGGTCGTCTCTAAGCTGATCAAACTTTGCTTTCCTGAAATTCAGCGTTTTTGTAACCCCCTTCCAGGGCACCTTACTGAAGGACAAGTGGAATTGTTTTATATTGTGGTCACTGTTCCCTAGGTGCCCATCGACTCGTACTTCTGTTATTCTATCTGGCCTGTTGCTTAAAATTAAGTCCAGAAGGGCTGTCCCTCTAGTTGGGCCCTGCACAAGTTGTGACAGATAATTATCCTTGGTCACTGACAGAAATTGGTTTCCTTTCTGAGATACGCAGGTTTCAGTTTCCTAGTCTATGTCGGGGTAGTTGAAGTCCCCCATAATAATCACCTCATTGTGATTTGCTGCTTTGTCTATTTGTTTCAATAATACATTTTCAGTGGTTTCTGTTATATTTGGTGGCTTATAACAAACCCCTATGAGGATTTTATTACTTTTCCCTCCTTGTATCTCCACCCAAAGACACCACCTCTTCATTTTCCTCTTGTATATCTTCTCTTAGTGTGGGCTTTAAAGTGGACTTTATATATAGACAGACTCCACCACCTTTCCTTTTTTTACGATCCCTCCTAAACAAATCATATCCTTGCAAGTTAGCCGCCCAGTCATAGCTGTCATCTAACCATGTCTCAGTTATTGCTACTATGTCGTATTTTTCCTCATACATTACCAACTCCAGATCTTCAGTCTTATTGGTCAGGCTTCTTGCGTTGGTCAGCATGCAGGAAGAAGTTTTGCTTCCTTTTTCTTAGCTTCCTTCTGAGTACCCTGTCTTGGGTCCTCTTTACCACATCTAGTATCCTTGATTAGTTTGTCCTTCTGCTGCATGTTCTTGTCTGCTGTTTTTCCTCCCATCCCCTCTTCTAGTTTAAAGCTCTCCTGATGAGTGTGGCAAGTCTTCTGGTGAATGTGTGTTTCCCAGGTTTTGTGAGGTGTATCCCATCTCTTGCGAGAATTCCATCGTAGAGGTAATTCACGCCATGGTCCAAGAATCCAAATCCCTGCTGCCTGCACCACCGTCGTAGCCAGTTGTTCACCTCTAGTATCCTATTCCATCTTCTGGGGAGGATTGATGAGAAAACAACCTGTACGTTCCGTTCCTTTATTTTCTTCCCCAGAATTTCAAAGTCTTCACAGATAGTTGGTAGGTCATTTCTTGCCGTGTCGTTTGTGCCTACATGTATCAGTAGGAAAGGGTGGTAGTCGTCCTTGGATTTGAGGATAGTTGGTATCCTGTTGGCCACATCCTTGATTTTTGCTCCTGGGAGGCAGCATGCTTCTCGTGCGGTTATGTCCGGCCTGCAGATAGTTGCCTCCGTGCCTCTTAGTAGTGAGTCGCCCATAACTACCACTCTTCTTTTCTTTCCGGACGCACTGCTTGTTGCTCGTGTTTTTGAGTGTCATTTGTTTCCGCTTTTGTTGACAGAGTAATTTCTTTTGTTGATAGTGTGTCTTCTCTTGTAGATACGGTATCATCCTGAGCTGTGCCATTTTTGTTCTCCAGCATGAGGGCTTCATATTGGTTGCTAAGCTGTGTGGGTGGTGACGACCACTTGATCCGTTTGCTTCTTTTCGTCACATGGCTCCACTTTTCAGCCTCTGTATGTGCTCTGAAGCTTTTCTCACTTTCCGTATCCTGAATGGTTGCTTCTACTTCATCCAAGAAGTCCTCATGTTCTTTAATTACCTTCAATGTTGCTATTCTTTCTTCCAGTCCCTGCACCTTTTCCTCTAAGAGGGCAATAAGTTTGCACTTCTGACAGGTAAAGTTGCATTTTTGGGCCGGAAGATCCGTAAACATGTAGCATGTGTTGCAGGTGACCATGTGGATTTTCTTCTCTTCCATATTGCTATTGCTGATGCAGTCTATGATGGTTTTGCGATGTCCTCAAACAGCGAGACCCGGCAAGTCCCAGCGATCGATCAGCTTAAGGCGACTCTTCTCCTCTTCCCAGAATGCACAGGAAATATGCAGATGAGCTTCCTGCTTCTCCAATCCCAGGTGCTCCTCTTAGTGTGTGAACAAAGGGAAATAAGTGACGCATGTCGATCTGAATAATGATTTTTGTTAAAGCTAAATCCCTTATGGCAACACAGACTTTTTATAGTATGCATCAACCAATGCAAAAATTCCTTGGTGTGACATGACATTTGACAGGTCCTAAATGATCAATCGTGCATGCTACAATAAAACATAAGTGTATAATAAAATTAAATAAAAAGATTTACAAAAAATAATAAATTAAAAATACCTAAATAAATTACAAAGTATGCATTGACTCCAATTGTGGAACATTATCTCATTGCGCTTATTAAGGACATTGAGGAATCTTATATCTAGATTGTAGATCCAAAACACCTCGCGTGTGAGACACTGTCTGACATCTCCCCCACACAGAGGTCTGCTGACATGCTCTATGCCACATACTTGTAAAGAAACAGTGCTACGTACATGGTGAGTTATAAAATGCTTGGCTGCTGTAGATATGTTACGATTAGAATTGTTAATATTTGCTATGTTGCACCTATCATACATATCCTACATCCCATAGCCCCATGCCCATATACTCATCATACATATCCTCCTATAGTCCTGTGCCCATATACCCATCATACATATCCTCCATCCCATAGTTCCATGCCCATATACCCATCATGCATATCCTCCATCCTATAGTCCTGTGCCCATATACCCATCATGCATATCCTCAATCCTATAGTCCTGTGCCCATATACCCATCATACATATCCTCCATCCCATAGCCCCATGCCCATATACTCATCATACATATCCTCCATCCTATAGTCCTGTGCCCATATACCCATCATACATATCCTCAATCCTATAGTCCTGTGCCCATATACCCATCATAAATATCCTCCATCCCATAGACCCATGCCCATATACCCATCACACATCCTCCATCCCATAATTCTGTGCCCATATACCCATCATACATATCCTCCAACCCATAGTCCCATGTCCATATACCCATCATACATATCCTCCATCCCATAGTCCAGTGCCCATATACCCATCACACATCCTCCATCCCATAGTCCTGAGCTGGGTGGCGCTGAGCAGGGAGTTCCTGGAGATGTGCTGTTATGTAATTTGGCAGTGCGGCTTTGTGTGTGGCTGCTGATGATGTGATTTTGTACGCCAGTAACAATAGAACCTGGCAGTAATAGAGGATGGGGTGATTCATTTCTGTCATGTGCTCTCCGTTCCTTTCTGGGGGGCAGACAATGGCTGGAAGCTCATGTTCCCGGGGATGCTAGATTTCTCCCACCTGGTCACTCTCTCCTGAGGTGTTGTGGAATGGGAAAACTGTTGCTCCTAGAAACCAATCACAGCTCAGCTTCTTTTAAATAGCTCTGGTGAAATGAAAGATGCTTAGTGATTGGTTGGGGCTATGTGGAGTGGGTGTTGCTGATATACACACACACACACACACACACACTCATATAGATAGATGTAAACTTCTAGTTTCAACTGTAAATTATGTGTTTGTTTTTTTTCACAGGAAATAGAATGAGTGTGCACATGAGAAAATGGAAGTACATAGCGTTCTTAATTAGACTTTGTTTTATATTAGTTAACCACCTCTAAAGCCCGCCTAGAATCATACAGAATGTAGAGCTGCAGCACTAGGACACAATGTAACAAAAAACAGACAAGACGGGTTATTTAGGACAATGTGGGATGAAGTATTATTGTCTCTCTAGCCACTTCTACAAATTCACGTGATGGATGAGCAGAATTTACATTATTAGTCATAGTTAATATCACAAATTTTCTACAATCTGACTATAAATGCACTTTATCTGTAAAATAACATTTACATACACAATTTGGGTTCCTTCTGCCTATTTAAAGGGAACCTGTCACTAGATTGTTGGGCACTAAAACACCAACATTTTGTTAAAACTGTCTATTTTATAATTCTGTCTTACAAGAAGCTATAGTATAGTGTGCTCTGTATATAAGCTACCTGAGGAGAGCCCAGCGACATCTGGCGCATGTGCAGTGACGTGCGCTATGCTGACTATAGCTTCATCTCTGCACTGCTCAGGCATCGGATGCAGCAAGTCTCTTCTCAAGTAACTTACATATAAGGCGCTTTTTAATATAACTGTATTTTTAGACAAAATGCTAAAAATTACAGTTTTGACAGCAGCAGCTTTATAACTGAAACAAATAACCAACAGCCTGAAAATTTAAACTAAGTTCACATGACTGTATGAAAAAAGCCAGACAAAACAGATCATTTTTCATCTGTATATTGCTCGGTATCCTTTTTTCCCCATGTCTGTATGTCTGTTTTTGAAAACAAATTTAAATCTGTTTTTTTTCCAAGAGCCATAACTTTTTTATTTTTCTTGCAATATAACCTATGATTGCTTGTTTTTTTTTGCTTGACAGGTTGTTAATTTTAATGACACCATACATTTTACCATATAATGTACTACAAGATGGGAAAGAAACTCAAAATGGAAAAAATAAATTTAAAGTAGGATGAATTGGTAAAAATAAAATGCATCTAATCAGTTAACAGCAGTGATCGAAGCTCAATTCCGGCAGCTGCTGTTAGAGACAGGTGCCATCTACATAAACAGATGGCATATGCCTTGTGTGGATGGAGTTCAGCTTCTGGGCCACCACATATGGTGACCCGAGTGCTGATGTTCAAGTACGTCATATTGTGCTGAAGGGTTTAAAAGAAAATCTAATAAAGGCAATTTATTTTTTCTATTAAATTTATTTCACGTTCATGAGAAATGTAGCTAAAATGTCATCTTTTCCATGTTTTTTTTTATATGCAAACACAAAAATAATCAGTTAAGCATACATTAAGTGTAAGCAGCTTCACTGGAGAAATTTAAATTTGCTTCTCTTTTTAAGGCCCCAAAACCCATTAGTTTAACATCAGCTGAACCCGCAGGTATGGATATTGACAGTCCAATGTGTATGTGGGCCTTTGACAGTTGATTGTAGGGGAAATTAAGGATCCAGCATGTTCGAATTTGGACTGCCGATCAGTTTGTTCTGTAAGAGGTAATTTGCCACGAGATGTCTGGTAGCAACTCTCACAAGGGATAACACAACAAGAGCACTTGGCAGAGCGTGAACTCTTATGTATGGTGAAATTGAGCGAGTTAATTGATGGCAGATCAGCTGATCCATCATCATTTGGCTAACAGATATCTAAAGTGTATATGGTGTTTAACAATGCTTGATGCTATCTAACCAAAGGCAATGCACAGATTGCTAAGATAATGCATCAATATCCAATCAGATATAAAATTGACTTCCAATGATCACTGGAACAAAGTAGTAATAGCTATGAATGATCAATGCTTTATTGTTTACAATGAGTTTTTCTGGTGGCTTCATAGTTACTATATTATGGCCTCTTCTGTGTATCTGCAAACTACAGTGGTATGGCCAGGAAATGTTCCAAAATCAGTTATTTGCTGCCGATGCCAGGATCTGGACTAGGGAATAAAAGAGAAATTATCAGAACAATTTTGTAATGTAAAGTCAAGACATGGCTGTGATGCAGATTACATTGATACCTTTGGTAAATAAATCTGTTTTGTTGTTATTTAACCCCTTAACCCCCAATGGTGGTTTGCACGTTCATGACCGGGCCAATTTTTACAATTCTGACCACTGTCCCTTTATGAGGTAATAACTCTGAAACGCTTCCATGGATCCTGGTGATTCTGACAATGTTTTCTCATGACATATTGTACTTCATGTTAGTGGTAAAATTTCATTCAAATAACTTGCGTTTATTTGTGAAAAAAATGGAAATTTGGCGAAATTTTTGAAAATTTAGCAATTTTCCAACTTTGAATTTTTATGCCCTTAAATCACAGAGATACGGCACACAAAAAACTTAATAAATAACATTTCCCACATGTTTACTTTACATCAGCACAATTTTGGAATCAAAATTGTTTTTTGTCAGGAAGTTATAAGGGTTAAAAGTTGACCAGCGATTTCTCAGTTTTGCAACACCATTTCATTTTTACGGACCACATGACATTTGAAGCCACTTTGAGGGGTCTATATGATAAATGCCCAAAAGTGACACCATTCTAAAAACTGCACCCCTCAAGGTGCTCAAAACCACATTCAAGAAGTTTATTAACCCTTCAGGTGCTTCACAGGAATTTTTTGAACATTTAAAAAAAATGAACATTTAACTTTTTCACAAAAAAATACTTCAGGTTCAATTTTTTTATTTTACCTAGGGTAACAGGAGAAATTGGATGCAAAAGTTATTGTGCAATTTGTCCTGAGTACGCTGATACCTGATATGTGGGGGGGAAACATTGTTTCGGCACATGGCAGAGCTCAGAAGGGAAGGAGCGCCGTTTGACATTTTCAATGCAAAATTGGCTGGAATTCAGATCGGACGCCATGTCACGTTTGGAGAGCCCCTGATGTACCTAAACAGTGGAAACCCCCCACAAGTGACCCCATTTTGGAAACTAGACCCCCCAAGGAACTTATCTAGATATGTGGTGAGAACTTTGAACCCACAAGGGCTTCACAGAAGTTTATAACGTACAGCGGTACAATTAAAAAATCATATTTTTTCCACAAAAATGATCTTTTCACCCCCAATTTTTATTTTCCCAAGGGTAACAGGACCCTAAAAGTTATTGTGCCATTTGTCCTGAGTACGCTGATACCCCATATGTGGGTGTAAATGACTATTTGGGTGCATGGCAGAGCTCAGAAGGGAAGCAGTGCCATTTTACTTTTTTGGCTGGAATTAAGATCGGACACCATGTCGCTTTTGGAAAGCCCCTGATGTACCAAAACAGTGGAAAGCCCTCACAAATGACACCATTTTGGAAACTAGACCCCCCCAAGGAACTTATCTAGATGTGTGGTGAGAACTTTGAACCCCCAAGGGCTTCACAGACGTTTATAACGTACAGCCGTACAATTAAAAAAAATCATTTTTTCCACAAAAATGAACTTTTCACCCTCAATTCTTATTTTTCCAATGGTAACAGGACCCCAAAAATTATTGTGCAATTTGTCCTGAGTACGCTGATACCCCATATGTGGGTGTAAACGACTATTTGGGCGCATGGCAGAGCTCGGAACGGAAGCAGCGCCATTAGACTTTTTTGGCTGGAATTGAGATCGGACACCATGTCGCGTTTGGAAAGCCCCTGATGTACCAAAACAGTGGAAAGCCCCCACAAATGACACCATTTTGGAAACTAGACCCCCCAAGGAACTTATCTAGATGTGTGGTGAGCACTTTGAATGTCGGAGAAAACTACTGTATGGGCACACGTCAGGGCTCGGAAGGGAAGTAGTGATGTTTTGGAATGCAGACTTTGATGGAATGGTCTGCAGGTGTCATGTTGCTTTTGGAGAGCCCCTGATGTACCTAAACAGTGGAAACCCCCAACAAGTGACCCTATTTTGGAAACTAGACCCCGTAAGGAACTTATCTAGATGTGTGGTGAGCACATTGAACCCCCCAGTGCTTCACAGAAGTTTATAACGCCCGGGTGTGAAAATAAAAAAATCATTTTTTCCACAAACATGATCTTTTAGTCCCCAATTTTTTTCTTTTCCCAAGGATACCAGATGAAATTGAACCCCAAGAGTTGGTGTCCAATTTGTCTTGAGTTCGCTGATACCTCATTATGTGGAAGAAAACTACTGTATGGGGACACGTCGGGGCTCGGAAGGGAAGTAGTGACGTTTTGGAATGCAGACTTTGATGGAATGGTCAGCGGGTGTCATGTTGCTTTTGAAGAGCCCGTGATGTACCTAAACAGTGGAAACCCCCAACAAAAGACACCATTTTGGAAACTAGATCCCCTAAGGAACTTATCTAGATGTGTGGTGAGCACTTTGAACTCCCAAGGCTTCACAGAAGTTTATAACACAAGGGCGTGAAAATAAAAAAATCATTTTTTTCCACAAAAATGATATTTTTACCACCAATTTTTTATTTTCCTAAGGGTAACAGGAGAAATTGGACCCCAAAAGTTGTTTTGCAATTTGTCCTGAGTAGGCTGATACCCCATATGTGGGGGTAAAACACTGTTTGGGCGCATGGCAGAGCTTGGAAGGGAAGGAGCACAATTTGTGTTTTTCAACGCAGAATTAGCTGGAATTGAGATCAGATGCCATGTTGCGTTTGGAGAGCACCTGATGTGCCCAAACAGTGGAAACCCCCCAATTCTAACTCCAACCCTAACCCCAACACACCCCTAACTGTAATCTCAGCCCTAACCCTAGCCCTAACGGGAAAATGGAAATAAATTTTTTTAATTTTATTATTTTTTCCTAACTAACGGGGTGATAAGAGGGGGGGTTGATTTACTATTTATGGCGGTTTTTATGTTTGGCAGCTGTCACACACTAAAAGATGCTTTTTATTGTAAAAATAGGTTTTGTATCACCACATATTGAGAGCTATAATTTTTCCGCATATTGATCCACCGAGTCATGTGAGGTCTTATTTTTTGCGGGACGAGTTGACGTTTTTATTGGTACCATTTCCTGGCACGTGACATCTTTTGATCGCTTATTACAATTTTTGGGACGCAGAATGAACAAAAACCAGCGTTTCATGAATTTCTTTTGGGGGGTGCGTTTACACCGTTCCCCGTTCGGTAAAATTGATAAGGCAGTTTTATTCTTCGGGTCAGTGCGATTACAGTGATAACTCATTTGTCTTTTTTTATGTTTGGCGCTTTTATGCAATGAAAACAATTTTATATAAAAAATAATTATTTTTGCATCGGTTTATTCTGCGAGCTATAACTTTTTTATTATTTCGCTGATGATGCTGTATGGTGGCTCGTTTTTTGCGGGACAAGATGACGTTTTCAGCGGTACCATGGTATTTATATGTGTCTTTTTGATCACGCGTTATTGCACTTTTTGTTCGGCGGTATGATAATAAATTATTTTTTGCTTTGTTTATTATTTTTATTTTTTAAGGGGTTCACTAAAGGGGTTAACTAATGGGACAGTTTTATAGGGCGGGTCGTTACGGACGCGGCGATACCAAATACATGTACTTTTATATTGTTTTTTTTTATTTCCAAGAAATGAATTTATTAGGGAATATTTTTTTATTTAGCGATTTTTTTAAAAATTATTTTTACACTTTTTTTTAACTTTATTACATTGCCCCAGAGGGGACATCACTGTCATGTGACAGATCACTGATCTGTCACATCACAGATCACTGTGACAGATCAGCGATCTGTCACAGGCATAGAAGCAGACTTCCTCATGCATGCGCTTTGCAGGCACTGAGGAAGCCAGCTCCCTGCAGGCCCCCGAAGGTTCCCGTCGCCATCTTGAATCCGGTGACCTGCAGGGAAGGAGCCCCCCACAGCAGCGCTGCACATTGCGCTGCTGTGGGGGGCTCAGGGAAGCACGGAGGGAGCCCCCTCCCTGACAATGCTTCCCTTTAACCCCTGGTACACCGCGATCGTGTTTGATCGCGGTGTGCAAGGGGTTAACATGTCGGGGGCGGTCCGTGACTGCCCCTGACACATAGTGCCGGGTGTCAGCTGTGATAATCAGCTGACACTCGGCCGCGATCAGTGGCGCTCACTCTGTGAGCGCCGCTGTTCGCTGTGACGTACTATCCCTTCCCTGGGAATTAAGTCCCAGGGCACATGGACGGGATAGTACGTCACATCGCAGAAAGGGGTTAAACATCATTTGAAATTTTCTGCTAATGAGATTTCGGTGCACAGGGGCTGAACTGCACACTGGGTCTTCTACTCCCTGTGTGTGACTCCTCAGCCTGCCTTTGGACCGTGAATAACCTGCATCCTCTTTTGAAATCTCAGCAGTGGCTTGTTATTCAAAGACCGGAGACAGTCGGAGAGCTGAGGAATCAGACATGGAGGATACCTAATTAGTAAAAAACTTCAAATGTTGATTGCAGAAGAACAACAAAGCAGATTTCTGTACCAAATGTATCAATGTAGTCAGTGTTACAGAGCCATTACAGCCCTGCCTTTACATTGCAAAATCGTGCCAACAGATTCTATTTAAATATGAAAAAGATTTTCTGCGATTAATTACTTTACAAAGCGCATAAATATACAGGGTGGTCCATTTATATGGATACACCTAAATAAAATGGGAATGGTTGTTGATATCAACTTCCTGTTTGTGGCACAGAATATGGGAGGGGGGAAACTTTTCAAGATGGGTGGTGACCATTTTGAAGTCGGCCATTTTGGATCCAACTTTATTTTTTTCAATGGGAAGGGGGTCATGTGACACAACAAACTTATTGAGAATTTCACAAGAAAAACAATGGTGTGCTTGGTTTTAACGTAACTTTATTATTTCATGAGTTATTCACAAGTTTATGACCACTTATAAAATGTGTTCAAAGTGCTGCCCATTGTGTTGGATTGTCAATGCAACCCTCTTCTCCTACTCTTGACACACTGATAGCAACACCGCAGAAGAAATGCTAGCACAGGCTTCCAGTATCTGTTTCAGATGCTGCACATCTTGTATCTTCATAGCATAGACAATTGCCTTCAGATGACCCCAAAGATAAAAGTCTAAGGGGGTCAGATCGGGCAACCTTGCCCACGATGACCAATCCTCTTTCCAGGAAAATGTTCATGTAGGAATGCTCGGACCTGACACCCATAATTGATGGTATCGTGTGGTATATAGGGTAAAAAGATAGTGGGGCCATTCTTCATCAATGGAAACCTCAATGCCACTGGATATCTGAAATTGCTACATGATGAGGTGTTGCCCTCTTTATGCACTGAAGATGGTACATTCCCTGAGTTTTTCCAGCAAGATGGTGCACCACCACATTATGGGTGTCAGGACTGAGCATTCCTACAAGGAATCTGACCCCCTTAGGCTAGCATTTCTTCTGCGATGTTGCTATCAGTGTGTTAAGAGTGGGAGAAGAGGGTTGCGTTGACAATTCAAGACAATGGGCAGCACTTTAAACACATTTTATAAGTGGTCATAAACTTGTGAATTAGGCTACTTTCACACATCCGGTGTGTGGGGTCCGGCGGCGTGCGGCGAAAAGCCGGGCCGCCGGATCCGGCCTGCAGCCGTGACACCGGATGTGTGTGCGGCGAGAGATACGGCTCGGACGTGATTTAAAGGAGCCGCAGGACGAGGTGGACAGAGGCAGCCGATGAGAGACAGCTGCTGAAAGGGAGGAGAGGATAGGGGAGGGGAGAGGGGGGTGGAGAGAGAGAGAGAGAGACATGGGGGGTTAACACTTAGTGTCCAGGCGAGAGAATCTCTCTCTTGCCGGGCACTTGTGGGGTTAACCCCACAGAGAGATCTCTCTCTCTCACCCAGACACTGAGTGTTAACCCCACAAGTGCCCGGCGAGAGAGATCTCTCACAAGTGTCCGGGTGACAGAGAGATCTCTCTCTCGCCGGGCACTTGTGGGGTTAACATTCACAGAGTCCGGGCATGCGCGGTGGAAAAAGCCGGTCCGGCGCTGACAAAAAACGTTGCAGGGAACGTTTTTTGCAGATACCGGACAGCTAATTTATGCCGTGTCCGGCAACAACCGGACACGACGCATAACCATCCGGCAAGATGCGGCGACCATGAAAGCTTATGGGACAAAACCGGATCCGGTGCTGGATCCGGTTATTAAAAATTTCGCCGCATCGTGCCGGATTAAAAAAAACGGATGTGTGAAAGAGGCCTAACTCATTAAAGAGTGCTGACCATGTGCAGTCTATTATCCACATGGGCTTGAATTAAAAATGCAAACATAACCTAAGAAGGAAAGCAAATAATCCTTTGTAAGGCCTCTTTGAAACAAGCAGATTTCAGACAAATCTATTCGGACTTGCCACGGGTCTCTTAAACAGAACTAATACCCTTATATATGCCTATGAGGCAGTTATTTTGGTACATACATTGTGGTCTGCATACTGAGCTTGAAATACGGTTGTCTTAAAGCGAACTTACTTTAAGCTATTTGGAGGCTTAGTTTCGCAATCCGCTTTGAATGCTGATGCATGGAATAAAATTAGTTTCTTATCATGTCAACCTTTTCCATGCCATTTCAGGATTAAGAAAATCTTGCTATAGGAAGATAACGCAAAGAGGCAATAAGTTTATTTGAAATAAATAATAATAACAATAATACTAATAAATTATCACTTTTTTTTAGATTCGTCAATATGCTACACGAACTATTGTGTGGAAAAGTGGTCCAAATACTTTATAGTAGGGCCATGGCCAAAATTATCCAATCCCAGAAAAATTGCACAATTATGTCAAGAAATATGAAACATCTTTTGCACATTTGCTCCAATCCAGAATTACCAGCGTTATAAAAATTACCTTTAATCAAGAAAAGAGTAAACTACAAACTACTTCACATATTAAAATGCTACACAGTCTACTTTAGACAGACTCAAAGTACTCTCCACCAAATGGCGCTCACCCCACTGCTAAGGAGACTCTAATAAAGATTCACCTTGCAGGGTTTCACACACTGCATATTTCTTTGCCAAATTTCACCAACCCCAATTTCAAACAGTGCTAGCCATGTATAATATTTTCTAGGTAAGTTGAATTTTTTTTTTCCCTGATGTATGCCCTCCCTAAAGCTACTTTGTGACATGTATCGGGCAGCATGAAGAACAGGTTGTTTGCATTGCGACAAAGCATCCACTAATTGTTAAAGAGGTTGTCCGGGCAGAAAGGAAAAGTCTGCAGTCACTCTATATGACTGCAAATTGCCAAATCAAAACAGAGTGTGATGTGCACACTGTCACAATTCCCCTGTATTTTCTATGCGAGGGTGGGTGGATACGTGACAACCAATTTATGCAATTTGCACACTTGTGGTCACATGCTAAATAGGCTCACCCACTTTTTCCCAATGGAAGATAATTAAAAGAAGAGGCATGAGACTAGGTGGCATGTGACTGGAAGTATGCAGATTACATATATGTGGTCATACGACTGCTCACCTGCATAGGGAATAGAGGGAAATCATGACATTGTATAATGTGCAAACTTGGCAGCTTGCAGTAACATAGATTGACTACAGAATTTTTATTTCAGCCTGGATAACCCTTTTAATGGGATCACATTGCAACCATCAATCTGCCACAACCAATATGTATATCCAACCTTATTGGATTTTTTGTCTGCAGGTCTGTCTTGCATAGGTTTCAATGTTTTTGATACAGATATTTTTTACAAACAAATCACAGATATGAAATAAAGTAGAAATGTAGAAATTTTTTTAGCGCAACCAAAATTAAGTTGCAGAAATTGCTCTTGCACAACTAGCGTTCCCATGTAGCCTGAGCCTAAAGCTGTTGATGTCACTCATTGCCACACACTCAAATCCTAATCAAAATTTGGAAAAAAAAACCCAAAACATAAGGCACATGTAGATTTCATTACAAATTATTAAGCTGCTTCCACTGAATACACTTTACACAGTGAGTGAATTTAGCATTAAAATACTAAATTAGGGGTGCTGCGAATTTATAATTCCAACAAATGTGCGAGCTGTTATTATTACAATTTATAAAAACCACTGAAAAAAACTGGACAACTTGTGAATAGAGATGAGTGAATTGATCTGCAGAGGATCGAGTTCAAGATGAACTTCCTGAAATTTGCGGTGTTATGTGAATTCGAACATTTTGAGATTTGATTTCCAGTTTGCAAGAACACTTACCCGGAACCATTTCCACACTGTTGAAGCATCAGAGAGTGGGCAAATGTAATTTTGCCTTGCTACACGGGCTTCTCCATAATGCCCTGTAGCTATGACATCTTACGGGTTATCATACCTTGTACAACTGCGGTCAGTACCTGTGCCAATGCAAATTAGTGGTTCCTAGTGGAGCATAGTCTGTATGGCAGAGTCAATATTGAAATTCGCAAGAAATTATGCGCCTCAAATCAAATTTCTGGAGAAAACTCAGCAAAGCTGGAGAATTTGAATTTCAAATATCCACTAATCTCTACTTAGAAATATATTTCTGTCTGTCTAAACACTGTGCACATGTTAATTTTGGGTCTCCATAGCTGGATATGGGAGTACCTTTCAGTTAAAGTATCAAAAACCATATTTTTCAAATGTCTCACCACAATGATAAATTTGGTGCGAATTACACTAACACAAATTTGATAAAAAATTAAGGATGGCAGTCCACTTGCCAAAGATATATAAGAGCCTAAAACCAATGTGTCAAATGTCGCAAGACATTGCAAAGGTATTTTGTGCAGATTTTACATTTTTATGCTTGATAAATATGGTTGCAACATTAATCTACTTGTGCCTCACCTTTTTTTAAAACAGCAATGACCTTTCTAGAATATTCTCCTTTTTACGCAAATTTTATGCAGCCATAAAGTCATAGCCATGTCGCACTTCACATCAAAAGCTTAATCACACAATGCTTCTCGTCATTTTACATTTTTAATGTAGGTATTAAAAAATTGTGCAAGTAATGGCACAGCACTGACACATTTTACTTAGGCATTTACAATTGAATGTAGCAATTTCTGCAAAAATTATGGTGCCAGTGCAATGATAATATCATTTTTAGCCAATGTCCAAAAATAGCAGATTTGTAGTGGAGTGACATACGGAAAACCATAGAGTACCTATTAATCTTTTATATTTATCAAGTACATCACCCGTTACAGATAAAATCAGGAGCAAATCCACAGTGAAATCTGCAGGTAACATACTGTACAACTGAATACATACCCTCAGAGGGCCTTTCTATGACGGACAGTTTTCATTTTAGGGGTGTAGGTGTGTGTCACGTTCTTTTTTTACTACAAATTTTTTGTCAAGAAGCCCACGCCAGGTCATACAAGGCACACTTAGCAGAGGTTTGGGGTTTCCCTTGCATATGACAAAGCTAGCACAGATGAAAACTTTCCTTTATTTGTTATGCAATTTGAGCAAAATTCCAGTTCCCACAATGTGCACTCCAACGTGAGCTTGGAACAAATTCACACGTTTGATCCGATATGACTATATATGCCTTGGTTTCCATATTAAAGCGATATCACCTTAAAGACCAATGTCCTTGTTATTCCATGATATGAAGTTTATCTGAGCTGATCATATCTGGCTACGATGAGATTAGTTCTCACTCTTTGCATGTACAATAGAAGTAATAAAGTTGGAAATCACACCTGAATTTTCTTTATCGTTGTTTTCAAGTCAAATTTCAAAGTCACTTATGCCAAACAAAATTTGTCTTTTTTTAACATATGGCAATGTGGTCATTCAGAAAATGGATGACTAAAATATTTAGCGTATGAGGAACTAAACCATGTGTAGCTTGTCGAGACAAAGAGGTAACGATGACAAATGATTAAGAGCTAATTCTGGAATTAGACTATTTTTACATAGATATTTTTAATATAGAAGTTTAGAAAGAATTACATTGTTTGGTATAAAAACATTGTATTGTTAGAACAATTCAATAAACTGAACATGAAAATTGAGAAGCATTTGTTATAGCTCTGATACATAATACTGTTCATGTAAGAAATATGTCTAAATGTTCTATATATTCTGCTGTATATTCACCTAAACTAATTTGCAATGTAATTTATAGCTTGTTTCGGAAAATACTTGGAGTAACGGCAATATCAGCAAAATGCTGGGATGTCTTAGGCCATGTGCACACGATGCAGATTTGCAGCGTTTCCGCAGCGGATTTTACCGCGCAGAAACGTTGCATATCCGCATTGTGATGTACAGTACCTTTAAAATGAATGAAAAAAAAAAAAACCGCTGTGCAGACGCTGCGGATTTTTCCGCGCGGTTTTCCTGCGGTACAAAATTCGCAGCATGTTACTTCTTTTGTGCGGTTTTCTATCTCCCCTGTTACCAAATCCGCAGGGGGAAGACCGCAATGGAAAACCGCGTGAAAAATGGAAGAAATCCGCAGGAAAAATGCAGGTCATTTGACCTGCGGTTTTCTTCCATTCTGCACGGAAAAATCCGCAGGGCTCAAAACTCCTTCTGCACTCAGCCTTACAGGCAAGTCAGTCAGAAGTCTTGACTGGTGGTGGACAGGGTGCTGGGACCAACACTAATCACTAAAATGAAGGGTGGAAGCGCTCAGCTATGTGCCTTTCTCCTCTGTGACTAAAGACAGTTTTCAGCTAACTCGGGCAAGTTGGACTCTGCTGCTGAGCATTTCGACTTCAGCGATAGCGTGGGGGGGTTGAAGCCCTCGGACTGCCACCAATCAAAATGTTTAACCTGTCAAATATTTTGCAAAACTGCAGTCACACTTCAAAAACATCAATACAACAGAAAAAAAAACAAAGGCTGAAAAATATAAATCTACATAATCAGTTATTCCGTTTTTTTTTATCTTTTAAGCATTAAAATGAAACTATAGAGTGAATAATTGGCTTATTGGTAAAGTCTTATTTTAATAGTGCTTTACAGTTGGCTAGTAAATTTTAATGTCCTTTTATTCATTTATTTTGTTTACTCACAAATATAGACATTGAACGCAAATCATAAATTTGTCGTTTTGTTTTTTTTTAAATGCTCATTTTAATTCCAGGATAAGATTTTTTTCTCATCTTAAATCATAGTATTTTTGAGACATAAGCAGAAAACCTATGATGCTTCCTTATCCACCTCCTCACCTGTCATCCTGAGCTTGTTTCCTCAGTTTCCCTCCCAGTGCTGTCTGCTCCACGTGTTTCTTCGCCTTCTGCTGCGCAGTCTCCAAGTACCAGACAAGCAGGAGACTCCAACAAGCAAGTTTCCGGGGAAAGGTGGGGGTTGGAGGGATGTGGCGTCATCATGTCACATGCTGGGGGGCAGGATCGTGGCTGTGGTTAAGTAGTCTCTGATCTTCCACTATATAACCTGTCACAGAACAGGCGACACTAACCTACAGAGCCGCTGATCTAAAGTATGAGTCATCAGACAATTGTACAAGGCATGAGAACCACTGATCTGGATCAGTATAAAAATAGCAAAAGACAAAAGATTTTTTCCTCTAAAAAAAAGTCAGGTTTTTTTTGTAATCTGATAGCGTTTTGGAAAGCAGGTACATGTGTGTGCATCATGGGAAATCAAGTGATACATACACACATGCCTCTCCATGGCTTTTCATGCACTTTATGTGATTGCAGGATTCTTTTACAACACGTGAAAACATTAGAGCAAATAATTTATTATAAAAATAATAACACTATGTCTCAGTAGATCTCCATAATGTGTAAAATTGTCAAAAGTAACAACTCCAAGAACAGCCCAGAATGGTGGAATTTAATGAGTAATTATAATAATGAATCTAATCCATATAAGAATAGCACAAAGTAAAAAAAAATTGGAATGAACTCACCAAGTATTGGAGCGTCCAGGCGCAAAGAAGGGAATGTCCCTGTTAGGCCCTAATTATACTGACACTTTCTCTATTCACTCCATAGTTTAGCTACTTTTCAAGGATCGCATCAAGGTGATAAATAAGTTAACATGATATGTCCCTACCAAGTGTCTGACGCTTTTTATCCTGGCTGATATACCGTATTCATCATAGAGTCTATATCTACAGTACATTAGGGACATTGCTAAATGTCACAATGTGTGTTGTGGGGGGAACTGACATAACTATCCTGTGACCCTGAGTCCTTTATCACGGACAAGCCATGAGTTGGGATAGTTAGGGAGTTCGAGGTAAAAAGTCAGGAGACTATGTCATAATCAGAGGAAAGAGGCAAAAGCATTGTCAGGTTGTAATCCAAGGACTGAATACCAGGAGAATAGCAGATGATAGCAAAGGGATTAAACAAACGGATGGTCAGAACAAGGTCCAAGGTCATCTAGATCAATGAGCAAAATACATGGCACACAGGCACAAACCACAGTTAGCTGAAGTAATGGCTGACAGCTATTTGAGATTGCAAGCTCAGTTTAATAGCTGAGCAATTATGGAAACTCAGAGCAACTGATCAGCACTCTGCAACTACTAATCTCAATTGGACAGCCCAGCTGTCAATCAAAACACATACAGCTCAGCACACCCCTGCACCAATCTGGACAACTGAGCTGTCAATCACTGCACAGACAGCTCAGCACTGAGGGGTGGAATCTTGCCAGTACCCCCTTTTCTTGTTCAAACCAAGGAAACTTCAGATGGAAGGCCCTGACTAAACGCTCGGCTTTCACATCTTGAGCTGATGCTCAGGATCTGTCCTCAGGTCAGTATCCTCTCCAGTGGATGGGATACTCAAAGGAATTTTGGACCCCACAACTTTTTGCACCTCGTATTCTAAACTGCCATAGCAGCAACTGGAGGAGGCAGGGACAACGGCAACACCACTGTGGGGACAAACTCCTTAAACTTTTTTTATGGAAGACATTAGGGATGCGGAGAACTGGAGAAAGCTTCAGCCTAAAGGCAATGGGATTGACCACTTTCCAATTTCATAGGGACAGATTAACTTCGGACCTAAGTTTGCTGATATTACCTTAAGTTTGATGTTTCTGGATGGCAGCCAAACCCTATCCCCAACCTTAAAAACAGGACCCACTGAACATCTATCAACCTTCCGTTTTTGTCGAATCTGAGAGGTTCCAATATTCTTTTGAACCTCCCTTCAGACATCCCCAAGTCTCTGCAAGGCGACCACCACTCCGGGACATTCAGAACTAATCGTAGAAAATTGCCCAACTTGGGGATGAAAACCATAATCACACAAAAATGGAGATGTTCCCATAGACTGATTTACTCGATTGTTAAAGGTAAACTCAGCGAGCGGTAAAAATGAAGACCAGTACGCCTTCCGAGATGCCACAAAGCACCTTAAAATTTGTCCTAAAGATTGATCTGTCCTCTCAGTTTGACCGTTGGTTTCAGGGTGGTAAGCAGATGAAAATGACAAGTCAATCTGAGTGTACCACAAAAAACTCTCCTGAATTTAGAGACAAATTGCACTCCCCTATCATACACAATCTTAAGAGGGACCCAATGTAACCTTACAATATAAGAAATAAACAACCTGGAGAGTATATCTGCACTTGGTAATCCTGACAAAGGAATAAAATGAGCTTCTTAGCTGAATCAATCAACTACCACCCAAATAGTAGTTTCCCACCAGACGGGCAAATCAGTGATGAAATCCATGGACAGATGAGTCCATGGTCTTACTGAAAATGGCAATGAAGCTAATTCCTCGGGGTCAACCAGCTATATTTCTCTCCACAGACAAGAAGCTTTAGGAAGAGAAAAAGCACTTGGACACAGGTTCCCTGCGATAAAACAGCACCTACCCAGACCTCCAAAGCATCCAACTCCATAATGAAAGCCTCTTGGAGATCGAGTTGGATTAGAAGAGGGAGCAGACGTGAAATACTCTTAAAGGGAAACTGTTAGCAGGATTGTGCACAGTCACCCCTAAACACAGTGCCAGGATAGTGCTTTTAAACTGATTAAAATGATACCTGGGTTGATGAAATCAGTCTTGTGGTTGTTGTTTAATCTTTATTTTCAGTTTTGAGTTAATGATATGTTCGTGCTCCGTGGCGGCCTGTGGGGGGGGGGGGTCTTCATGCGGTGCTCTGATTAGGTATTCATGTGTATGGCTTCTGACAGGTCACTGATTCCGCCTGCGCAATAGCAGCTATCGGATCAAATTGATTTTTTTCTATATCAGGATAAACTCAACCATATTAATTATAAACATATTAAACATGTGATTATGCTGCAGCATAGGAGCCACAGCTGGCACCTGCCCGCAGAAGGGTTTTTTTTCAGTATGTACAGGTATTCATTATGTAAACTAGGGGGCAGGTCACTGAGGGATCAGTGACCTGTCAGCAGTCTTCATTATGAATACCTAATCAGAGCACCACATGAAGACCCCCATCACCACCAGGCTGCCCCAAAGCACGAGCATATCATTAACTCAAAACCGAAAATAAAGATTATATAACAACCATTAGACGGATTTCATCACCCAAGTTATCATTTTAATCAGTATAACGGTGCCGACCTGACAGTGTCTGGAGGTTACCGTGCACAATCCTGCTGACAGGATCCCTTTAGTATTTTAAAAGCCTTTACAGCATCCGGCCACAAAACCTTTAGATTCGCCCCTTATGTGTGAGGTCAAGAAGAGGTTTAGCAATCTGAGAAAACCCCTGGCAAATTTCCTATAATAGGTGGCGAATCCCAGAAAATGCTGCAAAGCCTTAGGGTGTGTGCACATGCTGCAGATTCTGCTGCGGTTCCACAGCGGATTTGGCCGCTGCGGGGCCACAGCAGTTTTTGCTGCGGTGTACAGTACCATTATTCCCAATGGTAATAAAAAACCGCAGTGCAGACGATGCAAATTTTTCTGTGCGGTTTTCCTGCGGTTTTGAAACCGCAGAAAGAATTGACATGTCAATTCTTTCTGCGGAATCCGCTGCGGTTTGCCATCTCCTCCATTGTGGAGATGAAAAACTGCAGGGCAAAATCGCAGAACAATCCGCAGGTAAAACCGCAGGTCTTTTGACCTGCAGATTTTACAAAATCCGCGCAGCCAAATCCGCACCCCATTCCGCAGCATGTGCACATAGCCTTAAGGTCACAAGGTTGAACCCAATCAATTAATTATGGCCTGCACCTTCCCAGGGTCCATCTTAAACCCTTTATCCCAAGAACGCAGTTTCCTGAACACAATTAACACATTTCTCTAAATTTCATAAACAAAGTGTTCTCCCTCAATCTTTGAAATACAACATGGACATGTTCCTGGCGAGAGTTCAAATCTGGTGAGAAAATTAGAACATCATCCATGTAAATCACAACAAATTTTCCAATGTAATCAGAGAAAATACCAGTCATAAAATTTTAAAAAACAGCAGGTGCATTGCATAACTCAAATGGCATGACAATATTTTCAAATAGACCCTCAGACGTTAAGATCACCGTTTAACACTTATCACCATCCAGATGCGTATCAAACTGTAAGCCCCTCTAAGATCAATTTTAGAGAACCACTTAGGCTCCAGAAGCTGATTATATAGGTCGGGGATGAGAGGAAGTTGGTTTGTATTTTTAACAGTGATTTTGTTTAGTTCTCGGAAATCGAGACACGGACGGAGGCCGGAATTTTTCTTTTTTACAAAGAAAAATCTGGCAGCTACAGAGGAGAAAGAGCGGATATGACGCTTCTGTAAACTTTTGTTAACATTCTTTCATGGTGGCCCATTCAAGCCCAGACAAATTGCAAAGGTAATTTGGCATGAGGGACAAGATTGATAGCACAATCATAAGGATGATGGGGAGGTAGTATCTCTGCCTCATTTTCTGAGAGCACATCTCTGAAGTCCTTCAGACTTTATTTCTTGTAACAATTGGGGTCCCAATTAACAATTTCCTTCTGACACCAATCAATAACAGGATTGTGAATATGCAACCATGGAAGATCCAGCACCAACCCAGCAGGTAAATTTTCCAAAAGAAAACAGGAAATGGATTAAGAGAGGAGTGCTCCCACTTGGAGTATGAAATCCACCGTTACCCTTTTGACCACATTCCAGGTTAAAGTGGATCTGTCACCCCATTTTTGGCCTATAGGCTGTGGCCACAGCCATCAGGGGCTTATCTCCAGCATTCTGTAATGCTGTAGATAAGCCCCCAATGTAACCTGAAAGATAAGAAAAAAAAAAAAAGAGTTAAGCTGGAGTCACATAGCAATCTCGCTAGCGAGATCGCTGCTGAGTCACAACTTTTGTGATGCAACAGCGATCTCACCAGCGAGATCGCTGTGTGTGACAGCGAGCAGCCCCCCTGCCGGTATCGCTGATCGCTGTTAGAAACCTCTGGACATTTTTTTGGTCGCTGGGCTCCCGCTGGCCAGCATGCATCGCTGCGTGTGACAGGCGGGAGACCAGCGATCAGCTGTAAAAAATAGAATTAAAATAAAAAATATTGTTATTCTCACCTTCTGATGTCCCGCGCAGCATTCCTCTCTCCACGCTCCGGTCCCAGTGATCCTTTGCACGAATGACCGTGAGACTTCGTGCTCCCGCGAGACCGTGACTCTCGCGGTCATTCTCGCAAAGGATTACTGGGACCGGGGCGTGGAGAGAGGACGGCTGACGTCGGAAGGTGAGAATAACAATATTTTTTATTTTAATTCTATTTTTTACAGGGATGGCAAGCGATGCCGGGCGCTCGGCATCGCTGTGCTGATCGCTGGTGAAGCTGTGTGTGTGACTCCAGCTTTAGATTATACTCAACCCGGCGTCCGGTTCGATTGGTGTCGCCATCCGGTCCGGCACCTTCCATCTTCTAGCGATGACGTCCTCCTTCTTACTTCTGCCTCAGCTCCTGTGCAGGCGTAATGTCAGGAACACCGCACTGAACTTGCTCACTGAGCCAGTGCGCGTGTCCTGAGTAAAGCAAATTGTGCTCAGAGATACCTGTGGAGTGGGCAGCAGCAGAGAAGGTGCGTACTTCAGAACAGCAGAACCTGAAGCACGTGACTGCTGAGGGCGTGGTCTAAACCTCAGAAAGCTAGGAGCTGCAGGAAAACTCCTAATAAGCAGCAAGGTCTAAAAAATGTTTAAACCAAAAATATAATAAATATATGTATGTGTAAAATAATCATAAGCCCAACGCTAATCAGTATAGGATACACTGACTATATATACACATATAAAGAAACAAAGGAAAAAACCAGTGCATGAACATCCAAGGTAAATAGAAATATCACAGATCTTTATTAAAGACACAGATAAAAAATGGCATAATGGCATAGCAGGAGTGACACAAAAAAAAAAAACGCACAAAGATGAATAGTATACCTAAGATGTGTGTACATGATAAGACATATACCCATGTAGAATAGGCTGCCGACCAATCATTACAGCATAGAGGGTAAAATCCCCAGACAGTCAGCTACCAAGTAAAGGGTTAATAAGTTAGATTTGAAATGTAGTACTCATACCTAAAAAAGGACACTAGACATCTGGCGCAGTGAAAAGCCCAGCGTACGTTTCGGAAGCAGAGAGGCTTCCTTCCTCGGGGGTGTTTCAAAATGGTCGCTGTGTGTACTTTAAATAAGGGTCCCAATGAGAGTAAGCGCCAATCGGGGGAGCGCCCAACCTCCAACCCACCAACACACCTAGGCTGGCGCCGACAATGCACGGGGCCCCGTGAGGTCAGACGCCAGACCACAGGTAGATGGGGGTGGAGCGAGGGGCGCGTCATCAGCGCATGCGCAGACGCCATTAGCGTGATCATGGCCATCTTGGATGGGGGCATAATCAAGGGCAAGGTGTAATACACAATATATATCATCATGATTATGCAAAAAATGCGAACAATACCTCTAAACATGCGGTTATAACGAAATATAACTATATTAGACATATTTACTAAATAAACCAAAATGATGATTTAGTAAAAAAATATTAAAGATGACATAATATACACCAATTCTATAAGGGGACTATAGTTATAATAATGTACTAAATCCCACAATAAAACCATTATAATCACAGTGGGAGGAATTTTACCAAAATAGTATAGTATTATAACAATTCTGTATAAGATTTATTTATCCAAACAGATGGTACATGGAACAATAGTAATCAGCCCCACTACTAGCATTCCCCCCACATATATAGAGATACATAGACCAGTACCCATATATAAATTGCCAGAAGGACAAAAAATGTACAGAAGTATATAGATGTGTATAAATGACCTCCACTCAAAGTCTACCCACACAAAATTAAAGTCAAAGAAACAAAAATAATAACAGCAAAGAAATCCCATCTTCATTTATAGGGATGTCATCTTATTCATCAGAAAAACTGCGTCATTCATCAGAAGTCTCAAAAAAAATGGACCAAAGACAACACAGCCAGGGAAAATGCCAGATCTAAAACCTAAAATAAAAACATTAAAACCAACGACACAACATATGTCACTCCAAGAGTGTAACAGCACCAAAAAGGGGGGAAGGAGAGGAAAGGGAAAGAGGAAAAGGGAAGAGGAGAGGAGTAGAAAAAATTAGTCACAAGAATGCCCTTGATTATGCCCCCATCCAAGATGGCCATGATCACTCTGATGGCGTCTGCGCATGCGCGGGTGACGCGCCCCTCGCTCCACCCCCATCTACCTGTGGTCTGGTGTCTGACATCACGGGGCCCTGTGCATTGTCGGCGCCAGCCTAGGCGTGTTGGTGGTTGGGCGCTCCCCCCGATTGGCGCTTACTCTCATTGGGACCCTTATTTAAAGTACACACAGCGACCATTTTGACACACAACCTGAGGAAGGAAGCCTCTCTGCTTCCGAAACGTACGTTGGGCTTTTCACTGTGCCAGATGTCTAGTGTCTTTTTTTTTTTTTTGGGTATGAGTACTACATTTCAAATCTAACTTTTTAAACCTTTACTGGGTAGCTGACTGTCTAGGGATTTTACCCTCTATGCTGTAATGATTGGTCGGCAGCCTATTATACATGGGTATATGTCTTATGTACACACATCTTAGGGATACTATTCATCTTTGTGCATTTTTTTTGTGTCACTCCTGCTATGCCATTATGCCATTTTTTATCTGTGTCTTTAATAAAGATCTGTGATATTTCTATTTACCTTGGATGTTCATGCACTGTTTTTTTCCTTTGTTTCTTTATAGGAAAATTCCTAGCAGGGTAACTACGGGACAAAGTTACCAAGGGGCATAGACAGGGACGAAAGCAGACCAGGCTGGGGTCAAAGCACGAGATAGCACGACAAAACCAGAGGATTAGACAGGAAGGATAGTCAGGACATAGCCAATTTTTTTTTTCTCTCTTCTTCGTATATGTACCTACCTACTGTCAATGTAATGCCTTTATGCATCTGTATCTGCACTTGTTCCTGCCTTGCTGCTGTAATGCTATGAATTTCCCCATGGTGGGACGATTAAAGGATTATCTTATACAAGCGAGCAGAGAATAGTCAGGTCACAGGCAATGAGTCATACACAGAGAGGGTAGCGCAGTACAGAATCAACAGGCAAACTCACAACGGGGGGACAGAACCAGGTCAGAACCATATAAGCAAGCTATAAGACAACGAACAGGCACGGGCACACAGGGGTCAACACACTCGGCCAAAGGCAAAAGTATAACTGACGGGGATTGGAGTTTCTCAGGGGTATAAGAAGCTCTCCCTGAACCAAAGAGAGGCCACCATAATTAACCCCAGGCGTGCAAGTCAAAGCCTGCACTGGGCTGCAGACATTAACCCCTGACGTGCAGGTCAAAACCTGCACTGGGATCATGACACGTACTTTCTCTGCTCCGTTGAGTGCAGACTAAAGTACTGCAGTGTGCAGGCGCCGGACCTCTCTAACCTTTCCCAGCGCCTGCGCACTGCAGTACTTTACTCTGCCCTCAACAGGGCAGAGAAAGTACGCTTGTGCAGGAGCCGCAGAAGAAGTAAGAAGGACGTCATCTCTAGAAGATGCGAGGCGCCGGACCGGACCACGACACCCACCGCCCCCCCGGTGAGTATAATCTAACTTGTTTTTCTTATCTTTCAGGTTACATCAGGGGCTTATCTACAACATTACAGAATGCTGTAGATAAGCCCCTGATGGCTGTGGCCACAGCTTATAGGCCAAAAATGGGGTAACAGATTCCCTTTAAGGGTGTCTTGTCAAAAGCAAAGATTTGAATGGGTCATTCTAAATTGATTGTCCCTAGTCCTAACTTTAGTACCAGTCCCGAATCAAAACACTTTGCAGCAGACCTGCAGTCAATGAATTGCCAATGTTGATAACACTTGGTCCTTGAAGGATAACACTGTATTCATCAGTACTTCATCAGAGGAAGAAAAAGGCACTTGAAAGTCTGCGTGACCTCCTAGGCCGTCACCTAGACTCAGACGTTCTTTCAAGGGTTTGCTTACCTGAGGATGAGTTGGGCAGTTCTTGAGAAAATGTCCAGAGAGATCACAGCACAGATACAGCTCTGGCAAAAATTAAGAGACCACTTTCAAAAGTTCAGTTTGTCTGATTTTTCTCTGTATAGGTATATTTTTCAGTAAAATGTAAATTGTTCTTTTATTCTATAAACTTCTGACAACGTCTCCGAATTTCCAAGCAATAAATTTTGTATTTTTTTTCTGACAAAGGAAAATGGTCAAAATGGGAAAAAAAAAAAAAAAAAAAAAAAAAAAAAAAAAAAGTGCTTTCAGACCTCAAATAATGCAAAAAAACAAGTTCATAATAATTTAGAAACAACAATACTAATGTTTTAACTCAGGAAGAGTTCTGAAAGCAATATTTTGTTGAATAACCATGATTTTTAAAAACAGCTTTCATGCATCTTGGCATGCTTAAAACCAGTCTTTCACACTGCTTCTGGCAAAAATCTAAGCAGTTCCTCTTTGTTTGATGTCTTGTGACTATCCATCATCCTCTTGATTCGAGAGGTTTTCAGTGGGGTTGAGGTCTGGAGAATGGGCTGCCCATGAAAGGGTTTTGATGTGGTGGTCTCTTAATTTTTTCCAGAGCTGTAGAGTCCAAGATCTTGTTTAGGTTTTTTCCACAACACAAAGACTGGCAACGCTAACCTCCAATGGCTCCATCTCCAGGTAAGTATAATGGTCAGCCTGCTGTTCACTATGTCTCTCATAGAATCTGCCGTCCATTCATATGGCTTGGGTTATGGTCTCTGCCAGAAAACAAGGAGCGTCATGAAGGACCAGAGCGTCCTTAAGAGTTTCAGAGACGCCTTTGTGAAACTGGCACCTAAGAGCTGCATAATTCCACAGAACTTTGGTGGACCACTTCTAAAACTTAGTGCAGTAGTCCTCAGCAGTGCGGTCCGCCTGTGCCAGGTTCATGACCTTTACCTAGACGACAAGGATCCCATTGGGTTCCTGAGAGATCAGGCCTAAAGTTTCAAAAAGGCTTAAGGTACTGTCACACTTAGCGATGTACCAGCGATCCCGACCAGCGATATGACGCGGTCAGGATCGCTGGTA
This sequence comes from Dendrobates tinctorius, assembly GCF_039654945.1. Classification (NCBI taxonomy): domain Eukaryota; kingdom Metazoa; phylum Chordata; class Amphibia; order Anura; family Dendrobatidae; genus Dendrobates; species Dendrobates tinctorius. The sequence goes on from NW_027361700.1 coordinate 21,798,363, forward strand.
CATCGCTAAGTGGTCGCTAGTGAGCTGCCACATAGGCAGATCTCACCAGCGACATCGCTGGGGACGGGGGTCGCTACTTACCTGTCAGATACGGCGATCCTGCGTCCTCCCGCCCGGCTCCACGTGTCGCTTGTCTTCACAACAGGAAGCGCCGCAGGAAGCTGACGACGAGAAACAGTCCTGGACGTTCTCGCGCGATCAGCGATAACCAGCGGGGGAGCGGCCGGAGGTAAGTATCATACACAGCGATATCGCTAGCAATATCGCTATAACGTCACAAGTTATAGCGATATTGCTAGCGATATCGCTTAGTGTGACATGCCCTTTACACCAAAGACCGTTCTGGAGCTTGTTGAGATAAGCAAAATGCCCAGGTCTGAGGACTTCCTCGCAGTAGGTACATGCTTATTCCCACCTCCTGGAACTTATCCCCTGATGACCAGGGACGCAGGGTAAAAAACAACCGACAGCTTTCACTGAAAACCCTAAACTGTTTTTTCTTCCCTGAAAATTTATCAGGGAGGGCCATTACAGGTTCAGGAGAAACCATCTGTACGTCAGAGGGTACAGATGTCACAGCCACAGCAGGCAATGGAGGACTTTAGGGAGTATTCATCAAATAATAATAATAATAATAATAATAATAATAATAATAATAATAATCTTTATTTATATAGTGCCAACATATTCCACAGAGCTTTACAGTTTCAAAACACAAGTCATAAGTAACAACGTTAACAATACAATAAATAAAGTAAAATAAGATGACCCTGCTCGTGAGAGCTTACAATCTACAAAACTAATCATCTGACCCTGCAACAGACATTGTGATAACTCCAGACTCTGACAATCCTGCATCATCAATGTCAAATTCAACACCTGGTCACACAGCATGTAAACAGGCTCCATACTGGCGAAAAAGAAAAAAGTATCAGTTGGCCTTAATGTGACGCTGATTCACTTCTCATAGACGAACTGTGAGTTGGGATAGTTGAGGAGTCCGAGATAAAAAGCATGGAGACTACGTCATAAACAGAGGGAAGATACAAAAGCGTTGTCAGGTCATGGTTGAAGGTTAAAATACCAGGAGGATAGCGGATCAGAGCAAAAGTATTAAACAGATGGGTGGTCAGAACGAGGTCAAGGGTCAGGCAGCGATAGATCAATGAGCAAAATACAAGACACAGAGGAACAAACCACACTTAGCTAAACCTCAGCTATCTGGGGACTGCCAGCTCAGTTAAATAGCTGAGCAATTATGGAAATTCAAAGCACCTGATGAGAGCTCCGCAACTCCTTGTCTCAGATTGGACAGCCGAGCTGTCAATCAAAACACAAACATCTCAGCACTCCCCTACAACAGATTGAGCTGTCAATTACTGCACAGCTAGCTCAGCAATAAGGGGTGGAATTGTTACATATCCCAGATTGATAAGTAACATCCTGTGCTGACTTATGTCACAACGTTGTCAAGGGGGACTTATGAGGTCTGCACCTCGACTACCAAAAGCTAAATATATTGTGTTTTTGCATGCTATAAACTATCAAAGGACAAAAAGTGACCTAATGGCCATTGTATTGCAAGTATACTTTTACATATGATATATTCAACTGTATAGGAAAGCACAGCAGACTGCACTTCTCTAGAAGGTATTGACCGCAAAAAAGGGAAGACATTTTTAACAATGAGACCCTGTGTGGGACAAATGCTGTGGCATCCATCAAGATTGTGGCTACTGTAAGACATACACTTCATGACAATTTATGACTAACAGTGAGTGCAAACACAGAGTGCACATAGCCTAAGAATGACAACACAATCCCATCAGTGTTGCCAGCCGTCCAGAAATTCCAGGACAATCTCTAAAAATGGGGTACATTTTCGGTACAATGAATGAAGGTACCTGTGAATTTGTTTTCAAAATTGTACAAACCTTTGTCAATTATGTTAATAGCAATTATCATTTCACAGTTTACAGAGAATGCAACTGATGTATTCATATCAGAATTATGTGCTATAGATATGTGTCACTTAAAATCATAATGATTTATTATAGGTTTCCAATGTGTCTGTGATTTTTTGGTAGGACAAGTTGGCAATCATGAACCCCACACTAATTATTATCCCTAGTGGAAAAATCAAAGTGAAGTCATATACTATGTAGTGTAGCTGCCCTCCAGGTAGCTACACTAATCAGATAAACATTTACTATGGCCACTAACAATTGGTCAAAACTAATAAAATCTGCACATGCACCTACCAGTCACAACCATTGCCTTTATAAATTCCACAGCAACATAACCTCAAATGTGAGAGAGTTATGCTGCCCTCTGCTGGGCAACTCCTGTATATCAACTAATGTCTGGCTGCTTGGTACCCCATCAATCCCTTAACAAAAATAGATACATGAATGAAAACATTGAGTTTTTTTTTTTTAAATTAAATTGTTACATTGTAATGGAGAGTTACATATATGTTTTGCCTGCTCCTTAATCATAGCTGAACTTACACATCATCCATTTAGTAACATCTGATGCATTTTTTTGGTAGATGGCATAGGCACAGCTCCCACCTATCCAAGATTTAGCAAGACTGTCCCGATCTGAAGGTTTAGTCCTGACTTCTAATACTCACTTGTCTCAGATGTCGTCATTGTTGCTCCTCTTCCTCCTCCTCCTGAGTCGAGACTGCATTTCTCTGCACGGACATAAATTAAATAATAATCATAGAATTGTAGAGTTGGAAGGGACCTCCTGGACCATCTGGTCCAACCCCCTGCTCAAAGCAGGATTCGCTAAATCATCCCAGTCAGCTGTCTGTCCAGCCTCTGTTTGAAGACTTCCATTGAAGGAGAACTCACCACTTCTCGTGGCAGCCTGTTCCACTCATTGATCACTCTGTCAAAAAGTTTTTTCTAATATCTAATCTGTGTCTCCTCCCATTCAGTTTCATCCCATTGCTTCTAGCCTTTCCTTGTGCAAATGAGAATAAAGATGATCCTTCTACAATGTGACAGCCCTTTAGATATCTGTAGACAGCTATTAAGTCTCCTCTCAGTCTTCTCTTTTGCAAACTAAACATTCCCAAATCCTGCAAACTTTCCTCATAAGACAGGGTTTGCAGACCGGTCACCATTCTGGTCGCTCTTTTCTGAACTTGCTCCAGTTTGTTGATGTCTTTTTTAAAATGTGGTGCCCAAAACTGGACACAATATTCCAGATGAGGTCTGACCAAAGAGGGGTAGAGGGAAATAATGACTTCACGTGATCTAGACTGTATGCTTCTGTTAATACATCCTAGAATTGCATTTGCCTTTTTTGCTGCTGCATCACACTGTTGACTCTGAACTGAATGGGAGGAGACACAGATTAGATATTAGAAAAAACTTTTTGACAGAGTGATCAATGAGTGGAAGAGGCTGCCACGAGAAGTGGCGAGTTCTCCTTCAATGGAAGTCTTCAAACAGAGGCTGGACAGACATCTGACTTGGATGATTTAGCGAATCCTGCTTTGAGCAGGGGGTTGGACCAGATGGCCCAGGAGGTCCCTTTCAACTCTACGATTCTATGACTCATATTCAGTCTGTGATCTATTAGTATACCCAAGTCTTTTTCACATGTGCTGTTGCTTAGCACTATTCCTCCCATTCTGTATATGCTTTTTTCATTTTTATTGCCCAGATGAAGTACTTTGCATTTTTCCCTGTTAAAAACCATTCTGTTAGTTGCTGCCCACTTCTCCAGTTTATTTATATCTTTTTGAATCCTCTCTCTCTTCTCTAGTATTAGCTATCCCTCCTAGCTTTGGGTCATCAGCAAATTTAATCAGTTTACCCTCTATTCCTTCATCTAAATCGCTGATAAAGATGTTGAACAATACAGGGCCCAGGACAGAGCCCTGTGGTACCCCACTTGAGACATTCTTCCAACTGGATGTGCAGCCATTTACGACCACTCTTTGGGTCCGATCACTAAGCCAGTTATGAATCCACCTAACAGTTGCCTTGTCCATTCCATACTTAGTCATTTTTTCAATAAGGATTGTATGAAAGACTTTGACAAATGCTTTGCTGAAGTCAAGATATACTATATCTACAGCATTTCCTTGATCCACCCAATCAGTGATACCGTCATAGAAGGAAATTAAGTTAGTCTGACATGACTTATTAGTTACAAACCCATGCTGACTCTGTTTAATCACTTCATTCTTATCCAGGTATTGACATACATGTTGTTTAATAATTTGTTCAAAGATCTTTCCTGGTATAGAAGTCAGACTCACCGGCCTATAGTTGCCTGGGTCCAGCTTCTTCCCCTTTTTGAAGATAGGAACAACAATTGCTCTTCTCCAGTCTTCTGGGACTTCTCCTGTTCTCCACGAATTTTCAAAGATTATGGAGAAGGGTTCAAAAATTTCTTCTGCTATCTCCTTCAGTACTCTGGGGTGTAATTCATCTGGACCTGGAGACTTGAATTCATTTAGGTTAGCTAAGTGTTTCCTCACTATCTTTCTGTTTATTGATATCCTGGATTCTTCTATTCCCTTAATAGGACAGTGAAGAACAGTTGATGTTACACTTCATTTCTGAGAGAAAACAGATGCAAAATAGGAATTTAAGAGTTCGGCCTTCTCAACATCCTGTCTTGCCATTTCATCATTTTCATCCTGTAAAAATCCTATAGCATCTTTGACTTTTCTTTTACTTTTGACATATCCCCAAAATCCTTTATTATTGCTTTTGACATCTCTTGCAAGCCTCAATTCATTGTCAGCTTCAGTTAATCTGATTTGTGCCCTGCAGGTTCTGCAGACAGCATTATATTCTTCTTTAGATATGCCTCCCTCTTTCCATTTTATAAACATTTTTTTCATCCTTTTTAGCATGTGCTTAGGTTCTGTGTTCATCCATCCTGGTTTCCTTAAATGCTTCCTATTGTTACCTCTTTTCGGAATTGTTAACAATTGTGCTTGGAGAATTTCATTTTTCAAGATGTCCCATCCTTCCTGGACATTTTTGTCTTTAAGGATATCCAGCCATTGGATCACTCCAATTCTCTTCCGGAGTCCCTTAAAATCTGCCTTTCTGAAATCTAACCTTGATGTCTGAGTCTTCACAGGTCTTCCTCCTCTAGTTATCCAAAATTCTAAAATAGCATGGTCGCTACCTCCTAGGGTCCCAGCCACTTTTACCTCCTCAACCATTTCCTCCCTGTTTATAAGGATTAGATCCAAAAGGTAGCAGTTCCCCTTGTTTTCTCCCCTACCTTTTGGAAGATAAAGTTGTCAGCAAGAGAGGATAAGAATTTCCTTGACCTGTTAGTTTTGCCTGAGAGAGATTCCCAACAAATGTCTGGATAGTTGAAATCTCCCATGGCAACTATGTCATTTTTTGGAGAACTTGGCCATTTGATGCATAAAGAGTTCATCCATATCTTCAGCTTGCACAGGCGGCCTGTAGTAAATGCCTACAATGGTGTCCTTTCCATTGTTCTGTCCTTGTATTCTTACCAAATCAGTTTCCACAGAACTCCCAGTCTCTGAAGCTTCAATCTCTGTGCAGATATACGCGTTTGTAACATACAATGCGACACCTCCTCCTCGTTTATCAAGTCTGTTTCTTGCAAATAAGTTGTATCCTTCTAGTCTTGTATTCCAATCATGTGTATTGTCCCACCAAGTTTCAGTGATTCCAATGACATCATATTTCTTTTCCTGTGTTAGTAGTTCCAATTCTCCTTGTTTGTTGCCCATGCTTTGTGCATTAGTATAGAAACATTTTAGTTTGTGATTGGTTTCTCTTTCTCCAATATTTTTATTATTTAGATTCTTTTGTCTTTGTTCTTCCTATCCACTTCTAATAGCAGAGTTCTCAATAGCATTTGTCAGGTGTATGGCTTTTTCTGGTCTTTTGCTTCCATTCCCATGTTGTTCTAGTTTAAAGCTCTCCTTACAAGTGTAGCAAGGCGACTTCCAAATACATGTTTTCCAGTCTTCGTAAGGTGCACCCCCATCTCTAGCAAGTAGTCCATCGTATAGGTAATTCACTCCGTGATCCAGAAATCCAAATCACTGCTGACGGCACCATCGACATAGCCAGTTGTTCACCTGCAGAATCTTATTCCACCTCCCTGTTCTATGGCCATCCACTGGGAGGATGGAAGAGAAGACCACCTGCGCTCCCAGTTCTCTCACTTTCTTGCCTAAGTCTTCAAAGTCCCTGCAGATGGTTTCCAGGTCATTTCTTGCGGTGTCATTTGTCCCCACATGTAGTAGCAGTAATGGGTAGTCATCTGTAGGTCTGAAGAGTCCTGATATCCTGTCAGACACATCTTTAATTTTTGCACCTGGAAGACAGCACATTTCTCTTGAAGTTATATCTGGTCTTCAGATAGCGGCCTCTGTTCCTCTCAACAGGGAATCCCCCATGACCACCACTCTCCGCTTCTTCACAACTTTTTTCTTTCTCCATCCAGGAGGACTCTGAAGGCGTACAAGGTTGCTGTTTGTGGGCAAAGTCTTATCCTGATGTATTTCTTCATCGTTTTCCTGCGTGAGAGCCTGGTACTGGTTCCTGAGAAGTATGGGTGCTGACTGCCTCCTGATCCTCCTGCTTCTCTGGGTCACATGTTTCCATTCCTCTGTTTCTTCAGGTGCACTTCGAATTTCTTCTCTTTCTGTAACATGAAGAGATAATTCTGCTCTGTCTAAGAACTCTTCACCTTCCTTAATGATCTTCAACGTAGCTAACCTCTCTTCGAGATTTTGCAACTTTTCCTCCAACAGGGACACAAGCTTGCATTTGTGGCATGTGAAGTTTGGCTTTTCCACTGGTAAGTCTGTGAACATGTAGCAAGAAATGCAGCTCACCAAATGGCTCCTGGACTCTTCCATATTGAGATTTCTTAAAAGCGATGAAAGATGAGCCAAAGTTCGCACGCCGATAGAGTCCTGGGAATATGCAAATGATCTCCTCAGGACTCATCCCCTGGTTTTCCGATTTCCTCTTTTCAGCTGCAACGGCTAAAACCCAGTGATCGTTGAGCTCGCGGAGACGCTTCACTTATCCCAGAAGGCACTGGGAATATGGAAATGATCTCCTCAGGACTCTTCCCCTGCCAAGAGTTATACAAGTGTTCTCCGTTTGGTCATCCATATTGCAATGCGATGATGCAATTTTCTCGCACCTATGTATCTGTATGGCATCCGTATGACCTGCGTATGTCTTACATTTCTCACTGATTTTCCCCATTGAATTTAAAGGCTCAATGGGCTGAAGAGAGGAAAAAGAGTGCGTATTTGTTGCAAGCTACATGGATGGTCCGTGTGGCATCCTAGTTTTCCTCGCACCCATAGGCTTGCTTTAGAGAGTCTCGGATGATATACGCATACAATCGTAGCATGCTGCAATTTTACATGTGCATCCAATATGCCTGAGAAAAAAAATACGGTAATGTGAGCTGCTCCACAAATTAATACTGGTCCTAGTGTTATGCGATTTTTTCTCACATAGCACTCATCCATATTTAACGGTAGTGTGACCCCAACCTTACTCAAACTCATATCCTTCAACATTAAAGACAGGAGGCTAAAGAAATTGAACCACAGTCTCTGGTGATGAGAGTTGGAGAATTTTGTGTTCTTGGTCTGTATTGCAGACTCTGACTCCACAGGCAGAGTATACTGATTCATTGTACATAGTATAGCAGTGTATTTCTATGTCTCTAGAAGGAGAACAAAAGATTTTTTTATTCCTACAAAATTACCATACTAAAAAAATAATGAAAAACAGTTACAATAATGTGATTAATGTGCATTTAAAAAAATAATAAACACAAGTCTTGGCATCGTAACAATCAGCACAACACAACAATCAGATTATTTATGGGGAATTCTGCTTTGTTTAACTGTCCAAGCAAAATGGGTGAGATTTCATGAAAACTGCACTCACTGTGCGTCTAAAGATGCTGATGACCTCTGCAGTTTTGGTGCTTTTTTTTTTCCTCTGGTTGCTTCTATGTGGAGCCCAAGATGAAAGGTAATTTTAATAGTGACAGACAAAGAAAAATTTGGGAGTATAAATTTATAAATATGTTTCAATCTCTAACAATAGGACTGAATTAGACACCTGGATTCATGACTCATTACATGGACACAGTTCACACCTCCACAAGAAGGTCTTCAGATCTCTAATAGAACACTGCCACCTCATTTACATGTGTAACAAAACCTTAATTTGATTTCCTTGGCCTGTATCACCTCATGTCCTGTTGTAATTTCTATTTAAATGTTGCCATCTCTTCTCAGTAATTCACTTGTAATCTAGCCTGATGAAGGGGCCTTTGAGCCCTGAAAGCTTGCAAATATAATTTCTCTGGTTTGCCAATAAAGGTATCACCGCTTGAATACGTCTCAATTTTTTTTTTTGGGGGGGGGGGGGCATAAGTATTTACATCTATTTTTCTGGCCAACATGGTGCCACAATATTATTTTGTATTGTACATATGTGGAGCTTAAAAAATGCATGTAAAAAGATGCAGTTACCTTTTTAAGTGCAAAATCAAAGCTTTTCTGTATTATAAAAAACACATTAACAATTCTGCATCACACCTGCGCCAAAAACACATCAAATAAGAGTGAAAAGGTTTAAAAAATATGCAGCAAAGATGCAATAATCAGAAAAGATTGTTGAGAAAGTTCTGGCGGCTCCGACTGTGAATTAAAAAAAATAAACCCATAGGTCCCAACTAGAGATGAGCAGGACGCACAGATGACATCGTACTAGCCCTGGGTAATCAAAAGCCACGCCGGAGATGCCGTAAGGTGAGATATTTGCAGTCTCCTGTCCAGTCACCTGGTAGCACCGACCTGCATGTTGGTCCAGAGTCCTGTGAATCAATCCATTCAACTCTAGTCCCAACTGTCCCGGATACTGCGGACAGTCCCAGATTTGGCTCTAAGCCCAGCAGTCTCAGGTGTCTGCTGAATGTGCCTGAATGCCAACGCCCCTTTAACATCTCCTCCTGCAGGGGGAGAAAGTGATGGTAAATGGACGTGGATTAGGATGTGGCCAGAATTTGCTGCGTACTTTGTCAGTTTTTCTGTTGGGAGATATGAGCACACGGAGTGTACAGAGTTGGAAACTGTGTGAATTGTAGTTTATTTGTGACACTCTGCAACAGCCGGGATTGGTCAATAGTGACTGAGGCATCAAAGGGTGTGTTCACACTATGTCTTTTTACAGAGCTGTTGTAGCGAAAACGCTACAAAATCATACCCAAAAAAACTCAAAATTCTTCAAAAACCAAGTTTATGCTCAGTTTCCGTTATGTGTTCACACTGAGTTTTTTTGCTGAGTTAATTAACGGTGCTGTGGAGAAAGTATATAGCTTTTCACAGAGTCGGATTTTGTCCGGGGTCTCATTTTTTGCCGACCCCGTTTTGCGATCGCTGTTATTAACCGAATAGCGGCAACCGCAAAAAAAAAAAAAAAGCCGCAATTTTGCATTTCTCTCTCCTCTGATGTGATTGCACATCAGAGGAGAGAGAAATAGGGTCCCCGATCCCCCGGTACCTCCCGGTGATCCTCGGCCTGCGTGCTTCCCTTCCATAGGTGCCGCCATCTTCTTCCGGGAAGAAAATGGTGGGCGCATGCGCAGTAAAGAAAATATATTTAGTTCATTTCTCCATTAGGGTTAGGGTTAGAATTATGGAGTAGGGTTAGGGGTGTGTTGAGGTTAGGGTTGGAGTTAGAATTGAGGGGTTTCTACCATTTAGGTACATCAGGGGGTCTCCAAACGTGACATGGCACCACCATTGATTCCAGCCAAATGGTTCTCCCTCCCTTCCAAGCCCCGACGTTTGCCCAAACAGTGGTTTACCCCCAATGTATGGGGCATCAGTGTACTCAGGACAAATTGCACACAACTTTGGGGGTCTAATTTCTCCTGTTACCTTTGGGAAAATAAAAAAATTAGTGGGCTAAAAAAATCATTTTTGTGGAAAAAAATGATTTTTTATTTTCACGACTGCGTTATAAACTTCTGTGAAGCACTTGGGGGTTCAAACTGCTCACCACACATCTAGATAAGCTCCTTGGGGGAGTCTAGTTTCCAAAATGGGGTTCCTTGTGGGGGGTTTCTACTGTTTAGGCACATCAGGTCTCTGCAAACGCAACATGACGCCCGCAGAACATTTCATCAAAGTTTGCATTCCAAAACAGCGCTTCTTTCCTTCCGAGCTCTCCCATGTGCCCAAACAGTGGTTCCCCCCCACGTATGGGGTATCAGCATACTCAGGACAAATTTCACAACAACTTTTGTGGTTAATTTCTCCTGTTACCCTTGGGAAAATAAAAAATAGCGGGCTAAAAAATCATTTTTGAGGAAAAAAATGATTCTTTATTTTCACGGCTCTGCGTTATAAACATCTGTGAAGCACTTGGGGGTTCAAAGTGCTCACCACACATCTAGGTAAGCTCTGTTGGGGGTCTGGCTTCCAAAATGGGTTCACTTGTGGGGGTTTCTACTGTTTAGGCACACCAGGAGCTCTGCAAACACAACATGACTCCCCAGAACATTCCATCAAAGTCTACATTCCAAAACGGCACTCCTTCCCTTCCGAGCTTTCCCATGTGCCCAAACAGTGTTCCCCCCCCCCACATATGGGGTATTAGTATACTCAGGACAAATTACACAAAAACTTGTGGTACAATTTCTCCTGTTAGCCTTGTGAAAAAAAAAAAAAAAAAAAAAAAAAAAAACAGCGGGCTAAAAAATCCTTCTTAAGGAAAAAAATTTTTTTTTATTTTCACTGCTCTGCGTTCTAAACTTCTGTGAAGCACTTGGGGGTTCAAAGTACTCACCACACATTTATATAAGTTTCTTAAGGGGTCTAGTTTCCAAAATGGGGTCACTTGTTGGGGGTTTCCACTGTTTAGGCACATCAGGGGCTCTTCAAATGCGACATGGCGTCCAATCTCAATTCCAGCCAATTCTGCATTGAAAAAGTCAAACGGCACTCCTTCCCTTCTGAGCTCTGCTGTGTGCCCAAACAGTGGTTTACCCTCACATATGGGGTATTGGCGTACTCAGGACAAATTTCACAGCAACACTGGTGATCTAGCTTCTCCTGTTACCCTTGTGAAAATAAAAAATTGGGGGCGAAAAGATCATTTTTGTGGAAAAAATATGATTTTTTATTTTCACGGCTCCACGTTATAAACTTCTTCGAAGCACTTGGAGGTTTAAAGTGCTCAACACACATCTAGATAAGTTCCTTAAGGGTCTAGTTTCCAAAATGATGTCACTTGTTGGGGGATTTCCACTGTTTAGGCACATCAGGGACTCTCCAAGCTCAACATCGTGTCCAATCTCAATTCCAAACAATTCTGCATTGAAAAAGTCAAATGGCACTCCTTCCATTCCAAGCCCTGCCGTGTGCCCAATCAGTGGTGTACCCTCACATATGGGGCATCGGCGCATTCAGGAGAAATTGCACAACAAATTTTATGGTTCGTTTTCTCTTTTTACACTTGTGAAAATAAAAAAAATTGGCTCTGAAGTAAAAAGTTTGTAAAAAAAAAAACAAAGTTAAATGTTAAGTTTTTCTTTCCACATTGCTTCAGTTCCTGTGAAGCACCTGAAGGGTTATTAAACTTCTTGAGTGTGGTTTTGATCAGCTTGAGGGGTCCAGTTTTTAGAATGGTGTCACTTTTGGGTATTTTCTGCCATATAGACCCCTCAAAGTGACTTCAAATGTGAGTTGGTCCCTAAAAAAATGGTTTTGTAAATTTTGTTGTAAAAATGAGAAATCGATGGTCAACTTTTAACCCTTATAAATTCCTAACTAAAAAAAAAAATATTTTGTTTTCAATATTGTGCTGACGTAACGTACACATGTGGGAAATGTTATTTATTAACAATTTTGTGACATAGTTCTCTGTTTTAAGGGTATAAAAATTCAAAGTTTGAAAATTGCAAAATTTTCCAAATTTTCACCAGATTTCGATTTTTTATATAAATAAACGCAAGTTATATTGAAGAAATTTTACCACTAATGTGAAGTACAATATGTCACAAAAAACAAATCTCAGAATCGCCAAGATCTGTTGACGCGTTCCAGAGTTATTATTCATAAATGGACAGTGGTCAGAATTGTAAAAATTGGCCCGGTCATTAAAGTGCAAAAAAAAAAAAATCAAAAAAAAAAAAAAAAAAATCATCAATATATTGTATCCATAAATAAATGTGTATGAAAAAAAAAAAAAAAAACAATAAAAATACACATACTTAGTATCGCCGCGTCCGCAATGACCCGACCTATAAAACTGTCCCACTAGTTAGCCCGTTTAGTGAACACCATAAAAAATAAATAAAAAAACAAGGCAATAAACAATGTTTTATCATACCGCCAAACAAAAAGCAAAATAAAACGCGATAAAAAAGACGGATATACACATGGTACCCTTGAAAATGTCATCTTCTTCTGCAAAAAACAAGCTGCCAAACAGCTCCATCAGTGGAAACAAAAAAGTTATAGCTCTCAGAATAAAGCGATGCAAAATTAATTATTTTTTCTAGAATATAGTTTTTATTGTGTAAAAGCTTCAAAACATAAAAAAGCGATATAAATGTGGTATCGGTGTAATCGTACTGACCCAAATAATAAATATGTGGGGGGGGACCACTGTTTAGGCGCACGGCATGGCTCGGAAGGGAAGGAGCGCTGTTTGACTTTTTCAAACTAAAATTGTCTGGAATTGAGATCGAACGCCATGTTGTGTTTGTAGAGCCCCTGATGTGCCTAAACAGTTGGAACCCCCCACAAGTGATGCCATTTTGGAAACTAGACCCCCTAAGGAACTTATCTAGATGTGTGGTGAGCACTTTGAACCCCCAAGTGCTTCACAGACGTTTATAACGTACAGCCGTAAAATTAAAAAATCATATTTTTTCAACAAAAATGATCTTTTCACCCCCAATTCTTATTTTACCAAGAGTAACAAGAACCCAAAAGTTATTGTGCAATTTGTCCTGAGTATGCTGATACTCCACATATGGGGGTAAACCACTGTTTGGTTGCATGGCAGAGCTTGGAATGGAAGGAGCGCCATTTCACTTTTTCTACGCAAAATTGGCTGGAATTGAGATCGGACACCATGTCGCGTTTGGAGAGCCCCTGATGTGCCTGAACAGTGGAAACCCCCCACAAGTGACCTCATTTTGGAAACTAGATCCCCCAAAGAACTTGTCTAGATGTGTGGCGAGAAAGATGTATGGTGCGAATATTGAACCCCCAGGTGTTTCACTAAAGTTTATAACGCCAAAGCGTGAAAGTAAAATAATCACTTTTTCCAAAACATGAACTTTTAGTCCCCAATTTTTATTTTCCCAAGGGTAACAGAAGAAATTGGACCCCAAGAGTTACTGTATTCTGCAATTTGTCCCGAGTATGCTGATACCCCATATGTGGGGGTAAACCACTGTTTTGGTGCATGGCAGAGCTTGGAAGGGAAGGAGCACCGTTTGACTTTTTCAACGCAGAATTGGCTGGAATTGAGATCAGATGCCTTGTCGCATTTGGAGAGCCCCTGATGTGCCTAAACAGTGGAAACCCACTAATTCCAACCCACCCCCAACCCCAATTCCAACCCTAACCATAACCCTAATCACAAACCTAACCTTAACACACCCATAATTCCAAACCCAACCCTAACCCTAACCCTAATGAGAAAATGGAAATAAAAACATTTTTTTTCATTTTATTATTTTTCCCTAACTAGGGGGGTGATAAAGGGGTGTAGGATTTACTATTTATAGCAGGTTTTTATGTTTGGCACCTGTGACACACTAAAAGACACTTTTTATTGCAAACAATAGTTTTTGCATCAACACATTTTGAGAGCTATAATTTTTCCATATTTTGGCCCACAGAGTCATGTGAGGTCTTATTTTTTGCGGGACGAGATGATGTTTTTATTGGTACCATTTTCGGGACGAGACATTTTTTGATCGCTTTTTATTACAATTTTTGGAGGCAGAATGAACAAAAACCAGGAATTCATGAATTTCTATTGGGGGGCGTTTATACCGTTCCGCGGGTGGTAAGATTGATAAAGCAGTTTCATTCTTCGGGTCAGTACAATTACAGAGCTACATCATTTATTTTTTTTTTATCTTTTGGCGCTTTAATACAATAAAAACAATTTTATATAAAAAATAATTATTTTTGCATCGCTTTATTCTGCGAGCCATAACTTTTTTTTATTTTTTCACTGATGACACTGTATGGTTGTATGGCGGCTGTTTTTTGCGGGTCAAGATGAAGTTTTCAGCGGTACCATGTTTATTTATACCCGTCTTTTTGATGGCGTGATATTCCATTTTTTGTTTGGCGGTGTCATGCCCGTCATGCCGGCCATGCTGCTTGCGCTGCATGATCCCCATTGTCATGCCTCATTGCCGCCAGGTCCGGGTCCCTGCGGGCGCCCCGCGGGTCTCGTAGTGTGCACACGCACCTCATGACTTATGCTGCAAGATCTCTGGAAGCAGTGGGCTCGCACCTCATGACTTATGCTACAAGATCCCTGGAGCAGTGTGCACACGCACCTCATGACTGTTATGCTGCAAGATCTCTGAAACAGTGTGCACACGCATCTCGTGACTGTTGGGCTGCAAGGACTGTTGGGCTGCAAGATGCCTGGAGCAGTCTGTACGTGCACTGAACTATCATGCCCGTTATGTCTTATGCAGCAAGACCCCTGGAAGCAGTGTGCACATGCACCTCGTGACTGTTGTGCTGCAAGATGCCTGGAGCAGTGTGCACGCACGCCTCATCTCATGGCTGCCTGCCATTGCCAGTGCGCTTGTGCGATTTACCTCATGGCTACACGCCGTTGCTGTGTGACCAGCCGTCTCTGCTCTGCCTGCAGCAATCCTCTCTGTGTTCCTGGACTCCCTGATCATGTGACCCTCTCTATGTCCAGCAGTATCTGATCCAGCAATCCTTTCAATGGTCCTGGACTCACTGATCATGTGACCTTTCCTATGTTCCAGTACTGTCTGATCCAGCAATCCTTCCTATGGTCCTGGACTCCCTGATCATGTGACCCTCTCTATGGTCCAGCAGAATCTGATCTAGCTAGCCTCTCTCTGATCCTGGAGGATCTGGACCGGAAGTTCTCTCCTGGTCCTGATCCGGAAGTGCAGGTGCTATTGCCCTATATCAGACTGCCCCTTCCTATGGTCGGGGCCTGAGTATTGTGTTGCTTCCCTGCATGGCTGCTTGGTCTGCTCGGTCACTCCCTGTATTCTGTGCCCCTTCAATCTGCCTGTCGTGCATCTCTGCACACGCTCTGTGCTTGTATTCTGCCTCTTGTCCTGTGCCATGTCTTGTGTCGTCTTTCGTGCCATGTTTGTCCTTGTTATCCTTAGACTTGTAGTACTTCCTCTGTTCTCTGCCTTTGCCTGTTTCTCTATGTCTTGTCTAAGCTC
Organism: Dendrobates tinctorius; assembly: GCF_039654945.1. Classification (NCBI taxonomy): domain Eukaryota; kingdom Metazoa; phylum Chordata; class Amphibia; order Anura; family Dendrobatidae; genus Dendrobates; species Dendrobates tinctorius. The sequence continues at coordinate 21,813,855 of NW_027361700.1, forward strand.
TTCTTTGCCTTGTTGTTCATCCTATGTTCCGTGTCTAGTCTCAAGGCTCTGCCTTGACCCTGCTCTGGGCTTCGGCCTACGCTCCGCTGCTAGACTTTGTCCTATGGTGCTCTCTAGCACACTCCCTGACTAGTCTCAAGGCTCTGCCTTGACCCGGCTGTGGGCTTTGGCCTACGCTCCGCTGCTAGTTCTATGTCTCTGTACCCGGCTCTGGGCTCTAGCATACGTTCCGCTTCTCTTCTCTTGTACCCGGCTCTGTGCTACTGCCTATGTTCTGCTCTCTATGTGTCTCTATCCTGAACACTGACCCTGGCGTGCCCTCTGCACGCGCAGGACCCTGCCTTGAACTCTGCCCCTGGCATGCCCTCTGCATGCGCAGGACCATGTTTTGAACTGTGTCTAGTCTCCGTTTTTCGTGCGCTCTTGCACCTCTCGTACTAAGCTTTGCCGTGCCGTCTCGCACGAGTCTCTGTCCTGTACCTTTGCCTAGCCCTGCCTTGTGGCTGCGTGCCCTCTTGCACACGCCTGTCGCACCGTGCCCGCCTGTTTGTGCCTCAGCCGTGCCGCTCTAGTCGTGCCTGCCTGTCTGTGCCTCAGCCGTGCTCGCCGTCCAGTGCTATTGTGGTTTCCGCCTGTCTGTGCCTCAGCCATGCCGCCTCTAGTCGTGCCCGCCTGTCTGCCTCAGCCGTGCCACCTCTAGTCGTGCCCACCTGTCTGTGCCTCCAGTCGGTACCGCCTGCCAGTGCCCCAGTCGTGGTTTCCGTGCTCCCTTGCACTCACGCTGTTTCTTGCACTGTGCGTTTTCGTGCTACTCTTGCACAAGTCTTTCGCTTTCCTTGCTATGTCCTGAACCTTGTCTCTGTCGTGTCTGAGTTCCATGACCTCTTGAATTTTTGTCTTGCTTGTACCTTGCTCTGTGCTCTGCTCTTTGTCTTGAACCCTGACCCTGGCGTGCCCCTCTGCACACGCAGGACATCTGTCCTGATCTTCAAAGCTCAACGTGTTCTCTAGCACGTGTGGGACCTGCCGCTAACCATGTACCCTGGCGTGCCTCCTAGCACGGCCAGGACCATTCTTTGTACCATGCCTCTGGCATGCCTCTAGCACGCCAAGGACCTTGGACCTTGAACCCTGGTGTGTCCCCTATAAGCGCACCATGCTTAGTGTGTTGAACCCTGCCTTGCACCTTGCCTTGGACCCCGACGTGTCCCCTAACGCGCACCATGTTTTGAACACTGTCGTGCCTCCTTGCCTGAACCCTGGTTTGCTTGCCGAATGCCCGGATCCTGCCGATCACCATCAGAGCTCCGGAACCTGATGACCCTGTTGATCGTTGCCTGCTGTCCGGAATCCGACGTCATTGTGCCTTTGCCTGTACCCAGGCATGCCATCTAGCACGTACCAAGCCATGGACCTTGGCGTGCCCTCGCACGCACCTTGTTGTGTTTTCCCTGTGTTATCATGAAGTTTTCCTTAATGAAGATACCTTGAACTCACGTCTAGTCTTGTCTTGTTTCCTGCACGTCCCTTGTCGCCAGACACTCACATTGTGTCTTCCTTGAGCCGCCCGTCTGGTCCCAGCAGTCGTGGTGGCTCACCCCCTAGTCCCTGACACTCCCTGTATAGGGGGTGGTTCCTCACAAGGTCAGCTCGCCCTCGGTGGGTGCCACGACCCAGAGGGTCCACTCTAAAGAAAAAGTCGACTCAGCTGAAGCTGACTCGTCACAGGCGGTATGATGATAAAGCATTGTTATTTTGCCTTGTTTTTTTTTTAAGGGGTTCACTAGTGGAACAGTTTTATAGGGCGGGTCGTTACGGACGTGGCAATCTAATATATAAAGCTCAAAGTGTGTATGTATGTATGTATGTATGCATGCATGTATGTGTGTGTGTGTGTCCGGGATAGGCATCTGCACCGTCGCAGCTACAGCCACAAAATTTGGCACAGTCACAGGTCTGGACCCCAAGAGCGTCCGAAGCTATGTTGTGAGGCGAAATTTTAACCCCGCGCGTTCCAATTCACCAAACAATTTTGCCCCTATCTACATACTGGGAAAAAGTGTGTGCGCATCAAGCCCCGCCCCTCATTATGATGTCATAATGCCCCTATCTACATAATGGGGAAACAGCATGTGCGTATAAAGCCCTGCCCCTCATTATGATGTCACAATGGTTACCATGGCGACACTGATGTCATCAAGCCCCGCCGCTCATTATGATGTCATAATGGTTGACTATGGGATGGAGGATGTGTGATGGGTATATGGGCACTGGACTATGGGATGGAGGATATGTATGATGGGTATATGGGCACGGCCCTATGGGATGGACAATATTTATGACGGGTATATGGTCACAGGACTATGGGATGGAGGATGTGTGATGGGTATATGGGCACTGGACTATGGGATGGAGGATATGTATGACGGGTATATGGGCAAGGGACTATGGGATGGCGGATATGTATGATGGGTATATGGGCTTGGGACTATGGGATGGAGGATATGTATGATGGGTATATGGGCATGGGACTATGAGATGAAGGATGTGTGATGAGTATATGGACACTCGACTATGGGATGGCGAATATGTATCATGGGTATATGGGCATGGGACGGAGGATATGTATGATGGGTATATGGGCACGGGACTATGGGATGGAGGATAATTATAATTTGTTATAACCACGGTTAGTTACTATGCCCGGGCAGCACCGGGCTCTTCAGCTAGTACTAAATGTGTATTTTTATTGTTTTTTTTATTTACATAAAGAAATGTATTGTTTGGAAAAATATATTTTTTATTTTATTTTTTAAAAATATTTTTACACATGCTATTTTTTTTTTCTTTTTACTTTATCCCAGGGTGGGACATCACTATATACTTTGCAGAGCACTGTGTCAGATCAGCGATCTGAAAGGCAGATGGAAATTGGCAAAAATTTTGAAATTTTCAAATTTTAATTTCTGTACCCTTAAATAAGAGAGTTGTGTCACACAAAATAGTTAATAAATAACTTTTTTAGGGATCACCTCACATTTGAAGTGAGTTTGGGGGTCAATATAACAGAAAATACCAAAAAGTGACACCATTCTAAAAACTGCACCCCTTAAGGTGTGCAAAACCACATTCAAGAAGTTTACTTACCCTTCAGGTGCTTCACGAGAACTAAAGCAATGTGGAAGGAAAAAATGAGCATTTTACTTTTTCACAAAAAATTTACTTTGGAACCAAATTTTTTTATTTTCACAAGGGTATCAGGAGAAAATTGACCACAAAATGTGTTGTGAATTGTCTCCTGAGTACGACAATATCCCATATGTGGGGGAAAGCCCTCAATTGGGTGCATGGCAGGGATCAGAAGGGAGAGAGCACCATTTGGCTTTACGAACGGAAAGCTGGCTGGAATCAATGTTGACGCCATGTCTTTTTTGGAGACCCCCTTATGTACCTAAATAGTGGAACCCCCTAATTCTAACTCCAACCTTAACTCCAACAGACCCCTAACGCTAATCCCAACCACGACCCTAACTCCAACACACCCCCAATCCCAACCCTATCTATAACCCTAACCACAACCTTAACCCTAAAACATCCCTAACCCTAATCCCAACACGAACCACAACAAACTTTAGCCCAACACTAACTTTAGCCCAGCCCTATACTTGGCTCAAACCCTAACTTTAGCCAAACCCTAACCCCAACGGAAAAATGTAATTAAATACTTTTTTAAATTTTATTATTTTTACCTAACTAAGGGGGATTGATTTACTATTTTTTTTATTTTGATCACAGTGATCAAAACGAACCAATAGGAAAAATTTCCTATTGTTGCCAGGAGCCGGCCGGAAGATCTCAGTGGGGACACTGTGCATGTGCCCGCCATTTTCTTCCTGGAAGAAGCTGCAAGCCGGGGAACTTCACTGGGGGGTGCATGAGGGTCCAGGGACACCGGAGGTACTGGGAGGGGATTGGGGGACCTAATTTCTCTCTTTGATGTGTGATCACATCAGAGGAGAGAGAAATTAAATGGAAAACCTCATTTTTTTCTTTTTTTGCGGTCGCCGTTATACCGTTAAGGGCTCATACTCACATGCGAGAAACTCGGACAAGTGTCGCACGTCAAAACCTGGAGGCACGCGGATCGGAGCATTCAGCTGCATGTGTTTCTATGCAACTGAACGCTCCGATCCGAGTGCCGGCGGCAGTGCCGTGTATGAACATGCGAGACTCGTCCGAGTTTCTTGCATGTGAGTATGAGCCCTAATAGTGATCGCAACACTGGGGTCGGTAAAAAACTGTCTAAATCATGTTGTCCAGGGTCTCAGGTACCCTCGGTAGCTGGAGGGCGCTATACACTTATTTCTCAGCGCTGTTAAACTGCCACCGTTAGGTCGTCAAGGGGTTAAGAGAAGCATAGAGTCTAGATAACGTGAAGTAATTATCCCCCTCTACTCTTCTGGTAAGGCCTCATCTGGAATACTTTGTCCAGTTCTGGGCACCACATTTTTAAAAAAAGACATTGAAATAATGGGGGAGGCTCAGAGAAGAGCTACCAGGATGGTGAGCAGACTGCAAAATATGTCCTACAAGGAATGGTTAAAGGATCTGGGAATGTTTAGCTTTCAAAATAGAAGGCTAAGAGGAGACTTTATTTGCACATGGAAACACAAGAAGCAATGGAATAAAGCTGAAAGAGAAAATACAGACTAGATATTAGAAAAAACAGTGAGGGTGATCAATGACAGGAACAGACTGCCATGAGAAGTGACGAGTTCTCCTTCAATGGAGGTCTTCAAACAGGCTGGACAGACATCTGTGAGATGATTTAGTGCATTGAGCAGGGAGTTGGACACTATGACCCTAGAGGTCCCTTCCAACTCTAACATTCTATGTGTCAGAGACAACGCACTACAGAGCCAGTGCGCGTGTCCTGAGTACAGAAACAGTGCTTAAAGATACCTGTGGAGCAGGGCAGCAGAGGTGACAATGCGTGCTTCAAACTATTAGTGTCAGGGTCCAGTCAGCGCCGGAAAGTAAAGAGGCACAGGACCTGCGGACACTGAAGTTAGCAAGCTGGCACAGGACCTATGGTCAGGTGACTGCAAGGGGGCGGGGCTTAGCGTCCTGCTTACAGATATGACAGGACACCATACAACAACTCAGAGTCAGACAGAACGGAGGTCACAACAGTACGGGCAAACGAGGCACAGGAGGGACAAACAGACGGGTAGTCAGACAAAGCCAAAGCTCATACACAAGAGGGCAATGTGGTACCAAGGGGACAAGCAGAGAGAAGTCGGGTAACAAGCAGAGAGTCATACACGAGAGGTAGCGCAGTACAAGAGGGGCAGGCAGAACTCGTAACAGGGACAGAACTGGATCAAAACCAAACAAGCAAGCAAGATATCAGGCACAAGGCACACGTACGCACAAGGTCAACTAACTCAGCCGAGGGCAGGAGTATAACTGACACCGGACCTAGGTCCAGTGAGCATGAAATAGCCACCCTCTGCCAGAGAGAGGCGGAACAATTAACCCCCAGTCTGATCAGAACGGGCCAAAGCGAAACCCCGTCCTGGATCATGACAGTACCCTCCTCTCAATGGGGGCCACCGGACCCCCAGGTCTCTCAGGGTACTTGGCGTGAAAGGCCCGGACCAACCGATCCGCATGGACCGATCGAGCAGGAACCCACGACCGTTCTTCAGGACCGTGGCCTTTCCAATGTATCAGATATTGAAGGGAGATATTGAAGGGCACGACGGACCAACCTAGAGTCGACGATTCGTTCCACCTCGTACTCCGACTGCACGTCTACCAAAACCGGTGGTGGGGAAGCTGATGATCCCTCAGGTTTCCAAAGGGCCTTATGGAAAACATTTGGGATCCGCAGAGATGGCGGGAGCCGCAACCGAAAAGCCACCGGGTTAACCGCTTCGGTAATTACATAGGGACCTATAAACTTGGGTCCAAGCTTCACAGAGGGGACCTTGAGCCTTATAGTCTTGGTGGACAACCAAACCTTATCCCCAATCTGAAACACCGGTCCCACGGATCGTTTTTTGTCTGCAAAAAACTTAAATTTGTCCTGGGCCTTCGTAATGTTACTCTGGACCTCCCGCCATACCTCCCCCAACCGCTGGATCATCTCATCCGCCCCAGGACACCCAGAAATCAAGCGGGAAAATACTCCAAAATAAGGATGAAACCCATAATTACAGAAAAAGGGAGATGTACCCGTAGACTGGTTAATGCGGTTGTTAAATGCAAACTCGGCAAACGGTAACACAGAACACCAATAATCCTGTTGGGCTGAGGTCAAGCAACGCAAAATTTGCTCCAGAGACTGATTGGTCCGCTTGGTCTGCCCATTAGTCTCAGGATGACATGCGGATGAAAAGGACAGACCAATACCCAATCTCTTGCAAAAAGCCCTCCAAAATCTGGAAACAAATTGCACTCCTCTATCAGACACCACATTCAAGGGTACCCCATGCAACCGCACCACATGCTCAACGAACAATCTGGACAACGTTTCCGCATTAAGTAGAGCTGCCAAAGGTACAAAATGTGCCTGCTTACTAAACCTGTCCACCACAACCCAAACGACGGTATTACCCTTGGAGGGGGGAAGGTGGGTGATGAAATCCATGGACAAATGAGTCCATGGTCTCTCAGGAATTGGCAGTGGTACCAATTCCACGGCCGGTCGGTTATGAGGGGTTTTTGCACGGGCACAAACATCACAAGCAGACACATATTCCCCAACATCAGAGGCTAAAGCAGACCACCAGAATACTCTAGCAATGGCCTTCCGGGTAGCTGAGATCCCTGGATGTCCATCCAGAAATGAGTCCTGGAACTCCCGGAGGACCTTGAGGCGAAACTGAGCTGGCACGAAAACCTTATCCACCGGCTTAGTCGGAGGTGCCAGAGACTGAGCCTCCCGAATCTCCCGTTCCAACATATTAGAAATATCTGCCACCACCACCCCAGGCTGAAGAATGGAGGACGGAGGTTCCGGTGGGGACACCGGATCTAGACTGCGTGACAAGGCATCCGCTCTGACATTTTTAGATCCTGGCTGAAAAGTGATCGAGAAATTGAACCGGGAAAAAAAAAAAAAAGTGACCATCTAGCCTGTCTGGGAGTCAACCTTTTAGCTGACTAAATGTAAGCTAGGTTTTTGTGGTCCGTAATTACTGTTATAGGATGGACAGCCCCCTCCAAAAAATGCCTCCATTCTTCAAAGGCCAACTTTACGGCCAGAAGTTCTCGATTCCCCACATCATAGTTTCTCTCCGCAGGGGAGAACTTCTTTGAGAAAAAGGCGCAAGGTCTCAAATTGGTCAAAGTGGCGGGTCCCTGGGACAATACCGCCCCCAACCTCACCTCTGAGCCGTCTACCTCAACAATAAATGGTTCCGACGGGTCCGGTTGAATAAGAACCGGGGCAGACATGAAACATTTTTTAAAAAACTGAAACGCCGCTACCGCTGCGGTTGACCAATTCTTGATATCGGCCCCCTTTTGAGTCATGTCTGTGAGGGGTTTAACCACCTGTGAGAACCCCCTTATAAATTTAGGGTAGTAATTGGCGAATCCTAGGAAACACTGCAGAGCCTTCAAATCACAAGGCTGAACCCACTCGACAATGGCCTGCACCTTATTAGGATCCATGTGATACCCCTCAGCAGACACAATGAACCCCAGAAAAGACAGTTCCTGGACAAAAAATAAGTATTTTTCTAATTTAGCAAAGAGACAGTTCTCCCGTAGCCTTTGGAAACTGCCCGAACATGACCAATGTGAGCCTGTTTATCAGGAGATTAGATCAATATGTCATCCAAATATACCACCATAAAACGTCCAATGAAATCAGAGAACACATGATTAATGAAATTTTGGAAAACCGCTGGAGCATTGGTCAGACCGAAAGGCATGACCAAGTTTTCAAATAACCCTTCAGTAGTGAGAAAAGCGGTTTTCCACTCCTCTCCGTCCCGCACTCGGATAAGGTTATACGCTCCCCATAGATCTAACTTTGAAAACCACTTCGCTCCGGACAACTGATTGTATAAATCAGGAATAAGTGGAAGGGGATACGTATTCCTCAGAGTTATCTTATTTAACTCACGCAAATCAAGGCAGGGGCGTAAACCACCGTCAGTAGGACGAATCTGTCCCTTATGGAGACTCTCGGAAATATATTCTTTCATTGCGGCCCGTTCTGGAACCGAAAGGTTATACAAGCGGGCTTTGGGCAATTTAGCACCTGGAACCAGGTCAATGGCACAATCAAATGGGCAGTGTAGTGGTAAAATCTCAGCCTCTTTTTCGGAGAAAACGTCCGTATAGTCTTTCAGGCACTCCGGAATACCTTCCAGACCCACGGACGACACAGACACCGTAACAAGACATTTTTCAGAACAATAGGGACCCCATTTAACAATGTCCTGATATTCCCAATTAATTACAGGATTATGCAATTGTAACCAGGGGAGCCCTAACACCAGTCCCGCAGGCAGGTTGTCCATAACAAAACATGAAATATGTTCCTGGTGTAAGGAACTCACTTTAAGGAGAAACTCTTCAGTGCGAAACATAACGTTATTCTTAACCAGTGGTGTTTTGTCAATGGCAACAATATGAATAGGAGTCTCCAACCTAACTGTCCCTAACTTACACCTGGCCACCAAGTCCGAGTCAATAAAGTTCAATGATGAACCGCAATCCACGAAGGCAGAAGTGGATGTAGAGACACTCCCACAACAAAGTTCCACTTGTAGCAACATTTTAGAGAAGGCAGAAAAGGGTACCTGAGAGCCTGGGTGACCTCCATGACAATCACCCGGGCTCAGTCGCTTGTTGGTCAGTGGACCGGAGGGGCAATCCTTTTTCCAATGTCCAGAATCGCCACAGTGAAAACAGCATTTTCCCATGCGCCGTTGTCTCCTTTCATTTTCTTTGAGGTCGATGGTTCCCATCTCCGTGACTTCCAATGTATGACTGGCTCCCCTTCCTTGGGAGAATAACGGTCTCTCAATTTGCACCACTCCCCTCGCCCATAGCCTGCGAGCCATTCGGACAGCCTGTGTCATAGCCTCTTCCAGGGAATCAGGCTGAGGGTAGAGAGCCAAGGCATCTTTCAGATTTTCAGACAGGCCTCTATGGAACAAACCTCAGCAGCCCAGCGTCTGAACTCTGAGCAAAACCACTCGGCTGAGTGCTTCCCCTGGCACACACTCTTCACCATGTCCTCAGCCATATGCATTCGATCAGGCTCATCATAAACATGCCCCAAGGCTTCAAAAAATGCATCCACATGCATACGCTCAGGGGCCGTGGTCGGAAGGGAGAAAGCCCAAGCTTGGGGGGCTCCCCTTAACAGAGACATAATGATCCCCACTCTCTGACCTTCATCCCCAGAAGAGTGTGGTCTCAATGAAAAAAAAAAAAAAAAAAAAGCTTACAGCCCTCATTGAAAACTCTGATTTTCCTTTTATCTCCAGAAAAGGTATCTGGTAACTTAACCAGAGACTCAGGGGAAACTAATGTAACATCCCGAGCCCCCGATGAGAATACCCCCTGCACAGTGTCAGCGATCAGCTGCTGAGACTGAGCCAAGACTCGTTGTTCTCCAAGGAGTCTCTGAGACATCTGAGTCAGGTGCCTCACCTGCTCAGAAATAGCGTGCATAGGGTCCATCACATACACAGGAGAATGGGAGCAGAGAAAAAAAATATGGTATGGGTCAGTTATAATGTCAGAGACACTGCACTACACTCGCTCACAGAGCCAGTGCGCGTCTCCTGAGTACAGAAACAGTGCTAAAAGATACCTGTGGAGCAGGGCAGCAGAGGTGACAATGCGTACTTCAAACTATTAGCGTCAGGGTCCAGTCAGCGCCGGAAAGTAAAGAGGCACAGGACCTGCGGACACTGAAGTTAGCAAGCTGGCACAGGACCTATGGTCAGGTGACTGCAAGGGGGCGAGGCTTAGCATCCTGCTTACAGATATGACAGGACACCATACAACAACTCAGAGTCAGGCAAAATGGAGGTCACAACAGTACGGGCAAACGAGGCACAGGAGGGACAAACAGACGGGTAGTCAGACAAAGCCAAAGGTCATACACAAGAGGGCGACGTGGTACCAAGGGGACAAGCAGAGAGAAGTCGGGTCACAAGCAGAGAGTCATACACGAGAGGTAGCGCAGTACAAGAGGGGCAGGCAGAACTCGTAACAGGGACAGAACCGGATCAAAACCAAACAAGCAAGCTAGATATCAGGCACAAGGCACACGTACACACAAGGTCAACTAACTCAGCCGAGGGCAGGAGTATAACTGACACCGGACCTAGGTCCAGTGAGCATTAAATAGCCGCCCTCTGCCAGAGAGAGGCGGAACAATTAACCCCCAGTCTGATCAGGACGGGCCAAAGCGAAACCACTGGATCATGACACTATGATTGCCAATACAAGATGTGCCATGCGAATAATACTAATCCGCAGAAATACTGAATGTTGTCATTAATTCAAAGAATACTTTAATGAAATATTAGTTTAAGGGTGTGCATATTTATGTAATCATACTATTTTAGTTCTTTATTTTTATTTTTTCCACTCAAAAAGATTTCAGTTTGTTTTTCAATTGATTGTTCAGATTATGGGTGACATTAAAGGTGGAAAAAGTTCTGAAATGATTCTTCTTGGTATGATTTTTTACATGACAAAAAAACCTGGCATTTTCACAGGGGCTTGTAGACTTTTGATATCCACTAAATTTCTTTGGGCCAAGTCGTTCAAACGATCATCAGACCAAACTCGCCAATACAAGTCTATGGATCTGTGAAAAAAATCAGACAGCAATTGGATGCCATCCATGTGCTTGTCCACTTTTCACAGACTATTTGATAGGAGAAGCTTGAGAAACTTCCTTCAGTTTTTTTTTTTTTTTCATCCGAGACTCTGCCCAAACTCTGAATGTAAGGGCAGAGACACACTGCCGTATTTCTCATGCGATAATCGCATCGCACTTCATGGACTGGCAATCACCTCTCCTGACCTGAGCATGACAGCGTGATGGATTGCTATGCAGCTGTCAAGCTCAGGTCAGGAAAGCCGACAGCCAGTGCGAGTTTTACGATGCAATTCTCGCACAAGAAATATGGCAGTGTGTCTCTGCCCTAAAAGTTGACACACCGACCAAACTCTGACACTCTGATCGGAAACACTGATAAACCCTGGACCATTTTTTGCATACAAGAAAAGTCACTGAAGTGTGAATGAGCCTTTAAGGCTGTGTGCTCACGCAGCGTTTTTTAAGCGTTTCCGCAGCGCTTTTAGACAAGTGTTTCTGCTGCGGAAACGCTTAAGAAAAGCATCCAATTAATTATAATGGAAAACGCACATGTTGTGCTAATGGTGCATTTTTTTCTGCTGCGGAAATGCTAAGCTGAAAAAAACGCAGCATGTTCATTAATTTTGCAAAAACGCTTAGGCCTCTTTCACACTAACGTTTTTTACAGTCAAAATCCGCCAGGTTTTGAAAAAAAATGGATCCGCAAATTTTTTGGCGGATCCGTTTTTTTCCCCCCATTGGCTTTCATTATTGGCGGATCTTGACGGATTGTCGTCCGTTGCATCCGTTTTTGTGCGGATCCGCCATAATGTTGCTGTCCGTCAACATCCTCAAAGATTTGCAAATGGAGCTTGCAAGGTTTTTTTGGCTGGCGGATCCTCCAGACACTGATTTAACCCTAAATTCTGTCTGGGTGCCGGACAAAAAAAAAAAAAAAAAAAAAAAAAAAAAATTCTCTCTCTCTCTCGGCCAGCGGTTCCTTTAAATTTCCTCATTTTGCGGATCCGTCCAAAAACGGATCCTGTGGCATCCATTCACATCAGTTAAGAACGGATCCGCTTGTCCGCCTTTTTGGCGGATTTTAACTGACACAAAAAACTGAAGTGTGAAAGAGGCCTTATTAACAAAAGCGTCAAAAATGCTTACAAAAGCGCTTCATAAAACGCATGCGTTTTCCTGGGAAGAGGGTGTGCGTTTCTGCTCAGAAATATTCTGCATCAAAAACGCTACGTGGGCACATAGCCTTAGATATACATATTTAGAGGTTTTTTTTAGAAGGTCAAAACTTAGTAGAAACTGCTTTAGGAAACACTCCTCCTTTGGGCATAGGCACATGTCTTTTCCAGGCGGATTCTTGAAGCAGTTTTACCTATGAAAAGCTTAATGTCTTCACCAGAGTCTTAAAGACATTACACTTTGGGGACTTTTTGGAGCAGATTCCATCAGGAGACACTTCAAATAAGTGGAAAAAAAAGGAAAAAATGCCAGCTTACCCAGTTGGTTCAAACCATAAGCTGCTATACTGTATAGGCTCTCAGCAACGGATAAATGACAGGAGCTCTTGCCAACAATAGATGCGAAAAGGAGATGAATCCAGCGAGCCAGGTTTGAAGTACGTAAAAAATCTTTTTCTTTATTTCAAACGTAGATTAAAAATATTTATCCATAGCAGCATATTATAAATAAAGGCAGAGATAGGAAAAATTACTGCTGTAAAGCGCACAGCAAGACGCGTTTCGGCTAAACCTTTATCATTGCCATAATACACATTGCTATTTTTCTGGGATATAAGAAGGAAAAGATCCTTGGATAGGTGGTGCTATAGTTGATTAAGCGTTAATAGATCACACTTGTGAGCATCCACCTATAAGATTAACTATTTAAAAACAAGTGTTAACCCTAACTGAAGCTAATACGCTAGCAGTAATTTTTCCAAACATTTTACAAATATTTTACAATACATGATATAACAGAATATATATACAGAGATTTTTTTCATGTTATCCTCCACAATACTTCCATAATATGATTTTTACTCAAAAAAACATATATTTATGAACTTCAGACAGAGCAGGTTATAATTGTTAGCATAAGAATCATAATTTTAGGATTTTTAATATATTCTAATTAAATCTTGTCTATTATTTAAGCCTATTGGCATCCTAGTTTCCAAGGTAAAAATCCAAGCAGATTCTCTGTTAAGTAGTTTACGTTTTCTAGCGCCCCCTCTGGTAGACCGTGTTACTAACTCTATTGCTTTAAACCTGAAGCTATCAAAATTGCCAGAATGATGTTGTGAAAAATGCCTGGAGACCGCTGATGGATTGAAGCTGGAGGGGTTAATAGCATCAGACATATATGTCTTCTGATTCTTTTTCTCAATTTTCCCTTTGTACAACCTATATACTGTTTACAACATAATGTACAGTCAATCAAATATACTACATAGGTGGAATTACAGTTCAAAAAACTGTTAATAGAATATTCTTTGTTGCTATGGAATGAGGAAAATTTGTTGATTTTATGTGCATATTGACAACAAGTACATCTCTTATTTCCACATTTAAAAAACCCCTTTAGATTCAGCCAGGTGTCACTGGTTTCCAGCGAGGAATTCAAATACAGACTCGGCGATAGTTTATCCTGCAAAGTAGGTGCTTTTTTATGCTACATAAGTGATTTAGTTTTCTGCAATAATTTGTTTTAGTTTTGGATCCTGGCTTAACACAGGAATATATTTCTTTATAATAGAAACTATGTTGTTATACTGAAGACTATATGGAGTAGAGAAAAATTTTTTTTTTATTATTTGGAGATTGTGATTTTTTTGTTGTTTTTTTGTTTATTATTAGATCCTTTCTATCAATATCCTTTACTATTTTGGTTGCTCTCTGTAACATCCAATTTGGATATCCTCTATTTTTTAGTCTCATATTAACTAATTCCTGTGCATTTTTATATGTTTTTGGATCAGTCGAATTTCGTTTATACCTTATAAGCTCTCCTATGGGGATATTTTTTATCACATGTTGAGGATGGCAAGAATCAGCTGCCAGTAATGTATTTTTGGCAGTGCTTTTGCGGTAGGGGCTAATAAAGATTTTTTTGTTGTCATCTTCATCTAGACCTGCTGTTAATGTGACATCTAGAAAATTCACTGAATTTTTATTCCAAAAATGTGTAAAGGCTAAATTGAAATCATTCACATTGATGCTGTTTATAAAACTGGAGGCTTCCTCCTGTGTTCCTTTCCATATAATGACCAAGTCATCTATATAACGCCCTGTCCACACCAGGCTTTTAGAAAAAGGATTGGAGTCAGCATATAGGACCAATTCCTCCCATCTGGCCATAACTAGATTTGCCAGAGACGGGGAGAACTTGGCCCCCATGCTGACTCCAGTCTTCTGCAGAAAAAATCTGCTGTTAAAAGAAAAATAATTGTGACTAAGTAAAAACCTTACTGCCATTACCAAAAAATCCTTGATTTCTATAGCATAATTACTAAATGTTTCTAAGTGATAAATTAAGGAATCTATGGCCACCCCATGAGGGATCGATGGATATAATGAAACCACATCACTTGTGATCCAGGAGTATTGATCATCCCATACAAAATTTTCCATCATGGTAACTAAAGCTTTGGTATCTCTGATGTAACTAGGGATTTCTTTCACCAGAGGCTGTAAGTAATGATCCACCCATTCTCCTAATCTCTCTCCCAAAGATCCAATACCTGCCACTATAGGGCGTAATGGAGGTGGAAATACATCCTTATGGACCTTAGGGAGGGAATGGTAAATAGGAACAATTGGACAGGTGACATGTAAATAATCAAATAACCTCTGTGTTAGAGCCCCATTGAATAAGCCCTCCTCTAGCAATGCTTTAAGCTCCCCATTAAATTCAATAGTAGGATCATAGAATATTTCTTGATAGGCATGAGAATTCTCAAGGTCTAATAAATTCAACTTTTCATACAATCCTACATTAAGAATAATTACTCCTCCCCCTTTGTCAGCCTCACGTACTAACAGATCTTTATTACTTATTAAATCCTTTTTCTAAAAGCCTGGTGTGGACAGGGCGTTATATAGATGACTTGGTCATTATATGGAAAGGAACACAGGAGGAAGCCTCCAGTTTTATAAACAGCATCAATGTGAATGATTTCAATTTAGCCTTTACACATTTTTGGAATAAAAATTCAGTGAATTTTCTAGATGTCACATTAACAGCAGGTCTAGATGAAGATGACAACAAAAAAATCTTTATTAGCCCCTACCGCAAAAGCACTGCCAAAAATACATTATTGGCAGCTGATTCTTGCCATTCTCAACATGTGATAAAAAATATCCCCATAGGAGAGCTTATAAGGTATAAACGAAATTCGACTGATCCAAAAACATATAAAAATGCACAGGAATTAGTTAATACGAGACTAAAAAATAGAGGATATCCAAATTGGATGTTACAGAGAGCAACCAAAATGCTAAAGGATATTGATAGAAAGGATCTAATAATAAACAAAAAAACAACAAAAAAAATCACAGTCTCCAAATAATAAAAAAAAAAAATTTTCTCTACTCCATATAGTCTTCAGTACAACAACATAGTTTCTATTATAAGGAAATATATTCCAGTGTTAAGACAGGATCCAAAACTAAAACAAATTATTGCAGAAAACCAAATTATTTATGTAGCAAAAAAAGCACCTACTTTGCAGGATAAACTATCGCCGAGTCTGTATTTGAATTCCTCGCTGGAAACCAGTGACACCTGGCTGAATCTAAAGGGGTTTTTTAAATGTGGAAATAAGAGATGTACTTGTTGTCAATATGCACATAAAATCAACAAATTTTCCTCATTCCATAGCAACAAAGAATATTCTATTAACAGTTTTTTGAACTGTAATTCCACCTATGTAGTATATTTGATTGACTGTACATTATGTTGTAAACAGTATATAGGTTGTACAAAGGGAAAATTGAGAAAAAGAATCAGAAGACATATATGTCTGATGCTATTAACCCCTCCAGCTTCAATCCATCAGCGGTCTCCAGGCATTTTTCACAACATCATTCTGGCAATTTTGATAGCTTCAGGTTTAAAGCAATAGAGTTAGTAACACGGTCTACCAGAGGGGGCGATAGAAAACGTAAACTACTTAAGGCCATGTGCACACGATGCAGATTTGCAGCGTTTCCGCAGCGGATTTTACCGCGCAGAAACGTTGCATATCCGCATTGTGATGTACAGTACCTTTAAAATGAATGAAAAAAAAAAAACGCTGTGCAGACGCTGCGGATTTTTCCGCGCGGTTTTCCTGCGGTACAAAATCCGCAGCATGTTGCTTCTTTTGTGCGGTTTTCTATCTCCCCTGTTACCAAATCCGCAGGGGGAAGACCGCAATGGAAAACCGCACAAAATCCGCATGAAAACCGCGTGAAAAATGGAAGAAATCCGCAGGAAAAATGCAGGTCATTTGACCTGCGGTTTTCTTCCATTCTGCACGGAAAAATCCGCAGGGCTCAAAACTCCGTCTGCACTCAGCCTAACAGAGAATCTGCTTGGATTTTTACCTTGGAAACTAGGATGCCAATAGGCTTAAATAATAGACAAGATTTAATTCGAATATATTAAAAATCCTAAAATTATGATTCTTATGCTAACAATTATAACCTGCTCTGTCTGAAGTTCATAAATATATGTTTTTTTGAGTAAAAATCATATTATGGAAGTATTGTGGAGGATAACACGAAAAAAATCTCTGTATATATATTCTGTTATATCATGTATTGTAAAATATTTGTAAAATGTTTGGAAAAATTACTGCTAGCGTATTAGCTTCAGTTAGGGTTAACTCTTGTTTTTAAATAGTTAATCTTATAGGAGGATGCTCACAAGTGTGATCTATTAACGCTTAATCAACTATAGCACCACCTATCCAAGGATCTTTTCCTTCATATATCCCAGAAAAATAGCAATGTGTATTATGGCAATGATAAAGGTTTAGCCGAAACGCGTCTTGCCGTGCGCTTTACAGCAGTAATTTTTCCCATCTCTGCCTATATTCATAATATGCTGCTATGGATAAATATTTTTAATCTACGTTTGAAATAAAGAAAAAGATTTTTTACGTACTTCAAACCTGGCTCGCTGGATTCATCTCCTTTTCGCTTCAAATAAGTGATATCCCCTTTTTTTCACACCAGATGTTTTTCAATTACTGAAGTGCAAGGAAGACGCTAATAACATTGAACATAAGAACAGCAAAGTGGTTTGGAAAAAGAATTGGAAAGACTTTCAAGTATTTTGTATGCATGTTTTTCAAGCCACTCAATAAAATGCATAAAAAAGTGAAAATACCCTAAGATGTTAGACCAAGGGAGGGCCTCCCTCTATCATCTCATCTAATGGGGTGTAATATATGCTCATGGCAGTCAGGGTCCTAATAAAAGAGCCCAAGGATTAACTGGAAAAGACTGAGGGTATGTGAAGACGATCAGTAAACGCTGTGGGTTGCAGAGGCGTATCCAGGGGGGGGCAGCCGGGGCAGTTGCCCCGGGCGCCACCAGCAGGGGGGCGCATTCGGGCCGCCTAATGCAGCGGTCCGCCGTGTCTCCCCCGGCGGCTGCGTTCTGTCGCCCCCTGGCCTGAGAGTCGGCTGTTCACTGTGACGGCTGTCAAGCTGACAGCTGGCGCAGAGAAGGAGGCCGCGCCGGCTCCCAGGCAGCAATTGTACTTGGCGTCTATACAGACGCCAGTACAACTGAAGCTCTAACCGCCGGGTCAGAGCGACGTCAGCAGCATGATCATGTCATGTGATCACGCTGCTGACGTCACTCCCCGGCGCCCAGAGCAAACGCTGGAGGTAAGTGTGCTCCACTGTGGAGCTGAAGAACCACCGAAGATGGGAGATGGGGTTTAATGTGGGGATGGGTGGTAATGAGTGGGGGGTTAATGAGTGGGGGTTAATGAGTGGAGATGGGGGTTAATGTGGGGATGGGTGTTAATGAGTGGGGGGTTAATGAGTGGGGGTTAATGAGTGGAGATGGGGGTTAATGTGTGGGGGGTTAATGAGTGGGGATGGGGGTTTGTGTGTGGGGGGGTTAATGAGTGGAGATGGGGGTTAATGTGGGGATGGGTGTTAATGAGTGGGGGGGTTAATGAGTGGGGATGGGTGTTAATGAGTGGGGGGGTTAATGAGTGGGGATGGGTGTTAATGAGTGGGGGGGTTAATGTGTGGGGGTTAATGAGTGGAGATGGGGGTTAATGTGTGGGGGGTTAATGAGTGGGGATGGGGTTTGTGTGTGGGGGGTTAATGAGTGGAGATGGGGGTTAATGTGGGGATGGGTGTTAATGAGTGGGGGGGTTAATGAGTGGAGATGGGGGTTAATGTGGGGATGGATGTTAATGAGTGGGGGGGTTAATGTGTGGGGGTTAATGAGTGGGGATGGGGGTTAATGAGTGGGGGGGTTAATGAGTGGGGATGGGGGTTAATGAGTGGGGGGTTAATGAGTGGAGATGGGGGTTAATGTAGGGATGGGTGTTAATGAGTGGAGATGGGGGTTAATGTGGGGATGGGGTTAATGAGTGGGGGGTTAATGTGTGGGGGTTAATGGGTGGAGATGGGGGTTAATGAGTGGGGATGGGGGTTAATGTGTGGGGGGTTAATGAGTGGGGATGGGGGTTAATGAGTGGGGGGTTAATGAGTGGAGATGGGGGTTAATGTGTAGGAGGGTTAATGTATGGGGGGTTAATGAGTGGAGATGGGGTTAATGAGTGGGGATGGGGTTTATGTGTGGGGGTTAATGAGTGGGAATGGGGGTTAATGAGTGGGGATGAGGTTAATGAGTAGGGATGGGGGTTAATGAGTGGGGATGGAGGATATTGTGTGGGGGGATTTGGAGAGGGGGTACATAATGTGTGGGGGGATTTGGAGTGGGGATGGGGGGTACTTAATGTGTGTGGGGGATTGGGGATGGGGGGATTTGGAGTGGGGATGGTATTTAATGTGTGTGGGGAGATTTGAGGACACAGAATGAAGAGTATATATGAGGAAACAGTATGGGGGATGGGTGCAGACAGTAAGGGGTGCGAACGGGTGAATGTATGTGGACACAGTATGGGTAGTCAGGGGTATGTGTGAGCAGACAGTATAGAGAGTGAGGGGGTAAATATATGGGGAGACAGTATGGTGAACAGAGGGATGATAGAGGAGACAGTATGAGGAAGGAGGGGAATAGTGTGAGGCGACAGTATATTGCAGGTATTTTTAATTTTGGAGCATTATAATGACACTTCTGTCTTTAAGGGCATCGGGTGGAGAGTTGGTGCAGAAGACCGGAGAAGATGGAAGTCTGCAGAGACGGCTGTGGATGAGAAAACTCATCATGGGGTCTGGACAAGAAGAAGAAAAGGAGAACGACTCCTGAGACAACGTCATCTATAAGGTACCTGGATGTAAATATTATTTGTGATACTGACTAATTCTCATGTTTTTATTTGTTAGGAATATTAAAGGGGTTGTCCAGGTTTGTGCTGAGTCTGCAGTCATTCCTTGTGACTGCAGACTTCTGAATTCTCACAGTGCTCACCGAACGCTGTCAGGATTCTCTCGTGCCGGTAATTTACATACATGCGGTCACATGCTGACTAGACATGTGTGGCCTCACTCAATGAAAATTAACTGAGCGAGGCTGGGCACGTCTAGTCGGAATGTGGCCAGAAGTATATAAATCACATACTTGTGCTGACATGACTGTACATCGGCAAGGGAGAATCCTAAAAGTGTGCAGGTGCATTCATTGTGAGAATTCAGAAGCTGCAATGTCAGGATTCAGCTCTGCAGGTTCCAGTAGTCATCACATGGACACTTCACTCATATGCGATTTTCATACTTATGGTCTTGTGACAACGAGCTTCTCATCCTGCTTTCAGTTTTTTACTGAACATTGAAAGCATTAGGGAGAGCAGCTTGTGGGTACATGGCTAAGTGTGCAAGATGCATATGTACTTGGGGGGGGGGGGGGCGCCGAACTAAATTCTTGCCCCGGGTGCCAGAAAGCCTAGATACACCTCTGGTGGGTTGGACACTGTTTACTTCTGTAGCGTCCAACCCGCAGCGTCCACGTTACAGCATAGTGGCCACTCACCCGCAGAGCGGACATGCGGTGCGTCTCTCCGGATCGCAGCATGTCTATCTATCTTGCGAAGACGCGAATCTCAGCAAGTTAAATTTCACCCGTACAATATATTGGACCAGGGGCGAACACTGACAGCTTGGGCCCCTGTGCAAGAAATGTATTTGGGCCCCTTTCCTTTTATGGCAACAAAGCTTCATATATACTGCATATACATACTGTATATGTGTGTATATATATATATATATATATATATATATAGCCACACACACATACTTGTGTATATATATTACATAGTCTCCTTTATTATGTATATTGCTGTCCCTTTTACAGTGCCCTCTTTTGTTATGTACAGTACTGTCCCTTACATATTGGATTATATAGAGCCCTGTTTTTTATTACATACCGTCTTGTCTTGTTAGCTGTATAATGCAATGATGGCTGATGGAGCATGGGAAAGTGTCCTTTGTAATGGAGGAGCTGATGGACTGGTAGTCTGGTCACCGGCTGCTCGATCAGCAGTCGTTTTATATCTAAAAAGAGAGGGGACTATGTAATAAAATAGGGCGCTGTGAATAACAAAATTAATAAGAATACACTATGTAAGAGACAGCACTATACATAACAGCAGAAGAAGCTATATAATAAGGGACGGCACCATATGTAACTAGAGAGGATGGTACGTAATAAGGGACGGTGTTATAAATAATATAAGAGGAAACTATGTAACTAAGAATGGTGTTATACAGAATTAGTGAGTACACTACACTCACTGGCCACTTTATTAGGTACACCATGCTAGTAAGGGGTTGGACCCCCTTTTGCCTTCAGAACTGCCTCAATTCTTCGTGGCAGAGATTCAACAAGGTGCTGGAAGCATTCCTCAGAGATTTTGGACCATATTGACATGATGGCATCACACAGTTGGCGCAGATTTGTCGGCTGCACATCCCTGATCCGAATCTCCCGTTCCACCACATCCCAAAGATGCTCTATTGGATTGAGATCTGGTGACTGAGGAGGCCATTTGAGTACAGTAAACTCATTGTCATGTTCAAGAAACCAATCTGAGATGATTCGAGCTTTATGACATGGCGCATTATCCTGCTGAAAGTAGCCATCAGATGTTGGGTACATTGTGGTCATAAAGGGATGGACATGGTCAGCAACAATACTCAGGTAGGCTGTGGCGTTGCAACGATGCTCAATTGGTACCAAGGGGCCCAAAGAGTGCCCAGAAAAAATTCCCCACACCATGACACCACCACCACCAGCCTGAACCGTTGATACAAGGCAGGATGGATCCATGCTTTCATGTTGTTTACGCCAAATTCTGACCCTACCATCCGAATGTCGCAGCAGAAATCGAGACTCATCAGACCAGGCAACGTTTTTCCAATCTTCTACTGTCCAATTTCGATGAGCTTGTGCAAATTGTAGCCTCAGTTTCCTGTTCTTAGCTGAGAGGAGTGGTACCCAGTGTGGTCTTCTGCTGCTGTAGCCCATCTGCCTCAAAGTTCGACGCACTGTGTGTTCAGAGATGCTCTTCTGCCTACCTTGGTTGTAACGGGTGGCAATTTGAGTCACTGTTGCCTTTCTATCAGCTCGAACCAGTCTGCCCATTCTCCTCTGACCTCTGGCATCAACATGGCATTTCCGGCCACAGAACTGCCGCTCACTGGATTTTTTTTCTTTTTCGGACCATTCTCTGTAAACCCTAGAGATGGTTGTGCGTGAAAATCCCAGTAGATCAGCAGTTTCTGAAATTCTCAGACCAGCCCTTCTGGCACCAACAATCATGCCACGTTCAAAGGCACTCAAATCACCTTTCTTCCCCATACTGATGCTCGGTTTGAACTGCAGGAGATTGTCTTGACCATGTCTACATGCCTAAATGCACTGAGTTGCCGCCATGTGATTAGCTGATTAGAAATTAAGTCTTAACACACAGTTGGACAGGTGTACCTAATAAAGTGGCCAGTGAGTGTATATGCTAAGGGACTGTGTTATGCATAATAAGGACGTACACTATTTACTAAGGGACTGTGTTAGACATAGTAAGTGAGTACACTAAATACTAAGGGACTGTGTTAGGCATAAGTGAGTACACTATATACTAAGGGACTGTGCTAGACATATTAAGCGATAATGTCTTCCTCCACCTCCCCCCGTTCCTAAGACCATTATAAGTCCCCGTTCCTCCCATCCCAATCCCTCATACCCCTCATTGTCCTCCTCCCCCCGCATTCCATTATGGTCCTCTCCCCCACCCTATCATTGCCCTCTTCACCACCTCCATCATTGCCTTCTCCCCCACCATTATCTTTGCTTTCTCCCCCACCACTCCCATCATTGCCCATCCACCACCTCCATCATTTCCTCCTCCCCACCACCCCCATTATTGCCCTTTCCACCACCACCATCATTGCATTCTCCCCCACCACCACCATTTCTTTTTCCCCCACCACCCCATCATTGCTCTTTCCACCACCTCCATCATTGCCTTCTCCCCTACCACCCCATTATTGCCCTCTACATCACCATCATTGCCTTCTCCCCATCACTCCCATCATTGCCTTCTCCCCATCACCCCCATCATTGCCTTCTCCCCATCGTTGCCTTCTCCCCATCACTCCCATCATTGCCTTCTCTATCACCCCATCATTGCCATCACCCCATCATTGCCTTTTCCCCATCATCGCCATTATTGCCTTCTACCCATCACCCCATTATTGCCTTCTCCCCATCATTGCCTTCTCCATCATCCCATCATTGCCTTCTCCATCACCCCATTATTGCCTTCTTCCCATCACCCCCATCATTGCCTTCTCCCCATCACCCCATCATAGTCTTCTCCCCATCACTCCCATCATTGCCTTCTCCATCACACCCATCATTGCCTTCTCCATCATTGCCTTCTCCATCACCCCATCATTTTCTTCTCCCCATCACCCCATCATTGCCTTCTCATCACCCCCATCTTTGCCTTCTCCCCATCACCCACATCATTGCCTTCTCCCCATCACCCCATCAATCCCCTCTCCTCCACCTACAGACACACACACAGCACCACTGACCTCTCTGCATATTCCCCCACAGCGCTACGCATGCAAGCACGCACACACCACTACTCATCTGTACACACACACACACACACAAACAATACATACATACAAAACACACACACACACAGTACCTCTCACCTGTCTGCAGCATCACCGGCGCCCGCACTTCCTCGCTCTGGCAGAGCGGCTAGCTGGCCACTGAATGATAACGTCATCCAGCAGCACAGCTGTCTTTTTCAGAGACAGGAAGTGTGGGCGCCGGGCAGGAAGCAGGATGGATCCTTGCAGTTCCGTTCCAGCTATTTTCTCATGCAGGCAGCGGAGCTGTTGGGATCGCTCCCTGCCCACCGCACGAGGGCAATCTGGCCAGGGGCCCCCGAAGCCTCGGGCCCAGAGAAACTGGCCAGATTGCCCTCATTATTGGCCGCTCTGCAGGGGCCCCCGGCGGTATGTCCACCCATATATTGGATGCAGTGATCCCTCAAGGTTCAGTGATCACATGTGGATTCACCTGTGTTCAATAGCCGGCAGCGTTTTGGACGCAGCGGACATGTGCTGCTTACAAATAGCTGCCAATTCATGAATGTCGGCACATCCCCTGACAGGTGTACTCAGGTCCCCTAGTTAGGCTATAAAAAAAGGTAAAAGAATTAATGGCATAAATGTTGGGAATAAAAAAAAATAGTAATAGGATAAAAAAGAAGAAATATTTACATCATTTATCCCCAGCTGCTCTTGTCATGATACAGGGACCTGTGAATGACTCCACTGGTTGAGGTGGGTCGTGGTGGAAGCCAGTGATGGGCAAAGCTGCCATTTCCTGTGTGTGGGAAGAGGGGCCATTAGGACACCAGTGGGTAACCTGCATAGTGTCAGAATAGGCATGGGGATTAGGCTTCTTTTACACTTACTGTGTTTTTGCGGCCCCAATAGATTACTACAAGGCTGCAAAATCGGCCCACAAAAATTCCATGGTGCGCCGTGTGCCTTACAGCCGTATTCCTCAATCTTTTTCACGGCATACGGACACGGCTCCCATTGAAAATCAATGGGGCCGCAAAAACAATTGGAAGTTTTTTTTGCAGTGCACCGTCACTTCCGGTTTTGCGGAACGCTGTTTCTTTTTTCAAATACTATTTCCTTATGGTGGTTTTACACTTCCTGTATTTTTGCAGGCCGATTTCTATGGGGCCGCAAAAAATCAATGGTGCGCCGTGAGAAATGAAATTTGATGAAATATTACAAACCAGCCATGGCCGATGCTGCAGTAGCATCGGACATGGCTGGAGACACTGATCCGACTCCCCTCTACACCTGCTAAAGGGGTCGATCGGCTCCCCGCCACTGAATGACAGCGGCCGCCGCTGTCATCATCTGCTCCCCTGCCTTCCCTCCGCTCCCCCCCAGCTTCCGATCACCTCCCCTCCCACCCCCCTGCACCTTCTGAGTGCTGCTGTCGCTCCCGGTGTCCCGCGGTCCCGGACCATGGACGCCACCATCTTGGAAAATGGTGGGCACATGCGCAGAGCGCCCGCTCGAATCTGCCGACTGCAGATTCCATTCATTCATTTTGATCACTCTGATAAACTCTCACAGTGATCAAAATAAAATAAAAAGTAAATAAACCCCCTTTATCACCCTTTATCACCCTTTAGGTAGGCACAAATAATAAAATAAAGAAAATATTTTTATTTTTCCATTAGCGTTAGGGTTGGAATTAGGGTTAGAATTAGTGTTAAGGTTGTAAATAGGGTTAGAGTTGGAATTAGGTTTAGGGTTGGAATTAGGTTTAGAGTGGAATTAGGGTTAGGGTGGAATTAGGGTTAGGGTTGAAATTAGGGTTAGGGTTGGAATTAGGGTTAGGGTTGGAATTAGGGTTAGGGTGGAATTAGGGTTAGGGTGGAATTAGGGTTAGGGTGGAATTAGGGTTGCAATTAGGGTTAGGGTTTTAATTAGGGTTAGGGTTGGAATTAGGATTAGGGTTAGGGTTGGAATTAGGGTTAGGGTTTGAATTAGGGTTAGGTTTGGAATTAGGGTTAAGATTAGGGTTAGGGGTGTGTTGGGGTTAGGGTTGGGATTAGAGTTAGGCTTGTTAGGGTTATGGTTGGGATTAGGGTTAGGGGTGTGTTGGGGTTAGGGTTAGGGTTGCGATTAGGGTAAGGGATGTGTTGGGGTTAGGGTTGTGGTTAGGAGTGTGTTGGGGTTAGGGTTGGAGTTATAATTGAGGGGTTTCCACTGTTTAGGCACATCAGGGTGTCTCCAAACGCGACATGGTGCCACCATTGATTGCAGACAATTTTGCGTTCAAAAAGTCAAACGGTGCTCCCTCCCTTCCAAGCCCCGACGTGTGCCCAAACAGTGGTTTACCCCAACATATGGGGTATCAGCGTACTCAAGAAAAATTGCACAACAACTTTGGGGGTCTAATTTCTCCTGTTACCCTTGGGAAAATAAAAAATTGGGGGCTAAAAAATTATTTTTGTGGAAAAAAAATGATTTTTTTATTTTCATGTCTCTGCGTTATAAACTTCTGTGAAGCACTTGGGGTTTCAAAGTGCTCACCAGACATCTAGATAAGTTCCTTAGAAGGTCTCGTTTCCAAAATGGGGTCACTTGTGGGGGGTTTCCACTGTTTAGGCACATCAGGGGCTCTGCAAATGTAACGATGACCGCAGACCATTCCATCAAAGTCTGCATTTCAAAACGTCACTACTTCCATTCCGAGCCCTGACGTGTGCCCAAACAATGGTTCCCTTTTTTGAATTCGCTTTCTGGCCTACCTCTGGTTACTAGTGAAGGTAGTGGAGCTGGTTATATTGACAGAGGGGTCACGAGTTCTCTTTCCGGGCTCCCTCTGGTGGTTACTGGAGGTAGTGGAGCTGATCTAATTAACAGAGACCTGCCACCTGATAATGAGGAAGATTACTGGAGATCTGGAGTTTCTGACTGCATTTTAGACAGCCAACTCCCTCTATCCCTGCTGGTGATTTTTCCTGCCTCCTGAGGTATTAGTTTCCAGCTCAGTCCCTGCATGCTCAGCTAAGTGTTCTTTTGCTATTGTTCACATTTGATCTGGTTTTATCTATATCAGTTTTGTGTGATCAGCCAGCTCCAGCTGGGGCTGTGCTGAATTTCTATCCTTATGTTACTGCTTGTGCCAGTTTGTTTTTGTCCCTTATTAGATTGGCCTCTTTTTGCTCTGCTTTCAGAATATACCAGAGTGCTGATATAGTGGGCGAAGTCTAGTGACTTCAGCATTTTTCTAGCAGACGTGTTGGGCATTTTTTGCAAGGTTTTTTGCGTGGTTGCAGACAGAGTCTTTCCTTTCCTGTCCTGTCTAGTTAGTGTGGGCTCCATCGTTTGCTCAGTCTATTTTCCTACCTGCGTTTGTGTTTTCATCTTGTCTCACCGACAATATATGTTTGGGGGCTATCTATTCCTTTGGGGGTCTGCTCTGGGGCAGTTTAGATTTCTCCTTTCTTGCTTTAGGCTTATTTAGTTCTCCGGCTGTGTCGAGGCGTCTAGGATCATCGTAGGTACGCTCCACGGGTACTGCTAGTTGTTTGGATAGGATCAGGGGTCTGCAATCCGCTGAGTTACCAACCTCTCTGATTTTCTGTGGCTTAGCTTGGTTTTGCTTTCCTCCTCGGTGACCCAATCATAACAGAATCACCAGCCTAAACCACAGATTCTAGGGTACTCAAAAGCAGGAGAGAATTGTAGAAAAAAAAGTGTCAGCATTTTTTTTTCATATATTTTTTCCTCTTTTTCTCTGGGGCCGTAGGAGGATGTTTTTTTTCTTTAAAGGAGATTAAGCAATTGTCTGATCGTGTTGAGCGGCTCGCTGCTGAAGTGCGACAAATTTCCGCCTATTTCGCTCAATTATCTGCTGTTGAACCAAAAATCCCTACTCCTGATGTGTTTTCTGGGGATCGGTCTAAATTTTTGAATTTCAAGAATAATTGTAAACTATTTCTTGCCTTGAAGCCTAACTCATTGGGGAGCTCTGTGCAGCAGGTTAAAATTGTCATCTCCCTGCTGTGCGGCGATCCCCAGGATTGGGATTTTTCTCTGACACCCGGAGATCCTATTCTGACTAATGTGGATGCATTTTTTCAAGCCTTGGGGTTGTTGTATGATGAACCTAATGATATTGATCAAGCTGAGAAAACCCTATTGGCATTGAATCAGGGTCTGGATTCTGCAGAGCTATACTGTCAAAAATTCCAAAAGTGGGCAGTCCTTACTAAATAGAATGAACGTTTATTTCCACACTTTCGTTTGTCACAATACGGTGAACTCTTTCTGGAACTGACAACAGAGGCGTCCCCCTGTGTCACCACACTCACACCCCCGCAATTCACCAAGGGATACACCACCCTCAAACCCCTCCCACTACGAGGTCTGTGCCTCTCAGGGTTGGCTAATGGCGAGGGTTGAGCCTTGCCCCTACTCTCCTGCAGCACCTCAGCTGCTACCACTGGAGAGGAAGGGGACATTTGTAGAGAGACGGCAGAGACAGTAGCCCCTAGGCAGCAGCCCTCACACGACTGCTCCCAGCTGACTACTTCCCTAGTCCGCCAATCTAAGACCGGGTTGTGTTTTTTAGACCAAGGGGCCCCCACAACGATAGGTGCTGGATTTCCCTCCAAGACGTATGACTGGGACTCATCATGATGTCCACTATGCAGCACAATGTCTTCTGCAACTTGGTTTAACCCCCCTGGCTCAGTGGGACAGA
Source organism: Dendrobates tinctorius (assembly GCF_039654945.1). Lineage (NCBI taxonomy): Eukaryota > Metazoa > Chordata > Amphibia > Anura > Dendrobatidae > Dendrobates > Dendrobates tinctorius. Next base: position 21,841,674 of record NW_027361700.1, read on the forward strand.
GTTAATGGCCTGGACGCTTATGGGTTTGTCCGGCGTCTCACACCTCAGACCATGAGTCTGGACAAACTGAGCATCCACCAGACTGACTTATGCTCCACTGTTAACAAGCACCGGTATGCCCTCAGGTACCTCGCCAACCATCACCTCTGCTGACATAGTAGCTTCTGAGGGCGAGGAGGAAATATACACTCCCAGGTCGTCTTCCTTCACTCGACCAGGAGGACATGGCTTCTCTGATATTACCGAAGTTTCGGCGTGAGTGCAAAGGACTAAATCATTAGTCTGCTCACTACAGGAATGTACCCCTTCACCTTGGGGAACACCAGGCAGCACCATGGGGACACCAACTCCTCCCTCCTGCCTGGGTACGTCTGCCTGTATAAGCAAGTCCTGCTCCCCAGTAGGGACTCCAAGGCGCATCTTCGCCAAAGCCGCCAATGGACCCTCTAGTTGAGGCAGAGGGTAGGCCTCAGACCCATAATTCAGCTGCAGGTGCTGCTTAAATACATCATTCAGCTCCTCACTCATCTCAGTGAGGACCAGCAGCAACTGCTCACTGGTCTGAACTTGGCCCATGGCTCCACTAGAAAAAAATGTTAGGGGTTGGTGATAATGTAATGTCATGTGTGACTGGATACACCGCCTCCAGCAGGGCGAATTTCTATAACACCCATGAACCTGGATACACCGCCTCCAGCAGGGTGAATTTACACAGAGTTAAGGGGAACACCGGGGAAACCATTACAATGGAGGGCCCTGCAATAGGGAACGGGGACGTGGAGACCTCCTGCACTCCCCTGAGTCAGTGTCCCTACACTCCTGATGATCCCTAGGCAAGTTCCGCACCTGGCGACAAGCTGGATACCTCAAATCCCTAGCTTGCAATGCACCTATCCCTTTCTAGTGAATTGGATGGTGCAGAAACTAATCCCACCATTGCACTAATACACACACAAGGAAAGTAACAAACAGGGAAAAACACCACTTAGCTTTTCTCTGTTGCTATTTCTCCCAGCAACAAAGTACGACACCAAAGTTCAGCTTCACCCCTGGAGCTCGACACCTGAATTCAGCTTCCACATGAAGCTATTACACCAGAGCTCCACTGAGCTGCCAGGAACTCCTCTCTGTAGTTCCTTCACCAGACTTGGTTGGAATTGAGCAATATCACCAAACGTGAGTGAGACCACCTGCAACGCCTTTATAGGTAGGAGCCAGGGAATCACACCCGCTTCATAATCACATGCAATAACACAAGCGGCCACCGGGGGCAACTAAACTAAAGTAACCAGAGTGCAATGACCCTAACGGCCACCGGGGCAAAACTAACTTTAAACCCTTCCTGACATCCAACGTACTATCCCGTCCATGGGACCCGGGCCCCTATGCCCATGGACGGGATAGTACGTCTACCGCGATCAGCGGCGCCCACGTGGTGAGCACCGCTGATCGCGGCCGGGTGTCAGCTGATTATCACAGCTGACACCCGGCACAATGTGTCAGGGGTGGTCACGGACCGCCCCCGACACGTTAACCCCTTGCACACCACGATCAAACATGATCGCGGTGTACCGGGAGTTAAAGGGAAGCATCGGCAGGGAGGGGGCTCCCTCCTTGCTTCCCTGAGCCCCCCACGGCAGCGCAATGTGCAGCGCTGCTGCGGGGGACTCCTTTCCTCCAGGCCCCCGAATCCAAGATGGTGACGGGGGCCTTCGGGGGCCTGCAGGAAGCTGGCTTCCTCAGTGCCAGCAAAGCGCAGGCAAGAGGAAGTCTTCTTCAATGCCTGTGACAGATTGCTGATCTGTCACAGTGATCTGTGATGTGACAGATCAGCGATCTGTCACAGGACAGTGATGTCCCACCTGGGACTATGTAATAAAGTTAAAAAAAATAAAAAAAAAGTGTAAAAATAATTTAAAAAAAAATCGCCAAATAAATTAGTAAAAAAAAAAAAAATATTCCCCAATAAATTCATTTTTTGAAAATAAAAAAAAACCAAAACAATAAAAGTACACATATTAGGTATCGCCGCGTCCGTAACAACCCGCCCTATAAAACTGTCCCATTAGTTAACCCCTTTAGCGAACCCCTTAAAAAATAAAAATAAAAAACGAAGCAAAAAATAATGATTTATTATCATACCGCCAAACAAAAAGTGTAATAACGCGCGATCAAAAAGACGCATATAAATATCCATGGTACCGCTGAAAACGTCATCTTGTCCCGCAAAAAACGAGCCACCACACAGCATCATCAGCAAAAAAATAAAAAAGTTATAGCTCGCAGAATAAAGCGATGCAAAAATAATTATTTTTTATATAAAATAGTTTTCATTGCATAAAACCGACAAAACATAAAAAAAGACCTAAATGAGGTATCGCTGTAACCGTACTGACCCGAAGAATAAAACCGCTTTATCAATTTTACCGCACGCGGAACGGTGTAAACGCACTCCCCCAAAAGAAATTCATGAAACGCTGGTTTTTGTTCATTCTGCGTCCCAAAAATTGGAATAAAAAGCAATCAAAAAATGTCACATGCCCGAAAATGGTACCAATAAAAACGTCAACTCGTCCCGCAAAAAATAAGACCTCACATGACTCGGTGGGTCAAAATACGGAAAAATTATAGCTCTCAATATGTGGTGATGCAAAAACTATTTTTACAATAAAAAGCGTCTTTTAGCGTGCGACAGCCGCCAAACATAAAAACCGCCATAAATAGTAAATCAAACCCCCCGTTATCACCCCCTTAGTTAGGGAAAAATAATAAAATTAAAAAAATGTATTTATTTCCATTTTTCCATTAGGGCTAGGGTTAGGGCTGAGATTAGGGTTAGGGGTGTGTTGGGGTTCGGGTTGGAGTTAGAATTGGGGGTTTCCACTGTTTGGGCACATCAGGGGCTCTCCAAATGCAACATTGCGTCTGATCTCAATTCCAGCCAATTCTGAGTTGAAAAAGTCATATGGTGCTCCTTCCCTTCCAAGCTCTGCCATGCGCCCAAACAGTGTTTTACCCCCACATGTAGGGTATCAGCCTACTCAGGACAAATTGCAAAACAATTTTTGGGGTCCAATTTCTCCTGTTACCCTTAGGAAAATAAAAAATTGGGGGCAAAAATATCATTTTTGTGGAAAAAAATGATTTTTTTATTTTCACGTCCGAGCGTTATAAACTTCTGTGAAGCACTTGGGGGTTCAAAGTGCTCACCACACATCTAGATAAGTTCCGTGGGGGGTCTAGTGTCCAAAATGGGGTCACTTGTGGGGAGTTTCAATAGTTTAGGTACATCAGGGGCTCTCCAAATGCACATGACACCCGCAGACCATTCCATCAAAGTCTGCATTCCAAAATGGCACTGCTTCCCTTCCGAGCCCCGACAGTGTGTCCATACAGTAGTTTTCTCCCACATGTGGGGTGTCAGCATACTCATGACAATTTGGACAACAACTTTTGTGGTCCAATTTCTCCTGTTACCCTTGGGAAAATGAAAAAATTGGGGACTAATTGATCATGTTTGTGGAAAAAATACGATTTTTTTATTTTCATGCCCGGGCATTATAAACTTCTGTGAAGCCCTTGGGGGTTCAAAGTGCTCACCACATATCTAGATAAGTTCCTTAGGGGGTCTAGTTTTCAAAATGGGGTCATTTGTGGGGAGTTTCCACTGTTTAGGTACATTAGGGGCTCTCCAAAGGCAACATGACACCCGCAGACCATCCCATCAATGTCTGCATTCCAAAACGTCACTACTTCCCTTCCGATCCCCGACGTGTGCCCATACAGTAGTTTTCTCCCACATATGGGGTATCAGCATACTCAGGACAAATTGGACAACTACTTTTGGGGTCCAATTTCTCCTGTTACCCTTGGGAAAATAAAAAAAATGGTGACTAAAAGATCATGTTTGTGGAAAAAATACGAATTTTTTATTTTCACGCCCGGGCGTTATAAACTTCTGTGAAGCACTGGGGGGTTCAAAGTGCTCACCACACATCTAGATAAGTTCCTTGGGGGGTCTAGTTTACAAAATGGTGTCATTTGTGGGGGGTTTCCACTGTTTAGGTACATCAGGGGTTTTCCAATCGCGACATGGTGTCCGATCTCAATTCCAGCCAAAAAGTCAAATGGCGCTGCTTCCCTTCCGAGCTCTGCCATGCGCCCAAATAGTGGTTTACCCCCACATGTGGGGTATCAGCGTACTCAGGACAAATTGCACAATAACTTTTGCAGTCCAATTTCTCCTGTTACCCTTGGTAAAATAAAAAAAATTGAACCTGAAGTATTTTTTTTGTGAAAAAAAGTTAGATGTTCATTTTTTTTTAAATATTCAAAAAAATTCCTGTGACGCACCTAAAGGGTTAATAAACTTCTTGAATGTGGTTTTGAGCACCTTAAGGGGTGCAGTTTTTAGAATGGTGTCACTTTTGGGTATTTTCTATCATATAGACCCCTCAAAGTGGCTTCAAATGCGATGTGGTCCTAAAAATAAAATGGTGTTGTAAAAATGAGAAATCGCTGGTCAACTTTTAACCCTTATAACTTCCTAACAACTTCCTTCCAAAATTGTGCTGATGTAAAGTAAACATGTGGGAAATGTTAGTTATCAAGTTTTTTGTGTGCCGTATCTCTGTGATTTAAGGGCATAAAAATTCAAAGTTGGAAAATGGCGAAATTTTCAAAATTTTTGCCAAATTTCTGTTTTTTTCACAAATAAACACAAGTTATTTGAATGAAATTTTACCACTAAGATGAAGTACAATATGTCACGAGAAAACAATGTCAGAATCACCGGGATCCATAGAAGCGTTCCAGAGTTATGACCTCATAAAGGTACAGTGGTCAGAATTGTAAAAATTGGCCCGGTCATGAACGTGCAAACCACCCTTGGGGGTGAAGGGGTTAAGCAAACAGCTTAAAGGAAAAAAAAGGTTCCTTGTGCAAAATCTGTCATAATCCAACCTGGATCATGACAATTTTTCTATCAGACTTGTTGGGCATTTTTTGCAGGGTTTTTTGCATGATTACAGACAGAGTCTTTCCTTTCCTGTCCTGTCTTGTTAGTGTGGGCCCCATCATTTGCTTAGTCTATTTTCCTACCTGCATTTGTGTTTTCATCTTGTCTCACCGACAGTATATGTTTGGGGGCTATCTATTCCTTTGGGGTCTGCTCTGGGGCAGTTTAGATTTCTCCTTTCTTGCTTTAGGCTTATTTAGTTCTCCGGCTGTGTTGAGGCATCTAGGATCATCGTAGGTGTGCTCCAAGGCTACTGCTAGTTGTGTGGATAGGATCAGGGGTCTGCAATCCGCTTAGTTACCAACCTCTCTGATTTTCTGTGGCTTAGCTTGGTTTTGCTTTCCTCCTCGGTGACCCAATCATAACAGTTTCCCCCACATATGGGGTACCAGCGTACTCAGGACAAACTGTACGACAACTTTTGTGGTCCAATTTCTCCTGTTACCCTTGTGAAAATAAAAAACTGCGGACTAAAAAATAATTTTTTGAGGGAAAAAAAATATTTTTTATTTTCACGGCTCTGCGTTATAAACTTCTGTGAAGAACCTGGGGGTTCAAAGTGCTCACTATGCATCTAGATAAGTTCCTTAGGGGATCTAGTTTCCAAGATGGGGTCATTTGTGGGGGAGCTCCAAAGTTTAGGCACACAGGGGCTCTCCAAACACGACATGGTGTCCGCTAAAGATTGGAGCTAATTTTCATTTCAAAAAGTCAAATGGTGCTCCTTCCCTTACAGACCCTGCCGTGCGCCCAAACAGTGGTTTATGACCACATATGAGGTATCGGTGTACTCAGGAGAAATTGCCCAGGAAATTTTAGGATCCATTTTATCCTGTTGCCCACCTGAAAATGAAAATATTGATGATAAAATATTTGTTGGAAAAATTAAAATGTCCATTTTTTCCTTCCACGTTGCTTTAGTTCCCGTAAAGCACCTGAAGGGTTAGTAATCTTCTAGAATGTAGTTTTGAGAGGAAAAAATATGATTTATTTATTTTCACGGCTCCACGTTATAAACTTCTTCAAAGCACTTGGAGGTTCAAAGTGCTCAACACACATCTAGATAAGTTCCTTAAGGGTCTAGTTTCCAAAATGATGTCACTTGTTGGGGATTTCCACTGTTTAGGCACATCAGGGGCTCTCCAAGCGCAACATCGTGTCCAATCTCAATTCCAAACAATTCTGCATTGAAAAAGTCAAATGGCACTCCTTCCATTCCAAGCCCTGCCGTGTGCCCAATCAGGGGTTTACCCTCACATATGGGGCATCGGCGTATTCAGGAGAAATTGTACAACAAATTTTATGGTTCGTTTTCTCTTTTTACACTTGTGAAAATAAAAAAAAATTGGTTCTGAAGTAAAACTGTAAAAAAAAAGTTGAATGTTAAGTTTTTCTTTCCACATTGCTTCAGTTCCTGTAAAGCACCTGAAGGGTTATTAAACATCTTGAATGTGGTTTTGAGCACCTTGAGGGGTGCAGTTTTTAGAATGGTGCCACTTTTGGGTATTTTCTGTCATATAGACCCCTCAAAGTGACTTCAAATGTGAGGTGGTCCCTAAAAAAATGGTTTTGCAAATTTTGTTGTAAAAATGAGAAATCACTGGTCAACTTTTAACCCTTATAACTTCCTAACAAAAAAATATTTTGCTTCCAAAATTGTGCTGATGTAAAGTAGACATGTGGGAAATGTTATTTAGTAACTATTTTGTGTCACATAAGTTCTCTGGTTTAACAGAATAAAAATTCAAAATGTGAAAATTGGGAAATTTTCGCCAAATTTCTGATTTTTTTCACCAATAAACGCAAAAATTATTGACCTAAATTTACCACTAACATGAAGCTCAATATGTCACGAAAAAACAATCTCAGAATCGCTAGGATGCGTTGAAGCGTTCCTGAGTTATTACCTCATAAAGAGACACTGGTCAGGTCATTAAGGTCAAAATAGGCTGGGTCATGAAGGGGTTAAATTACCAAAGTACACAATCACTTAAAAAATTGTAAAATGAAAAAAGGAAAAAAAGATTAAAACAATGTTACAAAAATAATTTTTTACCATTATGTAAAAACATAATACAATAAAACAAATTAAGAAAAAAAAAACATGATTAGTAGCAACTAGAGTTGAGCGACTTTTGGTTTTTTAGGGTCGCGTTTCGTTTCGTGAAACCCGACTTTTCCAAAAGTCGGGTCGAGCAAGATCGTCCGATTATAGGGAAAAGTCGGGGTCGTCCCGAAACACGAAACCCAATGTAAGTCAATGGGGAATAAAAGTCGGCAGTGAGAGGAGGACAGGAAACACACCTACAGTGCCCATTTGAATGCCAAAAGCATCAATTCTTCTTTCTTAAGCTTGTCAACCTTAATTAACTTCATAATACAAGTTACGCACTGAAAAATGGGGGTTATTTGGCTAAAGTTGTGGGGGGGGAGGGCTGGCTGCAGTTTTTCATGTGCCCTGGGCGAAAGAGCGCCCCTTTAACACATACCACAACTCATCATGCTCCGATACGGCAGAGAAATAGCGGTATAGTACAATGAAAAATACCTCACTTTTTACATCTCATGACGAGGCCCATCTATTTCTCCATACAGAATCATTGGTCCCATATAATGTTTGAAACAGTATATGATGAGCTCCACATAATGCTACAGTATATGTTGGTCCCCATGGATGAAGCTCCACTGTCTTATGGGCCCAAATAATGCTCCAAACATAATGGGCCCCATTTCTAATGCTCTAGTGTATAATGGGCCCTGTAAATGATGCTCCAGTGTCTGATGTCCACCTTTGGAATGTTCCAGTGTATGGTGGGCCCCATCTATCATTCTCCAGAGTATAGTGCTCCCCAAAAATTGCTGTCCCAACATTGAAAACAATCAAATAAGTCTCCTCGCTAGGGAATCCCTGTACTTGTCTGGACAGGTGCTGTAGCTTGCTTAACAGCTCGCCAGCCGTTCTCACGCCCAGTATGGATTACACGTGATTGCACAAAGGTGAGAAAGGGTACCGTATCCCCAGATAACATGTATGGATAGCGTACACATTCAAAATATATGTCTCAGGAGGCAGGCTCAGACGGTGTTAGGCCCAGTATGGATTGCACGTGATTGCACAAAGGTTAGAAAGGGTACCGTATCCCTGGATAACATGTATGGATAGCGTACACATTCAAAATATATGTCTCAGGAGGCAGGCTCAGACGGTGTTAGGCCCAGTATGGATTGCACGTGATTGCACAAAGGTTAGAAAGGGTACCGTATCCCTGGATAACATGTATGGATAGCGTACACATTCAAAATATATGTCTATACAGCATGAGGCAGGCTCAGACGGTGTTAGGCCCAGTATGGATTGCACGTGATTGCACAAAGGTTAGAAAGGGTACCGTATTCCTGGATAACATGTATGGATAGCGTACACATTCAAAATATATGTCTATACAGCATGAGGCAGGCTCAGACGGTGTTAGGCCCAGTATGGATTGCACGTGATTGCACAAAGGTTAGAAAGGGTACCGTATCCCTGGATAACATGTATGGATAGCGTACACATTCAAAATATATGTCTCGGGAGGCAGGCTCAGACGGTGTTAGGCCCAGTATGGATTGCACGTGATTGCACAAAGGTTAGAAAGGGTACCGTATCCCTGGATAACATGTATGGATAGCGTACACATTCAAAATATATGTCTCAGGAGGCAGGCTCAGACGGTGTTAGGCCCAGTATGGATTGCACGTGATTGCACAATGGTTAGAAAGGGTACCGTATCCCTGGATAACATGTATTCATAGCGTACACATTCAAAATATATGTCTATACAGCATGAGGCAGGCTCAGACGGTGTTAGGCCCAGTATGGATTACACGTGATTGCACAAAGGTTAGAAAGGGTACCGTATCCCTGGATAACATGTATGGATAGCGTACACATTCAAAATATATGTCTCAGGAGGCAGGCTCAGACGGTGTTAGGCCCAGTATGGATTACACGTGATTGCACAAAGGTTAGAAAGGGTACCGTATCCCTGGATAACATGTATGGATAGCGTACACATTCAAAATATATGTCTCAGGAGGCAGGCTCAGACGGTGTCAGGCACAGTATGGATTTGACGGCCCAGATTACACAGCGGAGGAGCAGGGAGAGGTAAAGATTGCAAATGCTGGGGCCCTGCCCAAGCAAGGGGGGCCCACTCGTGGGCGTCGGTACTGGCACTGGGCCCCTCATAGTACAGCGGTGTGTCTGACGGCGGGTGTGCACCACCACCGTCAGAGACACTTGATTGCACTATGAGGGACCCTGTGCCAGTGCCCGCGCCCAAGAGTCGGCCTACCCACCTGTCCAGGGCAACGGCACTCGCACGGTGTCGTGCGGTAGGTGGTGACCCCGGCCATGGGGGGGGAGGCAGCACAGTTAGGGAGTTTTAGAAAGTGGCATATGTTGATGTTGGACATTCAGCTGATGCAAAAGGCGAAATAGGTCAAGTCCCAGGAAGAGGTGGACCAAAGCAAGCCATTTTTCTGTCACCCTATGTGTCATCAGGGGAAGGTGGGACAAAATCCTTGGAAACCCATGCGTGGTTCATTTTAATGAAGGTTAGATCATCCACATTTTGGGTTGACAGACGGGTCCTTTTTTCTGTCAGGATTGATCCAGCTGCACTGAAGACTCTTTCCGATAGCACACTTGCAGCTGGGCAAGCGAGCTCCTGTAAGGCATATTGTGCCAATTCAGGCCAGGTGTCCAGTTTAGCGGCCCAATAGTCAAAGGGGAATGACCTGTGTGGGAGAACATCGATATGGGAGGAAAAGTAGTTTGTAACCATAGTTGACAACTGCTGTCTCCTGTCACTTTCCATCGATGCAGTATTACCAGTTGTGTGAGCGGTATTTGAAAAATCAGTCCACAACATTGTCATGAAACCCCTGTCTCCAACGCCACTTATGCTGTGTGCACCACGAACACCTCTGCCAAGCTGCCCCGGCCCGTACAGCCCGTGTGAGAACCATCACCGCTGCTGTGTGCTGGGAATGCCTCAAGCAACCGATTTACCAGAGTTGCTTGTTTATTAGCCAATATTAGGTCAAGGTTCTCCTGTGGCATGATGTTTTGTAATTTGCTTTTATAGCGTGGATCCAGGATGCTGGCCAACCAGTAGTCGTCATCGTTCATCATTTTGGCAATGCGGGGGTCCCTTTTTAGGATCCGCAAGGCATAATCTGACATGTGGGCCAATGTTCCCGATGTCAATGATGCACTGCGAGTGCTGGTTGGAGGAGCACTTTCTGGCAAATCCACATCCCTCCAGTCACGCACAAACCCTGTACCAGACCTTGCCACGCCAACATTTTCACTTGCCCCACGAGATGCATCCTCCTCCCCTAAGTAATCATCCCCATCATCCTCCTCCTCCTCCTCCTCTTCTTCCTCCACCTCGTCCAGGAGAGGTCCCTGAGCAGACAATGGCTGAATGTCATCAAGGATTCCCTCCTCCTCTTCCTCCTCATCAACATTGGCTGCAGACGCCTGCTCCTTAAGGTGCGTCAAAGTTTGCATGAGCAGACGCATAAGTGGGATGCTCATGCTTAGGATGGCGTCGTCTGCGCTTACCAGCCGTGTGCATTCCTCAAAACACTGAAGGACTTTACAAAGGTCTTTCAGCTTCGACCACTGCACACCTGTCAACTCCATGTCTGCTCTCAAAGTGCCTGGCCGTGTATCCTCCCACAAATGCATTATGGCCTGCCTCTGCTCGCACAGCCGCTCCACCATGTGCAGGGTGGAGTTCCACCTTGTTGCAATGTCGATAATGAGGCGGTGGTTGGGAAGATGGAGCAATCGCTGCAGCTTCTGCATACGAATGGAGTGTACAGGCTACCGGCGGATGTGCGCGCACAGTCTTCGCACCTTCTGGAGCAGGGCTGTTAACTCCGGATAATTTTTGAGGAAGCACTGCACCACCAGGTTCAAGGTGTGAGCCAAGCAAGGTATGTGGCTGAGTTTTGAAAGGGCTATGGCTGCCACAAAATTACGGCCGTTATCACTAACTACCTTGCCTGCCTCAAGATGTACACTGCCCAGCCATGACTCAGTTTGTCGCTTCAAGTACTCGGCCAGCACCTCGGCGGTGTGTCTGTCGCCCAAACACATCATCTGCAACAGAGCCTGCTGACGCTTTCCACTAGCTGCTCGATAGGGGGACACATCGTGTGCAACAGTGGCAGCTGCAGATGGAGTGCTCATACGACTAAGCTCTGTGGATGAGCTTTCGCTTCTGGAGGAGGAGGAGGAGGAGGGTCGAATGCCTACAGCCAACTGTTTCCTATACCGTGGGCTAGGCAGCACTGTCCCACCACCGCTGTCCCCTGTGGACCCTGCATCCACCACATTAACCCAGTGCGCAGTGATGGACACGTAACGGCCCTGGCCATGCCGACTGGACCATGCATCAGTTGTGAGGTGCACCTTTCCGCTCACTGACTGCTTGAGTGCATGGACAAAGCGGTCTTTCACATGATGGTGGAGGGCTGGGATGGCTTTGCGCGAGAAGAAGTGGCGACTGGGTAGGTCATAGCGTGGTACTGCATAGGCCATGAGTTCGCGGAAAGCTGTGCTTTCCACCAACCGAAAGGGCATCATCTCAAACGAGATTAGTTTGGCAATGTGGGCGTTCAAACCCAGTGTACGCGGATGAGAGACTGAGTACTTTCTTGACCTACTCATAGTGTCTGGGAGGGTGAGCTGGACTTGAGAGCTGCATATGGTGGAAGTAGCGGTGGACAGGGCAGACTGAGAGAGGGTTGATGATGGTGATGGAGTTGGTGTTCTTTCTGATGGCCTAGAATCAGTCTTTCGTTGATATAACAGTGGGATTCCCTGACTGCTGTGGTCTTGCAACGACACCTCAACATTTGCTGCTGTGCTAACAGGTGGGCTTACAGTGGGGGAAACAATGTAGCGTTGCTGACTACCTTCGTTGTGATCAGTTGCACATGTGGCACTTGAGGTTTGGTGTTGTGTCCACGCTTGCAAGTGCATGCTGGTTAAATGTCTAAGCATGCAACTGGTATTCAAATTTTTCAGATTTTTCCCTCGGCTAAAGGTCTTTGCGCACTTCTTACAGATAACCTTGGCCTGATCATGAGGATTTTGTTCAAAAAAGTGCCACACTGCACTCTTCCTACTTTGGCAGACATTTTGCGGCCTAGCACGCTGTGATCTTTTGACCCTCTGGACAAGCTGTCCAGCAACTCTTTTGATGTTTGGAACCTGTCTTTGGAGTGCTCCGGGCCTGCCAGATAACAGCTGTTGCGATGTCGATGTCTGCTGTGGATGCTCCTCATCTGAGCTATTGGAAGCAGCACCCTCTTCCCCCAATGGATGCCAATATGTGTCAACAACTGGGTCATCCATCACCTCCTCTTCTATGTCATGTGCACCTTCCTCTGTGTCACCGTGTATGGTGGTATAGTGTGCGGGAAGGGGCACCTGAGTCTCATCAGGGTCAGAATCTGGCTCTGTACACTGCGAGGACAATGTAGTGCTCTGAGTGAATGTACCAGCAGAATCATCCATCAGTGGCTGTGCATCAGTGCACTCCATGTCAGATTCATCTTGGCCTGGGTAATTCACCATTTCACTTGATAATCCAGGCATGGTATGTGAAAACAGCTCCATGGAGTAATCAGTAGTATGGCCTGCGTCATCCTTCAATCTTGGTTGGGGTGAAGGACACAAAGAAAGGTGTGGTTCATGAACATGAGCCTCCAATGACGACTCAGTGCTTTTACTTTTTACAACTGAAGAAGAGGAGGCGATAGAGCTGGAGGCTGAGTCAGCAATGTAAGACAAAACTTTTTCCTGATGCTCTGGCTTTAAAAGCGGTTTGCCAACTCCTAGAAAACTAAGCATTCGAGGCCTTATGTAGCCAGACGATGACGCAGGGTCAGCACCTCCTGCATTCGGTCCTATTTTGCTCTTGCCACTACCATCAGATCCACCACCAACACCATCATTACCAGCTGCCAACCCCCGCCCAATTCCACGGCCTCTTCCACCAGCCTTCTTCATTTTTGGTAGAAATGTAGACAAAATCCAACAAACTATATAGTAATGTAAAACAAGGTACATGGTGTCTATAGGACAAGGGAGATTTTGAATTTCTGCACACACTTTTGGACACTGGACACTTTTGGATTGTGTGAGGCCCACTGATATCTGAGCGCTATGTGACAGGCTCGATGGCACAGCTGTGACAAAAGTGACTAGAGGATAAGGGAGATTTTGAATCTCTGCACACACTTTTGGACACTGGACACTTTTGGATTGTGTGAGGCCCAATGAATATCTGAGCGCTATGTGACAGGCTCGATGGCACAGCTGTGACAAAAGTGACTAGAGGATAAGGGAGATTTTGAATTTCTGCACACACTTGTGGACAGTGGACACTTTTGGATTGTGTGAGGCCCACTGATATCTGAGCGCTATGTGACAGGCTCGGTGGCACAGCTGTGACAAAAGTGACTAGAGGATAAGGGAGATTTTGAATCTCTGCACACACTTTTGGACACTGGACACTTTTGGATTGTGTGAGGCCCAATGAATATCTGAGCGCTATGTGACAGGCTCGATGGCACAGCTGTGACAAAAGTGACTAGAGGATAAGGGAGATTTTGAATCTCTGCACACACTTTTGGACACTGGACACTTTTGGATTGTGTGAGGCCCACTGATATCTGAGCGCTATGTGACAGGCTCGATGGCACAGCTGTGACAAAAGTGACTAGAGGATAAGGGAGATTTTGAATTTCTGCACACACTTTTGGACACTGGACACTTTTGGATTGTGTGAGGCCCACTGATATCTGAGCGCTATGTGACAGGCTCGATGGCACAGCTGTGACAAAAGTGACTAGAGGATAAGGGAGATTTTGAATCTCTGCACACACTTTTGGACACTGGACACTTTTGGATTGTGTGAGGCCCACTGATATCTGAGCACTATGTGACAGGCTCGATGGCACAGCTGTGACAAAAGTGACTAGAGGATAAGGGAGATTTTGAATTTCTGCACACACTTGTGGACAGTGGACACTTTTGGATTGTGTGAGGCCCACTGATATCTGAGCGCTATGTGACAGGCTCGATGGCACAGCTGTGACAAAAGTGACTAGAGGATAAGGGAGATTTTGAATCTCTGCACACACTTTTGGACACTGGACACTTTTGGATTGTGTGAGGCCCAATGAATATCTAAGCGCTATGTGACAGGCTCGATGGCACAGCTGTGACAAAAGTGACTAGAGGATAAGGGAGATTGGATTGCTTTTAAAAAAGCAGTTTGCGGAGCAGTGGGTAAACAGCAATGCAGGAATGTCAGGAAGCCTTAGAAGGCGGCCCAACAACCAACACCACTGATACACCACTATATAGCCTCCCCTTGCACTGCACACACAGTGACTGGTGTGTTGTGCTGGCCAAATTGCTAGCAGCAGAAGCAGTTTTTTTTTCTTCTCAGCAGGACAAAAAAAAAAAATTGGGATTGCTTTTAAAAAAGCAGTTTGCGGAGCAGTGGGTAAACAGCAATGCAGGAATGTCAGGAAGCCTTAGAAGGCAGCCCAACAACCAACACCACTGATACACCACTATATAGCCTCCCCTTGCACTGCACACACAGTGACTGGTGTGTTGTGCAGGCCAAATCGCTAGCAGCAGAAGCAGTTTTTTTGTCTTCTTCCCTGCCTAACGCTCTCCCTACAGAATCAGCAGCAACCTCTCCCTATACTAAGATCGGCAGAAGTAAGATGGCGGTCGGCGTGCACGCCCTTTTATACCCCCTGTGACGCCCACCAAAGCAAGCCAATCACTTGCATGCCCTTCTGAAAGATGGTGGTGACCCGTGCCTATGTCATCACGTTGCCCACAGTGTCCGTGGATCCTGATTGGCTGAAAAAGAGCGCAAAACAAACTTTTGAAACGCGACTTTGGCGCGTAAGTCGCCGACCTCGTGGCCGACCTCATCCTAGGGTCGGGTTTCGTTTCATGAAACCCGACTTTGCCAAAAGTTGGCGACTTTTGAATTTTTTCGACCCGTTTCGCTCAACTCTAGTAGCAACAAGTCCGTATTTTCTCCACAAAAATGATCTTTTCACCCCCAATTTTTATTTTTCCAAGGGTAACAGGACCTGAAAAGTTGTTGTGCAATTTGTCCTGAGTACGCTGATACCCCATATGTGGGTGTAAATGACTATTTGGGTGCATGGCAGAGCTCGGAAGGGAAGCAGCGCCATTTGACGTTTTTGCCTGGAATTGAGATCGGACAACATGTCGCGATTGGAAAACCCTTGATGTACCAAAACAGTAGAAACCCCCCACAAATGACACCATTTTGGAAACTAGACCCCCCAAGGAACTTATCTAGATGTGTGCTGAGCACTTTGAACCCCCCAGTGCTTCACACAAGTTTATAACGCCCGGGTGTGAAAATAAAAAAATCATATTTTTTCCACAAACATGATCTTTTAGACACCAATTTTTTTATTTTCCCAAGGGTACAAGGACAAATTGGACCCCAAAAGTTGTTGTCCAATTTGTCCTGATTACGCTGACACCCCATATGTGGGAGAAAACTACTGTATGGGCACACGTCGGGGCTCGGAAGGGAAGTAGTGACGTTTTGGAATGCAGACTTTGATGGAATGGTCTGCAGGTGTCATGTTGCCTTTGGAGAGCCCCTAATGTACCTAAACAATGGAAACCCCCCACAAATGACCCCATTTTGGAAACTAGACCCCCTAAGGAACTTATCTAGATGTGTGGTGAGCACTTTGAACCCCCAAGGGCTTCACAGAAGGTTATAATGCCCAGGCATGAAAATAAAAAAATCGTATTTTTTCCACAAACATGATCAATTAGTCTTCAATTTTTTTATTTTCCCAAGGGTAACAGGAGAAATTAGACCCCAAAAGTTGTTGTCCAATTTGTCCTGAGTACCCTGATACCTCATATGTGGGAGAAAACTACTTTATGGGGACACGTCGGGGCTCGGAAGGGAAGTAGTGACGTTTTGGAATGCAGACTTTGATGGATTGGTCTGCGGGTGTCATGTGTGTTTGGAGAGCCCCTGATGTACCTAAACTATTGAAACTCCCCACAAGTGACCCCATTTTGGAAACTAGACCCCCCACGGAACTTATCTAGATGTGTGGTGAGCACTTTGAACCCCCAAGTGCTTCACAGAAGTTTATAATGCCTGGGCGTGAAAATAAAACAAATCATTTTTTTCCACAAAAATGATATTTTTGCCCCCAATTTTTTATTTTCCTAAGGGTAACAGGAGAAATTGAACCCCAAAAGTTGTTTTGCAATTTGTCCTGAGTATGCTGATACCCTATATGTGGGGGTAAAACACTGTTTGGGCGCATGGCAGAGCTTGGAAGGGAAGGAGCACCATTTGACTTTTTCAACGCAGAATTGGCTGGAATTGAGATCAGACGCCATGTTGCATTTGGAGAGACCCTGATGTGCCCAAACAGTGGAAACCCCCCAATTATAACTCCAACCCTAACCCCAACACACCCCTAACCCTAATCTCAGCCCTAACCCTAGCCCTAACCCAAACCCTAACCCTAATGGGAAAATGGAAATATATACATTTTTTTTATTTTATTATTTTTCCCTAACTAAGGGGGTGATAACGGGGGGTTTGATTTACTATTTATGGCGGTTTTTATGTTTGGCAGCTGTCGCACGCTAAAAGATGCTTTTTATTGTAAAAATAGTCTTTGCATCACCACATATTGAGAGCTATATTTTTTCCGTATTTTGACTCACCGAGTCATGTGAGGTCTTATTCTTTGCGGGACGAATTGATGTTTTTATTGGTACCATTTTCGGGCACATGACGTTTTTTGATCGCTTTTTATTCCGATTTTTGGGACGCAGAATGAACAAAAACCAGCATTTCATAAATTTCTTTTGGGGGGGTGCGTTTACACCGTTCCGTGTGCGGTAAAATTGATAAAGCGGTTTTAGTCTTCGGGTCAGTATGGTTACAGTGATACCTCATTTAGGTCGTTTTTTTATGTTTTGCCGCTTTTATGCAATGAAAACTATTTTATATAAAAAATAATTATTTTTGCATCGCTTTATTCTGCGAGCTATAACTTTTTTATTTTTTTGCGGATGACACTGTATGGCAGCTCGTTTTTTGCAGGACAAGCTGACGTTTTCAGCTGTACCATGGATATTTATATGCGTCTTTTTGATCGCGCGTTATTGCACTTTTTGTTTGGTGGTATGATAATAAATCATTATTTTTTGCTTCGTTTTTTATTTTTATTTTTTAAGGGGTTCGCTAAAGGGGTTAACTAATGGGACAGTTTTATAGGGCGGGTCGATACGGACGCGGCGATACCAAATATGTGTACTTTTATTGTTTTTTTGTTTGTTTTTTTCAAAAAATGAATTTATTGGGGAATATATTTTTTTTTTTACTAATTTATTTAGCGATTTTTTTAAAATTATTTTTACACTTTTTTTTTTTTTTTTACTTTATTACATTGTCCCAGGTGGGACATCACTGTCCTGTGACAGATCTGTCACATCACAGATCACTGACACTTCCTCATGCCTGCGCTTTGCAGGCAGTGAGAAAGTCAGCTCCCTACAGGCCCCCCCGAAGGTCCCTGTCACCATCTTGGATCCGGGGGCCTGTAGGGAAAGAGCCCCCCCGCAGCAGCGCTGCACATTGCGCTGCCGTGGGGGGCTCAGGGAAGCACGGAGGGAGCCCCCTCCCTGCCGATGCTTCCCTTTAACCCCCGGTACACTGCGATCGTGTTTTATCGCGGTGTACAAGGGGTTAACGTGTCGGGGCGGTCCGTGACCGCCCCTGACACATTGTGCCAGGTGTCAGCTGTGATAATCAGCTGACACCCGGCCGCGATCAGCGGCGCTCACCACGTGAGCGCCGCTGATCGCTATGACGTACTATCCCGTCCCTGGAAATTAAGTCCCAGGGCACATGGATGGGATAGTACGTCTCATGGCAGAAAGGGGTTAATCAAATATATTTAGATATTAAGTTGCAATCAGAACAGAGCCTCATCAGAACAATAATTGGAGAAGTGCTGGTACTGCATACAAATCATGGAACCCTACACGTATCATCCATCATCCGCACCACTGCTAAGGTAGTGAGGTCACGGCAGCTTCTCAGAGAATCATCAAAAAGTCATATTTCTCCCAAAATGCTACCAATAAAAACATCAGCAAGGCTTATAAAAGTGGCCAGAGATGCAAATGTAGCAGAACTGTGTGAGTGACGGGATGTAGCACCGGCTATCTCCACATACTGATGGCATAGTGCAGGACACGGAGCCTGGCCTACAGCCCGTCTAGTGCGCACACTGACACTGCAGCACGGGAGCAGGAGAATAACGGCAGCCATCACAGGACTGGCAAACTGCTCCTCCTCACCTCACACCACGCGGGGAACGTCTCCCGACCAGTCCGCAGCACGGAGCTCGCTGATAGGCTGCACTGCTCTGTCACGTGATGGGTCGTTACAAGCTTCACTTTCGGCCGACTGTTTAGGCGTTGTAGTCTCGCACCGAGGACCGGCCCCTGAGGACGGCGGGGAGATCAGTGATTGGGAAACCGGGGCCTCTTATGTCGGCACTAGCTCACCTCATGTATCTCCTTCTTGTAGGTGAGAAGGCTATTATATGGCGTGTCTGCTGCTATTCTGTCACCTGTCTCTCAGCCATACCAAGCGTCACTATCTCTAGTCATAATACATATCTAGTCAAATGGACTGCTTTCTCTTTTAGATTATCTATCTTCTATTTCTCTCTATCTATCTCATATCTATCTATCTATCTATCTATCCCATATCTATCTATCTATCCCATATCTATCTCATATCTATCTATCTATCTATCTATCTATCTCTCTCTATCTCATATCTATCTATCTATCCCATATATATCTATCTATCTCTCTATCTATCTATCTATCTATCTATCCCATATCTATCTATCTCCTGTTTATCTATCTCTCTCTCATATATATATATATATATATATATATATATATATATCTCCTATCTATCTATCTATCTATCTCTCTCATATCTATCTCTCTATCTCATATCTATCTATCTATCTATCTATCCCATATCTTTCTATCTCTCTATCTATCTCATATCTATCTATCTATCTATCCCATATCTATCTATCTCCTGTTTATCTATCTCTCATATATATATATACATCTCCTATCTATCTATCTATCTATCTCCTATCTATCTATCTCTCTCATATCTATCTCTCTATCTCATATCTATCCCATATCTATCTAGCTATATACCTATCTCATATCTATCTATCTCTCTATCTCATATCTATCTATCCATCTATCCCATATCTGTCTATCCCATATCTATCTATCTATCTATCTCATATCTATCTATCTATCCCATATCTATCTATCTCATATCTATCTATCTATCTATCTATATATCCCACCAAGGACAACATCTGCAAGGAGTTTGTATGTTCTCCCCGTGTTTGCGTGGGTTTCCTCCGGGTACTCCGGTTTCCTCCCACTTTCTAAAAAGACATACTGATAGGGAATTTAGATTGTGAGCCCCATTAGGGACAGTGATAATGTGTGCGAACTGTAAAGCGCTGCGGAATATGTTAGCGCTATATAAAAATAAAGATTATTATTATCTATCTATCTATCCCATATCTATCTATCTATCTCCTATCTATCTGTCTCATATCTATCTATCTCATATCTGTTTATCTATGCCTTATCTATCTATCCCATATCTATCTATCTATCTATATCTCCTATCTATCTATCTCATAAATGTGAAAATTGGGAAATTTTGGCCAAATTTCTGATTTTTTCACCAATAAACGCAAAAATTATTGATCTAAATTTACCACTAACATGAAGCCCAATATGTCACGAAAAAACAATCTCAGAATCGCTAGGATGCGTTGAAGCGTTCCTGAGTTAATACCTCATAAAGAGACACTGGTCAGGTCATTAAGGTCAAAATAGGCTGGGTCATGAAGGGGTTAAATTACCAAAGTACACAGTCACTTAAAAAATTGTAAAATGAAAAAAGGATAAAAAGATTAAAACAATGTTACAAAAATTTTTTTTTACCATTATGTAAAAACATAATACAATAAAACAAATTAAGAAAAAAAAAACATGATTAGTAGCAACAAGTCCGTAAAGATCCAAAATAAATCCCATTATATGTCCAGCATGGGGAGCGCTATATACAGATATAGCACCACTGCTAAGGTAGTGCGGTCACGGCAGCTTCTCAGAAAATCATCAAAAAGTCATATTTCTCCCAAAATGCTACCAATAAAAACATCAGCAAGGCTTATAAAAGTGGCCAGAGATGCAAATGTAGCAGAACTGTGTGAGTGACGGGATGTAGCACCGGCTATCTCCACATACTGATGGCATAGTGCAGGACACGGAGCCTGGCCTACAGCCCGTCTAGTGCGCACACTGACACTGCAGCACGGGAGCAGGAGAATAACGGCAGCCATCACAGGACTGGCAAACTGCTCCTCCTCACCTCACACCACGCGGGGAACGTCTCCCGACCAGTCCGCAGCACGGAGCTCGCTGATAGGCTGCACTGCTCTGTCACGTGACGGGTCGTTACAAGCTTCACTTTCGGCCGACTGTTTAGGCGTTGTAGTCTCGCACCGAGGACCGGCCCCTGAGGACGGCGGGGAGATCAGTGATGGGGAAACCGGGGCCTCTTATGTCGGCACTAGCTCACCTCATGTATCTCCTTCTTGTAGGTGAGAAGGCTATTATATGGCGTGTCTGCTGCTATTCTGTCACCTGTCTCTCAGCCATACCAAGCGTCACTATCTCTAGTCATAATACATATCTAGTCAAATGGACTGCTTTCTCTTTTAGATTATCTATCTTCTATTTCTCTCTATCTATCTCATATCTATCTATCCCATATCTATCTATCTCATATCTATTTATCTATCTATCCCATATCTATCTATCTATCTATCTATCTCATATATATCTATCTATCTATCTCTCTATCTCATATCTATCTATCTATCCCATATCTATCTATCTATCTATCTCATATCTATCTATCTATCCCATATCTATCTATCTATCTCATATCTATCTATCTATCTATCTCATATCTATCTATCTATCTCCTATTTATCTATCTATCTCTCATATATATATATATCTATCCATCTCCTATCTCTCTCTCTCTCATATCTATCTCTCTATCTCATATCTATCTATCTCATATCTATCCCATATCCATCTATCTATCTATCTATCCCATATCTATCATCTATCTATCTCATATCTATCCCATATCTATCTATCTGTCTATCTATCTATCCCATATCTATCTATCTATCTATCTATCTCATATCTATTATCTATCTATCTTTCTAAATTAGTAGTCGGACACAACTGAGAAGATAAATTAAGATGCACTACTGTTATATAAATTAATTAAATACAAATATAAAAAACACTAATTGTGCACCAATTAAACTCTTAATCGTAACACAGATGTGTCTCTCTAATTGAATTGCAGACCATGCGGTTGACAATATAAAAAACAAACCACGGTATTGGATACTTGTTAAAAGAATAACAGGGATGGCTCGATATAAAAAAAAGCCTTTATTTCAATCAATTGGCAAAAACAAACAATGTGCAAAACAAAGAAAAAAGTGCCTATAAGGCACACCAATTCATTAAAAATCAATTGCAAATATGCATGGGGACTGCCGAAACATTAACATAAATATTTTAATAATTTCTAATGTAATATAATATATACAGTATATATGCAATGTATATAATACATACTGTACCAAAAGATAGATAAAAATATATGGTGAAATTTATAAAAATATAAATAAAATATTGTGAGCAGTGCAATGGTATCAATGTCCCAATCTATCACAAAAAATTTTTTTTAAAAAGAGAACCAATAATATAGAATCTTAATATTGTCTATATGAAAGACTGTTTAATATATATAAATACATAAGTCCAAATCTATGTCAATAAGTTATGGAAAGTGCCAATATCTTATACATTAAAAATCAAAAGTGCATGAATATGTAGCTTCACTCAGCATAATTATCTAACCCCACTTGTGAACGTGATAGAAAAACAACTGCGCCGATATTAATATAAAGATATATTACCTATCAGTGGTATAGTGACAGTCCCAATATGGTAGTGCCAGGCACTCCACGACGCGCGTTTCGGAACCAGCGTCCATCTATCCATCTATTCTCTTTTTCTCTCTCCATAAAAAAATGCAGCACTCCGAAGTTCGGTGGTAAAAAAAATTTCACTGTGCTTGGTTTTCTCCGGCACTCCCATTGACAATGAATGGAGCAGAAATTGAGCATGATCACCTTTTGCTGCATTCAAGACAGCTCTGCAGAGCCCTGATCTCGGGATTGTTGAGGTTTTCAGCAGTTGGACCTTCAGCGATTAGCAAGGTATCCTCTATCTTATTGGTAGGGAATAACTTTGGTTTTGGGGAATTACTCTTTTTAACCCCTTAAGCCCCAAGGGTGGTTTGCACGTTCATGACCGGGCCAATTTTTACAATTCTGACCACTGTCCCTTTATGAGGTTATAACTATGAAACGCTTCCATGGATCCCGGTGATTCTGACATTGTTTTCTCGTGACATATTGTCCTTCATGTTAGAGGTAAAATTTCATTCATATAACTTGCGTTTATTTGTGAAAAAAACGGAAATTTGGCGAAAATTTTGAACATTTTGCAGTTTTCCAAATTTGAATTTTTATGCCCTTAAATCACAGAGATACGGCACACAAAAAACTTAATAAATAACATTTCCCACATGTTTACTTTACATCAGCACAATTTTGGAACCAAAATTTTTTTTTGTTAGGAAGTTATAAGGGTTAAAAATTGACCAGCGATTTCTCATTTTTGCAACACCATTTTATTTTTACGGACCACATCACATTTGAAGCCACTTTGAGGGGTCTATATGATAGAAAATACCCAAAAGTGACACCATTCTAAAAACTGCACCCCTTAAGGTGCTCAAAACCACATTCAAGAAGTTTATTAACCCTTTAGGTGCGTCACAGGAATTTTTTGAATATTTAAAAAAAATGAACATCTAACTTTTTCACAAAAAAAATACTTCAGGTTCAATTTTTTTTAATTTTACCAAGGGTAGCAGGAGTAATTGGACTGTAAAAGTTATTGTGCAATTTGTCCTGAGTACGCTGATACCTGATATGTGGGGGGGAACACTGTTTCGGCGCATGGCAGACCTCAGAAGGGAAGGAGCGCCGTTTGACTTTTTCAATGCAAAATTGGCTGGAATTCAGATCGGACGCCATGTCGCGTTTGGAGAGCCCCTTAATGTACCTAAACAGTGGAAACCCCCCACAAGTGACCCCATTTTGGAAACTAGACCCCCCAAGGAACTTATCTAGATATGTGGTGAGAACTTTGAACCCACAAGGGCTTCACAGAAGTTTATAACGTACAGCGGTACAATTAAAAAATCATATTTTTTCTCCACAAAAATGATCTTTTCACCCCCAATTTTTATTTTTCCAAGGGTAAGAGGACCCGAAAAGTTGTTGTGCAATTTGTCCTGAGTACGCTGATACCCCATATGTGGGTGTAAATGACTATTTGGGTGCATGGCAGAGCTCGGAAGGGAAGCAGCGCCATTTGACGTTTTTGCCTGGAATTGAGATCGGACAACATGTCGCGATTGGAAAACCCTTGATGTACCAAAACAGTAGAAACCCCCCACAAATGACACCATTTTGGAAACTAGACCCCCCAAGGAACTTATCTAGATGTGTGCTGAGCACTTTGAACCCCCCAGTGCTTCACACAAGTTTATAACGCCCGGGTGTGAAAATAAAAAAATCATATTTTTTCCACAAACATGATCTTTTAGACACCAATTTTTTTATTTTCCCAAGGGTACAAGGACAAATTGGACCCCAAAAGTTGTTGTCCAATTTGTCCTGATTACGCTGACACCCCATATGTGGGAGAAAACTACTGTATGGGCACACGTCGGGGCTCGGAAGGGAAGTAGTGACGTTTTGGAATGCAGACTTTGATGGAATGGTCTGCAGGTGTCATGTTGCCTTTGGAGAGCCCCTAATGTACCTAAACAATGGAAACCCCCCACAAATGACCCCATTTTGGAAACTAGACCCCCTAAGGAACTTATCTAGATGTGTGGTGAGCACTTTGAACCCCCAAGGGCTTCACAGAAGGTTATAATGCCCAGGCATGAAAATAAAAAAATTTGGATTGGTCTGCGGGTGTCATGTGTGTTTGGAGAGCCCCTGATGTACCTAAACTATTGAAACTCCCCACAAGTGACCCCATTTTGGAAACTAGACCCCCCACGGAACTTATCTAGATGTGTGGTGAGCACTTTGAACCCCCAAGTGCTTCACAGAAGTTTATAATGCCTGGGCGTGAAAATAAAACAAATCATTTTTTTCCACAAAAATGATATTTTTGCCCCCAATTTTTTATTTTCCTAAGGGTAACAGGAGAAATTGAACCCCAAAAGTTGTTTTGCAATTTGTCCTGAGTATGCTGATACCCTATATGTGGGGGTAAAACACTGTTTGGGCGCATGGCAGAGCTTGGAAGGGAAGGAGCACCATTTGACTTTTTCAACGCAGAATTGGCTGGAATTGAGATCAGACGCCATGTTGCATTTGGAGAGACCCTGATGTGCCCAAACAGTGGAAACCCCCCCAATTATAACTCCAACCCTAACCCCAACACACCCCTAACCCTAATCTCAGCCCTAACCCTAGCCCTAACCCAAACCCTAACCCTAAGGCCTGTTTCACACTTCCGTTTTTGTGTCCGCCAAACGGATCCGTTTCCGTTTTTTTGACGGAAACTGATGCAAACGGATCCGTTTTTTTAAAAACGGATCCGTTTTTTTGACGGATCCGCGGTAACCGTAATGGAAGTCTATGGGACAAAAAAAACGGATCCTGCAAAAAATGGCGGATCCGTTTTTTTACGGAAAACAACGGATTTTGACGGATTTGAAAAAACGGAAGTGTGAAACAGGCCTAACCCTAATGGGAAAATGGAAATATATACATTTTTTTTATTTTATTATTTTTCCCTAACTAAGGGGGTGATAACGGGGGGTTTGATTTACTATTTATGGCGGTTTTTATGTTTGGCAGCTGTCGCACGCTAAAAGATGCTTTTTATTGTAAAAATAGTCTTTGCATCACCACATATTGAGAGCTATATTTTTTCCGTATTTTGACTCACCGAGTCATGTGAGGTCTTATTCTTTGCGGGACGAATTGATGTTTTTATTGGTACCATTTTCGGGCACATGACGTTTTTTGATCGCTTTTTATTCCGATTTTTGGGACGCAGAATGAACAAAAACCAGCGTTTCATAAATTTCTTTTGGGGGGGTGCGTTTACACCGTTCCGTGTGCGGTAAAATTGATAAAGCGGTTTTAGTCTTCGGGTCAGTATGGTTACAGTGATACCTCATTTAGGTCGTTTTTTTATGTTTTGCCGCTTTTATGCAATGAAAACTATTTTATATAAAAAATGATTATTTTTGCATCGCTTTATTCTGCGAGCTATAACTTTTTTATTTTTTTGCGGATGACACTGTATGGCAGCTCGTTTTTTGCAGGACAAGCTGACGTTTTCAGCGGTACCATGGATATTTATATGCGTCTTTTTGATCGCGCGTTATTGCACTTTTTGTTTGGTGGTATGATAATAAATCATTATTTTTTGCTTCGTTTTTTATTTTTATTTTTTAAGGGGTTCGCTAAAGGGGTTAACTAATGGGACAGTTTTATAGGGCGGGTCGATACGGACGCGGCGATACCAAATATGTGTACTTTTATTGTTTTTTTGTTTGTTTTTTTCAAAAAATGAATTTATTGGGGAATATATATTTTTTTTTACTAATTTATTTAGCGATTTTTTTAAAATTATTTTTACACTTTTTTTTTTTTTTTTACTTTATTACATTGTCCCAGGTGGGACATCACTGTCCTGTGACAGATCTGTCACATCACAGATCACTGACACTTCCTCATGCCTGCGCTTTGCAGGCAGTGAGAAAGTCAGCTCCCTACAGGCCCCCCCGAAGGTCCCTGTCACCATCTTGGATCCGGGGGCCTGTAGGGAAAGAGCCCCCCCGCAGCAGCGCTGCACATTGCGCTGCCGTGGGGGGCTCAGGGAAGCACGGAGGGAGCCCCCTCCCTGCCGATGCTTCCCTTTAACCCCCGGTACACTGCGATCGTGTTTTATCGCGGTGTACAAGGGGTTAACGTGTCGGGGCGGTCCGTGACCGCCCCTGACACATTGTGCCAGGTGTCAGCTGTGATAATCAGCTGACACCCGGCCGCGATCAGCGGCGCTCACCACGTGAGCGCCGCTGATCGCTATGACGTACTATCCCGTCCCTGGAAATTAAGTCCCAGGGCACATGGATGGGATAGTACGTCTCATGGCAGAAAGGGGTTAATCAAATATATTTAGATATTAAGTTGCAATCAGAACAGAGCCTCATCAGAACAATAATTGGAGAAGTGCTGGTATTGCATACAAATCATGGAACCCTACACGTATCATCCATCATCCGCTTCTTCTAGGGATTGTGTTTGCACTGTACCCAGAATAAATATTTAACTGACTGATGACCAATTAGAATCAAGGAGCAAGGTAACATATAGCTATGCACACTTTAGAGGTCACATCTGTTTGTGCGTGCGCACTGTCCACAACGTGGACTTTATAAATAAACCTGTGTAAATGCATTGACACTTTAAATGAAATGAACAGAGCTGAAATCACTGTCTTACCATGTTTGTTACATGTTGTTGTCCTTTGTCTATATAAATCTTACAGTAATTATTTTGTGTTTCTTAATTTCTATAGTTCAAGTAAACACCTCCAGCAATGATATACTTCCATTGGTTAGGAAGCATTTTGTTTACGGCAGCTTAAACCAAAAAGGTAATTTCCTTGTTGACTCTATTTTTTGTAGTAGAAAAGATGATCACAATAAAGTGCTGTGTCATTGGAGATTTATTGAGTTCAGAAAAAAATCCCCTTTTGCTAAATTGGTTAACACAAATCACGAGACCTGTGTGTGGCTTTCATTGTACTTTGCCAGTAAGACATAGTGAGGTAAGCTTCATGTAATGAAGAAAGGGCAGTGAAATAGGAAATTGTGTAGTATATTTTCATTTTCAAAATAAACCTAGGATCCCAGTTATCTAAACTGTCTCAGGGGGAGTTTGTCTTTTTTCCATGACTAGCAAACTCATAAGGGCATACTTGTCAATACTGTCTAAGGGTGCTTTCACATTGTGTTCTTGATATTTGCACCCGAACCCCCCGCAAAACGGAATTCGGAGGTACAGGCCTGCGAGGCCATAAGCTATAATGGCGCAGACAGAGTCAATATGTACTCTGACTTGCATCATTTGTAGGCGTATATGCCTACTGGAGGTGGACACCCAACAACAGTCTATAACATCTGAGTGTAAACCTCCAGTAGACGTATACGACTGAAAATGATGTCAGAGCAGATATTGACTCTGTGTGCCGTCAATGTGCTGTACGGATTTAATATTTAAAAAGGTAGGAGAAGCTTTGTAATTTATTTAGCTGTCTGTGAAAAACACTAGTGAGACTTTGGGGAAGGTGACTTGACGGACGGACTTGACTGGAAGTAGGAGGGAACGGTTGGTGCACTATGGACGGAGATTGACAAGGACAGCAGGGTGATAGCTGGGAAAGACAGACAAGAGAGTGCAGTACCTAGAAATGACCACAAGATGGCAGGGGGGAGTAGTTCAGGACTCAACAGCAGCTTAGGGCTTGAGAAACGCTTAGTCATGGGGAGCGGGGAGATAGGAACCCAGGAGGGGAATTCCCGGTGAGAGAGGGGATAATAGGACAGGTTGGGGTTCCAGGCAGGCTAGTCCCGGGAGGAGCTCGGCAGAAGACGGAGAACAGCGAATAGCTCGACCAGGGGACTGACAGGAAAGAGACAGGGGGTGGCCCTGACCCGACGGACCGCAGGACAGACGAGGCCCCGGGGGTACCGATTGGACGACGACCTCGAGCAGGTGAAGCGCTGGCGGTAGATTGGTCTAGGACAGCCCCAGCGAAAGATCCATGAGGGACGTTACTTCGACTGGAGGAAAGGTGCAGGTACCCGGGCCTGGAGTCGGAGAACTGTAAAGAGGTTGCGGTGCGTGGTTGTGGTCGTCAGGAGGACGACAAATAAAATCCGGAACTGTTACAACTGAACTCTGCCTCCGTCTTGTCCTTGCTTCGCGATCCCGTGAGAACGGACGTCATCGCGGTAATTCTCGCGTAGGATTACTGGGACCGGGAGCGTGGAGAGAGGCGGGAAGGCTGCGCGGGACGCCGGAAGGTGAGAATAACAATATTTTTTATTTTTTTTAATTATTTTTTACATCCTATCTTTTACTATTGATGCCGCATAGGCAGCCTCAATAGTAAAAAGTTGGTCACATTCGTCAAACACTATGTTTGACGAGTGTGACCAACCTGTCAATCAGTTCTCCAAGCGATGCTACAGATCGCTTGGAAAACACTAGCATTCTGCAAGCTAATTACGCTTGCAAAATGCTAGTTTTTCCGCGGGAAAATCGCGGGAATTTAAAATGCGATTTTCCCGCGGAATGGAATTCGGAATTCTCGCGGTAATTTCCATGAGAGTTCCGCTACGTGTGAACGTAGCCTAAGAAGGCAAAAAAAAAAAGGTTAAAAAAGGACAGGAAATATGACTGTGAAATTGTGAATGCTGCCTGTATTTATTTGATAGAACTCTAGCCACTATCATTGTGACACAGAATCTGCCATTTTTTTCTTTCGATCAGTTCCTTAGCTAAAATCCATGAACACTGATATCCTGCGTAGAATAGCCCTGTGTCCATGTCATCCTGGAGGTGCACCCAGGGTGCAGTATCCGTCTATCTATAGAATTACATTGCCGTCTATGATCTTGTCAGTTATTTTCTGTACAGAATTGATGATTCATGGGTGACAGAATATCATCAGGCTTACCACAACAGTCTAACTTTATCAGCATTTTTACTTTCTGATATTCTCACACTTTATCTTCTTTCTTAGTTACTATTTCCCTTTTCTCAGTCACACCTGAGCTTTTTCTGAACTTTATAGCTACATTTTATATTACCGTAAGATTAAAGGGGTTTTCCGCGACTATACATTGATGACATCTGAAGCTGCTCAAATAAAGGGGAACTCTGTACGTACATCTACACACGCAGCAATGATGGGTATGGCAGCTCAGCCTCTTTCACTTAAATGGAACTGAGCTACAGTACCCTGTGTTTAGACACTCTATTAAAAATGTAATAAATAACAATAATCTTTATTTATATAGTGCCAACATATTCAACAGTGCTTTACAGTTAAACAGTTTCAAACACAACAGTCATTACTAACAACGTTAACAATAATATAATGATTAAAGCAAAATAAAATAAAACAACCCTGCTTGTGAGAGCTTACAATCTACAATGAGGTGGGGGAGATACAATGTAGAGGTGTGTATTTACAATGATGTATTTACAATGATGGACCAGCCATCTTGAGGGGGTGGGGGATAGATAGAGATAGTGAATGGGCTACACATGCACACTTTCACATAAAATGACTTTGATTAGTTAACGTGATAGGCTGCTCTGAACAAATGTGTGCAAAACTGTGCAAGTTGTGGCTGGTCCTAATTTCTTGCAGTAGAGCATTCCAGAAGATTGGCACAACGCGGAAGAAGTCTTGGAGACGGGAGTAGGAGGTACGGATTAGTGCAGAGGTTAGTCGAAAGTCGTTTGCAGAGCGCAACGATTGGCTAGGCCGATAGACAGAAATGAGGGAGGAGATGTAGGGGGGTGCCGCACTGTGGAGAGCTTTGTGGGTGAGATCAAGAACTTTGAATTGGATCCTGTAATGAATGGGCAGCCAGTGTAACGACTGGTGAAGAGCGGACGCTTCCGAGTACCAATTAGCCAGGTGAATGACCCTGGCTGCTGCATTAAAGATGGACTGGAGAGGGGAAAGTCAAGTGAGGGGGAGGCCAATTAATAGAGCATTACAGTAGTCCAGGCAGGAGTGGATCAGGGCGACAGTGAGGGTTTTTGTTTCCATGGTGAGAAAAGGGTGGATTCTAGAGATGTTCTTTAGG
Source organism: Dendrobates tinctorius (assembly GCF_039654945.1). Lineage (NCBI taxonomy): Eukaryota > Metazoa > Chordata > Amphibia > Anura > Dendrobatidae > Dendrobates > Dendrobates tinctorius. The sequence goes on from NW_027361700.1 coordinate 21,872,022, forward strand.
TGTAAGCGGCAAGTGATTGTATATGGGAGGTTAAGGAGAGGTTCGTGTCAAACATAACACCCAGACGGCCCGCCTGCTGCCGGAGTGTTATTATGGTGCCTTCCATGGAGAGGGAAATGTCAGATTTAGAGAGGTTAGTGGACGGCGGGAGCAGAAGAAGTTAAGTTTTGGAAATATATGCAGCCAGGTTCAGCACCCTGATCCACATGTTTCCAAGAAAGGTTTTAATTGATAGTAAGGCCTCATTCAGACATCTGTTTTCTTCACTGATGTGAAAAATGCTTCTTTACCATCTCCTTGCTATCAGTCGGTAAAAAACAGAAAACATGGATGGCATCCAAATGTTCGATTTTTTTTTTCTTTCACCGACCCATAGACTTTTATTGCTGAGTTTGATCCGACTTTCTGATCAATTATTGGACAAGTCCTTGTGGTTTAGCAGAGACCACAAAAGTCACTGATATGTGAACCTCCCTATAGATTATCACCTTGAAAAACTATAGCACTCGCACATGAAAAACTGATGTGTGAACGATCCCTTAGCCCTGGATCCCATCTCTTCCCCAGTCCAAATGAGGTCTATTTGAGCACATTCAGAGGAGAGTCATTATAGTTAGGGATCATTCAAAATTAAAATATACCTTGTCATGGTTGGATGTCTTTTTCATTTCTTGAACAAAAAAATGTTAAATAACTACCGTTTGAGGGGCGTGTCTGGGAGCTGCACTCGATGGAAGCATAGGCTGTAAAGTTACCCCATGCATTGTCTCAGCCTTTTCCAATTTTTAATGGCACCCGTCAAGGTTGCCCACTCTCTCCATTACTCTTCGTTATGTGTATAGAACCACTAGCTGCGGCTATACGCCTTGACTCGAACATTGGGGGAGTGATGGTTAGAGATAAAAAATTTAAACTGTCTTTATTTGCTGATGACATGCTCTTAACTCTGACCCAGCCACATACAATCCTACCCAGTCTGCATTCACTTCTAAAACAGTTTGGCCAGCTCTCTGGTTATAAAATAAATGAAGCAAAAACGGAGGCTCTTCCCCTTAATATTCCAGACAGATCATTAAGCTCCTTAAAAGGTAATTATAACTACAAATGGCAGGATACTGCCCTGAAATATTTGGGAGTGCAGCTGACCTCTAGATACGACTTATTATTGAAACATAATTACCCCCAATTGTTTTCGGAATTGAAACAAATACTTAATAAATGGAATAATTTACCACTATCCCTATTTGGAAGAATATCAGCGGTTAAAATGGCTATTCTCCCTAAGCTACTATATTTATTTGAGACTCTCCCCATTGTGGTCCCTCCTGGAGACCTGAAGGGTATTCAGTCTTCTATCATCCACTTTATCTGGGCCTATAAAAGGCACAGGATCAAAAACCAAATTATGTTAGCTAGCAGAGATAGAGGAGGTTTGGGTGTTCCAGATATTACCAAATATTATTGGGCAACTCATTTGAGATGTATCCCAGCCTGGTCTGCACCTAGAGCATTCTCTAGGTGGATGCAGATTGAAAAGTTGTGGATGGCTCCAATCCACCCCAACTCTTATCTATGGGCAACTACCTCAAATAAACTCGACTCACACACGTTGGGACCAATAGCTTTCACTAAGAGGATTTGGAATACCTGTATGAAAAAATTCCCACTGATGTCGAAATGCTCTCCACTAACCTCCTTTTTGTTTAATCCCAAACTACCAGACAGCTATAGGGGAACTTGATAAAGTTGTGGTTTGATAAGCGACTTTTTTGTTTTGCTGATATAGTTGATAGTCACTTTAGATCCTTGTTACCTTTTGATAAGATGCAATCGGGCTTCGACTTACCTTCAAACTCTTTCTATCGGTATTTACAAATTAGGCATTATATGCAGTATCTTTACTCTTCCTTAGTAGTCTCCAAACCAACCCGCTTTGAGAGACTCTGCAGGGCAGGAGTATCGACCAAGGGTCTTATATCTGATATCTATAGGATTTTATTAGACCCGTATCCGGAGGAGTCTCCAAGACACTCCTATATGGACAGGTGGGAAGGTTTCTTGGGGGAATCTTTCTCCGGGTGTGTGGCAGGGGGTCTGGAGGAGGGCAGCTAAGACTTCCACTTGTTATACGTATAAGGAAAACCAGTTTAAATTACTTATGTTTTGGTATCATACTCCTTCGTTATTGCATAAATTTAATCCTAATATATCTGGGCAATGTTGGAGATGCGGTTCTGATGATGGAGACCTAACCCATATTTTTTGGACTTGTTCGATTATACAAGGGTTTTGGAGTAGGGTCAAAACTTTAATCTTCGAAGTTACGGGTCTTCATATTCCATTAGACCCTAAATTCTACTTTCTCAATATCCCCCCATTCCAGATTGGAAGTAGGATAAAGCAGAATCTTTTACATCTGACCACAGCCGCAAGATGTTTAATAGCAAGGAAGTAGACGCTGGCTTATCCTCCGTCACTTAACGAGTTGCATTACCGCATACAGGACATACGAAGTATGAAACATCTCACTGCTTTAATAAATAATACGTTTGAAAGTTTTGAAGCAACGTGGAATCTGTGGGACGTATACTGGGCTCGGAAGGCTTAGTATTGATATTTACTCAGCAAAATGTGCCATCTTTCCCTGGGATCTTTCCTCCTTCCCTCCCTCGTGTTTCACTGTCTTGTCAATTTTATTTGTCTCTATTATGTTTGTTAACTGTTTTGCATTGAATGATTACATGCATTGTATCTTGATGTGTTATCATTCTGTAAATTTCTATTGGAAAATCAATAAATATCCAGTTATATAAAATAACTACTGTTTGTTTTTTATGTGTACAGAGACAGTGGAACTCATGTACTCATTTACTGCAGTGTGCTGACACACGCATTTGTAGCAGGATGTGTCATTAAGGCAGACTTCTCTGTGTTGCTGCAGACAATGGTAGTTTCAGTCCAATAGTAAGCTGTCAAAACATTGGATCGCACTCAGACCTTTGTTATTCAAAGAGGCAGTGCATATGGTCTAAATAAAAATAATCACAGCACGCATCATTTGCCTCAGATCGGGTGGCACTCTCCCATTCATGCCTATCGGTCAATGGAAAACATCAAGTGCAGACTGATTTTCATGGACAGCCTGATTGGAGAATATTGAGAAACTTTTGTATTTTTATTCTCTGCGTGTGAGAAAAATAGATCCCACTCTGACCAGCATAATCGGATCATTGTTTTCTCAGATGGAGAACATATGGTCTGCGCCTTCCCTATGAAAGATAATTATATCCTTTATATACTGGTATGTGAAATAATTGTTTGCCCCCTTCCTGATTTTCCTATTCTTTTGCATGTTTGTCAAACTTAAATGTTTCAGATCACCAAACAAATTTAATTATTAGACAAAGATAACACAAACACATAATGCAGTTTTTAAATTAAGGTCTTATTATTAAGGGAAAAAGAAATTCAAACCTATAGAGCCCTGTATGAAAAAGTGATTACCCTCCCTCACCTCCCTTAAAACATAAATTAACTGTGGTTTATCACATCTTTAGAAAGCAGAGTTCAAATTCCCTAGTCACACCCAGACCTCATTACTGCCAGACCTATTCTCAATTAAGAAATCACTTGAATAGAACCTGCCTGACAAAGTGAAGTAGACCAAAAGATTCTCAAAAGCTAGACATCATGACGCGATCCACAGAAATTCTAGAACAAATGAGAAGCAAAGTAATTGAGATCTATCAGTTTGGAAAAGGATATAAAATAATTTCTCGAACCACATCGAGAGCCATTGTATACAAATGGTGAAAACATGGAACAGTGGTGAACCTTTCCAGGAGTGGCTGACCGACCCAAATTTCACCAAGAGCGCAGTGACCACTCATCCAAGAGGTCGCAAAAGACCCCACAACAACATCCAAAGAAATGCAGGCCTCACATGCTTTAGTTAAGGTCAGTGTTCATGACTCTGCCATAAGAAAGAAACTGGGCAAAAATGGCCTGCATCTTGATGATCCCCAAGACGTTTCGGAGAATACTTTGTAGACTGAAGCAAAAGTTGAACTTTTTGGAAGGTGTATGTCCCATTACAGCTGGCGTAGAAGTAACACAGCATTTCAGAAAAGGAACATCATACCAACAGTAAAATATTATGGTGGTAGTGTGATACTCTGGGGCTGTTTTTCTGCTTCAGGACCTGGAAGACTTGTGGTAAATTGAACCATGAGTTCTGCTATATACCAAAAAATCCTTAAGGAGAATGTCTGACCATCTATTTGTGACCTTAAGCTGAAGTAGACTTGTGTTATGCAGCAGGCCAATGATCCAAAACACACCGGCAAGTCCACCTCTGAATGGCTTAAGAAAAACAAAATTATAACTTTGGAGTGACTTTGTCATAGTCCTGACCTTAATCTGATTGAGAGGCTGTGGCATGACCTTAAAAAGGCGGTTAATGCGCGGAAAACCTCTAATGTGGCTGAATTACAAAAATTATGCAAAGATGAGTGTGTCAAAATTCCTCCAAAATGTTGTAAAAGACTTAATGCCAGTTATAGCAAAATTCTTGATTGCAGTTGTTGCTGCTAAGCGTGGCTCAACCAGTTAGGTTTAGGGAGCAATCACTTTTTCAAACAGGACTCTGTAGGTTTGGATTTCTTTTTTCCTTAGTAATAAAGACATTCATTTAAAAACTGTATTTTGTGTTTACTTGTGTTGTTTTTGTCTAATAGTTAAATTTATTTTGTGATCTGAAACATTTAAGCATGACAAACATGCAAAAGAATAGGAAATCGGGAAGGGGGCAAACATTTTTTCACACAACTGTAGCCATAACCTATAAGTTTTTCATTGTGTCTCTACGTATTACATTTAGATGATGGGATTTATTGCTGATGGTTGGTATCAAATTCAGTTTTTGAAGCTTAATATTAAAAATAGTGAAGACAAAAACAAAGAATCACTAGAATATCTTAAATTTTGCTTGTGGCTTTGATGTGACTGTTCGAAGATCTGAGGTATGTTAATGTCAGCATTCGGGACAGCACCTGCTGATGCTGTCATTCAGGTTTTCTCACGGAGAAAAACCATTACAGTCACACTCACAGATCCATGTAATGGATGAAACCTCGGCTCACACAGAAAGTGTTCTTTTCTCCATAAATGATAATTCTCAAATAACCCATGATCTCATACTGGGTAAATGCAAGATGCTACTGCTAGACGTGTGACGCTAGTCACAAAACACAGCTAGGCCATAACCAGCGCAGTTAGACGTTCCAGGGTCAATACCAAAAGATCACATTGTAAACCAAGGGAAAATACAAAGTTGTAAGTTGGGTCACACATGCCAGCGTCAGAATGCCAGAGAAACAGCGAATATGCAAAGGGGCAATAACAAACGGGTAGTCTGAACAAAGTCAGCAGCAGAATATCAGATACAAAGGGGCAATAACAAATGGGTAGTCTGAACACGGTCCAAAGGTCAGCAATGGAATATCAGATGCAAAGGGACAAATAACAAACGGGTAGTCTGAACATGGTCCAAATGTCAGCAGCAGGAGAAGATCGGAATTTACAGCACAGGGTGCAGGCAAGCACACCAGAGAGCACAAACTTAGAACAATCTTTTGACTGGCAATGATCTGGGCCAGAAAGCTCACCTAAATAACAGGGCAATTACCAAGAACATGGTGTTAGGAATGGCGGAAGACACTAAATAAAAAATAAATAAAGTGCCTTCGCCACTCGGGGTCCACCGTGCAGAGGATGGAAAAACCACTGCTAAAGAGGCAGAGCACTATGGCGGAAATGAGCACAGGGTTGATGTCAGAGACACCGCACTGCACTAGCTCATAGAGCCAGTGCGCATGTCCTGAGTACAGAAGCAGTGCTAAAAGATACCTGTAGAGACGGGCAGCAGAAGTGACCATGCGTGCTTCAGGCTAATAGTGTCAGGGTCCAGTCAGCGCTGGAAAGTAAAGAGGCACAGGACCTGCGGACACGGAAAATGAATAATCTGCACGGGACCTATGGTCATGTGACTGCAAGGGGGCGGGGCTTAGCGTCCTGTATTCAGATAGGACAGGACACCATACAAACAACTCAGAGTCAGGCAAAACAGAGGTCACAGCAGTACGGGCAAACGAGGTACAGGAGGGACAAACAGACGGGTAGTCAGACAGAGCCAAAGGTCATACACAAGAGGGCAACGTGGTACCAAGGGGACAAGCAGAGAGAAGTCAGGTCACAAGCAGAGAGTCATACATGAGAGGTAGCGCAGTACAACAGGGTCAGGCAGAACTCGTAACAGGGACAGAACCAGATCACAACCGAACAAGCAAGCAAGATATCAGGCACAAGGCACACGTACGCACAAGGTCACTTAACTCAGCCGAGGGCAGGAGTATAACTGACACCGGACCCAGGTCCAGTGAGCACTAAATAGCCTCCTGCTGCCAGAGAGAGGCAGCAGAATTAACCCATAGTCTAACCAGGACGGGTCAAAGTGAAATCCCGTCCTGGATCATGACAGTACCCTCCTCTCAATGGGGGGCCACCGGACCCCCAGGTCTCTCAGGGTACTTGGCGTGAAAGGCTCGGATCAACCGATCCGCATGAACTGATCGAGCAGGAACCCACGAGCGTTCCTCAGGACCGTAGCCCTTCCAATGTATCAGATACTGAAGGGCGCGACGGACCAACCTGGAGTCGACAATTCGTTCCACCTCGTACTCAGCCTGCCCATCTACCAGAACCGGTGTCGGGGAAGATGATGATCCCTCCCCACTGGACCTCACAGGTTTCAAAAGGGCCTTATGGAAAACATTAGGGATCCTTAGAGATGGCGGAAGACTCAACCGAAAAGCCAACGGGTTAACTGCTTCGGTAATTTCATAGGGACCTATAAACTTGGGTCCAAGCTTCGCAGAGGGGACCTTGAGCCTTATATTTTTGGTGGATAACCATACCTTATCTCCGACCTGAAACACTGGACCCACGGATCGTTTTATCTGGACACAAATTGCACTCCCCTATCAGACACCACATTCAGGGGTACCCCATGCAACCGCACCACATGCTCCACAAACAATCTGGACAATGTTTCCGCATTAGGTAGAGCTCCCAAAGGTACAAAATGTGCCTGCTTACTAAACCTGTCCACTACGACCCAGACCACGGTATTACCCTTGGAAGGGGGAAGGTTGGTGATGAAATCCATGGACAGATGAGTCCATGGTCTCTCAGGAATTGGCAGTGGTACCAATTCCCCAGCCGGCCGGTTATGGGGAGTTTTCGCACGGGCACAAACCTCACACGCAGACACATACTCCCCAACATCAGAGGCTAAAGAAGACCACCAGAATATTCTAGCAATGGTCTTCCGGGTCGCTGAGATCCCTGGATGTCCACCCAGAACTGAGTCATGGAACTCCTGGAGGACCTTGAGACGAAACTGAGCTGGCACAAAAAGTTTATCCACCGGCTTAGCTGGAGGTGCAAGAGCCTTGGCTTCTCGAATCTCCCGTTCCAACACATTAGAAACCTCTGCCACCACCACCCCAGGCTGAAGAATGGAGGATGGAGGTTCCGGGGGGGACAACGGGTCAAGACTGCATGACAACGCATCCGCTCTGATATTCTTGGACCCTGGTCGAAAAGTGATCGAGAAGTTGAATCGGGAAAAAAAAAGTGACCATCTAGCCTGTCTGGGAGTCAACCTTTTAGCTGACTCAATGTAAGCTAGGTTTTTGTGGTCCGTGATTACCGTTATAGGATGAACAGCCCCCTCTAAAAAATGCCTCCATTCTGCAAAAGCCAATTTTACGGCCAGAAGTTCCCGATTCCCCACATCATAGTTTCTCTCCGCAGGGGAGAACTTCTTTGAGAAAAAGGCGCAAGGTCTTAAATTGGTCAAAGTGGCGGGTCCCTGGGACAATACCTCCCCCACCCCCACCTCTGAGGCGTCTACCTCAACAATAAATGGTTCAGAGGGGTCCGGTTGGATAAGAACCGGGGCCGACATGAAACATTTTTTCAAAAACTGAAATGCCGCTACCGCTGCGGTTGACCAATTCTTGATATCGGCCCCCTTTTGAGTCATGTCTGTGAGGGGTTTAACCACCTGTGAGAACCCCCTTATAAATTTCCGATAATAATTAGCGAACCCTAGTAAACGTTGCAGACCCTTCAAATCAAACGGTTGAACCCACTCGAGAATGGCCAGCACCTTATTAGGATCCATGCGATACCCTTCAGCAGACACGATGAACCCCAGAAAGGACAGTTCCTGAACAAAAAATAAACATTTTTCAAGTTTAGCAAACAGGCAGTTCTCCCTGAGCCTTTGGAGAACTGCCCGAACGTGACCAATGTGAGTCTGTTTATCAGGCTAGTAGATTAAAATGTCATCCAAATATACCACCATAAAACGTTCAATCAAATCGGAGAACACATGATTTATGAAATTTTGGAAGACCGCTGGAGCGTTGGTCAGGCCGAAGGGCATGACCAAATTTTCAAACAACCCTTCAGTAGTGAGAAAAGCGGTCTTCCATTCATCTCTGTCCCGGACTCGGATAAGGTTATACGCTCCCCGTAGATCTAATTTCGAAAACCACTTAGCTCCAGACAACTGATTGTATAAATCAGGAATAAGTGGAAGGGGATAAGTATTCCTCACAGTTATTTTATTTAACTCACGAAAATCGAGGCATGGGCGCAAACCACCGTCTTTTTTTTTTACAAAAAAGAACCCTGCCGCCACAGGAGAAACAGAAGGACGAATATGTCCCTTACGGAGGCTCTCGGAAATATATTCTTTCATCGCGGCCCGTTCTGGACCCGAGAGGTTATACAGGCGGGCTTTGGGCAATTTAGCACCTGGAACCAGGTCAATGGCACAATCAAATGGGCGGTGTGGTGGTAAAACCTCAGTCTCTTTTTCGGAGAAAACGTCAGTATAATCTATCAGGCACTCCGTAATGCCTTCTAGACCCACGGACGACACAGACACAGAAACAAGACATTTCTCAGAGCAATAGGGACCCCATTTAACAATATCCCGAGATTCCCAATTAATCACAGGATTATGCAGCTGTAACCAGGGGAACCCCAACACCAGTCCCGCAGGCAGGTTGTTCATTACAAAACACGAAATACGTTCCTGGTGTAAGGAACTCACTTTAAGGAGAAACTCTTCAGTACAAAACACAATGTCATTCTTAACCAGTGGTGTTTTGTCAATAGCAACAAGGTGAATCGGAGTCTCCAACCTAACTGTCCCTAACTTATACCTGGCCACCAAGTCAGAGTCAATAAAGTTCAATGATGAACCGCAATCCACGAAGGCAGAAGTGGATGTGGAGACACCCCCACAACAAAGTTCCACTTGAAATGACATTTTAGAAAATGCAGAAAAGGGTACCTGAGAGCCTGGGTGACCTCCACGATAATCACCCGGGCTCAGTCGCTTGTTGGTTAGTGGCCGGGAGGGGCAATCCTTTTTCCCATGTCCAGACTCGCCACTGTGAACACAGCATTTTCTCACGTGCCGTTGTCTCCTTTCTTCCTCCTTAAGGTTGATGGTTCCCATCTCCGTGATTTTCAATGAAGAACTGGCTCCCCTTCCTTGGGAGAATAACGGTGTCTTAATTTGCATCACTCCCCTCGCACGTAACCTGCGATCCATTCGGACGGCCTGTGTCATAGCTTCCTCCAGGGCATCAGGTGGGGGGTGGAGAGCCAAGGCGTCTTTCAGATGCTCAGACAAGCCTCTACGGAACAACCCCCGGAGAGCGGCGTCGTTCCAGCAGACCTCAGCAGCCCAGCGTCTGAACTCTGAGCAAAACCACTCGGCTGAGTGTTTCCCCTGGCAAACATTCATCAGCCTGTCCTCAGCCATACGCACCCGATCAGGCTCATCATAAATATGCCCCAGGGCCTCAAAAAATGCATCCACAGTCATACGCTCAGGGGCCGTGGTAGGAAGGGAGAAAGCCCAAGCTTGGGGGGCTCCCCTTAACAGAGACATAATGACCCCCACTCTCTGACTTTCATCCCCAGAAGAGTGTGGTCTTAAGGAAAAAAAAAAGCTTACAGCCCTCCTTGAAAACTCTGAAGTCATTTTTATCTCCAGAAAAGGTATCTGGTAACTTCACTGGAGACTCAGGGGAAATTAATGTAACATCCCGAGCCCCCAATGAAAGAACCCCCTGCACAGTGTCAGCGATCAGCTGCTGAGACTGAGCCAGGACTCTTTGTTCTCCAAAGAGTTTCTGAGACATCTGCGTCAGATGCTTAACCTGTTCAGAAAGAGTGTGCAAAGAATCCATCACACACACAGGTGAATGGGAGCAGAGAAAAAAAAATGGTATGGGTCAGTTATAATGTCAGAGACACCGCACTGCACTTGCTCATAGAGCCAGTGCGCGTGTCCTGAGTACAGAAGCAGTGCTAAAAGATACCTGAAGAGACGGGCAGCAGAGGTGACCATGCGTGCTTCAGGCTAATAGTGTCAGGGTCCAGGCAGCGCTGGAAAGTAAAGAGGCACATGACCTGCGGACACGGAAAATGAATAATCTGCACGGGACCTATGGTCATGTGACTGCAAGGGGGCGGGGCTTAGCGTCCTGTATTCAGATAGGACAGGACACCATACAAACAACTCAGAGTCAGGCAAAACAGAGGTCACAGCAGTACGGGCAAACGAGGTACAGGAGGGACAAACAGACGGGTAGTCAGACAGAGCCAAAGGTCATACACAAGAGGGCAACGTGGTACCAAGGGGACAAGCAGAGAGAAGTCGGGTCACAAGCAGAGAGTCATACATGAGAGGTAGCGCAGTACAAGAGGGTCAGGCAGAACTTGTAACAGGGACAGAACCAGATCACAACCGAACAAGCAAGCAAGATATCAGGCACAAGGCACACGTACGCACAAGGTCACTTAACTCAGCCGAGGGCAGGAGTATAACTGACACCGGACCCAGGTCCAGTGAGCACTAAATAGCCTCCTGCTGCCAGAGAGAGGCAGCACAATTAACCCATAGTCTAACCAGGACGGGTCAAAGCGAAATCCCGTCCTGGATCATGACAGTTGAGCTGCACCTTGTGTGCACTGAGGCAAGCTCTGTTGTGCTCACAGAGCTGCAGGCAAAAAGCATATACAAAACACTGAGTCTGTTCAAGGTCACAGACTCTCAGCGAGGCAGCCACGGTATTAAGAGTCACAGGAGTAGCCTTAGACAGCAGGACTACTCCGTCTAGACCTACCGTAAAATAAGGTGCGTGGCGTCGCAACTGCGAATGCCCAGCAGTACTGCAACCGCAGCGCGGCGTGAACTGAGCCGCAGACAAGGCACCGTTATATCGCAAGCGCGATGCTGGACGCTAGCTGCTGAGGTAGATGGAGCATAAGCGCGCTGGCACAGGCGCTGCTCCTGGCCTGATCCCAAACACTCACACAATCGTATTATCAGAGGGAAGGGGTTTCTTAATAAGTCAGTCACCAGTCCAAGCATCCATCAACATACATATAGCAGCAAGTAAGAAATACTAACGATTAAAGGATTATCTTATCTTATCTTATGGCGGAACAGTCATGCGCACTTTTTATAACAAACGGGATCTTCCGGAAATCTCCAAGGCTCCAAGAGGAGCCAATAGGATTCGACACAGGACCTGAGCAGCTGACTCCCGAACTCCAATGGGAGTTCGTCCCGTGAGCATGCTCAGTTGAGGGAACAGAGGACATAGCCTCTGGAGAGAGTTGCCGCAGGGCACTCTCCTCTGCAATCTCCTCTGCAGCAGCGCAGGAGACTCCAGATTGTAAAGGTCCAGATTTCAACATAGAAGAGGTAGAAATCTGACTCCTAACATTACCCCCCCTCCTAGGGCCCCCTCCTCCCCGAGCCTCGTCAAAAGGCGAGCTAGGTGTCCTGTTAGGAGTTACGGTAAACCGGGACACTTGGAAGGCATCAGGGGGGACAAGGTCGCCAGGTTTCAGAAGAGACACCTGGGAGATAGTAGGAGTGGGCGAGGTAGGCGGACGCCGCCGTGAATCAGCGACCGTCACCACTCCCCGCTTAGGAGGACTATCCTGAGTACATGAGGTGCAGGCCTGGATAAATCTTTTGATGTCCCGAGCCCTATGGGGCCACCAATACGCTCCGGCCAAGAACTTCGAGATTTGCATGTAGTCCCTATGGTGGGGCGCTCTGGACGCATGCGCCCAGGCGAGAACCTGAGCCCTAAGATGAGGAGGTACAAAGGTCTCGATGACCGGTTCAGACTCCGACCATTGCGGGGGAGCTGGCTTCTGGAGAAACCGCACATACATGGTGACAACCGCAGATGGATTCCTGATCTGAGTCTGTATTAAGATTGGTACGAGACACCTCCATGAGCTGAGGGGATAAGACCTCTGGCTCAGACAGCTCAAGAGGTTCAAAAAATTTAGGAGCTGAAACAGCTCTTTGCTTGGAGTGAGCCCGCTCCATACCGCGCTCCGAAAAACGGAGGTCGATACGTGAGGAGACGGAAATTAGCTCCTCCAAGCTAGTAGGGATCTCTCTAGTAGAGAGAGCATCCTTCACGTGCTCTGCTAGACCTCGCCAAAAAATGGGGATAAGGGCCCTGTCGGACCATTTCAACTCGGACGCCAGTGTCCGAAAACGAATGGCATACTGGCTAACCGAGAGTGACCCCTGCGTAAAGGCGAGCAGTTGCAGAGACGTATCGTGCATGACCCATGGACCGAGGAAAACTTGCCTGATGGCTGTTAGCAAATTGGCAGCGGTCCGAATCTCGGGGTCACCACGTTTCCATAAAGGGGTAGCCCATTCCAAAGCCTTGCCCGACAGTAGGGAGATAATAAAGGCCACCTTGGCCTGCTCTGTAGGGAACTGCGCAGCCAGCAGCTCCAGATGTATTGAGCACTGGCTGATGAACCCCCTACAGGAGGCGCCATCCCCAGAGTATTTATCGGGCAACGGGAGGCGGGTAACTGTCGGCGCACGGGAGGACATGGACATACGCCCTACCGCATCTGTAAGTGCCTGAACAGCAGCATCCGTGGCCTGCGCAGCTGCGAGAGCCTTCTCAAGGGTAACCAAGCGAGTCTCGAGCTGTCGCACACACTGCAATAGTTGCTGCTGATCTGCCATCTCAAGCCAGACCCTGGTGCTATTATTATGTTAGAAGTGGCGGAAGATACTAAATAAAAAATAAATAAAGTGCCATCGCCACTCGGGGTCCACCGTGCGGTGGATGGAAAAACCGCTGCTAAAGAGGCAGAGCACTATGGTGGAAATGTGCACAGGGTTGAACTGCACCCTATGTGCACTGAGGCAAGCTCTGTTGTGCTCACAGAGCTGCAGGCAAAAAGCATATACTGTACAAAACGCTGAGTCTGTTCAAGGTCACAGACTTTCAGCGAGGCAGACACGGTATTAAGAGTCACAGGAGTAGCCTTAGACAGCAGGACTACTCCGTCTAGACCTACCGTAAAATAAGGTGCAAGGCTTCGCAACTGCGAACGCCCGGCAGTACTGCAACCGCAGCGCGGCGTGAACTGAGCTGCAGACAAGGCACCGCTATATCGCAAGCACGATGCTGGACGCTAGCTGCTGAGGTAGATGGAGCATAAGCACGCTGGCGCAGGCGCTGCTACTGGCCTGATCCCAAACACTCACACAATCGTATTATCGGAGGGAAGGGGTTTCTTAATAAGTCAGTCACCAGTCCAAGCATCCATCAACATGCATACAGCAGCAAGTAAGAAATACTAGCGCATGGCGGAACAGTCATGCGCACTTTTTATACCAAACAGGACCTTCCGGAAATCTCCAAGGCTCCAGGAGGAGCCAATAGGATTCGACACAGGACCTGAGCACCTGACTCCCAAACTCCAATGGGAGTTCGTCCCGTGAGCATGCTCAGTTGAGGGAACAGAGGACAGCCTCTGGAGAGAGTTGCCGCAGGGCATTCTTCTCTGCAATCTCCTCTGCAGCAGCGCAGGAGACTGCAGAATGTTAGGGTCCAGATTTCAACATAGAAGAGGTAGAAATCTGACTCCTAACACATGGAGCACCTGTGGAAACCTATGCACCTTCCAGACAGGTCAACCGTGCTGTCAATCAAAGCACCGACAGCTCAGCATGCCCCAGCACAGGATAGGATGACAGAGCTGTCCATCACAGAGTCCCAGACATTCTGAGCAGAGGAATCACGACAGACAGATATGCAGTAAATGATGTTACTTTTTATGAGAAGTTATTTAATCTACATTATTTTTATTTATTTTTTTTAAATGTGTATGCTTTTTAGTAAATATGAATTATATTTTTTTTAAATGTGTTGAAGAGAGTCTTTCAGCAGAAATTGACTATTTTACCCAAGCACTGACAATCAGTGCACACTTGGTTGGCCAAGCAGTTCAGCACACCTTCCACTTGTTTTCATCTATCTCCACCTCCCCTTACTCTTACTTAAAGGGATATCCTGGACTTTAAAAAAAAATGTGCCTAAGCACTAACAGGCAGATATTTGTCTCTGTTACTCCGTTAGCAATGATCTGTCTGTTGTACCTTGTGCCAGTCATTGACCTCTCATGCCAGATATTCAGCTGCTCCTTGTCACAGAGTTCCTTGTCAACAGAGCAGCAGCTTCTCTTCGTGTTGACATGGCGGGACTACTGACGTCATGCTGATTGACAGCCAGCTTCCTCCAATTAAGCAGTGAGGAGCCAGCTGTCAATCAGCATGACACCGGTAGCCTGCCCTGTCAACAGGAAAATAAACTGACACTCTATTGACGTGATACCAGCAGATGTCTGTGACTGCTCTGTGCCGGAAGAGAATGTCGCCAGGCACAACAAACAGGTAGGTAGCAGCTACCAGCCTTTTAGTGCTTAGGCACATTTTTTTTAAAGTCCCAGATATCCCCTTTAATTGACTGAGGAAGGGAGAGATAGTTGAAATGCAAATAGGTGGGAGGTGCACTGAGCTGTTTACCATGGCATCTGTTTCTTTTTTGAACAGTCATTTTGTATTGTACTGTAGTGTACTTTAATGATGTAATACTTTTGCAAAAAATGTGAGGAATTCCCATCTTGTAAAGTGATAACTTATTGCCAGGGTATGTCATCACTGTCTTATGTTTGGAAGTCCGAAGGTGGCACTGAGTTAAATCAGCCCCTTCATTCTCAGGATCCATCAAAGTCCCAGAGGTCAGACCCTCACCGATCATAAAGTGATGTCAGTGCCTAACAACCCTTTGTCTGGTCCTCTTTTGTAGTCACATTCCACTCTGGTCAAGAGATGATAGTCCTGACCAGAGACCTCCTTTATTAACTCCAAATTGTTTAATAGGGTATATAAAAATGGATTTCCTAAACTAGACAACCCCTTTTCATGACAGCTCTTCAAGTAAACTATTCATTAAAAGTACCTTTAAGAAATGCTACCATTAAGTAATATAAAAATAGGTCCTCCATAGTACAAGACTACAAGACATAAAGAAACAATTTTGGTTAATTGTTCAATAGCACCTAACACATTATATAGCATGCTCTCAGCCTCATCACCGGACACGTGGCCAGCAGCATGAATCTGTCATTTGTTGCATTTCGAGCTGTGTCGCTCCATTGTGGAGATATTCACATATGTAGGTTTTGGAGAGCAGTATATGAAATCTCTGCTTGTATTCTTCTCTGGTGTCATGAACTTTCACCCCACATATGCTGCCAATTACAGCTCGGCAGTGTCTGAGACAGCTAAATCAGCTGCTGAGTTGTGATTGGCAGTGTCTGCAAGTAAGGAGTTAAAGCGCCCGCCTCTAGAGAAATCTGAAGAAATAAATGGTCGAACTAGAAGAAGAGATTTCACATACTGTCCTCCAAAGAAGCACAAATGTTAATATCTCTGCATTAAAGCAGTGCAGCGCAAAACATAAAAGAGCATCAGAGTCAGGGGAGCTCAGGGATTTTTCCAAGTTGTTTAAGTCAATTTTTTGCACAAGTGACAGGTCTTATTTAAGTGTTAAATTTAGCTGGAATAAAAATGATAACACATCTAAACTGTGTAGTCATTTGTATTTCCTTACAGTAATGGTATACATAAAGATGCTGAAAGACAGCCCTTTCCTTGCATGTATGGATCTAGATACTGCAGAGAAAGAAACCATTGATCCAGTCTTCATATGGATAGGACCTAATGGAATGATCCTTAAAAGTGAGTATATAATATATACCAGCAGGTTAAACATACCACTTTATTGAATTAACATCTTGATTGGCCTCTCAGTGCAATCATTTTTAGTTTTCTCACTTTAGTCTTTTGTCTTAGTCTTTCATGAGCCATAACTTGTTTATTTTTCCACCAATATAGCTGTATGAAAGTTTGATTTTTTGCGAGACAAGGTGTAGTATTGAATCTCACCATTTAATTTACCATACTTAAGAAAAAAAATATTCTGTGGGGTAAAATGGTGGAAAAACCAACAATTGCTCCTCGGGTTTTTTGAGAATGGCAAGTTAATATTATTTTTCAGGTTATTATGATTACTAAATGTAGACAGTTTTCTTATGTCTAAGGCCATAATCACACATAATGTAAACACTGCATTTTTTACAATGCTTTATTTTGTGTAGAAAATCTACAGTACTATGTTTAAGGCATCATTTAGATGTCTGTTACAGATAGGTGTGTTAGCCGTGTTTTTCTTCAATACAGTCCATTATATTCTATGGAATTGTTCACATGTCTGTGCTTTTTTTTTCTGCGGATCTTATGTCTGTTCAAAAATCACATCCATTTTTTACCGGAAACACGGATGAAAAGTACGAATACATGTCTATGAGTCCTTGAAAAACACATACTTCACAGGGATGTCATCCATTTTTTATCCATGTGCTGCTGGTGTTTAAAACAGCAAAGGATAGGAGTTTTGTAATTTATTTTTCCATACGTGAAAAACACTGATAACACAAAATGCAGTGCCTTATAGTTCCAGCAAGGTGGATGGGATTTAGGCTATGTAGCCACGTATGCAGAAAATTTCTGACTGAAAACCGGACTCCTTCCCAGAAAACGCGCGTTTTTTCCACGTGTTTTTGCCTCGATTTTTGTGCGTTTTTCATGCATTTTTTTCTGGAGCAAAAAAGCCTCATAGAATATAGTTAGAAATGCAGATTTTTCCGTGAAATTAATGAGCATGCTGCGTTTTTTACTGCAATTCATTTTTTTCATGGAAAAAAACCCCATCAATATGCACAAATTCATTAAAATGAATCGGATGCTTCTTGTAAGCATTTTTTAAGCGTTTTTGCCAGTAAAAACGCTTAAGGCTACTTTCACACTTGCATTTTTTTGCGCTGCGTGCGCAGTGCAAACGCGCATAAAAAACGTATCATGCATTTTTATGCGTTTTCTTTTTTTTTTGCAAAAAAAGCATGCTTTTTTTTGCGCTGCCGTGCGCATAACTATGCGCACGTCAGCGCACCCATAGACTTTATTGGGTTTTGGGTGAATTTCGTGCGCATGTGTTTTTTTGAGACAGGTCGGACGCACAAAAAATGCAACAGGATGCATTTTGTGTGCCCGGGCGCACACTACAAAAAAACGCATGCGCATACAAACGCGTACAAACGCATGATAATGCGCACCCATGTTAAGTATAGGAAAAAACCGATTGCGCATTTATGCGCAAAAACGCAGCGCAAAAAAACGCAAGTGTGAAACCAGCCTAAAAAAACGCGAAAAAAACACTTACGTGTGCACACACCCTTACAAAAATCTCATGCCCTGTAAAGCTCTTTTTAACACAGTGTATACTGACCTGTGACGCGAATTTCGCAACGCTTCAGTTTCTCTTGCGCGTACACTGAGTTTTCTGGGCGGAATTTCCCCATAGACTTGCTTTAGGTGTGGAAATTCTGCAGGTAAAAAACATGCGTTTTAAGTGCATTTCCGCAGCGGAAACACATCAAAAACGCATATAATCCGCACGTAGGCATATCAAAGTTTTGACAAAGCCAGATACCAGGAAGTATCAAAAACAAAGCAGGTTTTTTTTTTAAGCATGACACACCAACCAGAGACAAAAGCATCAGCATCAAAAACATGATAAAAATGCATGTTAAAAAAAAGCACACAAGCGCAATAAAAAAACGCAAGTAACTTAATTTAAACAATAGGCACAGATATTCTGCAACATCAAAAATGCCCCAAAGGCTCACCATGGGAAAAAAAAATATTTCCCACTAAAATATTTGCTTTTTTCCATTGTCAGTAGTATGAGCACTCCACAATTTATTACACAATTTCCCCCAAATGCAGTAGCTCTCCATATGTAGTCAGAAAATCGTGTTTGGGCAGGATTCAGAGGGGAAAGATCACTATTTGACTTTTAATCATATTTAATCATATTTGATATTTTAATCATCTGGACGGAGTCTGAGCAACAGCTAAAGACGTTCCACGAACAGTTTAATCAATTTCATCCCACCATCAATTTAACACTCAACTACTCCAGTACCAAGATTAATTTTTTGGACACCATCGTTAAGCTTAAAAACAATGAAATAGAGACATCCCTGTATCAGAAGCCAATCGACCGTCCAACATACCTTAAATGGGACAGTTTCCATCCAAAACACATAAAGAACTCTATTATCTATAGCCAAGCCATCAGATACAATCGTATATGTTCCAACCCCATGGATAGAGACAAACACCTTGGTCGCCTCAAAAAGACCTTTTTGAATCAGGGTTACCATCCAAGAACAATTGAAAACCAAATTACAAGAGCCACCAGATTGTCAAGGAATCACCTGCTACATTACAAAGCTAAAGAAGAAAATAACCGAGTGCCTCTAGTAGTCACCTACAACCCAAATCTGGAGGTGCTAAGGGGAGCTGCACGGAAATTACAACCTTTACTACAAAAAGATGCCCGATTAAAATCCATTTTTCCAGACCCCCCACTGCTGTGTTTTAGGCAGCCCCCAAATTTAAGAAGCATCATTGTCAGAAGCTCCCTGTCCTCTCCAACAGCTGCAGGAACCTTTCCTTGCAACCAGAAAAAATGTAAAACCTGTCCATTTATAATGACCACGGACAAGATAAAGATCCCCAACTCACATCAGGACTACAAGATCCCAGGTACTTTCACCTGCATTACATCTAATGTGGTATACTTAATTATTTGTACTAAATGTTCAACTGGGGGTCTGTATGTGGGGGAGACAGGGCAAAAACTTAGAACAAGGATGAATGCTCATCGTCACACAATAAAGAGAAAAAAGAATGGATCTACCTGTGGCAAAACATTTCTGTATCCCTGATCACAGCAGCATGGATATGAAATTACTGGTATTGAAAGAGGAAAGATGTATATCTTTGTACCGTGTTAGCCAGTGGATAGTGGATAGTGGATAGCCAGTGACTTCAGATTTTGTATTAGTCAGCCTGATGAAGAGACCTGAGTAGTCTCGAAAGCTTGCAATGTATTACCATCTTTTCAGTTAGCCATTAAAAGGTATCAACTACTGAGGACTCTCAATCCTGGTATTGAAAGGTAACTTCACATCTCAGAGAGAGAGACGAGTTTGGGAGTACAAATTTATGACGAACTTTGACACTCTCAGTGCTGGAATGAATGTGTCGCATGGATTTATGTCTTTTTACATCAATTAAGGAATTTCCTTTTAATACCTTGAGGGGCAGCACAGAACTAGACCCCAATCAGAGGACCATAAAACATCCAGACTCCTTATCTATGAACTGGTCCAATGTTTATATTTATGTTTCTCCCTCTCCCATATTGATAGTTCTGCTTCACGTCACTTGTCTTATCTATTGCATTTTTTCTAGGCTGTATTGTGCATAAATATGTGACTTCAGATTTTGTATTAGTCAATGCCTGATGAAGAGACCTGAGTAGTCTCGAAAGCTTGCAATGTGTTAACATCTTTTCAGTTAGCCATTAAAAGGTATCAACCACTGAGGACTCTTAATTCTGAATATTTTTCTATCCACTGGCTAACACGTACAAAGATATACATCTTTCCTGTATTTGACTTTTGGAATGCTAAATTGAATAGAATAGATTGCAGACACAATGTGGCATTGTTAAGGGCTTGTTTTTTGTTTGCTTTACTTTGGTACTGTTTTTCGATATGTAAGAGTTTTTTAATCTTTCTTCTACTTTTCCAAAAGTAGCAATTTTGGCATAAAATTTATTTTAAGTATTTTATCTTTACGCTATTCATT
Organism: Dendrobates tinctorius; assembly: GCF_039654945.1. Taxonomy (NCBI): domain Eukaryota; kingdom Metazoa; phylum Chordata; class Amphibia; order Anura; family Dendrobatidae; genus Dendrobates; species Dendrobates tinctorius. The sequence goes on from NW_027361700.1 coordinate 21,892,297, forward strand.
GTGCAGCAAAAATTACTAAGCATCTTTATTCTATGGGCCAATATTGTTACAGTGATACTAAGTTTCTTTTTTTTCTTGTGTTTTACTTCTTTGGCTCAATAAAAACCCTTTTGTAAAAAAAAATGTTTTTATGTCACCATATTCTGAGAGTTATAACATTTTAATTTTTGCATTGACAGAACTGAGTTGGGGCTTGTTTTTTTCGCAGGATGATTTGGAGTTTTTAGTGGTACCAGTTTGGGATACATAACATATTTTGAACACTTTTTAATCCCTTAACGCCCAATGACAGATAAGGGGTTGGTGCAGCTCCAGCGCTGAGCCCTCACCTTTTCCGGCACATGATAGCTGTCATGTGCCCCTATGCAATCGTGATTTACCCACAGCTGTTAACCTTTAATTGCCACTGTAAAACTCTGAAGCGCTGGAAGCGCATCTTAGCTCTGCGCATTCGTGTCGTGTCGAACTTTTGATTTTTTTTCACCACTTAAATAAAAAAGAACCTATACAAACATGTTTGGTATGTACGAACTCTTAATGACCTGTAAAATCAATGGCATGTCAGTTTTAGCATTTAGTGAAAGTGGTAGAAAAAAAAACCCACACAATTTCACCGCACTTAGAATTTTTTTTCCCGTTTTCCAGTGCACATTATGGTAAAATCAATGGAGCCGTTAAAAGTACAACTCGTCCAGCAAAAAAGCACTCAAATGGCAATATTGATGGAAAAATAACAAACTTATGGCTTTGGGAAGAAGGGGAGCAAAAAATGGAACCGCAAAAATGGAAATACCTCTGGTCCTTAATGGGTTAATCTAAATTTTTCTGATACAAAATGGATAAAAATAGCAATTACACGTGTGGAATTATTTTCATTTACATTTTTTGTGCTGTTCATTGTGACATATTTATTCTATGGGTCAGTACGATTAGTGCAATACAAGATTTTTATAGTTACCATATTTTATGTTTTTGCTACTTTTGCAAACTAAGAATACTTTTTAACAAAAAATAAAAAGGTTTTGAATTGCTATAGTCATATTATGCTATATCTTTTTGTGTGAGTTGATGGTTTCAACTATACTATTTTGGTTCATGTGACGTTTTATTCGCTTTTACTCCCATTTTTGTTGTGACAGAACAAGGAAAAAGCAGCAATATTTTTTTTCGTTTACAGTGTTCATTTTACTGGTTGCATATTGCGACAGGTCATTCCGTGTGCGATATACCAATTATATGTACTTTTTTTAACAAAAATTTTTACATACAAACTTTGTCTTTATTGATAAAATTTTGATATTTTCGGGATTGTTTGCTTTTATATTTAAAAAAACACAAACTTTTTTTTACTTAGTCCTGCTATGGAACTTGAACTTTTAATAGGCTTATATCTCGTATTATTTGCAGCAAGCATATTGATCTGTCAGTTTTAGGTTGGTGCTTCACAGTGAAAAGAAAGGCAAAATCGAAGACAACTCACAGTCGCATGAAACTTGCATTACAGTCTATGGCAAGTGAGTCACGTGTAATTTGCGACCAACAACAGATAATCCAATACAGTTGGAAACATTTGCTCCACTGTGTTGGAGGAGGTCGTATGTCACAATGCAACACCATAGGAAATCATTAGATGTTGCAATGAGACACTAATTTGAGAGTCGAATGACACTTGTCACTATCTAACCCTAGTCTTAGGTTAGGTTCACATTAGTGTTTGGCTGGTCTGCATAGGGCTGCGGACATCTTCACGCTCGGCATACTTCCACATACATTCTACATACCTATCTTTAACATTGGGTACGCAGGGACATGCTTTGTATGCGGATGTGTCCGCGTGCATCGTTTTGACGTGCCCGCCGATCGCACAAAAATGCAACATGTTGCATTCGGCGGGCACGTCAAAACGACGCACGCATCCGCATACAACGCATGTCCCTGCGTGCACAATGTTAAAGATAGGTACGCAGGACGCTTGCGGTAGTAGGCGGAGCTTAAGGGAAGAAGTATGCGGCGCCTACGCAGACTAGCTAATGCTGAACCCGTCCTTAGGCCGGAGTCACACTACAGCGAGATACGGCCAAGTCTCGCAGGTTAAAACCAAGCTCTGGCACCGGCACTCAGGAGCGGAGCGTGCAGCTCCATGTATTTCTGTGTGGCTACACGCTCCACTCCGGAGTGCCGGCGCCAGAGCTTGGTTTTAACCTGCGAGACTCGTCCGTATCTCGCTGTGTGTGATCCCGGCCTCACACTGATATACAACCTGTCTTAAAAGGGTATTCTCATCTCCCATGAACATATTCCAATATGTAGCAGGTGTAAGAATATTATCAAATACTTCCAGATAGAAATGTAGTATAGTTCTCCTGATTCGCTATGTCATTTTTATTTGAAATAATAATTTTCTCCTTCAATCTTTGCTTTCGTCAAAGAATGCTCCCTTTGCAGCAATTACAGCATTGCAGACCTTTGGCATTCTAGCAGTTAATTTGCTGAGGTAATCTGGAGAAATTTCACCCCATGGCTCCAGAAGCCCCTCCCACAAGTTGATTTGGCTTGATGGGCACTTTTTGCGTACCATACGGTCAAGCTTCTCCCACAACAGCTCAATGGGCTTGAGATCTGGTGACCGCGCTGGCCACACCATTACAAATAGAATAGCAGCTGCCTGCTTCTTCCCTAAATAGTTCTTGAATAATTTGGAGGTGTGCTTTGGGTCATTGTCCTGTTGTAGGATGAAATTGGCTCCAATCAAGCGCTGTCCACAGGGTATGGCATGGCGTTGCAAAATGGAGTGATAGCCTTCCTTATTCAAAATCCCTTTTACCTTGTACAAATCTCCACTTTACCAGCACCAAAGCAACCCCAGACCATCTCATTACCTCCACCATGCTTGACAGATGGCGTCCGGCACTCTTCCAGTATCTTTTCAGTTGTTCTGCATCTCACAAATGTTCTGTGTGATCCAAACATCTCAAACTTGGATTCGTCTGTCCATAACACTTTTTACCAATCTTCCTCTGTCCAATGTCTGTGTTCTTTTGCCCATATTAATCTTTTCCTTTTATGAGCCAGTCTCAGATATGCCTTTTCCTTTGCCTCTTAACTGTAGACGTTGACACTAGCATTTTGCGTGTACTATTTAATGAAGCTGCCAGTTGAGGACCTGTGAGGCGTCAATTTCTCAAAATACAGACTCTAATGTACTTGTCTTGTTGCTCAGTTGTGCAGCGTGGCCTCCCACTTCTCTTTCTACTCTGGTTAGAGCCTGTTTGTGCTCTCCTCAGAAGGGAGTAGCACACACCTTTGTAGGAAATCTTCAGTTTCTTGGCAATTTATCACATGGAATAGCCTTCCTTATTAGCAAACACAAAGTACCATAAAAACACTGGAGTGATGGTTGTTGGAAATGGGCCTCTATACACCTATGAAGATATTGCATTACCAACCAGACATTTGCAGCTAGAATAGTCATTTACCACATTAACAATGTATAGAGCGTATTTCTGAATCATTTAATGTTAGCTTCATTGGAAAAAACTGAGCTTTCAAAAATAAGGAAATTTATAAGTGACCCTAAACTTTTGAACGGTAGTGTACTAAATATCTAATTGGAGGTATTTGATATTATTATTATTATTAATACTACACCAACTGCATATTGGGATAGGATCTTGGAGCTGGAAATAGCCCTTTAGGCCGGGGTCACACTAACCGGCGCAAAATACGGTCAGTATTTTACATGCGTAATACGGATGAATGACCCCTAAACAGTGCTCCGTATGTCATCCGTAAGCAAGGTGTGGTCGCGTATTTTGCGCATGTAAGCATCCGTATGTAATCCGTATGGCATCCGTATGGCAAGATTTTCTCGCAGGCTTGCAAAATGGACATATAATGGAGTCCTATGACAGGGTTTCTAACAGAAAACAAAGAATAGATATAGACACATAGAATGCATATATATATATGTATTCTATGTGTCTATATCTATTCTTTCGTTTCTTTATTAAACCTGTCAGTGTGAGTTTACTGTATAGCGCATTGAATTGCCGGCTTTGCTAAAAGACACCAGGTGCGTATTTCTTGCAAGTCACATGTGTGGTCCGTGTGTAATCCGTATTTTTTGCGCACCCATAGACTTGCATTGGCGTACTACGGCCGTAGTACACTGACAATCGCAGCATGCTGCGATTGGCACGGACCGTAGAATACGGATGAGAAATATACGGCTGGTGCGAGGGACCCCATAGAGAATCATTGGTCCGCGTGTAATGCGTGCTTTTAGCGCCTCTCACTCGGCCGTATTCGTCGCCAGTGTGACCCCGGCCTTAATCTAAATATACCACTGCAGTTGTCAGACCCAGAGAGTTGCCGAGGCAACATTCAGCACACCACGATCACGTTGCTGCCGAGCTATAGGGGTGAAAGAAAGAGCTCTCTTTTTCTGTCAATCACCTAGATGCCACAATCACTGTTGATCAAAGCATCTTGGGGGTTAAACAGCTGGTGTCATTGCTGGCACTGACACTGGCTTATAAATGCAGCAGCAAAGCTGTAAATTGAGCCAAGAACTCATGGTGAACGTGTATAGCATTTTGCTAGAACACCATCTCAATCATGATTTACATGTACGTGAAATGTTAGAAAAGGGTTACATGACTTAGCACAAAGAATTATTAATAATAATCTTTATATAGCGCTAACATATTCCGCAGTGCTTTACAGTTTGCACACATTATCATCACTGTCCCCGATGGGGCTCACAATCTAAATTCCCTATCAGTATGTCTTTGGACTGTGGGAGGAAACCCACGCAAACACGGGGAGAAAATACAAACTCCTTGCAGATGTTGTCCTTGGTGGGATTCAAACCCAGGACTCCAGCGCTGCAAGGCTACAGTGCTTTCCACTGAGCCACCAAGAATTTTTTTGAGAATGCAACAATTTTTTTGTCAGGGCAGACAGCCAGACATTACCCTGCTGGAAATGCGTATTACACGTATCACAAGCAAAATTTTATAAAATCGGAGAAAAGGCACCAGTATAGCATTCTAAATAATATTTTTTACTAGCTAAATGTGAAACAGCCTGCTGTATCCCACCTTGTCATTTAGTGCTGTGGTGATATGAAACTGTCTGCAGACCTAAGGCATATTAAAAAAATATAGAATGTTTCAGTTGCAAAAAGTTAGACAGCCCGCCGTATCACACTTTGTCATTTTGTTGCATTGAAATTAACCTGTGGAGGTCTGATCCAGAGGCCATCCAAAAATTTTTGTGTTCTATCATACAGTAGGGGACCTGACTTTAAAATAGTTTGTAGCATCTAGTGTTATAGAAGCCTGATCAAGAGGCCACCAAAAAATCCTTCTGCTCCTAGTGTCATACCGTAGGGGACTTAACTTTAAAATAGTTTGTAGCATCTAGTGTGTTATTGAGGCCTGATCCAGAGGCCACAAAAAATTCTTCAACATGCAATACTGTGGGAATCCCACTGCGCAAAAATGTGGACCCAGGGACCTCAACAACCATCAGCCGCTCCATCAATCGCATCTGCTGCTTCCTCCTCGGTTACCGTTCCAACTATTGAGATGCAGGTCTTCGACCGCAGAACCTTGGGTTCTTTTCCCGCTCCAGTCACGCTGACTGAGAGCCCGCCGTCAGCTGTAACGGAAGCGGATATGTGACGCCCCTGAGGCTCAGTCGCCACAGAGGTACTGCACCTTCTCCTAAGGTGTAGTGCCCCACCAACTAGGTAAGTTGGGAACTCCTTTCCACACTCCAACACCTGCATCCCACACACAGGATAGTTCAGTAGGTCCGCCTAGCAGCTTCAGGCTGGGGGTAGCAGAGCACCCTTTGTGGAACCCTGCTTCGTAACAAGAGATGTGCTGGGAGGTGGGTGGAGTTAGTATAAAAGAGGGGGAAGGCTTAGAATTGTAGGTCAGTCTGGGTTGAGTCCCAGAGAAGGATGTCAGTCTGACAGAAGGTCAACCTGAGGGGAGCTCAAGGCGGAGGAAGGCAGTCAGTCAGGAGAGGCTGAGGACTGGGCTTAGTGGAACGAGCTCCCTAGGAGAGGAAGAGAAGGAGTGCTGCAGCTGCCTCAGTGATCTGAGCCAGCTGGCACGGGAAAGAGAAGAGAAGGAGAAAGACGTAGACCTGCAACCTAAGCTTCCATAAGAGAGAGAAGGAACAGCGCGGAACGAAGGAGTAGGAGAACAGAGAGGAGTTGTGGGTTGGAAGAGGAACCCTGCCTATAGCTTCTCAGCGCAAGGCCGGGGCCCGGTCCTCGAGGTTGTATGGACTCTTATGGTTCTGCAGCAGACACCGGTGGAGTAGTTGGCTGTAAATGCACTACTCCCATCCAAGACTTGGGAAAGACTTGGGACACAACAGCAACTGATTTGCGAGCCAGGACTCTGAGAGGAGTCCCCGATAGAGGCTACAGCTGTCTATCATACAAGTAAGGTTCTAGGAACATCTGACAGGAGGAATTCCAGAGAACTACGGTACTGGAGCTCTTCACATGAAAAGGCGCAATAGAGGAGTCTTTCAGTAAAGGCACATGTTGGCGAAGTGTTGGAGAGGAGAACCCTGACTTGCCCGGGAGGTTGATTGAGTCTCTTCCCCGGAGGACACGTCATGGAGGCGGGCACCAGTGGGTACCACGAACTGTGAGTAAAGCTTTGAAACTACAAGCCCTGGTGTCCTCCATTCCTTCATCGCTAACACCTTCAGCACCGCTACATCTGGGTACCAGCATCTATACCATTCTGCGCCTCTCCTCATCCATTGCACCCACACTGCCCTTGGACTACAGCTCCACCTGTGGGAAGCTACACCATCTTTGCTGCACCACACCATCAGTCCCAGTGGATCTGCATGCAGCGTTGGCTCAACATCTTACTTGCCAAACACCACGGGTGGCGTCACGAACTATTCAACTAAGCTATAACACTATTGACATCACCGCCATTGATATTGGGCGCCCAGGGCCACAGACCGGGTCACCGCTGCTGTGACACATCCCCCTGACACCGGCCCGGTACCGAGTACCCCGCTGCCCTGGGTGTGAGGGGTGACCCAATTTTGGCGTCACGAACAGGATGACGAGACCCGATGCCATCAGGTTCTGTGTGCCTGACATTTGTGAGACTTTGTGCTTTTGAAAATGTGCAGAAGACCAAATTTAATAGACTGTAAAATGGACATTAGAAATGGCCGCTGGCACAGAGAAGAAGGGCGTGAAGAGATGGGAGGTCCTAAGAAAAGACCGCTAAGAGTATTGGGCCTTCCCTGCCTGAATTACTATGTGACAGATACATGGCCCACCCCCCTGAGGGGTACGCATCCTGGCTTGGTATGGAGGCGCTGGAAGAAGGCGCTGCCCCCGGAAGGAGGGGCAGAAGAAGCCAGTGGAGGGAAAGGGGCCAAGGCAGGAAGAAGAACGCGAGAATGCCATTTTGGAGAGTGAGGGAAGGAGGCCTACGGAGCGCGGGGAAACGGATCTCCCTGGCGCCATGGCTAACGGCTCCAACCCGAACTCCGGAATGAACCGCCAGCAGCTAGAAGCTGAAATAGCTGAATTGACAGCCAGTCTGCAGCTGAGCAAGGAAGCCTTGGAGAAGCTGAGACGGCAGCGCTCCCCGGCGGGGCCTACACCAGCGGTACCCCCTCCATCGGTACCTGCCGCTACCACACCGGACTGTCCCCGGGCAGCACTGATCTACACGTCTACCCTGACTGTGCGTGTCTGGGTGCCGCCTGCCCGAAGGGGTTACCAGAGGACCCGGGAGTGGAAGCGGAGCTCCCACCCGGACCCGACGCGGCTGCGCAGGTCCCCGCAGAGACCCCTGCGGATCCAGAGCCACCATCTTCCCCATCACCACCTGCACCGGAGCAGAGACCGCACCGCCAGGAGGCCCCAGTCCGGCAGCCCAAACCAAAGATCCCTGGCTTAACACCGTGGAAAGAGGAGTACTTGAGGATTGCCAATGACTACTTGGAATCTGGTAGCCGTTAAAACACTTTTCAAATCTCGTTACCCAGGAGGGTTTGTTTGCACCAGTTGTGCTTTGTTGTTTTTGCTATCATGTTTTGTTTTTCTGGTAGCACTTTTCTTGCCTAGTTTTTGCAATGGCAGCGTTTTCACAATTTGAATTAACGATCATGAACTTGGAGTGATCCAAAAACTCTTACTTGTAAATAGTTGCACCTCTTTAGGTGCCCTTTCTTGGTTTTACATTTAGAGACTCTTTGTGAAGATAATGTTTTTGCATGGACACTTTTCGAAGATGATGTCTACCTCAAAGGACACTGCAAGAGATCCCGGCTGGGAGCGGTGTCCAGCACCTTACAAAAATAACTGTTGAATGTTTTACTGTGAAGTATTTGATAATGTGTTTATTGAGTATTAGTAACTGAGAAATGGCTTTTATAGAAGAATTAGGAATGTCTGATATAGAGATGAGTGATATGAATAAAGAATTGAAAGTACACAGGTGACGGACCAGGTGCTTGTGGTCAGCGTCTTGCGTCTAGAAGAGACAGTGAATGTAGAAAAATAAATGTGTACTAGAGAGAGAGAAAAATGAGAGAAAATGTGTTACAGAGAATAGCACTTTGAATTGAGAATTGCACTTAGAATTAAAAATTTTAGATAGAATCTAAGAATTGTTTGTAACGTTCAAGATGAGTACCTCCTATACTAGGAAGATTAGTATAAGAAAAGTTATTATGCATTACAAAATTTTTGTATGTTTCTTTGCTGTCTACTTTGTTGTCTTGCAGCCTGCGGACGTGCTGTGTTTAACGGGGGGGGGGTATGTGGCGCCCCTGAGGCTCAGTCGCCACAGAGGTACTGCACCTTCTCCTAAAGTGTAGTGCCCCACCAACTAGGTAAGTTGGGAACTCCTTTCCACACTCCAACACCTGCATCCCACACACAGGATAGTTCAGTAGGTCCGTCTAGCAGCTTCAGGCTGGGGGTAGCAGAGCACCCTTCGTGGAACCCTGCTTCGTAACATGAGATGTGCTGGGAGGTGGGTGGAGTTAATATAAAAGAGGGGGAAGGTTTAGAATTGTAGGTCAGTCTGGGGTGAGTCCCAGAGAAGGAGGTCAGTCTGACAGAAGGTCAACCTGAGGGGAGCTCAAGGCGGAGGAAGGCAGTCAGTCAGGAGAGGCTGAGGACTGGGCTTAGTGGAACAAGCTCCCTAGGAGAGGAAGAGAAGAAGGAGTGCTGCAGCTGCCTCAGTGATCTGAGCCAGCTGGCACGGGAAAGAGAAGAGAAGGAGAAAGACGTAGACCTGCAACCTAAGCTTCCATAAGAGAGAGAAGGAACAGCGCGGAATTAAGGAGTAGGAGAACAGAGAGGAGTTGTGGGTTGGAAGAGGAACCCTGCCTATAGATTCTCAGCGCAAGGCCGGGGCCCGGTCCCCGAGGTTGTATGGACACTTATGGTTCTGCAGCAGACACCGGTGGAGTAGTTGGCTGTAAATGCACTACTCCCATCAAAGACTTGGGACACAACAGCAACCGATTTGCGAGCCAGGACTCTGAGAGGAGTCCCCGATAGAGGCTACAACTGTCTGTCATACAAGTAAGGTTCTAGGAACATCTGACAGGAGGAATTCCAGAGAACTACGGCACTGGAGCTCTTCACATTAAAAGGCGCAATAGAGGAGTCATTCAGGAAAGGCACATGTTGGCGGAGTGTTGGAGAGGAGAACCCTGACTTGCCCGGGAGGTTGATTGAGTCTCTACCCCGGATGACACGACACGGAGGCGGGCACCAGTGGGTACCACGAACTGTGAGTAAAGCTTTGAAACTACAAGCCCTGGTGTCCTCCATTCCTTCGTCGCTAACACCTTCAGCACCGCTACATCTGGGTACCAGCATCTATACCATTCTGCGCCTCTCCTCATCCATTGCACCCACACTGCCCTTGGACTACAGCTCCACCTGTGGGAAGCTACACCATCTTTGCTGCACCACACCACCAGTCCCAGTGGATTTGCATGCAGCGTTGGCTCAACATCTTACTTGCCAAACACCATGGGTGGCGTCACAAACTATTCAACTAAGCTATAACACTATTGACATCACCGCCATTGATACTGGGCGCCCAGGGCCACGGACCGGGTCACCGCTGCTGTGACACATCCCCCTGACACCGGCCCGGTACTGAGTACCCCGCTGCCCTGGGTGTGAGGGGCGACCCAGATATGCCTGCTGTTTTTGACCGATCTCAGAGAACAAACAACGAAAATAAAAAATAGTGTATGGTCTCCAATAATTATGTTTAACGTAGAAAAAAATACCTAAAATATAACATTTAATAAAATGTGATTCTGGGACAGCCTTCTCTGTTTATTTCTGTATGGCTACATACCATGTGGTTTTGCTGACTTTGCCCCAGGGTCTGCTATAGGGCCTTGCAGGGACTTTGTGGGGCAGCTGCCGAGGAGTGGGGGCTCCATTATCGTATTTTGTAGGGTGCCAACCTCCGCTGGTAGGCAGGCAACAGAGAAGGATCTGTACAGGGAATTAATAGCGGTTGACTCATTATAGGGTCTTGACATCAAGTAAAATATCGATTATTATTATCAGCCATTCCCTGTCATACTTCGGTTGTGTCTCAGAGAGGTATTTGAACATCATCTATCGTTTTGATATACCTTTATTCCCTTGGACACATCATTATCAAACTAATTCTAAGAGTCTTTCCAGGGAATATTTTTGGGTTTGGGTAATTCTACCTGGGTCTGTCTCTTATATTTCCCTCTACATACCTAGGGTCATCTAGGGTGACTAGGGAGAGGGAACAGACTAGGGTGTGGATAGTAACTCTCTGTGTTAGTGTCTTTGTTATGCATGTTTGCTATTGGATGTTAATCATCCTTTTAATGTATACTTAATAAATGTTATATTTTAGGTCGATCTCAGAGAACGAGCACACCACAACTTTCTCAATCCATTGTAACATCTCCGCCTGCACCTCTCTCACAGTCCAGCTGTTTGTTCACCGTACTCCGCCCTCTCTCAACACTGCAGCCAGCCCATGGTTCTGCAGTTGTGATCACGTAAAATATTGTTTCCTCCTACGCATGACAAAGCTAAGAGGTTGAAATCCACCATCACCAATCTGTTGGCCACGGAAATGCTGCCTTTTCGCCTGGTAGATACTGACGGTTTCCGAAATCTGATGGCCATCGCAGGCGCCCAGTACCAATTGCCCAGTCGCCATTACTTTTCTAAGAAAGCTGTGCCTACGCTATACCAGCATGTCCCAGGAAGACATCATCACCCATTCCTTGACTAAATCTCTGTCTGCCAAGGTGCATTTCACCACAGACACTTATACGAGTAAGCATGGCCAAGGGCGTTACATCTTGCTGACTGGGCACTGGGTGGCTATGGGGGCAGGCGCTGCTCCACAAGTCTTGGAATCCCCAAGTCTTGCAGGACAAACCTCTACATTTAACACTTACTCCACTGCTTCTTCCTCCTCCTCTATCTCCTCTAAGGCCTCCACCTACTCCTAATGTTGCAAACCTGGTGGCATCCCTACGGCGAGGCAAGCTCACACACTTGCCTTGCATGGCTCACATCATCATCCTGGTGATACCGCCTTTTCTCCACCACTATCCTGGACTGGGTGAGCTGCTACAGAAAGCATGAAAGCTGTGTGCTAATTTTCACCGTTCGCACCCCTCAGGTCATTGATTTGCATTGATACAGAGGTCTTTGTCCATGCCAGTTAACAGGTTGATATGCGATGTGCCGACACAGTGAAATTCCACTCTGCACATGTTGCAGCGACTGTGGCAGAAGCAATGAGCCCTGGCGCAGAATGTCATGCTGTATAGCCTGGGCCAATGCAGTACTGACGTGGCGCATATCATGTTTACAGATTGGGCACAGATTAAGAACCTCTGCACCCTTCTGCACAGTTTTGAAATGGCAACTAAGATGGTTAGCACTGATGATGCTGTGATCAGCCTCACTATTCCGGTCATCTATATGCTGGAGTAGACTTTGAATAGCCTGCAGGAGGAGATGGTGGTCCCAGAGGAAGAGGAGGAAGCAGAGGAGGCTTTGGAAGGAATGACATTGTGTCCTAAGTTCCAGACTGTTGTGACAGAGATGGGTACAAAGGAAGGGTGGATTACTGTGATTGAGGGGGATTGGTGATAGCAGACAAGCTGTTATCAAAGGTGCAAGATCCGAGGAACAAATGGAGGTGGAAGAGGTGATGGGCGACCAGCTGTCAGATGAAAAGGATAATCCTTCCCTCTCTGTTGGTAGTGGTTGGCGGGTGGGGATGGAGGAAACAAGCCTCATTCTTACCCAGCCACCAACACAGCATGGGCTTGGACCTCATGTTAGAGCCCGACATATGAGTTCCTTCTTGCCGCACTATCTGCAAAATGATTCCAGTATAGTTATGATTAGGAATACTGCTGACTACTGGTTTGCCACTCTGTTAGATCCATGTTATAAAACCAAATTTTGCCAGATGCTTCCCGCCCTGAAAAGGGACCTGCAAATGCTGGAATATAGAAACACGCTTTTACACAACCTTGAGAGCTTTTCCCCAAGACAGCAGTAAAGCACACAGTCCGCATTACAGCTCTAGACTTCCAACCTCCGGCATGTCAATTCGTCAATGCAAAAACATTAGCAGCAGCAATGGTGGAAGTGGAAGAAGCAATTTCTGTGAGTCCTTTGAAACTTTTTTAGACCAGCTCGTGCACCAGCACAACAGAGTCCAAGTCTTACACGTGGTGAATGAATGGAGAGGATGATGCAGGAATATCTAGAACTGAATATCAACACCATCAGGGAGGGTTTGGACCCGTTCACATTTTGGTCTTCCAAAATGGATGAGTGGCCTGAGCTCGCCTCACATGCTTTGGAGGTTTTATCCTGGCAGCCAGCGTTCTCTCAGAATTTGCTTTTACCGCTGCTGGTGGTGACTTGACAGATAAGCGCACCCGGCTGTCCCCTGAAAGTGTAGACTGCCTAGCTTTCATCAAGATGATCAAGTCATGGATCTCCAAGGACTTTTGCATCCTAATCACAGACTGTACGGACTAGTTGATATTGCATTTTTTAGTGTGATGCATTAATGTGATGTAACTGCACTCTGTGATATCTTTAGGGTATGTGCACATGTTGCAGATTTGCCTGTGGAATTTTCTGTGTGGATTCTTCCTCTCTTGGCAGAAAGTGCATTAAAAAACCCGATGCTTTTTATGCGTTTTTGATGAAGATTTTCATGCATTTTTTTTCATGCAGATTTGTATGTGTTTTTGTAAGCTAAATAAAGATCTATTATTTAAAAAAAAAAAAAAAAAAAAGAATTGTGATGTCATTTTTGTCCAACCTCTTCTTTTACATACTCCACTGAATACCATATCACATACCATGTTCACATATAATTACACAAAACAAACATAAGTGAATATCCATAGATAGATAGATATATCTATAGATAGATATATCTACAGATAGATAGATATATAATACCAAGGCCGATGCTTAGTAATGAACATAATAAAATGGTACATAACTAGACACACAAAATCTTCATTAAACGCAATATCTGTTTAATTTAAAAAAAAAGGGAAAAAAATTGCATGTGCTCCCATGCAATTTTCAAAACCAGAACAGGGAAAGCCAGCGACTGGAGGCCGATGTTTATAGACTGGGAAGAGGGTAATACCCTTGGATCTTCCTAGGCTATTAATATCAGCTCACAGCTGTATAATCAGCCTTTACTGGCTATTAAAATAGGGGAGCCCCCCAAAATATGACGTGTGGTTCCCCTATAATTAATAGCCAGAAAAGGCTATGCAGACAGCTGCAGGCTGATATTAATAGTCTAGGAAGGGGCCATGGATATTGGCCCCCCCGGCTACAAATATCAGCTCTCCGCCGCCCCAGCTCTAAGATTCGCCAATTCTGGCACTTAGCCTCTCTCTTCCCACTGCCCTGTAGCAGTGGCATATGGGGTAATAGTTGTGGGGTTGATGTCACCTTTGTATTGTTTGGTGACAACAAGCCCGGCTTAGTAATGGAGAGGTGTCAATAAGACACCTCTCCATTACTAATCCTATAGTTGTTAAGGGGTTAAATAAAGACACAGCCAGAATAAAGTATTTGAATTAAATAAAACACAACACAGTTTGCCATATTTATTATACGCCTAATTCCTGCGATGCCCTCGATCACCTGCAAATAAAAATAAAATAAACCAACACAAATACTCCCTGTTTCGACGTAATCCATTTAATAACGAGTGTCCCAAAACGATCTTCTGTGTAGAGCTGGCACAGTGACAGGATGAACTCCAGTGACCTCTAGGCGGTGGAGGGATACACTGCAGAGGATTATCTCTGGCCACTGTACACCAAAGCCCCTGTAGAGCGGTCACATCTCCTGATGCGACAGCTCTACATGGGAGATCGTCATGGGACAATTGTTATTAAATGGATTACGTCGGAGCAGGGAGTGTTTGTGTTGGTTTATTATTTTATTTTTTTGCAGGTGATCGAGGGCGTCGGGGATTAGCTATATGGTGAATATGTACTATATGCGTTTTTTATTTTTTTTTTACTATTTAACACAGTAGCCGGATGATGGGACTACTACTGTCCCATCATGGGCTAGTGCTGTCACTGTAGCAGACATAGCCAGAAGACCAGTAGTCCCATCGGATGATGCCTGCCTACACGCAGACCCATACACACAAACACACAGCCACTCAGACACCTGCACACACACGGATACACACAGACACCCGCAGACAGACCCGCACACATTCTCCGTACACACAGTCTCTGCCCACACACATATTTTTCGCCCACACACTCTTCCTCCTCCCAAACTGCAACATTTTTTGCACGCAACACTGCAAGTCCGTGCATATTTTTCTGCAGCATATGCACAACAATTCTGAATTTCCCATTGACTAACATTGGTTGTGCACTACACTGCGGATTTGATGGAATTCCACACATCCAAAATGCTGCGGATCTGCATCAAAATCTGCAACGTGTGCACATAGCCTAAGTGTGGCTTCTGTGCCTGCTGTGGGTGCTGCTGCTGATGTTAACACAAATTAGTGGAAATGTGAACAGTCATGGTTGGTCTACATCTGCTGGGTTAGCTGCAGTCTAAGACGTGTTGGTCCCAATTATACTATTTTTATTCTCGTGACAGTTATTCCACATCCATGGTGTAAGGTGCTCATTTTTTAAAATGTGAAAATTCCAGGTTGTGTATCCAGCTGCTGAATTGGGTGTAGTAGAATACCTGTCGGTCCCTATTATACTATCTACTAGATGGAGGCCCGATGCTATCGCATCGGGAGGGCGGTAATGTCACGATGGGGACAGGCTTTGCAGCGTTGAGAATCTCTCCCCCCCATGTGCTTACCCACCTATCCACTCTCTCTTTCCCCATGTGCTGATTTCTTCCGTTTGTGCACTCTTCTTTGCCCTGTCTACCCCATGTGCTATCCCCCTTGTCTACTGTCTCTCCTTCCTGTGCTGTGTTCTCCCCTCATGTGCTGTCCTATTTGAGCTGTCTCCCCCTTGTGCTCTGTCTGTCTCACTCCTGTGTCTGACCGTGAACAGAACATACCACAGCTCCTGAGCAGGAGAGGAAGCAAAAGACAATACTGACATTACAGAAGGAGATCGCAGAGGATACCTTTTCTGAGGTAAAATATTATTTAAAAACAGTCAGTGAATTATTTTACCTTACAAAATGAATCCTCTGCGATCTCCTGCTGTAATGTCAGTATTGTCTTTTGCTTCCTCCCCTGCCCAAGAGATGTGGTATGCTCCGTACACTGTCAGACACAGACAATTTTTTAAAAGAACTTTCTTTCATGGGAAAACCCCTTTAATGTAACCGGCTTCCTCTGCCTGTAGACACGTCATGCATCTGTCGCCGAGATCAGCCGAATGATTCACTGCGCCTGCGCGGAATTTGCACCGGCGCAGTGCGACGGTGTTCTGCTGGTGGTACCACGCAAGAGGCTGCGTGAGTGTGTGAGAGTGTGTGAGTGTGGTCCATACAGCGTATAGAGTGTGTGTGTGTGTGTGTGTGTGTGTGTGTGTGTGTGTGTGTGTGTGTGTGTGTGTGGCGCAATGGTGTTCCACTGGTGGTACCGCACAATAGGTTCGTATCAGCAGCAGTTTCATATTGAGACCCCCATCACTTGGTTGTCCCAATATGGCGGTTGGTGAACTTCCTCCGCTTGGAATTCTGGGATTCGGTGACATCTGGACAGAACAAGAAATGAAAACATTACAAGGCAATTATATAAATAGATACTGTGGTGAAATTGATGCCACTTTTTTGGTGTCTGCCAGTAATTTTTGGAACTGTGAACACTCTTGATTTGGTGTCCATTATACAATTTATACTGTGGTGAAATTGATGCCACTTGTGAACACTCCTGGTTGGGTGTCCCTCTGCTGGATCTTGCATAGTGGAAGACGTGTTGGTCCCAATTATACTATTTCTATTCTCGTGACAGTTATTCCACTTCAATGGTGTCAGGTCCTCATTTTTTAAAATTCCAGGTTGGGTGCCCATCTGCTGGATTGGGCGTCGTGGAAGACCTGTCGGTCCCTATTATACTATTTCTACTTTGGTGAAATTGATGCCACTTTGGTATTGTCTGCCAATAATGTTTGGAAATGTGAACACTCCTGGTTGGGTGTCCATCTGCTGGATTGGGTGTAGTGGAAGATCTGTCGGTATTATACTATTTCTACTGTGGTGAAATTTATGCCACTTCTGTGGTTAAGACCCTTATGTGTGTGAATGTGAACACTCCTGGTTGGGTGTCCATCCACTGGATTAAGTATAGTAGAAGACCTGTCTGTCCCTATTATACTATTTCTACTATGGTGAAATTGATGC
Organism: Dendrobates tinctorius; assembly: GCF_039654945.1. NCBI lineage: Eukaryota > Metazoa > Chordata > Amphibia > Anura > Dendrobatidae > Dendrobates > Dendrobates tinctorius. Next base: position 21,909,239 of record NW_027361700.1, read on the forward strand.
CACTTCTGTGGTGCAAGGCCCTCATTTGATTAAATGAAGAAATTGGGGCGCTACAAAAATAAAATAAGCAAAAAATCTGGATGAAAGGCTTTGGTATTGCCTTTTCCATACACAGGCTCATGCAAGTATACCCTTTAGATATGCTGATTGTGATTGTGTTATCATTACAGGTTACATGGGTTTACTGAGGGCTCGCTTCAGCTTTGCCTAGTTATCTCTGTGAGCAACTGCTTTTTCCTGGCACGTATCCTATCAATGTTATAATGGCTATGGCTGCTTACCTCTCTTAAGGCAATTGGACACAGTGGCCTTTTCTGACCCCAGATCCTCTGGTATATATAAAAATTGTTTTAGGAGGTGGTCATTGTCTGGTTATCCTGAGCTTTATTCTTAAGGATATCCAAGGTTCTGTGCATTGCACAGACATTTCTATGCATAGCAGTTTCATTGTGTATTTTTCTTTTGTATTTATACATGTACTAAATGGAGGCCCGGAAATGGCCATGGAGCGCATCTGCGTGCCAGTTGTGCATGCTCAGATGCTAACAAGCCCTACCATTAGAACTGCAGCATAATGCACTTTTATAGTACAACTAGATGGAGGCCCAATGATATCGCATCGAGAGGGCGGTAATGTCACAATGGGGGCAGGCTTTGCAGCGTTGAGAATCTCTCCCCCGCATGTGCTCACCCACCTAACCACTCTTTCCCCATTAGCTGACTTCTCTCGTCTGTGCTCTCTTCTTTGACGTGTGTGTGGTGCGTACGGCGTATACGGTGTGTGTGTGCATGGCATATACAGTGTGTGTGTGTGGTGCGTACGGCGTATACAATGTGTGTTTGGTGTGTACAGCGTATACTGTGTGTGTGTGTGTGGAGCGACGGCGTATACAGTGTGTGTGGAGCGACAGCGTATACAGTGTGTGTGTGGTGCGTACGGCGTATACAGTGTGTGTTTGTGTGTTGTGGTGTAGTAACCACTGTGTCTGCTACGAGGCGCTGTGTGGAGGTTCCAAGAGAAAGGATGTCTGGCAGTATCCGGAAGGATGGTCATGTATCTCAAAGTGGGTGGCTTTGAGATGGAGACTTAGTTATGCGTATTGAGCAGCAATGATATTGCTGATGTGGTATTTCAAGGTATAAGGGAGAAGTCTACAGGTAACTTGGGAGTTGGGTGGGTTACCTACAAACCCACCCAGGGGTGTGTCTGAAAACGCCTGTATTAAAAAGCTATGTGAGTGTGTGAAGGACCTGTGATGAGGTCATAGTCACGTGACCCGGTGGGCGTGGCTATAGACCATATAATGTGGCCAGGGTAGGTCACATGGGATGAATTCTGGGACCTGATTGGTCCAGTTTTGGAAGGTCCCGTGAAGAGAGTTGTCTCCTGGATCACAGCATGAGAAGTGGCTGTGAGCAATGGCGATGTGTGCCTGAGAGTTCCCTGGAGGGAACGAACGTGTGCGGAATGCTAAAGCCGCATGAGGAGCCCTGACTTGGGTGAGATAGTTGTGAGGCTAAGGCCTCTTTCACACATCAGGTTTTGGCCGTCAGGCGCGATCCGGCGCTTTTGACAAAAACCGGATCCGGCGAAATGCAATGCCGGATCCGGTTTCCCCCCCATTGACTTGCATTTGCGCCGGATGGCCATGTGTTTCATCCGGTTTTCGCCGGATCTGGCAATGTGTCGCGATCTGGCGTCTGGAAAAAACGGCTACTGTAACGTTTTTTGTCTCTGGCGAAAAAGCCTATGAGCGCCGCAATGCGTCGGATTGGCCGGATCCGGTTTTTTTGGTCTGAGCATGCTCAGTAGCTCTGCCCACAAGACACATATATAAAAGCATGACAGTGGGACCCTCAGCCACACCCAACATGCCACCCAAGACAGCAACCAGGCGCAGGAGAAGGCAGGAGACCACTGCAGCAGCACCATCAACACCACCACCACCCCAAATGGAGCAGCATGCTGAACAACGGGAGGGGAGTCCAGCAGCAGATGAGAGACGGTAATTATCAAATCCCCCATTCCTCCAAACTAGGGCCATGGAATATCAAGATATTCATTGCCCCTTTGTTTCTCTTTATTCAACAGCCGCCCAAGAGATGCAGCAGCAGCAACAGTGGCAGCACTGGAAGCACTGGCAGCAGCAGTAACACCACCCACAGGCATGGAGTCTGGCCAGCAGGAAGACAGCACATCTTCTTCTGGGAGCCCTCCCTCGCATCGTCAGCGTTTGACGGTAAGTTTTTATTTCCAAAATCCATCATCTCTGTAATATATGTCTATTCATTGCCTTTTATTTAAAAACAGGAATCACAAGATGAAGAGGAGCTCCCAGAAGAAGAAGGAAGGGGTGGACAGACACCTGGAGTGGGCTCACAATTGGTAAGTTTTTTGCATCAAACGCGAAACACAACATCACACTACACACAACACATAGAAAACAATGTTCTGCAGACCACACACAGCAAACAAATGCCTACATCCAAAGACATAACATTTTTTGTTTTCTTCTCTAGTCTTCCCAATCTGGTGCTCGGCCAAGAGGTCCTCGCAGTGCCTCCCAGGGTCGTCGGCGACAGCAACGCGGCGGTCACCAGCGTGTAAGTATAAATATTTTTGCTTTGTTTTTTTGCACTTTTTATTTCATTTCTTTTGTGGAGGCTAATTATGTTATTTTTGTCTTTTTCTTTAACAGCCTTCACAGCGTGCTCCCGACTCTGACGGTGAGGATGGAGGGATTGATGTGGACCACCTCATCGATCTCGTCAGAGAAAGGGAGCCGCTATGGAATATGGCTGACCGCCGCCATGCTGACCTGATCGTTACCCGACGACTCTGGGAGGAAATCTGTTCGCTCCTTGTGGACCGCTGGGAGGACCTCGATGCTCGGGCCCAGATTAAAGAGCGTAAGTATATACAGTACCGGTTGCTTGATGTAAACCAGTGTTTCCCGAACTCCAGTCCTCGTGGTCCCCACGGATCATGTGTTCAGGATTTCCATTTACTATGGAAATCCTGAAAACATGACCCCTGGGGACCATGAGGACTGGAGTTTGGGAAACACTGATGTTGTATACTAACCACTCCTTTCTCGTTTCAGGGGACAGAATTGTGAAGCGGTGGCGGTCTGTGAGGGATCGTTTCAAGAAGGAGTTCAATAAAGAGATGCGGGCCCCAAGTGGATCTGGAGGACGCAGGAGCAAGTACAAGTACGCACAAGCCCTGTCGTTCCTCCGGGAAACAATGGTCACCAGAAGGTAAATATTACACACCACATGTGAAAAAAAATGTTTAGATGTAACTTTTTTTTTTCAGCCAGGGCCATACCATGTCACTATTTTAATTGTTTTTTTTTCTCTTTATTCCACAGCACGGTGAGCAGCACTCGGGAGCCTGCACGATTGGACCCTTCTGAGGCGATCCCTGAGGAGACCGGCACCGAGGGACACTTCGACCGCCCCAGTACATCTGCACCTTCCCAGCCTTCCCACACATTCGACCCATCTGTCCCATCCACCAGCACAGGAGCATCGTGGCCGCCTACATTACATGAAGCTGCTGGTGAGGAGATCGCTTTCCCTTTACCCCACCCTTCTGCCCCTGCCACCTCTAGTACACCTGCGGGTACTGGGCGGCAGCGGCAGAGGGGTCAGGAAAAGACTTATGCGCCAGAGTTCTTGCATCTAAATGCATCTTTCCAGAACTGTCTAAAAGTCTTGTCAGAGCAAATCTCCGCAGGCTTTCAGCAGATCAACTCCAGCATTCTGGAGGTGAAGACACTTCTGCAAACCATGCATTCAGAAGCAAGATCTTCGCCAAACCACACCTTTTTCAGGTCTGTTGTGGAGCGCATGGAAACGCTCTCTCCTACCCAGCAGATGCATGTAATGCATTCATGCCACGGTGCTCTCCAGCACGTTACCTCCCAACCTCCTCCTCCCACCACAGTAGTTCCTCCACCTGCACCCCCTCCAGCCACTTTCCATCCTCCCCCTCCTATTACATACCATCCACCTCCCCAGCACCAGCCACCTCCCCAGTACCAGCAACCTCCCCAGTACCAGCAACCTCCCCAGTACCAGACATCTCCCCACTTCCAGCAACCTGCCCCGTACCAAACTCCTGCCCCGTACCAAACTCCTGCCCCGTACCAAACTCCTTCCCCGTACCAAACTCCTTCCCCATACAACTTGTCATCAACATCATCTGCTCCTACAGTCCCTGCCCAACCCTCCACTCCACCGCCCACCACCTCTTCTGCCTCCCACATGTCCACCCATTCTGTAGCTTTTTCCACACCTTCACCTCTAACTGTTCCTTCCTCACCACGATCCCAGTCCTCTCTCCACACTCCCAGTGTCGAAGTGTCCCGCAGCCCCTCCAGCAGTATTTCCACCCCTCACTACACCGAGTTATAATGTTTTTTGTTGTAATAAAAATGCCCATTTGGTTGGTTTCAAACATTTATTAAAAAAGTTTTTTAAACTTTAAAAACATTTTACAAAAAAAAAATATTTTAAATAAAAGTTAAATTATCGTTTTACAATGGTTGTCTGTCATTTCTTTCTGCGGCGAACTATGTTTAAAAAAAAAGGTTAAATACAGGGTATTTCAAAGGTAAAAAGGTATTCAAAACCAGGTATATAACTGTGGGTAAATTTTACCTTTTTGCCACAGTTGTGTTCCTGGTTGTGTTTGAAGCAAAGTATTTCACCTAAAAAGTTGTGTTTATTGTTGGTGATTTCCTAACAATGTACACAACTTTTGTTACAAGGTGAAATACTTTGCATAAAACACAACCAGGTACACACCTGTGGCCTAAAGGTAAAAATAGTAAGACCATGACAAGATAGCCAACTTTGTTTGGCAAAGGTATATACTGTTGGTACAGAAGGTACACAAGTTTGTTTAAGGGCACAAATCTTTCACACTCTGTCATCCTGCCAGTGTACTCTGCCTTGAGGTGACATAAAGTATAGTGCAAAATTGTCCCTCATTACTGAAACCGTCACAGACAGCTGGAAGGCTTCATCCCCTACACAGACAAATGGCATAGGTGGACCAGATGTTTGCGGCAGCGGTCTAGGGGGTGGGAACTGGAAGGTGTTTCCATACAGTTTACGCCCCATGGCAGACAGTTTGAAAACTTGAGTCATTGGAGCTGCCATAGGCCCCAATATCAACAGCAATAAATTTGTATTCCGCGTCAGCGATGGCCATGAGGACAATTGAAAAATATTTCTTGTAATTGAAATATTCCGATCCCGATCCGGCTGGCTTTACAATGCGGATATGTTTCCCGTCCACAGCGCCCAAGCAGTTCGGAAACTGACATATCTGTAGAAACTTTTCTGAAATTTCAATCCACCTCTCTGTTGTGGGCTCTGGTAAAAACTCTTCAGCTAAGGAGTCCCACAGTGCACGGCATGTGTACTTCACTATTCCAGATATGGTGGAAATCCCGAGTCTGTACTGGAAATGCAGTGACGAAAGGGATTCTCCAGTTAAAAGAAATCTGTGGGGAATTAAAAAACAATCAATTAGTTTTAAATCACAGCATTACATACCAAAACTCAGCTATAACACTTGGAGATACAAACTACCACCAACAAGATTAAATAGTCATGAGAAATACATGAACATTGTGAAGTGTCTAACTGTCTAAACATAAATAATGTTTGCCCATGGTCGTGACCATAACTACAGGGAAAAAATTCCTACATGAAGGCAAAAACATACAATATGGTAATAAAGGAGGCACTTACACAAGAAGGAGCAGCAAGGGAGACCACAGCCGTACCCCAACGCGCGGCGTTTCGGCGATAATGCCTTCCTCAGGGGGCATGTGTAACTGCTGACAAAGGCCCATTATATAGGGGAAGTGAAAGTGAAAGTAAAATCATGCCCAGGATCAAGACACACCCACCCATTGGTCACAGCTAATGCATACAAATCACAGGGGATGGTTGCAAGTGAAAGCACCAATCACGTCCAAGCACCGGACACACCCACCATCCCAGCCATTGAACACCGCTGACGCAGACAAAACACGGGGCCCCGTGCAGTCAAACGTCAGACGGTGGGCAGGAGGGAGGAGGGTGATGTCACGTGGTCCGTGACGCAATCGGCGCATGCGCAGTATGGACAGAGTCAACAGCGGCCATTTTGGAAAGGGGAAAAATGTAGGGGCAAAGCTGGAATCCGCACCAGCATATAATTAACAAAGTGTATAGCAGCCAATATAACGATAGACATAGGGGAGGCCAAAGTAGAATGGATATCATACTAAGTACAGGCAACCAATGGGTAGATAAATGTATCTATATCTGTATCTCTCTCTCTTACGGTACTATAATGTGTGCATGAGACAAGTAAATGTGAGAAAATGATAACAATAATAATAATACAAAAATGAAATAAAAGGAGTCCATACAAGAACCTAACTACACATGAACCAAATCAGGCTAGAAAAGGACATATATACACAGCATTATGTTGGCCCAAATGCAGAAAAAAAAAAAAAAAAAAAAGGAGAGAAATGTCAAGTCCAATGCAAAAATCAAGAGACCAGGTTGGGCGTGTAGTGAGGATCCATTAGGCATCACATCCCCATGGAACAGGACTGAAATGTTCATCCACATGAGGGGCCGAGAGGCAGCAGAAACACGAAGTCACTATAATAAGAATAAAATAAATTAAAAACATGCTAAAAAACATACAAACCAATATCACATAAATGGATTATAGGAAAGGAGCAAAAGAGAGGCTCTCATTAAGGCCATGTGGGTGAACAGTCTTGAGTCGCCAGATCCACCGGGCTTCGAGCTGGCTGAGTCTTTTGGACAAACCCCCGCCTCGGACATCAATTTTGAGCGCATCAATACCTTTAACCTTCAATAGGGCAGCGTCACAGTCATGGAAATCAAAAAAATGACGTGGTATGGTTCTGAGGGTAGCGGGGTCATCATGTGTGCGTGCCGCTAGGATGCCCAGCACATGTTCCCTCACTCTTACTTTAAGTTGGCGTGTTGTGAGGCCGATATAAATCAGGCCACAAGGGCAGGTGGCATAATATATGACATATCTAGTGGTACAAGTTATTCTCTGACGAATATCATATGTAGTGGTACCACTAGAGTCACAAAAAGAGTTATCACGTATTATATTGGGACATGCCACACAACCACCACACGGGACACAGCCACCCCCAGGGCTGAGTTTATCCAAGAAGGTCTGTGGTTTACGAGCAATGTAATGACTGGAGACCAAATGGTCTCTAAGATTCTTAGAGCGCCTAAAGGACATGGATGGTCTAGGGGATAGAAATTGATTGATAATCGGGTCAACCCGAAGGATCGGCCAGGCTCTCTGTAAGGCCATACGTACCTGGTTGGACCTCGAGCTAAATGTAGTAACGAACCTAATAGTCCCATTTTTATTTGGGCGCTGGACAAATTCAGAGCGATATAAAAGATCATGGCGGGAAGCATACTTGGCCCTATTAAGAGCCCGCTTGATGGACCTGTGGCTATAGCCACGTACCAGAAAACGTTGGCGCAAAATTTCAGCCTGCCTAAAAAAATCATCGTCCGTGGAGCAGATCCTACGAAGACGTAGGAACTGCCCCACGGGAACGGCACGAATAATGTGCTTCGGATGGCTAGAACTAGCATGTAACAAAGAATTAGTGGCGGTTGCCTTCAAGAAGATGTCCGTCTGCAGGACCCCAGCGTGGTCCCTCTTGATAGTAACATCTAAAAAATCAAGAGACTCCCCACTATATGAAAACGTTAGATGGATATTCTGATCGTTGCCATTCAAGAGAGTAATAAGTAGTTCAAGGTCGGCGGGTGTGCCATGCCAGACGAAGAAAATGTCATCAATGTACCGCGTCCACAGGGGGACACGGCACATTGAGAGACCTTCGTCTGACATGAAGAGGTCCCTCTCCCACAGCCCCAGGAAAAGACCCGCATAGGAGGGCGCATAGGCCGCACCCATCGCGGTCCCCTGGAGCTGTAGGTAGAAGGACCCCTTAAAGACAAAAAAATTGTGGGTGAGGGTGAACTCAAGTAGTCTCAGCAGGAGGTCCCTTAAACCTGGACTGAGGTTGGAAGTACTTAAAAAGTATTTGACCGCCTTAAGGCCATCAGTGTGTTTGATGTTGGTATATAGGGATTCCACATCCGCTGAGACTAGAAGAGTATCACCCCCAAGGCACAACCCGTCGACCCTGCGTAATAGATCACCTGTATCACGAAGAAAGGAGGGAAGGCTAGTAACAAGGGGCTGCAGGTGGAAATCAATCCATTTGTTAACATTTTCCAAGAAATTCCCCCGTCCCGAGACAATGGGCCGCCCGGGTGGAACAGAGGAGCTCTTGTGGATCTTGGGGAGAAGATATAGGGTGGGGACTTTGGGTTCGGGTACGATAAGAGCATTATGTAGCTCTTTAGTGATAATGTCGTCCTGTGTAGCATTTTTAAGAATAGTCTCCAACATGACGGAGTAGGCAGAGAGAGGGTTATATGTTAATTTTTTATAACAGACGATGTTATTCAGTTGTCTAAATACCTCCTTCTCGTACATGTCTACCGGCCACAGGACGACATTACCACCCTTGTCAGCAGGTTTAATAAGAACCCCAGGTATATTTTGAAGTGCTCTCAGCCTACATCTCTCCCCAAGGGAAATATTGTCATTAGTAATAAACCGAGGAATATTATAGAACTCCTCCGTAACCACCCGGACGAACATGTCAATGGCAGCACAAGAGGATAATGGGGGGAACTTCTTGGATTTTGGTCGAATGGACGGGGGAATCTTACCTCCATCATTTTCATTTCCAGATGCCAGCTCCTCCAATATGGTTAACGCCGCCTGTTCCTCCTCTGTGGGAAACAGGGATTGCATGTCGTTAGAGTGAAAATATCTCTTGAATAGCAACGATCGCGCAAATAGGTGGAGATCCTTAATTGTATCAAATAGGTCAAAACCAGACGCTGGAGAGAAAGAGAGACCCCTACTGAGGAGCCGCAGATCTGCCGCAGAAAGGGAAACGTCACTAAGATTAATCACCTTATTATCGTGTCCAGAAGCGCCCAGATTCCGCTTGTACGGATGGAACGTATGGTCCCGCAATCTTGCCATCTCATTGTTGGAAGCAGATAGTGAAGAGGTAGACGATATATCAGACTTCCCACTCATGGAGGAGATCGACAGAGCAGAAGAAGCCTTACGTGAGGAAGGCTGGATAACACTCTGTCTCCATAAATAAACTCTCTTGGATGAGTAATCTCTAGAGTCCCTGTTAAATTTGGAAACTTGAGAATCCTGAATCTTTTTAACAAGGGAGTCCATAGTTTTATCAAGATCAGTCTCAAATTTAAGCATTTTATCAGGTGGACATAAGGTGCGGAATTCATTTAGGGACGTGTCAATTATAGTATCAAGATTATTAATAACAGATGTATTGTGCTCAATAAGCAATCTCATCAGAGATACTGAACATACATTACATGTTTCCTCCCACTTAGTGATGAAAGCCTCATCATCAATGGGAAAGGATGGGATAATTTTAACCCTCAGACCTCTGGGGATCATTTTGTTAGTTACATATTTGTCCAAAAAACTCCTGTTCCACCAAAGTTTGGACCTCTTAAGGAGCATATTTTTAATCACAGAAAATTTGTCCTCCAATCCTAAATCCGGAGTCTGTAATGAATCAGCCGTGTTGCCGCTGAACACCCGATCCATTTGGGACAGCCAGGTTTGTTCTCTGGCTCGGAAATCCATAGTGCTGACTGAGAGACCTGTGCATAACACAGCAAGGGTAAATCGTAAGAATGAAAGACAGCAAAATATGCTGGAGTGGGTTATCAAAATCATAGTGATTTAGATGTGTTGGTAATCACAACCAAGATTCCAGCACATGAATGGATAGTGCAGAACACACTGCATATAACCATAGCAACTGACGAAAAGCAGTGAAAAAGTCCTCATATCACAAGGTAAAGTGCAAAGTAGGTTTTTATTGAAAGGTGAAACAAACAGAACATGGCTAAAAAGTGACATTGGTAGGAAAAGAAAGGCCGGGTGACCATGGCAGCTCCAAATAAATAGTCATGAGAAATACATGAACATTGTGAAGTGTCTAACTGTCTAAACATAAATAATGTTTGCCCATGGTCTTGACCATAACTACAGGGAAAAAATTCCTACATGAAGGCAAAAACATACAATATGGTAATAAAGGAGGCACTTACACAAGAAGGAGCAGCAAGGGAGACCACAGCCGTACCCCAACGCGCGGCGTTTCGGCGATAATGCCTTCCTCAGGGGGCATGTGTAACTGCTGACAAAGGCCCATTATATAGGGGAAGTGAAAGTGAAAGTAAAATCATGCCCAGGATCAAGACACACCCACCCATCGGTCACAGCTAATGCATACAAATCACAGGGGATGGTTGCAAGTGAAAGCACCAATCACGTCCAAGCACCGGACACACCCACCATCCCAGCCATTGAACACCGCTGACGCAGACAAAACACGGGGCCCCGTGCAGTCAAACGTCAGACGGTGGGCAGGAGGGAGGAGGGTGATGTCACGTGGTCCGTGACGCAATCGGCGCATGCGCAGTATGGACAGAGTCAACAGCGGCCATTTTGGAAAGGGGAAAAATGTAGGGGCAAAGCTGGAATCCGCACCAGCATATAATTAACAAAGTGTATAGCAGCCAATATAACGATAGACATAGGGGAGGCCAAAGTAGAATGGATATCATACTAAGTACAGGCAACCAATGGGTAGATAAATGTATCTATATCTGTATCTCTCTCTCTTACGGTACTATAATGTGTGCATGAGACAAGTAAATGTGAGAAAATGATAACAATAATAATAATACAAAAATGAAATAAAAGGAGTCCATACAAGAACCTAACTACACATGAACCAAATCAGGCTAGAAAAGGACATATATACACAGCATTATGTTGGCCCAAATGCAGAAAGAAAAAAAAAAGGAGAGAAATGTCAAGTCCAATGCAAAAATCAAGAGACCAGGTTGGGCGTGTAGTGAGGATCCATTAGGCATCACATCCCCATGGAACAGGACTGAAATGTTCATCCACATGAGGGGCCGAGAGGCAGCAGAAACACGAAGTCACTATAATAAGAATAAAATAAATTAAAAACATGCTAAAAAACATACAAACCAATATCACATAAATGGATTATAGGAAAGGAGCAAAAGAGAGGCTCTCATTAAGGCCATGTGGGTGAACAGTCTTGAGTCGCCAGATCCACCGGGCTTCGAGCTGGCTGAGTCTTTTGGACAAACCCCCGCCTCGGACATCAATTTTGAGTGCATCAATACCTTTAACCTTCAATAGGGCAGCGTCACAGTCATGGAAATCAAAAAAATGACGTGGTATGGTTCTGAGGGTAGCGGGGTCATCATGTGTGCGTGCCGCTAGGATGCCCAGCACATGTTCCCTCACTCTTACTTTAAGTTGGCGTGTTGTGAGGCCGATATAAATCAGGCCACAAGGGCAGGTGGCATAATATATGACATATCTAGTGGTACAAGTTATTCTCTGACGAATATCATATGTAGTGGTACCACTAGAGTCACAAAAAGAGTTATCACGTATTATATTGGGACATGCCACACAACCACCACACGGGACACAGCCACCCCCAGGGCTGAGTTTATCCAAGAAGGTCTGTGGTTTACGAGCAATGTAATGACTGGAGACCAAATGGTCTCTAAGATTCTTAGAGCGCCTAAAGGACATGGATGGTCTAGGGGATAGAAATTGATTGATAATCGGGTCAACCCGAAGGATCGGCCAGGCTCTCTGTAAGGCCATACGTACCTGGTTGGACCTCGAGCTAAATGTAGTAACGAACCTAATAGTCCCATTTTTATTTGGGCGCTGGACAAATTCAGAGCGATATAAAAGATCATGGCGGGAAGCATACTTGGCCCTATTAAGAGCCCGCTTGATGGACCTGTGGCTATAGCCACGTACCAGAAAACGTTGGCGCAAAATTTCAGCCTGCCTAAAAAAATCATCGTCCGTGGAGCAGATCCTTTGATCCGCCTTAAGGCGGTCAAATACTTTTTAAGTACTTCCAACCTCAGTCCAGGTTTAAGGGACCTCCTGCTGAGACTACTTGAGTTCACCCTCACCCACAATTTTTTTGTCTTTAAGGGGTCCTTCTACCTACAGCTCCAGGGGACCGCGATGGGTGCGGCCTATGCGCCCTCCTATGCGGGTCTTTTCCTGGGGCTGTGGGAGAGGGACCTCTTCATGTCAGACGAAGGTCTCTCAATGTGCCGTGTCCCCCTGTGGACGCGGTACATTGATGACATTTTCTTCGTCTGGCATGGCACACCCGCCGACCTTGAACTACTTATTACTCTCTTGAATGGCAACGATCAGAATATCCATCTAACGTTTTCATATAGTGGGGAGTCTCTTGATTTTTTAGATGTTACTATCAAGAGGGACCGCGCTGGGGTCCTGCAGACGGACATCTTCAGGAAGGCAACCGCCACTAATTCTTTGTTACATGCTAGTTCTAGCCATCCGAAGCACATTATTCGTGCCGTTCCCGTGGGGCAGTTCCTACGTCTTCGTAGGATCTGCTCCACGGACGATGATTTTTTTAGGCAGGCTGAAATTTTGCGCCAACGTTTTCTAGTACGTGGCTATAGCCACAGGTCCATCAAGCGGGCTCTTAATAGGGCCAAGTATGCTTCCCGCCATGATCTTTTATATCGCTCTGAATTTGTCCAGCGCCCAAATAAAAATGGGACTATTAGGTTCGTTACTACATTTAGCTCGAGGTCCAACCAGGTACGTATGGCCTTACAGAGAGCCTGGCCGATCCTTCGGGTTGACCCGATTATCAATCAATTTCTATCCCCTAGACCATCCATGTCCTTTAGGCGCTCTAAGAATCTTAGAGACCATTTGGTCTCCAGTCATTACATTGCTCGTAAACCACAGACCTTCTTGGATAAACTCAGCCCTGGGGGTGGCTGTGTCCCGTGTGGTGGTTGTGTGGCATGTCCCAATATAATACGTGATAACTCTTTTTGTGACTCTAGTGGTACCACTACATATGATATTCGTCAGAGAATAACTTGTACCACTAGATATGTCATATATTATGCCACCTGCCCTTGTGGCCTGATTTATATCGGCCTCACAACACGCCAACTTAAAGTAAGAGTGAGGGAACATGTGCTGGGCATCCTAGCGGCACGCACACATGATGACCCCGCTACCCTCAGAACCATACCACGTCATTTTTTTGATTTCCATGACTGTGACGCTGCCCTATTGAAGGTTAAAGGTATTGATGCGCTCAAAATTGATGTCCGAGGCGGGGGTTTGTCCAAAAGACTCAGCCAGCTCGAAGCCCGGTGGATCTGGCGACTCAAGACTGTTCACCCACATGGCCTTAATGAGAGCCTCTCTTTTGCTCCTTTCCTATAATCCATTTATGTGATATTGGTTTGTATGTTTTTTAGCATGTTTTTAATTTATTTTATTCTTATTATAGTGACTTCGTGTTTCTGCTGCCTCTCGGCCCCTCATGTGGATGAACATTTCAGTCCTGTTCCATGGGGATGTGATGCCTAACGGATCCTCACTACACGCCCAACCTGGTCTCTTGATTTTTGCATTGGACTTGACATTTCTCTCCTTTTTTTTTTTTTCTGCATTTGGGCCAACATAATGCTGTGTATATATGTCCTTTTCTAGCCTGATTTGGTTCATGTGTAGTTAGGTTCTTGTATGGACTCCTTTTATTTCATTTTTGTATTATTATTATTGTTATCATTTTCTCACATTTACTTGTCTCATGCACACATTATAGTACCGTAAGAGAGAGAGATACAGATATAGATACATTTATCTACCCATTGGTTGCCTGTACTTAGTATGATATCCATTCTACTTTGGCCTCCCCTATGTCTATCGTTATATTGGCTGCTATACACTTTGTTAATTATATGCTGGTGCGGATTCCAGCTTTGCCCCTACATTTTTCCCCTTTCCAAAATGGCCGCTGTTGACTCTGTCCATACTGCGCATGCGCCGATTGCGTCACGGACCACGTGACATCACCCTCCTCCCTCCTGCCCACCGTCTGACGTTTGACTGCACGGGGCCCCGTGTTTTGTCTGCGTCAGCGGTGTTCAATGGCTGGGATGGTGGATGTGTCTGGTGCTTGGACGTGATTGGTGCTTTCACTTGCAACCATCCCCTGTGATTTGTATGCATTAGCTGTGACCGATGGGTGGGTGTGTCTTGATCCTGGGCATGATTTTACTTTCACTTTCACTTCCCCTATATAATGGGCCTTTGTCAGCAGTTACACATGCCCCCTGAGGAAGGCATTATCGCCGAAACGCCGCGCGTTGGGGTACGGCTGTGGTCTCCCTTGCTGCTCCTTCTTGTGTAAGTGCCTCCTTTATTACCATATTGTATGTTTTTGCCTTCATGTAGGAATTTTTTCCCTGTAGTTATGGTCACGACCATGGGCAAACATTATTTATGTTTAGACAGTTAGACACTTCACAATGTTCATGTATTTCTCATGACTATTTATTTGGAGCTGCCATGGTCACCCGGCCTTTCTTTTCCTACCAATGTCACTTTTTAGCCATGTTCTGTTTGTTTCACCTTTCAATAAAAACCTACTTTGCACTTTACCTTGTGATATGAGGACTTTTGCACTGCTTTTCGTCAGTTGCTATGGTTATATGCAGTGTGTTCTGCACTATCCATTCATGTGCTGGAATCTTGGTTGTGATTACCAACACATCTAAATCACTATGATTTTGATAACCCACTCCAGCATATTTTGCTGTCTTTCATTCTTACGATTTACCCTTGCTGTGTTATGCACAGGTCTCTCAGTCAGCACTATGGATTTCCGAGCCAGAGAACAAACCTGGCTGTCCCAAATGGATCGGGTGTTCAGCGGCAACACGGCTGATTCATTACAGACTCCGGATTTAGGATTGGAGGACAAATTTTCTGTGATTAAAAATATGCTCCTTAAGAGGTCCAAACTTTGGTGGAACAGGAGTTTTTTGGACAAATATGTAACTAACAAAATGATCCCCAGAGGTCTGAGGGTTAAAATTATCCCATCCTTTCCCATTGATGATGAGGCTTTCATCACTAAGTGGGAGGAAACATGTAATGTATGTTCAGTATCTCTGATGAGATTGCTTATTGAGCACAATACATCTGTTATTAATAATCTTGATACTATAATTGACACGTCCCTAAATGAATTCCGCACCTTATGTCCACCTGATAAAATGCTTAAATTTGAGACTGATCTTGATAAAACTATGGACTCCCTTGTTAAAAAGATTCAGGATTCTCAAGTTTCCAAATTTAACAGGGACTCTAGAGATTACTCATCCAAGAGAGTTTATTTATGGAGACAGAGTGTTATCCAGCCTTCCTCACGTAAGGCTTCTTCTGCTCTGTCGATCTCCTCCATGAGTGGGAAGTCTGATATATCGTCTACCTCTTCACTATCTGCTTCCAACAATGAGATGGCAAGATTGCGGGACCATACGTTCCATCCGTACAAGCGGAATCTGGGCGCTTCTGGACACGATAATAAGGTGATTAATCTTAGTGACGTTTCCCTTTCTGCGGCAGATCTGCGGCTCCTCAGTAGGGGTCTCTCTTTCTCTCCAGCGTCTGGTTTTGACCTATTTGATACAATTAAGGATCTCCACCTATTTGCGCGATCGTTGCTATTCAAGAGATATTTTCACTCTAACGACATGCAATCCCTGTTTCCCACAGAGGAGGAACAGGCGGCGTTAACCATATTGGAGGAGCTGGCATCTGGAAATTAAAATGATGGAGGTAAGATTCCCCCGTCCATTCGACCAAAATCCAAGAAGTTCCCCCCATTATCCTCTTGTGCTGCCATTGACATGTTCGTCCGGGTGGTTACGGAGGAGTTCTATAATATTCCTCGGTTTATTACTAATGACAATATTTCCCTTGGGGAGAGATGTAGGCTGAGAGCACTTCAAAATATACCTGGGGTTCTTATTAAACCTGCTGACAAGGGTGGTAATGTCGTCCTGTGGCCGGTAGACATGTACGAGAAGGAGGTATTTAGACAACTGAATAACATCGTCTGTTATAAAAAATTAACATATAACCCTCTCTCTGCCTACTCCGTCATGTTGGAGACTATTCTTAAAAATGCTACACAGGATGACATTATCACTAAAGAGCTACATAATGCTCTTATCGTACCCGAACCCAAAGTCCCCACCCTATATCTTCTCCCCAAGATCCACAAGAGCTCCTCTGTTCCACCCGGGCGGCCCATTGTCTCGGGACGGGGGAATTTCTTGGAAAATGTTAACAAATGGATTGATTTCCACCTGCAGCCCCTTGTTACTAGCCTTCCCTCCTTTCTTCGTGATACAGGTGATCTATTACGCAGGGTCGACGGGTTGTGCCTTGGGGGTGATACTCTTCTAGTCTCAGCGGATGTGGAATCCCTATATACCAACATCAAACACACTGATGGCCTTAAGGCGGTCAAATACTTTTTAAGTACTTCCAACCTCAGTCCAGGTTTAAGGGACCTCCTGCTGAGACTACTTGAGTTCACCCTCACCCACAATTTTTTTGTCTTTAAGGGGTCCTTCTACCTACAGCTCCAGGGGACCGCGATGGGTGCGGCCTATGCGCCCTCCTATGCGGGTCTTTTCCTGGGGCTGTGGGAGAGGGACCTCTTCATGTCAGACGAAGGTCTCTCAATGTGCCGTGTCCCCCTGTGGACGCGGTACATTGATGACATTTTCTTCGTCTGGCATGGCACACCCGCCGACCTTGAACTACTTATTACTCTCTTGAATGGCAACGATCAGAATATCCATCTAACGTTTTCATATAGTGGGGAGTCTCTTGATTTTTTAGATGTTACTATCAAGAGGGACCGCGCTGGGGTCCTGCAGACGGACATCTTCAGGAAGGCAACCGCCACTAATTCTTTGTTACATGCTAGTTCTAGCCATCCGAAGCACATTATTCGTGCCGTTCCCGTGGGGCAGTTCCTACGTCTTCGTAGGATCTGCTCCACGGACGATGATTTTTTTAGGCAGGCTGAAATTTTGCGCCAACGTTTTCTGGTACGTGGCTATAGCCACAGGTCCATCAAGCGAGCTCTTAATAGGGCCAAGTATGCTTCCCGCCATGATCTTTTATATCGCTCTGAATTTGTCCAGCGCCCAAATAAAAATGGGACTATTAGGTTCGTTACTACATTTAGCTCGAGGTCCAACCAGGTACGTATGGCCTTACAGAGAGCCTGGCCGATCCTTCGGGTTGACCCGATTATCAATCAATTTCTATCCCCTAGACCATCCATGTCCTTTAGGCGCTCTAAGAATCTTAGAGACCATTTGGTCTCCAGTCATTACATTGCTCGTAAACCACAGACCTTCTTGGATAAACTCAGCCCTGGGGGTGGCTGTGTCCCGTGTGGTGGTTGTGTGGCATGTCCCAATATAATACGTGATAACTCTTTTTGTGACTCTAGTGGTACCACTACATATGATATTCGTCAGAGAATAACTTGTACCACTAGATATGTCATATATTATGCCACCTGCCCTTGTGGCCTGATTTATATCGGCCTCACAACACGCCAACTTAAAGTAAGAGTGAGGGAACATGTGCTGGGCATCCTAGCGGCACGCACACATGATGACCCCGCTACCCTCAGAACCATACCACGTCATTTTTTTGATTTCCATGACTGTGACGCTGCCCTATTGAAGGTTAAAGGTATTGATGCGCTCAAAATTGATGTCCGAGGCGGGGGTTTGTCCAAAAGACTCAGCCAGCTCGAAGCCCGGTGGATCTGGCGACTCAAGACTGTTCACCCACATGGCCTTAATGAGAGCCTCTCTTTTGCTCCTTTCCTATAATCCATTTATGTGATATTGGTTTGTATGTTTTTTAGCATGTTTTTAATTTATTTTATTCTTATTATAGTGACTTCGTGTTTCTGCTGCCTCTCGGCCCCTCATGTGGATGAACATTTCAGTCCTGTTCCATGGGGATGTGATGCCTAACGGATCCTCACTACACGCCCAACCTGGTCTCTTGATTTTTGCATTGGACTTGACATTTCTCTCCTTTTTTTTTTTTTTTTTTTTTCTCTGCATTTGGGCCAACATAATGCTGTGTATATATGTCCTTTTCTAGCCTGATTTGGTTCATGTGTAGTTAGGTTCTTGTATGGACTCCTTTTATTTCATTTTTGTATTATTATTATTGTTATCATTTTCTCACATTTACTTGTCTCATGCACACATTATAGTACCGTAAGAGAGAGAGATACAGATATAGATACATTTATCTACCCATTGGTTGCCTGTACTTAGTATGATATCCATTCTACTTTGGCCTCCCCTATGTCTATCGTTATATTGGCTGCTATACACTTTGTTAATTATATGCTGGTGCGGATTCCAGCTTTGCCCCTACATTTTTCCCCTTTCCAAAATGGCCGCTGTTGACTCTGTCCATACTGCGCATGCGCCGATTGCGTCACGGACCACGTGACATCACCCTCCTCCCTCCTGCCCACCGTCTGACGTTTGACTGCACGGGGCCCCGTGTTTTGTCTGCATCAGCGGTGTTCAATGGCTGGGATGGTGGGTGTGTCCGGTGCTTGGACGTGATTGGTGCTTTCACTTGCAACCATCCCCTGTGATTTGTATGCATTAGCTGTGACCGATGGGTGGGTGTGTCTTGATCCTGGGCATGATTTTACTTTCACTTTCACTTCCCCTATATAATGGGCCTTTGTCAGCAGTTACACATGCCCCCTGAGGAAGGCATTATCGCCGAAACGCCGCGCGTTGGGGTACGGCTGTGGTCTCCCTTGCTGCTCCTTCTTGTGTAAGTGCCTCCTTTATTACCATATTGTATGTTTTTGCCTTCATGTAGGAATTTTTTCCCTGTAGTTATGGTCACGACCATGGGCAAACATTATTTATGTTTAGACAGTTAGACACTTCACAATGTTCATGTATTTCTCATGACTATTTATTTGGAGCTGCCATGGTCACCCGGCCTTTCTTTTCCTACCAATGTCACTTTTTAGCCATGTTCTGTTTGTTTCACCTTTCAATAAAAACCTACTTTGCACTTTACCTTGTGATATGAGGACTTTTTCACTGCTTTTCGTCAGTTGCTATGGTTATATGCAGTGTGTTCTGCACTATCCATTCATGTGCTGGAATCTTGGTTGTGATTACCAACACATCTAAATCACTATAATTTTGATAACCCACTCCAGCATATTTTGCTGTCTTTCATTCTTACGATACACCAACAAGATTGCAGTGAAAGTGTGCTCTGATGCGAGCACATCCAATAAATGTGGCTTACCTTAAAGTCACCATCAGACGCTCTGCGGGTGAAACAGAGAAGCGGCAATAGGTGTCCGCTTTTCTTATGAGGTGTGCAATGCGCTCCACCAAGTAATCAAAATTCTCCATTTTCATCCGAACATATCCAAAAAATTTATCCGGGTTTCGTCTAAGGTCCATGCAGAGTGTAGAATAGACCCCACGCGTCATTCTCTTGGCTGTGATGGGGTGGATCCACAAATGTCGTATACGATGCCTGATGCGCTGCTGTCTTGCTCTCTCCTTCTCCAGAACAATCACCCTCAAACGATTCGCCTCCGCTGTAAAATCCGCCAAATTCTTCAAAATATTTCCAATCACAACATCCATCTTCGCCATTAACTTGCTCTTCTCTCCAACCTGCACTTTCTCCTCTACAACCTGTCAAAGAAGGGCTGTAGGAACACGCTATATATAGTTTTTCAGTAGCCAATCCCGTTCGGAAGGCCACAAGGGTCAATTTTAAAAACCGGATCCGGCGAAATCTTTCAAAAAATGGAACAAAAACCGGATTAACCGGATGAGACGGATCCGGTTTTGTCTGTCAAGAACAAGACGGATCCGGCAGAAAAACGGATCCGTCACATCCGGTTTTACGAAATATTTGCCGGATCCGGCGCTCCGGCACGACGCCGGATCGCACCTGACGCCGAAAACCTGATGTGTGAAAGTAGCCTAAGAGAACCTGCGTACTGGACATTGATAACCAGAGTGAAGCATTATAATGGACGCTATGCTGGTAATGCTGTTAAGTGAACTTTCTGTTGCTGCTGTGGTTTATGAGGCGTGAATAAATCGCAAGGACTGTATGATTTGATGGAAAATCCGTGCCAGAGCTGGTTTTTGTTCGCTGCAAGCGAGAATCCCCTAAGTAAATGACAGTGCTACCTCACAGTGTGTGTGTGGTGCGTACGGCGTATACAGTGTGTGTGTGTGTTTGTGGTGCGATGGTGTTCCGCTGGTGGTACCGCGCAAGAGGCTGGTACCACCATCAGTTTCCATATTGAGACACCCATCACTTTGAATCCCGGGATCCGGACACATTTGAACGGAACAGGATGTGAAGACATTACAAGATAAGTATATAGTAAATAGGATCTTATCTTGTAACTGCATTAACGCGGGTTTTGGGTCTGGGAGGCCTCTGTTTGTACATGATTTTAAATGTTTTTACATTTTGGTTGCTGTTTTTGTCCAATAAAGCTATGTGATGTTTTCAATACTTAGGAGTGTGCACGTTCCTACAGGTAGTCTTTCTTCTCTCATTTGTTTAAATGTGAACACTCTTAGTTGAGTGTCCATCTGCTGGATTGTTCATAGTGGAAGACTTGTCGGTCCCTATTATACTATTTCTACTGTGGTGAAATTGATGCCACTTTGGTGGTGTTTGTCAATAATGTTTAGAAATGTGAACACTCCTGGTTGGGTCTCCTTCATGCGTGTTGCTTGTAGCAGTAGGCCTCTGAGTCCATCAGGCCTCCACTTCCTTGGACTCAACTACCCTTGTTACTATCCTTAAATATTTCTGACAATGGTAGTCTACAAAACTGATATTTGTGTCACCTGAGTGTGGCTCAGCATGAAAGCAGGTAGAGGTGTTGCATGTGGTATCAGGGCTCCCAGCAAAGGAGGCTTAAGGCCCCGTTACACATAACGATGTCCCAGCGATCCCACCAATGATCCGACATGGATGGGATCGCTGGGACATCGTTAGGCTGATCGCTGGTGAGCTGTCACATAGACAGCCCCTCCAGTGATCAGGACCAGCGAGCAAGCTGGTTTCCAATGTAAACAGCAGGTATCTAAGAACTGCGCGGCTCTTGGTTACCCGCTGTTTACCTTGGAAACCAGCGTGCACGCTGGTTTCCAGGGTAAACAGCAGGTATCTAAGAGCCGCGCGGCTCTTAGATACCCGCTGTTTACATTGGAAACCAGCATCGCTGGTCTCTCGCTGCCACACGCAGTGATGCATGCTGGCCAGCGGGAGACCAATGATCAAAAAACGGCCCAGGACGATAGAGTGCGATCAGCGATACCCGGCAGGGGGGCCGGTCACTGATCCATGTCACACACTGCGATGTCGCTGGCAATATCGCTGTGTGTGATGGGGCCTTTACACTGATCCCTCACCCACCTCGTCTTACTGTGACGTTCAATTGAAAGCTGTAAATGCTGTTCTAGAACCTGATACCTCATGCCTGGCTGATTGCTGCAGTGCCATGCTAAAATTTGTGCTGTGGGTTAATTGAGACCACTTTCCTGGTGTCTGTCCCTCATTTGATGTGTTTTGGCAGCATTTGGGGCCGTTATAAGGTGTTGTGCACGTGTTTGTTTTTGCCTCCCATTGACATGAATTCTGTTTTCATCATCAATCATACCAGTCCAATCTACTCCTGGTCTGGTAATTTTCCTCAGGATTTTTCAGATAAATACCTTATGTAAATAGATTTAAAGAGCACCTGTCACATGCCATAAATCTTTGTTTGTTTTTTTTACTTGGGATAAATATCACCGTTCTCCTTAATGTGGCATTATTTTTTGTTTCTGCACCCCCTCTTCCCTTAATGTAGTCTTGTTAGCCAATGGAGATTGGTCTTCAACCTTTCTCTATGAGAGTCTTTATTGAGCTCATTCCCTTTGGATAGCAAAACTAGTGTGGTAGATTGGCTCTCTGATGTACACAGAGGTAGACATGGGAACACTGTCTCTTTAAGATCTTCACTGGTTTATTATATATGCAGCGTAAACCATGGTGAAGTAAAAATAAACACGGCCCTTTGGGCAAAGCAGGAAAACAAAGTGGTAGCACAAAGCACAGTCCTTGTGGTAGCTCTGCCCGCTCAGGGTTAGCCTTTCCAGACACACTGAACACTGAATGCCTCAGGAGGCCGACTGTTTAAACCCCAGAGCAGTGGCGGATTATAATGAGGTCAATCTGGGCGGTAGCCCAGGGCCCAGTGGTGTGGGGGGGCCCACCAGCCCAAGGAAAACTGCCCCATTATAATCCGCCACCATAGCGCCACGCCCCCCCCCCTTGTACCGACCCCTTCCTCCCCCTCCCAGACCCACCGGCCACCGCAGCATCAGACCCTCACTAATAAATCCCTGCTCTGTGCGCACAGGACCTGTGATGAGGTCACAGGATGGGAGGAGTCAGGGGTTACATCATCAGGGGCCCTTCAGTGGATCATGTGACACCTGAGTACTCCCCTCCTGTGACCTCATCACAGGTCCTGTGCACACAGCCCTCAATGTATTGTATGTGGGACTGCTGTGCTGGTTGTCATGGTGCTGGATGAGGGAATTATGTGTGGGGTCAGGAGCAGTTTACAGGGTGAATGTAGCTGCGTGTGTGTGCGAGGTGTACAGAGCAGAGCCGCATGTGTGCGAGGTGTATAGAGCAGAGCCGCGAATGTGCGAGGTGTATGGAGCGGAGCTGAGCGTGTGCGACGTGTACGGAGCAGAGCCGCAAATGTGCGAGGTGTACGGCGCGGAGCTGCGCGTGTGTGCGAGATGTACGGAACAGAGCTGCGCGTGAGCGTTGTATGGAACAGAGCTGCGCGTGAGCGTTGTATGGAGCAGAGCTGCGTGTGTGTACGAGGTGTACAGAGCGGAGCCGCGTGTGTACGAGGTGTACGGAGCGAAGCCGCATGTGTATATGGAGCAATGCCGCGTGTGTACGAGGTGTACGGAGCAGAGCCGCGTGTGTAAGAGGTGTACGGAACGGAGCCCTGTGTGTACAGAGCTGAGATGTTTGTTTACGGAGTGGAGCCGCGTGTGTACGAGGTGTACGGAGCGGAGCCACGCGTGTACGGAGCGGAGCCGCGTGTGTACGAGGTGTACGGAGCGAAGCCGCGTGTGTACAAAGTGTACAGAGCTGAGCCGTGTGTTTACAGAGTGGAGCTGCGTGTGTACGAGGTGTATGGAGCAAAGCCACATGTGTACAAGGTATATAGAGCGTGGCCGCGTGTGTATAAGGTGTACGGAGCAGAGCCGCATGTGTACGAGGTTTACGGAGTGGAGCCATGTGTGTGCGAGGTGTACGGAGCAAAGCCGTGTGTACGAGGCATACAAAGTGGAACCGTGTGTGTATGAGGTGTGCGGAGTATGTGTGTACCAGGTGTATGATGTGGAGCATTCATACCTCCCAACCGTCCCAGATTTTGAGAGTCTGCCCCACTGCCCTGACCGGGAGCTTACTTTTCCCGCGGACACAGGAATATACGGTGGTGCCCCGAGGAGCACTTGAAAACTCGCACGTGACATTCCATCGGAAGGGACGTGCTGGAAGCTGACCGGAGGAGATTGTGACGGAACCATGGAGGCACTTCAGGGAATACTTCAGATCATCACCATGTCCTATGTCCTCTTCCGACAGTGTGGACAGCGGGATTGCCTTGGACTCGGGGATGTCGACCATGTGAGTGGATCATGATATGTCCTGCAATGTGAGCAGGGCTGGTATAGTATCTTTATAGAATCTTTCCCCTCTTTCCTTGTCTTTCTTTCTTTCACTTTGTTCTTTCCCCTCTTTCTCTCTCCCTCTCTGTTCTTTATTTCCCCTTTCTTTCTTTCAACTTTCTTTCTCTTTGTTCCTTCTTTCCCCTTTCTTTCTCTCTCCCTCTCTGTTCTTTTTTTCTTTACCCTTTCTTTTTTTCTCTCTGTTCTTTCCCCTCTTTTTTTTTCCTTTCTCTCTGTTCTTTCTTTCTCTCTCTCTGTTCTTTCCCCTTTTTTTCTGTTCTTTTTTTCTGTCCCCTCTTTCTTTCTCTCTGTTCTTTCTTCCTTTCTCTCTGTTTCTCTATTTCTTTATTCTTTCTCTCTGTTCTCTCTCCTTTCTCTCTTTTCTTTTTTCTCTCTGTTTTTACTCTCTCTCTGTTCTTTCTTTTCCTCAGTACCAGTCAGTGTGCCCACAGTACCAGCCAATGTGACCTCAGTACCAGTCAGTGTGATCAGCAGTGGTAAATGGGTGTGGTTGAGGCATGGACATGGGTGTGACTAGTTGTGAAATGGGTGTGGTCGGGCGGCCGGTAACCAATCATCATAGTGGAAGTCATCTGTTTCCATCAACTTTGTTATATGTGGGCAGTGGGCACCTCTAGTAAGGTGGGCACGAGATGGCAGGTCTTGTCACCTCTGCCTCACACATAAGTTACTATGAGGTGTACTTTATTCCTGCCACACTTCTTTCTTGGCCTACTGAGAGAATGTTTTTACCAGTTGAAAGTTATACAACCTGAGGATTGTGCATGTGTGCGCTGCCTATATTATATATTTACTCCGACCCCTATATAAACCCTGCCCCTCCGACCGCTGTCCACTTTCCCATGCTCTTGTTCCAATCCTGGGGTCTTTTTTGTCCCCCCCTTGGTCCTCCACATGCTGAACATCTGGTACATGACTAACATCGCGCAATGTACGCTTGTTCGTCGCCAGATGCAGCGTCGTGTCCAGTGTGTGAGGAGACGGCGACTTGTCTGTGGCCTTAACCCCTCTGCTGACATGTAAGGCCTCATGCACACGCTGAGTATTTGGTGAATTTTTTCCTCAGTATTTACAAGGCCTCGTGCACACACTGAGCATTTGGTGTTTTTTACCTCATTATTTGTGAGGCCTCCTGCACACGTTGCGTATTTTCAGAGGCTTTTTTACCTCAGTATTTAACCCCTTCCCGCCCCTTGACGCACCGTATGTGCCATGAAAACTAGTGACTTCCCGACCCCGTCACATGACCGGGGTGCCCACAGAGTCTGAACAGCCCGGGGCCCTGGCTACCCTTAATCCATCCCTGCCCCAGAGCACACCATCACACCATGGGGTGGAGATAAGGTGGACGACCTCCGATCCACTCTGTGGTTGTCCACAAAAACCCATTCCTTAAAATGGCTGATTAACTCCTCTGAAAACAGTGTGCTGTTGCTAACTTCTGGATTTCAATTCACTAAATATAATAGTCTCAGTGAAACATATCTCCCCTCCAGCACTTTGCCAGTGACTTTGTCACAGTAGATTTACATGCTCGTATACGGCACAAAATGCCAATTTCAGAAGAGCAGCGGCATTTACATCAGGTGAAAATATTAAATATTTGTGCCAAGTAACAGGTATAATGTACTTGACTCTTTAGTGAGCAGGCCACATTTTTCAAATCTGACCAGTGTCACTTTAAGTGGTAATAACACTAGAACGCTTCAACAGATCTCATAGATTTTGAGATAGCTTTTTCCTGACACATTGTACTGTATGATAATGGTAAACATATGTCAATATTTTTTGTGTTTATTTTTAAATGTATCAGAAATTTGTCCAAAAAAATCTAAAAACTTGCTATTTTCAAATTTTGCATGATTATCCCTTTAAGGCTAGTTTCACATTAGCGTTTACGGCCACAGCGTCGGGCTGCGCACGGCCGCAGCTAAGCCCCGCCCCCTGCCGCACCTCCGCCGGTAGCTCCGCCTACGGGCACATGACGCTGCATGTGTCCTGCGTCCCCTATCTTTAGCACTGGGGATGCAGGCCGAGCGCAGGTATGCGTTTGGTGGTGCATGCGTCCTTTTGATGGTGCGCCGACCAGCGCCAAACGCAACCTGTAGCAATTTGGTGTGGTCGGCGCAGCGTCAAAAGGACGCATGCACCGCCAAACGCATACCTGCGCTCGGCCTGCATCCCCAGTGCTAAAGATATGGGACGATGCAGCGTCATGCGCCCATAGGCGGAGCTACCGGTGGAGGCGGGGCTTAGCGGCGGCCGTGCGCAGCCCGACGCTGCGGCCGTAAACGCTAATGTGTAATCCAGACAGTCACACCACATAAAATTAGTCTTTAAATAACCTTTCCCTCATGTCTGCTTTACATCAGCACCATTTTTAAAATATCCTTATATTTTGTTAGGATGTTATAAGGCCTAAAATTGTTGCAGCAACTTTTCATTTTTTTCAAGGAAATTTACAAAACTTTGTATTTTAAAGACCGATTCAGTTTTGAAGTGACTTTAGTGGACCTATATGTTGTAAAATCCCAAAAAGTGAGACCATTTTAAAAACAGCACCCCTCAGCGTGTTCAAAACTGTTGTCAGGTAGTTTATTAACTATTCGGTTGATTTACAGGAAATAATACAAAGTAACAAGACAGTAATGAAAAAGTATATTTTTACCACCTAAATGTCGCTAACTTCTGAACAGGTCACTGTAGCCGGCAGACACCAAGGCTGTGTGCACACGTATCATTTTAGCTGCATTTTTTAACGCACGATTTTGCCGCGAAAATGCAAAAAAAAAGCATCCCATGCAATCCTATGGCATTCCGCAATGCTGTGCTAATGCTGCGTATTTTTTCGCGGCGGAATTGCATCGCGGAAAAATACGCAGCATGCTCAATCTTGGTGCCATAAGAATGCATTGTTCCGCTTACTTTCCGCTTGTGGCTATGCCCACCATGCGCAAAGTAAGCGGATCATGTGCGGATGATACCCAGGGTCTGGAGGAGAGGAGATTCTCCTCCAGGCTCTGGATACCATATACCTGTAAAAAATAGAATTAAAATAAAAAAATAGTGATATACTACACCCTCTAGCGGCCCCCGGAGTCCTTCCCGCTTCTCACCACGCTCTCGGCATCTTCCGACGGCCGCCGGAGCATTCCCACCTGTCCGCGACGCTCCCAGCATCTTCCCGTCCCAGTAATGCTTTGCGCGAATGACCGCGATCACGATCTCGCGAGCGTGACATCATCTCAGGTCCTTCGCGCAAAGCATTACTGGGACGGGAAGATGCTGGCAGCGTGGCGGACAGGTGGGAATGCTCCGGCGGCCGTTGGAAGGTGAGTATATCACTATTTTTTATTTTTTTATTATTTTTAACATTCTATCTTTTACTATTGATGCCGCATAGCCAGCATCAATAGTAAATAGTTTGTCACACTTGTCAAGCACTATGCTTGACGAGTGTGACCAATCTGTCAATCACCTCTCCGATGCTTGAAATCGCTTGGAATGCGCAAGCATTCCGCAAGTGAAAAACGCTTGTTTTTCGCGGGAAAAACACTAGCAAATTCGCATGCATTTTACCCGCGGGGTGGGAGTTGCGGAAATGTTGCGGAAATTTCCGCAGCATTTCTGCAACGTGGGTGCATAGCCTAAGGCCGTTATTTGTCCGGGAATTGCCATGGCAAACATCAGGACCAAAAAAACAAAATCTCATGGTGCCTATGGGGTTAAAGATGGAGCTCCCAAACTCAGTTATCCATTTAGATGCTGTCATCACTATTGACAGAAGCATCAAAGGGTTAAAAAGCCATGCTTGGTGCCAAAACCAATCAAGGCTGATACAGCAAGGTGTCAGCTATAGTATAGAGTCAACAGCTGCTGTATTTTCACCAGTGGGGGGATGCTATTTTCTGATATCTGAGGTCATTAAAAAGACGTATTGCTCGTCACTAAGGGGTTAAAAGAATACACATTTGTATTAGGTATAGGAGATTATAGTGTTGGACAAGGTCTGCATCCTAGAGCTAGCCTGAACGTGGTTAGATAATGTGGCCCCATGTAGATAATTATGATCATCAATTTGTTGTGGTTATTGGACGTGTGCAAGCCTTGCGCATCGAGCAAGCAAAGGGCATCCCTCATATACGTATTTCTTGCTTGATCACACAGAAAGCCTATCATAATCCTTACTATACCCCTAGGGAGTTTCACTAGAGGAAACCTGTTCGCTCTGGCACGTAAATTAACACAAACAGCAAGCTTCATGCTACACAATAAACTGCAAGCACATGCCAAGTGCTCCTCAGAGTGAACCAAAATCTGACGAACTATTGAAATGTCTCCCATATACTTAGTACTTCAATCAGATTATACAGTTATGCTCAAAAGTTTACATACTTTGGCAGAATTTTTGCTTTCTTGGTGTTTTTTCAGAGAATATGAATGATAACACCAAAACTTTTTCTCCACTCATGGTTAGTGGTTGGGTGAAGCCATTTATTGTCAAACTACAGGGTGGGCCATTTATATGGATGCACCTAAATAAAATGGGAATGGTTGGTGATATCAACTTCCTATTTGTGCACATTAGTATATGGGAGGGGGGAAACTTTTCAAGATGGGTGGTGACCATGGTGGCCATTTTGAAGTTGGACATTTTGGATCCAACTTTAATTTTTCCAATGGGAAGAGGGTCATGTGACATATCAAATTTATTGAGAATTTCACAAGAAAAGCAATGATGTGCTTGGTTTTAACGTAACTTTATTCTTTCATGAGTTTTTTACAAGTTTATGACCACTTATATAATGTGTTCAAAGTGCTGCCCATTGTTTTGGATTGTCAATGCAACTCTCTTCTCCCACTCTTGACACACTGATAGCAACACCGCAGAAGAAATGCTAGTCTAAGGGGGTCAGATTCCTTGTAGGAATGCTCCTACCTGACACCCATAATGTGGTGGTGCACCATCTTGCTGGAAAAACTCAGGGAACGTGCCATCTTCAGTGCATAAAGAGGGCAACATATCATCGTGTAGCAATTTCAGATATCTAGTGGCATTGAGGTTTCCATTGATGAAGAATGGCCGCACTATCTTTGTACCCCATACCATCAATTATGGGCAGGGGCTGGCTGGCAAATTTTAGCCTGAGGGGCAAGCACAATGCAGTGGCCCACTGTGACACAGGCCGCGGCCCATCTTCAGGCTTGGGTCTTCTGTAGTAGCACTTGAGTATAGCACGTGTGACAGAGGTACACCTTCTAACAACCCATTTCATAAAAATGGTTGAGGAACAATAAATACTTATCAATAGAAAAAAGGCTCTGTTAGTGTATCACCACCGAAAACACAAGTAAGTGCTCAATTAACAAATTTATTTCTCTCATTTGCTTTATATCAGCGTGTTAGCCAGGGGTCCACAGCATACCATAACATTGATATCAGCACAAATCCAAAGGGGGTGACATGGTGCTGCACATGAAGGGGTGACATGGTGCTTCACATGAGGGGGTGACATGGTGCTGCACATGAGGGGGTGACATGGTGCTGCACATGGTGTTGCATATAGGGGCGACATGCTTCACATGGGGAGGCTATGGGAGCAACATGCAGTTTACATAGGGAGACTGTGTCGGGCTCATGCAGTATATAGTGAGGCTGTGGGGCTCATGCAGTGTATATAGGGAGACTGTGTGGGGCTCATGCAGTATATAGTGAGGCTGTGGGGCTCATGCAGTGTATATAGGGAGGCTGTGTGGGGCTCATGCAGTATATAGGGAGGCTGTGTGGGGCTCATGCCGCATATGGAGGAGGCTATGTGGGGCTCATGCCGCATATGGAGGAGGCTATGTGGGGCTCATGCAGTATATGGTGTAGGCTGTGTGGAGTTCATGCAGTGTATATAGTGAGGCTGTGTGGGGCTCATGCAGTGTATATAGGGAGACTGTGTGGGGCTCATGCCACATATGGAGGAGGCTGTGTGGGGCTCATGCAGTATATAGGGAGGCTGAGTGGGGCTCATGCAGTATATAGGAAGGCTGTGTGGGGCTCATGTCACATATGGGGGAGGCTGTCTAGGGCTCATGCCGCTTATAAGGGGGTTGTTAGGGGGGCTCATTCAATATACAGAAGGGGCTGTGCTCGGGTTCAAACAATATATAAGAATATATAGGGGGATGTCAGCATGCTTCTGCTCAATACAATTCTGATACAATTAATATTAATAAAATTATCAATAATGTAATAATTATAAAATATTAATATTGAGCATAATTAATTTTGGCCTATTGGTCTCTCATGGTCTCTCATTTGGCCTCTCAGGAAAATTAATTGCCCACCCCTATTACAGAGGGTCACATCCACAATACAGAGGGTCACATCCACATTGTTGAGAGTCACATCTACATTTTAGAGGGTTACATGATGTGACCCTCTAAAATATGGATGTGGCTCTCTACAATGTGGATGTGACCAGCGTCGGACTGGAACACCTTGGGCCCACCAGAGAAAATCATTCTTGGGGCCCACTATGTAGCTGCATAGAGTTAAATACCAGACCACCAATTATGCGGTAAAACACGCTAATATCTGGGTATAATATAAGGTTGTACATGTCTTAATTATGTAGCAGGAGTTGGGGTAGCCCCCTCATAGAATATAAAGCAGCCCCCTCACATAGTATAATGCAGCCATCTCATAGAATATAATGCAGCCATCTCATAGAATATAATACTGCCCCCCTCATAGGGAATAATGCACCCCCTCATAGGGTATAATGCACC